>NC_138782.1:29320632-32152950 GCF_965178545.1 Coloeus monedula | reverse complement strand
CCGATTTCTGGCTCAAACTACGGTTAGGGTTAGGGTTAGGGTTCCGCCTAGGGTTAGGGTTGAGAAAACCACAAAGCCAGGAGCTCCAGGGACACACACCATGCGAAAGGCAGGCCAAGGTGAGCGCAGTACAGCCAAAACCTTGCCGTCTCCTCTTGTGTCTGCTTGGAAGTCGCCACAGCCCACTGTGTGATTTCTGACGCACATTATGCTTATGGTTATCCATGCACCTAGCATTAGGGTTGAGAAAACCACAAGGCCAGGACCACCAGGGATGCTCACCATGCCAAAGGCAGGCCAAGGTGAGCACGGTATAGCCAAAACCTTGCTCCCTCTTCTTCTTTCTGATTGGAACTCACCACAGCCCAATGCTCGATTCCTGGCTCAAACTACGGTTAGGGTTAGGGTTAGGGTTCCGCCTAGGGTTAGGGTTGAGAAAACCACAAAGCCAGGAGCTCCAGGGACACACACCATGCGAAAGGCAGGCCAAGTTGAGTACGGTACAGCCAAAACCTTGCTGCCTCCTCTTCTTTCTGCTTGGAAGTCGCCACAGCCCACTGCGTGGTTTCTGACTCCAACTAGGCTTATGGTTATGGATACACCTAGAGTTAGGCTTGAGAAAACCACAAAGCCAGGAGCTCCAGGGATACTCACCCTGCTACAGTCAGGCCAAGGTGAGCACAGTACAGCCAAAACCTTGCTGCCTCCTCTTCTTCCTTGAGATTGGAACTCGCCATAGCCCAATGCCCGATTTCTGGCTCAAACTACGGTTAGGGTTAGGGTTAGGGTTCCGCCTAGGGTTAGGGTTGAGAAAACCACAAAGCCAGGAGCTCCAGGGACACACACCATGCGAAAGGCAGGCCAAGTTGAGTACGGTACAGCCAAAACCTTGCTGCCTCCTCTTCTTTCTGCTTGGAAGTCGCCACAGCCCACTGCGTGGTTTCTGACTCCAACTAGGCTTATGGTTATGGATACACCTAGAGTTAGGCTTGAGAAAACCACAAAGCCAGGAGCTCCAGGGATACTCACCCTGCTACAGTCAGGCCAAGGTGAGCACAGTAGAGCCAAAACCTTGCTGCCTCCTCTTCTTCCTTGAGATTGGAACTCGCCACAGCCCAATGCCCGATTTCTGGCTCAAACTACGGTTAGGGTTAGGGTTAGGGTTCCGCCTAGGGTTAGGGTTGAGAAAACCACAAAGCCAGGAGCTCCAGGGACACACACCATGCGAAAGGCAGGCCAAGGTGAGTACGGTACAGCCAAAACCTTGCTGCCTCCTCTTCTTTCTGCTTGGAAGTCGCCACAGCCCACTGCGTGGTTTCTGACTCCAACTAGGCTTATGGTTATGGATACACCTAGAGTTAGGCTTGAGAAAACCACAAAGCCAGGAGCTCCAGGGACACTCACCATGCGAAAGTCAGGCCAAGCTGAGTGCAGTACAGCCAAAACCTTGCTGCCTCCTCTTCTTTCTGCTTGGAAGTCACCACAGCCCACTGCGTGGTTTCTGACTCCAACTAGGCTTATGGTTATGGATACACCTAGAGTTAGGCTTGAGAAAACCACAAAGCCAGGAGCTCCAGGGATACTCACCCTGCTACAGTCAGGCCAAGGTGAGCACAGTACAGCCAAAACCTTGCTGCCTCCTCTTCTTCCTTGAGATTGGAACTCGCCATAGCCCAATGCCCGATTTCTGGCTCAAACTACGGTTAGGGTTAGGGTTAGGGTTCCGCCTAGGGTTAGGGTTGAGAAAACCACAAAGCCAGGAGCTCCAGGGACACACACCATGCGAAAGGCAGGCCAAGTTGAGTACGGTACAGCCAAAACCTTGCTGCCTCCTCTTGTGTCTGCTTGGAAGTCGCCACAGCCCACTGTGTGATTTCTGACGCACATTATGCTTATGGTTATCCATGCACCTAGCATTAGGGTTGAGAAAACCACAAGGCCAGGACCACCAGGGATGCTCACCATGCCAAAGGCAGGCCAAGGTGAGCACGGTATAGCCAAAACCTTGCTCCCTCTTCTTCTTTCTGATTGGAACTCACCACAGCCCAATGCTCGATTCCTGGCTCAAACTACGGTTAGGGTTAGGGTTAGGGTTCCGCCTAGGGTTAGGGTTGAGAAAACCACAAAGCCAGGAGCTCCAGGGACACACACCATGCGAAAGGCAGGCCAAGGTGAGTACGGTACAGCCAAAACCTTGCTGCCTCCTCTTCTTTCTGCTTGGAAGTCGCCACAGCCCACTGCGTGGTTTCTGACTCCAACTAGGCTTATGGTTATGGATACACCTAGAGTTAGGCTTGAGAAAACCACAAAGCCAGGAGCTCCAGGGATACTCACCCTGCTACAGTCAGGCCAAGGTGAGCACAGTACAGCCAAAACCTTGCTGCCTCCTCTTCTTCCTTGAGATTGGAACTCGCCATAGCCCAATGCCCGATTTCTGGCTCAAACTACGGTTAGGGTTAGGGTTAGGGTTCCGCCTAGGGTTAGGGTTGAGAAAACCACAAAGCCAGGAGCTCCAGGGACACACACCATGCGAAAGGCAGGCCAAGTTGAGTACGGTACAGCCAAAACCTTGCTGCCTCCTCTTCTTTCTGCTTGGAAGTCGCCACAGCCCACTGCGTGGTTTCTGACTCCAACTAGGCTTATGGTTATGGATACACCTAGAGTTAGGCTTGAGAAAACCACAAAGCCAGGAGCTCCAGGGATACTCACCCTGCTACAGTCAGGCCAAGGTGAGCACAGTACAGCCAAAACCTTGCTGCCTCCTCTTCTTCCTTGAGATTGGAACTCGCCACAGCCCAATGCCCGATTTCTGGCTCAAACTACGGTTAGGGTTAGGGTTAGGGTTCCGCCTAGGGTTAGGGTTGAGAAAACCACAAAGCCAGGAGCTCCAGGGACACACACCATGCGAAAGGCAGGCCAAGTTGAGTACGGTACAGCCAAAACCTTGCTGCCTCCTCTTCTTTCTGCTTGGAAGTCGCCACAGCCCACTGCGTGGTTTCTGACTCCAACTAGGCTTATGGTTATGGATACACCTAGAGTTAGGCTTGAGAAAACCACAAAGCCAGGAGCTCCAGGGACACTCACCATGCGAAAGTCAGGCCAAGCTGAGCGCAGTACAGCCAAAACCTTGCTGCCTCCTCTTCTTTCTGCTTGGAAGTCACCACAGCCCACTGCGTGGTTTCTGACTCCAACTAGGCTTATGGATATGGATACACCTAGAGTTAGGCTTGAGAAAACCACAAAGCCAGGAGCTCCAGGGATACTCACCCTGCTACAGTCAGGCCAAGGTGAGCACAGTACAGCCAAAACCTTGCTGCCTCCTCTTCTTCCTTGAGATTGGAACTCGCCATAGCCCAATGCCCGATTTCTGGCTCAAACTACGGTTAGGGTTAGGCTTAGGGTTCCGCCTAGGGTTAGGGTTGAGAAAACCACAAAGCCAGGAGCTCCAGGGACACACACCATGCGAAAGGCAGGCCAAGTTGAGTACGGTACAGCCAAAACCTTGCTGCCTCCTCTTCTTTCTGCTTGGAAGTCGCCACAGCCCACTGCGTGGTTTCTGACTCCAACTAGGCTTATGGTTATGGATACACCTAGAGTTAGGCTTGAGAAAACCACAAAGCCAGGAGCTCCAGGGACACTCACCATGCGAAAGTCAGGCCAAGCTGAGCGCAGTACAGCCAAAACCTTGCTGCCTCCTCTTCTTTCTGCTTGGAACTCACCACAGCCCACTGCGTGGTTTCTTTCTCCAACTAGGCTTATGGTTATGGATACACCTAGAGTTAGGCTTGAGAAAACCACAAAGCCAGGAGCTCCAGGGATACTCACCCTGCTACAGTCAGGCCAAGGTGAGCACAGTACAGCCAAAACCTTGCTGCCTCCTCTTCTTCCTTGAGATTGGAACTCGCCACAGCCCAATGCCCGATTTCTGGCTCAAACTACGGTTAGGGTTAGGGTTAGGGTTCCGCCTAGGGTTAGGGTTGAGAAAACCACAAAGCCAGGAGCTCCAGGGACACACACCATGCGAAAGGCAGGCCAAGGTGAGCGCAGTACAGCCAAAACCTTGCCGTCTCCTCTTGTGTCTGCTTGGAAGTCGCCACAGCCCACTGTGTGATTTCTGACGCACATTATGCTTATGGTTATCCATGCACCTAGCATTAGGGTTGAGAAAACCACAAGGCCAGGACCACCAGGGATGCTCACCATGCCAAAGGCAGGCCAAGGTGAGCACGGTATAGCCAAAACCTTGCTCCCTCTTCTTCTTTCTGATTGGAACTCACCACAGCCCAATGCTCGATTCCTGGCTCAAACTACGGTTAGGGTTAGGGTTAGGGTTCCGCCTAGGGTTAGGGTTGAGAAAACCACAAAGCCAGGAGCTCCAGGGACACACACCATGCGAAAGGCAGGCCAAGGTGAGTACGGTACAGCCAAAACCTTGCTGCCTCCTCTTCTTTCTGCTTGGAAGTCGCCACAGCCCACTGCGTGGTTTCAGACTCCAACTAGGCTTATGGTTATGGATACACCTAGAGTTAGGCTTGAGAAAACCACAAAGCCAGGAGCTCCAGGGATACTCACCCTGCTACAGTCAGGCCAAGGTGAGCACAGTACAGCCAAAACCTTGCTGCCTCCTCTTCTTCCTTGAGATTGGAACTCGCCATAGCCCAATGCCCGATTTCTGGCTCAAACTACGGTTAGGGTTAGGGTTAGGGTTCCGCCTAGGGTTAGGGTTGAGAAAACCACAAAGCCAGGAGCTCCAGGGACACACACCATGCGAAAGGCAGGCCAAGTTGAGTACGGTACAGCCAAAACCTTGCTGCCTCCTCTTCTTTCTGCTTGGAAGTCGCCACAGCCCACTGCGTGGTTTCTGACTCCAACTAGGCTTATGGTTATGGATACACCTAGAGTTAGGCTTGAGAAAACCACAAAGCCAGGAGCTCCAGGGATACTCACCCTGCTACAGTCAGGCCAAGGTGAGCACAGTACAGCCAAAACCTTGCTGCCGCCTCTTCTTCCTTGAGATTGGAACTCGCCACAGCCCAATGCCCGATTTCTGGCTCAAACTACGGTTAGGGTTAGGGTTAGGGTTCCGCCTAGGGTTAGGGTTGAGAAAACCACAAAGCCAGGAGCTCCAGGGACACACACCATGCGAAAGGCAGGCCAAGTTGAGTACGGTACAGCCAAAACCTTGCTGCCTCCTCTTCTTTCTGCTTGGAACTCACCATAGCCCACGGTGTGATTTCTGACGCACGCCTGGCATATGGTTATGGATACACCAAGAGTTAGACTTGAGAAAACCACAAAGCCAGGAGCTCCAGGGACGCTCACCATGCGAAAGGCAGGCCAAGGTGAGCGCAGTACAGCCAAAACCTTGCTGCCTCCTCTTGTGTCTGCTTGGAAGTCGACACAGCCCACTGTGTGATTTCTGACGCACATTATGCTTATGGTTGTCCATGCACCTAGCATTAGGGTTGAGAAAACCACAAGGCCAGGACCACCAGGGATGCTCACCATGCCAAAGGCAGGCCAAGGTGAGCACGGTATAGCCAAAACCTTGCTCCCTCTTCTTCTTTCTGATTGGAACTCACCACAGCCCAATGCTCGATTCCTGGCTCAAACTACGGTTAGGGTTAGGGTTAGGGTTCCGCCTAGGGTTAGGGTTGAGAAAACCACAAAGCCAGGAGCTCCAGGGACACACACCATGCGAAAGGCAGGCCAAGTTGAGTACGGTACAGCCAAAACCTTGCTGCCTCCTCTTCTTTCTGCTTGGAAGTCGCCACAGCCCACTGCGTGGTTTCTGACTCCAACTAGGCTTATGGTTATGGATACACCTAGAGTTAGGCTTGAGAAAACCACAAAGCCAGGAGCTCCAGGGACACTCACCATGCGAAAGTCAGGCCAAGCTGAGCGCAGTACAGCCAAAACCTTGCTGCCTCCTCTTCTTTCTGCTTGGAAGTCACCACAGCCCACTGCGTGGTTTCTGACTCCAACTAGGCTTATGGTTATGGATACACCTAGCATTAGGCTTGAGAAAACCACAAAGCCAGGAGCTCCAGGGATACTCACCCTGCTACAGTCAGGCCAAGGTGAGCACAGTACAGCCAAAACCTTGCTGCCTCCTCTTCTTCCTTGAGATTGGAACTCGCCATAGCCCAATGCCCGATTTCTGGCTCAAACTACGGTTAGGGTTAGGCTTAGGGTTCCGCCTAGGGTTAGGGTTGAGAAAACCACAAAGCCAGGAGCTCCAGGGACACACACCATGCGAAAGGCAGGCCAAGGTGAGCACAGTACAGCCAAAACCTTGCTGCCTCCTCTTCTTCCTTGAGATTGGAACTCGCCATAGCCCAATGCCCGATTTCTGGCTCAAACTACGGTTAGGGTTAGGCTTAGGGTTCCGCCTAGGGTTAGGGTTGAGAAAACCACAAAGCCAGGAGCTCCAGGGACACACACCATGCGAAAGGCAGGCCAAGTTGAGTACGGTACAGCCAAAACCTTGCTGCCTCCTCTTCTTTCTGCTTGGAAGTCGCCACAGCCCACTGCGTGGTTTCTGACTCCAACTAGGCTTATGGTTATGGATACACCTAGAGTTAGGCTTGAGAAAACCACAAAGCCAGGAGCTCCAGGGATACTCACCCTGCTACAGTCAGGCCAAGGTGAGCACAGTACAGCCAAAACCTTGCTGCCTCCTCTTCTTCCTTGAGATTGGAACTCGCCATAGCCCAATGCCCGATTTCTGGCTCAAACTACGGTTAGGGTTAGGGTTAGGGTTCCGCCTAGGGTTAGGGTTGAGAAAACCACAAAGCCAGGAGCTCCAGGGACACACACCATGCGAAAGGCAGGCCAAGTTGAGTACGGTACAGCCAAAACCTTGCTGCCTCCTCTTCTTTCTGCTTGGAAGTCGCCACAGCCCACTGCGTGGTTTCTGACTCCAACTAGGCTTATGGTTATGGATACACCTAGAGTTAGGCTTGAGAAAACCACAAAGCCAGGAGCTCCAGGGATACTCACCCTGCTACAGTCAGGCCAAGGTGAGCACAGTAGAGCCAAAACCTTGCTGCCTCCTCTTCTTCCTTGAGATTGGAACTCGCCACAGCCCAATGCCCGATTTCTGGCTCAAACTACGGTTAGGGTTAGGGTTAGGGTTCCGCCTAGGGTTAGGGTTGAGAAAACCACAAAGCCAGGAGCTCCAGGGACACACACCATGCGAAAGGCAGGCCAAGTTGAGTACGGTACAGCCAAAACCTTGCTGCCTCCTCTTCTTTCTGCTTGGAAGTCGCCACAGCCCACTACGTGGTTTCTGACTCCAACTAGGCTTATGGTTATGGATACACCTAGAGTTAGGCTTGAGAAAACCACAAAGCCAGGAGCTCCAGGGACACTCACCATGCGAAAGTCAGGCCAAGCTGAGTGCAGTACAGCCAAAACCTTGCTGCCTCCTCTTCTTTCTGCTTGGAAGTCACCACAGCCCACTGCGTGGTTTCTGACTCCAACTAGGCTTATGGTTATGGATACACCTAGAGTTAGGCTTGAGAAAACCACAAAGCCAGGAGCTCCAGGGATACTCACCCTGCTACAGTCAGGCCAAGGTGAGCACAGTACAGCCAAAACCTTGCTGCCTCCTCTTCTTCCTTGAGATTGGAACTCGCCATAGCCCAATGCCCGATTTCTGGCTCAAACTACGGTTAGGGTTAGGGTTAGGGTTCCGCCTAGGGTTAGGGTTGAGAAAACCACAAAGCCAGGAGCTCCAGGGACACACACCATGCGAAAGGCAGGCCAAGTTGAGTACGGTACAGCCAAAACCTTGCTGCCTCCTCTTGTGTCTGCTTGGAAGTCGCCACAGCCCACTGTGTGATTTCTGACGCACATTATGCTTATGGTTATCCATGCACCTAGCATTAGGGTTGAGAAAACCACAAGGCCAGGACCACCAGGGATGCTCACCATGCCAAAGGCAGGCCAAGGTGAGCACGGTATAGCCAAAACCTTGCTCCCTCTTCTTCTTTCTGATTGGAACTCACCACAGCCCAATGCTCGATTCCTGGCTCAAACTACGGTTAGGGTTAGGGTTAGGGTTCCGCCTAGGGTTAGGGTTGAGAAAACCACAAAGCCAGGAGCTCCAGGGACACACACCATGCGAAAGGCAGGCCAAGGTGAGTACGGTACAGCCAAAACCTTGCTGCCTCCTCTTCTTTCTGCTTGGAAGTCGCCACAGCCCACTGCGTGGTTTCTGACTCCAACTAGGCTTATGGTTATGGATACACCTAGAGTTAGGCTTGAGAAAACCACAAAGCCAGGAGCTCCAGGGATACTCACCCTGCTACAGTCAGGCCAAGGTGAGCACAGTACAGCCAAAACCTTGCTGCCTCCTCTTCTTCCTTGAGATTGGAACTCGCCATAGCCCAATGCCCGATTTCTGGCTCAAACTACGGTTAGGGTTAGGGTTAGGGTTCCGCCTAGGGTTAGGGTTGAGAAAACCACAAAGCCAGGAGCTCCAGGGACACACACCATGCGAAAGGCAGGCCAAGTTGAGTACGGTACAGCCAAAACCTTGCTGCCTCCTCTTCTTTCTGCTTGGAAGTCGCCACAGCCCACTGCGTGGTTTCTGACTCCAACTAGGCTTATGGTTATGGATACACCTAGAGTTAGGCTTGAGAAAACCACAAAGCCAGGAGCTCCAGGGATACTCACCCTGCTACAGTCAGGCCAAGGTGAGCACAGTAGAGCCAAAACCTTGCTGCCTCCTCTTCTTCCTTGAGATTGGAACTCGCCACAGCCCAATGCCCGATTTCTGGCTCAAACTACGGTTAGGGTTAGGGTTAGGGTTCCGCCTAGGGTTAGGGTTGAGAAAACCACAAAGCCAGGAGCTCCAGGGACACACACCATGCGAAAGGCAGGCCAAGTTGAGTACGGTACAGCCAAAACCTTGCTGCCTCCTCTTCTTTCTGCTTGGAAGTCGCCACAGCCCACTGCGTGGTTTCTGACTCCAACTAGGCTTATGGTTATGGATACACCTAGAGTTAGGCTTGAGAAAACCACAAAGCCAGGAGCTCCAGGGACACTCACCATGCGAAAGTCAGGCCAAGCTGAGCGCAGTACAGCCAAAACCTTGCTGCCTCCTCTTCTTTCTGCTTGGAAGTCACCACAGCCCACTGCGTGGTTTCTGACTCCAACTAGGCTTATGGTTATGGATACACCTAGCATTAGGCTTGAGAAAACCACAAAGCCAGGAGCTCCAGGGATACTCACCCTGCTACAGTCAGGCCAAGGTGAGCACAGTACAGCCAAAACCTTGCTGCCTCCTCTTCTTCCTTGAGATTGGAACTCGCCATAGCCCAATGCCCGATTTCTGGCTCAAACTACGGTTAGGGTTAGGCTTAGGGTTCCGCCTAGGGTTAGGGTTGAGAAAACCACAAAGCCAGGAGCTCCAGGGACACACACCATGCGAAAGGCAGGCCAAGGTGAGCACAGTACAGCCAAAACCTTGCTGCCTCCTCTTCTTCCTTGAGATTGGAACTCGCCATAGCCCAATGCCCGATTTCTGGCTCAAACTACGGTTAGGGTTAGGCTTAGGGTTCCGCCTAGGGTTAGGGTTGAGAAAACCACAAAGCCAGGAGCTCCAGGGACACACACCATGCGAAAGGCAGGCCAAGTTGAGTACGGTACAGCCAAAACCTTGCTGCCTCCTCTTCTTTCTGCTTGGAAGTCGCCACAGCCCACTGCGTGGTTTCTGACTCCAACTAGGCTTATGGTTATGGATACACCTAGAGTTAGGCTTGAGAAAACCACAAAGCCAGGAGCTCCAGGGATACTCACCCTGCTACAGTCAGGCCAAGGTGAGCACAGTACAGCCAAAACCTTGCTGCCTCCTCTTCTTCCTTGAGATTGGAACTCGCCATAGCCCAATGCCCGATTTCTGGCTCAAACTACGGTTAGGGTTAGGGTTAGGGTTCCGCCTAGGGTTAGGGTTGAGAAAACCACAAAGCCAGGAGCTCCAGGGACACACACCATGCGAAAGGCAGGCCAAGTTGAGTACGGTACAGCCAAAACCTTGCTGCCTCCTCTTCTTTCTGCTTGGAAGTCGCCACAGCCCACTGCGTGGTTTCTGACTCCAACTAGGCTTATGGTTATGGATACACCTAGAGTTAGGCTTGAGAAAACCACAAAGCCAGGAGCTCCAGGGATACTCACCCTGCTACAGTCAGGCCAAGGTGAGCACAGTACAGCCAAAACCTTGCTGCCTCCTCTTCTTCCTTGAGATTGGAACTCGCCACAGCCCAATGCCCGATTTCTGGCTCAAACTACGGTTAGGGTTAGGGTTAGGGTTCCGCCTAGGGTTAGGGTTGAGAAAACCACAAAGCCAGGAGCTCCAGGGACACACACCATGCGAAAGGCAGGCCAAGTTGAGTACGGTACAGCCAAAACCTTGCTGCCTCCTCTTCTTTCTGCTTGGAAGTCGCCACAGCCCACTACGTGGTTTCTGACTCCAACTAGGCTTATGGTTATGGATACACCTAGAGTTAGGCTTGAGAAAACCACAAAGCCAGGAGCTCCAGGGACACTCACCATGCGAAAGTCAGGCCAAGCTGAGTGCAGTACAGCCAAAACCTTGCTGCCTCCTCTTCTTTCTGCTTGGAAGTCACCACAGCCCACTGCGTGGTTTCTGACTCCAACTAGGCTTATGGTTATGGATACACCTAGAGTTAGGCTTGAGAAAACCACAAAGCCAGGAGCTCCAGGGATACTCACCCTGCTACAGTCAGGCCAAGGTGAGCACAGTACAGCCAAAACCTTGCTGCCTCCTCTTCTTCCTTGAGATTGGAACTCGCCATAGCCCAATGCCCGATTTCTGGCTCAAACTACGGTTAGGGTTAGGGTTAGGGTTCCGCCTAGGGTTAGGGTTGAGAAAACCACAAAGCCAGGAGCTCCAGGGACACACACCATGCGAAAGGCAGGCCAAGTTGAGTACGGTACAGCCAAAACCTTGCTGCCTCCTCTTGTGTCTGCTTGGAAGTCGCCACAGCCCACTGTGTGATTTCTGACGCACATTATGCTTATGGTTATCCATGCACCTAGCATTAGGGTTGAGAAAACCACAAGGCCAGGACCACCAGGGATGCTCACCATGCCAAAGGCAGGCCAAGGTGAGCACGGTATAGCCAAAACCTTGCTCCCTCTTCTTCTTTCTGATTGGAACTCACCACAGCCCAATGCTCGATTCCTGGCTCAAACTACGGTTAGGGTTAGGGTTAGGGTTCCGCCTAGGGTTAGGGTTGAGAAAACCACAAAGCCAGGAGCTCCAGGGACACACACCATGCGAAAGGCAGGCCAAGGTGAGTACGGTACAGCCAAAACCTTGCTGCCTCCTCTTCTTTCTGCTTGGAAGTCGCCACAGCCCACTGCGTGGTTTCTGACTCCAACTAGGCTTATGGTTATGGATACACCTAGAGTTAGGCTTGAGAAAACCACAAAGCCAGGAGCTCCAGGGATACTCACCCTGCTACAGTCAGGCCAAGGTGAGCACAGTACAGCCAAAACCTTGCTGCCTCCTCTTCTTCCTTGAGATTGGAACTCGCCATAGCCCAATGCCCGATTTCTGGCTCAAACTACGGTTAGGGTTAGGGTTAGGGTTCCGCCTAGGGTTAGGGTTGAGAAAACCACAAAGCCAGGAGCTCCAGGGACACACACCATGCGAAAGGCAGGCCAAGTTGAGTACGGTACAGCCAAAACCTTGCTGCCTCCTCTTCTTTCTGCTTGGAAGTCGCCACAGCCCACTGCGTGGTTTCTGACTCCAACTAGGCTTATGGTTATGGATACACCTAGAGTTAGGCTTGAGAAAACCACAAAGCCAGGAGCTCCAGGGATACTCACCCTGCTACAGTCAGGCCAAGGTGAGCACAGTAGAGCCAAAACCTTGCTGCCTCCTCTTCTTCCTTGAGATTGGAACTCGCCACAGCCCAATGCCCGATTTCTGGCTCAAACTACGGTTAGGGTTAGGGTTAGGGTTCCGCCTAGGGTTAGGGTTGAGAAAACCACAAAGCCAGGAGCTCCAGGGACACACACCATGCGAAAGGCAGGCCAAGTTGAGTACGGTACAGCCAAAACCTTGCTGCCTCCTCTTCTTTCTGCTTGGAAGTCGCCACAGCCCACTGCGTGGTTTCTGACTCCAACTAGGCTTATGGTTATGGATACACCTAGAGTTAGGCTTGAGAAAACCACAAAGCCAGGAGCTCCAGGGACACTCACCATGCGAAAGTCAGGCCAAGCTGAGCGCAGTACAGCCAAAACCTTGCTGCCTCCTCTTCTTTCTGCTTGGAAGTCACCACAGCCCACTGCGTGGTTTCTGACTCCAACTAGGCTTATGGATATGGATACACCTAGAGTTAGGCTTGAGAAAACCACAAAGCCAGGAGCTCCAGGGATACTCACCCTGCTACAGTCAGGCCAAGGTGAGCACAGTACAGCCAAAACCTTGCTGCCTCCTCTTCTTCCTTGAGATTGGAACTCGCCATAGCCCAATGCCCGATTTCTGGCTCAAACTACGGTTAGGGTTAGGCTTAGGGTTCCGCCTAGGGTTAGGGTTGAGAAAACCACAAAGCCAGGAGCTCCAGGGACACACACCATGCGAAAGGCAGGCCAAGTTGAGTACGGTACAGCCAAAACCTTGCTGCCTCCTCTTCTTTCTGCTTGGAAGTCGCCACAGCCCACTGCGTGGTTTCTGACTCCAACTAGGCTTATGGTTATGGATACACCTAGAGTTAGGCTTGAGAAAACCACAAAGCCAGGAGCTCCAGGGACACTCACCATGCGAAAGTCAGGCCAAGCTGAGCGCAGTACAGCCAAAACCTTGCTGCCTCCTCTTCTTTCTGCTTGGAACTCACCACAGCCCACTGCGTGGTTTCTTTCTCCAACTAGGCTTATGGTTATGGATACACCTAGAGTTAGGCTTGAGAAAACCACAAAGCCAGGAGCTCCAGGGATACTCACCCTGCTACAGTCAGGCCAAGGTGAGCACAGTACAGCCAAAACCTTGCTGCCTCCTCTTCTTCCTTGAGATTGGAACTCGCCACAGCCCAATGCCCGATTTCTGGCTCAAACTACGGTTAGGGTTAGGGTTAGGGTTCCGCCTAGGGTTAGGGTTGAGAAAACCACAAAGCCAGGAGCTCCAGGGACACACACCATGCGAAAGGCAGGCCAAGGTGAGCGCAGTACAGCCAAAACCTTGCCGTCTCCTCTTGTGTCTGCTTGGAAGTCGCCACAGCCCACTGTGTGATTTCTGACGCACATTATGCTTATGGTTATCCATGCACCTAGCATTAGGGTTGAGAAAACCACAAGGCCAGGACCACCAGGGATGCTCACCATGCCAAAGGCAGGCCAAGGTGAGCACGGTATAGCCAAAACCTTGCTCCCTCTTCTTCTTTCTGATTGGAACTCACCACAGCCCAATGCTCGATTCCTGGCTCAAACTACGGTTAGGGTTAGGGTTAGGGTTCCGCCTAGGGTTAGGGTTGAGAAAACCACAAAGCCAGGAGCTCCAGGGACACACACCATGCGAAAGGCAGGCCAAGGTGAGTACGGTACAGCCAAAACCTTGCTGCCTCCTCTTCTTTCTGCTTGGAAGTCGCCACAGCCCACTGCGTGGTTTCAGACTCCAACTAGGCTTATGGTTATGGATACACCTAGAGTTAGGCTTGAGAAAACCACAAAGCCAGGAGCTCCAGGGATACTCACCCTGCTACAGTCAGGCCAAGGTGAGCACAGTACAGCCAAAACCTTGCTGCCTCCTCTTCTTCCTTGAGATTGGAACTCGCCATAGCCCAATGCCCGATTTCTGGCTCAAACTACGGTTAGGGTTAGGGTTAGGGTTCCGCCTAGGGTTAGGGTTGAGAAAACCACAAAGCCAGGAGCTCCAGGGACACACACCATGCGAAAGGCAGGCCAAGTTGAGTACGGTACAGCCAAAACCTTGCTGCCTCCTCTTCTTTCTGCTTGGAAGTCGCCACAGCCCACTGCGTGGTTTCTGACTCCAACTAGGCTTATGGTTATGGATACACCTAGAGTTAGGCTTGAGAAAACCACAAAGCCAGGAGCTCCAGGGATACTCACCCTGCTACAGTCAGGCCAAGGTGAGCACAGTACAGCCAAAACCTTGCTGCCTCCTCTTCTTCCTTGAGATTGGAACTCGCCACAGCCCAATGCCCGATTTCTGGCTCAAACTACGGTTAGGGTTAGGGTTAGGGTTCCGCCTAGGGTTAGGGTTGAGAAAACCACAAAGCCAGGAGCTCCAGGGACACACACCATGCGAAAGGCAGGCCAAGTTGAGTACGGTACAGCCAAAACCTTGCTGCCTCCTCTTCTTTCTGCTTGGAACTCACCATAGCCCACGGTGTGATTTCTGACGCACGCCTGGCATATGGTTATGGATACACCAAGAGTTAGACTTGAGAAAACCACAAAGCCAGGAGCTCCAGGGACGCTCACCATGCGAAAGGCAGGCCAAGGTGAGCGCAGTACAGCCAAAACCTTGCTGCCTCCTCTTGTGTCTGCTTGGAAGTCGACACAGCCCACTGTGTGATTTCTGACGCACATTATGCTTATGGTTGTCCATGCACCTAGCATTAGGGTTGAGAAAACCACAAGGCCAGGACCACCAGGGATGCTCACCATGCCAAAGGCAGGCCAAGGTGAGCACGGTATAGCCAAAACCTTGCTCCCTCTTCTTCTTTCTGATTGGAACTCACCACAGCCCAATGCTCGATTCCTGGCTCAAACTACGGTTAGGGTTAGGGTTAGGGTTCCGCCTAGGGTTAGGGTTGAGAAAACCACAAAGCCAGGAGCTCCAGGGACACACACCATGCGAAAGGCAGGCCAAGTTGAGTACGGTACAGCCAAAACCTTGCTGCCTCCTCTTCTTTCTGCTTGGAAGTCGCCACAGCCCACTGCGTGGTTTCTGACTCCAACTAGGCTTATGGTTATGGATACACCTAGAGTTAGGCTTGAGAAAACCACAAAGCCAGGAGCTCCAGGGACACTCACCATGCGAAAGTCAGGCCAAGCTGAGCGCAGTACAGCCAAAACCTTGCTGCCTCCTCTTCTTTCTGCTTGGAAGTCACCACAGCCCACTGCGTGGTTTCTGACTCCAACTAGGCTTATGGTTATGGATACACCTAGCATTAGGCTTGAGAAAACCACAAAGCCAGGAGCTCCAGGGATACTCACCCTGCTACAGTCAGGCCAAGGTGAGCACAGTACAGCCAAAACCTTGCTGCCTCCTCTTCTTCCTTGAGATTGGAACTCGCCATAGCCCAATGCCCGATTTCTGGCTCAAACTACGGTTAGGGTTAGGCTTAGGGTTCCGCCTAGGGTTAGGGTTGAGAAAACCACAAAGCCAGGAGCTCCAGGGACACACACCATGCGAAAGGCAGGCCAAGGTGAGCACAGTACAGCCAAAACCTTGCTGCCTCCTCTTCTTCCTTGAGATTGGAACTCGCCATAGCCCAATGCCCGATTTCTGGCTCAAACTACGGTTAGGGTTAGGCTTAGGGTTCCGCCTAGGGTTAGGGTTGAGAAAACCACAAAGCCAGGAGCTCCAGGGACACACACCATGCGAAAGGCAGGCCAAGTTGAGTACGGTACAGCCAAAACCTTGCTGCCTCCTCTTCTTTCTGCTTGGAAGTCGCCACAGCCCACTGCGTGGTTTCTGACTCCAACTAGGCTTATGGTTATGGATACACCTAGAGTTAGGCTTGAGAAAACCACAAAGCCAGGAGCTCCAGGGACACTCACCATGCGAAAGTCAGGCCAAGCTGAGCGCAGTACAGCCAAAACCTTGCTGCCTCCTCTTCTTTCTGCTTGGAACTCACCACAGCCCACTGCGTGGTTTCTTTCTCCAACTAGGCTTATGGTTATGGATACACCTAGAGTTAGGCTTGAGAAAACCACAAAGCCAGGAGCTCCAGGGATACTCACCCTGCTACAGTCAGGCCAAGGTGAGCACAGTACAGCCAAAACCTTGCTGCCTCCTCTTCTTCCTTGAGATTGGAACTCGCCACAGCCCAATGCCCGATTTCTGGCTCAAACTACGGTTAGGGTTAGGGTTAGGGTTCCGCCTAGGGTTAGGGTTGAGAAAACCACAAAGCCAGGAGCTCCAGGGACACACACCATGCGAAAGGCAGGCCAAGGTGAGCGCAGTACAGCCAAAACCTTGCCGTCTCCTCTTGTGTCTGCTTGGAAGTCGCCACAGCCCACTGTGTGATTTCTGACGCACATTATGCTTATGGTTATCCATGCACCTAGCATTAGGGTTGAGAAAACCACAAGGCCAGGACCACCAGGGATGCTCACCATGCCAAAGGCAGGCCAAGGTGAGCACGGTATAGCCAAAACCTTGCTCCCTCTTCTTCTTTCTGATTGGAACTCACCACAGCCCAATGCTCGATTCCTGGCTCAAACTACGGTTAGGGTTAGGGTTAGGGTTCCGCCTAGGGTTAGGGTTGAGAAAACCACAAAGCCAGGAGCTCCAGGGACACACACCATGCGAAAGGCAGGCCAAGGTGAGTACGGTACAGCCAAAACCTTGCTGCCTCCTCTTCTTTCTGCTTGGAAGTCGCCACAGCCCACTGCGTGGTTTCAGACTCCAACTAGGCTTATGGTTATGGATACACCTAGAGTTAGGCTTGAGAAAACCACAAAGCCAGGAGCTCCAGGGATACTCACCCTGCTACAGTCAGGCCAAGGTGAGCACAGTACAGCCAAAACCTTGCTGCCTCCTCTTCTTCCTTGAGATTGGAACTCGCCATAGCCCAATGCCCGATTTCTGGCTCAAACTACGGTTAGGGTTAGGGTTAGGGTTCCGCCTAGGGTTAGGGTTGAGAAAACCACAAAGCCAGGAGCTCCAGGGACACACACCATGCGAAAGGCAGGCCAAGTTGAGTACGGTACAGCCAAAACCTTGCTGCCTCCTCTTCTTTCTGCTTGGAAGTCGCCACAGCCCACTGCGTGGTTTCTGACTCCAACTAGGCTTATGGTTATGGATACACCTAGAGTTAGGCTTGAGAAAACCACAAAGCCAGGAGCTCCAGGGATACTCACCCTGCTACAGTCAGGCCAAGGTGAGCACAGTACAGCCAAAACCTTGCTGCCTCCTCTTCTTCCTTGAGATTGGAACTCGCCACAGCCCAATGCCCGATTTCTGGCTCAAACTACGGTTAGGGTTAGGGTTAGGGTTCCGCCTAGGGTTAGGGTTGAGAAAACCACAAAGCCAGGAGCTCCAGGGACACACACCATGCGAAAGGCAGGCCAAGTTGAGTACGGTACAGCCAAAACCTTGCTGCCTCCTCTTCTTTCTGCTTGGAACTCACCATAGCCCACGGTGTGATTTCTGACGCACGCCTGGCATATGGTTATGGATACACCAAGAGTTAGACTTGAGAAAACCACAAAGCCAGGAGCTCCAGGGACGCTCACCATGCGAAAGGCAGGCCAGGGTGAGCGCAGTACAGCCAAAACCTTGCTGCCTCCTCTTGTGTCTGCTTGGAAGTCGACACAGCCCACTGTGTGATTTCTGACGCACATTATGCTTATGGTTGTCCATGCACCTAGCATTAGGGTTGAGAAAACCACAAGGCCAGGACCACCAGGGATGCTCACCATGCCAAAGGCAGGCCAAGGTGAGCACGGTATAGCCAAAACCTTGCTCCCTCTTCTTCTTTCTGATTGGAACTCACCACAGCCCAATGCTCGATTCCTGGCTCAAACTACGGTTAGGGTTAGGGTTAGGGTTCCGCCTAGGGTTAGGGTTGAGAAAACCACAAAGCCAGGAGCTCCAGGGACACACACCATGCGAAAGGCAGGCCAAGTTGAGTACGGTACAGCCAAAACCTTGCTGCCTCCTCTTCTTTCTGCTTGGAAGTCGCCACAGCCCACTGCGTGGTTTCTGACTCCAACTAGGCTTATGGTTATGGATACACCTAGAGTTAGGCTTGAGAAAACCACAAAGCCAGGAGCTCCAGGGACACTCACCATGCGAAAGTCAGGCCAAGCTGAGCGCAGTACAGCCAAAACCTTGCTGCCTCCTCTTCTTTCTGCTTGGAAGTCACCACAGCCCACTGCGTGGTTTCTTTCTCCAACTAGGCTTATGGTTATGGATACACCTAGAGTTAGGCTTGAGAAAACCACAAAGCCAGGAGCTCCAGGGATACTCACCCTGCTACAGTCAGGCCAAGGTGAGCACAGTACAGCCAAAACCTTGCTGCCTCCTCTTCTTCCTTGAGATTGGAACTCGCCATAGCCCAATGCCCGATTTCTGGCTCAAACTACGGTTAGGGTTAGGGTTAGGGTTCCGCCTAGGGTTAGGGTTGAGAAAACCACAAAGCCAGGAGCTCCAGGGACACACACCATGCGAAAGGCAGGCCAAGGTGAGCGCAGTACAGCCAAAACCTTGCCGTCTCCTCTTGTGTCTGCTTGGAAGTCGCCACAGCCCACTGTGTGATTTCTGACGCACATTATGCTTATGGTTATCCATGCACCTAGCATTAGGGTTGAGAAAACCACAAGGCCAGGACCACCAGGGATGCTCACCATGCCAAAGGCAGGCCAAGGTGAGCACGGTATAGCCAAAACCTTGCTCCCTCTTCTTCTTTCTGATTGGAACTCACCACAGCCCAATGCTCGATTCCTGGCTCAAACTACGGTTAGGGTTAGGGTTAGGGTTCTGCCTAGGGTTAGGGTTGAGAAAACCACAAAGCCAGGAGCTCCAGGGACACACACCATGCGAAAGGCAGGCCAAGTTGAGTACGGTACAGCCAAAACCTTGCTGCCTCCTCTTCTTTCTGCTTGGAAGTCGCCACAGCCCACTGCGTGGTTTCTGACTCCAACTAGGCTTATGGTTATGGATACACCTAGAGTTAGGCTTGAGAAAACCACAAAGCCAGGAGCTCCAGGGATACTCACCCTGCTACAGTCAGGCCAAGGTGAGCACAGTACAGCCAAAACCTTGCTGCCTCCTCTTCTTCCTTGAGATTGGAACTCGCCACAGCCCAATGCCCGATTTCTGGCTCAAACTACGGTTAGGGTTAGGGTTAGGGTTCCGCCTAGGGTTAGGGTTGAGAAAACCACAAAGCCAGGAGCTCCAGGGACACACACCATGCGAAAGGCAGGCCAAGTTGAGTACGGTACAGCCAAAACCTTGCTGCCTCCTCTTCTTTCTGCTTGGAAGTCGCCACAGCCCACTGCGTGGTTTCTGACTCCAACTAGGCTTATGGTTATGGATACACCTAGAGTTAGGCTTGAGAAAACCACAAAGCCAGGAGCTCCAGGGACACTCACCATGCGAAAGTCAGGCCAAGCTGAGCGCAGTACAGCCAAAACCTTGCTGCCTCCTCTTCTTTCTGCTTGGAAGTCGCCACAGCCCACTGCGTGGTTTCTGACTCCAACTAGGCTTATGGTTATGGATACACCTAGAGTTAGGCTTGAGAAAACCACAAAGCCAGGAGCTCCAGGGATACTCACCCTGCTACAGTCAGGCCAAGGTGAGCACAGTACAGCCAAAACCTTGCTGCCTCCTCTTCTTCCTTGAGATTGGAACTCGCCACAGCCCAATGCCCGATTTCTGGCTCAAACTACGGTTAGGGTTAGGGTTAGGGTTCCGCCTAGGGTTAGGGTTGAGAAAACCACAAAGCCAGGAGCTCCAGGGACACACACCATGCGAAAGGCAGGCCAAGTTGAGTACGGTACAGCCAAAACCTTGCTGCCTCCTCTTCTTTCTGCTTGGAACTCACCACAGCCCACTGCGTGGTTTCTTTCTCCAACTAGGCTTATGGTTATGGATACACCTAGAGTTAGGCTTGAGAAAACCACAAAGCCAGGAGCTCCAGGGACACTCACCATGCGAAAGTCAGGCCAAGCTGAGCGCAGTACAGCCAAAACCTTGCTGCCTCCTCTTCTTTCTGATTGGAACTCACCACAGCCCACTGCGTGGTTTCTTTCTCCAACTAGGCTTATGGTTATGGATACACCTAGAGTTAGGCTTGAGAAAACCACAAAGCCAGGAGCTCCAGGGATACTCACCCTGCTACAGTCAGGCCAAGGTGAGCACAGTACAGCCAAAACCTTGCTGCCTCCTCTTCTTCCTTGAGATTGGAACTCGCCACAGGCCAATGCCCGATTTCTGGCTCAAACTACGGTTAGGGTTAGGGTTAGGGTTCCGCCTAGGGTTAGGGTTGAGAAAACCACAAAGCCAGGAGCTCCAGGGACACACACCATGCGAAAGGCAGGCCAAGTTGAGTACGGTACAGCCAAAACCTTGCTGCCTCCTCTTCTTTCTGCTTGGAACTCACCATAGCCCACGGTGTGATTTCTGACGCACGCCTGGCATATGGTTATGGATACACCAAGAGTTAGACTTGAGAAAACCACAAAGCCAGGAGCTCCAGGGACGCTCACCATGCGAAAGGCAGGCCAAGGTGAGCGCAGTACAGCCAAAACCTTGCCGTCTCCTCTTGTGTCTGCTTGGAAGTCGCCACAGCCCACTGTGTGATTTCTGACGCACATTATGCTTATGGTTATCCATGCACCTAGCATTAGGGTTGAGAAAACCACAAGGCCAGGACCACCAGGGATGCTCACCATGCCAAAGGCAGGCCAAGGTGAGCACGGTATAGCCAAAACCTTGCTCCCTCTTCTTCTTTCTGATTGGAACTCACCACAGCCCAATGCTCGATTCCTGGCTCAAACTACGGTTAGGGTTAGGGTTAGGGTTCCGCCTAGGGTTAGGGTTGAGAAAACCACAAAGCCAGGAGCTCCAGGGACGCTCACCATGCGAAAGGCAGGCCAAGGTGAGCGCAGTACAGCCAAAACCTTGCTGCCTCCTCTTCTGTCTGCTTGGAAGTCGCCACAGCCCACTGTGTGATTTCTGACGCACATTATGCTTATGGTTATCCATGCACCTAGCATTAGGGTTGAGAAAACCACAAGGCCAGGACCACCAGGGATGCTCACCATGCCAAAGGCAGGCCAAGGTGAGCACGGTATAGCCAAAACCTTGCTCCCTCTTCTTCTTTCTGATTGGAACTCACCACAGCCCAATGCTCGATTCCTGGCTCAAACTACGGTTAGGGTTAGGGTTAGGGTTCCGCCTAGGGTTAGGGTTGAGAAAACCACAAAGCCAGGAGCTCCAGGGACACACACCATGCGAAAGGCAGGCCAAGTTGAGTTCGGTACAGCCAAAACCTTGCTGCCTCCTCTTCTTTCTGCTTGGAAGTCGCCACAGCCCACTGCGTGGTTTCTGACTCCAACTAGGCTTATGGTTATGGATACACCTAGAGTTAGGCTTGAGAAAACCACAAAGCCAGGAGCTCCAGGGATACTCACCCTGCTACAGTCAGGCCAAGGTGAGCACAGTACAGCCAAAACCTTGCTGCCTCCTCTTCTTCCTTGAGATTGGAACTCGCCACAGCCCAATGCCCGATTTCTGGCTCAAACTACGGTTAGGGTTAGGGTTAGGGTTCCGCCTAGGGTTAGGGTTGAGAAAACCACAAAGCCAGGAGCTCCAGGGACACACACCATGCGAAAGGCAGGCCAAGGTGAGCGCAGTACAGCCAAAACCTTGCCGTCTCCTCTTGTGTCTGCTTGGAAGTCGCCACAGCCCACTGTGTGATTTCTGACGCACATTATGCTTATGGTTATCCATGCACCTAGCATTAGGGTTGAGAAAACCACAAGGCCAGGACCACCAGGGATGCTCACCATGCCAAAGGCAGGCCAAGGTGAGCACGGTATAGCCAAAACCTTGCTCCCTCTTCTTCTTTCTGATTGGAACTCACCACAGCCCAATGCTCGATTCCTGGCTCAAACTACGGTTAGGGTTAGGGTTAGGGTTCCGCCTAGGGTTAGGGTTGAGAAA
Source organism: Coloeus monedula (assembly GCF_965178545.1). NCBI lineage: Eukaryota > Metazoa > Chordata > Aves > Passeriformes > Corvidae > Coloeus > Coloeus monedula. The sequence goes on along the minus strand of NC_138782.1, from coordinate 32,131,055 downwards.
ACCACAAAGCCAGGAGCTCCAGGGACACACACCATGCGAAAGGCAGGCCAAGTTGAGTACGGTACAGCCAAAACCTTGCTGCCTCCTCTTCTTTCTGCTTGGAAGTCGCCACAGCCCACTGCGTGGTTTCTGACTCCAACTAGGCTTATGGTTATGGATACACCTAGAGTTAGGCTTGAGAAAACCACAAAGCCAGGAGCTCCAGGGATACTCACCCTGCTACAGTCAGGCCAAGGTGAGCACAGTACAGCCAAAACCTTGCTGCCTCCTCTTCTTCCTTGAGATTGGAACTCGCCACAGCCCAATGCCCGATTTCTGGCTCAAACTACGGTTAGGGTTAGGGTTAGGGTTCCGCCTAGGGTTAGGGTTGAGAAAACCACAAAGCCAGGAGCTCCAGGGACACACACCATGCGAAAGGCAGGCCAAGTTGAGTACGGTACAGCCAAAACCTTGCTGCCTCCTCTTCTTTCTGCTTGGAACTCACCATAGCCCACGGTGTGATTTCTGACGCACGCCTGGCATATGGTTATGGATACACCAAGAGTTAGACTTGAGAAAACCACAAAGCCAGGAGCTCCAGGGACGCTCACCATGCGAAAGGCAGGCCAAGGTGAGCGCAGTACAGCCAAAACCTTGCTGCCTCCTCTTCTGTCTGCTTGGAAGTCGCCACAGCCCACTGTGTGATTTCTGACGCACATTATGCTTATGGTTATCCATGCACCTAGCATTAGGGTTGAGAAAACCACAAGGCCAGGACCACCAGGGATGCTCACCATGCCAAAGGCAGGCCAAGGTGAGCACGGTATAGCCAAAACCTTGCTCCCTCTTCTTCTTTCTGATTGGAACTCACCACAGCCCAATGCTCGATTCCTGGCTCAAACTACGGTTAGGGTTAGGGTTAGGGTTCCGCCTAGGGTTAGGGTTGAGAAAACCACAAAGCCAGGAGCTCCAGGGACACACACCATGCGAAAGGCAGGCCAAGTTGAGTACGGTACAGCCAAAACCTTGCTGCCTCCTCTTCTTTCTGCTTGGAACTCACCATAGCCCACGGTGTGATTTCTGACGCACGCCTGGCATATGGTTATGGATACACCAAGAGTTAGACTTGAGAAAACCACAAAGCCAGGAGCTCCAGGGACGCTCACCATGCGAAAGGCAGGCCAAGGTGAGCGCAGTACAGCCAAAACCTTGCTGCCTCCTCTTCTTTCTGCTTGGAAGTCGCCACAGCCCACTGCGTGGTTTCTGACTCCAACTAGGCTTATGGTTATGGATACACCTAGAGTTAGGCTTGAGAAAACCACAAAGCCAGGAGCTCCAGGGACACTCACCATGCGAAAGTCAGGCCAAGCTGAGCGCAGTACAGCCAAAACCTTGCTGCCTCCTCTTCTTTCTGCTTGGAAGTCGCCACAGCCCACTGCGTGGTTTCTGACTCCAACTAGGCTTATGGTTATGGATACACCTAGAGTTAGGCTTGAGAAAACCACAAAGCCAGGAGCTCCAGGGATACTCACCCTGCTACAGTCAGGCCAAGGTGAGCACAGTACAGCCAAAACCTTGCTGCCTCCTCTTCTTCCTTGAGATTGGAACTCGCCACAGCCCAATGCCCGATTTCTGGCTCAAACTACGGTTAGGGTTAGGGTTAGGGTTCCGCCTAGGGTTAGGGTTGAGAAAACCACAAAGCCAGGAGCTTCAGGGACACACACCATGCGAAAGGCAGGCCAAGTTGAGTACGGTACAGCCAAAACCTTGCTGCCTCCTCTTCTTTCTGATTGGAACTCACCACAGCCCACTGCGTGGTTTCTGACTCCAACTAGGCTTATGGTTATGGATACACCTAGAGTTAGGCTTGAGAAAACCACAAAGCCAGGAGCTCCAGGGACACTCACCATGCGAAAGTCAGGCCAAGCTGAGCGCAGTACAGCCAAAACCTTGCTGCCTCCTCTTCTTTCTGCTTGGAAGTCACCACAGCCCACTGCGTGGTTTCTTTCTCCAACTAGGCTTATGGTTATGGATACACCTAGAGTTAGGCTTGAGAAAACCACAAAGCCAGGAGCTCCAGGGATACTCACCCTGCTACAGTCAGGCCAAGGTGAGCACAGTACAGCCAAAACCTTGCTGCCTCCTCTTCTTCCTTGAGATTGGAACTCGCCACAGCCCAATGCCCGATTTCTGGCTCAAACTACGGTTAGGGTTAGGGTTAGGGTTCCGCCTAGGGTTAGGGTTGAGAAAACCACAAAGCCAGGAGCTCCAGGGACACACACCATGCGAAAGGCAGGCCAAGGTGAGCGCAGTACAGCCAAAACCTTGCCGTCTCCTCTTGTGTCTGCTTGGAAGTCGCCACAGCCCACTGTGTGATTTCTGACGCACATTATGCTTATGGTTATCCATGCACCTAGCATTAGGGTTGAGAAAACCACAAGGCCAGGACCACCAGGGATGCTCACCATGCCAAAGGCAGGCCAAGGTGAGCACGGTATAGCCAAAACCTTGCTCCCTCTTCTTCTTTCTGATTGGAACTCACCACAGCCCAATGCTCGATTCCTGGCTCAAACTACGGTTAGGGTTAGGGTTAGGGTTCCGCCTAGGGTTAGGGTTGAGAAAACCACAAAGCCAGGAGCTCCAGGGACGCTCACCATGCGAAAGGCAGGCCAAGGTGAGCGCAGTACAGCCAAAACCTTGCTGCCTCCTCTTCTGTCTGCTTGGAAGTCGCCACAGCCCACTGTGTGATTTCTGACGCACATTATGCTTATGGTTATCCATGCACCTAGCATTAGGGTTGAGAAAACCACAAGGCCAGGACCACCAGGGATGCTCACCATGCCAAAGGCAGGCCAAGGTGAGCACGGTATAGCCAAAACCTTGCTCCCTCTTCTTCTTTCTGATTGGAACTCACCACAGCCCAATGCTCAATTCCTGGCTCAAACTACGGTTAGGGTTAGGGTTAGGGTTCCGCCTAGGGTTAGGGTTGAGAAAACCACAAAGCCAGGAGCTCCAGGGACACCCACCATGCGAAAGGCAGGCCAAGTTGAGTACGGTACAGCCAAAACCTTGCTGCCTCCTCTTCTTTCTGCTTGGAAGTCGCCACAGCCCACTGCGTGGTTTCTGACTCCAACTAGGCTTATGGTTATGGATACACCTAGAGTTAGGCTTGAGAAAACCACAAAGCCAGGAGCTCCAGGGATACTCACCCTGCTACAGTCAGGCCAAGGTGAGCACAGTACAGCCAAAACCTTGCTGCCTCCTCTTCTTCCTTGAGATTGGAACTCGCCACAGCCCAATGCCCGATTTCTGGCTCAAACTACGGTTAGGGTTAGGGTTAGGGTTCCGCCTAGGGTTAGGGTTGAGAAAACCACAAAGCCAGGAGCTCCAGGGACACACACCATGCGAAAGGCAGGCCAAGGTGAGCGCAGTACAGCCAAAACCTTGCCGTCTCCTCTTGTGTCTGCTTGGAAGTCGCCACAGCCCACTGTGTGATTTCTGACGCACATTATGCTTATGGTTATCCATGCACCTAGCATTAGGGTTGAGAAAACCACAAGGCCAGGACCACCAGGGATGCTCACCATGCCAAAGGCAGGCCAAGGTGAGCACGGTATAGCCAAAACCTTGCTCCCTCTTCTTCTTTCTGATTGGAACTCACCACAGCCCAATGCTCGATTCCTGGCTCAAACTACGGTTAGGGTTAGGGTTAGGGTTCCGCCTAGGGTTAGGGTTGAGAAAACCACAAAGCCAGGAGCTCCAGGGACACACACCATGCGAAAGGCAGGCCAAGTTGAGTTCGGTACAGCCAAAACCTTGCTGCCTCCTCTTCTTTCTGCTTGGAAGTCGCCACAGCCCACTGCGTGGTTTCTGACTCCAACTAGGCTTATGGTTATGGATACACCTAGAGTTAGGCTTGAGAAAACCACAAAGCCAGGAGCTCCAGGGATACTCACCCTGCTACAGTCAGGCCAAGGTGAGCACAGTACAGCCAAAACCTTGCTGCCTCCTCTTCTTCCTTGAGATTGGAACTCGCCACAGCCCAATGCCCGATTTCTGGCTCAAACTACGGTTAGGGTTAGGGTTAGGGTTCCGCCTAGGGTTAGGGTTGAGAAAACCACAAAGCCAGGAGCTCCAGGGACACACACCATGCGAAAGGCAGGCCAAGGTGAGCGCAGTACAGCCAAAACCTTGCCGTCTCCTCTTGTGTCTGCTTGGAAGTCGCCACAGCCCACTGTGTGATTTCTGACGCACATTATGCTTATGGTTATCCATGCACCTAGCATTAGGGTTGAGAAAACCACAAGGCCAGGACCACCAGGGATGCTCACCATGCCAAAGGCAGGCCAAGGTGAGCACGGTATAGCCAAAACCTTGCTCCCTCTTCTTCTTTCTGATTGGAACTCACCACAGCCCAATGCTCGATTCCTGGCTCAAACTACGGTTAGGGTTAGGGTTAGGGTTCCGCCTAGGGTTAGGGTTGAGAAAACCACAAAGCCAGGAGCTCCAGGGACACACACCATGCGAAAGGCAGGCCAAGTTGAGTACGGTACAGCCAAAACCTTGCTGCCTCCTCTTCTTTCTGCTTGGAAGTCGCCACAGCCCACTGCGTGGTTTCTGACTCCAACTAGGCTTATGGTTATGGATACACCTAGAGTTAGGCTTGAGAAAACCACAAAGCCAGGAGCTCCAGGGATACTCACCCTGCTACAGTCAGGCCAAGGTGAGCACAGTACAGCCAAAACCTTGCTGCCTCCTCTTCTTCCTTGAGATTGGAACTCGCCACAGCCCAATGCCCGATTTCTGGCTCAAACTACGGTTAGGGTTAGGGTTAGGGTTCCGCCTAGGGTTAGGGTTGAGAAAACCACAAGGCCAGGACCACCAGGGATGCTCACCATGCCAAAGGCAGGCCAAGGTGAGCACGGTATAGCCAAAACCTTGCTCCCTCTTCTTCTTTCTGATTGGAACTCACCACAGCCCAATGCTCGATTCCTGGCTCAAACTACGGTTAGGGTTAGGGTTAGGGTTCCGCCTAGGGTTAGGGTTGAGAAAACCACAAAGCCAGGAGCTCCAGGGACGCTCACCATGCGAAAGGCAGGCCAAGGTGAGCGCAGTACAGCCAAAACCTTGCTGCCTCCTCTTCTGTCTGCTTGGAAGTCGCCACAGCCCACTGTGTGATTTCTGACGCACATTATGCTTATGGTTATCCATGCACCTAGCATTAGGGTTGAGAAAACCACAAGGCCAGGACCACCAGGGATGCTCACCATGCCAAAGGCAGGCCAAGGTGAGCACGGTATAGCCAAAACCTTGCTCCCTCTTCTTCTTTCTGATTGGAACTCACCACAGCCCAATGCTCGATTCCTGGCTCAAACTACGGTTAGGGTTAGGGTTAGGGTTCCGCCTAGGGTTAGGGTTGAGAAAACCACAAAGCCAGGAGCTCCAGGGACACACACCATGCGAAAGGCAGGCCAAGTTGAGTACGGTACAGCCAAAACCTTGCTGCCTCCTCTTCTTTCTGCTTGGAACTCACCATAGCCCACGGTGTGATTTCTGACGCACGCCTGGCATATGGTTATGGATACACCAAGAGTTAGACTTGAGAAAACCACAAAGCCAGGAGCTCCAGGGACGCTCACCATGCGAAAGGCAGGCCAAGGTGAGCGCAGTACAGCCAAAACCTTGCTGCCTCCTCTTCTTTCTGCTTGGAAGTCGCCACAGCCCACTGCGTGGTTTCTGACTCCAACTAGGCTTATGGTTATGGATACACCTAGAGTTAGGCTTGAGAAAACCACAAAGCCAGGAGCTCCAGGGACACTCACCATGCGAAAGTCAGGCCAAGCTGAGCGCAGTACAGCCAAAACCTTGCTGCCTCCTCTTCTTTCTGCTTGGAAGTCGCCACAGCCCACTGCGTGGTTTCTGACTCCAACTAGGCTTATGGTTATGGATACACCTAGAGTTAGGCTTGAGAAAACCACAAAGCCAGGAGCTCCAGGGACACTCACCATGCGAAAGTCAGGCCAAGCTGAGCGCAGTACAGCCAAAACCTTGCTGCCTCCTCTTCTTTCTGCTTGGAAGTCACCACAGCCCACTGCGTGGTTTCTGACTCCAACTAGGCTTATGGATATGGATACACCTAGAGTTAGGCTTGAGAAAACCACAAAGCCAGGAGCTCCAGGGATACTCACCCTGCTACAGTCAGGCCAAGGTGAGCACAGTACAGCCAAAACCTTGCTGCCTCCTCTTCTTCCTTGAGATTGGAACTCGCCATAGCCCAATGCCCGATTTCTGGCTCAAACTACGGTTAGGGTTAGGCTTAGGGTTCCGCCTAGGGTTAGGGTTGAGAAAACCACAAAGCCAGGAGCTCCAGGGACACACACCATGCGAAAGGCAGGCCAAGTTGAGTACGGTACAGCCAAAACCTTGCTGCCTCCTCTTCTTTCTGCTTGGAAGTCGCCACAGCCCACTGCGTGGTTTCTGACTCCAACTAGGCTTATGGTTATGGATACACCTAGAGTTAGGCTTGAGAAAACCACAAAGCCAGGAGCTCCAGGGACACTCACCATGCGAAAGTCAGGCCAAGGTGAGCACAGTACAGCCAAAACCTTGCTGCCTCCTCTTCTTCCTTGAGATTGGAACTCACCACAGCCCAATGCGCGATTTCTGGCTCAAACTACGGTTAGGGTTAGGTTAGGGTTCCGCCTAGGGTTAGGGTTGAGAAAACCACAAAGCCAGGAGCTCCAGGGACACACACCATGCGAAAGGCAGGCCAAGTTGAGTACGGTACAGCCAAAACCTTGCTGCCTCCTCTTCTTTCTGCTTGGAACTCACCATAGCCCACGGTGTGATTTCTGACGCACGCCTGGCATATGGTTATGGATACACCAAGAGTTAGACTTGAGAAAACCACAAAGCCAGGAGCTCCAGGGACGCTCACCATGCGAAAGGCAGGCCAAGGTGAGCGCAGTACAGCCAAAACCTTGCTGCCTCCTCTTCTGTCTGCTTGGAAGTCGACACAGCCCACTGTGTGATTTCTGACGCACATTATGCTTATGGTTGTCCATGCACCTAGCATTAGGGTTGAGAAAACCACAAGGCCAGGACCACCAGGGATGCTCACCATGCCAAAGGCAGGCCAAGGTGAGCACGGTATAGCCAAAACCTTGCTCCCTCTTCTTCTTTCTGATTGGAACTCACCACAGCCCAATGCTCGATTCCTGGCTCAAACTACGGTTAGGGTTAGGGTTAGGGTTCCGCCTAGGGTTAGGGTTGAGAAAACCACAAAGCCAGGAGCTCCAGGGACACACACCATGCGAAAGGCAGGCCAAGTTGAGTACGGTACAGCCAAAACCTTGCTGCCTCCTCTTCTTTCTGCTTGGAAGTCGCCACAGCCCACTGCGTGGTTTCTGACTCCAACTAGGCTTATGGTTATGGATACACCTAGAGTTAGGCTTGAGAAAACCACAAAGCCAGGAGCTCCAGGGACACACACCATGCGAAAGGCAGGCCAAGTTGAGTACGGTACAGCCAAAACCTTGCTGCCTCCTCTTCTTTCTGCTTGGAAGTCGCCACAGCCCACTGCGTGGTTTCTGACTCCAACTAGGCTTATGGTTATGGATACACCTAGAGTTAGGCTTGAGAAAACCACAAAGCCAGGAGCTCCAGGGATACTCACCCTGCTACAGTCAGGCCAAGGTGAGCACAGTACAGCCAAAACCTTGCTGCCTCCTCTTCTTCCTTGAGATTGGAACTCGCCACAGCCCAATGCCCGATTTCTGGCTCAAACTACGGTTAGGGTTAGGGTTAGGGTTCCGCCTAGGGTTAGGGTTGAGAAAACCACAAAGCCAGGAGCTCCAGGGACACACACCATGCGAAAGGCAGGCCAAGTTGAGTACGGTACAGCCAAAACCTTGCTGCCTCCTCTTCTTTCTGATTGGAACTCACCACAGCCCACTGCGTGGTTTCTGACTCCAACTAGGCTTATGGTTATGGATACACCTAGAGTTAGGCTTGAGAAAACCACAAAGCCAGGAGCTCCAGGGACACTCACCATGCGAAAGTCAGGCCAAGCTGAGCGCAGTACAGCCAAAACCTTGCTGCCTCCTCTTCTTTCTGCTTGGAAGTCACCACAGCCCACTGCGTGGTTTCTTTCTCCAACTAGGCTTATGGTTATGGATACACCTAGAGTTAGGCTTGAGAAAACCACAAAGCCAGGAGCTCCAGGGATACTCACCCTGCTACAGTCAGGCCAAGGTGAGCACAGTACAGCCAAAACCTTGCTGCCTCCTCTTCTTCCTTGAGATTGGAACTCGCCACAGCCCAATGCCCGATTTCTGGCTCAAACTACGGTTAGGGTTAGGGTTAGGGTTCCGCCTAGGGTTAGGGTTGAGAAAACCACAAAGCCAGGAGCTCCAGGGACACACACCATGCGAAAGGCAGGCCAAGTTGAGTACGGTACAGCCAAAACCTTGCTGCCTCCTCTTCTTTCTGCTTGGAACTCACCATAGCCCACGGTGTGATTTCTGACGCACGCCTGGCATATGGTTATGGATACACCAAGAGTTAGACTTGAGAAAACCACAAAGCCAGGAGCTCCAGGGACGCTCACCATGCGAAAGGCAGGCCAAGGTGAGCGCAGTACAGCCAAAACCTTGCTGTCTCCTCTTGTGTCTGCTTGGAAGTCGCCACAGCCCACTGTGTGATTTCTGACGCACATTATGCTTATGGTTATCCATGCACCTAGCATTAGGGTTGAGAAAACCACAAGGCCAGGACCACCAGGGATGCTCACCATGCCAAAGGCAGGCCAAGGTGAGCACGGTATAGCCAAAACCTTGCTCCCTCTTCTTCTTTCTGATTGGAACTCACCACAGCCCAATGCTCGATTCCTGGCTCAAACTACGGTTAGGGTTAGGGTTAGGGTTCCGCCTAGGGTTAGGGTTGAGAAAACCACAAAGCCAGGAGCTCCAGGGACGCTCACCATGCGAAAGGCAGGCCAAGGTGAGCGCAGTACAGCCAAAACCTTGCTGCCTCCTCTTCTGTCTGCTTGGAAGTCGCCACAGCCCACTGTGTGATTTCTGACGCACATTATGCTTATGGTTATCCATGCACCTAGCATTAGGGTTGAGAAAACCACAAGGCCAGGACCACCAGGGATGCTCACCATGCCAAAGGCAGGCCAAGGTGAGCACGGTATAGCCAAAACCTTGCTCCCTCTTCTTCTTTCTGATTGGAACTCACCACAGCCCAATGCTCGATTCCTGGCTCAAACTACGGTTAGGGTTAGGGTTAGGGTTCCGCCTAGGGTTAGGGTTGAGAAAACCACAAAGCCAGGAGCTCCAGGGACACACACCATGCGAAAGGCAGGCCAAGTTGAGTACGGTACAGCCAAAACCTTGCTGCCTCCTCTTCTTTCTGCTTGGAAGTCGCCACAGCCCACTGCGTGGTTTCTGACTCCAACTAGGCTTATGGTTATGGATACACCTAGAGTTAGGCTTGAGAAAACCACAAAGCCAGGAGCTCCAGGGATACTCACCCTGCTACAGTCAGGCCAAGGTGAGCACAGTACAGCCAAAACCTTGCTGCCTCCTCTTCTTCCTTGAGATTGGAACTCGCCACAGCCCAATGCCCGATTTCTGGCTCAAACTACGGTTAGGGTTAGGGTTAGGGTTCCGCCTAGGGTTAGGGTTGAGAAAACCACAAAGCCAGGAGCTCCAGGGACACACACCATGCGAAAGGCAGGCCAAGGTGAGCGCAGTACAGCCAAAACCTTGCCGTCTCCTCTTGTGTCTGCTTGGAAGTCGCCACAGCCCACTGTGTGATTTCTGACGCACATTATGCTTATGGTTATCCATGCACCTAGCATTAGGGTTGAGAAAACCACAAGGCCAGGACCACCAGGGATGCTCACCATGCCAAAGGCAGGCCAAGGTGAGCACGGTATAGCCAAAACCTTGCTCCCTCTTCTTCTTTCTGATTGGAACTCACCACAGCCCAATGCTCGATTCCTGGCTCAAACTACGGTTAGGGTTAGGGTTAGGGTTCCGCCTAGGGTTAGGGTTGAGAAAACCACAAAGCCAGGAGCTCCAGGGACACACACCATGCGAAAGGCAGGCCAAGGTGAGTACGGTACAGCCAAAACCTTGCTGCCTCCTCTTCTTTCTGCTTGGAAGTCGCCACAGCCCACTGCGTGGTTTCTGACTCCAACTAGGCTTATGGTTATGGATACACCTAGAGTTAGGCTTGAGAAAACCACAAAGCCAGGAGCTCCAGGGATACTCACCCTGCTACAGTCAGGCCAAGGTGAGCACAGTACAGCCAAAACCTTGCTGCCTCCTCTTCTTCCTTGAGATTGGAACTCGCCATAGCCCAATGCCCGATTTCTGGCTCAAACTACGGTTAGGGTTAGGGTTAGGGTTCCGCCTAGGGTTAGGATTGAGAAAACCACAAAGCCAGGAGCTCCAGGGACACACACCATGCGAAAGGCAGGCCAAGTTGAGTACGGTACAGCCAAAACCTTGCTGCCTCCTCTTCTTTCTGCTTGGAAGTCGCCACAGCCCACTGCGTGGTTTCTGACTCCAACTAGGCTTATGGTTATGGATACACCTAGAGTTAGGCTTGAGAAAACCACAAAGCCAGGAGCTCCAGGGATACTCACCCTGCTACAGTCAGGCCAAGGTGAGCACAGTACAGCCAAAACCTTGCTGCCTCCTCTTCTTCCTTGAGATTGGAACTCGCCACAGCCCAATGCCCGATTTCTGGCTCAAACTACGGTTAGGGTTAGGGTTAGGGTTCCACCTAGGGTTAGGGTTGAGAAAACCACAAAGCCAGGAGCTCCAGGGACACACACCATGCGAAAGGCAGGCCAAGTTGAGTACGGTACAGCCAAAACCTTGCTGCCTCCTCTTCTTTCTGCTTGGAACTCACCATAGCCCACGGTGTGATTTCTGACGCACGCCTGGCATATGGTTATGGATACACCAAGAGTTAGACTTGAGAAAACCACAAAGCCAGGAGCTCCAGGGACGCTCACCATGCGAAAGGCAGGCCAAGGTGAGCGCAGTACAGCCAAAACCTTGCTGCCTCCTCTTCTGTCTGCTTGGAAGTCGACACAGCCCACTGTGTGATTTCTGACGCACATTATGCTTATGGTTGTCCATGCACCTAGCATTAGGGTTGAGAAAACCACAAGGCCAGGACCACCAGGGATGCTCACCATGCCAAAGGCAGGCCAAGGTGAGCACGGTATAGCCAAAACCTTGCTCCCTCTTCTTCTTTCTGATTGGAACTCACCACAGCCCAATGCTCGATTCCTGGCTCAAACTACGGTTAGGGTTAGGGTTCCGCCTAGGGTTAGGGTTGAGAAAACCACAAAGCCAGGAGCTCCAGGGACACACACCATGCGAAAGGCAGGCCAAGTTGAGTACGGTACAGCCAAAACCTTGCTGCCTCCTCTTCTTTCTGCTTGGAAGTCGCCACAGCCCACTGCGTGGTTTCTGACTCCAACTAGGCTTATGGTTATGGATACACCTAGAGTTAGGCTTGAGAAAACCACAAAGCCAGGAGCTCCAGGGACACTCACCATGCGAAAGTCAGGCCAAGCTGAGCGCAGTACAGCCAAAACCTTGCTGCCTCCTCTTCTTTCTGCTTGGAAGTCACCACAGCCCACTGCGTGGTTTCTGACTCCAACTAGGCTTATGGTTATGGATACACCTAGAGTTAGGCTTGAGAAAACCACAAAGCCAGGAGCTCCAGGGATACTCACCCTGCTACAGTCAGGCCAAGGTGAGCACAGTACAGCCAAAACCTTGCTGCCTCCTCTTCTTCCTTGAGATTGGAACTCGCCATAGCCCAATGCCCGATTTCTGGCTCAAACTACGGTTAGGGTTAGGGTTAGGGTTCCGCCTAGGGTTAGGGTTGAGAAAACCACAAAGCCAGGAGCTCCAGGGACACACACCATGCGAAAGGCAGGCCAAGGTGAGCGCAGTACAGCCAAAACCTTGCCGTCTCCTCTTGTGTCTGCTTGGAAGTCGCCACAGCCCACTGTGTGATTTCTGACGCACATTATGCTTATGGTTATCCATGCACCTAGCATTAGGGTTGAGAAAACCACAAGGCCAGGACCACCAGGGATGCTCACCATGCCAAAGGCAGGCCAAGGTGAGCACGGTATAGCCAAAACCTTGCTCCCTCTTCTTCTTTCTGATTGGAACTCACCACAGCCCAATGCTCGATTCCTGGCTCAAACTACGGTTAGGGTTAGGGTTAGGGTTCCGCCTAGGGTTAGGGTTGAGAAAACCACAAAGCCAGGAGCTCCAGGGACACACACCATGCGAAAGGCAGGCCAAGGTGAGCGCAGTACAGCCAAAACCTTGCCGTCTCCTCTTGTGTCTGCTTGGAAGTCGCCACAGCCCACTGTGTGATTTCTGACGCACATTATGCTTATGGTTATCCATGCACCTAGCATTAGGGTTGAGAAAACCACAAGGCCAGGACCACCAGGGATGCTCACCATGCCAAAGGCAGGCCAAGGTGAGCACGGTATAGCCAAAACCTTGCTCCCTCTTCTTCTTTCTGATTGGAACTCACCACAGCCCAATGCTCGATTCCTGGCTCAAACTACGGTTAGGGTTAGGGTTAGGGTTCCGCCTAGGGTTAGGGTTGAGAAAACCACAAAGCCAGGAGCTCCAGGGATACTCACCCTGCTACAGTCAGGCCAAGGTGAGCACAGTACAGCCAAAACCTTGCTGCCTCCTCTTCTTCCTTGAGATTGGAACTCGCCATAGCCCAATGCCCGATTTCTGGCTCAAACTACGGTTAGGGTTAGGGTTAGGGTTCCGCCTAGGGTTAGGGTTGAGAAAACCACAAAGCCAGGAGCTCCAGGGACACACACCATGCGAAAGGCAGGCCAAGTTGAGTACGGTACAGCCAAAACCTTGCTGCCTCCTCTTCTTTCTGCTTGGAAGTCGCCACAGCCCACTGCGTGGTTTCTGACTCCAACTAGGCTTATGGTTATGGATACACCTAGAGTTAGGCTTGAGAAAACCACAAAGCCAGGAGCTCCAGGGATACTCACCCTGCTACAGTCAGGCCAAGGTGAGCACAGTACAGCCAAAACCTTGCTGCCTCCTCTTCTTCCTTGAGATTGGAACTCGCCACAGCCCAATGCCCGATTTCTGGCTCAAACTACGGTTAGGGTTAGGGTTAGGGTTCCGCCTAGGGTTAGGGTTGAGAAAACCACAAAGCCAGGAGCTCCAGGGACACACACCATGCGAAAGGCAGGCCAAGTTGAGTACGGTACAGCCAAAACCTTGCTGCCTCCTCTTCTTTCTGCTTGGAACTCACCATAGCCCACGGTGTGATTTCTGACGCACGCCTGGCATATGGTTATGGATACACCAAGAGTTAGACTTGAGAAAACCACAAAGCCAGGAGCTCCAGGGACGCTCACCATGCGAAAGGCAGGCCAAGGTGAGCGCAGTACAGCCAAAACCTTGCTGCCTCCTCTTGTGTCTGCTTGGAAGTCGACACAGCCCACTGTGTGATTTCTGACGCACATTATGCTTATGGTTGTCCATGCACCTAGCATTAGGGTTGAGAAAACCACAAGGCCAGGACCACCAGGGATGCTCACCATGCCAAAGGCAGGCCAAGGTGAGCACGGTATAGCCAAAACCTTGCTCCCTCTTCTTCTTTCTGATTGGAACTCACCACAGCCCAATGCTCGATTCCTGGCTCAAACTACGGTTAGGGTTAGGGTTAGGGTTCCGCCTAGGGTTAGGGTTGAGAAAACCACAAAGCCAGGAGCTCCAGGGACACACACCATGCGAAAGGCAGGCCAAGTTGAGTACGGTACAGCCAAAACCTTGCTGCCTCCTCTTCTTTCTGCTTGGAAGTCGCCACAGCCCACTGCGTGGTTTCTGACTCCAACTAGGCTTATGGTTATGGATACACCTAGAGTTAGGCTTGAGAAAACCACAAAGCCAGGAGCTCCAGGGACACTCACCATGCGAAAGTCAGGCCAAGCTGAGCGCAGTACAGCCAAAACCTTGCTGCCTCCTCTTCTTTCTGCTTGGAAGTCACCACAGCCCACTGCGTGGTTTCTGACTCCAACTAGGCTTATGGTTATGGATACACCTAGAGTTAGGCTTGAGAAAACCACAAAGCCAGGAGCTCCAGGGATACTCACCCTGCTACAGTCAGGCCAAGGTGAGCACAGTACAGCCAAAACCTTGCTGCCTCCTCTTCTTCCTTGAGATTGGAACTCGCCATAGCCCAATGCCCGATTTCTGGCTCAAACTACGGTTAGGGTTAGGCTTAGGGTTCCGCCTAGGGTTAGGGTTGAGAAAACCACAAAGCCAGGAGCTCCAGGGACACACACCATGCGAAAGGCAGGCCAAGTTGAGTACGGTACAGCCAAAACCTTGCTGCCTCCTCTTCTTTCTGCTTGGAAGTCGCCACAGCCCACTGCGTGGTTTCTGACTCCAACTAGGCTTATGGTTATGGATACACCTAGAGTTAGGCTTGAGAAAACCACAAAGCCAGGAGCTCCAGGGACACTCACCATGCGAAAGTCAGGCCAAGCTGAGCGCAGTACAGCCAAAACCTTGCTGCCTCCTCTTCTTTCTGCTTGGAACTCACCACAGCCCACTGCGTGGTTTCTTTCTCCAACTAGGCTTATGGTTATGGATACACCTAGAGTTAGGCTTGAGAAAACCACAAAGCCAGGAGCTCCAGGGATACTCACCCTGCTACAGTCAGGCCAAGGTGAGCACAGTACAGCCAAAACCTTGCTGCCTCCTCTTCTTCCTTGAGATTGGAACTCGCCACAGCCCAATGCCCGATTTCTGGCTCAAACTACGGTTAGGGTTAGGGTTAGGGTTCCGCCTAGGGTTAGGGTTGAGAAAACCACAAAGCCAGGAGCTCCAGGGACACACACCATGCGAAAGGCAGGCCAAGGTGAGCGCAGTACAGCCAAAACCTTGCCGTCTCCTCTTGTGTCTGCTTGGAAGTCGCCACAGCCCACTGTGTGATTTCTGACGCACATTATGCTTATGGTTATCCATGCACCTAGCATTAGGGTTGAGAAAACCACAAGGCCAGGACCACCAGGGATGCTCACCATGCCAAAGGCAGGCCAAGGTGAGCACGGTATAGCCAAAACCTTGCTCCCTCTTCTTCTTTCTGATTGGAACTCACCACAGCCCAATGCTCGATTCCTGGCTCAAACTACGGTTAGGGTTAGGGTTAGGGTTCCGCCTAGGGTTAGGGTTGAGAAAACCACAAAGCCAGGAGCTCCAGGGACACACACCATGCGAAAGGCAGGCCAAGGTGAGTACGGTACAGCCAAAACCTTGCTGCCTCCTCTTCTTTCTGCTTGGAAGTCGCCACAGCCCACTGCGTGGTTTCAGACTCCAACTAGGCTTATGGTTATGGATACACCTAGAGTTAGGCTTGAGAAAACCACAAAGCCAGGAGCTCCAGGGATACTCACCCTGCTACAGTCAGGCCAAGGTGAGCACAGTACAGCCAAAACCTTGCTGCCTCCTCTTCTTCCTTGAGATTGGAACTCGCCATAGCCCAATGCCCGATTTCTGGCTCAAACTACGGTTAGGGTTAGGGTTAGGGTTCCGCCTAGGGTTAGGGTTGAGAAAACCACAAAGCCAGGAGCTCCAGGGACACACACCATGCGAAAGGCAGGCCAAGTTGAGTACGGTACAGCCAAAACCTTGCTGCCTCCTCTTCTTTCTGCTTGGAAGTCGCCACAGCCCACTGCGTGGTTTCTGACTCCAACTAGGCTTATGGTTATGGATACACCTAGAGTTAGGCTTGAGAAAACCACAAAGCCAGGAGCTCCAGGGATACTCACCCTGCTACAGTCAGGCCAAGGTGAGCACAGTAGAGCCAAAACCTTGCTGCCTCCTCTTCTTCTTCCTTGAGATTGGAACTCGCCACAGCCCAATGCCCGATTTCTGGCTCAAACTACGGTTAGGGTTAGGCTTAGGGTTCCGCCTAGGGTTAGGGTTGAGAAAACCACAAAGCCAGGAGCTCCAGGGACACACACCATGCGAAAGGCAGGCCAAGTTGAGTACGGTACAGCCAAAACCTTGCTGCCTCCTCTTCTTTCTGCTTGGAACTCACCATAGCCCACGGTGTGATTTCTGACGCACGCCTGGCATATGGTTATGGATACACCAAGAGTTAGACTTGAGAAAACCACAAAGCCAGGAGCTCCAGGGACGCTCACCATGCGAAAGGCAGGCCAGGGTGAGCGCAGTACAGCCAAAACCTTGCTGCCTCCTCTTGTGTCTGCTTGGAAGTCGACACAGCCCACTGTGTGATTTCTGACGCACATTATGCTTATGGTTGTCCATGCACCTAGCATTAGGGTTGAGAAAACCACAAGGCCAGGACCACCAGGGATGCTCACCATGCCAAAGGCAGGCCAAGGTGAGCACGGTATAGCCAAAACCTTGCTCCCTCTTCTTCTTTCTGATTGGAACTCACCACAGCCCAATGCTCGATTCCTGGCTCAAACTACGGTTAGGGTTAGGGTTAGGGTTCCGCCTAGGGTTAGGGTTGAGAAAACCACAAAGCCAGGAGCTCCAGGGACACACACCATGCGAAAGGCAGGCCAAGTTGAGTACGGTACAGCCAAAACCTTGCTGCCTCCTCTTCTTTCTGCTTGGAAGTCGCCACAGCCCACTGCGTGGTTTCTGACTCCAACTAGGCTTATGGTTATGGATACACCTAGAGTTAGGCTTGAGAAAACCACAAAGCCAGGAGCTCCAGGGACACTCACCATGCGAAAGTCAGGCCAAGCTGAGCGCAGTACAGCCAAAACCTTGCTGCCTCCTCTTCTTTCTGCTTGGAAGTCACCACAGCCCACTGCGTGGTTTCTGACTCCAACTAGGCTTATGGTTATGGATACACCTAGAGTTAGGCTTGAGAAAACCACAAAGCCAGGAGCTCCAGGGATACTCACCCTGCTACAGTCAGGCCAAGGTGAGCACAGTACAGCCAAAACCTTGCTGCCTCCTCTTCTTCCTTGAGATTGGAACTCGCCATAGCCCAATGCCCGATTTCTGGCTCAAACTACGGTTAGGGTTAGGCTTAGGGTTCCGCCTAGGGTTAGGGTTGAGAAAACCACAAAGCCAGGAGCTCCAGGGACACACACCATGCGAAAGGCAGGCCAAGTTGAGTACGGTACAGCCAAAACCTTGCTGCCTCCTCTTCTTTCTGCTTGGAAGTCGCCACAGCCCACTGCGTGGTTTCTGACTCCAACTAGGCTTATGGTTATGGATACACCTAGAGTTAGGCTTGAGAAAACCACAAAGCCAGGAGCTCCAGGGACACTCACCATGCGAAAGTCAGGCCAAGCTGAGCGCAGTACAGCCAAAACCTTGCTGCCTCCTCTTCTTTCTGCTTGGAACTCACCACAGCCCACTGCGTGGTTTCTTTCTCCAACTAGGCTTATGGTTATGGATACACCTAGAGTTAGGCTTGAGAAAACCACAAAGCCAGGAGCTCCAGGGATACTCACCCTGCTACAGTCAGGCCAAGGTGAGCACAGTACAGCCAAAACCTTGCTGCCTCCTCTTCTTCCTTGAGATTGGAACTCGCCACAGCCCAATGCCCGATTTCTGGCTCAAACTACGGTTAGGGTTAGGGTTAGGGTTCCGCCTAGGGTTAGGGTTGAGAAAACCACAAAGCCAGGAGCTCCAGGGACACACACCATGCGAAAGGCAGGCCAAGGTGAGCGCAGTACAGCCAAAACCTTGCCGTCTCCTCTTGTGTCTGCTTGGAAGTCGCCACAGCCCACTGTGTGATTTCTGACGCACATTATGCTTATGGTTATCCATGCACCTAGCATTAGGGTTGAGAAAACCACAAGGCCAGGACCACCAGGGATGCTCACCATGCCAAAGGCAGGCCAAGGTGAGCACGGTATAGCCAAAACCTTGCTCCCTCTTCTTCTTTCTGATTGGAACTCACCACAGCCCAATGCTCGATTCCTGGCTCAAACTACGGTTAGGGTTAGGGTTAGGGTTCCGCCTAGGGTTAGGGTTGAGAAAACCACAAAGCCAGGAGCTCCAGGGACACACACCATGCGAAAGGCAGGCCAAGGTGAGTACGGTACAGCCAAAACCTTGCTGCCTCCTCTTCTTTCTGCTTGGAAGTCGCCACAGCCCACTGCGTGGTTTCAGACTCCAACTAGGCTTATGGTTATGGATACACCTAGAGTTAGGCTTGAGAAAACCACAAAGCCAGGAGCTCCAGGGATACTCACCCTGCTACAGTCAGGCCAAGGTGAGCACAGTACAGCCAAAACCTTGCTGCCTCCTCTTCTTCCTTGAGATTGGAACTCGCCATAGCCCAATGCCCGATTTCTGGCTCAAACTACGGTTAGGGTTAGGGTTAGGGTTCCGCCTAGGGTTAGGGTTGAGAAAACCACAAAGCCAGGAGCTCCAGGGACACACACCATGCGAAAGGCAGGCCAAGTTGAGTACGGTACAGCCAAAACCTTGCTGCCTCCTCTTCTTTCTGCTTGGAAGTCGCCACAGCCCACTGCGTGGTTTCTGACTCCAACTAGGCTTATGGTTATGGATACACCTAGAGTTAGGCTTGAGAAAACCACAAAGCCAGGAGCTCCAGGGATACTCACCCTGCTACAGTCAGGCCAAGGTGAGCACAGTAGAGCCAAAACCTTGCTGCCTCCTCTTCTTCCTTGAGATTGGAACTCGCCACAGCCCAATGCCCGATTTCTGGCTCAAACTACGGTTAGGGTTAGGGTTAGGGTTCCGCCTAGGGTTAGGGTTGAGAAAACCACAAAGCCAGGAGCTCCAGGGACACACACCATGCGAAAGGCAGGCCAAGTTGAGTACGGTACAGCCAAAACCTTGCTGCCTCCTCTTCTTTCTGCTTGGAACTCACCATAGCCCACGGTGTGATTTCTGACGCACGCCTGGCATATGGTTATGGATACACCAAGAGTTAGACTTGAGAAAACCACAAAGCCAGGAGCTCCAGGGACGCTCACCATGCGAAAGGCAGGCCAGGGTGAGCGCAGTACAGCCAAAACCTTGCTGCCTCCTCTTGTGTCTGCTTGGAAGTCGACACAGCCCACTGTGTGATTTCTGACGCACATTATGCTTATGGTTGTCCATGCACCTAGCATTAGGGTTGAGAAAACCACAAGGCCAGGACCACCAGGGATGCTCACCATGCCAAAGGCAGGCCAAGGTGAGCACGGTATAGCCAAAACCTTGCTCCCTCTTCTTCTTTCTGATTGGAACTCACCACAGCCCAATGCTCGATTCCTGGCTCAAACTACGGTTAGGGTTAGGGTTAGGGTTCCGCCTAGGGTTAGGGTTGAGAAAACCACAAAGCCAGGAGCTCCAGGGACACACACCATGCGAAAGGCAGGCCAAGTTGAGTACGGTACAGCCAAAACCTTGCTGCCTCCTCTTCTTTCTGCTTGGAAGTCGCCACAGCCCACTGCGTGGTTTCTGACTCCAACTAGGCTTATGGTTATGGATACACCTAGAGTTAGGCTTGAGAAAACCACAAAGCCAGGAGCTCCAGGGACACTCACCATGCGAAAGTCAGGCCAAGCTGAGCGCAGTACAGCCAAAACCTTGCTGCCTCCTCTTCTTTCTGCTTGGAAGTCACCACAGCCCACTGCGTGGTTTCTTTCTCCAACTAGGCTTATGGTTATGGATACACCTAGAGTTAGGCTTGAGAAAACCACAAAGCCAGGAGCTCCAGGGATACTCACCCTGCTACAGTCAGGCCAAGGTGAGCACAGTACAGCCAAAACCTTGCTGCCTCCTCTTCTTCCTTGAGATTGGAACTCGCCACAGCCCAATGCCCGATTCCTGGCTCAAACTACGGTTAGGGTTAGGGTTAGGGTTCCGCCTAGGGTTAGGGTTGAGAAAACCACAAAGCCAGGAGCTCCAGGGACACACACCATGCGAAAGGCAGGCCAAGGTGAGCGCAGTACAGCCAAAACCTTGCCGTCTCCTCTTGTGTCTGCTTGGAAGTCGCCACAGCCCACTGTGTGATTTCTGACGCACATTATGCTTATGGTTATCCATGCACCTAGCATTAGGGTTGAGAAAACCACAAGGCCAGGACCACCAGGGATGCTCACCATGCCAAAGGCAGGCCAAGGTGAGCACGGTATAGCCAAAACCTTGCTCCCTCTTCTTCTTTCTGATTGGAACTCACCACAGCCCAATGCTCGATTCCTGGCTCAAACTACGGTTAGGGTTAAGGTTAGGGTTCCGCCTAGGGTTAGGGTTGAGAAAACCACAAAGCCAGGAGCTCCAGGGACACACACCATGCGAAAGGCAGGCCAAGTTGAGTACGGTACAGCCAAAACCTTGCTGCCTCCTCTTCTTTCTGCTTGGAAGTCGCCACAGCCCACTGCGTGGTTTCAGACTCCAACTAGGCTTATGGTTATGGATACACCTAGAGTTAGGCTTGAGAAAACCACAAAGCCAGGAGCTCCAGGGATACTCACCCTGCTACAGTCAGGCCTAGGTGAGCACAGTACAGCCAAAACCTTGCTGCCTCCTCTTCTTCCTTGAGATTGGAACTCGCCACAGCCCAATGCCCGATTTCTGGCTCAAACTACGGTTAGGGTTAGGGTTAGGGTTCCGCCTAGGGTTAGGGTTGAGAAAACCACAAAGCCAGGAGCTCCAGGGACACACACCATGCGAAAGGCAGGCCAAGGTGAGCGCAGTACAGCCAAAACCTTGCCGTCTCCTCTTGTGTCTGCTTGGAAGTCGCCACAGCCCACTGTGTGATTTCTGACGCACATTATGCTTATGGTTATCCATGCACCTAGCATTAGGGTTGAGAAAACCACAAGGCCAGGACCACCAGGGATGCTCACCATGCCAAAGGCAGGCCAAGGTGAGCACGGTATAGCCAAAACCTTGCTCCCTCTTCTTCTTTCTGATTGGAACTCACCACAGCCCAATGCTCGATTCCTGGCTCAAACTACGGTTAGGGTTAGGGTTAGGGTTCCGCCTAGGGTTAGGGTTGAGAAAACCACAAAGCCAGGAGCTCCAGGGACACACACCATGCGAAAGGCAGGCCAAGGTGAGCGCAGTACAGCCAAAACCTTGCCGTCTCCTCTTGTGTCTGCTTGGAAGTCGCCACAGCCCACTGTGTGATTTCTGACGCACATTATGCTTATGGTTATCCATGCACCTAGCATTAGGGTTGAGAAAACCACAAGGCCAGGACCACCAGGGATGCTCACCATGCCAAAGGCAGGCCAAGGTGAGCACGGTATAGCCAAAACCTTGCTCCCTCTTCTTCTTTCTGATTGGAACTCACCACAGCCCAATGCTCGATTCCTGGCTCAAACTACGGTTAGGGTTAGGGTTAGGGTTCCGCCTAGGGTTAGGGTTGAGAAAACCACAAAGCCAGGAGCTCCAGGGACACACACCATGCGAAAGGCAGGCCAAGGTGAGTACGGTACAGCCAAAACCTTGCTGCCTCCTCTTCTTTCTGCTTGGAAGTCGCCACAGCCCACTGCGTGGTTTCAGACTCCAACTAGGCTTATGGTTATGGATACACCTAGAGTTAGGCTTGAGAAAACCACAAAGCCAGGAGCTCCAGGGATACTCACCCTGCTACAGTCAGGCCAAGGTGAGCACAGTACAGCCAAAACCTTGCTGCCTCCTCTTCTTCCTTGAGATTGGAACTCGCCACAGCCCAATGCCCGATTTCTGGCTCAAACTACGGTTAGGGTTAGGGTTAGGGTTCCGCCTAGGGTTAGGGTTGAGAAAACCACAAAGCCAGGAGCTCCAGGGACACACACCATGCGAAAGGCAGGCCAAGTTGAGTACGGTACAGCCAAAACCTTGCTGCCTCCTCTTCTTTCTGCTTGGAAGTCGCCACAGCCCACTGCGTGGTTTCTGACTCCAACTAGGCTTATGGTTATGGATACACCTAGAGTTAGGCTTGAGAAAACCACAAAGCCAGGAGCTCCAGGGATACTCACCCTGCTACAGTCAGGCCAAGGTGAGCACAGTACAGCCAAAACCTTGCTGCCTCCTCTTCTTCCTTGAGATTGGAACTCACCACAGCCCAATGCCCGATTTCTGGCTCAAACTACGGTTAGGGTTAGGGTTAGGGTTCCGCCTAGGGTTAGGGTTGAGAAAACCACAAAGCCAGGAGCTCCAGGGACACACACCATGCGAAAGGCAGGCCAAGGTGAGCGCAGTACAGCCAAAACCTTGCCGTCTCCTCTTGTGTCTGCTTGGAAGTCGCCACAGCCCACTGTGTGATTTCTGACGCACATTATGCTTATGGTTATCCATGCACCTAGCATTAGGGTTGAGAAAACCACAAGGCCAGGACCACCAGGGATGCTCACCATGCCAAAGGCAGGCCAAGGTGAGCACGGTATAGCCAAAACCTTGCTCCCTCTTCTTCTTTCTGATTGGAACTCACCACAGCCCAATGCTCGATTTCTGGCTCAAACTACGGTTAGGGTTAGGGTTAGGGTTCCGCCTAGTGTTAGGGTTGAGAAAACCACAAAGCCAGGAGCTCCAGGGACACACACCATGCGAAAGGCAGGCCAAGTTGAGTACGGTACAGCCAAAACCTTGCTGCCTCCTCTTCTTTCTGCTTGGAACTCACCATAGCCCACGGTGTGATTTCTGACGCACGCCTGGCATATGGTTATGGATACACCTAGAGTTAGGCTTGAGAAAACCACAAAGCCAGGAGCTCCAGGGACACTCACCATGCGAAAGTCAGGCCAAGCTGAGCGCAGTACAGCCAAAACCTTGCTGCCTCCTCTTCTTTCTGCTTGGAACTCACCACAGCCCACTGCGTGGTTTCTTTCTCCAACTAGGCTTATGGTTATGGATACACCTAGAGTTAGGCTTGAGAAAACCACAAAGCCAGGAGCTCCAGGGATACTCACCCTGCTACAGTCAGGCCAAGGTGAGCACAGTACAGCCAAAACCTTGCTGCCTCCTCTTCTTCCTTGAGATTGGAACTCGCCACAGCCCAATGCCCGATTTCTGGCTCAAACTACGGTTAGGGTTAGGGTTAGGGTTCCGCCTAGGGTTAGGGTTGAGAAAACCACAAAGCCAGGAGCTCCAGGGACACACACCATGCGAAAGGCAGGCCAAGTTGAGTACGGTACAGCCAAAACCTTGCTGCCTCCTCTTCTTTCTGCTTGGAACTCACCATAGCCCACGGTGTGATTTCTGACGCACGCCTGGCATATGGTTATGGATACACCAAGAGTTAGACTTGAGAAAACCACAAAGCCAGGAGCTCCAGGGACGCTCACCATGCGAAAGGCAGGCCAAGGTGAGCGCAGTACAGCCAAAACCTTGCTGCCTCCTCTTGTGTCTGCTTGGAAGTCGACACAGCCCACTGTGTGATTTCTGACGCACATTATGCTTATGGTTATCCATGCACCTAGCATTAGGGTTGAGAAAACCACAAGGCCAGGACCACCAGGGATGCTCACCATGCCAAAGGCAGGCCAAGGTGAGCACGGTATAGCCAAAACCTTGCTCCCTCTTCTTCTTTCTGATTGGAACTCACCACAGCCCAATGCTCGATTCCTGGCTCAAACTACGGTTAGGGTTAGGGTTAGGGTTCCGCCTAGGGTTAGGGTTGAGAAAACCACAAAGCCAGGAGCTCCAGGGACACACACCATGCGAAAGGCAGGCCAAGTTGAGTACGGTACAGCCAAAACCTTGCTGCCTCCTCTTCTTTCTGCTTGGAAGTCGCCACAGCCCACTGCGTGGTTTCTGACTCCAACTAGGCTTATGGTTATGGATACACCTAGAGTTAGGCTTGAGAAAACCACAAAGCCAGGAGCTCCAGGGATACTCACCCTGCTACAGTCAGGCCAAGGTGAGCACAGTACAGCCAAAACCTTGCTGCCTCCTCTTCTTCCTTGAGATTGGAACTCGCCACAGCCCAATGCCCGATTTCTGGCTCAAACTACGGTTAGGGTTAGGGTTAGGGTTCCGCCTAGGGTTAGGGTTGAGAAAACCACAAAGCCAGGAGCTCCAGGGACACACACCATGCGAAAGGCAGGCCAAGTTGAGTACGGTACAGCCAAAACCTTGCTGCCTCCTCTTCTTTCTGCTTGGAAGTCGCCACAGCCCACTGCGTGGTTTCTGACTCCAACTAGGCTTATGGTTATGGATACACCTAGAGTTAGGCTTGAGAAAACCACAAAGCCAGGAGCTCCAGGGATACTCACCCTGCTACAGTCAGGCCAAGGTGAGCACAGTACAGCCAAAACCTTGCTGCCTCCTCTTCTTCCTTGAGATTGGAACTCGCCATAGCCCAATGCCCGATTTCTGGCTCAAACTACGGTTAGGGTTAGGGTTAGGGTTCCGCCTAGGGTTAGGGTTGAGAAAACCACAAAGCCAGGAGCTCCAGGGACACACACCATGCAAAAGGCAGGCCAAGTTGAGTACGGTACAGCCAAAACCTTGCTGCCTCCTCTTCTTTCTGCTTGGAAGTCGCCACAGCCCACTGCGTGGTTTCTGACTCCAACTAGGCTTATGGTTATGGATACACCTAGAGTTAGGCTTGAGAAAACCACAAAGCCAGGAGCTCCAGGGATACTCACCCTGCTACAGTCAGGCCAAGGTGAGCACAGTACAGCCAAAACCTTGCTGCCTCCTCTTCTTCCTTGAGATTGGAAGTCACCACAGCCCAATGCCCGATTTCTGGCTCAAACTACGGTTAGGGTTAGGGTTAGGGTTCCGCCTAGGGTTAGGGTTGAGAAAACCACAAAGCCAGGAGCTCCAGGGACACACACCATGCGAAAGGCAGGCCAAGGTGAGCGCAGTACAGCCAAAACCTTGCCGTCTCCTCTTGTGTCTGCTTGGAAGTCGCCACAGCCCACTGTGTGATTTCTGACGCACATTATGCTTATGGTTATCCATGCACCTAGCATTAGGGTTGAGAAAACCACAAGGCCAGGACCACCAGGGATGCTCACCATGCCAAAGGCAGGCCAAGGTGAGCACGGTATAGCCAAAACCTTGCTCCCTCTTCTTCTTTCTGATTGGAACTCACCACAGCCCAATGCTCGATTCCTGGCTCAAACTACGGTTAGGGTTAGGGTTAGGGTTCCGCCTAGGGTTAGGGTTGAGAAAACCACAAAGCCAGGAGCTCCAGGGACACACACCATGCGAAAGGCAGGCCAAGGTGAGCGCAGTACAGCCAAAACCTTGCCGTCTCCTCTTGTGTCTGCTTGGAAGTCGCCACAGCCCACTGTGTGATTTCTGACGCACATTATGCTTATGGTTATCCATGCACCTAGCATTAGGGTTGAGAAAACCACAAGGCCAGGACCACCAGGGATGCTCACCATGCCAAAGGCAGGCCAAGGTGAGCACGGTATAGCCAAAACCTTGCTCCCTCTTCTTCTTTCTGATTGGAACTCACCACAGCCCAATGCTCGATTCCTGGCTCAAACTACGGTTAGGGTTAGGGTTAGGGTTCCGCCTAGGGTTAGGGTTGAGAAAACCACAAAGCCAGGAGCTCCAGGGACACACACCATGCGAAAGGCAGGCCAAGTTGAGTACGGTACAGCCAAAACCTTGCTGCCTCCTCTTCTTTCTGCTTGGAAGTCGCCACAGCCCACTGCGTGGTTTCTGACTCCAACTAGGCTTATGGTTATGGATACACCTAGAGTTAGGCTTGAGAAAACCACAAAGCCAGGAGCTCCAGGGATACTCACCCTGCTACAGTCAGGCCAAGGTGAGCACAGTACAGCCAAAACCTTGCTGCCTCCTCTTCTTCCTTGAGATTGGAACTCGCCACAGCCCAATGCCCGATTTCTGGCTCAAACTACGGTTAGGGTTAGGGTTAGGGTTCCGCCTAGGGTTAGGGTTGAGAAAACCACAAAGCCAGGAGCTCCAGGGACACACACCATGCGAAAGGCAGGCCAAGTTGAGTACGGTACAGCCAAAACCTTGCTGCCTCCTCTTCTTTCTGCTTGGAAGTCGCCACAGCCCACTGCGTGGTTTCTGACTCCAACTAGGCTTATGGTTATGGATACACCTAGAGTTAGGCTTGAGAAAACCACAAAGCCAGGAGCTCCAGGGACACTCACCATGCGAAAGTCAGGCCAAGCTGAGCGCAGTACAGCCAAAACCTTGCTGCCTCCTCTTCTTTCTGCTTGGAAGTCGCCACAGCCCACTGCGTGGTTTCTGACTCCAACTAGGCTTATGGTTATGGATACACCTAGCATTAGGCTTGAGAAAACCACAAAGCCAGGAGCTCCAGGGATACTCACCCTGCTACAGTCAGGCCAAGGTGAGCACAGTACAGCCAAAACCTTGCTGCCTCCTCTTCTTCCTTGAGATTGGAACTCGCCACAGCCCAATGCCCGATTTCTGGCTCAAACTACGGTTAGGGTTAGGGTTAGGGTTCCGCCTAGGGTTAGGGTTGAGAAAACCACAAAGCCAGGAGCTCCAGGGACACACACCATGCGAAAGGCAGGCCAAGGTGAGCGCAGTACAGCCAAAACCTTGCCGTCTCCTCTTGTGTCTGCTTGGAAGTCGCCACAGCCCACTGCGTGGTTTCTGACTCCAACTAGGCTTATGGTTATGGATACACCTAGAGTTAGGCTTGAGAAAACCACAAAGCCAGGAGCTCCAGGGACACTCACCATGCGAAAGTCAGGCCAAGCTGAGCGCAGTACAGCCAAAACCTTGCTGCCTCCTCTTCTTTCTGCTTGGAACTCACCACAGCCCACTGCGTGGTTTCTTTCTCCAACTAGGCTTATGGTTATGGATACACCTAGAGTTAGGCTTGAGAAAACCACAAAGCCAGGAGCTCCAGGGATACTCACCCTGCTACAGTCAGGCCAAGGTGAGCACAGTACAGCCAAAACCTTGCTGCCTCCTCTTCTTCCTTGAGATTGGAACTCGCCACAGCCCAATGCCCGATTTCTGGCTCAAACTACGGTTAGGGTTAGGGTTAGGGTTCCGCCTAGGGTTAGGGTTGAGAAAACCACAAAGCCAGGAGCTCCAGGGACACACACCATGCGAAAGGCAGGCCAAGGTGAGCGCAGTACAGCCAAAACCTTGCCGTCTCCTCTTGTGTCTGCTTGGAAGTCGCCACAGCCCACTGTGTGATTTCTGACGCACATTATGCTTATGGTTATCCATGCACCTAGCATTAGGGTTGAGAAAACCACAAGGCCAGGACCACCAGGGATGCTCACCATGCCAAAGGCAGGCCAAGGTGAGCACGGTATAGCCAAAACCTTGCTCCCTCTTCTTCTTTCTGATTGGAACTCACCACAGCCCAATGCTCGATTCCTGGCTCAAACTACGGTTAGGGTTAGGGTTAGGGTTCCGCCTAGGGTTAGGGTTGAGAAAACCACAAAGCCAGGAGCTCCAGGGACACACACCATGCGAAAGGCAGGCCAAGGTGAGTACGGTACAGCCAAAACCTTGCTGCCTCCTCTTCTTTCTGCTTGGAAGTCGCCACAGCCCACTGCGTGGTTTCAGACTCCAACTAGGCTTATGGTTATGGATACACCTAGAGTTAGGCTTGAGAAAACAACAAAGCCAGGAGCTCCAGGGATACTCACCCTGCTACAGTCAGGCCAAGGTGAGCACAGTACAGCCAAAACCTTGCTGCCTCCTCTTCTTCCTTGAGATTGGAACTCGCCACAGCCCAATGCCCGATTTCTGGCTCAAACTACGGTTAGGGTTAGGGTTAGGGTTCCGCCTAGGGTTAGGGTTGAGAAAACCACAAAGCCAGGAGCTCCAGGGACACACACCATGCGAAAGGCAGGCCAAGGTGAGCGCAGTACAGCCAAAACCTTGCCGTCTCCTCTTGTGTCTGCTTGGAAGTCGCCACAGCCCACTGTGTGATTTCTGACGCACATTATGCTTATGGTTATCCATGCACCTAGCATTAGGGTTGAGAAAACCACAAGGCCAGGACCACCAGGGATGCTCACCATGCCAAAGGCAGGCCAAGGTGAGCACGGTATAGCCAAAACCTTGCTCCCTCTTCTTCTTTCTGATTGGAACTCACCACAGCCCAATGCTCGATTTCTGGCTCAAACTACGGTTAGGGTTAGGGTTAGGGTTCCGCCTAGGGTTAGGGTTGAGAAAACCACAAAGCCAGGAGCTCCAGGGACACACACCATGCGAAAGGCAGGCCAAGTTGAGTACGGTACAGCCAAAACCTTGCTGCCTCCTCTTCTTTCTGCTTGGAACTCACCATAGCCCACGGTGTGATTTCTGACGCACGCCTGGCATATGGTTATGGATACACCTAGAGTTAGGCTTGAGAAAACCACAAAGCCAGGAGCTCCAGGGACACTCACCATGCGAAAGTCAGGCCAAGCTGAGCGCAGTACAGCCAAAACCTTGCTGCCTCCTCTTCTTTCTGCTTGGAACTCACCACAGCCCACTGCGTGGTTTCTTTCTCCAACTAGGCTTATGGTTATGGATACACCTAGAGTTAGGCTTGAGAAAACCACAAAGCCAGGAGCTCCAGGGATACTCACCCTGCTACAGTCAGGCCAAGGTGAGCACAGTACAGCCAAAACCTTGCTGCCTCCTCTTCTTCCTTGAGATTGGAACTCGCCACAGCCCAATGCCCGATTTCTGGCTCAAACTACGGTTAGGGTTAGGGTTAGGGTTCCGCCTAGGGTTAGGGTTGAGAAAACCACAAAGCCAGGAGCTCCAGGGACACACACCATGCGAAAGGCAGGCCAAGTTGAGTACGGTACAGCCAAAACCTTGCTGCCTCCTCTTCTTTCTGCTTGGAACTCACCATAGCCCACGGTGTGATTTCTGACGCACGCCTGGCATATGGTTATGGATACACCAAGAGTTAGACTTGAGAAAACCACAAAGCCAGGAGCTCCAGGGACGCTCACCATGCGAAAGGCAGGCCAAGGTGAGCGCAGTACAGCCAAAACCTTGCTGCCTCCTCTTCTGTCTGCTTGGAAGTCGCCACAGCCCACTGTGTGATTTCTGACGCACATTATGCTTATGGTTATCCATGCACCTAGCATTAGGGTTGAGAAAACCACAAGGCCAGGACCACCAGGGATGCTCACCATGCCAAAGGCAGGCCAAGGTGAGCACGGTATAGCCAAAACCTTGCTCCCTCTTCTTCTTTCTGATTGGAACTCACCACAGCCCAATGCTCGATTCCTGGCTCAAACTACGGTTAGGGTTAGGGTTAGGGTTCCGCCTAGGGTTAGGGTTGAGAAAACCACAAAGCCAGGAGCTCCAGGGACACACACCATGCGAAAGGCAGGCCAAGTTGAGTACGGTACAGCCAAAACCTTGCTGCCTCCTCTTCTTTCTGCTTGGAAGTCGCCACAGCCCACTGCGTGGTTTCTGACTCCAACTAGGCTTATGGTTATGGATACACCTAGAGTTAGGCTTGAGAAAACCACAAAGCCAGGAGCTCCAGGGATACTCACCCTGCTACAGTCAGGCCAAGGTGAGCACAGTACAGCCAAAACCTTGCTGCCTCCTCTTCTTCCTTGAGATTGGAACTCGCCATAGCCCAATGCCCGATTTCTGGCTCAAACTACGGTTAGGGTTAGGGTTAGGGTTCCGCCTAGGGTTAGGGTTGAGAAAACCACAAAGCCAGGAGCTCCAGGGACACACACCATGCGAAAGGCAGGCCAAGTTGAGTACGGTACAGCCAAAACCTTGCTGCCTCCTCTTCTTTCTGCTTGGAAGTCGCCACAGCCCACTGCGTGGTTTCTGACTCCAACTAGGCTTATGGTTATGGATACACCTAGAGTTAGGCTTGAGAAAACCACAAAGCCAGGAGCTCCAGGGATACTCACCCTGCTACAGTCAGGCCAAGGTGAGCACAGTACAGCCAAAACCTTGCTGCCTCCTCTTCTTCCTTGAGATTGGAACTCGCCATAGCCCAATGCCCGATTTCTGGCTCAAACTACGGTTAGGGTTAGGGTTAGGGTTCCGCCTAGGGTTAGGGTTGAGAAAACCACAAAGCCAGGAGCTCCAGGGACACACACCATGCGAAAGGCAGGCCAAGTTGAGTACGGTACAGCCAAAACCTTGCTGCCTCCTCTTCTTTCTGCTTGGAAGTCGCCACAGCCCACTGCGTGGTTTCTGACTCCAACTAGGCTTATGGTTATGGATACACCTAGAGTTAGGCTTGAGAAAACCACAAAGCCAGGAGCTCCAGGGATACTCACCCTGCTACAGTCAGGCCAAGGTGAGCACAGTACAGCCAAAACCTTGCTGCCTCCTCTTCTTCCTTGAGATTGGAACTCGCCACAGCCCAATGCCCGATTTCTGGCTCAAACTACGGTTAGGGTTAGGGTTAGGGTTCCGCCTAGGGTTAGGGTTGAGAAAACCACAAAGCCAGGAGCTCCAGGGACACACACCATGCGAAAGGCAGGCCAAGTTGAGTACGGTACAGCCAAAACCTTGCTGCCTCCTCTTCTTTCTGCTTGGAAGTCGCCACAGCCCACTGCGTGGTTTCTGACTCCAACTAGGCTTATGGTTATGGATACACCTAGAGTTAGGCTTGAGAAAACCACAAAGCCAGGAGCTCCAGGGATACTCACCCTGCTACAGTCAGGCCAAGGTGAGCACAGTACAGCCAAAACCTTGCTGCCTCCTCTTCTTCCTTGAGATTGGAACTCGCCATAGCCCAATGCCCGATTTCTGGCTCAAACTACGGTTAGGGTTAGGGTTAGGGTTCCGCCTAGGGTTAGGGTTGAGAAAACCACAAAGCCAGGAGCTCCAGGGACACACACCATGCAAAAGGCAGGCCAAGTTGAGTACGGTACAGCCAAAACCTTGCTGCCTCCTCTTCTTTCTGCTTGGAAGTCGCCACAGCCCACTGCGTGGTTTCTGACTCCAACTAGGCTTATGGTTATGGATACACCTAGAGTTAGGCTTGAGAAAACCACAAAGCCAGGAGCTCCAGGGATACTCACCCTGCTACAGTCAGGCCAAGGTGAGCACAGTACAGCCAAAACCTTGCTGCCTCCTCTTCTTCCTTGAGATTGGAACTCACCACAGCCCAATGCCCGATTTCTGGCTCAAACTATGGTTAGGGTTAGGGTTAGGGTTCCGCCTAGGGTTAGGGTTGAGAAAACCACAAAGCCAGGAGCTCCAGGGACACACACCATGCGAAAGGCAGGCCAAGGTGAGCGCAGTACAGCCAAAACCTTGCCGTCTCCTCTTGTGTCTGCTTGGAAGTCGCCACAGCCCACTGTGTGATTTCTGACGCACATTATGCTTATGGTTATCCATGCACCTAGCATTAGGGTTGAGAAAACCACAAGGCCAGGACCACCAGGGATGCTCACCATGCCAAAGGCAGGCCAAGGTGAGCACGGTATAGCCAAAACCTTGCTCCCTCTTCTTCTTTCTGATTGGAACTCACCACAGCCCAATGCTCGATTTCTGGCTCAAACTACGGTTAGGGTTAGGGTTAGGGTTCCGCCTAGGGTTAGGGTTGAGAAAACCACAAAGCCAGGAGCTCCAGGGACACACACCATGCGAAAGGCAGGCCAAGGTGAGCGCAGTACAGCCAAAACCTTGCCGTCTCCTCTTGTGTCTGCTTGGAAGTCGCCACAGCCCACTGTGTGATTTCTGACGCACATTATGCTTATGGTTATCCATGCACCTAGCATTAGGGTTGAGAAAACCACAAGGCCAGGACCACCAGGGATGCTCACCATGCCAAAGGCAGGCCAAGGTGAGCACGGTATAGCCAAAACCTTGCTCCCTCTTCTTCTTTCTGATTGGAACTCACCACAGCCCAATGCTCGATTCCTGGCTCAAACTACGGTTAGGGTTAGGGTTAGGGTTCCGCCTAGGGTTAGGGTTGAGAAAACCACAAAGCCAGGAGCTCCAGGGACACACACCATGCGAAAGGCAGGCCAAGTTGAGTACGGTACAGCCAAAACCTTGCTGCCTCCTCTTCTTTCTGCTTGGAAGTCGCCACAGCCCACTGCGTGGTTTCTGACTCCAACTAGGCTTATGGTTATGGATACACCTAGAGTTAGGCTTGAGAAAACCACAAAGCCAGGAGCTCCAGGGATACTCACCCTGCTACAGTCAGGCCAAGGTGAGCACAGTACAGCCAAAACCTTGCTGCCTCCTCTTCTTCCTTGAGATTGGAACTCGCCACAGCCCAATGCCCGATTTCTGGCTCAAACTACGGTTAGGGTTAGGGTTAGGGTTCCGCCTAGGGTTAGGGTTGAGAAAACCACAAAGCCAGGAGCTCCAGGGACACACACCATGCGAAAGGCAGGCCAAGTTGAGTACGGTACAGCCAAAACCTTGCTGCCTCCTCTTCTTTCTGCTTGGAACTCACCATAGCCCACGGTGTGATTTCTGACGCACGCCTGGCATATGGTTATGGATACACCTAGAGTTAGGCTTGAGAAAACCACAAAGCCAGGAGCTCCAGGGACACTCACCATGCGAAAGTCAGGCCAAGCTGAGCGCAGTACAGCCAAAACCTTGCTGCCTCCTCTTCTTTCTGCTTGGAACTCACCACAGCCCACTGCGTGGTTTCTTTCTCCAACTAGGCTTATGGTTATGGATACACCTAGAGTTAGGCTTGAGAAAACCACAAAGCCAGGAGCTCCAGGGATACTCACCCTGCTACAGTCAGGCCAAGGTGAGCACAGTACAGCCAAAACCTTGCTGCCTCCTCTTCTTCCTTGAGATTGGAACTCGCCACAGCCCAATGCCCGATTTCTGGCTCAAACTACGGTTAGGGTTAGGGTTAGGGTTCCGCCTAGGGTTAGGGTTGAGAAAACCACAAAGCCAGGAGCTCCAGGGACACACACCATGCGAAAGGCAGGCCAAGTTGAGTACGGT
This sequence comes from Coloeus monedula, assembly GCF_965178545.1. Taxonomy (NCBI): domain Eukaryota; kingdom Metazoa; phylum Chordata; class Aves; order Passeriformes; family Corvidae; genus Coloeus; species Coloeus monedula. The sequence goes on along the minus strand of NC_138782.1, from coordinate 32,098,206 downwards.
ACAGCCAAAACCTTGCTGCCTCCTCTTCTTTCTGCTTGGAACTCACCATAGCCCACGGTGTGATTTCTGACGCACGCCTGGCATATGGTTATGGATACACCAAGAGTTAGACTTGAGAAAACCACAAAGCCAGGAGCTCCAGGGACGCTCACCATGCGAAAGGCAGGCCAAGGTGAGCGCAGTACAGCCAAAACCTTGCTGCCTCCTCTTCTGTCTGCTTGGAAGTCGCCACAGCCCACTGTGGGATTTCTGACGCACATTATGCTTATGGTTATCCATGCACCTAGCATTAGGGTTGAGAAAACCACAAGGCCAGGACCACCAGGGATGCTCACCATGCCAAAGGCAGGCCAAGGTGAGCACGGTATAGCCAAAACCTTGCTCCCTCTTCTTCTTTCTGATTGGAACTCACCACAGCCCAATGCTCGATTCCTGGCTCAAACTACGGTTAGGGTTAGGGTTAGGGTTCCGCCTAGGGTTAGGGTTGAGAAAACCACAAAGCCAGGAGCTCCAGGGACACACACCATGCGAAAGGCAGGCCAAGTTGAGTACGGTACAGCCAAAACCTTGCTGCCTCCTCTTCTTTCTGCTTGGAAGTCGCCACAGCCCACTGCGTGGTTTCTGACTCCAACTAGGCTTATGGTTATGGATACACCTAGAGTTAGGCTTGAGAAAACCACAAAGCCAGGAGCTCCAGGGATACTCACCCTGCTACAGTCAGGCCAAGGTGAGCACAGTACAGCCAAAACCTTGCTGCCTCCTCTTCTTCCTTGAGATTGGAACTCGCCATAGCCCAATGCCCGATTTCTGGCTCAAACTACGGTTAGGGTTAGGGTTAGGGTTCCGCCTAGGGTTAGGGTTGAGAAAACCACAAAGCCAGGAGCTCCAGGGACACACACCATGCAAAAGGCAGGCCAAGTTGAGTACGGTACAGCCAAAACCTTGCTGCCTCCTCTTCTTTCTGCTTGGAAGTCGCCACAGCCCACTGCGTGGTTTCTGACTCCAACTAGGCTTATGGTTATGGATACACCTAGAGTTAGGCTTGAGAAAACCACAAAGCCAGGAGCTCCAGGGATACTCACCCTGCTACAGTCAGGCCAAGGTGAGCACAGTACAGCCAAAACCTTGCTGCCTCCTCTTCTTCCTTGAGATTGGAACTCACCACAGCCCAATGCCCGATTTCTGGCTCAAACTACGGTTAGGGTTAGGGTTAGGGTTCCGCCTAGGGTTAGGGTTGAGAAAACCACAAAGCCAGGAGCTCCAGGGACACACACCATGCGAAAGGCAGGCCAAGGTGAGCGCAGTACAGCCAAAACCTTGCCGTCTCCTCTTGTGTCTGCTTGGAAGTCGCCACAGCCCACTGTGTGATTTCTGACGCACATTATGCTTATGGTTATCCATGCACCTAGCATTAGGGTTGAGAAAACCACAAGGCCAGGACCACCAGGGATGCTCACCATGCCAAAGGCAGGCCAAGGTGAGCACGGTATAGCCAAAACCTTGCTCCCTCTTCTTCTTTCTGATTGGAACTCACCACAGCCCAATGCTCGATTTCTGGCTCAAACTACGGTTAGGGTTAGGGTTAGGGTTCCGCCTAGGGTTAGGGTTGAGAAAACCACAAAGCCAGGAGCTCCAGGGACACACACCATGCGAAAGGCAGGCCAAGGTGAGCGCAGTACAGCCAAAACCTTGCCGTCTCCTCTTGTGTCTGCTTGGAAGTCGCCACAGCCCACTGTGTGATTTCTGACGCACATTATGCTTATGGTTATCCATGCACCTAGCATTAGGGTTGAGAAAACCACAAGGCCAGGACCACCAGGGATGCTCACCATGCCAAAGGCAGGCCAAGGTGAGCACGGTATAGCCAAAACCTTGCTCCCTCTTCTTCTTTCTGATTGGAACTCACCACAGCCCAATGCTCGATTCCTGGCTCAAACTACGGTTAGGGTTAGGGTTAGGGTTCCGCCTAGGGTTAGGGTTGAGAAAACCACAAAGCCAGGAGCTCCAGGGACACACACCATGCGAAAGGCAGGCCAAGTTGAGTACGGTACATCCAAAACCTTGCTGCCTCCTCTTCTTTCTGCTTGGAAGTCGCCACAGCCCACTGCGTGGTTTCTGACTCCAACTAGGCTTATGGTTATGGATACACCTAGAGTTAGGCTTGAGAAAACCACAAAGCCAGGAGCTCCAGGGATACTCACCCTGCTACAGTCAGGCCAAGGTGAGCACAGTACAGCCAAAACCTTGCTGCCTCCTCTTCTTCCTTGAGATTGGAACTCGCCACAGCCCAATGCCCGATTTCTGGCTCAAACTACGGTTAGGGTTAGGGTTAGGGTTCCGCCTAGGGTTAGGGTTGAGAAAACCACAAAGCCAGGAGCTCCAGGGACACACACCATGCGAAAGGCAGGCCAAGTTGAGTACGGTACAGCCAAAACCTTGCTGCCTCCTCTTCTTTCTGCTTGGAAGTCGCCACAGCCCACTGCGTGGTTTCTGACTCCAACTAGGCTTATGGTTATGGATACACCTAGAGTTAGGCTTGAGAAAACCATAAAGCCAGGAGCTCCAGGGACACTCACCATGTGAAAGGCAGGCCAAGCTGAGCGCAGTACAGCCAAAACCTTGCTGCCTCCTCTTCTTTCTGCTTGGAACTCACCACAGCCCACTGCGTGGTTTCTTTCTCCAACTAGGCTTATGGTTATGGATACACCTAGAGTTAGGCTTGAGAAAACCACAAAGCCAGGAGCTCCAGGGATACTCACCCTGCTACAGTCAGGCCAAGGTGAGCACAGTACAGCCAAAACCTTGCTGCCTCCTCTTCTTCCTTGAGATTGGAACTCGCCACAGCCCAATGCCCGATTTCTGGCTCAAACTACGGTTAGGGTTAGGGTTAGGGTTCCGCCTAGGGTTAGGGTTGAGAAAACCACAAAGCCAGGAGCTCCAGGGACACACACCATGCGAAAGGCAGGCCAAGTTGAGTACGGTACAGCCAAAACCTTGCTGCCTCCTCTTCTTTCTGCTTGGAACTCACCATAGCCCACGGTGTGATTTCTGACGCACGCCTGGCATATGGTTATGGATACACCAAGAGTTAGACTTGAGAAAACCACAAAGCCAGGAGCTCCAGGGACGCTCACCATGCGAAAGGCAGGCCAAGGTGAGCGCAGTACAGCCAAAACCTTGCTGCCTCCTCTTCTGTCTGCTTGGAAGTCGCCACAGCCCACTGTGTGATTTCTGACGCACATTATGCTTATGGTTATCCATGCACCTAGCATTAGGGTTGAGAAAACCACAAGGCCAGGACCACCAGGGATGCTCACCATGCCAAAGGCAGGCCAAGGTGAGCACGGTATAGCCAAAACCTTGCTCCCTCTTCTTCTTTCTGATTGGAACTCACCACAGCCCAATGCTCGATTCCTGGCTCAAACTACGGTTAGGGTTAGGGTTAGGGTTCCGCCTAGGGTTAGGGTTGAGAAAACCACAAAGCCAGGAGCTCCAGGGACACACACCATGCGAAAGGCAGGCCAAGTTGAGTACGGTACAGCCAAAACCTTGCTGCCTCCTCTTCTTTCTGCTTGGAACTCACCATAGCCCACGGTGTGATTTCTGACGCACGCCTGGCATATGGTTATGGATACACCTAGAGTTAGGCTTGAGAAAACCACAAAGCCAGGAGCTCCAGGGACACTCACCATGCGAAAGTCAGGCCAAGCTGAGCGCAGTACAGCCAAAACCTTGCTGCCTCCTCTTCTTTCTGCTTGGAACTCACCACAGCCCACTGCGTGGTTTCTTTCTCCAACTAGGCTTATGGTTATGGATACACCTAGAGTTAGGCTTGAGAAAACCACAAAGCCAGGAGCTCCAGGGATACTCACCCTGCTACAGTCAGGCCAAGGTGAGCACAGTACAGCCAAAACCTTGCTGCCTCCTCTTCTTCCTTGAGATTGGAACTCACCACAGCCCAATGCCCGATTTCTGGCTCAAACTACGGTTAGGGTTAGGGTTAGGGTTCCGCCTAGGGTTAGGGTTGAGAAAACCACAAAGCCAGGAGCTCCAGGGACACACACCATGCGAAAGGCAGGCCAAGGTGAGCGCAGTACAGCCAAAACCTTGCCGTCTCCTCTTGTGTCTGCTTGGAAGTCGCCACAGCCCACTGTGTGATTTCTGACGCACATTATGCTTATGGTTATCCATGCACCTAGCATTAGGGTTGAGAAAACCACAAGGCCAGGACCACCAGGGATGCTCACCATGCCAAAGGCAGGCCAAGGTGAGCACGGTATAGCCAAAACCTTGCTCCCTCTTCTTCTTTCTGATTGGAACTCACCACAGCCCAATGCTCGATTTCTGGCTCAAACTACGGTTAGGGTTAGGGTTAGGGTTCCGCCTAGGGTTAGGGTTGAGAAAACCACAAAGCCAGGAGCTCCAGGGACACACACCATGCGAAAGGCAGGCCAAGGTGAGCGCAGTACAGCCAAAACCTTGCCGTCTCCTCTTGTGTCTGCTTGGAAGTCGCCACAGCCCACTGTGTGATTTCTGACGCACATTATGCTTATGGTTATCCATGCACCTAGCATTAGGGTTGAGAAAACCACAAGGCCAGGACCACCAGGGATGCTCACCATGCCAAAGGCAGGCCAAGGTGAGCACGGTATAGCCAAAACCTTGCTCCCTCTTCTTCTTTCTGATTGGAACTCACCACAGCCCAATGCTCGATTCCTGGCTCAAACTACGGTTAGGGTTAGGGTTAGGGTTCCGCCTAGGGTTAGGGTTGAGAAAACCACAAAGCCAGGAGCTCCAGGGACACACACCATGCGAAAGGCAGGCCAAGTTGAGTACGGTACATCCAAAACCTTGCTGCCTCCTCTTCTTTCTGCTTGGAAGTCGCCACAGCCCACTGCGTGGTTTCTGACTCCAACTAGGCTTATGGTTATGGATACACCTAGAGTTAGGCTTGAGAAAACCACAAAGCCAGGAGCTCCAGGGATACTCACCCTGCTACAGTCAGGCCAAGGTGAGCACAGTACAGCCAAAACCTTGCTGCCTCCTCTTCTTCCTTGAGATTGGAACTCGCCACAGCCCAATGCCCGATTTCTGGCTCAAACTACGGTTAGGGTTAGGGTTAGGGTTCCGCCTAGGGTTAGGGTTGAGAAAACCACAAAGCCAGGAGCTCCAGGGACACACACCATGCGAAAGGCAGGCCAAGTTGAGTACGGTACAGCCAAAACCTTGCTGCCTCCTCTTCTTTCTGCTTGGAAGTCGCCACAGCCCACTGCGTGGTTTCTGACTCCAACTAGGCTTATGGTTATGGATACACCTAGAGTTAGGCTTGAGAAAACCATAAAGCCAGGAGCTCCAGGGACACTCACCATGTGAAAGGCAGGCCAAGCTGAGCGCAGTACAGCCAAAACCTTGCTGCCTCCTCTTCTTTCTGCTTGGAACTCACCACAGCCCACTGCGTGGTTTCTTTCTCCAACTAGGCTTATGGTTATGGATACACCTAGAGTTAGGCTTGAGAAAACCACAAAGCCAGGAGCTCCAGGGATACTCACCCTGCTACAGTCAGGCCAAGGTGAGCACAGTACAGCCAAAACCTTGCTGCCTCCTCTTCTTCCTTGAGATTGGAACTCGCCACAGCCCAATGCCCGATTTCTGGCTCAAACTACGGTTAGGGTTAGGGTTAGGGTTCCGCCTAGGGTTAGGGTTGAGAAAACCACAAAGCCAGGAGCTCCAGGGACACACACCATGCGAAAGGCAGGCCAAGTTGAGTACGGTACAGCCAAAACCTTGCTGCCTCCTCTTCTTTCTGCTTGGAACTCACCATAGCCCACGGTGTGATTTCTGACGCACGCCTGGCATATGGTTATGGATACACCAAGAGTTAGACTTGAGAAAACCACAAAGCCAGGAGCTCCAGGGACGCTCACCATGCGAAAGGCAGGCCAAGGTGAGCGCAGTACAGCCAAAACCTTGCTGCCTCCTCTTCTGTCTGCTTGGAAGTCGCCACAGCCCACTGTGTGATTTCTGACGCACATTATGCTTATGGTTATCCATGCACCTAGCATTAGGGTTGAGAAAACCACAAGGCCAGGACCACCAGGGATGCTCACCATGCCAAAGGCAGGCCAAGGTGAGCACGGTATAGCCAAAACCTTGCTCCCTCTTCTTCTTTCTGATTGGAACTCACCACAGCCCAATGCTCGATTCCTGGCTCAAACTACGGTTAGGGTTAGGGTTAGGGTTCCGCCTAGGGTTAGGGTTGAGAAAACCACAAAGCCAGGAGCTCCAGGGACACACACCATGCGAAAGGCAGGCCAAGTTGAGTACGGTACAGCCAAAACCTTGCTGCCTCCTCTTCTTTCTGCTTGGAACTCACCATAGCCCACGGTGTGATTTCTGACGCACGCCTGGCATATGGTTATGGATACACCTAGAGTTAGGCTTGAGAAAACCACAAAGCCAGGAGCTCCAGGGACACTCACCATGCGAAAGTCAGGCCAAGCTGAGCGCAGTACAGCCAAAACCTTGCTGCCTCCTCTTCTTTCTGCTTGGAACTCACCACAGCCCACTGCGTGGTTTCTTTCTCCAACTAGGCTTATGGTTATGGATACACCTAGAGTTAGGCTTGAGAAAACCACAAAGCCAGGAGCTCCAGGGATACTCACCCTGCTACAGTCAGGCCAAGGTGAGCACAGTACAGCCAAAACCTTGCTGCCTCCTCTTCTTCCTTGAGATTGGAACTCGCCACAGCCCAATGCCCGATTTCTGGCTCAAACTACGGTTAGGGTTAGGGTTAGGGTTCCGCCTAGGGTTAGGGTTGAGAAAACCACAAAGCCAGGAGCTCCAGGGACACACACCATGCGAAAGGCAGGCCAAGTTGAGTACGGTACAGCCAAAACCTTGCTGCCTCCTCTTCTTTCTGCTTGGAACTCACCATAGCCCACGGTGTGATTTCTGACGCACGCCTGGCATATGGTTATGGATACACCAAGAGTTAGACTTGAGAAAACCACAAAGCCAGGAGCTCCAGGGACGCTCACCATGCGAAAGGCAGGCCAAGGTGAGCGCAGTACAGCCAAAACCTTGCTGCCTCCTCTTCTGTCTGCTTGGAAGTCGCCACAGCCCACTGTGTGATTTCTGACGCACATTATGCTTATGGTTATCCATGCACCTAGCATTAGGGTTGAGAAAACCACAAGGCCAGGACCACCAGGGATGCTCACCATGCCAAAGGCAGGCCAAGGTGAGCACGGTATAGCCAAAACCTTGCTCCCTCTTCTTCTTTCTGATTGGAACTCACCACAGCCCAATGCTCGATTCCTGGCTCAAACTACGGTTAGGGTTAGGGTTAGGGTTCCGCCTAGGGTTAGGGTTGAGAAAACCACAAAGCCAGGAGCTCCAGGGACACACACCATGCGAAAGGCAGGCCAAGTTGAGTACGGTACAGCCAAAACCTTGCTGCCTCCTCTTCTTTCTGCTTGGAAGTCGCCACAGCCCACTGCGTGGTTTCTGACTCCAACTAGGCTTATGGTTATGGATACACCTAGAGTTAGGCTTGAGAAAACCACAAAGCCAGGAGCTCCAGGGATACTCACCCTGCTACAGTCAGGCCAAGGTGAGCACAGTACAGCCAAAACCTTGCTGCCTCCTCTTCTTCCTTGAGATTGGAACTCGCCACAGCCCAATGCCCGATTTCTGGCTCAAACTACGGTTAGGGTTAGGGTTAGGGTTCCGCCTAGGGTTAGGGTTGAGAAAACCACAAAGCCAGGAGCTCCAGGGACACACACCATGCGAAAGGCAGGCCAAGTTGAGTACGGTACAGCCAAAACCTTGCTGCCTCCTCTTCTTTCTGCTTGGAAGTCGCCACAGCCCACTGCGTGGTTTCTGACTCCAACTAGGCTTATGGTTATGGATACACCTAGAGTTAGGCTTGAGAAAACCACAAAGCCAGGAGCTCCAGGGATACTCACCCTGCTACAGTCAGGCCAAGGTGAGCACAGTACAGCCAAAACCTTGCTGCCTCCTCTTCTTCCTTGAGATTGGAACTCGCCATAGCCCAATGCCCGATTTCTGGCTCAAACTACGGTTAGGGTTAGGGTTAGGGTTCCGCCTAGGGTTAGGGTTGAGAAAACCACAAAGCCAGGAGCTCCAGGGACACACACCATGCAAAAGGCAGGCCAAGTTGAGTACGGTACAGCCAAAACCTTGCTGCCTCCTCTTCTTTCTGCTTGGAAGTCGCCACAGCCCACTGCGTGGTTTCTGACTCCAACTAGGCTTATGGTTATGGATACACCTAGAGTTAGGCTTGAGAAAACCACAAAGCCAGGAGCTCCAGGGATACTCACCCTGCTACAGTCAGGCCAAGGTGAGCACAGTACAGCCAAAACCTTGCTGCCTCCTCTTCTTCCTTGAGATTGGAACTCACCACAGCCCAATGCCCGATTTCTGGCTCAAACTACGGTTAGGGTTAGGGTTAGGGTTCCGCCTAGGGTTAGGGTTGAGAAAACCACAAAGCCAGGAGCTCCAGGGACACACACCATGCGAAAGGCAGGCCAAGGTGAGCGCAGTACAGCCAAAACCTTGCCGTCTCCTCTTGTGTCTGCTTGGAAGTCGCCACAGCCCACTGTGTGATTTCTGACGCACATTATGCTTATGGTTATCCATGCACCTAGCATTAGGGTTGAGAAAACCACAAGGCCAGGACCACCAGGGATGCTCACCATGCCAAAGGCAGGCCAAGGTGAGCACGGTATAGCCAAAACCTTGCTCCCTCTTCTTCTTTCTGATTGGAACTCACCACAGCCCAATGCTCGATTTCTGGCTCAAACTACGGTTAGGGTTAGGGTTAGGGTTCCGCCTAGGGTTAGGGTTGAGAAAACCACAAAGCCAGGAGCTCCAGGGACACACACCATGCGAAAGGCAGGCCAAGGTGAGCGCAGTACAGCCAAAACCTTGCCGTCTCCTCTTGTGTCTGCTTGGAAGTCGCCACAGCCCACTGTGTGATTTCTGACGCACATTATGCTTATGGTTATCCATGCACCTAGCATTAGGGTTGAGAAAACCACAAGGCCAGGACCACCAGGGATGCTCACCATGCCAAAGGCAGGCCAAGGTGAGCACGGTATAGCCAAAACCTTGCTCCCTCTTCTTCTTTCTGATTGGAACTCACCACAGCCCAATGCTCGATTCCTGGCTCAAACTACGGTTAGGGTTAGGGTTAGGGTTCCGCCTAGGGTTAGGGTTGAGAAAACCACAAAGCCAGGAGCTCCAGGGACACACACCATGCGAAAGGCAGGCCAAGGTGAGTACGGTACAGCCAAAACCTTGCTGCCTCCTCTTCTTTCTGCTTGGAAGTCGCCACAGCCCACTGCGTGGTTTCTGACTCCAACTAGGCTTATGGTTATGGATACACCTAGAGTTAGGCTTGAGAAAACCACAAAGCCAGGAGCTCCAGGGATACTCACCCTGCTACAGTCAGGCCAAGGTGAGCACAGTACAGCCAAAACCTTGCTGCCTCCTCTTCTTCCTTGAGATTGGAACTCGCCACAGCCCAATGCCCGATTTCTGGCTCAAACTACGGTTAGGGTTAGGGTTAGGGTTCCGGCTAGGGTTAGGGTTGAGAAAACCACAAAGCCAGGAGCTCCAGGGACACACACCATGCGAAAGGCAGGCCAAGTTGAGTACGGTACAGCCAAAACCTTGCTGCCTCCTCTTCTTTCTGCTTGGAACTCACCATAGCCCACGGTGTGATTTCTGACGCACGCCTGGCATATGGTTATGGATACACCTAGAGTTAGGCTTGAGAAAACCACAAAGCCAGGAGCTCCAGGGACACTCACCATGCGAAAGTCAGGCCAAGCTGAGCGCAGTACAGCCAAAACCTTGCTGCCTCCTCTTCTTTCTGCTTGGAACTCACCACAGCCCACTGCGTGGTTTCTTTCTCCAACTAGGCTTATGGTTATGGATACACCTAGAGTTAGGCTTGAGAAAACCACAAAGCCAGGAGCTCCAGGGATACTCACCCTGCTACAGTCAGGCCAAGGTGAGCACAGTACAGCCAAAACCTTGCTGCCTCCTCTTCTTCCTTGAGATTGGAACTCGCCACAGCCCAATGCCCGATTTCTGGCTCAAACTACGGTTAGGGTTAGGGTTAGGGTTCCGCCTAGGGTTAGGGTTGAGAAAACCACAAAGCCAGGAGCTCCAGGGACACACACCATGCGAAAGGCAGGCCAAGTTGAGTACGGTACAGCCAAAACCTTGCTGCCTCCTCTTCTTTCTGCTTGGAACTCACCATAGCCCACGGTGTGATTTCTGACGCACGCCTGGCATATGGTTATGGATACACCAAGAGTTAGACTTGAGAAAACCACAAAGCCAGGAGCTCCAGGGACGCTCACCATGCGAAAGGCAGGCCAAGGTGAGCGCAGTACAGCCAAAACCTTGCTGCCTCCTCTTCTGTCTGCTTGGAAGTCGCCACAGCCCACTGTGTGATTTCTGACGCACATTATGCTTATGGTTATCCATGCACCTAGCATTAGGGTTGAGAAAACCACAAGGCCAGGACCACCAGGGATGCTCACCATGCCAAAGGCAGGCCAAGGTGAGCACGGTATAGCCAAAACCTTGCTCCCTCTTCTTCTTTCTGATTGGAACTCACCACAGCCCAATGCTCGATTCCTGGCTCAAACTACGGTTAGGGTTAGGGTTAGGGTTCCGCCTAGGGTTAGGGTTGAGAAAACCACAAAGCCAGGAGCTCCAGGGACACACACCATGCGAAAGGCAGGCCAAGTTGAGTACGGTACAGCCAAAACCTTGCTGCCTCCTCTTCTTTCTGCTTGGAAGTCGCCACAGCCCACTGCGTGGTTTCTGACTCCAACTAGGCTTATGGTTATGGATACACCTAGAGTTAGGCTTGAGAAAACCACAAAGCCAGGAGCTCCAGGGATACTCACCCTGCTACAGTCAGGCCAAGGTGAGCACAGTACAGCCAAAACCTTGCTGCCTCCTCTTCTTCCTTGAGATTGGAACTCGCCACAGCCCAATGCCCGATTTCTGGCTCAAACTACGGTTAGGGTTAGGGTTAGGGTTCCGCCTAGGGTTAGGCTTGAGAAAACCACAAAGCCAGGAGCTCCAGGGACACACACCATGCGAAAGGCAGGCCAAGTTGAGTACGGTACAGCCAAAACCTTGCTGCCTCCTCTTCTTTCTGCTTGGAAGTCGCCACAGCCCACTGCGTGGTTTCTGACTCCAACTAGGCTTATGGTTATGGATACACCTAGAGTTAGGCTTGAGAAAACCACAAAGCCAGGAGCTCCAGGGATACTCACCCTGCTACAGTCAGGCCAAGGTGAGCACAGTACAGCCAAAACCTTGCTGCCTCCTCTTCTTCCTTGAGATTGGAACTCGCCATAGCCCAATGCCCGATTTCTGGCTCAAACTACGGTTAGGGTTAGGGTTAGGGTTCCGCCTAGGGTTAGGGTTGAGAAAACCACAAAGCCAGGAGCTCCAGGGACACACACCATGCAAAAGGCAGGCCAAGTTGAGTACGGTACAGCCAAAACCTTGCTGCCTCCTCTTCTTTCTGCTTGGAAGTCGCCACAGCCCACTGCGTGGTTTCTGACTCCAACTAGGCTTATGGTTATGGATACACCTAGAGTTAGGCTTGAGAAAACCACAAAGCCAGGAGCTCCAGGGATACTCACCCTGCTACAGTCAGGCCAAGGTGAGCACAGTACAGCCAAAACCTTGCTGCCTCCTCTTCTTCCTTGAGATTGGAACTCACCACAGCCCAATGCCCGATTTCTGGCTCAAACTACGGTTAGGGTTAGGGTTAGGGTTCCGCCTAGGGTTAGGGTTGAGAAAACCACAAAGCCAGGAGCTCCAGGGACACACACCATGCGAAAGGCAGGCCAAGTTGAGTACGGTACAGCCAAAACCTTGCTGCCTCCTCTTCTTTCTGCTTGGAACTCACCATAGCCCACGGTGTGATTTCTGACGCACGCCTGGCATATGGTTATGGATACACCAAGAGTTAGACTTGAGAAAACCACAAAGCCAGGAGCTCCAGGGACGCTCACCATGCGAAAGGCAGGCCAAGGTGAGCGCAGTACAGCCAAAACCTTGCTGCCTCCTCTTCTGTCTGCTTGGAAGTCGCCACAGCCCACTGTGTGATTTCTGACGCACATTATGCTTATGGTTATCCATGCACCTAGCATTAGGGTTGAGAAAACCACAAGGCCAGGACCACCAGGGATGCTCACCATGCCAAAGGCAGGCCAAGGTGAGCACGGTATAGCCAAAACCTTGCTCCCTCTTCTTCTTTCTGATTGGAACTCACCACAGCCCAATGCTCGATTCCTGGCTCAAACTACGGTTAGGGTTAGGGTTAGGGTTCCGCCTAGGGTTAGGGTTGAGAAAACCACAAAGCCAGGAGCTCCAGGGACACACACCATGCGAAAGGCAGGCCAAGTTGAGTACGGTACAGCCAAAACCTTGCTGCCTCCTCTTCTTTCTGCTTGGAAGTCGCCACAGCCCACTGCGTGGTTTCTGACTCCAACTAGGCTTATGGTTATGGATACACCTAGAGTTAGGCTTGAGAAAACCACAAAGCCAGGAGCTCCAGGGATACTCACCCTGCTACAGTCAGGCCAAGGTGAGCACAGTACAGCCAAAACCTTGCTGCCTCCTCTTCTTCCTTGAGATTGGAACTCGCCACAGCCCAATGCCCGATTTCTGGCTCAAACTACGGTTAGGGTTAGGGTTAGGGTTCCGCCTAGGGTTAGGGTTGAGAAAACCACAAAGCCAGGAGCTCCAGGGACACACACCATGCGAAAGGCAGGCCAAGTTGAGTACGGTACAGCCAAAACCTTGCTGCCTCCTCTTCTTTCTGCTTGGAAGTCGCCACAGCCCACTGCGTGGTTTCTGACTCCAACTAGGCTTATGGTTATGGATACACCTAGAGTTAGGCTTGAGAAAACCACAAAGCCAGGAGCTCCAGGGATACTCACCCTGCTACAGTCAGGCCAAGGTGAGCACAGTACAGCCAAAACCTTGCTGCCTCCTCTTCTTCCTTGAGATTGGAACTCGCCATAGCCCAATGCCCGATTTCTGGCTCAAACTACGGTTAGGGTTAGGGTTAGGGTTCCGCCTAGGGTTAGGGTTGAGAAAACCACAAAGCCAGGAGCTCCAGGGACACACACCATGCAAAAGGCAGGCCAAGTTGAGTACGGTACAGCCAAAACCTTGCTGCCTCCTCTTCTTTCTGCTTGGAAGTCGCCACAGCCCACTGCGTGGTTTCTGACTCCAACTAGGCTTATGGTTATGGATACACCTAGAGTTAGGCTTGAGAAAACCACAAAGCCAGGAGCTCCAGGGATACTCACCCTGCTACAGTCAGGCCAAGGTGAGCACAGTACAGCCAAAACCTTGCTGCCTCCTCTTCTTCCTTGAGATTGGAACTCACCACAGCCCAATGCCCGATTTCTGGCTCAAACTATGGTTAGGGTTAGGGTTAGGGTTCCGCCTAGGGTTAGGGTTGAGAAAACCACAAAGCCAGGAGCTCCAGGGACACACACCATGCGAAAGGCAGGCCAAGGTGAGCGCAGTACAGCCAAAACCTTGCCGTCTCCTCTTGTGTCTGCTTGGAAGTCGCCACAGCCCACTGTGTGATTTCTGACGCACATTATGCTTATGGTTATCCATGCACCTAGCATTAGGGTTGAGAAAACCACAAGGCCAGGACCACCAGGGATGCTCACCATGCCAAAGGCAGGCCAAGGTGAGCACGGTATAGCCAAAACCTTGCTCCCTCTTCTTCTTTCTGATTGGAACTCACCACAGCCCAATGCTCGATTTCTGGCTCAAACTACGGTTAGGGTTAGGGTTAGGGTTCCGCCTAGGGTTAGGGTTGAGAAAACCACAAAGCCAGGAGCTCCAGGGACACACACCATGCGAAAGGCAGGCCAAGGTGAGCGCAGTACAGCCAAAACCTTGCCGTCTCCTCTTGTGTCTGCTTGGAAGTCGCCACAGCCCACTGTGTGATTTCTGACGCACATTATGCTTATGGTTATCCATGCACCTAGCATTAGGGTTGAGAAAACCACAAGGCCAGGACCACCAGGGATGCTCACCATGCCAAAGGCAGGCCAAGGTGAGCACGGTATAGCCAAAACCTTGCTCCCTCTTCTTCTTTCTGATTGGAACTCACCACAGCCCAATGCTCGATTCCTGGCTCAAACTACGGTTAGGGTTAGGGTTAGGGTTCCGCCTAGGGTTAGGGTTGAGAAAACCACAAAGCCAGGAGCTCCAGGGACACACACCATGCGAAAGGCAGGCCAAGTTGAGTACGGTACAGCCAAAACCTTGCTGCCTCCTCTTCTTTCTGCTTGGAAGTCGCCACAGCCCACTGCGTGGTTTCTGACTCCAACTAGGCTTATGGTTATGGATACACCTAGAGTTAGGCTTGAGAAAACCACAAAGCCAGGAGCTCCAGGGATACTCACCCTGCTACAGTCAGGCCAAGGTGAGCACAGTACAGCCAAAACCTTGCTGCCTCCTCTTCTTCCTTGAGATTGGAACTCGCCACAGCCCAATGCCCGATTTCTGGCTCAAACTACGGTTAGGGTTAGGGTTAGGGTTCCGCCTAGGGTTAGGGTTGAGAAAACCACAAAGCCAGGAGCTCCAGGGACACACACCATGCGAAAGGCAGGCCAAGTTGAGTACGGTACAGCCAAAACCTTGCTGCCTCCTCTTCTTTCTGCTTGGAACTCACCATAGCCCACGGTGTGATTTCTGACGCACGCCTGGCATATGGTTATGGATACACCTAGAGTTAGGCTTGAGAAAACCACAAAGCCAGGAGCTCCAGGGACACTCACCATGCGAAAGTCAGGCCAAGCTGAGCGCAGTACAGCCAAAACCTTGCTTCCTCCTCTTCTTTCTGCTTGGAACTCACCACAGCCCACTGCGTGGTTTCTTTCTCCAACTAGGCTTATGGTTATGGATACACCTAGAGTTAGGCTTGAGAAAACCACAAAGCCAGGAGCTCCAGGGATACTCACCCTGCTACAGTCAGGCCAAGGTGAGCACAGTACAGCCAAAACCTTGCTGCCTCCTCTTCTTCCTTGAGATTGGAACTCGCCACAGCCCAATGCCCGATTTCTGGCTCAAACTACGGTTAGGGTTAGGGTTAGGGTTCCGCCTAGGGTTAGGGTTGAGAAAACCACAAAGCCAGGAGCTCCAGGGACACACACCATGCGAAAGGCAGGCCAAGTTGAGTACGGTACAGCCAAAACCTTGCTGCCTCCTCTTCTTTCTGCTTGGAACTCACCATAGCCCACGGTGTGATTTCTGACGCACGCCTGGCATATGGTTATGGATACACCAAGAGTTAGACTTGAGAAAACCACAAAGCCAGGAGCTCCAGGGACGCTCACCATGCGAAAGGCAGGCCAAGGTGAGCGCAGTACAGCCAAAACCTTGCTGCCTCCTCTTCTGTCTGCTTGGAAGTCGCCACAGCCCACTGTGTGATTTCTGACGCACATTATGCTTATGGTTATCCATGCACCTAGCATTAGGGTTGAGAAAACCACAAGGCCAGGACCACCAGGGATGCTCACCATGCCAAAGGCAGGCCAAGGTGAGCACGGTATAGCCAAAACCTTGCTCCCTCTTCTTCTTTCTGATTGGAACTCACCACAGCCCAATGCTCGATTCCTGGCTCAAACTACGGTTAGGGTTAGGGTTAGGGTTCCGCCTAGGGTTAGGGTTGAGAAAACCACAAAGCCAGGAGCTCCAGGGACACACACCATGCGAAAGGCAGGCCAAGTTGAGTACGGTACAGCCAAAACCTTGCTGCCTCCTCTTCTTTCTGCTTGGAAGTCGCCACAGCCCACTGCGTGGTTTCTGACTCCAACTAGGCTTATGGTTATGGATACACCTAGAGTTAGGCTTGAGAAAACCACAAAGCCAGGAGCTCCAGGGATACTCACCCTGCTACAGTCAGGCCAAGGTGAGCACAGTACAGCCAAAACCTTGCTGCCTCCTCTTCTTCCTTGAGATTGGAACTCGCCATAGCCCAATGCCCGATTTCTGGCTCAAACTACGGTTAGGGTTAGGGTTAGGGTTCCGCCTAGGGTTAGGGTTGAGAAAACCACAAAGCCAGGAGCTCCAGGGACACACACCATGCAAAAGGCAGGCCAAGTTGAGTACGGTACAGCCAAAACCTTGCTGCCTCCTCTTCTTTCTGCTTGGAAGTCGCCACAGCCCACTGCGTGGTTTCTGACTCCAACTAGGCTTATGGTTATGGATACACCTAGAGTTAGGCTTGAGAAAACCACAAAGCCAGGAGCTCCAGGGATACTCACCCTGCTACAGTCAGGCCAAGGTGAGCACAGTACAGCCAAAACCTTGCTGCCTCCTCTTCTTCCTTGAGATTGGAACTCACCACAGCCCAATGCCCGATTTCTGGCTCAAACTACGGTTAGGGTTAGGGTTAGGGTTCCGCCTAGGGTTAGGGTTGAGAAAACCACAAAGCCAGGAGCTCCAGGGACACACACCATGCGAAAGGCAGGCCAAGGTGAGCGCAGTACAGCCAAAACCTTGCCGTCTCCTCTTGTGTCTGCTTGGAAGTCGCCACAGCCCACTGTGTGATTTCTGACGCACATTATGCTTATGGTTATCCATGCACCTAGCATTAGGGTTGAGAAAACCACAAGGCCAGGACCACCAGGGATGCTCACCATGCCAAAGGCAGGCCAAGGTGAGCACGGTATAGCCAAAACCTTGCTCCCTCTTCTTCTTTCTGATTGGAACTCACCACAGCCCAATGCTCGATTTCTGGCTCAAACTACGGTTAGGGTTAGGGTTAGGGTTCCGCCTAGGGTTAGGGTTGAGAAAACCACAAAGCCAGGAGCTCCAGGGACACACACCATGCGAAAGGCAGGCCAAGGTGAGCGCAGTACAGCCAAAACCTTGCCGTCTCCTCTTGTGTCTGCTTGGAAGTCGCCACAGCCCACTGTGTGATTTCTGACGCACATTATGCTTATGGTTATCCATGCACCTAGCATTAGGGTTGAGAAAACCACAAGGCCAGGACCACCAGGGATGCTCACCATGCCAAAGGCAGGCCAAGGTGAGCACGGTATAGCCAAAACCTTGCTCCCTCTTCTTCTTTCTGATTGGAACTCACCACAGCCCAATGCTCGATTCCTGGCTCAAACTACGGTTAGGGTTAGGGTTAGGGTTCCGCCTAGGGTTAGGGTTGAGAAAACCACAAAGCCAGGAGCTCCAGGGACACACACCATGCGAAAGGCAGGCCAAGTTGAGTACGGTACATCCAAAACCTTGCTGCCTCCTCTTCTTTCTGCTTGGAAGTCGCCACAGCCCACTGCGTGGTTTCTGACTCCAACTAGGCTTATGGTTATGGATACACCTAGAGTTAGGCTTGAGAAAACCACAAAGCCAGGAGCTCCAGGGATACTCACCCTGCTACAGTCAGGCCAAGGTGAGCACAGTACAGCCAAAACCTTGCTGCCTCCTCTTCTTCCTTGAGATTGGAACTCGCCACAGCCCAATGCCCGATTTCTGGCTCAAACTACGGTTAGGGTTAGGGTTAGGGTTCCGCCTAGGGTTAGGGTTGAGAAAACCACAAAGCCAGGAGCTCCAGGGACACACACCATGCGAAAGGCAGGCCAAGTTGAGTACGGTACAGCCAAAACCTTGCTGCCTCCTCTTCTTTCTGCTTGGAAGTCGCCACAGCCCACTGCGTGGTTTCTGACTCCAACTAGGCTTATGGTTATGGATACACCTAGAGTTAGGCTTGAGAAAACCATAAAGCCAGGAGCTCCAGGGACACTCACCATGTGAAAGGCAGGCCAAGCTGAGCGCAGTACAGCCAAAACCTTGCTGCCTCCTCTTCTTTCTGCTTGGAACTCACCACAGCCCACTGCGTGGTTTCTTTCTCCAACTAGGCTTATGGTTATGGATACACCTAGAGTTAGGCTTGAGAAAACCACAAAGCCAGGAGCTCCAGGGATACTCACCCTGCTACAGTCAGGCCAAGGTGAGCACAGTACAGCCAAAACCTTGCTGCCTCCTCTTCTTCCTTGAGATTGGAACTCGCCACAGCCCAATGCCCGATTTCTGGCTCAAACTACGGTTAGGGTTAGGGTTAGGGTTCCGCCTAGGGTTAGGGTTGAGAAAACCACAAAGCCAGGAGCTCCAGGGACACACACCATGCGAAAGGCAGGCCAAGTTGAGTACGGTACAGCCAAAACCTTGCTGCCTCCTCTTCTTTCTGCTTGGAACTCACCATAGCCCACGGTGTGATTTCTGACGCACGCCTGGCATATGGTTATGGATACACCAAGAGTTAGACTTGAGAAAACCACAAAGCCAGGAGCTCCAGGGACGCTCACCATGCGAAAGGCAGGCCAAGGTGAGCGCAGTACAGCCAAAACCTTGCTGCCTCCTCTTCTGTCTGCTTGGAAGTCGCCACAGCCCACTGTGTGATTTCTGACGCACATTATGCTTATGGTTATCCATGCACCTAGCATTAGGGTTGAGAAAACCACAAGGCCAGGACCACCAGGGATGCTCACCATGCCAAAGGCAGGCCAAGGTGAGCACGGTATAGCCAAAACCTTGCTCCCTCTTCTTCTTTCTGATTGGAACTCACCACAGCCCAATGCTCGATTCCTGGCTCAAACTACGGTTAGGGTTAGGGTTAGGGTTCCGCCTAGGGTTAGGGTTGAGAAAACCACAAAGCCAGGAGCTCCAGGGACACACACCATGCGAAAGGCAGGCCAAGTTGAGTACGGTACAGCCAAAACCTTGCTGCCTCCTCTTCTTTCTGCTTGGAACTCACCATAGCCCACGGTGTGATTTCTGACGCACGCCTGGCATATGGTTATGGATACACCTAGAGTTAGGCTTGAGAAAACCACAAAGCCAGGAGCTCCAGGGACACTCACCATGCGAAAGTCAGGCCAAGCTGAGCGCAGTACAGCCAAAACCTTGCTGCCTCCTCTTCTTTCTGCTTGGAACTCACCACAGCCCACTGCGTGGTTTCTTTCTCCAACTAGGCTTATGGTTATGGATACACCTAGAGTTAGGCTTGAGAAAACCACAAAGCCAGGAGCTCCAGGGATACTCACCCTGCTACAGTCAGGCCAAGGTGAGCACAGTACAGCCAAAACCTTGCTGCCTCCTCTTCTTCCTTGAGATTGGAACTCACCACAGCCCAATGCCCGATTTCTGGCTCAAACTACGGTTAGGGTTAGGGTTAGGGTTCCGCCTAGGGTTAGGGTTGAGAAAACCACAAAGCCAGGAGCTCCAGGGACACACACCATGCGAAAGGCAGGCCAAGGTGAGCGCAGTACAGCCAAAACCTTGCCGTCTCCTCTTGTGTCTGCTTGGAAGTCGCCACAGCCCACTGTGTGATTTCTGACGCACATTATGCTTATGGTTATCCATGCACCTAGCATTAGGGTTGAGAAAACCACAAGGCCAGGACCACCAGGGATGCTCACCATGCCAAAGGCAGGCCAAGGTGAGCACGGTATAGCCAAAACCTTGCTCCCTCTTCTTCTTTCTGATTGGAACTCACCACAGCCCAATGCTCGATTTCTGGCTCAAACTACGGTTAGGGTTAGGGTTAGGGTTCCGCCTAGGGTTAGGGTTGAGAAAACCACAAAGCCAGGAGCTCCAGGGACACACACCATGCGAAAGGCAGGCCAAGGTGAGCGCAGTACAGCCAAAACCTTGCCGTCTCCTCTTGTGTCTGCTTGGAAGTCGCCACAGCCCACTGTGTGATTTCTGACGCACATTATGCTTATGGTTATCCATGCACCTAGCATTAGGGTTGAGAAAACCACAAGGCCAGGACCACCAGGGATGCTCACCATGCCAAAGGCAGGCCAAGGTGAGCACGGTATAGCCAAAACCTTGCTCCCTCTTCTTCTTTCTGATTGGAACTCACCACAGCCCAATGCTCGATTCCTGGCTCAAACTACGGTTAGGGTTAGGGTTAGGGTTCCGCCTAGGGTTAGGGTTGAGAAAACCACAAAGCCAGGAGCTCCAGGGACACACACCATGCGAAAGGCAGGCCAAGTTGAGTACGGTACATCCAAAACCTTGCTGCCTCCTCTTCTTTCTGCTTGGAAGTCGCCACAGCCCACTGCGTGGTTTCTGACTCCAACTAGGCTTATGGTTATGGATACACCTAGAGTTAGGCTTGAGAAAACCACAAAGCCAGGAGCTCCAGGGATACTCACCCTGCTACAGTCAGGCCAAGGTGAGCACAGTACAGCCAAAACCTTGCTGCCTCCTCTTCTTCCTTGAGATTGGAACTCGCCACAGCCCAATGCCCGATTTCTGGCTCAAACTACGGTTAGGGTTAGGGTTAGGGTTCCGCCTAGGGTTAGGGTTGAGAAAACCACAAAGCCAGGAGCTCCAGGGACACACACCATGCGAAAGGCAGGCCAAGTTGAGTACGGTACAGCCAAAACCTTGCTGCCTCCTCTTCTTTCTGCTTGGAAGTCGCCACAGCCCACTGCGTGGTTTCTGACTCCAACTAGGCTTATGGTTATGGATACACCTAGAGTTAGGCTTGAGAAAACCATAAAGCCAGGAGCTCCAGGGACACTCACCATGTGAAAGGCAGGCCAAGCTGAGCGCAGTACAGCCAAAACCTTGCTGCCTCCTCTTCTTTCTGCTTGGAACTCACCACAGCCCACTGCGTGGTTTCTTTCTCCAACTAGGCTTATGGTTATGGATACACCTAGAGTTAGGCTTGAGAAAACCACAAAGCCAGGAGCTCCAGGGATACTCACCCTGCTACAGTCAGGCCAAGGTGAGCACAGTACAGCCAAAACCTTGCTGCCTCCTCTTCTTCCTTGAGATTGGAACTCGCCACAGCCCAATGCCCGATTTCTGGCTCAAACTACGGTTAGGGTTAGGGTTAGGGTTCCGCCTAGGGTTAGGGTTGAGAAAACCACAAAGCCAGGAGCTCCAGGGACACACACCATGCGAAAGGCAGGCCAAGTTGAGTACGGTACAGCCAAAACCTTGCTGCCTCCTCTTCTTTCTGCTTGGAACTCACCATAGCCCACGGTGTGATTTCTGACGCACGCCTGGCATATGGTTATGGATACACCAAGAGTTAGACTTGAGAAAACCACAAAGCCAGGAGCTCCAGGGACGCTCACCATGCGAAAGGCAGGCCAAGGTGAGCGCAGTACAGCCAAAACCTTGCTGCCTCCTCTTCTGTCTGCTTGGAAGTCGCCACAGCCCACTGTGTGATTTCTGACGCACATTATGCTTATGGTTATCCATGCACCTAGCATTAGGGTTGAGAAAACCACAAGGCCAGGACCACCAGGGATGCTCACCATGCCAAAGGCAGGCCAAGGTGAGCACGGTATAGCCAAAACCTTGCTCCCTCTTCTTCTTTCTGATTGGAACTCACCACAGCCCAATGCTCGATTCCTGGCTCAAACTACGGTTAGGGTTAGGGTTAGGGTTCCGCCTAGGGTTAGGGTTGAGAAAACCACAAAGCCAGGAGCTCCAGGGACACACACCATGCGAAAGGCAGGCCAAGTTGAGTACGGTACAGCCAAAACCTTGCTGCCTCCTCTTCTTTCTGCTTGGAACTCACCATAGCCCACGGTGTGATTTCTGACGCACGCCTGGCATATGGTTATGGATACACCTAGAGTTAGGCTTGAGAAAACCACAAAGCCAGGAGCTCCAGGGACACTCACCATGCGAAAGTCAGGCCAAGCTGAGCGCAGTACAGCCAAAACCTTGCTGCCTCCTCTTCTTTCTGCTTGGAACTCACCACAGCCCACTGCGTGGTTTCTTTCTCCAACTAGGCTTATGGTTATGGATACACCTAGAGTTAGGCTTGAGAAAACC
This sequence comes from Coloeus monedula, assembly GCF_965178545.1. NCBI lineage: Eukaryota > Metazoa > Chordata > Aves > Passeriformes > Corvidae > Coloeus > Coloeus monedula. The sequence goes on along the minus strand of NC_138782.1, from coordinate 32,076,294 downwards.
ACAAAGCCAGGAGCTCCAGGGATACTCACCCTGCTACAGTCAGGCCAAGGTGAGCACAGTACAGCCAAAACCTTGCTGCCTCCTCTTCTTCCTTGAGATTGGAACTCGCCACAGCCCAATGCCCGATTTCTGGCTCAAACTACGGTTAGGGTTAGGGTTAGGGTTCCGCCTAGGGTTAGGGTTGAGAAAACCACAAAGCCAGGAGCTCCAGGGACACACACCATGCGAAAGGCAGGCCAAGTTGAGTACGGTACAGCCAAAACCTTGCTGCCTCCTCTTCTTTCTGCTTGGAACTCACCATAGCCCACGGTGTGATTTCTGACGCACGCCTGGCATATGGTTATGGATACACCAAGAGTTAGACTTGAGAAAACCACAAAGCCAGGAGCTCCAGGGACGCTCACCATGCGAAAGGCAGGCCAAGGTGAGCGCAGTACAGCCAAAACCTTGCTGCCTCCTCTTCTGTCTGCTTGGAAGTCGCCACAGCCCACTGTGTGATTTCTGACGCACATTATGCTTATGGTTATCCATGCACCTAGCATTAGGGTTGAGAAAACCACAAGGCCAGGACCACCAGGGATGCTCACCATGCCAAAGGCAGGCCAAGGTGAGCACGGTATAGCCAAAACCTTGCTCCCTCTTCTTCTTTCTGATTGGAACTCACCACAGCCCAATGCTCGATTCCTGGCTCAAACTACGGTTAGGGTTAGGGTTAGGGTTCCGCCTAGGGTTAGGGTTGAGAAAACCACAAAGCCAGGAGCTCCAGGGACACACACCATGCGAAAGGCAGGCCAAGTTGAGTACGGTACAGCCAAAACCTTGCTGCCTCCTCTTCTTTCTGCTTGGAAGTCGCCACAGCCCACTGCGTGGTTTCTGACTCCAACTAGGCTTATGGTTATGGATACACCTAGAGTTAGGCTTGAGAAAACCACAAAGCCAGGAGCTCCAGGGATACTCACCCTGCTACAGTCAGGCCAAGGTGAGCACAGTACAGCCAAAACCTTGCTGCCTCCTCTTCTTCCTTGAGATTGGAACTCGCCACAGCCCAATGCCCGATTTCTGGCTCAAACTACGGTTAGGGTTAGGGTTAGGGTTCCGCCTAGGGTTAGGGTTGAGAAAACCACAAAGCCAGGAGCTCCAGGGACACACACCATGCGAAAGGCAGGCCAAGTTGAGTACGGTACAGCCAAAACCTTGCTGCCTCCTCTTCTTTCTGCTTGGAAGTCGCCACAGCCCACTGCGTGGTTTCTGACTCCAACTAGGCTTATGGTTATGGATACACCTAGAGTTAGGCTTGAGAAAACCACAAAGCCAGGAGCTCCAGGGATACTCACCCTGCTACAGTCAGGCCAAGGTGAGCACAGTACAGCCAAAACCTTGCTGCCTCCTCTTCTTCCTTGAGATTGGAACTCGCCACAGCCCAATGCCCGATTTCTGGCTCAAACTACGGTTAGGGTTAGGGTTAGGGTTCCGCCTAGGGTTAGGGTTGAGAAAACCACAAAGCCAGGAGCTCCAGGGACACACACCATGCAAAAGGCAGGCCAAGTTGAGTACGGTACAGCCAAAACCTTGCTGCCTCCTCTTCTTTCTGCTTGGAAGTCGCCACAGCCCACTGCGTGGTTTCTGACTCCAACTAGGCTTATGGTTATGGATACACCTAGAGTTAGGCTTGAGAAAACCACAAAGCCAGGAGCTCCAGGGATACTCACCCTGCTACAGTCAGGCCAAGGTGAGCACAGTACAGCCAAAACCTTGCTGCCTCCTCTTCTTCCTTGAGATTGGAACTCACCACAGCCCAATGCCCGATTTCTGGCTCAAACTACGGTTAGGGTTAGGGTTAGGGTTCCGCCTAGGGTTAGGGTTGAGAAAACCACAAAGCCAGGAGCTCCAGGGACACACACCATGCGAAAGGCAGGCCAAGGTGAGCGCAGTACAGCCAAAACCTTGCCGTCTCCTCTTGTGTCTGCTTGGAAGTCGCCACAGCCCACTGTGTGATTTCTGACGCACATTATGCTTATGGTTATCCATGCACCTAGCATTAGGGTTGAGAAAACCACAAGGCCAGGACCACCAGGGATGCTCACCATGCCAAAGGCAGGCCAAGGTGAGCACGGTATAGCCAAAACCTTGCTCCCTCTTCTTCTTTCTGATTGGAACTCACCACAGCCCAATGCTCGATTTCTGGCTCAAACTACGGTTAGGGTTAGGGTTAGGGTTCCGCCTAGGGTTAGGGTTGAGAAAACCACAAAGCCAGGAGCTCCAGGGACACACACCATGCGAAAGGCAGGCCAAGGTGAGCGCAGTACAGCCAAAACCTTGCCGTCTCCTCTTGTGTCTGCTTGGAAGTCGCCACAGCCCACTGTGTGATTTCTGACGCACATTATGCTTATGGTTATCCATGCACCTAGCATTAGGGTTGAGAAAACCACAAGGCCAGGACCACCAGGGATGCTCACCATGCCAAAGGCAGGCCAAGGTGAGCACGGTATAGCCAAAACCTTGCTCCCTCTTCTTCTTTCTGATTGGAACTCACCACAGCCCAATGCTCGATTCCTGGCTCAAACTACGGTTAGGGTTAGGGTTAGGGTTCCGCCTAGGGTTAGGGTTGAGAAAACCACAAAGCCAGGAGCTCCAGGGACACACACCATGCGAAAGGCAGGCCAAGGTGAGTACGGTACAGCCAAAACCTTGCTGCCTCCTCTTCTTTCTGCTTGGAAGTCGCCACAGCCCACTGCGTGGTTTCTGACTCCAACTAGGCTTATGGTTATGGATACACCTAGAGTTAGGCTTGAGAAAACCACAAAGCCAGGAGCTCCAGGGATACTCACCCTGCTACAGTCAGGCCAAGGTGAGCACAGTACAGCCAAAACCTTGCTGCCTCCTCTTCTTCCTTGAGATTGGAACTCGCCACAGCCCAATGCCCGATTTCTGGCTCAAACTACGGTTAGGGTTAGGGTTAGGGTTCCGGCTAGGGTTAGGGTTGAGAAAACCACAAAGCCAGGAGCTCCAGGGACACACACCATGCGAAAGGCAGGCCAAGTTGAGTACGGTACAGCCAAAACCTTGCTGCCTCCTCTTCTTTCTGCTTGGAACTCACCATAGCCCACGGTGTGATTTCTGACGCACGCCTGGCATATGGTTATGGATACACCTAGAGTTAGGCTTGAGAAAACCACAAAGCCAGGAGCTCCAGGGACACTCACCATGCGAAAGTCAGGCCAAGCTGAGCGCAGTACAGCCAAAACCTTGCTGCCTCCTCTTCTTTCTGCTTGGAACTCACCACAGCCCACTGCGTGGTTTCTTTCTCCAACTAGGCTTATGGTTATGGATACACCTAGAGTTAGGCTTGAGAAAACCACAAAGCCAGGAGCTCCAGGGATACTCACCCTGCTACAGTCAGGCCAAGGTGAGCACAGTACAGCCAAAACCTTGCTGCCTCCTCTTCTTCCTTGAGATTGGAACTCGCCACAGCCCAATGCCCGATTTCTGGCTCAAACTACGGTTAGGGTTAGGGTTAGGGTTCCGCCTAGGGTTAGGGTTGAGAAAACCACAAAGCCAGGAGCTCCAGGGACACACACCATGCGAAAGGCAGGCCAAGTTGAGTACGGTACAGCCAAAACCTTGCTGCCTCCTCTTCTTTCTGCTTGGAACTCACCATAGCCCACGGTGTGATTTCTGACGCACGCCTGGCATATGGTTATGGATACACCAAGAGTTAGACTTGAGAAAACCACAAAGCCAGGAGCTCCAGGGACGCTCACCATGCGAAAGGCAGGCCAAGGTGAGCGCAGTACAGCCAAAACCTTGCTGCCTCCTCTTCTGTCTGCTTGGAAGTCGCCACAGCCCACTGTGTGATTTCTGACGCACATTATGCTTATGGTTATCCATGCACCTAGCATTAGGGTTGAGAAAACCACAAGGCCAGGACCACCAGGGATGCTCACCATGCCAAAGGCAGGCCAAGGTGAGCACGGTATAGCCAAAACCTTGCTCCCTCTTCTTCTTTCTGATTGGAACTCACCACAGCCCAATGCTCGATTCCTGGCTCAAACTACGGTTAGGGTTAGGGTTAGGGTTCCGCCTAGGGTTAGGGTTGAGAAAACCACAAAGCCAGGAGCTCCAGGGACACACACCATGCGAAAGGCAGGCCAAGTTGAGTACGGTACAGCCAAAACCTTGCTGCCTCCTCTTCTTTCTGCTTGGAAGTCGCCACAGCCCACTGCGTGGTTTCTGACTCCAACTAGGCTTATGGTTATGGATACACCTAGAGTTAGGCTTGAGAAAACCACAAAGCCAGGAGCTCCAGGGATACTCACCCTGCTACAGTCAGGCCAAGGTGAGCACAGTACAGCCAAAACCTTGCTGCCTCCTCTTCTTCCTTGAGATTGGAACTCGCCACAGCCCAATGCCCGATTTCTGGCTCAAACTACGGTTAGGGTTAGGGTTAGGGTTCCGCCTAGGGTTAGGCTTGAGAAAACCACAAAGCCAGGAGCTCCAGGGACACACACCATGCGAAAGGCAGGCCAAGTTGAGTACGGTACAGCCAAAACCTTGCTGCCTCCTCTTCTTTCTGCTTGGAAGTCGCCACAGCCCACTGCGTGGTTTCTGACTCCAACTAGGCTTATGGTTATGGATACACCTAGAGTTAGGCTTGAGAAAACCACAAAGCCAGGAGCTCCAGGGATACTCACCCTGCTACAGTCAGGCCAAGGTGAGCACAGTACAGCCAAAACCTTGCTGCCTCCTCTTCTTCCTTGAGATTGGAACTCGCCATAGCCCAATGCCCGATTTCTGGCTCAAACTACGGTTAGGGTTAGGGTTAGGGTTCCGCCTAGGGTTAGGGTTGAGAAAACCACAAAGCCAGGAGCTCCAGGGACACACACCATGCAAAAGGCAGGCCAAGTTGAGTACGGTACAGCCAAAACCTTGCTGCCTCCTCTTCTTTCTGCTTGGAAGTCGCCACAGCCCACTGCGTGGTTTCTGACTCCAACTAGGCTTATGGTTATGGATACACCTAGAGTTAGGCTTGAGAAAACCACAAAGCCAGGAGCTCCAGGGATACTCACCCTGCTACAGTCAGGCCAAGGTGAGCACAGTACAGCCAAAACCTTGCTGCCTCCTCTTCTTCCTTGAGATTGGAACTCACCACAGCCCAATGCCCGATTTCTGGCTCAAACTACGGTTAGGGTTAGGGTTAGGGTTCCGCCTAGGGTTAGGGTTGAGAAAACCACAAAGCCAGGAGCTCCAGGGACACACACCATGCGAAAGGCAGGCCAAGGTGAGCGCAGTACAGCCAAAACCTTGCCGTCTCCTCTTGTGTCTGCTTGGAAGTCGCCACAGCCCACTGTGTGATTTCTGACGCACATTATGCTTATGGTTATCCATGCACCTAGCATTAGGGTTGAGAAAACCACAAGGCCAGGACCACCAGGGATGCTCACCATGCCAAAGGCAGGCCAAGGTGAGCACGGTATAGCCAAAACCTTGCTCCCTCTTCTTCTTTCTGATTGGAACTCACCACAGCCCAATGCTCGATTCCTGGCTCAAACTACGGTTAGGGTTAGGGTTAGGGTTCCGCCTAGGGTTAGGGTTGAGAAAACCACAAAGCCAGGAGCTCCAGGGACACACACCATGCGAAAGGCAGGCCAAGGTGAGCGCAGTACAGCCAAAACCTTGCCGTCTCCTCTTGTGTCTGCTTGGAAGTCGCCACAGCCCACTGTGTGATTTCTGACGCACATTATGCTTATGGTTATCCATGCACCTAGCATTAGGGTTGAGAAAACCACAAGGCCAGGACCACCAGGGATGCTCACCATGCCAAAGGCAGGCCAAGGTGAGCACGGTATAGCCAAAACCTTGCTCCCTCTTCTTCTTTCTGATTGGAACTCACCACAGCCCAATGCTCGATTCCTGGCTCAAACTACGGTTAGGGTTAGGGTTAGGGTTCCGCCTAGGGTTAGGGTTGAGAAAACCACAAAGCCAGGAGCTCCAGGGACACACACCATGCGAAAGGCAGGCCAAGTTGAGTACGGTACAGCCAAAACCTTGCTGCCTCCTCTTCTTTCTGCTTGGAAGTCGCCACAGCCCACTGCGTGGTTTCTGACTCCAACTAGGCTTATGGTTATGGATACACCTAGAGTTAGGCTTGAGAAAACCACAAAGCCAGGAGCTCCAGGGATACTCACCCTGCTACAGTCAGGCCAAGGTGAGCACAGTACAGCCAAAACCTTGCTGCCTCCTCTTCTTCCTTGAGATTGGAACTCGCCACAGCCCAATGCCCGATTTCTGGCTCAAACTACGGTTAGGGTTAGGGTTAGGGTTCCGCCTAGGGTTAGGGTTGAGAAAACCACAAAGCCAGGAGCTCCAGGGACACACACCATGCGAAAGGCAGGCCAAGTTGAGTACGGTACAGCCAAAACCTTGCTGCCTCCTCTTCTTTCTGCTTGGAAGTCGCCACAGCCCACTGCGTGGTTTCTGACTCCAACTAGGCTTATGGTTATGGATACACCTAGAGTTAGGCTTGAGAAAACCATAAAGCCAGGAGCTCCAGGGACACTCACCATGCGAAAGGCAGGCCAAGCTGAGCGCAGTACAGCCAAAACCTTGCTGCCTCCTCTTCTTTCTGCTTGGAACTCACCACAGCCCACTGCGTGGTTTCTTTCTCCAACTAGGCTTATGGTTATGGATACACCTAGAGTTAGGCTTGAGAAAACCACAAAGCCAGGAGCTCCAGGGATACTCACCCTGCTACAGTCAGGCCAAGGTGAGCACAGTACAGCCAAAACCTTGCTGCCTCCTCTTCTTCCTTGAGATTGGAACTCGCCACAGCCCAATGCCCGATTTCTGGCTCAAACTACGGTTAGGGTTAGGGTTAGGGTTCCGGCTAGGGTTAGGGTTGAGAAAACCACAAAGCCAGGAGCTCCAGGGACACACACCATGCGAAAGGCAGGCCAAGTTGAGTACGGTACAGCCAAAACCTTGCTGCCTCCTCTTCTTTCTGCTTGGAACTCACCATAGCCCACGGTGTGATTTCTGACGCACGCCTGGCATATGGTTATGGATACACCAAGAGTTAGACTTGAGAAAACCACAAAGCCAGGAGCTCCAGGGACGCTCACCATGCGAAAGGCAGGCCAAGGTGAGCGCAGTACAGCCAAAACCTTGCTGCCTCCTCTTGTGTCTGCTTGGAAGTCGCCACAGCCCACTGTGTGATTTCTGACGCACATTATGCTTATGGTTATCCATGCACCTAGCATTAGGGTTGAGAAAACCACAAGGCCAGGACCACCAGGGATGCTCACCATGCCAAAGGCAGGCCAAGGTGAGCACGGTATAGCCAAAACCTTGCTCCCTCTTCTTCTTTCTGATTGGAACTCACCACAGCCCAATGCTCGATTCCTGGCTCAAACTACGGTTAGGGTTAGGGTTAGGGTTCCGCCTAGGGTTAGGGTTGAGAAAACCACAAAGCCAGGAGCTCCAGGGACACACACCATGCGAAAGGCAGGCCAAGTTGAGTACGGTACAGCCAAAACCTTGCTGCCTCCTCTTCTTTCTGCTTGGAAGTCGCCACAGCCCACTGCGTGGTTTCTGACTCCAACTAGGCTTATGGTTATGGATACACCTAGAGTTAGGCTTGAGAAAACCACAAAGCCAGGAGCTCCAGGGATACTCACCCTGCTACAGTCAGGCCAAGGTGAGCACAGTACAGCCAAAACCTTGCTGCCTCCTCTTCTTCCTTGAGATTGGAACTCGCCACAGCCCAATGCCCGATTTCTGGCTCAAACTACGGTTAGGGTTAGGGTTAGGGTTCCGCCTAGGGTTAGGGTTGAGAAAACCACAAAGCCAGGAGCTCCAGGGACACACACCATGCGAAAGGCAGGCCAAGGTGAGCGCAGTACAGCCAAAACCTTGCCGTCTCCTCTTGTGTCTGCTTGGAAGTCGCCACAGCCCACTGTGTGATTTCTGACGCACATTATGCTTATGGTTATCCATGCACCTAGCATTAGGGTTGAGAAAACCACAAGGCCAGGACCACCAGGGATGCTCACCATGCCAAAGGCAGGCCAAGGTGAGCACGGTATAGCCAAAACCTTGCTCCCTCTTCTTCTTTCTGATTGGAACTCACCACAGCCCAATGCTCGATTCCTGGCTCAAACTACGGTTAGGGTTAGGGTTAGGGTTCCGCCTAGGGTTAGGGTTGAGAAAACCACAAAGCCAGGAGCTCCAGGGACACACACCATGCGAAAGGCAGGCCAAGTTGAGTACGGTACAGCCAAAACCTTGCTGCCTCCTCTTCTTTCTGCTTGGAAGTCGCCACAGCCCACTGCGTGGTTTCTGACTCCAACTAGGCTTATGGTTATGGATACACCTAGAGTTAGGCTTGAGAAAACCACAAAGCCAGGAGCTCCAGGGATACTCACCCTGCTACAGTCAGGCCTAGGTGAGCACAGTACAGCCAAAACCTTGCTGCCTCCTCTTCTTCCTTGAGATTGGAACTCGCCACAGCCCAATGCCCGATTTCTGGCTCAAACTACGGTTAGGGTTAGGGTTAGGGTTCCGCCTAGGGTTAGGGTTGAGAAAACCACAAAGCCAGGAGCTCCAGGGACACACACCATGCGAAAGGCAGGCCAAGGTGAGCGCAGTACAGCCAAAACCTTGCCGTCTCCTCTTGTGTCTGCTTGGAAGTCGCCACAGCCCACTGTGTGATTTCTGACGCACATTATGCTTATGGTTATCCATGCACCTAGCATTAGGGTTGAGAAAACCACAAGGCCAGGACCACCAGGGATGCTCACCATGCCAAAGGCAGGCCAAGGTGAGCACGGTATAGCCAAAACCTTGCTCCCTCTTCTTCTTTCTGATTGGAACTCACCACAGCCCAATGCTCGATTCCTGGCTCAAACTACGGTTAGGGTTAGGGTTAGGGTTCCGCCTAGGGTTAGGGTTGAGAAAACCACAAAGCCAGGAGCTCCAGGGACACACACCATGCGAAAGGCAGGCCAAGGTGAGTACGGTACAGCCAAAACCTTGCTGCCTCCTCTTCTTTCTGCTTGGAAGTCGCCACAGCCCACTGCGTGGTTTCAGACTCCAACTAGGCTTATGGTTATGGATACACCTAGAGTTAGGCTTGAGAAAACAACAAAGCCAGGAGCTCCAGGGATACTCACCCTGCTACAGTCAGGCCAAGGTGAGCACAGTACAGCCAAAACCTTGCTGCCTCCTCTTCTTCCTTGAGATTGGAACTCGCCACAGCCCAATGCCCGATTTCTGGCTCAAACTACGGTTAGGGTTAGGGTTAGGGTTCCGCCTAGGGTTAGGGTTGAGAAAACCACAAAGCCAGGAGCTCCAGGGACACACACCATGCGAAAGGCAGGCCAAGTTGAGTACGGTACAGCCAAAACCTTGCTGCCTCCTCTTCTTTCTGCTTGGAAGTCGCCACAGCCCACTGCGTGGTTTCTGACTCCAACTAGGCTTATGGTTATGGATACACCTAGAGTTAGGCTTGAGAAAACCACAAAGCCAGGAGCTCCAGGGATACTCACCCTGCTACAGTCAGGCCAAGGTGAGCACAGTACAGCCAAAACCTTGCTGCCTCCTCTTCTTCCTTGAGATTGGAACTCACCACAGCCCAATGCCCGATTTCTGGCTCAAACTACGGTTAGGGTTAGGGTTAGGGTTCCGCCTAGGGTTAGGGTTGAGAAAACCACAAAGCCAGGAGCTCCAGGGACACACACCATGCGAAAGGCAGGCCAAGGTGAGCGCAGTACAGCCAAAACCTTGCCGTCTCCTCTTGTGTCTGCTTGGAAGTCGCCACAGCCCACTGTGTGATTTCTGACGCACATTATGCTTATGGTTATCCATGCACCTAGCATTAGGGTTGAGAAAACCACAAGGCCAGGACCACCAGGGATGCTCACCATGCCAAAGGCAGGCCAAGGTGAGCACGGTATAGCCAAAACCTTGCTCCCTCTTCTTCTTTCTGATTGGAACTCACCACAGCCCAATGCTCGATTTCTGGCTCAAACTACGGTTAGGGTTAGGGTTCCGGCTAGGGTTAGGGTTGAGAAAACCACAAAGCCAGGAGCTCCAGGGACACACACCATGCGAAAGGCAGGCCAAGTTGAGTACGGTACAGCCAAAACCTTGCTGCCTCCTCTTCTTTCTGCTTGGAACTCACCATAGCCCACGGTGTGATTTCTGACGCACGCCTGGCATATGGTTATGGATACACCTAGAGTTAGGCTTGAGAAAACCACAAAGCCAGGAGCTCCAGGGACACTCACCATGCGAAAGTCAGGCCAAGCTGAGCGCAGTACAGCCAAAACCTTGCTGCCTCCTCTTCTTTCTGCTTGGAACTCACCACAGCCCACTGCGTGGTTTCTTTCTCCAACTAGGCTTATGGTTATGGATACACCTAGAGTTAGGCTTGAGAAAACCACAAAGCCAGGAGCTCCAGGGATACTCACCCTGCTACAGTCAGGCCAAGGTGAGCACAGTACAGCCAAAACCTTGCTGCCTCCTCTTCTTCCTTGAGATTGGAACTCGCCACAGCCCAATGCCCGATTTCTGGCTCAAACTACGGTTAGGGTTAGGGTTAGGGTTCCGCCTAGGGTTAGGGTTGAGAAAACCACAAAGCCAGGAGCTCCAGGGACACACACCATGCGAAAGGCAGGCCAAGTTGAGTACGGTACAGCCAAAACCTTGCTGCCTCCTCTTCTTTCTGCTTGGAACTCACCATAGCCCACGGTGTGATTTCTGACGCACGCCTGGCATATGGTTATGGATACACCAAGAGTTAGACTTGAGAAAACCACAAAGCCAGGAGCTCCAGGGACGCTCACCATGCGAAAGGCAGGCCAAGGTGAGCGCAGTACAGCCAAAACCTTGCTGCCTCCTCTTCTGTCTGCTTGGAAGTCGCCACAGCCCACTGTGTGATTTCTGACGCACATTATGCTTATGGTTATCCATGCACCTAGCATTAGGGTTGAGAAAACCACAAGGCCAGGACCACCAGGGATGCTCACCATGCCAAAGGCAGGCCAAGGTGAGCACGGTATAGCCAAAACCTTGCTCCCTCTTCTTCTTTCTGATTGGAACTCACCACAGCCCAATGCTCGATTCCTGGCTCAAACTACGGTTAGGGTTAGGGTTAGGGTTCCGCCTAGGGTTAGGGTTGAGAAAACCACAAAGCCAGGAGCTCCAGGGACACACACCATGCGAAAGGCAGGCCAAGTTGAGTACGGTACAGCCAAAACCTTGCTGCCTCCTCTTCTTTCTGCTTGGAAGTCGCCACAGCCCACTGCGTGGTTTCTGACTCCAACTAGGCTTATGGTTATGGATACACCTAGAGTTAGGCTTGAGAAAACCACAAAGCCAGGAGCTCCAGGGATACTCACCCTGCTACAGTCAGGCCAAGGTGAGCACAGTACAGCCAAAACCTTGCTGCCTCCTCTTCTTCCTTGAGATTGGAACTCGCCACAGCCCAATGCCCGATTTCTGGCTCAAACTACGGTTAGGGTTAGGGTTAGGGTTCCGCCTAGGGTTAGGGTTGCGAAAACCACAAAGCCAGGAGCTCCAGGGACACACACCATGCGAAAGGCAGGCCAAGTTGAGTACGGTACAGCCAAAACCTTGCTGCCTCCTCTTCTTTCTGCTTGGAAGTCGCCACAGCCCACTGCGTGGTTTCTGACTCCAACTAGGCTTATGGTTATGGATACACCTAGAGTTAGGCTTGAGAAAACCACAAAGCCAGGAGCTCCAGGGATACTCACCCTGCTACAGTCAGGCCAAGGTGAGCACAGTACAGCCAAAACCTTGCTGCCTCCTCTTCTTCCTTGAGATTGGAACTCGCCATAGCCCAATGCCCGATTTCTGGCTCAAACTACGGTTAGGGTTAGGGTTAGGGTTCCGCCTAGGGTTAGGGTTGAGAAAACCACAAAGCCAGGAGCTCCTGGGACACACACCATGCAAAAGGCAGGCCAAGTTGAGTACGGTACAGCCAAAACCTTGCTGCCTCCTCTTCTTTCTGCTTGGAAGTCGCCACAGCCCACTGCGTGGTTTCTGACTCCAACTAGGCTTATGGTTATGGATACACCTAGAGTTAGGCTTGAGAAAACCACAAAGCCAGGAGCTCCAGGGATACTCACCCTGCTACAGTCAGGCCAAGGTGAGCACAGTACAGCCAAAACCTTGCTGCCTCCTCTTCTTCCTTGAGATTGGAACTCACCACAGCCCAATGCCCGATTTCTGGCTCAAACTACGGTTAGGGTTAGGGTTAGGGTTCCGCCTAGGGTTAGGGTTGAGAAAACCACAAAGCCAGGAGCTCCAGGGACACACACCATGCGAAAGGCAGGCCAAGGTGAGCGCAGTACAGCCAAAACCTTGCCGTCTCCTCTTGTGTCTGCTTGGAAGTCGCCACAGCCCACTGTGTGATTTCTGACGCACATTATGCTTATGGTTATCCATGCACCTAGCATTAGGGTTGAGAAAACCACAAGGCCAGGACCACCAGGGATGCTCACCATGCCAAAGGCAGGCCAAGGTGAGCACGGTATAGCCAAAACCTTGCTCCCTCTTCTTCTTTCTGATTGGAACTCACCACAGCCCAATGCTCGATTTCTGGCTCAAACTACGGTTAGGGTTAGGGTTAGGGTTCCGCCTAGGGTTAGGGTTGAGAAAACCACAAAGCCAGGAGCTCCAGGGACACACACCATGCGAAAGGCAGGCCAAGGTGAGCGCAGTACAGCCAAAACCTTGCCGTCTCCTCTTGTGTCTGCTTGGAAGTCGCCACAGCCCACTGTGTGATTTCTGACGCACATTATGCTTATGGTTATCCATGCACCTAGCATTAGGGTTGAGAAAACCACAAGGCCAGGACCACCAGGGATGCTCACCATGCCAAAGGCAGGCCAAGGTGAGCACGGTATAGCCAAAACCTTGCTCCCTCTTCTTCTTTCTGATTGGAACTCACCACAGCCCAATGCTCGATTCCTGGCTCAAACTACGGTTAGGGTTAGGGTTAGGGTTCCGCCTAGGGTTAGGGTTGAGAAAACCACAAAGCCAGGAGCTCCAGGGACACACACCATGCGAAAGGCAGGCCAAGTTGAGTACGGTACAGCCAAAACCTTGCTGCCTCCTCTTCTTTCTGCTTGGAAGTCGCCACAGCCCACTGCGTGGTTTCTGACTCCAACTAGGCTTATGGTTATGGATACACCTAGAGTTAGGCTTGAGAAAACCACAAAGCCAGGAGCTCCAGGGATACTCACCCTGCTACAGTCAGGCCAAGGTGAGCACAGTACAGCCAAAACCTTGCTGCCTCCTCTTCTTCCTTGAGATTGGAACTCGCCACAGCCCAATGCCCGATTTCTGGCTCAAACTACGGTTAGGGTTAGGGTTAGGGTTCCGCCTAGGGTTAGGGTTGAGAAAACCACAAAGCCAGGAGCTCCAGGGACACACACCATGCGAAAGGCAGGCCAAGTTGAGTACGGTACAGCCAAAACCTTGCTGCCTCCTCTTCTTTCTGCTTGGAACTCACCATAGCCCACGGTGTGATTTCTGACGCACGCCTGGCATATGGTTATGGATACACCTAGAGTTAGGCTTGAGAAAACCACAAAGCCAGGAGCTCCAGGGACACTCACCATGCGAAAGTCAGGCCAAGCTGAGCGCAGTACAGCCAAAACCTTGCTGCCTCCTCTTCTTTCTGCTTGGAACTCACCACAGCCCACTGCGTGGTTTCTTTCTCCAACTAGGCTTATGGTTATGGATACACCTAGAGTTAGGCTTGAGAAAACCACAAAGCCAGGAGCTCCAGGGATACTCACCCTGCTACAGTCAGGCCAAGGTGAGCACAGTACAGCCAAAACCTTGCTGCCTCCTCTTCTTCCTTGAGATTGGAACTCGCCACAGCCCAATGCCCGATTTCTGGCTCAAACTACGGTTAGGGTTAGGGTTAGGGTTCCGCCTAGGGTTAGGGTTGAGAAAACCACAAAGCCAGGAGCTCCAGGGACACACACCATGCGAAAGGCAGGCCAAGTTGAGTACGGTACAGCCAAAACCTTGCTGCCTCCTCTTCTTTCTGCTTGGAACTCACCATAGCCCACGGTGTGATTTCTGACGCACGCCTGGCATATGGTTATGGATACACCAAGAGTTAGACTTGAGAAAACCACAAAGCCAGGAGCTCCAGGGACGCTCACCATGCGAAAGGCAGGCCAAGGTGAGCGCAGTACAGCCAAAACCTTGCTGCCTCCTCTTCTGTCTGCTTGGAAGTCGCCACAGCCCACTGTGTGATTTCTGACGCACATTATGCTTATGGTTATCCATGCACCTAGCATTAGGGTTGAGAAAACCACAAGGCCAGGACCACCAGGGATGCTCACCATGCCAAAGGCAGGCCAAGGTGAGCACGGTATAGCCAAAACCTTGCTCCCTCTTCTTCTTTCTGATTGGAACTCACCACAGCCCAATGCTCGATTCCTGGCTCAAACTACGGTTAGGGTTAGGGTTAGGGTTCCGCCTAGGGTTAGGGTTGAGAAAACCACAAAGCCAGGAGCTCCAGGGACACACACCATGCGAAAGGCAGGCCAAGTTGAGTACGGTACAGCCAAAACCTTGCTGCCTCCTCTTCTTTCTGCTTGGAAGTCGCCACAGCCCACTGCGTGGTTTCTGACTCCAACTAGGCTTATGGTTATGGATACACCTAGAGTTAGGCTTGAGAAAACCACAAAGCCAGGAGCTCCAGGGATACTCACCCTGCTACAGTCAGGCCAAGGTGAGCACAGTACAGCCAAAACCTTGCTGCCTCCTCTTCTTCCTTGAGATTGGAACTCGCCACAGCCCAATGCCCGATTTCTGGCTCAAACTACGGTTAGGGTTAGGGTTAGGGTTCCGCCTAGGGTTAGGGTTGAGAAAACCACAAAGCCAGGAGCTCCAGGGACACACACCATGCGAAAGGCAGGCCAAGTTGAGTACGGTACAGCCAAAACCTTGCTGCCTCCTCTTCTTTCTGCTTGGAAGTCGCCACAGCCCACTGCGTGGTTTCTGACTCCAACTAGGCTTATGGTTATGGATACACCTAGAGTTAGGCTTGAGAAAACCACAAAGCCAGGAGCTCCAGGGATACTCACCCTGCTACAGTCAGGCCAAGGTGAGCACAGTACAGCCAAAACCTTGCTGCCTCCTCTTCTTCCTTGAGATTGGAACTCGCCATAGCCCAATGCCCGATTTCTGGCTCAAACTACGGTTAGGGTTAGGGTTAGGGTTCCGCCTAGGGTTAGGGTTGAGAAAACCACAAAGCCAGGAGCTCCAGGGACACACACCATGCAAAAGGCAGGCCAAGTTGAGTACGGTACAGCCAAAACCTTGCTGCCTCCTCTTCTTTCTGCTTGGAAGTCGCCACAGCCCACTGCGTGGTTTCTGACTCCAACTAGGCTTATGGTTATGGATACACCTAGAGTTAGGCTTGAGAAAACCACAAAGCCAGGAGCTCCAGGGATACTCACCCTGCTACAGTCAGGCCAAGGTGAGCACAGTACAGCCAAAACCTTGCTGCCTCCTCTTCTTCCTTGAGATTGGAACTCACCACAGCCCAATGCCCGATTTCTGGCTCAAACTACGGTTAGGGTTAGGGTTAGGGTTCCGCCTAGGGTTAGGGTTGAGAAAACCACAAAGCCAGGAGCTCCAGGGACACACACCATGCGAAAGGCAGGCCAAGGTGAGCGCAGTACAGCCAAAACCTTGCCGTCTCCTCTTGTGTCTGCTTGGAAGTCGCCACAGCCCACTGTGTGATTTCTGACGCACATTATGCTTATGGTTATCCATGCACCTAGCATTAGGGTTGAGAAAACCACAAGGCCAGGACCACCAGGGATGCTCACCATGCCAAAGGCAGGCCAAGGTGAGCACGGTATAGCCAAAACCTTGCTCCCTCTTCTTCTTTCTGATTGGAACTCACCACAGCCCAATGCTCGATTCCTGGCTCAAACTACGGTTAGGGTTAGGGTTAGGGTTCCGCCTAGGGTTAGGGTTGAGAAAACCACAAAGCCAGGAGCTCCAGGGACACACACCATGCGAAAGGCAGGCCAAGGTGAGTACGGTACAGCCAAAACCTTGCTGCCTCCTCTTCTTTCTGCTTGGAAGTCGCCACAGCCCACTGCGTGGTTTCAGACTCCAACTAGGCTTATGGTTATGGATACACCTAGAGTTAGGCTTGAGAAAACAACAAAGCCAGGAGCTCCAGGGATACTCACCCTGCTACAGTCAGGCCAAGGTGAGCACAGTACAGCCAAAACCTTGCTGCCTCCTCTTCTTCCTTGAGATTGGAACTCGCCACAGCCCAATGCCCGATTTCTGGCTCAAACTACGGTTAGGGTTAGGGTTAGGGTTCCGCCTAGGGTTAGGGTTGAGAAAACCACAAAGCCAGGAGCTCCAGGGACACACACCATGCGAAAGGCAGGCCAAGTTGAGTACGGTACAGCCAAAACCTTGCTGCCTCCTCTTCTTTCTGCTTGGAAGTCGCCACAGCCCACTGCGTGGTTTCTGACTCCAACTAGGCTTATGGTTATGGATACACCTAGAGTTAGGCTTGAGAAAACCACAAAGCCAGGAGCTCCAGGGATACTCACCCTGCTACAGTCAGGCCAAGGTGAGCACAGTACAGCCAAAACCTTGCTGCCTCCTCTTCTTCCTTGAGATTGGAACTCACCACAGCCCAATGCCCGATTTCTGGCTCAAACTACGGTTAGGGTTAGGGTTAGGGTTCCGCCTAGGGTTAGGGTTGAGAAAACCACAAAGCCAGGAGCTCCAGGGACACACACCATGCGAAAGGCAGGCCAAGGTGAGCGCAGTACAGCCAAAACCTTGCCGTCTCCTCTTGTGTCTGCTTGGAAGTCGCCACAGCCCACTGTGTGATTTCTGACGCACATTATGCTTATGGTTATCCATGCACCTAGCATTAGGGTTGAGAAAACCACAAGGCCAGGACCACCAGGGATGCTCACCATGCCAAAGGCAGGCCAAGGTGAGCACGGTATAGCCAAAACCTTGCTCCCTCTTCTTCTTTCTGATTGGAACTCACCACAGCCCAATGCTCGATTTCTGGCTCAAACTACGGTTAGGGTTAGGGTTCCGCCTAGGGTTAGGGTTGAGAAAACCACAAAGCCAGGAGCTCCAGGGACACACACCATGCGAAAGGCAGGCCAAGTTGAGTACGGTACAGCCAAAACCTTGCTGCCTCCTCTTCTTTCTGCTTGGAACTCACCATAGCCCACGGTGTGATTTCTGACGCACGCCTGGCATATGGTTATGGATACACCTAGAGTTAGGCTTGAGAAAACCACAAAGCCAGGAGCTCCAGGGACACTCACCATGCGAAAGTCAGGCCAAGCTGAGCGCAGTACAGCCAAAACCTTGCTGCCTCCTCTTCTTTCTGCTTGGAACTCACCACAGCCCACTGCGTGGTTTCTTTCTCCAACTAGGCTTATGGTTATGGATACACCTAGAGTTAGGCTTGAGAAAACCACAAAGCCAGGAGCTCCAGGGATACTCACCCTGCTACAGTCAGGCCAAGGTGAGCACAGTACAGCCAAAACCTTGCTGCCTCCTCTTCTTCCTTGAGATTGGAACTCGCCACAGCCCAATGCCCGATTTCTGGCTCAAACTACGGTTAGGGTTAGGGTTAGGGTTCCGCCTAGGGTTAGGGTTGAGAAAACCACAAAGCCAGGAGCTCCAGGGACACACACCATGCGAAAGGCAGGCCAAGTTGAGTACGGTACAGCCAAAACCTTGCTGCCTCCTCTTCTTTCTGCTTGGAACTCACCATAGCCCACGGTGTGATTTCTGACGCACGCCTGGCATATGGTTATGGATACACCAAGAGTTAGACTTGAGAAAACCACAAAGCCAGGAGCTCCAGGGACGCTCACCATGCGAAAGGCAGGCCAAGGTGAGCGCAGTACAGCCAAAACCTTGCTGCCTCCTCTTCTGTCTGCTTGGAAGTCGCCACAGCCCACTGTGTGATTTCTGACGCACATTATGCTTATGGTTATCCATGCACCTAGCATTAGGGTTGAGAAAACCACAAGGCCAGGACCACCAGGGATGCTCACCATGCCAAAGGCAGGCCAAGGTGAGCACGGTATAGCCAAAACCTTGCTCCCTCTTCTTCTTTCTGATTGGAACTCACCACAGCCCAATGCTCGATTCCTGGCTCAAACTACGGTTAGGGTTAGGGTTAGGGTTCCGCCTAGGGTTAGGGTTGAGAAAACCACAAAGCCAGGAGCTCCAGGGACACACACCATGCGAAAGGCAGGCCAAGTTGAGTACGGTACAGCCAAAACCTTGCTGCCTCCTCTTCTTTCTGCTTGGAAGTCGCCACAGCCCACTGCGTGGTTTCTGACTCCAACTAGGCTTATGGTTATGGATACACCTAGAGTTAGGCTTGAGAAAACCACAAAGCCAGGAGCTCCAGGGATACTCACCCTGCTACAGTCAGGCCAAGGTGAGCACAGTACAGCCAAAACCTTGCTGCCTCCTCTTCTTCCTTGAGATTGGAACTCGCCACAGCCCAATGCCCGATTTCTGGCTCAAACTACGGTTAGGGTTAGGGTTAGGGTTCCGCCTAGGGTTAGGGTTGAGAAAACCACAAAGCCAGGAGCTCCAGGGACACACACCATGCGAAAGGCAGGCCAAGTTGAGTACGGTACAGCCAAAACCTTGCTGCCTCCTCTTCTTTCTGCTTGGAAGTCGCCACAGCCCACTGCGTGGTTTCTGACTCCAACTAGGCTTATGGTTATGGATACACCTAGAGTTAGGCTTGAGAAAACCACAAAGCCAGGAGCTCCAGGGATACTCACCCTGCTACAGTCAGGCCAAGGTGAGCACAGTACAGCCAAAACCTTGCTGCCTCCTCTTCTTCCTTGAGATTGGAACTCGCCATAGCCCAATGCCCGATTTCTGGCTCAAACTACGGTTAGGGTTAGGGTTAGGGTTCCGCCTAGGGTTAGGGTTGAGAAAACCACAAAGCCAGGAGCTCCAGGGACACACACCATGCAAAAGGCAGGCCAAGTTGAGTACGGTACAGCCAAAACCTTGCTGCCTCCTCTTCTTTCTGCTTGGAAGTCGCCACAGCCCACTGCGTGGTTTCTGACTCCAACTAGGCTTATGGTTATGGATACACCTAGAGTTAGGCTTGAGAAAACCACAAAGCCAGGAGCTCCAGGGATACTCACCCTGCTACAGTCAGGCCAAGGTGAGCACAGTACAGCCAAAACCTTGCTGCCTCCTCTTCTTCCTTGAGATTGGAACTCACCACAGCCCAATGCCCGATTTCTGGCTCAAACTACGGTTAGGGTTAGGGTTAGGGTTCCGCCTAGGGTTAGGGTTGAGAAAACCACAAAGCCAGGAGCTCCAGGGACACACACCATGCGAAAGGCAGGCCAAGGTGAGCGCAGTACAGCCAAAACCTTGCCGTCTCCTCTTGTGTCTGCTTGGAAGTCGCCACAGCCCACTGTGTGATTTCTGACGCACATTATGCTTATGGTTATCCATGCACCTAGCATTAGGGTTGAGAAAACCACAAGGCCAGGACCACCAGGGATGCTCACCATGCCAAAGGCAGGCCAAGGTGAGCACGGTATAGCCAAAACCTTGCTCCCTCTTCTTCTTTCTGATTGGAACTCACCACAGCCCAATGCTCGATTTCTGGCTCAAACTACGGTTAGGGTTAGGGTTAGGGTTCCGCCTAGGGTTAGGGTTGAGAAAACCACAAAGCCAGGAGCTCCAGGGACACACACCATGCGAAAGGCAGGCCAAGGTGAGCGCAGTACAGCCAAAACCTTGCCGTCTCCTCTTGTGTCTGCTTGGAAGTCGCCACAGCCCACTGTGTGATTTCTGACGCACATTATGCTTATGGTTATCCATGCACCTAGCATTAGGGTTGAGAAAACCACAAGGCCAGGACCACCAGGGATGCTCACCATGCCAAAGGCAGGCCAAGGTGAGCACGGTATAGCCAAAACCTTGCTCCCTCTTCTTCTTTCTGATTGGAACTCACCACAGCCCAATGCTCGATTCCTGGCTCAAACTACGGTTAGGGTTAGGGTTAGGGTTCCGCCTAGGGTTAGGGTTGAGAAAACCACAAAGCCAGGAGCTCCAGGGACACACACCATGCGAAAGGCAGGCCAAGTTGAGTACGGTACAGCCAAAACCTTGCTGCCTCCTCTTCTTTCTGCTTGGAAGTCGCCACAGCCCACTGCGTGGTTTCTGACTCCAACTAGGCTTATGGTTATGGATACACCTAGAGTTAGGCTTGAGAAAACCACAAAGCCAGGAGCTCCAGGGATACTCACCCTGCTACAGTCAGGCCAAGGTGAGCACAGTACAGCCAAAACCTTGCTGCCTCCTCTTCTTCCTTGAGATTGGAACTCGCCACAGCCCAATGCCCGATTTCTGGCTCAAACTACGGTTAGGGTTAGGGTTAGGGTTCCGCCTAGGGTTAGGGTTGAGAAAACCACAAAGCCAGGAGCTCCAGGGACACACACCATGCGAAAGGCAGGCCAAGTTGAGTACGGTACAGCCAAAACCTTGCTGCCTCCTCTTCTTTCTGCTTGGAACTCACCATAGCCCACGGTGTGATTTCTGACGCACGCCTGGCATATGGTTATGGATACACCTAGAGTTAGGCTTGAGAAAACCACAAAGCCAGGAGCTCCAGGGACACTCACCATGCGAAAGTCAGGCCAAGCTGAGCGCAGTACAGCCAAAACCTTGCTGCCTCCTCTTCTTTCTGCTTGGAACTCACCACAGCCCACTGCGTGGTTTCTTTCTCCAACTAGGCTTATGGTTATGGATACACCTAGAGTTAGGCTTGAGAAAACCACAAAGCCAGGAGCTCCAGGGATACTCACCCTGCTACAGTCAGGCCAAGGTGAGCACAGTACAGCCAAAACCTTGCTGCCTCCTCTTCTTCCTTGAGATTGGAACTCGCCACAGCCCAATGCCCGATTTCTGGCTCAAACTACGGTTAGGGTTAGGGTTAGGGTTCCGCCTAGGGTTAGGGTTGAGAAAACCACAAAGCCAGGAGCTCCAGGGACACACACCATGCGAAAGGCAGGCCAAGTTGAGTACGGTACAGCCAAAACCTTGCTGCCTCCTCTTCTTTCTGCTTGGAACTCACCATAGCCCACGGTGTGATTTCTGACGCACGCCTGGCATATGGTTATGGATACACCAAGAGTTAGACTTGAGAAAACCACAAAGCCAGGAGCTCCAGGGACGCTCACCATGCGAAAGGCAGGCCAAGGTGAGCGCAGTACAGCCAAAACCTTGCTGCCTCCTCTTCTGTCTGCTTGGAAGTCGCCACAGCCCACTGTGTGATTTCTGACGCACATTATGCTTATGGTTATCCATGCACCTAGCATTAGGGTTGAGAAAACCACAAGGCCAGGACCACCAGGGATGCTCACCATGCCAAAGGCAGGCCAAGGTGAGCACGGTATAGCCAAAACCTTGCTCCCTCTTCTTCTTTCTGATTGGAACTCACCACAGCCCAATGCTCGATTCCTGGCTCAAACTACGGTTAGGGTTAGGGTTAGGGTTCCGCCTAGGGTTAGGGTTGAGAAAACCACAAAGCCAGGAGCTCCAGGGACACACACCATGCGAAAGGCAGGCCAAGTTGAGTACGGTACAGCCAAAACCTTGCTGCCTCCTCTTCTTTCTGCTTGGAAGTCGCCACAGCCCACTGCGTGGTTTCTGACTCCAACTAGGCTTATGGTTATGGATACACCTAGAGTTAGGCTTGAGAAAACCACAAAGCCAGGAGCTCCAGGGATACTCACCCTGCTACAGTCAGGCCAAGGTGAGCACAGTACAGCCAAAACCTTGCTGCCTCCTCTTCTTCCTTGAGATTGGAACTCGCCACAGCCCAATGCCCGATTTCTGGCTCAAACTACGGTTAGGGTTAGGGTTAGGGTTCCGCCTAGGGTTAGGGTTGAGAAAACCACAAAGCCAGGAGCTCCAGGGACACACACCATGCGAAAGGCAGGCCAAGTTGAGTACGGTACAGCCAAAACCTTGCTGCCTCCTCTTCTTTCTGCTTGGAAGTCGCCACAGCCCACTGCGTGGTTTCTGACTCCAACTAGGCTTATGGTTATGGATACACCTAGAGTTAGGCTTGAGAAAACCACAAAGCCAGGAGCTCCAGGGATACTCACCCTGCTACAGTCAGGCCAAGGTGAGCACAGTACAGCCAAAACCTTGCTGCCTCCTCTTCTTCCTTGAGATTGGAACTCGCCATAGCCCAATGCCCGATTTCTGGCTCAAACTACGGTTAGGGTTAGGGTTAGGGTTCCGCCTAGGGTTAGGGTTGAGAAAACCACAAAGCCAGGAGCTCCAGGGACACACACCATGCAAAAGGCAGGCCAAGTTGAGTACGGTACAGCCAAAACCTTGCTGCCTCCTCTTCTTTCTGCTTGGAAGTCGCCACAGCCCACTGCGTGGTTTCTGACTCCAACTAGGCTTATGGTTATGGATACACCTAGAGTTAGGCTTGAGAAAACCACAAAGCCAGGAGCTCCAGGGATACTCACCCTGCTACAGTCAGGCCAAGGTGAGCACAGTACAGCCAAAACCTTGCTGCCTCCTCTTCTTCCTTGAGATTGGAACTCACCACAGCCCAATGCCCGATTTCTGGCTCAAACTACGGTTAGGGTTAGGGTTAGGGTTCCGCCTAGGGTTAGGGTTGAGAAAACCACAAAGCCAGGAGCTCCAGGGACACACACCATGCGAAAGGCAGGCCAAGGTGAGCGCAGTACAGCCAAAACCTTGCCGTCTCCTCTTGTGTCTGCTTGGAAGTCGCCACAGCCCACTGTGTGATTTCTGACGCACATTATGCTTATGGTTATCCATGCACCTAGCATTAGGGTTGAGAAAACCACAAGGCCAGGACCACCAGGGATGCTCACCATGCCAAAGGCAGGCCAAGGTGAGCACGGTATAGCCAAAACCTTGCTCCCTCTTCTTCTTTCTGATTGGAACTCACCACAGCCCAATGCTCGATTTCTGGCTCAAACTACGGTTAGGGTTAGGGTTAGGGTTCCGCCTAGGGTTAGGGTTGAGAAAACCACAAAGCCAGGAGCTCCAGGGACACACACCATGCGAAAGGCAGGCCAAGTTGAGTACGGTACAGCCAAAACCTTGCTGCCTCCTCTTCTTTCTGCTTGGAAGTCGCCACAGCCCACTGCGTGGTTTCTGACTCCAACTAGGCTTATGGTTATGGATACACCTAGAGTTAGGCTTGAGAAAACCACAAAGCCAGGAGCTCCAGGGATACTCACCCTGCTACAGTCAGGCCAAGGTGAGCACAGTACAGCCAAAACCTTGCTGCCTCCTCTTCTTCCTTGAGATTGGAACTCGCCACAGCCCAATGCCCGATTTCTGGCTCAAACTACGGTTAGGGTTAGGGTTAGGGTTCCGCCTAGGGTTAGGGTTGAGAAAACCACAAAGCCAGGAGCTCCAGGGACACACACCATGCGAAAGGCAGGCCAAGTTGAGTACGGTAAAGCCAAAACCTTGCTGCCTCCTCTTCTTTCTGCTTGGAAGTCGCCACAGCCCACTGCGTGGTTTCTGACTCCAACTAGGCTTATGGTTATGGATACACCTAGAGTTAGGCTTGAGAAAACCATAAAGCCAGGAGCTCCAGGGACACTCACCATGCGAAAGTCAGGCCAAGCTGAGCGCAGTACAGCCAAAACCTTGCTGCCTCCTCTTCTTTCTGCTTGGAACTCACCACAGCCCACTGCGTGGTTTCTTTCTCCAACTAGGCTTATGGTTATGGATACACCTAGAGTTAGGCTTGAGAAAACCACAAAGCCAGGAGCTCCAGGGATACTCACCCTGCTACAGTCAGGCCAAGGTGAGCACAGTACAGCCAAAACCTTGCTGCCTCCTCTTCTTCCTTGAGATTGGAACTCACCACAGCCCAATGCCCGATTTCTGGCTCAAACTACGGTTAGGGTTAGGGTTAGGGTTCCGGCTAGGGTTAGGGTTGAGAAAACCACAAAGCCAGGAGCTCCAGGGACACACACCATGCGAAAGGCAGGCCAAGTTGAGTACGGTACAGCCAAAACCTTGCTGCCTCCTCTTCTTTCTGCTTGGAACTCACCATAGCCCACAGTGTGATTTCTGACGCACGCCTGGCATATGGTTATGGATACACCAAGAGTTAGACTTGAGAAAACCACAAAGCCAGGAGCTCCAGGGACGCTCACCATGCGAAAGGCAGGCCAAGGTGAGCGCAGTACAGCCAAAACCTTGCTGCCTCCTCTTCTGTCTGCTTGGAAGTCGCCACAGCCCACTGTGTGATTTCTGACGCACATTATGCTTATGGTTATCCATGCACCTAGCATTAGGGTTGAGAAAACCACAAGGCCAGGACCACCAGGGATGCTCACCATGCCAAAGGCAGGCCAAGGTGAGCACGGTATAGCCAAAACCTTGCTCCCTCTTCTTCTTTCTGATTGGAACTCACCACAGCCCAATGCTCGATTCCTGGCTCAAACTACGGTTAGGGTTAGGGTTAGGGTTCCGCCTAGGGTTAGGGTTGAGAAAACCACAAAGCCAGGAGCTCCAGGGACACACACCATGCGAAAGGCAGGCCAAGTTGAGTACGGTACAGCCAAAACCTTGCTGCCTCCTCTTCTTTCTGCTTGGAAGTCGCCACAGCCCACTGCGTGGTTTCTGACTCCAACTAGGCTTATGGTTATGGATACACCTAGAGTTAGGCTTGAGAAAACCACAAAGCCAGGAGCTCCAGGGATACTCACCCTGCTACAGTCAGGCCAAGGTGAGCACAGTACAGCCAAAACCTTGCTGCCTCCTCTTCTTCCTTGAGATTGGAACTCACCACAGCCCAATGCCCGATTTCTGGCTCAAACTACGGTTAGGGTTAGGGTTAGGGTTCCGCCTAGGGTTAGGGTTGAGAAAACCACAAAGCCAGGAGCTCCAGGGACACACACCATGCGAAAGGCAGGCCAAGGTGAGCGCAGTACAGCCAAAACCTTGCCGTCTCCTCTTGTGTCTGCTTGGAAGTCGCCACAGCCCACTGTGTGATTTCTGACGCACATTATGCTTATGGTTATCCATGCACCTAGCATTAGGGTTGAGAAAACCACAAGGCCAGGACCACCAGGGATGCTCACCATGCCAAAGGCAGGCCAAGGTGAGCACGGTATAGCCAAAACCTTGCTCCCTCTTCTTCTTTCTGATTGGAACTCACCACAGCCCAATGCTCGATTTCTGGCTCAAACTACGGTTAGGGTTAGGGTTCCGCCTAGGGTTAGGGTTGAGAAAACCACAAAGCCAGGAGCTCCAGGGACACACACCATGCGAAAGGCAGGCCAAGTTGAGTACGGTACAGCCAAAACCTTGCTGCCTCCTCTTCTTTCTGCTTGGAACTCACCATAGCCCACGGTGTGATTTCTGACGCACGCCTGGCATATGGTTATGGATACACCTAGAGTTAGGCTTGAGAAAACCACAAAGCCAGGAGCTCCAGGGACACTCACCATGCGAAAGTCAGGCCAAGCTGAGCGCAGTACAGCCAAAACCTTGCTGCCTCCTCTTCTTTCTGCTTGGAACTCACCACAGCCCACTGCGTGGTTTCTTTCTCCAACTAGGCTTATGGTTATGGATACACCTAGAGTTAGGCTTGAGAAAACCACAAAGCCAGGAGCTCCAGGGATACTCACCCTGCTACAGTCAGGCCAAGGTGAGCACAGTACAGCCAAAACCTTGCTGCCTCCTCTTCTTCCTTGAGATTGGAACTCGCCACAGCCCAATGCCCGATTTCTGGCTCAAACTACGGTTAGGGTTAGGGTTAGGGTTCCGCCTAGGGTTAGGGTTGAGAAAACCACAAAGCCAGGAGCTCCAGGGACACACACCATGCGAAAGGCAGGCCAAGTTGAGTACGGTACAGCCAAAACCTTGCTGCCTCCTCTTCTTTCTGCTTGGAACTCACCATAGCCCACGGTGTGATTTCTGACGCACGCCTGGCATATGGTTATGGATACACCAAGAGTTAGACTTGAGAAAACCACAAAGCCAGGAGCTCCAGGGACGCTCACCATGCGAAAGGCAGGCCAAGGTGAGCGCAGTACAGCCAAAACCTTGCTGCCTCCTCTTCTGTCTGCTTGGAAGTCGCCACAGCCCACTGTGTGATTTCTGACGCACATTATGCTTATGGTTATCCATGCACCTAGCATTAGGGTTGAGAAAACCACAAGGCCAGGACCACCAGGGATGCTCACCATGCCAAAGGCAGGCCAAGGTGAGCACGGTATAGCCAAAACCTTGCTCCCTCTTCTTCTTTCTGATTGGAACTCACCACAGCCCAATGCTCGATTCCTGGCTCAAACTACGGTTAGGGTTAGGGTTAGGGTTCCGCCTAGGGTTAGGGTTGAGAAAACCACAAAGCCAGGAGCTCCAGGGACACACACCATGCGAAAGGCAGGCCAAGTTGAGTACGGTACAGCCAAAACCTTGCTGCCTCCTCTTCTTTCTGCTTGGAAGTCGCCACAGCCCACTGCGTGGTTTCTGACTCCAACTAGGCTTATGGTTATGGATACACCTAGAGTTAGGCTTGAGAAAACCACAAAGCCAGGAGCTCCAGGGATACTCACCCTGCTACAGTCAGGCCAAGGTGAGCACAGTACAGCCAAAACCTTGCTGCCTCCTCTTCTTCCTTGAGATTGGAACTCGCCACAGCCCAATGCCCGATTTCTGGCTCAAACTACGGTTAGGGTTAGGGTTAGGGTTCCGCCTAGGGTTAGGGTTGAGAAAACCACAAAGCCAGGAGCTCCAGGGACACACACCATGCGAAAGGCAGGCCAAGTTGAGTACGGTACAGCCAAAACCTTGCTGCCTCCTCTTCTTTCTGCTTGGAAGTCGCCACAGCCCACTGCGTGGTTTCTGACTCCAACTAGGCTTATGGTTATGGATACACCTAGAGTTAGGCTTGAGAAAACCACAAAGCCAGGAGCTCCAGGGATACTCACCCTGCTACAGTCAGGCCAAGGTGAGCACAGTACAGCCAAAACCTTGCTGCCTCCTCTTCTTCCTTGAGATTGGAACTCGCCATAGCCCAATGCCCGATTTCTGGCTCAAACTACGGTTAGGGTTAGGGTTAGGGTTCCGCCTAGGGTTAGGGTTGAGAAAACCACAAAGCCAGGAGCTCCAGGGACACACACCATGCAAAAGGCAGGCCAAGTTGAGTACGGTACAGCCAAAACCTTGCTGCCTCCTCTTCTTTCTGCTTGGAAGTCGCCACAGCCCACTGCGTGGTTTCTGACTCCAACTAGGCTTATGGTTATGGATACACCTAGAGTTAGGCTTGAGAAAACCACAAAGCCAGGAGCTCCAGGGATACTCACCCTGCTACAGTCAGGCCAAGGTGAGCACAGTACAGCCAAAACCTTGCTGCCTCCTCTTCTTCCTTGAGATTGGAACTCACCACAGCCCAATGCCCGATTTCTGGCTCAAACTACGGTTAGGGTTAGGGTTAGGGTTCCGCCTAGGGTTAGGGTTGAGAAAACCACAAAGCCAGGAGCTCCAGGGACACACACCATGCGAAAGGCAGGCCAAGGTGAGCGCAGTACAGCCAAAACCTTGCCGTCTCCTCTTGTGTCTGCTTGGAAGTCGCCACAGCCCACTGTGTGATTTCTGACGCACATTATGCTTATGGTTATCCATGCACCTAGCATTAGGGTTGAGAAAACCACAAGGCCAGGACCACCAGGGATGCTCACCATGCCAAAGGCAGGCCAAGGTGAGCACGGTATAGCCAAAACCTTGCTCCCTCTTCTTCTTTCTGATTGGAACTCACCACAGCCCAATGCTCGATTTCTGGCTCAAACTACGGTTAGGGTTAGGGTTAGGGTTCCGCCTAGGGTTAGGGTTGAGAAAACCACAAAGCCAGGAGCTCCAGGGACACACACCATGCGAAAGGCAGGCCAAGGTGAGCGCAGTACAGCCAAAACCTTGCCGTCTCCTCTTGTGTCTGCTTGGAAGTCGCCACAGCCCACTGTGTGATTTCTGACGCACATTATGCTTATGGTTATCCATGCACCTAGCATTAGGGTTGAGAAAACCACAAGGCCAGGACCACCAGGGATGCTCACCATGCCAAAGGCAGGCCAAGGTGAGCACGGTATAGCCAAAACCTTGCTCCCTCTTCTTCTTTCTGATTGGAACTCACCACAGCCCAATGCTCGATTCCTGGCTCAAACTACGGTTAGGGTTAGGGTTAGGGTTCCGCCTAGGGTTAGGGTTGAGAAAACCACAAAGCCAGGAGCTCCAGGGACACACACCATGCGAAAGGCAGGCCAAGTTGAGTACGGTACAGCCAAAACCTTGCTGCCTCCTCTTCTTTCTGCTTGGAAGTCGCCACAGCCCACTGCGTGGTTTCTGACTCCAACTAGGCTTATGGTTATGGATACACCTAGAGTTAGGCTTGAGAAAACCACAAAGCCAGGAGCTCCAGGGATACTCACCCTGCTACAGTCAGGCCAAGGTGAGCACAGTACAGCCAAAACCTTGCTGCCTCCTCTTCTTCCTTGAGATTGGAACTCGCCACAGCCCAATGCCCGATTTCTGGCTCAAACTACGGTTAGGGTTAGGGTTAGGGTTCCGCCTAGGGTTAGGGTTGAGAAAACCACAAAGCCAGGAGCTCCAGGGACACACACCATGCGAAAGGCAGGCCAAGTTGAGTACGGTACAGCCAAAACCTTGCTGCCTCCTCTTCTTTCTGCTTGGAACTCACCATAGCCCACGGTGTGATTTCTGACGCACGCCTGGCATATGGTTATGGATACACCTAGAGTTAGGCTTGAGAAAACCACAAAGCCAGGAGCTCCAGGGACACTCACCATGCGAAAGTCAGGCCAAGCTGAGCGCAGTACAGCCAAAACCTTGCTGCCTCCTCTTCTTTCTGCTTGGAACTCACCACAGCCCACTGCGTGGTTTCTTTCTCCAACTAGGCTTATGGTTATGGATACACCTAGAGTTAGGCTTGAGAAAACCACAAAGCCAGGAGCTCCAGGGATACTCACCCTGCTACAGTCAGGCCAAGGTGAGCACAGTACAGCCAAAACCTTGCTGCCTCCTCTTCTTCCTTGAGATTGGAACTCGCCACAGCCCAATGCCCGATTTCTGGCTCAAACTACGGTTAGGGTTAGGGTTAGGGTTCCGCCTAGGGTTAGGGTTGAGAAAACCACAAAGCCAGGAGCTCCAGGGACACACACCATGCGAAAGGCAGGCCAAGTTGAGTACGGTACAGCCAAAACCTTGCTGCCTCCTCTTCTTTCTGCTTGGAACTCACCATAGCCCACGGTGTGATTTCTGACGCACGCCTGGCATATGGTTATGGATACACCAAGAGTTAGACTTGAGAAAACCACAAAGCCAGGAGCTCCAGGGACGCTCACCATGCGAAAGGCAGGCCAAGGTGAGCGCAGTACAGCCAAAACCTTGCTGCCTCCTCTTCTGTCTGCTTGGAAGTCGCCACAGCCCACTGTGTGATTTCTGACGCACATTATGCTTATGGTTATCCATGCACCTAGCATTAGGGTTGAGAAAACCACAAGGCCAGGACCACCAGGGATGCTCACCATGCCAAAGGCAGGCCAAGGTGAGCACGGTATAGCCAAAACCTTGCTCCCTCTTCTTCTTTCTGATTGGAACTCACCACAGCCCAATGCTCGATTCCTGGCTCAAACTACGGTTAGGGTTAGGGTTAGGGTTCCGCCTAGGGTTAGGGTTGAGAAAACCACAAAGCCAGGAGCTCCAGGGACACACACCATGCGAAAGGCAGGCCAAGTTGAGTACGGTACAGCCAAAACCTTGCTGCCTCCTCTTCTTTCTGCTTGGAAGTCGCCACAGCCCACTGCGTGGTTTCTGACTCCAACTAGGCTTATGGTTATGGATACACCTAGAGTTAGGCTTGAGAAAACCACAAAGCCAGGAGCTCCAGGGATACTCACCCTGCTACAGTCAGGCCAAGGTGAGCACAGTACAGCCAAAACCTTGCTGCCTCCTCTTCTTCCTTGAGATTGGAACTCGCCACAGCCCAATGCCCGATTTCTGGCTCAAACTACGGTTAGGGTTAGGGTTAGGGTTCCGCCTAGGGTTAGGGTTGAGAAAACCACAAAGCCAGGAGCTCCAGGGACACACACCATGCGAAAGGCAGGCCAAGTTGAGTACGGTACAGCCAAAACCTTGCTGCCTCCTCTTCTTTCTGCTTGGAAGTCGCCACAGCCCACTGCGTGGTTTCTGACTCCAACTAGGCTTATGGTTATGGATACACCTAGAGTTAGGCTTGAGAAAACCACAAAGCCAGGAGCTCCAGGGATACTCACCCTGCTACAGTCAGGCCAAGGTGAGCACAGTACAGCCAAAACCTTGCTGCCTCCTCTTCTTCCTTGAGATTGGAACTCGCCATAGCCCAATGCCCGATTTCTGGCTCAAACTACGGTTAGGGTTAGGGTTAGGGTTCCGCCTAGGGTTAGGGTTGAGAAAACCACAAAGCCAGGAGCTCCAGGGACACACACCATGCAAAAGGCAGGCCAAGTTGAGTACGGTACAGCCAAAACCTTGCTGCCTCCTCTTCTTTCTGCTTGGAAGTCGCCACAGCCCACTGCGTGGTTTCTGACTCCAACTAGGCTTATGGTTATGGATACACCTAGAGTTAGGCTTGAGAAAACCACAAAGCCAGGAGCTCCAGGGATACTCACCCTGCTACAGTCAGGCCAAGGTGAGCACAGTACAGCCAAAACCTTGCTGCCTCCTCTTCTTCCTTGAGATTGGAACTCACCACAGCCCAATGCCCGATTTCTGGCTCAAACTACGGTTAGGGTTAGGGTTAGGGTTCCGCCTAGGGTTAGGGTTGAGAAAACCACAAAGCCAGGAGCTCCAGGGACACACACCATGCGAAAGGCAGGCCAAGTTGAGTACGGTACAGCCAAAACCTTGCTGCCTCCTCTTCTTTCTGCTTGGAAGTCGCCACAGCCCACTGCGTGGTTTCTGACTCCAACTAGGCTTATGGTTATGGATACACCTAGAGTTAGGCTTGAGAAAACCACAAAGCCAGGAGCTCCAGGGATACTCACCCTGCTACAGTCAGGCCAAGGTGAGCACAGTACAGCCAAAACCTTGCTGCCTCCTCTTCTTCCTTGAGATTGGAACTCGCCACAGCCCAATGCCCGATTTCTGGCTCAAACTACGGTTAGGGTTAGGGTTAGGGTTCCGCCTAGGGTTAGGGTTGAGAAAACCACAAAGCCAGGAGCTCCAGGGACACACACCATGCGAAAGGCAGGCCAAGTTGAGTACGGTAAAGCCAAAACCTTGCTGCCTCCTCTTCTTTCTGCTTGGAAGTCGCCACAGCCCACTGCGTGGTTTCTGACTCCAACTAGGCTTATGGTTATGGATACACCTAGAGTTAGGCTTGAGAAAACCATAAAGCCAGGAGCTCCAGGGACACTCACCATGCGAAAGTCAGGCCAAGCTGAGCGCAGTACAGCCAAAACCTTGCTGCCTCCTCTTCTTTCTGCTTGGAACTCACCACAGCCCACTGCGTGGTTTCTTTCTCCAACTAGGCTTATGGTTATGGATACACCTAGAGTTAGGCTTGAGAAAACCACAAAGCCAGGAGCTCCAGGGATACTCACCCTGCTACAGTCAGGCCAAGGTGAGCACAGTACAGCCAAAACCTTGCTGCCTCCTCTTCTTCCTTGAGATTGGAACTCACCACAGCCCAATGCCCGATTTCTGGCTCAAACTACGGTTAGGGTTAGGGTTAGGGTTCCGGCTAGGGTTAGGGTTGAGAAAACCACAAAGCCAGGAGCTCCAGGGACACACACCATGCGAAAGGCAGGCCAAGTTGAGTACGGTACAGCCAAAACCTTGCTGCCTCCTCTTCTTTCTGCTTGGAACTCACCATAGCCCACAGTGTGATTTCTGACGCACGCCTGGCATATGGTTATGGATACACCAAGAGTTAGACTTGAGAAAACCACAAAGCCAGGAGCTCCAGGGACGCTCACCATGCGAAAGGCAGGCCAAGGTGAGCGCAGTACAGCCAAAACCTTGCTGCCTCCTCTTC
Source organism: Coloeus monedula (assembly GCF_965178545.1). Taxonomy (NCBI): domain Eukaryota; kingdom Metazoa; phylum Chordata; class Aves; order Passeriformes; family Corvidae; genus Coloeus; species Coloeus monedula. Next base: position 32,044,145 of record NC_138782.1, on the reverse strand, counting down.
TGTCTGCTTGGAAGTCGCCACAGCCCACTGTGTGATTTCTGACGCACATTATGCTTATGGTTATCCATGCACCTAGCATTAGGGTTGAGAAAACCACAAGGCCAGGACCACCAGGGATGCTCACCATGCCAAAGGCAGGCCAAGGTGAGCACGGTATAGCCAAAACCTTGCTCCCTCTTCTTCTTTCTGATTGGAACTCACCACAGCCCAATGCTCGATTCCTGGCTCAAACTACGGTTAGGGTTAGGGTTAGGGTTCCGCCTAGGGTTAGGGTTGAGAAAACCACAAAGCCAGGAGCTCCAGGGACACACACCATGCGAAAGGCAGGCCAAGTTGAGTACGGTACAGCCAAAACCTTGCTGCCTCCTCTTCTTTCTGCTTGGAAGTCGCCACAGCCCACTGCGTGGTTTCTGACTCCAACTAGGCTTATGGTTATGGATACACCTAGAGTTAGGCTTGAGAAAACCACAAAGCCAGGAGCTCCAGGGATACTCACCCTGCTACAGTCAGGCCAAGGTGAGCACAGTACAGCCAAAACCTTGCTGCCTCCTCTTCTTCCTTGAGATTGGAACTCGCCACAGCCCAATGCCCAATTTCTGGCTCATACTACGGTTAGGGTTAGGGTTAGGGTTCCGCCTAGGGTTAGGGTTGAGAAAACCACAAAGCCAGGAGCTCCAGGGACACACACCATGCGAAAGGCAGGCCAAGTTGAGTACGGTACAGCCAAAACCTTGCTGCCTCCTCTTCTTTCTGCTTGGAAGTCGCCACAGCCCACTGCGTGGTTTCTGACTCCAACTAGGCTTATGGTTATGGATACACCTAGAGTTAGGCTTGAGAAAACCACAAAGCCAGGAGCTCCAGGGATACTCACCCTGCTACAGTCAGGCCAAGGTGAGCACAGTACAGCCAAAACCTTGCTGCCTCCTCTTCTTCCTTGAGATTGGAACTCGCCACAGCCCAATGCCCGATTTCTGGCTCAAACTACGGTTAGGGTTAGGGTTAGGGTTCCGCCTAGGGTTAGGGTTGAGAAAACCACAAAGCCAGGAGCTCCAGGGACACACACCATGCGAAAGGCAGGCCAAGGTGAGCGCAGTACAGCCAAAACCTTGCCGTCTCCTCTTGTGTCTGCTTGGAAGTCGCCACAGCCCACTGTGTGATTTCTGACGCACATTATGCTTATGGTTATCCATGCACCTAGCATTAGGGTTGAGAAAACCACAAGGCCAGGACCACCAGGGATGCTCACCATGCCAAAGGCAGGCCAAGGTGAGCACGGTATAGCCAAAACCTTGCTCCCTCTTCTTCTTTCTGATTGGAACTCACCACAGCCCAATGCTCGATTCCTGGCTCAAACTACGGTTAGGGTTAGGGTTAGGGTTCCGCCTAGGGTTAGGGTTGAGAAAACCACAAAGCCAGGAGCTCCAGGGACACACACCATGCGAAAGGCAGGCCAAGTTGAGTACGGTACAGCCAAAACCTTGCTGCCTCCTCTTCTTTCTGCTTGGAAGTCGCCACAGCCCACTGCGTGGTTTCTGACTCCAACTAGGCTTATGGTTATGGATACACCTAGAGTTAGGCTTGAGAAAACCACAAAGCCAGGAGCTCCAGGGATACTCACCCTGCTACAGTCAGGCCAAGGTGAGCACAGTACAGCCAAAACCTTGCTGCCTCCTCTTCTTCCTTGAGATTGGAACTCGCCACAGCCCAATGCCCGATTTCTGGCTCAAACTACGGTTAGGGTTAGGGTTAGGGTTCCGCCTAGGGTTAGGGTTGAGAAAACCACAAAGCCAGGAGCTCCAGGGACACACACCATGCGAAAGGCAGGCCAAGGTGAGCGCAGTACAGCCAAAACCTTGCCGTCTCCTCTTGTGTCTGCTTGGAAGTCGCCACAGCCCACTGTGTGATTTCTGACGCACATTATGCTTATGGTTATCCATGCACCTAGCATTAGGGTTGAGAAAACCACAAGGCCAGGACCACCAGGGATGCTCACCATGCCAAAGGCAGGCCAAGGTGAGCACGGTATAGCCAAAACCTTGCTCCCTCTTCTTCTTTCTGATTGGAACTCACCACAGCCCAATGCTCGATTCCTGGCTCAAACTACGGTTAGGGTTAGGGTTAGGGTTCCGCCTAGGGTTAGGGTTGAGAAAACCACAAAGCCAGGAGCTCCAGGGACACACACCATGCGAAAGGCAGGCCAAGTTGAGTACGGTACAGCCAAAACCTTGCTGCCTCCTCTTCTTTCTGCTTGGAAGTCGCCACAGCCCACTGCATGGTTTCTGACTCCAACTAGGCTTATGGTTATGGATACACCTAGAGTTAGGCTTGAGAAAACCACAAAGCCAGGAGCTCCAGGGATACTCACCCTGCTACAGTCAGGCCAAGGTGAGCACAGTACAGCCAAAACCTTGCTGCCTCCTCTTCTTCCTTGAGATTGGAACTCGCCACAGCCCAATGCCCGATTTCTGGCTCAAACTACGGGTAGGGTTAGGGTTAGGGTTCCGCCTAGGGTTAGGGTTGAGAAAACCACAAAGCCAGGAGCTCCAGGGACACACACCATGCGAAAGGCAGGCCAAGGTGAGCGCAGTACAGCCAAAACCTTGCCGTCTCCTCTTGTGTCTGCTTGGAAGTCGCCACAGCCCACTGTGTGATTTCTGACGCACATTATGCTTATGGTTATCCATGCACCTAGCATTAGGGTTGAGAAAACCACAAGGCCAGGACCACCAGGGATGCTCACCATGCCAAAGGCAGGCCAAGGTGAGCACGGTATAGCCAAAACCTTGCTCCCTCTTCTTCTTTCTGATTGGAACTCACCACAGCCCAATGCTCGATTCCTGGCTCAAACTACGGTTAGGGTTAGGGTTAGGGTTCCGCCTAGGGTTAGGGTTGAGAAAACCACAAAGCCAGGAGCTCCAGGGACACACACCATGCGAAAGGCAGGCCAAGTTGAGTACGGTACAGCCAAAACCTTGCTGCCTCCTCTTCTTTCTGCTTGGAAGTCGCCACAGCCCACTGCGTGGTTTCTGACTCCAACTAGGCTTATGGTTATGGATACACCTAGAGTTAGGCTTGAGAAAACCACAAAGCCAGGAGCTCCAGGGATACTCACCCTGCTACAGTCAGGCCAAGGTGAGCACAGTACAGCCAAAACCTTGCTGCCTCCTCTTCTTCCTTGAGATTGGAACTCGCCACAGCCCAATGCCCGATTTCTGGCTCAAACTACGGTTAGGGTTAGGGTTAGGGTTCCGCCTAGGGTTAGGGTTGAGAAAACCACAAAGCCAGGAGCTCCAGGGACACACACCATGCGAAAGGCAGGCCAAGGTGAGCGCAGTACAGCCAAAACCTTGCCGTCTCCTCTTGTGTCTGCTTGGAAGTCGCCACAGCCCACTGTGTGATTTCTGACGCACATTATGCTTATGGTTATCCATGCACCTAGCATTAGGGTTGAGAAAACCACAAGGCCAGGACCACCAGGGATGCTCACCATGCCAAAGGCAGGCCAAGGTGAGCACGGTATAGCCAAAACCTTGCTCCCTCTTCTTCTTTCTGATTGGAACTCACCACAGCCCAATGCTCGATTCCTGGCTCAAACTACGGTTAGGGTTAGGGTTAGGGTTCCGCCTAGGGTTAGGGTTGAGAAAACCACAAAGCCAGGAGCTCCAGGGACACACACCATGCGAAAGGCAGGCCAAGTTGAGTACGGTACAGCCAAAACCTTGCTGCCTCCTCTTCTTTCTGCTTGGAAGTCGCCACAGCCCACTGCGTGGTTTCTGACTCCAACTAGGCTTATGGTTATGGATACACCTAGAGTTAGGCTTGAGAAAACCACAAAGCCAGGAGCTCCAGGGATACTCACCCTGCTACAGTCAGGCCAAGGTGAGCACAGTACAGCCAAAACCTTGCTGCCTCCTCTTCTTCCTTGAGATTGGAACTCGCCACAGCCCAATGCCCGATTTCTGGCTCAAACTACGGTTAGGGTTAGGGTTAGGGTTCCGCCTAGGGTTAGGGTTGAGAAAACCACAAAGCCAGGAGCTCCAGGGACACACACCATGCGAAAGGCAGGCCAAGGTGAGCGCAGTACAGCCAAAACCTTGCCGTCTCCTCTTGTGTCTGCTTGGAAGTCGCCACAGCCCACTGTGTGATTTCTGACGCACATTATGCTTATGGTTATCCATGCACCTAGCATTAGGGTTGAGAAAACCACAAGGCCAGGACCACCAGGGATGCTCACCATGCCAAAGGCAGGCCAAGGTGAGCACGGTATAGCCAAAACCTTGCTCCCTCTTCTTCTTTCTGATTGGAACTCACCACAGCCCAATGCTCGATTCCTGGCTCAAACTACGGTTAGGGTTAGGGTTAGGGTTCCGCCTAGGGTTAGGGTTGAGAAAACCACAAAGCCAGGAGCTCCAGGGACACACACCATGCGAAAGGCAGGCCAAGTTGAGTACGGTACAGCCAAAACCTTGCTGCCTCCTCTTCTTTCTGCTTGGAAGTCGCCACAGCCCACTGCATGGTTTCTGACTCCAACTAGGCTTATGGTTATGGATACACCTAGAGTTAGGCTTGAGAAAACCACAAAGCCAGGAGCTCCAGGGATACTCACCCTGCTACAGTCAGGCCAAGGTGAGCACAGTACAGCCAAAACCTTGCTGCCTCCTCTTCTTCCTTGAGATTGGAACTCGCCACAGCCCAATGCCCGATTTCTGGCTCAAACTACGGGTAGGGTTAGGGTTAGGGTTCCGCCTAGGGTTAGGGTTGAGAAAACCACAAAGCCAGGAGCTCCAGGGACACACACCATGCGAAAGGCAGGCCAAGGTGAGCGCAGTACAGCCAAAACCTTGCCGTCTCCTCTTGTGTCTGCTTGGAAGTCGCCACAGCCCACTGTGTGATTTCTGACGCACATTATGCTTATGGTTATCCATGCACCTAGCATTAGGGTTGAGAAAACCACAAGGCCAGGACCACCAGGGATGCTCACCATGCCAAAGGCAGGCCAAGGTGAGCACGGTATAGCCAAAACCTTGCTCCCTCTTCTTCTTTCTGATTGGAACTCACCACAGCCCAATGCTCGATTCCTGGCTCAAACTACGGTTAGGGTTAGGGTTAGGGTTCCGCCTAGGGTTAGGGTTGAGAAAACCACAAAGCCAGGAGCTCCAGGGACACACACCATGCGAAAGGCAGGCCAAGTTGAGTACGGTACAGCCAAAACCTTGCTGCCTCCTCTTCTTTCTGCTTGGAAGTCGCCACAGCCCACTGCGTGGTTTCTGACTCCAACTAGGCTTATGGTTATGGATACACCTAGAGTTAGGCTTGAGAAAACCACAAAGCCAGGAGCTCCAGGGATACTCACCCTGCTACAGTCAGGCCTAGGTGAGCACAGTACAGCCAAAACCTTGCTGCCTCCTCTTCTTCCTTGAGATTGGAACTCGCCACAGCCCAATGCCCGATTTCTGGCTCAAACTACGGTTAGGGTTAGGGTTAGGGTTCCGCCTAGGGTTAGGGTTGAGAAAACCACAAAGCCAGGAGCTCCAGGGACACACACCATGCGAAAGGCAGGCCAAGGTGAGCGCAGTACAGCCAAAACCTTGCCGTCTCCTCTTGTGTCTGCTTGGAAGTCGCCACAGCCCACTGTGTGATTTCTGACGCACATTATGCTTATGGTTATCCATGCACCTAGCATTAGGGTTGAGAAAACCACAAGGCCAGGACCACCAGGGATGCTCACCATGCCAAAGGCAGGCCAAGGTGAGCACGGTATAGCCAAAACCTTGCTCCCTCTTCTTCTTTCTGATTGGAACTCACCACAGCCCAATGCTCGATTCCTGGCTCAAACTACGGTTAGGGTTAGGGTTAGGGTTCCGCCTAGGGTTAGGGTTGAGAAAACCACAAAGCCAGGAGCTCCAGGGACACACACCATGCGAAAGGCAGGCCAAGTTGAGTACGGTACAGCCAAAACCTTGCTGCCTCCTCTTCTTTCTGCTTGGAAGTCGCCACAGCCCACTGCGTGGTTTCTGACTCCAACTAGGCTTATGGTTATGGATACACCTAGAGTTAGGCTTGAGAAAACCACAAAGCCAGGAGCTCCAGGGATACTCACCCTGCTACAGTCAGGCCAAGGTGAGCACAGTACAGCCAAAACCTTGCTGCCTCCTCTTCTTCCTTGAGATTGGAACTCGCCACAGCCCAATGCCCGATTTCTGGCTCAAACTACGGTTAGGGTTAGGGTTAGGGTTCCGCCTAGGGTTAGGGTTGAGAAAACCACAAAGCCAGGAGCTCCAGGGACACACACCATGCGAAAGGCAGGCCAAGTTGAGTACGGTACAGCCAAAACCTTGCTGCCTCCTCTTCTTTCTGCTTGGAAGTCGCCACAGCCCACTGCGTGGTTTCTGACTCCAACTAGGCTTATGGTTATGGATACACCTAGAGTTAGGCTTGAGAAAACCATAAAGCCAGGAGCTCCAGGGACACTCACCATGCGAAAGTCAGGCCAAGCTGAGCGCAGTACAGCCAAAACCTTGCTGCCTCCTCTTCTTTCTGCTTGGAACTCACCACAGCCCACTGCGTGGTTTCTTTCTCCAACTAGGCTTATGGTTATGGATACACCTAGAGTTAGGCTTGAGAAAACCACAAAGCCAGGAGCTCCAGGGATACTCACCCTGCTACAGTCAGGCCAAGGTGAGCACAGTACAGCCAAAACCTTGCTGCCTCCTCTTCTTCCTTGAGATTGGAACTCGCCACAGCCCAATGCCCGATTTCTGGCTCAAACTACGGTTAGGGTTAGGGTTAGGGTTCCGCCTAGGGTTAGGGTTGAGAAAACCACAAAGCCAGGAGCTCCAGGGACACACACCATGCGAAAGGCAGGCCAAGTTGAGTACGGTACAGCCAAAACCTTGCTGCCTCCTCTTCTTTCTGCTTGGAAGTCGCCACAGCCCACTGCGTGGTTTCTGACTCCAACTAGGCTTATGGTTATGGATACACCTAGAGTTAGGCTTGAGAAAACCACAAAGCCAGGAGCTCCAGGGATACTCACCCTGCTACAGTCAGGCCAAGGTGAGCACAGTACAGCCAAAACCTTGCTGCCTCCTCTTCTTCCTTGAGATTGGAACTCGCCACAGCCCAATGCCCGATTTCTGGCTCAAACTACGGTTAGGGTTAGGGTTAGGGTTCCGCCTAGGGTTAGGGTTGAGAAAACCACAAAGCCAGGAGCTCCAGGGACACACACCATGCGAAAGGCAGGCCAAGTTGAGTACGGTACAGCCAAAACCTTGCTGCCTCCTCTTCTTTCTGCTTGGAACTCACCATAGCCCACGGTGTGATTTCTGACGCACGCCTGGCATATGGTTATGGATACACCAAGAGTTAGACTTGAGAAAACCACAAAGCCAGGAGCTCCAGGGACGCTCACCATGCGAAAGGCAGGCCAAGGTGAGCGCAGTACAGCCAAAACCTTGCTGCCTCCTCTTCTGTCTGCTTGGAAGTCGCCACAGCCCACTGTGTGATTTCTGACGCACATTATGCTTATGGTTATCCATGCACCTAGCATTAGGGTTGAGAAAACCACAAGGCCAGGACCACCAGGGATGCTCACCATGCCAAAGGCAGGCCAAGGTGAGCACGGTATAGCCAAAACCTTGCTCCCTCTTCTTCTTTCTGATTGGAACTCACCACAGCCCAATGCTCGATTCCTGGCTCAAACTACGGTTAGGGTTAGGGTTAGGGTTCCGCCTAGGGTTAGGGTTGAGAAAACCACAAAGCCAGGAGCTCCAGGGACACACACCATGCGAAAGGCAGGCCAAGTTGAGTACGGTACAGCCAAAACCTTGCTGCCTCCTCTTCTTTCTGCTTGGAAGTCGCCACAGCCCACTGCGTGGTTTCTGACTCCAACTAGGCTTATGGTTATGGATACACCTAGAGTTAGGCTTGAGAAAACCACAAAGCCAGGAGCTCCAGGGATACTCACCCTGCTACAGTCAGGCCAAGGTGAGCACAGTACAGCCAAAACCTTGCTGCCTCCTCTTCTTCCTTGAGATTGGAACTCGCCACAGCCCAATGCCCGATTTCTGGCTCAAACTACGGTTAGGGTTAGGGTTAGGGTTCCGCCTAGGGTTAGGGTTGAGAAAACCACAAAGCCAGGAGCTCCAGGGACACACACCATGCGAAAGGCAGGCCAAGTTGAGTACGGTACAGCCAAAACCTTGCTGCCTCCTCTTCTTTCTGCTTGGAAGTCGCCACAGCCCACTGCGTGGTTTCTGACTCCAACTAGGCTTATGGTTATGGATACACCTAGAGTTAGGCTTGAGAAAACCATAAAGCCAGGAGCTCCAGGGACACTCACCATGCGAAAGTCAGGCCAAGCTGAGCGCAGTACAGCCAAAACCTTGCTGCCTCCTCTTCTTTCTGCTTGGAACTCACCACAGCCCACTGCGTGGTTTCTTTCTCCAACTAGGCTTATGGTTATGGATACACCTAGAGTTAGGCTTGAGAAAACCACAAAGCCAGGAGCTCCAGGGATACTCACCCTGCTACAGTCAGGCCAAGGTGAGCACAGTACAGCCAAAACCTTGCTGCCTCCTCTTCTTCCTTGAGATTGGAACTCGCCACAGCCCAATGCCCGATTTCTGGCTCAAACTACGGTTAGGGTTAGGGTTAGGGTTCCGCCTAGGGTTAGGGTTGAGAAAACCACAAAGCCAGGAGCTCCAGGGACACACACCATGCGAAAGGCAGGCCAAGTTGAGTACGGTACAGCCAAAACCTTGCTGCCTCCTCTTCTTTCTGCTTGGAAGTCGCCACAGCCCACTGCGTGGTTTCTGACTCCAACTAGGCTTATGGTTATGGATACACCTAGAGTTAGGCTTGAGAAAACCACAAAGCCAGGAGCTCCAGGGATACTCACCCTGCTACAGTCAGGCCAAGGTGAGCACAGTACAGCCAAAACCTTGCTGCCTCCTCTTCTTCCTTGAGATTGGAACTCGCCACAGCCCAATGCCCGATTTCTGGCTCAAACTACGGTTAGGGTTAGGGTTAGGGTTCCGGCTAGGGTTAGGGTTGAGAAAACCACAAAGCCAGGAGCTCCAGGGACACACACCATGCGAAAGGCAGGCCAAGTTGAGTACGGTACAGCCAAAACCTTGCTGCCTCCTCTTCTTTCTGCTTGGAACTCACCATAGCCCACGGTGTGATTTCTGACGCACGCCTGGCATATGGTTATGGATACACCAAGAGTTAGACTTGAGAAAACCACAAAGCCAGGAGCTCCAGGGACGCTCACCATGCGAAAGGCAGGCCAAGGTGAGCGCAGTACAGCCAAAACCTTGCTGCCTCCTCTTCTGTCTGCTTGGAAGTCGCCACAGCCCACTGTGTGATTTCTGACGCACATTATGCTTATGGTTATCCATGCACCTAGCATTAGGGTTGAGAAAACCACAAGGCCAGGACCACCAGGGATGCTCACCATGCCAAAGGCAGGCCAAGGTGAGCACGGTATAGCCAAAACCTTGCTCCCTCTTCTTCTTTCTGATTGGAACTCACCACAGCCCAATGCTCGATTCCTGGCTCAAACTACGGTTAGGGTTAGGGTTAGGGTTCCGCCTAGGGTTAGGGTTGAGAAAACCACAAAGCCAGGAGCTCCAGGGACACACACCATGCGAAAGGCAGGCCAAGTTGAGTACGGTACAGCCAAAACCTTGCTGCCTCCTCTTCTTTCTGCTTGGAAGTCGCCACAGCCCACTGCGTGGTTTCTGACTCCAACTAGGCTTATGGTTATGGATACACCTAGAGTTAGGCTTGAGAAAACCACAAAGCCAGGAGCTCCAGGGATACTCACCCTGCTACAGTCAGGCCAAGGTGAGCACAGTACAGCCAAAACCTTGCTGCCTCCTCTTCTTCCTTGAGATTGGAACTCGCCACAGCCCAATGCCCAATTTCTGGCTCATACTACGGTTAGGGTTAGGGTTAGGGTTCCGCCTAGGGTTAGGCTTCAGAAAACCACAAAGCCAGGAGCTCCAGGGACACACACCATGCGAAAGGCAGGCCAAGTTGAGTACGGTACAGCCAAAACCTTGCTGCCTCCTCTTCTTTCTGCTTGGAAGTCGCCACAGCCCACTGCGTGGTTTCTGACTCCAACTAGGCTTATGGTTATGGATACACCTAGAGTTAGGCTTGAGAAAACCACAAAGCCAGGAGCTCCAGGGATACTCACCCTGCTACAGTCAGGCCAAGGTGAGCACAGTACAGCCAAAACCTTGCTGCCTCCTCTTCTTCCTTGAGATTGGAACTCGCCACAGCCCAATGCCCGATTTCTGGCTCAAACTACGGTTAGGGTTAGGGTTAGGGTTCCGCCTAGGGTTAGGGTTGAGAAAACCACAAAGCCAGGAGCTCCAGGGACACACACCATGCGAAAGGCAGGCCAAGGTGAGCGCAGTACAGCCAAAACCTTGCCGTCTCCTCTTGTGTCTGCTTGGAAGTCGCCACAGCCCACTGTGTGATTTCTGACGCACATTATGCTTATGGTTATCCATGCACCTAGCATTAGGGTTGAGAAAACCACAAGGCCAGGACCACCAGGGATGCTCACCATGCCAAAGGCAGGCCAAGGTGAGCACGGTATAGCCAAAACCTTGCTCCCTCTTCTTCTTTCTGATTGGAACTCACCACAGCCCAATGCTCGATTCCTGGCTCAAACTACGGTTAGGGTTAGGGTTAGGGTTCCGCCTAGGGTTAGGGTTGAGAAAACCACAAAGCCAGGAGCTCCAGGGACACACACCATGCGAAAGGCAGGCCAAGTTGAGTACGGTACAGCCAAAACCTTGCTGCCTCCTCTTCTTTCTGCTTGGAAGTCGCCACAGCCCACTGCGTGGTTTCTGACTCCAACTAGGCTTATGGTTATGGATACACCTAGAGTTAGGCTTGAGAAAACCACAAAGCCAGGAGCTCCAGGGATACTCACCCTGCTACAGTCAGGCCTAGGTGAGCACAGTACAGCCAAAACCTTGCTGCCTCCTCTTCTTCCTTGAGATTGGAACTCGCCACAGCCCAATGCCCGATTTCTGGCTCAAACTACGGTTAGGGTTAGGGTTAGGGTTCCGCCTAGGGTTAGGGTTGAGAAAACCACAAAGCCAGGAGCTCCAGGGACACACACCATGCGAAAGGCAGGCCAAGGTGAGCGCAGTACAGCCAAAACCTTGCCGTCTCCTCTTGTGTCTGCTTGGAAGTCGCCACAGCCCACTGTGTGATTTCTGACGCACATTATGCTTATGGTTATCCATGCACCTAGCATTAGGGTTGAGAAAACCACAAGGCCAGGACCACCAGGGATGCTCACCATGCCAAAGGCAGGCCAAGGTGAGCACGGTATAGCCAAAACCTTGCTCCCTCTTCTTCTTTCTGATTGGAACTCACCACAGCCCAATGCTCGATTCCTGGCTCAAACTACGGTTAGGGTTAGGGTTAGGGTTCCGCCTAGGGTTAGGGTTGAGAAAACCACAAAGCCAGGAGCTCCAGGGACACACACCATGCGAAAGGCAGGCCAAGTTGAGTACGGTACAGCCAAAACCTTGCTGCCTCCTCTTCTTTCTGCTTGGAAGTCGCCACAGCTCACTGCATGGTTTCTGACTCCAACTAGGCTTATGGTTATGGATACACCTAGAGTTAGGCTTGAGAAAACCACAAAGCCAGGAGCTCCAGGGATACTCACCCTGCTACAGTCAGGCCAAGGTGAGCACAGTACAGCCAAAACCTTGCTGCCTCCTCTTCTTCCTTGAGATTGGAACTCGCCACAGCCCAATGCCCGATTTCTGGCTCAAACTACGGTTAGGGTTAGGGTTAGGGTTCCGCCTAGGGTTAGGGTTGAGAAAACCACAAAGCCAGGAGCTCCAGGGACACACACCATGCGAAAGGCAGGCCAAGGTGAGCGCAGTACAGCCAAAACCTTGCCGTCTCCTCTTGTGTCTGCTTGGAAGTCGCCACAGCCCACTGTGTGATTTCTGACGCACATTATGCTTATGGTTATCCATGCACCTAGCATTAGGGTTGAGAAAACCACAAGGCCAGGACCACCAGGGATGCTCACCATGCCAAAGGCAGGCCAAGGTGAGCACGGTATAGCCAAAACCTTGCTCCCTCTTCTTCTTTCTGATTGGAACTCACCACAGCCCAATGCTCGATTCCTGGCTCAAACTACGGTTAGGGTTAGGGTTAGGGTTCCGCCTAGGGTTAGGGTTGAGAAAACCACAAAGCCAGGAGCTCCAGGGACACACACCATGCGAAAGGCAGGCCAAGTTGAGTACGGTACAGCCAAAACCTTGCTGCCTCCTCTTCTTTCTGCTTGGAAGTCGCCACAGCCCACTGCGTGGTTTCTGACTCCAACTAGGCTTATGGTTATGGATACACCTAGAGTTAGGCTTGAGAAAACCACAAAGCCAGGAGCTCCAGGGATACTCACCCTGCTACAGTCAGGCCTAGGTGAGCACAGTACAGCCAAAACCTTGCTGCCTCCTCTTCTTCCTTGAGATTGGAACTCGCCACAGCCCAATGCCCGATTTCTGGCTCAAACTACGGTTAGGGTTAGGGTTAGGGTTCCGCCTAGGGTTAGGGTTGAGAAAACCACAAAGCCAGGAGCTCCAGGGACACACACCATGCGAAAGGCAGGCCAAGGTGAGCGCAGTACAGCCAAAACCTTGCTGCCTCCTCTTGTGCCTGCTTGGAAGTCGCCACAGCCCACTGTGTGATTTCTGACGCACATTATGCTTATGGTTATCCATGCACCTAGCATTAGGGTTGAGAAAACCACAAGGCCAGGACCACCAGGGATGCTCACCATGCCAAAGGCAGGCCAAGGTGAGCACGGTATAGCCAAAACCTTGCTCCCTCTTCTTCTTTCTGATTGGAACTCACCACAGCCCAATGCTCGATTCCTGGCTCAAACTACGGTTAGGGTTAGGGTTAGGGTTCCGCCTAGGGTTAGGGTTGAGAAAACCACAAAGCCAGGAGCTCCAGGGACACACACCATGCGAAAGGCAGGCCAAGTTGAGTACGGTACAGCCAAAACCTTGCTGCCTCCTCTTCTTTCTGCTTGGAAGTCGCCACAGCCCACTGCGTGGTTTCTGACTCCAACTAGGCTTATGGTTATGGATACACCTAGAGTTAGGCTTGAGAAAACCACAAAGCCAGGAGCTCCAGGGATACTCACCCTGCTACAGTCAGGCCAAGGTGAGCACAGTACAGCCAAAACCTTGCTGCCTCCTCTTCTTCCTTGAGATTGGAACTCGCCACAGCCCAATGCCCGATTTCTGGCTCAAACTACGGTTAGGGTTAGGGTTAGGGTTCCGCCTAGGGTTAGGCTTGAGAAAACCACAAAGCCAGGAGCTCCAGGGACACACACCATGCGAAAGGCAGGCCAAGTTGAGTACGGTACAGCCAAAACCTTGCTGCCTCCTCTTCTTTCTGCTTGGAAGTCGCCACAGCCCACTGCGTGGTTTCTGACTCCAACTAGGCTTATGGTTATGGATACACCTAGAGTTAGGCTTGAGAAAACCACAAAGCCAGGAGCTCCAGGGACACTCACCATGCGAAAGTCAGGCCAAGCTGAGCGCAGTACAGCCAAAACCTTGCTGCCTCCTCTTCTTTCTGCTTGGAACTCACCACAGCCCACTGCGTGGTTTCTTTCTCCAACTAGGCTTATGGTTATGGATACACCTAGAGTTAGGCTTGAGAAAACCACAAAGCCAGGAGCTCCAGGGATACTCACCCTGCTACAGTCAGGCCAAGGTGAGCACAGTACAGCCAAAACCTTGCTGCCTCCTCTTCTTCCTTGAGATTGGAACTCGCCACAGCCCAATGCCCGATTTCTGGCTCAAACTACGGTTAGGGTTAGGGTTAGGGTTCCGCCTAGGGTTAGGGTTGAGAAAACCACAAAGCCAGGAGCTCCAGGGACACACACCATGCGAAAGGCAGGCCAAGTTGAGTACGGTACAGCCAAAACCTTGCTGCCTCCTCTTCTTTCTGCTTGGAACTCACCATAGCCCACGGTGTGATTTCTGACGCACGCCTGGCATATGGTTATGGATACACCAAGAGTTAGACTTGAGAAAACCACAAAGCCAGGAGCTCCAGGGACGCTCACCATGCGAAAGGCAGGCCAAGGTGAGCGCAGTACAGCCAAAACCTTGCTGCCTCCTCTTCTGTCTGCTTGGAAGTCGCCACAGCCCACTGTGTGATTTCTGACGCACATTATGCTTATGGTTATCCATGCACCTAGCATTAGGGTTGAGAAAACCACAAGGCCAGGACCACCAGGGATGCTCACCATGCCAAAGGCAGGCCAAGGTGAGCACGGTATAGCCAAAACCTTGCTCCCTCTTCTTCTTTCTGATTGGAACTCACCACAGCCCAATGCTCGATTCCTGGCTCAAACTACGGTTAGGGTTAGGGTTAGGGTTCCGCCTAGGGTTAGGGTTGAGAAAACCACAAAGCCAGGAGCTCCAGGGACACACACCATGCGAAAGGCAGGCCAAGTTGAGTACGGTACAGCCAAAACCTTGCTGCCTCCTCTTCTTTCTGCTTGGAAGTCGCCACAGCCCACTGCGTGGTTTCTGACTCCAACTAGGCTTATGGTTATGGATACACCTAGAGTTAGGCTTGAGAAAACCACAAAGCCAGGAGCTCCAGGGATACTCACCCTGCTACAGTCAGGCCAAGGTGAGCACAGTACAGCCAAAACCTTGCTGCCTCCTCTTCTTCCTTGAGATTGGAACTCGCCACAGCCCAATGCCCAATTTCTGGCTCATACTACGGTTAGGGTTAGGGTTAGGGTTCCGCCTAGGGTTAGGGTTGAGAAAACCACAAAGCCAGGAGCTCCAGGGACACACACCATGCGAAAGGCAGGCCAAGTTGAGTACGGTACAGCCAAAACCTTGCTGCCTCCTCTTCTTTCTGCTTGGAAGTCGCCACAGCCCACTGCGTGGTTTCTGACTCCAACTAGGCTTATGGTTATGGATACACCTAGAGTTAGGCTTGAGAAAACCACAAAGCCAGGAGCTCCAGGGATACTCACCCTGCTACAGTCAGGCCAAGGTGAGCACAGTACAGCCAAAACCTTGCTGCCTCCTCTTCTTCCTTGAGATTGGAACTCGCCATAGCCCAATGCCCGATTTCTGGCTCAAACTACGGTTAGGGTTAGGGTTAGGGTTCCGCCTAGGGTTAGGGTTGAGAAAACCACAAAGCCAGGAGCTCCAGGGACACACACCATGCGAAAGGCAGGCCAAGTTGAGTACGGTACAGCCAAAACCTTGCTGCCTCCTCTTCTTTCTGCTTGGAAGTCGCCACAGCCCACTGCGTGGTTTCTGACTCCAACTAGGCTTATGGTTATGGATACACCTAGAGTTAGGCTTGAGAAAACCACAAAGCCAGGAGCTCCAGGGATACTCACCCTGCTACAGTCAGGCCAAGGTGAGCACAGTACAGCCAAAACCTTGCTGCCTCCTCTTCTTCCTTGAGATTGGAACTCGCCACAGCCCAATGCCCGATTTCTGGCTCAAACTACGGTTAGGGTTAGGGTTAGGGTTCCGCCTAGGGTTAGGGTTGAGAAAACCACAAAGCCAGGAGCTCCAGGGACACACACCATGCGAAAGGCAGGCCAAGGTGAGCGCAGTACAGCCAAAACCTTGCCGTCTCCTCTTGTGTCTGCTTGGAAGTCGCCACAGCCCACTGTGTGATTTCTGACGCACATTATGCTTATGGTTATCCATGCACCTAGCATTAGGGTTGAGAAAACCACAAGGCCAGGACCACCAGGGATGCTCACCATGCCAAAGGCAGGCCAAGGTGAGCACGGTATAGCCAAAACCTTGCTCCCTCTTCTTCTTTCTGATTGGAACTCACCACAGCCCAATGCTCGATTCCTGGCTCAAACTACGGTTAGGGTTAGGGTTAGGGTTCCGCCTAGGGTTAGGGTTGAGAAAACCACAAAGCCAGGAGCTCCAGGGACACACACCATGCGAAAGGCAGGCCAAGGTGAGCGCAGTACAGCCAAAACCTTGCCGTCTCCTCTTGTGTCTGCTTGGAAGTCGCCACAGCCCACTGTGTGATTTCTGACGCACATTATGCTTATGGTTATCCATGCACCTAGCATTAGGGTTGAGAAAACCACAAGGCCAGGACCACCAGGGATGCTCACCATGCCAAAGGCAGGCCAAGGTGAGCACGGTATAGCCAAAACCTTGCTCCCTCTTCTTCTTTCTGATTGGAACTCACCACAGCCCAATGCTCGATTCCTGGCTCAAACTACGGTTAGGGTTAGGGTTAGGGTTCCGCCTAGGGTTAGGGTTGAGAAAACCACAAAGCCAGGAGCTCCAGGGACACACACCATGCGAAAGGCAGGCCAAGTTGAGTACGGTACAGCCAAAACCTTGCTGCCTCCTCTTCTTTCTGCTTGGAAGTCGCCACAGCCCACTGCGTGGTTTCTGACTCCAACTAGGCTTATGGTTATGGATACACCTAGAGTTAGGCTTGAGAAAACCACAAAGCCAGGAGCTCCAGGGATACTCACCCTGCTACAGTCAGGCCAAGGTGAGCACAGTACAGCCAAAACCTTGCTGCCTCCTCTTCTTCCTTGAGATTGGAACTCGCCACAGCCCAATGCCCGATTTCTGGCTCAAACTACGGTTAGGGTTAGGGTTAGGGTTCCGCCTAGGGTTAGGGTTGAGAAAACCACAAAGCCAGGAGCTCCAGGGACACACACCATGCGAAAGGCAGGCCAAGTTGAGTACGGTACAGCCAAAACCTTGCTGCCTCCTCTTCTTTCTGCTTGGAAGTCGCCACAGCCCACTGCGTGGTTTCTGACTCCAACTAGGCTTATGGTTATGGATACACCTAGAGTTAGGCTTGAGAAAACCACAAAGCCAGGAGCTCCAGGGACACTCACCATGCGAAAGTCAGGCCAAGCTGAGCGCAGTACAGCCAAAACCTTGCTGCCTCCTCTTCTTTCTGCTTGGAACTCACCACAGCCCACTGCGTGGTTTCTTTCTCCAACTAGGCTTATGGTTATGGATACACCTAGAGTTAGGCTTGAGAAAACCACAAAGCCAGGAGCTCCAGGGATACTCACCCTGCTACAGTCAGGCCAAGGTGAGCACAGTACAGCCAAAACCTTGCTGCCTCCTCTTCTTCCTTGAGATTGGAACTCGCCACAGCCCAATGCCCGATTTCTGGCTCAAACTACGGTTAGGGTTAGGGTTAGGGTTCCGGCTAGGGTTAGGGTTGAGAAAACCACAAAGCCAGGAGCTCCAGGGACACACACCATGCGAAAGGCAGGCCAAGTTGAGTACGGTACAGCCAAAACCTTGCTGCCTCCTCTTCTTTCTGCTTGGAACTCACCATAGCCCACGGTGTGATTTCTGACGCACGCCTGGCATATGGTTATGGATACACCAAGAGTTAGACTTGAGAAAACCACAAAGCCAGGAGCTCCAGGGACGCTCACCATGCGAAAGGCAGGCCAAGGTGAGCACGGTATAGCCAAAACCTTGCTCCCTCTTCTTCTTTCTGATTGGAACTCACCACAGCCCAATGCTCGATTCCTGGCTCAAACTACGGTTAGGGTTAGGGTTAGGGTTCCGCCTAGGGTTAGGGTTGAGAAAACCACAAAGCCAGGAGCTCCAGGGACGCTCACCATGCGAAAGGCAGGCCAAGGTGAGCGCAGTACAGCCAAAACCTTGCTGCCTCCTCTTCTGTCTGCTTGGAAGTCGCCACAGCCCACTGTGTGATTTCTGACGCACATTATGCTTATGGTTATCCATGCACCTAGCATTAGGGTTGAGAAAACCACAAGGCCAGGACCACCAGGGATGCTCACCATGCCAAAGGCAGGCCAAGGTGAGCACGGTATAGCCAAAACCTTGCTCCCTCTTCTTCTTTCTGATTGGAACTCACCACAGCCCAATGCTCGATTCCTGGCTCAAACTACGGTTAGGGTTAGGGTTAGGGTTCCGCCTAGGGTTAGGGTTGAGAAAACCACAAAGCCAGGAGCTCCAGGGACACACACCATGCGAAAGGCAGGCCAAGTTGAGTACGGTACAGCCAAAACCTTGCTGCCTCCTCTTCTTTCTGCTTGGAAGTCGCCACAGCGCACTGCGTGGTTTCTGACTCCAACTAGGCTTATGGTTATGGATACACCTAGAGTTAGGCTTGAGAAAACCACAAAGCCAGGAGCTCCAGGGATACTCACCCTGCTACAGTCAGGCCAAGGTGAGCACAGTACAGCCAAAACCTTGCTGCCTCCTCTTCTTCCTTGAGATTGGAACTCGCCACAGCCCAATGCCCAATTTCTGGCTCATACTACGGTTAGGGTTAGGGTTAGGGTTCCGCCTAGGGTTAGGGTTGAGAAAACCACAAAGCCAGGAGCTCCAGGGACACACACCATGCGAAAGGCAGGCCAAGTTGAGTACGGTACAGCCAAAACCTTGCTGCCTCCTCTTCTTTCTGCTTGGAAGTCGCCACAGCCCACTGCGTGGTTTCTGACTCCAACTAGGCTTATGGTTATGGATACACCTAGAGTTAGGCTTGAGAAAACCACAAAGCCAGGAGCTCCAGGGATACTCACCCTGCTACAGTCAGGCCAAGGTGAGCACAGTACAGCCAAAACCTTGCTGCCTCCTCTTCTTCCTTGAGATTGGAACTCGCCATAGCCCAATGCCCGATTTCTGGCTCAAACTACGGTTAGGGTTAGGGTTAGGGTTCCGCCTAGGGTTAGGGTTGAGAAAACCACAAAGCCAGGAGCTCCAGGGACACACACCATGCGAAAGGCAGGCCAAGTTGAGTACGGTACAGCCAAAACCTTGCTGCCTCCTCTTCTTTCTGCTTGGAAGTCGCCACAGCCCACTGCGTGGTTTCTGACTCCAACTAGGCTTATGGTTATGGATACACCTAGAGTTAGGCTTGAGAAAACCACAAAGCCAGGAGCTCCAGGGATACTCACCCTGCTACAGTCAGGCCAAGGTGAGCACAGTACAGCCAAAACCTTGCTGCCTCCTCTTCTTCCTTGAGATTGGAACTCACCACAGCCCAATGCCCGATTTCTGGCTCAAACTACGGTTAGGGTTAGGGTTAGGGTTCCGCCTAGGGTTAGGGTTGAGAAAACCACAAAGCCAGGAGCTCCAGGGACACACACCATGCGAAAGGCAGGCCAAGGTGAGCGCAGTACAGCCAAAACCTTGCTGTCTCCTCTTGTGCCTGCTTGGAAGTCGCCACAGCCCACTGTGTGATTTCTGACGCACATTATGCTTATGGTTATCCATGCACCTAGCATTAGGGTTGAGAAAACCACAAGGCCAGGACCACCAGGGATGCTCACCATGCCAAAGGCAGGCCAAGGTGAGCACGGTATAGCCAAAACCTTGCTCCCTCTTCTTCTTTCTGATTGGAACTCACCACAGCCCAATGCTCGATTCCTGGCTCAAACTACGGTTAGGGTTAGGGTTAGGGTTCCGCCTAGGGTTAGGGTTGAGAAAACCACAAAGCCAGGAGCTCCAGGGACACACACCATGCGAAAGGCAGGCCAAGGTGAGCGCAGTACAGCCAAAACCTTGCCGTCTCCTCTTGTGTCTGCTTGGAAGTCGCCACAGCCCACTGTGTGATTTCTGACGCACATTATGCTTATGGTTATCCATGCACCTAGCATTAGGGTTGAGAAAACCACAAGGCCAGGACCACCAGGGATGCTCACCATGCCAAAGGCAGGCCAAGGTGAGCACGGTATAGCCAAAACCTTGCTCCCTCTTCTTCTTTCTGATTGGAACTCACCACAGCCCAATGCTCGATTCCTGGCTCAAACTACGGTTAGGGTTAGGGTTAGGGTTCCGCCTAGGGTTAGGGTTGAGAAAACCACAAAGCCAGGAGCTCCAGGGACACACACCATGCGAAAGGCAGGCCAAGTTGAGTACGGTACAGCCAAAACCTTGCTGCCTCCTCTTCTTTCTGCTTGGAAGTCGCCACAGCCCACTGCGTGGTTTCTGACTCCAACTAGGCTTATGGTTATGGATACACCTAGAGTTAGGCTTGAGAAAACCACAAAGCCAGGAGCTCCAGGGATACTCACCCTGCTACAGTCAGGCCAAGGTGAGCACAGTACAGCCAAAACCTTGCTGCCTCCTCTTCTTCCTTGAGATTGGAACTCGCCACAGCCCAATGCCCGATTTCTGGCTCAAACTACGGTTAGGGTTAGGGTTAGGGTTCCGCCTAGGGTTAGGGTTGAGAAAACCACAAAGCCAGGAGCTCCAGGGACACACACCATGCGAAAGGCAGGCCAAGTTGAGTACGGTACAGCCAAAACCTTGCTGCCTCCTCTTCTTTCTGCTTGGAAGTCGCCACAGCCCACTGCGTGGTTTCTGACTCCAACTAGGCTTATGGTTATGGATACACCTAGAGTTAGGCTTGAGAAAACCACAAAGCCAGGAGCTCCAGGGACACTCACCATGCGAAAGTCAGGCCAAGCTGAGCGCAGTACAGCCAAAACCTTGCTGCCTCCTCTTCTTTCTGCTTGGAACTCACCACAGCCCACTGCGTGGTTTCTTTCTCCAACTAGGCTTATGGTTATGGATACACCTAGAGTTAGGCTTGAGAAAACCACAAAGCCAGGAGCTCCAGGGATACTCACCCTGCTACAGTCAGGCCAAGGTGAGCACAGTACAGCCAAAACCTTGCTGCCTCCTCTTCTTCCTTGAGATTGGAACTCGCCACAGCCCAATGCCCGATTTCTGGCTCAAACTACGGTTAGGGTTAGGGTTAGGGTTCCGGCTAGGGTTAGGGTTGAGAAAACCACAAAGCCAGGAGCTCCAGGGACACACACCATGCGAAAGGCAGGCCAAGTTGAGTACGGTACAGCCAAAACCTTGCTGCCTCCTCTTCTTTCTGCTTGGAACTCACCATAGCCCACGGTGTGATTTCTGACGCACGCCTGGCATATGGTTATGGATACACCAAGAGTTAGACTTGAGAAAACCACAAAGCCAGGAGCTCCAGGGACGCTCACCATGCGAAAGGCAGGCCAAGGTGAGCGCAGTACAGCCAAAACCTTGCTGCCTCCTCTTCTGTCTGCTTGGAAGTCGCCACAGCCCACTGTGTGATTTCTGACGCACATTATGCTTATGGTTATCCATGCACCTAGCATTAGGGTTGAGAAAACCACAAGGCCAGGACCACCAGGGATGCTCACCATGCCAAAGGCAGGCCAAGGTGAGCACGGTATAGCCAAAACCTTGCTCCCTCTTCTTCTTTCTGATTGGAACTCACCACAGCCCAATGCTCGATTCCTGGCTCAAACTACGGTTAGGGTTAGGGTTAGGGTTCCGCCTAGGGTTAGGGTTGAGAAAACCACAAAGCCAGGAGCTCCAGGGACACACACCATGCGAAAGGCAGGCCAAGTTGAGTACGGTACAGCCAAAACCTTGCTGCCTCCTCTTCTTTCTGCTTGGAAGTCGCCACAGCGCACTGCGTGGTTTCTGACTCCAACTAGGCTTATGGTTATGGATACACCTAGAGTTAGGCTTGAGAAAACCACAAAGCCAGGAGCTCCAGGGATACTCACCCTGCTACAGTCAGGCCAAGGTGAGCACAGTACAGCCAAAACCTTGCTGCCTCCTCTTCTTCCTTGAGATTGGAACTCGCCACAGCCCAATGCCCAATTTCTGGCTCATACTACGGTTAGGGTTAGGGTTAGGGTTCCGCCTAGGGTTAGGGTTGAGAAAACCACAAAGCCAGGAGCTCCAGGGACACACACCATGCGAAAGGCAGGCCAAGTTGAGTACGGTACAGCCAAAACCTTGCTGCCTCCTCTTCTTTCTGCTTGGAAGTCGCCACAGCCCACTGCGTGGTTTCTGACTCCAACTAGGCTTATGGTTATGGATACACCTAGAGTTAGGCTTGAGAAAACCACAAAGCCAGGAGCTCCAGGGATACTCACCCTGCTACAGTCAGGCCAAGGTGAGCACAGTACAGCCAAAACCTTGCTGCCTCCTCTTCTTCCTTGAGATTGGAACTCGCCATAGCCCAATGCCCGATTTCTGGCTCAAACTACGGTTAGGGTTAGGGTTAGGGTTCCGCCTAGGGTTAGGGTTGAGAAAACCACAAAGCCAGGAGCTCCAGGGACACACACCATGCGAAAGGCAGGCCAAGTTGAGTACGGTACAGCCAAAACCTTGCTGCCTCCTCTTCTTTCTGCTTGGAAGTCGCCACAGCCCACTGCGTGGTTTCTGACTCCAACTAGGCTTATGGTTATGGATACACCTAGAGTTAGGCTTGAGAAAACCACAAAGCCAGGAGCTCCAGGGATACTCACCCTGCTACAGTCAGGCCAAGGTGAGCACAGTACAGCCAAAACCTTGCTGCCTCCTCTTCTTCCTTGAGATTGGAACTCACCACAGCCCAATGCCCGATTTCTGGCTCAAACTACGGTTAGGGTTAGGGTTAGGGTTCCGCCTAGGGTTAGGGTTGAGAAAACCACAAAGCCAGGAGCTCCAGGGACACACACCATGCGAAAGGCAGGCCAAGGTGAGCGCAGTACAGCCAAAACCTTGCTGTCTCCTCTTGTGCCTGCTTGGAAGTCGCCACAGCCCACTGTGTGATTTCTGACGCACATTATGCTTATGGTTATCCATGCACCTAGCATTAGGGTTGAGAAAACCACAAGGCCAGGACCACCAGGGATGCTCACCATGCCAAAGGCAGGCCAAGGTGAGCACGGTATAGCCAAAACCTTGCTCCCTCTTCTTCTTTCTGATTGGAACTCACCACAGCCCAATGCTCGATTCCTGGCTCAAACTACGGTTAGGGTTAGGGTTAGGGTTCCGCCTAGGGTTAGGGTTGAGAAAACCACAAAGCCAGGAGCTCCAGGGACACACACCATGCGAAAGGCAGGCCAAGGTGAGCGCAGTACAGCCAAAACCTTGCCGTCTCCTCTTGTGTCTGCTTGGAAGTCGCCACAGCCCACTGTGTGATTTCTGACGCACATTATGCTTATGGTTATCCATGCACCTAGCATTAGGGTTGAGAAAACCACAAAGCCAGGAGCTCCAGGGACACACACCATGCGAAAGGCAGGCCAAGTTGAGTACGGTACAGCCAAAACCTTGCTGCCTCCTCTTCTTTCTGCTTGGAAGTCGCCACAGCCCACTGCGTGGTTTCTGACTCCAACTAGGCTTATGGTTATGGATACACCTAGAGTTAGGCTTGAGAAAACCACAAAGCCAG
Source organism: Coloeus monedula (assembly GCF_965178545.1). Lineage (NCBI taxonomy): Eukaryota > Metazoa > Chordata > Aves > Passeriformes > Corvidae > Coloeus > Coloeus monedula. The sequence continues at coordinate 32,020,904 of NC_138782.1, read as the reverse complement.
GAGCTCCAGGGACACTCACCATGCGAAAGTCAGGCCAAGCTGAGCGCAGTACAGCCAAAACCTTGCTGCCTCCTCTTCTTTCTGCTTGGAACTCACCACAGCCCACTGCGTGGTTTCTTTCTCCAACTAGGCTTATGGTTATGGATACACCTAGAGTTAGGCTTGAGAAAACCACAAAGCCAGGAGCTCCAGGGATACTCACCCTGCTACAGTCAGGCCAAGGTGAGCACAGTACAGCCAAAACCTTGCTGCCTCCTCTTCTTCCTTGAGATTGGAACTCGCCACAGCCCAATGCCCGATTTCTGGCTCAAACTACGGTTAGGGTTAGGGTTAGGGTTCCGCCTAGGGTTAGGGTTGAGAAAACCACAAAGCCAGGAGCTCCAGGGACACACACCATGCGAAAGGCAGGCCAAGTTGAGTACGGTACAGCCAAAACCTTGCTGCCTCCTCTTCTTTCTGCTTGGAACTCACCATAGCCCACGGTGTGATTTCTGACGCACGCCTGGCATATGGTTATGGATACACCAAGAGTTAGACTTGAGAAAACCACAAAGCCAGGAGCTCCAGGGACGCTCACCATGCGAAAGGCAGGCCAAGGTGAGCGCAGTACAGCCAAAACCTTGCTGCCTCCTCTTCTGTCTGCTTGGAAGTCGCCACAGCCCACTGTGTGATTTCTGACGCACATTATGCTTATGGTTATCCATGCACCTAGCATTAGGGTTGAGAAAACCACAAGGCCAGGACCACCAGGGATGCTCACCATGCCAAAGGCAGGCCAAGGTGAGCACGGTATAGCCAAAACCTTGCTCCCTCTTCTTCTTTCTGATTGGAACTCACCACAGCCCAATGCTCGATTCCTGGCTCAAACTACGGTTAGGGTTAGGGTTAGGGTTCCGCCTAGGGTTAGGGTTGAGAAAACCACAAAGCCAGGAGCTCCAGGGACACACACCATGCGAAAGGCAGGCCAAGTTGAGTACGGTACAGCCAAAACCTTGCTGCCTCCTCTTCTTTCTGCTTGGAAGTCGCCACAGCCCACTGCGTGGTTTCTGACTCCAACTAGGCTTATGGTTATGGATACACCTAGAGTTAGGCTTGAGAAAACCACAAAGCCAGGAGCTCCAGGGATACTCACCCTGCTACAGTCAGGCCAAGGTGAGCACAGTACAGCCAAAACCTTGCTGCCTCCTCTTCTTCCTTGAGATTGGAACTCGCCACAGCCCAATGCCCAATTTCTGGCTCATACTACGGTTAGGGTTAGGGTTAGGGTTCCGCCTAGGGTTAGGGTTGAGAAAACCACAAAGCCAGGAGCTCCAGGGACACACACCATGCGAAAGGCAGGCCAAGTTGAGTACGGTACAGCCAAAACCTTGCTGCCTCCTCTTCTTTCTGCTTGGAAGTCGCCACAGCCCACTGCGTGGTTTCTGACTCCAACTAGGCTTATGGTTATGGATACACCTAGAGTTAGGCTTGAGAAAACCACAAAGCCAGGAGCTCCAGGGATACTCACCCTGCTACAGTCAGGCCAAGGTGAGCACAGTACAGCCAAAACCTTGCTGCCTCCTCTTCTTCCTTGAGATTGGAACTCGCCATAGCCCAATGCCCGATTTCTGGCTCAAACTACGGTTAGGGTTAGGGTTAGGGTTCCGCCTAGGGTTAGGGTTGAGAAAACCACAAAGCCAGGAGCTCCAGGGACACACACCATGCGAAAGGCAGGCCAAGTTGAGTACGGTACAGCCAAAACCTTGCTGCCTCCTCTTCTTTCTGCTTGGAAGTCGCCACAGCCCACTGCGTGGTTTCTGACTCCAACTAGGCTTATGGTTATGGATACACCTAGAGTTAGGCTTGAGAAAACCACAAAGCCAGGAGCTCCAGGGATACTCACCCTGCTACAGTCAGGCCAAGGTGAGCACAGTACAGCCAAAACCTTGCTGCCTCCTCTTCTTCCTTGAGATTGGAACTCACCACAGCCCAATGCCCGATTTCTGGCTCAAACTACGGTTAGGGTTAGGGTTAGGGTTCCGCCTAGGGTTAGGGTTGAGAAAACCACAAAGCCAGGAGCTCCAGGGACACACACCATGCGAAAGGCAGGCCAAGGTGAGCGCAGTACAGCCAAAACCTTGCTGTCTCCTCTTGTGCCTGCTTGGAAGTCGCCACAGCCCACTGTGTGATTTCTGACGCACATTATGCTTATGGTTATCCATGCACCTAGCATTAGGGTTGAGAAAACCACAAGGCCAGGACCACCAGGGATGCTCACCATGCCAAAGGCAGGCCAAGGTGAGCACGGTATAGCCAAAACCTTGCTCCCTCTTCTTCTTTCTGATTGGAACTCACCACAGCCCAATGCTCGATTCCTGGCTCAAACTACGGTTAGGGTTAGGGTTAGGGTTCCGCCTAGGGTTAGGGTTGAGAAAACCACAAAGCCAGGAGCTCCAGGGACACACACCATGCGAAAGGCAGGCCAAGGTGAGCGCAGTACAGCCAAAACCTTGCCGTCTCCTCTTGTGTCTGCTTGGAAGTCGCCACAGCCCACTGTGTGATTTCTGACGCACATTATGCTTATGGTTATCCATGCACCTAGCATTAGGGTTGAGAAAACCACAAGGCCAGGACCACCAGGGATGCTCACCATGCCAAAGGCAGGCCAAGGTGAGCACGGTATAGCCAAAACCTTGCTCCCTCTTCTTCTTTCTGATTGGAACTCACCACAGCCCAATGCTCGATTCCTGGCTCAAACTACGGTTAGGGTTAGGGTTAGGGTTCCGCCTAGGGTTAGGGTTGAGAAAACCACAAAGCCAGGAGCTCCAGGGACACACACCATGCGAAAGGCAGGCCAAGTTGAGTACGGTACAGCCAAAACCTTGCTGCCTCCTCTTCTTTCTGCTTGGAAGTCGCCACAGCCCACTGCGTGGTTTCTGACTCCAACTAGGCTTATGGTTATGGATACACCTAGAGTTAGGCTTGAGAAAACCACAAAGCCAGGAGCTCCAGGGATACTCACCCTGCTACAGTCAGGCCAAGGTGAGCACAGTACAGCCAAAACCTTGCTGCCTCCTCTTCTTCCTTGAGATTGGAACTCGCCACAGCCCAATGCCCGATTTCTGGCTCAAACTACGGTTAGGGTTAGGGTTAGGGTTCCGCCTAGGGTTAGGGTTGAGAAAACCACAAAGCCAGGAGCTCCAGGGACACACACCATGCGAAAGGCAGGCCAAGTTGAGTACGGTACAGCCAAAACCTTGCTGCCTCCTCTTCTTTCTGCTTGGAAGTCGCCACAGCCCACTGCGTGGTTTCTGACTCCAACTAGGCTTATGGTTATGGATACACCTAGAGTTAGGCTTGAGAAAACCACAAAGCCAGGAGCTCCAGGGACACTCACCATGCGAAAGTCAGGCCAAGCTGAGCGCAGTACAGCCAAAACCTTGCTGCCTCCTCTTCTTTCTGCTTGGAACTCACCACAGCCCACTGCGTGGTTTCTTTCTCCAACTAGGCTTATGGTTATGGATACACCTAGAGTTAGGCTTGAGAAAACCACAAAGCCAGGAGCTCCAGGGATACTCACCCTGCTACAGTCAGGCCAAGGTGAGCACAGTACAGCCAAAACCTTGCTGCCTCCTCTTCTTCCTTGAGATTGGAACTCGCCACAGCCCAATGCCCGATTTCTGGCTCAAACTACGGTTAGGGTTAGGGTTAGGGTTCCGGCTAGGGTTAGGGTTGAGAAAACCACAAAGCCAGGAGCTCCAGGGACACACACCATGCGAAAGGCAGGCCAAGTTGAGTACGGTACAGCCAAAACCTTGCTGCCTCCTCTTCTTTCTGCTTGGAACTCACCATAGCCCACGGTGTGATTTCTGACGCACGCCTGGCATATGGTTATGGATACACCAAGAGTTAGACTTGAGAAAACCACAAAGCCAGGAGCTCCAGGGACGCTCACCATGCGAAAGGCAGGCCAAGGTGAGCGCAGTACAGCCAAAACCTTGCTGCCTCCTCTTCTGTCTGCTTGGAAGTCGCCACAGCCCACTGTGTGATTTCTGACGCACATTATGCTTATGGTTATCCATGCACCTAGCATTAGGGTTGAGAAAACCACAAGGCCAGGACCACCAGGGATGCTCACCATGCCAAAGGCAGGCCAAGGTGAGCACGGTATAGCCAAAACCTTGCTCCCTCTTCTTCTTTCTGATTGGAACTCACCACAGCCCAATGCTCGATTCCTGGCTCAAACTACGGTTAGGGTTAGGGTTAGGGTTCCGCCTAGGGTTAGGGTTGAGAAAACCACAAAGCCAGGAGCTCCAGGGACACACACCATGCGAAAGGCAGGCCAAGTTGAGTACGGTACAGCCAAAACCTTGCTGCCTCCTCTTCTTTCTGCTTGGAAGTCGCCACAGCGCACTGCGTGGTTTCTGACTCCAACTAGGCTTATGGTTATGGATACACCTAGAGTTAGGCTTGAGAAAACCACAAAGCCAGGAGCTCCAGGGATACTCACCCTGCTACAGTCAGGCCAAGGTGAGCACAGTACAGCCAAAACCTTGCTGCCTCCTCTTCTTCCTTGAGATTGGAACTCGCCACAGCCCAATGCCCAATTTCTGGCTCATACTACGGTTAGGGTTAGGGTTAGGGTTCCGCCTAGGGTTAGGGTTGAGAAAACCACAAAGCCAGGAGCTCCAGGGACACACACCATGCGAAAGGCAGGCCAAGTTGAGTACGGTACAGCCAAAACCTTGCTGCCTCCTCTTCTTTCTGCTTGGAAGTCGCCACAGCCCACTGCGTGGTTTCTGACTCCAACTAGGCTTATGGTTATGGATACACCTAGAGTTAGGCTTGAGAAAACCACAAAGCCAGGAGCTCCAGGGATACTCACCCTGCTACAGTCAGGCCAAGGTGAGCACAGTACAGCCAAAACCTTGCTGCCTCCTCTTCTTCCTTGAGATTGGAACTCGCCATAGCCCAATGCCCGATTTCTGGCTCAAACTACGGTTAGGGTTAGGGTTAGGGTTCCGCCTAGGGTTAGGGTTGAGAAAACCACAAAGCCAGGAGCTCCAGGGACACACACCATGCGAAAGGCAGGCCAAGTTGAGTACGGTACAGCCAAAACCTTGCTGCCTCCTCTTCTTTCTGCTTGGAAGTCGCCACAGCCCACTGCGTGGTTTCTGACTCCAACTAGGCTTATGGTTATGGATACACCTAGAGTTAGGCTTGAGAAAACCACAAAGCCAGGAGCTCCAGGGATACTCACCCTGCTACAGTCAGGCCAAGGTGAGCACAGTACAGCCAAAACCTTGCTGCCTCCTCTTCTTCCTTGAGATTGGAACTCACCACAGCCCAATGCCCGATTTCTGGCTCAAACTACGGTTAGGGTTAGGGTTAGGGTTCCGCCTAGGGTTAGGGTTGAGAAAACCACAAAGCCAGGAGCTCCAGGGACACACACCATGCGAAAGGCAGGCCAAGGTGAGCGCAGTACAGCCAAAACCTTGCTGTCTCCTCTTGTGCCTGCTTGGAAGTCGCCACAGCCCACTGTGTGATTTCTGACGCACATTATGCTTATGGTTATCCATGCACCTAGCATTAGGGTTGAGAAAACCACAAGGCCAGGACCACCAGGGATGCTCACCATGCCAAAGGCAGGCCAAGGTGAGCACGGTATAGCCAAAACCTTGCTCCCTCTTCTTCTTTCTGATTGGAACTCACCACAGCCCAATGCTCGATTCCTGGCTCAAACTACGGTTAGGGTTAGGGTTAGGGTTCCGCCTAGGGTTAGGGTTGAGAAAACCACAAAGCCAGGAGCTCCAGGGACACACACCATGCGAAAGGCAGGCCAAGGTGAGCGCAGTACAGCCAAAACCTTGCCGTCTCCTCTTGTGTCTGCTTGGAAGTCGCCACAGCCCACTGTGTGATTTCTGACGCACATTATGCTTATGGTTATCCATGCACCTAGCATTAGGGTTGAGAAAACCACAAGGCCAGGACCACCAGGGATGCTCACCATGCCAAAGGCAGGCCAAGGTGAGCACGGTATAGCCAAAACCTTGCTCCCTCTTCTTCTTTCTGATTGGAACTCACCACAGCCCAATGCTCGATTCCTGGCTCAAACTACGGTTAGGGTTAGGGTTAGGGTTCCGCCTAGGGTTAGGGTTGAGAAAACCACAAAGCCAGGAGCTCCAGGGACACACACCATGCGAAAGGCAGGCCAAGTTGAGTACGGTACAGCCAAAACCTTGCTGCCTCCTCTTCTTTCTGCTTGGAAGTCGCCACAGCCCACTGCGTGGTTTCTGACTCCAACTAGGCTTATGGTTATGGATACACCTAGAGTTAGGCTTGAGAAAACCACAAAGCCAGGAGCTCCAGGGATACTCACCCTGCTACAGTCAGGCCAAGGTGAGCACAGTACAGCCAAAACCTTGCTGCCTCCTCTTCTTCCTTGAGATTGGAACTCGCCACAGCCCAATGCCCGATTTCTGGCTCAAACTACGGTTAGGGTTAGGGTTAGGGTTCCGCCTAGGGTTAGGGTTGAGAAAACCACAAAGCCAGGAGCTCCAGGGACACACACCATGCGAAAGGCAGGCCAAGTTGAGTACGGTACAGCCAAAACCTTGCTGCCTCCTCTTCTTTCTGCTTGGAAGTCGCCACAGCCCACTGCGTGGTTTCTGACTCCAACTAGGCTTATGGTTATGGATACACCTAGAGTTAGGCTTGAGAAAACCACAAAGCCAGGAGCTCCAGGGACACTCACCATGCGAAAGTCAGGCCAAGGTGAGCGCAGTACAGCCAAAACCTTGCTGCCTCCTCTTCTTTCTGCTTGGAACTCACCACAGCCCACTGCGTGGTTTCTTTCTCCAACTAGGCTTATGGTTATGGATACACCTAGAGTTAGGCTTGAGAAAACCACAAAGCCAGGAGCTCCAGGGATACTCACCCTGCTACAGTCAGGCCAAGGTGAGCACAGTACAGCCAAAACCTTGCTGCCTCCTCTTCTTCCTTGAGATTGGAACTCGCCACAGCCCAATGCCCGATTTCTGGCTCAAACTACGGTTAGGGTTAGGGTTAGGGTTCCGGCTAGGGTTAGGGTTGAGAAAACCACAAAGCCAGGAGCTCCAGGGACACACACCATGCGAAAGGCAGGCCAAGTTGAGTACGGTACAGCCAAAACCTTGCTGCCTCCTCTTCTTTCTGCTTGGAACTCACCATAGCCCACGGTGTGATTTCTGACGCACGCCTGGCATATGGTTATGGATACACCAAGAGTTAGACTTGAGAAAACCACAAAGCCAGGAGCTCCAGGGACGCTCACCATGCGAAAGGCAGGCCAAGGTGAGCGCAGTACAGCCAAAACCTTGCTGCCTCCTCTTCTGTCTGCTTGGAAGTCGCCACAGCCCACTGTGTGATTTCTGACGCACATTATGCTTATGGTTATCCATGCACCTAGCATTAGGGTTGAGAAAACCACAAGGCCAGGACCACCAGGGATGCTCACCATGCCAAAGGCAGGCCAAGGTGAGCACGGTATAGCCAAAACCTTGCTCCCTCTTCTTCTTTCTGATTGGAACTCACCACAGCCCAATGCTCGATTCCTGGCTCAAACTACGGTTAGGGTTAGGGTTAGGGTTCCGCCTAGGGTTAGGGTTGAGAAAACCACAAAGCCAGGAGCTCCAGGGACACACACCATGCGAAAGGCAGGCCAAGTTGAGTACGGTACAGCCAAAACCTTGCTGCCTCCTCTTCTTTCTGCTTGGAAGTCGCCACAGCGCACTGCGTGGTTTCTGACTCCAACTAGGCTTATGGTTATGGATACACCTAGAGTTAGGCTTGAGAAAACCACAAAGCCAGGAGCTCCAGGGATACTCACCCTGCTACAGTCAGGCCAAGGTGAGCACAGTACAGCCAAAACCTTGCTGCCTCCTCTTCTTCCTTGAGATTGGAACTCGCCACAGCCCAATGCCCAATTTCTGGCTCATACTACGGTTAGGGTTAGGGTTAGGGTTCCGCCTAGGGTTAGGGTTGAGAAAACCACAAAGCCAGGAGCTCCAGGGACACACACCATGCGAAAGGCAGGCCAAGTTGAGTACGGTACAGCCAAAACCTTGCTGCCTCCTCTTCTTTCTGCTTGGAAGTCGCCACAGCCCACTGCGTGGTTTCTGACTCCAACTAGGCTTATGGTTATGGATACACCTAGAGTTAGGCTTGAGAAAACCACAAAGCCAGGAGCTCCAGGGATACTCACCCTGCTACAGTCAGGCCAAGGTGAGCACAGTACAGCCAAAACCTTGCTGCCTCCTCTTCTTCCTTGAGATTGGAACTCGCCATAGCCCAATGCCCGATTTCTGGCTCAAACTACGGTTAGGGTTAGGGTTAGGGTTCCGCCTAGGGTTAGGGTTGAGAAAACCACAAAGCCAGGAGCTCCAGGGACACACACCATGCGAAAGGCAGGCCAAGTTGAGTACGGTACAGCCAAAACCTTGCTGCCTCCTCTTCTTTCTGCTTGGAAGTCGCCACAGCCCACTGCGTGGTTTCTGACTCCAACTAGGCTTATGGTTATGGATACACCTAGAGTTAGGCTTGAGAAAACCACAAAGCCAGGAGCTCCAGGGATACTCACCCTGCTACAGTCAGGCCAAGGTGAGCACAGTACAGCCAAAACCTTGCTGCCTCCTCTTCTTCCTTGAGATTGGAACTCACCACAGCCCAATGCCCGATTTCTGGCTCAAACTACGGTTAGGGTTAGGGTTAGGGTTCCGCCTAGGGTTAGGGTTGAGAAAACCACAAAGCCAGGAGCTCCAGGGACACACACCATGCGAAAGGCAGGCCAAGGTGAGCGCAGTACAGCCAAAACCTTGCCGTCTCCTCTTGTGCCTGCTTGGAAGTCGCCACAGCCCACTGTGTGATTTCTGACGCACATTATGCTTATGGTTATCCATGCACCTAGCATTAGGGTTGAGAAAACCACAAGGCCAGGACCACCAGGGATGCTCACCATGCCAAAGGCAGGCCAAGGTGAGCACGGTATAGCCAAAACCTTGCTCCCTCTTCTTCTTTCTGATTGGAACTCACCACAGCCCAATGCTCGATTTCTGGCTCAAACTACGGTTAGGGTTAGGGTTAGGGTTCCGCCTAGGGTTAGGGTTGAGAAAACCACAAAGCCAGGAGCTCCAGGGACACACACCATGCGAAAGGCAGGCCAAGGTGAGCGCAGTACAGCCAAAACCTTGCCGTCTCCTCTTGTGTCTGCTTGGAAGTCGCCACAGCCCACTGTGTGATTTCTGACGCACATTATGCTTATGGTTATCCATGCACCTAGCATTAGGGTTGAGAAAACCACAAGGCCAGGACCACCAGGGATGCTCACCATGCCAAAGGCAGGCCAAGGTGAGCACGGTATAGCCAAAACCTTGCTCCCTCTTCTTCTTTCTGATTGGAACTCACCACAGCCCAATGCTCGATTCCTGGCTCAAACTACGGTTAGGGTTAGGGTTAGGGTTCCGCCTAGGGTTAGGGTTGAGAAAACCACAAAGCCAGGAGCTCCAGGGACACACACCATGCGAAAGGCAGGCCAAGTTGAGTACGGTACAGCCAAAACCTTGCTGCCTCCTCTTCTTTCTGCTTGGAAGTCGCCACAGCCCACTGCGTGGTTTCTGACTCCAACTAGGCTTATGGTTATGGATACACCTAGAGTTAGGCTTGAGAAAACCACAAAGCCAGGAGCTCCAGGGATACTCACCCTGCTACAGTCAGGCCAAGGTGAGCACAGTACAGCCAAAACCTTGCTGCCTCCTCTTCTTCCTTGAGATTGGAACTCGCCACAGCCCAATGCCCGATTTCTGGCTCAAACTACGGTTAGGGTTAGGGTTAGGGTTCCGCCTAGGGTTAGGGTTGAGAAAACCACAAAGCCAGGAGCTCCAGGGACACACACCATGCGAAAGGCAGGCCAAGTTGAGTACGGTACAGCCAAAACCTTGCTGCCTCCTCTTCTTTCTGCTTGGAAGTCGCCACAGCCCACTGCGTGGTTTCTGACTCCAACTAGGCTTATGGTTATGGATACACCTAGAGTTAGGCTTGAGAAAACCACAAAGCCAGGAGCTCCAGGGACACTCACCATGCGAAAGTCAGGCCAAGCTGAGCGCAGTACAGCCAAAACCTTGCTGCCTCCTCTTCTTTCTGCTTGGAACTCACCACAGCCCACTGCGTGGTTTCTTTCTCCAACTAGGCTTATGGTTATGGATACACCTAGAGTTAGGCTTGAGAAAACCACAAAGCCAGGAGCTCCAGGGATACTCACCCTGCTACAGTCAGGCCAAGGTGAGCACAGTACAGCCAAAACCTTGCTGCCTCCTCTTCTTCCTTGAGATTGGAACTCGCCACAGCCCAATGCCCGATTTCTGGCTCAAACTACGGTTAGGGTTAGGGTTAGGGTTCCGCCTAGGGTTAGGGTTGAGAAAACCACAAAGCCAGGAGCTCCAGGGACACACACCATGCGAAAGGCAGGCCAAGTTGAGTACGGTACAGCCAAAACCTTGCTGCCTCCTCTTCTTTCTGCTTGGAACTCACCATAGCCCACGGTGTGATTTCTGACGCACGCCTGGCATATGGTTATGGATACACCAAGAGTTAGACTTGAGAAAACCACAAAGCCAGGAGCTCCAGGGACGCTCACCATGCGAAAGGCAGGCCAAGGTGAGCGCAGTACAGCCAAAACCTTGCTGCCTCCTCTTCTGTCTGCTTGGAAGTCGCCACAGCCCACTGTGTGATTTCTGACGCACATTATGCTTATGGTTATCCATGCACCTAGCATTAGGGTTGAGAAAACCACAAGGCCAGGACCACCAGGGATGCTCACCATGCCAAAGGCAGGCCAAGGTGAGCACGGTATAGCCAAAACCTTGCTCCCTCTTCTTCTTTCTGATTGGAACTCACCACAGCCCAATGCTCGATTCCTGGCTCAAACTACGGTTAGGGTTAGGGTTAGGGTTCCGCCTAGGGTTAGGGTTGAGAAAACCACAAAGCCAGGAGCTCCAGGGACACACACCATGCGAAAGGCAGGCCAAGTTGAGTACGGTACAGCCAAAACCTTGCTGCCTCCTCTTCTTTCTGCTTGGAAGTCGCCACAGCCCACTGCGTGGTTTCTGACTCCAACTAGGCTTATGGTTATGGATACACCTAGAGTTAGGCTTGAGAAAACCACAAAGCCAGGAGCTCCAGGGATACTCACCCTGCTACAGTCAGGCCAAGGTGAGCACAGTACAGCCAAAACCTTGCTGCCTCCTCTTCTTCCTTGAGATTGGAACTCGCCACAGCCCAATGCCCAATTTCTGGCTCATACTACGGTTAGGGTTAGGGTTAGGGTTCCGCCTAGGGTTAGGCTTGAGAAAACCACAAAGCCAGGAGCTCCAGGGACACACACCATGCGAAAGGCAGGCCAAGTTGAGTACGGTACAGCCAAAACCTTGCTGCCTCCTCTTCTTTCTGCTTGGAAGTCGCCACAGCCCACTGCGTGGTTTCTGACTCCAACTAGGCTTATGGTTATGGATACACCTAGAGTTAGGCTTGAGAAAACCACAAAGCCAGGAGCTCCAGGGATACTCACCCTGCTACAGTCAGGCCAAGGTGAGCACAGTACAGCCAAAACCTTGCTGCCTCCTCTTCTTCCTTGAGATTGGAACTCGCCATAGCCCAATGCCCGATTTCTGGCTCAAACTACGGTTAGGGTTAGGGTTAGGGTTCCGCCTAGGGTTAGGGTTGAGAAAACCACAAAGCCAGGAGCTCCAGGGACACACACCATGCGAAAGGCAGGCCAAGTTGAGTACGGTACAGCCAAAACCTTGCTGCCTCCTCTTCTTTCTGCTTGGAAGTCGCCACAGCCCACTGCGTGGTTTCTGACTCCAACTAGGCTTATGGTTATGGATACACCTAGAGTTAGGCTTGAGAAAACCACAAAGCCAGGAGCTCCAGGGATACTCACCCTGCTACAGTCAGGCCAAGGTGAGCACAGTACAGCCAAAACCTTGCTGCCTCCTCTTCTTCCTTGAGATTGGAACTCACCACAGCCCAATGCCCGATTTCTGGCTCAAACTACGGTTAGGGTTAGGGTTAGGGTTCCGCCTAGGGTTAGGGTTGAGAAAACCACAAAGCCAGGAGCTCCAGGGACACACACCATGCGAAAGGCAGGCCAAGGTGAGCGCAGTACAGCCAAAACCTTGCCGTCTCCTCTTGTGTCTGCTTGGAAGTCGCCACAGCCCACTGTGTGATTTCTGACGCACATTATGCTTATGGTTATCCATGCACCTAGCATTAGGGTTGAGAAAACCACAAGGCCAGGACCACCAGGGATGCTCACCATGCCAAAGGCAGGCCAAGGTGAGCACGGTATAGCCAAAACCTTGCTCCCTCTTCTTCTTTCTGATTGGAACTCACCACAGCCCAATGCTCGATTTCTGGCTCAAACTACGGTTAGGGTTAGGGTTAGGGTTCCGCCTAGGGTTAGGGTTGAGAAAACCACAAAGCCAGGAGCTCCAGGGACACACACCATGCGAAAGGCAGGCCAAGGTGAGCGCAGTACAGCCAAAACCTTGCCGTCTCCTCTTCTGTCTGCTTGGAAGTCGCCACAGCCCACTGTGTGATTTCTGACGCACATTATGCTTATGGTTATCCATGCACCTAGCATTAGGGTTGAGAAAACCACAAGGCCAGGACCACCAGGGATGCTCACCATGCCAAAGGCAGGCCAAGGTGAGCACGGTATAGCCAAAACCTTGCTCCCTCTTCTTCTTTCTGATTGGAACTCACCACAGCCCAATGCTCGATTCCTGGCTCAAACTACGGTTAGGGTTAGGGTTAGGGTTCCGCCTAGGGTTAGGGTTGAGAAAACCACAAAGCCAGGAGCTCCAGGGACACACACCATGCGAAAGGCAGGCCAAGGTGAGTACGGTACAGCCAAAACCTTGCTGCCTCCTCTTCTTTCTGCTTGGAAGTCGCCACAGCCCACTGCGTGGTTTCAGACTCCAACTAGGCTTATGGTTATGGATACACCTAGAGTTAGGCTTGAGAAAACCACAAAGCCAGGAGCTCCAGGGATACTCACCCTGCTACAGTCAGGCCAAGGTGAGCACAGTACAGCCAAAACCTTGCTGCCTCCTCTTCTTCCTTGAGATTGGAACTCGCCATAGCCCAATGCCCGATTTCTGGCTCAAACTACGGTTAGGGTTAGGGTTAGGGTTCCGCCTAGGGTTAGGGTTGAGAAAACCACAAAGCCAGGAGCTCCAGGGACACACACCATGCGAAAGGCAGGCCAAGTTGAGTACGGTACAGCCAAAACCTTGCTGCCTCCTCTTCTTTCTGCTTGGAAGTCGCCACAGCCCACTGCGTGGTTTCTGACTCCAACTAGGCTTATGGTTATGGATACACCTAGAGTTAGGCTTGAGAAAACCACAAAGCCAGGAGCTCCAGGGACACTCACCATGCGAAAGTCAGGCCAAGCTGAGCGCAGTACAGCCAAAACCTTGCTGCCTCCTCTTCTTTCTGCTTGGAACTCACCACAGCCCACTGCGTGGTTTCTTTCTCCAACTAGGCTTATGGTTATGGATACACCTAGAGTTAGGCTTGAGAAAACCACAAAGCCAGGAGCTCCAGGGATACTCACCCTGCTACAGTCAGGCCAAGGTGAGCACAGTACAGCCAAAACCTTGCTGCCTCCTCTTCTTCCTTGAGATTGGAACTCGCCACAGCCCAATGCCCGATTTCTGGCTCAAACTACGGTTAGGGTTAGGGTTAGGGTTCCGGCTAGGGTTAGGGTTGAGAAAACCACAAAGCCAGGAGCTCCAGGGACACACACCATGCGAAAGGCAGGCCAAGTTGAGTACGGTACAGCCAAAACCTTGCTGCCTCCTCTTCTTTCTGCTTGGAACTCACCATAGCCCACGGTGTGATTTCTGACGCACGCCTGGCATATGGTTATGGATACACCAAGAGTTAGACTTGAGAAAACCACAAAGCCAGGAGCTCCAGGGACGCTCACCATGCGAAAGGCAGGCCAAGGTGAGCGCAGTACAGCCAAAACCTTGCTGCCTCCTCTTCTGTCTGCTTGGAAGTCGCCACAGCCCACTGTGTGATTTCTGACGCACATTATGCTTATGGTTATCCATGCACCTAGCATTAGGGTTGAGAAAACCACAAGGCCAGGACCACCAGGGATGCTCACCATGCCAAAGGCAGGCCAAGGTGAGCACGGTATAGCCAAAACCTTGCTCCCTCTTCTTCTTTCTGATTGGAACTCACCACAGCCCAATGCTCGATTCCTGGCTCAAACTACGGTTAGGGTTAGGGTTAGGGTTCCGCCTAGGGTTAGGGTTGAGAAAACCACAAAGCCAGGAGCTCCAGGGACACACACCATGCGAAAGGCAGGCCAAGTTGAGTACGGTACAGCCAAAACCTTGCTGCCTCCTCTTCTTTCTGCTTGGAAGTCGCCACAGCCCACTGCGTGGTTTCTGACTCCAACTAGGCTTATGGTTATGGATACACCTAGAGTTAGGCTTGAGAAAACCACAAAGCCAGGAGCTCCAGGGATACTCACCCTGCTACAGTCAGGCCAAGGTGAGCACAGTACAGCCAAAACCTTGCTGCCTCCTCTTCTTCCTTGAGATTGGAACTCGCCACAGCCCAATGCCCAATTTCTGGCTCATACTACGGTTAGGGTTAGGGTTAGGGTTCCGCCTAGGGTTAGGGTTGAGAAAACCACAAAGCCAGGAGCTCCAGGGACACACACCATGCGAAAGGCAGGCCAAGTTGAGTACGGTACAGCCAAAACCTTGCTGCCTCCTCTTCTTTCTGCTTGGAAGTCGCCACAGCCCACTGCGTGGTTTCTGACTCCAACTAGGCTTATGGTTATGGATACACCTAGAGTTAGGCTTGAGAAAACCACAAAGCCAGGAGCTCCAGGGATACTCACCCTGCTACAGTCAGGCCAAGGTGAGCACAGTACAGCCAAAACCTTGCTGCCTCCTCTTCTTCCTTGAGATTGGAACTCGCCACAGCCCAATGCCCGATTTCTGGCTCAAACTACGGTTAGGGTTAGGGTTAGGGTTCCGCCTAGGGTTAGGGTTGAGAAAACCACAAAGCCAGGAGCTCCAGGGACACACACCATGCGAAAGGCAGGCCAAGTTGAGTACGGTACAGCCAAAACCTTGCTGCCTCCTCTTCTTTCTGCTTGGAAGTCGCCACAGCCCACTGCGTGGTTTCTGACTCCAACTAGGCTTATGGTTATGGATACACCTAGAGTTAGGCTTGAGAAAACCACAAAGCCAGGAGCTCCAGGGATACTCACCCTGCTACAGTCAGGCCAAGGTGAGCACAGTACAGCCAAAACCTTGCTGCCTCCTCTTCTTCCTTGAGATTGGAACTCACCACAGCCCAATGCCCGATTTCTGGCTCAAACTACGGTTAGGGTTAGGGTTAGGGTTCCGCCTAGGGTTAGGGTTGAGAAAACCACAAAGCCAGGAGCTCCAGGGACACACACCATGCGAAAGGCAGGCCAAGGTGAGCGCAGTACAGCCAAAACCTTGCCGTCTCCTCTTGTGTCTGCTTGGAAGTCGCCACAGCCCACTGTGTGATTTCTGACGCACATTATGCTTATGGTTATCCATGCACCTAGCATTAGGGTTGAGAAAACCACAAGGCCAGGACCACCAGGGATGCTCACCATGCCAAAGGCAGGCCAAGGTGAGCACGGTATAGCCAAAACCTTGCTCCCTCTTCTTCTTTCTGATTGGAACTCACCACAGCCCAATGCTCGATTTCTGGCTCAAACTACGGTTAGGGTTAGGGTTAGGGTTCCGCCTAGGGTTAGGGTTGAGAAAACCACAAAGCCAGGAGCTCCAGGGACACACACCATGCGAAAGGCAGGCCAAGGTGAGCGCAGTACAGCCAAAACCTTGCCGTCTCCTCTTGTGTCTGCTTGGAAGTCGCCACAGCCCACTGTGTGATTTCTGACGCACATTATGCTTATGGTTATCCATGCACCTAGCATTAGGGTTGAGAAAACCACAAGGCCAGGACCACCAGGGATGCTCACCATGCCAAAGGCAGGCCAAGGTGAGCACGGTATAGCCAAAACCTTGCTCCCTCTTCTTCTTTCTGATTGGAACTCACCACAGCCCAATGCTCGATTCCTGGCTCAAACTACGGTTAGGGTTAGGGTTAGGGTTCCGCCTAGGGTTAGGGTTGAGAAAACCACAAAGCCAGGAGCTCCAGGGACGCTCACCATGCGAAAGGCAGGCCAAGGTGAGCGCAGTACAGCCAAAACCTTGCTGCCTCCTCTTCTGTCTGCTTGGAAGTCGCCACAGCCCACTGTGTGATTTCTGACGCACATTATGCTTATGGTTATCCATGCACCTAGCATTAGGGTTGAGAAAACCACAAGGCCAGGACCACCAGGGATGCTCACCATGCCAAAGGCAGGCCAAGGTGAGCACGGTATAGCCAAAACCTTGCTCCCTCTTCTTCTTTCTGATTGGAACTCACCACAGCCCAATGCTCGATTCCTGGCTCAAACTACGGTTAGGGTTAGGGTTAGGGTTCCGCCTAGGGTTAGGGTTGAGAAAACCACAAAGCCAGGAGCTCCAGGGACACACACCATGCGAAAGGCAGGCCAAGGTGAGTACGGTACAGCCAAAACCTTGCTGCCTCCTCTTCTTTCTGCTTGGAAGTCGCCACAGCCCACTGCGTGGTTTCTGACTCCAACTAGGCTTATGGTTATGGATACACCTAGAGTTAGGCTTGAGAAAACCACAAAGCCAGGAGCTCCAGGGATACTCACCCTGCTACAGTCAGGCCAAGGTGAGCACAGTACAGCCAAAACCTTGCTGCCTCCTCTTCTTCCTTGAGATTGGAACTCGCCACAGCCCAATGCCCGATTTCTGGCTCAAACTACGGTTAGGGTTAGGGTTAGGGTTCCGGCTAGGGTTAGGGTTGAGAAAACCACAAAGCCAGGAGCTCCAGGGACACACACCATGCGAAAGGCAGGCCAAGTTGAGTACGGTACAGCCAAAACCTTGCTGCCTCCTCTTCTTTCTGCTTGGAAGTCGCCACAGCCCACTGCGTGGTTTCTGACTCCAACTAGGCTTATGGTTATGGATACACCTAGAGTTAGGCTTGAGAAAACCACAAAGCCAGGAGCTCCAGGGACACTCACCATGCGAAAGTCAGGCCAAGCTGAGCGCAGTACAGCCAAAACCTTGCTGCCTCCTCTTCTTTCTGCTTGGAAGTCACCACAGCCCACTGCGTGGTTTCTTTCTCCAACTAGGCTTATGGTTATGGATACACCTAGAGTTAGGCTTGAGAAAACCACAAAGCCAGGAGCTCCAGGGATACTCACCCTGCTACAGTCAGGCCAAGGTGAGCACAGTACAGCCAAAACCTTGCTGCCTCCTCTTCTTCCTTGAGATTGGAACTCGCCACAGCCCAATGCCCGATTTCTGGCTCAAACTACGGTTAGGGTTAGGGTTAGGGTTCCGCCTAGGGTTAGGGTTGAGAAAACCACAAAGCCAGGAGCTCCAGGGACACACACCATGCGAAAGGCAGGCCAAGTTGAGTACGGTACAGCCAAAACCTTGCTGCCTCCTCTTCTTTCTGCTTGGAACTCACCATAGCCCACGGTGTGATTTCTGACGCACGCCTGGCATATGGTTATGGATACACCAAGAGTTAGACTTGAGAAAACCACAAAGCCAGGAGCTCCAGGGACGCTCACCATGCGAAAGGCAGGCCAAGGTGAGCGCAGTACAGCCAAAACCTTGCTGCCTCCTCTTCTGTCTGCTTGGAAGTCGCCACAGCCCACTGTGTGATTTCTGACGCACATTATGCTTATGGTTATCCATGCACCTAGCATTAGGGTTGAGAAAACCACAAGGCCAGGACCACCAGGGATGCTCACCATGCCAAAGGCAGGCCAAGGTGAGCACGGTATAGCCAAAACCTTGCTCCCTCTTCTTCTTTCTGATTGGAACTCACCACAGCCCAATGCTCGATTCCTGGCTCAAACTACGGTTAGGGTTAGGGTTAGGGTTCCGCCTAGGGTTAGGGTTGAGAAAACCACAAAGCCAGGAGCTCCAGGGACACACACCATGCGAAAGGCAGGCCAAGTTGAGTACGGTACAGCCAAAACCTTGCTGCCTCCTCTTCTTTCTGCTTGGAAGTCGCCACAGCCCACTGCGTGGTTTCTGACTCCAACTAGGCTTATGGTTATGGATACACCTAGAGTTAGGCTTGAGAAAACCACAAAGCCAGGAGCTCCAGGGATACTCACCCTGCTACAGTCAGGCCAAGGTGAGCACAGTACAGCCAAAACCTTGCTGCCTCCTCTTCTTCCTTGAGATTGGAACTCGCCACAGCCCAATGCCCGATTTCTGGCTCAAACTACGGTTAGGGTTAGGGTTAGGGTTCTGCCTAGGGTTAGGGTTGAGAAAACCACAAAGCCAGGAGCTCCAGGGACACACACCATGCGAAAGGCAGGCCAAGGTGAGCGCAGTACAGCCAAAACCTTGCCGTCTCCTCTTGTGTCTGCTTGGAAGTCGCCACAGCCCACTGTGTGATTTCTGACGCACATTATGCTTATGGTTATCCATGCACCTAGCATTAGGGTTGAGAAAACCACAAGGCCAGGACCACCAGGGATGCTCACCATGCCAAAGGCAGGCCAAGGTGAGCACGGTATAGCCAAAACCTTGCTCCCTCTTCTTCTTTCTGATTGGAACTCACCACAGCCCAATGCTCGATTCCTGGCTCAAACTACGGTTAGGGTTAGGGTTAGGGTTCCGCCTAGGGTTAGGGTTGAGAAAACCACAAAGCCAGGAGCTCCAGGGACACACACCATGCGAAAGGCAGGCCAAGTTGAGTACGGTACAGCCAAAACCTTGCTGCCTCCTCTTCTTTCTGCTTGGAAGTCGCCACAGCCCACTGCGTGGTTTCTGACTCCAACTAGGCTTATGGTTATGGATACACCTAGAGTTAGGCTTGAGAAAACCACAAAGCCAGGAGCTCCAGGGATACTCACCCTGCTACAGTCAGGCCAAGGTGAGCACAGTACAGCCAAAACCTTGCTGCCTCCTCTTCTTCCTTGAGATTGGAACTCGCCACAGCCCAATGCCCGATTTCTGGCTCAAACTACGGTTAGGGTTAGGGTTAGGGTTCCGCCTAGGGTTAGGCTTGAGAAAACCACAAAGCCAGGAGCTCCAGGGACACACACCATGCGAAAGGCAGGCCAAGTTGAGTACGGTACAGCCAAAACCTTGCTGCCTCCTCTTCTTTCTGCTTGGAACTCACCACAGCCCACTGCGTGGATTCTTTCTCCAACTAGGCTTATGGTTATGGATACACCTAGAGTTAGGCTTGAGAAAACCACAAAGCCAGGAGCTCCAGGGATACTCACCCTGCTACAGTCAGGCCAAGGTGAGCACAGTACAGCCAAAACCTTGCTGCCTCCTCTTCTTCCTTGAGATTGGAACTCGCCACAGCCCAATGCCCGATTTCTGGCTCAAACTACGGTTAGGGTTAGGGTTAGGGTTCCGGCTAGGGTTAGGGTTGAGAAAACCACAAAGCCAGGAGCTCCAGGGACACACACCATGCGAAAGGCAGGCCAAGTTGAGTACGGTACAGCCAAAACCTTGCTGCCTCCTCTTCTTTCTGCTTGGAACTCACCATAGCCCACGGTGTGATTTCTGACGCACGCTTGGCATATGGTTATGGATACACCAAGAGTTAGACTTGAGAAAACCACAAAGCCAGGAGCTCCAGGGACGCTCACCATGCGAAAGGCAGGCCAAGGTGAGCGCAGTACAGCCAAAACCTTGCTGCCTCCTCTTCTGTCTGCTTGGAAGTCGCCACAGCCCACTGTGTGATTTCTGACGCACATTATGCTTATGGTTATCCATGCACCTAGCATTAGGGTTGAGAAAACCACAAGGCCAGGACCACCAGGGATGCTCACCATGCCAAAGGCAGGCCAAGGTGAGCACGGTATAGCCAAAACCTTGCTCCCTCTTCTTCTTTCTGATTGGAACTCACCACAGCCCAATGCTCGATTCCTGGCTCAAACTACGGTTAGGGTTAGGGTTAGGGTTCCGCCTAGGGTTAGGGTTGAGAAAACCACAAAGCCAGGAGCTCCAGGGACACACACCATGCGAAAGGCAGGCCAAGTTGAGTACGGTACAGCCAAAACCTTGCTGCCTCCTCTTCTTTCTGCTTGGAAGTCGCCACAGCCCACTGCGTGGTTTCTGACTCCAACTAGGCTTATGGTTATGGATACACCTAGAGTTAGGCTTGAGAAAACCACAAAGCCAGGAGCTCCAGGGATACTCACCCTGCTACAGTCAGGCCAAGGTGAGCACAGTACAGCCAAAACCTTGCTGCCTCCTCTTCTTCCTTGAGATTGGAACTCGCCACAGCCCAATGCCCAATTTCTGGCTCATACTACGGTTAGGGTTAGGGTTAGGGTTCCGCCTAGGGTTAGGGTTGAGAAAACCACAAAGCCAGGAGCTCCAGGGACACACACCATGCGAAAGGCAGGCCAAGTTGAGTACGGTACAGCCAAAACCTTGCTGCCTCCTCTTCTTTCTGCTTGGAAGTCGCCACAGCCCACTGCGTGGTTTCTGACTCCAACTAGGCTTATGGTTATGGATACACCTAGAGTTAGGCTTGAGAAAACCACAAAGCCAGGAGCTCCAGGGATACTCACCCTGCTACAGTCAGGCCAAGGTGAGCACAGTACAGCCAAAACCTTGCTGCCTCCTCTTCTTCCTTGAGATTGGAACTCGCCACAGCCCAATGCCCGATTTCTGGCTCAAACTACGGTTAGGGTTAGGGTTAGGGTTCCGCCTAGGGTTGGGGTTGAGAAAACCACAAAGCCAGGAGCTCCAGGGACACACACCATGCGAAAGGCAGGCCAAGTTGAGTACGGTACAGCCAAAACCTTGCTGCCTCCTCTTCTTTCTGCTTGGAAGTCGCCACAGCCCACTGCGTGGTTTCTGACTCCAACTAGGCTTATGGTTATGGATACACCTAGAGTTAGGCTTGAGAAAACCACAAAGCCAGGAGCTCCAGGGATACTCACCCTGCTACAGTCAGGCCAAGGTGAGCACAGTACAGCCAAAACCTTGCTCCCTCTTCTTCCTTGAGATTGGAACTCACCACAGCCCAATGCCCGATTTCTGGCTCAAACTACGGTTAGGGTTAGGGTTAGGGTTCCGCCTAGGGTTAGGGTTGAGAAAACCACAAAGCCAGGAGCTCCAGGGACACACACCATGCGAAAGGCAGGCCAAGGTGAGCGCAGTACAGCCAAAACCTTGCCGTCTCCTCTTGTGTCTGCTTGGAAGTCGCCACAGCCCACTGTGTGATTTCTGACGCACATTATGCTTATGGTTATCCATGCACCTAGCATTAGGGTTGAGAAAACCACAAGGCCAGGACCACCAGGGATGCTCACCATGCCAAAGGCAGGCCAAGGTGAGCACGGTATAGCCAAAACCTTGCTCCCTCTTCTTCTTTCTGATTGGAACTCACCACAGCCCAATGCTCGATTCCTGGCTCAAACTACGGTTAGGGTTAGGGTTAGGGTTCCGCCTAGGGTTAGGGTTGAGAAAACCACAAAGCCAGGAGCTCCAGGGACACACACCATGCGAAAGGCAGGCCAAGGTGAGTACGGTACAGCCAAAACCTTGCTGCCTCCTCTTCTTTCTGCTTGGAAGTCGCCACAGCCCACTGCGTGGTTTCTGACTCCAACTAGGCTTATGGTTATGGATACACCTAGAGTTAGGCTTGAGAAAACCACAAAGCCAGGAGCTCCAGGGATACTCACCCTGCTACAGTCAGGCCAAGGTGAGCACAGTACAGCCAAAACCTTGCTGCCTCCTCTTCTTCCTTGAGATTGGAACTCGCCACAGCCCAATGCCCGATTTCTGGCTCAAACTACGGTTAGGGTTAGGGTTAGGGTTCCGGCTAGGGTTAGGGTTGAGAAAACCACAAAGCCAGGAGCTCCAGGGACACACACCATGCGAAAGGCAGGCCAAGTTGAGTACGGTACAGCCAAAACCTTGCTGCCTCCTCTTCTTTCTGCTTGGAAGTCGCCACAGCCCACTGCGTGGTTTCTGACTCCAACTAGGCTTATGGTTATGGATACACCTAGAGTTAGGCTTGAGAAAACCACAAAGCCAGGAGCTCCAGGGACACTCACCATGCGAAAGTCAGGCCAAGCTGAGCGCAGTACAGCCAAAACCTTGCTGCCTCCTCTTCTTTCTGCTTGGAAGTCACCACAGCCCACTGCGTGGTTTCTTTCTCCAACTAGGCTTATGGTTATGGATACACCTAGAGTTAGGCTTGAGAAAACCACAAAGCCAGGAGCTCCAGGGATACTCACCCTGCTACAGTCAGGCCAAGGTGAGCACAGTACAGCCAAAACCTTGCTGCCTCCTCTTCTTCCTTGAGATTGGAACTCGCCACAGCCCAATGCCCGATTTCTGGCTCAAACTACGGTTAGGGTTAGGGTTAGGGTTCCGCCTAGGGTTAGGGTTGAGAAAACCACAAAGCCAGGAGCTCCAGGGACACACACCATGCGAAAGGCAGGCCAAGTTGAGTACGGTACAGCCAAAACCTTGCTGCCTCCTCTTCTTTCTGCTTGCAACTCACCATAGCCCACGGTGTGATTTCTGACGCACGCCTGGCATATGGTTATGGATACACCAAGAGTTAGACTTGAGAAAACCACAAAGCCAGGAGCTCCAGGGACGCTCACCATGCGAAAGGCAGGCCAAGGTGAGCGCAGTACAGCCAAAACCTTGCTGCCTCCTCTTCTGTCTGCTTGGAAGTCGCCACAGCCCACTGTGTGATTTCTGACGCACATTATGCTTATGGTTATCCATGCACCTAGCATTAGGGTTGAGAAAACCACAAGGCCAGGACCACCAGGGATGCTCACCATGCCAAAGGCAGGCCAAGGTGAGCACGGTATAGCCAAAACCTTGCTCCCTCTTCTTCTTTCTGATTGGAACTCACCACAGCCCAATGCTCGATTCCTGGCTCAAACTACGGTTAGGGTTAGGGTTAGGGTTCCGCCTAGGGTTAGGGTTGAGAAAACCACAAAGCCAGGAGCTCCAGGGACACACACCATGCGAAAGGCAGGCCAAGTTGAGTACGGTACAGCCAAAACCTTGCTGCCTCCTCTTCTTTCTGCTTGGAAGTCGCCACAGCCCACTGCGTGGTTTCTGACTCCAACTAGGCTTATGGTTATGGATACACCTAGAGTTAGGCTTGAGAAAACCACAAAGCCAGGAGCTCCAGGGATACTCACCCTGCTACAGTCAGGCCAAGGTGAGCACAGTACAGCCAAAACCTTGCTGCCTCCTCTTCTTCCTTGAGATTGGAACTCGCCACAGCCCAATGCCCGATTTCTGGCTCAAACTACGGTTAGGGTTAGGGTTAGGGTTCCGCCTAGGGTTAGGGTTGAGAAAACCACAAAGCCAGGAGCTCCAGGGACACACACCATGCGCAAGGCAGGCCAAGTTGAGTACGGTACAGCCAAAACCTTGCTGCCTCCTCTTCTTTCTGCTTGGAAGTCGCCACAGCCCACTGCGTGGTTTCTGACTCCAACTAGGCTTATGGTTATGGATACACCTAGAGTTAGGCTTGAGAAAACCACAAAGCCAGGAGCTCCAGGGACACTCACCATGCGAAAGTCAGGCCAAGCTGAGCGCAGTACAGCCAAAACCTTGCTGCCTCCTCTTCTTTCTGCTTGGAAGTCGCCACAGCCCACTGCGTGGTTTCTGACTCCAACTAGGCTTATGGTTATGGATACACCTAGAGTTAGGCTTGAGAAAACCACAAAGCCAGGAGCTCCAGGGATACTCACCCTGCTACAGTCAGGCCAAGGTGAGCACAGTACAGCCAAAACCTTGCTGCCTCCTCTTCTTCCTTGAGATTGGAACTCGCCACAGCCCAATGCCCGATTTCTGGCTCAAACTACGGTTAGGGTTAGGGTTAGGGTTCCGCCTAGGGTTAGGGTTGAGAAAACCACAAAGCCAGGAGCTCCAGGGACACACACCATGCGAAAGGCAGGCCAAGTTGAGTACGGTACAGCCAAAACCTTGCTGCCTCCTCTTCTTTCTGCTTGGAAGTCGCCACAGCCCACTGCGTGGTTTCTGACTCCAACTAGGCTTATGGTTATGGATACACCTAGAGTTAGGCTTGAGAAAACCACAAAGCCAGGAGCTCCAGGGACACTCACCATGCGAAAGTCAGGCCAAGCTGAGCGCAGTACAGCCAAAACCTTGCTGCCTCCTCTTCTTTCTGCTTGGAAGTCACCACAGCCCACTGCGTGGTTTCTTTCTCCAACTAGGCTTATGGTTATGGATACACCTAGAGTTAGGCTTGAGAAAACCACAAAGCCAGGAGCTCCAGGGATACTCACCCTGCTACAGTCAGGCCAAGGTGAGCACAGTACAGCCAAAACCTTGCTGCCTCCTCTTCTTCCTTGAGATTGGAACTCGCCACAGCCCAATGCCCGATTTCTGGCTCAAACTACGGTTAGGGTTAGGGTTAGGGTTCCGCCTAGGGTTAGGGTTGAGAAAACCACAAAGCCAGGAGCTCCAGGGACACACACCATGCGAAAGGCAGGCCAAGTTGAGTACGGTACAGCCAAAACCTTGCTGCCTCCTCTTCTTTCTGCTTGGAACTCACCATAGCCCACGGTGTGATTTCTGACGCACGCCTGGCATATGGTTATGGATACACCAAGAGTTAGACTTGAGAAAACCACAAAGCCAGGAGCTCCAGGGACGCTCACCATGCGAAAGGCAGGCCAAGGTGAGCGCAGTACAGCCAAAACCTTGCCGTCTCCTCTTGTGTCTGCTTGGAAGTCGCCACAGCCCACTGTGTGATTTCTGACGCACATTATGCTTATGGTTATCCATGCACCTAGCATTAGGGTTGAGAAAACCACAAGGCCAGGACCACCAGGGATGCTCACCATGCCAAAGGCAGGCCAAGGTGAGCACGGTATAGCCAAAACCTTGCTCCCTCTTCTTCTTTCTGATTGGAACTCACCACAGCCCAATGCTCGATTCCTGGCTCAAACTACGGTTAGGGTTAGGGTTAGGGTTCCGCCTAGGGTTAGGGTTGAGAAAACCACAAAGCCAGGAGCTCCAGGGACGCTCACCATGCGAAAGGCAGGCCAAGGTGAGCGCAGTACAGCCAAAACCTTGCTGCCTCCTCTTCTGTCTGCTTGGAAGTCGCCACAGCCCACTGTGTGATTTCTGACGCACATTATGCTTATGGTTATCCATGCACCTAGCATTAGGGTTGAGAAAACCACAAGGCCAGGACCACCAGGGATGCTCACCATGCCAAAGGGAGGCCAAGGTGAGCACGGTATAGCCAAAACCTTGCTCCCTCTTCTTCTTTCTGATTGGAACTCACCACAGCCCAATGCTCAATTCCTGGCTCAAACTACGGTTAGGGTTAGGGTTAGGGTTCCGCCTAGGGTTAGGGTTGAGAAAACCACAAAGCCAGGAGCTCCAGGGACACACACCATGCGAAAGGCAGGCCAAGTTGAGTACGGTACAGCCAAAACCTTGCTGCCTCCTCTTCTTTCTGCTTGGAAGTCGCCACAGCCCACTGCGTGGTTTCTGACTCCAACTAGGCTTATGGTTATGGATACACCTAGAGTTAGACTTGAGAAAACCACAAAGCCAGGAGCTCCAGGGATACTCACCCTGCTACAGTCAGGCCAAGGTGAGCACAGTACAGCCAAAACCTTGCTGCCTCCTCTTCTTCCTTGAGATTGGAACTCGCCACAGCCCAATGCCCGATTTCTGGCTCAAACTACGGTTAGGCTTAGGGTTAGGGTTCCGCCTAGGGTTAGGGTTGAGAAAACCACAAAGCCAGGAGCTCCAGGGACACACACCATGCGAAAGGCAGGCCAAGGTGAGCACAGTACAGCCAAAACCTTGCCGTCTCCTCTTCTGTCTGCTTGGAAGTCGCCACAGCCCACTGTGTGATTTCTGACGCACATTATGCTTATGGTTATCCATGCACCTAGCATTAGGGTTGAGAAAACCACAAGGCCAGGACCACCAGGGATGCTCACCATGCCAAAGGCAGGCCAAGGTGAGCACGGTATAGCCAAAACCTTGCTCCCTCTTCTTCTTTCTGATTGGAACTCACCACAGCCCAATGCTCGATTCCTGGCTCAAACTACGGTTAGGGTTAGGGTTAGGGTTCCGCCTAGGGTTAGGGTTGAGAAAACCACAAAGCCAGGAGCTCCAGGGACACACACCATGCGAAAGGCAGGCCAAGGTGAGTACGGTACAGCCAAAACCTTGCTGCCTCCTCTTCTTTCTGCTTGGAAGTCGCCACAGCCCACTGCGTGGTTTCAGACTCCAACTAGGCTTATGGTTATGGATACACCTAGAGTTAGGCTTGAGAAAACCACAAAGCCAGGAGCTCCAGGGATACTCACCCTGCTACAGTCAGGCCAAGGTGAGCACAGTACAGCCAAAACCTTGCTGCCTCCTCTTCTTCCTTGAGATTGGAACTCGCCAAAGCCCAATGCCCGATTTCTGGCTCAAACTACGGTTAGGGTTAGGGTTAGGGTTCCGCCTAGGGTTAGGGTTGAGAAAACCACAAAGCCAGGAGCTCCAGGGACACACACCATGCGAAAGGCAGGCCAAGTTGAGTACGGTACAGCCAAAACCTTGCTGCCTCCTCTTCTTTCTGCTTGCAACTCACCATAGCCCACGGTGTGATTTCTGACGCACGCCTGGCATATGGTTATGGATACACCAAGAGTTAGACTTGAGAAAACCACAAAGCCAGGAGCTCCAGGGACGCTCACCATGCGAAAGGCAGGCCAAGGTGAGCGCAGTACAGCCAAAACCTTGCTGCCTCCTCTTCTGTCTGCTTGGAAGTCGCCACAGCCCACTGTGTGATTTCTGACGCACATTATGCTTATGGTTATCCATGCACCTAGCATTAGGGTTGAGAAAACCACAAGGCCAGGACCACCAGGGATGCTCACCATGCCAAAGGCAGGCCAAGGTGAGCACGGTATAGCGAAAACCTTGCTCCCTCTTCTTCTTTCTGATTGGAACTCACCACAGCCCAATGCTCGATTCCTGGCTCAAACTACGGTTAGGGTTAGGGTTAGGGTTCCGCCTAGGGTTAGGGTTGAGAAAACCACAAAGCCAGGAGCTCCAGGGACACACACCATGCGAAAGGCAGGCCAAGTTGAGTACGGTACAGCCAAAACCTTGCTGCCTCCTCTTCTTTCTGCTTGGAAGTCGCCACAGCCCACTGCGTGGTTTCTGACTCCAACTAGGCTTATGGTTATGGATACACCTAGAGTTAGGCTTGAGAAAACCACAAAGCCAGGAGCTCCAGGGATACTCACCCTGCTACAGTCAGGCCAAGGTGAGCACAGTACAGCCAAAACCTTGCTGCCTCCTCTTCTTCCTTGAGATTGGAACTCGCCACAGCCCAATGCCCGATTTCTGGCTCAAACTACGGTTAGGGTTAGGGTTAGGGTTCCGCCTAGGGTTAGGGTTGAGAAAACCACAAAGCCAGGAGCTCCAGGGACACACACCATGCGAAAGGCAGGCCAAGTTGAGTACGGTACAGCCAAAACCTTGCTGCCTCCTCTTCTTTCTGCTTGGAAGTCGCCACAGCCCACTGCGTGGTTTCTGACTCCAACTAGGCTTATGGTTATGGATACACCTAGAGTTAGGCTTGAGAAAACCACAAAGCCAGGAGCTCCAGGGACACTCACCATGCGAAAGTCAGGCCAAGCTGAGCGCAGTACAGCCAAAACCTTGCTGCCTCCTCTTCTTTCTGCTTGGAAGTCACCACAGCCCACTGCGTGGTTTCTTTCTCCAACTAGGCTTATGGTTATGGATACACCTAGAGTTAGGCTTGAGAAAACCACAAAGCCAGGAGCTCCAGGGATACTCACCCTGCTACAGTCAGGCCAAGGTGAGCACAGTACAGCCAAAACCTTGCTGCCTCCTCTTCTTCCTTGAGATTGGAACTCGCCACAGCCCAATGCCCGATTTCTGGCTCAAACTACGGTTAGGGTTAGGGTTAGGGTTCCGCCTAGGGTTAGGGTTGAGAAAACCACAAAGCCAGGAGCTCCAGGGACACACACCATGCGAAAGGCAGGCCAAGTTGAGTACGGTACAGCCAAAACCTTGCTGCCTCCTCTTCTTTCTGCTTGGAACTCACCATAGCCCACGGTGTGATTTCTGACGCACGCCTGGCATATGGTTATGGATACACCAAGAGTTAGACTTGAGAAAACCACAAAGCCAGGAGCTCCAGGGACGCTCACCATGCGAAAGGCAGGCCAAGGTGAGCGCAGTACAGCCAAAACCTTGCCGTCTCCTCTTGTGTCTGCTTGGAAGTCGCCACAGCCCACTGTGTGATTTCTGACGCACATTATGCTTATGGTTATCCATGCACCTAGCATTAGGGTTGAGAAAACCACAAGGCCAGGACCACCAGGGATGCTCACCATGCCAAAGGCAGGCCAAGGTGAGCACGGTATAGCCAAAACCTTGCTCCCTCTTCTTCTTTCTGATTGGAACTCACCACAGCCCAATGCTCGATTCCTGGCTCAAACTACGGTTAGGGTTAGGGTTAGGGTTCCGCCTAGGGTTAGGGTTGAGAAAACCACAAAGCCAGGAGCTCCAGGGACGCTCACCATGCGAAAGGCAGGCCAAGGTGAGCGCAGTACAGCCAAAACCTTGCTGCCTCCTCTTCTGTCTGCTTGGAAGTCGCCACAGCCCACTGTGTGATTTCTGACGCACATTATGCTTATGGTTATCCATGCACCTAGCATTAGGGTTGAGAAAACCACAAGGCCAGGACCACCAGGGATGCTCACCATGCCAAAGGGAGGCCAAGGTGAGCACGGTATAGCCAAAACCTTGCTCCCTCTTCTTCTTTCTGATTGGAACTCACCACAGCCCAATGCTCAATTCCTGGCTCAAACTACGGTTAGGGTTAGGGTTAGGGTTCCGCCTAGGGTTAGGGTTGAGAAAACCACAAAGCCAGGAGCTCCAGGGACACACACCATGCGAAAGGCAGGCCAAGTTGAGTACGGTACAGCCAAAACCTTGCTGCCTCCTCTTCTTTCTGCTTGGAAGTCGCCACAGCCCACTGCGTGGTTTCTGACTCCAACTAGGCTTATGGTTATGGATACACCTAGAGTTAGACTTGAGAAAACCACAAAGCCAGGAGCTCCAGGGATACTCACCCTGCTACAGTCAGGCCAAGGTGAGCACAGTACAGCCAAAACCTTGCTGCCTCCTCTTCTTCCTTGAGATTGGAACTCGCCACAGCCCAATGCCCGATTTCTGGCTCAAACTACGGTTAGGCTTAGGGTTAGGGTTCCGCCTAGGGTTAGGGTTGAGAAAACCACAAAGCCAGGAGCTCCAGGGACACACACCATGCGAAAGGCAGGCCAAGGTGAGCACAGTACAGCCAAAACCTTGCCGTCTCCTCTTGTGTCTGCTTGGAAGTAGCCACAGCCCACTGTGTGATTTCTGACGCACATTATGCTTATGGTTATCCATGCACCTAGCATTAGGGTTGAGAAAACCACAAGGCCAGGACCACCAGGGATGCTCACCATGCCAAAGGCAGGCCAAGGTGAGCACGGTATAGCCAAAACCTTGCTCCCTCTTCTTCTTTCTGATTGGAACTCACCACAGCCCAATGCTCGATTCCTGGCTCAAACTACGGTTAGGGCTAGGGTTAGGGTTCCGCCTAGGGTTAGGGTTGAGAAAACCACAAAGCCAGGAGCTCCAGGGACACACACCATGCGAAAGGCAGGCCAAGTTGAGTTCGGTACAGCCAAAACCTTGCTGCCTCCTCTTCTTTCTGCTTGGAAGTCGCCACAGCCCACTGCGTGGTTTCTGACTCCAACTAGGCTTATGGTTATGGATACACCTAGAGTTAGGCTTGAGAAAACCACAAAGCCAGGAGCTCCAGGGATACTCACCCTGCTACAGTCAGGCCAAGGTGAGCACAGTACAGCCAAAACCTTGCTGCCTCCTCTTCTTCCTTGAGATTGGAACTCGCCAAAGCCCAATGCCCGATTTCTGGCTCAAACTACGGTTAGGGTTAGGGTTAGGGTTCCGCCTAGGGTTAGGGTTGAGAAAACCACAAAGCCAGGAGCTCCAGGGACACACACCATGCGAAAGGCAGGCCAAGTTGAGTACGGTACAGCCAAAACCTTGCTGCCTCCTCTTCTTTCTGCTTGGAACTCACCATAGCCCACGGTGTGATTTCTGACGCACGCCTGGCATATGGTTATGGATACACCAAGAGTTAGGCTTGAGAAAACCACAAAGCCAGGAGCTCCAGGGACGCTCACCATGCGAAAGGCAGGCCAAGGTGAGCGCAGTACAGCCAAAACCTTGCTGCCTCCTCTTCTGTCTGCTTGGAAGTCGCCACAGCCCACTGTGTGATTTCTGACGCACATTATGCTTATGGTTATCCATGCACCTAGCATTAGGGTTGAGAAAACCACAAGGCCAGGACCACCAGGGATGCTCACCATGCCAAAGGCAGGCCAAGGTGAGCACGGTATAGCCAAAACCTTGCTCCCTCTTCTTCTTTCTGATTGGAACTCACCACAGCCCAATGCTCGATTCCTGGCTCAAACTACGGTTAGGGTTAGGGTTAGGGTTCCGCCTAGGGTTAGGGTTGAGAAAACCACAAAGCCAGGAGCTCCAGGGACACACACCATGCGAAAGGCAGGCCAAGTTGAGTACGGTACAGCCAAAACCTTGCTGCCTCCTCTTCTTTCTGCTTGGAAGTCGCCACAGCCCACTGCGTGGTTTCTGACTCCAACTAGGCTTATGGTTATGGATACACCTAGAGTTAGGCTTGAGAAAACCACAAAGCCAGGAGCTCCAGGGATACTCACCCTGCTACAGTCAGGCCAAGGTGAGCACAGTACAGCCAAAACCTTGCTGCCTCCTCTTCTTCCTTGAGATTGGAACTCGCCACAGCCCAATGCCCGATTTCTGGCTCAAACTACGGTTAGGGTTAGGGTTAGGGTTCCGCCTAGGGTTAGGGTTGAGAAAACCACAAAGCCAGGAGCTCCAGGGACACACACCATGCGAAAGGCAGGCCAAGTTGAGTACGGTACAGCCAAAACCTTGCTGCCTCCTCTTCTTTCTGCTTGGAACTCACCATAGCCCACTGTGTGATTTCTGACGCACGCCTGGCATATGGTTATGGATACACCAAGAGTTAGACTTGAGAAAACCACAAAGCCAGGAGCTCCAGGGACGCTCACCATGCGAAAGGCAGGCCAAGGTGAGCGCAGTACAGCCAAAACCTTGCTGCCTCCTCTTCTTTCTGCTTGGAAGTCGCCACAGCCCACTGCGTGGTTTCTGACTCCAACTAGGCTTATGGTTATGGATACACCTAGAGTTAGGCTTGAGAAAACCACAAAGCCAGGAGCTCCAGGGACACTCACCATGCGAAAGTCAGGCCAAGCTGAGTACGGTACAGCCAAAACCTTGCTGCCTCCTCTTCTTTCTGCTTGGAAGTCGCCACAGCCCACTGCGTGGTTTCTGACTCCAACTAGGCTTATGGTTATGGATACACCTAGAGTTAGGCTTGAGAAAACCACAAAGCCAGGAGCTCCAGGGATACTCACCCTGCTACAGTCAGGCCAAGGTGAGCACAGTACAGCCAAAACCTTGCTGCCTCCTCTTCTTCCTTGAGATTGGAACTCGCCACAGCCCAATGCCCGATTTCTGGCTCAAACTACGGTTAGGGTTAGGGTTAGGGTTCCGCCTAGGGTTAGGGTTGAGAAAACCACAAAGCCAGGAGCTCCAGGGACACACACCATGCGAAAGGCAGGCCAAGTTGAGTACGGTACAGCCAAAACCTTGCTGCCTCCTCTTCTTTCTGATTGGAACTCACCACAGCCCACTGCGTGGTTTCTGACTCCAACTAGGCTTATGGTTATGGATACACCTAGAGTTAGACTTGAGAAAACCACAAAGCCAGGAGCTCCAGGGACACTCACCATGCGAAAGTCAGGCCAAGCTGAGCGCAGTACAGCCAAAACCTTGCTGCCTCCTCTTCTTTCTGCTTGGAAGTCACCACAGCCCACTGCGTGGTTTCTTTCTCCAACTAGGCTTATGGTTATGGATACACCTAGAGTTAGGCTTGAGAAAACCACAAAGCCAGGAGCTCCAGGGATACTCACCCTGCTACAGTCAGGCCAAGGTGAGCACAGTACAGCCAAAACCTTGCTGCCTCCTCTTCTTCCTTGAGATTGGAACTCGCCACAGCCCAATGCCCGATTTCTGGCTCAAACTACGGTTAGGGTTAGGGTTAGGGTTCCGCCTAGGGTTAGGGTTGAGAAAACCACAAAGCCAGGAGCTCCAGGGACACACACCATGCGAAAGGCAGGCCAAGTTGAGTACGGTACAGCCAAAACCTTGCTGCCTCCTCTTCTTTCTGCTTGGAACTCACCATAGCCCACTGTGTGATTTCTGACGCACGCCTGGCATATGGTTATGGATACACCAAGAGTTAGACTTGAGAAAACCACAAAGCCAGGAGCTCCAGGGACGCTCACCATGCGAAAGGCAGGCCAAGGTGAGCGCAGTACAGCCAAAACCTTGCTGCCTCCTCTTCTTTCTGCTTGGAAGTCGCCACAGCCCACTGCGTGGTTTCTGACTCCAACTAGGCTTATGGTTATGGATACACCTAGAGTTAGGCTTGAGAAAACCACAAAGCCAGGAGCTCCAGGGACACTCACCATGCGAAAGTCAGGCCAAGCTGAGTACGGTACAGCCAAAACCTTGCTGCCTCCTCTTCTTTCTGCTTGGAAGTCGCCACAGCCCACTGCGTGGTTTCTGACTCCAACTAGGCTTATGGTTATGGATACACCTAGAGTTAGGCTTGAGAAAACCACAAAGCCAGGAGCTCCAGGGATACTCACCCTGCTACAGTCAGGCCAAGGTGAGCACAGTACAGCCAAAACCTTGCTGCCTCCTCTTCTTCCTTGAGATTGGAACTCGCCACAGCCCAATGCCCGATTTCTGGCTCAAACTACGGTTAGGGTTAGGGTTAGGGTTCCGCCTAGGGTTAGGGTTGAGAAAACCACAAAGCCAGGAGCTCCAGGGACACACACCATGCGAAAGGCAGGCCAAGTTGAGTACGGTACAGCCAAAACCTTGCTGCCTCCTCTTCTTTCTGATTGGAACTCACCACAGCCCACTGCGTGGTTTCTGACTCCAACTAGGCTTATGGTTATGGATACACCTAGAGTTAGACTTGAGAAAACCACAAAGCCAGGAGCTCCAGGGACACTCACCATGCGAAAGTCAGGCCAAGCTGAGCGCAGTACAGCCAAAACCTTGCTGCCTCCTCTTCTTTCTGCTTGGAAGTCACCACAGCCCACTGCGTGGTTTCTTTCTCCAACTAGGCTTATGGTTATGGATACACCTAGAGTTAGGCTTGAGAAAACCACAAAGCCAGGAGCTCCAGGGATACTCACCCTGCTACAGTCAGGCCAAGGTGAGCACAGTACAGCCAAAACCTTGCTGCCTCCTCTTCTTCCTTGAGATTGGAACTCGCCACAGCCCAATGCCCGATTTCTGGCTCAAACTACGGTTAGGGTTAGGGTTAGGGTTCCGCCTAGGGTTAGGGTTGAGAAAACCACAAAGCCAGGAGCTCCAGGGACACACACCATGCGAAAGGCAGGCCAAGTTGAGTACGGTACAGCCAAAACCTTGCTGCCTCCTCTTCTTTCTGCTTGGAACTCACCATAGCCCACGGTGTGATTTCTGACGCACGCCTGGCATATGGTTATGGATACACCAAGAGTTAGACTTGAGAAAACCACAAAGCCAGGAGCTCCAGGGACGCTCACCATGCGAAAGGCAGGCCAAGGTGAGCGCAGTACAGCCAAAACCTTGCCGTCTCCTCTTGTGTCTGCTTGGAAGTTGCCACAGCCCACTGTGTGATTTCTGACGCACATTATGCTTATGGTTATCCATGCACCTAGCATTAGGGTTGAGAAAACCACAAGGCCAGGACCACCAGGGATGCTCACCATGCCAAAGGCAGGCCAAGGTGAGCACGGTATAGCCAAAACCTTGCTCCCTCTTCTTCTTTCTGATTGGAACTCACCACAGCCCAATGCTCGATTCCTGGCTCAAACTACGGTTAGGGTTAGGGTTAGGGTTCCGCCTAGGGTTAGGGTTGAGAAAACCACAAAGCCAGGAGCTCCAGGGACGCTCACCATGCGAAAGGCAGGCCAAGGTGAGCGCAGTACAGCCAAAACCTTGCTGCCTCCTCTTCTGTCTGCTTGGAAGTCGCCACAGCCCACTGTGTGATTTCTGACGCACATTATGCTTATGGTTATCCATGCACCTAGCATTAGGGTTGAGAAAACCACAAGGCCAGGACCACCAGGGATGCTCACCATGCCAAAGGCAGGCCAAGGTGAGCACGGTATAGCCAAAACCTTGCTCCCTCTTCTTCTTTCTGATTGGAACTCACCACAGCCCAATGCTCGATTCCTGGCTCAAACTACGGTTAGGGTTAGGGTTAGGGTTCCGCCTAGGGTTAGGGTTGAGAAAACCACAAAGCCAGGAGCTCCAGGGACACACACCATGCGAAAGGCAGGCCAAGTTGAGTACGGTACAGCCAAAACCTTGCTGCCTCCTCTTCTTTCTGCTTGGAAGTCGCCACAGCCCACTGCGTGGTTTCTGACTCCAACTAGGCTTATGGTTATGGATACACCTAGAGTTAGGCTTGAGAAAACCACAAAGCCAGGAGCTCCAGGGATACTCACCCTGCTACAGTCAGGCCAAGGTGAGCACAGTACAGCCAAAACCTTGCTGCCTCCTCTTCTTCCTTGAGATTGGAACTCGCCACAGCCCAATGCCCGATTTCTGGCTCAAACTACGGTTAGGGTTAGGGTTAGGGTTCCGCCTAGGGTTAGGGTTGAGAAAACCACAAAGCCAGGAGCTCCAGGGACACACACCATGCGAAAGGCAGGCCAAGTTGAGTACGGTACAGCCAAAACCTTGCTGCCTCCTCTTCTTTCTGCTTGGAAGTCGCCACAGCCCACTGCGTGGTTTCTGACTCCAACTAGGCTTATGGTTATGGATACACCTAGAGTTAGGCTTGAGAAAACCACAAAGCCAGGAGCTCCAGGGACACTCACCATGCGAAAGTCAGGCCAAGCTGAGCGCAGTACAGCCAAAACCTTGCTGCCTCCTCTTCTTTCTGCTTGGAAGTCGCCACAGCCCACTGCGTGGTTTCTGACTCCAACTAGGCTTATGGTTATGGATACACCTAGAGTTAGGCTTGAGAAAACCACAAAGCCAGGAGCTCCAGGGATACTCACCCTGCTACAGTCAGGCCAAGGTGAGCACAGTACAGCCAAAACCTTGCTGCCTCCTCTTCTTCCTTGAGATTGGAACTCGCCACAGCCCAATGCCCGATTTCTGGCTCAAACTACGGTTAGGGTTAGGGTTAGGGTTCCGCCTAGGGTTAGGGTTGAGAAAACCACAAAGCCAGGAGCTCCAGGGACACACACCATGCGAAAGGCAGGCCAAGTTGAGTACGGTACAGCCAAAACCTTGCTGCCTCCTCTTCTTTCTGATTGGAACTCACCACAGCCCACTGCGTGGTTTCTGACTCCAACTAGGCTTATGGTTATGGATACACCTAGAGTTAGGCTTGAGAAAACCACAAAGCCAGGAGCTCCAGGGACACTCACCATGCGAAAGTCAGGCCAAGCTGAGCGCAGTACAGCCAAAACCTTGCTGCCTCCTCTTCTTTCTGCTTGGAAGTCACCACAGCCCACTGCGTGGTTTCTGACTCCAACTAGGCTTATGGTTATGGATACACCTAGAGTTAGGCTTGAGAAAACCACAAAGCCAGGAGCTCCAGGGATACTCACCCTGCTACAGTCAGGCCAAGTTGAGTACGGTACAGCCAAAACCTTGCTGCCTCCTCTTCTTTCTGCTTGGAACTCACCATAGCCCACGGTGTGATTTCTGACGCACGCCTGGCATATGGTTATGGATACACCAAGAGTTAGACTTGAGAAAACCACAAAGCCAGGAGCTCCAGGGACGCTCACCATGCGAAAGGCAGGCCAAGGTGAGCGCAGTACAGCCAAAACCTTGCTGCCTCCTCTTCTGTCTGCTTGGAAGTCGCCACAGCCCACTGTGTGATTTCTGACGCACATTATGCTTATGGTTATCCATGCACCTAGCATTAGGGTTGAGAAAACCACAAGGCCAGGACCACCAGGGATGCTCACCATGCCAAAGGCAGGCCAAGGTGAGCACGGTATAGCCAAAACCTTGCTCCCTCTTCTTCTTTCTGATTGGAACTCACCACAGCCCAATGCTCGATTCCTGGCTCAAACTACGGTTAGGGTTAGGGTTAGGGTTCCGCCTAGGGTTAGGGTTGAGAAAACCACAAAGCCAGGAGCTCCAGGGACGCTCACCATGCGAAAGGCAGGCCAAGGTGAGCGCAGTACAGCCAAAACCTTGCTGCCTCCTCTTCTGTCTGCTTGGAAGTCGCCACAGCCCACTGTGTGATTTCTGACGCACATTATGCTTATGGTTATCCATGCACCTAGCATTAGGGTTGAGAAAACCACAAGACCAGGACCACCAGGGATGCTCACCATGCCAAAGGCAGGCCAAGGTGAGCACGGTATAGCCAAAACCTTGCTCCCTCTTCTTCTTTCTGATTGGAACTCACCACAGCCCAATGCTCAATTCCTGGCTCAAACTACGGTTAGGGTTAGGGTTAGGGTTCCGCCTAGGGTTAGGGTTGAGAAAACCACAAAGCCAGGAGCTCCAGGGACACACACCATGCGAAAGGCAGGCCAAGTTGAGTACGGTACAGCCAAAACCTTGCTGCCTCCTCTTCTTTCTGCTTGGAAGTCGCCACAGCCCACTGCGTGGTTTCTGACTCCAACTAGGCTTATGGTTATGGATACACCTAGAGTTAGGCTTGAGAAAACCACAAAGCCAGGAGCTCCAGGGATACTCACCCTGCTACAGTCAGGCCAAGGTGAGCACAGTACAGCCAAAACCTTGCTGCCTCCTCTTCTTCCTTGAGATTGGAACTCGCCACAGCCCAATGCCCGATTTCTGGCTCAAACTACGGTTAGGGTTAGGTTAGGGTTCCGCCTAGGGTTAGGGTTGAGAAAACCACAAAGCCAGGAGCTCCAGGGACACACACCATGCGAAAGGCAGGCCAAGGTGAGCACAGTACAGCCAAAACCTTGCCGTCTCCTCTTCTGTCTGCTTGGAAGTCGCCACAGCCCACTGTGTGATTTCTGACGCACATTATGCTTATGGTTATCCATGCACCTAGCATTAGGGTTGAGAAAACCACAAGGCCAGGACCACCAGGGATGCTCACCATGCCAAAGGCAGGCCAAGGTGAGCACGGTATAGCCAAAACCTTGCTCCCTCTTCTTCTTTCTGATTGGAACTCACCACAGCCCAATGCTCGATTCCTGGCTCAAACTACGGTTAGGGTTAGGGTTAGGGTTCCGCCTAGGGTTAGGGTTGAGAAAACCACAAAGCCAGGAGCTCCAGGGACACACACCATGCGAAAGGCAGGCCAAGTTGAGTACGGTACAGCCAAAACCTTGCTGCCTCCTCTTCTTTCTGCTTGGAAGTCGCCACAGCCCACTGCGTGGTTTCTGACTCCAACTAGGCTTATGGTTATGGATACACCTAGAGTTAGGCTTGAGAAAACCACAAAGCCAGGAGCTCCAGGGATACTCACCCTGCTACAGTCAGGCCAAGGTGAGCACAGTACAGCCAAAACCTTGCTGCCTCCTCTTCTTCCTTGAGATTGGAACTCGCCAAAGCCCAATGCCCGATTTCTGGCTCAAACTACGGTTAGGGTTAGGGTTAGGGTTCCGCCTAGGGTTAGGGTTGAGAAAACCACAAAGCCAGGAGCTCCAGGGACACACACCATGCGAAAGGCAGGCCAAGTTGAGTACGGTACAGCCAAAACCTTGCTGCCTCCTCTTCTTTCTGCTTGGAACTCACCATAGCCCACGGTGTGATTTCTGACGCACGCCTGGCATATGGTTATGGATACACCAAGAGTTAGACTTGAGAAAACCACAAAGCCAGGAGCTCCAGGGACGCTCACCATGCGAAAGGCAGGCCAAGGTGAGCGCAGTACAGCCAAAACCTTGCTGCCTCCTCTTCTGTCTGCTTGGAAGTCGCCACAGCCCACTGTGTGATTTCTGACGCACATTATGCTTATGGTTATCCATGCACCTAGCATTAGGGTTGAGAAAACCACAAGGCCAGGACCACCAGGGATGCTCACCATGCCAAAGGCAGGCCAAGGTGAGCACGGTATAGCCAAAACCTTGCTCCCTCTTCTTCTTTCTGATTGGAACTCACCACAGCCCAATGCTCGATTCCTGGCTCAAACTACGGTTAGGGTTAGGGTTAGGGTTCCGCCTAGGGTTAGGGTTGAGAAAACCACAAAGCCAGGAGCTCCAGGGACACACACCATGCGAAAGGCAGGCCAAGTTGAGTACGGTACAGCCAAAACCTTGCTGCCTCCTCTTCTTTCTGCTTGGAAGTCGCCACAGCCCACTGCGTGGTTTCTGACTCCAACTAGGCTTATGGTTATGGATACACCTAGAGTTAGGCTTGAGAAAACCACAAAGCCAGGAGCTCCAGGGATACTCACCCTGCTACAGTCAGGCCAAGGTGAGCACAGTACAGCCAAAACCTTGCTGCCTCCTCTTCTTCCTTGAGATTGGAACTCGCCACAGCCCAATGCCCGATTTCTGGCTCAAACTACGGTTAGGGTTAGGGTTAGGGTTCCGCCTAGGGTTAGGCTTGAGAAAACCACAAAGCCAGGAGCTCCAGGGACACACACCATGCGAAAGGCAGGCCAAGTTGAGTACGGTACAGCCAAAACCTTGCTGCCTCCTCTTCTTTCTGCTTGGAACTCACCATAGCCCACGGTGTGATTTCTGACGCACGCCTGGCATATGGTTATGGATACACCAAGAGTTAGACTTGAGAAAACCACAAAGCCAGGAGCTCCAGGGACGCTCACCATGCGAAAGGCAGGCCAAGGTGAGCGCAGTACAGCCAAAACCTTGCCGTCTCCTCTTGTGTCTGCTTGGAAGTCGCCACAGCCCACTGTGTGATTTCTGACGCACATTATGCTTATGGTTATCCATGCACCTAGCATTAGGGTTGAGAAAACCACAAGGCCAGGACCACCAGGGATGCTCACCATGCCAAAGGCAGGCCAAGGTGAGCACGGTATAGCCAAAACCTTGCTCCCTCTTCTTCTTTCTGATTGGAACTCACCACAGCCCAATGCTCGATTCCTGGCTCAAACTACGGTTAGGGTTAGGGTTAGGGTTCCGCCTAGGGTTAGGGTTGAGAAAACCACAAAGCCAGGAGCTCCAGGGACACACACCATGCGAAAGGCAGGCCAAGTTGAGTACGGTACAGCCAAAACCTTGCTGCCTCCTCTTCTTTCTGCTTGGAAGTCGCCACAGCCCACTGCGTGGTTTCAGACTCCAACTAGGCTTATGGTTATGGATACACCTAGAGTTAGGCTTGAGAAAACCACAAAGCCAGGAGCTCCAGGGATACTCACCCTGCTACAGTCAGGCCAAGGTGAGCACAGTACAGCCAAAACCTTGCTGCCTCCTCTTCTTCCTTGAGATTGGAACTCGCCAAAGCCCAATGCCCGATTTCTGGCTCAAACTACGGTTAGGGTTAGGGTTAGGGTTCCGCCTAGGGTTAGGGTTGAGAAAACCACAAAGCCAGGAGCTCCAGGGACACACACCATGCGAAAGGCAGGCCAAGTTGAGTACGGTACAGCCAAAACCTTGCTGCCTCCTCTTCTTTCTGCTTGGAACTCACCATAGCCCACGGTGTGATTTCTGACGCACGCCTGGCATATGGTTATGGATACACCAAGAGTTAGACTTGAGAAAACCACAAAGCCAGGAGCTCCAGGGACGCTCACCATGCGAAAGGCAGGCCAAGGTGAGTGCAGTACAGCCAAAACCTTGCTGCCTCCTCTTCTGTCTGCTTGGAAGTCGCCACAGCCCACTGTGTGATTTCTGACGCACATTATGCTTATGGTTATCCATGCACCTAGCATTAGGGTTGAGAAAACCACAAGGCCAGGACCACCAGGGATGCTCACCATGCCAAAGGCAGGCCAAGGTGAGCACGGTATAGCCAAAACCTTGCTCCCTCTTCTTCTTTCTGATTGGAACTCACCACAGCCCAATGCTCGATTCCTGGCTCAAACTACGGTTAGGGTTAGGGTTAGGGTTCCGCCTAGGGTTAGGGTTGAGAAAACCACAAAGCCAGGAGCTCCAGGGACACACACCATGCGAAAGGCAGGCCAAGTTGAGTACGGTACAGCCAAAACCTTGCTGCCTCCTCTTCTTTCTGCTTGGAAGTCGCCACAGCCCACTGTGTGGTTTCTGACTCCAACTAGGCTTATGGTTATGGATACACCTAGAGTTAGGCTTGAGAAAACCACAAAGCCAGGAGCTCCAGGGATACTCACCCTGCTACAGTCAGGCCAAGGTGAGCACAGTACAGCCAAAACCTTGCTGCCTCCTCTTCTTCCTTGAGATTGGAACTCGCCACAGCCCAATGCCCGATTTCTGGCTCAAACTACGGTTAGGGTTAGGGTTAGGGTTCCGCCTAGGGTTAGGGTTGAGAAAACCACAAAGCCAGGAGCTCCAGGGACACACACCATGCGAAAGGCAGGCCAAGTTGAGTACGGTACAGCCAAAACCTTGCTGCCTCCTCTTCTTTCTGCTTGGAACTCACCATAGCCCACTGTGTGATTTCTGACGCACGCCTGGCATATGGTTATGGATACACCAAGAGTTAGACTTGAGAAAACCACAAAGCCAGGAGCTCCAGGGACGCTCACCATGCGAAAGGCAGGCCAAGGTGAGCGCAGTACAGCCAAAACCTTGCTGCCTCCTCTTCTTTCTGCTTGGAAGTCGCCACAGCCCACTGCGTGGTTTCTGACTCCAACTAGGCTTATGGTTATGGATACACCTAGAGTTAGGCTTGAGAAAACCACAAAGCCAGGAGCTCCAGGGACACTCACCATGCGAAAGTCAGGCCAAGCTGAGTACGGTACAGCCAAAACCTTGCTGCCTCCTCTTCTTTCTGCTTGGAAGTCGCCACAGCCCACTGCGTGGTTTCTGACTCCAACTAGGCTTATGGTTATGGATACACCTAGAGTTAGGCTTGAGAAAACCACAAAGCCAGGAGCTCCAGGGATACTCACCCTGCTACAGTCAGGCCAAGGTGAGCACAGTACAGCCAAAACCTTGCTGCCTCCTCTTCTTCCTTGAGATTGGAACTCGCCACAGCCCAATGCCCGATTTCTGGCTCAAACTACGGTTAGGGTTAGGGTTAGGGTTCCGCCTAGGGTTAGGCTTGAGAAAACCACAAAGC
The DNA here is from genome assembly GCF_965178545.1 of Coloeus monedula. NCBI lineage: Eukaryota > Metazoa > Chordata > Aves > Passeriformes > Corvidae > Coloeus > Coloeus monedula. The sequence continues at coordinate 31,979,376 of NC_138782.1, read as the reverse complement.
CAGGAGCTCCAGGGACACACACCATGCGAAAGGCAGGCCAAGTTGAGTACGGTACAGCCAAAACCTTGCTGCCTCCTCTTCTTTCTGATTGGAACTCACCACAGCCCACTGCGTGGTTTCTGACTCCAACTAGGCTTATGGTTATGGATACACCTAGAGTTAGACTTGAGAAAACCACAAAGCCAGGAGCTCCAGGGACACTCACCATGCGAAAGTCAGGCCAAGCTGAGCGCAGTACAGCCAAAACCTTGCTGCCTCCTCTTCTTTCTGCTTGGAAGTCACCACAGCCCACTGCGTGGTTTCTTTCTCCAACTAGGCTTATGGTTATGGATACACCTAGAGTTAGGCTTGAGAAAACCACAAAGCCAGGAGCTCCAGGGATACTCACCCTGCTACAGTCAGGCCAAGGTGAGCACAGTACAGCCAAAACCTTGCTGCCTCCTCTTCTTCCTTGAGATTGGAACTCGCCACAGCCCAATGCCCGATTTCTGGCTCAAACTACGGTTAGGGTTAGGGTTAGGGTTCCGCCTAGGGTTAGGGTTGAGAAAACCACAAAGCCAGGAGCTCCAGGGACACACACCATGCGAAAGGCAGGCCAAGTTGAGTACGGTACAGCCAAAACCTTGCTGCCTCCTCTTCTTTCTGCTTGGAACTCACCATAGCCCACGGTGTGATTTCTGACGCACGCCTGGCATATGGTTATGGATACACCAAGAGTTAGACTTGAGAAAACCACAAAGCCAGGAGCTCCAGGGACGCTCACCATGCGAAAGGCAGGCCAAGGTGAGCGCAGTACAGCCAAAACCTTGCCGTCTCCTCTTGTGTCTGCTTGGAAGTCGCCACAGCCCACTGTGTGATTTCTGACGCACATTATGCTTATGGTTATCCATGCACCTAGCATTAGGGTTGAGAAAACCACAAGGCCAGGACCACCAGGGATGCTCACCATGCCAAAGGCAGGCCAAGGTGAGCACGGTATAGCCAAAACCTTGCTCCCTCTTCTTCTTTCTGATTGGAACTCACCACAGCCCAATGCTCGATTCCTGGCTCAAACTACGGTTAGGGTTAGGGTTAGGGTTCCGCCTAGGGTTAGGGTTGAGAAAACCACAAAGCCAGGAGCTCCAGGGACGCTCACCATGCGAAAGGCAGGCCAAGGTGAGCGCAGTACAGCCAAAACCTTGCTGCCTCCTCTTCTGTCTGCTTGGAAGTCGCCACAGCCCACTGTGTGATTTCTGACGCACATTATGCTTATGGTTATCCATGCACCTAGCATTAGGGTTGAGAAAACCACAAGGCCAGGACCACCAGGGATGCTCACCATGCCAAAGGCAGGCCAAGGTGAGCACGGTATAGCCAAAACCTTGCTCCCTCTTCTTCTTTCTGATTGGAACTCACCACAGCCCAATGCTCGATTCCTGGCTCAAACTACGGTTAGGGTTAGGGTTAGGGTTCCGCCTAGGGTTAGGGTTGAGAAAACCACAAAGCCAGGAGCTCCAGGGACACACACCATGCGAAAGGCAGGCCAAGTTGAGTACGGTACAGCCAAAACCTTGCTGCCTCCTCTTCTTTCTGCTTGGAAGTCGCCACAGCCCACTGCGTGGTTTCTGACTCCAACTAGGCTTATGGTTATGGATACACCTAGAGTTAGGCTTGAGAAAACCACAAAGCCAGGAGCTCCAGGGATACTCACCCTGCTACAGTCAGGCCAAGGTGAGCACAGTACAGCCAAAACCTTGCTGCCTCCTCTTCTTCCTTGAGATTGGAACTCGCCACAGCCCAATGCCCGATTTCTGGCTCAAACTACGGTTAGGGTTAGGGTTAGGGTTCCGCCTAGGGTTAGGGTTGAGAAAACCACAAAGCCAGGAGCTCCAGGGACACACACCATGCGAAAGGCAGGCCAAGTTGAGTACGGTACAGCCAAAACCTTGCTGCCTCCTCTTCTTTCTGCTTGGAAGTCGCCACAGCCCACTGCGTGGTTTCTGACTCCAACTAGGCTTATGGTTATGGATACACCTAGAGTTAGGCTTGAGAAAACCACAAAGCCAGGAGCTCCAGGGACACTCACCATGCGAAAGTCAGGCCAAGCTGAGCGCAGTACAGCCAAAACCTTGCTGCCTCCTCTTCTTTCTGCTTGGAAGTCGCCACAGCCCACTGCGTGGTTTCTGACTCCAACTAGGCTTATGGTTATGGATACACCTAGAGTTAGGCTTGAGAAAACCACAAAGCCAGGAGCTCCAGGGATACTCACCCTGCTACAGTCAGGCCAAGGTGAGCACAGTACAGCCAAAACCTTGCTGCCTCCTCTTCTTCCTTGAGATTGGAACTCGCCACAGCCCAATGCCCGATTTCTGGCTCAAACTACGGTTAGGGTTAGGGTTAGGGTTCCGCCTAGGGTTAGGGTTGAGAAAACCACAAAGCCAGGAGCTCCAGGGACACACACCATGCGAAAGGCAGGCCAAGTTGAGTACGGTACAGCCAAAACCTTGCTGCCTCCTCTTCTTTCTGATTGGAACTCACCACAGCCCACTGCGTGGTTTCTGACTCCAACTAGGCTTATGGTTATGGATACACCTAGAGTTAGGCTTGAGAAAACCACAAAGCCAGGAGCTCCAGGGACACTCACCATGCGAAAGTCAGGCCAAGCTGAGCGCAGTACAGCCAAAACCTTGCTGCCTCCTCTTCTTTCTGCTTGGAAGTCACCACAGCCCACTGCGTGGTTTCTGACTCCAACTAGGCTTATGGTTATGGATACACCTAGAGTTAGGCTTGAGAAAACCACAAAGCCAGGAGCTCCAGGGATACTCACCCTGCTACAGTCAGGCCAAGTTGAGTACGGTACAGCCAAAACCTTGCTGCCTCCTCTTCTTTCTGCTTGGAACTCACCATAGCCCACGGTGTGATTTCTGACGCACGCCTGGCATATGGTTATGGATACACCAAGAGTTAGACTTGAGAAAACCACAAAGCCAGGAGCTCCAGGGACGCTCACCATGCGAAAGGCAGGCCAAGGTGAGCGCAGTACAGCCAAAACCTTGCTGCCTCCTCTTCTGTCTGCTTGGAAGTCGCCACAGCCCACTGTGTGATTTCTGACGCACATTATGCTTATGGTTATCCATGCACCTAGCATTAGGGTTGAGAAAACCACAAGGCCAGGACCACCAGGGATGCTCACCATGCCAAAGGCAGGCCAAGGTGAGCACGGTATAGCCAAAACCTTGCTCCCTCTTCTTCTTTCTGATTGGAACTCACCACAGCCCAATGCTCGATTCCTGGCTCAAACTACGGTTAGGGTTAGGGTTAGGGTTCCGCCTAGGGTTAGGGTTGAGAAAACCACAAAGCCAGGAGCTCCAGGGACGCTCACCATGCGAAAGGCAGGCCAAGGTGAGCGCAGTACAGCCAAAACCTTGCTGCCTCCTCTTCTGTCTGCTTGGAAGTCGCCACAGCCCACTGTGTGATTTCTGACGCACATTATGCTTATGGTTATCCATGCACCTAGCATTAGGGTTGAGAAAACCACAAGGCCAGGACCACCAGGGATGCTCACCATGCCAAAGGCAGGCCAAGGTGAGCACGGTATAGCCAAAACCTTGCTCCCTCTTCTTCTTTCTGATTGGAACTCACCACAGCCCAATGCTCGATTCCTGGCTCAAACTACGGTTAGGGTTAGGGTTAGGGTTCCGCCTAGGGTTAGGGTTGAGAAAACCACAAAGCCAGGAGCTCCAGGGACACACACCATGCGAAAGGCAGGCCAAGTTGAGTACGGTACAGCCAAAACCTTGCTGCCTCCTCTTCTTTCTGCTTGGAAGTCGCCACAGCCCACTGCGTGGTTTCTGACTCCAACTAGGCTTATGGTTATGGATACACCTAGAGTTAGGCTTGAGAAAACCACAAAGCCAGGAGCTCCAGGGATACTCACCCTGCTACAGTCAGGCCAAGGTGAGCACAGTACAGCCAAAACCTTGCTGCCTCCTCTTCTTCCTTGAGATTGGAACTCGCCACAGCCCAATGCCCGATTTCTGGCTCAAACTACGGTTAGGGTTAGGGTTAGGGTTCTGCCTAGGGTTAGGGTTGAGAAAACCACAAAGCCAGGAGCTCCAGGGACACACACCATGCGAAAGGCAGGCCAAGGTGAGCGCAGTACAGCCAAAACCTTGCCGTCTCCTCTTCTGTCTGCTTGGAAGTCGCCACAGCCCACTGTGTGATTTCTGACGCACATTATGCTTATGGTTATCCATGCACCTAGCATTAGGGTTGAGAAAACCACAAGGCCAGGACCACCAGGGATGCTCACCATGCCAAAGGCAGGCCAAGGTGAGCACGGTATAGCCAAAACCTTGCTCCCTCTTCTTCTTTCTGATTGGAACTCACCACAGCCCAATGCTCGATTCCTGGCTCAAACTACGGTTAGGGTTAGGGTTAGGGTTCCGCCTAGGGTTAGGGTTGAGAAAACCACAAAGCCAGGAGCTCCAGGGACACACACCATGCGAAAGGCAGGCCAAGTTGAGTACGGTACAGCCAAAACCTTGCTGCCTCCTCTTCTTTCTGCTTGGAAGTCGCCACAGCCCGCTGCGTGGTTTCTGACTCCAACTAGGCTTATGGTTATGGATACACCTAGAGTTAGGCTTGAGAAAACCACAAAGCCAGGAGCTCCAGGGATACTCACCCTGCTACAGTCAGGCCAAGGTGAGCACAGTACAGCCAAAACCTTGCTGCCTCCTCTTCTTCCTTGAGATTGGAACTCGCCACAGCCCAATGCCCGATTTCTGGCTCAAACTACGGTTAGGGTTAGGGTTAGGGTTCCGCCTAGGGTTAGGCTTGAGAAAACCACAAAGCCAGGAGCTCCAGGGACACACACCATGCGAAAGGCAGGCCAAGTTGAGTACGGTACAGCCAAAACCTTGCTGCCTCCTCTTCTTTCTGCTTGGAACTCACCATAGCCCACGGTGTGATTTCTGACGCACGCCTGGCATATGGTTATGGATACACCAAGAGTTAGACTTGAGAAAACCACAAAGCCAGGAGCTCCAGGGACGCTCACCATGCGAAAGGCAGGCCAAGGTGAGCGCAGTACAGCCAAAACCTTGCCGTCTCCTCTTGTGTCTGCTTGGAAGTCGCCACAGCCCACTGTGTGATTTCTGACGCACATTATGCTTATGGTTATCCATGCACCTAGCATTAGGGTTGAGAAAACCACAAGGCCAGGACCACCAGGGATGCTCACCATGCCAAAGGCAGGCCAAGGTGAGCACGGTATAGCCAAAACCTTGCTCCCTCTTCTTCTTTCTGATTGGAACTCACCACAGCCCAATGCTCGATTCCTGGCTCAAACTACGGTTAGGGTTAGGGTTAGGGTTCCGCCTAGGGTTAGGGTTGAGAAAACCACAAAGCCAGGAGCTCCAGGGACACACACCATGCGAAAGGCAGGCCAAGTTGAGTACGGTACAGCCAAAACCTTGCTGCCTCCTCTTCTTTCTGCTTGGAAGTCGCCACAGCCCACTGCGTGGTTTCTGACTCCAACTAGGCTTATGGTTATGGATACACCTAGAGTTAGGCTTGAGAAAACCACAAAGCCAGGAGCTCCAGGGATACTCACCCTGCTACAGTCAGGCCAAGGTGAGCACAGTACAGCCAAAACCTTGCTGCCTCCTCTTCTTCCTTGAGATTGGAACTCGCCAAAGCCCAATGCCCGATTTCTGGCTCAAACTACGGTTAGGGTTAGGGTTAGGGTTCCGCCTAGGGTTAGGGTTGAGAAAACCACAAAGCCAGGAGCTCCAGGGACACACACCATGCGAAAGGCAGGCCAAGTTGAGTACGGTACAGCCAAAACCTTGCTGCCTCCTCTTCTTTCTGCTTGGAACTCACCATAGCCCACGGTGTGATTTCTGACGCACGCCTGGCATATGGTTATGGATACACCAAGAGTTAGACTTGAGAAAACCACAAAGCCAGGAGCTCCAGGGACGCTCACCATGCGAAAGGCAGGCCAAGGTGAGTGCAGTACAGCCAAAACCTTGCTGCCTCCTCTTCTGTCTGCTTGGAAGTCGCCACAGCCCACTGTGTGATTTCTGACGCACATTATGCTTATGGTTATCCATGCACCTAGCATTAGGGTTGAGAAAACCACAAGGCCAGGACCACCAGGGATGCTCACCATGCCAAAGGCAGGCCAAGGTGAGCACGGTATAGCCAAAACCTTGCTCCCTCTTCTTCTTTCTGATTGGAACTCACCACAGCCCAATGCTCGATTCCTGGCTCAAACTACGGTTAGGGTTAGGGTTAGGGTTCCGCCTAGGGTTAGGGTTGAGAAAACCACAAAGCCAGGAGCTCCAGGGACACACACCATGCGAAAGGCAGGCCAAGTTGAGTACGGTACAGCCAAAACCTTGCTGCCTCCTCTTCTTTCTGCTTGGAAGTCGCCACAGCCCACTGTGTGGTTTCTGACTCCAACTAGGCTTATGGTTATGGATACACCTAGAGTTAGGCTTGAGAAAACCACAAAGCCAGGAGCTCCAGGGATACTCACCCTGCTACAGTCAGGCCAAGGTGAGCACAGTACAGCCAAAACCTTGCTGCCTCCTCTTCTTCCTTGAGATTGGAACTCGCCACAGCCCAATGCCCGATTTCTGGCTCAAACTACGGTTAGGGTTAGGGTTAGGGTTCCGCCTAGGGTTAGGGTTGAGAAAACCACAAAGCCAGGAGCTCCAGGGACACACACCATGCGAAAGGCAGGCCAAGTTGAGTACGGTACAGCCAAAACCTTGCTGCCTCCTCTTCTTTCTGCTTGGAACTCACCATAGCCCACTGTGTGATTTCTGACGCACGCCTGGCATATGGTTATGGATACACCAAGAGTTAGACTTGAGAAAACCACAAAGCCAGGAGCTCCAGGGACGCTCACCATGCGAAAGGCAGGCCAAGGTGAGCGCAGTACAGCCAAAACCTTGCTGCCTCCTCTTCTTTCTGCTTGGAAGTCGCCACAGCCCACTGCGTGGTTTCTGACTCCAACTAGGCTTATGGTTATGGATACACCTAGAGTTAGGCTTGAGAAAACCACAAAGCCAGGAGCTCCAGGGACACTCACCATGCGAAAGTCAGGCCAAGCTGAGTACGGTACAGCCAAAACCTTGCTGCCTCCTCTTCTTTCTGATTGGAACTCACCACAGCCCACTGCGTGGTTTCTGACTCCAACTAGGCTTATGGTTATGGATACACCTAGAGTTAGGCTTGAGAAAACCACAAAGCCAGGAGCTCCAGGGACACTCACCATGCGAAAGTCAGGCCAAGCTGAGCGCAGTACAGCCAAAACCTTGCTGCCTCCTCTTCTTTCTGCTTGGAAGTCACCACAGCCCACTGCGTGGTTTCTTTCTCCAACTAGGCTTATGGTTATGGATACACCTAGAGTTAGGCTTGAGAAAACCACAAAGCCAGGAGCTCCAGGGATACTCACCCTGCTACAGTCAGGCCAAGGTGAGCACAGTACAGCCAAAACCTTGCTGCCTCCTCTTCTTCCTTGAGATTGGAACTCGCCACAGCCCAATGCCCGATTTCTGGCTCAAACTACGGTTAGGGTTAGGGTTAGGGTTCCGCCTAGGGTTAGGGTTGAGAAAACCACAAAGCCAGGAGCTCCAGGGACACACACCATGCGAAAGGCAGGCCAAGTTGAGTACGGTACAGCCAAAACCTTGCTGCCTCCTCTTCTTTCTGCTTGGAACTCACCATAGCCCACGGTGTGATTTCTGACGCACGCCTGGCATATGGTTATGGATACACCAAGAGTTAGACTTGAGAAAACCACAAAGCCAGGAGCTCCAGGGACGCTCACCATGCGAAAGGCAGGCCAAGGTGAGCGCAGTACAGCCAAAACCTTGCCGTCTCCTCTTGTGTCTGCTTGGAAGTCGCCACAGCCCACTGTGTGATTTCTGACGCACATTATGCTTATGGTTATCCATGCACCTAGCATTAGGGTTGAGAAAACCACAAGGCCAGGACCACCAGGGATGCTCACCATGCCAAAGGCAGGCCAAGGTGAGCACGGTATAGCCAAAACCTTGCTCCCTCTTCTTCTTTCTGATTGGAACTCACCACAGCCCAATGCTCGATTCCTGGCTCAAACTACGGTTAGGGTTAGGGTTAGGGTTCCGCCTAGGGTTAGGGTTGAGAAAACCACAAAGCCAGGAGCTCCAGGGACGCTCACCATGCGAAAGGCAGGCCAAGGTGAGCGCAGTACAGCCAAAACCTTGCTGCCTCCTCTTCTGTCTGCTTGGAAGTCGCCACAGCCCACTGTGTGATTTCTGACGCACATTATGCTTATGGTTATCCATGCACCTAGCATTAGGGTTGAGAAAACCACAAGGCCAGGACCACCAGGGATGCTCACCATGCCAAAGGGAGGCCAAGGTGAGCACGGTATAGCCAAAACCTTGCTCCCTCTTCTTCTTTCTGATTGGAACTCACCACAGCCCAATGCTCAATTCCTGGCTCAAACTACGGTTAGGGTTAGGGTTAGGGTTCCGCCTAGGGTTAGGGTTGAGAAAACCACAAAGCCAGGAGCTCCAGGGACACACACCATGCGAAAGGCAGGCCAAGTTGAGTACGGTACAGCCAAAACCTTGCTGCCTCCTCTTCTTTCTGCTTGGAAGTCGCCACAGCCCACTGCGTGGTTTCTGACTCCAACTAGGCTTATGGTTATGGATACACCTAGAGTTAGGCTTGAGAAAACCACAAAGCCAGGAGCTCCAGGGATACTCACCCTGCTACAGTCAGGCCAAGGTGAGCACAGTACAGCCAAAACCTTGCTGCCTCCTCTTCTTCCTTGAGATTGGAACTCGCCACAGCCCAATGCCCGATTTCTGGCTCAAACTACGGTTAGGGTTAGGGTTAGGGTTCCGCCTAGGGTTAGGGTTGAGAAAACTACAAAGCCAGGAGCTCCAGGGACACACACCATGCGAAAGGCAGGCCAAGGTGAGCGCAGTACAGCCAAAACCTTGCCGTCTCCTCTTGTGTCTGCTTGGAAGTCGCCACAGCCCACTGTGTGATTTCTGACGCACATTATGCTTATGGTTATCCATGCACCTAGCATTAGGGTTGAGAAAACCACAAGGCCAGGACCACCAGGGATGCTCACCATGCCAAAGGCAGGCCAAGGTGAGCACGGTATAGCCAAAACCTTGCTCCCTCTTCTTCTTTCTGATTGGAACTCACCACAGCCCAATGCTCGATTCCTGGCTCAAACTACGGTTAGGGTTAGGGTTAGGGTTCCGCCTAGGGTTAGGGTTGAGAAAACCACAAAGCCAGGAGCTCCAGGGACACACACCATGCGAAAGGCAGGCCAAGTTGAGTACGGTACAGCCAAAACCTTGCTGCCTCCTCTTCTTTCTGCTTGGAAGTCGCCACAGCCCACTGCGTGGTTTCTGACTCCAACTAGGCTTATGGTTATGGATACACCTAGAGTTAGGCTTGAGAAAACCACAAAGCCAGGAGCTCCAGGGATACTCACCCTGCTACAGTCAGGCCTAGGTGAGCACAGTACAGCCAAAACCTTGCTGCCTCCTCTTCTTCCTTGAGATTGGAACTCGCCACAGCCCAATGCCCGATTTCTGGCTCAAACTACGGTTAGGGTTAGGGTTAGGGTTCCGCCTAGGGTTAGGGTTGAGAAAACCACAAAGCCAGGAGCTCCAGGGACACACACCATGCGAAAGGCAGGCCAAGGTGAGCGCAGTACAGCCAAAACCTTGCCGTCTCCTCTTGTGTCTGCTTGGAAGTCGCCACAGCCCACTGTGTGATTTCTGACGCACATTATGCTTATGGTTATCCATGCACCTAGCATTAGGGTTGAGAAAACCACAAGGCCAGGACCACCAGGGATGCTCACCATGCCAAAGGCAGGCCAAGGTGAGCACGGTATAGCCAAAACCTTGCTCCCTCTTCTTCTTTCTGATTGGAACTCACCACAGCCCAATGCTCGATTCCTGGCTCAAACTACGGTTAGGGTTAGGGTTAGGGTTCCGCCTAGGGTTAGGGTTGAGAAAACCACAAAGCCAGGAGCTCCAGGGACACACACCATGCGAAAGGCAGGCCAAGTTGAGTACGGTACAGCCAAAACCTTGCTGCCTCCTCTTCTTTCTGCTTGGAAGTCGCCACAGCCCACTGCGTGGTTTCTGACTCCAACTAGGCTTATGGTTATGGATACACCTAGAGTTAGGCTTGAGAAAACCACAAAGCCAGGAGCTCCAGGGATACTCACCCTGCTACAGTCAGGCCAAGGTGAGCACAGTACAGCCAAAACCTTGCTGCCTCCTCTTCTTCCTTGAGATTGGAACTCGCCACAGCCCAATGCCCGATTTCTGGCTCAAACTACGGTTAGGGTTAGGGTTAGGGTTCCGCCTAGGGTTAGGCTTGAGAAAACCACAAAGCCAGGAGCTCCAGGGACACACACCATGCGAAAGGCAGGCCAAGTTGAGTACGGTACAGCCAAAACCTTGCTGCCTCCTCTTCTTTCTGCTTGGAAGTCGCCACAGCCCACTGCGTGGTTTCTGACTCCAACTAGGCTTATGGTTATGGATACACCTAGAGTTAGGCTTGAGAAAACCACAAAGCCAGGAGCTCCAGGGACACTCACCATGCGAAAGTCAGGCCAAGCTGAGCGCAGTACAGCCAAAACCTTGCTGCCTCCTCTTCTTTCTGCTTGGAACTCACCACAGCCCACTGCGTGGTTTCTTTCTCCAACTAGGCTTATGGTTATGGATACACCTAGAGTTAGGCTTGAGAAAACCACAAAGCCAGGAGCTCCAGGGATACTCACCCTGCTACAGTCAGGCCAAGGTGAGCACAGTACAGCCAAAACCTTGCTGCCTCCTCTTCTTCCTTGAGATTGGAACTCGCCAAAGCCCAATGCCCGATTTCTGGCTCAAACTACGGTTAGGGTTAGGGTTAGGGTTCCGCCTAGGGTTAGGGTTGAGAAAACCACAAAGCCAGGAGCTCCAGGGACACACACCATGCGAAAGGCAGGCCAAGTTGAGTACGGTACAGCCAAAACCTTGCTGCCTCCTCTTCTTTCTGCTTGGAACTCACCATAGCCCACGGTGTGATTTCTGACGCACGCCTGGCATATGGTTATGGATACACCAAGAGTTAGACTTGAGAAAACCACAAAGCCAGGAGCTCCAGGGACGCTCACCATGCGAAAGGCAGGCCAAGGTGAGCGCAGTACAGCCAAAACCTTGCTGCCTCCTCTTCTGTCTGCTTGGAAGTCGCCACAGCCCACTGTGTGATTTCTGACGCACATTATGCTTATGGTTATCCATGCACCTAGCATTAGGGTTGAGAAAACCACAAGGCCAGGACCACCAGGGATGCTCACCATGCCAAAGGCAGGCCAAGGTGAGCACGGTATAGCCAAAACCTTGCTCCCTCTTCTTCTTTCTGATTGGAACTCACCACAGCCCAATGCTCGATTCCTGGCTCAAACTACGGTTAGGGTTAGGGTTAGGGTTCCGCCTAGGGTTAGGGTTGAGAAAACCACAAAGCCAGGAGCTCCAGGGACACACACCATGCGAAAGGCAGGCCAAGTTGAGTACGGTACAGCCAAAACCTTGCTGCCTCCTCTTCTTTCTGCTTGGAAGTCGCCACAGCCCACTGCGTGGTTTCTGACTCCAACTAGGCTTATGGTTATGGATACACCTAGAGTTAGGCTTGAGAAAACCACAAAGCCAGGAGCTCCAGGGATACTCACCCTGCTACAGTCAGGCCAAGGTGAGCACAGTACAGCCAAAACCTTGCTGCCTCCTCTTCTTCCTTGAGATTGGAACTCGCCACAGCCCAATGCCCGATTTCTGGCTCAAACTACGGTTAGGGTTAGGGTTAGGGTTCCGCCTAGGGTTAGGCTTGAGAAAACCACAAAGCCAGGAGCTCCAGGGACACACACCATGCGAAAGGCAGGCCAAGTTGAGTACGGTACAGCCAAAACCTTGCTGCCTCCTCTTCTTTCTGCTTGGAACTCACCATAGCCCACGGTGTGATTTCTGACGCACGCCTGGCATATGGTTATGGATACACCAAGAGTTAGACTTGAGAAAACCACAAAGCCAGGAGCTCCAGGGACGCTCACCATGCGAAAGGCAGGCCAAGGTGAGCGCAGTACAGCCAAAACCTTGCCGTCTCCTCTTGTGTCTGCTTGGAAGTCGCCACAGCCCACTGTGTGATTTCTGACGCACATTATGCTTATGGTTATCCATGCACCTAGCATTAGGGTTGAGAAAACCACAAGGCCAGGACCACCAGGGATGCTCACCATGCCAAAGGCAGGCCAAGGTGAGCACGGTATAGCCAAAACCTTGCTCCCTCTTCTTCTTTCTGATTGGAACTCACCACAGCCCAATGCTCGATTCCTGGCTCAAACTACGGTTAGGGTTAGGGTTAGGGTTCCGCCTAGGGTTAGGGTTGAGAAAACCACAAAGCCAGGAGCTCCAGGGACACACACCATGCGAAAGGCAGGCCAAGTTGAGTACGGTACAGCCAAAACCTTGCTGCCTCCTCTTCTTTCTGCTTGGAAGTCGCCACAGCCCACTGTGTGGTTTCTGACTCCAACTAGGCTTATGGTTATGGATACACCTAGAGTTAGGCTTGAGAAAACCACAAAGCCAGGAGCTCCAGGGATACTCACCCTGCTACAGTCAGGCCAAGGTGAGCACAGTACAGCCAAAACCTTGCTGCCTCCTCTTCTTCCTTGAGATTGGAACTCGCCACAGCCCAATGCCCGATTTCTGGCTCAAACTACGGTTAGGGTTAGGGTTAGGGTTCCGCCTAGGGTTAGGGTTGAGAAAACCACAAAGCCAGGAGCTCCAGGGACACACACCATGCGAAAGGCAGGCCAAGTTGAGTACGGTACAGCCAAAACCTTGCTGCCTCCTCTTCTTTCTGCTTGGAACTCACCATAGCCCACTGTGTGATTTCTGACGCACGCCTGGCATATGGTTATGGATACACCAAGAGTTAGACTTGAGAAAACCACAAAGCCAGGAGCTCCAGGGACGCTCACCATGCGAAAGGCAGGCCAAGGTGAGCGCAGTACAGCCAAAACCTTGCTGCCTCCTCTTCTTTCTGCTTGGAAGTCGCCACAGCCCACTGCGTGGTTTCTGACTCCAACTAGGCTTATGGTTATGGATACACCTAGAGTTAGGCTTGAGAAAACCACAAAGCCAGGAGCTCCAGGGACACTCACCATGCGAAAGTCAGGCCAAGCTGAGTACGGTACAGCCAAAACCTTGCTGCCTCCTCTTCTTTCTGCTTGGAAGTCGCCACAGCCCACTGCGTGGTTTCTGACTCCAACTAGGCTTATGGTTATGGATACACCTAGAGTTAGGCTTGAGAAAACCACAAAGCCAGGAGCTCCAGGGATACTCACCCTGCTACAGTCAGGCCAAGGTGAGCACAGTACAGCCAAAACCTTGCTGCCTCCTCTTCTTCCTTGAGATTGGAACTCGCCACAGCCCAATGCCCGATTTCTGGCTCAAACTACGGTTAGGGTTAGGGTTAGGGTTCCGCCTAGGGTTAGGCTTGAGAAAACCACAAAGCCAGGAGCTCCAGGGACACACACCATGCGAAAGGCAGGCCAAGTTGAGTACGGTACAGCCAAAACCTTGCTGCCTCCTCTTCTTTCTGATTGGAACTCACCACAGCCCACTGCGTGGTTTCTGACTCCAACTAGGCTTATGGTTATGGATACACCTAGAGTTAGACTTGAGAAAACCACAAAGCCAGGAGCTCCAGGGACACTCACCATGCGAAAGTCAGGCCAAGCTGAGCGCAGTACAGCCAAAACCTTGCTGCCTCCTCTTCTTTCTGCTTGGAAGTCACCACAGCCCACTGCGTGGTTTCTTTCTCCAACTAGGCTTATGGTTATGGATACACCTAGAGTTAGGCTTGAGAAAACCACAAAGCCAGGAGCTCCAGGGATACTCACCCTGCTACAGTCAGGCCAAGGTGAGCACAGTACAGCCAAAACCTTGCTGCCTCCTCTTCTTCCTTGAGATTGGAACTCGCCACAGCCCAATGCCCGATTTCTGGCTCAAACTACGGTTAGGGTTAGGGTTAGGGTTCCGCCTAGGGTTAGGGTTGAGAAAACCACAAAGCCAGGAGCTCCAGGGACACACACCATGCGAAAGGCAGGCCAAGTTGAGTACGGTACAGCCAAAACCTTGCTGCCTCCTCTTCTTTCTGCTTGGAACTCACCATAGCCCACGGTGTGATTTCTGACGCACGCCTGGCATATGGTTATGGATACACCAAGAGTTAGACTTGAGAAAACCACAAAGCCAGGAGCTCCAGGGACGCTCACCATGCGAAAGGCAGGCCAAGGTGAGCGCAGTACAGCCAAAACCTTGCCGTCTCCTCTTGTGTCTGCTTGGAAGTCGCCACAGCCCACTGTGTGATTTCTGACGCACATTATGCTTATGGTTATCCATGCACCTAGCATTAGGGTTGAGAAAACCACAAGGCCAGGACCACCAGGGATGCTCACCATGCCAAAGGCAGGCCAAGGTGAGCACGGTATAGCCAAAACCTTGCTCCCTCTTCTTCTTTCTGATTGGAACTCACCACAGCCCAATGCTCGATTCCTGGCTCAAACTACGGTTAGGGTTAGGGTTAGGGTTCCGCCTAGGGTTAGGGTTGAGAAAACCACAAAGCCAGGAGCTCCAGGGACGCTCACCATGCGAAAGGCAGGCCAAGGTGAGCGCAGTACAGCCAAAACCTTGCTGCCTCCTCTTCTGTCTGCTTGGAAGTCGCCACAGCCCACTGTGTGATTTCTGACGCACATTATGCTTATGGTTATCCATGCACCTAGCATTAGGGTTGAGAAAACCACAAGGCCAGGACCACCAGGGATGCTCACCATGCCAAAGGCAGGCCAAGGTGAGCACGGTATAGCCAAAACCTTGCTCCCTCTTCTTCTTTCTGATTGGAACTCACCACAGCCCAATGCTCGATTCCTGGCTCAAACTACGGTTAGGGTTAGGGTTAGGGTTCCGCCTAGGGTTAGGGTTGAGAAAACCACAAAGCCAGGAGCTCCAGGGACACACACCATGCGAAAGGCAGGCCAAGTTGAGTACGGTACAGCCAAAACCTTGCTGCCTCCTCTTCTTTCTGCTTGGAAGTCGCCACAGCCCACTGCGTGGTTTCTGACTCCAACTAGGCTTATGGTTATGGATACACCTAGAGTTAGGCTTGAGAAAACCACAAAGCCAGGAGCTCCAGGGATACTCACCCTGCTACAGTCAGGCCAAGGTGAGCACAGTACAGCCAAAACCTTGCTGCCTCCTCTTCTTCCTTGAGATTGGAACTCGCCACAGCCCAATGCCCGATTTCTGGCTCAAACTACGGTTAGGGTTAGGGTTAGGGTTCCGCCTAGGGTTAGGGTTGAGAAAACCACAAAGCCAGGAGCTCCAGGGACACACACCATGCGAAAGGCAGGCCAAGTTGAGTACGGTACAGCCAAAACCTTGCTGCCTCCTCTTCTTTCTGCTTGGAAGTCGCCACAGCCCACTGCGTGGTTTCTGACTCCAACTAGGCTTATGGTTATGGATACACCTAGAGTTAGGCTTGAGAAAACCACAAAGCCAGGAGCTCCAGGGACACTCACCATGCGAAAGTCAGGCCAAGCTGAGCGCAGTACAGCCAAAACCTTGCTGCCTCCTCTTCTTTCTGCTTGGAAGTCGCCACAGCCCACTGCGTGGTTTCTGACTCCAACTAGGCTTATGGTTATGGATACACCTAGAGTTAGGCTTGAGAAAACCACAAAGCCAGGAGCTCCAGGGATACTCACCCTGCTACAGTCAGGCCAAGGTGAGCACAGTACAGCCAAAACCTTGCTGCCTCCTCTTCTTCCTTGAGATTGGAACTCGCCACAGCCCAATGCCCGATTTCTGGCTCAAACTACGGTTAGGGTTAGGGTTAGGGTTCCGCCTAGGGTTAGGGTTGAGAAAACCACAAAGCCAGGAGCTCCAGGGACACACACCATGCGAAAGGCAGGCCAAGTTGAGTACGGTACAGCCAAAACCTTGCTGCCTCCTCTTCTTTCTGATTGGAACTCACCACAGCCCACTGCGTGGTTTCTGACTCCAACTAGGCTTATGGTTATGGATACACCTAGAGTTAGGCTTGAGAAAACCACAAAGCCAGGAGCTCCAGGGACACTCACCATGCGAAAGTCAGGCCAAGCTGAGCGCAGTACAGCCAAAACCTTGCTGCCTCCTCTTCTTTCTGCTTGGAAGTCACCACAGCCCACTGCGTGGTTTCTGACTCCAACTAGGCTTATGGTTATGGATACACCTAGAGTTAGGCTTGAGAAAACCACAAAGCCAGGAGCTCCAGGGATACTCACCCTGCTACAGTCAGGCCAAGTTGAGTACGGTACAGCCAAAACCTTGCTGCCTCCTCTTCTTTCTGCTTGGAACTCACCATAGCCCACGGTGTGATTTCTGACGCACGCCTGGCATATGGTTATGGATACACCAAGAGTTAGACTTGAGAAAACCACAAAGCCAGGAGCTCCAGGGACGCTCACCATGCGAAAGGCAGGCCAAGGTGAGCGCAGTACAGCCAAAACCTTGCTGCCTCCTCTTCTGTCTGCTTGGAAGTCGCCACAGCCCACTGTGTGATTTCTGACGCACATTATGCTTATGGTTATCCATGCACCTAGCATTAGGGTTGAGAAAACCACAAGGCCAGGACCACCAGGGATGCTCACCATGCCAAAGGCAGGCCAAGGTGAGCACGGTATAGCCAAAACCTTGCTCCCTCTTCTTCTTTCTGATTGGAACTCACCACAGCCCAATGCTCGATTCCTGGCTCAAACTACGGTTAGGGTTAGGGTTAGGGTTCCGCCTAGGGTTAGGGTTGAGAAAACCACAAAGCCAGGAGCTCCAGGGACGCTCACCATGCGAAAGGCAGGCCAAGGTGAGCGCAGTACAGCCAAAACCTTGCTGCCTCCTCTTCTGTCTGCTTGGAAGTCGCCACAGCCCACTGTGTGATTTCTGACGCACATTATGCTTATGGTTATCCATGCACCTAGCATTAGGGTTGAGAAAACCACAAGGCCAGGACCACCAGGGATGCTCACCATGCCAAAGGCAGGCCAAGGTGAGCACGGTATAGCCAAAACCTTGCTCCCTCTTCTTCTTTCTGATTGGAACTCACCACAGCCCAATGCTCGATTCCTGGCTCAAACTACGGTTAGGGTTAGGGTTAGGGTTCCGCCTAGGGTTAGGGTTGAGAAAACCACAAAGCCAGGAGCTCCAGGGACACACACCATGCGAAAGGCAGGCCAAGTTGAGTACGGTACAGCCAAAACCTTGCTGCCTCCTCTTCTTTCTGCTTGGAAGTCGCCACAGCCCACTGCGTGGTTTCTGACTCCAACTAGGCTTATGGTTATGGATACACCTAGAGTTAGGCTTGAGAAAACCACAAAGCCAGGAGCTCCAGGGATACTCACCCTGCTACAGTCAGGCCAAGGTGAGCACAGTACAGCCAAAACCTTGCTGCCTCCTCTTCTTCCTTGAGATTGGAACTCGCCACAGCCCAATGCCCGATTTCTGGCTCAAACTACGGTTAGGGTTAGGGTTAGGGTTCTGCCTAGGGTTAGGGTTGAGAAAACCACAAAGCCAGGAGCTCCAGGGACACACACCATGCGAAAGGCAGGCCAAGGTGAGCGCAGTACAGCCAAAACCTTGCCGTCTCCTCTTCTGTCTGCTTGGAAGTCGCCACAGCCCACTGTGTGATTTCTGACGCACATTATGCTTATGGTTATCCATGCACCTAGCATTAGGGTTGAGAAAACCACAAGGCCAGGACCACCAGGGATGCTCACCATGCCAAAGGCAGGCCAAGGTGAGCACGGTATAGCCAAAACCTTGCTCCCTCTTCTTCTTTCTGATTGGAACTCACCACAGCCCAATGCTCGATTCCTGGCTCAAACTACGGTTAGGGTTAGGGTTAGGGTTCCGCCTAGGGTTAGGGTTGAGAAAACCACAAAGCCAGGAGCTCCAGGGACACACACCATGCGAAAGGCAGGCCAAGTTGAGTACGGTACAGCCAAAACCTTGCTGCCTCCTCTTCTTTCTGCTTGGAAGTCGCCACAGCCCGCTGCGTGGTTTCTGACTCCAACTAGGCTTATGGTTATGGATACACCTAGAGTTAGGCTTGAGAAAACCACAAAGCCAGGAGCTCCAGGGATACTCACCCTGCTACAGTCAGGCCAAGGTGAGCACAGTACAGCCAAAACCTTGCTGCCTCCTCTTCTTCCTTGAGATTGGAACTCGCCACAGCCCAATGCCCGATTTCTGGCTCAAACTACGGTTAGGGTTAGGGTTAGGGTTCCGCCTAGGGTTAGGCTTGAGAAAACCACAAAGCCAGGAGCTCCAGGGACACACACCATGCGAAAGGCAGGCCAAGTTGAGTACGGTACAGCCAAAACCTTGCTGCCTCCTCTTCTTTCTGCTTGGAACTCACCATAGCCCACGGTGTGATTTCTGACGCACGCCTGGCATATGGTTATGGATACACCAAGAGTTAGACTTGAGAAAACCACAAAGCCAGGAGCTCCAGGGACGCTCACCATGCGAAAGGCAGGCCAAGGTGAGCGCAGTACAGCCAAAACCTTGCCGTCTCCTCTTGTGTCTGCTTGGAAGTCGCCACAGCCCACTGTGTGATTTCTGACGCACATTATGCTTATGGTTATCCATGCACCTAGCATTAGGGTTGAGAAAACCACAAGGCCAGGACCACCAGGGATGCTCACCATGCCAAAGGCAGGCCAAGGTGAGCACGGTATAGCCAAAACCTTGCTCCCTCTTCTTCTTTCTGATTGGAACTCACCACAGCCCAATGCTCGATTCCTGGCTCAAACTACGGTTAGGGTTAGGGTTAGGGTTCCGCCTAGGGTTAGGGTTGAGAAAACCACAAAGCCAGGAGCTCCAGGGACACACACCATGCGAAAGGCAGGCCAAGTTGAGTACGGTACAGCCAAAACCTTGCTGCCTCCTCTTCTTTCTGCTTGGAAGTCGCCACAGCCCACTGCGTGGTTTCTGACTCCAACTAGGCTTATGGTTATGGATACACCTAGAGTTAGGCTTGAGAAAACCACAAAGCCAGGAGCTCCAGGGATACTCACCCTGCTACAGTCAGGCCAAGGTGAGCACAGTACAGCCAAAACCTTGCTGCCTCCTCTTCTTCCTTGAGATTGGAACTCGCCAAAGCCCAATGCCCGATTTCTGGCTCAAACTACGGTTAGGGTTAGGGTTAGGGTTCCGCCTAGGGTTAGGGTTGAGAAAACCACAAAGCCAGGAGCTCCAGGGACACACACCATGCGAAAGGCAGGCCAAGTTGAGTACGGTACAGCCAAAACCTTGCTGCCTCCTCTTCTTTCTGCTTGGAACTCACCATAGCCCACGGTGTGATTTCTGACGCACGCCTGGCATATGGTTATGGATACACCAAGAGTTAGACTTGAGAAAACCACAAAGCCAGGAGCTCCAGGGACGCTCACCATGCGAAAGGCAGGCCAAGGTGAGTGCAGTACAGCCAAAACCTTGCTGCCTCCTCTTCTGTCTGCTTGGAAGTCGCCACAGCCCACTGTGTGATTTCTGACGCACATTATGCTTATGGTTATCCATGCACCTAGCATTAGGGTTGAGAAAACCACAAGGCCAGGACCACCAGGGATGCTCACCATGCCAAAGGCAGGCCAAGGTGAGCACAGTACAGCCAAAACCTTGCTCCCTCTTCTTCTTTCTGATTGGAACTCACCACAGCCCAATGCTCGATTCCTGGCTCAAACTACGGTTAGGGTTAGGGTTAGGGTTCCGCCTAGGGTTAGGGTTGAGAAAACCACAAAGCCAGGAGCTCCAGGGACACACACCATGCGAAAGGCAGGCCAAGTTGAGTACGGTACAGCCAAAACCTTGCTGCCTCCTCTTCTTTCTGCTTGGAAGTCGCCACAGCCCACTGTGTGGTTTCTGACTCCAACTAGGCTTATGGTTATGGATACACCTAGAGTTAGGCTTGAGAAAACCACAAAGCCAGGAGCTCCAGGGATACTCACCCTGCTACAGTCAGGCCAAGGTGAGCACAGTACAGCCAAAACCTTGCTGCCTCCTCTTCTTCCTTGAGATTGGAACTCGCCACAGCCCAATGCCCGATTTCTGGCTCAAACTACGGTTAGGGTTAGGGTTAGGGTTCCGCCTAGGGTTAGGGTTGAGAAAACCACAAAGCCAGGAGCTCCAGGGACACACACCATGCGAAAGGCAGGCCAAGTTGAGTACGGTACAGCCAAAACCTTGCTGCCTCCTCTTCTTTCTGCTTGGAACTCACCATAGCCCACTGTGTGATTTCTGACGCACGCCTGGCATATGGTTATGGATACACCAAGAGTTAGACTTGAGAAAACCACAAAGCCAGGAGCTCCAGGGACGCTCACCATGCGAAAGGCAGGCCAAGGTGAGCGCAGTACAGCCAAAACCTTGCTGCCTCCTCTTCTTTCTGCTTGGAAGTCGCCACAGCCCACTGCGTGGTTTCTGACTCCAACTAGGCTTATGGTTATGGATACACCTAGAGTTAGGCTTGAGAAAACCACAAAGCCAGGAGCTCCAGGGACACTCACCATGCGAAAGTCAGGCCAAGCTGAGTACGGTACAGCCAAAACCTTGCTGCCTCCTCTTCTTTCTGATTGGAACTCACCACAGCCCACTGCGTGGTTTCTGACTCCAACTAGGCTTATGGTTATGGATACACCTAGAGTTAGGCTTGAGAAAACCACAAAGCCAGGAGCTCCAGGGACACTCACCATGCGAAAGTCAGGCCAAGCTGAGCGCAGTACAGCCAAAACCTTGCTGCCTCCTCTTCTTTCTGCTTGGAAGTCACCACAGCCCACTGCGTGGTTTCTTTCTCCAACTAGGCTTATGGTTATGGATACACCTAGAGTTAGGCTTGAGAAAACCACAAAGCCAGGAGCTCCAGGGATACTCACCCTGCTACAGTCAGGCCAAGGTGAGCACAGTACAGCCAAAACCTTGCTGCCTCCTCTTCTTCCTTGAGATTGGAACTCGCCACAGCCCAATGCCCGATTTCTGGCTCAAACTACGGTTAGGGTTAGGGTTAGGGTTCCGCCTAGGGTTAGGGTTGAGAAAACCACAAAGCCAGGAGCTCCAGGGACACACACCATGCGAAAGGCAGGCCAAGTTGAGTACGGTACAGCCAAAACCTTGCTGCCTCCTCTTCTTTCTGCTTGGAACTCACCATAGCCCACGGTGTGATTTCTGACGCACGCCTGGCATATGGTTATGGATACACCAAGAGTTAGACTTGAGAAAACCACAAAGCCAGGAGCTCCAGGGACGCTCACCATGCGAAAGGCAGGCCAAGGTGAGCGCAGTACAGCCAAAACCTTGCCGTCTCCTCTTGTGTCTGCTTGGAAGTCGCCACAGCCCACTGTGTGATTTCTGACGCACATTATGCTTATGGTTATCCATGCACCTAGCATTAGGGTTGAGAAAACCACAAGGCCAGGACCACCAGGGATGCTCACCATGCCAAAGGCAGGCCAAGGTGAGCACGGTATAGCCAAAACCTTGCTCCCTCTTCTTCTTTCTGATTGGAACTCACCACAGCCCAATGCTCGATTCCTGGCTCAAACTACGGTTAGGGTTAGGGTTAGGGTTCCGCCTAGGGTTAGGGTTGAGAAAACCACAAAGCCAGGAGCTCCAGGGACGCTCACCATGCGAAAGGCAGGCCAAGGTGAGCGCAGTACAGCCAAAACCTTGCTGCCTCCTCTTCTGTCTGCTTGGAAGTCGCCACAGCCCACTGTGTGATTTCTGACGCACATTATGCTTATGGTTATCCATGCACCTAGCATTAGGGTTGAGAAAACCACAAGGCCAGGACCACCAGGGATGCTCACCATGCCAAAGGGAGGCCAAGGTGAGCACGGTATAGCCAAAACCTTGCTCCCTCTTCTTCTTTCTGATTGGAACTCACCACAGCCCAATGCTCAATTCCTGGCTCAAACTACGGTTAGGGTTAGGGTTAGGGTTCCGCCTAGGGTTAGGGTTGAGAAAACCACAAAGCCAGGAGCTCCAGGGACACACACCATGCGAAAGGCAGGCCAAGTTGAGTACGGTACAGCCAAAACCTTGCTGCCTCCTCTTCTTTCTGCTTGGAAGTCGCCACAGCCCACTGCGTGGTTTCTGACTCCAACTAGGCTTATGGTTATGGATACACCTAGAGTTAGGCTTGAGAAAACCACAAAGCCAGGAGCTCCAGGGATACTCACCCTGCTACAGTCAGGCCAAGGTGAGCACAGTACAGCCAAAACCTTGCTGCCTCCTCTTCTTCCTTGAGATTGGAACTCGCCACAGCCCAATGCCCGATTTCTGGCTCAAACTACGGTTAGGGTTAGGGTTAGGGTTCCGCCTAGGGTTAGGGTTGAGAAAACTACAAAGCCAGGAGCTCCAGGGACACACACCATGCGAAAGGCAGGCCAAGGTGAGCGCAGTACAGCCAAAACCTTGCCGTCTCCTCTTGTGTCTGCTTGGAAGTCGCCACAGCCCACTGTGTGATTTCTGACGCACATTATGCTTATGGTTATCCATGCACCTAGCATTAGGGTTGAGAAAACCACAAGGCCAGGACCACCAGGGATGCTCACCATGCCAAAGGCAGGCCAAGGTGAGCACGGTATAGCCAAAACCTTGCTCCCTCTTCTTCTTTCTGATTGGAACTCACCACAGCCCAATGCTCGATTCCTGGCTCAAACTACGGTTAGGGTTAGGGTTAGGGTTCCGCCTAGGGTTAGGGTTGAGAAAACCACAAAGCCAGGAGCTCCAGGGACACACACCATGCGAAAGGCAGGCCAAGTTGAGTACGGTACAGCCAAAACCTTGCTGCCTCCTCTTCTTTCTGCTTGGAAGTCGCCACAGCCCACTGCGTGGTTTCTGACTCCAACTAGGCTTATGGTTATGGATACACCTAGAGTTAGGCTTGAGAAAACCACAAAGCCAGGAGCTCCAGGGATACTCACCCTGCTACAGTCAGGCCTAGGTGAGCACAGTACAGCCAAAACCTTGCTGCCTCCTCTTCTTCCTTGAGATTGGAACTCGCCACAGCCCAATGCCCGATTTCTGGCTCAAACTACGGTTAGGGTTAGGGTTAGGGTTCCGCCTAGGGTTAGGGTTGAGAAAACCACAAAGCCAGGAGCTCCAGGGACACACACCATGCGAAAGGCAGGCCAAGGTGAGCGCAGTACAGCCAAAACCTTGCCGTCTCCTCTTGTGTCTGCTTGGAAGTCGCCACAGCCCACTGTGTGATTTCTGACGCACATTATGCTTATGGTTATCCATGCACCTAGCATTAGGGTTGAGAAAACCACAAGGCCAGGACCACCAGGGATGCTCACCATGCCAAAGGCAGGCCAAGGTGAGCACGGTATAGCCAAAACCTTGCTCCCTCTTCTTCTTTCTGATTGGAACTCACCACAGCCCAATGCTCGATTCCTGGCTCAAACTACGGTTAGGGTTAGGGTTAGGGTTCCGCCTAGGGTTAGGGTTGAGAAAACCACAAAGCCAGGAGCTCCAGGGACACACACCATGCGAAAGGCAGGCCAAGTTGAGTACGGTACAGCCAAAACCTTGCTGCCTCCTCTTCTTTCTGCTTGGAAGTCGCCACAGCCCACTGCGTGGTTTCTGACTCCAACTAGGCTTATGGTTATGGATACACCTAGAGTTAGGCTTGAGAAAACCACAAAGCCAGGAGCTCCAGGGATACTCACCCTGCTACAGTCAGGCCAAGGTGAGCACAGTACAGCCAAAACCTTGCTGCCTCCTCTTCTTCCTTGAGATTGGAACTCGCCACAGCCCAATGCCCGATTTCTGGCTCAAACTACGGTTAGGGTTAGGGTTAGGGTTCCGCCTAGGGTTAGGCTTGAGAAAACCACAAAGCCAGGAGCTCCAGGGACACACACCATGCGAAAGGCAGGCCAAGTTGAGTACGGTACAGCCAAAACCTTGCTGCCTCCTCTTCTTTCTGCTTGGAAGTCGCCACAGCCCACTGCGTGGTTTCTGACTCCAACTAGGCTTATGGTTATGGATACACCTAGAGTTAGGCTTGAGAAAACCACAAAGCCAGGAGCTCCAGGGACACTCACCATGCGAAAGTCAGGCCAAGCTGAGCGCAGTACAGCCAAAACCTTGCTGCCTCCTCTTCTTTCTGCTTGGAACTCACCACAGCCCACTGCGTGGTTTCTTTCTCCAACTAGGCTTATGGTTATGGATACACCTAGAGTTAGGCTTGAGAAAACCACAAAGCCAGGAGCTCCAGGGATACTCACCCTGCTACAGTCAGGCCAAGGTGAGCACAGTACAGCCAAAACCTTGCTGCCTCCTCTTCTTCCTTGAGATTGGAACTCGCCACAGCCCAATGCCCGATTTCTGGCTCAAACTACGGTTAGGGTTAGGGTTAGGGTTCCGGCTAGGGTTAGGGTTGAGAAAACCACAAAGCCAGGAGCTCCAGGGACACACACCATGCGAAAGGCAGGCCAAGTTGAGTACGGTACAGCCAAAACCTTGCTGCCTCCTCTTCTTTCTGCTTGGAACTCACCATAGCCCACGGTGTGATTTCTGACGCACGCTTGGCATATGGTTATGGATACACCAAGAGTTAGACTTGAGAAAACCACAAAGCCAGGAGCTCCAGGGACGCTCACCATGCGAAAGGCAGGCCAAGGTGAGCGCAGTACAGCCAAAACCTTGCTGCCTCCTCTTCTGTCTGCTTGGAAGTCGCCACAGCCCACTGTGTGATTTCTGACGCACATTATGCTTATGGTTATCCATGCACCTAGCATTAGGGTTGAGAAAACCACAAGGCCAGGACCACCAGGGATGCTCACCATGCCAAAGGCAGGCCAAGGTGAGCACGGTATAGCCAAAACCTTGCTCCCTCTTCTTCTTTCTGATTGGAACTCACCACAGCCCAATGCTCGATTCCTGGCTCAAACTACGGTTAGGGTTAGGGTTAGGGTTCCGCCTAGGGTTAGGGTTGAGAAAACCACAAAGCCAGGAGCTCCAGGGACACACACCATGCGAAAGGCAGGCCAAGTTGAGTACGGTACAGCCAAAACCTTGCTGCCTCCTCTTCTTTCTGCTTGGAAGTCGCCACAGCCCACTGCGTGGTTTCTGACTCCAACTAGGCTTATGGTTATGGATACACCTAGAGTTAGGCTTGAGAAAACCACAAAGCCAGGAGCTCCAGGGATACTCACCCTGCTACAGTCAGGCCAAGGTGAGCACAGTACAGCCAAAACCTTGCTGCCTCCTCTTCTTCCTTGAGATTGGAACTCGCCATAGCCCAATGCCCGATTTCTGGCTCAAACTACGGTTAGGGTTAGGGTTAGGGTTCCGCCTAGGGTTAGGGTTGAGAAAACCACAAAGCCAGGAGCTCCAGGGACACACACCATGCGAAAGGCAGGCCAAGTTGAGTACGGTACAGCCAAAACCTTGCTGCCTCCTCTTCTTTCTGCTTGGAAGTCGCCACAGCCCACTGCGTGGTTTCTGACTCCAACTAGGCTTATGGTTATGGATACACCTAGAGTTAGGCTTGAGAAAACCACAAAGCCAGGAGCTCCAGGGATACTCACCCTGCTACAGTCAGGCCAAGGTGAGCACAGTACAGCCAAAACCTTGCTGCCTCCTCTTCTTCCTTGAGATTGGAACTCACCACAGCCCAATGCCCGATTTCTGGCTCAAACTACGGTTAGGGTTAGGGTTAGGGTTCCGCCTAGGGTTAGGGTTGAGAAAACCACAAAGCCAGGAGCTCCAGGGACACACACCATGCGAAAGGCAGGCCAAGGTGAGCGCAGTACAGCCAAAACCTTGCCGTCTCCTCTTGTGTCTGCTTGGAAGTCGCCACAGCCCACTGTGTGATTTCTGACGCACATTATGCTTATGGTTATCCATGCACCTAGCATTAGGGTTGAGAAAACCACAAGGCCAGGACCACCAGGGATGCTCACCATGCCAAAGGCAGGCCAAGGTGAGCACGGTATAGCCAAAACCTTGCTCCCTCTTCTTCTTTCTGATTGGAACTCACCACAGCCCAATGCTCGATTTCTGGCTCAAACTACGGTTAGGGTTAGGGTTAGGGTTCCGCCTAGGGTTAGGGTTGAGAAAACCACAAAGCCAGGAGCTCCAGGGACACACACCATGCGAAAGGCAGGCCAAGGTGAGCGCAGTACAGCCAAAACCTTGCCGTCTCCTCTTCTGTCTGCTTGGAAGTCGCCACAGCCCACTGTGTGATTTCTGACGCACATTATGCTTATGGTTATCCATGCACCTAGCATTAGGGTTGAGAAAACCACAAGGCCAGGACCACCAGGGATGCTCACCATGCCAAAGGCAGGCCAAGGTGAGCACGGTATAGCCAAAACCTTGCTCCCTCTTCTTCTTTCTGATTGGAACTCACCACAGCCCAATGCTCGATTCCTGGCTCAAACTACGGTTAGGGTTAGGGTTAGGGTTCCGCCTAGGGTTAGGGTTGAGAAAACCACAAAGCCAGGAGCTCCAGGGACACACACCATGCGAAAGGCAGGCCAAGGTGAGTACGGTACAGCCAAAACCTTGCTGCCTCCTCTTCTTTCTGCTTGGAAGTCGCCACAGCCCACTGCGTGGTTTCAGACTCCAACTAGGCTTATGGTTATGGATACACCTAGAGTTAGGCTTGAGAAAACCACAAAGCCAGGAGCTCCAGGGATACTCACCCTGCTACAGTCAGGCCAAGGTGAGCACAGTACAGCCAAAACCTTGCTGCCTCCTCTTCTTCCTTGAGATTGGAACTCGCCACAGCCCAATGCCCGATTTCTGGCTCAAACTACGGTTAGGGTTAGGGTTAGGGTTCCGGCTAGGGTTAGGGTTGAGAAAACCACAAAGCCAGGAGCTCCAGGGACACACACCATGCGAAAGGCAGGCCAAGTTGAGTACGGTACAGCCAAAACCTTGCTGCCTCCTCTTCTTTCTGCTTGGAAGTCGCCACAGCCCACTGCGTGGTTTCTGACTCCAACTAGGCTTATGGTTATGGATACACCTAGAGTTAGGCTTGAGAAAACCACAAAGCCAGGAGCTCCAGGGACACTCACCATGCGAAAGTCAGGCCAAGCTGAGCGCAGTACAGCCAAAACCTTGCTGCCTCCTCTTCTTTCTGCTTGGAACTCACCACAGCCCACTGCGTGGTTTCTTTCTCCAACTAGGCTTATGGTTATGGATACACCTAGAGTTAGGCTTGAGAAAACCACAAAGCCAGGAGCTCCAGGGATACTCACCCTGCTACAGTCAGGCCAAGGTGAGCACAGTACAGCCAAAACCTTGCTGCCTCCTCTTCTTCCTTGAGATTGGAACTCGCCACAGCCCAATGCCCGATTTCTGGCTCAAACTACGGTTAGGGTTAGGGTTAGGGTTCCGCCTAGGGTTAGGGTTGAGAAAACCACAAAGCCAGGAGCTCCAGGGACACACACCATGCGAAAGGCAGGCCAAGTTGAGTACGGTACAGCCAAAACCTTGCTGCCTCCTCTTCTTTCTGCTTGGAACTCACCATAGCCCACGGTGTGATTTCTGACGCACGCCTGGCATATGGTTATGGATACACCAAGAGTTAGACTTGAGAAAACCACAAAGCCAGGAGCTCCAGGGACGCTCACCATGCGAAAGGCAGGCCAAGGTGAGCGCAGTACAGCCAAAACCTTGCTGCCTCCTCTTCTGTCTGCTTGGAAGTCGCCACAGCCCACTGTGTGATTTCTGACGCACATTATGCTTATGGTTATCCATGCACCTAGCATTAGGGTTGAGAAAACCACAAGGCCAGGACCACCAGGGATGCTCACCATGCCAAAGGCAGGCCAAGGTGAGCACGGTATAGCCAAAACCTTGCTCCCTCTTCTTCTTTCTGATTGGAACTCACCACAGCCCAATGCTCGATTCCTGGCTCAAACTACGGTTAGGGTTAGGGTTAGGGTTCCGCCTAGGGTTAGGGTTGAGAAAACCACAAAGCCAGGAGCTCCAGGGACACACACCATGCGAAAGGCAGGCCAAGTTGAGTACGGTACAGCCAAAACCTTGCTGCCTCCTCTTCTTTCTGCTTGGAAGTCGCCACAGCCCACTGCGTGGTTTCTGACTCCAACTAGGCTTATGGTTATGGATACACCTAGAGTTAGGCTTGAGAAAACCACAAAGCCAGGAGCTCCAGGGATACTCACCCTGCTACAGTCAGGCCAAGGTGAGCACAGTACAGCCAAAACCTTGCTGCCTCCTCTTCTTCCTTGAGATTGGAACTCGCCACAGCCCAATGCCCGATTTCTGGCTCAAACTACGGTTAGGGTTAGGGTTAGGGTTCCGCCTAGGGTTAGGCTTGAGAAAACCACAAAGCCAGGAGCTCCAGGGACACACACCATGCGAAAGGCAGGCCAAGTTGAGTACGGTACAGCCAAAACCTTGCTGCCTCCTCTTCTTTCTGCTTGGAAGTCGCCACAGCCCACTGCGTGGTTTCTGACTCCAACTAGGCTTATGGTTATGGATACACCTAGAGTTAGGCTTGAGAAAACCACAAAGCCAGGAGCTCCAGGGACACTCACCATGCGAAAGTCAGGCCAAGCTGAGCGCAGTACAGCCAAAACCTTGCTGCCTCCTCTTCTGTCTGCTTGGAAGTCGCCACAGCCCACTGCGTGGTTTCTGACTCCAACTAGGCTTATGGTTATGGATACACCTAGAGTTAGGCTTGAGAAAACCACAAAGCCAGGAGCTCCAGGGATACTCACCCTGCTACAGTCAGGCCAAGGTGAGCACAGTATAGCCAAAACCTTGCTGCCTCCTCTTCTTCCTTGAGATTGGAACTCGCCACAGCCCAATGCCCGATTTCTGGCTCAAACTACGGTTAGGGTTAGGGTTAGGGTTCCGCCTAGGGTTAGGGTTGAGAAAACCACAAAGCCAGGAGCTCCAGGGACACACACCATGCGAAAGGCAGGCCAAGTTGAGTACGGTACAGCCAAAACCTTGCTGCCTCCTCTTCTTTCTGATTGGAACTCACCACAGCCCACTGCGTGGTTTCTGACTCCAACTAGGCTTATGGTTATGGATACACCTAGAGTTAGGCTTGAGAAAACCACAAAGCCAGGAGCTCCAGGGACACTCACCATGCGAAAGTCAGGCCAAGCTGAGCGCAGTACAGCCAAAACCTTGCTGCCTCCTCTTCTTTCTGCTTGGAACTCACCACAGCCCACTGCGTGGTTTCTTTCTCCAACTAGGCTTATGGTTATGGATACACCTAGAGTTAGGCTTGAGAAAACCACAAAGCCAGGAGCTCCAGGGATACTCACCCTGCTACAGTCAGGCCAAGGTGAGCACAGTACAGCCAAAACCTTGCTGCCTCCTCTTCTTCCTTGAGATTGGAACTCGCCACAGCCCAATGCCCGATTTCTGGCTCAAACTACGGTTAGGGTTAGGGTTAGGGTTCCGCCTAGGGTTAGGGTTGAGAAAACCACAAAGCCAGGAGCTCCAGGGACACACACCATGCGAAAGGCAGGCCAAGTTGAGTACGGTACAGCCAAAACCTTGCTGCCTCCTCTTCTTTCTGCTTGGAACTCACCATAGCCCACGGTGTGATTTCTGACGCACGCCTGGCATATGGTTATGGATACACCAAGAGTTAGACTTGAGAAAACCACAAAGCCAGGAGCTCCAGGGACGCTCACCATGCGAAAGGCAGGCCAAGGTGAGCGCAGTACAGCCAAAACCTTGCCGTCTCCTCTTGTGTCTGCTTGGAAGTCGCCACAGCCCACTGTGTGATTTCTGACGCACATTATGCTTATGGTTATCCATGCACCTAGCATTAGGGTTGAGAAAACCACAAGGCCAGGACCACCAGGGATGCTCACCATGCCAAAGGCAGGCCAAGGTGAGCACGGTATAGCCAAAACCTTGCTCCCTCTTCTTCTTTCTGATTGGAACTCACCACAGCCCAATGCTCGATTCCTGGCTCAAACTACGGTTAGGGTTAGGGTTAGGGTTCCGCCTAGGGTTAGGGTTGAGAAAACCACAAAGCCAGGAGCTCCAGGGACGCTCACCATGCGAAAGGCAGGCCAAGGTGAGCGCAGTACAGCCAAAACCTTGCTGCCTCCTCTTCTGTCTGCTTGGAAGTCGCCACAGCCCACTGTGTGATTTCTGACGCACATTATGCTTATGGTTATCCATGCACCTAGCATTAGGGTTGAGAAAACCACAAGGCCAGGACCACCAGGGATGCTCACCATGCCAAAGGGAGGCCAAGGTGAGCACGGTATAGCCAAAACCTTGCTCCCTCTTCTTCTTTCTGATTGGAACTCACCACAGCCCAATGCTCAATTCCTGGCTCAAACTACGGTTAGGGTTAGGGTTAGGGTTCCGCCTAGGGTTAGGGTTGAGAAAACCACAAAGCCAGGAGCTCCAGGGACACACACCATGCGAAAGGCAGGCCAAGTTGAGTACGGTACAGCCAAAACCTTGCTGCCTCCTCTTCTTTCTGCTTGGAAGTCGCCACAGCCCACTGCATGGTTTCTGACTCCAACTAGGCTTATGGTTATGGATACACCTAGAGTTAGACTTGAGAAAACCACAAAGCCAGGAGCTCCAGGGATACTCACCCTGCTACAGTCAGGCCAAGGTGAGCACAGTACAGCCAAAACCTTGCTGCCTCCTCTTCTTCCTTGAGATTGGAACTCGCCACAGCCCAATGCCCGATTTCTGGCTCAAACTACGGTTAGGGTTAGGGTTAGGGTTCCGCCTAGGGTTAGGGTTGAGAAAACCACAAAGCCAGGAGCTCCAGGGACACACACCATGCGAAAGGCAGGCCAAGGTGAGCACAGTACAGCCAAAACCTTGCCGTCTCCTCTTCTGTCTGCTTGGAAGTCGCCACAGCCCACTGTGTGATTTCTGACGCACATTATGCTTATGGTTATCCATGCACCTAGCATTAGGGTTGAGAAAACCACAAGGCCAGGACCACCAGGGATGCTCACCATGCCAAAGGCAGGCCAAGGTGAGCACGGTATAGCCAAAACCTTGCTCCCTCTTCTTCTTTCTGATTGGAACTCACCACAGCCCAATGCTCGATTCCTGGCTCAAACTACGGTTAGGGTTAGGGTTAGGGTTCCGCCTAGGGTTAGGGTTGAGAAAACCACAAAGCCAGGAGCTCCAGGGACACACACCATGCGAAAGGCAGGCCAAGTTGAGTACGGTACAGCCAAAACCTTGCTGCCTCCTCTTCTTTCTGCTTGGAAGTCGCCACAGCCCACTGCGTGGTTTCTGACTCCAACTAGGCTTATGGTTATGGATACACCTAGAGTTAGGCTTGAGAAAACCACAAAGCCAGGAGCTCCAGGGATACTCACCCTGCTACAGTCAGGCCAAGGTGAGCACAGTACAGCCAAAACCTTGCTGCCTCCTCTTCTTCCTTGAGATTGGAACTCGCCAAAGCCCAATGCCCGATTTCTGGCTCAAACTACGGTTAGGGTTAGGGTTAGGGTTCCGCCTAGGGTTAGGGTTGAGAAAACCACAAAGCCAGGAGCTCCAGGGACACACACCATGCGAAAGGCAGGCCAAGTTGAGTACGGTACAGCCAAAACCTTGCTGCCTCCTCTTCTTTCTGCTTGGAACTCACCATAGCCCACGGTGTGATTTCTGACGCACGCCTGGCATATGGTTATGGATACACCAAGAGTTAGACTTGAGAAAACCACAAAGCCAGGAGCTCCAGGGACGCTCACCATGCGAAAGGCAGGCCAAGGTGAGCGCAGTACAGCCAAAACCTTGCTGCCTCCTCTTCTTTCTGCTTGGAAGTCGCCACAGCCCACTGCGTGGTTTCTGACTCCAACTAGGCTTATGGTTATGGATACACCTAGAGTTAGGCTTGAGAAAACCACAAAGCCAGGAGCTCCAGGGACACTCACCATGCGAAAGTCAGGCCAAGCTGAGTACGGTACAGCCAAAACCTTGCTGCCTCCTCTTCTTTCTGCTTGGAAGTCGCCACAGCCCACTGCGTGGTTTCTGACTCCAACTAGGCTTATGGTTATGGATACACCTAGAGTTAGGCTTGAGAAAACCACAAAGCCAGGAGCTCCAGGGATACTCACCCTGCTACAGTCAGGCCAAGGTGAGCACAGTACAGCCAAAACCTTGCTGCCTCCTCTTCTTCCTTGAGATTGGAACTCGCCACAGCCCAATGCCCGATTTCTGGCTCAAACTACGGTTAGGGTTAGGGTTAGCGTTCCGCCTAGGGTTAGGGTTGAGAAAACCACAAAGCCAGGAGCTCCAGGGACACACACCATGCGAAAGGCAGGCCAAGTTGAGTACGGTACAGCCAAAACCTTGCTGCCTCCTCTTCTTTCTGATTGGAACTCACCACAGCCCACTGCGTGGTTTCTGACTCCAACTAGGCTTATGGTTATGGATACACCTAGAGTTAGACTTGAGAAAACCACAAAGCCAGGAGCTCCAGGGACACTCACCATGCGAAAGTCAGGCCAAGCTGAGCGCAGTACAGCCAAAACCTTGCTGCCTCCTCTTCTTTCTGCTTGGAAGTCACCACAGCCCACTGCATGGTTTCTTTCTCCAACTAGGCTTATGGTTATGGATACACCTAGAGTTAGGCTTGAGAAAACCACAAAGCCAGGAGCTCCAGGGATACTCACCCTGCTACAGTCAGGCCAAGGTGAGCACAGTACAGCCAAAACCTTGCTGCCTCCTCTTCTTCCTTGAGATTGGAACTCGCCACAGCCCAATGCCCGATTTCTGGCTCAAACTACGGTTAGGGTTAGGGTTAGGGTTCCGCCTAGGGTTAGGGTTGAGAAAACCACAAAGCCAGGAGCTCCAGGGACACACACCATGCGAAAGGCAGGCCAAGTTGAGTACGGTACAGCCAAAACCTTGCTGCCTCCTCTTCTTTCTGCTTGGAACTCACCATAGCCCACGGTGTGATTTCTGACGCACGCCTGGCATATGGTTATGGATACACCAAGAGTTAGACTTGAGAAAACCACAAAGCCAGGAGCTCCAGGGACGCTCACCATGCCAAAGGCAGGTCAAGGTGAGCACGGTATAGCCAAAACCTTGCTCCCTCTTCTTCTTTCTGATTGGAACTCACCACAGCCCAATGCTCGATTCCTGGCTCAAACTACGGTTAGGGTTAGGGTTAGGGTTCCGCCTAGGGTTAGGGTTGAGAAAACCACAAAGCCAGGAGCTCCAGGGACGCTCACCATGCGAAAGGCAGGCCAAGGTGAGCGCAGTACAGCCAAAACCTTGCTGCCTCCTCTTCTGTCTGCTTGGAAGTCGCCACAGCCCACTGTGTGATTTCTGACGCACATTATGCTTATGGTTATCCATGCACCTAGCATTAGGGTTGAGAAAACCACAAGGCCAGGACCACCAGGGATGCTCACCATGCCAAAGGCAGGCCAAGGTGAGCACGGTATAGCCAAAACCTTGCTCCCTCTTCTTCTTTCTGATTGGAACTCACCACAGCCCAATGCTCGATTCCTGGCTCAAACTACGGTTAGGGTTAGGGTTAGGGTTCCGCCTAGGGTTAGGGTTGAGAAAACCACAAAGCCAGGAGCTCCAGGGACGCTCACCATGCGAAAGGCAGGCCAAGGTGAGCGCAGTACAGCCAAAACCTTGCTGCCTCCTCTTCTGTCTGCTTGGAAGTCGCCACAGCCCACTGTGTGATTTCTGACGCACATTATGCTTATGGTTATCCATGCACCTAGCATTAGGGTTGAGAAAACCACAAGGCCAGGACCACCAGGGATGCTCACCATGCCAAAGGCAGGCCAAGGTGAGCACGGTATAGCCAAAACCTTGCTCCCTCTTCTTCTTTCTGATTGGAACTCACCACAGCCCAATGCTCGATTCCTGGCTCAAACTACGGTTAGGGTTAGGGTTAGGGTTCCGCCTAGGGTTAGGGTTGAGAAAACCACAAAGCCAGGAGCTCCAGGGACACACACCATGCGAAAGGCAGGCCAAGTTGAGTACGGTACAGCCAAAACCTTGCTGCCTCCTCTTCTTTCTGCTTGGAAGTCGCCACAGCCCACTGCGTGGTTTCTGACTCCAACTAGGCTTATGGTTATGGATACACCTAGAGTTAGGCTTGAGAAAACCACAAAGCCAGGAGCTCCAGGGATACTCACCCTGCTACAGTCAGGCCAAGGTGAGCACAGTACAGCCAAAACCTTGCTGCCTCCTCTTCTTCCTTGAGATTGGAACTCGCCACAGCCCAATGCCCGATTTCTGGCTCAAACTACGGTTAGGGTTAGGGTTAGGGTTCCGCCTAGGGTTGGGGTTGAGAAAACCACAAAGCCAGGAGCTCCAGGGACACACACCATGCGAAAGGCAGGCCAAGTTGAGTACGGTACAGCCAAAACCTTGCTGCCTCCTCTTCTTTCTGCTTGGAAGTCGCCACAGCCCACTGCGTGGTTTCTGACTCCAACTAGGCTTATGGTTATGGATACACCTAGAGTTAGGCTTGAGAAAACCACAAAGCCAGGAGCTCCAGGGACACTCACCATGCGAAAGTCAGGCCAAGCTGAGCGCAGTACAGCCAAAACCTTGCTGCCTCCTCTTCTTTCTGCTTGGAAGTCGCCACAGCCCACTGCGTGGTTTCTGACTCCAACTAGGCTTATGGTTATGGATACACCTAGAGTTAGGCTTGAGAAAACCACAAAGCCAGGAGCTCCAGGGATACTCACCCTGCTACAGTCAGGCCAAGGTGAGCACAGTACAGCCAAAACCTTGCTGCCTCCTCTTCTTCCTTGAGATTGGAACTCGCCACAGCCCAATGCCCGATTTCTGGCTCAAACTACGGTTAGGGTTAGGGTTAGGGTTCCGCCTAGGGTTAGGGTTGAGAAAACCACAAAGCCAGGAGCTCCAGGGACACACACCATGCGAAAGGCAGGCCAAGTTGAGTACGGTACAGCCAAAACCTTGCTGCCTCCTCTTCTTTCTGATTGGAACTCACCACAGCCCACTGCGTGGTTTCTGACTCCAACTAGGCTTATGGTTATGGATACACCTAGAGTTAGGCTTGAGAAAACCACAAAGCCAGGAGCTCCAGGGACACTCACCATGCGAAAGTCAGGCCAAGCTGAGCGCAGTACAGCCAAAACCTTGCTGCCTCCTCTTCTTTCTGCTTGGAAGTCACCACAGCCCACTGCGTGGTTTCTGACTCCAACTAGGCTTATGGTTATGGATACACCTAGAGTTAGGCTTGAGAAAACCACAAAGCCAGGAGCTCCAGGGATACTCACCCTGCTACAGTCAGGCCAAGTTGAGTACGGTACAGCCAAAACCTTGCTGCCTCCTCTTCTTTCTGCTTGGAACTCACCATAGCCCACGGTGTGATTTCTGACGCACGCCTGGCATATGGTTATGGATACACCAAGAGTTAGACTTGAGAAAACCACAAAGCCAGGAGCTCCAGGGACGCTCACCATGCGAAAGGCAGGCCAAGGTGAGCGCAGTACAGCCAAAACCTTGCCGTCTCCTCTTGTGTCTGCTTGGAAGTCGCCACAGCCCACTGTGTGATTTCTGACGCACATTATGCTTATGGTTATCCATGCACCTAGCATTAGGGTTGAGAAAACCACAAGGCCAGGACCACCAGGGATGCTCACCATGCCAAAGGCAGGCCAAGGTGAGCACGGTATAGCCAAAACCTTGCTCCCTCTTCTTCTTTCTGATTGGAACTCACCACAGCCCAATGCTCAATTCCTGGCTCAAACTACGGTTAGGGTTAGGGTTAGGGTTCCGCCTAGGGTTAGGGTTGAGAAAACCACAAAGCCAGGAGCTCCAGGGACACACACCATGCGAAAGGCAGGCCAAGTTGAGTACGGTACAGCCAAAACCTTGCTGCCTCCTCTTCTTTCTGCTTGGAAGTCGCCACAGCCCACTGCGTGGTTTCTGACTCCAACTAGGCTTATGGTTATGGATACACCTAGAGTTAGGCTTGAGAAAACCACAAAGCCAGGAGCTCCAGGGATACTCACCCTGCTACAGTCAGGCCAAGGTGAGCACAGTACAGCCAAAACCTTGCTGCCTCCTCTTCTTCCTTGAGATTGGAACTCGCCACAGCCCAATGCCCGATTTCTGGCTCAAACTACGGTTAGGGTTAGGTTAGGGTTCCGCCTAGGGTTAGGGTTGAGAAAACCACAAAGCCAGGAGCTCCAGGGACACACACCATGCGAAAGGCAGGCCAAGGTGAGCACAGTACAGCCAAAACCTTGCCGTCTCCTCTTCTGTCTGCTTGGAAGTCGCCACAGCCCACTGTGTGATTTCTGACGCACATTATGCTTATGGTTATCCATGCACCTAGCATTAGGGTTGAGAAAACCACAAGGCCAGGACCACCAGGGATGCTCACCATGCCAAAGGCAGGCCAAGGTGAGCACGGTATAGCCAAAACCTTGCTCCCTCTTCTTCTTTCTGATTGGAACTCACCACAGCCCAATGCTCGATTCCTGGCTCAAACTACGGTTAGGGTTAGGGTTAGGGTTCCGCCTAGGGTTAGGGTTGAGAAAACCACAAAGCCAGGAGCTCCAGGGACACACACCATGCGAAAGGCAGGCCAAGTTGAGTACGGTACAGCCAAAACCTTGCTGCCTCCTCTTCTTTCTGCTTGGAAGTCGCCACAGCCCACTGCGTGGTTTCTGACTCCAACTAGGCTTATGGTTATGGATACACCTAGAGTTAGGCTTGAGAAAACCACAAAGCCAGGAGCTCCAGGGATACTCACCCTGCTACAGTCAGGCCAAGGTGAGCACAGTACAGCCAAAACCTTGCTGCCTCCTCTTCTTCCTTGAGATTGGAACTCACCACAGCCCAATGCCCGATTTCTGGCTCAAACTACGGTTAGGGTTAGGGTTAGGGTTCCGCCTAGGGTTAGGGTTGAGAAAACCACAAAGCCAGGAGCTCCAGGGACACACACCATGCGAAAGGCAGGCCAAGGTGAGCGCAGTACAGCCAAAACCTTGCCGTCTCCTCTTGTGTCTGCTTGGAAGTCGCCACAGCCCACTGTGTGATTTCTGACGCACATTATGCTTATGGTTATCCATGCACCTAGCATTAGGGTTGAGAAAACCACAAGGCCAGGACCACCAGGGATGCTCACCATGCCAAAGGCAGGCCAAGGTGAGCACGGTATAGCCAAAACCTTGCTCCCTCTTCTTCTTTCTGATTGGAACTCACCACAGCCCAATGCTCGATTTCTGGCTCAAACTACGGTTAGGGTTAGGGTTAGGGTTCCGCCTAGGGTTAGGGTTGAGAAAACCACAAAGCCAGGAGCTCCAGGGACACACACCATGCGAAAGGCAGGCCAAGGTGAGCGCAGTACAGCCAAAACCTTGCCGTCTCCTCTTGTGTCTGCTTGGAAGTCGCCACAGCCCACTGTGTGATTTCTGACGCACATTATGCTTATGGTTATCCATGCACCTAGCATTAGGGTTGAGAAAACCACAAGGCCAGGACCACCAGGGATGCTCACCATGCCAAAGGCAGGCCAAGGTGAGCACGGTATAGCCAAAACCTTGCTCCCTCTTCTTCTTTCTGATTGGAACTCACCACAGCCCAATGCTCGATTCCTGGCTCAAACTACGGTTAGGGTTAGGGTTAGGGTTCCGCCTAGGGTTAGGGTTGAGAAAACCACAAAGCCAGGAGCTCCAGGGACACACACCATGCGAAAGGCAGGCCAAGGTGAGTACGGTACAGCCAAAACCTTGCTGCCTCCTCTTCTTTCTGCTTGGAAGTCGCCACAGCCCACTGCGTGGTTTCAGACTCCAACTAGGCTTATGGTTATGGATACACCTAGAGTTAGGCTTGAGAAAACCACAAAGCCAGGAGCTCCAGGGATACTCACCCTGCTACAGTCAGGCCAAGGTGAGCACAGTACAGCCAAAACCTTGCTGCCTCCTCTTCTTCCTTGAGATTGGAACTCGCCACAGCCCAATGCCCGATTTCTGGCTCAAACTACGGTTAGGGTTAGGGTTAGGGTTCCGGCTAGGGTTAGGGTTGAGAAAACCACAAAGCCAGGAGCTCCAGGGACACACACCATGCGAAAGGCAGGCCAAGTTGAGTACGGTACAGCCAAAACCTTGCTGCCTCCTCTTCTTTCTGCTTGGAAGTCGCCACAGCCCACTGCGTGGTTTCTGACTCCAACTAGGCTTATGGTTATGGATACACCTAGAGTTAGGCTTGAGAAAACCACAAAGCCAGGAGCTCCAGGGACACTCACCATGCGAAAGTCAGGCCAAGCTGAGCGCAGTACAGCCAAAACCTTGCTGCCTCCTCTTCTTTCTGCTTGGAACTCACCACAGCCCACTGCGTGGTTTCTTTCTCCAACTAGGCTTATGGTTATGGATACACCTAGAGTTAGGCTTGAGAAAACCACAAAGCCAGGAGCTCCAGGGATACTCACCCTGCTACAGTCAGGCCAAGGTGAGCACAGTACAGCCAAAACCTTGCTGCCTCCTCTTCTTCCTTGAGATTGGAACTCGCCACAGCCCAATGCCCGATTTCTGGCTCAAACTACGGTTAGGGTTAGGGTTAGGGTTCCGCCTAGGGTTAGGGTTGAGAAAACCACAAAGCCAGGAGCTCCAGGGACACACACCATGCGAAAGGCAGGCCAAGTTGAGTACGGTACAGCCAAAACCTTGCTGCCTCCTCTTCTTTCTGCTTGGAACTCACCATAGCCCACGGTGTGATTTCTGACGCACGCCTGGCATATGGTTATGGATACACCAAGAGTTAGACTTGAGAAAACCACAAAGCCAGGAGCTCCAGGGACGCTCACCATGCGAAAGGCAGGCCAAGGTGAGCGCAGTACAGCCAAAACCTTGCCGTCTCCTCTTGTGTCTGCTTGGAAGTCGCCACAGCCCACTGTGTGATTTCTGACGCACATTATGCTTATGGTTATCCATGCACCTAGCATTAGGGTTGAGAAAACCACAAGGCCAGGACCACCAGGGATGCTCACCATGCCAAAGGCAGGCCAAGGTGAGCACGGTATAGCCAAAACCTTGCTCCCTCTTCTTCTTTCTGATTGGAACTCACCACAGCCCAATGCTCGATTCCTGGCTCAAACTACGGTTAGGGTTAGGGTTAGGGTTCCGCCTAGGGTTAGGGTTGAGAAAACCACAAAGCCAGGAGCTCCAGGGACGCTCACCATGCGAAAGGCAGGCCAAGGTGAGCGCAGTACAGCCAAAACCTTGCTGCCTCCTCTTCTGTCTGCTTGGAAGTCGCCACAGCCCACTGTGTGATTTCTGACGCACATTATGCTTATGGTTATCCATGCACCTAGCATTAGGGTTGAGAAAACCACAAGGCCAGGACCACCAGGGATGCTCACCATGCCAAAGGGAGGCCAAGGTGAGCACGGTATAGCCAAAACCTTGCTCCCTCTTCTTCTTTCTGATTGGAACTCACCACAGCCCAATGCTCAATTCCTGGCTCAAACTACGGTTAGGGTTAGGGTTAGGGTTCCGCCTAGGGTTAGGGTTGAGAAAACCACAAAGCCAGGAGCTCCAGGGACACACACCATGCGAAAGGCAGGCCAAGTTGAGTACGGTACAGCCAAAACCTTGCTGCCTCCTCTTCTTTCTGCTTGGAAGTCGCCACAGCCCACTGCGTGGTTTCTGACTCCAACTAGGCTTATGGTTATGGATACACCTAGAGTTAGGCTTGAGAAAACCACAAAGCCAGGAGCTCCAGGGATACTCACCCTGCTACAGTCAGGCCAAGGTGAGCACAGTACAGCCAAAACCTTGCTGCCTCCTCTTCTTCCTTGAGATTGGAACTCGCCACAGCCCAATGCCCGATTTCTGGCTCAAACTACGGTTAGGGTTAGGGTTAGGGTTCCGCCTAGGGTTAGGGTTGAGAAAACTACAAAGCCAGGAGCTCCAGGGACACACACCATGCGAAAGGCAGGCCAAGGTGAGCGCAGTACAGCCAAAACCTTGCCGTCTCCTCTTGTGTCTGCTTGGAAGTCGCCACAGCCCACTGTGTGATTTCTGACGCACATTATGCTTATGGTTATCCATGCACCTAGCATTAGGGTTGAGAAAACCACAAGGCCAGGACCACCAGGGATGCTCACCATGCCAAAGGCAGGCCAAGGTGAGCACGGTATAGCCAAAACCTTGCTCCCTCTTCTTCTTTCTGATTGGAACTCACCACAGCCCAATGCTCGATTCCTGGCTCAAACTACGGTTAGGGTTAGGGTTAGGGTTCCGCCTAGGGTTAGGGTTGAGAAAACCACAAAGCCAGGAGCTCCAGGGACACACACCATGCGAAAGGCAGGCCAAGTTGAGTACGGTACAGCCAAAACCTTGCTGCCTCCTCTTCTTTCTGCTTGGAAGTCGCCACAGCCCACTGCGTGGTTTCTGACTCCAACTAGGCTTATGGTTATGGATACACCTAGAGTTAGGCTTGAGAAAACCACAAAGCCAGGAGCTCCAGGGATACTCACCCTGCTACAGTCAGGCCTAGGTGAGCACAGTACAGCCAAAACCTTGCTGCCTCCTCTTCTTCCTTGAGATTGGAACTCGCCACAGCCCAATGCCCGATTTCTGGCTCAAACTACGGTTAGGGTTAGGGTTAGGGTTCCGCCTAGGGTTAGGGTTGAGAAAACCACAAAGCCAGGAGCTCCAGGGACACACACCATGCGAAAGGCAGGCCAAGGTGAGCGCAGTACAGCCAAAACCTTGCCGTCTCCTCTTGTGTCTGCTTGGAAGTCGCCACAGCCCACTGTGTGATTTCTGACGCACATTATGCTTATGGTTATCCATGCACCTAGCATTAGGGTTGAGAAAACCACAAGGCCAGGACCACCAGGGATGCTCACCATGCCAAAGGCAGGCCAAGGTGAGCACGGTATAGCCAAAACCTTGCTCCCTCTTCTTCTTTCTGATTGGAACTCACCACAGCCCAATGCTCGATTCCTGGCTCAAACTACGGTTAGGGTTAGGGTTAGGGTTCCGCCTAGGGTTAGGGTTGAGAAAACCACAAAGCCAGGAGCTCCAGGGACACACACCATGCGAAAGGCAGGCCAAGTTGAGTACGGTACAGCCAAAACCTTGCTGCCTCCTCTTCTTTCTGCTTGGAAGTCGCCACAGCCCACTGCGTGGTTTCTGACTCCAACTAGGCTTATGGTTATGGATACACCTAGAGTTAGGCTTGAGAAAACCACAAAGCCAGGAGCTCCAGGGATACTCACCCTGCTACAGTCAGGCCAAGGTGAGCACAGTACAGCCAAAACCTTGCTGCCTCCTCTTCTTCCTTGAGATTGGAACTCGCCACAGCCCAATGCCCGATTTCTGGCTCAAACTACGGTTAGGGTTAGGGTTAGGGTTCCGCCTAGGGTTAGGCTTGAGAAAACCACAAAGCCAGGAGCTCCAGGGACACACACCATGCGAAAGGCAGGCCAAGTTGAGTACGGTACAGCCAAAACCTTGCTGCCTCCTCTTCTTTCTGCTTGGAAGTCGCCACAGCCCACTGCGTGGTTTCTGACTCCAACTAGGCTTATGGTTATGGATACACCTAGAGTTAGGCTTGAGAAAACCACAAAGCCAGGAGCTCCAGGGACACTCACCATGCGAAAGTCAGGCCAAGCTGAGCGCAGTACAGCCAAAACCTTGCTGCCTCCTCTTCTTTCTGCTTGGAACTCACCACAGCCCACTGCGTGGTTTCTTTCTCCAACTAGGCTTATGGTTATGGATACACCTAGAGTTAGGCTTGAGAAAACCACAAAGCCAGGAGCTCCAGGGATACTCACCCTGCTACAGTCAGGCCAAGGTGAGCACAGTACAGCCAAAACCTTGCTGCCTCCTCTTCTTCCTTGAGATTGGAACTCGCCACAGCCCAATGCCCGATTTCTGGCTCAAACTACGGTTAGGGTTAGGGTTAGGGTTCCGGCTAGGGTTAGGGTTGAGAAAACCACAAAGCCAGGAGCTCCAGGGACACACACCATGCGAAAGGCAGGCCAAGTTGAGTACGGTACAGCCAAAACCTTGCTGCCTCCTCTTCTTTCTGCTTGGAACTCACCATAGCCCACGGTGTGATTTCTGACGCACGCTTGGCATATGGTTATGGATACACCAAGAGTTAGACTTGAGAAAACCACAAAGCCAGGAGCTCCAGGGACGCTCACCATGCGAAAGGCAGGCCAAGGTGAGCGCAGTACAGCCAAAACCTTGCTGCCTCCTCTTCTGTCTGCTTGGAAGTCGCCACAGCCCACTGTGTGATTTCTGACGCACATTATGCTTATGGTTATCCATGCACCTAGCATTAGGGTTGAGAAAACCACAAGGCCAGGACCACCAGGGATGCTCACCATGCCAAAGGCAGGCCAAGGTGAGCACGGTATAGCCAAAACCTTGCTCCCTCTTCTTCTTTCTGATTGGAACTCACCACAGCCCAATGCTCGATTCCTGGCTCAAACTACGGTTAGGGTTAGGGTTAGGGTTCCGCCTAGGGTTAGGGTTGAGAAAACCACAAAGCCAGGAGCTCCAGGGACACACACCATGCGAAAGGCAGGCCAAGTTGAGTACGGTACAGCCAAAACCTTGCTGCCTCCTCTTCTTTCTGCTTGGAAGTCGCCACAGCCCACTGCGTGGTTTCTGACTCCAACTAGGCTTATGGTTATGGATACACCTAGAGTTAGGCTTGAGAAAACCACAAAGCCAGGAGCTCCAGGGATACTCACCCTGCTACAGTCAGGCCAAGGTGAGCACAGTACAGCCAAAACCTTGCTGCCTCCTCTTCTTCCTTGAGATTGGAACTCGCCACAGCCCAATGCCCAATTTCTGGCTCATACTACGGTTAGGGTTAGGGTTAGGGTTCCGCCTAGGGTTAGGGTTGAGAAAACCACAAAGCCAGGAGCTCCAGGGACACACACCATGCGAAAG
The DNA here is from genome assembly GCF_965178545.1 of Coloeus monedula. NCBI lineage: Eukaryota > Metazoa > Chordata > Aves > Passeriformes > Corvidae > Coloeus > Coloeus monedula. The sequence goes on along the minus strand of NC_138782.1, from coordinate 31,936,373 downwards.
GCAGGCCAAGTTGAGTACGGTACAGCCAAAACCTTGCTGCCTCCTCTTCTTTCTGCTTGGAAGTCGCCACAGCCCACTGCGTGGTTTCTGACTCCAACTAGGCTTATGGTTATGGATACACCTAGAGTTAGGCTTGAGAAAACCACAAAGCCAGGAGCTCCAGGGATACTCACCCTGCTACAGTCAGGCCAAGGTGAGCACAGTACAGCCAAAACCTTGCTGCCTCCTCTTCTTCCTTGAGATTGGAACTCGCCATAGCCCAATGCCCGATTTCTGGCTCAAACTACGGTTAGGGTTAGGGTTAGGGTTCCGCCTAGGGTTAGGGTTGAGAAAACCACAAAGCCAGGAGCTCCAGGGACACACACCATGCGAAAGGCAGGCCAAGTTGAGTACGGTACAGCCAAAACCTTGCTGCCTCCTCTTCTTTCTGCTTGGAAGTCGCCACAGCCCACTGCGTGGTTTCTGACTCCAACTAGGCTTATGGTTATGGATACACCTAGAGTTAGGCTTGAGAAAACCACAAAGCCAGGAGCTCCAGGGATACTCACCCTGCTACAGTCAGGCCAAGGTGAGCACAGTACAGCCAAAACCTTGCTGCCTCCTCTTCTTCCTTGAGATTGGAACTCACCACAGCCCAATGCCCGATTTCTGGCTCAAACTACGGTTAGGGTTAGGGTTAGGGTTCCGCCTAGGGTTAGGGTTGAGAAAACCACAAAGCCAGGAGCTCCAGGGACACACACCATGCGAAAGGCAGGCCAAGGTGAGCGCAGTACAGCCAAAACCTTGCCGTCTCCTCTTGTGTCTGCTTGGAAGTCGCCACAGCCCACTGTGTGATTTCTGACGCACATTATGCTTATGGTTATCCATGCACCTAGCATTAGGGTTGAGAAAACCACAAGGCCAGGACCACCAGGGATGCTCACCATGCCAAAGGCAGGCCAAGGTGAGCACGGTATAGCCAAAACCTTGCTCCCTCTTCTTCTTTCTGATTGGAACTCACCACAGCCCAATGCTCGATTTCTGGCTCAAACTACGGTTAGGGTTAGGGTTAGGGTTCCGCCTAGGGTTAGGGTTGAGAAAACCACAAAGCCAGGAGCTCCAGGGACACACACCATGCGAAAGGCAGGCCAAGGTGAGCGCAGTACAGCCAAAACCTTGCCGTCTCCTCTTCTGTCTGCTTGGAAGTCGCCACAGCCCACTGTGTGATTTCTGACGCACATTATGCTTATGGTTATCCATGCACCTAGCATTAGGGTTGAGAAAACCACAAGGCCAGGACCACCAGGGATGCTCACCATGCCAAAGGCAGGCCAAGGTGAGCACGGTATAGCCAAAACCTTGCTCCCTCTTCTTCTTTCTGATTGGAACTCACCACAGCCCAATGCTCGATTCCTGGCTCAAACTACGGTTAGGGTTAGGGTTCCGCCTAGGGTTAGGGTTGAGAAAACCACAAAGCCAGGAGCTCCAGGGACACACACCATGCGAAAGGCAGGCCAAGGTGAGTACGGTACAGCCAAAACCTTGCTGCCTCCTCTTCTTTCTGCTTGGAAGTCGCCACAGCCCACTGCGTGGTTTCAGACTCCAACTAGGCTTATGGTTATGGATACACCTAGAGTTAGGCTTGAGAAAACCACAAAGCCAGGAGCTCCAGGGATACTCACCCTGCTACAGTCAGGCCAAGGTGAGCACAGTACAGCCAAAACCTTGCTGCCTCCTCTTCTTCCTTGAGATTGGAACTCGCCACAGCCCAATGCCCGATTTCTGGCTCAAACTACGGTTAGGGTTAGGGTTAGGGTTCCGGCTAGGGTTAGGGTTGAGAAAACCACAAAGCCAGGAGCTCCAGGGACACACACCATGCGAAAGGCAGGCCAAGTTGAGTACGGTACAGCCAAAACCTTGCTGCCTCCTCTTCTTTCTGCTTGGAAGTCGCCACAGCCCACTGCGTGGTTTCTGACTCCAACTAGGCTTATGGTTATGGATACACCTAGAGTTAGGCTTGAGAAAACCACAAAGCCAGGAGCTCCAGGGACACTCACCATGCGAAAGTCAGGCCAAGCTGAGCGCAGTACAGCCAAAACCTTGCTGCCTCCTCTTCTTTCTGCTTGGAACTCACCACAGCCCACTGCGTGGTTTCTTTCTCCAACTAGGCTTATGGTTATGGATACACCTAGAGTTAGGCTTGAGAAAACCACAAAGCCAGGAGCTCCAGGGATACTCACCCTGCTACAGTCAGGCCAAGGTGAGCACAGTACAGCCAAAACCTTGCTGCCTCCTCTTCTTCCTTGAGATTGGAACTCGCCACAGCCCAATGCCCGATTTCTGGCTCAAACTACGGTTAGGGTTAGGGTTAGGGTTCCGCCTAGGGTTAGGGTTGAGAAAACCACAAAGCCAGGAGCTCCAGGGACACACACCATGCGAAAGGCAGGCCAAGTTGAGTACGGTACAGCCAAAACCTTGCTGCCTCCTCTTCTTTCTGCTTGCAACTCACCATAGCCCACGGTGTGATTTCTGACGCACGCCTGGCATATGGTTATGGATACACCAAGAGTTAGACTTGAGAAAACCACAAAGCCAGGAGCTCCAGGGACGCTCACCATGCGAAAGGCAGGCCAAGGTGAGCGCAGTACAGCCAAAACCTTGCTGCCTCCTCTTCTGTCTGCTTGGAAGTCGCCACAGCCCACTGTGTGATTTCTGACGCACATTATGCTTATGGTTATCCATGCACCTAGCATTAGGGTTGAGAAAACCACAAGGCCAGGACCACCAGGGATGCTCACCATGCCAAAGGCAGGCCAAGGTGAGCACGGTATAGCCAAAACCTTGCTCCCTCTTCTTCTTTCTGATTGGAACTCACCACAGCCCAATGCTCGATTCCTGGCTCAAACTACGGTTAGGGTTAGGGTTAGGGTTCCGCCTAGGGTTAGGGTTGAGAAAACCACAAAGCCAGGAGCTCCAGGGACACACACCATGCGAAAGGCAGGCCAAGTTGAGTACGGTACAGCCAAAACCTTGCTGCCTCCTCTTCTTTCTGCTTGGAAGTCGCCACAGCCCACTGCGTGGTTTCTGACTCCAACTAGGCTTATGGTTATGGATACACCTAGAGTTAGGCTTGAGAAAACCACAAAGCCAGGAGCTCCAGGGATACTCACCCTGCTACAGTCAGGCCAAGGTGAGCACAGTACAGCCAAAACCTTGCTGCCTCCTCTTCTTCCTTGAGATTGGAACTCGCCACAGCCCAATGCCCGATTTCTGGCTCAAACTACGGTTAGGGTTAGGGTTAGGGTTCCGCCTAGGGTTAGGCTTGAGAAAACCACAAAGCCAGGAGCTCCAGGGACACACACCATGCGAAAGGCAGGCCAAGTTGAGTACGGTACAGCCAAAACCTTGCTGCCTCCTCTTCTTTCTGCTTGGAAGTCGCCACAGCCCACTGCGTGGTTTCTGACTCCAACTAGGCTTATGGTTATGGATACACCTAGAGTTAGGCTTGAGAAAACCACAAAGCCAGGAGCTCCAGGGACACTCACCATGCGAAAGTCAGGCCAAGCTGAGCGCAGTACAGCCAAAACCTTGCTGCCTCCTCTTCTGTCTGCTTGGAAGTCGCCACAGCCCACTGCGTGGTTTCTGACTCCAACTAGGCTTATGGTTATGGATACACCTAGAGTTAGGCTTGAGAAAACCACAAAGCCAGGAGCTCCAGGGATACTCACCCTGCTACAGTCAGGCCAAGGTGAGCACAGTATAGCCAAAACCTTGCTGCCTCCTCTTCTTCCTTGAGATTGGAACTCGCCACAGCCCAATGCCCGATTTCTGGCTCAAACTACGGTTAGGGTTAGGGTTAGGGTTCCGCCTAGGGTTAGGGTTGAGAAAACCACAAAGCCAGGAGCTCCAGGGACACACACCATGCGAAAGGCAGGCCAAGTTGAGTACGGTACAGCCAAAACCTTGCTGCCTCCTCTTCTTTCTGATTGGAACTCACCACAGCCCACTGCGTGGTTTCTGACTCCAACTAGGCTTATGGTTATGGATACACCTAGAGTTAGGCTTGAGAAAACCACAAAGCCAGGAGCTCCAGGGACACTCACCATGCGAAAGTCAGGCCAAGCTGAGCGCAGTACAGCCAAAACCTTGCTGCCTCCTCTTCTTTCTGCTTGGAAGTCACCACAGCCCACTGCGTGGTTTCTTTCTCCAACTAGGCTTATGGTTATGGATACACCTAGAGTTAGGCTTGAGAAAACCACAAAGCCAGGAGCTCCAGGGATACTCACCCTGCTACAGTCAGGCCAAGGTGAGCACAGTACAGCCAAAACCTTGCTGCCTCCTCTTCTTCCTTGAGATTGGAACTCGCCACAGCCCAATGCCCGATTTCTGGCTCAAACTACGGTTAGGGTTAGGGTTAGGGTTCCGCCTAGGGTTAGGGTTGAGAAAACCACAAAGCCAGGAGCTCCAGGGACACACACCATGCGAAAGGCAGGCCAAGTTGAGTACGGTACAGCCAAAACCTTGCTGCCTCCTCTTCTTTCTGCTTGGAACTCACCATAGCCCACGGTGTGATTTCTGACGCACGCCTGGCATATGGTTATGGATACACCAAGAGTTAGACTTGAGAAAACCACAAAGCCAGGAGCTCCAGGGACGCTCACCATGCGAAAGGCAGGCCAAGGTGAGCGCAGTACAGCCAAAACCTTGCCGTCTCCTCTTGTGTCTGCTTGGAAGTCGCCACAGCCCACTGTGTGATTTCTGACGCACATTATGCTTATGGTTATCCATGCACCTAGCATTAGGGTTGAGAAAACCACAAGGCCAGGACCACCAGGGATGCTCACCATGCCAAAGGCAGGCCAAGGTGAGCACGGTATAGCCAAAACCTTGCTCCCTCTTCTTCTTTCTGATTGGAACTCACCACAGCCCAATGCTCGATTCCTGGCTCAAACTACGGTTAGGGTTAGGGTTAGGGTTCCGCCTAGGGTTAGGGTTGAGAAAACCACAAAGCCAGGAGCTCCAGGGACGCTCACCATGCGAAAGGCAGGCCAAGGTGAGCGCAGTACAGCCAAAACCTTGCTGCCTCCTCTTCTGTCTGCTTGGAAGTCGCCACAGCCCACTGTGTGATTTCTGACGCACATTATGCTTATGGTTATCCATGCACCTAGCATTAGGGTTGAGAAAACCACAAGGCCAGGACCACCAGGGATGCTCACCATGCCAAAGGGAGGCCAAGGTGAGCACGGTATAGCCAAAACCTTGCTCCCTCTTCTTCTTTCTGATTGGAACTCACCACAGCCCAATGCTCAATTCCTGGCTCAAACTACGGTTAGGGTTAGGGTTAGGGTTCCGCCTAGGGTTAGGGTTGAGAAAACCACAAAGCCAGGAGCTCCAGGGACACACACCATGCGAAAGGCAGGCCAAGTTGAGTACGGTACAGCCAAAACCTTGCTGCCTCCTCTTCTTTCTGCTTGGAAGTCGCCACAGCCCACTGCATGGTTTCTGACTCCAACTAGGCTTATGGTTATGGATACACCTAGAGTTAGACTTGAGAAAACCACAAAGCCAGGAGCTCCAGGGATACTCACCCTGCTACAGTCAGGCCAAGGTGAGCACAGTACAGCCAAAACCTTGCTGCCTCCTCTTCTTCCTTGAGATTGGAACTCGCCACAGCCCAATGCCCGATTTCTGGCTCAAACTACGGTTAGGGTTAGGGTTAGGGTTCCGCCTAGGGTTAGGGTTGAGAAAACCACAAAGCCAGGAGCTCCAGGGACACACACCATGCGAAAGGCAGGCCAAGGTGAGCACAGTACAGCCAAAACCTTGCCGTCTCCTCTTCTGTCTGCTTGGAAGTCGCCACAGCCCACTGTGTGATTTCTGACGCACATTATGCTTATGGTTATCCATGCACCTAGCATTAGGGTTGAGAAAACCACAAGGCCAGGACCACCAGGGATGCTCACCATGCCAAAGGCAGGCCAAGGTGAGCACGGTATAGCCAAAACCTTGCTCCCTCTTCTTCTTTCTGATTGGAACTCACCACAGCCCAATGCTCGATTCCTGGCTCAAACTACGGTTAGGGTTAGGGTTAGGGTTCCGCCTAGGGTTAGGGTTGAGAAAACCACAAAGCCAGGAGCTCCAGGGACACACACCATGCGAAAGGCAGGCCAAGTTGAGTACGGTACAGCCAAAACCTTGCTGCCTCCTCTTCTTTCTGCTTGGAAGTCGCCACAGCCCACTGCGTGGTTTCTGACTCCAACTAGGCTTATGGTTATGGATACACCTAGAGTTAGGCTTGAGAAAACCACAAAGCCAGGAGCTCCAGGGATACTCACCCTGCTACAGTCAGGCCAAGGTGAGCACAGTACAGCCAAAACCTTGCTGCCTCCTCTTCTTCCTTGAGATTGGAACTCGCCAAAGCCCAATGCCCGATTTCTGGCTCAAACTACGGTTAGGGTTAGGGTTAGGGTTCCGCCTAGGGTTAGGGTTGAGAAAACCACAAAGCCAGGAGCTCCAGGGACACACACCATGCGAAAGGCAGGCCAAGTTGAGTACGGTACAGCCAAAACCTTGCTGCCTCCTCTTCTTTCTGCTTGGAAGTCGCCACAGCCCACTGCGTGGTTTCTGACTCCAACTAGGCTTATGGTTATGGATACACCTAGAGTTAGGCTTGAGAAAACCACAAAGCCAGGAGCTCCAGGGACACTCACCATGCGAAAGTCAGGCCAAGCTGAGCGCAGTACAGCCAAAACCTTGCTGCCTCCTCTTCTTTCTGCTTGGAACTCACCACAGCCCACTGCGTGGTTTCTTTCTCCAACTAGGCTTATGGTTATGGATACACCTAGAGTTAGGCTTGAGAAAACCACAAAGCCAGGAGCTCCAGGGATACTCACCCTGCTACAGTCAGGCCAAGGTGAGCACAGTACAGCCAAAACCTTGCTGCCTCCTCTTCTTCCTTGAGATTGGAACTCGCCACAGCCCAATGCCCGATTTCTGGCTCAAACTACGGTTAGGGTTAGGGTTAGGGTTCCGCCTAGGGTTAGGGTTGAGAAAACCACAAAGCCAGGAGCTCCAGGGACACACACCATGCGAAAGGCAGGCCAAGTTGAGTACGGTACAGCCAAAACCTTGCTGCCTCCTCTTCTTTCTGCTTGGAACTCACCATAGCCCACGGTGTGATTTCTGACGCACGCCTGGCATATGGTTATGGATACACCAAGAGTTAGACTTGAGAAAACCACAAAGCCAGGAGCTCCAGGGACGCTCACCATGCGAAAGGCAGGCCAAGGTGAGCGCAGTACAGCCAAAACCTTGCCGTCTCCTCTTGTGTCTGCTTGGAAGTCGCCACAGCCCACTGTGTGATTTCTGACGCACATTATGCTTATGGTTATCCATGCACCTAGCATTAGGGTTGAGAAAACCACAAGGCCAGGACCACCAGGGATGCTCACCATGCCAAAGGCAGGCCAAGGTGAGCACGGTATAGCCAAAACCTTGCTCCCTCTTCTTCTTTCTGATTGGAACTCACCACAGCCCAATGCTCGATTCCTGGCTCAAACTACGGTTAGGGTTAGGGTTAGGGTTCCGCCTAGGGTTAGGGTTGAGAAAACCACAAAGCCAGGAGCTCCAGGGACGCTCACCATGCGAAAGGCAGGCCAAGGTGAGCGCAGTACAGCCAAAACCTTGCTGCCTCCTCTTCTGTCTGCTTGGAAGTCGCCACAGCCCACTGTGTGATTTCTGACGCACATTATGCTTATGGTTATCCATGCACCTAGCATTAGGGTTGAGAAAACCACAAGGCCAGGACCACCAGGGATGCTCACCATGCCAAAGGGAGGCCAAGGTGAGCACGGTATAGCCAAAACCTTGCTCCCTCTTCTTCTTTCTGATTGGAACTCACCACAGCCCAATGCTCAATTCCTGGCTCAAACTACGGTTAGGGTTAGGGTTAGGGTTCCGCCTAGGGTTAGGGTTGAGAAAACCACAAAGCCAGGAGCTCCAGGGACACACACCATGCGAAAGGCAGGCCAAGTTGAGTACGGTACAGCCAAAACCTTGCTGCCTCCTCTTCTTTCTGCTTGGAAGTCGCCACAGCCCACTGCGTGGTTTCTGACTCCAACTAGGCTTATGGTTATGGATACACCTAGAGTTAGGCTTGAGAAAACCACAAAGCCAGGAGCTCCAGGGATACTCACCCTGCTACAGTCAGGCCAAGGTGAGCACAGTACAGCCAAAACCTTGCTGCCTCCTCTTCTTCCTTGAGATTGGAACTCACCACAGCCCAATGCCCGATTTCTGGCTCAAACTACGGTTAGGGTTAGGGTTAGGGTTCCGCCTAGGGTTAGGGTTGAGAAAACTACAAAGCCAGGAGCTCCAGGGACACACACCATGCGAAAGGCAGGCCAAGGTGAGCGCAGTACAGCCAAAACCTTGCCGTCTCCTCTTGTGTCTGCTTGGAAGTCGCCACAGCCCACTGTGTGATTTCTGACGCACATTATGCTTATGGTTATCCATGCACCTAGCATTAGGGTTGAGAAAACCACAAGGCCAGGACCACCAGGGATGCTCACCATGCCAAAGGCAGGCCAAGGTGAGCACGGTATAGCCAAAACCTTGCTCCCTCTTCTTCTTTCTGATTGGAACTCACCACAGCCCAATGCTCGATTCCTGGCTCAAACTACGGTTAGGGTTAGGGTTAGGGTTCCGCCTAGGGTTAGGGTTGAGAAAACCACAAAGCCAGGAGCTCCAGGGACACACACCATGCGAAAGGCAGGCCAAGTTGAGTACGGTACAGCCAAAACCTTGCTGCCTCCTCTTCTTTCTGCTTGGAAGTCGCCACAGCCCACTGCGTGGTTTCTGACTCCAACTAGGCTTATGGTTATGGATACACCTAGAGTTAGGCTTGAGAAAACCACAAAGCCAGGAGCTCCAGGGATACTCACCCTGCTACAGTCAGGCCTAGGTGAGCACAGTACAGCCAAAACCTTGCTGCCTCCTCTTCTTCCTTGAGATTGGAACTCGCCACAGCCCAATGCCCGATTTCTGGCTCAAACTACGGTTAGGGTTAGGGTTAGGGTTCCGCCTAGGGTTAGGGTTGAGAAAACCACAAAGCCAGGAGCTCCAGGGACACACACCATGCGAAAGGCAGGCCAAGGTGAGCGCAGTACAGCCAAAACCTTGCCGTCTCCTCTTGTGTCTGCTTGGAAGTCGCCACAGCCCACTGTGTGATTTCTGACGCACATTATGCTTATGGTTATCCATGCACCTAGCATTAGGGTTGAGAAAACCACAAGGCCAGGACCACCAGGGATGCTCACCATGCCAAAGGCAGGCCAAGGTGAGCACGGTATAGCCAAAACCTTGCTCCCTCTTCTTCTTTCTGATTGGAACTCACCACAGCCCAATGCTCGATTCCTGGCTCAAACTACGGTTAGGGTTAGGGTTAGGGTTCCGCCTAGGGTTAGGGTTGAGAAAACCACAAAGCCAGGAGCTCCAGGGACACACACCATGCGAAAGGCAGGCCAAGTTGAGTACGGTACAGCCAAAACCTTGCTGCCTCCTCTTCTTTCTGCTTGGAAGTCGCCACAGCCCACTGCGTGGTTTCTGACTCCAACTAGGCTTATGGTTATGGATACACCTAGAGTTAGGCTTGAGAAAACCACAAAGCCAGGAGCTCCAGGGATACTCACCCTGCTACAGTCAGGCCAAGGTGAGCACAGTACAGCCAAAACCTTGCTGCCTCCTCTTCTTCCTTGAGATTGGAACTCGCCACAGCCCAATGCCCGATTTCTGGCTCAAACTACGGTTAGGGTTAGGGTTAGGGTTCCGCCTAGGGTTAGGCTTGAGAAAACCACAAAGCCAGGAGCTCCAGGGACACACACCATGCGAAAGGCAGGCCAAGTTGAGTACGGTACAGCCAAAACCTTGCTGCCTCCTCTTCTTTCTGCTTGGAAGTCGCCACAGCCCACTGCGTGGTTTCTGACTCCAACTAGGCTTATGGTTATGGATACACCTAGAGTTAGGCTTGAGAAAACCACAAAGCCAGGAGCTCCAGGGACACTCACCATGCGAAAGTCAGGCCAAGCTGAGCGCAGTACAGCCAAAACCTTGCTGCCTCCTCTTCTTTCTGCTTGGAACTCACCACAGCCCACTGCGTGGTTTCTTTCTCCAACTAGGCTTATGGTTATGGATACACCTAGAGTTAGGCTTGAGAAAACCACAAAGCCAGGAGCTCCAGGGATACTCACCCTGCTACAGTCAGGCCAAGGTGAGCACAGTACAGCCAAAACCTTGCTGCCTCCTCTTCTTCCTTGAGATTGGAACTCGCCACAGCCCAATGCCCGATTTCTGGCTCAAACTACGGTTAGGGTTAGGGTTAGGGTTCCGGCTAGGGTTAGGGTTGAGAAAACCACAAAGCCAGGAGCTCCAGGGACACACACCATGCGAAAGGCAGGCCAAGTTGAGTACGGTACAGCCAAAACCTTGCTGCCTCCTCTTCTTTCTGCTTGGAACTCACCATAGCCCACGGTGTGATTTCTGACGCACGCTTGGCATATGGTTATGGATACACCAAGAGTTAGACTTGAGAAAACCACAAAGCCAGGAGCTCCAGGGACGCTCACCATGCGAAAGGCAGGCCAAGGTGAGCGCAGTACAGCCAAAACCTTGCTGCCTCCTCTTCTGTCTGCTTGGAAGTCGCCACAGCCCACTGTGTGATTTCTGACGCACATTATGCTTATGGTTATCCATGCACCTAGCATTAGGGTTGAGAAAACCACAAGGCCAGGACCACCAGGGATGCTCACCATGCCAAAGGCAGGCCAAGGTGAGCACGGTATAGCCAAAACCTTGCTCCCTCTTCTTCTTTCTGATTGGAACTCACCACAGCCCAATGCTCGATTCCTGGCTCAAACTACGGTTAGGGTTAGGGTTAGGGTTCCGCCTAGGGTTAGGGTTGAGAAAACCACAAAGCCAGGAGCTCCAGGGACACACACCATGCGAAAGGCAGGCCAAGTTGAGTACGGTACAGCCAAAACCTTGCTGCCTCCTCTTCTTTCTGCTTGGAAGTCGCCACAGCCCACTGCGTGGTTTCTGACTCCAACTAGGCTTATGGTTATGGATACACCTAGAGTTAGGCTTGAGAAAACCACAAAGCCAGGAGCTCCAGGGATACTCACCCTGCTACAGTCAGGCCAAGGTGAGCACAGTACAGCCAAAACCTTGCTGCCTCCTCTTCTTCCTTGAGATTGGAACTCGCCACAGCCCAATGCCCAATTTCTGGCTCATACTACGGTTAGGGTTAGGGTTAGGGTTCCGCCTAGGGTTAGGGTTGAGAAAACCACAAAGCCAGGAGCTCCAGGGACACACACCATGCGAAAGGCAGGCCAAGTTGAGTACGGTACAGCCAAAACCTTGCTGCCTCCTCTTCTTTCTGCTTGGAAGTCGCCACAGCCCACTGCGTGGTTTCTGACTCCAACTAGGCTTATGGTTATGGATACACCTAGAGTTAGGCTTGAGAAAACCACAAAGCCAGGAGCTCCAGGGATACTCACCCTGCTACAGTCAGGCCAAGGTGAGCACAGTACAGCCAAAACCTTGCTGCCTCCTCTTCTTCCTTGAGATTGGAACTCACCACAGCCCAATGCCCGATTTCTGGCTCAAACTACGGTTAGGGTTAGGGTTAGGGTTCCGCCTAGGGTTAGGGTTGAGAAAACCACAAAGCCAGGAGCTCCAGGGACACACACCATGCGAAAGGCAGGCCAAGGTGAGCGCAGTACAGCCAAAACCTTGCCGTCTCCTCTTGTGTCTGCTTGGAAGTCGCCACAGCCCACTGTGTGATTTCTGACGCACATTATGCTTATGGTTATCCATGCACCTAGCATTAGGGTTGAGAAAACCACAAGGCCAGGACCACCAGGGATGCTCACCATGCCAAAGGCAGGCCAAGGTGAGCACGGTATAGCCAAAACCTTGCTCCCTCTTCTTCTTTCTGATTGGAACTCACCACAGCCCAATGCTCGATTTCTGGCTCAAACTACGGTTAGGGTTAGGGTTAGGGTTCCGCCTAGGGTTAGGGTTGAGAAAACCACAAAGCCAGGAGCTCCAGGGACACACACCATGCGAAAGGCAGGCCAAGGTGAGCGCAGTACAGCCAAAACCTTGCCGTCTCCTCTTCTGTCTGCTTGGAAGTCGCCACAGCCCACTGTGTGATTTCTGACGCACATTATGCTTATGGTTATCCATGCACCTAGCATTAGGGTTGAGAAAACCACAAGGCCAGGACCACCAGGGATGCTCACCATGCCAAAGGCAGGCCAAGGTGAGCACGGTATAGCCAAAACCTTGCTCCCTCTTCTTCTTTCTGATTGGAACTCACCACAGCCCAATGCTCGATTCCTGGCTCAAACTACGGTTAGGGTTAGGGTTCCGCCTAGGGTTAGGGTTGAGAAAACCACAAAGCCAGGAGCTCCAGGGACACACACCATGCGAAAGGCAGGCCAAGGTGAGTACGGTACAGCCAAAACCTTGCTGCCTCCTCTTCTTTCTGCTTGGAAGTCGCCACAGCCCACTGCGTGGTTTCAGACTCCAACTAGGCTTATGGTTATGGATACACCTAGAGTTAGGCTTGAGAAAACCACAAAGCCAGGAGCTCCAGGGATACTCACCCTGCTACAGTCAGGCCAAGGTGAGCACAGTACAGCCAAAACCTTGCTGCCTCCTCTTCTTCCTTGAGATTGGAACTCGCCACAGCCCAATGCCCGATTTCTGGCTCAAACTACGGTTAGGGTTAGGGTTAGGGTTCCGGCTAGGGTTAGGGTTGAGAAAACCACAAAGCCAGGAGCTCCAGGGACACACACCATGCGAAAGGCAGGCCAAGTTGAGTACGGTACAGCCAAAACCTTGCTGCCTCCTCTTCTTTCTGCTTGGAAGTCGCCACAGCCCACTGCGTGGTTTCTGACTCCAACTAGGCTTATGGTTATGGATACACCTAGAGTTAGGCTTGAGAAAACCACAAAGCCAGGAGCTCCAGGGACACTCACCATGCGAAAGTCAGGCCAAGCTGAGCGCAGTACAGCCAAAACCTTGCTGCCTCCTCTTCTTTCTGCTTGGAACTCACCACAGCCCACTGCGTGGTTTCTTTCTCCAACTAGGCTTATGGTTATGGATACACCTAGAGTTAGGCTTGAGAAAACCACAAAGCCAGGAGCTCCAGGGATACTCACCCTGCTACAGTCAGGCCAAGGTGAGCACAGTACAGCCAAAACCTTGCTGCCTCCTCTTCTTCCTTGAGATTGGAACTCGCCACAGCCCAATGCCCGATTTCTGGCTCAAACTACGGTTAGGGTTAGGGTTAGGGTTCCGCCTAGGGTTAGGGTTGAGAAAACCACAAAGCCAGGAGCTCCAGGGACACACACCATGCGAAAGGCAGGCCAAGTTGAGTACGGTACAGCCAAAACCTTGCTGCCTCCTCTTCTTTCTGCTTGCAACTCACCATAGCCCACGGTGTGATTTCTGACGCACGCCTGGCATATGGTTATGGATACACCAAGAGTTAGACTTGAGAAAACCACAAAGCCAGGAGCTCCAGGGACGCTCACCATGCGAAAGGCAGGCCAAGGTGAGCGCAGTACAGCCAAAACCTTGCTGCCTCCTCTTCTGTCTGCTTGGAAGTCGCCACAGCCCACTGTGTGATTTCTGACGCACATTATGCTTATGGTTATCCATGCACCTAGCATTAGGGTTGAGAAAACCACAAGGCCAGGACCACCAGGGATGCTCACCATGCCAAAGGCAGGCCAAGGTGAGCACGGTATAGCCAAAACCTTGCTCCCTCTTCTTCTTTCTGATTGGAACTCACCACAGCCCAATGCTCGATTCCTGGCTCAAACTACGGTTAGGGTTAGGGTTAGGGTTCCGCCTAGGGTTAGGGTTGAGAAAACCACAAAGCCAGGAGCTCCAGGGACACACACCATGCGAAAGGCAGGCCAAGTTGAGTACGGTACAGCCAAAACCTTGCTGCCTCCTCTTCTTTCTGCTTGGAAGTCGCCACAGCCCACTGCGTGGTTTCTGACTCCAACTAGGCTTATGGTTATGGATACACCTAGAGTTAGGCTTGAGAAAACCACAAAGCCAGGAGCTCCAGGGATACTCACCCTGCTACAGTCAGGCCAAGGTGAGCACAGTACAGCCAAAACCTTGCTGCCTCCTCTTCTTCCTTGAGATTGGAACTCGCCACAGCCCAATGCCCGATTTCTGGCTCAAACTACGGTTAGGGTTAGGGTTAGGGTTCCGCCTAGGGTTAGGCTTGAGAAAACCACAAAGCCAGGAGCTCCAGGGACACACACCATGCGAAAGGCAGGCCAAGTTGAGTACGGTACAGCCAAAACCTTGCTGCCTCCTCTTCTTTCTGCTTGGAAGTCGCCACAGCCCACTGCGTGGTTTCTGACTCCAACTAGGCTTATGGTTATGGATACACCTAGAGTTAGGCTTGAGAAAACCACAAAGCCAGGAGCTCCAGGGACACTCACCATGCGAAAGTCAGGCCAAGCTGAGCGCAGTACAGCCAAAACCTTGCTGCCTCCTCTTCTGTCTGCTTGGAAGTCGCCACAGCCCACTGCGTGGTTTCTGACTCCAACTAGGCTTATGGTTATGGATACACCTAGAGTTAGGCTTGAGAAAACCACAAAGCCAGGAGCTCCAGGGATACTCACCCTGCTACAGTCAGGCCAAGGTGAGCACAGTATAGCCAAAACCTTGCTGCCTCCTCTTCTTCCTTGAGATTGGAACTCGCCACAGCCCAATGCCCGATTTCTGGCTCAAACTACGGTTAGGGTTAGGGTTAGGGTTCCGCCTAGGGTTAGGGTTGAGAAAACCACAAAGCCAGGAGCTCCAGGGACACACACCATGCGAAAGGCAGGCCAAGTTGAGTACGGTACAGCCAAAACCTTGCTGCCTCCTCTTCTTTCTGATTGGAACTCACCACAGCCCACTGCGTGGTTTCTGACTCCAACTAGGCTTATGGTTATGGATACACCTAGAGTTAGGCTTGAGAAAACCACAAAGCCAGGAGCTCCAGGGACACTCACCATGCGAAAGTCAGGCCAAGCTGAGCGCAGTACAGCCAAAACCTTGCTGCCTCCTCTTCTTTCTGCTTGGAAGTCACCACAGCCCACTGCGTGGTTTCTTTCTCCAACTAGGCTTATGGTTATGGATACACCTAGAGTTAGGCTTGAGAAAACCACAAAGCCAGGAGCTCCAGGGATACTCACCCTGCTACAGTCAGGCCAAGGTGAGCACAGTACAGCCAAAACCTTGCTGCCTCCTCTTCTTCCTTGAGATTGGAACTCGCCACAGCCCAATGCCCGATTTCTGGCTCAAACTACGGTTAGGGTTAGGGTTAGGGTTCCGCCTAGGGTTAGGGTTGAGAAAACCACAAAGCCAGGAGCTCCAGGGACACACACCATGCGAAAGGCAGGCCAAGTTGAGTACGGTACAGCCAAAACCTTGCTGCCTCCTCTTCTTTCTGCTTGGAACTCACCATAGCCCACGGTGTGATTTCTGACGCACGCCTGGCATATGGTTATGGATACACCAAGAGTTAGACTTGAGAAAACCACAAAGCCAGGAGCTCCAGGGACGCTCACCATGCGAAAGGCAGGCCAAGGTGAGCGCAGTACAGCCAAAACCTTGCCGTCTCCTCTTGTGTCTGCTTGGAAGTCGCCACAGCCCACTGTGTGATTTCTGACGCACATTATGCTTATGGTTATCCATGCACCTAGCATTAGGGTTGAGAAAACCACAAGGCCAGGACCACCAGGGATGCTCACCATGCCAAAGGCAGGCCAAGGTGAGCACGGTATAGCCAAAACCTTGCTCCCTCTTCTTCTTTCTGATTGGAACTCACCACAGCCCAATGCTCGATTCCTGGCTCAAACTACGGTTAGGGTTAGGGTTAGGGTTCCGCCTAGGGTTAGGGTTGAGAAAACCACAAAGCCAGGAGCTCCAGGGACGCTCACCATGCGAAAGGCAGGCCAAGGTGAGCGCAGTACAGCCAAAACCTTGCTGCCTCCTCTTCTGTCTGCTTGGAAGTCGCCACAGCCCACTGTGTGATTTCTGACGCACATTATGCTTATGGTTATCCATGCACCTAGCATTAGGGTTGAGAAAACCACAAGGCCAGGACCACCAGGGATGCTCACCATGCCAAAGGGAGGCCAAGGTGAGCACGGTATAGCCAAAACCTTGCTCCCTCTTCTTCTTTCTGATTGGAACTCACCACAGCCCAATGCTCAATTCCTGGCTCAAACTACGGTTAGGGTTAGGGTTAGGGTTCCGCCTAGGGTTAGGGTTGAGAAAACCACAAAGCCAGGAGCTCCAGGGACACACACCATGCGAAAGGCAGGCCAAGTTGAGTACGGTACAGCCAAAACCTTGCTGCCTCCTCTTCTTTCTGCTTGGAAGTCGCCACAGCCCACTGCATGGTTTCTGACTCCAACTAGGCTTATGGTTATGGATACACCTAGAGTTAGACTTGAGAAAACCACAAAGCCAGGAGCTCCAGGGATACTCACCCTGCTACAGTCAGGCCAAGGTGAGCACAGTACAGCCAAAACCTTGCTGCCTCCTCTTCTTCCTTGAGATTGGAACTCGCCACAGCCCAATGCCCGATTTCTGGCTCAAACTACGGTTAGGGTTAGGGTTAGGGTTCCGCCTAGGGTTAGGGTTGAGAAAACCACAAAGCCAGGAGCTCCAGGGACACACACCATGCGAAAGGCAGGCCAAGGTGAGCACAGTACAGCCAAAACCTTGCCGTCTCCTCTTGTGTCTGCTTGGAAGTCGCCACAGCCCACTGTGTGATTTCTGACGCACATTATGCTTATGGTTATCCATGCACCTAGCATTAGGGTTGAGAAAACCACAAGGCCAGGACCACCAGGGATGCTCACCATGCCAAAGGCAGGCCAAGGTGAGCACGGTATAGCCAAAACCTTGCTCCCTCTTCTTCTTTCTGATTGGAACTCACCACAGCCCAATGCTCGATTCCTGGCTCAAACTACGGTTAGGGTTAGGGTTAGGGTTCCGCCTAGGGTTAGGGTTGAGAAAACCACAAAGCCAGGAGCTCCAGGGACACACACCATGCGAAAGGCAGGCCAAGTTGAGTACGGTACAGCCAAAACCTTGCTGCCTCCTCTTCTTTCTGCTTGGAAGTCGCCACAGCCCACTGCGTGGTTTCTGACTCCAACTAGGCTTATGGTTATGGATACACCTAGAGTTAGGCTTGAGAAAACCACAAAGCCAGGAGCTCCAGGGATACTCACCCTGCTACAGTCAGGCCAAGGTGAGCACAGTACAGCCAAAACCTTGCTGCCTCCTCTTCTTCCTTGAGATTGGAACTCGCCAAAGCCCAATGCCCGATTTCTGGCTCAAACTACGGTTAGGGTTAGGGTTAGGGTTCCGCCTAGGGTTAGGGTTGAGAAAACCACAAAGCCAGGAGCTCCAGGGACACACACCATGCGAAAGGCAGGCCAAGTTGAGTACGGTACAGCCAAAACCTTGCTGCCTCCTCTTCTTTCTGCTTGGAACTCACCATAGCCCACGGTGTGATTTCTGACGCACGCCTGGCATATGGTTATGGATACACCAAGAGTTAGACTTGAGAAAACCACAAAGCCAGGAGCTCCAGGGACGCTCACCATGCGAAAGGCAGGCCAAGGTGAGCGCAGTACAGCCAAAACCTTGCTGCCTCCTCTTCTTTCTGCTTGGAAGTCGCCACAGCCCACTGCGTGGTTTCTGACTCCAACTAGGCTTATGGTTATGGATACACCTAGAGTTAGGCTTGAGAAAACCACAAAGCCAGGAGCTCCAGGGACACTCACCATGCGAAAGTCAGGCCAAGCTGAGTACGGTACAGCCAAAACCTTGCTGCCTCCTCTTCTTTCTGCTTGGAAGTCGCCACAGCCCACTGCGTGGTTTCTGACTCCAACTAGGCTTATGGTTATGGATACACCTAGAGTTAGGCTTGAGAAAACCACAAAGCCAGGAGCTCCAGGGATACTCACCCTGCTACAGTCAGGCCAAGGTGAGCACAGTACAGCCAAAACCTTGCTGCCTCCTCTTCTTCCTTGAGATTGGAACTCGCCACAGCCCAATGCCCGATTTCTGGCTCAAACTACGGTTAGGGTTAGGGTTAGCGTTCCGCCTAGGGTTAGGGTTGAGAAAACCACAAAGCCAGGAGCTCCAGGGACACACACCATGCGAAAGGCAGGCCAAGTTGAGTACGGTACAGCCAAAACCTTGCTGCCTCCTCTTCTTTCTGATTGGAACTCACCACAGCCCACTGCGTGGTTTCTGACTCCAACTAGGCTTATGGTTATGGATACACCTAGAGTTAGACTTGAGAAAACCACAAAGCCAGGAGCTCCAGGGACGCTCACCATGCGAAAGGCAGGCCAAGGTGAGCGCAGTACAGCCAAAACCTTGCTGCCTCCTCTTCTGTCTGCTTGGAAGTCGCCACAGCCCACTGTGTGATTTCTGACGCACATTATGCTTATGGTTATCCATGCACCTAGCATTAGGGTTGAGAAAACCACAAGGCCAGGACCACCAGGGATGCTCACCATGCCAAAGGCAGGCCAAGCTGAGCGCAGTACAGCCAAAACCTTGCTGCCTCCTCTTCTTTCTGCTTGGAAGTCACCACAGCCCACTGCGTGGTTTCTTTCTCCAACTAGGCTTATGGTTATGGATACACCTAGAGTTAGGCTTGAGAAAACCACAAAGCCAGGAGCTCCAGGGATACTCACCCTGCTACAGTCAGGCCAAGGTGAGCACAGTACAGCCAAAACCTTGCTGCCTCCTCTTCTTCCTTGAGATTGGAACTCGCCACAGCCCAATGCCCGATTTCTGGCTCAAACTACGGTTAGGGTTAGGGTTAGGGTTCCGCCTAGGGTTAGGGTTGAGAAAACCACAAAGCCAGGAGCTCCAGGGACACACACCATGCGAAAGGCAGGCCAAGTTGAGTACGGTACAGCCAAAACCTTGCTGCCTCCTCTTCTTTCTGCTTGGAACTCACCATAGCCCACGGTGTGATTTCTGACGCACGCCTGGCATATGGTTATGGATACACCAAGAGTTAGACTTGAGAAAACCACAAAGCCAGGAGCTCCAGGGACGCTCACCATGCCAAAGGCAGGTCAAGGTGAGCACGGTATAGCCAAAACCTTGCTCCCTCTTCTTCTTTCTGATTGGAACTCACCACAGCCCAATGCTCGATTCCTGGCTCAAACTACGGTTAGGGTTAGGGTTAGGGTTCCGCCTAGGGTTAGGGTTGAGAAAACCACAAAGCCAGGAGCTCCAGGGACGCTCACCATGCGAAAGGCAGGCCAAGGTGAGCGCAGTACAGCCAAAACCTTGCTGCCTCCTCTTCTGTCTGCTTGGAAGTCGCCACAGCCCACTGTGTGATTTCTGACGCACATTATGCTTATGGTTATCCATGCACCTAGCATTAGGGTTGAGAAAACCACAAGGCCAGGACCACCAGGGATGCTCACCATGCCAAAGGCAGGCCAAGGTGAGCACGGTATAGCCAAAACCTTGCTCCCTCTTCTTCTTTCTGATTGGAACTCACCACAGCCCAATGCTCGATTCCTGGCTCAAACTACGGTTAGGGTTAGGGTTAGGGTTCCGCCTAGGGTTAGGGTTGAGAAAACCACAAAGCCAGGAGCTCCAGGGACGCTCACCATGCGAAAGGCAGGCCAAGGTGAGCGCAGTACAGCCAAAACCTTGCTGCCTCCTCTTCTGTCTGCTTGGAAGTCGCCACAGCCCACTGTGTGATTTCTGACGCACATTATGCTTATGGTTATCCATGCACCTAGCATTAGGGTTGAGAAAACCACAAGGCCAGGACCACCAGGGATGCTCACCATGCCAAAGGCAGGCCAAGGTGAGCACGGTATAGCCAAAACCTTGCTCCCTCTTCTTCTTTCTGATTGGAACTCACCACAGCCCAATGCTCGATTCCTGGCTCAAACTACGGTTAGGGTTAGGGTTAGGGTTCCGCCTAGGGTTAGGGTTGAGAAAACCACAAAGCCAGGAGCTCCAGGGACACACACCATGCGAAAGGCAGGCCAAGTTGAGTACGGTACAGCCAAAACCTTGCTGCCTCCTCTTCTTTCTGCTTGGAAGTCGCCACAGCCCACTGCGTGGTTTCTGACTCCAACTAGGCTTATGGTTATGGATACACCTAGAGTTAGGCTTGAGAAAACCACAAAGCCAGGAGCTCCAGGGATACTCACCCTGCTACAGTCAGGCCAAGGTGAGCACAGTACAGCCAAAACCTTGCTGCCTCCTCTTCTTCCTTGAGATTGGAACTCGCCACAGCCCAATGCCCGATTTCTGGCTCAAACTACGGTTAGGGTTAGGGTTAGGGTTCCGCCTAGGGTTGGGGTTGAGAAAACCACAAAGCCAGGAGCTCCAGGGACACACACCATGCGAAAGGCAGGCCAAGTTGAGTACGGTACAGCCAAAACCTTGCTGCCTCCTCTTCTTTCTGCTTGGAAGTCGCCACAGCCCACTGCGTGGTTTCTGACTCCAACTAGGCTTATGGTTATGGATACACCTAGAGTTAGGCTTGAGAAAACCACAAAGCCAGGAGCTCCAGGGACACTCACCATGCGAAAGTCAGGCCAAGCTGAGCGCAGTACAGCCAAAACCTTGCTGCCTCCTCTTCTTTCTGCTTGGAAGTCGCCACAGCCCACTGCGTGGTTTCTGACTCCAACTAGGCTTATGGTTATGGATACACCTAGAGTTAGGCTTGAGAAAACCACAAAGCCAGGAGCTCCAGGGATACTCACCCTGCTACAGTCAGGCCAAGGTGAGCACAGTACAGCCAAAACCTTGCTGCCTCCTCTTCTTCCTTGAGATTGGAACTCGCCACAGCCCAATGCCCGATTTCTGGCTCAAACTACGGTTAGGGTTAGGGTTAGGGTTCCGCCTAGGGTTAGGGTTGAGAAAACCACAAAGCCAGGAGCTCCAGGGACACACACCATGCGAAAGGCAGGCCAAGTTGAGTACGGTACAGCCAAAACCTTGCTGCCTCCTCTTCTTTCTGATTGGAACTCACCACAGCCCACTGCGTGGTTTCTGACTCCAACTAGGCTTATGGTTATGGATACACCTAGAGTTAGGCTTGAGAAAACCACAAAGCCAGGAGCTCCAGGGACACTCACCATGCGAAAGTCAGGCCAAGCTGAGCGCAGTACAGCCAAAACCTTGCTGCCTCCTCTTCTTTCTGCTTGGAAGTCACCACAGCCCACTGCGTGGTTTCTGACTCCAACTAGGCTTATGGTTATGGATACACCTAGAGTTAGGCTTGAGAAAACCACAAAGCCAGGAGCTCCAGGGATACTCACCCTGCTACAGTCAGGCCAAGTTGAGTACGGTACAGCCAAAACCTTGCTGCCTCCTCTTCTTTCTGCTTGGAACTCACCATAGCCCACGGTGTGATTTCTGACGCACGCCTGGCATATGGTTATGGATACACCAAGAGTTAGACTTGAGAAAACCACAAAGCCAGGAGCTCCAGGGACGCTCACCATGCGAAAGGCAGGCCAAGGTGAGCGCAGTACAGCCAAAACCTTGCCGTCTCCTCTTGTGTCTGCTTGGAAGTCGCCACAGCCCACTGTGTGATTTCTGACGCACATTATGCTTATGGTTATCCATGCACCTAGCATTAGGGTTGAGAAAACCACAAGGCCAGGACCACCAGGGATGCTCACCATGCCAAAGGCAGGCCAAGGTGAGCACGGTATAGCCAAAACCTTGCTCCCTCTTCTTCTTTCTGATTGGAACTCACCACAGCCCAATGCTCGATTCCTGGCTCAAACTACGGTTAGGGTTAGGGTTAGGGTTCCGCCTAGGGTTAGGGTTGAGAAAACCACAAAGCCAGGAGCTCCAGGGACGCTCACCATGCGAAAGGCAGGCCAAGGTGAGCGCAGTACAGCCAAAACCTTGCTGCCTCCTCTTCTGTCTGCTTGGAAGTCGCCACAGCCCACTGTGTGATTTCTGACGCACATTATGCTTATGGTTATCCATGCACCTAGCATTAGGGTTGAGAAAACCACAAGGCCAGGACCACCAGGGATGCTCACCATGCCAAAGGCAGGCCAAGGTGAGCACGGTATAGCCAAAACCTTGCTCCCTCTTCTTCTTTCTGATTGGAACTCACCACAGCCCAATGCTCAATTCCTGGCTCAAACTACGGTTAGGGTTAGGGTTAGGGTTCCGCCTAGGGTTAGGGTTGAGAAAACCACAAAGCCAGGAGCTCCAGGGACACACACCATGCGAAAGGCAGGCCAAGTTGAGTACGGTACAGCCAAAACCTTGCTGCCTCCTCTTCTTTCTGCTTGGAAGTCGCCACAGCCCACTGCGTGGTTTCTGACTCCAACTAGGCTTATGGTTATGGATACACCTAGAGTTAGGCTTGAGAAAACCACAAAGCCAGGAGCTCCAGGGATACTCACCCTGCTACAGTCAGGCCAAGGTGAGCACAGTACAGCCAAAACCTTGCTGCCTCCTCTTCTTCCTTGAGATTGGAACTCGCCACAGCCCAATGCCCGATTTCTGGCTCAAACTACGGTTAGGGTTAGGTTAGGGTTCCGCCTAGGGTTAGGGTTGAGAAAACCACAAAGCCAGGAGCTCCAGGGACACACACCATGCGAAAGGCAGGCCAAGGTGAGCACAGTACAGCCAAAACCTTGCCGTCTCCTCTTCTGTCTGCTTGGAAGTCGCCACAGCCCACTGTGTGATTTCTGACGCACATTATGCTTATGGTTATCCATGCACCTAGCATTAGGGTTGAGAAAACCACAAGGCCAGGACCACCAGGGATGCTCACCATGCCAAAGGCAGGCCAAGGTGAGCACGGTATAGCCAAAACCTTGCTCCCTCTTCTTCTTTCTGATTGGAACTCACCACAGCCCAATGCTCGATTCCTGGCTCAAACTACGGTTAGGGTTAGGGTTAGGGTTCCGCCTAGGGTTAGGGTTGAGAAAACCACAAAGCCAGGAGCTCCAGGGACACTCACCATGCGAAAGGCAGGCCAAGTTGAGTACGGTACAGCCAAAACCTTGCTGCCTCCTCTTCTTTCTGCTTGGAAGTCGCCACAGCCCACTGCGTGGTTTCTGACTCCAACTAGGCTTATGGTTATGGATACACCTAGAGTTAGGCTTGAGAAAACCACAAAGCCAGGAGCTCCAGGGATACTCACCCTGCTACAGTCAGGCCAAGGTGAGCACAGTACAGCCAAAACCTTGCTGCCTCCTCTTCTTCCTTGAGATTGGAACTCACCACAGCCCAATGCCCGATTTCTGGCTCAAACTACGGTTAGGGTTAGGGTTAGGGTTCCGCCTAGGGTTAGGGTTGAGAAAACCACAAAGCCAGGAGCTCCAGGGACACACACCATGCGAAAGGCAGGCCAAGGTGAGCGCAGTACAGCCAAAACCTTGCCGTCTCCTCTTGTGTCTGCTTGGAAGTCGCCACAGCCCACTGTGTGATTTCTGACGCACATTATGCTTATGGTTATCCATGCACCTAGCATTAGGGTTGAGAAAACCACAAGGCCAGGACCACCAGGGATGCTCACCATGCCAAAGGCAGGCCAAGGTGAGCACGGTATAGCCAAAACCTTGCTCCCTCTTCTTCTTTCTGATTGGAACTCACCACAGCCCAATGCTCGATTTCTGGCTCAAACTACGGTTAGGGTTAGGGTTAGGGTTCCGCCTAGGGTTAGGGTTGAGAAAACCACAAAGCCAGGAGCTCCAGGGACACACACCATGCGAAAGGCAGGCCAAGGTGAGCGCAGTACAGCCAAAACCTTGCCGTCTCCTCTTCTGTCTGCTTGGAAGTCGCCACAGCCCACTGTGTGATTTCTGACGCACATTATGCTTATGGTTATCCATGCACCTAGCATTAGGGTTGAGAAAACCACAAGGCCAGGACCACCAGGGATGCTCACCATGCCAAAGGCAGGCCAAGGTGAGCACGGTATAGCCAAAACCTTGCTCCCTCTTCTTCTTTCTGATTGGAACTCACCACAGCCCAATGCTCGATTCCTGGCTCAAACTACGGTTAGGGTTAGGGTTAGGGTTCCGCCTAGGGTTAGGGTTGAGAAAACCACAAAGCCAGGAGCTCCAGGGACACACACCATGCGAAAGGCAGGCCAAGGTGAGTACGGTACAGCCAAAACCTTGCTGCCTCCTCTTCTTTCTGCTTGGAAGTCGCCACAGCCCACTGCGTGGTTTCAGACTCCAACTAGGCTTATGGTTATGGATACACCTAGAGTTAGGCTTGAGAAAACCACAAAGCCAGGAGCTCCAGGGATACTCACCCTGCTACAGTCAGGCCAAGGTGAGCACAGTACAGCCAAAACCTTGCTGCCTCCTCTTCTTCCTTGAGATTGGAACTCGCCACAGCCCAATGCCCGATTTCTGGCTCAAACTACGGTTAGGGTTAGGGTTAGGGTTCCGGCTAGGGTTAGGGTTGAGAAAACCACAAAGCCAGGAGCTCCAGGGACACACACCATGCGAAAGGCAGGCCAAGTTGAGTACGGTACAGCCAAAACCTTGCTGCCTCCTCTTCTTTCTGCTTGGAAGTCGCCACAGCCCACTGCGTGGTTTCTGACTCCAACTAGGCTTATGGTTATGGATACACCTAGAGTTAGGCTTGAGAAAACCACAAAGCCAGGAGCTCCAGGGACACTCACCATGCGAAAGTCAGGCCAAGCTGAGCGCAGTACAGCCAAAACCTTGCTGCCTCCTCTTCTTTCTGCTTGGAACTCACCACAGCCCACTGCGTGGTTTCTTTCTCCAACTAGGCTTATGGTTATGGATACACCTAGAGTTAGGCTTGAGAAAACCACAAAGCCAGGAGCTCCAGGGATACTCACCCTGCTACAGTCAGGCCAAGGTGAGCACAGTACAGCCAAAACCTTGCTGCCTCCTCTTCTTCCTTGAGATTGGAACTCGCCACAGCCCAATGCCCGATTTCTGGCTCAAACTACGGTTAGGGTTAGGGTTAGGGTTCCGCCTAGGGTTAGGGTTGAGAAAACCACAAAGCCAGGAGCTCCAGGGACACACACCATGCGAAAGGCAGGCCAAGTTGAGTACGGTACAGCCAAAACCTTGCTGCCTCCTCTTCTTTCTGCTTGCAACTCACCATAGCCCACGGTGTGATTTCTGACGCACGCCTGGCATATGGTTATGGATACACCAAGAGTTAGACTTGAGAAAACCACAAAGCCAGGAGCTCCAGGGACGCTCACCATGCGAAAGGCAGGCCAAGGTGAGCGCAGTACAGCCAAAACCTTGCTGCCTCCTCTTCTGTCTGCTTGGAAGTCGCCACAGCCCACTGTGTGATTTCTGACGCACATTATGCTTATGGTTATCCATGCACCTAGCATTAGGGTTGAGAAAACCACAAGGCCAGGACCACCAGGGATGCTCACCATGCCAAAGGCAGGCCAAGGTGAGCACGGTATAGCCAAAACCTTGCTCCCTCTTCTTCTTTCTGATTGGAACTCACCACAGCCCAATGCTCGATTCCTGGCTCAAACTACGGTTAGGGTTAGGGTTAGGGTTCCACCTAGGGTTAGGGTTGAGAAAACCACAAAGCCAGGAGCTCCAGGGACACACACCATGCGAAAGGCAGGCCAAGTTGAGTACGGTACAGCCAAAACCTTGCTGCCTCCTCTTCTTTCTGCTTGGAAGTCGCCACAGCCCACTGCGTGGTTTCTGACTCCAACTAGGCTTATGGTTATGGATACACCTAGAGTTAGGCTTGAGAAAACCACAAAGCCAGGAGCTCCAGGGATACTCACCCTGCTACAGTCAGGCCAAGGTGAGCACAGTACAGCCAAAACCTTGCTGCCTCCTCTTCTTCCTTGAGATTGGAACTCGCCACAGCCCAATGCCCGATTTCTGGCTCAAACTACGGTTAGGGTTAGGGTTAGGGTTCCGCCTAGGGTTAGGCTTGAGAAAACCACAAAGCCAGGAGCTCCAGGGACACACACCATGCGAAAGGCAGGCCAAGTTGAGTACGGTACAGCCAAAACCTTGCTGCCTCCTCTTCTTTCTGCTTGGAAGTCGCCACAGCCCACTGCGTGGTTTCTGACTCCAACTAGGCTTATGGTTATGGATACACCTAGAGTTAGGCTTGAGAAAACCACAAAGCCAGGAGCTCCAGGGACACTCACCATGCGAAAGTCAGGCCAAGCTGAGCGCAGTACAGCCAAAACCTTGCTGCCTCCTCTTCTGTCTGCTTGGAAGTCGCCACAGCCCACTGCGTGGTTTCTGACTCCAACTAGGCTTATGGTTATGGATACACCTAGAGTTAGGCTTGAGAAAACCACAAAGCCAGGAGCTCCAGGGATACTCACCCTGCTACAGTCAGGCCAAGGTGAGCACAGTATAGCCAAAACCTTGCTGCCTCCTCTTCTTCCTTGAGATTGGAACTCGCCACAGCCCAATGCCCGATTTCTGGCTCAAACTACGGTTAGGGTTAGGGTTAGGGTTCCGCCTAGGGTTAGGGTTGAGAAAACCACAAAGCCAGGAGCTCCAGGGACACACACCATGCGAAAGGCAGGCCAAGTTGAGTACGGTACAGCCAAAACCTTGCTGCCTCCTCTTCTTTCTGCTTGGAACTCACCACAGCCCACTGCGTGGTTTCTGACTCCAACTAGGCTTATGGTTATGGATACACCTAGAGTTAGGCTTGAGAAAACCACAAAGCCAGGAGCTCCAGGGACACTCACCATGCGAAAGTCAGGCCAAGCTGAGCGCAGTACAGCCAAAACCTTGCTGCCTCCTCTTCTTTCTGCTTGGAAGTCACCACAGCCCACTGCGTGGTTTCTTTCTCCAACTAGGCTTATGGTTATGGATACACCTAGAGTTAGGCTTGAGAAAACCACAAAGCCAGGAGCTCCAGGGATACTCACCCTGCTACAGTCAGGCCAAGGTGAGCACAGTACAGCCAAAACCTTGCTGCCTCCTCTTCTTCCTTGAGATTGGAACTCGCCACAGCCCAATGCCCGATTTCTGGCTCAAACTACGGTTAGGGTTAGGGTTAGGGTTCCGCCTAGGGTTAGGGTTGAGAAAACCACAAAGCCAGGAGCTCCAGGGACACACACCATGCGAAAGGCAGGCCAAGTTGAGTACGGTACAGCCAAAACCTTGCTGCCTCCTCTTCTTTCTGCTTGGAACTCACCATAGCCCACGGTGTGATTTCTGACGCACGCCTGGCATATGGTTATGGATACACCAAGAGTTAGACTTGAGAAAACCACAAAGCCAGGAGCTCCAGGGACGCTCACCATGCGAAAGGCAGGCCAAGGTGAGCGCAGTACAGCCAAAACCTTGCCGTCTCCTCTTGTGTCTGCTTGGAAGTCGCCACAGCCCACTGTGTGATTTCTGACGCACATTATGCTTATGGTTATCCATGCACCTAGCATTAGGGTTGAGAAAACCACAAGGCCAGGACCACCAGGGATGCTCACCATGCCAAAGGCAGGCCAAGGTGAGCACGGTATAGCCAAAACCTTGCTCCCTCTTCTTCTTTCTGATTGGAACTCACCACAGCCCAATGCTCGATTCCTGGCTCAAACTACGGTTAGGGTTAGGGTTAGGGTTCCGCCTAGGGTTAGGGTTGAGAAAACCACAAAGCCAGGAGCTCCAGGGACGCTCACCATGCGAAAGGCAGGCCAAGGTGAGCGCAGTACAGCCAAAACCTTGCTGCCTCCTCTTCTGTCTGCTTGGAAGTCGCCACAGCCCACTGTGTGATTTCTGACGCACATTATGCTTATGGTTATCCATGCACCTAGCATTAGGGTTGAGAAAACCACAAGGCCAGGACCACCAGGGATGCTCACCATGCCAAAGGGAGGCCAAGGTGAGCACGGTATAGCCAAAACCTTGCTCCCTCTTCTTCTTTCTGATTGGAACTCACCACAGCCCAATGCTCAATTCCTGGCTCAAACTACGGTTAGGGTTAGGGTTAGGGTTCCGCCTAGGGTTAGGGTTGAGAAAACCACAAAGCCAGGAGCTCCAGGGACACACACCATGCGAAAGGCAGGCCAAGTTGAGTACGGTACAGCCAAAACCTTGCTGCCTCCTCTTCTTTCTGCTTGGAAGTCGCCACAGCCCACTGCATGGTTTCTGACTCCAACTAGGCTTATGGTTATGGATACACCTAGAGTTAGACTTGAGAAAACCACAAAGCCAGGAGCTCCAGGGATACTCACCCTGCTACAGTCAGGCCAAGGTGAGCACAGTACAGCCAAAACCTTGCTGCCTCCTCTTCTTCCTTGAGATTGGAACTCGCCACAGCCCAATGCCCGATTTCTGGCTCAAACTACGGTTAGGGTTAGGGTTAGGGTTCCGCCTAGGGTTAGGGTTGAGAAAACCACAAAGCCAGGAGCTCCAGGGACACACACCATGCGAAAGGCAGGCCAAGGTGAGCACAGTACAGCCAAAACCTTGCCGTCTCCTCTTCTGTCTGCTTGGAAGTCGCCACAGCCCACTGTGTGATTTCTGACGCACATTATGCTTATGGTTATCCATGCACCTAGCATTAGGGTTGAGAAAACCACAAGGCCAGGACCACCAGGGATGCTCACCATGCCAAAGGCAGGCCAAGGTGAGCACGGTATAGCCAAAACCTTGCTCCCTCTTCTTCTTTCTGATTGGAACTCACCACAGCCCAATGCTCGATTCCTGGCTCAAACTACGGTTAGGGTTAGGGTTAGGGTTCCGCCTAGGGTTAGGGTTGAGAAAACCACAAAGCCAGGAGCTCCAGGGACACACACCATGCGAAAGGCAGGCCAAGTTGAGTACGGTACAGCCAAAACCTTGCTGCCTCCTCTTCTTTCTGCTTGGAAGTCGCCACAGCCCACTGCGTGGTTTCTGACTCCAACTAGGCTTATGGTTATGGATACACCTAGAGTTAGGCTTGAGAAAACCACAAAGCCAGGAGCTCCAGGGATACTCACCCTGCTACAGTCAGGCCAAGGTGAGCACAGTACAGCCAAAACCTTGCTGCCTCCTCTTCTTCCTTGAGATTGGAACTCGCCAAAGCCCAATGCCCGATTTCTGGCTCAAACTACGGTTAGGGTTAGGGTTAGGGTTCCGCCTAGGGTTAGGGTTGAGAAAACCACAAAGCCAGGAGCTCCAGGGACACACACCATGCGAAAGGCAGGCCAAGTTGAGTACGGTACAGCCAAAACCTTGCTGCCTCCTCTTCTTTCTGCTTGGAACTCACCATAGCCCACGGTGTGATTTCTGACGCACGCCTGGCATATGGTTATGGATACACCAAGAGTTAGACTTGAGAAAACCACAAAGCCAGGAGCTCCAGGGACGCTCACCATGCGAAAGGCAGGCCAAGGTGAGCGCAGTACAGCCAAAACCTTGCTGCCTCCTCTTCTTTCTGCTTGGAAGTCGCCACAGCCCACTGCGTGGTTTCTGACTCCAACTAGGCTTATGGTTATGGATACACCTAGAGTTAGGCTTGAGAAAACCACAAAGCCAGGAGCTCCAGGGACACTCACCATGCGAAAGTCAGGCCAAGCTGAGTACGGTACAGCCAAAACCTTGCTGCCTCCTCTTCTTTCTGCTTGGAAGTCGCCACAGCCCACTGCGTGGTTTCTGACTCCAACTAGGCTTATGGTTATGGATACACCTAGAGTTAGGCTTGAGAAAACCACAAAGCCAGGAGCTCCAGGGATACTCACCCTGCTACAGTCAGGCCAAGGTGAGCACAGTACAGCCAAAACCTTGCTGCCTCCTCTTCTTCCTTGAGATTGGAACTCGCCACAGCCCAATGCCCGATTTCTGGCTCAAACTACGGTTAGGGTTAGGGTTAGCGTTCCGCCTAGGGTTAGGGTTGAGAAAACCACAAAGCCAGGAGCTCCAGGGACACACACCATGCGAAAGGCAGGCCAAGTTGAGTACGGTACAGCCAAAACCTTGCTGCCTCCTCTTCTTTCTGATTGGAACTCACCACAGCCCACTGCGTGGTTTCTGACTCCAACTAGGCTTATGGTTATGGATACACCTAGAGTTAGACTTGAGAAAACCACAAAGCCAGGAGCTCCAGGGACACTCACCATGCGAAAGTCAGGCCAAGCTGAGCGCAGTACAGCCAAAACCTTGCTGCCTCCTCTTCTTTCTGCTTGGAAGTCACCACAGCCCACTGCGTGGTTTCTTTCTCCAACTAGGCTTATGGTTATGGATACACCTAGAGTTAGGCTTGAGAAAACCACAAAGCCAGGAGCTCCAGGGATACTCACCCTGCTACAGTCAGGCCAAGGTGAGCACAGTACAGCCAAAACCTTGCTGCCTCCTCTTCTTCCTTGAGATTGGAACTCGCCACAGCCCAATGCCCGATTTCTGGCTCAAACTACGGTTAGGGTTAGGGTTAGGGTTCCGCCTAGGGTTAGGGTTGAGAAAACCACAAAGCCAGGAGCTCCAGGGACACACACCATGCGAAAGGCAGGCCAAGTTGAGTACGGTACAGCCAAAACCTTGCTGCCTCCTCTTCTTTCTGCTTGGAACTCACCATAGCCCACGGTGTGATTTCTGACGCACGCCTGGCATATGGTTATGGATACACCAAGAGTTAGACTTGAGAAAACCACAAAGCCAGGAGCTCCAGGGACGCTCACCATGCCAAAGGCAGGTCAAGGTGAGCACGGTATAGCCAAAACCTTGCTCCCTCTTCTTCTTTCTGATTGGAACTCACCACAGCCCAATGCTCGATTCCTGGCTCAAACTACGGTTAGGGTTAGGGTTAGGGTTCCGCCTAGGGTTAGGGTTGAGAAAACCACAAAGCCAGGACCACCAGGGACGCTCACCATGCGAAAGGCAGGCCAAGGTGAGCGCAGTACAGCCAAAACCTTGCTGCCTCCTCTTCTGTCTGCTTGGAAGTCGCCACAGCCCACTGTGTGATTTCTGACGCACATTATGCTTATGGTTATCCATGCACCTAGCATTAGGGTTGAGAAAACCACAAGGCCAGGACCACCAGGGATGCTCACCATGCCAAAGGCAGGCCAAGGTGAGCACGGTATAGCCAAAACCTTGCTCCCTCTTCTTCTTTCTGATTGGAACTCACCACAGCCCAATGCTCGATTCCTGGCTCAAACTACGGTTAGGGTTAGGGTTAGGGTTCCGCCTAGGGTTAGGGTTGAGAAAACCACAAAGCCAGGAGCTCCAGGGACGCTCACCATGCGAAAGGCAGGCCAAGGTGAGCGCAGTACAGCCAAAACCTTGCTGCCTCCTCTTCTGTCTGCTTGGAAGTCGCCACAGCCCACTGTGTGATTTCTGACGCACATTATGCTTATGGTTATCCATGCACCTAGCATTAGGGTTGAGAAAACCACAAGGCCAGGACCACCAGGGATGCTCACCATGCCAAAGGCAGGCCAAGGTGAGCACGGTATAGCCAAAACCTTGCTCCCTCTTCTTCTTTCTGATTGGAACTCACCACAGCCCAATGCTCGATTCCTGGCTCAAACTACGGTTAGGGTTAGGGTTAGGGTTCCGCCTAGGGTTAGGGTTGAGAAAACCACAAAGCCAGGAGCTCCAGGGACACACACCATGCGAAAGGCAGGCCAAGTTGAGTACGGTACAGCCAAAACCTTGCTGCCTCCTCTTCTTTCTGCTTGGAAGTCGCCACAGCCCACTGCGTGGTTTCTGACTCCAACTAGGCTTATGGTTATGGATACACCTAGAGTTAGGCTTGAGAAAACCACAAAGCCAGGAGCTCCAGGGATACTCACCCTGCTACAGTCAGGCCAAGGTGAGCACAGTACAGCCAAAACCTTGCTGCCTCCTCTTCTTCCTTGAGATTGGAACTCGCCACAGCCCAATGCCCGATTTCTGGCTCAAACTACGGTTAGGGTTAGGGTTAGGGTTCCGCCTAGGGTTGGGGTTGAGAAAACCACAAAGCCAGGAGCTCCAGGGACACACACCATGCGAAAGGCAGGCCAAGTTGAGTACGGTACAGCCAAAACCTTGCTGCCTCCTCTTCTTTCTGCTTGGAAGTCGCCACAGCCCACTGCGTGGTTTCTGACTCCAACTAGGCTTATGGTTATGGATACACCTAGAGTTAGGCTTGAGAAAACCACAAAGCCAGGAGCTCCAGGGACACTCACCATGCGAAAGTCAGGCCAAGCTGAGCGCAGTACAGCCAAAACCTTGCTGCCTCCTCTTCTTTCTGCTTGGAAGTCGCCACAGCCCACTGCGTGGTTTCTGACTCCAACTAGGCTTATGGTTATGGATACACCTAGAGTTAGGCTTGAGAAAACCACAAAGCCAGGAGCTCCAGGGATACTCACCCTGCTACAGTCAGGCCAAGGTGAGCACAGTACAGCCAAAACCTTGCTGCCTCCTCTTCTTCCTTGAGATTGGAACTCGCCACAGCCCAATGCCCGATTTCTGGCTCAAACTACGGTTAGGGTTAGGGTTAGGGTTCCGCCTAGGGTTAGGGTTGAGAAAACCACAAAGCCAGGAGCTCCAGGGACACACACCATGCGAAAGGCAGGCCAAGTTGAGTACGGTACAGCCAAAACCTTGCTGCCTCCTCTTCTTTCTGATTGGAACTCACCACAGCCCACTGCGTGGTTTCTGACTCCAACTAGGCTTATGGTTATGGATACACCTAGAGTTAGGCTTGAGAAAACCACAAAGCCAGGAGCTCCAGGGACACTCACCATGCGAAAGTCAGGCCAAGCTGAGCGCAGTACAGCCAAAACCT
Source organism: Coloeus monedula (assembly GCF_965178545.1). Classification (NCBI taxonomy): domain Eukaryota; kingdom Metazoa; phylum Chordata; class Aves; order Passeriformes; family Corvidae; genus Coloeus; species Coloeus monedula. Next base: position 31,903,592 of record NC_138782.1, on the reverse strand, counting down.
TGCTGCCTCCTCTTCTTTCTGCTTGGAAGTCACCACAGCCCACTGCGTGGTTTCTGACTCCAACTAGGCTTATGGTTATGGATACACCTAGAGTTAGGCTTGAGAAAACCACAAAGCCAGGAGCTCCAGGGATACTCACCCTGCTACAGTCAGGCCAAGTTGAGTACGGTACAGCCAAAACCTTGCTGCCTCCTCTTCTTTCTGCTTGGAACTCACCATAGCCCACGGTGTGATTTCTGACGCACGCCTGGCATATGGTTATGGATACACCAAGAGTTAGACTTGAGAAAACCACAAAGCCAGGAGCTCCAGGGACGCTCACCATGCGAAAGGCAGGCCAAGGTGAGCGCAGTACAGCCAAAACCTTGCCGTCTCCTCTTGTGTCTGCTTGGAAGTCGCCACAGCCCACTGTGTGATTTCTGACGCACATTATGCTTATGGTTATCCATGCACCTAGCATTAGGGTTGAGAAAACCACAAGGCCAGGACCACCAGGGATGCTCACCATGCCAAAGGCAGGCCAAGGTGAGCACGGTATAGCCAAAACCTTGCTCCCTCTTCTTCTTTCTGATTGGAACTCACCACAGCCCAATGCTCGATTCCTGGCTCAAACTACGGTTAGGGTTAGGGTTAGGGTTCCGCCTAGGGTTAGGGTTGAGAAAACCACAAAGCCAGGAGCTCCAGGGACGCTCACCATGCGAAAGGCAGGCCAAGGTGAGCGCAGTACAGCCAAAACCTTGCTGCCTCCTCTTCTGTCTGCTTGGAAGTCGCCACAGCCCACTGTGTGATTTCTGACGCACATTATGCTTATGGTTATCCATGCACCTAGCATTAGGGTTGAGAAAACCACAAGGCCAGGACCACCAGGGATGCTCACCATGCCAAAGGCAGGCCAAGGTGAGCACGGTATAGCCAAAACCTTGCTCCCTCTTCTTCTTTCTGATTGGAACTCACCACAGCCCAATGCTCAATTCCTGGCTCAAACTACGGTTAGGGTTAGGGTTAGGGTTCCGCCTAGGGTTAGGGTTGAGAAAACCACAAAGCCAGGAGCTCCAGGGACACACACCATGCGAAAGGCAGGCCAAGTTGAGTACGGTACAGCCAAAACCTTGCTGCCTCCTCTTCTTTCTGCTTGGAAGTCGCCACAGCCCACTGCGTGGTTTCTGACTCCAACTAGGCTTATGGTTATGGATACACCTAGAGTTAGGCTTGAGAAAACCACAAAGCCAGGAGCTCCAGGGATACTCACCCTGCTACAGTCAGGCCAAGGTGAGCACAGTACAGCCAAAACCTTGCTGCCTCCTCTTCTTCCTTGAGATTGGAACTCGCCACAGCCCAATGCCCGATTTCTGGCTCAAACTACGGTTAGGGTTAGGTTAGGGTTCCGCCTAGGGTTAGGGTTGAGAAAACCACAAAGCCAGGAGCTCCAGGGACACACACCATGCGAAAGGCAGGCCAAGGTGAGCACAGTACAGCCAAAACCTTGCCGTCTCCTCTTCTGTCTGCTTGGAAGTCGCCACAGCCCACTGTGTGATTTCTGACGCACATTATGCTTATGGTTATCCATGCACCTAGCATTAGGGTTGAGAAAACCACAAGGCCAGGACCACCAGGGATGCTCACCATGCCAAAGGCAGGCCAAGGTGAGCACGGTATAGCCAAAACCTTGCTCCCTCTTCTTCTTTCTGATTGGAACTCACCACAGCCCAATGCTCGATTCCTGGCTCAAACTACGGTTAGGGTTAGGGTTAGGGTTCCGCCTAGGGTTAGGGTTGAGAAAACCACAAAGCCAGGAGCTCCAGGGACACACACCATGCGAAAGGCAGGCCAAGTTGAGTACGGTACAGCCAAAACCTTGCTGCCTCCTCTTCTTTCTGCTTGGAAGTCGCCACAGCCCACTGCGTGGTTTCTGACTCCAACTAGGCTTATGGTTATGGATACACCTAGAGTTAGGCTTGAGAAAACCACAAAGCCAGGAGCTCCAGGGATACTCACCCTGCTACAGTCAGGCCAAGGTGAGCACAGTACAGCCAAAACCTTGCTGCCTCCTCTTCTTCCTTGAGATTGGAACTCGCCAAAGCCCAATGCCCGATTTCTGGCTCAAACTACGGTTAGGGTTAGGGTTAGGGTTCCGCCTAGGGTTAGGGTTGAGAAAACCACAAAGCCAGGAGCTCCAGGGACACACACCATGCGAAAGGCAGGCCAAGTTGAGTACGGTACAGCCAAAACCTTGCTGCCTCCTCTTCTTTCTGCTTGGAACTCACCATAGCCCACGGTGTGATTTCTGACGCACGCCTGGCATATGGTTATGGATACACCAAGAGTTAGACTTGAGAAAACCACAAAGCCAGGAGCTCCAGGGACGCTCACCATGCGAAAGGCAGGCCAAGGTGAGCGCAGTACAGCCAAAACCTTGCTGCCTCCTCTTCTGTCTGCTTGGAAGTCGCCACAGCCCACTGTGTGATTTCTGACGCACATTATGCTTATGGTTATCCATGCACCTAGCATTAGGGTTGAGAAAACCACAAGGCCAGGACCACCAGGGATGCTCACCATGCCAAAGGCAGGCCAAGGTGAGCACGGTATAGCCAAAACCTTGCTCCCTCTTCTTCTTTCTGATTGGAACTCACCACAGCCCAATGCTCGATTCCTGGCTCAAACTACGGTTAGGGTTAGGGTTAGGGTTCCGCCTAGGGTTAGGGTTGAGAAAACCACAAAGCCAGGAGCTCCAGGGACACACACCATGCGAAAGGCAGGCCAAGTTGAGTACGGTACAGCCAAAACCTTGCTGCCTCCTCTTCTTTCTGCTTGGAAGTCGCCACAGCCCACTGCGTGGTTTCTGACTCCAACTAGGCTTATGGTTATGGATACACCTAGAGTTAGGCTTGAGAAAACCACAAAGCCAGGAGCTCCAGGGATACTCACCCTGCTACAGTCAGGCCAAGGTGAGCACAGTACAGCCAAAACCTTGCTGCCTCCTCTTCTTCCTTGAGATTGGAACTCGCCACAGCCCAATGCCCGATTTCTGGCTCAAACTACGGTTAGGGTTAGGGTTAGGGTTCCGCCTAGGGTTAGGGTTGAGAAAACCACAAAGCCAGGAGCTCCAGGGACACACACCATGCGAAAGGCAGGCCAAGTTGAGTACGGTACAGCCAAAACCTTGCTGCCTCCTCTTCTTTCTGCTTGGAACTCACCATAGCCCACGGTGTGATTTCTGACGCACGCCTGGCATATGGTTATGGATACACCAAGAGTTAGACTTGAGAAAACCACAAAGCCAGGAGCTCCAGGGACGCTCACCATGCGAAAGGCAGGCCAAGGTGAGCGCAGTACAGCCAAAACCTTGCCGTCTCCTCTTGTGTCTGCTTGGAAGTCGCCACAGCCCACTGTGTGATTTCTGACGCACATTATGCTTATGGTTATCCATGCACCTAGCATTAGGGTTGAGAAAACCACAAGGCCAGGACCACCAGGGATGCTCACCATGCCAAAGGCAGGCCAAGGTGAGCACGGTATAGCCAAAACCTTGCTCCCTCTTCTTCTTTCTGATTGGAACTCACCACAGCCCAATGCTCGATTCCTGGCTCAAACTACGGTTAGGGTTAGGGTTAGGGTTCCGCCTAGGGTTAGGGTTGAGAAAACCACAAAGCCAGGAGCTCCAGGGACGCTCACCATGCGAAAGGCAGGCCAAGGTGAGCGCAGTACAGCCAAAACCTTGCTGCCTCCTCTTCTGTCTGCTTGGAAGTCGCCACAGCCCACTGCGTGGTTTCTGACTCCAACTAGGCTTATGGTTATGGATACACCTAGAGTTAGGCTTGAGAAAACCACAAAGCCAGGAGCTCCAGGGATACTCACCCTGCTACAGTCAGGCCAAGGTGAGCACAGTACAGCCAAAACCTTGCTGCCTCCTCTTCTTCCTTGAGATTGGAACTCGCCAAAGCCCAATGCCCGATTTCTGGCTCAAACTACGGTTAGGGTTAGGGTTAGGGTTCCGCCTAGGGTTAGGGTTGAGAAAACCACAAAGCCAGGAGCTCCAGGGACACACACCATGCGAAAGGCAGGCCAAGTTGAGTACGGTACAGCCAAAACCTTGCTGCCTCCTCTTCTTTCTGCTTGGAACTCACCATAGCCCACGGTGTGATTTCTGACGCACGCCTGGCATATGGTTATGGATACACCAAGAGTTAGACTTGAGAAAACCACAAAGCCAGGAGCTCCAGGGACGCTCACCATGCGAAAGGCAGGCCAAGGTGAGTGCAGTACAGCCAAAACCTTGCTGCCTCCTCTTCTGTCTGCTTGGAAGTCGCCACAGCCCACTGTGTGATTTCTGACGCACATTATGCTTATGGTTATCCATGCACCTAGCATTAGGGTTGAGAAAACCACAAGGCCAGGACCACCAGGGATGCTCACCATGCCAAAGGCAGGCCAAGGTGAGCACGGTATAGCCAAAACCTTGCTCCCTCTTCTTCTTTCTGATTGGAACTCACCACAGCCCAATGCTCGATTCCTGGCTCAAACTACGGTTAGGGTTAGGGTTAGGGTTCCGCCTAGGGTTAGGGTTGAGAAAACCACAAAGCCAGGAGCTCCAGGGACACACACCATGCGAAAGGCAGGCCAAGTTGAGTACGGTACAGCCAAAACCTTGCTGCCTCCTCTTCTTTCTGCTTGGAAGTCGCCACAGCCCACTGTGTGGTTTCTGACTCCAACTAGGCTTATGGTTATGGATACACCTAGAGTTAGGCTTGAGAAAACCACAAAGCCAGGAGCTCCAGGGATACTCACCCTGCTACAGTCAGGCCAAGGTGAGCACAGTACAGCCAAAACCTTGCTGCCTCCTCTTCTTCCTTGAGATTGGAACTCGCCACAGCCCAATGCCCGATTTCTGGCTCAAACTACGGTTAGGGTTAGGGTTAGGGTTCCGGCTAGGGTTAGGGTTGAGAAAACCACAAAGCCAGGAGCTCCAGGGACACACACCATGCGAAAGGCAGGCCAAGTTGAGTACGGTACAGCCAAAACCTTGCTGCCTCCTCTTCTTTCTGCTTGGAACTCACCATAGCCCACTGTGTGATTTCTGACGCACGCCTGGCATATGGTTATGGATACACCAAGAGTTAGACTTGAGAAAACCACAAAGCCAGGAGCTCCAGGGACGCTCACCATGCGAAAGGCAGGCCAAGGTGAGCGCAGTACAGCCAAAACCTTGCTGCCTCCTCTTCTTTCTGCTTGGAAGTCGCCACAGCCCACTGCGTGGTTTCTGACTCCAACTAGGCTTATGGTTATGGATACACCTAGAGTTAGGCTTGAGAAAACCACAAAGCCAGGAGCTCCAGGGATACTCACCCTGCTACAGTCAGGCCAAGGTGAGCACAGTACAGCCAAAACCTTGCTGCCTCCTCTTCTTCCTTGAGATTGGAACTCGCCACAGCCCAATGCCCGATTTCTGGCTCAAACTACGGTTAGGGTTAGGGTTAGGGTTCCGCCTAGGGTTAGGGTTGAGAAAACCACAAAGCCAGGAGCTCCAGGGACACACACCATGCGAAAGGCAGGCCAAGTTGAGTACGGTACAGCCAAAACCTTGCTGCCTCCTCTTCTTTCTGATTGGAACTCACCACAGCCCACTGCGTGGTTTCTGACTCCAACTAGGCTTATGGTTATGGATACACCTAGAGTTAGACTTGAGAAAACCACAAAGCCAGGAGCTCCAGGGACACTCACCATGCGAAAGTCAGGCCAAGCTGAGCGCAGTACAGCCAAAACCTTGCTGCCTCCTCTTCTTTCTGCTTGGAAGTCACCACAGCCCACTGCGTGGTTTCTTTCTCCAACTAGGCTTATGGTTATGGATACACCTAGAGTTAGGCTTGAGAAAACCACAAAGCCAGGAGCTCCAGGGATACTCACCCTGCTACAGTCAGGCCAAGGTGAGCACAGTACAGCCAAAACCTTGCTGCCTCCTCTTCTTCCTTGAGATTGGAACTCGCCACAGCCCAATGCCCGATTTCTGGCTCAAACTACGGTTAGGGTTAGGGTTAGGGTTCCGCCTAGGGTTAGGGTTGAGAAAACCACAAAGCCAGGAGCTCCAGGGACACACACCATGCGAAAGGCAGGCCAAGTTGAGTACGGTACAGCCAAAACCTTGCTGCCTCCTCTTCTTTCTGCTTGGAACTCACCATAGCCCACGGTGTGATTTCTGACGCACGCCTGGCATATGGTTATGGATACACCAAGAGTTAGACTTGAGAAAACCACAAAGCCAGGAGCTCCAGGGACGCTCACCATGCGAAAGGCAGGCCAAGGTGAGCGCAGTACAGCCAAAACCTTGCCGTCTCCTCTTCTGTCTGCTTGGAAGTCGCCACAGCCCACTGTGTGATTTCTGACGCACATTATGCTTATGGTTATCCATGCACCTAGCATTAGGGTTGAGAAAACCACAAGGCCAGGACCACCAGGGATGCTCACCATGCCAAAGGCAGGCCAAGGTGAGCACGGTATAGCCAAAACCTTGCTCCCTCTTCTTCTTTCTGATTGGAACTCACCACAGCCCAATGCTCGATTCCTGGCTCAAACTACGGTTAGGGTTAGGGTTAGGGTTCCGCCTAGGGTTAGGGTTGAGAAAACCACAAAGCCAGGAGCTCCAGGGACGCTCACCATGCGAAAGGCAGGCCAAGGTGAGCGCAGTACAGCCAAAACCTTGCTGCCTCCTCTTCTGTCTGCTTGGAAGTCGCCACAGCCCACTGTGTGATTTCTGACGCACATTATGCTTATGGTTATCCATGCACCTAGCATTAGGGTTGAGAAAACCACAAGGCCAGGACCACCAGGGATGCTCACCATGCCAAAGGCAGGCCAAGGTGAGCACGGTATAGCCAAAACCTTGCTCCCTCTTCTTCTTTCTGATTGGAACTCACCACAGCCCAATGCTCGATTCCTGGCTCAAACTACGGTTAGGGTTAGGGTTAGGGTTCCGCCTAGGGTTAGGGTTGAGAAAACCACAAAGCCAGGAGCTCCAGGGACACACACCATGCGAAAGGCAGGCCAAGTTGAGTACGGTACAGCCAAAACCTTGCTGCCTCCTCTTCTTTCTGCTTGGAAGTCGCCACAGCCCACTGCGTGGTTTCTGACTCCAACTAGGCTTATGGTTATGGATACACCTAGAGTTAGGCTTGAGAAAACCACAAAGCCAGGAGCTCCAGGGATACTCACCCTGCTACAGTCAGGCCAAGGTGAGCACAGTACAGCCAAAACCTTGCTGCCTCCTCTTCTTCCTTGAGATTGGAACTCGCCACAGCCCAATGCCCGATTTCTGGCTCAAACTACGGTTAGGGTTAGGGTTAGGGTTCCGCCTAGGGTTAGGGTTGAGAAAACCACAAAGCCAGGAGCTCCAGGGACACACACCATGCGAAAGGCAGGCCAAGTTGAGTACGGTACAGCCAAAACCTTGCTGCCTCCTCTTCTTTCTGCTTGGAAGTCGCCACAGCCCACTGCGTGGTTTCTGACTCCAACTAGGCTTATGGTTATGGATACACCTAGAGTTAGGCTTGAGAAAACCACAAAGCCAGGAGCTCCAGGGACACTCACCATGCGAAAGTCAGGCCAAGCTGAGCGCAGTACAGCCAAAACCTTGCTGCCTCCTCTTCTTTCTGCTTGGAAGTCGCCACAGCCCACTGCGTGGTTTCTGACTCCAACTAGGCTTATGGTTATGGATACACCTAGAGTTAGGCTTGAGAAAACCACAAAGCCAGGAGCTCCAGGGATACTCACCCTGCTACAGTCAGGCCAAGGTGAGCACAGTACAGCCAAAACCTTGCTGCCTCCTCTTCTTCCTTGAGATTGGAACTCGCCACAGCCCAATGCCCGATTTCTGGCTCAAACTACGGTTAGGGTTAGGGTTAGGGTTCCGCCTAGGGTTAGGGTTGAGAAAACCACAAAGCCAGGAGCTCCAGGGACACACACCATGCGAAAGGCAGGCCAAGTTGAGTACGGTACAGCCAAAACCTTGCTGCCTCCTCTTCTTTCTGATTGGAACTCACCACAGCCCACTGCGTGGTTTCTGACTCCAACTAGGCTTATGGTTATGGATACACCTAGAGTTAGGCTTGAGAAAACCACAAAGCCAGGAGCTCCAGGGACACTCACCATGCGAAAGTCAGGCCAAGCTGAGCGCAGTACAGCCAAAACCTTGCTGCCTCCTCTTCTTTCTGCTTGGAAGTCACCACAGCCCACTGCGTGGTTTCTGACTCCAACTAGGCTTATGGTTATGGATACACCTAGAGTTAGGCTTGAGAAAACCACAAAGCCAGGAGCTCCAGGGATACTCACCCTGCTACAGTCAGGCCAAGTTGAGTACGGTACAGCCAAAACCTTGCTGCCTCCTCTTCTTTCTGCTTGGAACTCACCATAGCCCACGGTGTGATTTCTGACGCACGCCTGGCATATGGTTATGGATACACCAAGAGTTAGACTTGAGAAAACCACAAAGCCAGGAGCTCCAGGGACGCTCACCATGCGAAAGGCAGGCCAAGGTGAGCGCAGTACAGCCAAAACCTTGCCGTCTCCTCTTGTGTCTGCTTGGAAGTCGCCACAGCCCACTGTGTGATTTCTGACGCACATTATGCTTATGGTTATCCATGCACCTAGCATTAGGGTTGAGAAAACCACAAGGCCAGGACCACCAGGGATGCTCACCATGCCAAAGGCAGGCCAAGGTGAGCACGGTATAGCCAAAACCTTGCTCCCTCTTCTTCTTTCTGATTGGAACTCACCACAGCCCAATGCTCGATTCCTGGCTCAAACTACGGTTAGGGTTAGGGTTAGGGTTCCGCCTAGGGTTAGGGTTGAGAAAACCACAAAGCCAGGAGCTCCAGGGACGCTCACCATGCGAAAGGCAGGCCAAGGTGAGCGCAGTACAGCCAAAACCTTGCTGCCTCCTCTTCTGTCTGCTTGGAAGTCGCCACAGCCCACTGTGTGATTTCTGACGCACATTATGCTTATGGTTATCCATGCACCTAGCATTAGGGTTGAGAAAACCACAAGGCCAGGACCACCAGGGATGCTCACCATGCCAAAGGCAGGCCAAGGTGAGCACGGTATAGCCAAAACCTTGCTCCCTCTTCTTCTTTCTGATTGGAACTCACCACAGCCCAATGCTCAATTCCTGGCTCAAACTACGGTTAGGGTTAGGGTTAGGGTTCCGCCTAGGGTTAGGGTTGAGAAAACCACAAAGCCAGGAGCTCCAGGGACACACACCATGCGAAAGGCAGGCCAAGTTGAGTACGGTACAGCCAAAACCTTGCTGCCTCCTCTTCTTTCTGCTTGGAAGTCGCCACAGCCCACTGCGTGGTTTCTGACTCCAACTAGGCTTATGGTTATGGATACACCTAGAGTTAGGCTTGAGAAAACCACAAAGCCAGGAGCTCCAGGGATACTCACCCTGCTACAGTCAGGCCAAGGTGAGCACAGTACAGCCAAAACCTTGCTGCCTCCTCTTCTTCCTTGAGATTGGAACTCGCCACAGCCCAATGCCCGATTTCTGGCTCAAACTACGGTTAGGGTTAGGGTTAGGGTTCCGCCTAGGGTTAGGGTTGAGAAAACCACAAAGCCAGGAGCTCCAGGGACACACACCATGCGAAAGGCAGGCCAAGGTGAGCACAGTACAGCCAAAACCTTGCCGTCTCCTCTTCTGTCTGCTTGGAAGTCGCCACAGCCCACTGTGTGATTTCTGACGCACATTATGCTTATGGTTATCCATGCACCTAGCATTAGGGTTGAGAAAACCACAAGGCCAGGACCACCAGGGATGCTCACCATGCCAAAGGCAGGCCAAGGTGAGCACGGTATAGCCAAAACCTTGCTCCCTCTTCTTCTTTCTGATTGGAACTCACCACAGCCCAATGCTCGATTCCTGGCTCAAACTACGGTTAGGGTTAGGGTTAGGGTTCCGCCTAGGGTTAGGGTTGAGAAAACCACAAAGCCAGGAGCTCCAGGGACACACACCATGCGAAAGGCAGGCCAAGTTGAGTACGGTACAGCCAAAACCTTGCTGCCTCCTCTTCTTTCTGCTTGGAAGTCGCCACAGCCCACTGCGTGGTTTCTGACTCCAACTAGGCTTATGGTTATGGATACACCTAGAGTTAGGCTTGAGAAAACCACAAAGCCAGGAGCTCCAGGGATACTCACCCTGCTACAGTCAGGCCAAGGTGAGCACAGTACAGCCAAAACCTTGCTGCCTCCTCTTCTTCCTTGAGATTGGAACTCGCCAAAGCCCAATGCCCGATTTCTGGCTCAAACTACGGTTAGGGTTAGGTTAGGGTTCCGCCTAGGGTTAGGGTTGAGAAAACCACAAAGCCAGGAGCTCCAGGGACACACACCATGCGAAAGTCAGGCCAAGTTGAGCGCAGTACAGCCAAAACCTTGCTGCCTCCTCTTCTTTCTGCTTGGAAGTCACCACAGCCCACTGCGTGGTTTCTTTCTCCAACTAGGCTTATGGTTATGGATACACCTAGAGTTAGGCTTGAGAAAACCACAAAGCCAGGAGCTCCAGGGATACTCACCCTGCTACAGTCAGGCCAAGGTGAGCACAGTACAGCCAAAACCTTGCTGCCTCCTCTTCTTCCTTGAGATTGGAACTCGCCACAGCCCAATGCCCGATTTCTGGCTCAAACTACGGTTAGGGTTAGGGTTAGGGTTCCGCCTAGGGTTAGGGTTGAGAAAACCACAAAGCCAGGAGCTCCAGGGACACACACCATGCGAAAGGCAGGCCAAGTTGAGTACGGTACAGCCAAAACCTTGCTGCCTCCTCTTCTTTCTGCTTGGAACTCACCATAGCCCACGGTGTGATTTCTGACGCACGCCTGGCATATGGTTATGGATACACCAAGAGTTAGGGTTGAGAAAACCACAAAGCCAGGAGCTCCAGGGACGCTCACCATGCGAAAGGCAGGCCAAGGTGAGCGCAGTACAGCCAAAACCTTGCTGCCTCCTCTTCTGTCTGCTTGGAAGTCGCCACAGCCCACTGTGTGATTTCTGACGCACATTATGCTTATGGTTATCCATGCACCTAGCATTAGGGTTGAGAAAACCACAAGGCCAGGACCACCAGGGATGCTCACCATGCCAAAGGCAGGCCAAGGTGAGCACGGTATAGCCAAAACCTTGCTCCCTCTTCTTCTTTCTGATTGGAACTCACCACAGCCCAATGCTCGATTCCTGGCTCAAACTACGGTTAGGGTTAGGGTTAGGGTTCCGCCTAGGGTTAGGGTTGAGAAAACCACAAAGCCAGGAGCTCCAGGGACACACACCATGCGAAAGGCAGGCCAAGTTGAGTACGGTACAGCCAAAACCTTGCTGCCTCCTCTTCTTTCTGCTTGGAAGTCGCCACAGCCCACTGCGTGGTTTCTGACTCCAACTAGGCTTATGGTTATGGATACACCAAGAGTTAGACTTGAGAAAACCACAAAGCCAGGAGCTCCAGGGACGCTCACCATGCGAAAGGCAGGCCAAGGTGAGCGCAGTACAGCCAAAACCTTGCTGCCTCCTCTTCTTTCTGCTTGGAAGTCGCCACAGCCCACTGCGTGGTTTCTGACTCCAACTAGGCTTATGGTTATGGATACACCTAGAGTTAGGCTTGAGAAAACCACAAAGCCAGGAGCTCCAGGGACACTCACCATGCGAAAGTCAGGCCAAGCTGAGTACGGTACAGCCAAAACCTTGCTGCCTCCTCTTCTTTCTGCTTGGAAGTCGCCACAGCCCACTGCGTGGTTTCTGACTCCAACTAGGCTTATGGTTATGGATACACCTAGAGTTAGGCTTGAGAAAACCACAAAGCCAGGAGCTCCAGGGATACTCACCCTGCTACAGTCAGGCCAAGGTGAGCACAGTACAGCCAAAACCTTGCTGCCTCCTCTTCTTCCTTGAGATTGGAACTCGCCACAGCCCAATGCCCGATTTCTGGCTCAAACTACGGTTAGGGTTAGGGTTAGGGTTCCGCCTAGGGTTAGGGTTGAGAAAACCACAAAGCCAGGAGCTCCAGGGACACACACCATGCGAAAGGCAGGCCAAGTTGAGTACGGTACAGCCAAAACCTTGCTGCCTCCTCTTCTTTCTGATTGGAACTCACCACAGCCCACTGCGTGGTTTCTGACTCCAACTAGGCTTATGGTTATGGATACACCTAGAGTTAGACTTGAGAAAACCACAAAGCCAGGAGCTCCAGGGACACTCACCATGCGAAAGTCAGGCCAAGCTGAGCGCAGTACAGCCAAAACCTTGCTGCCTCCTCTTCTTTCTGCTTGGAAGTCGCCACAGCCCACTGCGTGGTTTCTTTCTCCAACTAGGCTTATGGTTATGGATACACCTAGAGTTAGGCTTGAGAAAACCACAAAGCCAGGAGCTCCAGGGATACTCACCCTGCTACAGTCAGGCCAAGGTGAGCACAGTACAGCCAAAACCTTGCTGCCTCCTCTTCTTCCTTGAGATTGGAACTCGCCACAGCCCAATGCCCGATTTCTGGCTCAAACTACGGTTAGGGTTAGGGTTAGGGTTCCGCCTAGGGTTAGGGTTGAGAAAACCACAAAGCCAGGAGCTCCAGGGACACACACCATGCGAAAGGCAGGCCAAGTTGAGTACGGTACAGCCAAAACCTTGCTGCCTCCTCTTCTTTCTGCTTGGAACTCACCATAGCCCACGGTGTGATTTCTGACGCACGCCTGGCATATGGTTATGGATACACCAAGAGTTAGACTTGAGAAAACCACAAAGCCAGGAGCTCCAGGGACGCTCACCATGCGAAAGGCAGGCCAAGGTGAGCGCAGTACAGCCAAAACCTTGCCGTCTCCTCTTGTGTCTGCTTGGAAGTCGCCACAGCCCACTGTGTGATTTCTGACGCACATTATGCTTATGGTTATCCATGCACCTAGCATTAGGGTTGAGAAAACCACAAGGCCAGGACCACCAGGGATGCTCACCATGCCAAAGGCAGGCCAAGGTGAGCACGGTATAGCCAAAACCTTGCTCCCTCTTCTTCTTTCTGATTGGAACTCACCACAGCCCAATGCTCGATTCCTGGCTCAAACTACGGTTAGGGTTAGGGTTAGGGTTCCGCCTAGGGTTAGGGTTGAGAAAACCACAAAGCCAGGAGCTCCAGGGACGCTCACCATGCGAAAGGCAGGCCAAGGTGAGCGCAGTACAGCCAAAACCTTGCTGCCTCCTCTTCTGTCTGCTTGGAAGTCGCCACAGCCCACTGTGTGATTTCTGACGCACATTATGCTTATGGTTATCCATGCACCTAGCATTAGGGTTGAGAAAACCACAAGGCCAGGACCACCAGGGATGCTCACCATGCCAAAGGCAGGCCAAGGTGAGCACGGTATAGCCAAAACCTTGCTCCCTCTTCTTCTTTCTGATTGGAACTCACCACAGCCCAATGCTCGATTCCTGGCTCAAACTACGGTTAGGGTTAGGGTTAGGGTTCCGCCTAGGGTTAGGGTTGAGAAAACCACAAAGCCAGGAGCTCCAGGGACACACACCATGCGAAAGGCAGGCCAAGTTGAGTACGGTACAGCCAAAACCTTGCTGCCTCCTCTTCTTTCTGCTTGGAAGTCGCCACAGCCCACTGCGTGGTTTCTGACTCCAACTAGGCTTATGGTTATGGATACACCTAGAGTTAGGCTTGAGAAAACCACAAAGCCAGGAGCTCCAGGGATACTCACCCTGCTACAGTCAGGCCAAGGTGAGCACAGTACAGCCAAAACCTTGCTGCCTCCTCTTCTTCCTTGAGATTGGAACTCGCCACAGCCCAATGCCCGATTTCTGGCTCAAACTACGGTTAGGGTTAGGGTTAGGGTTCCGCCTAGGGTTAGGGTTGAGAAAACCACAAAGCCAGGAGCTCCAGGGACACACACCATGCGAAAGGCAGGCCAAGTTGAGTACGGTACAGCCAAAACCTTGCTGCCTCCTCTTCTTTCTGCTTGGAAGTCGCCACAGCCCACTGCGTGGTTTCTGACTCCAACTAGGCTTATGGTTATGGATACACCTAGAGTTAGGCTTGAGAAAACCACAAAGCCAGGAGCTCCAGGGACACTCACCATGCGAAAGTCAGGCCAAGCTGAGCGCAGTACAGCCAAAACCTTGCTGCCTCCTCTTCTTTCTGCTTGGAAGTCGCCACAGCCCACTGCGTGGTTTCTGACTCCAACTAGGCTTATGGTTATGGATACACCTAGAGTTAGGCTTGAGAAAACCACAAAGCCAGGAGCTCCAGGGATACTCACCCTGCTACAGTCAGGCCAAGGTGAGCACAGTACAGCCAAAACCTTGCTGCCTCCTCTTCTTCCTTGAGATTGGAACTCGCCACAGCCCAATGCCCGATTTCTGGCTCAAACTACGGTTAGGGTTAGGGTTAGGGTTCCGCCTAGGGTTAGGGTTGAGAAAACCACAAAGCCAGGAGCTCCAGGGACACACACCATGCGAAAGGCAGGCCAAGTTGAGTACGGTACAGCCAAAACCTTGCTGCCTCCTCTTCTTTCTGCTTGGAACTCACCATAGCCCACGGTGTGATTTCTGACGCACGCCTGGCATATGGTTATGGATACACCAAGAGTTAGACTTGAGAAAACCACAAAGCCAGGAGCTCCAGGGACGCTCACCATGCGAAAGGCAGGCCAAGGTGAGCGCAGTACAGCCAAAACCTTGCCGTCTCCTCTTGTGTCTGCTTGGAAGTCGCCACAGCCCACTGTGTGATTTCTGACGCACATTATGCTTATGGTTATCCATGCACCTAGCATTAGGGTTGAGAAAACCACAAGGCCAGGACCACCAGGGATGCTCACCATGCCAAAGGCAGGCCAAGGTGAGCACGGTATAGCCAAAACCTTGCTCCCTCTTCTTCTTTCTGATTGGAACTCACCACAGCCCAATGCTCGATTCCTGGCTCAAACTACGGTTAGGGTTAGGGTTAGGGTTCCGCCTAGGGTTAGGGTTGAGAAAACCACAAAGCCAGGAGCTCCAGGGACGCTCACCATGCGAAAGGCAGGCCAAGGTGAGCGCAGTACAGCCAAAACCTTGCTGCCTCCTCTTCTGTCTGCTTGGAAGTCGCCACAGCCCACTGTGTGATTTCTGACGCACATTATGCTTATGGTTATCCATGCACCTAGCATTAGGGTTGAGAAAACCACAAGGCCAGGACCACCAGGGATGCTCACCATGCCAAAGGCAGGCCAAGGTGAGCACGGTATAGCCAAAACCTTGCTCCCTCTTCTTCTTTCTGATTGGAACTCACCACAGCCCAATGCTCGATTCCTGGCTCAAACTACGGTTAGGGTTAGGGTTAGGGTTCCGCCTAGGGTTAGGGTTGAGAAAACCACAAAGCCAGGAGCTCCAGGGACACACACCATGCGAAAGGCAGGCCAAGTTGAGTACGGTACAGCCAAAACCTTGCTGCCTCCTCTTCTTTCTGCTTGGAAGTCGCCACAGCCCACTGCGTGGTTTCTGACTCCAACTAGGCTTATGGTTATGGATACACCTAGAGTTAGGCTTGAGAAAACCACAAAGCCAGGAGCTCCAGGGATACTCACCCTGCTACAGTCAGGCCAAGGTGAGCACAGTACAGCCAAAACCTTGCTGCCTCCTCTTCTTCCTTGAGATTGGAACTCGCCACAGCCCAATGCCCGATTTCTGGCTCAAACTACGGTTAGGGTTAGGGTTAGGGTTCCGCCTAGGGTTAGGGTTGAGAAAACCACAAAGCCAGGAGCTCCAGGGACACACACCATGCGAAAGGCAGGCCAAGTTGAGTACGGTACAGCCAAAACCTTGCTGCCTCCTCTTCTTTCTGCTTGGAAGTCGCCACAGCCCACTGCGTGGTTTCTGACTCCAACTAGGCTTATGGTTATGGATACACCTAGAGTTAGGCTTGAGAAAACCACAAAGCCAGGAGCTCCAGGGACACTCACCATGCGAAAGTCAGGCCAAGCTGAGCGCAGTACAGCCAAAACCTTGCTGCCTCCTCTTCTTTCTGCTTGGAAGTCGCCACAGCCCACTGCGTGGTTTCTGACTCCAACTAGGCTTATGGTTATGGATACACCTAGAGTTAGGCTTGAGAAAACCACAAAGCCAGGAGCTCCAGGGATACTCACCCTGCTACAGTCAGGCCAAGGTGAGCACAGTACAGCCAAAACCTTGCTGCCTCCTCTTCTTCCTTGAGATTGGAACTCGCCACAGCCCAATGCCCGATTTCTGGCTCAAACTACGGTTAGGGTTAGGGTTAGGGTTCCGCCTAGGGTTAGGGTTGAGAAAACCACAAAGCCAGGAGCTCCAGGGACACACACCATGCGAAAGGCAGGCCAAGTTGAGTACGGTACAGCCAAAACCTTGCTGCCTCCTCTTCTTTCTGATTGGAACTCACCACAGCCCACTGCGTGGTTTCTGACTCCAACTAGGCTTATGGTTATGGATACACCTAGAGTTAGGCTTGAGAAAACCACAAAGCCAGGAGCTCCAGGGACACTCACCATGCGAAAGTCAGGCCAAGCTGAGCGCAGTACAGCCAAAACCTTGCTGCCTCCTCTTCTTTCTGCTTGGAAGTCACCACAGCCCACTGCGTGGTTTCTGACTCCAACTAGGCTTATGGTTATGGATACACCTAGAGTTAGGCTTGAGAAAACCACAAAGCCAGGAGCTCCAGGGATACTCACCCTGCTACAGTCAGGCCAAGTTGAGTACGGTACAGCCAAAACCTTGCTGCCTCCTCTTCTTTCTGCTTGGAACTCACCATAGCCCACGGTGTGATTTCTGATGCACGCCTGGCATATGGTTATGGATACACCAAGAGTTAGACTTGAGAAAACCACAAAGCCAGGAGCTCCAGGGACGCTCACCATGCGAAAGGCAGGCCAAGGTGAGCGCAGTACAGCCAAAACCTTGCCGTCTCCTCTTGTGTCTGCTTGGAAGTCGCCACAGCCCACTGTGTGATTTCTGACGCACATTATGCTTATGGTTATCCATGCACCTAGCATTAGGGTTGAGAAAACCACAAGGCCAGGACCACCAGGGATGCTCACCATGCCAAAGGCAGGCCAAGGTGAGCACGGTATAGCCAAAACCTTGCTCCCTCTTCTTCTTTCTGATTGGAACTCACCACAGCCCAATGCTCGATTCCTGGCTCAAACTACGGTTAGGGTTAGGGTTAGGGTTCCGCCTAGGGTTAGGGTTGAGAAAACCACAAAGCCAGGAGCTCCAGGGACGCTCACCATGCGAAAGGCAGGCCAAGGTGAGCGCAGTACAGCCAAAACCTTGCTGCCTCCTCTTCTGTCTGCTTGGAAGTCGCCACAGCCCACTGTGTGATTTCTGACGCACATTATGCTTATGGTTATCCATGCACCTAGCATTAGGGTTGAGAAAACCACAAGGCCAGGACCACCAGGGATGCTCACCATGCCAAAGGCAGGCCAAGGTGAGCACGGTATAGCCAAAACCTTGCTCCCTCTTCTTCTTTCTGATTGGAACTCACCACAGCCCAATGCTCAATTCCTGGCTCAAACTACGGTTAGGGTTAGGGTTAGGGTTCCGCCTAGGGTTAGGGTTGAGAAAACCACAAAGCCAGGAGCTCCAGGGACACACACCATGCGAAAGGCAGGCCAAGTTGAGTACGGTACAGCCAAAACCTTGCTGCCTCCTCTTCTTTCTGCTTGGAAGTCGCCACAGCCCACTGCGTGGTTTCTGACTCCAACTAGGCTTATGGTTATGGATACACCTAGAGTTAGGCTTGAGAAAACCACAAAGCCAGGAGCTCCAGGGATACTCACCCTGCTACAGTCAGGCCAAGGTGAGCACAGTACAGCCAAAACCTTGCTGCCTCCTCTTCTTCCTTGAGATTGGAACTCGCCACAGCCCAATGCCCGATTTCTGGCTCAAACTACGGTTAGGGTTAGGGTTAGGGTTCCGCCTAGGGTTAGGGTTGAGAAAACCACAAAGCCAGGAGCTCCAGGGACACACACCATGCGAAAGGCAGGCCAAGGTGAGCACAGTACAGCCAAAACCTTGCCGTCTCCTCTTCTGTCTGCTTGGAAGTCGCCACAGCCCACTGTGTGATTTCTGACGCACATTATGCTTATGGTTATCCATGCACCTAGCATTAGGGTTGAGAAAACCACAAGGCCAGGACCACCAGGGATGCTCACCATGCCAAAGGCAGGCCAAGGTGAGCACGGTATAGCCAAAACCTTGCTCCCTCTTCTTCTTTCTGATTGGAACTCACCACAGCCCAATGCTCGATTCCTGGCTCAAACTACGGTTAGGGTTAGGGTTAGGGTTCCGCCTAGGGTTAGGCTTGAGAAAACCACAAAGCCAGGAGCTCCAGGGACACACACCATGCGAAAGGGAGGCCAAGTTGAGTACGGTACAGCCAAAACCTTGCTGCCTCCTCTTCTTTCTGCTTGGAAGTCGCCACAGCCCACTGCGTGGTTTCTGACTCCAACTAGGCTTATGGTTATGGATACACCTAGAGTTAGGCTTGAGAAAACCACAAAGCCAGGAGCTCCAGGGATACTCACCCTGCTACAGTCAGGCCAAGGTGAGCACAGTACAGCCAAAACCTTGCTGCCTCCTCTTCTTCCTTGAGATTGGAACTCGCCAAAGCCCAATGCCCGATTTCTGGCTCAAACTACGGTTAGGGTTAGGGTTAGGGTTCCGCCTAGGGTTAGGGTTGAGAAAACCACAAAGCCAGGAGCTCCAGGGACACACACCATGCGAAAGGCAGGCCAAGTTGAGTACGGTACAGCCAAAACCTTGCTGCCTCCTCTTCTTTCTGCTTGGAACTCACCATAGCCCACGGTGTGATTTCTGACGCACGCCTGGCATATGGTTATGGATACACCAAGAGTTAGACTTGAGAAAACCACAAAGCCAGGAGCTCCAGGGACGCTCACCATGCGAAAGGCAGGCCAAGGTGAGCGCAGTACAGCCAAAACCTTGCTGCCTCCTCTTGTGTCTGCTTGGAAGTCGCCACAGCCCACTGTGTGATTTCTGACGCACATTATGCTTATGGTTATCCATGCACCTAGCATTAGGGTTGAGAAAACCACAAGGCCAGGACCACCAGGGATGCTCACCATGCCAAAGGCAGGCCAAGGTGAGCACGGTATAGCCAAAACCTTGCTCCCTCTTCTTCTTTCTGATTGGAACTCACCACAGCCCAATGCTCGATTCCTGGCTCAAACTACGGTTAGGGTTAGGGTTAGGGTTCCGCCTAGGGTTAGGGTTGAGAAAACCACAAAGCCAGGAGCTCCAGGGACACACACCATGCGAAAGGCAGGCCAAGTTGAGTACGGTACAGCCAAAACCTTGCTGCCTCCTCTTCTTTCTGCTTGGAAGTCGCCACAGCCCGCTGCGTGGTTTCTGACTCCAACTAGGCTTATGGTTATGGATACACCTAGAGTTAGGCTTGAGAAAACCACAAAGCCAGGAGCTCCAGGGATACTCACCCTGCTACAGTCAGGCCAAGGTGAGCACAGTACAGCCAAAACCTTGCTGCCTCCTCTTCTTCCTTGAGATTGGAACTCGCCACAGCCCAATGCCCGATTTCTGGCTCAAACTACGGTTAGGGTTAGGGTTAGGGTTCCGCCTAGGGTTAGGGTTGAGAAAACCACAAAGCCAGGAGCTCCAGGGACACACACCATGCGAAAGGCAGGCCAAGTTGAGTACGGTACAGCCAAAACCTTGCTGCCTCCTCTTCTTTCTGCTTGGAACTCACCATAGCCCACGGTGTGATTTCTGACGCACGCCTGGCATATGGTTATGGATACACCAAGAGTTAGACTTGAGAAAACCACAAAGCCAGGAGCTCCAGGGACGCTCACCATGCGAAAGGCAGGCCAAGGTGAGCGCAGTACAGCCAAAACCTTGCTGCCTCCTCTTCTTTCTGCTTGGAAGTCGCCACAGCCCACTGCGTGGTTTCTGACTCCAACTAGGCTTATGGTTATGGATACACCTAGAGTTAGGCTTGAGAAAACCACAAAGCCAGGAGCTCCAGGGACACTCACCATGCGAAAGTCAGGCCAAGCTGAGTACGGTACAGCCAAAACCTTGCTGCCTCCTCTTCTTTCTGCTTGGAAGTCGCCACAGCCCACTGCGTGGTTTCTGACTCCAACTAGGCTTATGGTTATGGATACACCTAGAGTTAGGCTTGAGAAAACCACAAAGCCAGGAGCTCCAGGGATACTCACCCTGCTACAGTCAGGCCAAGGTGAGCACAGTACAGCCAAAACCTTGCTGCCTCCTCTTCTTCCTTGAGATTGGAACTCGCCACAGCCCAATGCCCGATTTCTGGCTCAAACTACGGTTAGGGTTAGGGTTAGGGTTCCGCCTAGGGTTAGGGTTGAGAAAACCACAAAGCCAGGAGCTCCAGGGACACACACCATGCGAAAGGCAGGCCAAGTTGAGTACGGTACAGCCAAAACCTTGCTGCCTCCTCTTCTTTCTGATTGGAACTCACCACAGCCCACTGCGTGGTTTCTGACTCCAACTAGGCTTATGGTTATGGATACACCTAGAGTTAGACTTGAGAAAACCACAAAGCCAGGAGCTCCAGGGACACTCACCATGCGAAAGTCAGGCCAAGGTGAGCGCAGTACAGCCAAAACCTTGCTGCCTCCTCTTCTTTCTGCTTGGAAGTCACCACAGCCCACTGCGTGGTTTCTTT
Source organism: Coloeus monedula (assembly GCF_965178545.1). Taxonomy (NCBI): domain Eukaryota; kingdom Metazoa; phylum Chordata; class Aves; order Passeriformes; family Corvidae; genus Coloeus; species Coloeus monedula. Next base: position 31,882,906 of record NC_138782.1, on the reverse strand, counting down.
CTCCAACTAGGCTTATGGTTATGGATACACCTAGAGTTAGGCTTGAGAAAACCACAAAGCCAGGAGCTCCAGGGATACTCACCCTGCTGCAGTCAGGCCAAGGTGAGCACAGTACAGCCAAAACCTTGCTGCCTCCTCTTCTTCCTTGAGATTGGAACTCGCCACAGCCCAATGCCCGATTTCTGGCTCAAACTACGGTTAGGGTTAGGGTTAGGGTTCCGCCTAGGGTTAGGGTTGAGAAAACCACAAAGCCAGGAGCTCCAGGGACACACACCATGCGAAAGGCAGGCCAAGTTGAGTACGGTACAGCCAAAACCTTGCTGCCTCCTCTTCTTTCTGCTTGGAACTCACCATAGCCCACGGTGTGATTTCTGACGCACGCCTGGCATATGGTTATGGATACACCAAGAGTTAGACTTGAGAAAACCACAAAGCCAGGAGCTCCAGGGACGCTCACCATGCGAAAGGCAGGCCAAGGTGAGCGCAGTACAGCCAAAACCTTGCCGTCTCCTCTTGTGTCTGCTTGGAAGTCGCCACAGCCCACTGTGTGATTTCTGACGCACATTATGCTTATGGTTATCCATGCACCTAGCATTAGGGTTGAGAAAACCACAAGGCCAGGACCACCAGGGATGCTCACCATGCCAAAGGCAGGCCAAGGTGAGCACGGTATAGCCAAAACCTTGCTCCCTCTTCTTCTTTCTGATTGGAACTCACCACAGCCCAATGCTCGATTCCTGGCTCAAACTACGGTTAGGGTTAGGGTTAGGGTTCCGCCTAGGGTTAGGGTTGAGAAAACCACAAAGCCAGGAGCTCCAAGGACGCTCACCATGCGAAAGGCAGGCCAAGGTGAGCGCAGTACAGCCAAAACCTTGCTGCCTCCTCTTCTGTCTGCTTGGAAGTCGCCACAGCCCACTGTGTGATTTCTGACGCACATTATGCTTATGGTTATCCATGCACCTAGCATTAGGGTTGAGAAAACCACAAGGCCAGGACCACCAGGGATGCTCACCATGCCAAAGGCAGGCCAAGGTGAGCACGGTATAGCCAAAACCTTGCTCCCTCTTCTTTCTGATTGGAACTCACCACAGCCCAATGCTCAATTCCTGGCTCAAACTACGGTTAGGGTTAGGGTTAGGGTTCCGCCTAGGGTTAGGGTTGAGAAAACCACAAAGCCAGGAGCTCCAGGGACACACACCATGCGAAAGGCAGGCCAAGTTGAGTACGGTACAGCCAAAACCTTGCTGCCTCCTCTTCTTTCTGCTTGGAAGTCGCCACAGCCCACTGCGTGGTTTCTGACTCCAACTAGGCTTATGGTTATGGATACACCTAGAGTTAGGCTTGAGAAAACCACAAAGCCAGGAGCTCCAGGGATACTCACCCTGCTACAGTCAGGCCAAGGTGAGCACAGTAGAGCCAAAACCTTGCTGCCTCCTCTTCTTCCTTGAGATTGGAACTCGCCACAGCCCAATGCCCGATTTCTGGCTCAAACTACGGTTAGGGTTAGGGTTAGGGTTCCGCCTAGGGTTAGGGTTGAGAAAACCACAAAGCCAGGAGCTCCAGGGACACACACCATGCGAAAGGCAGGCCAAGTTGAGTACGGTACAGCCAAAACCTTGCTGCCTCCTCTTCTTTCTGCTTGGAACTCACCATAGCCCACGGTGTGATTTCTGACGCACGCCTGGCATATGGTTATGGATACACCAAGAGTTAGACTTGAGAAAACCACAAAGCCAGGAGCTCCAGGGACGCTCACCATGCGAAAGGCAGGCCAAGGTGAGCGCAGTACAGCCAAAACCTTGCTGCCTCCTCTTCTGTCTGCTTGGAAGTCGCCACAGCCCACTGTGTGATTTCTGACGCACATTATGCTTATGGTTATCCATGCACCTAGCATTAGGGTTGAGAAAACCACAAGGCCAGGACCACCAGGGATGCTCACCATGCCAAAGGCAGGCCAAGGTGAGCACGGTATAGCCAAAACCTTGCTCCCTCTTCTTCTTTCTGATTGGAACTCACCACAGCCCAATGCTCGATTCCTGGCTCAAACTACGGTTAGGGTTAGGGTTAGGGTTCCGCCTAGGGTTAGGGTTGAGAAAACCACAAAGCCAGGAGCTCCAGGGACACACACCATGCGAAAGGCAGGCCAAGTTGAGTACGGTACAGCCAAAACCTTGCTGCCTCCTCTTCTTTCTGCTTGGAAGTCGCCACAGCCCACTGTGTGGTTTCTGACTCCAACTAGGCTTATGGTTATGGATACACCTAGAGTTAGGCTTGAGAAAACCACAAAGCCAGGAGCTCCAGGGATACTCACCCTGCTACAGTCAGGCCAAGGTGAGCACAGTACAGCCAAAACCTTGCTGCCTCCTCTTCTTCCTTGAGATTGGAACTCGCCACAGCCCAATGCCCGATTTCTGGCTCAAACTACGGTTAGGGTTAGGGTTAGGGTTCCGCCTAGGGTTAGGGTTGAGAAAACCACAAAGCCAGGAGCTCCAGGGACACACACCATGCGAAAGGCAGGCCAAGTTGAGTACGGTACAGCCAAAACCTTGCTGCCTCCTCTTCTTTCTGCTTGGAACTCACCATAGCCCACTGTGTGATTTCTGACGCACGCCTGGCATATGGTTATGGATACACCAAGAGTTAGACTTGAGAAAACCACAAAGCCAGGAGCTCCAGGGACGCTCACCATGCGAAAGGCAGGCCAAGGTGAGCGCAGTACAGCCAAAACCTTGCTGCCTCCTCTTCTTTCTGCTTGGAAGTCGCCACAGCCCACTGCGTGGTTTCTGACTCCAACTAGGCTTATGGTTATGGATACACCTAGAGTTAGGCTTGAGAAAACCACAAAGCCAGGAGCTCCAGGGACACTCACCATGCGAAAGTCAGGCCAAGCTGAGTACGGTACAGCCAAAACCTTGCTGCCTCCTCTTCTTTCTGCTTGGAAGTCGCCACAGCCCACTGCGTGGTTTCTGACTCCAACTAGGCTTATGGTTATGGATACACCTAGAGTTAGGCTTGAGAAAACCACAAAGCCAGGAGCTCCAGGGATACTCACCCTGCTACAGTCAGGCCAAGGTGAGCACAGTACAGCCAAAACCTTGCTGCCTCCTCTTCTTCCTTGAGATTGGAACTCGCCACAGCCCAATGCCCGATTTCTGGCTCAAACTACGGTTAGGGTTAGGGTTAGGGTTCCGCCTAGGGTTAGGGTTGAGAAAACCACAAAGCCAGGAGCTCCAGGGACACACACCATGCGAAAGGCAGGCCAAGTTGAGTACGGTACAGCCAAAACCTTGCTGCCTCCTCTTCTTTCTGATTGGAACTCACCACAGCCCACTGCGTGGTTTCTGACTCCAACTAGGCTTATGGTTATGGATACACCTAGAGTTAGACTTGAGAAAACCACAAAGCCAGGAGCTCCAGGGACACTCACCATGCGAAAGTCAGGCCAAGCTGAGCGCAGTACAGCCAAAACCTTGCTGCCTCCTCTTCTTTCTGCTTGGAAGTCACCACAGCCCACTGCGTGGTTTCTTTCTCCAACTAGGCTTATGGTTATGGATACACCTAGAGTTAGGCTTGAGAAAACCACAAAGCCAGGAGCTCCAGGGATACTCACCCTGCTACAGTCAGGCCAAGGTGAGCACAGTAGAGCCAAAACCTTGCTGCCTCCTCTTCTTCCTTGAGATTGGAACTCGCCACAGCCCAATGCCCGATTTCTGGCTCAAACTACGGTTAGGGTTAGGGTTAGGGTTCCGCCTAGGGTTAGGGTTGAGAAAACCACAAAGCCAGGAGCTCCAGGGACACACACCATGCGAAAGGCAGGCCAAGTTGAGTACGGTACAGCCAAAACCTTGCTGCCTCCTCTTCTTTCTGCTTGGAACTCACCATAGCCCACGGTGTGATTTCTGACGCACGCCTGGCATATGGTTATGGATACACCAAGAGTTAGACTTGAGAAAACCACAAAGCCAGGAGCTCCAGGGACGCTCACCATGCGAAAGGCAGGCCAAGGTGAGCGCAGTACAGCCAAAACCTTGCCGTCTCCTCTTGTGTCTGCTTGGAAGTCGCCACAGCCCACTGTGTGATTTCTGACGCACATTATGCTTATGGTTATCCATGCACCTAGCATTAGGGTTGAGAAAACCACAAGGCCAGGACCACCAGGGATGCTCACCATGCCAAAGGCAGGCCAAGGTGAGCACGGTATAGCCAAAACCTTGCTCCCTCTTCTTCTTTCTGATTGGAACTCACCACAGCCCAATGCTCGATTCCTGGCTCAAACTACGGTTAGGGTTAGGGTTAGGGTTCCGCCTAGGGTTAGGGTTGAGAAAACCACAAAGCCAGGAGCTCCAGGGACGCTCACCATGCGAAAGGCAGGCCAAGGTGAGCGCAGTACAGCCAAAACCTTGCTGCCTCCTCTTCTGTCTGCTTGGAAGTCGCCACAGCCCACTGTGTGATTTCTGACGCACATTATGCTTATGGTTATCCATGCACCTAGCATTAGGGTTGAGAAAACCACAAGGCCAGGACCACCAGGGATGCTCACCATGCCAAAGGCAGGCCAAGGTGAGCACGGTATAGCCAAAACCTTGCTCCCTCTTCTTCTTTCTGATTGGAACTCACCACAGCCCAATGCTCGATTCCTGGCTCAAACTACGGTTAGGGTTAGGGTTAGGGTTCCGCCTAGGGTTAGGGTTGAGAAAACCACAAAGCCAGGAGCTCCAGGGACACACACCATGCGAAAGGCAGGCCAAGTTGAGTACGGTACAGCCAAAACCTTGCTGCCTCCTCTTCTTTCTGCTTGGAAGTCGCCACAGCCCACTGCGTGGTTTCTGACTCCAACTAGGCTTATGGTTATGGATACACCTAGAGTTAGGCTTGAGAAAACCACAAAGCCAGGAGCTCCAGGGATACTCACCCTGCTACAGTCAGGCCAAGGTGAGCACAGTACAGCCAAAACCTTGCTGCCTCCTCTTCTTCCTTGAGATTGGAACTCGCCACAGCCCAATGCCCGATTTCTGGCTCAAACTACGGTTAGGGTTAGGGTTAGGGTTCCGCCTAGGGTTAGGGTTGAGAAAACCACAAAGCCAGGAGCTCCAGGGACACACACCATGCGAAAGGCAGGCCAAGTTGAGTACGGTACAGCCAAAACCTTGCTGCCTCCTCTTCTTTCTGCTTGGAAGTCGCCACAGCCCACTGCGTGGTTTCTGACTCCAACTAGGCTTATGGTTATGGATACACCTAGAGTTAGGCTTGAGAAAACCACAAAGCCAGGAGCTCCAGGGACACTCACCATGCGAAAGTCAGGCCAAGCTGAGCGCAGTACAGCCAAAACCTTGCTGCCTCCTCTTCTTTCTGCTTGGAAGTCGCCACAGCCCACTGCGTGGTTTCTGACTCCAACTAGGCTTATGGTTATGGATACACCTAGAGTTAGGCTTGAGAAAACCACAAAGCCAGGAGCTCCAGGGATACTCACCCTGCTACAGTCAGGCCAAGGTGAGCACAGTACAGCCAAAACCTTGCTGCCTCCTCTTCTTCCTTGAGATTGGAACTCGCCACAGCCCAATGCCCGATTTCTGGCTCAAACTACGGTTAGGGTTAGGGTTAGGGTTCCGCCTAGGGTTAGGGTTGAGAAAACCACAAAGCCAGGAGCTCCAGGGACACACACCATGCGAAAGGCAGGCCAAGTTGAGTACGGTACAGCCAAAACCTTGCTGCCTCCTCTTCTTTCTGATTGGAACTCACCACAGCCCACTGCGTGGTTTCTGACTCCAACTAGGCTTATGGTTATGGATACACCTAGAGTTAGGCTTGAGAAAACCACAAAGCCAGGAGCTCCAGGGACACTCACCATGCGAAAGTCAGGCCAAGCTGAGCGCAGTACAGCCAAAACCTTGCTGCCTCCTCTTCTTTCTGCTTGGAAGTCACCACAGCCCACTGCGTGGTTTCTGACTCCAACTAGGCTTATGGTTATGGATACACCTAGAGTTAGGCTTGAGAAAACCACAAAGCCAGGAGCTCCAGGGATACTCACCCTGCTACAGTCAGGCCAAGTTGAGTACGGTACAGCCAAAACCTTGCTGCCTCCTCTTCTTTCTGCTTGGAACTCACCATAGCCCACGGTGTGATTTCTGACGCACGCCTGGCATATGGTTATGGATACACCAAGAGTTAGACTTGAGAAAACCACAAAGCCAGGAGCTCCAGGGACGCTCACCATGCGAAAGGCAGGCCAAGGTGAGCGCAGTACAGCCAAAACCTTGCCGTCTCCTCTTGTGTCTGCTTGGAAGTCGCCACAGCCCACTGTGTGATTTCTGACGCACATTATGCTTATGGTTATCCATGCACCTAGCATTAGGGTTGAGAAAACCACAAGGCCAGGACCACCAGGGATGCTCACCATGCCAAAGGCAGGCCAAGGTGAGCACGGTATAGCCAAAACCTTGCTCCCTCTTCTTCTTTCTGATTGGAACTCACCACAGCCCAATGCTCGATTCCTGGCTCAAACTACGGTTAGGGTTAGGGTTAGGGTTCCGCCTAGGGTTAGGGTTGAGAAAACCACAAAGCCAGGAGCTCCAGGGACGCTCACCATGCGAAAGGCAGGCCAAGGTGAGCGCAGTACAGCCAAAACCTTGCTGCCTCCTCTTCTGTCTGCTTGGAAGTCGCCACAGCCCACTGTGTGATTTCTGACGCACATTATGCTTATGGTTATCCATGCACCTAGCATTAGGGTTGAGAAAACCACAAGGCCAGGACCACCAGGGATGCTCACCATGCCAAAGGCAGGCCAAGGTGAGCACGGTATAGCCAAAACCTTGCTCCCTCTTCTTCTTTCTGATTGGAACTCACCACAGCCCAATGCTCAATTCCTGGCTCAAACTACGGTTAGGGTTAGGGTTAGGGTTCCGCCTAGGGTTAGGGTTGAGAAAACCACAAAGCCAGGAGCTCCAGGGACACACACCATGCGAAAGGCAGGCCAAGTTGAGTACGGTACAGCCAAAACCTTGCTGCCTCCTCTTCTTTCTGCTTGGAAGTCGCCACAGCCCACTGCGTGGTTTCTGACTCCAACTAGGCTTATGGTTATGGATACACCTAGAGTTAGGCTTGAGAAAACCACAAAGCCAGGAGCTCCAGGGATACTCACCCTGCTACAGTCAGGCCAAGGTGAGCACAGTACAGCCAAAACCTTGCTGCCTCCTCTTCTTCCTTGAGATTGGAACTCGCCACAGCCCAATGCCCGATTTCTGGCTCAAACTACGGTTAGGGTTAGGGTTAGGGTTCCGCCTAGGGTTAGGCTTGAGAAAACCACAAAGCCAGGAGCTCCAGGGACACACACCATGCGAAAGGCAGGCCAAGGTGAGCACAGTACAGCCAAAACCTTGCCGTCTCCTCTTCTGTCTGCTTGGAAGTCGCCACAGCCCACTGTGTGATTTCTGACGCACATTATGCTTATGGTTATCCATGCACCTAGCATTAGGGTTGAGAAAACCACAAGGCCAGGACCACCAGGGATGCTCACCATGCCAAAGGCAGGCCAAGGTGAGCACGGTATAGCCAAAACCTTGCTCCCTCTTCTTCTTTCTGATTGGAACTCACCACAGCCCAATGCTCGATTCCTGGCTCAAACTACGGTTAGGGTTAGGGTTAGGGTTCCGCCTAGGGTTAGGGTTGAGAAAACCACAAAGCCAGGAGCTCCAGGGACACACACCATGCGAAAGGCAGGCCAAGTTGAGTACGGTACAGCCAAAACCTTGCTGCCTCCTCTTCTTTCTGCTTGGAAGTCGCCACAGCCCACTGCGTGGTTTCTGACTCCAACTAGGCTTATGGTTATGGATACACCTAGAGTTAGGCTTGAGAAAACCACAAAGCCAGGAGCTCCAGGGATACTCACCCTGCTACAGTCAGGCCAAGGTGAGCACAGTACAGCCAAAACCTTGCTGCCTCCTCTTCTTCCTTGAGATTGGAACTCGCCAAAGCCCAATGCCCGATTTCTGGCTCAAACTACGGTTAGGGTTAGGGTTAGGGTTCCGCCTAGGGTTAGGGTTGAGAAAACCACAAAGCCAGGAGCTCCAGGGACACACACCATGCGAAAGGCAGGCCAAGTTGAGTACGGTACAGCCAAAACCTTGCTGCCTCCTCTTCTTTCTGCTTGGAACTCACCATAGCCCACGGTGTGATTTCTGACGCACGCCTGGCATATGGTTATGGATACACCAAGAGTTAGACTTGAGAAAACCACAAAGCCAGGAGCTCCAGGGACGCTCACCATGCGAAAGGCAGGCCAAGGTGAGCGCAGTACAGCCAAAACCTTGCTGCCTCCTCTTCTGTCTGCTTGGAAGTCGCCACAGCCCACTGTGTGATTTCTGACGCACATTATGCTTATGGTTATCCATGCACCTAGCATTAGGGTTGAGAAAACCACAAGGCCAGGACCACCAGGGATGCTCACCATGCCAAAGGCAGGCCAAGGTGAGCACGGTATAGCCAAAACCTTGCTCCCTCTTCTTCTTTCTGATTGGAACTCACCACAGCCCAATGCTCGATTCCTGGCTCAAACTACGGTTAGGGTTAGGGTTAGGGTTCCGCCTAGGGTTAGGGTTGAGAAAACCACAAAGCCAGGAGCTCCAGGGACACACACCATGCGAAAGGCAGGCCAAGTTGAGTACGGTACAGCCAAAACCTTGCTGCCTCCTCTTCTTTCTGCTTGGAAGTCGCCACAGCCCACTGCGTGGTTTCTGACTCCAACTAGGCTTATGGTTATGGATACACCAAGAGTTAGACTTGAGAAAACCACAAAGCCAGGAGCTCCAGGGACGCTCACCATGCGAAAGGCAGGCCAAGGTGAGCGCAGTACAGCCAAAACCTTGCTGCCTCCTCTTCTTTCTGCTTGGAAGTCGCCACAGCCCACTGCGTGGTTTCTGACTCCAACTAGGCTTATGGTTATGGATACACCTAGAGTTAGGCTTGAGAAAACCACAAAGCCAGGAGCTCCAGGGACACTCACCATGCGAAAGTCAGGCCAAGCTGAGTACGGTACAGCCAAAACCTTGCTGCCTCCTCTTCTTTCTGCTTGGAAGTCGCCACAGCCCACTGCGTGGTTTCTGACTCCAACTAGGCTTATGGTTATGGATACACCTAGAGTTAGGCTTGAGAAAACCACAAAGCCAGGAGCTCCAGGGATACTCACCCTGCTACAGTCAGGCCAAGGTGAGCACAGTACAGCCAAAACCTTGCTGCCTCCTCTTCTTCCTTGAGATTGGAACTCGCCACAGCCCAATGCCCGATTTCTGGCTCAAACTACGGTTAGGGTTAGGGTTAGGGTTCCGCCTAGGGTTAGGGTTGAGAAAACCACAAAGCCAGGAGCTCCAGGGACACACACCATGCGAAAGGCAGGCCAAGTTGAGTACGGTACAGCCAAAACCTTGCTGCCTCCTCTTCTTTCTGATTGGAACTCACCACAGCCCACTGCGTGGTTTCTGACTCCAACTAGGCTTATGGTTATGGATACACCTAGAGTTAGACTTGAGAAAACCACAAAGCCAGGAGCTCCAGGGACACTCACCATGCGAAAGTCAGGCCAAGCTGAGCGCAGTACAGCCAAAACCTTGCTGCCTCCTCTTCTTTCTGCTTGGAAGTCGCCACAGCCCACTGCGTGGTTTCTTTCTCCAACTAGGCTTATGGTTATGGATACACCTAGAGTTAGGCTTGAGAAAACCACAAAGCCAGGAGCTCCAGGGATACTCACCCTGCTACAGTCAGGCCAAGGTGAGCACAGTACAGCCAAAACCTTGCTGCCTCCTCTTCTTCCTTGAGATTGGAACTCGCCACAGCCCAATGCCCGATTTCTGGCTCAAACTACGGTTAGGGTTAGGGTTAGGGTTCCGCCTAGGGTTAGGGTTGAGAAAACCACAAAGCCAGGAGCTCCAGGGACACACACCATGCGAAAGGCAGGCCAAGTTGAGTACGGTACAGCCAAAACCTTGCTGCCTCCTCTTCTTTCTGCTTGGAACTCACCATAGCCCACGGTGTGATTTCTGACGCACGCCTGGCATATGGTTATGGATACACCAAGAGTTAGACTTGAGAAAACCACAAAGCCAGGAGCTCCAGGGACGCTCACCATGCGAAAGGCAGGCCAAGGTGAGCGCAGTACAGCCAAAACCTTGCCGTCTCCTCTTGTGTCTGCTTGGAAGTCGCCACAGCCCACTGTGTGATTTCTGACGCACATTATGCTTATGGTTATCCATGCACCTAGCATTAGGGTTGAGAAAACCACAAGGCCAGGACCACCAGGGATGCTCACCATGCCAAAGGCAGGCCAAGGTGAGCACGGTATAGCCAAAACCTTGCTCCCTCTTCTTCTTTCTGATTGGAACTCACCACAGCCCAATGCTCGATTCCTGGCTCAAACTACGGTTAGGGTTAGGGTTAGGGTTCCGCCTAGGGTTAGGGTTGAGAAAACCACAAAGCCAGGAGCTCCAGGGACGCTCACCATGCGAAAGGCAGGCCAAGGTGAGCGCAGTACAGCCAAAACCTTGCTGCCTCCTCTTCTGTCTGCTTGGAAGTCGCCACAGCCCACTGTGTGATTTCTGACGCACATTATGCTTATGGTTATCCATGCACCTAGCATTAGGGTTGAGAAAACCACAAGGCCAGGACCACCAGGGATGCTCACCATGCCAAAGGCAGGCCAAGGTGAGCACGGTATAGCCAAAACCTTGCTCCCTCTTCTTCTTTCTGATTGGAACTCACCACAGCCCAATGCTCGATTCCTGGCTCAAACTACGGTTAGGGTTAGGGTTAGGGTTCCGCCTAGGGTTAGGGTTGAGAAAACCACAAAGCCAGGAGCTCCAGGGACACACACCATGCGAAAGGCAGGCCAAGTTGAGTACGGTACAGCCAAAACCTTGCTGCCTCCTCTTCTTTCTGCTTGGAAGTCGCCACAGCCCACTGCGTGGTTTCTGACTCCAACTAGGCTTATGGTTATGGATACACCTAGAGTTAGGCTTGAGAAAACCACAAAGCCAGGAGCTCCAGGGATACTCACCCTGCTACAGTCAGGCCAAGGTGAGCACAGTACAGCCAAAACCTTGCTGCCTCCTCTTCTTCCTTGAGATTGGAACTCGCCACAGCCCAATGCCCGATTTCTGGCTCAAACTACGGTTAGGGTTAGGGTTAGGGTTCCGCCTAGGGTTAGGGTTGAGAAAACCACAAAGCCAGGAGCTCCAGGGACACACACCATGCGAAAGGCAGGCCAAGTTGAGTACGGTACAGCCAAAACCTTGCTGCCTCCTCTTCTTTCTGCTTGGAAGTCGCCACAGCCCACTGCGTGGTTTCTGACTCCAACTAGGCTTATGGTTATGGATACACCTAGAGTTAGGCTTGAGAAAACCACAAAGCCAGGAGCTCCAGGGACACTCACCATGCGAAAGTCAGGCCAAGCTGAGCGCAGTACAGCCAAAACCTTGCTGCCTCCTCTTCTTTCTGCTTGGAAGTCGCCACAGCCCACTGCGTGGTTTCTGACTCCAACTAGGCTTATGGTTATGGATACACCTAGAGTTAGGCTTGAGAAAACCACAAAGCCAGGAGCTCCAGGGATACTCACCCTGCTACAGTCAGGCCAAGGTGAGCACAGTACAGCCAAAACCTTGCTGCCTCCTCTTCTTCCTTGAGATTGGAACTCGCCACAGCCCAATGCCCGATTTCTGGCTCAAACTACGGTTAGGGTTAGGGTTAGGGTTCCGCCTAGGGTTAGGGTTGAGAAAACCACAAAGCCAGGAGCTCCAGGGACACACACCATGCGAAAGGCAGGCCAAGTTGAGTACGGTACAGCCAAAACCTTGCTGCCTCCTCTTCTTTCTGATTGGAACTCACCACAGCCCACTGCGTGGTTTCTGACTCCAACTAGGCTTATGGTTATGGATACACCTAGAGTTAGGCTTGAGAAAACCACAAAGCCAGGAGCTCCAGGGACACTCACCATGCGAAAGTCAGGCCAAGCTGAGCGCAGTACAGCCAAAACCTTGCTGCCTCCTCTTCTTTCTGCTTGGAAGTCACCACAGCCCACTGCGTGGTTTCTGACTCCAACTAGGCTTATGGTTATGGATACACCTAGAGTTAGGCTTGAGAAAACCACAAAGCCAGGAGCTCCAGGGATACTCACCCTGCTACAGTCAGGCCAAGTTGAGTACGGTACAGCCAAAACCTTGCTGCCTCCTCTTCTTTCTGCTTGGAACTCACCATAGCCCACGGTGTGATTTCTGACGCACGCCTGGCATATGGTTATGGATACACCAAGAGTTAGACTTGAGAAAACCACAAAGCCAGGAGCTCCAGGGACGCTCACCATGCGAAAGGCAGGCCAAGGTGAGCGCAGTACAGCCAAAACCTTGCCGTCTCCTCTTGTGTCTGCTTGGAAGTCGCCACAGCCCACTGTGTGATTTCTGACGCACATTATGCTTATGGTTATCCATGCACCTAGCATTAGGGTTGAGAAAACCACAAGGCCAGGACCACCAGGGATGCTCACCATGCCAAAGGCAGGCCAAGGTGAGCACGGTATAGCCAAAACCTTGCTCCCTCTTCTTCTTTCTGATTGGAACTCACCACAGCCCAATGCTCGATTCCTGGCTCAAACTACGGTTAGGGTTAGGGTTAGGGTTCCGCCTAGGGTTAGGGTTGAGAAAACCACAAAGCCAGGAGCTCCAGGGACGCTCACCATGCGAAAGGCAGGCCAAGGTGAGCGCAGTACAGCCAAAACCTTGCTGCCTCCTCTTCTGTCTGCTTGGAAGTCGCCACAGCCCACTGTGTGATTTCTGACGCACATTATGCTTATGGTTATCCATGCACCTAGCATTAGGGTTGAGAAAACCACAAGGCCAGGACCACCAGGGATGCTCACCATGCCAAAGGCAGGCCAAGGTGAGCACGGTATAGCCAAAACCTTGCTCCCTCTTCTTCTTTCTGATTGGAACTCACCACAGCCCAATGCTCGATTCCTGGCTCAAACTACGGTTAGGGTTAGGGTTAGGGTTCCGCCTAGGGTTAGGGTTGAGAAAACCACAAAGCCAGGAGCTCCAGGGACACACACCATGCGAAAGGCAGGCCAAGTTGAGTACGGTACAGCCAAAACCTTGCTGCCTCCTCTTCTTTCTGCTTGGAAGTCGCCACAGCCCACTGCGTGGTTTCTGACTCCAACTAGGCTTATGGTTATGGATACACCTAGAGTTAGGCTTGAGAAAACCACAAAGCCAGGAGCTCCAGGGATACTCACCCTGCTACAGTCAGGCCAAGGTGAGCACAGTACAGCCAAAACCTTGCTGCCTCCTCTTCTTCCTTGAGATTGGAACTCGCCACAGCCCAATGCCCGATTTCTGGCTCAAACTACGGTTAGGGTTAGGGTTAGGGTTCCGCCTAGGGTTAGGGTTGAGAAAACCACAAAGCCAGGAGCTCCAGGGACACACACCATGCGAAAGGCAGGCCAAGTTGAGTACGGTACAGCCAAAACCTTGCTGCCTCCTCTTCTTTCTGCTTGGAAGTCGCCACAGCCCACTGCGTGGTTTCTGACTCCAACTAGGCTTATGGTTATGGATACACCTAGAGTTAGGCTTGAGAAAACCACAAAGCCAGGAGCTCCAGGGACACTCACCATGCGAAAGTCAGGCCAAGCTGAGCGCAGTACAGCCAAAACCTTGCTGCCTCCTCTTCTTTCTGCTTGGAAGTCGCCACAGCCCACTGCGTGGTTTCTGACTCCAACTAGGCTTATGGTTATGGATACACCTAGAGTTAGGCTTGAGAAAACCACAAAGCCAGGAGCTCCAGGGATACTCACCCTGCTACAGTCAGGCCAAGGTGAGCACAGTACAGCCAAAACCTTGCTGCCTCCTCTTCTTCCTTGAGATTGGAACTCGCCACAGCCCAATGCCCGATTTCTGGCTCAAACTACGGTTAGGGTTAGGGTTAGGGTTCCGCCTAGGGTTAGGGTTGAGAAAACCACAAAGCCAGGAGCTCCAGGGACACACACCATGCGAAAGGCAGGCCAAGTTGAGTACGGTACAGCCAAAACCTTGCTGCCTCCTCTTCTTTCTGATTGGAACTCACCACAGCCCACTGCGTGGTTTCTGACTCCAACTAGGCTTATGGTTATGGATACACCTAGAGTTAGGCTTGAGAAAACCACAAAGCCAGGAGCTCCAGGGACACTCACCATGCGAAAGTCAGGCCAAGCTGAGCGCAGTACAGCCAAAACCTTGCTGCCTCCTCTTCTTTCTGCTTGGAAGTCACCACAGCCCACTGCGTGGTTTCTGACTCCAACTAGGCTTATGGTTATGGATACACCTAGAGTTAGGCTTGAGAAAACCACAAAGCCAGGAGCTCCAGGGATACTCACCCTGCTACAGTCAGGCCAAGTTGAGTACGGTACAGCCAAAACCTTGCTGCCTCCTCTTCTTTCTGCTTGGAACTCACCATAGCCCACGGTGTGATTTCTGACGCACGCCTGGCATATGGTTATGGATACACCAAGAGTTAGACTTGAGAAAACCACAAAGCCAGGAGCTCCAGGGACGCTCACCATGCGAAAGGCAGGCCAAGGTGAGCGCAGTACAGCCAAAACCTTGCCGTCTCCTCTTGTGTCTGCTTGGAAGTCGCCACAGCCCACTGTGTGATTTCTGACGCACATTATGCTTATGGTTATCCATGCACCTAGCATTAGGGTTGAGAAAACCACAAGGCCAGGACCACCAGGGATGCTCACCATGCCAAAGGCAGGCCAAGGTGAGCACGGTATAGCCAAAACCTTGCTCCCTCTTCTTCTTTCTGATTGGAACTCACCACAGCCCAATGCTCGATTCCTGGCTCAAACTACGGTTAGGGTTAGGGTTAGGGTTCCGCCTAGGGTTAGGGTTGAGAAAACCACAAAGCCAGGAGCTCCAGGGACGCTCACCATGCGAAAGGCAGGCCAAGGTGAGCGCAGTACAGCCAAAACCTTGCTGCCTCCTCTTCTGTCTGCTTGGAAGTCGCCACAGCCCACTGTGTGATTTCTGACGCACATTATGCTTATGGTTATCCATGCACCTAGCATTAGGGTTGAGAAAACCACAAGGCCAGGACCACCAGGGATGCTCACCATGCCAAAGGCAGGCCAAGGTGAGCACGGTATAGCCAAAACCTTGCTCCCTCTTCTTCTTTCTGATTGGAACTCACCACAGCCCAATGCTCAATTCCTGGCTCAAACTACGGTTAGGGTTAGGGTTAGGGTTCCGCCTAGGGTTAGGGTTGAGAAAACCACAAAGCCAGGAGCTCCAGGGACACACACCATGCGAAAGGCAGGCCAAGTTGAGTACGGTACAGCCAAAACCTTGCTGCCTCCTCTTCTTTCTGCTTGGAAGTCGCCACAGCCCACTGCGTGGTTTCTGACTCCAACTAGGCTTATGGTTATGGATACACCTAGAGTTAGGCTTGAGAAAACCACAAAGCCAGGAGCTCCAGGGATACTCACCCTGCTACAGTCAGGCCAAGGTGAGCACAGTACAGCCAAAACCTTGCTGCCTCCTCTTCTTCCTTGAGATTGGAACTCGCCACAGCCCAATGCCCGATTTCTGGCTCAAACTACGGTTAGGGTTAGGGTTAGGGTTCCGCCTAGGGTTAGGGTTGAGAAAACCACAAAGCCAGGAGCTCCAGGGACACACACCATGCGAAAGGCAGGCCAAGGTGAGCACAGTACAGCCAAAACCTTGCCGTCTCCTCTTCTGTCTGCTTGGAAGTCGCCACAGCCCACTGTGTGATTTCTGACGCACATTATGCTTATGGTTATCCATGCACCTAGCATTAGGGTTGAGAAAACCACAAGGCCAGGACCACCAGGGATGCTCACCATGCCAAAGGCAGGCCAAGGTGAGCACGGTATAGCCAAAACCTTGCTCCCTCTTCTTCTTTCTGATTGGAACTCACCACAGCCCAATGCTCGATTCCTGGCTCAAACTACGGTTAGGGTTAGGGTTAGGGTTCCGCCTAGGGTTAGGGTTGAGAAAACCACAAAGCCAGGAGCTCCAGGGACACACACCATGCGAAAGGCAGGCCAAGTTGAGTACGGTACAGCCAAAACCTTGCTGCCTCCTCTTCTTTCTGCTTGGAAGTCGCCACAGCCCACTGCGTGGTTTCTGACTCCAACTAGGCTTATGGTTATGGATACACCTAGAGTTAGGCTTGAGAAAACCACAAAGCCAGGAGCTCCAGGGATACTCACCCTGCTACAGTCAGGCCAAGGTGAGCACAGTACAGCCAAAACCTTGCTGCCTCCTCTTCTTCCTTGAGATTGGAACTCGCCAAAGCCCAATGCCCGATTTCTGGCTCAAACTACGGTTAGGGTTAGGTTAGGGTTCCGCCTAGGGTTAGGGTTGAGAAAACCACAAAGCCAGGAGCTCCAGGGACACACACCATGCGAAAGGCAGGCCAAGTTGAGTACGGTACAGCCAAAACCTTGCTGCCTCCTCTTCTTTCTGCTTGGAACTCACCATAGCCCACGGTGTGATTTCTGACGCACGCCTGGCATATGGTTATGGATACACCAAGAGTTAGACTTGAGAAAACCACAAAGCCAGGAGCTCCAGGGACGCTCACCATGCGAAAGGCAGGCCAAGGTGAGCGCAGTACAGCCAAAACCTTGCTGCCTCCTCTTCTGTCTGCTTGGAAGTCGCCACAGCCCACTGTGTGATTTCTGACGCACATTATGCTTATGGTTATCCATGCACCTAGCATTAGGGTTGAGAAAACCACAAGGCCAGGACCACCAGGGATGCTCACCATGCCAAAGGCAGGCCAAGGTGAGCACGGTATAGCCAAAACCTTGCTCCCTCTTCTTCTTTCTGATTGGAACTCACCACAGCCCAATGCTCGATTCCTGGCTCAAACTACGGTTAGGGTTAGGGTTAGGGTTCCGCCTAGGGTTAGGGTTGAGAAAACCACAAAGCCAGGAGCTCCAGGGACACACACCATGCGAAAGGCAGGCCAAGGTGAGCGCAGTACAGCCAAAACCTTGCTGCCTCCTCTTCTTTCTGCTTGGAAGTCGCCACAGCCCACTGCGTGGTTTCTGACTCCAACTAGGCTTATGGTTATGGATACACCAAGAGTTAGACTTGAGAAAACCACAAAGCCAGGAGCTCCAGGGACGCTCACCATGCGAAAGGCAGGCCAAGGTGAGCGCAGTACAGCCAAAACCTTGCTGCCTCCTCTTCTTTCTGCTTGGAAGTCGCCACAGCCCACTGCGTGGTTTCTGACTCCAACTAGGCTTATGGTTATGGATACACCTAGAGTTAGGCTTGAGAAAACCACAAAGCCAGGAGCTCCAGGGACACTCACCATGCGAAAGTCAGGCCAAGCTGAGTACGGTACAGCCAAAACCTTGCTGCCTCCTCTTCTTTCTGCTTGGAAGTCGCCACAGCCCACTGCGTGGTTTCTGACTCCAACTAGGCTTATGGTTATGGATACACCTAGAGTTAGGCTTGAGAAAACCACAAAGCCAGGAGCTCCAGGGATACTCACCCTGCTACAGTCAGGCCAAGGTGAGCACAGTACAGCCAAAACCTTGCTGCCTCCTCTTCTTCCTTGAGATTGGAACTCGCCACAGCCCAATGCCCGATTTCTGGCTCAAACTACGGTTAGGGTTAGGGTTAGGGTTCCGCCTAGGGTTAGGGTTGAGAAAACCACAAAGCCAGGAGCTCCAGGGACACACACCATGCGAAAGGCAGGCCAAGTTGAGTACGGTACAGCCAAAACCTTGCTGCCTCCTCTTCTTTCTGATTGGAACTCACCACAGCCCACTGCGTGGTTTCTGACTCCAACTAGGCTTATGGTTATGGATACACCTAGAGTTAGACTTGAGAAAACCACAAAGCCAGGAGCTCCAGGGACACTCACCATGCGAAAGTCAGGCCAAGCTGAGCGCAGTACAGCCAAAACCTTGCTGCCTCCTCTTCTTTCTGCTTGGAAGTCGCCACAGCCCACTGCGTGGTTTCTTTCTCCAACTAGGCTTATGGTTATGGATACACCTAGAGTTAGGCTTGAGAAAACCACAAAGCCAGGAGCTCCAGGGATACTCACCCTGCTACAGTCAGGCCAAGGTGAGCACAGTACAGCCAAAACCTTGCTGCCTCCTCTTCTTCCTTGAGATTGGAACTCGCCACAGCCCAATGCCCGATTTCTGGCTCAAACTACGGTTAGGGTTAGGGTTAGGGTTCCGCCTAGGGTTAGGGTTGAGAAAACCACAAAGCCAGGAGCTCCAGGGACACACACCATGCGAAAGGCAGGCCAAGTTGAGTACGGTACAGCCAAAACCTTGCTGCCTCCTCTTCTTTCTGCTTGGAACTCACCATAGCCCACGGTGTGATTTCTGACGCACGCCTGGCATATGGTTATGGATACACCAAGAGTTAGACTTGAGAAAACCACAAAGCCAGGAGCTCCAGGGACGCTCACCATGCGAAAGGCAGGCCAAGGTGAGCGCAGTACAGCCAAAACCTTGCTGCCTCCTCTTCTGTCTGCTTGGAAGTCGCCACAGCCCACTGTGTGATTTCTGACGCACATTATGCTTATGGTTATCCATGCACCTAGCATTAGGGTTGAGAAAACCACAAGGCCAGGACCACCAGGGATGCTCACCATGCCAAAGGCAGGCCAAGGTGAGCACGGTATAGCCAAAACCTTGCTCCCTCTTCTTCTTTCTGATTGGAACTCACCACAGCCCAATGCTCGATTCCTGGCTCAAACTACGGTTAGGGTTAGGGTTAGGGTTCCGCCTAGGGTTAGGGTTGAGAAAACCACAAAGCCAGGAGCTCCAGGGACACACACCATGCGAAAGGCAGGCCAAGGTGAGCGCAGTACAGCCAAAACCTTGCTGCCTCCTCTTCTTTCTGCTTGGAAGTCGCCACAGCCCACTGCGTGGTTTCTGACTCCAACTAGGCTTATGGTTATGGATACACCAAGAGTTAGACTTGAGAAAACCACAAAGCCAGGAGCTCCAGGGACGCTCACCATGCGAAAGGCAGGCCAAGGTGAGCGCAGTACAGCCAAAACCTTGCTGCCTCCTCTTCTTTCTGCTTGGAAGTCGCCACAGCCCACTGCGTGGTTTCTGACTCCAACTAGGCTTATGGTTATGGATACACCTAGAGTTAGGCTTGAGAAAACCACAAAGCCAGGAGCTCCAGGGACACTCACCATGCGAAAGTCAGGCCAAGCTGAGTACGGTACAGCCAAAACCTTGCTGCCTCCTCTTCTTTCTGCTTGGAAGTCGCCACAGCCCACTGCGTGGTTTCTGACTCCAACTAGGCTTATGGTTATGGATACACCTAGAGTTAGGCTTGAGAAAACCACAAAGCCAGGAGCTCCAGGGACACTCACCATGCGAAAGTCAGGCCAAGCTGAGCGCAGTACAGCCAAAACCTTGCTGCCTCCTCTTCTTTCTGCTTGGAAGTCACCACAGCCCACTGCGTGGTTTCTGACTCCAACTAGGCTTATGGTTATGGATACACCTAGAGTTAGGCTTGAGAAAACCACAAAGCCAGGAGCTCCAGGGATACTCACCCTGCTACAGTCAGGCCAAGTTGAGTACGGTACAGCCAAAACCTTGCTGCCTCCTCTTCTTTCTGCTTGGAACTCACCATAGCCCACGGTGTGATTTCTGACGCACGCCTGGCATATGGTTATGGATACACCAAGAGTTAGACTTGAGAAAACCACAAAGCCAGGAGCTCCAGGGACGCTCACCATGCGAAAGGCAGGCCAAGGTGAGCGCAGTACAGCCAAAACCTTGCCGTCTCCTCTTGTGTCTGCTTGGAAGTCGCCACAGCCCACTGTGTGATTTCTGACGCACATTATGCTTATGGTTATCCATGCACCTAGCATTAGGGTTGAGAAAACCACAAGGCCAGGACCACCAGGGATGCTCACCATGCCAAAGGCAGGCCAAGGTGAGCACGGTATAGCCAAAACCTTGCTCCCTCTTCTTCTTTCTGATTGGAACTCACCACAGCCCAATGCTCGATTCCTGGCTCAAACTACGGTTAGGGTTAGGGTTAGGGTTCCGCCTAGGGTTAGGGTTGAGAAAACCACAAAGCCAGGAGCTCCAGGGACGCTCACCATGCGAAAGGCAGGCCAAGGTGAGCGCAGTACAGCCAAAACCTTGCTGCCTCCTCTTCTGTCTGCTTGGAAGTCGCCACAGCCCACTGTGTGATTTCTGACGCACATTATGCTTATGGTTATCCATGCACCTAGCATTAGGGTTGAGAAAACCACAAGGCCAGGACCACCAGGGATGCTCACCATGCCAAAGGCAGGCCAAGGTGAGCACGGTATAGCCAAAACCTTGCTCCCTCTTCTTCTTTCTGATTGGAACTCACCACAGCCCAATGCTCGATTCCTGGCTCAAACTACGGTTAGGGTTAGGGTTAGGGTTCCGCCTAGGGTTAGGGTTGAGAAAACCACAAAGCCAGGAGCTCCAGGGACACACACCATGCGAAAGGCAGGCCAAGTTGAGTACGGTACAGCCAAAACCTTGCTGCCTCCTCTTCTTTCTGCTTGGAAGTCGCCACAGCCCACTGCGTGGTTTCTGACTCCAACTAGGCTTATGGTTATGGATACACCTAGAGTTAGGCTTGAGAAAACCACAAAGCCAGGAGCTCCAGGGATACTCACCCTGCTACAGTCAGGCCAAGGTGAGCACAGTACAGCCAAAACCTTGCTGCCTCCTCTTCTTCCTTGAGATTGGAACTCGCCACAGCCCAATGCCCGATTTCTGGCTCAAACTACGGTTAGGGTTAGGGTTAGGGTTCCGCCTAGGGTTAGGGTTGAGAAAACCACAAAGCCAGGAGCTCCAGGGACACACACCATGCGAAAGGCAGGCCAAGTTGAGTACGGTACAGCCAAAACCTTGCTGCCTCCTCTTCTTTCTGCTTGGAAGTCGCCACAGCCCACTGCGTGGTTTCTGACTCCAACTAGGCTTATGGTTATGGATACACCTAGAGTTAGGCTTGAGAAAACCACAAAGCCAGGAGCTCCAGGGACACTCACCATGCGAAAGTCAGGCCAAGCTGAGCGCAGTACAGCCAAAACCTTGCTGCCTCCTCTTCTTTCTGCTTGGAAGTCGCCACAGCCCACTGCGTGGTTTCTGACTCCAACTAGGCTTATGGTTATGGATACACCTAGAGTTAGGCTTGAGAAAACCACAAAGCCAGGAGCTCCAGGGATACTCACCCTGCTACAGTCAGGCCAAGGTGAGCACAGTACAGCCAAAACCTTGCTGCCTCCTCTTCTTCCTTGAGATTGGAACTCGCCACAGCCCAATGCCCGATTTCTGGCTCAAACTACGGTTAGGGTTAGGGTTAGGGTTCCGCCTAGGGTTAGGGTTGAGAAAACCACAAAGCCAGGAGCTCCAGGGACACACACCATGCGAAAGGCAGGCCAAGTTGAGTACGGTACAGCCAAAACCTTGCTGCCTCCTCTTCTTTCTGATTGGAACTCACCACAGCCCACTGCGTGGTTTCTGACTCCAACTAGGCTTATGGTTATGGATACACCTAGAGTTAGGCTTGAGAAAACCACAAAGCCAGGAGCTCCAGGGACACTCACCATGCGAAAGTCAGGCCAAGCTGAGCGCAGTACAGCCAAAACCTTGCTGCCTCCTCTTCTTTCTGCTTGGAAGTCACCACAGCCCACTGCGTGGTTTCTGACTCCAACTAGGCTTATGGTTATGGATACACCTAGAGTTAGGCTTGAGAAAACCACAAAGCCAGGAGCTCCAGGGATACTCACCCTGCTACAGTCAGGCCAAGTTGAGTACGGTACAGCCAAAACCTTGCTGCCTCCTCTTCTTTCTGCTTGGAACTCACCATAGCCCACTGCGTGATTTCTGACGCACGCCTGGCATATGGTTATGGATACACCAAGAGTTAGACTTGAGAAAACCACAAAGCCAGGAGCTCCAGGGACGCTCACCATGCGAAAGGCAGGCCAAGGTGAGCGCAGTACAGCCAAAACCTTGCCGTCTCCTCTTGTGTCTGCTTGGAAGTCGCCACAGCCCACTGTGTGATTTCTGACGCACATTATGCTTATGGTTATCCATGCACCTAGCATTAGGGTTGAGAAAACCACAAGGCCAGGACCACCAGGGATGCTCACCATGCCAAAGGCAGGCCAAGGTGAGCACGGTATAGCCAAAACCTTGCTCCCTCTTCTTCTTTCTGATTGGAACTCACCACAGCCCAATGCTCGATTCCTGGCTCAAACTACGGTTAGGGTTAGGGTTAGGGTTCCGCCTAGGGTTAGGGTTGAGAAAACCACAAAGCCAGGAGCTCCAGGGACGCTCACCATGCGAAAGGCAGGCCAAGGTGAGCGCAGTACAGCCAAAACCTTGCTGCCTCCTCTTCTGTCTGCTTGGAAGTCGCCACAGCCCACTGTGTGATTTCTGACGCACATTATGCTTATGGTTATCCATGCACCTAGCATTAGGGTTGAGAAAACCACAAGGCCAGGACCACCAGGGATGCTCACCATGCCAAAGGCAGGCCAAGGTGAGCACGGTATAGCCAAAACCTTGCTCCCTCTTCTTCTTTCTGATTGGAACTCACCACAGCCCAATGCTCAATTCCTGGCTCAAACTACGGTTAGGGTTAGGGTTAGGGTTCCGCCTAGGGTTAGGGTTGAGAAAACCACAAAGCCAGGAGCTCCAGGGACACACACCATGCGAAAGGCAGGCCAAGTTGAGTACGGTACAGCCAAAACCTTGCTGCCTCCTCTTCTTTCTGCTTGGAAGTCGCCACAGCCCACTGCGTGGTTTCTGACTCCAACTAGGCTTATGGTTATGGATACACCTAGAGTTAGGCTTGAGAAAACCACAAAGCCAGGAGCTCCAGGGATACTCACCCTGCTACAGTCAGGCCAAGGTGAGCACAGTACAGCCAAAACCTTGCTGCCTCCTCTTCTTCCTTGAGATTGGAACTCGCCACAGCCCAATGCCCGATTTCTGGCTCAAACTACGGTTAGGGTTAGGGTTAGGGTTCCGCCTAGGGTTAGGGTTGAGAAAACCACAAAGCCAGGAGCTCCAGGGACACACACCATGCGAAAGGCAGGCCAAGGTGAGCACAGTACAGCCAAAACCTTGCCGTCTCCTCTTCTGTCTGCTTGGAAGTCGCCACAGCCCACTGTGTGATTTCTGACGCACATTATGCTTATGGTTATCCATGCACCTAGCATTAGGGTTGAGAAAACCACAAGGCCAGGACCACCAGGGATGCTCACCATGCCAAAGGCAGGCCAAGGTGAGCACGGTATAGCCAAAACCTTGCTCCCTCTTCTTCTTTCTGATTGGAACTCACCACAGCCCAATGCTCGATTCCTGGCTCAAACTACGGTTAGGGTTAGGGTTAGGGTTCCGCCTAGGGTTAGGGTTGAGAAAACCACAAAGCCAGGAGCTCCAGGGACACACACCATGCGAAAGGCAGGCCAAGTTGAGTACGGTACAGCCAAAACCTTGCTGCCTCCTCTTCTTTCTGCTTGGAAGTCGCCACAGCCCACTGCGTGGTTTCTGACTCCAACTAGGCTTATGGTTATGGATACACCTAGAGTTAGGCTTGAGAAAACCACAAAGCCAGGAGCTCCAGGGATACTCACCCTGCTACAGTCAGGCCAAGGTGAGCACAGTACAGCCAAAACCTTGCTGCCTCCTCTTCTTCCTTGAGATTGGAACTCGCCAAAGCCCAATGCCCGATTTCTGGCTCAAACTACGGTTAGGGTTAGGTTAGGGTTCCGCCTAGGGTTAGGGTTGAGAAAACCACAAAGCCAGGAGCTCCAGGGACACACACCATGCGAAAGGCAGGCCAAGTTGAGTACGGTACAGCCAAAACCTTGCTGCCTCCTCTTCTTTCTGCTTGGAACTCACCATAGCCCACGGTGTGATTTCTGACGCACGCCTGGCATATGGTTATGGATACACCAAGAGTTAGACTTGAGAAAACCACAAAGCCAGGAGCTCCAGGGACGCTCACCATGCGAAAGGCAGGCCAAGGTGAGCGCAGTACAGCCAAAACCTTGCTGCCTCCTCTTCTGTCTGCTTGGAAGTCGCCACAGCCCACTGTGTGATTTCTGACGCACATTATGCTTATGGTTATCCATGCACCTAGCATTAGGGTTGAGAAAACCACAAGGCCAGGACCACCAGGGATGCTCACCATGCCAAAGGCAGGCCAAGGTGAGCACGGTATAGCCAAAACCTTGCTCCCTCTTCTTCTTTCTGATTGGAACTCACCACAGCCCAATGCTCGATTCCTGGCTCAAACTACGGTTAGGGTTAGGGTTAGGGTTCCGCCTAGGGTTAGGGTTGAGAAAACCACAAAGCCAGGAGCTCCAGGGACACACACCATGCGAAAGGCAGGCCAAGGTGAGCGCAGTACAGCCAAAACCTTGCTGCCTCCTCTTCTTTCTGCTTGGAAGTCGCCACAGCCCACTGCGTGGTTTCTGACTCCAACTAGGCTTATGGTTATGGATACACCAAGAGTTAGACTTGAGAAAACCACAAAGCCAGGAGCTCCAGGGACGCTCACCATGCGAAAGGCAGGCCAAGGTGAGCGCAGTACAGCCAAAACCTTGCTGCCTCCTCTTCTTTCTGCTTGGAAGTCGCCACAGCCCACTGCGTGGTTTCTGACTCCAACTAGGCTTATGGTTATGGATACACCTAGAGTTAGGCTTGAGAAAACCACAAAGCCAGGAGCTCCAGGGACACTCACCATGCGAAAGTCAGGCCAAGCTGAGTACGGTACAGCCAAAACCTTGCTGCCTCCTCTTCTTTCTGCTTGGAAGTCGCCACAGCCCACTGCGTGGTTTCTGACTCCAACTAGGCTTATGGTTATGGATACACCTAGAGTTAGGCTTGAGAAAACCACAAAGCCAGGAGCTCCAGGGATACTCACCCTGCTACAGTCAGGCCAAGGTGAGCACAGTACAGCCAAAACCTTGCTGCCTCCTCTTCTTCCTTGAGATTGGAACTCGCCACAGCCCAATGCCCGATTTCTGGCTCAAACTACGGTTAGGGTTAGGGTTAGGGTTCCGCCTAGGGTTAGGGTTGAGAAAACCACAAAGCCAGGAGCTCCAGGGACACACACCATGCGAAAGGCAGGCCAAGTTGAGTACGGTACAGCCAAAACCTTGCTGCCTCCTCTTCTTTCTGATTGGAACTCACCACAGCCCACTGCGTGGTTTCTGACTCCAACTAGGCTTATGGTTATGGATACACCTAGAGTTAGACTTGAGAAAACCACAAAGCCAGGAGCTCCAGGGACACTCACCATGCGAAAGTCAGGCCAAGCTGAGCGCAGTACAGCCAAAACCTTGCTGCCTCCTCTTCTTTCTGCTTGGAAGTCGCCACAGCCCACTGCGTGGTTTCTTTCTCCAACTAGGCTTATGGTTATGGATACACCTAGAGTTAGGCTTGAGAAAACCACAAAGCCAGGAGCTCCAGGGATACTCACCCTGCTACAGTCAGGCCAAGGTGAGCACAGTACAGCCAAAACCTTGCTGCCTCCTCTTCTTCCTTGAGATTGGAACTCGCCACAGCCCAATGCCCGATTTCTGGCTCAAACTACGGTTAGGGTTAGGGTTAGGGTTCCGCCTAGGGTTAGGGTTGAGAAAACCACAAAGCCAGGAGCTCCAGGGACACACACCATGCGAAAGGCAGGCCAAGTTGAGTACGGTACAGCCAAAACCTTGCTGCCTCCTCTTCTTTCTGCTTGGAACTCACCATAGCCCACGGTGTGATTTCTGACGCACGCCTGGCATATGGTTATGGATACACCAAGAGTTAGACTTGAGAAAACCACAAAGCCAGGAGCTCCAGGGACGCTCACCATGCGAAAGGCAGGCCAAGGTGAGCGCAGTACAGCCAAAACCTTGCTGCCTCCTCTTCTGTCTGCTTGGAAGTCGCCACAGCCCACTGTGTGATTTCTGACGCACATTATGCTTATGGTTATCCATGCACCTAGCATTAGGGTTGAGAAAACCACAAGGCCAGGACCACCAGGGATGCTCACCATGCCAAAGGCAGGCCAAGGTGAGCACGGTATAGCCAAAACCTTGCTCCCTCTTCTTCTTTCTGATTGGAACTCACCACAGCCCAATGCTCGATTCCTGGCTCAAACTACGGTTAGGGTTAGGGTTAGGGTTCCGCCTAGGGTTAGGGTTGAGAAAACCACAAAGCCAGGAGCTCCAGGGACACACACCATGCGAAAGGCAGGCCAAGGTGAGCGCAGTACAGCCAAAACCTTGCTGCCTCCTCTTCTTTCTGCTTGGAAGTCGCCACAGCCCACTGCGTGGTTTCTGACTCCAACTAGGCTTATGGTTATGGATACACCAAGAGTTAGACTTGAGAAAACCACAAAGCCAGGAGCTCCAGGGACGCTCACCATGCGAAAGGCAGGCCAAGGTGAGCGCAGTACAGCCAAAACCTTGCTGCCTCCTCTTCTTTCTGCTTGGAAGTCGCCACAGCCCACTGCGTGGTTTCTGACTCCAACTAGGCTTATGGTTATGGATACACCTAGAGTTAGGCTTGAGAAAACCACAAAGCCAGGAGCTCCAGGGACACTCACCATGCGAAAGTCAGGCCAAGCTGAGTACGGTACAGCCAAAACCTTGCTGCCTCCTCTTCTTTCTGCTTGGAAGTCGCCACAGCCCACTGCGTGGTTTCTGACTCCAACTAGGCTTATGGTTATGGATACACCTAGAGTTAGGCTTGAGAAAACCACAAAGCCAGGAGCTCCAGGGATACTCACCCTGCTACAGTCAGGCCAAGGTGAGCACAGTACAGCCAAAACCTTGCTGCCTCCTCTTCTTCCTTGAGATTGGAACTCGCCACAGCCCAATGCCCGATTTCTGGCTCAAACTACGGTTAGGGTTAGGGTTAGGGTTCCGCCTAGGGTTAGGGTTGAGAAAACCACAAAGCCAGGAGCTCCAGGGACACACACCATGCGAAAGGCAGGCCAAGTTGAGTACGGTACAGCCAAAACCTTGCTGCCTCCTCTTCTTTCTGATTGGAACTCACCACAGCCCACTGCGTGGTTTCTGACTCCAACTAGGCTTATGGTTATGGATACACCTAGAGTTAGACTTGAGAAAACCACAAAGCCAGGAGCTCCAGGGACACTCACCATGCGAAAGTCAGGCCAAGCTGAGCGCAGTACAGCCAAAACCTTGCTGCCTCCTCTTCTTTCTGCTTGGAAGTCGCCACAGCCCACTGCGTGGTTTCTTTCTCCAACTAGGCTTATGGTTATGGATACACCTAGAGTTAGGCTTGAGAAAACCACAAAGCCAGGAGCTCCAGGGATACTCACCCTGCTACAGTCAGGCCAAGGTGAGCACAGTACAGCCAAAACCTTGCTGCCTCCTCTTCTTCCTTGAGATTGGAACTCGCCACAGCCCAATGCCCGATTTCTGGCTCAAACTACGGTTAGGGTTAGGGTTAGGGTTCCGCCTAGGGTTAGGGTTGAGAAAACCACAAAGCCAGGAGCTCCAGGGACACACACCATGCGAAAGGCAGGCCAAGTTGAGTACGGTACAGCCAAAACCTTGCTGCCTCCTCTTCTTTCTGCTTGGAACTCACCATAGCCCACGGTGTGATTTCTGACGCACGCCTGGCATATGGTTATGGATACACCAAGAGTTAGACTTGAGAAAACCACAAAGCCAGGAGCTCCAGGGACGCTCACCATGCGAAAGGCAGGCCAAGGTGAGCGCAGTACAGCCAAAACCTTGCCGTCTCCTCTTGTGTCTGCTTGGAAGTCGCCACAGCCCACTGTGTGATTTCTGACGCACATTATGCTTATGGTTATCCATGCACCTAGCATTAGGGTTGAGAAAACCACAAGGCCAGGACCACCAGGGATGCTCACCATGCCAAAGGCAGGCCAAGGTGAGCACGGTATAGCCAAAACCTTGCTCCCTCTTCTTCTTTCTGATTGGAACTCACCACAGCCCAATGCTCGATTCCTGGCTCAAACTACGGTTAGGGTTAGGGTTAGGGTTCCGCCTAGGGTTAGGGTTGAGAAAACCACAAAGCCAGGAGCTCCAGGGACGCTCACCATGCGAAAGGCAGGCCAAGGTGAGCGCAGTACAGCCAAAACCTTGCTGCCTCCTCTTCTGTCTGCTTGGAAGTCGCCACAGCCCACTGTGTGATTTCTGACGCACATTATGCTTATGGTTATCCATGCACCTAGCATTAGGGTTGAGAAAACCACAAGGCCAGGACCACCAGGGATGCTCACCATGCCAAAGGCAGGCCAAGGTGAGCACGGTATAGCCAAAACCTTGCTCCCTCTTCTTCTTTCTGATTGGAACTCACCACAGCCCAATGCTCGATTCCTGGCTCAAACTACGGTTAGGGTTAGGGTTAGGGTTCCGCCTAGGGTTAGGGTTGAGAAAACCACAAAGCCAGGAGCTCCAGGGACACACACCATGCGAAAGGCAGGCCAAGTTGAGTACGGTACAGCCAAAACCTTGCTGCCTCCTCTTCTTTCTGCTTGGAAGTCGCCACAGCCCACTGCGTGGTTTCTGACTCCAACTAGGCTTATGGTTATGGATACACCTAGAGTTAGGCTTGAGAAAACCACAAAGCCAGGAGCTCCAGGGATACTCACCCTGCTACAGTCAGGCCAAGGTGAGCACAGTACAGCCAAAACCTTGCTGCCTCCTCTTCTTCCTTGAGATTGGAACTCGCCACAGCCCAATGCCCGATTTCTGGCTCAAACTACGGTTAGGGTTAGGGTTAGGGTTCCGCCTAGGGTTAGGGTTGAGAAAACCACAAAGCCAGGAGCTCCAGGGACACACACCATGCGAAAGGCAGGCCAAGTTGAGTACGGTACAGCCAAAACCTTGCTGCCTCCTCTTCTTTCTGCTTGGAAGTCGCCACAGCCCACTGCGTGGTTTCTGACTCCAACTAGGCTTATGGTTATGGATACACCTAGAGTTAGGCTTGAGAAAACCACAAAGCCAGGAGCTCCAGGGACACTCACCATGCGAAAGTCAGGCCAAGCTGAGCGCAGTACAGCCAAAACCTTGCTGCCTCCTCTTCTTTCTGCTTGGAAGTCGCCACAGCCCACTGCGTGGTTTCTGACTCCAACTAGGCTTATGGTTATGGATACACCTAGAGTTAGGCTTGAGAAAACCACAAAGCCAGGAGCTCCAGGGATACTCACCCTGCTACAGTCAGGCCAAGGTGAGCACAGTACAGCCAAAACCTTGCTGCCTCCTCTTCTTCCTTGAGATTGGAACTCGCCACAGCCCAATGCCCGATTTCTGGCTCAAACTACGGTTAGGGTTAGGGTTAGGGTTCCGCCTAGGGTTAGGGTTGAGAAAACCACAAAGCCAGGAGCTCCAGGGACACACACCATGCGAAAGGCAGGCCAAGTTGAGTACGGTACAGCCAAAACCTTGCTGCCTCCTCTTCTTTCTGATTGGAACTCACCACAGCCCACTGCGTGGTTTCTGACTCCAACTAGGCTTATGGTTATGGATACACCTAGAGTTAGGCTTGAGAAAACCACAAAGCCAGGAGCTCCAGGGACACTCACCATGCGAAAGTCAGGCCAAGCTGAGCGCAGTACAGCCAAAACCTTGCTGCCTCCTCTTCTTTCTGCTTGGAAGTCACCACAGCCCACTGCGTGGTTTCTGACTCCAACTAGGCTTATGGTTATGGATACACCTAGAGTTAGGCTTGAGAAAACCACAAAGCCAGGAGCTCCAGGGATACTCACCCTGCTACAGTCAGGCCAAGTTGAGTACGGTACAGCCAAAACCTTGCTGCCTCCTCTTCTTTCTGCTTGGAACTCACCATAGCCCACGGTGTGATTTCTGACGCACGCCTGGCATATGGTTATGGATACACCAAGAGTTAGACTTGAGAAAACCACAAAGCCAGGAGCTCCAGGGACGCTCACCATGCGAAAGGCAGGCCAAGGTGAGCGCAGTACAGCCAAAACCTTGCCGTCTCCTCTTGTGTCTGCTTGGAAGTCGCCACAGCCCACTGTGTGATTTCTGACGCACATTATGCTTATGGTTATCCATGCACCTAGCATTAGGGTTGAGAAAACCACAAGGCCAGGACCACCAGGGATGCTCACCATGCCAAAGGCAGGCCAAGGTGAGCACGGTATAGCCAAAACCTTGCTCCCTCTTCTTCTTTCTGATTGGAACTCACCACAGCCCAATGCTCGATTCCTGGCTCAAACTACGGTTAGGGTTAGGGTTAGGGTTCCGCCTAGGGTTAGGGTTGAGAAAACCACAAAGCCAGGAGCTCCAGGGACGCTCACCATGCGAAAGGCAGGCCAAGGTGAGCGCAGTACAGCCAAAACCTTGCTGCCTCCTCTTCTGTCTGCTTGGAAGTCGCCACAGCCCACTGTGTGATTTCTGACGCACATTATGCTTATGGTTATCCATGCACCTAGCATTAGGGTTGAGAAAACCACAAGGCCAGGACCACCAGGGATGCTCACCATGCCAAAGGCAGGCCAAGGTGAGCACGGTATAGCCAAAACCTTGCTCCCTCTTCTTCTTTCTGATTGGAACTCACCACAGCCCAATGCTCAATTCCTGGCTCAAACTACGGTTAGGGTTAGGGTTAGGGTTCCGCCTAGGGTTAGGGTTGAGAAAACCACAAAGCCAGGAGCTCCAGGGACACACACCATGCGAAAGGCAGGCCAAGTTGAGTACGGTACAGCCAAAACCTTGCTGCCTCCTCTTCTTTCTGCTTGGAAGTCGCCACAGCCCACTGCGTGGTTTCTGACTCCAACTAGGCTTATGGTTATGGATACACCTAGAGTTAGGCTTGAGAAAACCACAAAGCCAGGAGCTCCAGGGATACTCACCCTGCTACAGTCAGGCCAAGGTGAGCACAGTACAGCCAAAACCTTGCTGCCTCCTCTTCTTCCTTGAGATTGGAACTCGCCACAGCCCAATGCCCGATTTCTGGCTCAAACTACGGTTAGGGTTAGGGTTAGGGTTCCGCCTAGGGTTAGGGTTGAGAAAACCACAAAGCCAGGAGCTCCAGGGACACACACCATGCGAAAGGCAGGCCAAGGTGAGCACAGTACAGCCAAAACCTTGCCGTCTCCTCTTCTGTCTGCTTGGAAGTCGCCACAGCCCACTGTGTGATTTCTGACGCACATTATGCTTATGGTTATCCATGCACCTAGCATTAGGGTTGAGAAAACCACAAGGCCAGGACCACCAGGGATGCTCACCATGCCAAAGGCAGGCCAAGGTGAGCACGGTATAGCCAAAACCTTGCTCCCTCTTCTTCTTTCTGATTGGAACTCACCACAGCCCAATGCTCGATTCCTGGCTCAAACTACGGTTAGGGTTAGGGTTAGGGTTCCGCCTAGGGTTAGGCTTGAGAAAACCACAAAGCCAGGAGCTCCAGGGACACACACCATGCGAAAGGGAGGCCAAGTTGAGTACGGTACAGCCAAAACCTTGCTGCCTCCTCTTCTTTCTGCTTGGAAGTCGCCACAGCCCACTGCGTGGTTTCTGACTCCAACTAGGCTTATGGTTATGGATACACCTAGAGTTAGGCTTGAGAAAACCACAAAGCCAGGAGCTCCAGGGATACTCACCCTGCTACAGTCAGGCCAAGGTGAGCACAGTACAGCCAAAACCTTGCTGCCTCCTCTTCTTCCTTGAGATTGGAACTCGCCAAAGCCCAATGCCCGATTTCTGGCTCAAACTACGGTTAGGGTTAGGGTTAGGGTTCCGCCTAGGGTTAGGGTTGAGAAAACCACAAAGCCAGGAGCTCCAGGGACACACACCATGCGAAAGGCAGGCCAAGTTGAGTACGGTACAGCCAAAACCTTGCTGCCTCCTCTTCTTTCTGCTTGGAACTCACCATAGCCCACGGTGTGATTTCTGACGCACGCCTGGCATATGGTTATGGATACACCAAGAGTTAGACTTGAGAAAACCACAAAGCCAGGAGCTCCAGGGACGCTCACCATGCGAAAGGCAGGCCAAGGTGAGCGCAGTACAGCCAAAACCTTGCTGCCTCCTCTTGTGTCTGCTTGGAAGTCGCCACAGCCCACTGTGTGATTTCTGACGCACATTATGCTTATGGTTATCCATGCACCTAGCATTAGGGTTGAGAAAACCACAAGGCCAGGACCACCAGGGATGCTCACCATGCCAAAGGCAGGCCAAGGTGAGCACGGTATAGCCAAAACCTTGCTCCCTCTTCTTCTTTCTGATTGGAACTCACCACAGCCCAATGCTCGATTCCTGGCTCAAACTACGGTTAGGGTTAGGGTTAGGGTTCCGCCTAGGGTTAGGGTTGAGAAAACCACAAAGCCAGGAGCTCCAGGGACACACACCATGCGAAAGGCAGGCCAAGCTGAGTACGGTACAGCCAAAACCTTGCTGCCTCCTCTTCTTTCTGCTTGGAAGTCGCCACAGCCCGCTGCGTGGTTTCTGACTCCAACTAGGCTTATGGTTATGGATACACCTAGAGTTAGGCTTGAGAAAACCACAAAGCCAGGAGCTCCAGGGATACTCACCCTGCTACAGTCAGGCCAAGGTGAGCACAGTACAGCCAAAACCTTGCTGCCTCCTCTTCTTCCTTGAGATTGGAACTCGCCACAGCCCAATGCCCGATTTCTGGCTCAAACTACGGTTAGGGTTAGGGTTAGGGTTCCGCCTAGGGTTAGGGTTGAGAAAACCACAAAGCCAGGAGCTCCAGGGACACACACCATGCGAAAGGCAGGCCAAGTTGAGTACGGTACAGCCAAAACCTTGCTGCCTCCTCTTCTTTCTGCTTGGAACTCACCATAGCCCACGGTGTGATTTCTGACGCACGCCTGGCATATGGTTATGGATACACCAAGAGTTAGACTTGAGAAAACCACAAAGCCAGGAGCTCCAGGGACGCTCACCATGCGAAAGGCAGGCCAAGGTGAGCGCAGTACAGCCAAAACCTTGCTGCCTCCTCTTCTTTCTGCTTGGAAGTCGCCACAGCCCACTGCGTGGTTTCTGACTCCAACTAGGCTTATGGTTATGGATACACCTAGAGTTAGGCTTGAGAAAACCACAAAGCCAGGAGCTCCAGGGACACTCACCATGCGAAAGTCAGGCCAAGCTGAGTACGGTACAGCCAAAACCTTGCTGCCTCCTCTTCTTTCTGCTTGGAAGTCGCCACAGCCCACTGCGTGGTTTCTGACTCCAACTAGGCTTATGGTTATGGATACACCTAGAGTTAGGCTTGAGAAAACCACAAAGCCAGGAGCTCCAGGGATACTCACCCTGCTACAGTCAGGCCAAGGTGAGCACAGTACAGCCAAAACCTTGCTGCCTCCTCTTCTTCCTTGAGATTGGAACTCGCCACAGCCCAATGCCCGATTTCTGGCTCAAACTACGGTTAGGGTTAGGGTTAGGGTTCCGCCTAGGGTTAGGGTTGAGAAAACCACAAAGCCAGGAGCTCCAGGGACACACACCATGCGAAAGGCAGGCCAAGTTGAGTACGGTACAGCCAAAACCTTGCTGCCTCCTCTTCTTTCTGATTGGAACTCACCACAGCCCACTGCGTGGTTTCTGACTCCAACTAGGCTTATGGTTATGGATACACCTAGAGTTAGACTTGAGAAAACCACAAAGCCAGGAGCTCCAGGGACACTCACCATGCGAAAGTCAGGCCAAGGTGAGCGCAGTACAGCCAAAACCTTGCTGCCTCCTCTTCTTTCTGCTTGGAAGTCACCACAGCCCACTGCGTGGTTTCTTTCTCCAACTAGGCTTATGGTTATGGATACACCTAGAGTTAGGCTTGAGAAAACCACAAAGCCAGGAGCTCCAGGGATACTCACCCTGCTGCAGTCAGGCCAAGGTGAGCACAGTACAGCCAAAACCTTGCTGCCTCCTCTTCTTCCTTGAGATTGGAACTCGCCACAGCCCAATGCCCGATTTCTGGCTCAAACTACGGTTAGGGTTAGGGTTAGGGTTCCGCCTAGGGTTAGGGTTGAGAAAACCACAAAGCCAGGAGCTCCAGGGACACACACCATGCGAAAGGCAGGCCAAGTTGAGTACGGTACAGCCAAAACCTTGCTGCCTCCTCTTCTTTCTGCTTGGAACTCACCATAGCCCACGGTGTGATTTCTGACGCACGCCTGGCATATGGTTATGGATACACCAAGAGTTAGACTTGAGAAAACCACAAAGCCAGGAGCTCCAGGGACGCTCACCATGCGAAAGGCAGGCCAAGGTGAGCGCAGTACAGCCAAAACCTTGCCGTCTCCTCTTGTGTCTGCTTGGAAGTCGCCACAGCCCACTGTGTGATTTCTGACGCACATTATGCTTATGGTTATCCATGCACCTAGCATTAGGGTTGAGAAAACCACAAGGCCAGGACCACCAGGGATGCTCACCATGCCAAAGGCAGGCCAAGGTGAGCACGGTATAGCCAAAACCTTGCTCCCTCTTCTTCTTTCTGATTGGAACTCACCACAGCCCAATGCTCGATTCCTGGCTCAAACTACGGTTAGGGTTAGGGTTAGGGTTCCGCCTAGGGTTAGGGTTGAGAAAACCACAAAGCCAGGAGCTCCAAGGACGCTCACCATGCGAAAGGCAGGCCAAGGTGAGCGCAGTACAGCCAAAACCTTGCTGCCTCCTCTTCTGTCTGCTTGGAAGTCGCCACAGCCCACTGTGTGATTTCTGACGCACATTATGCTTATGGTTATCCATGCACCTAGCATTAGGGTTGAGAAAACCACAAGGCCAGGACCACCAGGGATGCTCACCATGCCAAAGGCAGGCCAAGGTGAGCACGGTATAGCCAAAACCTTGCTCCCTCTTCTTTCTGATTGGAACTCACCACAGCCCAATGCTCAATTCCTGGCTCAAACTACGGTTAGGGTTAGGGTTAGGGTTCCGCCTAGGGTTAGGGTTGAGAAAACCACAAAGCCAGGAGCTCCAGGGACACACACCATGCGAAAGGCAGGCCAAGTTGAGTACGGTACAGCCAAAACCTTGCTGCCTCCTCTTCTTTCTGCTTGGAAGTCGCCACAGCCCACTGCGTGGTTTCTGACTCCAACTAGGCTTATGGTTATGGATACACCTAGAGTTAGGCTTGAGAAAACCACAAAGCCAGGAGCTCCAGGGATACTCACCCTGCTACAGTCAGGCCAAGGTGAGCACAGTAGAGCCAAAACCTTGCTGCCTCCTCTTCTTCCTTGAGATTGGAACTCGCCACAGCCCAATGCCCGATTTCTGGCTCAAACTACGGTTAGGGTTAGGGTTAGGGTTCCGCCTAGGGTTAGGGTTGAGAAAACCACAAAGCCAGGAGCTCCAGGGACACACACCATGCGAAAGGCAGGCCAAGTTGAGTACGGTACAGCCAAAACCTTGCTGCCTCCTCTTCTTTCTGCTTGGAACTCACCATAGCCCACGGTGTGATTTCTGACGCACGCCTGGCATATGGTTATGGATACACCAAGAGTTAGACTTGAGAAAACCACAAAGCCAGGAGCTCCAGGGACGCTCACCATGCGAAAGGCAGGCCAAGGTGAGCGCAGTACAGCCAAAACCTTGCTGCCTCCTCTTCTGTCTGCTTGGAAGTCGCCACAGCCCACTGTGTGATTTCTGACGCACATTATGCTTATGGTTATCCATGCACCTAGCATTAGGGTTGAGAAAACCACAAGGCCAGGACCACCAGGGATGCTCACCATGCCAAAGGCAGGCCAAGGTGAGCACGGTATAGCCAAAACCTTGCTCCCTCTT
This sequence comes from Coloeus monedula, assembly GCF_965178545.1. Taxonomy (NCBI): domain Eukaryota; kingdom Metazoa; phylum Chordata; class Aves; order Passeriformes; family Corvidae; genus Coloeus; species Coloeus monedula. The sequence goes on along the minus strand of NC_138782.1, from coordinate 31,847,128 downwards.
CTTCTTTCTGATTGGAACTCACCACAGCCCAATGCTCGATTCCTGGCTCAAACTACGGTTAGGGTTAGGGTTAGGGTTCCGCCTAGGGTTAGGGTTGAGAAAACCACAAAGCCAGGAGCTCCAGGGACACACACCATGCGAAAGGCAGGCCAAGTTGAGTACGGTACAGCCAAAACCTTGCTGCCTCCTCTTCTTTCTGCTTGGAAGTCGCCACAGCCCACTGTGTGGTTTCTGACTCCAACTAGGCTTATGGTTATGGATACACCTAGAGTTAGGCTTGAGAAAACCACAAAGCCAGGAGCTCCAGGGATACTCACCCTGCTACAGTCAGGCCAAGGTGAGCACAGTACAGCCAAAACCTTGCTGCCTCCTCTTCTTCCTTGAGATTGGAACTCGCCACAGCCCAATGCCCGATTTCTGGCTCAAACTACGGTTAGGGTTAGGGTTAGGGTTCCGCCTAGGGTTAGGGTTGAGAAAACCACAAAGCCAGGAGCTCCAGGGACACACACCATGCGAAAGGCAGGCCAAGTTGAGTACGGTACAGCCAAAACCTTGCTGCCTCCTCTTCTTTCTGCTTGGAACTCACCATAGCCCACTGTGTGATTTCTGACGCACGCCTGGCATATGGTTATGGATACACCAAGAGTTAGACTTGAGAAAACCACAAAGCCAGGAGCTCCAGGGACGCTCACCATGCGAAAGGCAGGCCAAGGTGAGCGCAGTACAGCCAAAACCTTGCTGCCTCCTCTTCTTTCTGCTTGGAAGTCGCCACAGCCCACTGCGTGGTTTCTGACTCCAACTAGGCTTATGGTTATGGATACACCTAGAGTTAGGCTTGAGAAAACCACAAAGCCAGGAGCTCCAGGGACACTCACCATGCGAAAGTCAGGCCAAGCTGAGTACGGTACAGCCAAAACCTTGCTGCCTCCTCTTCTTTCTGCTTGGAAGTCGCCACAGCCCACTGCGTGGTTTCTGACTCCAACTAGGCTTATGGTTATGGATACACCTAGAGTTAGGCTTGAGAAAACCACAAAGCCAGGAGCTCCAGGGATACTCACCCTGCTACAGTCAGGCCAAGGTGAGCACAGTACAGCCAAAACCTTGCTGCCTCCTCTTCTTCCTTGAGATTGGAACTCGCCACAGCCCAATGCCCGATTTCTGGCTCAAACTACGGTTAGGGTTAGGGTTAGGGTTCCGCCTAGGGTTAGGGTTGAGAAAACCACAAAGCCAGGAGCTCCAGGGACACACACCATGCGAAAGGCAGGCCAAGTTGAGTACGGTACAGCCAAAACCTTGCTGCCTCCTCTTCTTTCTGATTGGAACTCACCACAGCCCACTGCGTGGTTTCTGACTCCAACTAGGCTTATGGTTATGGATACACCTAGAGTTAGACTTGAGAAAACCACAAAGCCAGGAGCTCCAGGGACACTCACCATGCGAAAGTCAGGCCAAGCTGAGCGCAGTACAGCCAAAACCTTGCTGCCTCCTCTTCTTTCTGCTTGGAAGTCACCACAGCCCACTGCGTGGTTTCTTTCTCCAACTAGGCTTATGGTTATGGATACACCTAGAGTTAGGCTTGAGAAAACCACAAAGCCAGGAGCTCCAGGGATACTCACCCTGCTACAGTCAGGCCAAGGTGAGCACAGTACAGCCAAAACCTTGCTGCCTCCTCTTCTTCCTTGAGATTGGAACTCGCCACAGCCCAATGCCCGATTTCTGGCTCAAACTACGGTTAGGGTTAGGGTTAGGGTTCCGCCTAGGGTTAGGGTTGAGAAAACCACAAAGCCAGGAGCTCCAGGGACACACACCATGCGAAAGGCAGGCCAAGTTGAGTACGGTACAGCCAAAACCTTGCTGCCTCCTCTTCTTTCTGCTTGGAACTCACCATAGCCCACGGTGTGATTTCTGACGCACGCCTGGCATATGGTTATGGATACACCAAGAGTTAGACTTGAGAAAACCACAAAGCCAGGAGCTCCAGGGACGCTCACCATGCGAAAGGCAGGCCAAGGTGAGCGCAGTACAGCCAAAACCTTGCTGCCTCCTCTTCTTTCTGCTTGGAAGTCGCCACAGCCCACTGCGTGGTTTCTGACTCCAACTAGGCTTATGGTTATGGATACACCTAGAGTTAGGCTTGAGAAAACCACAAAGCCAGGAGCTCCAGGGACACTCACCATGCGAAAGTCAGGCCAAGCTGAGTACGGTACAGCCAAAACCTTGCTGCCTCCTCTTCTTTCTGCTTGGAAGTCGCCACAGCCCACTGCGTGGTTTCTGACTCCAACTAGGCTTATGGTTATGGATACACCTAGAGTTAGGCTTGAGAAAACCACAAAGCCAGGAGCTCCAGGGATACTCACCCTGCTACAGTCAGGCCAAGGTGAGCACAGTACAGCCAAAACCTTGCTGCCTCCTCTTCTTCCTTGAGATTGGAACTCGCCACAGCCCAATGCCCGATTTCTGGCTCAAACTACGGTTAGGGTTAGGGTTAGGGTTCCGCCTAGGGTTAGGGTTGAGAAAACCACAAAGCCAGGAGCTCCAGGGACACACACCATGCGAAAGGCAGGCCAAGTTGAGTACGGTACAGCCAAAACCTTGCTGCCTCCTCTTCTTTCTGATTGGAACTCACCACAGCCCACTGCGTGGTTTCTGACTCCAACTAGGCTTATGGTTATGGATACACCTAGAGTTAGACTTGAGAAAACCACAAAGCCAGGAGCTCCAGGGACACTCACCATGCGAAAGTCAGGCCAAGCTGAGCGCAGTACAGCCAAAACCTTGCTGCCTCCTCTTCTTTCTGCTTGGAAGTCACCACAGCCCACTGCGTGGTTTCTTTCTCCAACTAGGCTTATGGTTATGGATACACCTAGAGTTAGGCTTGAGAAAACCACAAAGCCAGGAGCTCCAGGGATACTCACCCTGCTACAGTCAGGCCAAGGTGAGCACAGTACAGCCAAAACCTTGCTGCCTCCTCTTCTTCCTTGAGATTGGAACTCGCCACAGCCCAATGCCCGATTTCTGGCTCAAACTACGGTTAGGGTTAGGGTTAGGGTTCCGCCTAGGGTTAGGGTTGAGAAAACCACAAAGCCAGGAGCTCCAGGGACACACACCATGCGAAAGGCAGGCCAAGTTGAGTACGGTACAGCCAAAACCTTGCTGCCTCCTCTTCTTTCTGCTTGGAACTCACCATAGCCCACGGTGTGATTTCTGACGCACGCCTGGCATATGGTTATGGATACACCAAGAGTTAGACTTGAGAAAACCACAAAGCCAGGAGCTCCAGGGACGCTCACCATGCGAAAGGCAGGCCAAGGTGAGCGCAGTACAGCCAAAACCTTGCCGTCTCCTCTTGTGTCTGCTTGGAAGTCGCCACAGCCCACTGTGTGATTTCTGACGCACATTATGCTTATGGTTATCCATGCACCTAGCATTAGGGTTGAGAAAACCACAAGGCCAGGACCACCAGGGATGCTCACCATGCCAAAGGCAGGCCAAGGTGAGCACGGTATAGCCAAAACCTTGCTCCCTCTTCTTCTTTCTGATTGGAACTCACCACAGCCCAATGCTCGATTCCTGGCTCAAACTACGGTTAGGGTTAGGGTTAGGGTTCCGCCTAGGGTTAGGGTTGAGAAAACCACAAAGCCAGGAGCTCCAGGGACGCTCACCATGCGAAAGGCAGGCCAAGGTGAGCGCAGTACAGCCAAAACCTTGCTGCCTCCTCTTCTGTCTGCTTGGAAGTCGCCACAGCCCACTGTGTGATTTCTGACGCACATTATGCTTATGGTTATCCATGCACCTAGCATTAGGGTTGAGAAAACCACAAGGCCAGGACCACCAGGGATGCTCACCATGCCAAAGGCAGGCCAAGGTGAGCACGGTATAGCCAAAACCTTGCTCCCTCTTCTTCTTTCTGATTGGAACTCACCACAGCCCAATGCTCGATTCCTGGCTCAAACTACGGTTAGGGTTAGGGTTAGGGTTCCGCCTAGGGTTAGGGTTGAGAAAACCACAAAGCCAGGAGCTCCAGGGACACACACCATGCGAAAGGCAGGCCAAGTTGAGTACGGTACAGCCAAAACCTTGCTGCCTCCTCTTCTTTCTGCTTGGAAGTCGCCACAGCCCACTGCGTGGTTTCTGACTCCAACTAGGCTTATGGTTATGGATACACCTAGAGTTAGGCTTGAGAAAACCACAAAGCCAGGAGCTCCAGGGACACTCACCATGCGAAAGTCAGGCCAAGCTGAGCGCAGTACAGCCAAAACCTTGCTGCCTCCTCTTCTTTCTGCTTGGAAGTCGCCACAGCCCACTGCGTGGTTTCTGACTCCAACTAGGCTTATGGTTATGGATACACCTAGAGTTAGGCTTGAGAAAACCACAAAGCCAGGAGCTCCAGGGATACTCACCCTGCTACAGTCAGGCCAAGGTGAGCACAGTACAGCCAAAACCTTGCTGCCTCCTCTTCTTCCTTGAGATTGGAACTCGCCACAGCCCAATGCCCGATTTCTGGCTCAAACTACGGTTAGGGTTAGGGTTAGGGTTCCGCCTAGGGTTAGGGTTGAGAAAACCACAAAGCCAGGAGCTCCAGGGACACACACCATGCGAAAGGCAGGCCAAGTTGAGTACGGTACAGCCAAAACCTTGCTGCCTCCTCTTCTTTCTGATTGGAACTCACCACAGCCCACTGCGTGGTTTCTGACTCCAACTAGGCTTATGGTTATGGATACACCTAGAGTTAGGCTTGAGAAAACCACAAAGCCAGGAGCTCCAGGGACACTCACCATGCGAAAGTCAGGCCAAGCTGAGCGCAGTACAGCCAAAACCTTGCTGCCTCCTCTTCTTTCTGCTTGGAAGTCACCACAGCCCACTGCGTGGTTTCTGACTCCAACTAGGCTTATGGTTATGGATACACCTAGAGTTAGGCTTGAGAAAACCACAAAGCCAGGAGCTCCAGGGATACTCACCCTGCTACAGTCAGGCCAAGTTGAGTACGGTACAGCCAAAACCTTGCTGCCTCCTCTTCTTTCTGCTTGGAACTCACCATAGCCCACGGTGTGATTTCTGACGCACGCCTGGCATATGGTTATGGATACACCAAGAGTTAGACTTGAGAAAACCACAAAGCCAGGAGCTCCAGGGACGCTCACCATGCGAAAGGCAGGCCAAGGTGAGCGCAGTACAGCCAAAACCTTGCCGTCTCCTCTTGTGTCTGCTTGGAAGTCGCCACAGCCCACTGTGTGATTTCTGACGCACATTATGCTTATGGTTATCCATGCACCTAGCATTAGGGTTGAGAAAACCACAAGGCCAGGACCACCAGGGATGCTCACCATGCCAAAGGCAGGCCAAGGTGAGCACGGTATAGCCAAAACCTTGCTCCCTCTTCTTCTTTCTGATTGGAACTCACCACAGCCCAATGCTCGATTCCTGGCTCAAACTACGGTTAGGGTTAGGGTTAGGGTTCCGCCTAGGGTTAGGGTTGAGAAAACCACAAAGCCAGGAGCTCCAGGGACGCTCACCATGCGAAAGGCAGGCCAAGGTGAGCGCAGTACAGCCAAAACCTTGCTGCCTCCTCTTCTGTCTGCTTGGAAGTCGCCACAGCCCACTGTGTGATTTCTGACGCACATTATGCTTATGGTTATCCATGCACCTAGCATTAGGGTTGAGAAAACCACAAGGCCAGGACCACCAGGGATGCTCACCATGCCAAAGGCAGGCCAAGGTGAGCACGGTATAGCCAAAACCTTGCTCCCTCTTCTTCTTTCTGATTGGAACTCACCACAGCCCAATGCTCGATTCCTGGCTCAAACTACGGTTAGGGTTAGGGTTAGGGTTCCGCCTAGGGTTAGGGTTGAGAAAACCACAAAGCCAGGAGCTCCAGGGACACACACCATGCGAAAGGCAGGCCAAGTTGAGTACGGTACAGCCAAAACCTTGCTGCCTCCTCTTCTTTCTGCTTGGAAGTCGCCACAGCCCACTGCGTGGTTTCTGACTCCAACTAGGCTTATGGTTATGGATACACCTAGAGTTAGGCTTGAGAAAACCACAAAGCCAGGAGCTCCAGGGATACTCACCCTGCTACAGTCAGGCCAAGGTGAGCACAGTACAGCCAAAACCTTGCTGCCTCCTCTTCTTCCTTGAGATTGGAACTCGCCAAAGCCCAATGCCCGATTTCTGGCTCAAACTACGGTTAGGGTTAGGTTAGGGTTCCGCCTAGGGTTAGGGTTGAGAAAACCACAAAGCCAGGAGCTCCAGGGACACACACCATGCGAAAGGCAGGCCAAGTTGAGTACGGTACAGCCAAAACCTTGCTGCCTCCTCTTCTTTCTGCTTGGAACTCACCATAGCCCACGGTGTGATTTCTGACGCACGCCTGGCATATGGTTATGGATACACCAAGAGTTAGACTTGAGAAAACCACAAAGCCAGGAGCTCCAGGGACGCTCACCATGCGAAAGGCAGGCCAAGGTGAGCGCAGTACAGCCAAAACCTTGCTGCCTCCTCTTCTGTCTGCTTGGAAGTCGCCACAGCCCACTGTGTGATTTCTGACGCACATTATGCTTATGGTTATCCATGCACCTAGCATTAGGGTTGAGAAAACCACAAGGCCAGGACCACCAGGGATGCTCACCATGCCAAAGGCAGGCCAAGGTGAGCACGGTATAGCCAAAACCTTGCTCCCTCTTCTTCTTTCTGATTGGAACTCACCACAGCCCAATGCTCGATTCCTGGCTCAAACTACGGTTAGGGTTAGGGTTAGGGTTCCGCCTAGGGTTAGGGTTGAGAAAACCACAAAGCCAGGAGCTCCAGGGACACACACCATGCGAAAGGCAGGCCAAGTTGAGTACGGTACAGCCAAAACCTTGCTGCCTCCTCTTCTTTCTGCTTGGAAGTCGCCACAGCCCACTGCGTGGTTTCTGACTCCAACTAGGCTTATGGTTATGGATACACCAAGAGTTAGACTTGAGAAAACCACAAAGCCAGGAGCTCCAGGGACGCTCACCATGCGAAAGGCAGGCCAAGGTGAGCGCAGTACAGCCAAAACCTTGCTGCCTCCTCTTCTTTCTGCTTGGAAGTCGCCACAGCCCACTGCGTGGTTTCTGACTCCAACTAGGCTTATGGTTATGGATACACCTAGAGTTAGGCTTGAGAAAACCACAAAGCCAGGAGCTCCAGGGACACTCACCATGCGAAAGTCAGGCCAAGCTGAGTACGGTACAGCCAAAACCTTGCTGCCTCCTCTTCTTTCTGCTTGGAAGTCGCCACAGCCCACTGCGTGGTTTCTGACTCCAACTAGGCTTATGGTTATGGATACACCTAGAGTTAGGCTTGAGAAAACCACAAAGCCAGGAGCTCCAGGGATACTCACCCTGCTACAGTCAGGCCAAGGTGAGCACAGTACAGCCAAAACCTTGCTGCCTCCTCTTCTTCCTTGAGATTGGAACTCGCCACAGCCCAATGCCCGATTTCTGGCTCAAACTACGGTTAGGGTTAGGGTTAGGGTTCCGCCTAGGGTTAGGGTTGAGAAAACCACAAAGCCAGGAGCTCCAGGGACACACACCATGCGAAAGGCAGGCCAAGTTGAGTACGGTACAGCCAAAACCTTGCTGCCTCCTCTTCTTTCTGATTGGAACTCACCACAGCCCACTGCGTGGTTTCTGACTCCAACTAGGCTTATGGTTATGGATACACCTAGAGTTAGACTTGAGAAAACCACAAAGCCAGGAGCTCCAGGGACACTCACCATGCGAAAGTCAGGCCAAGCTGAGCGCAGTACAGCCAAAACCTTGCTGCCTCCTCTTCTTTCTGCTTGGAAGTCGCCACAGCCCACTGCGTGGTTTCTTTCTCCAACTAGGCTTATGGTTATGGATACACCTAGAGTTAGGCTTGAGAAAACCACAAAGCCAGGAGCTCCAGGGATACTCACCCTGCTACAGTCAGGCCAAGGTGAGCACAGTACAGCCAAAACCTTGCTGCCTCCTCTTCTTCCTTGAGATTGGAACTCGCCACAGCCCAATGCCCGATTTCTGGCTCAAACTACGGTTAGGGTTAGGGTTAGGGTTCCGCCTAGGGTTAGGGTTGAGAAAACCACAAAGCCAGGAGCTCCAGGGACACACACCATGCGAAAGGCAGGCCAAGTTGAGTACGGTACAGCCAAAACCTTGCTGCCTCCTCTTCTTTCTGCTTGGAACTCACCATAGCCCACGGTGTGATTTCTGACGCACGCCTGGCATATGGTTATGGATACACCAAGAGTTAGACTTGAGAAAACCACAAAGCCAGGAGCTCCAGGGACGCTCACCATGCGAAAGGCAGGCCAAGGTGAGCGCAGTACAGCCAAAACCTTGCCGTCTCCTCTTGTGTCTGCTTGGAAGTCGCCACAGCCCACTGTGTGATTTCTGACGCACATTATGCTTATGGTTATCCATGCACCTAGCATTAGGGTTGAGAAAACCACAAGGCCAGGACCACCAGGGATGCTCACCATGCCAAAGGCAGGCCAAGGTGAGCACGGTATAGCCAAAACCTTGCTCCCTCTTCTTCTTTCTGATTGGAACTCACCACAGCCCAATGCTCGATTCCTGGCTCAAACTACGGTTAGGGTTAGGGTTAGGGTTCCGCCTAGGGTTAGGGTTGAGAAAACCACAAAGCCAGGAGCTCCAGGGACGCTCACCATGCGAAAGGCAGGCCAAGGTGAGCGCAGTACAGCCAAAACCTTGCTGCCTCCTCTTCTGTCTGCTTGGAAGTCGCCACAGCCCACTGTGTGATTTCTGACGCACATTATGCTTATGGTTATCCATGCACCTAGCATTAGGGTTGAGAAAACCACAAGGCCAGGACCACCAGGGATGCTCACCATGCCAAAGGCAGGCCAAGGTGAGCACGGTATAGCCAAAACCTTGCTCCCTCTTCTTCTTTCTGATTGGAACTCACCACAGCCCAATGCTCGATTCCTGGCTCAAACTACGGTTAGGGTTAGGGTTAGGGTTCCGCCTAGGGTTAGGGTTGAGAAAACCACAAAGCCAGGAGCTCCAGGGACACACACCATGCGAAAGGCAGGCCAAGTTGAGTACGGTACAGCCAAAACCTTGCTGCCTCCTCTTCTTTCTGCTTGGAAGTCGCCACAGCCCACTGCGTGGTTTCTGACTCCAACTAGGCTTATGGTTATGGATACACCTAGAGTTAGGCTTGAGAAAACCACAAAGCCAGGAGCTCCAGGGATACTCACCCTGCTACAGTCAGGCCAAGGTGAGCACAGTACAGCCAAAACCTTGCTGCCTCCTCTTCTTCCTTGAGATTGGAACTCGCCACAGCCCAATGCCCGATTTCTGGCTCAAACTACGGTTAGGGTTAGGGTTAGGGTTCCGCCTAGGGTTAGGGTTGAGAAAACCACAAAGCCAGGAGCTCCAGGGACACACACCATGCGAAAGGCAGGCCAAGTTGAGTACGGTACAGCCAAAACCTTGCTGCCTCCTCTTCTTTCTGCTTGGAAGTCGCCACAGCCCACTGCGTGGTTTCTGACTCCAACTAGGCTTATGGTTATGGATACACCTAGAGTTAGGCTTGAGAAAACCACAAAGCCAGGAGCTCCAGGGACACTCACCATGCGAAAGTCAGGCCAAGCTGAGCGCAGTACAGCCAAAACCTTGCTGCCTCCTCTTCTTTCTGCTTGGAAGTCGCCACAGCCCACTGCGTGGTTTCTGACTCCAACTAGGCTTATGGTTATGGATACACCTAGAGTTAGGCTTGAGAAAACCACAAAGCCAGGAGCTCCAGGGATACTCACCCTGCTACAGTCAGGCCAAGGTGAGCACAGTACAGCCAAAACCTTGCTGCCTCCTCTTCTTCCTTGAGATTGGAACTCGCCACAGCCCAATGCCCGATTTCTGGCTCAAACTACGGTTAGGGTTAGGGTTAGGGTTCCGCCTAGGGTTAGGGTTGAGAAAACCACAAAGCCAGGAGCTCCAGGGACACACACCATGCGAAAGGCAGGCCAAGTTGAGTACGGTACAGCCAAAACCTTGCTGCCTCCTCTTCTTTCTGATTGGAACTCACCACAGCCCACTGCGTGGTTTCTGACTCCAACTAGGCTTATGGTTATGGATACACCTAGAGTTAGGCTTGAGAAAACCACAAAGCCAGGAGCTCCAGGGACACTCACCATGCGAAAGTCAGGCCAAGCTGAGCGCAGTACAGCCAAAACCTTGCTGCCTCCTCTTCTTTCTGCTTGGAAGTCACCACAGCCCACTGCGTGGTTTCTGACTCCAACTAGGCTTATGGTTATGGATACACCTAGAGTTAGGCTTGAGAAAACCACAAAGCCAGGAGCTCCAGGGATACTCACCCTGCTACAGTCAGGCCAAGTTGAGTACGGTACAGCCAAAACCTTGCTGCCTCCTCTTCTTTCTGCTTGGAACTCACCATAGCCCACGGTGTGATTTCTGACGCACGCCTGGCATATGGTTATGGATACACCAAGAGTTAGACTTGAGAAAACCACAAAGCCAGGAGCTCCAGGGACGCTCACCATGCGAAAGGCAGGCCAAGGTGAGCGCAGTACAGCCAAAACCTTGCCGTCTCCTCTTGTGTCTGCTTGGAAGTCGCCACAGCCCACTGTGTGATTTCTGACGCACATTATGCTTATGGTTATCCATGCACCTAGCATTAGGGTTGAGAAAACCACAAGGCCAGGACCACCAGGGATGCTCACCATGCCAAAGGCAGGCCAAGGTGAGCACGGTATAGCCAAAACCTTGCTCCCTCTTCTTCTTTCTGATTGGAACTCACCACAGCCCAATGCTCGATTCCTGGCTCAAACTACGGTTAGGGTTAGGGTTAGGGTTCCGCCTAGGGTTAGGGTTGAGAAAACCACAAAGCCAGGAGCTCCAGGGACGCTCACCATGCGAAAGGCAGGCCAAGGTGAGCGCAGTACAGCCAAAACCTTGCTGCCTCCTCTTCTGTCTGCTTGGAAGTCGCCACAGCCCACTGTGTGATTTCTGACGCACATTATGCTTATGGTTATCCATGCACCTAGCATTAGGGTTGAGAAAACCACAAGGCCAGGACCACCAGGGATGCTCACCATGCCAAAGGCAGGCCAAGGTGAGCACGGTATAGCCAAAACCTTGCTCCCTCTTCTTCTTTCTGATTGGAACTCACCACAGCCCAATGCTCAATTCCTGGCTCAAACTACGGTTAGGGTTAGGGTTAGGGTTCCGCCTAGGGTTAGGGTTGAGAAAACCACAAAGCCAGGAGCTCCAGGGACACACACCATGCGAAAGGCAGGCCAAGTTGAGTACGGTACAGCCAAAACCTTGCTGCCTCCTCTTCTTTCTGCTTGGAAGTCGCCACAGCCCACTGCGTGGTTTCTGACTCCAACTAGGCTTATGGTTATGGATACACCTAGAGTTAGGCTTGAGAAAACCACAAAGCCAGGAGCTCCAGGGATACTCACCCTGCTACAGTCAGGCCAAGGTGAGCACAGTACAGCCAAAACCTTGCTGCCTCCTCTTCTTCCTTGAGATTGGAACTCGCCACAGCCCAATGCCCGATTTCTGGCTCAAACTACGGTTAGGGTTAGGGTTAGGGTTCCGCCTAGGGTTAGGGTTGAGAAAACCACAAAGCCAGGAGCTCCAGGGACACACACCATGCGAAAGGCAGGCCAAGGTGAGCACAGTACAGCCAAAACCTTGCCGTCTCCTCTTCTGTCTGCTTGGAAGTCGCCACAGCCCACTGTGTGATTTCTGACGCACATTATGCTTATGGTTATCCATGCACCTAGCATTAGGGTTGAGAAAACCACAAGGCCAGGACCACCAGGGATGCTCACCATGCCAAAGGCAGGCCAAGGTGAGCACGGTATAGCCAAAACCTTGCTCCCTCTTCTTCTTTCTGATTGGAACTCACCACAGCCCAATGCTCGATTCCTGGCTCAAACTACGGTTAGGGTTAGGGTTAGGGTTCCGCCTAGGGTTAGGCTTGAGAAAACCACAAAGCCAGGAGCTCCAGGGACACACACCATGCGAAAGGGAGGCCAAGTTGAGTACGGTACAGCCAAAACCTTGCTGCCTCCTCTTCTTTCTGCTTGGAAGTCGCCACAGCCCACTGCGTGGTTTCTGACTCCAACTAGGCTTATGGTTATGGATACACCTAGAGTTAGGCTTGAGAAAACCACAAAGCCAGGAGCTCCAGGGATACTCACCCTGCTACAGTCAGGCCAAGGTGAGCACAGTACAGCCAAAACCTTGCTGCCTCCTCTTCTTCCTTGAGATTGGAACTCGCCAAAGCCCAATGCCCGATTTCTGGCTCAAACTACGGTTAGGGTTAGGGTTAGGGTTCCGCCTAGGGTTAGGGTTGAGAAAACCACAAAGCCAGGAGCTCCAGGGACACACACCATGCGAAAGGCAGGCCAAGTTGAGTACGGTACAGCCAAAACCTTGCTGCCTCCTCTTCTTTCTGCTTGGAACTCACCATAGCCCACGGTGTGATTTCTGACGCACGCCTGGCATATGGTTATGGATACACCAAGAGTTAGACTTGAGAAAACCACAAAGCCAGGAGCTCCAGGGACGCTCACCATGCGAAAGGCAGGCCAAGGTGAGCGCAGTACAGCCAAAACCTTGCTGCCTCCTCTTCTGTCTGCTTGGAAGTCGCCACAGCCCACTGTGTGATTTCTGACGCACATTATGCTTATGGTTATCCATGCACCTAGCATTAGGGTTGAGAAAACCACAAGGCCAGGACCACCAGGGATGCTCACCATGCCAAAGGCAGGCCAAGGTGAGCACGGTATAGCCAAAACCTTGCTCCCTCTTCTTCTTTCTGATTGGAACTCACCACAGCCCAATGCTCGATTCCTGGCTCAAACTACGGTTAGGGTTAGGGTTAGGGTTCCGCCTAGGGTTAGGGTTGAGAAAACCACAAAGCCAGGAGCTCCAGGGACACACACCATGCGAAAGGCAGGCCAAGTTGAGTACGGTACAGCCAAAACCTTGCTGCCTCCTCTTCTTTCTGCTTGGAAGTCGCCACAGCCCGCTGCGTGGTTTCTGACTCCAACTAGGCTTATGGTTATGGATACACCTAGAGTTAGGCTTGAGAAAACCACAAAGCCAGGAGCTCCAGGGATACTCACCCTGCTACAGTCAGGCCAAGGTGAGCACAGTACAGCCAAAACCTTGCTGCCTCCTCTTCTTCCTTGAGATTGGAACTCGCCACAGCCCAATGCCCGATTTCTGGCTCAAACTACGGTTAGGGTTAGGGTTAGGGTTCCGCCTAGGGTTAGGGTTGAGAAAACCACAAAGCCAGGAGCTCCAGGGACACACACCATGCGAAAGGCAGGCCAAGTTGAGTACGGTACAGCCAAAACCTTGCTGCCTCCTCTTCTTTCTGCTTGGAACTCACCATAGCCCACGGTGTGATTTCTGACGCACGCCTGGCATATGGTTATGGATACACCAAGAGTTAGACTTGAGAAAACCACAAAGCCAGGAGCTCCAGGGACGCTCACCATGCGAAAGGCAGGCCAAGGTGAGCGCAGTACAGCCAAAACCTTGCTGCCTCCTCTTCTTTCTGCTTGGAAGTCGCCACAGCCCACTGCGTGGTTTCTGACTCCAACTAGGCTTATGGTTATGGATACACCTAGAGTTAGGCTTGAGAAAACCACAAAGCCAGGAGCTCCAGGGACACTCACCATGCGAAAGGCAGGCCAAGGTGAGCGCAGTACAGCCAAAACCTTGCTGCCTCCTCTTCTTTCTGCTTGGAAGTCGCCACAGCCCACTGCGTGGTTTCTGACTCCAACTAGGCTTATGGTTATGGATACACCTAGAGTTAGGCTTGAGAAAACCACAAAGCCAGGAGCTCCAGGGACACTCACCATGCGAAAGTCAGGCCAAGCTGAGCGCAGTACAGCCAAAACCTTGCTGCCTCCTCTTCTTTCTGCTTGGAAGTCGCCACAGCCCACTGCGTGGTTTCTGACTCCAACTAGGCTTATGGTTATGGATACACCTAGAGTTAGGCTTGAGAAAACCACAAAGCCAGGAGCTCCAGGGACACTCACCATGCGAAAGTCAGGCCAAGCTGAGTACGGTACAGCCAAAACCTTGCTGCCTCCTCTTCTTTCTGCTTGGAAGTCGCCACAGCCCACTGCGTGGTTTCTGACTCCAACTAGGCTTATGGTTATGGATACACCTAGAGTTAGGCTTGAGAAAACCACAAAGCCAGGAGCTCCAGGGATACTCACCCTGCTACAGTCAGGCCAAGGTGAGCACAGTACAGCCAAAACCTTGCTGCCTCCTCTTCTTCCTTGAGATTGGAACTCGCCACAGCCCAATGCCCGATTTCTGGCTCAAACTACGGTTAGGGTTAGGGTTAGGGTTCCGCCTAGGGTTAGGGTTGAGAAAACCACAAAGCCAGGAGCTCCAGGGACACACACCATGCGAAAGGCAGGCCAAGTTGAGTACGGTACAGCCAAAACCTTGCTGCCTCCTCTTCTTTCTGATTGGAACTCACCACCGCCCACTGCGTGGTTTCTGACTCCAACTAGGCTTATGGTTATGGATACACCTAGAGTTAGACTTGAGAAAACCACAAAGCCAGGAGCTCCAGGGACACTCACCATGCGAAAGTCAGGCCAAGGTGAGCGCAGTACAGCCAAAACCTTGCTGCCTCCTCTTCTTTCTGCTTGGAAGTCACCACAGCCCACTGCGTGGTTTCTTTCTCCAACTAGGCTTATGGTTATGGATACACCTAGAGTTAGGCTTGAGAAAACCACAAAGCCAGGAGCTCCAGGGATACTCACCCTGCTACAGTCAGGCCAAGGTGAGCACAGTACAGCCAAAACCTTGCTGCCTCCTCTTCTTCCTTGAGATTGGAACTCACCACAGCCCAATGCCCGATTTCTGGCTCAAACTACGGTTAGGGTTAGGGTTAGGGTTCCGCCTAGGGTTAGGGTTGAGAAAACCACAAAGCCAGGAGCTCCAGGGACACACACCATGCGAAAGGCAGGCCAAGGTGAGCGCAGTACAGCCAAAACCTTGCCGTCTCCTCTTGTGTCTGCTTGGAAGTCGCCACAGCCCACTGTGTGATTTCTGACGCACATTATGCTTATGGTTATCCATGCACCTAGCATTAGGGTTGAGAAAACCACAAGGCCAGGACCACCAGGGATGCTCACCATGCCAAAGGCAGGCCAAGGTGAGCACGGTATAGCCAAAACCTTGCTCCCTCTTCTTCTTTCTGATTGGAACTCACCACAGCCCAATGCTCGATTCCTGGCTCAAACTACGGTTAGGGTTAGGGTTAGGGTTCCGCCTAGGGTTAGGGTTGAGAAAACCACAAAGCCAGGAGCTCCAAGGACGCTCACCATGCGAAAGGCAGGCCAAGGTGAGCGCAGTACAGCCAAAACCTTGCTGCCTCCTCTTCTGTCTGCTTGGAAGTCGCCACAGCCCACTGTGTGATTTCTGACGCACATTATGCTTATGGTTATCCATGCACCTAGCATTAGGGTTGAGAAAACCACAAGGCCAGGACCACCAGGGATGCTCACCATGCCAAAGGCAGGCCAAGGTGAGCACGGTATAGCCAAAACCTTGCTCCCTCTTCTTTCTGATTGGAACTCACCACAGCCCAATGCTCAATTCCTGGCTCAAACTACGGTTAGGGTTAGGGTTAGGGTTCCGCCTAGGGTTAGGGTTGAGAAAACCACAAAGCCAGGAGCTCCAGGGACACACACCATGCGAAAGGCAGGCCAAGTTGAGTACGGTACAGCCAAAACCTTGCTGCCTCCTCTTCTTTCTGCTTGGAAGTCGCCACAGCCCACTGCGTGGTTTCTGACTCCAACTAGGCTTATGGTTATGGATACACCTAGAGTTAGGCTTGAGAAAACCACAAAGCCAGGAGCTCCAGGGATACTCACCCTGCTACAGTCAGGCCAAGGTGAGCACAGTAGAGCCAAAACCTTGCTGCCTCCTCTTCTTCCTTGAGATTGGAACTCGCCACAGCCCAATGCCCGATTTCTGGCTCAAACTACGGTTAGGGTTAGGGTTAGGGTTCCGCCTAGGGTTAGGGTTGAGAAAACCACAAAGCCAGGAGCTCCAGGGACACACACCATGCGAAAGGCAGGCCAAGTTGAGTACGGTACAGCCAAAACCTTGCTGCCTCCTCTTCTTTCTGCTTGGAACTCACCATAGCCCACGGTGTGATTTCTGACGCACGCCTGGCATATGGTTATGGATACACCAAGAGTTAGACTTGAGAAAACCACAAAGCCAGGAGCTCCAGGGACGCTCACCATGCGAAAGGCAGGCCAAGGTGAGCGCAGTACAGCCAAAACCTTGCTGCCTCCTCTTCTGTCTGCTTGGAAGTCGCCACAGCCCACTGTGTGATTTCTGACGCACATTATGCTTATGGTTATCCATGCACCTAGCATTAGGGTTGAGAAAACCACAAGGCCAGGACCACCAGGGATGCTCACCATGCCAAAGGCAGGCCAAGGTGAGCACGGTATAGCCAAAACCTTGCTCCCTCTTCTTCTTTCTGATTGGAACTCACCACAGCCCAATGCTCGATTCCTGGCTCAAACTACGGTTAGGGTTAGGGTTAGGGTTCCGCCTAGGGTTAGGGTTGAGAAAACCACAAAGCCAGGAGCTCCAGGGACACACACCATGCGAAAGGCAGGCCAAGTTGAGTACGGTACAGCCAAAACCTTGCTGCCTCCTCTTCTTTCTGCTTGGAAGTCGCCACAGCCCACTGCGTGGTTTCTGACTCCAACTAGGCTTATGGTTATGGATACACCTAGAGTTAGGCTTGAGAAAACCACAAAGCCAGGAGCTCCAGGGATACTCACCCTGCTACAGTCAGGCCAAGGTGAGCACAGTACAGCCAAAACCTTGCTGCCTCCTCTTCTTCCTTGAGATTGGAACTCGCCACAGCCCAATGCCCGATTTCTGGCTCAAACTACGGTTAGGGTTAGGGTTAGGGTTCCGCCTAGGGTTAGGGTTGAGAAAACCACAAAGCCAGGAGCTCCAGGGACACACACCATGCGAAAGGCAGGCCAAGTTGAGTACGGTACAGCCAAAACCTTGCTGCCTCCTCTTCTTTCTGCTTGGAACTCACCATAGCCCACGGTGTGATTTCTGACGCACGCCTGGCATATGGTTATGGATACACCAAGAGTTAGACTTGAGAAAACCACAAAGCCAGGAGCTCCAGGGACGCTCACCATGCGAAAGGCAGGCCAAGGTGAGCGCAGTACAGCCAAAACCTTGCTGCCTCCTCTTCTTTCTGCTTGGAAGTCGCCACAGCCCACTGCGTGGTTTCTGACTCCAACTAGGCTTATGGTTATGGATACACCTAGAGTTAGGCTTGAGAAAACCACAAAGCCAGGAGCTCCAGGGACACTCACCATGCGAAAGTCAGGCCAAGCTGAGCGCAGTACAGCCAAAACCTTGCTGCCTCCTCTTCTTTCTGCTTGGAAGTCGCCACAGCCCACTGCGTGGTTTCTGACTCCAACTAGGCTTATGGTTATGGATACACCTAGAGTTAGGCTTGAGAAAACCACAAAGCCAGGAGCTCCAGGGATACTCACCCTGCTACAGTCAGGCCAAGGTGAGCACAGTACAGCCAAAACCTTGCTGCCTCCTCTTCTTCCTTGAGATTGGAACTCGCCACAGCCCAATGCCCGATTTCTGGCTCAAACTACGGTTAGGGTTAGGGTTAGGGTTCCGCCTAGGGTTAGGGTTGAGAAAACCACAAAGCCAGGAGCTCCAGGGACACACACCATGCGAAAGGCAGGCCAAGTTGAGTACGGTACAGCCAAAACCTTGCTGCCTCCTCTTCTTTCTGCTTGGAAGTCGCCACAGCCCACTGCGTGGTTTCTGACTCCAACTAGGCTTATGGTTATGGATACACCTAGAGTTAGGCTTGAGAAAACCACAAAGCCAGGAGCTCCAGGGACACTCACCATGCGAAAGGCAGGCCAAGCTGAGCGCAGTACAGCCAAAACCTTGCTGCCTCCTCTTCTTTCTGCTTGGAAGTCACCACAGCCCACTGCGTGGTTTCTTTCTCCAACTAGGCTTATGGTTATGGATACACCTAGAGTTAGGCTTGAGAAAACCACAAAGCCAGGAGCTCCAGGGATACTCACCCTGCTACAGTCAGGCCAAGGTGAGCACAGTACAGCCAAAACCTTGCTGCCTCCTCTTCTTCCTTGAGATTGGAACTCGCCACAGCCCAATGCCCGATTTCTGGCTCAAACTACGGTTAGGGTTAGGGTTAGGGTTCCGCCTAGGGTTAGGGTTGAGAAAACCACAAAGCCAGGAGCTCCAGGGACACACACCATGCGAAAGGCAGGCCAAGTTGAGTACGGTACAGCCAAAACCTTGCTGCCTCCTCTTCTTTCTGCTTGGAACTCACCATAGCCCACGGTGTGATTTCTGACGCACGCCTGGCATATGGTTATGGATACACCAAGAGTTAGACTTGAGAAAACCACAAAGCCAGGAGCTCCAGGGACGCTCACCATGCGAAAGGCAGGCCAAGGTGAGCGCAGTACAGCCAAAACCTTGCTGTCTCCTCTTGTGTCTGCTTGGAAGTCGCCACAGCCCACTGTGTGATTTCTGACGCACATTATGCTTATGGTTATCCATGCACCTAGCATTAGGGTTGAGAAAACCACAAGGCCAGGACCACCAGGGATGCTCACCATGCCAAAGGCAGGCCAAGGTGAGCACGGTATAGCCAAAACCTTGCTCCCTCTTCTTCTTTCTGATTGGAACTCACCACAGCCCAATGCTCGATTCCTGGCTCAAACTACGGTTAGGGTTAGGGTTAGGGTTCCGCCTAGGGTTAGGGTTGAGAAAACCACAAAGCCAGGAGCTCCAGGGACGCTCACCATGCGAAAGGCAGGCCAAGGTGAGCGCAGTACAGCCAAAACCTTGCTGCCTCCTCTTCTGTCTGCTTGGAAGTCGCCACAGCCCACTGTGTGATTTCTGACGCACATTATGCTTATGGTTATCCATGCACCTAGCATTAGGGTTGAGAAAACCACAAGGCCAGGACCACCAGGGATGCTCACCATGCCAAAGGCAGGCCAAGGTGAGCACGGTATAGCCAAAACCTTGCTCCCTCTTCTTCTTTCTGATTGGAACTCACCACAGCCCAATGCTCAATTCCTGGCTCAAACTACGGTTAGGGTTAGGGTTAGGGTTCCGCCTAGGGTTAGGGTTGAGAAAACCACAAAGCCAGGAGCTCCAGGGACACACACCATGCGAAAGGCAGGCCAAGTTGAGTACGGTACAGCCAAAACCTTGCTGCCTCCTCTTCTTTCTGCTTGGAAGTCGCCACAGCCCACTGCGTGGTTTCTGACTCCAACTAGGCTTATGGTTATGGATACACCTAGAGTTAGGCTTGAGAAAACCACAAAGCCAGGAGCTCCAGGGATACTCACCCTGCTACAGTCAGGCCAAGGTGAGCACAGTACAGCCAAAACCTTGCTGCCTCCTCTTCTTCCTTGAGATTGGAACTCGCCACAGCCCAATGCCCGATTTCTGGCTCAAACTACGGTTAGGGTTAGGGTTCCGCCTAGGGTTAGGGTTGAGAAAACCACAAAGCCAGGAGCTCCAGGGACACACACCATGCGAAAGGCAGGCCAAGGTGAGCGCAGTACAGCCAAAACCTTGCCGTCTCCTCTTGTGTCTGCTTGGAAGTCGCCACAGCCCACTGTGGGATTTCTGACGCACATTATGCTTATGGTTATCCATGCACCTAGCATTAGGGTTGAGAAAACCACAAGGCCAGGACCACCAGGGATGCTCACCATGCCAAAGGCAGGCCAAGGTGAGCACGGTATAGCCAAAACCTTGCTCCCTCTTCTTCTTTCTGATTGGAACTCACCACAGCCCAATGCTCGATTCCTGGCTCAAACTACGGTTAGGGTTAGGGTTAGGGTTCCGCCTAGGGTTAGGGTTGAGAAAACCACAAAGCCAGGAGCTCCAGGGACACACACCATGCGAAAGGCAGGCCAAGTTGAGTACGGTACAGCCAAAACCTTGCTGCCTCCTCTTCTTTCTGCTTGGAAGTCGCCACAGCCCACTGCGTGGTTTCTGACTCCAACTAGGCTTATGGTTATGGATACACCTAGAGTTAGGCTTGAGAAAACCACAAAGCCAGGAGCTCCAGGGATACTCACCCTGCTACAGTCAGGCCAAGGTGAGCACAGTACAGCCAAAACCTTGCTGCCTCCTCTTCTTCCTTGAGATTGGAACTCGCCACAGCCCAATGCCCGATTTCTGGCTCAAACTACGGTTAGGGTTAGGGTTAGGGTTCCGCCTAGGGTTAGGGTTGAGAAAACCACAAAGCCAGGAGCTCCAGGGACACACACCATGCGAAAGGCAGGCCAAGTTGAGTACGGTACAGCCAAAACCTTGCTGCCTCCTCTTCTTTCTGCTTGGAACTCACCATAGCCCACGGTGTGATTTCTGACGCACGCCTGGCATATGGTTATGGATACACCAAGAGTTAGACTTGAGAAAACCACAAAGCCAGGAGCTCCAGGGACGCTCACCATGCGAAAGGCAGGCCAAGGTGAGCGCAGTACAGCCAAAACCTTGCTGCCTCCTCTTCTGTCTGCTTGGAAGTCGCCACAGCCCACTGTGTGATTTCTGACGCACATTATGCTTATGGTTATCCATGCACCTAGCATTAGGGTTGAGAAAACCACAAGGCCAGGACCACCAGGGATGCTCACCATGCCAAAGGCAGGCCAAGGTGAGCACGGTATAGCCAAAACCTTGCTCCCTCTTCTTCTTTCTGATTGGAACTCACCACAGCCCAATGCTCGATTCCTGGCTCAAACTACGGTTAGGGTTAGGGTTAGGGTTCCGCCTAGGGTTAGGGTTGAGAAAACCACAAAGCCAGGAGCTCCAGGGACACACACCATGCGAAAGGCAGGCCAAGTTGAGTACGGTACAGCCAAAACCTTGCTGCCTCCTCTTCTTTCTGCTTGGAAGTCGCCACAGCCCACTGCGTGGTTTCTGACTCCAACTAGGCTTATGGTTATGGATACACCTAGAGTTAGGCTTGAGAAAACCACAAAGCCAGGACCACCAGGGATACTCACCATGCCAAAGGCAGGCCAAGGTGAGCACAGTACAGCCAAAACCTTGCTGCCTCCTCTTCTTCCTTGAGATTGGAACTCGCCACAGCCCAATGCCCGATTTCTGGCTCAAACTACGGTTAGGGTTAGGGTTAGGGTTCCGCCTAGGGTTAGGGTTGAGAAAACCACAAAGCCAGGAGCTCCAGGGACACACACCATGCGAAAGGCAGGCCAAGTTGAGTACGGTACAGCCAAAACCTTGCTGCCTCCTCTTCTTTCTGCTTGGAACTCACCATAGCCCACGGTGTGATTTCTGACGCACGCCTGGCATATGGTTATGGATACACCAAGAGTTAGACCTGAGAAAACCACAAAGCCAGGAGCTCCAGGGACGCTCACCATGCGAAAGGCAGGCCAAGGTGAGCGCAGTACAGCCAAAACCTTGCTGCCTCCTCTTCTTTCTGCTTGGAAGTCGCCACAGCCCACTGCGTGGTTTCTGACTCCAACTAGGCTTATGGTTATGGATACACCTAGAGTTAGGCTTGAGAAAACCACAAAGCCAGGAGCTCCAGGGACACTCACCATGCGAAAGTCAGGCCAAGCTGAGCGCAGTACAGCCAAAACCTTGCTGCCTCCTCTTCTTTCTGCTTGGAAGTCGCCACAGCCCACTGCGTGGTTTCTGACTCCAACTAGGCTTATGGTTATGGATACACCTAGAGTTAGGCTTGAGAAAACCACAAAGCCAGGAGCTCCAGGGATACTCACCCTGCTACAGTCAGGCCAAGGTGAGCACAGTACAGCCAAAACCTTGCTGCCTCCTCTTCTTCCTTGAGATTGGAACTTGCCACAGCCCAATGCCCGATTTCTGGCTCAAACTACGGTTAGGGTTAGGGTTAGGGTTCCGCCTAGGGTTAGGGTTGAGAAAACCACAAAGCCAGGAGCTCCAGGGACACACACCATGCGAAAGGCAGGCCAAGTTGAGTACGGTACAGCCAAAACCTTGCTGCCTCCTCTTCTTTCTGCTTGGAAGTCGCCACAGCCCACTGCGTGGTTTCTGACTCCAACTAGGCTTATGGTTATGGATACACCTAGAGTTAGGCTTGAGAAAACCACAAAGCCAGGAGCTCCAGGGACACTCACCATGCGAAAGGCAGGCCAAGGTGAGCGCAGTACAGCCAAAACCTTGCTGCCTCCTCTTCTTTCTGCTTGGAAGTCGCCACAGCCCACTGCGTGGTTTCTGACTCCAACTAGGCTTATGGTTATGGATACACCTAGAGTTAGGCTTGAGAAAACCACAAAGCCAGGAGCTCCAGGGATACTCACCCTGCTACAGTCAGGCCAAGGTGAGCACAGTACAGCCAAAACCTTGCTGCCTCCTCTTCTTCCTTGAGATTGGAACTCGCCACAGCCCAATGCCCGATTTCTGGCTCAAACTACGGTTAGGGTTAGGGTTAGGGTTCCGGCTAGGGTTAGGGTTGAGAAAACCACAAAGCCAGGAGCTCCAGGGACACACACCATGCGAAAGGCAGGCCAAGTTGAGTACGGTACAGCCAAAACCTTGCTACCTCCTCTTCTTTCTGCTTGGAACTCACCATAGCCCACGGTGTGATTTCTGACGCACGCCTGGCATATGGTTATGGATACACCAAGAGTTAGACTTGAGAAAACCACAAAGCCAGGAGCTCCAGGGACGCTCACCATGCGAAAGGCAGGCCAAGGTGAGCGCAGTACAGCCAAAACCTTGCCGTCTCCTCTTGTGTCTGCTTGGAAGTCGCCACAGCCCACTGTGTGATTTCTGACGCACATTATGCTTATGGTTATCCATGCACCTAGAGTTAGGCTTGAGAAAACCACAAGGCCAGGACCACCAGGGATGCTCACCATGCCAAAGGCAGGCCAAGGTGAGCACGGTATAGCCAAAACCTTGCTCCCTCTTCTTCTTTCTGATTGGAACTCACCACAGCCCAATGCTCGATTCCTGGCTCAAACTACGGTTAGGGTTAGGGTTAGGGTTCCGCCTAGGGTTAGGGTTGAGAAAACCACAAAGCCAGGAGCTCCAGGGACGCTCACCATGCGAAAGGCAGGCCAAGGTGAGCGCAGTACAGCCAAAACCTTGCCGTCTCCTCTTGTGTCTGCTTGGAAGTCGCCACAGCCCACTGTGTGATTTCTGACGCACATTATGCTTATGGTTATCCATGCACCTAGCATTAGGGTTGAGAAAACCACAAGGCCAGGACCACCAGGGATGCTCACCATGCCAAAGGCAGGCCAAGGTGAGCACGGTATAGCCAAAACCTTGCTCCCTCTTCTTCTTTCTGATTGGAACTCACCACAGCCCAATGCTCAATTCCTGGCTCAAACTACGGTTAGGGTTAGGGTTAGGGTTCCGCCTAGGGTTAGGGTTGAGAAAACCACAAAGCCAGGAGCTCCAGGGACACACACCATGCGAAAGGCAGGCCAAGTTGAGTACGGTACAGCCAAAACCTTGCTGCCTCCTCTTCTTTCTGCTTGGAAGTCGCCACAGCCCACTGCGTGGTTTCTGACTCCAACTAGGCTTATGGTTATGGATACACCTAGAGTTAGGCTTGAGAAAACCACAAAGCCAGGAGCTCCAGGGATACTCACCCTGCTACAGTCAGGCCAAGGTGAGCACAGTACAGCCAAAACCTTGCTGCCTCCTCTTCTTCCTTGAGATTGGAACTCGCCACAGCCCAATGCCCGATTTCTGGCTCAAACTACGGTTAGGGTTAGGGTTAGGGTTCCGCCTAGGGTTAGGGTTGAGAAAACCACAAAGCCAGGAGCTCCAGGGACACACACCATGCAAAAGGCAGGCCAAGGTGAGCGCAGTACAGCCAAAACCTTGCCGTCTCCTCTTGTGTCTGCTTGGAAGTCGCCACAGCCCACTGTGTGGTTTCTGACTCCAACTAGGCTTATGGTTATGGATACACCTAGAGTTAGGCTTGAGAAAACCACAAAGCCAGGAGCTCCAGGGATACTCACCCTGCTACAGTCAGGCCAAGGTGAGCACAGTACAGCCAAAACCTTGCTGCCTCCTCTTCTTCCTTGAGATTGGAAGTCACCACAGCCCAATGCCCGATTTCTGGCTCAAACTACGGTTAGGGTTAGGGTTAGGGTTCCGCCTAGGGTTAGGGTTGAGAAAACCACAAAGCCAGGAGCTCCAGGGACACACACCATGCGAAAGGCAGGCCAAGGTGAGCGCAGTACAGCCAAAACCTTGCCGTCTCCTCTTGTGTCTGCTTGGAAGTCGCCACAGCCCACTGTGTGATTTCTGACGCACATTATGCTTATGGTTATCCATGCACCTAGCATTAGGGTTGAGAAAACCACAAGGCCAGGTCCACCAGGGATGCTCACCATGCCAAAGGCAGGCCAAGGTGAGCACGGTATAGCGAAAACCTTGCTCCCTCTTCTTCTTTCTGATTGGAACTCACCACAGCCCAATGCTCGATTCATGGCTCAAACTACGGTTAGGGTTAGGGTTAGGGTTCCGCCTAGGGTTAGGGTTGAGAAAACCACAAAGCCAGGAGCTCCAGGGACACACACCATGCGAAAGGCAGGCCAAGGTGAGCGCAGTACAGCCAAAACCTTGCCGTCTCCTCTTGTGTCTGCTTGGAAGTCGCCACAGCCCACTGTGTGATTTCTGACGCACATTATGCTTATGGTTATCCATGCACCTAGCATTAGGGTTGAGAAAACCACAAGGCCAGGACCACCAGGGATGCTCACCATGCCAAAGGCAGGCCAAGGTGAGCACGGTATAGCCAAAACCTTGCTCCCTCTTCTTCTTTCTGATTGGAACTCACCACAGCCCAATGCTCGATTCCTGGCTCAAACTACGGTTAGGGTTAGGGTTAGGGTTCCGCCTAGGGTTAGGGTTGAGAAAACCACAAAGCCAGGAGCTCCAGGGATACTCACCCTGCTACAGTCAGGCCAAGGTGAGCACAGTACAGCCAAAACCTTGCTGCCTCCTCTTCTTTCTGCTTGGAAGTCGCCACAGCCCACTGCGTGGTTTCTGACTCCAACTAGGCTTATGGTTATGGATACACCTAGAGTTAGGCTTGAGAAAACCACAAAGCCAGGAGCTCCAGGGATACTCACCCTGCTACAGTCAGGCCAAGGTGAGCACAGTACAGCCAAAACCTTGCTGCCTCCTCTTCTTCCTTGAGATTGGAAGTCACCACAGCCCAATGCCCGATTTCTGGCTCAAACTACGGTTAGGGTTAGGGTTAGGGTTCCGCCTAGGGTTAGGGTTGAGAAAACCACAAAGCCAGGAGCTCCAGGGACACACACCATGCGAAAGGCAGGCCAAGGTGAGCGCAGTACAGCCAAAACCTTGCCGTCTCCTCTTGTGTCTGCTTGGAAGTCGCCACAGCCCACTGTGTGATTTCTGACGCACATTATGCTTATGGTTATCCATGCACCTAGCATTAGGGTTGAGAAAACCACAAGGCCAGGACCACCAGGGATGCTCACCATGCCAAAGGCAGGCCAAGGTGAGCACGGTATAGCCAAAACCTTGCTCCCTCTTCTTCTTTCTGATTGGAACTCACCACAGCCCAATGCTCGATTCCTGGCTCAAACTACGGTTAGGGTTAGGGTTAGGGTTCCGCCTAGGGTTAGGGTTGAGAAAACCACAAAGCCAGGAGCTCCAGGGACACACACCATGCGAAAGGCAGGCCAAGGTGAGCGCAGTACAGCCAAAACCTTGCCGTCTCCTCTTCTGTCTGCTTGGAAGTCGCCACAGCCCACTGTGTGGTTTCTGACTCCAACTAGGCTTATGGTTATGGATACACCTAGAGTTAGGCTTGAGAAAACCACAAAGCCAGGAGCTCCAGGGATACTCACCCTGCTACAGTCAGGCCAAGGTGAGCACAGTACAGCCAAAACCTTGCTGCCTCCTCTTCTTCCTTGAGATTGGAACTCACCACAGCCCAATGCCCGATTTCTGGTTCAAACTACGGTTAGGGTTAGGGTTACGCCTAGGGTTAGGGTTGAGAAAACCACAAAGCCAGGAGCTCCAGGGACACACACCATGCGAAAGGCAGGCCAAGTTGAGTACGGTACAGCCAAAACCTTGCTGCCTCCTCTTCTTTCTGCTTGGAACTCACCATAGCCCACGGTGTGATTTCTGACGCACGCCTGGCATATGGTTATGGATACACCAAGAGTTAGACTTGAGAAAACCACAAAGCCAGGAGCTCCAGGGACGCTCACCATGCGAAAGTCAGGCCAAGCTGAGCGCAGTACAGCCAAAACATTGCTGCCTCCTCTTCTTTCTGCTTGGAACTCACCACAGCCCACTGTGTGATTTCTGACTCCAACTAGGCTTATGGTTATGGATACACCTAGAGTTAGGCTTGAGAAAACCACAAAGCCAGGAGCTCCAGGGATACTCACCCTGCTACAGTCAGGCCAAGGTGAGCACAGTACAGCCAAAACCTTGCTGCCTCCTCTTCTTCCTTGAGATTGGAACTCGCCACAGCCCAATGCCCGATTTCTGGCTCAAACTATGGTTAGGGTTAGGGTTAGGGTTCCGCCTAGGGTTAGGCTTGAGAAAACCACAAAGCCAGGAGCTCCAGGGATACTCACCCTGCTACAGTCAGGCCAAGCTGAGCGCAGTAAAGCCAAAACCTTGCTGCCTCCTCTTCTTCCTTGAGATTGGAACTCACCACAGCCCAATGCCCGATTTCTGGCTCAAACTACGGTTAGGGTTAGGGTTCCGCCTAGGGTTAGGGTTGAGAAAACCACAAAGCCAGGAGCTCCAGGGACACACACCATGCGAAAGGCAGGCCAAGTTGAGTACGGTACAGCCAAAACCTTGCTGCCTCCTCTTCTTTCTGCTTGGAACTCACCATAGCCCACGGTGTGATTTCTGACGCACGCCTGGCATATGGTTATGGATACACCAAGAGTTAGACTTGAGAAAACCACAAAGCCAGGAGCTCCAGGGACGCTCACCATGCGAAAGGCAGGCCAAGGTGAGCGCAGTACAGCCAAAACCTTGCTGCCTCCTCTTGTGTCTGCTTGGAAGTCGCCACAGCCCACTGTGTGATTTCTGACGCACATTATGCTTATGGTTATCCATGCACCTAGCATTAGGGTTGAGAAAACCACAAGGCCAGGACCACCAGGGATGCTCACCATGCCAAAGGCAGGCCAAGGTGAGCACGGTATAGCCAAAACCTTGCTCCCTCTTCTTCTTTCTGATTGGAACTCACCACAGCCCAATGCTCGATTCCTGGCTCAAACTACGGTTAGGGTTAGGGTTAGGGTTCCGCCTAGGGTTAGGGTTGAGAAAACCACAAAGCCAGGAGCTCCAGGGACACACACCATGCGAAAGGCAGGCCAAGTTGAGTACGGTACAGCCAAAACCTTGCTGCCTCCTCTTCTTTCTGCTTGGAAGTCGCCACAGCCCGCTGCGTGGTTTCTGACTCCAACTAGGCTTATGGTTATGGATACACCTAGAGTTAGGCTTGAGAAAACCACAAAGCCAGGAGCTCCAGGGATACTCACCCTGCTACAGTCAGGCCAAGGTGAGCACAGTACAGCCAAAACCTTGCTGCCTCCTCTTCTTCCTTGAGATTGGAACTCGCCACAGCCCAATGCCCGATTTCTGGCTCAAACTACGGTTAGGGTTAGGGTTAGGGTTCCGCCTAGGGTTAGGGTTGAGAAAACCACAAAGCCAGGAGCTCCAGGGACACACACCATGCGAAAGGCAGGCCAAGTTGAGTACGGTACAGCCAAAACCTTGCTGCCTCCTCTTCTTTCTGCTTGGAACTCACCATAGCCCACGGTGTGATTTCTGACGCACGCCTGGCATATGGTTATGGATACACCAAGAGTTAGACTTGAGAAAACCACAAAGCCAGGAGCTCCAGGGACGCTCACCATGCGAAAGGCAGGCCAAGGTGAGCGCAGTACAGCCAAAACCTTGCTGCCTCCTCTTCTTTCTGCTTGGAAGTCGCCACAGCCCACTGCGTGGTTTCTGACTCCAACTAGGCTTATGGTTATGGATACACCTAGAGTTAGGCTTGAGAAAACCACAAAGCCAGGAGCTCCAGGGACACTCACCATGCGAAAGTCAGGCCAAGCTGAGTACGGTACAGCCAAAACCTTGCTGCCTCCTCTTCTTTCTGCTTGGAAGTCGCCACAGCCCACTGCGTGGTTTCTGACTCCAACTAGGCTTATGGTTATGGATACACCTAGAGTTAGGCTTGAGAAAACCACAAAGCCAGGAGCTCCAGGGATACTCACCCTGCTACAGTCAGGCCAAGGTGAGCACAGTACAGCCAAAACCTTGCTGCCTCCTCTTCTTCCTTGAGATTGGAACTCGCCACAGCCCAATGCCCGATTTCTGGCTCAAACTACGGTTAGGGTTAGGGTTAGGGTTCCGCCTAGGGTTAGGGTTGAGAAAACCACAAAGCCAGGAGCTCCAGGGACACACACCATGCGAAAGGCAGGCCAAGTTGAGTACGGTACAGCCAAAACCTTGCTGCCTCCTCTTCTTTCTGCTTGGAACTCACCATAGCCCACGGTGTGATTTCTGACGCACGCCTGGCATATGGTTATGGATACACCAAGAGTTAGACTTGAGAAAACCACAAAGCCAGGAGCTCCAGGGACGCTCACCATGCGAAAGGCAGGCCAAGGTGAGCGCAGTACAGCCAAAACCTTGCTGCCTCCTCTTCTTTCTGCTTGGAAGTCGCCACAGCCCACTGCGTGGTTTCTGACTCCAACTAGGCTTATGGTTATGGATACACCTAGAGTTAGGCTTGAGAAAACCACAAAGCCAGGAGCTCCAGGGACACTCACCATGCGAAAGTCAGGCCAAGCTGAGTACGGTACAGCCAAAACCTTGCTGCCTCCTCTTCTTTCTGCTTGGAAGTCGCCACAGCCCACTGCGTGGTTTCTGACTCCAACTAGGCTTATGGTTATGGATACACCTAGAGTTAGGCTTGAGAAAACCACAAAGCCAGGAGCTCCAGGGATACTCACCCTGCTACAGTC
This sequence comes from Coloeus monedula, assembly GCF_965178545.1. Classification (NCBI taxonomy): domain Eukaryota; kingdom Metazoa; phylum Chordata; class Aves; order Passeriformes; family Corvidae; genus Coloeus; species Coloeus monedula. The sequence continues at coordinate 31,818,015 of NC_138782.1, read as the reverse complement.
AGGCCAAGGTGAGCACAGTACAGCCAAAACCTTGCTGCCTCCTCTTCTTCCTTGAGATTGGAACTCGCCACAGCCCAATGCCCGATTTCTGGCTCAAACTACGGTTAGGGTTAGGGTTAGGGTTCCGCCTAGGGTTAGGGTTGAGAAAACCACAAAGCCAGGAGCTCCAGGGACACACACCATGCGAAAGGCAGGCCAAGTTGAGTACGGTACAGCCAAAACCTTGCTGCCTCCTCTTCTTTCTGATTGGAACTCACCACAGCCCACTGCGTGGTTTCTGACTCCAACTAGGCTTATGGTTATGGATACACCTAGAGTTAGACTTGAGAAAACCACAAAGCCAGGAGCTCCAGGGACACTCACCATGCGAAAGTCAGGCCAAGGTGAGCGCAGTACAGCCAAAACCTTGCTGCCTCCTCTTCTTTCTGCTTGGAAGTCACCACAGCCCACTGCGTGGTTTCTTTCTCCAACTAGGCTTATGGTTATGGATACACCTAGAGTTAGGCTTGAGAAAACCACAAAGCCAGGAGCTCCAGGGATACTCACCCTGCTGCAGTCAGGCCAAGGTGAGCACAGTACAGCCAAAACCTTGCTGCCTCCTCTTCTTCCTTGAGATTGGAACTCGCCACAGCCCAATGCCCGATTTCTGGCTCAAACTACGGTTAGGGTTAGGGTTAGGGTTCCGCCTAGGGTTAGGGTTGAGAAAACCACAAAGCCAGGAGCTCCAGGGACACACACCATGCGAAAGGCAGGCCAAGTTGAGTACGGTACAGCCAAAACCTTGCTGCCTCCTCTTCTTTCTGCTTGGAACTCACCATAGCCCACGGTGTGATTTCTGACGCACGCCTGGCATATGGTTATGGATACACCAAGAGTTAGACTTGAGAAAACCACAAAGCCAGGAGCTCCAGGGACGCTCACCATGCGAAAGGCAGGCCAAGGTGAGCGCAGTACAGCCAAAACCTTGCCGTCTCCTCTTGTGTCTGCTTGGAAGTCGCCACAGCCCACTGTGTGATTTCTGACGCACATTATGCTTATGGTTATCCATGCACCTAGCATTAGGGTTGAGAAAACCACAAGGCCAGGACCACCAGGGATGCTCACCATGCCAAAGGCAGGCCAAGGTGAGCACGGTATAGCCAAAACCTTGCTCCCTCTTCTTCTTTCTGATTGGAACTCACCACAGCCCAATGCTCGATTCCTGGCTCAAACTACGGTTAGGGTTAGGGTTAGGGTTCCGCCTAGGGTTAGGGTTGAGAAAACCACAAAGCCAGGAGCTCCAAGGACGCTCACCATGCGAAAGGCAGGCCAAGGTGAGCGCAGTACAGCCAAAACCTTGCTGCCTCCTCTTCTGTCTGCTTGGAAGTCGCCACAGCCCACTGTGTGATTTCTGACGCACATTATGCTTATGGTTATCCATGCACCTAGCATTAGGGTTGAGAAAACCACAAGGCCAGGACCACCAGGGATGCTCACCATGCCAAAGGCAGGCCAAGGTGAGCACGGTATAGCCAAAACCTTGCTCCCTCTTCTTTCTGATTGGAACTCACCACAGCCCAATGCTCAATTCCTGGCTCAAACTACGGTTAGGGTTAGGGTTAGGGTTCCGCCTAGGGTTAGGGTTGAGAAAACCACAAAGCCAGGAGCTCCAGGGACACACACCATGCGAAAGGCAGGCCAAGTTGAGTACGGTACAGCCAAAACCTTGCTGCCTCCTCTTCTTTCTGCTTGGAAGTCGCCACAGCCCACTGCGTGGTTTCTGACTCCAACTAGGCTTATGGTTATGGATACACCTAGAGTTAGGCTTGAGAAAACCACAAAGCCAGGAGCTCCAGGGATACTCACCCTGCTACAGTCAGGCCAAGGTGAGCACAGTAGAGCCAAAACCTTGCTGCCTCCTCTTCTTCCTTGAGATTGGAACTCGCCACAGCCCAATGCCCGATTTCTGGCTCAAACTACGGTTAGGGTTAGGGTTAGGGTTCCGCCTAGGGTTAGGGTTGAGAAAACCACAAAGCCAGGAGCTCCAGGGACACACACCATGCGAAAGGCAGGCCAAGTTGAGTACGGTACAGCCAAAACCTTGCTGCCTCCTCTTCTTTCTGCTTGGAACTCACCATAGCCCACGGTGTGATTTCTGACGCACGCCTGGCATATGGTTATGGATACACCAAGAGTTAGACTTGAGAAAACCACAAAGCCAGGAGCTCCAGGGACGCTCACCATGCGAAAGGCAGGCCAAGGTGAGCGCAGTACAGCCAAAACCTTGCTGCCTCCTCTTCTGTCTGCTTGGAAGTCGCCACAGCCCACTGTGTGATTTCTGACGCACATTATGCTTATGGTTATCCATGCACCTAGCATTAGGGTTGAGAAAACCACAAGGCCAGGACCACCAGGGATGCTCACCATGCCAAAGGCAGGCCAAGGTGAGCACGGTATAGCCAAAACCTTGCTCCCTCTTCTTCTTTCTGATTGGAACTCACCACAGCCCAATGCTCGATTCCTGGCTCAAACTACGGTTAGGGTTAGGGTTAGGGTTCCGCCTAGGGTTAGGGTTGAGAAAACCACAAAGCCAGGAGCTCCAGGGACACACACCATGCGAAAGGCAGGCCAAGTTGAGTACGGTACAGCCAAAACCTTGCTGCCTCCTCTTCTTTCTGCTTGGAAGTCGCCACAGCCCACTGCGTGGTTTCTGACTCCAACTAGGCTTATGGTTATGGATACACCTAGAGTTAGGCTTGAGAAAACCACAAAGCCAGGAGCTCCAGGGATACTCACCCTGCTACAGTCAGGCCAAGGTGAGCACAGTACAGCCAAAACCTTGCTGCCTCCTCTTCTTCCTTGAGATTGGAACTCGCCACAGCCCAATGCCCGATTTCTGGCTCAAACTACGGTTAGGGTTAGGGTTAGGGTTCCGCCTAGGGTTAGGGTTGAGAAAACCACAAAGCCAGGAGCTCCAGGGACACACACCATGCGAAAGGCAGGCCAAGTTGAGTACGGTACAGCCAAAACCTTGCTGCCTCCTCTTCTTTCTGCTTGGAACTCACCATAGCCCACGGTGTGATTTCTGACGCACGCCTGGCATATGGTTATGGATACACCAAGAGTTAGACTTGAGAAAACCACAAAGCCAGGAGCTCCAGGGACGCTCACCATGCGAAAGGCAGGCCAAGGTGAGCGCAGTACAGCCAAAACCTTGCTGCCTCCTCTTCTTTCTGCTTGGAAGTCGCCACAGCCCACTGCGTGGTTTCTGACTCCAACTAGGCTTATGGTTATGGATACACCTAGAGTTAGGCTTGAGAAAACCACAAAGCCAGGAGCTCCAGGGACACTCACCATGCGAAAGTCAGGCCAAGCTGAGCGCAGTACAGCCAAAACCTTGCTGCCTCCTCTTCTTTCTGCTTGGAAGTCGCCACAGCCCACTGCGTGGTTTCTGACTCCAACTAGGCTTATGGTTATGGATACACCTAGAGTTAGGCTTGAGAAAACCACAAAGCCAGGAGCTCCAGGGATACTCACCCTGCTACAGTCAGGCCAAGGTGAGCACAGTACAGCCAAAACCTTGCTGCCTCCTCTTCTTCCTTGAGATTGGAACTCGCCACAGCCCAATGCCCGATTTCTGGCTCAAACTACGGTTAGGGTTAGGGTTAGGGTTCCGCCTAGGGTTAGGGTTGAGAAAACCACAAAGCCAGGAGCTCCAGGGACACACACCATGCGAAAGGCAGGCCAAGTTGAGTACGGTACAGCCAAAACCTTGCTGCCTCCTCTTCTTTCTGCTTGGAAGTCGCCACAGCCCACTGCGTGGTTTCTGACTCCAACTAGGCTTATGGTTATGGATACACCTAGAGTTAGGCTTGAGAAAACCACAAAGCCAGGAGCTCCAGGGACACTCACCATGCGAAAGGCAGGCCAAGCTGAGCGCAGTACAGCCAAAACCTTGCTGCCTCCTCTTCTTTCTGCTTGGAAGTCACCACAGCCCACTGCGTGGTTTCTTTCTCCAACTAGGCTTATGGTTATGGATACACCTAGAGTTAGGCTTGAGAAAACCACAAAGCCAGGAGCTCCAGGGATACTCACCCTGCTACAGTCAGGCCAAGGTGAGCACAGTACAGCCAAAACCTTGCTGCCTCCTCTTCTTCCTTGAGATTGGAACTCGCCACAGCCCAATGCCCGATTTCTGGCTCAAACTACGGTTAGGGTTAGGGTTAGGGTTCCGCCTAGGGTTAGGGTTGAGAAAACCACAAAGCCAGGAGCTCCAGGGACACACACCATGCGAAAGGCAGGCCAAGTTGAGTACGGTACAGCCAAAACCTTGCTGCCTCCTCTTCTTTCTGCTTGGAACTCACCATAGCCCACGGTGTGATTTCTGACGCACGCCTGGCATATGGTTATGGATACACCAAGAGTTAGACTTGAGAAAACCACAAAGCCAGGAGCTCCAGGGACGCTCACCATGCGAAAGGCAGGCCAAGGTGAGCGCAGTACAGCCAAAACCTTGCTGTCTCCTCTTGTGTCTGCTTGGAAGTCGCCACAGCCCACTGTGTGATTTCTGACGCACATTATGCTTATGGTTATCCATGCACCTAGCATTAGGGTTGAGAAAACCACAAGGCCAGGACCACCAGGGATGCTCACCATGCCAAAGGCAGGCCAAGGTGAGCACGGTATAGCCAAAACCTTGCTCCCTCTTCTTCTTTCTGATTGGAACTCACCACAGCCCAATGCTCGATTCCTGGCTCAAACTACGGTTAGGGTTAGGGTTAGGGTTCCGCCTAGGGTTAGGGTTGAGAAAACCACAAAGCCAGGAGCTCCAGGGACGCTCACCATGCGAAAGGCAGGCCAAGGTGAGCGCAGTACAGCCAAAACCTTGCTGCCTCCTCTTCTGTCTGCTTGGAAGTCGCCACAGCCCACTGTGTGATTTCTGACGCACATTATGCTTATGGTTATCCATGCACCTAGCATTAGGGTTGAGAAAACCACAAGGCCAGGACCACCAGGGATGCTCACCATGCCAAAGGCAGGCCAAGGTGAGCACGGTATAGCCAAAACCTTGCTCCCTCTTCTTCTTTCTGATTGGAACTCACCACAGCCCAATGCTCAATTCCTGGCTCAAACTACGGTTAGGGTTAGGGTTAGGGTTCCGCCTAGGGTTAGGGTTGAGAAAACCACAAAGCCAGGAGCTCCAGGGACACACACCATGCGAAAGGCAGGCCAAGTTGAGTACGGTACAGCCAAAACCTTGCTGCCTCCTCTTCTTTCTGCTTGGAAGTCGCCACAGCCCACTGCGTGGTTTCTGACTCCAACTAGGCTTATGGTTATGGATACACCTAGAGTTAGGCTTGAGAAAACCACAAAGCCAGGAGCTCCAGGGATACTCACCCTGCTACAGTCAGGCCAAGGTGAGCACAGTACAGCCAAAACCTTGCTGCCTCCTCTTCTTCCTTGAGATTGGAACTCGCCACAGCCCAATGCCCGATTTCTGGCTCAAACTACGGTTAGGGTTAGGGTTCCGCCTAGGGTTAGGGTTGAGAAAACCACAAAGCCAGGAGCTCCAGGGACACACACCATGCGAAAGGCAGGCCAAGGTGAGCGCAGTACAGCCAAAACCTTGCCGTCTCCTCTTGTGTCTGCTTGGAAGTCGCCACAGCCCACTGTGGGATTTCTGACGCACATTATGCTTATGGTTATCCATGCACCTAGCATTAGGGTTGAGAAAACCACAAGGCCAGGACCACCAGGGATGCTCACCATGCCAAAGGCAGGCCAAGGTGAGCACGGTATAGCCAAAACCTTGCTCCCTCTTCTTCTTTCTGATTGGAACTCACCACAGCCCAATGCTCGATTCCTGGCTCAAACTACGGTTAGGGTTAGGGTTAGGGTTCCGCCTAGGGTTAGGGTTGAGAAAACCACAAAGCCAGGAGCTCCAGGGACACACACCATGCGAAAGGCAGGCCAAGTTGAGTACGGTACAGCCAAAACCTTGCTGCCTCCTCTTCTTTCTGCTTGGAAGTCGCCACAGCCCACTGCGTGGTTTCTGACTCCAACTAGGCTTATGGTTATGGATACACCTAGAGTTAGGCTTGAGAAAACCACAAAGCCAGGAGCTCCAGGGATACTCACCCTGCTACAGTCAGGCCAAGGTGAGCACAGTACAGCCAAAACCTTGCTGCCTCCTCTTCTTCCTTGAGATTGGAACTCGCCACAGCCCAATGCCCGATTTCTGGCTCAAACTACGGTTAGGGTTAGGGTTAGGGTTCCGCCTAGGGTTAGGGTTGAGAAAACCACAAAGCCAGGAGCTCCAGGGACACACACCATGCGAAAGGCAGGCCAAGTTGAGTACGGTACAGCCAAAACCTTGCTGCCTCCTCTTCTTTCTGCTTGGAACTCACCATAGCCCACGGTGTGATTTCTGACGCACGCCTGGCATATGGTTATGGATACACCAAGAGTTAGACTTGAGAAAACCACAAAGCCAGGAGCTCCAGGGACGCTCACCATGCGAAAGGCAGGCCAAGGTGAGCGCAGTACAGCCAAAACCTTGCTGCCTCCTCTTCTGTCTGCTTGGAAGTCGCCACAGCCCACTGTGTGATTTCTGACGCACATTATGCTTATGGTTATCCATGCACCTAGCATTAGGGTTGAGAAAACCACAAGGCCAGGACCACCAGGGATGCTCACCATGCCAAAGGCAGGCCAAGGTGAGCACGGTATAGCCAAAACCTTGCTCCCTCTTCTTCTTTCTGATTGGAACTCACCACAGCCCAATGCTCGATTCCTGGCTCAAACTACGGTTAGGGTTAGGGTTAGGGTTCCGCCTAGGGTTAGGGTTGAGAAAACCACAAAGCCAGGAGCTCCAGGGACACACACCATGCGAAAGGCAGGCCAAGTTGAGTACGGTACAGCCAAAACCTTGCTGCCTCCTCTTCTTTCTGCTTGGAAGTCGCCACAGCCCACTGCGTGGTTTCTGACTCCAACTAGGCTTATGGTTATGGATACACCTAGAGTTAGGCTTGAGAAAACCACAAAGCCAGGACCACCAGGGATACTCACCATGCCAAAGGCAGGCCAAGGTGAGCACAGTACAGCCAAAACCTTGCTGCCTCCTCTTCTTCCTTGAGATTGGAACTCGCCACAGCCCAATGCCCGATTTCTGGCTCAAACTACGGTTAGGGTTAGGGTTAGGGTTCCGCCTAGGGTTAGGGTTGAGAAAACCACAAAGCCAGGAGCTCCAGGGACACACACCATGCGAAAGGCAGGCCAAGTTGAGTACGGTACAGCCAAAACCTTGCTGCCTCCTCTTCTTTCTGCTTGGAACTCACCATAGCCCACGGTGTGATTTCTGACGCACGCCTGGCATATGGTTATGGATACACCAAGAGTTAGACCTGAGAAAACCACAAAGCCAGGAGCTCCAGGGACGCTCACCATGCGAAAGGCAGGCCAAGGTGAGCGCAGTACAGCCAAAACCTTGCTGCCTCCTCTTCTTTCTGCTTGGAAGTCGCCACAGCCCACTGCGTGGTTTCTGACTCCAACTAGGCTTATGGTTATGGATACACCTAGAGTTAGGCTTGAGAAAACCACAAAGCCAGGAGCTCCAGGGACACTCACCATGCGAAAGTCAGGCCAAGCTGAGCGCAGTACAGCCAAAACCTTGCTGCCTCCTCTTCTTTCTGCTTGGAAGTCGCCACAGCCCACTGCGTGGTTTCTGACTCCAACTAGGCTTATGGTTATGGATACACCTAGAGTTAGGCTTGAGAAAACCACAAAGCCAGGAGCTCCAGGGATACTCACCCTGCTACAGTCAGGCCAAGGTGAGCACAGTACAGCCAAAACCTTGCTGCCTCCTCTTCTTCCTTGAGATTGGAACTTGCCACAGCCCAATGCCCGATTTCTGGCTCAAACTACGGTTAGGGTTAGGGTTAGGGTTCCGCCTAGGGTTAGGGTTGAGAAAACCACAAAGCCAGGAGCTCCAGGGACACACACCATGCGAAAGGCAGGCCAAGTTGAGTACGGTACAGCCAAAACCTTGCTGCCTCCTCTTCTTTCTGCTTGGAAGTCGCCACAGCCCACTGCGTGGTTTCTGACTCCAACTAGGCTTATGGTTATGGATACACCTAGAGTTAGGCTTGAGAAAACCACAAAGCCAGGAGCTCCAGGGACACTCACCATGCGAAAGGCAGGCCAAGGTGAGCGCAGTACAGCCAAAACCTTGCTGCCTCCTCTTCTTTCTGCTTGGAAGTCACCACAGCCCACTGCGTGGTTTCTGACTCCAACTAGGCTTATGGTTATGGATACACCTAGAGTTAGGCTTGAGAAAACCACAAAGCCAGGAGCTCCAGGGATACTCACCCTGCTACAGTCAGGCCAAGGTGAGCACAGTACAGCCAAAACCTTGCTGCCTCCTCTTCTTCCTTGAGATTGGAACTCGCCACAGCCCAATGCCCGATTTCTGGCTCAAACTACGGTTAGGGTTAGGGTTAGGGTTCCGCCTAGGGTTAGGGTTGAGAAAACCACAAAGCCAGGAGCTCCAGGGACACACACCATGCGAAAGGCAGGCCAAGTTGAGTACGGTACAGCCAAAACCTTGCTACCTCCTCTTCTTTCTGCTTGGAACTCACCATAGCCCACGGTGTGATTTCTGACGCACGCCTGGCATATGGTTATGGATACACCAAGAGTTAGACTTGAGAAAACCACAAAGCCAGGAGCTCCAGGGACGCTCACCATGCGAAAGGCAGGCCAAGGTGAGCGCAGTACAGCCAAAACCTTGCCGTCTCCTCTTGTGTCTGCTTGGAAGTCGCCACAGCCCACTGTGTGATTTCTGACGCACATTATGCTTATGGTTATCCATGCACCTAGAGTTAGGCTTGAGAAAACCACAAGGCCAGGACCACCAGGGATGCTCACCATGCCAAAGGCAGGCCAAGGTGAGCACGGTATAGCCAAAACCTTGCTCCCTCTTCTTCTTTCTGATTGGAACTCACCACAGCCCAATGCTCGATTCCTGGCTCAAACTACGGTTAGGGTTAGGGTTAGGGTTCCGCCTAGGGTTAGGGTTGAGAAAACCACAAAGCCAGGAGCTCCAGGGACGCTCACCATGCGAAAGGCAGGCCAAGGTGAGCGCAGTACAGCCAAAACCTTGCTGCCTCCTCTTCTGTCTGCTTGGAAGTCGCCACAGCCCACTGTGTGATTTCTGACGCACATTATGCTTATGGTTATCCATGCACCTAGCATTAGGGTTGAGAAAACCACAAGGCCAGGACCACCAGGGATGCTCACCATGCCAAAGGCAGGCCAAGGTGAGCACGGTATAGCCAAAACCTTGCTCCCTCTTCTTCTTTCTGATTGGAACTCACCACAGCCCAATGCTCAATTCCTGGCTCAAACTACGGTTAGGGTTAGGGTTAGGGTTCCGCCTAGGGTTAGGGTTGAGAAAACCACAAAGCCAGGAGCTCCAGGGACACACACCATGCGAAAGGCAGGCCAAGTTGAGTACGGTACAGCCAAAACCTTGCTGCCTCCTCTTCTTTCTGCTTGGAAGTCGCCACAGCCCACTGCGTGGTTTCTGACTCCAACTAGGCTTATGGTTATGGATACACCTAGAGTTAGGCTTGAGAAAACCACAAAGCCAGGAGCTCCAGGGATACTCACCCTGCTACAGTCAGGCCAAGGTGAGCACAGTACAGCCAAAACCTTGCTGCCTCCTCTTCTTCCTTGAGATTGGAACTCGCCACAGCCCAATGCCCGATTTCTGGCTCAAACTACGGTTAGGGTTAGGGTTAGGGTTCCGCCTAGGGTTAGGGTTGAGAAAACCACAAAGCCAGGAGCTCCAGGGACACACACCATGCAAAAGGCAGGCCAAGGTGAGCGCAGTACAGCCAAAACCTTGCCGTCTCCTCTTGTGTCTGCTTGGAAGTCGCCACAGCCCACTGTGTGGTTTCTGACTCCAACTAGGCTTATGGTTATGGATACACCTAGAGTTAGGCTTGAGAAAACCACAAAGCCAGGAGCTCCAGGGATACTCACCCTGCTACAGTCAGGCCAAGGTGAGCACAGTACAGCCAAAACCTTGCTGCCTCCTCTTCTTCCTTGAGATTGGAAGTCACCACAGCCCAATGCCCGATTCCTGGCTCAAACTACGGTTAGGGTTAGGGTTAGGGTTCCGCCTAGGGTTAGGGTTGAGAAAACCACAAAGCCAGGAGCTCCAGGGACACACACCATGCGAAAGGCAGGCCAAGGTGAGCGCAGTACAGCCAAAACCTTGCCGTCTCCTCTTGTGTCTGCTTGGAAGTCGCCACAGCCCACTGTGTGATTTCTGACGCACATTATGCTTATGGTTATCCATGCACCTAGCATTAGGGTTGAGAAAACCACAAGGCCAGGTCCACCAGGGATGCTCACCATGCCAAAGGCAGGCCAAGGTGAGCACGGTATAGCGAAAACCTTGCTCCCTCTTCTTCTTTCTGATTGGAACTCACCACAGCCCAATGCTCGATTCATGGCTCAAACTACGGTTAGGGTTAGGGTTAGGGTTCCGCCTAGGGTTAGGGTTGAGAAAACCACAAAGCCAGGAGCTCCAGGGACACACACCATGCGAAAGGCAGGCCAAGGTGAGCGCAGTACAGCCAAAACCTTGCCGTCTCCTCTTGTGTCTGCTTGGAAGTCGCCACAGCCCACTGTGTGATTTCTGACGCACATTATGCTTATGGTTATCCATGCACCTAGCATTAGGGTTGAGAAAACCACAAGGCCAGGACCACCAGGGATGCTCACCATGCCAAAGGCAGGCCAAGGTGAGCACGGTATAGCCAAAACCTTGCTCCCTCTTCTTCTTTCTGATTGGAACTCACCACAGCCCAATGCTCGATTCCTGGCTCAAACTACGGTTAGGGTTAGGGTTAGGGTTCCGCCTAGGGTTAGGGTTGAGAAAACCACAAAGCCAGGAGCTCCAGGGATACTCACCCTGCTACAGTCAGGCCAAGGTGAGCACAGTACAGCCAAAACCTTGCTGCCTCCTCTTCTTTCTGCTTGGAAGTCGCCACAGCCCACTGCGTGGTTTCTGACTCCAACTAGGCTTATGGTTATGGATACACCTAGAGTTAGGCTTGAGAAAACCACAAAGCCAGGAGCTCCAGGGATACTCACCCTGCTACAGTCAGGCCAAGGTGAGCACAGTACAGCCAAAACCTTGCTGCCTCCTCTTCTTCCTTGAGATTGGAAGTCACCACAGCCCAATGCCCGATTTCTGGCTCAAACTACGGTTAGGGTTAGGGTTAGGGTTCCGCCTAGGGTTAGGGTTGAGAAAACCACAAAGCCAGGAGCTCCAGGGACACACACCATGCGAAAGGCAGGCCAAGGTGAGCGCAGTACAGCCAAAACCTTGCCGTCTCCTCTTGTGTCTGCTTGGAAGTCGCCACAGCCCACTGTGTGATTTCTGACGCACATTATGCTTATGGTTATCCATGCACCTAGCATTAGGGTTGAGAAAACCACAAGGCCAGGACCACCAGGGATGCTCACCATGCCAAAGGCAGGCCAAGGTGAGCACGGTATAGCCAAAACCTTGCTCCCTCTTCTTCTTTCTGATTGGAACTCACCACAGCCCAATGCTCGATTCCTGGCTCAAACTACGGTTAGGGTTAGGGTTAGGGTTCCGCCTAGGGTTAGGGTTGAGAAAACCACAAAGCCAGGAGCTCCAGGGACACACACCATGCGAAAGGCAGGCCAAGGTGAGCGCAGTACAGCCAAAACCTTGCCGTCTCCTCTTCTGTCTGCTTGGAAGTCGCCACAGCCCACTGTGTGGTTTCTGACTCCAACTAGGCTTATGGTTATGGATACACCTAGAGTTAGGCTTGAGAAAACCACAAAGCCAGGAGCTCCAGGGATACTCACCCTGCTACAGTCAGGCCAAGGTGAGCGCAGTAAAGCCAAAACCTTGCTGCCTCCTCTTCTTCCTTGAGATTGGAACTCACCACAGCCCAATGCCCGATTTCTGGTTCAAACTACGGTTAGGGTTAGGGTTACGCCTAGGGTTAGGGTTGAGAAAACCACAAAGCCAGGAGCTCCAGGGACACACACCATGCGAAAGGCAGGCCAAGTTGAGTACGGTACAGCCAAAACCTTGCTGCCTCCTCTTCTTTCTGCTTGGAACTCACCATAGCCCACGGTGTGATTTCTGACGCACGCCTGGCATATGGTTATGGATACACCAAGAGTTAGACTTGAGAAAACCACAAAGCCAGGAGCTCCAGGGACGCTCACCATGCGAAAGTCAGGCCAAGCTGAGCGCAGTACAGCCAAAACATTGCTGCCTCCTCTTCTTTCTGCTTGGAACTCACCACAGCCCACTGTGTGATTTCTGACTCCAACTAGGCTTATGGTTATGGATACACCTAGAGTTAGGCTTGAGAAAACCACAAAGCCAGGAGCTCCAGGGATACTCACCCTGCTACAGTCAGGCCAAGGTGAGCACAGTACAGCCAAAACCTTGCTGCCTCCTCTTCTTCCTTGAGATTGGAACTCGCCACAGCCCAATGCCCGATTTCTGGCTCAAACTATGGTTAGGGTTAGGGTTAGGGTTCCGCCTAGGGTTAGGCTTGAGAAAACCACAAAGCCAGGAGCTCCAGGGATACTCACCCTGCTACAGTCAGGCCAAGCTGAGCGCAGTAAAGCCAAAACCTTGCTGCCTCCTCTTCTTCCTTGAGATTGGAACTCACCACAGCCCAATGCCCGATTTCTGGCTCAAACTACGGTTAGGGTTAGGGTTCCGCCTAGGGTTAGGGTTGAGAAAACCACAAAGCCAGGAGCTCCAGGGACACACACCATGCGAAAGGCAGGCCAAGTTGAGTACGGTACAGCCAAAACCTTGCTGCCTCCTCTTCTTTCTGCTTGGAACTCACCATAGCCCACGGTGTGATTTCTGACGCACGCCTGGCATATGGTTATGGATACACCAAGAGTTAGACTTGAGAAAACCACAAAGCCAGGAGCTCCAGGGACGCTCACCATGCGAAAGGCAGGCCAAGGTGAGCGCAGTACAGCCAAAACCTTGCCGTCTCCTCTTCTGTCTGCTTGGAAGTCGCCACAGCCCACTGTGTGATTTCTGACGCACATTATGCTTATGGTTATCCATGCACCTAGCATTAGGGTTGAGAAAACCACAAGGCCAGGACCACCAGGGATGCTCACCATGCCAAAGGCAGGCCAAGGTGAGCACGGTATAGCCAAAACCTTGCTCCCTCTTCTTCTTTCTGATTGGAACTCACCACAGCCCAATGCTCGATTCCTGGCTCAAACTACGGTTAGGGTTAGGGTTAGGGTTCCGCCTAGGGTTAGGGTTGAGAAAACCACAAAGCCAGGGGCTCCAGGGACGCTCACCATGCGAAAGGCAGGCCAAGGTGAGCGCAGTACAGCCAAAACCTTGCCGTCTCCTCTTGTGTCTGCTTGGAAGTCGCCACAGCCCACTGTGTGATTTCTGACGCACATTATGCTTATGGTTATCCATGCACCTAGCATTAGGGTTGAGAAAACCACAAGGCCAGGACCACCAGGGATGCTCACCATGCCAAAGGCAGGCCAAGGTGAGCACGGTATAGCCAAAACCTTGCTCCCTCTTCTTCTTTCTGATTGGAACTCACCACAGCCCAATGCTCGATTCCTGGCTCAAACTACGGTTAGGGTTAGGGTTGGGGTTCCGCCTAGGGTTAGGGTTGAGAAAACCACAAAGCCAGGAGCTCCAGGGACACACACCATGCGAAAGGCAGGCCAAGGTGAGTACGGTACAGCCAAAACCTTGCTGCCTCCTCTTCTTTCTGCTTGGAAGTCGCCACAGCCCACTGCGTGGTTTCTGACTCCAACTAGGCTTATGGTTATGGATACACCTAGAGTTAGGCTTGAGAAAACCACAAAGCCAGGAGCTCCAGGGACACACACCATGCGAAAGGCAGGCCAAGTTGAGTACGGTACAGCCAAAACCTTGCTGCCTCCTCTTCTTTCTGCTTGGAAGTCGCCACAGCCCACTGCGTGGTTTCTGACTCCAACTAGGCTTATGGTTATGGATACACCAAGAGTTAGACTTGAGAAAACCACAAAGCCAGGAGCTCCAGGGACGCTCACCATGCGAAAGGCAGGCCAAGGTGAGCGCAGTACAGCCAAAACCTTGCCGCCTCCTCTTCTTCCTTGAGATTGGAACTCGCCACAGCCCAATGCCCGATTTCTGGCTCAAACTACGGTTAGGGTTAGGGTTAGGGTTCCGCCTAGGGTTAGGGTTGAGAAAACCACAAAGCCAGGAGCTCCAGGGACACACACCATGCGAAAGGCAGGCCAAGTTGAGTACGGTACAGCCAAAACCTTGCTGCCTCCTCTTCTTTCTGCTTGGAACTCACCATAGCCCACGGTGTGATTTCTGACGCACGCCTGGCATATGGTTATGGATACACCTAGAGTTAGACTTGAGAAAACCACAAAGCCAGGAGCTCCAGGGACGCTCACCATGCCAAAGGCAGGTCAAGGTGAGCGCAGCACAGCCAAAACCTTGCCGTCTCCTCTTCTGTCTGCTTGGAAGTCGCCACAGCCCACTGTGTGATTTCTGACGCACACTAGGCTTATGTTTATGGATGCACTTAGCATTTGGCTTGAGAAAATCACAAAGCCAGGAGCTCCAGGGACGCTCACCATGCGAAAGGAAGGCCAAGTTGAGTACGGTATAGCCAAAACCTTGCTCCCTCTTCTTCTTTCTAATTGGAACTCACCACAGCCAATGCCCGATTTCTGGCTCAAACTATGTTTCGGGTTAGGGTTAGGGTTCCGCCTAGGGTTAGGGTTGAGAAAACCACAAAGCCAGGAGCTCCAGGGACACACACCATGCGAAAGGCAGGCCAAGTTGAGTACGGTACAGCCAAAACCTTGCTGCATCCTCTTCTTTCTGCTTGGAACTCGCCATAGCCCACGGTGTGATTTCTGACGTACGCCTGGCATATGTTTATGGATACACCTAGAGTTAGACTTGAGAAAACCACAAAGCCAGGAGCTCCAGGGACGCTCACCATGCAAAAGGCAGGTCAAGGTGAGCGCAGTACAGCCAAAACCTTGCCGTCTCCTCTTCTGTCTGCTTGGAAGTCGCCACAGCCCACTGTGTGATTTCTGACGCACACTAGGCTTATGTTTATGGATGCACTTAGCATTTGGCTTGAGAAAATCACAAAGCCAGGAGCTCCAGGGACGCTCACCATGCGAAAGGAAGGCCAAGTTCAGTACGGTATAGCCAAAACCTTGCTGCCTCTTCTTCTTTCTGATTGGAACTCACCACAGCCAATGCCCTATTTCTGGCTCAAACTATGTTTAGGGTTAGGGTTAGGGTTCCGCCTAGGGTTAGGCTTGAGAAAAACACAAAGCCAGGAGCTCCAGGGACACTCACCCTGCTACAGTCAGGCCAAGTTGAGTACGGTACAGCCAAAACCTTGCTGCCTCCTCTTCTTCCTTGAGATTGGAACTAGCCACAGCCCAATGCCCGATTTCTGGCTCAAACTACGGTTAGGGTTAGGGTTAGGGTTAGGGTTAGGGTTAGGGTTAGGGTTAGGGTTCCGCCTAGGGTTAGGGTTGAGAAAACCACAAAGCCAGGAGCTCCAGGGACACACACCATGCGAAAGGCAGGCCAAGTTGAGTACGGTACAGCCAAAACCTTGCTGCCTCCTCTTCTTTCTGCTTGGAAGTCGCCATAGCCCACGGTGTGATTTCTGACGCACATTATGCTTATGGTTATCCATGCACCTAGCATTAGGCTTGAGAAAACCACAAAGCCAGGACCACCAGGGATACTCACCATGCCAAAGGCAGGCCAAGCTGAGCACAGTATAGCCAAAACCTTGCTCCCTCTTCTTCTTTCTGATTGGAACTCACCACAGCCCAATGCTCGATTCCTGGCTCAAACTACGGTTAGGGTTAGGGTTAGGGTTCCGCCTAGGGTTAGGGTTGAGAAAACCACAAAGCCAGGAGCTCCAGGGACACACACCATGCGAAAGTCAGGCCACGCTGAGCGCAGTACAGCCAAAACCTTGCTGCCTCCTCTTCTGTCTGCTTGGAAGTCGCCACAGCCCACTGCGTGGTTTCTGACTCCAACTAGGCTTATGTTTATGGATGCACTTAGCATTTGGCTTGAGAAAATCACAAAGCCAGGAGCTCCAGGGATGCTCACCATGCGAAAGGAAGGCCAAGTTCAGTACGGTATAGCCAAAACCTTGCTGCCTCTTCTTCTTTCTGATTGGAACTCACCACAGCCAATGCCCGATTTCTGGCTCAAACTATGTTTCGGGTTAGGGTTAGGGTTCCGCCTAGGGTTAGGCTTGAGAAAACCACAAAGCCAGGAGCTCCAGGGACACTCACCCTGCTACAGTCAGGCCAAGGTGAGCACAGTACAGCCAAAACCTTGCTGCCTCCTCTTCTTCCTTGAGATTGGAACTCGCCACAGCCCAATGCCCGATTTCTGGCTCAAACTACGGTTAGGGTTAGGGTTAGGGTTCCGCCTAGGGTTAGGGTTGAGAAAACCACAAAGCCAGGAGCTCCAGGGACACACACCATGCGAAAGGCAGGCCAAGTTGAGTACGGTACAGCCAAAACCTTGCTGCCTCCTCTTCTTTCTGCTTGGAACTCACCATAGCCCACGGTGTGATTTCTGACGCACGCCTGGCATATGGTTATGGATACACCAAGAGTTAGACTTGAGAAAACCACAAAGCCAGGAGCTCCAGGGACGCTCACCATGCGAAAGGCAGGCCAAGGTGAGCGCAGTACAGCCAAAACCTTGCCGTCTCCTCTTCTTTCTGCTTGGAAGTCGCCACAGCCCACTGTGTGGTTTCTGACTCCAACTAGGCTTATGGTTATGGATACACCTAGAGTTAGGCTTGAGAAAACCACAAAGCCAGGAGCTCCAGGGATACTCAACCTGCTACAGTCAGGCCAAGGTGAGCACAGTACAGCCAAAACCTTGCTGCCTCCTCTTCTTCCTTGAGATTGGAACTCACCACAGCCCAATGCCCGATTTCTGGCTCAAACTACGGTTAGGGTTAGGTTAGGGTTCCGCCTAGGGTTAGGGTTGAGAAAACCACAAAGCCAGGAGCTCCAGGGACACACACCATGCGAAAGGCAGGCCAAGTTGAGTACGGTACAGCCAAAACCTTGCTGCCTCCTCTTCTTTCTGCTTGGAACTCACCATAGCCCACGGTGTGATTTCTGACGCACGCCTGGCATATGGTTATGGATACACCAAGAGTTAGACTTGAGAAAACCACAAAGCCAGGAGCTCCAGGGATGCTCACCATGCCAAAGGATGGCCAAGCTGAGCACAGTATAGCCAAAACCTTGCTCCCTCTTCTTCTTTCTGATTGGAACTCACCACAGCTCAATGCTCGATTCCTGGCTCAAACTATGTTTCGGGTTAGGGTTAGGGTTCCGCCTAGGGTTAGGGTTGAGAAAACCACAAAGCCAGGAGCTCCAGGGACACACACCATGCGAAAGGCAGGCCAAGTTGAGTACGGTACAGCCAAAACCTTGCTGCCTCCTCTTCTGTCTGCTTGGAACTCGCCATAGCCCACGGTGTGATTTCTGACGCACGCTTGGTGTATGGTTATGGATACACCTAGAGTTAGGGTTGAGAAAACCACAAAGCCAGGAGCTCCAGGGACACTCACCATGCGAAAGTCAGGCCAAGCTGAGCGCAGTACAGCCAAAACCTTGCTGCCTCCTCTTCTGTCTGCTTGGAAGTCGCCACAGCCCACTGCGTGGTTTCTGACTCCAACTAGGCTTATGGTTATGGATACACCTAGAGTTAGGCTTGAGAAAACCACAAAGCCAGGAGCTCCAGGGACACACACCATGCGAAAGGCAGGCCAAGTTGAGTACGGTACAGCCAAAACCTTGCTGCCTCCTCTTCTTTCTGCTTGGAAGTCGCCACAGCCCACTGTGTGATTTCTGACGCTCGCTTGGCGTATGGTTATGGATACACCTAGAGTTAGGCTTGAGAAAACCACAAAGCCAGGAGCTCCAGGGACACTCACCATGCGAAAGGCAGGCCAAGCTGAGCGCAGTACAGCCAAAACCTTGCTGCCTCCTCTTCTTTCTGCTTGGAAGTCGCCACAGCCCACTGCGTGGTTTCTGACTCCAACTAGGCTTATGGTTATGGATACACCTAGAGTTAGGCTTGAGAAAACCACAAAGCCAGGAGCTCCAGGGATACTCACCCTGCTACAGTCAGGCCAAGGTGAGCACAGTACAGCCAAAACCTTGCTGCCTCCTCTTCTTCCTTGAGATTGGAACTTGCCACAGCCCAATGCCCGATTTCTGGCTCAAACTACGGTTAGGGTTAGGGTTAGGGTTCCGCCTAGGGTTAGGGTTGAGAAAACCACAAAGCCAGGAGCTCCAGGGACACACACCATGCGAAAGGCAGGCCAAGTTGAGTACGGTACAGCCAAAACCTTGCTGCCTCCTCTTCTTTCTGCTTGGAAGTCGCCACAGCCCACTGCGTGGTTTCTGACTCCAACTAGGCTTATGGTTATGGATACACCTAGAGTTAGGCTTGAGAAAACCACAAAGCCAGGAGCTCCAGGGACACTCACCATGCGAAAGGCAGGCCAAGGTGAGCGCAGTACAGCCAAAACCTTGCTGCCTCCTCTTCTTTCTGCTTGGAAGTCACCACAGCCCACTGCGTGGTTTCTGACTCCAACTAGGCTTATGGTTATGGATACACCTAGAGTTAGGCTTGAGAAAACCACAAAGCCAGGAGCTCCAGGGATACTCACCCTGCTACAGTCAGGCCAAGGTGAGCACAGTACAGCCAAAACCTTGCTGCCTCCTCTTCTTCCTTGAGATTGGAACTCGCCACAGCCCAATGCCCGATTTCTGGCTCAAACTACGGTTAGGGTTAGGGTTAGGGTTCCGGCTAGGGTTAGGGTTGAGAAAACCACAAAGCCAGGAGCTCCAGGGACACACACCATGCGAAAGGCAGGCCAAGTTGAGTACGGTACAGCCAAAACCTTGCTACCTCCTCTTCTTTCTGCTTGGAACTCACCATAGCCCACGGTGTGATTTCTGACGCACGCCTGGCATATGGTTATGGATACACCAAGAGTTAGACTTGAGAAAACCACAAAGCCAGGAGCTCCAGGGACGCTCACCATGCGAAAGGCAGGCCAAGGTGAGCGCAGTACAGCCAAAACCTTGCCGTCTCCTCTTGTGTCTGCTTGGAAGTCGCCACAGCCCACTGTGTGATTTCTGACGCACATTATGCTTATGGTTATCCATGCACCTAGAGTTAGGCTTGAGAAAACCACAAGGCCAGGACCACCAGGGATGCTCACCATGCCAAAGGCAGGCCAAGGTGAGCACGGTATAGCCAAAACCTTGCTCCCTCTTCTTCTTTCTGATTGGAACTCACCACAGCCCAATGCTCGATTCCTGGCTCAAACTACGGTTAGGGTTAGGGTTAGGGTTCCGCCTAGGGTTAGGGTTGAGAAAACCACAAAGCCAGGAGCTCCAGGGACGCTCACCATGCGAAAGGCAGGCCAAGGTGAGCGCAGTACAGCCAAAACCTTGCTGCCTCCTCTTCTGTCTGCTTGGAAGTCGCCACAGCCCACTGTGTGATTTCTGACGCACATTATGCTTATGGTTATCCATGCACCTAGCATTAGGGTTGAGAAAACCACAAGGCCAGGACCACCAGGGATGCTCACCATGCCAAAGGCAGGCCAAGGTGAGCACGGTATAGCCAAAACCTTGCTCCCTCTTCTTCTTTCTGATTGGAACTCACCACAGCCCAATGCTCAATTCCTGGCTCAAACTACGGTTAGGGTTAGGGTTAGGGTTCCGCCTAGGGTTAGGGTTGAGAAAACCACAAAGCCAGGAGCTCCAGGGACACACACCATGCGAAAGGCAGGCCAAGTTGAGTACGGTACAGCCAAAACCTTGCTGCCTCCTCTTCTTTCTGCTTGGAAGTCGCCACAGCCCACTGCGTGGTTTCTGACTCCAACTAGGCTTATGGTTATGGATACACCTAGAGTTAGGCTTGAGAAAACCACAAAGCCAGGAGCTCCAGGGATACTCACCCTGCTACAGTCAGGCCAAGGTGAGCACAGTACAGCCAAAACCTTGCTGCCTCCTCTTCTTCCTTGAGATTGGAACTCGCCACAGCCCAATGCCCGATTTCTGGCTCAAACTACGGTTAGGGTTAGGGTTAGGGTTCCGCCTAGGGTTAGGGTTGAGAAAACCACAAAGCCAGGAGCTCCAGGGACACACACCATGCAAAAGGCAGGCCAAGGTGAGCGCAGTACAGCCAAAACCTTGCCGTCTCCTCTTGTGTCTGCTTGGAAGTCGCCACAGCCCACTGTGTGGTTTCTGACTCCAACTAGGCTTATGGTTATGGATACACCTAGAGTTAGGCTTGAGAAAACCACAAAGCCAGGAGCTCCAGGGATACTCACCCTGCTACAGTCAGGCCAAGGTGAGCACAGTACAGCCAAAACCTTGCTGCCTCCTCTTCTTCCTTGAGATTGGAAGTCACCACAGCCCAATGCCCGATTCCTGGCTCAAACTACGGTTAGGGTTAGGGTTAGGGTTCCGCCTAGGGTTAGGGTTGAGAAAACCACAAAGCCAGGAGCTCCAGGGACACACACCATGCGAAAGGCAGGCCAAGGTGAGCGCAGTACAGCCAAAACCTTGCCGTCTCCTCTTGTGTCTGCTTGGAAGTCGCCACAGCCCACTGTGTGATTTCTGACGCACATTATGCTTATGGTTATCCATGCACCTAGCATTAGGGTTGAGAAAACCACAAGGCCAGGTCCACCAGGGATGCTCACCATGCCAAAGGCAGGCCAAGGTGAGCACGGTATAGCGAAAACCTTGCTCCCTCTTCTTCTTTCTGATTGGAACTCACCACAGCCCAATGCTCGATTCATGGCTCAAACTACGGTTAGGGTTAGGGTTAGGGTTCCGCCTAGGGTTAGGGTTGAGAAAACCACAAAGCCAGGAGCTCCAGGGACACACACCATGCGAAAGGCAGGCCAAGGTGAGCGCAGTACAGCCAAAACCTTGCCGTCTCCTCTTGTGTCTGCTTGGAAGTCGCCACAGCCCACTGTGTGATTTCTGACGCACATTATGCTTATGGTTATCCATGCACCTAGCATTAGGGTTGAGAAAACCACAAGGCCAGGACCACCAGGGATGCTCACCATGCCAAAGGCAGGCCAAGGTGAGCACGGTATAGCCAAAACCTTGCTCCCTCTTCTTCTTTCTGATTGGAACTCACCACAGCCCAATGCTCGATTCCTGGCTCAAACTACGGTTAGGGTTAGGGTTAGGGTTCCGCCTAGGGTTAGGGTTGAGAAAACCACAAAGCCAGGAGCTCCAGGGATACTCACCCTGCTACAGTCAGGCCAAGGTGAGCACAGTACAGCCAAAACCTTGCTGCCTCCTCTTCTTTCTGCTTGGAAGTCGCCACAGCCCACTGCGTGGTTTCTGACTCCAACTAGGCTTATGGTTATGGATACACCTAGAGTTAGGCTTGAGAAAACCACAAAGCCAGGAGCTCCAGGGATACTCACCCTGCTACAGTCAGGCCAAGGTGAGCACAGTACAGCCAAAACCTTGCTGCCTCCTCTTCTTCCTTGAGATTGGAAGTCACCACAGCCCAATGCCCGATTTCTGGCTCAAACTACGGTTAGGGTTAGGGTTAGGGTTCCGCCTAGGGTTAGGGTTGAGAAAACCACAAAGCCAGGAGCTCCAGGGACACACACCATGCGAAAGGCAGGCCAAGGTGAGCGCAGTACAGCCAAAACCTTGCCGTCTCCTCTTGTGTCTGCTTGGAAGTCGCCACAGCCCACTGTGTGATTTCTGACGCACATTATGCTTATGGTTATCCATGCACCTAGCATTAGGGTTGAGAAAACCACAAGGCCAGGACCACCAGGGATGCTCACCATGCCAAAGGCAGGCCAAGGTGAGCACGGTATAGCCAAAACCTTGCTCCCTCTTCTTCTTTCTGATTGGAACTCACCACAGCCCAATGCTCGATTCCTGGCTCAAACTACGGTTAGGGTTAGGGTTAGGGTTCCGCCTAGGGTTAGGGTTGAGAAAACCACAAAGCCAGGAGCTCCAGGGACACACACCATGCGAAAGGCAGGCCAAGGTGAGCGCAGTACAGCCAAAACCTTGCCGTCTCCTCTTCTGTCTGCTTGGAAGTCGCCACAGCCCACTGTGTGGTTTCTGACTCCAACTAGGCTTATGGTTATGGATACACCTAGAGTTAGGCTTGAGAAAACCACAAAGCCAGGAGCTCCAGGGATACTCACCCTGCTACAGTCAGGCCAAGGTGAGCGCAGTAAAGCCAAAACCTTGCTGCCTCCTCTTCTTCCTTGAGATTGGAACTCACCACAGCCCAATGCCCGATTTCTGGTTCAAACTACGGTTAGGGTTAGGGTTACGCCTAGGGTTAGGGTTGAGAAAACCACAAAGCCAGGAGCTCCAGGGACACACACCATGCGAAAGGCAGGCCAAGTTGAGTACGGTACAGCCAAAACCTTGCTGCCTCCTCTTCTTTCTGCTTGGAACTCACCATAGCCCACGGTGTGATTTCTGACGCACGCCTGGCATATGGTTATGGATACACCAAGAGTTAGACTTGAGAAAACCACAAAGCCAGGAGCTCCAGGGACGCTCACCATGCGAAAGTCAGGCCAAGCTGAGCGCAGTACAGCCAAAACATTGCTGCCTCCTCTTCTTTCTGCTTGGAACTCACCACAGCCCACTGTGTGATTTCTGACTCCAACTAGGCTTATGGTTATGGATACACCTAGAGTTAGGCTTGAGAAAACCACAAAGCCAGGAGCTCCAGGGATACTCACCCTGCTACAGTCAGGCCAAGGTGAGCACAGTACAGCCAAAACCTTGCTGCCTCCTCTTCTTCCTTGAGATTGGAACTCGCCACAGCCCAATGCCCGATTTCTGGCTCAAACTATGGTTAGGGTTAGGGTTAGGGTTCCGCCTAGGGTTAGGCTTGAGAAAACCACAAAGCCAGGAGCTCCAGGGATACTCACCCTGCTACAGTCAGGCCAAGCTGAGCGCAGTAAAGCCAAAACCTTGCTGCCTCCTCTTCTTCCTTGAGATTGGAACTCACCACAGCCCAATGCCCGATTTCTGGCTCAAACTACGGTTAGGGTTAGGGTTCCGCCTAGGGTTAGGGTTGAGAAAACCACAAAGCCAGGAGCTCCAGGGACACACACCATGCGAAAGGCAGGCCAAGTTGAGTACGGTACAGCCAAAACCTTGCTGCCTCCTCTTCTTTCTGCTTGGAACTCACCATAGCCCACGGTGTGATTTCTGACGCACGCCTGGCATATGGTTATGGATACACCAAGAGTTAGACTTGAGAAAACCACAAAGCCAGGAGCTCCAGGGACGCTCACCATGCGAAAGGCAGGCCAAGGTGAGCGCAGTACAGCCAAAACCTTGCCGTCTCCTCTTCTGTCTGCTTGGAAGTCGCCACAGCCCACTGTGTGATTTCTGACGCACATTATGCTTATGGTTATCCATGCACCTAGCATTAGGGTTGAGAAAACCACAAGGCCAGGACCACCAGGGATGCTCACCATGCCAAAGGCAGGCCAAGGTGAGCACGGTATAGCCAAAACCTTGCTCCCTCTTCTTCTTTCTGATTGGAACTCACCACAGCCCAATGCTCGATTCCTGGCTCAAACTACGGTTAGGGTTAGGGTTAGGGTTCCGCCTAGGGTTAGGGTTGAGAAAACCACAAAGCCAGGGGCTCCAGGGACGCTCACCATGCGAAAGGCAGGCCAAGGTGAGCGCAGTACAGCCAAAACCTTGCCGTCTCCTCTTGTGTCTGCTTGGAAGTCGCCACAGCCCACTGTGTGATTTCTGACGCACATTATGCTTATGGTTATCCATGCACCTAGCATTAGGGTTGAGAAAACCACAAGGCCAGGACCACCAGGGATGCTCACCATGCCAAAGGCAGGCCAAGGTGAGCACGGTATAGCCAAAACCTTGCTCCCTCTTCTTCTTTCTGATTGGAACTCACCACAGCCCAATGCTCGATTCCTGGCTCAAACTACGGTTAGGGTTAGGGTTGGGGTTCCGCCTAGGGTTAGGGTTGAGAAAACCACAAAGCCAGGAGCTCCAGGGACACACACCATGCGAAAGGCAGGCCAAGGTGAGTACGGTACAGCCAAAACCTTGCTGCCTCCTCTTCTTTCTGCTTGGAAGTCGCCACAGCCCACTGCGTGGTTTCTGACTCCAACTAGGCTTATGGTTATGGATACACCTAGAGTTAGGCTTGAGAAAACCACAAAGCCAGGAGCTCCAGGGACACACACCATGCGAAAGGCAGGCCAAGTTGAGTACGGTACAGCCAAAACCTTGCTGCCTCCTCTTCTTTCTGCTTGGAAGTCGCCACAGCCCACTGCGTGGTTTCTGACTCCAACTAGGCTTATGGTTATGGATACACCAAGAGTTAGACTTGAGAAAACCACAAAGCCAGGAGCTCCAGGGACGCTCACCATGCGAAAGGCAGGCCAAGGTGAGCGCAGTACAGCCAAAACCTTGCCGCCTCCTCTTCTTCCTTGAGATTGGAACTCGCCACAGCCCAATGCCCGATTTCTGGCTCAAACTACGGTTAGGGTTAGGGTTAGGGTTCCGCCTAGGGTTAGGGTTGAGAAAACCACAAAGCCAGGAGCTCCAGGGACACACACCATGCGAAAGGCAGGCCAAGTTGAGTACGGTACAGCCAAAACCTTGCTGCCTCCTCTTCTTTCTGCTTGGAACTCACCATAGCCCACGGTGTGATTTCTGACGCACGCCTGGCATATGGTTATGGATACACCTAGAGTTAGACTTGAGAAAACCACAAAGCCAGGAGCTCCAGGGACGCTCACCATGCCAAAGGCAGGTCAAGGTGAGCGCAGCACAGCCAAAACCTTGCCGTCTCCTCTTCTGTCTGCTTGGAAGTCGCCACAGCCCACTGTGTGATTTCTGACGCACACTAGGCTTATGTTTATGGATGCACTTAGCATTTGGCTTGAGAAAATCACAAAGCCAGGAGCTCCAGGGACGCTCACCATGCGAAAGGAAGGCCAAGTTGAGTACGGTATAGCCAAAACCTTGCTCCCTCTTCTTCTTTCTAATTGGAACTCACCACAGCCAATGCCCGATTTCTGGCTCAAACTATGTTTCGGGTTAGGGTTAGGGTTCCGCCTAGGGTTAGGGTTGAGAAAACCACAAAGCCAGGAGCTCCAGGGACACACACCATGCGAAAGGCAGGCCAAGTTGAGTACGGTACAGCCAAAACCTTGCTGCATCCTCTTCTTTCTGCTTGGAACTCGCCATAGCCCACGGTGTGATTTCTGACGTACGCCTGGCATATGTTTATGGATACACCTAGAGTTAGACTTGAGAAAACCACAAAGCCAGGAGCTCCAGGGACGCTCACCATGCAAAAGGCAGGTCAAGGTGAGCGCAGTACAGCCAAAACCTTGCCGTCTCCTCTTCTGTCTGCTTGGAAGTCGCCACAGCCCACTGTGTGATTTCTGACGCACACTAGGCTTATGTTTATGGATGCACTTAGCATTTGGCTTGAGAAAATCACAAAGCCAGGAGCTCCAGGGACGCTCACCATGCGAAAGGAAGGCCAAGTTCAGTACGGTATAGCCAAAACCTTGCTGCCTCTTCTTCTTTCTGATTGGAACTCACCACAGCCAATGCCCTATTTCTGGCTCAAACTATGTTTAGGGTTAGGGTTAGGGTTCCGCCTAGGGTTAGGCTTGAGAAAAACACAAAGCCAGGAGCTCCAGGGACACTCACCCTGCTACAGTCAGGCCAAGTTGAGTACGGTACAGCCAAAACCTTGCTGCCTCCTCTTCTTCCTTGAGATTGGAACTAGCCACAGCCCAATGCCCGATTTCTGGCTCAAACTACGGTTAGGGTTAGGGTTAGGGTTAGGGTTAGGGTTAGGGTTAGGGTTAGGGTTCCGCCTAGGGTTAGGGTTGAGAAAACCACAAAGCCAGGAGCTCCAGGGACACACACCATGCGAAAGGCAGGCCAAGTTGAGTACGGTACAGCCAAAACCTTGCTGCCTCCTCTTCTTTCTGCTTGGAAGTCGCCATAGCCCACGGTGTGATTTCTGACGCACATTATGCTTATGGTTATCCATGCACCTAGCATTAGGCTTGAGAAAACCACAAAGCCAGGACCACCAGGGATACTCACCATGCCAAAGGCAGGCCAAGCTGAGCACAGTATAGCCAAAACCTTGCTCCCTCTTCTTCTTTCTGATTGGAACTCACCACAGCCCAATGCTCGATTCCTGGCTCAAACTACGGTTAGGGTTAGGGTTAGGGTTCCGCCTAGGGTTAGGGTTGAGAAAACCACAAAGCCAGGAGCTCCAGGGACACACACCATGCGAAAGTCAGGCCACGCTGAGCGCAGTACAGCCAAAACCTTGCTGCCTCCTCTTCTGTCTGCTTGGAAGTCGCCACAGCCCACTGCGTGGTTTCTGACTCCAACTAGGCTTATGTTTATGGATGCACTTAGCATTTGGCTTGAGAAAATCACAAAGCCAGGAGCTCCAGGGATGCTCACCATGCGAAAGGAAGGCCAAGTTCAGTACGGTATAGCCAAAACCTTGCTGCCTCTTCTTCTTTCTGATTGGAACTCACCACAGCCAATGCCCGATTTCTGGCTCAAACTATGTTTCGGGTTAGGGTTAGGGTTCCGCCTAGGGTTAGGCTTGAGAAAACCACAAAGCCAGGAGCTCCAGGGACACTCACCCTGCTACAGTCAGGCCAAGGTGAGCACAGTACAGCCAAAACCTTGCTGCCTCCTCTTCTTCCTTGAGATTGGAACTCGCCACAGCCCAATGCCCGATTTCTGGCTCAAACTACGGTTAGGGTTAGGGTTAGGGTTCCGCCTAGGGTTAGGGTTGAGAAAACCACAAAGCCAGGAGCTCCAGGGACACACACCATGCGAAAGGCAGGCCAAGTTGAGTACGGTACAGCCAAAACCTTGCTGCCTCCTCTTCTTTCTGCTTGGAACTCACCATAGCCCACGGTGTGATTTCTGACGCACGCCTGGCATATGGTTATGGATACACCAAGAGTTAGACTTGAGAAAACCACAAAGCCAGGAGCTCCAGGGACGCTCACCATGCGAAAGGCAGGCCAAGGTGAGCGCAGTACAGCCAAAACCTTGCCGTCTCCTCTTCTTTCTGCTTGGAAGTCGCCACAGCCCACTGTGTGGTTTCTGACTCCAACTAGGCTTATGGTTATGGATACACCTAGAGTTAGGCTTGAGAAAACCACAAAGCCAGGAGCTCCAGGGATACTCAACCTGCTACAGTCAGGCCAAGGTGAGCACAGTACAGCCAAAACCTTGCTGCCTCCTCTTCTTCCTTGAGATTGGAACTCACCACAGCCCAATGCCCGATTTCTGGCTCAAACTACGGTTAGGGTTAGGTTAGGGTTCCGCCTAGGGTTAGGGTTGAGAAAACCACAAAGCCAGGAGCTCCAGGGACACACACCATGCGAAAGGCAGGCCAAGTTGAGTACGGTACAGCCAAAACCTTGCTGCCTCCTCTTCTTTCTGCTTGGAACTCACCATAGCCCACGGTGTGATTTCTGACGCACGCCTGGCATATGGTTATGGATACACCAAGAGTTAGACTTGAGAAAACCACAAAGCCAGGAGCTCCAGGGATGCTCACCATGCCAAAGGATGGCCAAGCTGAGCACAGTATAGCCAAAACCTTGCTCCCTCTTCTTCTTTCTGATTGGAACTCACCACAGCTCAATGCTCGATTCCTGGCTCAAACTATGTTTCGGGTTAGGGTTAGGGTTCCGCCTAGGGTTAGGGTTGAGAAAACCACAAAGCCAGGAGCTCCAGGGACACACACCATGCGAAAGGCAGGCCAAGTTGAGTACGGTACAGCCAAAACCTTGCTGCCTCCTCTTCTGTCTGCTTGGAACTCGCCATAGCCCACGGTGTGATTTCTGACGCACGCTTGGTGTATGGTTATGGATACACCTAGAGTTAGGGTTGAGAAAACCACAAAGCCAGGAGCTCCAGGGACACTCACCATGCGAAAGTCAGGCCAAGCTGAGCGCAGTACAGCCAAAACCTTGCTGCCTCCTCTTCTGTCTGCTTGGAAGTCGCCACAGCCCACTGCGTGGTTTCTGACTCCAACTAGGCTTATGGTTATGGATACACCTAGAGTTAGGCTTGAGAAAACCACAAAGCCAGGAGCTCCAGGGACACACACCATGCGAAAGGCAGGCCAAGTTGAGTACGGTACAGCCAAAACCTTGCTGCCTCCTCTTCTTTCTGCTTGGAAGTCGCCACAGCCCACTGTGTGATTTCTGACGCTCGCTTGGCGTATGGTTATGGATACACCTAGAGTTAGGCTTGAGAAAACCACAAAGCCAGGAGCTCCAGGGACACTCACCATGCGAAAGGCAGGCCAAGCTGAGCGCAGTACAGCCAAAACCTTGCTGCCTCCTCTTCTTTCTGCTTGGAAGTCGCCACAGCCCACTGCGTGGTTTCTGACTCCAACTAGGCTTATGGTTATGGATACACCTAGAGTTAGGCTTGAGAAAACCACAAAGCCAGGAGCTCCAGGGATACTCACCCTGCTACAGTCAGGCCAAGGTGAGCACAGTACAGCCAAAACCTTGCTGCCTCCTCTTCTTCCTTGAGATTGGAACTTGCCACAGCCCAATGCCCGATTTCTGGCTCAAACTACGGTTAGGGTTAGGGTTAGGGTTCCGCCTAGGGTTAGGGTTGAGAAAACCACAAAGCCAGGAGCTCCAGGGACACACACCATGCGAAAGGCAGGCCAAGTTGAGTACGGTACAGCCAAAACCTTGCTGCCTCCTCTTCTTTCTGCTTGGAAGTCGCCACAGCCCACTGCGTGGTTTCTGACTCCAACTAGGCTTATGGTTATGGATACACCTAGAGTTAGGCTTGAGAAAACCACAAAGCCAGGAGCTCCAGGGACACTCACCATGCGAAAGGCAGGCCAAGGTGAGCGCAGTACAGCCAAAACCTTGCTGCCTCCTCTTCTTTCTGCTTGGAAGTCACCACAGCCCACTGCGTGGTTTCTGACTCCAACTAGGCTTATGGTTATGGATACACCTAGAGTTAGGCTTGAGAAAACCACAAAGCCAGGAGCTCCAGGGATACTCACCCTGCTACAGTCAGGCCAAGGTGAGCACAGTACAGCCAAAACCTTGCTGCCTCCTCTTCTTCCTTGAGATTGGAACTCGCCACAGCCCAATGCCCGATTTCTGGCTCAAACTACGGTTAGGGTTAGGGTTAGGGTTCCGCCTAGGGTTAGGGTTGAGAAAACCACAAAGCCAGGAGCTCCAGGGACACACACCATGCGAAAGGCAGGCCAAGTTGAGTACGGTACAGCCAAAACCTTGCTACCTCCTCTTCTTTCTGCTTGGAACTCACCATAGCCCACGGTGTGATTTCTGACGCACGCCTGGCATATGGTTATGGATACACCAAGAGTTAGACTTGAGAAAACCACAAAGCCAGGAGCTCCAGGGACGCTCACCATGCGAAAGGCAGGCCAAGGTGAGCGCAGTACAGCCAAAACCTTGCCGTCTCCTCTTGTGTCTGCTTGGAAGTCGCCACAGCCCACTGTGTGATTTCTGACGCACATTATGCTTATGGTTATCCATGCACCTAGAGTTAGGCTTGAGAAAACCACAAGGCCAGGACCACCAGGGATGCTCACCATGCCAAAGGCAGGCCAAGGTGAGCACGGTATAGCCAAAACCTTGCTCCCTCTTCTTCTTTCTGATTGGAACTCACCACAGCCCAATGCTCGATTCCTGGCTCAAACTACGGTTAGGGTTAGGGTTAGGGTTCCGCCTAGGGTTAGGGTTGAGAAAACCACAAAGCCAGGAGCTCCAGGGACGCTCACCATGCGAAAGGCAGGCCAAGGTGAGCGCAGTACAGCCAAAACCTTGCTGCCTCCTCTTCTGTCTGCTTGGAAGTCGCCACAGCCCACTGTGTGATTTCTGACGCACATTATGCTTATGGTTATCCATGCACCTAGCATTAGGGTTGAGAAAACCACAAGGCCAGGACCACCAGGGATGCTCACCATGCCAAAGGCAGGCCAAGGTGAGCACGGTATAGCCAAAACCTTGCTCCCTCTTCTTCTTTCTGATTGGAACTCACCACAGCCCAATGCTCAATTCCTGGCTCAAACTACGGTTAGGGTTAGGGTTAGGGTTCCGCCTAGGGTTAGGGTTGAGAAAACCACAAAGCCAGGAGCTCCAGGGACACACACCATGCGAAAGGCAGGCCAAGTTGAGTACGGTACAGCCAAAACCTTGCTGCCTCCTCTTCTTTCTGCTTGGAAGTCGCCACAGCCCACTGCGTGGTTTCTGACTCCAACTAGGCTTATGGTTATGGATACACCTAGAGTTAGGCTTGAGAAAACCACAAAGCCAGGAGCTCCAGGGATACTCACCCTGCTACAGTCAGGCCAAGGTGAGCACAGTACAGCCAAAACCTTGCTGCCTCCTCTTCTTCCTTGAGATTGGAACTCGCCACAGCCCAATGCCCGATTTCTGGCTCAAACTACGGTTAGGGTTAGGGTTAGGGTTCCGCCTAGGGTTAGGGTTGAGAAAACCACAAAGCCAGGAGCTCCAGGGACACACACCATGCAAAAGGCAGGCCAAGGTGAGCGCAGTACAGCCAAAACCTTGCCGTCTCCTCTTGTGTCTGCTTGGAAGTCGCCACAGCCCACTGTGTGGTTTCTGACTCCAACTAGGCTTATGGTTATGGATACACCTAGAGTTAGGCTTGAGAAAACCACAAAGCCAGGAGCTCCAGGGATACTCACCCTGCTACAGTCAGGCCAAGGTGAGCACAGTACAGCCAAAACCTTGCTGCCTCCTCTTCTTCCTTGAGATTGGAAGTCACCACAGCCCAATGCCCGATTCCTGGCTCAAACTACGGTTAGGGTTAGGGTTAGGGTTCCGCCTAGGGTTAGGGTTGAGAAAACCACAAAGCCAGGAGCTCCAGGGACACACACCATGCGAAAGGCAGGCCAAGGTGAGCGCAGTACAGCCAAAACCTTGCCGTCTCCTCTTGTGTCTGCTTGGAAGTCGCCACAGCCCACTGTGTGATTTCTGACGCACATTATGCTTATGGTTATCCATGCACCTAGCATTAGGGTTGAGAAAACCACAAGGCCAGGTCCACCAGGGATGCTCACCATGCCAAAGGCAGGCCAAGGTGAGCACGGTATAGCGAAAACCTTGCTCCCTCTTCTTCTTTCTGATTGGAACTCACCACAGCCCAATGCTCGATTCCTGGCTCAAACTACGGTTAGGGTTAGGGTTAGGGTTCCGCCTAGGGTTAGGGTTGAGAAAACCACAAAGCCAGGAGCTCCAGGGACACACACCATGCGAAAGGCAGGCCAAGGTGAGCGCAGTACAGCCAAAACCTTGCCGTCTCCTCTTGTGTCTGCTTGGAAGTCGCCACAGCCCACTGTGTGATTTCTGACGCACATTATGCTTATGGTTATCCATGCACCTAGCATTAGGGTTGAGAAAACCACAAGGCCAGGACCACCAGGGATGCTCACCATGCCAAAGGCAGGCCAAGGTGAGCACGGTATAGCCAAAACCTTGCTCCCTCTTCTTCTTTCTGATTGGAACTCACCACAGCCCAATGCCCGATTCCTGGCTCAAACTACGGTTAGGGTTAGGGTTAGGGTTCCGCCTAGGGTTAGGGTTGAGAAAACCACAAAGCCAGGAGCTCCAGGGATACTCACCCTGCTACAGTCAGGCCAAGGTGAGCACAGTACAGCCAAAACCTTGCTGCCTCCTCTTCTTTCTGCTTGGAAGTCGCCACAGCCCACTGCGTGGTTTCTGACTCCAACTAGGCTTATGGTTATGGATACACCTAGAGTTAGGCTTGAGAAAACCACAAAGCCAGGAGCTCCAGGGATACTCACCCTGCTACAGTCAGGCCAAGGTGAGCACAGTACAGCCAAAACCTTGCTGCCTCCTCTTCTTCCTTGAGATTGGAAGTCACCACAGCCCAATGCCCGATTTCTGGCTCAAACTACGGTTAGGGTTAGGGTTAGGGTTCCGCCTAGGGTTAGGGTTGAGAAAACCACAAAGCCAGGAGCTCCAGGGACACACACCATGCAAAAGGCAGGCCAAGGTGAGCGCAGTACAGCCAAAACCTTGCCGTCTCCTCTTGTGTCTGCTTGGAAGTCGCCACAGCCCACTGTGTGATTTCTGACGCACATTATGCTTATGGTTATCCATGCACCTAGCATTAGGGTTGAGAAAACCACAAGGCCAGGACCACCAGGGATGCTCACCATGCCAAAGGCAGGCCAAGGTGAGCACGGTATAGCCAAAACCTTGCTCCCTCTTCTTCTTTCTGATTGGAACTCACCACAGCCCAATGCTCGATTCCTGGCTCAAACTACGGTTAGGGTTAGGGTTAGGGTTCCGCCTAGGGTTAGGGTTGAGAAAACCACAAAGCCAGGAGCTCCAGGGACACACACCATGCGAAAGGCAGGCCAAGGTGAGCGCAGTACAGCCAAAACCTTGCCGTCTCCTCTTCTGTCTGCTTGGAAGTCGCCACGGCCCACTGTGTGGTTTCTGACTCCAACTAGGCTTATGGTTATGGATACACCTAGAGTTAGGCTTGAGAAAACCACAAAGCCAGGAGCTCCAGGGATACTCACCCTGCTACAGTCAGGCCAAGGTGAGCACAGTACAGCCAAAACCTTGCTGCCTCCTCTTCTTCCTTGAGATTGGAAGTCACCACAGCCCAATGCCCGATTCCTGGCTCAAACTACGGTTAGGGTTAGGGTTAGGGTTCCGCCTAGGGTTAGGGTTGAGAAAACCACAAAGCCAGGAGCTCCAGGGACACACACCATGCGAAAGGCAGGCCAAGGTGAGCGCAGTACAGCCAAAACCTTGCCGTCTCCTCTTCTGTCTGCTTGGAAGTCGCCACAGCCCACTGTGTGATTTCTGACGCACATTATGCTTATGGTTATCCATGCACCTAGCATTAGGGTTGAGAAAACCACAAGGCCAGGTCCACCAGGGATGCTCACCATGCCAAAGGCAGGCCAAGGTGAGCACGGTATAGCGAAAACCTTGCTCCCTCTTCTTCTTTCTGATTGGAACTCACCACAGCCCAATGCTCGATTCATGGCTCAAACTACGGTTAGGGTTAGGGTTAGGGTTCCGCCTAGGGTTAGGGTTGAGAAAACCACAAAGCCAGGAGCTCCAGGGACACACACCATGCGAAAGGCAGGCCAAGTTGAGCGCAGTACAGCCAAAACCTTGCCGTCTCCTCTTGTGTCTGCTTGGAAGTCGCCACAGCCCACTGTGTGATTTCTGACGCACATTATGCTTATGGTTATCCATGCACCTAGCATTAGGGTTGAGAAAACCACAAGGCCAGGACCACCAGGGATGCTCACCATGCCAAAGGCAGGCCAAGGTGAGCACGGTATAGCCAAAACCTTGCTCCCTCTTCTTCTTTCTGATTGGAACTCACCACAGCCCAATGCTCGATTCCTGGCTCAAACTACGGTTAGGGTTAGGGTTAGGGTTCCGCCTAGGGTTAGGGTTGAGAAAACCACAAAGCCAGGAGCTCCAGGGATACTCACCCTGCTACAGTCAGGCCAAGGTGAGCGCAGTAAAGCCAAAACCTTGCTGCCTCCTCTTCTTCCTTGAGATTGGAACTCACCACAGCCCAATGCCCGATTTCTGGCTCAAACTACGGTTAGGGTTAGGGTTACGCCTAGGGTTAGGGTTGAGAAAACCACAAAGCCAGGAGCTCCAGGGACACACACCATGCGAAAGGCAGGCCAAGTTGAGTACGGTACAGCCAAAACCTTGCTGCCTCCTCTTCTTTCTGCTTGGAACTCACCATAGCCCACGGTGTGATTTCTGACGCACGCCTGGCATATGGTTATGGATACACCAAGAGTTAGACTTGAGAAAACCACAAAGCCAGGAGCTCCAGGGACGCTCACCATGCGAAAGTCAGGCCAAGCTGAGCGCAGTACAGCCAAAATATTGCTGCCTCCTCTTCTTTCTGCTTGGAAGTCACCACAGCCCACTGTGTGATTTCTGACTCCAACTAGGCTTATGGTTATGGATACACCTAGAGTTAGGCTTGAGAAAACCACAAAGCCAGGAGCTCCAGGGATACTCACCCTGCTACAGTCAGGCCAAGGTGAGCACAGTACAGCCAAAACCTTGCTGCCTCCTCTTCTTCCTTGAGATTGGAACTCGCCACAGCCCAATGCCCGATTTCTGGCTCAAACTACGGTTAGGGTTAGGGTTAGGGTTCCGCCTAGGGTTAGGCTTGAGAAAACCACAAAGCCAGGAGCTCCAGGGATACTCACCCTGCTACAGTCAGGCCAAGCTGAGCGCAGTAAAGCCAAAACCTTGCTGCCTCCTCTTCTTCCTTGAGATTGGAACTCACCACAGCCCAATGCCCGATTTCTGGCTCAAACTACGGTTAGGGTTAGGGTTCCGCCTAGGGTTAGGGTTGAGAAAACCACAAAGCCAGGAGCTCCAGGGACACACACCATGCGAAAGGCAGGCCAAGTTGAGTACGGTACAGCCAAAACCTTGCTGCCTCCTCTTCTTTCTGCTTGGAACTCACCATAGCCCACGGTGTGATTTCTGACGCACGCCTGGCATATGGTTATGGATACACCAAGAGTTAGACTTGAGAAAACCACAAAGCCAGGAGCTCCAGGGACGCTCACCATGCGAAAGGCAGGCCAAGGTGAGCGCAGTACAGCCAAAACCTTGCCGTCTCCTCTTCTGTCTGCTTGGAAGTCGCCACAGCCCACTGTGTGATTTCTGACGCACATTATGCTTATGGTTATCCATGCACCTAGCATTAGGGTTGAGAAAACCACAAGGCCAGGACCACCAGGGATGCTCACCATGCCAAAGGCAGGCCAAGGTGAGCACGGTATAGCAAAAACCTTGCTCCCTCTTCTTCTTTCTGATTGGAACTCACCACAGCCCAATGCTCGATTCCTGGCTCAAACTACGGTTAGGGTTAGGGTTAGGGTTCCGCCTAGGGTTAGGGTTGAGAAAACCACAAAGCCAGGGGCTCCAGGGACGCTCACCATGCGAAAGGCAGGCCAAGGTGAGCGCAGTACAGCCAAAACCTTGCCGTCTCCTCTTGTGTCTGCTTGGAAGTCGCCACAGCCCACTGTGTGATTTCTGACGCACATTATGCTTATGGTTATCCATGCACCTAGAGTTAGGCTTGAGAAAACCACAAGGCCAGGACCACCAGGGATGCTCACCATGCCAAAGGCAGGCCAAGGTGAGCACGGTATAGCCAAAACCTTGCTCCCTCTTCTTCTTTCTGATTGGAACTCACCACAGCCCAATGCTCGATTCCTGGCTCAAACTACGGTTAGGGTTAGGGTTGGGGTTCCGCCTAGGGTTAGGGTTGAGAAAACCACAAAGCCAGGAGCTCCAGGGACACACACCATGCGAAAGGCAGGCCAAGGTGAGTACGGTACAGCCAAAACCTTGCTGCCTCCTCTTCTTTCTGCTTGGAAGTCGCCACAGCCCACTGCGTGGTTTCTGACTCCAACTAGGCTTATGGTTATGGATACACCTAGAGTTAGGCTTGAGAAAACCACAAAGCCAGGAGCTCCAGGGACACACACCATGCGAAAGGCAGGCCAAGTTGAGTACGGTACAGCCAAAACCTTGCTGCCTCCTCTTCTTTCTGCTTGGAAGTCGCCACAGCCCACTGCGTGGTTTCTGACTCCAACTAGGCTTATGGTTATGGATACACCAAGAGTTAGACTTGAGAAAACCACAAAGCCAGGAGCTCCAGGGACGCTCACCATGCGAAAGGCAGGCCAAGGTGAGCGCAGTACAGCCAAAACCTTGCCGCCTCCTCTTCTTCCTTGAGATTGGAACTCGCCACAGCCCAATGCCCGATTTCTGGCTCAAACTACGGTTAGGGTTAGGGTTAGGGTTCCGCCTAGGGTTAGGGTTGAGAAAACCACAAAGCCAGGAGCTCCAGGGACACACACCATGCGAAAGGCAGGCCAAGTTGAGTACGGTACAGCCAAAACCTTGCTGCCTCCTCTTCTTTCTGCTTGGAACTCACCATAGCCCACGGTGTGATTTCTGACGCACGCCTGGCATATGGTTATGGATACACCTAGAGTTAGACTTGAGAAAACCACAAAGCCAGGAGCTCCAGGGACGCTCACCATGCCAAAGGCAGGTCAAGGTGAGCGCAGCACAGCCAAAACCTTGCCGTCTCCTCTTCTGTCTGCTTGGAAGTCGCCACAGCCCACTGTGTGATTTCTGACGCACACTAGGCTTATGTTTATGGATGCACTTAGCATTTGGCTTGAGAAAATCACAAAGCCAGGAGCTCCAGGGACGCTCACCATGCGAAAGGAAGGCCAAGTTGAGTACGGTATAGCCAAAACCTTGCTCCCTCTTCTTCTTTCTAATTGGAACTCACCACAGCCAATGCCCGATTTCTGGCTCAAACTATGTTTCGGGTTAGGGTTAGGGTTCCGCCTAGGGTTAGGGTTGAGAAAACCACAAAGCCAGGAGCTCCAGGGACACACACCATGCGAAAGGCAGGCCAAGTTGAGTACGGTACAGCCAAAACCTTGCTGCATCCTCTTCTTTCTGCTTGGAACTCGCCATAGCCCACGGTGTGATTTCTGACGTACGCCTGGCATATGTTTATGGATACACCTAGAGTTAGACTTGAGAAAACCACAAAGCCAGGAGCTCCAGGGACGCTCACCATGCAAAAGGCAGGTCAAGGTGAGCGCAGTACAGCCAAAACCTTGCCGTCTCCTCTTCTGTCTGCTTGGAACTCGCCACAGCCCACTGTGTGATTTCTGACGCACACTAGGCTTATGTTTATGGATGCACTTAGCATTTGGCTTGAGAAAATCACAAAGCCAGGAGCTCCAGGGACGCTCACCATGCGAAAGGAAGGCCAAGTTCAGTACGGTATAGCCAAAACCTTGCTCCCTCTTCTTCTTTCTGATTGGAACTCACCACAGCCAATGCCCTATTTCTGGCTCAAACTATGTTTAGGGTTAGGGTTAGGGTTCCGCCTAGGGTTAGGCTTGAGAAAAACACAAAGCCAGGAGCTCCAGGGACACTCACCCTGCTACAGTCAGGCCAAGTTGAGTACGGTACAGCCAAAACCTTGCTGCCTCCTCTTCTTCCTTGAGATTGGAACTAGCCACAGCCCAATGCCCGATTTCTGGCTCAAACTACGGTTAGGGTTAGGGTTAGGGTTAGGGTTAGGGTTAGGGTTAGGGTTAGGGTTAGGGTTAGGGTTCCGCCTAGGGTTAGGGTTGAGAAAACCACAAAGCCAGGAGCTCCAGGGACACACACCATGCGAAAGGCAGGCCAAGTTGAGTACGGTACAGCCAAAACCTTGCTGCCTCCTCTTCTTTCTGCTTGGAAGTCGCCATAGCCCACGGTGTGATTTCTGACGCACATTATGCTTATGGTTATCCATGCACCTAGCATTAGGCTTGAGAAAACCACAAAGCCAGGACCACCAGGGATACTCACCATGCCAAAGGCAGGCCAAGCTGAGCACAGTATAGCCAAAACCTTGCTCCCTCTTCTTCTTTCTGATTGGAACTCACCACAGCCCAATGCTCGATTCCTGGCTCAAACTACGGTTAGGGTTAGGGTTAGGGTTCCGCCTAGGGTTAGGGTTGAGAAAACCACAAAGCCAGGAGCTCCAGGGACACACACCATGCGAAAGTCAGGCCACGCTGAGCGCAGTACAGCCAAAACCTTGCTGCCTCCTCTTCTGTCTGCTTGGAAGTCGCCACAGCCCACTGCGTGGTTTCTGACTCCAACTAGGCTTATGTTTATGGATGCACTTAGCATTTGGCTTGAGAAAATCACAAAGCCAGGAGCTCCAGGGACGCTCACCATGCGAAAGGAAGGCCAAGTTCAGTACGGTATAGCCAAAACCTTGCTGCCTCTTCTTCTTTCTGATTGGAACTCACCACAGCCAATGCCCGATTTCTGGCTCAAACTATGTTTCGGGTTAGGGTTAGGGTTCCGCCTAGGGTTAGGCTTGAGAAAACCACAAAGCCAGGAGCTCCAGGGACACTCACCCTGCTACAGTCAGGCCAAGGTGAGCACAGTACAGCCAAAACCTTGCTGCCTCCTCTTCTTCCTTGAGATTGGAACTCGCCACAGCCCAATGCCCGATTTCTGGCTCAAACTACGGTTAGGGTTAGGGTTAGGGTTCCGCCTAGGGTTAGGGTTGAGAAAACCACAAAGCCAGGAGCTCCAGGGACACACACCATGCGAAAGGCAGGCCAAGTTGAGTACGGTACAGCCAAAACCTTGCTGCCTCCTCTTCTTTCTGCTTGGAACTCACCATAGCCCACGGTGTGATTTCTGACGCACGCCTGGCATATGGTTATGGATACACCAAGAGTTAGACTTGAGAAAACCACAAAGCCAGGAGCTCCAGGGACGCTCACCATGCGAAAGGCAGGCCAAGGTGAGCGCAGTACAGCCAAAACCTTGCCGTCTCCTCTTCTTTCTGCTTGGAAGTCGCCACAGCCCACTGTGTGGTTTCTGACTCCAACTAGGCTTATGGTTATGGATACACCTAGAGTTAGGCTTGAGAAAACCACAAAGCCAGGAGCTCCAGGGATACTCAACCTGCTACAGTCAGGCCAAGGTGAGCACCGTACAGCCAAAACCTTGCTGCCTCCTCTTCTTCCTTGAGATTGGAACTCACCACAGCCCAATGCCCGATTTCTGGCTCAAACTACGGTTAGGGTTAGGTTAGGGTTCCGCCTAGGGTTAGGGTTGAGAAAACCACAAAGCCAGGAGCTCCAGGGACACACACCATGCGAAAGGCAGGCCAAGTTGAGTACGGTACAGCCAAAACCTTGCTGCCTCCTCTTCTTTCTGCTTGGAACTCACCATAGCCCACGGTGTGATTTCTGACGCACGCCTGGCATATGGTTATGGATACACCAAGAGTTAGACTTGAGAAAACCACAAAGCCAGGAGCTCCAGGGATGCTCACCATGCCAAAGGATGGCCAAGCTGAGCACAGTATAGCCAAAACCTTGCTCCCTCTTCTTCTTTCTGATTGGAACTCACCACAGCTCAATGCTCGATTCCTGGCTCAAACTATGTTTCGGGTTAGGGTTAGGGTTCCGCCTAGGGTTAGGGTTGAGAAAACCACAAAGCCAGGAGCTCCAGGGACACACACCATGCGAAAGGCAGGCCAAGTTGAGTACGGTACAGCCAAAACCTTGCTGCCTCCTCTTCTGTCTGCTTGGAACTCGCCATAGCCCACGGTGTGATTTCTGACGCACGCTTGGTGTATGGTTATGGATACACCTAGAGTTAGGGTTGAGAAAACCACAAAGCCAGGAGCTCCAGGGACACTCACCATGCGAAAGTCAGGCCAAGCTGAGCGCAGTACAGCCAAAACCTTGCTGCCTCCTCTTCTGTCTGCTTGGAAGTCGCCACAGCCCACTGCGTGGTTTCTGACTCCAACTAGGCTTATGGTTATGGATACACCTAGAGTTAGGCTTGAGAAAACCACAAAGCCAGGAGCTCCAGGGACACACACCATGCGAAAGGCAGGCCAAGTTGAGTACGGTACAGCCAAAACCTTGCTGCCTCCTCTTCTTTCTGCTTGGAAGTCGCCACAGCCCACTGTGTGATTTCTGACGCTCGCTTGGCGTATGGTTATGGATACACCTAGAGTTAGGCTTGAGAAAACCACAAAGCCAGGAGCTCCAGGGACACTCACCATGTGAAAGGCAGGCCAAGGTGAGCGCAGTACAGCCAAAACCTTGCTCCCTCCTCTTCTTTCTGCTTGGAACTCACCACAGCCCACTGTGTGATTTCTGACGCTCGCTTGGTGTATGGTTATGGATACACCTAAAGTTAGGCTTGAGAAAACCACAAAGCCAGGAGCTCCAGGGACACTCACCATGCGAAAGGCAGGCCAAGTTGAGTACGGTACAGCCAAAACCTTGCCGCCTCCTCTTCTTTCTGCTTGGAACTCGCTGCAGCCCACTGCCTGATTTCTGACTCAAACTAGTCTTATGGTTATGGATGCACCTAGAGTTAGGCTTGAGAAAACCACAAAGCCAGGAGCTCCAGGGATATACACCATTCAAAAGTCAGGCCAAGGTGAGCACAGTACAGCCAAAACCTTGCTGCCTCCTCTTCTTCCTTCAGATTGGAACTCGCCACAGCCAATGCCCGATTTCTGGCTCAAACTAGTGTTAGGGTTCTGCCTAGGGTTCGGGTTGAGAAAACCACAAAGCCAGGAGCTCCAGGGACACACACCATGCGAAAGGCAGGCCAAGTTGAGTACGGTACAGCCAAAACCTTGCTGCCTCCTCTTCTTTCTGCTTGCAACTCGCCATAGCCCACGGTGTGATTTCTGACGCACGCCTGGCATATGTTTATGGATACACCAAGAGTTAGACTTGAGAAAACCACAAAGCCAGGAGCTCCAGGGACGCTCACCATGCAAAAGGCAGGTCAAGGTGAGCGCAGTACAGCCAAAACCTTGCCGTCTCCTCTTCTGTCTGCTTGGAAGTCGCCACAGCCCACTGTGTGATTTCTGACGCACACTAGGCTTATGTTTATGGATGCACTTAGCATTTGGCTTGAGAAAATCACAAAGCCAGGAGCTCCAGGGACGCTCACCATGCGAAAGGAAGGCCAAGTTCAGTACGGTATAGCCAAAACCTTGCTCCCTCTTCTTCTTTCTGATTGGAACTCACCACAGCCAATGCCCGATTTCTGGCTCAAACTATGTTTCGGGTTAGGGTTAGGGTTCCGCCTAGGGTTAGGCTTGAGAAAACCACAAAGCCAGGAGCTCCAGGGATACTCACCCTGCTACAGTCAGGCCAAGGTGAGCACAGTACAGCCAAAACCTTGCTGCCTCTTCTTCTTTCTGCTCGGAAGTTGCCACAGCCCACTGTGTGATTTCTGACGCACACTAGGCTTATGTTTATGGATGCACTTAGCATTTGGCTTGAGAAAATCACAAAGCCAGGAGCTCCAGGGACGCTCACCATGCGAAAGGAAGGCCAAGTTGAGTACGGTATAGCCAAAACCTTGCTCCCTCTTCTTCTTTCTGATTGGAACTCACCACAGCCAATGCCCGATTTCTGGCTCAAACTATGTTTCGGGTTAGGGTTAGGGTTCCGCCTAGGGTTAGGGTTGAGAAAACCACAAAGCCAGGAGCTCCAGGGAAACTCACCCTGCTACAGTCAGGCCAAGGTGAGCACAGTACAGCCAAAACCTTGCTGCCTCTTCTTCTTTCTGCTCGGAAGTTGCCACAGCCCACTGTGTGATTTCTGACGCACACTAGGTTTATGTTTATGGATGCACTTAGCATTAGGGTTGAGAAAACCACAAAGCCAGGAGCTCCAGGGATACTCACCATGCAAAAGGCAGGCCATGCTGAGCACGGTATAGCCAAAACCTTGCTCCCTCTTCTTCTTTCTGATTGGAACTCACCACAGCCCAATGCCCGATTCCTGGCTCAAACTACGGTTAGGGTTAGGGTTAGGGTTACACCTAGGGTTAGGGTTGAGAAAACCACAAAGCCAGGAGCTCCAGGGACACACACCATGCGAAAGGCAGGCCACGCTGAGCGCAGTACAGCCAAAACCTTGCTGCCTCCTCTTCTGTCTGCTTGGAAGTCGCCACAGCCCACTGCGTGGTTTCTGACTCTAACTAGGCTTATGGTTATGGATACACCTAGAGTTAGGCTTGAGAAAACCACAAAGCCAGGAGCTCCAGGGACACACACCATGCGAAAGGCAGGCCAAGTTGAGTACGGTACAGCCAAAACCTTGCTGCCTCCTCTTCTTTCTGCTTGGAAGTCGCCACAGCCCACTGTGTGATTTCTGACGCACATTATGCTTATGGTTATCCATGCACCTAGCATTAGGGTTGAGAAAACCACAAGGCCAGGACCACCAGGGATGCTCACCATGCCAAAGGCAGGCCAAGGTGAGCACGGTATAGCCAAAACCTTGCTCCCTCTTCTTCTTTCTGATTGGAACTCACCACAGCCCAATGCTCGATTCCTGGCTCAAACTACGGTTAGGGTTAGGGTTAGGGTTCCGCCTAGGGTTAGGGTTGAGAAAACCACAAAGCCAGGAGCTCCAGGGACGCTCACCATGCAAAAGGCAGGTCAAGGTGAGCGCAGTACAGCCAAAACCTTGCCGTCTCCTCTTCTGTCTGCTTGGAAGTCGCCACAGCCCACTGTGTGATTTCTGACGCACACTAGGCTTATGTTTATGGATGCACTTAGCATTTGGCTTGAGAAAATCACAAAGCCAGGAGCTCCAGGGACGCTCACCATGCGAAAGGAAGGCCAAGTTCAGTACGGTATAGCCAAAACCTTGCTCCCTCTTCTTCTTTCTGATTGGAACTCACCACAGCCAATGCCCGATTTCTGGCTCAAACTATGTTTCGGGTTAGGGTTAGGGTTCCGCCTAGGGTTAGGCTTGAGAAAACCACAAAGCCAGGAGCTCCAGGGACACTCACCCTGCTACAGTCAGGCCAAGTTGAGCACAGTACAGCCAAAACCTTGCTGCCTCCTCTTCTTCCTTGAGATTGGAACTCACCACAGCCCAATGCCCGATTTCTGGCTCAAACTACGGTTAGGGTTAGGTTAGGGTTCCGCCTAGGGTTAGGGTTGAGAAAACCACAAAGCCAGGAGCTCCAGGGACACACACCATGCGAAAGGCAGGCCAAGTTGAGTACGGTACAGCCAAAACCTTGCTGCCTCCTCTTCTTTCTGCTTGCAACTCACCATAGCCCACGGTGTGATTTCTGACGCACGCCTGGCATATGGTTATGGATACACCAAGAGTTAGACTTGAGAAAACCACAAAGCCAGGAGCTCCAGGGATGCTCACCATGCCAAAGGATGGCCAAGCTGAGCACAGTATAGCCAAAACCTTGCTCCCTCTTCTTCTTTCTGATTGGAACTCACCACAGCTCAATGCTCGATTCCTGGCTCAAACTATGTTTCGGGTTAGGGTTAGGGTTCCGCCTAGGGTTAGGGTTGAGAAAACCACAAAGCCAGGAGCTCCAGGGACACACACCATGCGAAAGGCAGGCCAAGTTGAGTACGGTACAGCCAAAACCTTGCTGCCTCCTCTTCTTTCTGCTTGGAACTCGCCATAGCCCACGGTGTGATTTCTGACGCACGCTTGGTGTATGGTTATGGATACACCTAGAGTTAGGCTTGAGAAAACCACAAAGCCAGGAGCTCCAGGGACACTCACCATGCGAAAGTCAGGCCAAGCTGAGCGCAGTACAGCCAAAACCTTGCTGCCTCCTCTTCTGTCAGCTTGGAAGTCGCCACAGCCCACTGCGTGGTTTCTGACGCACACTAGGCTTATGGTTATGGATACACCTAGAGTTAGGCTTGAGAAAACCACAAAGCCAGGAGCTCCAGGGACACACACCATGCGAAAGGCAGGCCAAGTTGAGTACGGTACAGCCAAAACCTTGCTGCCTCCTCTTCTTTCTGCTTGGAAGTCGCCACAGCCCACTGTGTGATTTCTGACGCACATTATGCTTATGGTTATCCATGCACCTAGCATTAGGGTTGAGAAAACCACAAGGCCAGGACCACCAGGGATGCTCACCATGCCAAAGGCAGGCCAAGGTGAGCACGGTATAGCCAAAACCTTGCTCCCTCTTCTTCTTTCTGATTGGAACTCACCACAGCCCAATGCTCGATTCCTGGCTCAAACTACGGTTAGGGTTAGGGTTAGGGTTCCGCCTAGGGTTAGGGTTGAGAAAACCACAAAGCCAGGAGCTCCAGGGACGCTCACCATGCAAAAGGTAGGTCAAGGTGAGCGCAGTACAGCCAAAACCTTGCCGTCTCCTCTTCTGTCTGCTTGGAAGTCGCCACAGCCCACTGTGTGATTTCTGACGCACACTAGGCTTATGTTTATGGATGCACTTAGCATTTGGCTTGAGAAAATCACAAAGCCAGGAGCTCCAGGGACGCACACCATGCGAAAGGAAGGCCAAGTTCAGTACGGTATAGCCAAAACCTTGCTGCCTCTTCTTCTTTCTGATTGGAACTCACCACAGCCAATGCCCGATTTCTGGCTCAAACTATGGTTCGGGTTAGGGTTAGGGTTCCGCCTAGGGTTAGGCTTGAGAAAAACACAAAGCCAGGAGCTCCAGGGACACTCACCCTGCTACAGTCAGGCCAAGGTGAGCACAGTACAGCCAAAACCTTGCTGCCTCCTCTTCTTCCTTGAGATTGGAACTAGCCACAGCCCAATGCCCGATTTCTGGCTCAAACTACGGTTAGGGTTAGGTTAGGGTTCCGCCTAGGGTTAGGGTTGAGAAAACCACAAAGCCAGGAGCTCCAGGGACACACACCATGCGAAAGGCAGGCCAAGTTGAGTACGGTACAGCCAAAACCTTGCCGCCTCCTCTTCTTTCTGCTTGGAACTCACCATAGCCCACGGTGTGATTTCTGACGCACGCCTGGCATATGGTTATGGATACACCAAGAGTTAGACTTGAGAAAACCACAAAGCCAGGAGCTCCAGGGATACTCACCCTGCTACAGTCAGGCCAAGGTGAGCGCAGT
Organism: Coloeus monedula; assembly: GCF_965178545.1. Classification (NCBI taxonomy): domain Eukaryota; kingdom Metazoa; phylum Chordata; class Aves; order Passeriformes; family Corvidae; genus Coloeus; species Coloeus monedula. The sequence goes on along the minus strand of NC_138782.1, from coordinate 31,773,291 downwards.
ACAGCCAAAACCTTGCTGCCTCTTCTTCTTTCTGCTCGGAAGTTGCCACAGCCCACTGTGTGATTTCTGACGCACACTAGGCTTATGTTTATGGATGCACTTAGCATTTGGCTTGAGAAAATCACAAAGCCAGGAGCTCCAGGGACGCTCACCATGCGAAAGGAAGGCCAAGTTCAGTACGGTATAGCCAAAACCTTGCTCCCTCTTCTTCTTTCTGATTGGAACTCACCACAGCCAATGCCCGATTTCTGGCTCAAACTATGTTTCGGGTTAGGGTTAGGGTTCCGCCTAGGGTTAGGGTTGAGAAAACCACAAAGCCAGGAGCTCCAGGGATACTCACCCTGCTACAGTCAGGCCAAGGTGAGCACAGTACAGCCAAAACCTTGCTGCCTCTTCTTCTTTCTGCTCGGAAGTTGCCACAGCCCACTGTGTGATTTCTGACGCACACTAGGTTTATGTTTATGGATGCACTTAGCATTAGGGTTGAGAAAACCACAAAGCCAGGAGCTCCAGGGATACTCACCATGCAAAAGGCAGGCCATGCTGAGCACGGTATAGCCAAAACCTTGCTCCCTCTTCTTCTTTCTGATTGGAACTCACCACAGCCCAATGCCCGATTCCTGGCTCAAACTACGGTTAGGGTTAGGGTTAGGGTTACACCTAGGGTTAGGGTTGAGAAAACCACAAAGCCAGGAGCTCCAGGGACACACACCATGCGAAAGGCAGGCCACGCTGAGCGCAGTACAGCCAAAACCTTGCTGCCTCCTCTTCTGTCTGCTTGGAAGTCGCCACAGCCCACTGCGTGGTTTCTGACTCTAACTAGGCTTATGGTTATGGATACACCTAGAGTTAGGCTTGAGAAAACCACAAAGCCAGGAGCTCCAGGGACACACACCATGCGAAAGGCAGGCCAAGTTGAGTACGGTACAGCCAAAACCTTGCTGCCTCCTCTTCTTTCTGCTTGGAAGTCGCCACAGCCCACTGTGTGATTTCTGACGCACATTATGCTTATGGTTATCCATGCACCTAGCATTAGGGTTGAGAAAACCACAAGGCCAGGACCACCAGGGATGCTCACCATGCCAAAGGCAGGCCAAGGTGAGCACGGTATAGCCAAAACCTTGCTCCCTCTTCTTCTTTCTGATTGGAACTCACCACAGCTCAATGCTCGATTCCTGGCTCAAACTATGTTTCGGGTTAGGGTTAGGGTTCCGCCTAGGGTTAGGGTTGAGAAAACCACAAAGCCAGGAGCTCCAGGGACACACACCATGCGAAAGGCAGGCCAAGTTGAGTACGGTACAGCCAAAACCTTGCTGCCTCCTCTTCTGTCTGCTTGGAACTCGCCATAGCCCACGGTGTGATTTCTGACGCACGCTTGGTGTATGGTTATGGATACACCTAGAGTTAGGGTTGAGAAAACCACAAAGCCAGGAGCTCCAGGGACACTCACCATGCGAAAGTCAGGCCAAGCTGAGCGCAGTACAGCCAAAACCTTGCTGCCTCCTCTTCTGTCTGCTTGGAAGTCGCCACAGCCCACTGCGTGGTTTCTGACTCCAACTAGGCTTATGGTTATGGATACACCTAGAGTTAGGCTTGAGAAAACCACAAAGCCAGGAGCTCCAGGGACACACACCATGCGAAAGGCAGGCCAAGTTGAGTACGGTACAGCCAAAACCTTGCTGCCTCCTCTTCTTTCTGCTTGGAAGTCGCCACAGCCCACTGTGTGATTTCTGACGCTCGCTTGGCGTATGGTTATGGATACACCTAGAGTTAGGCTTGAGAAAACCACAAAGCCAGGAGCTCCAGGGACACTCACCATGTGAAAGGCAGGCCAAGGTGAGCGCAGTACAGCCAAAACCTTGCTCCCTCCTCTTCTTTCTGCTTGGAACTCACCACAGCCCACTGTGTGATTTCTGACGCTCGCTTGGTGTATGGTTATGGATACACCTAAAGTTAGGCTTGAGAAAACCACAAAGCCAGGAGCTCCAGGGACACTCACCATGCGAAAGGCAGGCCAAGTTGAGTACGGTACAGCCAAAACCTTGCCGCCTCCTCTTCTTTCTGCTTGGAACTCGCTGCAGCCCACTGCCTGATTTCTGACTCAAACTAGTCTTATGGTTATGGATGCACCTAGAGTTAGGCTTGAGAAAACCACAAAGCCAGGAGCTCCAGGGATATACACCATTCAAAAGTCAGGCCAAGGTGAGCACAGTACAGCCAAAACCTTGCTCCCTCTTCTTCCTTCAGATTGGAACTCGCCACAGCCAATGCCCGATTTCTGGCTCAAACTAGTGTTAGGGTTCTGCCTAGGGTTCGGGTTGAGAAAACCACAAAGCCAGGAGCTCCAGGGACACACACCATGCGAAAGGCAGGCCAAGTTGAGTACGGTACAGCCAAAACCTTGCTGCCTCCTCTTCTTTCTGCTTGCAACTCGCCATAGCCCACGGTGTGATTTCTGACGCACGCCTGGCATATGTTTATGGATACACCAAGAGTTAGACTTGAGAAAACCACAAAGCCAGGAGCTCCAGGGACGCTCACCATGCAAAAGGCAGGTCAAGGTGAGCGCAGTACAGCCAAAACCTTGCCGTCTCCTCTTCTGTCTGCTTGGAAGTCGCCACAGCCCACTGTGTGATTTCTGACGCACACTAGGCTTATGTTTATGGATGCACTTAGCATTTGGCTTGAGAAAATCACAAAGCCAGGAGCTCCAGGGACGCTCACCATGCGAAAGGAAGGCCAAGTTCAGTACGGTATAGCCAAAACCTTGCTCCCTCTTCTTCTTTCTGATTGGAACTCACCACAGCCAATGCCCGATTTCTGGCTCAAACTATGTTTCGGGTTAGGGTTAGGGTTCCGCCTAGGGTTAGGCTTGAGAAAACCACAAAGCCAGGAGCTCCAGGGATACTCACCCTGCTACAGTCAGGCCAAGGTGAGCACAGTACAGCCAAAACCTTGCTGCCTCTTCTTCTTTCTGCTCGGAAGTTGCCACAGCCCACTGTGTGATTTCTGACGCACACTAGGTTTATGTTTATGGATGCACTTAGCATTAGGGTTGAGAAAACCACAAAGCCAGGAGCTCCAGGGATACTCACCATGCAAAAGGCAGGCCATGCTGAGCACGGTATAGCCAAAACCTTGCTCCCTCTTCTTCTTTCTGATTGGAACTCACCACAGCCCAATGCCCGATTCCTGGCTCAAACTACGGTTAGGGTTAGGGTTAGGGTTACACCTAGGGTTAGGGTTGAGAAAACCACAAAGCCAGGAGCTCCAGGGACACACACCATGCGAAAGGCAGGCCACGCTGAGCGCAGTACAGCCAAAACCTTGCTGCCTCCTCTTCTGTCTGCTTGGAAGTCGCCACAGCCCACTGCGTGGTTTCTGACTCTAACTAGGCTTATGGTTATGGATACACCTAGAGTTAGGCTTGAGAAAACCACAAAGCCAGGAGCTCCAGGGACACACACCATGCGAAAGGCAGGCCAAGTTGAGTACGGTACAGCCAAAACCTTGCTGCCTCCTCTTCTTTCTGCTTGGAAGTCGCCACAGCCCACTGTGTGATTTCTGACGCACATTATGCTTATGGTTATCCATGCACCTAGCATTAGGGTTGAGAAAACCACAAGGCCAGGACCACCAGGGATGCTCACCATGCCAAAGGCAGGCCAAGGTGAGCACGGTATAGCCAAAACCTTGCTCCCTCTTCTTCTTTCTGATTGGAACTCACCACAGCCCAATGCCCGATTCCTGGCTCAAACTACGGTTAGGGTTAGGGTTAGGGTTCCGCCTAGGGTTAGGGTTGAGAAAACCACAAAGCCAGGAGCTCCAGGGACACACACCATGCGAAAGGCAGGCCAAGTTGAGTACGGTACAGCCAAAACCTTGCTGCCTCCTCTTCTTTCTGCTTGGAACTCACCATAGCCCACGGTGTGATTTCTGACGCACGCCTGGCATATGGTTATGGATACACCAAGAGTTAGACTTGAGAAAACCACAAAGCCAGGAGCTCCAGGGATGCTCACCATGCCAAAGGATGGCCAAGCTGAGCACAGTATAGCCAAAACCTTGCTCCCTCTTCTTCTTTCTGATTGGAACTCACCACAGCTCAATGCTCGATTCCTGGCTCAAACTATGTTTCGGGTTAGGGTTAGGGTTCCGCCTAGGGTTAGGGTTGAGAAAACCACAAAGCCAGGAGCTCCAGGGACACACACCATGCGAAAGGCAGGCCAAGTTGAGTACGGTACAGCCAAAACCTTGCTGCCTCCTCTTCTGTCTGCTTGGAACTCGCCATAGCCCACGGTGTGATTTCTGACGCACGCTTGGTGTATGGTTATGGATACACCTAGAGTTAGGGTTGAGAAAACCACAAAGCCAGGAGCTCCAGGGACACTCACCATGCGAAAGTCAGGCCAAGCTGAGCGCAGTACAGCCAAAACCTTGCTGCCTCCTCTTCTGTCTGCTTGGAAGTCGCCACAGCCCACTGCGTGGTTTCTGACTCCAACTAGGCTTATGGTTATGGATACACCTAGAGTTAGGCTTGAGAAAACCACAAAGCCAGGAGCTCCAGGGACACACACCATGCGAAAGGCAGGCCAAGTTGAGTACGGTACAGCCAAAACCTTGCTGCCTCCTCTTCTTTCTGCTTGGAAGTCGCCACAGCCCACTGTGTGATTTCTGACGCTCGCTTGGCGTATGGTTATGGATACACCTAGAGTTAGGCTTGAGAAAACCACAAAGCCAGGAGCTCCAGGGACACTCACCATGTGAAAGGCAGGCCAAGGTGAGCGCAGTACAGCCAAAACCTTGCTCCCTCCTCTTCTTTCTGCTTGGAACTCACCACAGCCCACTGTGTGATTTCTGACGCTCGCTTGGTGTATGGTTATGGATACACCTAAAGTTAGGCTTGAGAAAACCACAAAGCCAGGAGCTCCAGGGACACTCACCATGCGAAAGGCAGGCCAAGTTGAGTACGGTACAGCCAAAACCTTGCCGCCTCCTCTTCTTTCTGCTTGGAACTCGCTGCAGCCCACTGCCTGATTTCTGACTCAAACTAGTCTTATGGTTATGGATGCACCTAGAGTTAGGCTTGAGAAAACCACAAAGCCAGGAGCTCCAGGGATATACACCATTCAAAAGTCAGGCCAAGGTGAGCACAGTACAGCCAAAACCTTGCTGCCTCCTCTTCTTCCTTCAGATTGGAACTCGCCACAGCCAATGCCCGATTTCTGGCTCAAACTAGTGTTAGGGTTCTGCCTAGGGTTCGGGTTGAGAAAACCACAAAGCCAGGAGCTCCAGGGACACACACCATGCGAAAGGCAGGCCAAGTTGAGTACGGTACAGCCAAAACCTTGCTGCCTCCTCTTCTTTCTGCTTGCAACTCGCCATAGCCCACGGTGTGATTTCTGACGCACGCCTGGCATATGTTTATGGATACACCAAGAGTTAGACTTGAGAAAACCACAAAGCCAGGAGCTCCAGGGACGCTCACCATGCAAAAGGCAGGTCAAGGTGAGCGCAGTACAGCCAAAACCTTGCCGTCTCCTCTTCTGTCTGCTTGGAAGTCGCCACAGCCCACTGTGTGATTTCTGACGCACACTAGGCTTATGTTTATGGATGCACTTAGCATTTGGCTTGAGAAAATCACAAAGCCAGGAGCTCCAGGGACGCTCACCATGCGAAAGGAAGGCCAAGTTCAGTACGGTATAGCCAAAACCTTGCTCCCTCTTCTTCTTTCTGATTGGAACTCACCACAGCCAATGCCCGATTTCTGGCTCAAACTATGTTTCGGGTTAGGGTTAGGGTTCCGCCTAGGGTTAGGCTTGAGAAAACCACAAAGCCAGGAGCTCCAGGGATACTCACCCTGCTACAGTCAGGCCAAGGTGAGCACAGTACAGCCAAAACCTTGCTGCCTCTTCTTCTTTCTGCTCGGAAGTTGCCACAGCCCACTGTGTGATTTCTGACGCACACTAGGCTTATGTTTATGGATGCACTTAGCATTTGGCTTGAGAAAATCACAAAGCCAGGAGCTCCAGGGACGCTCACCATGCGAAAGGAAGGCCAAGTTGAGTACGGTATAGCCAAAACCTTGCTCCCTCTTCTTCTTTCTGATTGGAACTCACCACAGCCAATGCCCGATTTCTGGCTCAAACTATGTTTCGGGTTAGGGTTAGGGTTCCGCCTAGGGTTAGGGTTGAGAAAACCACAAAGCCAGGAGCTCCAGGGAAACTCACCCTGCTACAGTCAGGCCAAGGTGAGCACAGTACAGCCAAAACCTTGCTGCCTCTTCTTCTTTCTGCTCGGAAGTTGCCACAGCCCACTGTGTGATTTCTGACGCACACTAGGTTTATGTTTATGGATGCACTTAGCATTAGGGTTGAGAAAACCACAAAGCCAGGAGCTCCAGGGATACTCACCATGCAAAAGGCAGGCCATGCTGAGCACGGTATAGCCAAAACCTTGCTCCCTCTTCTTCTTTCTGATTGGAACTCACCACAGCCCAATGCCCGATTCCTGGCTCAAACTACGGTTAGGGTTAGGGTTAGGGTTACACCTAGGGTTAGGGTTGAGAAAACCACAAAGCCAGGAGCTCCAGGGACACACACCATGCGAAAGGCAGGCCACGCTGAGCGCAGTACAGCCAAAACCTTGCTGCCTCCTCTTCTGTCTGCTTGGAAGTCGCCACAGCCCACTGCGTGGTTTCTGACGCACACTAGGCTTATGGTTATGGATACACCTAGAGTTAGGCTTGAGAAAACCACAAAGCCAGGAGCTCCAGGGACACACACCATGCGAAAGGCAGGCCAAGTTGAGTACGGTACAGCCAAAACCTTGCTGCCTCCTCTTCTTTCTGCTTGGAAGTCGCCACAGCCCACTGTGTGATTTCTGACGCACATTATGCTTATGGTTATCCATGCACCTAGCATTAGGGTTGAGAAAACCACAAGGCCAGGACCACCAGGGATGCTCACCATGCCAAAGGCAGGCCAAGGTGAGCACGGTATAGCCAAAACCTTGCTCCCTCTTCTTCTTTCTGATTGGAACTCACCACAGCCCAATGCTCAATTCCTGGCTCAAACTACGGTTAGGGTTAGGGTTAGGGTTCCGCCTAGGGTTAGGGTTGAGAAAACCACAAAGCCAGGAGCTCCAGGGACGCTCACCATGCAAAAGGCAGGTCAAGGTGAGCGCAGTACAGCCAAAACCTTGCCGTCTCCTCTTCTGTCTGCTTGGAAGTCGCCACAGCCCACTGTGTGATTTCTGACGCACACTAGGCTTATGTTTATGGATGCACTTAGCATTTGGCTTGAGAAAATCACAAAGCCAGGAGCTCCAGGGACGCTCACCATGCGAAAGGAAGGCCAAGTTCAGTACGGTATAGCCAAAACCTTGCTCCCTCTTCTTCTTTCTGATTGGAACTCACCACAGCCAATGCCCGATTTCTGGCTCAAACTATGTTTCGGGTTAGGGTTAGGGTTCCGCCTAGGGTTAGGCTTGAGAAAACCACAAAGCCAGGAGCTCCAGGGACACTCACCCTGCTACAGTCAGGCCAAGTTGAGCACAGTACAGCCAAAACCTTGCTGCCTCCTCTTCTTCCTTGAGATTGGAACTCACCACAGCCCAATGCCCGATTTCTGGCTCAAACTACGGTTAGGGTTAGGTTAGGGTTCCGCCTAGGGTTAGGGTTGAGAAAACCACAAAGCCAGGAGCTCCAGGGACACACACCATGCGAAAGGCAGGCCAAGTTGAGTACGGTACAGCCAAAACCTTGCTGCCTCCTCTTCTTTCTGCTTGCAACTCACCATAGCCCACGGTGTGATTTCTGACGCACGCCTGGCATATGGTTATGGATACACCAAGAGTTAGACTTGAGAAAACCACAAAGCCAGGAGCTCCAGGGATGCTCACCATGCCAAAGGATGGCCAAGCTGAGCACAGTATAGCCAAAACCTTGCTCCCTCTTCTTCTTTCTGATTGGAACTCACCACAGCTCAATGCTCGATTCCTGGCTCAAACTATGTTTCGGGTTAGGGTTAGGGTTCCGCCTAGGGTTAGGGTTGAGAAAACCACAAAGCCAGGAGCTCCAGGGACACACACCATGCGAAAGGCAGGCCAAGTTGAGTACGGTACAGCCAAAACCTTGCTGCCTCCTCTTCTTTCTGCTTGGAACTCGCCATAGCCCACGGTGTGATTTCTGACGCACGCTTGGTGTATGGTTATGGATACACCTAGAGTTAGGCTTGAGAAAACCACAAAGCCAGGAGCTCCAGGGACACTCACCATGCGAAAGTCAGGCCAAGCTGAGCGCAGTACAGCCAAAACCTTGCTGCCTCCTCTTCTGTCAGCTTGGAAGTCGCCACAGCCCACTGCGTGGTTTCTGACGCACACTAGGCTTATGGTTATGGATACACCTAGAGTTAGGCTTGAGAAAACCACAAAGCCAGGAGCTCCAGGGACACACACCATGCGAAAGGCAGGCCAAGTTGAGTACGGTACAGCCAAAACCTTGCTGCCTCCTCTTCTTTCTGCTTGGAAGTCGCCACAGCCCACTGTGTGATTTCTGACGCACATTATGCTTATGGTTATCCATGCACCTAGCATTAGGGTTGAGAAAACCACAAGGCCAGGACCACCAGGGATGCTCACCATGCCAAAGGCAGGCCAAGGTGAGCACGGTATAGCCAAAACCTTGCTCCCTCTTCTTCTTTCTGATTGGAACTCACCACAGCCCAATGCTCGATTCCTGGCTCAAACTACGGTTAGGGTTAGGGTTAGGGTTCCGCCTAGGGTTAGGGTTGAGAAAACCACAAAGCCAGGAGCTCCAGGGACGCTCACCATGCAAAAGGTAGGTCAAGGTGAGCGCAGTACAGCCAAAACCTTGCCGTCTCCTCTTCTGTCTGCTTGGAAGTCGCCACAGCCCACTGTGTGATTTCTGACGCACACTAGGCTTATGTTTATGGATGCACTTAGCATTTGGCTTGAGAAAATCACAAAGCCAGGAGCTCCAGGGACGCACACCATGCGAAAGGAAGGCCAAGTTCAGTACGGTATAGCCAAAACCTTGCTGCCTCTTCTTCTTTCTGATTGGAACTCACCACAGCCAATGCCCGATTTCTGGCTCAAACTATGGTTCGGGTTAGGGTTAGGGTTCCGCCTAGGGTTAGGCTTGAGAAAAACACAAAGCCAGGAGCTCCAGGGACACTCACCCTGCTACAGTCAGGCCAAGGTGAGCACAGTACAGCCAAAACCTTGCTGCCTCCTCTTCTTCCTTGAGATTGGAACTAGCCACAGCCCAATGCCCGATTTCTGGCTCAAACTACGGTTAGGGTTAGGTTAGGGTTCCGCCTAGGGTTAGGGTTGAGAAAACCACAAAGCCAGGAGCTCCAGGGACACACACCATGCGAAAGGCAGGCCAAGTTGAGTACGGTACAGCCAAAACCTTGCCGCCTCCTCTTCTTTCTGCTTGGAACTCACCATAGCCCACGGTGTGATTTCTGACGCACGCCTGGCATATGGTTATGGATACACCAAGAGTTAGACTTGAGAAAACCACAAAGCCAGGAGCTCCAGGGACACTCACCATGCGAAAGGCAGGCCAAGGTGAGCGCAGTACAGCCAAAACCTTGCCGTCTCCTCTTCTTTCTGCTTGGAAGTCGCCACAGCCCACTGTGTGGTTTCTGACTCCAACTAGGCTTATGGTTATGGATACACCTAGAGTTAGGCTTGAGAAAACCACAAAGCCAGGAGCTCCAGGGATACTCAACCTGCTACAGTCAGGCCAAGGTGAGCACAGTACAGCCAAAACCTTGCTGCCTCCTCTTCTTCCTTGAGATTGGAACTCACCACAGCCCAATGCCCGATTTCTGGCTCAAACTACGGTTAGGGTTAGGTTAGGGTTCCGCCTAGGGTTAGGGTTGAGAAAACCACAAAGCCAGGAGCTCCAGGGACACACACCATGCGAAAGGCAGGCCAAGTTGAGTACGGTACAGCCAAAACCTTGCTGCCTCCTCTTCTTTCTGCTTGGAACTCACCATAGCCCACGGTGTGATTTCTGACGCACGCCTGGCATATGGTTATGGATACACCAAGAGTTAGACTTGAGAAAACCACAAAGCCAGGAGCTCCAGGGATGCTCACCATGCCAAAGGATGGCCAAGCTGAGCACAGTATAGCCAAAACCTTGCTCCCTCTTCTTCTTTCTGATTGGAACTCACCACAGCTCAATGCTCGATTCCTGGCTCAAACTATGTTTCGGGTTAGGGTTAGGGTTCCGCCTAGGGTTAGGGTTGAGAAAACCACAAAGCCAGGAGCTCCAGGGACACACACCATGCGAAAGGCAGGCCAAGTTGAGTACGGTACAGCCAAAACCTTGCTGCCTCCTCTTCTTTCTGCTTGGAACTCGCCATAGCCCACGGTGTGATTTCTGACGCACGCTTGGTGTATGGTTATGGATACACCTAGAGTTAGGCTTGAGAAAACCACAAAGCCAGGAGCTCCAGGGACACTCACCATGCGAAAGTCAGGCCAAGCTGAGCGCAGTACAGCCAAAACCTTGCTGCCTCCTCTTCTGTCAGCTTGGAAGTCGCCACAGCCCACTGCGTGGTTTCTGACGCACACTAGGCTTATGGTTATGGATACACCTAGAGTTAGGCTTGAGAAAACCACAAAGCCAGGAGCTCCAGGGACACACACCATGCGAAAGGCAGGCCAAGTTGAGTACGGTACAGCCAAAACCTTGCTGCCTCCTCTTCTTTCTGCTTGGAAGTCGCCACAGCCCACTGTGTGATTTCTGACTCACATTATGCTTATGGTTATCCATGCACCTAGCATTAGGGTTGAGAAAACCACAAGGCCAGGACCACCAGGGATGCTCACCATGCCAAAGGCAGGCCAAGGTGAGCACGGTATAGCCAAAACCTTGCTCCCTCTTCTTCTTTCTGATTGGAACTCACCACAGCCCAATGCTCGATTCCTGGCTCAAACTACGGTTAGGGTTAGGGTTAGGGTTCCGCCTAGGGTTAGGGTTGAGAAAACCACAAAGCCAGGAGCTCCAGGGACGCTCACCATGCAAAAGGCAGGTCAAGGTGAGCGCAGTACAGCCAAAACCTTGCCGTCTCCTCTTCTGTCTGCTTGGAAGTCGCCACAGCCCACTGTGTGATTTCTGACGCACACTAGGCTTATGTTTATGGATGCACTTAGCATTTGGCTTGAGAAAATCACAAAGCCAGGAGCTCCAGGGACGCACACCATGCGAAAGGAAGGCCAAGTTCAGTACGGTATAGCCAAAACCTTGCTGCCTCTTCTTCTTTCTGATTGGAACTCACCACAGCCAATGCCCGATTTCTGGCTCAAACTATGGTTCGGGTTAGGGTTAGGGTTCCGCCTAGGGTTAGGGTTGAGAAAACCACAAAGCCAGGAGCTCCAGGGACACTCACCCTGCTACAGTCAGGCCAAGGTGAGCACAGTACAGCCAAAACCTTGCTGCCTCCTCTTCTTCCTTGAGATTGGAACTAGCCACAGCCCAATGCCCGATTTCTGGCTCAAACTACGGTTAGGGTTAGGTTAGGGTTCCGCCTAGGGTTAGGGTTGAGAAAACCACAAAGCCAGGAGCTCCAGGGACACACACCATGCGAAAGGCAGGCCAAGGTGAGTACGGTACAGCCAAAACCTTGCTGCCTCCTCTTCTTTCTGCTTGGAACTCACCATAGCCCACGGTGTGATTTCTGACGCACGCCTGGCATATGGTTATGGATACACCAAGAGTTAGACTTGAGAAAACCACAAAGCCAGGAGCTCCAGGGACGCTCACCATGCAAAAGGCAGGCCAAGGTGAGCGCAGTACAGCCAAAACCTTGCCGTCTCCTCTTGTGTCTGCTTGGAAGTCGCCACAGCCCACTGTGTGATTTCTGACGCACATTATGCTTATGGTTATACATGCACCTAGCATTAGGGTTGAGAAAACCACAAGGCCAGGACCACCAGGGATGCTCACCATGCCAAAGGCAGGCCAAGGTGAGCACGGTATAGCCAAAACCTTGCTCCCTCTTCTTCTTTCTGATTGGAACTCACCACAGCCCAATGCTCGATTCCTGGCTCAAACTACGGTTAGGGTTAGGGTTGGGGTTCCGCCTAGGGTTAGGGTTGAGAAAACCACAAAGCCAGGAGCTCCAGGGACACACACCATGCAAAAGGCAGGCCAAGGTGAGTACGGTATAGCCAAAACCTTGCTCCCTCTTCTTCTTTCTGATTGGAACTCACCACAGCCCAATGCCCGATTCCTGGCTCAAACTACGGTTAGGGTTAGGGTTAGGGTTACACCTAGGGTTAGGGTTGAGAAAACCACAAAGCCAGGAGCTCCAGGGACACACACCATGCGAAAGGCAGGCCACGCTGAGCGCAGTACAGCCAAAACCTTGCTGCCTCCTCTTCTGTCTGCTTGGAAGTCGCCACAGCCCACTGCGTGGTTTCTGACGCACACTAGGCTTATGGTTATGGATACACCTAGAGTTAGGCTTGAGAAAACCACAAAGCCAGGAGCTCCAGGGACACACACCATGCGAAAGGCAGGCCAAGTTGAGTACGGTACAGCCAAAACCTTGCTGCCTCCTCTTCTTTCTGCTTGGAAGTCGCCACAGCCCACTGTGTGATTTCTGACGCACATTATGCTTATGGTTATCCATGCACCTAGCATTAGGGTTGAGAAAACCACAAGGCCAGGACCACCAGGGATGCTCACCATGCCAAAGGCAGGCCAAGGTGAGCACGGTATAGCCAAAACCTTGCTCCCTCTTCTTCTTTCTGATTGGAACTCACCACAGCCCAATGCCCGATTTCTGGCTCAAACTACGGTTAGGGTTAGGGTTAGGGTTCCGCCTAGGGTTAGGGTTGAGAAAACCACAAAGCCAGGAGCTCCAGGGACACACACCATGCGAAAGGCAGGCCAAGTTGAGTACGGTACAGCCAAAACCTTGCTGCCTCCTCTTCTTTCTGCTTGCAACTCACCATAGCCCACGGTGTGATTTCTGACGCACGCCTGGCATATGGTTATGGATACACCAAGAGTTAGACTTGAGAAAACCACAAAGCCAGGAGCTCCAGGGATGCTCACCATGCCAAAGGATGGCCAAGCTGAGCACAGTATAGCCAAAACCTTGCTCCCTCCTCTTCTTTCTGATTGGAACTCACCACAGCTCAATGCTCGATTCCTGGCTCAAACTATGTTTCGGGTTAGGGTTAGGGTTCCGCCTAGGGTTAGGGTTGAGAAAACCACAAAGCCAGGAGCTCCAGGGACACACACCATGCGAAAGGCAGGCCAAGTTGAGTACGGTACAGCCAAAACCTTGCTGCCTCCTCTTCTTTCTGCTTGGAACTCGCCATAGCCCACGGTGTGATTTCTGACGCACGCTTGGTGTATGGTTATGGATACACCTAGAGTTAGGCTTGAGAAAACCACAAAGCCAGGAGCTCCAGGGACACTCACCATGCGAAAGTCAGGCCAAGCTGAGCGCAGTACAGCCAAAACCTTGCTGCCTCCTCTTCTGTCAGCTTGGAAGTCGCCACAGCCCACTGCGTGGTTTCTGACGCACACTAGGCTTATGGTTATGGATACACCTAGAGTTAGGCTTGAGAAAACCACAAAGCCAGGAGCTCCAGGGACACACACCATGCGAAAGGCAGGCCAAGTTGAGTACGGTACAGCCAAAACCTTGCTGCCTCCTCTTCTTTCTGCTTGGAAGTCGCCACAGCCCACTGTGTGATTTCTGACGCACATTATGCTTATGGTTATCCATGCACCTAGCATTAGGGTTGAGAAAACCACAAGGCCAGGACCACCAGGGATGCTCACCATGCCAAAGGCAGGCCAAGGTGAGCACGGTATAGCCAAAACCTTGCTCCCTCTTCTTCTTTCTGATTGGAACTCACCACAGCCCAATGCTCGATTCCTGGCTCAAACTACGGTTAGGGTTAGGGTTGGGGTTCCGCCTAGGGTTAGGGTTGAGAAAACCACAAAGCCAGGAGCTCCAGGGACACACACCATGCAAAAGGCAGGCCAAGGTGAGTACGGTATAGCCAAAACCTTGCTCCCTCTTCTTCTTTCTGATTGGAACTCACCACAGCCCAATGCCCGATTCCTGGCTCAAACTACGGTTAGGGTTAGGGTTAGGGTTACACCTAGGGTTAGGGTTGAGAAAACCACAAAGCCAGGAGCTCCAGGGACACACACCATGCGAAAGGCAGGCCACGCTGAGCGCAGTACAGCCAAAACCTTGCTGCCTCCTCTTCTGTCTGCTTGGAAGTCGCCACAGCCCACTGCGTGGTTTCTGACGCACACTAGGCTTATGGTTATGGATACACCTAGAGTTAGGCTTGAGAAAACCACAAAGCCAGGAGCTCCAGGGACACACACCATGCGAAAGGCAGGCCAAGTTGAGTACGGTACAGCCAAAACCTTGCTGCCTCCTCTTCTTTCTGCTTGGAAGTCGCCACAGCCCACTGTGTGATTTCTGACGCACATTATGCTTATGGTTATCCATGCACCTAGCATTAGGGTTGAGAAAACCACAAGGCCAGGACCACCAGGAATGCTCACCATGCCAAAGGCAGGCCAAGGTGAGCACGGTATAGCCAAAACCTTGCTCCCTCTTCTTCTTTCTGATTGGAACTCACCACAGCCCAATGCTCGATTTCTGGCTCAAACTACGGTTAGGGTTAGGGTTAGGGTTCCGCCTAGGGTTAGGGTTGAGAAAACCACAAAGCCAGGAGCTCCAGGGACACACACCATGCGAAAGGCAGGCCAAGTTGAGTACGGTACAGCCAAAACCTTGCTGCCTCCTCTTCTTTCTGCTTGGAACTCACCATAGCCCACGGTGTGATTTCTGACGCACGCCTGGCATATGGTTATGGATACACCAAGAGTTAGACTTGAGAAAACCACAAAGCCAGGAGCTCCAGGGATGCTCACCATGCCAAAGGATGGCCAAGCTGAGCACAGTATAGCCAAAACCTTGCTCCCTCTTCTTCTTTCTGATTGGAACTCACCACAGCTCAATGCTCGATTCCTGGCTCAAACTATGTTTCGGGTTAGGGTTAGGGTTCCGCCTAGGGTTAGGGTTGAGAAAACCACAAAGCCAGGAGCTCCAGGGACACACACCATGCGAAAGGCAGGCCAAGTTGAGTACGGTACAGCCAAAACCTTGCTGCCTCCTCTTCTTTCTGCTTGGAACTCGCCATAGCCCACGGTGTGATTTCTGACGCACGCTTGGTGTATGGTTATGGATACACCTAGAGTTAGGCTTGAGAAAACCACAAAGCCAGGAGCTCCAGGGACACTCACCATGCGAAAGTCAGGCCAAGCTGAGCGCAGTACAGCCAAAACCTTGCTGCCTCCTCTTCTGTCAGCTTGGAAGTCGCCACAGGCCACTGCGTGGTTTCTGACGCACACTAGGCTTATGGTTATGGATACACCTAGAGTTAGGCTTGAGAAAACCACAAAGCCAGGAGCTCCAGGGACACACACCATGCGAAAGGCAGGCCAAGTTGAGTACGGTACAGCCAAAACCTTGCTGCCTCCTCTTCTTTCTGCTTGGAAGTCGCCACAGCCCACTGTGTGATTTCTGACGCACATTATGCTTATGGTTATCCATGCACCTAGCATTAGGGTTGAGAAAACCACAAGGCCAGGACCACCAGGGATGCTCACCATGCCAAAGGCAGGCCAAGGTGAGCACGGTATAGCCAAAACCTTGCTCCCTCTTCTTCTTTCTGATTGGAACTCACCACAGCCCAATGCTCGATTCCTGGCTCAAACTACGGTTAGGGTTAGGGTTAGGGTTCCGCCTAGGGTTAGGGTTGAGAAAACCACAAAGCCAGGAGCTCCAGGGACGCTCACCATGCAAAAGGCAGGTCAAGGTGAGCGCAGTACAGCCAAAACCTTGCCGTCTCCTCTTCTGTCTGCTTGGAAGTCGCCACAGCCCACTGTGTGATTTCTGACGCACACTAGGCTTATGTTTATGGATGCACTTAGCATTTGGCTTGAGAAAATCACAAAGCCAGGAGCTCCAGGGACGCACACCATGCGAAAGGAAGGCCAAGTTCAGTACGGTATAGCCAAAACCTTGCTGCCTCTTCTTCTTTCTGATTGGAACTCACCACAGCCAATGCCCGATTTCTGGCTCAAACTATGGTTCGGGTTAGGGTTAGGGTTCCGCCTAGGGTTAGGGTTGAGAAAACCACAAAGCCAGGAGCTCCAGGGACACACACCCTGCTACAGTCAGGCCAAGGTGAGCACAGTACAGCCAAAACCTTGCTGCCTCCTCTTCTTCCTTGAGATTGGAACTAGCCACAGCCCAATGCCCGATTTCTGGCTCAAACTACGGTTAGGGTTAGGTTAGGGTTCCGCCTAGGGTTAGGGTTGAGAAAACCACAAAGCCAGGAGCTCCAGGGACACACACCATGCGAAAGGCAGGCCAAGTTGAGTACGGTACAGCCAAAACCTTGCTGCCTCCTCTTCTTTCTGCTTGGAACTCACCATAGCCCACGGTGTGATTTCTGACGCACGCCTGGCATATGGTTATGGATACACCAAGAGTTAGACTTGAGAAAACCACAAAGCCAGGAGCTCCAGGGACGCTCACCATGCAAAAGGCAGGCCAAGGTGAGCGCAGTACAGCCAAAACCTTGCCGTCTCCTCTTGTGTCTGCTTGGAAGTCGCCACAGCCCACTGTGTGATTTCTGACGCACATTATGCTTATGGTTATCCATGCACCTAGCATTAGGGTTGAGAAAACCACAAGGCCAGGACCACCAGGGATGCTCACCATGCCAAAGGCAGGCCAAGGTGAGCACGGTATAGCCAAAACCTTGCTCCCTCTTCTTCTTTCTGATTGGAACTCACCACAGCCCAATGCTCGATTCCTGGCTCAAACTACGGTTAGGGTTAGGGTTAGGGTTCCGCCTAGGGTTAGGGTTGAGAAAACCACAAAGCCAGGGGCTCCAGGGACGCTCACCATGCGAAAGGCAGGCCAAGGTGAGCGCAGTACAGCCAAAACCTTGCCGTCTCCTCTTGTGTCTGCTTGGAAGTCGCCACAGCCCACTGTGTGATTTCTGACGCACATTATGCTTATGGTTATCCATGCACCTAGCATTAGGGTTGAGAAAACCACAAGGCCAGGACCACCAGGGATGCTCACCATGCCAAAGGCAGGCCAAGGTGAGCACGGTATAGCCAAAACCTTGCTCCCTCTTCTTCTTTCTGATTGGAACTCACCACAGCCCAATGCTCGATTCCTGGCTCAAACTACGGTTAGGGTTAGGGTTGGGGTTCCGCCTAGGGTTAGGGTTGAGAAAACCACAAAGCCAGGAGCTCCAGGGACACACACCATGCAAAAGGCAGGCCAAGGTGAGTACGGTATAGCCAAAACCTTGCTCCCTCTTCTTCTTTCTGATTGGAACTCACCACAGCCCAATGCCCGATTCCTGGCTCAAACTACGGTTAGGGTTAGGGTTAGGGTTACACCTAGGGTTAGGGTTGAGAAAACCACAAAGCCAGGAGCTCCAGGGACACACACCATGCGAAAGGCAGGCCACGCTGAGCGCAGTACAGCCAAAACCTTGCTGCCTCCTCTTCTGTCTGCTTGGAAGTCGCCACAGCCCACTGCGTGGTTTCTGACTCTAACTAGGCTTATGGTTATGGATACACCTAGAGTTAGGCTTGAGAAAACCACAAAGCCAGGAGCTCCAGGGACACACACCATGCGAAAGGCAGGCCAAGTTGAGTACGGTACAGCCAAAACCTTGCTGCCTCCTCTTCTTTCTGCTTGGAAGTCGCCACAGCCCACTGTGTGATTTCTGACGCACATTATGCTTATGGTTATCCATGCACCTAGCATTAGGGTTGAGAAAACCACAAGGCCAGGACCACCAGGGATGCTCACCATGCCAAAGGCAGGCCAAGGTGAGCACGGTATAGCCAAAACCTTGCTCCCTCTTCTTCTTTCTGATTGGAACTCACCACAGCCCAATGCCCGATTTCTGGCTCAAACTACGGTTAGGGTTAGGGTTGGGGTTCCGCCTAGGGTTAGGGTTGAGAAAACCACAAAGCCAGGAGCTCCAGGGACACACACCATGCGAAAGGCAGGCCAAGTTGAGTACGGTACAGCCAAAACCTTGCTGCCTCCTCTTCTTTCTGCTTGCAACTCACCATAGCCCACGGTGTGATTTCTGACGCACGCCTGGCATATGGTTATGGATACACCAAGAGTTAGACTTGAGAAAACCACAAAGCCAGGAGCTCCAGGGATGCTCACCATGCCAAAGGATGGCCAAGCTGAGCACAGTATAGCCAAAACCTTGCTCCCTCTTCTTCTTTCTGATTGGAACTCACCACAGCTCAATGCTCGATTCCTGGCTCAAACTATGTTTCGGGTTAGGGTTAGGGTTCCGCCTAGGGTTAGGGTTGAGAAAACCACAAAGCCAGGAGCTCCAGGGACACACACCATGCGAAAGGCAGGCCAAGTTGAGTACGGTACAGCCAAAACCTTGCTGCCTCCTCTTCTTTCTGCTTGCAACTCACCATAGCCCACGGTGTGATTTCTGACGCACGCCTGGCATATGGTTATGGATACACCAAGAGTTAGACTTGAGAAAACCACAAAGCCAGGAGCTCCAGGGATGCTCACCATGCCAAAGGATGGCCAAGCTGAGCACAGTATAGCCAAAACCTTGCTCCCTCTTCTTCTTTCTGATTGGAACTCACCACAGCTCAATGCTCGATTCCTGGCTCAAACTATGTTTCGGGTTAGGGTTAGGGTTCCGCCTAGGGTTAGGGTTGAGAAAACCACAAAGCCAGGAGCTCCAGGGACACACACCATGCGAAAGGCAGGCCAAGTTGAGTACGGTACAGCCAAAACCTTGCTGCCTCCTCTTCTTTCTGCTTGGAACTCGCCATAGCCCACGGTGTGATTTCTGACGCACGCTTGGTGTATGGTTATGGATACACCTAGAGTTAGGCTTGAGAAAACCACAAAGCCAGGAGCTCCAGGGACACTCACCATGCGAAAGTCAGGCCAAGCTGAGCGCAGTACAGCCAAAACCTTGCTGCCTCCTCTTCTGTCAGCTTGGAAGTCGCCACAGCCCACTGCGTGGTTTCTGACGCACACTAGGCTTATGGTTATGGATACACCTAGAGTTAGGCTTGAGAAAACCACAAAGCCAGGAGCTCCAGGGACACACACCATGCGAAAGGCAGGCCAAGTTGAGTACGGTACAGCCAAAACCTTGCTGCCTCCTCTTCTTTCTGCTTGGAAGTCGCCACAGCCCACTGTGTGATTTCTGACGCACATTATGCTTATGGTTATCCATGCACCTAGCATTAGGGTTGAGAAAACCACAAGGCCAGGACCACCAGGGATGCTCACCATGCCAAAGGCAGGCCAAGGTGAGCACGGTATAGCCAAAACCTTGCTCCCTCTTCTTCTTTCTGATTGGAACTCACCACAGCCCAATGCTCGATTCCTGGCTCAAACTACGGTTAGGGTTAGGGTTAGGGTTCCGCCTAGGGTTAGGGTTGAGAAAACCACAAAGCCAGGAGCTCCAGGGACGCTCACCATGCAAAAGGCAGGTCAAGGTGAGCGCAGTACAGCCAAAACCTTGCCGTCTCCTCTTCTGTCTGCTTGGAAGTCGCCACAGCCCACTGTGTGATTTCTGACGCACACTAGGCTTATGTTTATGGATGCACTTAGCATTTGGCTTGAGAAAATCACAAAGCCAGGAGCTCCAGGGACGCACACCATGCGAAAGGAAGGCCAAGTTCAGTACGGTATAGCCAAAACCTTGCTGCCTCTTCTTCTTTCTGATTGGAACTCACCACAGCCAATGCCCGATTTCTGGCTCAAACTATGGTTCGGGTTAGGGTTAGGGTTCCGCCTAGGGTTAGGGTTGAGAAAACCACAAAGCCAGGAGCTCCAGGGACACTCACCCTGCTACAGTCAGGCCAAGGTGAGCACAGTACAGCCAAAACCTTGCTGCCTCCTCTTCTTCCTTGAGATTGGAACTAGCCACAGCCCAATGCCCGATTTCTGGCTCAAACTACGGTTAGGGTTAGGTTAGGGTTCCGCCTAGGGTTAGGGTTGAGAAAACCACAAAGCCAGGAGCTCCAGGGACACACACCATGCGAAAGGCAGGCCAAGTTGAGTACGGTACAGCCAAAACCTTGCTGCCTCCTCTTCTTTCTGCTTGGAACTCACCATAGCCCACGGTGTGATTTCTGACGCACGCCTGGCATATGGTTATGGATACACCAAGAGTTAGACTTGAGAAAACCACAAAGCCAGGAGCTCCAGGGACGCTCACCATGCAAAAGGCAGGCCAAGGTGAGCGCAGTACAGCCAAAACCTTGCCGTCTCCTCTTGTGTCTGCTTGGAAGTCGCCACAGCCCACTGTGTGATTTCTGACGCACATTATGCTTATGGTTATCCATGCACCTAGCATTAGGGTTGAGAAAACCACAAGGCCAGGACCACCAGGGATGCTCACCATGCCAAAGGCAGGCCAAGGTGAGCACGGTATAGCCAAAACCTTGCTCCCTCTTCTTCTTTCTGATTGGAACTCACCACAGCCCAATGCTCGATTCCTGGCTCAAACTACGGTTAGGGTTAGGGTTAGGGTTCCGCCTAGGGTTAGGGTTGAGAAAACCACAAAGCCAGGGGCTCCAGGGACGCTCACCATGCGAAAGGCAGGCCAAGGTGAGCGCAGTACAGCCAAAACCTTGCCGTCTCCTCTTGTGTCTGCTTGGAAGTCGCCACAGCCCACTGTGTGATTTCTGACGCACATTATGCTTATGGTTATACATGCACCTAGCATTAGGGTTGAGAAAACCACAAAGCCAGGAGCTCCAGGGACACACACCATGCGAAAGGCAGGCCAAGGTGAGTACGGTACAGCCAAAACCTTGCTGCCTCCTCTTCTTTCTGCTTGGAAGTCGCCACAGCCCACTGCGTGGTTTCTGACTCCAACTAGGCTTATGGTTATGGATACACCTAGAGTTAGGCTTGAGAAAACCACAAAGCCAGGAGCTCCAGGGACACACACCATGCGAAAGGCAGGCCAAGTTGAGTACGGTACAGCCAAAACCTTGCTGCCTCCTCTTCTTTCTGCTTGGAAGTCGCCACAGCCCACTGCGTGGTTTCTGACTCCAACTAGGCTTATGGTTATGGATACACCAAGAGTTAGACTTGAGAAAACCACAAAGCCAGGAGCTCCAGGGACGCTCACCATGCGAAAGGCAGGCCAAGGTGAGCGCAGTACAGCCAAAACCTTGCCGCCTCCTCTTCTTCCTTGAGATTGGAACTCGCCACAGCCCAATGCCCGATTTCTGGCTCAAACTACGGTTAGGGTTAGGCTTAGGGTTCCGCCTAGGGTTAGGGTTGAGAAAACCACAAAGCCAGGAGCTCCAGGGACACACACCATGCGAAAGGCAGGCCAAGTTGAGTACGGTACAGCCAAAACCTTGCTGCCTCCTCTTCTTTCTGCTTGGAACTCACCATAGCCCACGGTGTGATTTCTGACGCACGCCTGGCATATGGTTATGGATACACCTAGAGTTAGACTTGAGAAAACCACAAAGCCAGGAGCTCCAGGGACGCTCACCATGCCAAAGGCAGGTCAAGGTGAGCGCAGCACAGCCAAAACCTTGCCGTCTCCTCTTCTGTCTGCTTGGAAGTCGCCACAGCCCACTGTGTGATTTCTGACGCACACTAGGCTTATGTTTATGGATGCACTTAGCATTTGGCTTGAGAAAATCACAAAGCCAGGAGCTCCAGGGACGCTCACCATGCGAAAGGAAGGCCAAGTTGAGTACGGTATAGCCAAAACCTTGCTCCCTCTTCTTCTTTCTAATTGGAACTCACCACAGCCAATGCCCGATTTCTGGCTCAAACTATGTTTCGGGTTAGGGTTAGGGTTCCGCCTAGGGTTAGGGTTGAGAAAACCACAAAGCCAGGAGCTCCAGGGACACACACCATGCGAAAGGCAGGCCAAGTTGAGTACGGTACAGCCAAAACCTTGCTGCATCCTCTTCTTTCTGCTTGGAACTCGCCATAGCCCACGGTGTGATTTCTGACGCACACTAGGCTTATGTTTATGGATGCACTTAGCATTTGGCTTGAGAAAATCACAAAACCAGGAGCTCCAGGGACGCTCACCATGCGAAAGGAAGGCCAAGTTCAGTACGGTATAGCCAAAACCTTGCTGCCTCTTCTTCTTTCTGATTGGAACTCACCACAGCCAATGCCCGATTTCTGGCTCAAACTATGTTTAGGGTTAGGGTTAGGGTTCCGCCTAGGGTTAGGCTTGAGAAAAACACAAAGCCAGGAGCTCCAGGGACACTCACCCTGCTACAGTCAGGCCAAGTTGAGTACAGTACAGCCAAAACCTTTCTGCCTCCTCTTCTTCCTTGAGATTGGAACTAGCCACAGCCCAATGCCCGATTTCTGGCTCAAACTACGGTTAGGGTTAGGGTTAGGGTTAGGGTTAGGGTTAGGGTTCCGCCTAGGGTTAGGGTTGAGAAAACCACAAAGCCAGGAGCTCCAGGGACACACACCATGCGAAAGGCAGGCCAAGTTGAGTACGGTACAGCCAAAACCTTGCTGCCTCCTCTTCTTTCTGCTTGGAAGTCGCCATAGCCCACGGTGTGATTTCTGACGCACATTATGCTTATGGTTATCCATGCACCTAGCATTAGGCTTGAGAAAACCACAAAGCCAGGACCACCAGGGATACTCACCATGCCAAAGGCAGGCCAAGCTGAGCACAGTATAGCCAAAACCTTGCTCCCTCTTCTTCTTTCTGATTGGAACTCACCACAGCCCAATGCTCGATTCCTGGCTCAAACTACGGTTAGGGTTAGGGTTGGGGTTCCGCCTAGGGTTAGGGTTGAGAAAACCACAAAGCCAGGAGCTCCAGGGACACACACCATGCGAAAGGCAGGCCAAGTTGAGTACGGTACAGCCAAAACCTTGCTGCCTCCTCTTCTTTCTGCTTGCAACTCACCATAGCCCACGGTGTGATTTCTGACGCACGCCTGGCATATGGTTATGGATACACCAAGAGTTAGACTTGAGAAAACCACAAAGCCAGGAGCTCCAGGGATGCTCACCATGCCAAAGGATGGCCAAGCTGAGCACAGTATAGCCAAAACCTTGCTCCCTCTTCTTCTTTCTGATTGGAACTCACCACAGCTCAATGCTCGATTCCTGGCTCAAACTATGTTTCGGGTTAGGGTTAGGGTTCCGCCTAGGGTTAGGGTTGAGAAAACCACAAAGCCAGGAGCTCCAGGGACACACACCATGCGAAAGGCAGGCCAAGTTGAGTACGGTACAGCCAAAACCTTGCTGCCTCCTCTTCTTTCTGCTTGCAACTCACCATAGCCCACGGTGTGATTTCTGACGCACGCCTGGCATATGGTTATGGATACACCAAGAGTTAGACTTGAGAAAACCACAAAGCCAGGAGCTCCAGGGATGCTCACCATGCCAAAGGATGGCCAAGCTGAGCACAGTATAGCCAAAACCTTGCTCCCTCTTCTTCTTTCTGATTGGAACTCACCACAGCTCAATGCTCGATTCCTGGCTCAAACTATGTTTCGGGTTAGGGTTAGGGTTCCGCCTAGGGTTAGGGTTGAGAAAACCACAAAGCCAGGAGCTCCAGGGACACACACCATGCGAAAGGCAGGCCAAGTTGAGTACGGTACAGCCAAAACCTTGCTGCCTCCTCTTCTTTCTGCTTGGAACTCGCCATAGCCCACGGTGTGATTTCTGACGCACGCTTGGTGTATGGTTATGGATACACCTAGAGTTAGGCTTGAGAAAACCACAAAGCCAGGAGCTCCAGGGACACTCACCATGCGAAAGTCAGGCCAAGCTGAGCGCAGTACAGCCAAAACCTTGCTGCCTCCTCTTCTGTCAGCTTGGAAGTCGCCACAGCCCACTGCGTGGTTTCTGACGCACACTAGGCTTATGGTTATGGATACACCTAGAGTTAGGCTTGAGAAAACCACAAAGCCAGGAGCTCCAGGGACACACACCATGCGAAAGGCAGGCCAAGTTGAGTACGGTACAGCCAAAACCTTGCTGCCTCCTCTTCTTTCTGCTTGGAAGTCGCCACAGCCCACTGTGTGATTTCTGACGCACATTATGCTTATGGTTATCCATGCACCTAGCATTAGGGTTGAGAAAACCACAAGGCCAGGACCACCAGGGATGCTCACCATGCCAAAGGCAGGCCAAGGTGAGCACGGTATAGCCAAAACCTTGCTCCCTCTTCTTCTTTCTGATTGGAACTCACCACAGCCCAATGCTCGATTCCTGGCTCAAACTACGGTTAGGGTTAGGGTTAGGGTTCCGCCTAGGGTTAGGGTTGAGAAAACCACAAAGCCAGGAGCTCCAGGGACGCTCACCATGCAAAAGGCAGGTCAAGGTGAGCGCAGTACAGCCAAAACCTTGCCGTCTCCTCTTCTGTCTGCTTGGAAGTCGCCACAGCCCACTGTGTGATTTCTGACGCACACTAGGCTTATGTTTATGGATGCACTTAGCATTTGGCTTGAGAAAATCACAAAGCCAGGAGCTCCAGGGACGCACACCATGCGAAAGGAAGGCCAAGTTCAGTACGGTATAGCCAAAACCTTGCTGCCTCTTCTTCTTTCTGATTGGAACTCACCACAGCCAATGCCCGATTTCTGGCTCAAACTATGGTTCGGGTTAGGGTTAGGGTTCCGCCTAGGGTTAGGGTTGAGAAAACCACAAAGCCAGGAGCTCCAGGGACACTCACCCTGCTACAGTCAGGCCAAGGTGAGCACAGTACAGCCAAAACCTTGCTGCCTCCTCTTCTTCCTTGAGATTGGAACTAGCCACAGCCCAATGCCCGATTTCTGGCTCAAACTACGGTTAGGGTTAGGTTAGGGTTCCGCCTAGGGTTAGGGTTGAGAAAACCACAAAGCCAGGAGCTCCAGGGACACACACCATGCGAAAGGCAGGCCAAGTTGAGTACGGTACAGCCAAAACCTTGCTGCCTCCTCTTCTTTCTGCTTGGAACTCACCATAGCCCACGGTGTGATTTCTGACGCACGCCTGGCATATGGTTATGGATACACCAAGAGTTAGACTTGAGAAAACCACAAAGCCAGGAGCTCCAGGGACGCTCACCATGCAAAAGGCAGGCCAAGGTGAGCGCAGTACAGCCAAAACCTTGCCGTCTCCTCTTGTGTCTGCTTGGAAGTCGCCACAGCCCACTGTGTGATTTCTGACGCACATTATGCTTATGGTTATCCATGCACCTAGCATTAGGGTTGAGAAAACCACAAGGCCAGGACCACCAGGGATGCTCACCATGCCAAAGGCAGGCCAAGGTGAGCACGGTATAGCCAAAACCTTGCTCCCTCTTCTTCTTTCTGATTGGAACTCACCACAGCCCAATGCTCGATTCCTGGCTCAAACTACGGTTAGGGTTAGGGTTAGGGTTCCGCCTAGGGTTAGGGTTGAGAAAACCACAAAGCCAGGGGCTCCAGGGACGCTCACCATGCGAAAGGCAGGCCAAGGTGAGCGCAGTACAGCCAAAACCTTGCCGTCTCCTCTTGTGTCTGCTTGGAAGTCGCCACAGCCCACTGTGTGATTTCTGACGCACATTATGCTTATGGTTATACATGCACCTAGCATTAGGGTTGAGAAAACCACAAAGCCAGGAGCTCCAGGGACACACACCATGCGAAAGGCAGGCCAAGGTGAGTACGGTACAGCCAAAACCTTGCTGCCTCCTCTTCTTTCTGCTTGGAAGTCGCCACAGCCCACTGCGTGGTTTCTGACTCCAACTAGGCTTATGGTTATGGATACACCTAGAGTTAGGCTTGAGAAAACCACAAAGCCAGGAGCTCCAGGGACACACACCATGCGAAAGGCAGGCCAAGTTGAGTACGGTACAGCCAAAACCTTGCTGCCTCCTCTTCTTTCTGCTTGGAAGTCGCCACAGCCCACTGCGTGGTTTCTGACTCCAACTAGGCTTATGGTTATGGATACACCAAGAGTTAGACTTGAGAAAACCACAAAGCCAGGAGCTCCAGGGACGCTCACCATGCGAAAGGCAGGCCAAGGTGAGCGCAGTACAGCCAAAACCTTGCCGCCTCCTCTTCTTCCTTGAGATTGGAACTCGCCACAGCCCAATGCCCGATTTCTGGCTCAAACTACGGTTAGGGTTAGGCTTAGGGTTCCGCCTAGGGTTAGGGTTGAGAAAACCACAAAGCCAGGAGCTCCAGGGACACACACCATGCGAAAGGCAGGCCAAGTTGAGTACGGTACAGCCAAAACCTTGCTGCCTCCTCTTCTTTCTGCTTGGAACTCACCATAGCCCACGGTGTGATTTCTGACGCACGCCTGGCATATGGTTATGGATACACCTAGAGTTAGACTTGAGAAAACCACAAAGCCAGGAGCTCCAGGGACGCTCACCATGCCAAAGGCAGGTCAAGGTGAGCGCAGCACAGCCAAAACCTTGCCGTCTCCTCTTCTGTCTGCTTGGAAGTCGCCACAGCCCACTGTGTGATTTCTGACGCACACTAGGCTTATGTTTATGGATGCACTTAGCATTTGGCTTGAGAAAATCACAAAGCCAGGAGCTCCAGGGACGCTCACCATGCGAAAGGAAGGCCAAGTTGAGTACGGTATAGCCAAAACCTTGCTCCCTCTTCTTCTTTCTAATTGGAACTCACCACAGCCAATGCCCGATTTCTGGCTCAAACTATGTTTCGGGTTAGGGTTAGGGTTCCGCCTAGGGTTAGGGTTGAGAAAACCACAAAGCCAGGAGCTCCAGGGACACACACCATGCGAAAGGCAGGCCAAGTTGAGTACGGTACAGCCAAAACCTTGCTGCATCCTCTTCTTTCTGCTTGGAACTCGCCATAGCCCACGGTGTGATTTCTGACGCACACTAGGCTTATGTTTATGGATGCACTTAGCATTTGGCTTGAGAAAATCACAAAACCAGGAGCTCCAGGGACGCTCACCATGCGAAAGGAAGGCCAAGTTCAGTACGGTATAGCCAAAACCTTGCTGCCTCTTCTTCTTTCTGATTGGAACTCACCACAGCCAATGCCCGATTTCTGGCTCAAACTATGTTTAGGGTTAGGGTTAGGGTTCCGCCTAGGGTTAGGCTTGAGAAAAACACAAAGCCAGGAGCTCCAGGGACACTCACCCTGCTACAGTCAGGCCAAGTTGAGTACAGTACAGCCAAAACCTTTCTGCCTCCTCTTCTTCCTTGAGATTGGAACTAGCCACAGCCCAATGCCCGATTTCTGGCTCAAACTACGGTTAGGGTTAGGGTTAGGGTTAGGGTTAGGGTTAGGGTTCCGCCTAGGGTTAGGGTTGAGAAAACCACAAAGCCAGGAGCTCCAGGGACACACACCATGCGAAAGGCAGGCCAAGTTGAGTACGGTACAGCCAAAACCTTGCTGCCTCCTCTTCTTTCTGCTTGGAAGTCGCCATAGCCCACGGTGTGATTTCTGACGCACATTATGCTTATGGTTATCCATGCACCTAGCATTAGGCTTGAGAAAACCACAAAGCCAGGACCACCAGGGATACTCACCATGCCAAAGGCAGGCCAAGCTGAGCACAGTATAGCCAAAACCTTGCTCCCTCTTCTTCTTTCTGATTGGAACTCACCACAGCCCAATGCTCGATTCCTGGCTCAAACTACGGTTAGGGTTAGGGTTAGGGTTCCGCCTAGGGTTAGGGTTGAGAAAACCACAAAGCCAGGAGCTCCAGGGACACACACCATGCGAAAGGCAGGCCAAGTTGAGTACGGTACAGCCAAAACCTTGCTGCCTCCTCTTCTTTCTGCTTGGAACTCACCATAGCCCACGGTGTGATTTCTGATGCACGCCTGGCATATGGTTATGGACACACCTAGAGTTAGACTTGAGAAAACCACAAAGCCAGGAGCTCCAGGGACGCTCACCATGCAAAAGGCAGGTCAAGGTGAGCGCAGTACAGCCAAAACCTTGCCGTCTCCTCTTCTGTCTGCTTGGAAGTCGCCACAGCCCACTGTGTGGTTTCTGACGCACACTAGGCTTATGTTTATGGATGCACTTAGCATTTGGCTTGAGAAAATCACAAAGCCAGGAGCTCCAGGGACGCTCACCATGCGAAAGGCAGGCCAAGTTTAGTACGGTATAGCCAAAATCTTGCTGCCTCTTCTTCTTTCTGACTGGAACTCACCACAGCCAATGCCCGATTTCTGGCTCAAACTATGTTTCGGGTTAGGGTTAGGGTTCCGCCTAGGGTTAGGGTTGAGAAAACCACAAAGCCAGGAGCTCCAGGGACACTCACCATGCGAAAGGCAGGCCAAGTTGAGTACGGTACAGCCAAAACCTTGCTGCCTCCTCTTCTTTCTGCTTGGAAGTCGCCATAGCCAACTGTGTGATTTCTAATGCATGCTTGGCGTATGGTTATGGATAGACCTAGCATTTGGCTTTAGAAAAGCACAAAACCAGGGCCACCAGGGATACACACCATGTAAAAGGCCGGCCCAGTTGAGCACTGTGTAGCTAAAACCTTTCTCTCTCTTCTTCTTTCTGCTTGGAAGTCGCCACAGCCCACTGCGTGATTTCTGACTCCAACTAGGCTTATGGTTATGGATACACCTAGAGTTAGGCTTGAGAAAACCAGAAAGCCAGGAGATCCAGGGACACACACCATGCGAAAGTCAGGCCAAGGTGAGCACAGTACAGCCAAAACCTTGCCCCCTCCTCCTCTTCCTTCAGATGGGAACTCGCCACAGCCCACAGCCCAATTTCAGGCTCAAGCTACGGTTAGGGTTAGGGTTCCGCCTAGGGTTAGGGTTGAGAAAACCACAAGGCCAGAAGCTCCAGGGACGCTCACCATGCGAAAGTCATGCCAGGTTGATTTCTGTACAGCCAAAACGTTGTCGCCTCCTCTTCTTTCTCCTTGGAACTCGCCACAGCCCTCTGTGTGATTTCTGATGCACGCAAGGCTTATGGTTATGGATGCACCTAGCATTTGGCTTGAGAAAACCACAAAGCCAGGACCACCAGAGATGCTCACCATGTGAATGGCAGCCCAAGCTGAGCACGGTACAGCCAAAACCTTGCTCCCTCTTCTTCTTTCTGATTGGAACTCACCACAGCCCAATGCTCGATTCCTGGCTCAAACTAGGTTTAGGGTTAGGGTTAGGGTTCCGCCTAGGGTTAGGGTTGAGAAAACCACAAAGCCAGGGCCTCCAAGGAGACTCACCATGCGAAAGGCAGGCCAAGTTGAGTACGATACAGCCAATACCTTGCTGCCTCCTCTTCTTTCTGCTTGGAAGTCGCCACAGCCCACTGTGTGATTTCTGACGCTCGCTTGGCGTATGGTTATGGATACACCTAGAGTTAGGCTTGAGAAAACCACAAAGCCAGGAGCTCCAGGGACACTCACCATGCGAAAGGCAGGCCAAGTTGAGTACGGTACAGCCAAAACCTTGCTGCCTCCTCTTCTTTCTGCTTGGAACTCGCTGCAGCCCACTGCCTGATTTCTGACTCAAACTAGTCTTATGGTTATGGATGCACCTAGAGTTAGGCTTGAGAAAACCACAAAGCCAGGAGCTCCAGGGATATACACCATTCAAAAGTCAGGCCAAGGTGAGCACAGTACAGCCAAAACCTTGCTCCCTCTTCTTCCTTCAGATTGGAACTCGCCACAGCCAATGCCCGATTTCTGGCTCAAACTAGTGTTAGGGTTCTGCCTAGGGTTCGGGTTGAGAAAACCACAAAGCCAGGAGCTCCAGGGACACACACCATGCGAAAGGCAGGCCAAGTTGAGTACGGTACAGCCAAAACCTTGCTGCCTCCTCTTCTTTCTGCTTGGAACTCGCCATAGCCCACGGTGTGATTTCTGACGCACGCCTGGCATATGTTTATGGATACACCTAGAGTTAGACTTGAGAAAACCACAAAGCCAGGAGCTCCAGGGACGCTCACCATGCAAAAGGCAGGTCAAGGTGAGCGCAGTACAGCCAAAACCTTGCCGTCTCCTCTTCTGTCTGCTTGGAAGTCGCCACAGCCCACTGTGTGGTTTCTGACGCACACTAGGCTTATGTTTATGGATGCACTTAGCATTTGGCTTGAGAAAATCACAAAGCCAGGAGCTCCAGGGACGCTCACCATGCGAAAGGAAGGCCAAGTTGAGTACGGTATAGCCAAAACCTTGCTCCCTCTTCTTCTTTCTGATTGGAACTCACCACAGCCAATGCCCGATTTCTGGCTCAAACTATGTTTAGGGTTAGGGTTAGGGTTCCGCCTAGGGTTAGGGTTGAGAAAACCACAAAGCCAGGAGCTCCAGGGATACTCACCCTGCTACAGTCAGGCCAAGGTGAGCACAGTACAGCCAAAACCTTGCTGCCTCTTCTTCTTTCTGCTCGGAAGTTGCCACAGCCCACTGTGTGATTTCTGACGCACACTAGGTTTATGTTTATGGATGCACTTAGCATTAGGGTTGAGAAAACCACAAAGCCAGGAGCTCCAGGGATACTCACCATGCAAAAGGCAGGCCATGCTGAGCACGGTATAGCCAAAACCTTGCTCCCTCTTCTTCTTTCTGATTGGAACTCACCACAGCCCAATGCCCGATTCCTGGCTCAAACTACGGTTAGGGTTAGGGTTAGGGTTACACCTAGGGTTAGGGTTGAGAAAACCACAAAGCCAGGAGCTCCAGGGACACACACCATGCGAAAGGCAGGCCACGCTGAGCGCAGTACAGCCAAAACCTTGCTGCCTCCTCTTCTGTCTGCTTGGAAGTCGCCACAGCCCACTGCGTGGTTTCTGACTCCAACTAGGCTTATGGTTATGGATACACCTAGAGTTAGGCTTGAGAAAACCACAAAGCCAGGAGCTCCAGGGACACACACCATGCGAAAGGCAGGCGAAGTTGAGTACGGTACAGCCAAAACCTTGCTGCCTCCTCTTGTGTCTGCTTGGAAGTCGCCACAGCCCACTGTGTGATTTCTGACGCACATTATGCTTATGGTTATCCATGCACCTAGCATTAGGGTTGAGAAAACCACAAGGCCAGGACCACCAGGGATGCTCACCATGCCAAAGGCAGGCCAAGGTGAGCACGGTATAGCCAAAACCTTGCTCCCTCTTCTTCTTTCTGATTGGAACTCACCACAGCCCAATGCTCGATTCCTGGCTCAAACTACGGTTAGGGTTAGGGTTAGGGTTCCGCCTAGGGTTAGGGTTGAGAAAACCACAAAGCCAGGAGCTCCAGGGACGCTCACCATGCAAAAGGCAGGTCAAGGTGAGCGCAGTACAGCCAAAACCTTGCCGTCTCCTCTTCTGTCTGCTTGGAAGTCGCCACAGCCCACTGTGTGATTTCTGACGCACACTAGGCTTATGTTTATGGATGCACTTAGCATTTGGCTTGAGAAAATCACAAAGCCAGGAGCTCCAGGGACGCTCACCATGCGAAAGGAAGGCCAAGTTCAGTACGGTATAGCCAAAACCTTGCTGCCTCTTCTTCTTTCTGATTGGAACTCACCACAGCCAATGCCCGATTTCTGGCTCAAACTATGGTTCGGGTTAGGGTTAGGGTTCCGCCTAGGGTTAGGCTTGAGAAAAACACAAAGCCAGGAGCTCCAGGGACACTCACCCTGCTACAGTCAGGCCAAGGTGAGCACAGTACAGCCAAAACCTTGCTGCCTCCTCTTCTTCCTTGAGATTGGAACTAGCCACAGCCCAATGCCCGATTTCTGGCTCAAACTACGGTTAGGGTTAGGTTAGGGTTCCGCCTAGGGTTAGGGTTGAGAAAACCACAAAGCCAGGAGCTCCAGGGACACACACCATGCGAAAGGCAGGCCAAGTTGAGTACGGTACAGCCAAAACCTTGCTGCCTCCTCTTCTTTCTGCTTGGAACTCACCATAGCCCACGGTGTGATTTCTGACGCACGCCTGGCATATGGTTATGGATACACCAAGAGTTAGACTTGAGAAAACCAC
Organism: Coloeus monedula; assembly: GCF_965178545.1. Lineage (NCBI taxonomy): Eukaryota > Metazoa > Chordata > Aves > Passeriformes > Corvidae > Coloeus > Coloeus monedula. The sequence goes on along the minus strand of NC_138782.1, from coordinate 31,741,262 downwards.
AAAGCCAGGAGCTCCAGGGACGCTCACCATGCAAAAGGCAGGCCAAGGTGAGCGCAGTACAGCCAAAACCTTGCCGTCTCCTCTTGTGTCTGCTTGGAAGTCGCCACAGCCCACTGTGTGATTTCTGACGCACATTATGCTTATGGTTATCCATGCACCTAGCATTAGGGTTGAGAAAACCACAAGGCCAGGACCACCAGGGATGCTCACCATGCCAAAGGCAGGCCAAGGTGAGCACGGTATAGCCAAAACCTTGCTCCCTCTTCTTCTTTCTGATTGGAACTCACCACAGCCCAATGCTCGATTCCTGGCTCAAACTACGGTTAGGGTTAGGGTTAGGGTTCCGCCTAGGGTTAGGGTTGAGAAAACCACAAAGCCAGGGGCTCCAGGGACGCTCACCATGCGAAAGGCAGGCCAAGGTGAGCGCAGTACAGCCAAAACCTTGCCGTCTCCTCTTGTGTCTGCTTGGAAGTCGCCACAGCCCACTGTGTGATTTCTGACGCACATTATGCTTATGGTTATCCATGCACCTAGCATTAGGGTTGAGAAAACCACAAGGCCAGGACCACCAGGGATGCTCACCATGCCAAAGGCAGGCCAAGGTGAGCACGGTATAGCCAAAACCTTGCTCCCTCTTCTTCTTTCTGATTGGAACTCACCACAGCCCAATGCTCGATTCCTGGCTCAAACTACGGTTAGGGTTAGGGTTGGGGTTCCGCCTAGGGTTAGGGTTGAGAAAACCACAAAGCCAGGAGCTCCAGGGACACACACCATGCAAAAGGCAGGCCAAGGTGAGTACGGTATAGCCAAAACCTTGCTCCCTCTTCTTCTTTCTGATTGGAACTCACCACAGCCCAATGCCCGATTCCTGGCTCAAACTACGGTTAGGGTTAGGGTTAGGGTTACACCTAGGGTTAGGGTTGAGAAAACCACAAAGCCAGGAGCTCCAGGGACACACACCATGCGAAAGGCAGGCCACGCTGAGCGCAGTACAGCCAAAACCTTGCTGCCTCCTCTTCTGTCTGCTTGGAAGTCGCCACAGCCCACTGCGTGGTTTCTGACTCTAACTAGGCTTATGGTTATGGATACACCTAGAGTTAGGCTTGAGAAAACCACAAAGCCAGGAGCTCCAGGGACACACACCATGCGAAAGGCAGGCCAAGTTGAGTACGGTACAGCCAAAACCTTGCTGCCTCCTCTTCTTTCTGCTTGGAAGTCGCCACAGCCCACTGTGTGATTTCTGACGCACATTATGCTTATGGTTATCCATGCACCTAGCATTAGGGTTGAGAAAACCACAAGGCCAGGACCACCAGGGATGCTCACCATGCCAAAGGCAGGCCAAGGTGAGCACGGTATAGCCAAAACCTTGCTCCCTCTTCTTCTTTCTGATTGGAACTCACCACAGCCCAATGCCCGATTTCTGGCTCAAACTACGGTTAGGGTTAGGGTTGGGGTTCCGCCTAGGGTTAGGGTTGAGAAAACCACAAAGCCAGGAGCTCCAGGGACACACACCATGCGAAAGGCAGGCCAAGTTGAGTACGGTACAGCCAAAACCTTGCTGCCTCCTCTTCTTTCTGCTTGCAACTCACCATAGCCCACGGTGTGATTTCTGACGCACGCCTGGCATATGGTTATGGATACACCAAGAGTTAGACTTGAGAAAACCACAAAGCCAGGAGCTCCAGGGATGCTCACCATGCCAAAGGATGGCCAAGCTGAGCACAGTATAGCCAAAACCTTGCTCCCTCTTCTTCTTTCTGATTGGAACTCACCACAGCTCAATGCTCGATTCCTGGCTCAAACTATGTTTCGGGTTAGGGTTAGGGTTCCGCCTAGGGTTAGGGTTGAGAAAACCACAAAGCCAGGAGCTCCAGGGACACACACCATGCGAAAGGCAGGCCAAGTTGAGTACGGTACAGCCAAAACCTTGCTGCCTCCTCTTCTTTCTGCTTGCAACTCACCATAGCCCACGGTGTGATTTCTGACGCACGCCTGGCATATGGTTATGGATACACCAAGAGTTAGACTTGAGAAAACCACAAAGCCAGGAGCTCCAGGGATGCTCACCATGCCAAAGGATGGCCAAGCTGAGCACAGTATAGCCAAAACCTTGCTCCCTCTTCTTCTTTCTGATTGGAACTCACCACAGCTCAATGCTCGATTCCTGGCTCAAACTATGTTTCGGGTTAGGGTTAGGGTTCCGCCTAGGGTTAGGGTTGAGAAAACCACAAAGCCAGGAGCTCCAGGGACACACACCATGCGAAAGGCAGGCCAAGTTGAGTACGGTACAGCCAAAACCTTGCTGCCTCCTCTTCTTTCTGCTTGGAACTCGCCATAGCCCACGGTGTGATTTCTGACGCACGCTTGGTGTATGGTTATGGATACACCTAGAGTTAGGCTTGAGAAAACCACAAAGCCAGGAGCTCCAGGGACACTCACCATGCGAAAGTCAGGCCAAGCTGAGCGCAGTACAGCCAAAACCTTGCTGCCTCCTCTTCTGTCAGCTTGGAAGTCGCCACAGCCCACTGCGTGGTTTCTGACGCACACTAGGCTTATGGTTATGGATACACCTAGAGTTAGGCTTGAGAAAACCACAAAGCCAGGAGCTCCAGGGACACACACCATGCGAAAGGCAGGCCAAGTTGAGTACGGTACAGCCAAAACCTTGCTGCCTCCTCTTCTTTCTGCTTGGAAGTCGCCACAGCCCACTGTGTGATTTCTGACGCACATTATGCTTATGGTTATCCATGCACCTAGCATTAGGGTTGAGAAAACCACAAGGCCAGGACCACCAGGGATGCTCACCATGCCAAAGGCAGGCCAAGGTGAGCACGGTATAGCCAAAACCTTGCTCCCTCTTCTTCTTTCTGATTGGAACTCACCACAGCCCAATGCTCGATTCCTGGCTCAAACTACGGTTAGGGTTAGGGTTAGGGTTCCGCCTAGGGTTAGGGTTGAGAAAACCACAAAGCCAGGAGCTCCAGGGACGCTCACCATGCAAAAGGCAGGTCAAGGTGAGCGCAGTACAGCCAAAACCTTGCCGTCTCCTCTTCTGTCTGCTTGGAAGTCGCCACAGCCCACTGTGTGATTTCTGACGCACACTAGGCTTATGTTTATGGATGCACTTAGCATTTGGCTTGAGAAAATCACAAAGCCAGGAGCTCCAGGGACGCACACCATGCGAAAGGAAGGCCAAGTTCAGTACGGTATAGCCAAAACCTTGCTGCCTCTTCTTCTTTCTGATTGGAACTCACCACAGCCAATGCCCGATTTCTGGCTCAAACTATGGTTCGGGTTAGGGTTAGGGTTCCGCCTAGGGTTAGGGTTGAGAAAACCACAAAGCCAGGAGCTCCAGGGACACTCACCCTGCTACAGTCAGGCCAAGGTGAGCACAGTACAGCCAAAACCTTGCTGCCTCCTCTTCTTCCTTGAGATTGGAACTAGCCACAGCCCAATGCCCGATTTCTGGCTCAAACTACGGTTAGGGTTAGGTTAGGGTTCCGCCTAGGGTTAGGGTTGAGAAAACCACAAAGCCAGGAGCTCCAGGGACACACACCATGCGAAAGGCAGGCCAAGTTGAGTACGGTACAGCCAAAACCTTGCTGCCTCCTCTTCTTTCTGCTTGGAACTCACCATAGCCCACGGTGTGATTTCTGACGCACGCCTGGCATATGGTTATGGATACACCAAGAGTTAGACTTGAGAAAACCACAAAGCCAGGAGCTCCAGGGACGCTCACCATGCAAAAGGCAGGCCAAGGTGAGCGCAGTACAGCCAAAACCTTGCCGTCTCCTCTTGTGTCTGCTTGGAAGTCGCCACAGCCCACTGTGTGATTTCTGACGCACATTATGCTTATGGTTATCCATGCACCTAGCATTAGGGTTGAGAAAACCACAAGGCCAGGACCACCAGGGATGCTCACCATGCCAAAGGCAGGCCAAGGTGAGCACGGTATAGCCAAAACCTTGCTCCCTCTTCTTCTTTCTGATTGGAACTCACCACAGCCCAATGCTCGATTCCTGGCTCAAACTACGGTTAGGGTTAGGGTTAGGGTTCCGCCTAGGGTTAGGGTTGAGAAAACCACAAAGCCAGGGGCTCCAGGGACGCTCACCATGCGAAAGGCAGGCCAAGGTGAGCGCAGTACAGCCAAAACCTTGCCGTCTCCTCTTGTGTCTGCTTGGAAGTCGCCACAGCCCACTGTGTGATTTCTGACGCACATTATGCTTATGGTTATACATGCACCTAGCATTAGGGTTGAGAAAACCACAAAGCCAGGAGCTCCAGGGACACACACCATGCGAAAGGCAGGCCAAGGTGAGTACGGTACAGCCAAAACCTTGCTGCCTCCTCTTCTTTCTGCTTGGAAGTCGCCACAGCCCACTGCGTGGTTTCTGACTCCAACTAGGCTTATGGTTATGGATACACCTAGAGTTAGGCTTGAGAAAACCACAAAGCCAGGAGCTCCAGGGACACACACCATGCGAAAGGCAGGCCAAGTTGAGTACGGTACAGCCAAAACCTTGCTGCCTCCTCTTCTTTCTGCTTGGAAGTCGCCACAGCCCACTGCGTGGTTTCTGACTCCAACTAGGCTTATGGTTATGGATACACCAAGAGTTAGACTTGAGAAAACCACAAAGCCAGGAGCTCCAGGGACGCTCACCATGCGAAAGGCAGGCCAAGGTGAGCGCAGTACAGCCAAAACCTTGCCGCCTCCTCTTCTTCCTTGAGATTGGAACTCGCCACAGCCCAATGCCCGATTTCTGGCTCAAACTACGGTTAGGGTTAGGCTTAGGGTTCCGCCTAGGGTTAGGGTTGAGAAAACCACAAAGCCAGGAGCTCCAGGGACACACACCATGCGAAAGGCAGGCCAAGTTGAGTACGGTACAGCCAAAACCTTGCTGCCTCCTCTTCTTTCTGCTTGGAACTCACCATAGCCCACGGTGTGATTTCTGACGCACGCCTGGCATATGGTTATGGATACACCTAGAGTTAGACTTGAGAAAACCACAAAGCCAGGAGCTCCAGGGACGCTCACCATGCCAAAGGCAGGTCAAGGTGAGCGCAGCACAGCCAAAACCTTGCCGTCTCCTCTTCTGTCTGCTTGGAAGTCGCCACAGCCCACTGTGTGATTTCTGACGCACACTAGGCTTATGTTTATGGATGCACTTAGCATTTGGCTTGAGAAAATCACAAAGCCAGGAGCTCCAGGGACGCTCACCATGCGAAAGGAAGGCCAAGTTGAGTACGGTATAGCCAAAACCTTGCTCCCTCTTCTTCTTTCTAATTGGAACTCACCACAGCCAATGCCCGATTTCTGGCTCAAACTATGTTTCGGGTTAGGGTTAGGGTTCCGCCTAGGGTTAGGGTTGAGAAAACCACAAAGCCAGGAGCTCCAGGGACACACACCATGCGAAAGGCAGGCCAAGTTGAGTACGGTACAGCCAAAACCTTGCTGCATCCTCTTCTTTCTGCTTGGAACTCGCCATAGCCCACGGTGTGATTTCTGACGCACACTAGGCTTATGTTTATGGATGCACTTAGCATTTGGCTTGAGAAAATCACAAAACCAGGAGCTCCAGGGACGCTCACCATGCGAAAGGAAGGCCAAGTTCAGTACGGTATAGCCAAAACCTTGCTGCCTCTTCTTCTTTCTGATTGGAACTCACCACAGCCAATGCCCGATTTCTGGCTCAAACTATGTTTAGGGTTAGGGTTAGGGTTCCGCCTAGGGTTAGGCTTGAGAAAAACACAAAGCCAGGAGCTCCAGGGACACTCACCCTGCTACAGTCAGGCCAAGTTGAGTACAGTACAGCCAAAACCTTTCTGCCTCCTCTTCTTCCTTGAGATTGGAACTAGCCACAGCCCAATGCCCGATTTCTGGCTCAAACTACGGTTAGGGTTAGGGTTAGGGTTAGGGTTAGGGTTAGGGTTCCGCCTAGGGTTAGGGTTGAGAAAACCACAAAGCCAGGAGCTCCAGGGACACACACCATGCGAAAGGCAGGCCAAGTTGAGTACGGTACAGCCAAAACCTTGCTGCCTCCTCTTCTTTCTGCTTGGAAGTCGCCATAGCCCACGGTGTGATTTCTGACGCACATTATGCTTATGGTTATCCATGCACCTAGCATTAGGCTTGAGAAAACCACAAAGCCAGGACCACCAGGGATACTCACCATGCCAAAGGCAGGCCAAGCTGAGCACAGTATAGCCAAAACCTTGCTCCCTCTTCTTCTTTCTGATTGGAACTCACCACAGCCCAATGCTCGATTCCTGGCTCAAACTACGGTTAGGGTTAGGGTTGGGGTTCCGCCTAGGGTTAGGGTTGAGAAAACCACAAAGCCAGGAGCTCCAGGGACACACACCATGCGAAAGGCAGGCCAAGTTGAGTACGGTACAGCCAAAACCTTGCTGCCTCCTCTTCTTTCTGCTTGCAACTCACCATAGCCCACGGTGTGATTTCTGACGCACGCCTGGCATATGGTTATGGATACACCAAGAGTTAGACTTGAGAAAACCACAAAGCCAGGAGCTCCAGGGATGCTCACCATGCCAAAGGATGGCCAAGCTGAGCACAGTATAGCCAAAACCTTGCTCCCTCTTCTTCTTTCTGATTGGAACTCACCACAGCTCAATGCTCGATTCCTGGCTCAAACTATGTTTCGGGTTAGGGTTAGGGTTCCGCCTAGGGTTAGGGTTGAGAAAACCACAAAGCCAGGAGCTCCAGGGACACACACCATGCGAAAGGCAGGCCAAGTTGAGTACGGTACAGCCAAAACCTTGCTGCCTCCTCTTCTTTCTGCTTGCAACTCACCATAGCCCACGGTGTGATTTCTGACGCACGCCTGGCATATGGTTATGGATACACCAAGAGTTAGACTTGAGAAAACCACAAAGCCAGGAGCTCCAGGGATGCTCACCATGCCAAAGGATGGCCAAGCTGAGCACAGTATAGCCAAAACCTTGCTCCCTCTTCTTCTTTCTGATTGGAACTCACCACAGCTCAATGCTCGATTCCTGGCTCAAACTATGTTTCGGGTTAGGGTTAGGGTTCCGCCTAGGGTTAGGGTTGAGAAAACCACAAAGCCAGGAGCTCCAGGGACACACACCATGCGAAAGGCAGGCCAAGTTGAGTACGGTACAGCCAAAACCTTGCTGCCTCCTCTTCTTTCTGCTTGGAACTCGCCATAGCCCACGGTGTGATTTCTGACGCACGCTTGGTGTATGGTTATGGATACACCTAGAGTTAGGCTTGAGAAAACCACAAAGCCAGGAGCTCCAGGGACACTCACCATGCGAAAGTCAGGCCAAGCTGAGCGCAGTACAGCCAAAACCTTGCTGCCTCCTCTTCTGTCAGCTTGGAAGTCGCCACAGCCCACTGCGTGGTTTCTGACGCACACTAGGCTTATGGTTATGGATACACCTAGAGTTAGGCTTGAGAAAACCACAAAGCCAGGAGCTCCAGGGACACACACCATGCGAAAGGCAGGCCAAGTTGAGTACGGTACAGCCAAAACCTTGCTGCCTCCTCTTCTTTCTGCTTGGAAGTCGCCACAGCCCACTGTGTGATTTCTGACGCACATTATGCTTATGGTTATCCATGCACCTAGCATTAGGGTTGAGAAAACCACAAGGCCAGGACCACCAGGGATGCTCACCATGCCAAAGGCAGGCCAAGGTGAGCACGGTATAGCCAAAACCTTGCTCCCTCTTCTTCTTTCTGATTGGAACTCACCACAGCCCAATGCTCGATTCCTGGCTCAAACTACGGTTAGGGTTAGGGTTAGGGTTCCGCCTAGGGTTAGGGTTGAGAAAACCACAAAGCCAGGAGCTCCAGGGACGCTCACCATGCAAAAGGCAGGTCAAGGTGAGCGCAGTACAGCCAAAACCTTGCCGTCTCCTCTTCTGTCTGCTTGGAAGTCGCCACAGCCCACTGTGTGATTTCTGACGCACACTAGGCTTATGTTTATGGATGCACTTAGCATTTGGCTTGAGAAAATCACAAAGCCAGGAGCTCCAGGGACGCACACCATGCGAAAGGAAGGCCAAGTTCAGTACGGTATAGCCAAAACCTTGCTGCCTCTTCTTCTTTCTGATTGGAACTCACCACAGCCAATGCCCGATTTCTGGCTCAAACTATGGTTCGGGTTAGGGTTAGGGTTCCGCCTAGGGTTAGGGTTGAGAAAACCACAAAGCCAGGAGCTCCAGGGACACTCACCCTGCTACAGTCAGGCCAAGGTGAGCACAGTACAGCCAAAACCTTGCTGCCTCCTCTTCTTCCTTGAGATTGGAACTAGCCACAGCCCAATGCCCGATTTCTGGCTCAAACTACGGTTAGGGTTAGGTTAGGGTTCCGCCTAGGGTTAGGGTTGAGAAAACCACAAAGCCAGGAGCTCCAGGGACACACACCATGCGAAAGGCAGGCCAAGTTGAGTACGGTACAGCCAAAACCTTGCTGCCTCCTCTTCTTTCTGCTTGGAACTCACCATAGCCCACGGTGTGATTTCTGACGCACGCCTGGCATATGGTTATGGATACACCAAGAGTTAGACTTGAGAAAACCACAAAGCCAGGAGCTCCAGGGACGCTCACCATGCAAAAGGCAGGCCAAGGTGAGCGCAGTACAGCCAAAACCTTGCCGTCTCCTCTTGTGTCTGCTTGGAAGTCGCCACAGCCCACTGTGTGATTTCTGACGCACATTATGCTTATGGTTATCCATGCACCTAGCATTAGGGTTGAGAAAACCACAAGGCCAGGACCACCAGGGATGCTCACCATGCCAAAGGCAGGCCAAGGTGAGCACGGTATAGCCAAAACCTTGCTCCCTCTTCTTCTTTCTGATTGGAACTCACCACAGCCCAATGCTCGATTCCTGGCTCAAACTACGGTTAGGGTTAGGGTTAGGGTTCCGCCTAGGGTTAGGGTTGAGAAAACCACAAAGCCAGGGGCTCCAGGGACGCTCACCATGCGAAAGGCAGGCCAAGGTGAGCGCAGTACAGCCAAAACCTTGCCGTCTCCTCTTGTGTCTGCTTGGAAGTCGCCACAGCCCACTGTGTGATTTCTGACGCACATTATGCTTATGGTTATACATGCACCTAGCATTAGGGTTGAGAAAACCACAAAGCCAGGAGCTCCAGGGACACACACCATGCGAAAGGCAGGCCAAGGTGAGTACGGTACAGCCAAAACCTTGCTGCCTCCTCTTCTTTCTGCTTGGAAGTCGCCACAGCCCACTGCGTGGTTTCTGACTCCAACTAGGCTTATGGTTATGGATACACCTAGAGTTAGGCTTGAGAAAACCACAAAGCCAGGAGCTCCAGGGACACACACCATGCGAAAGGCAGGCCAAGTTGAGTACGGTACAGCCAAAACCTTGCTGCCTCCTCTTCTTTCTGCTTGGAAGTCGCCACAGCCCACTGCGTGGTTTCTGACTCCAACTAGGCTTATGGTTATGGATACACCAAGAGTTAGACTTGAGAAAACCACAAAGCCAGGAGCTCCAGGGACGCTCACCATGCGAAAGGCAGGCCAAGGTGAGCGCAGTACAGCCAAAACCTTGCCGCCTCCTCTTCTTCCTTGAGATTGGAACTCGCCACAGCCCAATGCCCGATTTCTGGCTCAAACTACGGTTAGGGTTAGGCTTAGGGTTCCGCCTAGGGTTAGGGTTGAGAAAACCACAAAGCCAGGAGCTCCAGGGACACACACCATGCGAAAGGCAGGCCAAGTTGAGTACGGTACAGCCAAAACCTTGCTGCCTCCTCTTCTTTCTGCTTGGAACTCACCATAGCCCACGGTGTGATTTCTGACGCACGCCTGGCATATGGTTATGGATACACCTAGAGTTAGACTTGAGAAAACCACAAAGCCAGGAGCTCCAGGGACGCTCACCATGCCAAAGGCAGGTCAAGGTGAGCGCAGCACAGCCAAAACCTTGCCGTCTCCTCTTCTGTCTGCTTGGAAGTCGCCACAGCCCACTGTGTGATTTCTGACGCACACTAGGCTTATGTTTATGGATGCACTTAGCATTTGGCTTGAGAAAATCACAAAGCCAGGAGCTCCAGGGACGCTCACCATGCGAAAGGAAGGCCAAGTTGAGTACGGTATAGCCAAAACCTTGCTCCCTCTTCTTCTTTCTAATTGGAACTCACCACAGCCAATGCCCGATTTCTGGCTCAAACTATGTTTCGGGTTAGGGTTAGGGTTCCGCCTAGGGTTAGGGTTGAGAAAACCACAAAGCCAGGAGCTCCAGGGACACACACCATGCGAAAGGCAGGCCAAGTTGAGTACGGTACAGCCAAAACCTTGCTGCATCCTCTTCTTTCTGCTTGGAACTCGCCATAGCCCACGGTGTGATTTCTGACGCACACTAGGCTTATGTTTATGGATGCACTTAGCATTTGGCTTGAGAAAATCACAAAACCAGGAGCTCCAGGGACGCTCACCATGCGAAAGGAAGGCCAAGTTCAGTACGGTATAGCCAAAACCTTGCTGCCTCTTCTTCTTTCTGATTGGAACTCACCACAGCCAATGCCCGATTTCTGGCTCAAACTATGTTTAGGGTTAGGGTTAGGGTTCCGCCTAGGGTTAGGCTTGAGAAAAACACAAAGCCAGGAGCTCCAGGGACACTCACCCTGCTACAGTCAGGCCAAGTTGAGTACAGTACAGCCAAAACCTTTCTGCCTCCTCTTCTTCCTTGAGATTGGAACTAGCCACAGCCCAATGCCCGATTTCTGGCTCAAACTACGGTTAGGGTTAGGGTTAGGGTTAGGGTTAGGGTTAGGGTTCCGCCTAGGGTTAGGGTTGAGAAAACCACAAAGCCAGGAGCTCCAGGGACACACACCATGCGAAAGGCAGGCCAAGTTGAGTACGGTACAGCCAAAACCTTGCTGCCTCCTCTTCTTTCTGCTTGGAAGTCGCCATAGCCCACGGTGTGATTTCTGACGCACATTATGCTTATGGTTATCCATGCACCTAGCATTAGGCTTGAGAAAACCACAAAGCCAGGACCACCAGGGATACTCACCATGCCAAAGGCAGGCCAAGCTGAGCACAGTATAGCCAAAACCTTGCTCCCTCTTCTTCTTTCTGATTGGAACTCACCACAGCCCAATGCTCGATTCCTGGCTCAAACTACGGTTAGGGTTAGGGTTAGGGTTCCGCCTAGGGTTAGGGTTGAGAAAACCACAAAGCCAGGAGCTCCAGGGACACACACCATGCGAAAGGCAGGCCAAGTTGAGTACGGTACAGCCAAAACCTTGCTGCCTCCTCTTCTTTCTGCTTGGAACTCACCATAGCCCACGGTGTGATTTCTGATGCACGCCTGGCATATGGTTATGGACACACCTAGAGTTAGACTTGAGAAAACCACAAAGCCAGGAGCTCCAGGGACGCTCACCATGCAAAAGGCAGGTCAAGGTGAGCGCAGTACAGCCAAAACCTTGCCGTCTCCTCTTCTGTCTGCTTGGAAGTCGCCACAGCCCACTGTGTGGTTTCTGACGCACACTAGGCTTATGTTTATGGATGCACTTAGCATTTGGCTTGAGAAAATCACAAAGCCAGGAGCTCCAGGGACGCTCACCATGCGAAAGGCAGGCCAAGTTTAGTACGGTATAGCCAAAATCTTGCTGCCTCTTCTTCTTTCTGACTGGAACTCACCACAGCCAATGCCCGATTTCTGGCTCAAACTATGTTTCGGGTTAGGGTTAGGGTTCCGCCTAGGGTTAGGGTTGAGAAAACCACAAAGCCAGGAGCTCCAGGGACACTCACCATGCGAAAGGCAGGCCAAGTTGAGTACGGTACAGCCAAAACCTTGCTGCCTCCTCTTCTTTCTGCTTGGAAGTCGCCATAGCCAACTGTGTGATTTCTAATGCATGCTTGGCGTATGGTTATGGATAGACCTAGCATTTGGCTTTAGAAAAGCACAAAACCAGGGCCACCAGGGATACACACCATGTAAAAGGCCGGCCCAGTTGAGCACTGTGTAGCTAAAACCTTTCTCTCTCTTCTTCTTTCTGCTTGGAAGTCGCCACAGCCCACTGCGTGATTTCTGACTCCAACTAGGCTTATGGTTATGGATACACCTAGAGTTAGGCTTGAGAAAACCAGAAAGCCAGGAGATCCAGGGACACACACCATGCGAAAGTCAGGCCAAGGTGAGCACAGTACAGCCAAAACCTTGCCCCCTCCTCCTCTTCCTTCAGATGGGAACTCGCCACAGCCCACAGCCCAATTTCAGGCTCAAGCTACGGTTAGGGTTAGGGTTCCGCCTAGGGTTAGGGTTGAGAAAACCACAAGGCCAGAAGCTCCAGGGACGCTCACCATGCGAAAGTCATGCCAGGTTGATTTCTGTACAGCCAAAACGTTGTCGCCTCCTCTTCTTTCTCCTTGGAACTCGCCACAGCCCTCTGTGTGATTTCTGATGCACGCAAGGCTTATGGTTATGGATGCACCTAGCATTTGGCTTGAGAAAACCACAAAGCCAGGACCACCAGAGATGCTCACCATGTGAATGGCAGCCCAAGCTGAGCACGGTACAGCCAAAACCTTGCTCCCTCTTCTTCTTTCTGATTGGAACTCACCACAGCCCAATGCTCGATTCCTGGCTCAAACTAGGTTTAGGGTTAGGGTTAGGGTTCCGCCTAGGGTTAGGGTTGAGAAAACCACAAAGCCAGGGCCTCCAAGGAGACTCACCATGCGAAAGGCAGGCCAAGTTGAGTACGATACAGCCAATACCTTGCTGCCTCCTCTTCTTTCTGCTTGGAAGTCGCCACAGCCCACTGTGTGATTTCTGACGCTCGCTTGGCGTATGGTTATGGATACACCTAGAGTTAGGCTTGAGAAAACCACAAAGCCAGGAGCTCCAGGGACACTCACCATGCGAAAGGCAGGCCAAGTTGAGTACGGTACAGCCAAAACCTTGCTGCCTCCTCTTCTTTCTGCTTGGAACTCGCTGCAGCCCACTGCCTGATTTCTGACTCAAACTAGTCTTATGGTTATGGATGCACCTAGAGTTAGGCTTGAGAAAACCACAAAGCCAGGAGCTCCAGGGATATACACCATTCAAAAGTCAGGCCAAGGTGAGCACAGTACAGCCAAAACCTTGCTCCCTCTTCTTCCTTCAGATTGGAACTCGCCACAGCCAATGCCCGATTTCTGGCTCAAACTAGTGTTAGGGTTCTGCCTAGGGTTCGGGTTGAGAAAACCACAAAGCCAGGAGCTCCAGGGACACACACCATGCGAAAGGCAGGCCAAGTTGAGTACGGTACAGCCAAAACCTTGCTGCCTCCTCTTCTTTCTGCTTGGAACTCGCCATAGCCCACGGTGTGATTTCTGACGCACGCCTGGCATATGTTTATGGATACACCTAGAGTTAGACTTGAGAAAACCACAAAGCCAGGAGCTCCAGGGACGCTCACCATGCAAAAGGCAGGTCAAGGTGAGCGCAGTACAGCCAAAACCTTGCCGTCTCCTCTTCTGTCTGCTTGGAAGTCGCCACAGCCCACTGTGTGGTTTCTGACGCACACTAGGCTTATGTTTATGGATGCACTTAGCATTTGGCTTGAGAAAATCACAAAGCCAGGAGCTCCAGGGACGCTCACCATGCGAAAGGAAGGCCAAGTTGAGTACGGTATAGCCAAAACCTTGCTCCCTCTTCTTCTTTCTGATTGGAACTCACCACAGCCAATGCCCGATTTCTGGCTCAAACTATGTTTAGGGTTAGGGTTAGGGTTCCGCCTAGGGTTAGGGTTGAGAAAACCACAAAGCCAGGAGCTCCAGGGATACTCACCCTGCTACAGTCAGGCCAAGGTGAGCACAGTACAGCCAAAACCTTGCTGCCTCTTCTTCTTTCTGCTCGGAAGTTGCCACAGCCCACTGTGTGATTTCTGACGCACACTAGGTTTATGTTTATGGATGCACTTAGCATTAGGGTTGAGAAAACCACAAAGCCAGGAGCTCCAGGGATACTCACCATGCAAAAGGCAGGCCATGCTGAGCACGGTATAGCCAAAACCTTGCTCCCTCTTCTTCTTTCTGATTGGAACTCACCACAGCCCAATGCCCGATTCCTGGCTCAAACTACGGTTAGGGTTAGGGTTAGGGTTACACCTAGGGTTAGGGTTGAGAAAACCACAAAGCCAGGAGCTCCAGGGACACACACCATGCGAAAGGCAGGCCACGCTGAGCGCAGTACAGCCAAAACCTTGCTGCCTCCTCTTCTGTCTGCTTGGAAGTCGCCACAGCCCACTGCGTGGTTTCTGACTCCAACTAGGCTTATGGTTATGGATACACCTAGAGTTAGGCTTGAGAAAACCACAAAGCCAGGAGCTCCAGGGACACACACCATGCGAAAGGCAGGCGAAGTTGAGTACGGTACAGCCAAAACCTTGCTGCCTCCTCTTGTGTCTGCTTGGAAGTCGCCACAGCCCACTGTGTGATTTCTGACGCACATTATGCTTATGGTTATCCATGCACCTAGCATTAGGGTTGAGAAAACCACAAGGCCAGGACCACCAGGGATGCTCACCATGCCAAAGGCAGGCCAAGGTGAGCACGGTATAGCCAAAACCTTGCTCCCTCTTCTTCTTTCTGATTGGAACTCACCACAGCCCAATGCTCGATTCCTGGCTCAAACTACGGTTAGGGTTAGGGTTAGGGTTCCGCCTAGGGTTAGGGTTGAGAAAACCACAAAGCCAGGAGCTCCAGGGACGCTCACCATGCAAAAGGCAGGTCAAGGTGAGCGCAGTACAGCCAAAACCTTGCCGTCTCCTCTTCTGTCTGCTTGGAAGTCGCCACAGCCCACTGTGTGATTTCTGACGCACACTAGGCTTATGTTTATGGATGCACTTAGCATTTGGCTTGAGAAAATCACAAAGCCAGGAGCTCCAGGGACGCTCACCATGCGAAAGGAAGGCCAAGTTCAGTACGGTATAGCCAAAACCTTGCTGCCTCTTCTTCTTTCTGATTGGAACTCACCACAGCCAATGCCCGATTTCTGGCTCAAACTATGTTTCGGGTTAGGGTTAGGGTTCCGCCTAGGGTTAGGCTTGAGAAAACCACAAAGCCAGGAGCTCCAGGGACACTCACCCTGCTACAGTCAGGCCAAGGTGAGCACAGTACAGGCAAAACCTTGCTGCCTCCTCTTCTTCCTTGAGATTGGAACTAGCCACAGCCCAATGCCCGATTTCTGGCTCAAACTACGGTTAGGGTTAGGGTTAGGGTTCCGCCTAGGGTTAGGGTTGAGAAAACCACAAAGCCAGGAGCTCCAGGGACACACACCATGCGAAAGGCAGGCCAAGTTGAGTACGGTACAGCCAAAACCTTGCTGCCTCCTCTTCTTTCTGCTTAGAACTCGCCATGGCCCACGGTGTGATTTCTGACGCACGCCTGGCATATGGTTATGGATACACCAAGAGTTAGACTTGAGAAAACCATAACGCCAGGAGCTCCAGGGACGCTCACCATGCGAAAGGCAGGCCAAGGTGAGCGCAGTACAGCCAAAACCTTGCCGTCTCCTCTTCTTTCTGCTTGGAAGTCGCCACAGCCCACTGTGTGGTTTCTGACTCCAACTAGGCTTATGGTTATGGATACACCTAGAGTTAGGCTTGAGAAAACCACAAAGCCAGGAGCTCCAGGGATACTCACCCTGCTACAGTCAGGCCAAGGTGAGCACAGTACAGCCAAAACCTTGCTGCCTCCTCTTCTTCCTTGAGATTGGAACTCACCACAGCCCAATGCCCGATTTCTGGCTCAAACTACGGTTAGGGTTAGGTTAGGGTTCCGCCTAGGGTTAGGGTTGAGAAAACCACAAAGCCAGGAGCTCCAGGGACACACACCATGCGAAAGGCAGGCCAAGTTGAGTACGGTACAGCCAAAACCTTGCTGCCTCCTCTTCTTTCTGCTTGGAAGTCGCCACAGCCCACTGCGTGGTTTCTGACTCCAACTAGGCTTATGGTTATGGATACACCTAGAGTTAGGCTTGAGAAAACCACAAAGCCAGGAGCTCCAGGGACACTCACCCTGCTACAGTCAGGCCAAGGTGAGCACAGTACAGGCAAAACCTTGCTGCCTCCTCTTCTTCCTTGAGATTGGAACTAGCCACAGCCCAATGCCCGATTTCTGGCTCAAACTACGGTTAGGGTTAGGGTTAGGGTTAGGGTTCCGCCTAGGGTTAGGGTTGAGAAAACCACAAAGCCAGGAGCTCCAGGGACACACACCATGCGAAAGGCAGGCCAAGTTGAGTACGGTACAGCCAAAACCTTGCTGCCTCCTCTTCTTTCTGCTTGGAACTCGCCATGGCCCACGGTGTGATTTCTGACGCACGCCTGGCATATGGTTATGGATACACCAAGAGTTAGACTTGAGAAAACCACAAAGCCAGGAGCTCCAGGGACACACACCATGCGAAAGGCAGGCCAAGGTGAGCGCAGTACAGCCAAAACCTTGCCGTCTCCTCTTCTTTCTGCTTGGAAGTCGCCACAGCCCACTGTGTGGTTTCTGACTCCAACTAGGCTTATGGTTATGGATACACCTAGAGTTAGGCTTGAGAAAACCACAAAGCCAGGAGCTCCAGGGATACTCACCCTGCTACAGTCAGGCCAAGGTGAGCACAGTACAGCCAAAACCTTGCTGCCTCCTCTTCTTCCTTGAGATTGGAACTCACCACAGCCCAATGCGCGATTTCTGGCTCAAACTACGGTTAGGGTTAGGTTAGGGTTCCGCCTAGGGTTAGGGTTGAGAAAACCACAAAGCCAGGAGCTCCAGGGACACACACCATGCGAAAGGCAGGCCAAGTTGAGTACGGTACAGCCAAAACCTTGCTGCCTCCTCTTCTTTCTGCTTGGAACTCACCATAGCCCACGGTGTGATTTCTGACGCACGCCTGGCATATGGTTATGGATACACCAAGAGTTAGACTTGAGAAAACCACAAAGCCAGGAGCTCCAGGGACACTCACCATGCGAAAGTCAGGCCAAGCTGAGCGCAGTACAGCCAAAACCTTGCTGCCTCCTCTTCTGTCTGCTTGGAAGTCGCCACAGCCCACTGCGTGGTTTCTGACGCACACTAGGCTTATGGTTATGGATACACCTAGAGTTAGGCTTGAGAAAACCACAAAGCCAGGAGCTCCAGGGACACACACCATGCGAAAGGCAGGCCAAGGTGAGCACAGTACAGCCAAAACCTTGCCGTCTCCTCTTCTGTCTGCTTGGAAGTCGCCACAGCCCACTGTGTGATTTCTGACGCACATTATGCTTATGGTTATCCATGCACCTAGCATTAGGGTTGAGAAAACCACAAAGCCAGGACCACCAGGGATGCTCACCATGCCAAAGGCAGGCCAAGGTGAGCACGGTATAGCCAAAACCTTGCTCCCTCTTCTTCTTTCTGATTGGAACTCACCACAGCTCAATGCTCGATTCCTGGCTCAAACTATGTTTCGGGTTAGGGTTAGGGTTCCGCCTAGGGTTAGGGTTGAGAAAACCACAAAGCCAGGAGCTCCAGGGACACACACCATGCGAAAGGCAGGCCAAGTTGAGTACGGTACAGCCAAAACCTTGCTGCCTCCTCTTCTTTCTGCTTGGAACTCGCCATAGCCCACGGTGTGATTTCTGACGCACGCTTGGTGTATGGTTATGGATACACCTAGAGTTAGGCTTGAGAAAACCACAAAGCCAGGAGCTCCAGGGACACTCACCATGCGAAAGTCAGGCCAAGCTGAGCGCAGTACAGCCAAAACCTTGCTGCCTCCTCTTCTGTCTGCTTGGAAGTCGCCACAGCCCACTGCGTGGTTTCTGACGCACACTAGGCTTATGGTTATGGATACACCTAGAGTTAGGCTTGAGAAAACCACAAAGCCAGGAGCTCCAGGGACACACACCATGCGAAAGGCAGGCCAAGTTGAGTACGGTACAGCCAAAACCTTGCTGCCTCCTCTTCTTTCTGCTTGGAAGTCGCCACAGCCCACTGTGTGATTTCTGACGCACATTATGCTTATGGTTATCCATGCACCTAGCATTAGGGTTGAGAAAACCACAAGGCCAGGACCACCAGGGATGCTCACCATGCCAAAGGCAGGCCAAGGTGAGCACGGTATAGCCAAAACCTTGCTCCCTCTTCTTCTTTCTGATTGGAACTCACCACAGCCCAATGCTCGATTCCTGGCTCAAACTACGGTTAGGGTTAGGGTTAGGGTTCCGCCTAGGGTTAGGGTTGAGAAAACCACAAAGCCAGGAGCTCCAGGGACGCTCACCATGCAAAAGGCAGGTCAAGGTGAGCGCAGTACAGCCAAAACCTTGCCGTCTCCTCTTCTGTCTGCTTGGAAGTCGCCACAGCCCACTGTGTGATTTCTGACGCACACTAGGCTTATGTTTATGGATGCACTTAGCATTTGGCTTGAGAAAATCACAAAGCCAGGAGCTCCAGGGACGCACACCATGCGAAAGGAAGGCCAAGTTCAGTACGGTATAGCCAAAACCTTGCTCCCTCTTCTTCTTTCTGATTGGAACTCACCACAGCCCAATGCCCGATTTCTGGCTCAAACTATGGTTCGGGTTAGGGTTAGGGTTCCGCCTAGGGTTAGGCTTGAGAAAAACACAAAGCCAGGAGCGCCAGGGACACTCACCCTGCTACAGTCAGGCCAAGGTGAGCACAGTACAGCCAAAACCTTGCTGCCTCCTCTTCTTCCTTGAGATTGGAACTAGCCACAGCCCAATGCCCGATTTCTGGCTCAAACTACGGTTAGGGTTAGGGTTAGGGTTCCGCCTAGGGTTCGGGTTGAGAAAACCACAAAGCCAGGAGCTCCAGGGACACACACCATGCGAAAGGCAGGCCAAGTTGAGTATGGTACAGCCAAAACCTTGCTGCCTCCTCTTCTTTCTGCTTGGAACTCACCATAGCCCACGGTGTGATTTCTGACGCACGCCTGGCATATGGTTATGGATACACCAAGAGTTAGACTTGAGAAAACCACAAAGCCAGGAGCTCCAGGGATGCTCACCATGCCAAAGGATGGCCAAGCTGAGCACAGTATAGCCAAAACCTTGCTCCCTCTTCTTCTTTCTGATTGGAACTCACCACAGCTCAATGCTCGATTCCTGGCTCAAACTATGTTTCGGGTTAGGGTTAGGGTTCCGCCTAGGGTTAGGGTGCCGCCTAGGGTTAGGCTTGAGAAAACCACAATGCCAGGAGCTCCAGGGACACACACCATGCGAAAGGCAGGCCAAGTTGAGTACGGTACAGCCAAAACCTTGCTGCCTCCTCTTCTTTCTGCTTGGAACTCGCCATAGCCCACGGTGTGATTTCTGACGCACGCTTGGTGTATGGTTATGGATACACCAAGAGTTAGGCTTGAGAAAACCACAAAGCCAGGAGCTCCAGGGACTCTCACCATGCGAAAGTCAGGCCAAGCTGAGCGCAGTACAGCCAAAACCTTGCTGCCTCCTCTTCTGTCTGCTTGGAAGTCGCCACAGCCCACTGCGTGGTTTCTGACTCCAACTAGGCTTATGGTTATGGATACACCTAGAGTTAGGGTTGAGAAAACCACAAAGCCAGGAGCTCCAGGGACACACACCATGCGAAAGGCAGGCCAAGTTGAGTACGGTACAGCCAAAACCTTGCTGCCTCCTCTTCTTTCTGCTTGGAACTCACCATAGCCCACGGTGTGATTTCTGACGCACATTATGCTTATGGTTATCCATGCACCTAGCATTAGGGTTGAGAAAACCACAAAGCCAGGACCACCAGGGATACTCACCATGCCAAAGGCAGGCCAAGCTGAGCACAGTATAGCCAAAACCTTGCTCCCTCTTCTTCTTTCTGATTGGAACTCACCACAGCCCAATGCTCGATTCCTGGCTCAAACTACGGTTAGGGTTAGGGTTAGGGTTCCGCCTAGGGTTAGGGTTGAGAAAACCACAAAGCCAGGAGCTCCAGGGACACACACCATGCGAAAGGCAGGCCAAGTTGAGTACGGTACAGCCAAAACCTTGCTGCCTCCTCTTCTTTCTGCTTGGAACTCACCATAGCCCACGGTGTGATTTCTGACGCACGCCTGGCATATGGTTATGGATACACCAAGAGTTAGACTTGAGAAAACCACAAAGCCAGGAGCTCCAGGGATGCTCACCATGCCAAAAGATGGCCAAGCTGAGCACAGTATAGCCAAAACCTTGCTCCCTCTTCTTCTTTCTGATTGGAACTCACCACAGCTCAATGCTCGATTCCTGGCTCAAACTATGTTTCGGGTTAGGGTTAGGGTTCCGCCTAGGGTTAGGGTTGAGAAAACCACAAAGCCAGGAGCTCCAGGGACACACACCATGCGAAAGGCAGGCCAAGTTGAGTACGGTACAGCCAAAACCTTGCTGCCTCCTCTTCTTTCTGCTTGGAACTCGCCATAGCCCACGGTGTGATTTCTGACGCACGCTTGGTGTATGGTTATGGATACACCTAGAGTTAGGCTTGAGAAAACCACAAAGCCAGGAGCTCCAGGGACACTCACCATGCGAAAGTCAGGCCAAGCTGAGCGCAGTACAGCCAAAACCTTGCTGCCTCCTCTTCTGTCTGCTTGGAAGTCGCCACAGCCCACTGCGTGGTTTCTGACTCCAACTAGGCTTATGGTTATGGATACACCTAGAGTTAGGCTTGAGAAAACCACAAAGCCAGGAGCTCCAGGGACACACACCATGCGAAAGGCAGGCCAAGTTGAGTACGGTACAGCCAAAACCTTGCCGTCTCCGCTTCTGTCTGCTTGGAAGTCGCCACAGCCCACTGTGTGATTTCTGACGCACATTATGCTTATGGTTATACATGCACCTAGCATTAGGGTTGAGAAAACCACAAGGCCAGGACCACCAGGGATGCTCACCATGCCAAAGGCAGGCCAAGGTGAGCACGGTATAGCCAAAACCTTGCTCCCTCTTCTTCTTTCTGATTGGAACTCACCACAGCCCAATGCTCGATTCCTGGCTCAAACTACGGTTAGGGTTAGGGTTAGGGTTCCGCCTAGGGTTAGGGTTGAGAAAACCACAATGCCAGGAGCTCCAGGGACACACACCATGCGAAAGGCAGGCCAAGTTGAGTACGGTACAGCCAAAACCTTGCTGCCTCCTCTTCTTTCTGCTTGGAACTCGCCATAGACAACTGTGTGATTTCTAATGCATGCTTGGCGTATGGTTATGGATAGACCTAGCATTTGGCTTTAGAAAAGCACAAAACCAGGGCCACCAGGGATACACACCATGTAAAAGGCCGGCCCAGTTGAGCACTGTGTAGCTAAAACCTTGCTCTCTCTTCTTCTTTCTGCTTGGAAGTCGCCACAGCCCACTGCGTGATTTCTGACTCCAACTAGGCTTATGGTTATGGATACACCTAGAGTTAGGCTTGAGAAAACCAGAAAGCCAGGAGATCCAGGGACACACACCATGCGAAAGTCAGGCCAAGGTGAGCACAGTACAGCCAAAACCTTGCCCCCTCCTCCTCTTCCTTCAGATGGGAACTCGCCACAGCCCACAGCCCAATTTCAGGCTCAAGCTACGGTTAGGGTTAGGGTTCCGCCTAGGGTTAGGGTTGAGAAAACCACAAAGCCAGGAGCTCCAGGGACACACACCATGCGAAAGGCAGGCCAAGTTGAGTACGGTACAGCCAAAACCTTGCTGCCTCCTCTTCTTTCTGCTTAGAACTCGCCATGGCCCACGGTGTGATTTCTGACGCACGCCTGGCATATGTTTATGGATACACCAAGAGTTAGACTTGAGAAAACCATAACGCCAGGAGCTCCAGGGACGCTCACCATGCGAAAGGCAGGCCAAGGTGAGCGCAGTACAGCCAAAACCTTGCCGTCTCCTCTTCTTTCTGCTTGGAAGTCGCCACAGCCCACTGTGTGGTTTCTGACTCCAACTAGGCTTATGGTTATGGATACACCTAGAGTTAGGCTTGAGAAAACCACAAAGCCAGGAGCTCCAGGGATACTCACCCTGCTACAGTCAGGCCAAGGTGAGCACAGTACAGCCAAAACCTTGCTGCCTCCTCTTCTTCCTTGAGATTGGAACTCACCACAGCCCAATGCCCGATTTCTGGCTCAAACTACGGTTAGGGTTAGGTTAGGGTTCCGCCTAGGGTTAGGGTTGAGAAAACCACAAAGCCAGGAGCTCCAGGGACACACACCATGCGAAAGGCAGGCCAAGTTGAGTACGGTACAGCCAAAACCTTGCTGCCTCCTCTTCTTTCTGCTTGGAAGTCGCCACAGCCCACTGCGTGGTTTCTGACTCCAACTAGGCTTATGGTTATGGATACACCTAGAGTTAGGCTTGAGAAAACCACAAAGCCAGGAGCTCCAGGGACACTCACCCTGCTACAGTCAGGCCAAGGTGAGCACAGTACAGGCAAAACCTTGCTGCCTCCTCTTCTTCCTTGAGATTGGAACTAGCCACAGCCCAATGCCCGATTTCTGGCTCAAACTACGGTTAGGGTTAGGGTTAGGGTTAGGGTTCCGCCTAGGGTTAGGGTTGAGAAAACCACAAAGCCAGGAGCTCCAGGGACACACACCATGCGAAAGGCAGGCCAAGTTGAGTACGGTACAGCCAAAACCTTGCTGCCTCCTCTTCTTTCTGCTTGGAACTCGCCATGGCCCACGGTGTGATTTCTGACGCACGCCTGGCATATGGTTATGGATACACCAAGAGTTAGACTTGAGAAAACCACAAAGCCAGGAGCTCCAGGGACACACACCATGCGAAAGGCAGGCCAAGGTGAGCGCAGTACAGCCAAAACCTTGCCGTCTCCTCTTCTTTCTGCTTGGAAGTCGCCACAGCCCACTGTGTGGTTTCTGACTCCAACTAGGCTTATGGTTATGGATACACCTAGAGTTAGGCTTGAGAAAACCACAAAGCCAGGAGCTCCAGGGATACTCACCCTGCTACAGTCAGGCCAAGGTGAGCACAGTACAGCCAAAACCTTGCTGCCTCCTCTTCTTCCTTGAGATTGGAACTCACCACAGCCCAATGCGCGATTTCTGGCTCAAACTACGGTTAGGGTTAGGTTAGGGTTCCGCCTAGGGTTAGGGTTGAGAAAACCACAAAGCCAGGAGCTCCAGGGACACACACCATGCGAAAGGCAGGCCAAGTTGAGTACGGTACAGCCAAAACCTTGCTGCCTCCTCTTCTTTCTGCTTGGAACTCACCATAGCCCACGGTGTGATTTCTGACGCACGCCTGGCATATGGTTATGGATACACCAAGAGTTAGACTTGAGAAAACCACAAAGCCAGGAGCTCCAGGGACACTCACCATGCGAAAGTCAGGCCAAGCTGAGCGCAGTACAGCCAAAACCTTGCTGCCTCCTCTTCTGTCTGCTTGGAAGTCGCCACAGCCCACTGCGTGGTTTCTGACGCACACTAGGCTTATGGTTATGGATACACCTAGAGTTAGGCTTGAGAAAACCACAAAGCCAGGAGCTCCAGGGACACACACCATGCGAAAGGCAGGCCAAGTTGAGTACGGTACAGCCAAAACCTTGCTGCCTCCTCTTCTTTCTGCTTGGAAGTCGCCACAGCCCACTGTGTGATTTCTGACGCACATTATGCTTATGGTTATCCATGCACCTAGCATTAGGGTTGAGAAAACCACAAGGCCAGGACCACCAGGGATGCTCACCATGCCAAAGGCAGGCCAAGGTGAGCACGGTATAGCCAAAACCTTGCTCCCTCTTCTTCTTTCTGATTGGAACTCACCACAGCTCAATGCTCGATTCCTGGCTCAAACTATGTTTCGGGTTAGGGTTAGGGTTCCGCCTAGGGTTAGGGTTGAGAAAACCACAAAGCCAGGAGCTCCAGGGACACACACCATGCGAAAGGCAGGCCAAGTTGAGTACGGTACAGCCAAAACCTTGCTGCCTCCTCTTCTTTCTGCTTGGAACTCGCCATAGCCCACGGTGTGATTTCTGACGCACGCTTGGTGTATGGTTATGGATACACCTAGAGTTAGGCTTGAGAAAACCACAAAGCCAGGAGCTCCAGGGACGCTCACCATGCAAAAGGCAGGTCAAGGTGAGCGCAGTACAGCCAAAACCTTGCCGTCTCCTCTTCTGTCTGCTTGGAAGTCGCCACAGCCCACTGTGTGATTTCTGACGCACACTAGGCTTATGTTTATGGATGCACTTAGCATTTGGCTTGAGAAAATCACAAAGCCAGGAGCTCCAGGGACACTCACCATGCGAAAGTCAGGCCAAGCTGAGCGCAGTACAGCCAAAACCTTGCTGCCTCCTCTTCTGTCTGCTTGGAAGTCGCCACAGCCCACTGCGTGGTTTCTGACGCACACTAGGCTTATGGTTATGGATACACCTAGAGTTAGGCTTGAGAAAACCACAAAGCCAGGAGCTCCAGGGACACACACCATGCGAAAGGCAGGCCAAGTTGAGTACGGTACAGCCAAAACCTTGCTGCCTCCTCTTCTTTCTGCTTGGAAGTCGCCACAGCCCACTGTGTGATTTCTGACGCACATTATGCTTATGGTTATCCATGCACCTAGCATTAGGGTTGAGAAAACCACAAGGCCAGGACCACCAGGGATGCTCACCATGCCAAAGGCAGGCCAAGGTGAGCACGGTATAGCCAAAACCTTGCTCCCTCTTCTTCTTTCTGATTGGAACTCACCACAGCCCAATGCTCGATTCCTGGCTCAAACTACGGTTAGGGTTAGGGTTAGGGTTCCGCCTAGGGTTAGGGTTGAGAAAACCACAAAGCCAGGAGCTCCAGGGACGCTCACCATGCAAAAGGCAGGTCAAGGTGAGCGCAGTACAGCCAAAACCTTGCCGTCTCCTCTTCTGTCTGCTTGGA
Organism: Coloeus monedula; assembly: GCF_965178545.1. Taxonomy (NCBI): domain Eukaryota; kingdom Metazoa; phylum Chordata; class Aves; order Passeriformes; family Corvidae; genus Coloeus; species Coloeus monedula. Next base: position 31,716,439 of record NC_138782.1, on the reverse strand, counting down.
AGTCGCCACAGCCCACTGTGTGATTTCTGACGCACACTAGGCTTATGTTTATGGATGCACTTAGCATTTGGCTTGAGAAAATCACAAAGCCAGGAGCTCCAGGGACGCACACCATGCGAAAGGAAGGCCAAGTTCAGTACGGTATAGCCAAAACCTTGCTCCCTCTTCTTCTTTCTGATTGGAACTCACCACAGCCCAATGCCCGATTTCTGGCTCAAACTATGGTTCGGGTTAGGGTTAGGGTTCCGCCTAGGGTTAGGCTTGAGAAAAACACAAAGCCAGGAGCGCCAGGGACACTCACCCTGCTACAGTCAGGCCAAGGTGAGCACAGTACAGCCAAAACCTTGCTGCCTCCTCTTCTTCCTTGAGATTGGAACTAGCCACAGCCCAATGCCCGATTTCTGGCTCAAACTACGGTTAGGGTTAGGGTTAGGGTTCCGCCTAGGGTTCGGGTTGAGAAAACCACAAAGCCAGGAGCTCCAGGGACACACACCATGCGAAAGGCAGGCCAAGTTGAGTATGGTACAGCCAAAACCTTGCTGCCTCCTCTTCTTTCTGCTTGGAACTCACCATAGCCCACGGTGTGATTTCTGACGCACGCCTGGCATATGGTTATGGATACACCAAGAGTTAGACTTGAGAAAACCACAAAGCCAGGAGCTCCAGGGATGCTCACCATGCCAAAGGATGGCCAAGCTGAGCACAGTATAGCCAAAACCTTGCTCCCTCTTCTTCTTTCTGATTGGAACTCACCACAGCTCAATGCTCGATTCCTGGCTCAAACTATGTTTCGGGTTAGGGTTAGGGTTCCGCCTAGGGTTAGGGTTCCGCCTAGGGTTAGGCTTGAGAAAACCACAAAGCCAGGAGCTCCAGGGACACACACCATGCGAAAGGCAGGCCAAGTTGAGTACGGTACAGCCAAAACCTTGCTGCCTCCTCTTCTTTCTGCTTGGAACTCGCCATAGCCCACGGTGTGATTTCTGACGCACGCTTGGTGTATGGTTATGGATACACCAAGAGTTAGGCTTGAGAAAACCACAAAGCCAGGAGCTCCAGGGACTCTCACCATGCGAAAGTCAGGCCAAGCTGAGCGCAGTACAGCCAAAACCTTGCTGCCTCCTCTTCTGTCTGCTTGGAAGTCGCCACAGCCCACTGCGTGGTTTCTGACTCCAACTAGGCTTATGGTTATGGATACACCTAGAGTTAGGGTTGAGAAAACCACAAAGCCAGGAGCTCCAGGGACACACACCATGCGAAAGGCAGGCCAAGTTGAGTACGGTACAGCCAAAACCTTGCTGCCTCCTCTTCTTTCTGCTTGCAACTCACCATAGCCCACGGTGTGATTTCTGACGCACATTATGCTTATGGTTATCCATGCACCCAGCATTAGGCTTGAGAAAACCACAAAGCCAGGACCACCAGGGATACTCACCATGCCAAAGGCAGGCCAAGCTGAGCACAGTATAGCCAAAACCTTGCTCCCTCTTCTTCTTTCTGATTGGAACTCACCACAGCTCAATGCTCGATTCCTGGCTCAAACTATGTTTCGGGTTAGGGTTAGGGTTCCGCCTAGGGTTAGGGTTGAGAAAACCACAAAGCCAGGAGCTCCAGGGACACACACCATGCGAAAGGCAGGCCAAGTTGAGTACGGTACAGCCAAAACCTTGCTGCCTCCTCTTCTTTCTGCTTGGAACTCGCCATAGCCCACGGTGTGATTTCTGACGCACGCTTGGTGTATGGTTATGGATACACCTAGAGTTAGGCTTGAGAAAACCACAAAGCCAGGAGCTCCAGGGACACTCACCATGCGAAAGTCAGGCCAAGCTGAGCGCAGTACAGCCAAAACCTTGCTGCCTCCTCTTCTGTCTGCTTGGAAGTCGCCACAGCCCACTGCGTGGTTTCTGACTCCAACTAGGCTTATGGTTATGGATACACCTAGAGTTAGGCTTGAGAAAACCACAAAGCCAGGAGCTCCAGGGACACACACCATGCGAAAGGCAGGCCAAGTTGAGTACGGTACAGCCAAAACCTTGCCGTCTCCGCTTCTGTCTGCTTGGAAGTCGCCACAGCCCACTGTGTGATTTCTGACGCACATTATGCTTATGGTTATACATGCACCTAGCATTAGGGTTGAGAAAACCACAAGGCCAGGACCACCAGGGATGCTCACCATGCCAAAGGCAGGCCAAGGTGAGCACGGTATAGCCAAAACCTTGCTCCCTCTTCTTCTTTCTGATTGGAACTCACCACAGCCCAATGCTCGATTCCTGGCTCAAACTACGGTTAGGGTTAGGGTTAGGGTTCCGCCTAGGGTTAGGGTTGAGAAAACCACAATGCCAGGAGCTCCAGGGACACACACCATGCGAAAGGCAGGCCAAGTTGAGTACGGTACAGCCAAAACCTTGCTGCCTCCTCTTCTTTCTGCTTGGAACTCGCCATAGACAACTGTGTGATTTCTAATGCATGCTTGGCGTATGGTTATGGATAGACCTAGCATTTGGCTTTAGAAAAGCACAAAACCAGGGCCACCAGGGATACACACCATGTAAAAGGCCGGCCCAGTTGAGCACTGTGTAGCTAAAACCTTGCTCTCTCTTCTTCTTTCTGCTTGGAAGTCGCCACAGCCCACTGCGTGATTTCTGACTCCAACTAGGCTTATGGTTATGGATACACCTAGAGTTAGGCTTGAGAAAACCAGAAAGCCAGGAGATCCAGGGACACACACCATGCGAAAGTCAGGCCAAGGTGAGCACAGTACAGCCAAAACCTTGCCCCCTCCTCCTCTTCCTTCAGATGGGAACTCGCCACAGCCCACAGCCCAATTTCAGGCTCAAGCTACGGTTAGGGTTAGGGTTCCGCCTAGGGTTAGGGTTGAGAAAACCACAAAGCCAGAAGCTCCAGGGACGCTCACCATGCGAAAGTCATGCCAGGTTGATTTCTGTACAGCCAAAGCGTTGTCGCCTCCTCTTCTTTCTCCTTGGAACTCGCCACAGCCCTCTGTGTGATTTCTGATGCACGCAAGGCTTATGGTTATGGATGCACCTAGCATTTGGCTTGAGAAAACCACAAAGCCAGGAGCTCCAGGGATGCTCACCATGTGAATGGCAGCCCAAGCTGAGCACGGTACAGCCAAAACCTTGCTCCCTCTTCTTCTTTCTGATTGGAACTCACCACAGCCCAATGCTCGATTCCTGGCTCAAACTAGGTTTAGGGTTAGGGTTAGGGTTCCGCCTAGGGTTAGGGTTGAGAAAACCACAAAGCCAGGGCCTCCAAGGAGACTCACCATGCGAAAGGCAGGCCAAGTTGAGTACGAAACAGCCAAAACCTTGCTGCCTCCTCTTCTTTCTGCTTGGAAGTCGCCACAGCCCACTGTGTGATTTCTGACGCTCGCCTGGCATATGGTTATGGATACACCTAGAGTTAGGGTTGAGAAAACCACAAAGCCAGGAGCTCCAGGGACACTCACCATGTGAAAGGCAGGCCAAGGTGAGCGCAGTACAGCCAAAACCTTGCTGCCTCCTCTTCTTTCTGCTTGGAACTCACCACAGCCCACTGTGTGATTTCTGACGCTCGCTTGGTGTATGGTTATGGATACACCTAGAGTTAGGGTTGAGAAAACCACAAAGCCAGGAGCTCCAGGGACACTCACCATGCGAAAGGCAGGCCAAGTTGAGTACGGTACAGCCAAAACCTTGCCGCCTCCTCTTCTTTCTGCTTGGAACTCGCTGCAGCCCACTGCCTGATTTCTGACTGAAACTAGTCTTATGGTTATGGATGCACCTAGAGTTAGGCTTGAGAAAACCACAAAGCCAGGAGCTCCAGGGATATACACCATTCAAAAGTCAGGCCAAGGTGAGCACAGTACAGCCAAAACCTTGCTCCCTCTTCTTCCTTCAGATTGGAAGTCGCCACAGCCAATGCCCGATTTCTGGCTCAAACTAGTGTTAGGGTTCTGCCTAGGGTTCGGGTTGAGAAAACCACAAAGCCAGGAGCTCCAGGGACACACACCATGCGAAAGGCAGGCCAAGTTGAGTACGGTACAGCCAAAACCTTGCTGCCTCCTCTTCTTTCTGCTTGGAACTCACCATAGCCCACGGTGTGATTTCTGACGCACGCCTGGCATATGTTTATGGATACACCTAGAGTTAGACTTGAGAAAACCACAAAGCCAGGAGCTCCAGGGACGCTCACCATGCCAAAGGCAGGTCAAGGTGAGCGCAGTACAGCCAAAACCTTGCCGTCTCCTCTTCTGTCTGCTTGGAAGTCGCCACAGCCCACTGTGTGATTTCTGACGCACACTAGGCTTATGTTTATGGATGCACTTAGCATTTGGCTTGAGAAAATCACAAAGCCAGGAGCTCCAGGGACGCTCACCATGCGAAAGGAAGGCCAAGTTGAGTACGGTATAGCCAAAACCTTGCTCCCTCTTCTTCTTTCTGATTGGAACTCACCACAGCCAATGCCCGATTTCTGGCTCAAACTATGTTTCGGGTTAGGGTTAGGGTTCCGCCTAGGGTTAGGGTTGAGAAAACCACAAAGCCAGGAGCTCCAGGGATACTCACCCTGCTACAGTCAGGCCAAGGTGAGCACAGTACAGCCAAAACCTTGCTGCCTCCTCTTCTTTCTGCTCGGAAGTTGCCACAGCCCACTGTGTGATTTCTGACGCACACTAGGTTTATGTTTATGGATGCACTTAGCATTAGGGTTGAGAAAACCACAAAGCCAGGAGCTCCAGGGATACTCACCATGCAAAAGGCAGGCCATGCTGAGCACGGTATAGCCAAAACCTTGCTCCCTCTTCTTCTTTCTGATTGGAACTCACCACAGCCCAATGCCCGATTCCTGGCTCAAACTACGGTTAGGGTTAGGGTTAGGGTTACACCTAGGGTTAGGGTTGAGAAAACCACAAAGCCAGGAGCTCCAGGGATACTCACCATGCGAAATTCAGGCCAAGTTGAGTACGGTACAGCCAATACCTTGCTGCCTCCTCTTCTTTCTGCTTGGAACTCGCCACAGCCCAATGCGTGATTTCTGACTCAAACCAGTGTTAGGGTTAGAGCTACACCTAGAGTTAGGCTTGAGAAAACCACAAAGCCAGGATCTCCATGCGAAAGGCAGGCCATGTGAAAGGCACACCGTGCGAAAGGCAGGCCAAGGTGAGCACAGTACAGCCAAAACCTTGCTCCCTTTTCTTCCTTCAGATTGGAACTCACCACAGCCCAATGCCCGATTTCTGGCTCAAACTACGGTTAGGGTTGCGCCTTCGTTTAGGGTTGAGAAAAGCATAACGACCCGGGCTTCTGGTTTGGTTTAGGCTTAGGGTTGGGAAAACCACAAAGCCCTGAGCTCCAGAGACACTTCTGCTTCAAAATGCAGCTCATGGCCTGCATGCCACTGGACTAAACAATTGTAAAGGAATGTTTTTTACTTTTTACCTGCATTTCCCCGTTCCAGCATTTATTGCTCTGGCTATGTTTATTGTTAGGATTAGGGTTCGAGATGAGAAAACCACAAAGCCAGGAGCTCCGGGGACACTGCAGCTGCAAATGGCAAGCCAAGTCCAGTGCGGCACTGTCCAAAACATTGCTCCCAACACACTTTTCCTTGGATCTTGCCTTAATCCCTGGTGATTTTATTGCTATGCCTAGGGTTAGGGTTTGGGTTAGGGTTATGGTTAGGGTTGATAAAACCACAAAGCCCAGAGCTCCATGGACACTGCAGCTTCAAATGACAGGCAAAGGTCAGGGTGGCACTTGCCTAAACATTGCTCCCAACACACTTTTTCATTGGTATCTGCATTACCCCAACGCCACTTTTTTTGAACCGCCTAGGCTTAGGGTTATTGTTTAGGTTAGGCTTAGGGTTGAGAAAACCACAAAGCCCTGAGCTCCAGGGACACTGCCACTGCAAACGGCTGGCCAAGGCTTGGGCGGCACATGCCTAAACATTGCTCCCAACACACTTTTACCTTGGCGCCTGCTTTAATCCTATGTGGCATTTATTGCTCCGCCTAGGGTTTGGGTCCAGGTTAGGTTCACGATTACCTTTAGGGTGCAGAATACCACCAAGGCTAGAGCTCCAGGGACACTGCAACTGCAAAAGACAGGCCATGGCCAGCCTGACACTGGCATAAACAAGGTTACAAACATGCTTTTTCCTTTATTCCAGCCTTTATCCTTTGAGGCATTTATTGCCCTGCCTAGGGTTAGTGTTAGGGTTCAGAAACCCCCAAAGCCCAGACGTCCAGGGACACTGCAGGTGCAAAAGGCAGGCCAAGGGCAGGGCAGCACTGGCCTAAACATTGCTCCCAACACAATTTTTCATTGGCACCTGTCTTAATCCCATGTTGCTTTTATTGCTCCGGCTAGGGTTAGTCTTAGGGTTAGGGTTAGGCTTTAGAAAACCACAAAGCCTAGAGATCCAGGGACACTGCAGCTGCAAATGGGAGGTGAAGACAAGGGCGGCACGTACCTAAACACTGCTCCCAACGCACTTTTTCCTTGGCGCCTGCCTTAATCCTATGTGGTTTTATTACTCCGCCTAGGGTTAGGATTAGTGTTAGGTTTGGGGTTAGGGTTATGGTTTGGATTAGGGTTAGGACTCAGAAACCCACAACGCCCCACGCTCCAGGGACACTTCAGCTGCGAAATGCAGGCCATGGCCAGGGCGGCATGTGCCTAAACATTGCTCCCAACACACTTTTTTTTTGGCACGTGCCTTAATCCCATATGGCTTTTTTTGCTCCTCCTAGGGTTAGGGTTAATGTTAGGGTTAGGACTAGGGATGGGGTTAGGATTTCGAAATCCACAAATCCCAGAGCTCCAGGGACACTGCAGCTGCAAAAGGCAAGCCAAGACCTAGGCGGCACTGGTCAAAACATTGCTCCCAACCCACTTTTTCCTTGGCATTGGCCTTAACCCAGTGCTTCTTTTATTGCTTGCTTTGGGTTGGTCTTAGCGTTGGGAAAACCACAAAGCCCAGAACTTCAGGGAGACTTCAGCTGCAAAAGGCAGGCCAAGGCCAGGGCGGCACTGGCCAAAACATTGCTTCTAGCATACTTTTTCCTTGGTACCTTCCTTTCCCCAATGCTGCTTTATTGCTCCCTCTTCGGTTTGGATTAAGGTTAGGGTTAAGTTTAGGGTTCGGGTTCGGGTTAGGTTTGAGAAAACCACAAAGCCCAGAGCTCCATAGACACTGCAGCTTTAAAAGACCTGTAAAGCCCAGGGCGGCACTATCTCACATTTCTTCCTCCACCCTTTTATCCTTTGTACCAGCCTGAATCCCATGGTAACGCAGTTCTGTGCTCGTGGCACGAGCTCTGGCGTGCCCTCAATCCGAGAGAGTCCAGCTGCATTACTTCTGTGCGTCGCAGATGCCACCTCGGAATCAGGAAAGGTGCTGCTGACTGAGCTCGCTGGCTTCTTTACAGAGGAGACACGGCAGGAGCCGACAATATAGGCTCACGTTAGTTCGGAGATAAAGGAAGAGTGAGGTGGTTCTGGTCTGGCTCCTAACAGGTTTATTGACAGAAGTTTTGCAACCAGAACATGGCTATGATCTTAAGCTGGGATTTCGCCGAGAGGCTTTTCCCTCAGTTTTATAGGGGGTTTTAAAACTGCAGGGAAAGGGGAAAGCAGCCAATGAGTTACAAACTGGGGGGAGGATACAATTCAATGGGGGAAACCAGGAAACGGGAGATACAACAAAGAACCAATGAAAACCGAATAAGAGGGAGTTTTCCCAAATTGGGGGAAGCAACTTGGACCGGGGCGTAACTCCAGGAAGATGCAACTTAAGCTTCTGAGCCACCCCTCAACCCACCCTCCAAGCCTGTGTCTTGGGGAAACTATCCACGGGAGTGGCTGGGGTTGACAGGCATCTCGCTGCCCCAGCCCCGCAGTGGGCTGGGTCACAGCAACACCATGCACCTTTTATTGCTCTGCCAATGGTTAGTGTTAGGGTTGAGAAAACCACAACATTCAGAACTTCAGGGACACTGAACCTCCAAAAGGCAGGCCATGGCCTGGATGACACTGGCATAAACAATGTGCCCAACACATTTTTCACCTTGGCACCAGCCTTACCCCTTGCGGCTTTTACTGCTCCACCTAGGGTTAGGCTTTCTCTTAGGGTTCATGTTGTGGTTAAGGTTAACGTTAGGGTTAGACTTTTGATAATGTTTAGCATTAGTGGTAGGTTTGGGTTTAGAGTTCGTCTAAGGTTTTCGATTTGGTGTCAATATTAGCTTAAGATTCAGGGTTACTTTGGCGTTAGTGTTGGATTTAAATTTAGCTTTATATTTAGGGTTAGGTTAAGGGGTTTTTTTTGGGTTTAGTTTAAGATTATGTTTAGGTTTTAGTTTTGCTTATGGTTTGGGTTAGGTTTAGGTTTAACGGTAGTGAAAGATTTTAGATTTGGGTTTGTATTTGAATTAGGGTTAGGTTTAGGGTTAGCCTTGGGGTTCCATTTAAGCTTAGGGTTGGATTAGTGTTAGGGTTATGGTTTAGTTCTGTTTTGGTTTCATGTTAGGTTGATATTTGAGGTTAGGCTTATGGTTACGGTTGTGTTTGGCTTTTGGGTTAGCGTTTGGTTTGGGGTTAGAATTTGTGGTTTTTTTGTGTTTAGGTTTACGCTTATGGTTTGGATAGGTTTAAGGTAAGAGTTATGGTTATGGTTTGGCTTTGGGATCATATTATGTTTCTTGAAAATCTCTTTTTTGTTATTTTTTTGAAAGCAAAAATCAATAAGTTTTTCCATCCATTTTAGTGTAATGCGCATTATTTGCTCTACAGTAACGATTCTTGGTGATTATGAAATAGACCCTGTTAGATTAAGTTTTGCAGAGTCCTCAATCAGTGTTTGTGGCAGCATTCAATCATGTAAAAAAATATTTTGCAAGGGTATGGGTTAGTGTTAGGGTTAGGTTAGGACTAGGGTTAGGGTTAGGTTTAGGATCAGGGTTAGGGGAATGGTTAGGGTTAGGTTTAGGTTTAGGCTTAGGTTCAGGGTTGTATGGATACAAATATGCTGGTAGCAACAATTTTCCTTGCTTCTTTCCAGTCCATGAGATGTTTTTCTCTCTCAGGGATGATATTAGTCGAGTTCTTTAACTATGAAACACCTGCAACCTTGCAAAACCCTTCCTTATAATACAGTGGAAAAATCTTTTGTCAATGGATGTTTTAGGATTTTAGCCAATCACCCCAAGGGGTGGCTGATCCTTTGAGCATTTAGGCTATGAAAAAAAACGTCTATAAAAGAGTTTAAAATAATTAAATTAATGAATCTTGCTGCACAATTCCTGCCTGCTGCATCCTTCTTCTCCTCCCTACCACTGTGGGTTACCACATCATTTTTATGGTTAGTATTAGAGTTAGGGCTAAGTTTTCCATTTGAGACCATCTTCTGTTTCTAGAAGACCTCTTTTTTATCCTGTTCTGGAATCAAAAAATGAACAGATATTTCCATGCCTTTCTGTATAAGGAGACTTTATTGGCAATAAGATGAGTGTTCTCGTCGGATATGAAATAGGCTCTGTGTTGCAAGGCATATCATCCCTTTCCCAGCACAGATGGCTGGTTTAGATAGGAGATATAATGCAGGCAGGCAATCCCTAGCTGTTATTGTCTCCTGGTGCCAAAAGGTCTGCTAGCTTAACAGATGTGGGAAGAGATAAAAAAAATACATAGGTGACCAAAAGGCCTGGTTTTGCACTATAAAAGTATTATAGTTTATCACAGAGGCAGAAGTCTCTTACACACTCTTTGGAAACGTGTGAGAGGATTCCTCCCTGGAGCTTGGACGCAACTTCAGGTCACTTTCCCAGGAACTGAGAGAGAGGATTTTTTGATGTGTACTCCATCAAGATTGGATAGTAAGAAACATTGGATCCTAAGTTATACTATTTCTTAGCTAGGGGTAAATGTAATGGTACCTTTAGCTCTGCATGTATTATACTAGTATCACCTTTTTTGTCTTATCCCTGTGTAGTAATAGCATGTTTTATGTTTTATGTTTTATGTCTGTTAGTTTTGTATCTATTAATAAATAATTCATTCAATAATAGACCGAATCAGCAATTATTCAAGAACTTGCTGTGTGGAACTCGGCGTGCTGGACACCTCAATAACATGACTGCCTGCTGCCAGAGGCCTGGGAAAAAGGCAAGAGCTGATTTAAACCTACATCATCCATTCATAACACCCTGTTAGAATATTTTTACTGTAAGATTTTGCAGAGGCCTCAATCAGAGATTGTGGCAGCGTTCACTCCTGTAATGAAAAGATTTTACAAGTGTATTGTCTTGTATTTGGTCTCTGAAGGCTGGATGTTTATGTCTGTACTGAATCCCAGTGAAGTAAGGTAAATGCACATGCCTACACAGCTCTAACAACTACATCTATGTTAAACTTTTACCGAGTTAAAAATTCTATTTAAAATTTTAAATGCACAAAGAGGGTCTGGGAAATAAATACCACAGCATCAGGAGATTAATACTTTCAGATTTTATTCAGATCTGTCCGTTTTGTTCTAAATTGAATAAAAATCCTCTGATAGCCTGGGATATTAGCTAAGCAAATATTTTTACAGTTATATTAGGGGAAAAAAGGATTTATTTGACTAGGCTATTAAAATATAGAGGAGATTTATGAATTTAATATTCTATTTAATAATATCGGTAGTTCAAGAAAGGAAAGTAAACCACCAGCAAGAATCAATAGGATTGTCAGACATTGAGTTAGAAACAGAAAGACCTCAACTGAAGAATTAACTAACGTCTGCTAATTCATCTTTAATTAGTGCTACTGCAATACTTTTTTCTTTTGTCCTCAAACGTATCTTGCAGTCACGTTTAAATGGGGCTTTGACAATGAAAAACCTTCTGTGGTGATTTAAAAAAAACACTCTCAGGCAGAAAACTGCTGCAGTAAAAGACCATATTTTCTGCCACTTCCAGATAGTTATACCAGTTCTTTTGTGAAAATATCCCAACACCTGAAAGTTTTCAGTCCATTATCCCCCATATTATCTTCAAAAGTCAGGAAAGCACTGTAATTTCCATTTCACAGGTGAAGAAAGAGAAGTGGAAAAAGAAGACAGAGAAGTGGGAAGATGACTTTTGGCCAGCTGGTCTCTCCCTCACATGAAATGAGAGAGTAAAGGCAGATTATCAGACCTGAGAATTAAAAAAAGAGCTGCTTAGGGTGAAGGCCAGCTGCAGTCAGAAAATAGAGATCTAAAAAACTTTCTTTGGAAACAAAATCAGAAATTCAGGTGAGGAATTCAAAGATGTGACACAAAACATCATACACCAGCCTAACCCTGGAAACAGAACATTCACCTTCAGACTACAAAAGGTGTTTTAGAGTGTCTAATGCATTGAGAAAGAAATTCAGGGCAGAGAACACCCACCTCTGTTCCCTGTATCTACCCACAGGCCAGTTAGAAGAGCCAGTCCTGGGAAGCAGCCTGTGTGGGATCACATTCCACAAAGGTACAAAATCCACGTCCCATGTTGTGCCAGCACCTAGGCTGGAGAGCAGAGGCAGGTATTCAGAAAGGATGGGATTGCTCAGAGGAGGACTTCAAGATCACTCATCCAAAACAATATCCCTTGTGCAGCTCTTCACTGCAGGATGAGGAAGAAATTCAGGCAGGCCTTGTGCCCAGCATTTCATACTAACTACCAAATGCAAATAAGGAGCTACTTGACTTTCCAGAGAGGATGCCTTTGTGTCTAAATGCCCGTCATCTTCTTCAACCTTTCAGGAACTTGTCCAGGCCTATAAAGGGGTTTTGTAAAAGAGAATAGACTGGAAGTTGAATTGTGCAAACCACAAATCACCTCGTTTCATATACAAGATCTGCCTCTTCCTATTTTTATAAACAGGCCCCAAATATCAGACACATAGTAGGTTCCAGCTGAAGTATTTCTGGCCGGGTAGGAATTTACCTAGTTCACATCAACATAAATGGAAATATGTGCCTGAATATACCAGGCCATTGGAAAATTTTGCCCCGTTTCTTACCTAGTTTTAGACTGTACTTTCTTGATTATGGTTGGAAAAAATACAGAGTGAACAAACTATTTTAACCTGGAGTCCTTAACCTGATATAGAGACATGAGGATCTCATATATATTTCTTCAACTCTGATGTATTTCTTTTCCTCTCCTTCCCTGCCACTCCTCCCTCCCTCTAGCATTTTTAAATATACCTGCTTTCTTCATAGCGTGGGCTAGCTGGGAGACTTTTAAAACAATAAGAAAGAGAAATCTGTATTGCCTTGAGTGAATTATTTTTTTCCTTAAATGGAAGTGGATTTTTAGTGGAATTTGAAATCAATATTGTATTTATTTATTCCGTTCTGTCTTTGGTTGTGTGTAATATTATAGTCCTTGGCACTTAGACTACTTTTTAAGAAGGTTGTTGAAGATGTTACAGTGGCATTTATTATGCAGTTCTTCAGATTTATTTCCTGTTAGATAATTTGGTGGATGTTTCATGTACTGCAGGCTGGATAATAATATAAAAGGACACCATTCCTGTAAAATTGCACAGAGTCTTTATTAGTAGAATAATTTACAGAGACATTGCAGCCTCAGTTGGCAATCTCACCCTGCATATCCTCACTGACTTCCCAACACCTTTACAGAACTGTCCTCCTGGCTCTTTCCTCTACATTTCATGCATTGACCACTCACCCCTTCCTCCTCTGTGTACTCTTCATTGGTTTCCTGGGGACAAGAGAAAGCACTGCTTATATTAGTGTCCGAGATTGTGAGTGATACGGACTAGTAACAAATAGGAAATGTGAAACACTGGCAATAATTAAAGGTAAAGGGCCAGATGAAGTCACGTATAGCTCTTGCTCACCCCGGCATGAATTGAAAAATGGACAGAAACAGCCCAAGCCTGTGACAATAGAAAAAAACAGATGAAGCAGCAACACTTCTTTTAGCTGGACCTACTCCTTCCCCTACTCCCTCTGGCCCCTTTCCCCTCCTCCTTTCTGAGGGCATGTGGTAGCTGCAGCTGAAAGCAGCACAGCTGTGTCTGCCAACTGTCAGCTGACAGAGTGATGGAAAAAGGTAAAAGGGTTATACCCAGTCAGTGGAAAGTCAGCTGGCACTGCTTACACGTGAACTTTAAGAGGTCTTGAAGGCCCACCATCTCTTCCTTTTCACGTCAACACCAATTTGACCAATTATCAGCAGTGCTAACAGCAGGGGCCTCAATAGGGTCAGCGCCACATCTGAGAGCAAGTCTGACACATGCTAGAAGTACATTCAGGGCAAAAAGAGGGAATAAGTTACTGTACAGGATGAATGTGGTTCTCCAGAACCCAGGTGGAAATAGCAATACAGTCAGTCCTTTGGTTTTCCTCTGCTTGACAAAGGAAGAGTAAGAGTATAGGTGAGAGGCTCCCCATGTGGGCTTCTGGCAGTATATTCTTGTTTTACCACCTCTGAATGACCACAAAGGGCATAAAGCAGAGGGATCCCAGCTCTGTGAGCAACTGCACTGCAGGGGAATTTTCCCAGACCCCTGCTCTGAGTTTTTCCTGTGTCCCTGGGACTTTTTTGCATTGATTTGGCAGCACAAAGGAGAGCAAAAATGTCCAAATTATTTAGAATTGTCCTCTGCTCTGTGTTTGCTACTAAGCATATTGCTGGAGGTTTTTGAGCAAGCCCTAATTAGCTTCAAAATTCATCCCATTTCTTCTCTTGTAGGACTTCAGCACAGCACAGTCTTCAGCCAGATTTGAATGATTAAGCTGTGCCCACAGGAGCAGTCTTCACACCGCGGCATGGCGCTCAGGAAGGGTTTCTCACCTGGCAGGCCCCAGACTGGCAGGCGGATCTTCTACCAGCATCAAACTCCTTGGAGACCAGTGAGTTTTATAATTCAGTGATGTCCTGATAGTAGACTGTTAAATAACTGTGGTGTAATGGACTAGACTTGTAAAATTGAAAAGCAAATCAGACCCTTCTAGATATAAAAATGGCCTGGGTTTTTCAGTGATGTCTAGTTTTTCTCACAGAGCATGAAGAACATGCTTTAACTGAGGGAGGAGTGTGAGTGGAGAAGGGGCATGTGCCTGATGCAACCTCTAATGCACCTGATGCACCACTGAGGGAGTGTGGTGCATCCAAGGAACATGCTGGTGCTGGAAAGATCCCACTGGTGTGCCCTGACACCACACCTCTTCCAGGTCCTTCTTTATGAACAAATGGCAAGCTGCCCTCAGCAAGAGGGTCTGGACTCATTTGAAAAGCTGACTAGCAGAGATCCTGAGAACCCACAGCTGCAGAGAGCAGGCCATATAAGGGAAACTAGGCTGTTCAAGCAGTTAGAGGAGGCAGCAGTGTCCACAGGGAAAATCTGCAGTGACTATGAAGGAGAAGCTGATGGTGATCCCTTAAGTCAGTCCTATAGCTAGGCTATTTGCCTCCATGGGTACAACCTGCCTAAATCCGGCATATTGCAGAGCATCAGGAAAAACACCCTGTCTTGTCAATTCATATCTCTCTTCTCCTCGTAGCCATCTGATCACTGCAGCATGCAAGCCCTGTTGCTAAAGGGTTACATCTTGTTTTGCCCTCCACACCCCAAATTCTCCTCAAGCCTTACTGAGCTCCCAATGTTTCTTTATTACAGCAAGCATCCTCCTGGCCAGTGCAGACCTACTGCTGCTCCCCACAGAAACAGTGTTTGGCATGATCTGTCTCCACACTGCTTTCATCAGAGTGCAAATTGCTTTCCGCTTTCACTCACTAATACTTCAGACTTGCTCCCCCTCTCCACACTGTTTTCTTTTCCCTGGCATACACAGGGCAAGATAAACACACAACAGATAAAGCAAAAGCTAATTTCAAGGCATGTTAAACACAATAGATGGGCTGTGAATCTATATATCAATACCGATGAGCATCCATATATGCACTGCATGGCTGAGCACCTCTGATAACAGGCTGGAGTGGGAATACATTGGACAGACAATAATGGACTGCTAGTTACAACCCCCAAACTAACTAAATAAAGGAGACAGGCTTCTGGGTCTGTTATTTATTCTTATAATCCTAAATTAGCAAAAACTCAGGGCTGTGGTGGGGATAAGACACTCTCCCAATGCCCCCTCCTACCTCCCAATTACAGTTTTGGATTAGTGTACTGAGCTGCCTAGGGTGGTTTGGCCAGGACCCAGGCTCCAAAGTCACTCACCCCTGGCAACTGCTGCAGTCTGAATGACAACAGCTGGGAAATCTTGGAGCTAGGCTGGCAGCCTGCTTGGAGAGCAGAGGCAGCTTCTGTGTCTATATCCTTATCCTGTAAGTATTGCTTTCTGTCCTTCACCAATGCCTTGTGTCCACAGCAAGGGAAGTAAGAAGGACTAAGGGAAAAGAATAGATAACACAGAGGACACTGGAAAGTCCTCACAGAGAGTGGTAAGATATCTGCACACCTGTAGCTCCAGCCCTACAGTAGAGTCCAACAGTATATGGACACAGAAAGACACAGACTGAACAGCCCCTCAGTATTCTCTCAAGAGGAACCTGGGAAAACAAGAAGGAAAAAAGAATCTTACAGGAAGAGCATAGTGTGTGCAAGTGTGTGTCTGCGCTATAGCTGTAGATAAATGTAAAGTGGCAGCTGCTTCTAAAGACAATCCAGTTTTTACATTCAGATATTGTAGGAAGAGCTACATCACTCAAAGGTATTGCCTCCTAAAACCCTGCACTCTTCTACAAAGTTGGTAAAGGTTTTTTTATTTTCTCTCTACACTCAGCCACAGAATTTTCAGGGAAAAGAGGGAAGAAGTGGTAACCAGAAGGAGCAGATGAAAAGTGGATTTTTATCAGATTGCTTTCTTGAAGGATTCCTTATCTGGCCATAATGATACATGGCATCTCCCAGCACCTCCCCAGGAAGGAGGAAACTCAGCCTGCCTGGGGCTGGCAGACCCAATGCAGGCATTGCTCCTAGCCAGAACTCCCAAGTCATTCAGCATGGTCACTGCCACTTTGATTTGCAACTCTTCACCATTTTGATTAAGACAGATCTTTTTGTGAGCTCAGACAGCCTGTTTTGTGTCTTTACAGTGGCTTGAAATATACTTTAATGAGAGAAGAGATGGCTCTCCTCAAGGGGCTTCTGAGACCTTTTAAAAAGTTCCAGCTTGACAAACATTGAAAAGGGACTATTATCTGGTTTGGTGACTTCGTTTTAATTGTCTAGTTCTGTTACTCTTGATGTGGTCTATCTGTTAATTGGTGTACCAGTAATGATGAAGGTTTCTGTCATGCTGAGTCTAGACAAGCCAAACAGGACAATAATGCCCATCTTTTTAGATCTATACATGATGCCCTTTGCATTAAAACAAACGGCAAGCACTTTGAGTGTGCGTGTAAGATAAATGGTAGGGAAAACATGGATGGATGATACAGAAGCTGAATATAATGAGCCAGGCTGATCTCAGCTTCCACTACTCTAGTTTTATTGGTAAATGTAGGTGCTATGTATCTCCAACACCTTGAGCACCTAGCATTTTCATAGATCATGTTAGGAGCTTAAATTAAATCAGAGCAGTAATATAAATGTATCTCTGTGATAGTAAGGGCACCATGATCATCCTGGAAAAGTTTCTTTTTATAATCTGACAGCATATTGACTATTTGGGAAGCAGAACTTGTTAACACTGGAACGGCTTGCTCTTATTACACAGCTTACATATTTCTTTTTATAGGTCCACTACTGACATATGCTTTAACAAAAAAGAAATATCACAAATTTAATCTACCTTTGCATCAAAACTGTTATAAAACATGGATATCTTATTCTAACCAAGGGCTAAATCTGGGGCAGAAGAAGGTTCCAGTCTCTCCTGTAGACCCTGTTTTATCCTTCTCTGTTCAAGTGGTGGCACCTGCTAGGCCTCTGCAGTACTGGGGCTCCATAAAATAGGTTTTTCCCCTGGGAGAAGGGACTAAGATCTCCTTCTGCCTACAGATGGGCCACGACACATTACAGTCTCCAACACATGGTGAAAGACAACAGTCATTCTAGAAGATAGGTTGGTCAAACTCAAGACAAAATAGGTCCAAAGGGACCTGAGATACAAGGCAGATTGAGTAATTTATCTGGGTGCATCACATGGGAACCCACACTGTACATAGTACAGCAAAATATTAGAGGGAAGTTCCTTCTTGTCTTCCCTACATTAGTGTGTATACACATTTCCAGGCAAGGTTTTGCTGTGAGTAGAAATATTCCAATGATCTTTGGTAATTGCAGTTTTTCATTAAATAACTTAATCAGGAAATCCAAGATGTCCAGCCAATGCACTTTTTCTGTTTCTCTGCAGAGGTTATAATGCACATAGGCAATAATGTTAACTCTCCAGGCCTTGTTTTCTCCTCTCCTGCCACATGGCATAGCTTTTACTTGTCATGCCGAGATCTGATATCTCCATGGCATTCTCCAAGCAGCCCTTTCCTCTCATGGTAGCTGGGGGTTTCAGCCAGGCCTTAGTCCTGGCCATTGGGATGTGCATTGACCATCCCTCTGGAGGACCACAGTCACTCTTTCTGGCTTATTTCACAAGGGAACATATTACCCGTTTCTTCCTCTTCACATGCAAGTTGGCAGCACTTAAGCAAGTTGGCAGCAGAAAAGACAGATTTTATCCAGCTTTAAACTCCTGTCTCTCTTTACTGTTTGCAGTCACATCACTCCTGGCCATAATGCAAGGACAACACCCTATGGAAACAGCGGACAGTAAATGCTTCTGAAAACAAGGTTACTCGTTTTTTAGACACAAGTTTTACCTTCAAATAATAACACCTAAGGATCATACAAGGGAGCAGCAAGACCTCATCAGCACTTGGAAGAACCCAAGATGGAAAGGGCAGCCATATGCTTATCCAGGAACAAGGAGAATGAGGAAGAGAGGAAGGCAATTCAGAAATTTCCTTTGCTAATATAATGCCAAAACAAAAAATAATCTCCGTGAGCATACTGTACCAAGGCCTTCTATCTGACAAACCAAATGAAATATGAGACACTGGGAAGCAGGATGGCAAGCTTTATTGGAGAGGAAATGAGCAGAGTGTATATCTGGCTGTCACCAGGAGAGGAAGAAGGTGCCAAGCCCATATCTGCTCCCAGCACAAGGAGTTGATGAGCTGCCCTGAATGACAATAGCTCTCGTAGAGAAGGATTCAAAGTGCCTGGGAAGTGATAAAAAAGCAGCCAAGCATTTCACTATCCTAAGTGCATCCCCTCATTATGTTTTCTTTTAAAAACATCTTTTGACCAATTTTAATGCAGATGAGAAGTTGCCAGATTGACAGCCCTGGAGACTAAAGACCTTCCTCATTATCTGTAGCGTAGACAAGGGCAATAAAGCATCCCTCAAGCTCTTTCTGCTCTGTAAATGTGTCTTCTGGCCTGCAGAATATGGAACGAAGGGAGGGGAGCTCTTAACACATGCTCAGTCCTTCATCCCTGCATGGGGCTAGGTGCTAGCCAGCTCAGATTGTATCCTGTAACAAAGTATGGAGGACATTATTTTAATTTTATAATACAATAATATAAATCATCCACCAACTTGCAGTATGTGGTGGCCTGTATTTCACAAGCACAGTGCCAAGAGAATAAGTACTGTATAAGCCAACATCTCAAAATGAGCCGGATTCTTATCATCAGACTACGAACGTTTTAGGGGAAAACCAGGTCTCTGCTCTGCCCAGGGGTACCATATTGCCAGGCAGATGGTGGGTGACTTCTTGACTCTGAACAGAGCAGGACCCTCTAGGGAGGAGTGACTGTATGCAAAGATGAGATTTTTCCTTTTGTGGGAATAGAGATTTTCCCTTTGCCTTACCTTCCTCTAGCCCCTGCTGAGTTTTGAAAGTGTGGAAATGAGAGACAGTTTCCCCATTTTCTTTCAGCAGGGGAATCCAGAAAGAGCAGGGAAATGGTGCTTGGTACCAAGACAACCTCACATCAGCCCTGGGCAGAGAATTCAAACCATTGTGCAAAGCAGCAGCTCCCAGCTCCTGGTGAGTTAGGAACCATATTCCCTGTGTAACCATGCTTCTGTCGCTAATAAAGTGGTGAAAAAGACTTTTCTTTCTTTCTTTCTTTCTTTCTTTCTTTCTTTCTTTCTTTCTTTCTTTCTTTCTTTCTTTCTTTCTTTCTTTCTTTCTTTCTTTCTTTCTTTCTTTCTTTTTCTGTCTTTCTTTCTTTCTTTCTTTCTCTCTTTCTCTCTTTCTCTCTTCCTTTCTCCCTTCCCTTCTTCCTTTCTATAACCCAAAGACCTTCATACTCAAGTTGGAATAATCAGGGAGCTGGCTTCAATGGGTCTTTCCTTGCTGAAAAATTACACTATTTTTGAAGGACTTATATGAGGAGAGGAGAGGAGAGGAGAGGAGAGGAGAGGAGAGGAGAGGAGAGGAGAGGAGAGGAGAGGAGAGGAGAGGAGAGGAGAGGAGAGGAGAGGAGAGGAGAGGAGAGGAGAGGAGAGGAGAGGAGAGGAGAGGAGAGGAGAGGAGAGGAGAGGAGAGGAGAGGAGAGGAGAGGAGAGGAGAGGAGAGGAGAGGAGAGGAGAGGAGAGGAGAGGAGAGGAGAGGAGAGGAGAGGAGAGGAGAGGAGAGGAGAGGAGAGGAGAGGAGAGGAGAGGAGAGGAGAGGAGAGGAGAGGAGAGGATATTATAATAGTAGTTAGTATTATAGTTAATATAATAGTATTAGAGTAATACTATTAAAGGGTATATTAGTATTATAGTAATAATTAATACAGTAGAAGTAGCTGCTGAGGTCTTAGCCAGCTTTGTTCTTCATAGCTGGTTGTATCTGCACCTGTATATTCAAAAGAAATCCCTAGCTCAAAAAGTAAGCTACTTTAAAAGTAATAAAGAATGGTTGGAGCAGGCTTAAAGTACTGCCTACTCTCTCACCACACAGTGAATTAGAAAAAACCTTTACTTTGAGTGTAAGAAGAAGACAGTGACGTAAATCAGGTAAGAAGATGCTCTTCATGTCACCTCCCTTTTAAATGTTGTAGAAACACCTGGCCTTCTTGGTTAACTTACTTCAACACTGTTTGGAGACCCTGCTCCTCATTTACAGGCTTTGATCTCAATGGAATAGCACAATCCCGTCTTTACCCTGGCAGGAGTTTCATCTTGCCTGCTCTGAGCCTCTTATTACAAGTCCCAGGAGATATGATGCATTTTTAATGCTTGCCTCCAAGAATGTTGAGCAAAGGATTAGCCAGGAATTTTCCCTGGGAATAGTTTTTCAACAGAAAGTACAGTTTCCACCAAACTGATTGATTTTCCTGCTCATCATTATTTTTATTGTCATATACAACAGGTTTATGAATAAAATATGTTTCCCCAGACCAGGAGATACCTCAGAGTTCATACGAAATGTTTTGCCTGCTTTAACTCAGAGCTAAAGTACTTTCTGTCTATCATCCCAGTTACCTCATTGCTTTCTCTCCTTTTCTGGCTTATCCAGGTGGCAACTGTAGGGTATTTAATGCTGTTCTGCTGAAGGCCAAGGTGCAGAGAGCTGAGCAGTTGCAGCTTTCTCCATGCTAAATGTACAAGGCAGGCTCCTCTACAGTAGCACAATGTTAGAAGCAAGTGTTGCTGCAGAACATAGTTTTGGTGTGCTTTTTCTCAAACTCTTCTTTTCCATCCCAAGCACGTGAACAATTACTTTGAAATGTTGTAGGTTAGTTTAAGATCTAATATTCTGGAGTATGCAGATCTGCTATGGGTCATCAAGTCTTACTTACATAATGTATTGCTGGGGAAGCTGTTTTAACACCAGGATCCATGACTAGGAGGTTCCAAACTCTGCAACAGGGCTTCCAGATATGGGAAGGAATAGGATTGACTCTCCTTGCCTCTGGCCTGGAGCACCAAAGGAAGCTCAAGTGCCAAAGGCTGTGAGGTGCTGTCAGGGCAGTAGCCAGGGAGCTCTGAGATGCACAGCTCCCTCCCCCATCACACTTTCGGACTTTGCACAAGTGTAAAAACTACATCTTAAAGAGATTGGGGGCAGGAAAATTATTGGTTTTATGTGACTAGTTAAGTAGTTTTGGACCCTGTTTGGAACCTGTGAATGATATGAGAAAGGGAGCATAGTCAGGGTTTAAAAGACTGTGGCAAGAACCAAGGAACCTGTCTGAAATCTAAAGTTTAGCTTTGCCACGGATTCTCTGTAATTTGTGCTTATCACATTTTTCCTTATGCCATCAAAGCTATCTATGATTCCTTCCATATGTGAAAAAATTGTAATTATTCTCTTTGGGAGAAAACACAGATGGGGTCTCAACATTTTTTTCATAGTGTTGGTACTCCTTTTTCTCAGTAAACCAGATTTCTCTTCTTTTTAATCTGCTTTAAATCTAGATTTCAAGCAGTATATATTAGAGCAAGTTGTCTATGTAGCATCCAGAAGCTACGTAATTGCTTTTATGTTCAGCACAAACCTCTCAAAAAGTGACATTCTGAAGGAAAAGTTTCTCTGACAAATTCTTCTTTCACCATCAAGAACTTGTAAAAGGAGCTGCTTTCAAGGTGAGAAATATTTCTGCAAAAATAATTAGGGGTTTTTACGGTGATATATGGTTTTATTTTTCCTACTCCCTAGCCAAAAATTATTACCAAGTTTTCAAACTTCTGCACAATGTGTTTTGTGCCTGTACACGGGACATATTTGATGGGGGACAGAGGGTATTTTAGTTTTGATTATCCTGTACTTTTATATAAATGAGGCCTCCCAGTTACCCTTTTTCACAAATAAATGTCTCCTCATTAGTTTTTCAGCCCACATATACATTGTACACCATGCTATATATAGCTGCATTTAATAAGTTTGCAAGATGCTATTTTCTGATGTGGAGGTAGTTTATGTCCCTTGCTAGTTGTCATGGCATTTTTAAAAGTTCTAACAAAACATTTGGCTTCCCTATAAGATCTCAGAGGGCTGGGACAAAATAAAACAGGTAACATTTCATTAACCTGCTGAAATGTTACTGAATTCTGTAGGTACACTGTCACGTTACCAGATATTGATTCTTTTCATCAAGGAAAAATGGAGTAAAAGGTCTTCATGGGACCACTGTTATTAACCTATGATGAATATGTAACTTCTAGGCATTCTGACTAGAAGTTGTCCTGTGTCCCACCTGGAGCCACTGAGTCTGAGGGTTGTATCCTGAGAGGCAGAGTAAACCTTGCATTGCACAAACAGATAAAGTTTAGCTAGGGAATGGTTATTTAATTGTTATCCCAGAGTGAGCCTCCCAGGAAACTCTGAAAACTGTAGTCCTAGTTAGCATCTCATTATCCAGCATCTTGCTTTTATCCATTTTGCTTTGCCATGGCCTTAATACAAGCCCTGACAGGAGGCACTTTGGAAGGGCTATTTAAAGTTTGCTGGGGATTTACATCCAGGCACTAAGTCAGATCCTCAGCTCGTTTGCTATGGTTTGCCTCAGCACTGGCAGGAGCAGACTTGTTCACACACACTTGTTCACAGACTTGTTCACACACACTTGTTCACAGACTTGTTCACAGACTTGTTCACACAGTATTGTCCTGTGAATACTGTAGCAAATCCAGATGTGATTTCTGCCTGTCCTTTGAAATTCTGTGGCTTCATTGCATTTTTTTGTCTCTTCTAGGCATGCCTTGCCCTTTCTGAGTCATGTCCTTCAGAAGCCTCCTTCATTCTCGTTTATTGACTCCATTTGCTTGTAGTCATAATTTTCCTTTCTAAACCTCTTCTATAAAGCAGCTTGTGCTAAGGCAGTGTCCAAGCTGCTTTCTTTGCTATCTGATGAATTACATGGGCTCAGTCTTCTGGGATTTATGGCATTTTTTTGTGTTTGTAGTGGCAGATGCCAAGTGAGCCCTTTCATTTACTGCAATGAAAACATCATTGTTTTAAATTTCTCTTCTGGACTGGCCTCACATTTTCAACTCATTGCTTGTTTCAAGACATCCTGTGCTTGATAGCTCTGTTTGTAGCGTTTCTCAGTCCAAGGTCTACTTTTGCAAGCTGTTCCTTTTGTGGATTATGTATGAATAGGACCCAGACACAAATCTTCTGGGTCAGCTACCGAAGTGTATCCCTGAGATTTTTTTTTTTCCCCTCTCTCCCAATTAAATGGAAACATTTCTGGTTCATTTATCAGCTGTTGTGAATCAACATCATTGAAGTTAGCAGGGCTGTACTGATTTATGTTCACTGGGAATTTGGCACATGCACCAAGCCTGTTAGCTTCTTCATCAAATGCTCTTTTGTTGTAACTCATTGTAGCTGTGCCTTTCTTAATGGTAGAATTTCTGGACCTACTATTGCTCTAACAACAGACCAGCATCATCTTTTTTTCTCTGCTTTCTTCCTAGGGTCATGGTTTAGTTCAGTATAAAATATCACCATCAAATAATCTCACGTTTCAGTCTGACAGCTTTTTATGTCAACTTTGCAGTTGTATAACTGGAGTGGTTTGGTCCAAGATACTCATTACTGTTTATCTGCTGTGAGATAAGAATTAGGAGAACTGCAAAGCAGGCACCAAACTTGAAAGAATATAAAGGAGTTTATTAACAGACCTAAAAGAAGAAAAAAAAATTATACCACACCTTCAGAATTCTTCTTCTCCCCCCACCTTCCTCCCTTCTCCCACTGACAATATAAAAAGACAACCCTCAAGATGTTCAGCCTGTTTACCACTTCCATAATAATCTTGTTCAATCCATTTAGGAAGAGGAGTCTCTCTTGCTCATGCTATGAACACATTATCACAACAAGACAGCCACCCACTTCCAAATAACCTTGTTCAGTCCATTTAGGAAGAGGAGTCTCTCTGCTCGCATGTGAGTCCCTTCCCCCAACTTGCAGCTTTTCCCACAACTGCTTTCGAGGGTCCACTCTTGAAGTTTTTTGGGGTACAATTTTAAGAAACAAAAGTTCAGAAACAAAAGTTCTCTTCACCCATCTCTGGGAGCATTTCATCTCTAAGAACAGAGGCCCTTCTCCTTCCCTGGGAGCAAAGGGTTTTCCTCATCTTCATCTTTAGGACTATTTCTGGGACCATCTCTAGGAACTGAGGTTTTCTCCTTTCCCATTTGGAGCAAAAGTCCTCATCGCTTTCATCTCTCTCTGTCCAAACTTCTCATGAAATTACAGCTGTGTCAGCATCTGCCTATCTCAGCGCAGGTGCTTTTGCTCACGAGTTGAACACTCCACCCCCCATATCTTCATGGAATTACAATGGGTACTCTGATGTATCATAGCTTCACAACAGAATTTCAGCTTTAAGCATCTCCTCTTCCTCTTCCCTCAGGTTTTCAGCTCTTCACAGCACTAAAAGGGTTAATCTCACCTCAGCCTTGCCGCTGGAATTTTGCTTATCACAGTGAGGGGGGGGGGGGGGAGCCGAGCCGCTCCGGCTGCCCACAGCAGGGCTGTGGAAGGGGTTCCGCGGGTGGAACAGGGCCCATCAACTCCAGGATGGCCGTGGCCCGGCCCGGCCTGGCCCGAGCAGGGCCTGGCCTGGGCCCGCTGGCCCCCACACGGGGCCCGCAGCCACCTGTGCCAGCGCCGGAAACGAGAGAGAGAAAGTCTGCCTCAGGGTTTCTATTCTTAAATGTGGATCACAGAGGCGGTCACAACTTTAAGTGGCTTAGAGAATTGTCCATATTCAAACTGGCCAGCTGATAGGTTCTACCAGGTCTCAGAGGAAACTGTAAGCACCCCTTAGCAAGGACATCACTTCCAGACTATGCTTGCTAACCCATGACAATAACTCATCTTACAAGTTGCAAGGTTATGGAAAATAAAGTGCCCAACACCAGAGTCTCCTAGATTCATCCTCCTTGCTATGTCCATCTGGTGCAAATACCAGGGTTTTTGGCTATCACAAGAAAACATTCTTCTCCCCGTATACATAAAGTTTGTACTGTGGCTGAGACTGTCTGATCTCAGCACTGGGTGCACTGGTGAATCAGAAAGATTTAAGGCTGCAGTCAGTATTTTATACCGCCTTCAAAATATGAGATGTCCTTCTAGCTCCTTGCTCCAGGGACACTTTGGCCAAGTCCCATCTCTCTACTGGGCATATGCATGGTTCTCTTCAGGGTTTGTATATGGTTTGATAAAGCGAAAATTTGAATTCGAGACCAACAGCAGGAAAGTTCTGGATGGGAAAGGAGCAGTCTTTAATAGAATTCTCTTCCTGGCAGTACAGTTGGCTTGTCTTTGCCCACCATATACAGACAAAATCCCTCTATTCTGACTCATGCCTGTGATGCTGTTGCTTTATGACAGTATAATTCCAATCTGATTCCTTTTTTACCTGCTCTTCTGACATTACTTCTAGAAAATGCTACAATTCTCTTTCCCCATCCCTCTTCAGCCTAATCTTTATGTATTACCTCTTTCCACATGTACTGTATTTTTTCCTTGTGAGAAATAGCAATTAAAATAGTTCTCAACTTCTTTGCTATTTAGTAGACACTCAACTAGGCTGTTTCCTTGGGGTATTTCTTTCTTAGGAGATAGAAAGCAGTCTTTATTGACTTTCTCATCCAAGCTGTTCAAGGGTTTCTTTTCTTCACCCACCCCTGCCTCCAGTATGAGTTTTAGCTGAGTTCATAGTAAGGCAATGTCTCTGACTCTTCAAGGATTTCTGTGAAGTTTTTCATAAGAACCTCACCTTCTACCCCTTGCCTGCTGGACTGTTTATTGTCATCTGACTGAATGAAAAGGCACTGAGAGATAACCTCTGTTATGAATTTCCTAGGGCTGACCCCTGTATTTTTCAGACCACTCTAACACACATGCATCTTCCCAGACCAGATTCCAGCCCCTGGGATGCATAACTGCTACACACATAAACCAAAATTATAAAAAGTTTCCAATATCAATGCAAGACAAGTAAGAGAAATGAAAGGGAAGAATAGAGAGAAGTAAAGTAGAGCCAAAAATTGCTACAGGCAGCAGCAAGACTTGGAAAACCTCTCTGCATGTGAAATCTTTTCTAGGTTTCAGAGCCAAGGAAAGCATGCAGGAGAGTTGTGATGGAGAGACAAAAAAAAAAAAAGAATAGCTGCGAAGGGTTACCACTTCTCACACATGTGGGGGGTAGATGACAAAACCCTGGTGGTGTTCAGTGGACTAGTTAAAAGACAGGCACTGAGAGCTGACGCTTTGTGCCAGCTGGATTTATGGGAATTTTTTGTTGTATTTCTTCTGCACATGCTAACTTCCACTAGCAGGAGGCTGATGGTCACTTTTCCCCATCACTTCTGTCAGTTGTATGCTTTTTGCTTTGATCCAGAAAGCAGGTGAAAATGTCACTTCAGATTAAAGGTCTGGAAAGACATTTTTCTACCTGCTGTATGTTCTTAGCTATCGTATTTATTTTATTTGAACTGCTAAGATTGCACAGTGAGAAACCATGGAGAGTGTTGCTACTGCCTGAGTTGTGGTACAGTGGCGCTCTCTAACAGACAAGATCTGTTGCCAGAGCAGACTAGTTAGCTCTGCTTAGAAATTTGTTTGGGCATCTGTTGCTAATTTTACAGGGCCACAGTGATCCTTCATTCCTGGTCCATGTGCAAACTAATGGTCTGTGTTGCTCCAGAGGAGCTTCTCACTGAGATGCAGATTATGAACTAAACTACTGTCAGAGAATTGAGGAGGTGCACGCTCACCTCCAGTGGCAGGATACATTCAGCACTTTGCCCCTGAGTCTGAGAAATCAGGAAAGATTTTCAGTTTATTTATCCCTTGCACAGGTGATCTTGCAAACCAGGTAAAGCTTGCCAACAATTGCTCTACCCCACTGTTATCAAAAGTTCCAGAAGCTGAGCAGGTACTGGATGGAAGAATTACTTTGGGTTTTCTTCTGTAGCATCTTATGTGGGCACTGCTGGCTATCCATAGGGACAAGGTACAAGGCTATATGGACTGAGTTCTACTGCTCTAAGCCCTCTCAAAATGACCTCTTTTTTCTTAGGCAATTAAACTGTCGAGCATTTTGAGAGAATTAAAAATGACATCCAGCCAATCTTACTTAGGAAGGGTATGCTGGTTTTGTGGGTACAGGCATGCTGTGACTGAGGAACTTATGCAGACAAGCAGGCAGGAGGTGGCTGGGCAGTCTGCCTCCTGCCAAATTACAGGCACACCTACCCGTAAGGGTCTCCCCAAGCAAAGCAAAACACCTGAAGCAAATCAGTCCAGAAACTTATCAGAATTATGCCAGGTCAGCCTGGATGTCTTGCACTCAATGACAACCCAGGGCAGGCTTGGAAGAGCATATGTGTGTGTGGTGGGGTAGCTCCTCTGAAGGCTGCTCAAGCTCTTCACTGTGGCTCAGTTTTTTCTGGAATGAAAGAGGTGGCTTTGGGGACACAGCCAGGCTGTTCTGACCCTGCTTGTGCCCACAGCAGCCTAGGCTGCCAACTCAAATGTGACCACTTCCCACCAGGCCCCGTCCTACTCACCAGATACCTCTGACACTCCAGCTGCTAACTGATCCCCATGCCCCTCCTGGAGGGAGCACAGCCATGCATTTCCTAGTGACCCTGCATGGCTGAAGTGAGTGGAACAGGTACAGCCCAGGATGAGCTAGCAGGGCCCCAAAACCAATTCAGCTATAGAATAGATGCCATTCAACTTGCAAGAAGCAGACAGGTGATTTACTGATCTGACATAGGAAGGATCCAGGAGCTACCACTGTTGTCCCACTCCGAGCACTGTGGTGATGGGAGCAGAAATATGCAGAAAGCATTTTGTCTCTGCAAAACCACCACTCTTACCCGAGGACTTTACTTCTCCATCTGAGCTGATGGAGATTCCAGGATGGGCTCTGTGGGTGGGCTTCAGATTATTTTAACCACCAGAGTGTGAAGTATGAGAAGGTCTGTGGTTATCAACAGCCAAGTTGGTAGGGAGATAGCGGCATTTCCAAAAACAAGCCTACCCAGGCTGGGGCAAGTGGGATGACATGTTCTCTGAAGGTGCCCATTTCCCTCCACTGATTGTTGGGGGACCCCCCAGCATAGACTAAGCGCCTCACTGAAGCTACAAAAGATGAAACCCTAGCTCAGAATCAGTAGTTTCCACAAAGAAGGTGGAAAATATTTGTTCCTCAGTGTATTTTTAATCTCCTAAGTTTCATACTCTCTTTGCCAGAAGGAGATGCCAATCTAATCTTTGTAGAAAAATTAGGGCTTCTTGCTAAACAGTAGCTCTGTCATCACTCTTTTGCCTCCCACCACCATCCCAGTGGACAGGACACTGGCTGCTCCATGGCTCTTCTTCCCTACAACATGCCACTTGCCATCAGATGTAGTTATTGCTCCTCAATTTTAACTTGATAAATTGAAGCAGAAGGCAGACCTGAGTAAGACAACGAAGATGAGAGAAAGGTAAGGAGGAGAGAAAAGGAAAAATAGAAAACAGAGATACAAGAAGTGACAGAGGGAAGAATGCAGTGCAACAGTACTTCAGGGATGTTTCATATTCTGGAGAAAGTATCGGCTCCTGCATTTTGGGAAAAAGACTTCTCACTGGTGAAAGTGAAAGGAGAAAGGAGGGCCTTCAGAAAGACTAGGGGGTGTTTTTCAAATGTATCCTGGAACATGAGCAGCCCTGGACTCCTGGTTAAACCTGAAGTGAACAATCCCAGGCTCCTGTTCCTGCAATGCCTCTTCCTTAGCAAGATGCTACATTTAGGTCTTTCCTGACAGGTGGGAGAGCAAGATATTGGCAAGAAAGTTACAGTGAAGTTAGAAATGACAAAACTTTCCTTGTTGCACTAGGTAAACTTGAACTCAGCCTTTGGGGTTATTCAAGAAAATTGTTGCATTTTTTAAAACTGTTTGTGCAGTCCTAATGAAGAAGATACTGCTGTGGGGGATGCCACAGTTTTAAAATATGCTCAGAAAACAGCTCACAGTTCTGTTGCTTTTCTTGGGCAACAAATCATAATAGCAGTAGTTCTTACACTTTGAGCATGAGGGATAGAGCAGGACCTTAACACATGTAAGCTACTGCCTACTGTAACTTTTGCTCTTTTTTCATCAGGAAAGGAAATGTTAATTTATAAAGGGCAAAAGTCTTCTAGGCTTACACAGAACTAGGTTTTATCCAGGCATCTTTGAGCTTCCATATGTTATACAGAAGATTTAGTCCTGTCCTGTCCTCAGATTCCTAAGGAATATAAATCCTTCCTTTAACCCTCTGCCAGATTACTACTACAAGTCTGTTTGTTTGTCTGGTTTTTTTTAAACTTATGAGGTAAGATAGAATTTAAATAGTAGAAATCAAAATTATATTGGTCTTCCAAACCAATTTGGAAGATATGACTACATTGTCTGAGACTGTGAGAAAACCTGATGTTCCTTACTAATAGAGTGATGCCCAGGAGATGCTTTAAGACAGGTTTAAAAACAGAGAAAAGAATGGTTTTTTGAAAGTGTGTGGTACAACTCTGGAATTCATTTCCATGTCTCCAACACTTGTGGAGATTAAAGATGTAAAAGGACTGGAGAAAGGAGAGTCAAATGCACAGAAGGTTGATACCCCAAAGAGCTATTAAACTTAATGTTCTGCATGCTCCACATCTGTGGCACAACAGATGAAGAGGAGAGGAAGGTCTGTCCTGAAGGCTAAAGAATTTATGCTTGCCTTTTTTTTGTCTTTTTTTCTTTCTTTCTTTTTTTTAAATATTCGAATTATTGATTTCTGCCTGAGACGGTATATGGGTCTCAATGATCCTTTGGAATATCTGTTTGGACAGATATTCTTGTGGTTTTTTTAATTATGCCTATGCCAGCAGAGCAATACTCCTGTGAGCTCAACTAATATTATTTAAGGATGTGATAGGGCTGCACAAAAATAGTTATAGAAGCAGACGTAACATGGGCAGACCCTTAAAGATTGCACTATATTCACAGGAAAAAGCCTTTTTTCCTTGATGCTATATTGACAAGAATAACAAGTTAGTTTTTTATGCAGTTTCAGATAATGAGCATCATTGTGAGACTTATGACAGTAGCTGCAAATTATAATTATAAGTGTAAACAAATCAAATCCAAGATAAAGGCTCCAGCTGATTTTTTAACTCCTCGGAGCAAAGAAGGAAGAGCTTATGAATGAGAGGTACATGTGGTTCTTCACACTTAGAAAACATGCATTAAATTTTCAAAGAGCTGAGATAAGATTAATCAAGGTGATTGGCTCTAACATGAATTGCTTGAATGCAAACTTCACTATGAAGTGGAAATTTAAAGTATTTTGTTATATTTTCTGAATGCGTATTGGGGTTGCTGTTCAAAACCAGTATGGATCCTATAAGATATTCAGGAATTGCTTTTTCCCACTCTTTAAGTTGAATAGGATGAGTTGAATTTTAGCTGTAGATGAATGAAAAGAGAACTTAGATTTATGTATATATCAGTTTTGTGACTAGTTTAACACACTCAAGGTTATGGTCATCAACAGACACTCAGGAGTGCTTGCCTTTCCAAGCAATGGAGTTTAGTCACTGACACAAATACCTAGGGGAGCTCTGGATTTACTGCTTGAGCCAGGGTGATGCACCTTGGCCTTCACCTTACAGACTAATGAGGCAGGGAGAAGATTATTTGTTTTTCAGGCTCTGTGGTTTGCCTGAGACAGGGCATTCCTAAGCAGATATTTCCACATTGGAATATTTCCAATATCATTAAAATTAATGCTCCTGGATATACCACGAAAAACCAGAGAAAACATGAGGTTTGCAGAATGAAGATCTCATGTCCCTGAGCTTAAATGATGTAAGGTGTAGGTCATAGGCTAGGTCATCGGCTTTCTGCTGAAGCCCTGCCTAAGGGTGAGTTTCAGCCTTTGCTACACAGTTATCATTAGTCTGTTGAAAATCTGCCAGAAATGTTTCTAGGTAGTTGCTGAGTCTTGATTGTGAGGGTAAAGGGAGAAGATATCCTTGCTGACCTTTTCCATTTCTTGCTTCTATCACTTTGTGACCAAAATTGTTTATTTTGCTCTAGTAATTCAAGTAAAAAGCTATCTCTCGACTTTTTTGTAACATCCTGAGCAATTAAGATCATTTATTTTCTTTCTTCTTCTCCTTAGAATTAAATTAGTTTGATAAGAAAACCACAGGCCAGTAGTACCAAATGTATAGATTTTAATGGAAGATCCCACTGGGAAAATATTCTGGTTTTATTGAATTTAGAAACAAGTACCTTTAAAATAAAAGAATGCTTTAAAACCTTGGCAGTTTGAAAGACAAAGGCAAACAAATCAATAAGAAGGCATAACTACTATGTTGTTTTGGAACATCTTTTCTCATAATAGACAATATAAAAGCAAATATTGATTTACCCTCATTGGATTTTTGGTGGCTACAAAGAGCTATCAAGGAACTACAAAAGTTTGAAAATCAAGTGTAACATGAGTAGTAATTAGCTGCTGAGTTAGAGAACATATAGCATCTGCAAAACTGTAAGAGAAATAAAAAATAAAAAGAAACCAAACAGGGAGAAAATGCATAGTCTGCTGTCCTCCCTTTGGTCTGAAAAATTCTTGACAGTCTCATGGAATCTCACATGAGCAACGCCTCCCTGAAAATCAGCATAGTCACAGAGCAGAGGCATTGACCTGGCATTGGACACACCTTCTGCCTTGCTAGGGATGGCACCTTTTGTGGCAGTGCAAAACCAAAGTCCTGACTGCTTCTTTTATACCCACTGTACCTTTGAACAACCTGGATCCTGTGTTTGAGCACATGTAGAAATATCCCAAGTGTTAAATATGTAAAAAAGTAGCACTTGCTTCTGAACGTGTTTTCCATCCCTTTATGAATACATCAGACACAAGGGTCTGGCCCAAAGCAGACTTTTGACTCCACAAGGGCAAAAAGAGCCAGACTTGGCTTCTCGTTAGGAATATCACTCCAGTCACTTATTTTAGATGTAAGGTTTACTGCGTAAGACAGTGATAGGTGGCAGATGGCTGCATAGAAACTGTGAGACCTGTCTTACACAGGGTTTCCCAGACAAATTTCAGGATACTTCATCACTTTGTCTGCAGTCTCAGCTAAATTTCAGAGACTGTTTCTCTGGCTTCCCTGAACAGTCATGCATCTCTTCTCAGCAGTGAGGAGTAACCAAAAATGGTTTTCAATACAGACCTGAGCAAAAGGTGCAAAATTAATTAGTTACAAGCTTGCAGCTTCAAGGTTAACACTATTGGCATGCATCTTTGAGTAAAGCAATATATTTAACTACAAATCACGGGTGTAGGCTAAATCATAGTCAGAAAGAAAAAAAAGACAGTATGAAAACTCTGCACTAGAGTGGTCTTTGTATTTGTCTTTGCATTTGTATCTCGGAATTTGACATTCCAAGCTGTTACTAGCACTGCATAGCTAGCAGATTTTCTCAAAAGGTGAGGAAATCCAGCATTAGTATGACTCCAGCTGCTTGAGCTCTGAGGAAGACAGCTGATCACAAGATGGAGATGGACACACGGGATGTGAAGTAGTAGTTAGAAATCAGTGTAGCCCCATTCAAACCAGTGATATTTCACCAGTGAAGACTCAGCCAAATATTTCGCCAGGTAGGACTCATAAGAACAAAGTTGGATACATCCTAGCTGTCAAAACCTGTTCTGTTTCCATGAGGTCTGCAGTTTACTCCATGGACTGAACACCTCACCACTTACCAAGTGGAGAATCACATCAAGTTTGTCTTAGTGGAGGCACTTCTGCATGGACTCCTAAAAGCAGAACAGATATATATGACTGGCTTGGTTTTACTTTGGTTTGTTTTTCTCATAGTCAAAACAGCTAAATGAAGAGAATGAATTGTCTTTTTGCTGCAAAATAAAAAAGCTAACCAGAATTATAAATGTACACAAACATAAAGAGGGATTTGGATGAGGTGCTGCCTTCCTTTGTACAGTGGGCAAGGGAGAGCTTAAGAGCCATCCCACAGGCAAGGCTGGCTCTGGCATGTGCCATCCTATCTCGCACTGCAACACTTGCCCTTCTGCGGCATTAGGAAAAGGAAACCAGTACAGCAGGCTGTGTCATAGCAGCCAGGCAGCTTTGGGTACAGCTCTGCAAGGGCAGGAGTTGACATTTGGCACTACTCTTGCTCTGAGAGATCCACAGTAGATGAATATTTTCTACCACCACAACCACCTTCTTGGGTTAACTCACAACTTGACAATGAAGTGACTCACTTTCAACTCACGTTCTGTGTCAAAAGACCAGCGTATCATAGAAAGCACCCAGCCATGGGGTCTTCCCTTCCCTACAGCATGTAACTCCTAGGGATCTTGCTGCTGCCCTTCTAGGAGAGGTTGGCACAATTCCCTTGTCGCTGCTTTTGTCAAGCCCTACCACCACCTACACCCATCATCTCCCACACTGACTCAGACACAGTTTACAATGGTTTTGCTGTTCTAAAGTCCCCTGTCTGCCCCTGGGATTACCATTGCACTGTTTGCCCTGCCAATCATTCCCTGCTCCCATCATGCTCCTCTACATGTCTCTAAAGTGCTACCACCACTTCCATCCTCTAAACTCTTCTCTTCTCCCCTCCCCTCCCCTCTTTGGATCAGCCAAGAATGAAGCAAACATGGCTCTGAAGGATGAGCTGTCAATCCTCAGAAAAACCTCACTGTTGTATTTCATGTCATTTAAGGTAAAAAAATCATACATGCTCCACATGGAACTGAGCTGGGAAGAAAAAAGATAATGACAGCTGTAGGGGTGTTCCTACATTAAGTCAAAATAATGCCAAAGTTCAGAACCTTCAAGCAATGAGGCTCAGAGATAACAGGTCATCTCTCATGCCTGCTGGCCCCACAGGACCCTGCACACTGACAGACTCCTTTGGCTCATAGACTTGCCACGACATGACATGATAATTGGGAAGGGAGCAGACACATGTCACACTGAATTAACCAAGTGACTGTTATTTGTCCAACACAGCAGAATACTTTTAAGGAAAACTTTCCTGATTGTCCACAATGATAGCTCAAGAACAGGAACACATAAAGGTTGCTTTGGTCTTTGGTTACACTGCTGCTTCAGAGAAGTAGGGTGCAGAGACCTGATAAATGGTTTTTCAGCTATTTTAGAAGTCCTTCTGAAAGTATCAAATGGTGGTGAAAAATGTCATATTCATACCTTGGTAAGCTGAGGTCCTCTGCACAAAATGACTGCCCTTTAGCTGCTGGGAAAAACTCTTCTTTGGCTGAGGGATCAAACTGCATTCCTCATCACAGATTGTTCATGATTCTTTTTCACCGCGGAAGGGTTCACTGAGCCTTCCTTTTGGCCTTATCCAGAATTCTGGCTTGAACTCTTTTTGACTACCTGCTTACTCCATCACAACACAGATAAACTGTCACCCTTTGATTCCTGCTCTAAAACTCAGCAGTCACTTGCAGTCACTTGCCACATTACTGCTAGAGCCAGTCATAACCAACAGTGGAAAAGTGGAAAAGGTCAAAATGCGGTGTTTCTGGCTCACAAGGCCCAGAACAGTTCTTAGCCAGGAGGGTGTCCAGGAAACAACTCTTTTGTCTGTGTATGGTTCTTGTGCAGGTTCTCCACATGCCCATTAGGGCCTGGCATCAGCACAGTGGGATAGAGAGACTTTGATGTGATTCTGGGAAGGAATTTTAAGTTTGCAGTTGTCATCTACCCAGAGAAAAAAACCTTCTGTTTCCGCCTGCTCAGCAGGCTATTTATTTCCCTGTTTCCCCCTGAAAGCACTGCACCAAAATCACGTGAAAATTCAACAGTACAGCATGCCTCATGAGGGGGGCATTTTTGTGAGCAAGTTTATTTGGAGATAAACCAAGAAGAACTGTTGCAAAAATATACTTCACCAGCTCCCTCTGTGCCTGGAGGCCAGCTCCCACCTCAAGGGCAGCTGAACAGACATGGCTCTCTGTGTTCCATGGCCCCATCAGAGCAACAGTCCTTTACAAAGAGAAAAATGCTCTGTCCAAAAGATTTTGAATTGCCTAAATACATGTTTATGACTGAACCATCTCTCTGTATCCCCAGAGATTAGTAGGAATTCTTTGGTGTGCTGTCTCTCACCTCTGAACTTGAGACTTTGCCCCTTTTGATGATGGGTTTTGGATTGGCAGTGACGCCTGTGCATTAATAACGACTCCCAGCTCCCGAAGTCATTCTACTTGACTCTGAAATTATAGCAGAGGGGGCAACATGGGGCTGAGTTCATTGGGAAAGGCACAGGCTGAAGCCACACATTTGACCATGCAGCATTGCTGCTCACCATCCATAAATGTGACAGCAGGTAAGAGCTGAGACCTGTCAGCAAGGCTGGTCCTCCCCAGCTGCTGATGGCATAAATCCACTCCATCCTCCTTTGTCTCCATAGAAACTTCCCTGCTGTCTGCAAGAGGCCAGCAAAGAACTTTATTTCTCTGTAGCTATCCCTTAACATAACATATACAGAAAAAGAGTGAGGAGATCAGCAGAACTTTCACGCAGCAGCATCAGTGGGGTTATGACAGTGGTGGTGAGGCAAGAGCAACTTTAACCTGATATTTAAGCTGGGATGCTTCTCTACAACTCTTGGCTGCAAGTTTCAAATCCACTTAAGGGACTTGAAGACTCAGTTCTCATTAATTTTCAATGGAAAGGGACCACCTAAGTCCTCCAGGCAGCTGAGAAGTTACAGCAGTTGAAAAGCCAAGGCATGGGCTACAGGCCTTCTGAGGATAACATCCATCTTGAGATTTGTGGCATCTTGGGTGAAGATGGAAATTGCAAGATACAGAGCCAAGTGTCCTTCTAGACAGAAATGCAAAGGCTAAAAAAGGACAAAAACTGATGAAAAAAAATGATTTTTTAAACTCTTTTCTGAACTTACATAAGCTCTGTCAAGCTTAGGGTGGGAGGACAAGTCATTCTGCTTTTTAATCCAAGTCAGTTCTCAAACATATAACAGAACTAATTAGAATTTTTGCAAAGGCAAAAGCTTTTCATTGGTAAATAGCTTTCTTAATGTAAGCACCCTGAAAAGCAAATATGATATTAGACTGTCTATTTCTTATGAAGTGTTGGATGACATCCTTAGCGCACTGTCAGAATTTTACTGAAATTATCATCAAGGATTTTTATTTCTTGGTTCTTTCATAATTCTTGCTATACTATTTTTTAATTTTTGGTAAGTGCAACACAAAGAATCTCTGCAACATGTTCTAAAAAATTGCAGTGCATTCTAAACATAACAAAAACAAATCCAAAACTCTTTATAATGGAAACGATTTGCAAGTCTCCACGTATATGTCTCAATTATTAATGTCACCAGCCCTCCCCAAGAAAAGTTTTCTCTATGCTTGGGAAGAGTTTTTCATAATAGTGTGAAATAAATTTTAGTGCCATTCTAGTAACAACTGAGTGCCATTTGTTCAGTTCACTCATTCTCATATTCCTAATGCACCTATTACTGTGACATCTGGGCTGAACAGAAAGGTCTGGGCTCAGCTTTTGTCTGTGGTCTGTCCCTGACATCACCTACCTAAAGACTTAAAACCTCTAAAAAACTTATAACCTGTGCCAGGGAGAGAAACATTAAAGGTGTGCTAATGAAGGAAGGAAGAAATATCCGTACCCAGAATGTGATGAGAGAGTTAGGGTAAAGAATATTTCATAGGGATATTAATATTTCCACTTACACTGTTCTGTGTGTGGCAGACAGATAACAGGGGGAGAAATACTTTACAAGAGACAGAAAGGTAAGACAGGTTGGCCAGAATGGAAATAGTTTTAAAAATTTACTACTCCGAGGTTTCAGCAGGTAACAAGGATTTACCATCCCTGTCAACCTCAGCTTCCTTCTGAGACCTGAACATACAACATTGCTCATCTCTAGGCAAACTGCTTCAGACGAAGAGGTAGGGCCTTTATATAGTTATTGTTCTCAGAAGTAATTAAAACTTCCATCAGATCTCACTGAGGAACAAAGAGGTATAGAAAACAAAAGGTGGAAAAATAAAAGAACATCTTACCTCATCTTCAATTAGCCATGCTGTCTCTAGCACGTTAACTGCGTGGTTCATTACTGATGAATAACTACCATTAGGGTAATGGACTCAAACTGGAGACACTGGGATCACTCATATGGGGAGCATTTAGTACCAAACCATTTCCCAACAGATAACAAGGGAAGTGGACTCTCCCCAGACTGGGTATCAGCTGCACATAACTTGAGTGCACTCATCCCAGTCTCATAAACCTTTTCCTCATGAAAAAAACAGTGTAAAAAATTATAACTGACCTAGTTTTGTTTTGTTTTAGAAAGCATAATAGCAAGAACTGATCCTTCAAAATAGGAGGAATATAAAAAAGTTCATGGCCTTCTCCCTCATTCCACCTAAAATCCTGGAAAGGGGAAGGCTCAACAGGATGTGTGTGCCAGCATCATGTCACTTCCACACCACATAAATTCACTCCACTTTTAAGCCTCTCAATCTGGGAGGCTGAAATCTGGTTTCAGTAACAGAAGAGCAAATCTATTGAAGAAACAGTGAGCTTTGCTGCTCATTAACCTCACATATGTCTAGATATATTCCATAAGTTCCATGATGTGTAGCTCAAGCCTGAGCCTCTCATCCACTGTCCCAGGTTCCAGACAGTGTGATCTCTGCCAGCCACAAGAAGTGACTCAGGCCTGAGTTCTCCACACTCAGAGAAAGGAGGTAGGCCGAGCCCTGCACAACTGTTCCTGGAGACGGGAGTTTTATTGAAAACATCATCCAAGATGCAGAAGGTTTAAAACATTTAAAACATTGTGAAAGAGACTAAGTCTTCCAGTGATAAGTCCTGGGAGTCCTTGCAGAGTCATGCACACCCTTGGCACACAAAAGAAAGAAATGGGAGTCAGGTCCACTTATTTCTTTACCCCCTATACCATCTACCCGGCATAAAGAGGGATGAGGTCCTATGAAACAAGCAAGAGGATGCAGAAAAGACTACAGTAGCACTATATACAGTTTTTTTGTCAGGATATTCTTCTCTTTATGAGAAGCATATTATTCCACTTATATATTCCCTTTATGTATTCCCTTTATATAAGGGAATTTGGAACAGATCCACAGCTATCACTGTGGATCACTTAAAGTCTCCTGACTTCATTAAAGCCCTTCAGATGCTGAGAAAGCTGGTAATCAAATTATTATTTTATTTATCCAGTTTTCACTCAACAGGGTGATGAGGATTTTTTAGCCTCTCTCTTCCTTCAGGAAACCCCAAGCCCAGGTTTGTTCTGCTGAGAGGAGATAAGAAGTCATCTGTTAGAGTGCCAGGTAAGTGCTATCCTTTTGCACTCTACAGAAGAGAAAGAGCTGGTAACAAGCACTGTAGGGTGTCCGAGGGGCAATGAAGAAGGCATTAGCACACAGGATCATGGCAGCAATTGCTGCCTGAGAACTGCATGATACACATCTTTATGGTTTCCTAAAGCCCAGGAGCGGAGTGACACAGAAGCAGCAGGGTCAGAAGAATCTCTCAAAGCTCAGCCCTCGGCCTCATGAGCTCAGGAAAATGGGAACAGCAGGACTGAAGCACATAGGTGGCCTGTCTGTCTCCATCCAGCATTAAGCAGTGATGTGCATGCACTGCTGTGGTACAGCCTTTTTGGTTCCTTTCCTGGCTATACAATTCAGCTCTCTCTGTACAGAGCTATCTATAGAACTTTTACAGTTCCAGAAACAAAAACATTTCTTTAACATGTTTGCCCTGCCACTGTCTGGCACTTTTTATTCTGCCAGAAGCTAATCCTTGACACCTCTGCTGAATTTTAAGATGAAGATCTTTCTTCTTATTTCACCTGAGCAGAAAGACTGTGACGAAAAGGCTGCAAGAAGGTAATGGAATCACTGTGAAAGAGAGGGAG
Organism: Coloeus monedula; assembly: GCF_965178545.1. NCBI lineage: Eukaryota > Metazoa > Chordata > Aves > Passeriformes > Corvidae > Coloeus > Coloeus monedula. The sequence goes on along the minus strand of NC_138782.1, from coordinate 31,677,451 downwards.
AGGGAAAGGGATTGACTAATTCAAGTATTGAAGTAGGCTTTCTCATGCTCTTACCAGTAGTGGAGGATTTGCCTGCATTCTTACCATCCCAATCCTTCTTTCACCCAATACTCAAGGTACCAGCACATCCAGAGACCAATGTCCCATCTCCTAAAGCTGTTCTGATTTTCCTGCTTCTCTGTCCCTTGTGCTGCCCTGATTCACATCTCCCCAGAACCTGCCCCTTTGAGTACGGGGTCTGAGAAGTGGAAGGAGCAGCAGGTGCCAGTATTAGTCCGTGCCATATTGCCATCCAGTTCAGTAGAGTTGAAACAAACTTCTTATAGTATAAAGAAGTCAAAATCCCCAGCAGCAGCTGCAAGTAATGCACCACACTAGTACTATCTCTACTACACCCTGGGGGTCCTTGGAGTAGTATATTAAAGGAGTCCTTTTAGTCTGCCTGCTTTCATTGTCTGTATTATATAACAGGAAGATACTGGAACAAAGCCATTGCAAGAACAAGACTGGGGAAGAGAGTCTTTGGCGGGATTTACTTTCTCAGCCTCTCCTATCTAGCTCTGGACCAAGCAGCTCTCTGTCTTGATGTTTCCTTTCCAATCACCTGCTCAGAACTGGCAGGCCATTTCAGTGAGAGATGTCATGTTGTTCCCTTACTTTCCTGGAAGGAAGTCTCAGTACAGAAGCCTTGATTCAGCAGATAACTTTTTGGCTGTCAGCAAGGAGTTGAGACCAGCCTGGAATTTATGGAGTAAGAATGGCAGAATCTTTAACAGACACAGGATGAATGGGAATAAAGTTTGGTATGCTGCTTCCCTCTTCCTGAATAAAAGAATGATACAACTGAAAACACAAGGTTTTATCATGCAGATCCAGATCAGCCCTCACTTCCCTGATAGGGAAATATCCTAGGCCTCAGATATGGCTCACATCATCCTGCTTAAGTAGCTCCTATGATCCTGCATCTCTCTGCTCCCTGCAAGACCCCAGGACCACAGTTGACTCTTGCCATGGTGATTACCCACAACAACTGCCCTACACAACCTCAAACTAGCCCCTATTCTCTGCTAGAGCCTGAGCTGGTGTCCATGGCCCTGGCACACATGCCCTGCTCCAGCTGGGGTTTGTGGCCCTCATGGATTACCCTCCAAAAACCACGCGCACAAACACAGCTACCGCAAACTGCCCTGGGACATCTATCCCACACGCTCAAGGTTAATGCTCCATAAACTCTACTGTTTTCCCTCAGGACTTAAACAGCTGTCTAGGTCATGTCGAGGTCCACACCTGCACAGCCCCAGTATCCTGTGCCAGACTCTCCATTATCTCTCAGCTCCTCAGCTGCTACCCACTATGATGCTCTGGGACAACTGCTCATCAGTCTGTAGCCCTTCCACACATCCACCATAGGAAACAACCTCTACTTCCCCAAAAAGCCTGTTTTCCCACCACTAGGGCTATTTTATCTTCTACTCAAATTATTACCTCTACTTTATCCGAGATCACCATGCCTATAACATGCCAAAAATATGTAAGAAACATAATTTTCAGGTTTCTCATATACGCACACAGACAGAGGACTTTTCAGTACTAGTCCACGTCAGACCTCTCCAAGCCATGGGGCTCAGCTGCTCAGCCCCCACCCCACTGGCAACTGGGCTGTCAAATAAGAGGGACACATTATTCCTGATGTCACAATCACAATTGTCCAAGTGCTGACACTCAAAACAGTCTCCATCTGTTTTATTAAAGAACAGAGCTGTGGGTCAGGCTGTTTATTAGGTACTAAAATTTTAATAGAAGCAGTTTTTGAAGAACAAACTTTCCCAAAGTGGTATAAATGTGCTTAGATACCCAAAAAATGCTGCATGTTCAGATTTAGAACCTGTCTCAGGTTTTGTTTAATTAATTATTTATTGTATTGTTCTTTTTAAGACAACAACAGTTTGTCTTTTGTGTTAGCTTCAATTGGCTGGGAGGATAGAGACCTACCTACAAGCACATTCACCAGCCTCTGAAACAGCAAAGAATGTCATGTCTCTCCAAAGGGACAGTGTGTTGAAACTGTCACAATAGCATGAATACTTCAGGTTACTTAACATTTTTAGTTTTTCTTTCATCTTTTGCTAGATGCCTGTCTCTTGCCTTAACTGTAACTGTATGGACATCGAAATCTTCTTGGCAGATCCCAGCATCAGGCTGACAGGGACCAAAACAGGGCTATGCACAGTTCACTCCAGCTGGTAAAGTCACAGAATGACTGAAACCAAAGGAGGATGGAGGGAAGCAGTGGGTTTGGCAGGGTCAGTTTATAAGCCCCTTCCTTTTATTTCTGTTTATTTTGATTTTGACACTTTTCTCTGTTTACAGAGCAACAGATTATAGTCTTTATTTTAATGTGGGGCTATTTGGGGTTTTTTATTTGGTTTTTAAATTATTTTTTAATTTAAAGCTTTTTGCTCTGCTTTGTGGAACTTGTAAAATGAACATCTCCATCTCAAGGCTCTGATCAAGTCATGGTCATAGGAAATTTGGGTCATGCTATCATCACTTTCTAAAAAGCTGCACCCATTTTGTGTTCTGGGGCACTGCTATTTGTCTCTGCTGAAGAAGCAGTGTTTGTTAGCTCAAGTTCAGTTCCCAGCTACCACAGCTGGACTGCCAACAGGTTGTGCAGGTCTCATTTGAGGGGTAGGTACTGCTGTGGGCTCTCCCGGTGTGCCTCATCTCCAGGGATTGACATGACCTATCCATCCCCAGGGACAGCACAGTGAATAGAGACATCTGATTTCAGGGTTTAAATGCCATTAAGGGGTAAATGCTTAAAATTTAAACATTCACGGCCTCAGGTAAAGCTTTAGCTTTCGGCTGAAGGCTTCTACTAAGCACCAATTCCCCTTGGAAAACCTGTCTCTGTATTGCCACAACTAAATTCTCAGTCAGGACCCAAAACCTTATGATAAAACAAATTCCTTGGTCTTTAAATTATTTTCCCAAGGTTTTATGTGGATTTTGAAGTCACAATCATTCATCACATTTCAAATAAAATGGGAGATCATTCAAAATTACAAGTGCAAGCAGTAAAGTTTTAAAATACAGCAATTATTAATACAGCAAGGATCGAAAGAATAGGCATTATTCAACAGTAAAATTGCTAAAAGACATATCCAATAGGAGTAAATTTCACCTCAGTGTCTTTAGGGCCAGTTTTCCATATTATTTTCCATTTTCAGGGACCATCTCAGAGCTAAGATTCCTAAGGAGAAAGTGTCTTATGCTATTTTTTCCTATAATATTCCTAGCGTTTCTGGGTCTCAAACACTGGAAACTATAATATATAACCTATGCCTTATTCATTATTTGTTTGGGGTTTTTTTCTTTCCAACATACAGTGCAATTTCTGTTTCCTGCCAGCTCCTAGATTCTTAAGATAAGGGTTTTTTTCCTGGGTGACCTGAAGGTAGGAATTCTGTTCTCAGGCAGCCATGTGAGTGTTATTCCAGTTTAATAGCAGGAAGAAGCTTTCGCTTCTTCTCCAAGACCAACTTCCACTTCTGTGTGAAGCATAAAACCCAGAGTGGAAGAAGACTAGGTCTCATCAGACTCCTTTGAGAGTGCTATTGAGCAAATTCACTCTTTTCTTGAGATAAGTCATTTTTCTACTTTAGTAGGCAGAATAAGAATAAGCATCTGTCTTCATGAAGTTTCATGCCAGCTTGAGGCAGACCTTTGTACCATGGGGGGTGTCGCGGGTTCGATTTGTAACCGGGCAGAAACACCAATTTAGTGTAGTGGTTTGGTCCAAAATACTCATTACTGTTTATCTGCTGTGAGATAAGAATTAGGAGAAATGCAAAGCAGGCACCAAACTTGAAAGAATATAAAGAAGTTTATTAACAGACCTAAAAGAAGGGAGAAAAGAAAAAAAAAATTATACCACCTTCAGAACTCTCTTCCTCCCCCCACCTTCCTCCCTTCTCCCACTGACAATGTGAAAAGACAACCCTTAAGATGTTCAGTCTGTTTACCACTGCCATAATAACCTTGTTCAGTCCATTTAGAAAGAAGTCTCTTCTTGCTCATGCTGTGAAAACAGTATCACGAGACAGCTGCCCACTTCCAAATATTGTTCAGTCCATTTAGGAAGAGGAGTCTCTCTGCCTGAATGTGAGTCCCTTCCCCCGACTTGCAGCTTGTTCAAGGTCACACACAGATAGCAATTGGTTTTCCCACGTTCGAGGGTCCACTCTTGAAGTTTTTTGGGGTAAAATTTTAAGGTTGAGCCGTTCAGAAACAAAAACAGAGGCCCTTCTCCTTCCCTGGGAGCAAAGGGTCTTCCTCATCTTCATTGTTAGGACAATCTCTGGGAGCATCTCTAAGAACTGAGGTTTTCTCCTTTCCCATTTGGAGCAAAAGTCCTCATCTGGTTCACCTCTAGGGACTGAGGTTTTCTCCTTTCCCATTTGGAGCAAAAGTCCTCATCTGTTCCATCTCTCTCTGTCCAAACTTCTCATGAAATTACAGCTGCGTCAGCATCTGCCTATCTCGGCGCAGGTGCTTTTGCTTATGAGTTGAACACTCCACCTCCCAGATCTTCATGGAATTACAACAGGATACTCTGATATACCATAGCTTCACAACAGAATTTCAGCTTTAAGCATCTCCTCTCTCTCTTCCCTCAGGATTTCAGCTCTTCACAGCAATAAAAAGGGTTAATCTCACCTCGGCCTTGCAGCTTTGCAGCTGGAATGTTGAATTTTCCTTATCGCAGTGGAGAGGGGGGAGAGCCGAGCCGCTCCGGCTGCCCACGGCAAGGCAGTGGGGGGGGTTCCACGGCTGGAACAGGTCCATGGCTCCAGGATGGCCATGGCCCGGCCCGGCCTGGCCCAAGCAGGGCCTGGCCGGGCCCGTTGGCCCCCACACGGGGCCCGCAGCCACCTGTGCCAGCGCCAGAAACGAGAGAGAGCTTGGGGGGGGAGTTTGCCTATTCTTAAATGTGGATCACAGAGGTGGTCACAACTTTAAGTGGCTTAGAGAATTGTCCATATCCAAACTGGCCAGCTGATAGGTTCTATCAGTTCCCAGAGGAAACTGTAAGCACCCCTTAGCAAGGACATCCCTTCCGGGACTATGCTTGTTAACCTATGACTGGGGGTCACTTGGGGGTTGTGTTGACCTGAGTTCTTTCTCCTGTTCCTGCCCAGGGAAAGCATATTCTGCCCAGAAGAGCTTCCTTGGGCTTGCTTTGAGCAACAAACAACAGAGATGAACATCAGCTCAAGCATGACCAGTTTTGGCAGCTAATGTTATCTTGCAATGACACCTACAGAGATAAGGGAATTCAGAGTAGGATATTAGGACCTTTCCAAAGACATTTAATTAGTCCAACAATGGCTCAGCTTTGCAAAGTGTTTCTTTTCACTTTATGCCTGTTAGAAACCCTCAATCATTCATAGCATTATAATTTATGGTTAGGGTTTTGTGTCCCGGTGAATAATTAAAGCTGCATGAGCTGTGAAACTTTTATTACTAGGTTAACTTTTCAGGTTTTTTTTTCCATGGCAGCTCTTTGAAATGCAAGCCAGTGTTGCTGTTAGTGGTGACTCACCATCCTAGCCACTGTTTTTGATGCTAAAAAAAAATTAATTATTAAATGGAACTCTTTTCTCTTTAAAAACCATTCCTTTTAACTGTTTTCTATGCAAAGCAAGCGCAAAGCTATTTATGGACAAGAATTACATTTCCTGAATCTGTTGATATTGCTAAGCACCTAGCCTTAATGAATCTGAGCACACGAACATCTAGACTGAGACTCAGTTGAAAATTATACTAGGAAGCCCCTTCAGCTGATGAAATATTTTTTAAAGCCAGTGAAAATGCCTGACCCTTCTAAGACTGAACCAAACAAAGCCATAGACATGGTGCTTGTAAGTTTTCATACTCACTTTAGCATATCTCTTTTTGTAGTCTAGGCAGCAAGAGAAACGAGGATTTGATGCTGAAGCATAAGAAGGCATTTAGTATTCCTACACTAGTGTGACACTTTCTGTTCTAGAGCATTATCCATGGCATGCCACTTGTATAGTGTGCTAAATACCTGGTATAGCATGGCATGCATGCCAATAGTGAGACACCTCACACAGACAGGAAAACACTGGCAGTAGATCATTTTTAAAAATCCTCTAAACTGAAAACCCTACAAGCAGCTTTCTTTCTTCCATCCCTCTTCAACATAGTGTATTTGTCATTAAGGCTTTAATTGAATCCTTTCAGCATGCAATCCTCTTCCCTGCCCTCTGCTTTAGGCCCCTTTCTTGGATTAACCAGAATTTCTGATGCACATGATTGCTGTGAGATATGTATAGGGCTGAATTGCACCCTGCAAGAAGAAACTGAAATCCAAAACTGAGGATTGGCTAGCTGCAAGGACTGGAAAATAGTAATTTCTTCTCTGGGGCAGTTAGTTGAGTCAAACTCAGGGAAAGCTGACAGTAGACAAGTTACAGACTGATACCAGAATTTATGGTGGGTCCACTTGTTTCACTGGATCTGTTCCAGCTTATGCCCTCCAGAAATCTTGCTCCTTTGCCTTCAGTAGTGTTACACCAGGTGCCAGACTAAGGTATACACCAGCATTGAGCACCCCTTTTTCTGGGAGGGAGAAGGATGCCTGAGGAAGTCTAGTGGGCATCTCTGCCAATGCTTTTCTCTGGCAGTGTCCTCCAAACCAGCATACATCATGTCACATGTCCCATATCTTAAGAACACACAGAGGGACATCATGACCAGGGACCAGCTGGCGTGCACTTAGGTCTTACCTTAATGAAGTTTCTGAGTCCATTTGAGCCCAAATAGAGTTCTGGCTTTCCCCCTGTCTGGCCCACGGTGAGGAATTAATGAGATACTGGGGTCTCTGTGTCACCTAACCTCTCATTTGACCTTCTATGTGGGATCTATCTGGTCAGAGGCTCCAAAGGCTCAAAGTTTCCACTCCATGAATGCTGGTGGGATTTTATTGTATTAAGGCAAGCAGCCAAGCACGTAAACTAGTGATGAGCTTTATTTGCAGTACAAGAGAGAAAAAAAGAAACTTCTTTTTTCTCATGCTAATCCTTATCCATTTTATATCTTTGCTCAAGGACTGCTTGTAGGATGTTACAGATGAACCCTTCTCTGGGGAAGGGCTGATGAGAGCCCACCCTGAGCACGCAAAAGACATAAGCTCCTCAAGTGCTCAAACCTGTAGAGGGAAAAGAAACAGGACTATGACAGCTGAGGAGCCTGTGTGTATTTTTGGATTTCACTGAAGCGAAGACTCTCTGGGATATAGATTAAGATCTCTCACTTGTTGTTCCAGCTGTCTCAAAGCGGAGATGACAAAGTGTCTCATAAACAGATGGAAAGGTCATTTGATTTCACAGTTGCTTTATTTGAGTACCTCTGTGTCCTCCACTGAAATGTTATTGTGTGCCTTCTTCAAAAATACTCCTCAGTGGTTACCCATTACAACACTTCAGGGTACACAGAGCATTAGGGATCACAGGGCAGCATCTGTTCTTAATTATAGTGGCATAAATTTAATAATTCCATTGACTTCAGCAGGGGTATTAACGGTTTACAGAAACATAAATGAAAACAGAATTTGGTCTTTGCAGTCTAGATCGTATATGAAGGTGTCTATCTTCTGAAAATGAAGAGTATTAGAAAATATGAAAATATTGTTACCACAGTAAGAAGGAATACCATTTCTAAGTCACCAGCATGATATTCTCTTCCTTTCAGTACACTCAGTGCTGATGGATGCTAAAGGTTAACTTAGCATTTGTCAGCAGAATGTTCCTCTGACACTCAAAAATCCCTCTTCATCAGAATTTAAACTTTTGATAAAGATAGAATTATTATTATGTCTTTCTGGTTGTCATTTCAATTTATTTATTCAATTTATTTATTTATCCACTAATAATACAAGGGTAGAAAGCTTCAAAACTCTAAGATATTTTTGTTTTCTCCAGCCTTAAGCATTAATTGGCCTAGAATTAACTTCAGCATTTTGGTTTGTTCCTCATCAAGTTCTAACACCAACAGTCAGAAATATTAATACTTTTTATGAAAGAAACAGGGATTTTCCCCCTTCACGTTATAGGTCATGTGTTTATCTAAATATTGTTAACCTAACAATTTTTCTTATAAGTCGATTGTATTTCTATTACTGACTAAAAATATAATTAGGTCAGTATTTTCATAAATTGCTCTTTTTAACACAATATTTTCTTCTTTTATTTTTTACATATTGATGGAGTGTGTGGGGGAAAGAAGCAAAGGAGACAGTGTATGTATCAAACTGAGAGGAAACACAATAGGACAGAAGAGACACCAGAAAAGCTCCTAAGTCTAACAGGCTAGAAGAACCTACCAGCAAAAAGTTGAAGAACAGAAGGAAGAAGAACTCAAAGCTCCTGACTCTCATTGCATGACTTGCCCCTGAAAAATCCCTCCTTTCCTCACTCACCAGAAGCACCACTTTAGCAAGACTCTGCTCCTAATTTAAGCGTTGGAGATGCATGGGTAGCCATTGGTGGTAGAAGCTCCTGTGTAACTCTTGTAGACTTGAGATTGTTGGATGAGACACCACCAAGGCCTCCCCAGACACAGCAGGAGAGCTCAAAGCACGGGGTAAAGGATAAGTGAGCAGTGGTCATCACTAATTGGCTGATGTAGGGCAGCTGGACGCATCCCTCAGGAAGACACAAACCATGTATTTCTGCTCTGCTTGTGAAGGAGAGGAAGTATCAGCTGGAAAGCTTCACTGCTGCAAGCACCCAAGGACAGTGTCGAGGAGCATATTTGGAGGGCTCAAATGAACTGGGGGAAAGGGCTGAGATGCTGCTTAGTCAGTCTCCAAAGACTCTTGTTCAGTCTCTAAAGAGCCTGAGAAACAGGACCTCCAAGCTGACATTCAATTTAAAATCAATTTAGTAAAAATTAGATGCATTATGCAATCTGTGTGAATGGAAAAGATTTGAAGGTAGATGTCAGGCTGAAGACTTTCATTTGGGCACAGATAACATCAAGAATGGGAGGAAGTCATGTCCAAAAAATTACAGCTTTGCAGTCACTAAACTATTCTAAATGCTGATCATTATGCTTTATTTGAGAAGTAAATTTTAAGGTATTTTATGATTTTCCCTCCTCTAAACTTGACTAGGAAATATGGTTGTATTGGATTTTCATTACAATTGTGACTTCTGTAAGTCCTAGAAAAAAACAGAACCCTTCTCTATGCTTTCCAAGGAGTTAAAATTAATACACAGAGAAACAAAGTGTAGTTTGCTTGATGCTGTTTAGCATCTCCTTTCTTTTTATTCAAACACAGAATGAAGAAAATACCATGGCAAATCTTTTCTGAGTTACTGAGAGTTTTGCTTTGTGCAAGCTAGGGAAGAGATTTGGATCACTGCTTATTTTTATAACTTGTCCATGTATTTATCTGTCTATTTAAATGCCCCTCGTCACCTGAGCACTTAAGATTTGAGGATCTATTTTGAGTCCTGGTGGCAGATCAGCCATAACAGAGAGTTTATCTGTGCTCCAGGTTTGTTTGCAGGTGGTTATTTATTACCTTTGCTGCCTGGAATCTTGTAATGCCCAAACCCAAGGCTAATCTGTTATGTTTGTTTTAAGTTTTAAAAAAAAAAGGTACATGCAGGGACTGTGGAGACAGATAATTATGGAAAGAGCACCATCTATTGTCAGGTAAAAAAAAACCATGAATGCTGTTTATAGGCATAGAGCTTCAACAATGTGGAAACAGCTGTGGGATTTCGACCTATTCCAGAAGCTAAGCAAAAAAGTACTTTGAATGCTTTTGGCCCCAAGATGAAATGGTCTGGGTGATATGAATCCTCTCATGTAATATGTCATAAAATACGAGACCCTGTAATTTACATCAGGCTGGGTGGTCTTCGTGCCTGTTTCTTTATAGGGTTCTGGTAGAAGAAGTGGGTCATGAATGGAAACTGAGTCACAGCTTGATGAACGGGGACAGTTGTGGTGTTTAATGGGATATTTGGATGACATGGGAGCAAAAAAATAAGTCATGAGAATCCCTGGCTGGCTGCAGGCAGCGCTTGGCTCTGGGGCATGGTGCAGCGTGGCTTGTGCCCAAGCACAGTGGCTGTACAATGTTTTGGCTGAGATGTGGCTTCTGCAACCCTCATACAACAGGGGCAGAGCACTGCCAGGCGGCCACAGGCAGAGCTGGCTCTCTGTGTCATGCTCCATCACCTAGTGCAGACTAGCTCAGGCCTCCTACTCTTACTCTGCCTGCCAGCAGGCACTGATAAAGCCCCTGGACTGGTCTGGGCTTTTGAGATTTGTATTTGGAGGCGGGAAGAGGAGAAGGGGGTAATTCCTTAGTGACTATTTGGAAAGACTGATTCATTCCAGGCAATATAAGTTACTATGCCAAGCACTTCATAAATCATTTATTCTTTTCTCTGCATTTTCAGTAGACAACCTAATTATTGGTTTAATGTCTTAATAGAAGAGAAGCACAGTGGCTCTCCAGACCAGCTTGTGTGGCCTTTTCTGCTGCAAACAACAGAAAGGAGAGAAATTGCCGAAGAAAGCCAAAAGGAATGAATGATAACTTCTTTCTCTTTCTAAGCTTTCCCATGTAAGGGAGCCTGCCTTTGGACTTTCCACACACAGACAGAAGAAGAGAATGTAACTTTGCAGGGACACCTCAAACCATCAGAAAAACCATTTCATCTCCCGCTAATGTCAGCTAGTGGCTCAGGTACTCAGCATGTGCAGTGGTTCCCTCAGAAGTGCACTCATCAATAAGCAGAAAATTTAGCAACAGAGAGGTTAAAGGAGGGCAGTATCTTTGTCCTCCAAATAGATGCATTTGTAAAAGAACATGCTTCTACCTGGAGGCTTGTACATGAGGAATAAAGCAAAATACAGAAATTGGTCCAAACGACTAGAGAGAGGTCATGTGGTTATAGCAGAGGTGAAGGAAAGGAGGTCCTGTGTGAGCCAAGCAGCCAAGGGGTCACTGTAACCAACCAAGTTTTCTGCAAGTAGACAAACACCAAATGGGTATGAGCAGGGAACAGATGAGGGATGTGGCAATGAGGTAATGCAGGCAGCTGTCAGCAGAACTTACCAGCTTGCTTGTGTGGTTCTCTGATGAGTTAAAGCCCCTCTGATCCCTGCAGTGACCGAATGAGAAGGGCGCTGTGCTTAGTAACTGATGCAGAGAAAAGGGAAAAAGCATGTTGAAGTGGGCACAGGGGAGCTGACCATTTTGTCTTGATCCCCAAAACTACAATTCCCTGGAATCTGAGCTAGGAGTGATAACATCACAAAAAACAAGATCAGGGAATCTCACTTTTCTTGGCTGCCTGGCTAGTTTTGTCTGGCCATGTGTACTAGTTTGAAAACAAACCAGTGGGAGGCACCAAGTCAGAATAACAATTTAATGGAAATTAAAGAAAAGGAAGAAAAAAGTAAAAGAAAACACTGCCAAACTGACAGAGTCAAGGTACAACCTGACACCCTGTTGGGCATGGTGGTGGTAGCAGTCTGGTAGAATGGTGGCTGCAGTCCTCTGAAGAAGTGATCCTGTAGTAAAAGAGTCTGCTCTTCCTCAGGAAGTCCAATGGTGGCTGTGTAGCTCCTGTCCTCTGGAAATCCAGTGGCAAGGTTGTCTCTGGTGGTCAGAGTCCCAGATTATATCCAGGATGGGATGCTTGGTTCCTCCCTCTGGGTGGAGCATCTCACAATGGGGTAATGAGTCATGAGGCCAAGTGTTCATTAGGCTCATTAACTGAAGATAGTCCGGAGGGAGTTATCTCTGAGTCATGCAGCAGGACAATGATGGGCCATTAACAGAAAGATAGTCTGGGGGGAGGAGGCAAGGAAAACACTGCCCCACCTCGTTTCAACAGCTCCTGAGGATGGTAATAGGATACACTGCAACCCAGGACACCATGCTGCGGGTTCTTGATGACCTCTCCTCTCATTGTTGCTAGAGTCTCCCTACCAGCAAAGAATGGGGTCTGACAAGTGCAGCATGTGAAAGACAGTGCAGTCTCTGGGGATGAGTATTTCTCAACCCTGGAGATGGACACAGACCTGTCAGAAAACACTACAAAGCCCCTCCATCTTAGTTCAGGCTGGGGAAGAAGGGGGCAGAGGTGATGTACTGTCATGTTCCCCCTGACACTACAGGTGCACAGCAGCCTGTGAGTGCCCCATTCCCATGAGAAGGGCCTGAGCCAAGGTGCAAAGCAAGGTCCCACTGGCCTTTTCTCTTCCATCCCAGATCACCCCCTCATCTGTCTCTTCCCTGTGAGGACCACTTTGGGTACAATGGATGCAAGGGAGGGAAAAGCATTTCCTTAAGTAAATTTTGTGCTATAAGTCCCAGGCTATGAGTCAAAAGCAACTTTTTTACACTTCATGCCTCCTATCTGCAAATGCAATTGAAATGAATGAATGAAGGAGCAAATATCTTATGAAGTATAAAAAAGATTTTTTTTTTCCTTTCCTAGTCTTTCACATTCAGCATTGATTCAAAGGTCAAAACACTCTTTGTGTGGTCAAGCATCAGAGAAGCTTGATGATTACTCTATTTTCCACAAGGGATTTTAATAAATATATTATCATTATTATTCTAAATTTATTGGATTTTTAACCAGTGAAAGGAATAATGGTGTTTGTACCGGTTTGGCCAAATTTAGAAATATATCCTCTGAGAGGAGGCACAACCACCCCTCCCCCACCAGGTTCGGGAAAAAAAAAATTTTCCTCAAAGGAAAGTGAAGAAGATAAAACTATTTATTTAACAAACACCCGGGAAAGGAAAATAAGGTTAAATGGTAAAATCTTTCACTGTGGAGGAAAAACCTGGGAAAGCGTTAGAGTCCTCCCTTTGGTCTCCTCAGAGCTGGGGCTTGGGCCAGGGCCAGGCCCTCTGTGCCCGGTGGAAAGTCCTCCCGATGTGCTCTGAGGTTGAAAACAGTCCAGTAGGAAAAGGAGAAAATCCGGAATTCCAGAGAAGGAAAAGCAAAGTCCAACCCTCAGTCTCTCTCCAGAGAACGAGAAACTGACCACAACTGGCCAAAAGCTGACTGGAAAACAGCAAGCCGGGTGCTTCCTCGCTCCCCTGCTGCAGCTGGGGGGGAAAAAAACCTGCTATCTTTATATGACCTTGAACGAGCTGCAAACTGCTTTGAGAAAGTTTTGCTCAGTTTTTTCCCTCTTCCCCCTCTCAGGCTCAGTTTGGAGGCATAGAAAGGCACAAAAATTAATTTCTGGGCATAGGCAGCGATATGGGATACACATCATAACGTCACCCCAAGACAGTGTTTCACATGTACACCTTGCCTGAAAGAAGTCAAGGACTAGAAGTCCATTTGAGTAGAAATCTGTCTCTCTTCTCTTAGTGGTGCCAAACCACAGTGCCTTCTGTCTGTCTCTTCTGAGCCCACACCTCAGAATATTTATGCAGCTTCAGTAGCTGCACTCACAGAGTCTTTTTTTCCCCTCAGTGATACTGGATATGAAGGAAAGGAATAGATGAGTACAAACCAAGGCAAGGCAAACCTTGTAAATATATGTGCTCTGGCATAAGTATCTAAACCAGGTCAAGTACAAGAACTAAGCAAACTGCCATTGTAAGCAGGGAAAAGGGATTTTTTAACCACTATATCTGTGTATATAATCCAGAGGAGGATACGGCAGTGGAAAGATTTTTTTGTATTATTTTTATGCATGAAGTCTGCATGATGTCAGATCTTATACTTCCCTTGAAACATACTGAACCTGAGCAAGAGTGGGATTAAACTGCTTCATCTCCTCTGTAATCTAGTGTGACTTCTTTCTCTTTCACTCACACCTTGCTTCCTCTTTGGTTACATGACAGTCTTATACAGACTTTTTCATCACTTGATAGTAAAGTGCTTAACAGTGATGAGGGGTGTTATAGTCTGCATTTCCTGGTGAGTGAACTAAGACAGGGAAAATTGCTGAAACCACCCAGCAGCAGAGCTGGGAGTTACACCCAGCCTTACAGTCCCTTCTTGGAACTCATCACCTACATCAGCTTATATAATATGTTGTAAAGGAATACACTGGAAATACTCAGGCTCTCATTTCCTACCTATTGAACTTGCAATTGCATTGTATAAACGTGATAAAGAAACCAGCAAAATAATAATACTAATAGTACCAAACTCTAAAGAGGAAAAAAAGGGGGAAAAGTAAGAACAAGGTGTAACCCATGAAAAATATCCTGAGAATTCATAAATACTGGAAGGAATACAGAAAAGAAAACAAGAATCTCTCCTCTGTCGAGTGGAACAAGTTCCAGCCATACAATATTCATTCTGCTTGCTCAGGTTTATATGGAAATGTACTTTTAAACCTCAAGCACATGTGTGATAAACTAGGTGTGAATTTTTGGAGTTGATTAATTTGTTTGTTTGTTTAATTATTTACTTTTCTAGACAACATTAAATGAAACTTTACTTCTGGTGGAACTCAAGGCTGGAGTGTCAGGATTCAGGGAATATTGTGGAGAAATGGGGAAGTGACAGCTGAATTCCCAAGTTCTGGATGTGTATTGGCTTGACTGCTATGGAAGGAAACACTAAGTAGGTGATGAGGACAACTGAGGAACCATGGCTGAAAAGGGAAAATGAGTGTCATCTTTAATATCTGCAATCCTCTCAGCAGCAACATGTACCTAAACACCTACCCTATGAAATTCTAAGTGATAATCTAACTTTGTTAAAAATGATGGTGACATTGTTTCCAGATGACGTCCATCTGGTGATATACAGGATGTGTATTGAATGTATATCACGTTCAGGCTCACAAGAATTTCTGTCTTTCAAAATAATGAAATGAGATGAAAAACAACAAAAAAGCTTCCTACTCCGACATCATCCTTTTTCAATTAAAAAAAAAAATTATAAAATCTTTAAAATGTAAGAAACAAGCTAATTTTCCAAAAGGACAACTAGTTCCACATGGAGTTTAGTTTTTGATAAATCACTATTTCCTGATGAAAAATACTTTAAAGTATTTTATTTAAAGTAAAGTCCTGAATGTTCCACTTACTGAATTGAGCTCCAGTGGTGCTGCATAAGAGCTGGCACCACAAAGAGCTCCATCAATGTGGTTGTGGGGCTCTTCACAATGACACCAGGAAGCCAGCGGATCTGGGCTGTCCTCTGGCTTCATTAACGTGTTGCAAAAGACAGAGACAAAGAAGAGACAGAACTACTAATGCAAAAGAGACTGCTACATTAGTCCTCAAAAGATCTTTATTCACCTACTGGCATACCCCCAAATTTTTTGGAAATTTCTGGGAAACATTTCAGCATGTTCTGATCTGTTTCTGTAAGGAAATAGCTTAAGACTTCCCTTTTCCCTCCATATTCATTTTTAGGAGAATAATTTCATCCAGGTAGGGCTGTCTCTCACTAGCTGACAGAGAGAGCTAACATCCAGCTGAGGGAGACCCTGACCTCACCAGCTCATTACTGTAGGATAAACAATAAAGAACAAGAGCACATTGCCAAAAGGGCTTGTTTTTCTGGGGCTGTGGGAACCATTTGCCTGCATTTATTTGGTCTACAAGAATGAGTACCAAGGTAAAAACGACATGAGCTACCAGACCTCTTGGAAGCACAGGTGAGCATGGACCACAGCCCAGCAGGGAAAAGATAAAGATACCTTCTTTAGCAAGAAAGTGTCTGAGTTTGTTCTTCCTGCATGTAGCTTAGCAACTCTGCTGATCATGGGCATGAGAAATCACCTCCTCGTCACGGCAGGGAGAAGTGTAACCTATTGCATATATCATTCCTAACCAGGGAGACAAGTGGACAGAAGAGGCATTTCACCAGCTTCCAAGTCTCTGTGTTTCCTGAGGTTATCCAGTACCCAGCATACTCAATGGCCACTGGCAGTAGAAAAGTGTTTCCAGCCTTCCCAAAGCAGGGCATCACACAGCATGGCATTTAACATGCTTGGACAGGCTCTGCAAGGGAAGGTGGCAGTCCTCTCAGCAGCAGCAATAAAGGTTAGTGCTTAGGAAACTAAGAACTCTCTTACCCTTGTTTCTGTGTGCTTCTCTAACTTATCCCATTTGCTCTCTGTATGATAACATAACGCAAATGTGTTTTCACAGTGCAGTCAGCTACACAGGAGGAACAGCATTGAGCTTGCAGAAGGGAAGGAGATCTTAGAAACAAAAACAAGTCAAGCTGATACTTATGCTCAGGCCAGAGGCATTTTCCCCTGCTGGAGACTTGTTGAACTAGGAGCTAAGGAAGTCAAGGACGCCATCAGAAAGGAGAAGATGAAACTTCCCAGTCAAAGCAACTGCAGCCAATGCTCTTTGTGGTCCTGGTATCAGCAGAGCATCAAAGAAATATGTTTGCCCTGTGGTCCTGGAATTCCTGCTCTAGCCTTCTGAAGAAAGTTTCCCAGTCTTTCAGCACCTCATCCACAGGTAAATTAAGAAAAAACCTTAGTGATCAAGGTCTGACCTCTAGACAAGTGCCCTGCTCCCATAAACTGGAGTCCAGCTGGGAATTACAGGGAGGATTTTGGAGTAGAAAAGGTATTACCCCAGAAGATGAGAAAAAGATGGAAGCTGCAGCTAAGCTGAAAATGAATGGAAGGTCATGGACAAGGTGATGAGAATAAATTGTATGTTGAGGACTTGAGGAATCATGGCATTTCTGCACGTCTTGGGGCCTTGAGGGACTGCACGTTTTCTGCAAGAATTCTAACATATTTGGAGGCTCAAATAGAGGAGAATGAGAGCTTTGCAGTATAAGGACTTGAGCATGCATGACCATGTGCATCTGGCATGAAAATAACTGAGCCTTTCTCCCTCTGAAAAAGATGAAGAGAGAGCAGCCCAGGCCATGCCTTTGGGGAAATCAGCATATGCACAGAGCAGCAACTGGGTATCTTGGGCATCTGCTCTTTCCAGCAGGGAACCAGCATATTCCTTTGGAGCTGCCTGGTAATTTTCTGTTTCAGACCAAAGCCTTAGGAGAGGAGGAGGACTTGGCAGGGCAAAAGAGCAGTCTATGAAGATTTATTCTCTCAAAACTTGGATCTGAAATTCATCCACCATCTAATATGTTCAAATATTTCTCTTACCTCCTGTAAGCAATGCACACATATAGATAATACTTCTGCTACTCCTTTTCTTAGTATTACTGTTTACATGAGAATTGCAAGGCTCTTTGCAGAGAAAGGCTCATATCACCATGGGAAAAGGCCAGAATCCAGGATTGAAGCCATTCTTTCAAGGACATACAGATTTAGTGCAGCAAGATCAAAACTTGATATCAAATTTCGAAGTTCTCTAAGCCTGCTCCAGCACATCACTCTGTGTGCAGCCTGCTGCTGCAACCTACTTTGAATTAAAAATAAGCCAACACCAAACACCGTCTGGCAACCATTTTTAAATTCTGTTCATGATGAAGTGGTTTGAACCAGCCTGGTTTTAATATTATCTTCAGCATTTTCATGGATTTTAATTTTATTTTCAAACATTATTATAGCACAAAAAAAAAAAAAAAGGTTTTGTTTCTTTTTTTAATAAGAGAACCAAGTTTTTCCTATGCACTTATAGAAGATTGATGAAGAGGGTCCAAACCTGCAGAACTTCAGGCTCCAGAACCACATACTTGAAACATCTTACAAATAGCAATGAAAGTAACACACCCATATCTTTGTCACACAGGTATGGTTTCAAGAGATGCAAAAAATAATCAACAGCCCACAGACCTGGGCTGAGCTCACTAACTGCTTCAACACTACTGGCCAGAATGCAAATGGTGACATCAACATATACTGCCTAAAAATTCACCTTTTCCTTGTCAGAGACAAAATTCATTCTTTGCCTGCTGTCTAAAGACTGTATAACTCCTCTGGCATTCACTTCATAAGTCTCTGAAAGCTTGTTTGAGGTAGTTCTGTACTCTCTCCATGCTCTTCTTGGCACTTTGCATTAAGGGCAGCAGGGATGGAGACTCACCATGGCTGTGGCTGAAGTGGATCAGCCTGCTGCAGGCTCCTTGGGACAGACCTGAAGCTGGATGGTGATTTAATTGATTTTAGTAATCATCTGATTTTTTAATGTACCTTGGGAATGGGTAGTTTGGAATAAAGTTATTAGTCTTTTCTATCACCCCACCTTTTATTTTCTCCTCAACAGATCTTAAAATGCCGCCCAGTAAGCAACTCTGCACCTGTATGCAGGAGGTGCCTGAGTTTCCAGGACACACCCAGCTGTTTTCATCTGAACCTGCGCTTCAGCAGGACAAAGTTCCACCTACCATGTTAGGGGGGCCCTAGCTTTAATGGGTGATTTCCATTTGTCTCCAAAAACATATTCCAGGTATAGAGGCACAGGCAAGAGGCTGTGAGACCCCCCTCAGCACATGTACACAGGTACTTTTCTTTGAGGTTTCTTAAACCTCCCTGTGCTTCAGTATGTGCAATGACAATCACCTGAGCAGCAAATACCCTACATTAGTCAATGAAGGAGTAAGAAATAACTTCCATGTGTAAGCCTGAATCCTACCAGGATGGTTTCCTTTCCGATACAAAATATTTATTTAACTCACCCTCAACAGCAAGAACAATGCTGGAGCATGGTGCTACATCTCAGCTAAACACAAGTACCTCCAGCAGAAAAGTGGTCACAGACACTCATTCAATGCCCCAAGCAACTGCTCATAGCCCTTTGCTTGCTGCTGCTGCTCTCTGTGTGTCCATGCCTACTTTTACCCTAGGATTTGCTGTGGTAAAGGCTTTTCTCTTTGCCCAGAAATCTTGGAAACTGTTGGCTCTTCAGAGCAAACAGAAATATGTGGAGTGGAGCAAGGTTTTGGTGAAAAAACTTTCTCACACCAGATGTTAAAATAAGGAGAAGAAAATATGTTGGTAAAGCAATGAAGCAGTGTCAAACTTGTAGCATTGCTCATACTTAGGAGTACGCCCTCACAGAGGGATCATGATCCCTGGTGCTGGAGGTGCTCCAAAGACCAAACAAAATGCCTGCTGTCCTTCAGAGAGTACCAACATAGATGGCCAGCTCAGTTTTTTATCACAAGAGCAACTGAGTACAAGCAGCTCTGAGGCTTCCATCACACTCTTGAAGAGCCCACACTTGTTTACAGCCTGCATTGAAGCACACCTCTGGTTTTGCAGTTCATCAACCTGAATTGACCTGAATTCTCTCAGATTTGTAGCTTTATTTCATAATCCCCTTTCTGAGCAGTGACTAGAAACTGCCTTTCTTCCTCTAAGAGTACATACCCTGTGGAGCCGCTCTGGGACAGGGATTGTTTAACCAAGTCACGCAGAAGCAAACAGCTTGCACCAGAGGGGCAAGGGCTCTATCCCAGAGCACCCCAGCATCTGATGGCTCAAGCATTTTTTTATTGTCTTGAAAGAGGGATTCAGTTCCCTTCTCTGCCTGGGGAGGTTTGCGTTTGTTCTCCTCCTCCAGCAGGACTGCTCTGACGATCAGCCTAGAGCAAGCCTGAGAAAGGGCAGGTCCCGAATTGCAGTCCAGCAGTGGCTCCATTCACATCCTCTGATGAAGCCAGCTGGCATCAGCTGGCAGGAACAAACCTTCTTTCTTGCAGAAGCAATTTCTCTACTAAGAAATCATCTCACCTTCTCTTTAGTGTACACAGTGAATTTCAAGTGCTGGTATTAAAAGATGTTTCATTATCAGTCAGTGCCTGGAAATCATGGCCTCAGCAGCTAATCTATGCCTCTTCCATCATTGCAGTGAAATAACTCTCTGTGGGTGAAAAACCACAATAGCAGTGCCAGCATGAAGGGGGCGGGGCGGGGGGAGGCAAATTGAATCAGCTGTCTATACTATGTCTTCCCTTTTACTTTATAGAAAAACAGGATTTAATGCTCTACTGAACAAATCAGGTTCTTCAGGTCTGCAAAACTCCCCAAAACACAAATTTATGACAATATATAATTCATTCTTAGATATCAAAGTGCTCTGTGCAGGTGGGTGATTACATCATTTCCTGCACTTTAGCAATGAAGCAGCTCTCAAACATATGTGCTTCTGATCTGTTGAAGACCAGACATCAGGTAAATGGCAGAAGAGCAAAATCTACTAATACCTAGTCTGTGTAAGCCTGACTGACTCTGTAAAAGCTGGGGCTGGGAGGCTAGAGAAGGGAGGAAGAGGTGAAGAGAGCCAAGGCTATGTGTCAGGCATTCAAATTAGTCTCCAATCACTCAGGAAAATATACTCTGCCAGTGTGCCCACAAGTGCTAAACAGCAGCTGAGTGCTTACAGGGAGCCTGAAAAACATGGGCACAGCCATCATTTATTGGCAACTAGAAACAGAAATGTGGTGTGCAAGTGAACTGCCAGTCACTTGGTAATCGAAGAGCACTTCACAGTATTTATCAGTTCTATGACCAAGAACACATGAATTTTTTAATAACTGCTGCATTGACAGCCTCACCACCATGTACTGAACTCAGACCATTTAAAAGCCATTAATTAATAATTTATTACTGATTACACTTCACAATGTCATCCTAAATTGCTCCTCTGGTGGTGGTAGTAAACATGTCGTGGCAGTCCCTCATTCCACATTCCAGAGGCCAGCTCATCACCTAATGGAGTCTCTAATGGAGTATTACTCACCAGAAGTGCACCAGTTCTTCTTTATTGTGGCAGCAGCTCTGGAGCTCAGTGTAGGATAATCTTATCCATGGTACAACCCTGTTCCTCAGGGTACATAATATGGCTGTGAAATTTTCAGCCAGGACTGGGGCAGCTATCAGACAGGGCTGCTTGGATACTACTCCAGAACCAGATGAAAATGTGACCTTTCCAAGGACTGGAGAAGAATGGCATTTTCCTTTCTGGCCTTCCCTGAAGACACATGGAGAAGTGAAACCCTCACTCCTGCAAAGGATTTTTTCCAAAGATCAATTTTTTTTCAAAATTTTCTGGACTCCTTTGCACTACTAACTAAACCATTTCTACATCAGTCACAAATTAACATTTTCAGCATATCTTCCAGTATGAGAATATTTCTGGCATAGAAACTTTTTTTATTTTTAAGCCACATGAAATAACTTCCTAGATCTGCCTCTTCCATTAACTCTTCAGATCTCCTGTGAAGACTTCTTTTCCACTTCGATTTTTTGCTCCACCACTGGTTCCTCTCCTTGCTGTGTTCTAATCTTCGTAAATTATTCACCATCCAACATCCATCACACCAGCATTTCCTGTAATTTATAGTGTCTACTATGTTGTATTATTTAACACCAAAAAGCTTTTCAGGATTCAACTTTAGATGTATCTGGAAAGATGTAATTAATTGAGTTGTGTTGGATAAAACCCTTGGCAATAAAATGGAAAACGATTAATAGCTTAATGGTGATCATCCTGCTAATGTCTCAGGCTTTTGTGCCTTGTCACGTTTATTCTACTGCAAAAGGGGCAGGAGCTCTTAAACTTGTTTGCTCCCCTCAGAGAAATTACTTTTTTCCTTTTCAGCTAACACCACGTGCTTGTTAATGGAGTATTAATAATAACCATGTTATTACTTCTTCCATCAGACAGGGAAGTCCACTAAATAATTTCCAGCAAAATCTCAATTCCAGATCATAAGTGCAGAAGGCAAGACCACAGCTTTTGGCAGTTTATTCAGCTTTCATCATACTGTCATATCAGACTAAATTATTGAAGACGGCTGGCAATTTACATATCTCCTCTCTAAGTCAAACAAGCTAGAGTTCACTCCACTGTGTTATACCTCACTGCATTCATAAATCTAGACTAGCAGTCCAACTTGTTTGCATAGTATATAATGAGATGAGAATAAAATAAAGGTTTCTTTGGCAGGTGGGGCAGAACTGAAGCCTGTTCCAGGCAAAAACCATAAAGACTATGCCAGCACCTCTTGCCTGGTGAAGGACATGTTGTCCACAACCTCTTAACCCTTTCGATTTAAATGACCATATGACTAATACATTAATTTACCTAACATTTTGGGATTAATTTTGTTGGGTTACTCTGTCTTTACACCAGAGTAATAAAGAGGAGGATTAAGTTCATTACTTTATATTGAAAGGAGCGTACAAGAGTTATAATCTAGTTTTGATCTTGTGTAAAATTTTACCTTTCTATTAATTGTACTATAAAATTCACACTGGCTATGCTGCATATGCACAACATTCAAACACCTTCTGAAATCAGGCATCCTCTGTGCTGTGTCTGTGAAAGTCAAGTGTCACTTTTTACATCCTCATTTCAAAATGATTCCTCTAATGACCAGGACAAAAAAAAAAAAAAAAAAAAGTACTATTCAAAACTGAGTAATAGCTTTCACTAGTATAGTGATGGCTGGGTGGGATACACGGACTTCTTACATGCCATGTAAACATTTGATACAACTCCAGGTCTTCAGTAAAATATTTTACTGAGAGGAGGATAACAGAATTTCACTCTCAAGTTCTTAATGAACTTATCTCTATGCAGAACCTACATCCCTACTTAGACATCCATATTAAGCGGTTTTATTTTTCAGAAATGCAGGTCACACTGGATCTGATTTTGCCTCACAGCTTCTGAAACCAGACTGCTCCTGACTCGCCTTGAAAAGATATTTTATGGTTTTATTCAGCTATTCACTGCTTTCACAGGGAGCAGTTCACACCAATATTTTCAGATAACTAACTCTAAAAGTGCAAATCTAACACCAACCTAGTCTGAAAACTACACCCTTTTTATATGTAGTGGGTTGAGTTCGAAACCGGGCAGAAAACACCAATTAAATGTAGTGGTTTTGGTTCAAAATATTCATTACTTACTTATTTTTCCTTCTGTGAGATAAGAATTAGGAGAAAAGCAAAGCAGGCACAAACCTTAAACAGTTGCAGTACAATGAAAGAGTTTTATTACTAATAGAATTAAAAGTAAAGAGACAATAACAAAACAAAATTAAAGCAAATCCCCCCCCCCCCCCCCCCCCCAGCACTTCTCTCCTTTTGCCTAGCTCACACAAGGGATAACAGAACATGGGATGTTAGTCAGTGTTCCAGTTCTTGAAAAGTCTCTCTCTTATGCTTAAGGGAAAAAAAGGTTTTTCCTTCAGTTGCACGTGGTTCCCAAACTGCCACTAACAGCAGATCCGCCCGGAAACAATCAATCTGCTGTGTGTAGAACATCTCTCCCATGAAAAATCTCACAGTTCCTTCACACTGCAAAACATGGGCCATCACATGGGGTTATTCATCTTTTTAAGGATAAGTTCTTTTGGCCTGCACACAAAGGCTCTTCTTTGCCACAAGTCTCTAGCAGCCTCTTACTACTATATAGCCTGGCATCGGCATTCTTCACAATCTTCACAGGCACACGAAGATACTCCATCCCCCCATGTTCTTCAAATGGATTAAAGAGACAAACAGTTTGTGGTATTACAGTTTCTTACCACGGCATGCAAGAAGGTTTCTTTTAAGCTGCGCGCCAGAATCGCGGCACCGCCCTCTTTTCTCCCGTCGCCATGCTCAGCTCCGTCCCATGTGACTCACTTCTCTTTCTCTCTGACTCTGACGCCGCCATGCTGAAGGGTGTTCTTGTTCGGGCTTTACGGTGGGGAAAGCCTCGCTCCCTCTGTGCTGCTGGCTGCGTGGTGTCTTCTTCAGTTCAGCACGGAGTGTGCTGGCTGCAGACAGGAGGCTCTGCCGGCTCCCGTTGACTCCGCCGGCTCCGCATGGAGAGGAGAGGGACCCGCCGGTCCCCAGAAGCCGCGCTGGATGGGTTTAGCTGTCAGCAGTCCATGGCTGGTTTTAGCTGCCTGTGGCTCTGAGGCAGTCTCCCCCAGCCACCCAGGGTCCGTGCCACAGTGTTGGGAAAGGGGGAAAGGGGCAGTGGCCCCGGCCCGGCCCAGCGGGGCCGGGAGGCTCGGAGCCCCCCCCACCTTCCAGCAGGCGAGCTCCGACAAAAGGGGAAGTCCCGCCTTTCTGTGCGATTTAAATATGTAAATTGTGAGAAGCGTAATTGGTCTTAAAGACTGTCCATCAACTCAGGGTCAACCCAATACATTATATAACTGTGTATTGGGAACATGATCTCAGTTTTTAGACTCTCTATAACAGTAATGCTCATTCCACAGGGAAGTTACAATCTTTAATTCCTTAATCATATAATTCATCTGGTTTTGCTTATTTTGAACTACAGTGAATTCCCTTTCTTTCCCTTGATAATACATCAGTCTCATGTCTACTGTCCCAATTGTGTGTCAGATTGGTTAGTTGTATTCAGTTAACATATCACAGAATCCCAGAATGGGTCAGGTTGGAAGGGACCACAGTGAATTATCTGCTCCATCTTCCCTGCTCAAGAAGGGTCATCCTGGAGCACATGCCACAGGATTGCATCCAGACAGCTCCTGAGTAAATCTAGGGAGGGAGACTCCACAACCTCTCCGGGCAATTTGTTCCCATGCTCAGTTACCCACACAGTAAAGAAGTTTGTCCTCATGTTCAGGTGGAGATTTCTGTGCATCAGTTCCTGCCTGTTGCCCTTTGTCCTATCGCTGGGCACCACCGAGCAGAGCCTGGAAACATCCTCTTGGCACCCCCCCTTCAGGTACTGACAGACACTGATGAGGTCCCCTCTCAATTGTGTATTCTTTAGGCTGAACAGGCCCAGCTCCCTCAGCCTTTTCTCATAAGAGAGATGCTCCAGTCCCTTAATATTCTTTGTCACCCTCTTCAGGACTCACTCCACATCTCTTGTACTGAGACAGTCTCTTGTACTGAACATGACTCCTCATTATAATAAGAGTACACCACTCAATATTTGGTTTACCTTGATGTTATTGTTATTTTTCTTGCTAAAGCCAAAGGCCATAAATTGTAATTACTGATTCATATCTTAGCAAAGAGTAATCTTTTAAAAAGCATTATAGATGTACAAAAATGTCTTAAATGTATTAAAAAAGGATTAGGAATGGGAAAAGTAATGACAAGAAAGCAACATAAATTACTGCTTTCCAGACAGATCTCAAAATTCACCATCATGTACAGTATCACACCTCAGCCCCAACTACAAAAAAGCAAGATAAACAGACACCAGAATAAAGTACACAATAAAAAAACTTCTAAATTCTGGCACATGAATATACCAGCAATGTGCATTAGAAAACTGATAATTTCTTACTGTAAAACCTTTCCTTACCAATTTATAAGAAGTGGAGACAGATTAATCCAGTGTTACCTCCAGTAGAGAAGTAAGTAAGGAAATTACAAGATAATGAAATCCACAGTTAAACATAAACAACACAAGCCAGAAAGGTATACTGTCTGCACTTTTTGTCTAAGGGACTCCAGGATATTATTGATTATGTAATACTAGGTTGAGAAAATTAAATGAGGCAGCAAATTGCAGAATCAGTTGGTAGCTACCCTGAGCAGTCTAAGTCCTCTCACTGAAAGGAATCCCAGTAGGATATTTTCCCTAGGTAGTTCCTTCTCTTTGTACAGATGTTAGTTCTCCACATTTATAAGGCAAAATTCTCATGCAAATACTCGATGGAAAAGTGCCAGGGCATAATGGTCTATGAAGTCATTTGTTTGGGCAGCTGGTTTGTGGTTGATTAAAACCTCACGGCTTATTGGTTTTTTGTGAATTAATAGGCCAGTCTAATAAAAGCCATTACCTTCCTGGCCTCCCTTATACCTGTGCAGCATCCCTCATCATCCCTCTGATGTGATGTGTTACCATCCCTTTCTCCGCAATGCATCCCTCGGGTGAGTGGGACACATCGCTGCTTCTAGTAAGGATTGCCAGAGGGCAGGAGCTTTTTTGCTTTTCTCAGCGTGTAATGACCTCCTTGCTTTCCTGATGTTATCCAAATAAACAGGGACACAGGGAACTGTCACTGCGCATTTGCTATGTAGAAAGGGATTAGGGAGTTTCTCCTTGAAGAGAGCATGAGTCCTCCCCCAGTGGACCCTTCTCTCTCCTCTGCCTTGGAAACTACCACACTCACCATTCCTCAACAGGAAACAAAAATCTTGGACGTTTCTAGAAAGCTGAGGTTTGGATAATCTATCACAGTTTCTCAGATAAACATATCTAACTCCTTCACAGGCAGCATGGAAAAAGACTTTATCAGCCTAAGTGCAGATTTCACTAAAACAGGTTGGAAAACAGAATCATAAACAGTGAGGAGTGCCAGGGTACTGGAGATTGAACTTTTACAACTCCACTTATGCCATGTCTGTGAGGTCAGGAAATAAAGAATATTTTTTTACCAGAAATTGTGTGTATGTGTCTAGTTAATCAACAGTTTGGGAAGAAGCTCAGCCTTCAGTAAATGCAGGCTGCTGTGCTAAAAGTAAATCAGGGAGGGAACAGAAAAAGGCTTCCAAAATTTTGCTATTAGTCTTCTAAGGAGCTCAGGCATACAAACAATCGAGAAGAAAAACCTGAGACAGTGAATGCATCTCAACTGTTATGCACACAGAGAAATTTCTGGAAACAGTTATTCAATCTTGTTCAAGTTTTGCCATTCAAAGTGAAATAATTCCTTAGTCCACAAAGAATCATCACTTTGTGATACAGTGCTACTGATACTGGAACAAATATGTGTCATTTGAGAATGAAACTGAAATGAGCCTAGAAATCAGCACAAATAGCAAAGAACTTCCTAATACATGAGATTCAAGGAACCCAAACTGAAAGAATTTAACTGTGCTATTTTAGGTTCTTCAATCCAGCTGCAGAGGAACAAGAATGGAGCAAATGCCAATGTGTCAGCAACTAGGGTGCTTCCCGGGTGACAAGGAGAGAACACTGATGCAGTTGAAAAGGAGTTATATTGCAGCTGGTTAGAAAAATGAAATTATCATGATAAGAAGAACTGACACTTCCTCTGCGAGGTGTCTGAGGGCTGACAGGTTTTCAGGGAGGTATCTAGCTCAAGGCCATATGCTAGAAGCTGTCCTTAGAAAGTATTATAGGCAGAGAGAACATCAAGAAAACTGAAGGACCTGGCAACCTATATCCAGGGGACCCAAAGTACTGTGCAGAGAGCATCCTGATGCTACCTGAAGTAATGCATCCTCATTTGGTTGCTGTCAGTTGAAAGACTCAGAAAAGCTTTCAGAGCCAACTAAATGATCACTGCACCAACACACCCAGAGCACGCAGACAGATGTAACTGCACCGTGTCTGTATGAAGTCCTCAACAATATATAGAAAAGACCATTTCACAAAGGAAGAGTTGCTCCTTAACACCTGAAATAGCTAACATGCTTTATAGGAACTATGCCAAAGACTTCCAATATCATGATGGTTGTTAATACAACCAGCTTTCTGCAAAAATCTGGATACCAAGGAGTTAAGTAGACAGTGTTTAGCCAGCAGCATCAAGCTGTTTAGTTTATTTTTATTAAAATGTAACATTATGTGCTATTTCTAGGTAACATGGAGAGTCCTTGACAATCTACATGAAGTAGAAAAGAGCACAATAACATATTAATTTTAAAAATGGTAGTGGAAAGCAAGCTGGTAGAAGCTGGTACTAGAGAATGCTTTTCCTTTCTGTGAGACACAAGTTTTGTCTTCTGCATTTGAGAAGGCAGCCTGTAGAAGTCAAAGTGTCATCTTCCCCAGCCAGCACCCTCCAGTTCTGCTCCTCCCTGAAATAAGCCTCTTGTCCTCCTGAAAAGAGAAGTAGCCTTGGACTAGGTGTGATGGAAACCAGCACTTTTATGCCTTTCTGCCTTTTTTTAATTCAGTTTCTTTGCCCCTCCATGAAGAGAGAAAGAAAATAAAAACAAAAAACCCCCAAACCAAACAACAACAACAAAAACTCACAGAAAATGTAAAAGATGCCACTGCAGATCAATTCTGGGTGAAATCTTTAGGATTTTCTGATAGATAGCGTAGTCAAAACATGATGAACATGTTAGTTTATCAATAATGCCTACTGTTACATTCATTTATTTATCTGGAAGAATTGATCTGTACCTTAAGCATGAGCTCAGAACACTCAAAGTCAATCCCTCCCTTTTTCTGTGGCTTTCTTACTGTGATCAAGTCACTGAGTTTCTTTGTGCTTTGTTCCCCCATCCATAAATTATAGGTCCCCCACATTGTCCAAGGATGTCCTTGTAGTAAGTTCCTTGCTATAAGTTCCTTCATCTGTCCAGCATGTCTTCCAGAGAGGAAATGGGAGAAAAAGAAAAGGAAAATAGTGGTATTAAATAAACAGTAAATAGAAATGTCGGGAGAGTGTATATGGGCCAAAATAATATCACATGACACAGAATAATTTAGAAAACAATAAAATCAAATTCTAGACCCTATTTAGCTCTTCTGGATAGAAGTCTATACACCACCTGATTTTCCAGAGACATCAGTACTGGGATGGCTTGCACAGTCATGAGTCAATATCTGCCTGGATAAGAGAGCTAAGGAGATGTGGGGATGGCCATATCTGTTGCAGCAGACTTACAAGAAACTGCGAAGACAATGATGGAAAATGCTGATGATTTAAGTGAGGACACATAAATGCAAGTAGCTATGGAAGAAAATGCATCTCCTAGAGAGAGAAAAGTAAGATCAGAATAAATGAGGAGGAGCAGGAAAAATCACAAGATAGGATTTTCTGTGAAAGACAACACTTTTGTCTTGGGTTGAAAAGATTTAATAATCTGATTTTCTAATTAAAAAAATATGTTTTAATAGTATCAACCTCAGCTCTTGGTTTCATTTAGGTTCTTAATTTTCCACCCTGTTATCATTTCTTCTCAGAGTTTCTGTAGTGTCTGCGTTATGTCTTTAGCCGTTAATTTTATAGCTCAGCAAATGCAGTGCCTGATCTTCCTTTTACACTGGGGTAAAGTGCTGCAGAATTCAGTGACAATGCTTCCAGTGACACAAAGGTTTTCCCTTTCCATCTGCTTTTCATCATGTTCTTTCAGAGCTGGGTCTCCATTTGATAGATGCACTGATACATAGGCTTGAACTAAATAAAAATCTTTGTACAGAGTCACCAGTCCCTGTCCTACCCTGAGCACACTGTGGCTCTGTAATAAGCTAGTGGAAAAACAGCCACAACTTCTAGGTCCCACTTTTGGCCCAGCTGTGTCACTCCAGACAAGGCAGAGACTCAGCTTTCAGTGCAGTGTTTCCATCTCATTATCGCCACTAATTGCATACGACCATATTTAGTGACTGTCTTAAAGACCTACTCTCAGTTTAAACCTCTGACTCCCACCATGTCTGAGGCCAGTCTAATCCCACAGCTCTTCTTGAGATTGTTTCTGTGTTTTATCTATGCTGTCCCCTGCAGAATGTCTCAAAATTCAAATTCCTTTGGAGGAATATATCCACACTTCCAGAAGAAAGTCACACCCACTAAAGGTGGGAATCATCTTGCTTAACAGCAGCCATTTAAAAGTTAGACAACTCCCTAAATAACCTGGCTGAGACAGAAAAATATACTTCAAGAAGTAAATTCATTGACTAGGTTGTTTGCTCTCTTTACTGTCTACACAAGCCTAGATGATGACCCCAGAGCAATTTTCAAATGGCTGATAATAAGGAAGATGAATACTACCCATGAAAGAATGGTAGAAAAAAAGACTAAAGCTCCACTTCCAAGGCCCTATATTTTTTCCCATCCCAGGGATATCAATATACAGGCTGTTCTGGGACCACTTATCACTGTCCTCTTTCTCTGCTGTGTTTTGGCACCTGACATCACCTGCATATCCTTTTCTCCTGTTTTTTCCTTTTAAGCCCTGAGATGTCTCATGTTGCCCAGGGCAGGATTCTGCCTGAAGCAGGAGTTCCTCAAGATGCTTGCTTCCATGGAGGTCATATCCATCTTTATTCAAATCTGTTGAGATGTTTCAAACTGAAATCTATCACACTGTTGTAATAAGTTTGACTTCAGGGAAAATAAATGTTAGTCAAAGGTTAATAAACAACAGAAAGGGACAACTCTTAGTTGTGGCAGTCTGTCTCTAGAATATTACTGGTCTGTATCACAGTTCCTATTAAGTATTATCCAATTTTGCTTGGCTTTTCTTCTGTTAATATTGAATATACTAAGATGTATTCTCCATTCCACTGGGCTGCAATAACTGCAAATTAAATATAGTGTAAAACCAGTATAAATGAATGGTAAAAAAGGCTCAGTGATCTCAATTCTGATCCTATGGCTCTCTGTGTGCACAGAAACTGAGCTTTATTTTGGCATAGATGAGATGAAGTCTGTTTTGGTTCATAGTGTGAATGCTTCAGCAAACTATTGAATAAACACTAGATATAATATTCCAATTCTGATTATTTACTTTCTTTGCTCCACGGAAATCCCATTCATAGGCCTGGTAGCAGTTCACATTTCAAGGTTTTTTCTTCTTTGTTACTTAATGAGTAAACATAGGTGAAAAGACTTCACTTTGGGGTCCTGCCAGCGATGGTGTGACAAGCCAGTGCATTCTTCTCCCTTCCCTATTTCTGTTTGTCTCTCATGCTTGGAGGCTTTCAGTACTAAAGCTTTCTACACTCTGCATTGCCAGTCCACATGTTGTTTTGAAAGCTGCTGGCAATTCTGCCCTCAGCTTTCAGCTTTTCTCTTTTGCATCCCTCAGCAGTGGTGATCTGTAACAGTGACTGTAATTAGAAACCACTTTTGAGCCATGTGAGCTTGCAGGGTTTGCTTCTTTTGTTTTTCTGCTTTGAAAAATTCACGTGCTGGTTTCAATGAAAGAAGCCAACCTCCTTCACTGCCATGTAACAGAAATACACAAAAATGCAGTTCACATACATTAATGTGTATGTATACGTGTGAGTTCACAGGTATGTAATGTACACATATAAAATTATGTGAATTTGTATGTGTCCCAGGGCTAAAACACAGCTGTGATTTGGCTCTGCAGCCTCAGATGGATGTCTTGCTTTAAATATGTGACATAAAGGTGCTGGCCTCTTTCTGGGCTCAAGACCCACTCAGAAGAGTAAAAGGTCACCTGCAACAACAGCAGAGGCACTAAGTTGTGTATGAGGCATTCAGGTTTGAAAGGTGCTTGTCTCCTTTCAGAAATGCATTTTCTCTTCACATAGAAGCATTGTGCTGACTCCACTTACAGCTTGCCACACTCCAAAGGCACCCCAGCGCATTGTATTGGGGAACCTGTATTTTCCAAAATTGAATTTCCACATGCGAAAGAAGGTAGAGGTCTCCGGTGACCTTTTGAAGGCATCCTAAAGGAAATGACAGAGGCAATTTACCTCTGATAATTTGCAGATGAGATACAAAAGGGAGTGGAAGCTGCCACCTGAATTTAGGATCTGCCTCCTCCACAAGAGGACTCTGTCTGAAGCTGACTCCATCTATGTCACAAGACTGTGGGGAAAAAAGGCAAGTTCAAGGGGGCGCATTGCATGAAAGCTGACTGCCAGAAGAATAGATTGGAAGCAGGCACACAGTGTATGGTACAAGCATTTCACTAAATACCAACACTGTAGAGATGCAAACAGACTGATGCTATCAAAACAGACTCTGATATTGACCATAGCTGGAGGGTACATGTGAAACCTCTTGGAGAATAGAAGGAGAGAGATCTGGGGGAGGAGAGTGCATAGCATCACTTTACCCCGTAAGTGAACAATACCAGGACTGCCATCTTGCGAAGAAGAAAGGGTGAGCCAAGTATTTAATGACTCCCCAAAATAAACTCCAAATCCACCCCTATACACTGAAATACTACTCTGAAATGGATGCCGCCATGAACGAGTTTACTCTGAACACATGGCTCTTGGCAGATATCCTGTCATCCCTATCTCATGAGGAGCTTCCTGTAGGGACCTGTAAGTGCATCTGATTGGGAGGATCAATCTGAGTTGTGGAGGATTCAGCCTCTTTACACATGTAGGTGTTGGCTGATAGCTGCTGGAAGGAGCTATAGGCCTCATGGTTCAAGGTTTTCAGCTCTCCTTGGTTGCTCTGAATCAGCCCAAGGTAACTGATTTTGTTTGACTTCGGTCCTTCACAGCTGGTCTCAAAGCATCTGCTCTCCATGCTCGCATCTGCAGTGCTGTCTGTAACAACGCCTTTTGGGATATGTGTGCTGTCATTTTCTGTTGTTTCTTGCAAATTTTTGCTAATGACAGTGGCTAAGTTTCTCTTGGTGGACTTTTTTTCTTGGTGCATTTTGTTTGCTTGTTTACACTCAGCAGGGAAGAAGACACAGAAGATGCTCTGAGGCTAGGAAGAAATCCCCACTCTGATGCACAGATTGTGTTTGAATCCAGATTTTTGGCTCAACTGCCTGGTTCAAATCCATGCAGGTTTCTCACATACACGGTGATGCTCTGTTTTAACCAAATTAAAGAGACAGGGGGGACCATAAAATGCACATGCAAATCCCACAGTTGCAAATCTCATGAGTACTTCAAATAGAGCTTTTTCTTTAGTTCTTTCCTTAGACACTGGACTTGGATACAGGCTGATCCCTGAAGCTTTGTGTGATGAAGGCCAATGAAGTGCATTATGGAAAGACCAGTCCCCTGAAGCATCTCAATAGACATAGAGCTCAGCTCCTTTTTAAGTACTTAGAGAAGCCTCTTCTTCCCAGTAAATCTCAGGAGCTTCAAGATTCCTGATGCCTCCAGGAGAAGTCTGGTCTCCTAATGTGTCAGGAGGCACAACAGGAGCAAGGCTGAGTTTGGCCACTTCAGCATCTGAAGTGTATCCAAGCAGCGCTGGCTCTGTAAGCCCACCAGTGTGAGCACCTGCACAGGTATCACCCCTGTGAGCCAAGAACAAAATCATGGAAGGATTTCAGGCAATGCCTCTTCATATCAGGTTAGACTACTGAGCCATGGTTTGGCAGAAGCAGTGATCCCTCCCCAAAACACACCTGCCATCTAAATTAACCCCATTTACGACTGAGGATATATAAGACCCAAAAACCATCGTGGTATCCACAGCATCACAAATGAAATCTCCCTTCAAAGAGAAGCTGTTGTGTAACTAAGTCAGGGAATAGTCCAAGCACTCTCTAATGACAGGTGAGACTTGATGCAATGCTTGTTGTACAAAGATCAGAGGAAAAAAACATTAGGAGCTCAGGGAAGCTGGTTTTTATCTTGAATCACGGGTGATTACTTTTATTTTATCTTGCGCAGCTCAAGTTGTCACAGGATATCTGTTCTTTATCAAAGTCTGACCTTGCCTGAGTGGCTTTCTGCAAAAGAGTCCCGCTGGACAGTGCTGTGCTGCCGAGACAAATAGCTGTCTAAGGATTCTTGTCCTCCTTTAATTACATTCAGCCACTACTTGTGCTTATATTATTGCCTAGCGTCAAATGGGCCATAAGAAGGCCCCCTATTATGCATAAAATCAAACACATAACAGAGGACAACCAACCTTATATGTAAGCCTTTGAATTATCTGCAATGGGAGTCTGCACCAATGCACTTCTGCGCAGAGATGAAAGGAGAAGTAACCTTTTTGACTCATCCCAAGAGGCTGCTAATCTTCTGCAAAAGGAGCAGCCAGTATTTTCCAAAACATGTGGTGGTTTTGGGCAGCAGGACTCTGGCATCTTTCTTTTAAAAGAGCATAATTTTCAGAGAGTACTCAGCACCTAGCAGCTAAAAATTTGTTATCTATTATGGGATTGTCAATTTTAGATCCCAAAATAGAGATCTTTAAGGACCTCTAAGTATCTGAAAATTTTGATCAGTGAGTTCAACAAACTAAAGACACTGATGTTTGGTCATATGCTGATCACTGTCTAAAACATCAGGAAGTAGCTTCCTCTGGGAAAATGTTTTTGTGGGCATTATTTTCTTCCTTGCCTCTTAGTCAAGTGACAGTGATGTTTTTGGGAAGTGTACAATATCAGACTAGATGTACCATTAGATAAGGCAATCATTTGGTCAGTAGGTAAACAGGCATGTTTGTGTTGAGGCTGTGAAATGTAACTCTGTAATGTCTTTATCATAATGTCAGTACAGCCCATCCACTTCCAGTCTCCTTTCTAGTTTTGCAAGATCATGCTGAAAATGGCATTTGAGAGCCTCAAGAAATATATTCTTATGCACCTCACAGCAGCGTCTTTGCAAATGCAAAGTACTGTATGCCATGCTACATTTATGCACTTCAGGTTTGATAGATGAGGGATGCTAATGGAATGTAAACTATCAAATTAAAAACTTTCATGTTAGGGATGCCAACAGTGTTTGCTGTACCTAGCAAAGTGAGATGGTGCCTGCAATTTTCCCCAGCTTTCTAATATGATGCAATATGCACATTCTTATATGTCACTTCTTTAGAAAGGTGAACGTACAATTTTAATGAGGAGGTGTTCCAGAATCACAAGAAACTGAATTAGTTTTACATTCAGCAGGTCCATTATGCAGTCTGCAGAAACTGCCAGATTATTACACTTTGCACACAAACCTTAAGCCCGATTTTCCTCTTCCCACCTGTGTCAACTTGCCTCTACTTGCACATCACTCATTTCAGTAGAGATGGTTTGCCCTTGCCCTGCAATAGGATAGAGCATGGCAAGGGAACTGGAACCACCTCTCACATCCAGTGCTCTTTCCTGAATGTGACAGGGACAGTAGAGGATTCAGGGGAAGACGAGGTGTTGAGTGGATCTGAGCCAGACCCTCAGCCAGGAATACCAGTACCAGCACTCAGCACCTCTCAGCTGAGCCCATGCAACCACATCCCCACTGGTGAGGAAACTAGGTAAAAGCAGACCAGGATCAGAAATGGGTCTCAAGACAGGGCCTGAGGCTGATATCTCAGATATTCATCTGCACTGATTTGTAATCCATTTGGAAGGAGATAACCATGGGGAAGGAGGTTGATGAAGAGATGGATCCCCTCCACCTGGACCATTTGCCTGCATTCCCTGTCTCATGTTTTTCATACTCTATACAGTTTGCTGGTTGCTTGTCTACTGGAAGGCAAAAGAAGAGAAATAATAAGAGGGGATCTGTTTCAAGAAGTAATTTGCAAAGGATGTTGAGGACAGAACTGTCTCCAGTGGATGTCAGCTCTGTAAAAGGTTCCCTAGATTTGGTTACCAGGGACTGCAAAGTGGGAAAGGAGAGTAAACGCCTTAGAAGCATAGTCAGGCACTCGTTCTTCCAGCTGCTGCCAGTGCAGGTAATGCAGTTCAGTGCAGCCAATTGCAAGATTAATGGAACTGTTCAAATATTTAATCCTATAAAGGTGTTACATGAAATGCTCACTGTAGCCCGCTTGTTTTTCAGCTTGCCAATGTGTGATTCTACGCATGTGCTTCAACATTGGGTCAGGGTAGGGAAAGGAAAAATAAATCCATAATATATGAATAATGTGAATGATGTGAATAAATATGGCCACAGCTTCCTATTTCTTAAATGACTGGGCTTAATGAGGCTGAGAAGCCCTGCAAGGTTTTGGCAGTACAAGGGAGGCAGTAGGTCAGACCTGGGTTCTCCAGGTGGGTTTTGAGGAGATACGGGCTTACCATGGGGCTGTTTGTCTGTTCTGTACAAATCATAACAAGGAGAGACAAGCTGTTGATGTGAGCTGTGGAAAGGTAGGAAAGAGAGAAAGATATAGCTCCCTCTCTCATCTCTCTGAATTTTTAAACTTCTGCTGTGGAAATATGCCCCTTGCCTGAAAAGATTCTGGTTGGTGTAGGAGACGGGCACAGAAACAGCCAAATGGTCTGTCATTACCACAGGTCACACTCTCACAATCCTCACCCAATCAAAAACCTGCTTTCTTGTCTGAAATACTCCCAGCAAACTGAATAATTTCTTAACTCACTGCCCTGCCTGTGGTGCCCTGAAAAGACTCTCCTCCCTGCTTCTCTTTTCCTTATCTGAGTTTCTTCCATCTCTTAAAAGCTTAATCACTTCAATCAGCATCCTAAAACAAACTGGCTTTTTGAGCCTAACAAGTGGACTTCTTGGAGGAGTTTATTGCAAGGCATAGGCATGGACAGATCAGCACCCACTCTCAGTCTGGCCTGAGGTGCTGTCAGAACAGAGAAGCAGGAAAATGGCTTCTAACGGAAAAGACTTCCATGCCAACTTCGTCTAAGGGGGCAATGAAGGTGAATCCCATTGATGCTGAATGAAATGCTCCCACTAACTCTTCTTGCAATGAGGTAAGGAAGAATGAGCAAGCTTACTTACTACACTTGAACTGGTCTCATGCCAGAGCCAAGATCCCCCACGTCACATCCAACAACACATTTTCATCCAGATCCTTATAAAGTACTAAAAGGTAGGAAAGATAGGCTGCCGAATCTGCCTCAGATGCACCAGTTTTAGCCCTTCTACACCCCACACTTGCCTCTGGCGAGGGGCTGGACCAAAGCCTGCAGCCCATTTCTTATGAGGGAACATGCTGGCCACAAGATTGCAATGCCTTTCTGATCTCTGCTGATATCAGCTGCAGACTTATTATTTGCAAAGTGGCCAGCTCTTTGTTTTAGACCTTGCTTCATTGCTTTTCCCATTACCAACACATGGCAGTTTATTGCATTTATTCTGACTCATCATGCACGACAAAGAAGAGATTTAGGGTGACATCGCACAGCCGTCCTAGGCCATCACTTACATGCTGTGTACAGCAAAAGCCTCCCAGAGACGGGAAATAGCTTCTGGTGGTTAGAAGCAGCTAGGACATAAGGGAAAGTGTTCTCGTCCTGAATGACTCTGGGGAGCATTTTGGTTCTACTAATGGCTCCATTTAATAGATGAAGCCACAGACAAGCCATTTGCACGGAACATCTGAAAATGCAAGGCACACCCCAATTTGCCTTTTTCCTTATTGAAAGATTTCTGCACAAATGGAAAAGACAGTGACATCAGGTAGTGTTAATAGGGAGAGAAGACTATATTCTCCATCCTGTCAAGATCTCCTTTCCCAGGTGTATTTTACTGTGGATAGCCACAAAAAGAAGAGCTGAGAGAGGTTTTCCTCCTCTCCCCAGCACTTTTCTGAGAGGCAGGAAAGACGTCAGGATTGCAGAATTTCAGGTTGCAAAGGTACTGTAGGATGCTGTTTGCTCCAAGCTCTACACCTAGCAGGAAAACTTCAAAGACAATGCAGGATGCTCAGGGCCTTGTCCGCTTGAATTTTTAATGTCTCCAGTGGTGGACATCCACAGATGCTCTGGGCCCTGTTTTGGTGCTGCACCATCTTCCTGGGAAATGTATTTTTCTTTCTGAAGAGGAATTTTTCTTGCTGTAACTTGTATCTTTTTCTTTCTGTTTGGATATTGTGAACTTCTGAGAAAGGCCTGGTTCCATCTTCCCTATATTCTTTTCTAGATGGGTGAAAAGGAGAAGTAATATCTCCCCTTGCCTTCTCTTTTCCAGACTGAACAAATCCAATCTCTCAGCCATTTTTATCCTGCACGCCAGCTCCTTGACCTTCTTGGTGGTCATCCAACCCAGAGCATTTTGTTCCATTCTGCTGATATCTTGCACTGGAGGGATAAAACTGGACATGGTGATTCTAGATGAAGTCTCCCAGCCCCTGCCAATGCTACTGCTACACAAGCAAAGCTTCCTGAAGATACTGGAGAGACTCTTGAAGCCCAAAAGAAGCAAGGCAATCCAAAATAGATATGGGAAAGAAAATAACACCCAAGAGCTCACACAGAATAAAGAGAGGGCTTACAGCTGGGTGGAAATTACCATTTGCAAAAAACATTATTCATCCTATTTATGCAAGTACAGTAAATCAGTGTAAAGCCAAACAGCCAGGCAATCAGAAAGCTGCAGAGACCTCTGTGGAGGGCAGAGCAATGACACCCAATAGCTCTTTAAATAATAATAGCTTTTTTCCTATGGGACTCCCAGTTCATATCACTGCTATGCACAGCATGCAAAGATAAAATTCCCCATGCCCCAGAGAAGGCTCCAATTTCTCAAATAATTGATAGCTGAAGCTCTCCTTGGAGGATCAGGAGGAGGAATGGAAAAGGACCATCGTAATGGCTGCAAGTTTCATTCAGCACAAACCTGGTTTGGTTTGCACACATGTATTAGGTTGATGATGGCTGCACTGAAGCAGCTGCCCTGAGAAGGAAAGTGAGGACTGACAGCTCAATTGAGTCCTGGATCTCCCAGCAAACAGCCAGGCCTGCACCTAGGAAAGACTAAGCAAATAGCTCAGGCAAAATGACTGTGAAACAGCAAAGATCTTGATTTACTTCAGGGGAAAAAATGCATGGACCCCCCTCCCCCCACACACATTGTATTTCATATCCTCAGTCAAGCTGTCTTTAAAAGGAATGAGAGGAGATGTGGAAGGAGGTGTGGGATGAAAACAGATTTAACACTAATATATGAGTACATCTTTTTTTCTTCAGTTGTAAAAAATGCAGCAGATTTCAAATCTCAGACAAAAAATGAGACAGCACATCCCACTACCCTCTTCAAGCTTCCTTATAGATTTTGATGGTCTGGGCAGAAGTAGAGTGGTGTGCAGGGGGAAGGCATTCCTATCTTGGAAGTACAAATCCAGAATGTAAAAATGCTTTAATCACAAAAACTATTCTCAGAAGCGGGATCTCTTTGTTTTGTTGTTGCAGAAGCGTAGGGTCAGCACTGTGCTGCATGAGGCAACATGTGCAGTGAAAACCAGGATAATTCTTTGCTACACCAACTGAAAAACTCAAGCAGAGATTTTCATTGTTGGTTTTTGCTTTCTTTTGTGGCACACTTGATTTCTTTTCCAGTGAAAGTGGAAAATATGGTTGGTGGATCCATCACAATCCTAATGCCAGAAAGCTTGCCGGTTTTAATTGCTCAGGCATTTTAGTAGTGGTTCTCAGGAGTACACAGGCACATGGATGCAAAGAGATGAGGCAGGCAACAGGGTGGAGGAAAACAGTACAGATTCAGACTTCTGAGGTGGTGAGGTGACTTGCCCAAGGCCATCTGGACATTTGTGTCAGAGGCAGAGCCTGAAGTCTGGAGCCCTCGGCCGCCAGTCATTTCCTTAATCACAAGACCCAGGTTCTTCCTAAGTTCACAACAAGCTAGCAGATGCTTTTTCTTTTTTATGGCCCACATGTATTAAGTGACAGATGGGGTCACACCCACCTTGGGATGGTGTCACAGGATGGAAAAAGCACAGAGCCTGCCCAGACACCCTCTGCCCATGCCAGGTCTCAGCCTCTCAAGCAGGTGACATGGTGAGGACAGAGCAAGGCTATGAGGCTCTGGGGGAATGTCTCAGATGCAGACTGGGGAATGTGAAGAGGGGGCTGCTTGAATTGCAGATTGGGTGTGTAAGACATGACAGCTTGGCCTTTGAAGCAGACACCGTGCCTGACTGGCAAGGCTGTCACTGCAGTTCAAGCAGACTGCAGGGGTTCACTGGGTCACATTTTGAAAGAAGGCTACTGCTGCAGGAAGTGTTTGCCTGAATATTTAACACTGCAGCTGTGCACACAATTAAACACACAGATATCTGAGTATCACTTGGCTCAAGCAGTCATGCCTACACATTTAAAGATGTTAGCAATTACAGGTCTGGCAATGGTGGTACAAGGAGAAGAAATCTAATCAATATTAGCAGAACCACGACTGGTTAAACAGCTGTTCCCAATTCCCTTCCACTGTCTCCAGTGCTTCCAAATGCCTATTGTCCAACACAAAATGATTGAACAGTTGCTAAACCTCTATGTTGGCCAAACTAGTTGTTCTCGTTCATCTTTTTATTGGAGGGGCAAAGTGTGTGGGAATGAAACATAATACCTTTTATTAGATCATATTATTCTTCTCTCCCACTTTCCAAGAAGAAAGAGAGTGCCTTTAGGCTGAATTGTCATTCACTACTCTCTTCAGATCTCACACACTTCAGAGACTTTCTTTCTGAATGAATCCCTGGAAAACATCGCCTCATTCTAGTTGCAGTGTTGCTACTGTTATGGTGACAATGCAGCAGCTGGGTGTGGAGGTTGAGGTGATGACCCTTCACTTCTGGAAGAAGTGGGTGATTGTTAACCAGCCTGAGAAGGATCTTGCACATGTGGGAGGTTGCACCAGCAGCAGGTCTTGTACCACCACTGGGCACAAAGGTTGGCAGGCAGCATCAGCCTGCATTCATGCCTGTCCGTGTTATGCAACACCCAGCAGAGTGACCTCAATTTGCCACAAAAAATAGCAATAAAATCCAATAGAGAGATTTCTGAAGAATTGAGGGATGATGAGAAGAATGGCATGTTCCTCTGACCCTTTATGACCTTTGCAGCTACAGAGTTGCTATGCGTGTTTTGTCCACTGAAAACTGAGAGGTGGATCTGACCGTCCACCACTAATTCACAAAAAAAAAAAAAAAAAAAAGATTCACCCAAGAATGTCTCCTGGGTTTCCATTTCTCTCTGCTTTTCTGGAATAAAAACAAAAATAGAAAATTTTTTATTTGTTTTTTTGCTGAAACCATTTGCACAACATTATTTTCCTGTCTAGAACCATTGTAAAGTACCTTCAAAGGGCTCCTGGGAAAGGCAGCAGGGGCTGAGCTGTGCCACACTGCACAGAGTAACTGAAGACACTCACTGCAGGCAAGGCTCAGGGTACAGAGAGGGGCAGCAAAGTTCCTGGAGGGGCAAGTTTCAGGAGGAAGCCAGGGAGTGGGGGCAAAGACTGCTGTGAGTGCTGCTCTGATGAGCAAGGGGACAGATATGCTGAAGACAAGTGGCAGAAGGAATCTTCTGACACAGTGGCAAGAGAGAGGCTTCAACTGAGAAGAGGAATGAGTGTGATTAGATTGGTGGGAAATGAAGGTGAAATTCAACAGGCTCAAGACAGTGGAGAGCACATGTAGGTCACTACAGGAAATCAGTGCAGTAGTTGAGAAAAAGCCTTTCTCTTTGGGTGTAAATTTCTACCACAGAACAAGCAATGCAACAGGGGGACTGATGGAACTGTTAATACAGTCTGAGCCTTTCCAGATGTCCTTGCCCAGCTCAGAACCTTTAGATATCACCAGCCTCCAAATAATTTCTTCTAAATTTCCGTTTATGAATGCAGGAAGTTGACTATAGGAAAGGATGTAATAGTTGTCTGTGGTGGCTTCTGGAAAAGGGTCATGAGGCAGGTGTGCTACTACAAGAAATAGAGACAGCAACATCACAAAGCCAAGTGGAAGAAACAGCCAAATACCGAGTGTCTGATGCAGAGGGAGGTTCAATAACAAAAAAGATTATTAGCAGGTGCAGAGGTGCTTTGTATTCAGCAGCTGGTTGTCCTGCTTCTGTGAGAATTCCCATTAGGACAGAGCAAAGGTTCTGGGCGTCCTGTGAGTCATGGCTTTCTGAAACCCAAACACTTCGTGTCTGCACAAACTTCCCAGACTTGTCCTTCTGGTCAAGGATATTCTATTGTGATCATTTCTGTGTGCTGTCCCAGTCAAAGCTCAGAAGATGAGAATAAAATAAAGGGAAAAACTAAATTTATTCAAATGCCAAAAAGCCTTACTGAACTTTTTGTTTATTTGTGAGGTGGTTTTGGGTTTTTTTGGCTCTGTGTTAGAAGGAATGTCTTTGTTCCCCTTTGTCCAGGCTGGCTTGTCCACCTGCAGAAAGTACCACTGGTGGCTGCAGCTCCCCTCACAGTATTCCAGCTTTAGTTCAGACTCACTCACTGATCAGCAGCTACACAAAAGTATTGATTCTCTTTTCCAAAATGGCTCTGTAGGTCAGGCACTCCATGCAGGAAGTGAGAAGTACATGACAAAACAAGAAGATAGTGCTTTTCAGGGTTCTGGAGGGAAAAGGACATCAATAATATTGTCTGCATGCTTAATCCCACCAAAATCCCCTCTTTTAAAGACAGACATGACTGGTGTGAGAGGATGGGTGAGAAAGCACCACAGAGTACTTAGAGAAAAAATACTTGAGAATAAAAACAAGGGAAAGAGTAGATCTGGAGTGACTAAGGGAAAAGACATCTTCAAACAGACTTATTCAGCGTGTGGCATAATTAGAGGGAAAATCAGCCAATAGCACTAGCAGTCTTTCCCATGTTGATCCTTAGTCCAGGAGTTCACTGCTGCAGCACTGTCTCACTCCGCAGTCATAGAAAAATACTCTGCATTGTTTGAAGAGTGTTTTTACTGGCTCTGCCTGGGAGGAGATTGCTGGGTACCCCAGATCTCACAACTTTGGCAGTGCTCAGTGCCACAAAGCCCACACCCGTAACTTCTTTACAGCTCAGTGTTCCCATGCATAAATGGGAATAGCAGCATCTCCCACAGGGGAGTGAGAAAGATTATCTATTACAAATATATAACAATAATTAAAAAGAACAGGGGATAAAAGAGCTCTTCAAATTCAATATGCTATGGGCTAAAACAGAGTAATCTTTTTTTTCTGAGAGGTGAACAACATAACAGAGAAGTCAAAGTACTGGAAAACTATTTGACCATTTATAGGACTGTGTGTTCATGTAGTGTGCAGGGATAGTCCCCAGTGAGCCTTGTCGTGCCACCTTGAATTATGAAGGATATGAGCTTAGCTCCGTTGGATCAACACTCAGAGCAAGAAATTGAAGTCTCAATCATGTTTGCTGGAGGAGTAATAAAAACTCCTGTTCTCTATTACCTGCATCTCCTGGAGACAAGGCACAGGAGGAGGAAGAAATAATAGGTCAGAGGAATAATGCAGGACAGTGAATAGCAATAAGATCTCCGAATCAGTGGGACAGACTCTTCTCTAGGGCAGGCTGACTCAGGGGACAAATGCTTTCTTGCAGCTCATGGCTGAAGCTAACATGGATTTCATGACTTACTCCTAGGTGGATCTGGGCTGCGGTGAGAGCCAGCAGGTGGAGAAGGCTCCCTGATAGCATAATGACAGCTTAAGAATGTAAGTAGCTCTGTGAAAAATATTTTTTCTGTAATGTTAATGAAAACACTTGTATATGATGAGCTGGCCAGAATACTTTTGATTTAGCATTTTTATTGAAAAGCAGTGTTTTTCCAAAGTTAAAACATTCACATGAAAACATTAGCTATAACTAAGGGTTTCTTTCACCAGGAAGATCTCTGAGAGGCAGGTGGGACCAGCTCATCAGAACAGGAAATAAACT
This sequence comes from Coloeus monedula, assembly GCF_965178545.1. Lineage (NCBI taxonomy): Eukaryota > Metazoa > Chordata > Aves > Passeriformes > Corvidae > Coloeus > Coloeus monedula. Next base: position 31,634,262 of record NC_138782.1, on the reverse strand, counting down.
CTAGCAGAAAAAGAAAAATAGCTCTATAAGCTTTTCCAGTCTGAAAAGAAATGTTCCTACACAGTTCTTTTATGGCAGATAAAGTATTCGCAGAGCTTTATTTTCACTCAGAAATAAAGTACATTATTTTTGATGCATTGCAAGTGGCCTCAAAACAGCCTTTTCCATCCCCAGCTGCCTTTACACACAAACCCATACGCGTCTTAAACCCAGTGCCTCATATTCCTAGGGCAGGCCATAGAGTATCCGCAAAGCTCTAGCCTTCAGCAATCGCAATGCCTGTGGGGATAACCAAGTTGTCGCAAATTATATGAATAAGAACCACATGTAGTTATGTGCAAGAATAACAATTCCGTAAGACAGAAAATATAAGATGGCCATATAAGAAACTGAAATTTGAGGCTGCATTTGAGGACAACTGTCACTCACAGCTGCCAACTGTTTATAGAATTAAAAGTGAAGCCAAATAAACACAACAGAGCCACCAAGTCTTGGAAAACCTACTGCAAGTTGGTCTCAAAGCACTGTTTGCTGGAACCATTGTTTTTCTTAGGAATTCTGGACACCAAAACATTGCAGTTTTTATTTCAGGGTGAAGGTTACTGTGGCAGGGAAAACCCTTTCCCCCCCCTCCTTTTATCATTAAATAATCTTAAATATCTTAAGGATCAAACAATCACAAAGGTAAAGGCATGTTGTGTGTAGATGCTAGTAGCCACTCCTAAAGACCACCTTTTAATGCCTCAGGCCCTGAGTCCAACAGGTGTGAATAAAATGAGCCCAACTTTTTCCAGAATTGTGTTTTAAGAGATGGGATTTTCATCTTTTTCTTCATTTGTACACTCCCTCAGAACTTCTGCAATGTATGAGCACTGCAGGGCCCAAGAGTTGCAGTCATGGCAATGCCTTTGGCAGACTGGTCTCTACTTGGACCTCCTTTTCACATGAAAAAGAGAATTAAGTCATGATAAAGAAGTGCTGCTAGCGGACTGGGAGCTAGATGCTCCGAAGGACTGCCAAAGTCCACCTAGTAATGCCAGCAGCACAATTCTAGTAGAGGTAAGCACCTGACAAGGAGAAGGGAAGCTGCTCAGTAACTGAAGTCAAGTTGCATACTGACTACATTATCAGGAGTTTTGCCCCCAAATTTTCCTGCAATGTACTTTTCTTCAAAAGGTGCCAATAATCTCTTCCTTGCTACAAGGTGGAGTAGGAAGCATCATTACCTGCTCAAGTACCATTAGTACCCAAAGACCTATCTGGAGAAAAGGAATGGCAATAACTGCAAACATTCAGGTTTGAAAACACTGTCCTTGGTGTCTGCTCAAATGCCACTCACAGAGATGCAACTTCCAGCAGAAGATATTAACAAGCCCCAAAACCTGAAGGGGCATACCCAGCATGAGGAGGTTGCCCTGTACTTCAGTCACCAAGGAGCTGCATGTGGAAGGTGTACCCAGGAGCAGCCCAGCACCAGCAATCCCCACTGTGCTGCTTGGCTTACTGCTCAACCAGCTCTTCTGTGCTCTCTCTCTGCAGAGCACAAGTTGCAGTCTGATAAACAAAACCTGCCCAAAGCCAGTGCACTATTACTATCTTAACTATTTAGCTTAATTTTTCATTTTAAATCCTCTTACCTATGTTCACTAATTCAGCTTTTAGTCATAAGCCTATTTGTGTAGATATACTTTTTACCAACATTCCCCTCTCAGTATATCCAAGTTCTCTAAAATACCTTTCTACTCTGCTTCAATAGCTCTCTTCATTCCTAATGACTTCTATCTCCTCTGTTTCAGTTCTGCAACACTATTACTAACACCAAGAGTCTCTTGCCAGTTCCTTTCTAACAGTGTTTCTGCTGTGGGCACTCCTGTAGGCTCAGCCCTTTAGCTTGAGAGGCTGTTGAAGACACTTCTACATGGGATCCAAATCGATTTCAGCCCAGGAAGCCCATTAAAAACATAATTGTTATTTGAACATATGGTAGAGGGACCAACACCCAGGATAGAAGCCCTCAAGAGCGCTGACCATTGCACCAAGATAGGCAGGTGCATGTGGGAAGAGACTACAGGTGCAAGGGGGCACATGAGTATGCCTGAGGAAGCAGGGAGGATACAACCTCAGGCAGATAAACAGGGCTCATCCCTCACCCATCGCTTGTTTTCCTTGATGTCAGGGCAAAGAAATGTTAAAGAAGAGTCTGATGGACCATAACAGGAGGCCCCATTCAGGGAGGTCCTCCCATGTACAGTCAGCCCCTGCACATGGTGATAACTAGAGAAGCACTCTCACACAGGTGAGAAAGGAACAACCCCCATTCACAGGGAGAAAAGTAAAAGAGTGGAGGTACTTCTATGGAGATGTAGTGAGTGAGGGATGAGGGCAGCATCACCAGAACAGCAGCAGTGTAAGAACATCAAAGGTGATGCAGGGAGTAGGGAGAATCATGGAAAGTGACCTGAAAAGACTTATAGTTCTCTTCACTCTCTATGGGGGTCAATATTTGTATATACACACAGTAAAGCCAGACAGAAATAGAGCACATTCCTGGAGACATTATTTGAAGGAAAGAATAGAAATTCATTTTTAGAAAATATCTCCAGGATGTTATCTGTTCCTCAAATAGTACTTTTCATTTAAAGTGTATAATTCTGTTCACATCATAATTAAGAAAAAAACCCTCATTTGCTTCAACACCTCCACTATTCTTTTCATTTGCACTGTTTTATCTGACCAGCGCAGCCCTTTGTGATCCTCAGAGCTGTAACCTCAGAACCACCAGTAATGTTAGAGGTTGTCCCCTATCCATAATGCTCAGCTCAAGCAAGCTGTTTAAAAACCATCCCTGGATCCCCACCTGGACCTCATGGCCCAGGTCACTGTCTAATACTAAGAGACTCCTCTGTGGTGCAGCAATAGGATACAATGTGCAGCTGTGGTGCTTAAAAGCTTTGGGAGGTGCAGACCTCCAGCAGCACATCTGGCAGCTGTCTTTGAGCCAGGCTGCTGGAGGAAGCTGGCACAGTAGCTTCTGTTTCAGAAACACTGCAGGATTTCTGCTGCTAGAAAATGCCAGGGATATCAAAAGGTAATTGCGCAGAATTTCCCTGAGGAGACTGTCAGTGCTGAGACTTTTATCGCGATCAGGATTTCTTTTTTAAGTAAAACTAAATTGGCCAGTTGGTTTAATTAATTATTGAAAAATTCTGCTTAAACTGTTCTACCAACAGAGGTGAGAATATTTTTCACAAAAAGAATACGCTCACATGTGAAGAGGTGCAAGCAAAAAAAATAAATAGTGTGTTACTAACAGTCTATACCAAACCACTACCCCAGTGTATCATTACTGACTGGGATCCACAGTTGGCACAGAAGTATTTCAGATGAAATAAAAATTCTGAGGTTTCCTTATCTATGTATCATCACTAAGGGACCTTTGGCAGTTTTCCGTGAAAAAGAATATTATCTACATCTGCTCTCCACGCAGGCAGTTGTGCTCTGCCAAGGTCTGTTCCCCCGCCAGTCCACTGGGTGGTCTGTTCTCCTTTGCTTGGACAATTGAGCAGCATTTGCTCAATTGCTACTCAATTGCTACTCAATTACTCAACTTGTGATTATCTGTGATTAGGGTTAATTGTGCAGCACCTGCAGGACAGGCTGATAGGAAGGACTCTGTATACAGAACTCGCAGTTACTACACATAGCCAAAGACATGCCTGGTGGGACCCCTGGGTACACAGTCCCTAGCGGAGCTTCAGAGAGTGAAAGAAGCTGCTGAAATAGGAGATACGTATTATTCTCTGAATGGGATTTTTTGTATGTATTTGTATAGCTAACAAGATCAGAGCCTGTTTTGTTTGCTGAATTGATCCTTCATATTCTCCCAGTACAATTTAGGTTATCATTTGTTTCACTTATACACCACAAACTCTCATAAATATTAGGTGTGGATAAGCTCTAAGCATCCAGACTGATTGCATGCGATATCTACTTTCAAACAGAAATTACATACAGCAGCAAGAAAACCATACAGCTTTTCTTTTAATTGATCAAGTAGAAGTAAACATAGTTAAGTCCTAAGTCCTGGCGTTGAATCCCCATCATCCCTGCACCAATTGTGCTGATTTGCACACCAATCAGAGAATGAAAAGAGCTATGGGTAAAGTCCCATACCCTTTTTGAGGCCAGATTGCCAATGCTTCTTAGCACAATGGTGTTAACCTACCCAACCAGAAGGATCTCTTGCCTCCCATCCCCATAGCCCAAGAGAGTCCCCAAAACAGTATGCGTCTTTTCCAGAGGAGCACAGAGCAGTGGGGCAGGAACCCCATCTCACCTTCTCTCCCAAAGTGCTACATTATTAAATTCTGGCTGTATGTTAGGCTCTAGTTTTATTGTCAGCTTACTGGTGGCTGTGGAATTGATCGAATCTGTCAAGGTTTTCTTGAGATGGGAGGGCAGGACTTAGTGGACAAGCACAGATCAATTTTCACATGCTTGTCCATTCTCACAAGAGAAATGAGAAACATTGATTGCTTGTGCATGTATCTCAAAAGAAAGTCATGGAGGGACAGCACCCCCAGAGCATCCTAGAGGCAGTAACTGCAGACATGAAAGGCTCATGTGTGTGTGCAAACCAGTCCTCACATGGGCAGTAAACCTGATACAGGAGCCCTTAGGTATCCTAAGTACAGACCACCTATTTTGTGCACTTCAGTCTATGGTCCAAGGTTTCATTAAAGCTTATCCAAAAATAAAGTTTCTATTGCAACTGCCCACATCAGTTACTCTCAGATAGGTGATGTTAAGCAATAAAATGTTTATAAAAACAGGCTCTGCAAACCCCAGAACTTTGAGACTTACAGTTCTCTCCACCTCAGTGGGTATTACACCACCTCGTGAGGAGATGGCTATGACGCATACCTAGTGGCTGCCCACCACCCTTTCTCTGTGGCTGCTTAAACCTCCCACTGGCTTCTGTAGGCAACATCTATGCTTCCAATGGCAAGTAAGGTGGGCAGCCAAGTCTCCAAGGAGTCACATCCCTCTCCCTGGGAATGGGACCCCCAGCCCTTGCAAAAATTTGTTTTGTGGTGCCTCTCCATTTCTCCACTTCTCAGGCCGTGGTTAATAGAAACTACAACAAAAAAATGATCTGCTTCATTGCTTTTCAATTAGATAAGAACTCCCATTAGAGATGCAATTAAGGTGCCGTTGTTTAACAGCCTCCTTGACATTTCACAGTGCTCATTTGTTTTGCTTTGTATTTTTTCCTTTTCACAAAAACAGATGCAAAAAAATTATTCATTTGCAGAAACACAGACAAAGCAGAAAGACTCAAAAGAGTGGGAGCATGGTGCGGTGGGTATGTTGCAAGACTGAAGAAGGAAGAAAGAAAGTAAAAAAGAAATGTTTATGTTGTTCTGTAGAGTAGCTTCTAGGCAGGAGGAATAGGGCAGAGAAGAGAAAAAGACCAAAGTTCCCCCGTGATCCTACAGGGCTGTTTGTTGCTGGAAAACAGCACATATGCAGAAAAGGTAAAATAGAATAACAGAATAGGTCAGGAATTTTTCCCAAGAAAACAGTTTTAATAGCATTTCTTAACTAGAATGAAAAATTAATCAGCTTTAAAATGTGTCCAAATATTTCATATTTTCCTCAAAACAGAAAAACACCCTCAACGACCACAATTTAAACTCAAGAGAACATTTCTGAAAAAATTAAATGTTGGTCTTTACAGTTGAATAAACATTTTTAACCATGAAATATCAAATTTTATGAAGAACATTTGGAAACTAAATTGAATCTGAGGCTTGAAAAATGAGATGTCTCAAAAGACACTTACAAATCACTTTCCACTGAGCTGCAGAGGTGGGACAGGAGGGCAGGACCTATCTGAAAAGCAGTGCCAAAAAGAAGGCAAAAACAAGCACATAATTCTATAGTGTATAGCACTTTCAGCAACAAGTGTCACAAAGCATGACCCTTTCTTCTCGGGTCTACATGCTAATTGTTTATGCTGTCCTTGCCCCCCTGTCTTTCAGATTGTCAGCATCTTCTGTTTTTCTTCTTCATGCAGATGTTTGAAAAGTGTTTATTCCTATCATTCAAAATGAATTATTTTGCATAATCCCTAGCTGACAGCTGATATTTGCATCTATGTGATGAGAAAAAACAAAAGAGCCAGGGTTCAGCATCTGCTGCCTTTGAACTTCTCTTCCATTATAGCTTCATCAGGCCAAAGGCAGAAAACACAAAAATCCCATTTTGAAAACATTTCATGAGTCTGAGACCAGGGTTGCCAGAGCAGTTAGTGCATGCAACACACAGCCACAGAGACATGAATATGTTAAAAGGACAAATAAATCTCTATCCACTTCCTGATCCATTACCCAGGGGCTACTAGGAAACATTTATTTCTGTGAAAGGAAAATCATTCCCCTCTTCATTTTTCACCCATTCCCTGCTACTTCTATGCACAGGATTCCTTCTACCAAAAATGCTAATATTTTCTGCCTTCAAAATCCTTCCTAAAATTATTCACACTTTTGCAAAGCCTGAATGGGCTCAAACCCATCTCCAATATGTCACAGAGAGTTGAGATCTCCATTGTCATCTCAGTGCAGCTTAGACTTATCTCTAGCTCTGGAAAATATTTCAGTGCAGAACAGCCATTGAATTTGAGCTAAACTGTGTGTTGCAAACACAGTGAGAAGCCCAAAGAAGCAGGCTAGTATAAAAACCTGCATGCTCTGTTCACTGCCTTATTCATTAACCATCACTGTAATATACACATTCAGATTGTTCTTCAGAGCTGCTGATTTTCATTCCCTGAGTGATGTACAACAGACCTGCATTTTCTCCTCTCTCATTCTTCTCCTGGTAATGCAACATTATGATATCTTTCTTTGCATGCCAGAAAGAGCTAGTCACAGAATAAGGTACCAGGTAAAATTCTCTGGTGATGGGAGTAGATGAGGAGCTGAGCTGCTGCAAGTATCTTGCTGTTCTGTATTTGTGCAGTTCTTGACTGGCAACATCAGCAGAAAAGCAGTCCTGCTCAAGTCATCATCCCTGAATCCTCCCTGTAGGGTTGTCCCAAAATCCAAAAAACAGACCATCCTCCAGGGAAACAGGGCTCTTCTCTGTAAATGGGTTTTCCTCTCAGAGAGGGGCTGACACAATGCAAGGATCTCAATGAAACTGTTCCAGGTGTTTGGATCTGTAGCCTGCTCCTACAACTTATCCCAACTCCTTCCCACCAACCCTTTCCTCCTCCTTTGTGCTGACACATAAATCTTTAGCCAAAGTCACCATCAGGTTCCTTGTCTATCCCAGGAGAGAGGCTGAGGGGAGCTGTGGGAGAAGTGACTGGGAGCATTCCCATGTTGTTGCACTTTTATGCTTGTAATGGGGAAGGGACTCATGGCCTTCTGAAGTGCATTACAGAAAATTTTTTAAATGCTTTGCCTGAGGGGTCTTGTAAAGCTTCGCTCTATTTGGGTGACTAAATCTAGATTAAAGATTCATAGCTCTGCCAACTGCTGCTTTTCAATTTAGATGCTTGCACTGTATGCTTATTTATTTATTTTTAGTATATTGATTTTTCCAGGAGGCGAAACAAGGGTTGTGGGAAAAAATATAAGTCTAGAAGTCAACAGTGTTGGACTTTTGAGGGCATAAGGAGATTTGCTTCTAAAATAAAACCTTTGCCAAGTGCACCAGTTTCATCTAGGCTACAAAGTCCCAAGTTTACAATCATTCAAGGGCAATGACAAAGTACCCTTGACTCCTTTGGGAGCAAGTCTGAGGCATGACACAGCTGCCAGCAAGCAATAACCTGGCACGGATATGAGTTGCCAGAGTGCCTGGCTGTGAGCTGCGTTTCCAGCACACCTTCAGGCACCAGCAGTGCCAGTACGATATCCCAGGTTAGCTTTTCTGAAGTGAAAACCCAGTGCTGTTACTGCAGATTTGGACCTGGTGCTGGGAGGTGACCCCATAGTACCCAGGGATGTGGTCAGGCCAGCACTTCCCTGATGGCATAGCCAGCAGATGCAGGTCATTGTCAGGATGCCTCCAGCCATGTGGCGTGTGCTGCACTGCATTCAGTTAATTTCTGAGGAGTCCCATGGTGATAGGACAAGGAGTGATGCGAGTAAAGCAGCCCCATTCTCTTGATGTGTCTATCAGGATAAGAAGACAAAGCGCACCGTTTTACCAATCATTTCACCTACACCTTTTCTAGCACTAATTGTACAATTAATTCCTTAATCTATTAAGAGGAAAAAAAAAAGTACTTACACTTAGCAGATAGTTTGAATCAGAGTTGAGTTGTGTCTTTTTTCTTTTAAACCTTTAAAACTGTATTTGCTTGAACTACTTCAAATGTTTTATTGCTCGTACTACAGTACATAACAAAGTAATTGTGTAATTAAGAGATAATGTCAATGCAATAGACCATTGTTGACAAGCTAATAGTCTCCTGCTGCTATAGAAATGCCAAGGCAAAGCTAAAGAATATGCAGGAAAAACATACATGCAGGAAATTAGATGAGATTGTTTTTAAACTGAACTGGCAAGATCTCATTGGCCAACCTGTAATTTAGTATAGGTTGGATTCCCTCCACAACAAAGTACTAGTTATGCATAGGAGTGCTCAGGTCTTGTACAGCAAGATGGTGCATATGGCAGGGAAGAGGATGAGAGGCAGACATCCGCCATCGCTAGTTCTGGGTCTGGTCTCCCAGGAAGAGCTATAGCAGGAGCATTCACACAGAAAAAATGCCCAAAGCCTCCATCAAGCGAGATGCTCTGTTTGCTGTCCTGTGGAGGCTCCCTGTGGCTATAACACCACCAGATGATTTGATCCCATATTTTTCATGCAACCAAGTGAAGGAAGACACCTAAGCTTTAGCTGGATTGTGACATAGCCTCCTCACTTAGCCTTGGGGATGAACACTGAACCTCGGGGCTAGAAGTTCACTGACTCCTGTGTGCTAATTCATCACTAACCCGGATCATGCTTCAGAGAAGTCTGAGCTATCCCAAGTTACTTCCCTGGAACTTTCTGCCAGCAGTACCAACTCAGTTTCCTTGTCCCACGGAGCAGCAGTCCCCATCTGCTGTCCCCCTGCACTGATGAAACTGCAAGGATGCAGAGCTGGTGCCAGCTGCAGGGTGGCTGTGCCTGGGAAGCACTCTCCATAGGCTTCCTGAGACACTCAAGCTGAGCCAGAAAGCATGGTCCAGTGTTTTATTGCTGATGGCAACCACAACTCATGTTCACACTAAATTACAGCCAAACTCTCAACGGTGGGAAGAAAGCCAGGGCACCATTTAGCCTTCAAACTCTGAAGCAGAAAAATGGAGGGGAAACATGGATAGTCAGCCATGCAACCACAGAATCACTGAATGGCTGGGGTTGGAAGATACCAGGAGATCATCTAGTTCAACACTTCTGCTAAAGCAGGTTCACCTAGAGCAGATTGCACAGGATTGCATCCAGGCAGGTTTTGAATATCTCCAGAGAAGGAGGCTCCACAACCTTTCTGGGCAGCCTGTGCCAGTGCTCTGGCATCCTCAAAGTAAAAAAGTCTTTTCTTATATTCAGATAAAACTTCCTGTGATTCAGTTTGTGCCTATTTCTCCTTGACCTGTCACAGAGCACTACTGGTCTCATCGGCTTGACACCCACTCTTAAGTCTTTTGTATGCATTGATAAGATTCCCTCTCAGTTGTTTCTCCTTCAGTCCTTCCTCAAAAAGTCAGCAGATGGCTGAGCAGTGATTCCTTGCCCTTGCAGGAATAACGTGTACCAAGATACACAGACATCCAAGGCTGATGGCAGAATTCTGGATAGGGATGCTACATGATATGACCAAGGAAACAATATTGTATTGGTGCTGCTCAAAGGGGACTGTGGCCTCCACAGCGTTCATGACAAGGCTGCACTAACATGTCACTACCAGCCATGTGATTTCCAGCATTTATTACAGTCATTTATGTGAGAGGGTTGCTTTCTTCTTTTTAAAATGTGTTTCATGTACCTGACAAAAATAAGTTATCTCTTTGAGTTGTCACATTGCCTTGGTATATTTAGTACAGCAAAAACCATCACATTGACTGGAAAAGGTTGAAAAGTGTCAAAATCAAAGATAACAATTAAAAGAGGTCTGTGAAAGCTTGCTTCAGTCATGTGTGGACAAAGCACATGTAATGGTCTTTAATTTCATGCCCACATACACCATCTTCAAGCACCCTCACCACCTGGAGAGTACAGTGGATTTTCTCCCCCCAGAAGCAGCTGTTCAGTAATTCATTTTATCTTAATTTGTCTATATACCACCCCAGGTGTTATTTATGTACACTGTGAAGACTTAATCTGAAGACAACATTAATCATAAGTTCTTTAAAACATTCATCATTACAATGTTTGAGTGGTTTGCAAAAATAATTGATTGATATACACAGCAAATCTTGAGAATTGATGTGATATTGCTACTTCCTGTGGAGATGGGGAACTGAGACAGTCAGATGTTACATCTGAAACGTCCAGCTGTGCTGGGTGTTGCACTTGAAAGTCCTGACTTGGTAGGGGACGCTAGTTTTTGAAGCACTTTAATTGCTTTGAGTCTGTTGCTGATTTCTCTCCTCTGTTTTACAAACAGACTCCACAGCTTGCATTGTGCACAGGCAGGATATGGAAAACACAGAGTTAGAATCTCTCTGCCCAGCATCACACACAAGCCCTGTGGCTGCAGTACAGACAGAATCCATTTTTCCAAGCAGCAGCACATTGATTCAACCATGACAGCCCCACCCACCATCTTCTCCGGGTCCCTAAAGCATTTGCTGTGAACATTTCCTCCCAAAGTCCACAGCAGTAAGAGATGAAGGTCGTGTAAGCTGTACTTTGCTTTACCTGCAGAGCCACTCAAAACCCCTCCTTCTCTGATTATCCAGACTAGATTTTTTTTTGGCTAATACAGTGGTTGTGTGTCAGGGTTTCCTGACAAGGGAAATCAGGGCAGTAGAAGGGGTTGATACACATCCAAATTTCTCCCTAACCTGCACTCAGGGGCACAAGGTTTGTAGTCAGACTAACAAACATAGAGGCCATCTAAGAACTGGAAATAGAGCAAAAGGGACCCCCCCAGAGCAGGACTAATCATGTTCACTGGATGAAACAGAAATCCTGTTGGAAAGCATAGCAGTCTATCCCACAATTAGGCAATCAGTCATAATGCACAGAGGGATCTAATTACGATTGTAAATCATAGCAGCCCTGAATCATTAGGGTATTTCAGCCATGGACTTCCTAAGTTTCATAGGATCTGGGGGAATAACACAGACCCAGGGAAAATAACTTGCAGCAGTTAGAGTTAGGAAACATCTACCAAGTTTGGGGAGAAAGCACAGCTCTCTGGGTCAGTGGCAATCAGTAGTCAATGAAAACATGCAGGACTTTACTGAAGGGACCAGTTATCCAGCTGTCACCAGTGTCACACAAGGACAGCCAGGTGTTTAGAACATGAGTTATTCTGCATGCAGACCAGGTCCAGCAGTGACAACCAGCAGTAAAATGCAACTCTTTGTCCAAACCAGGAACCAGTAGATAGTGAAGTGAGGCTCGGTAACAGTATCATCTCTCCCTGCATGCATGCTGCACTGGCTTCCAGACCTTGTCCAGGGAGACGAGCGGGTGGCTCCACACACCATGAGTGGGATTGACTTTCACCAGGATGCACTCCTGGAGGTGTGGAGATACTAGTCAAGCTCTACTTCTGCCACCCACTGCAGGCTAGTGTCTCCGTAGTCCACCATGGGAAACACTTCTTCTAATTACGGTTTCACTGCCTGATCTTAAGCTTTTTGGCTTTATATGACTACTGGTGCCTGTGCCATAAGCTGTATGCATCTGGATAAACTGTCCTCATATACTACATTGACTTCTTACTGGTATGGCACAAGACCTTCACTCACTTTCTCCTTGGCCCACACTGCAATTTGGTTCCTACTTAAAGAGAATAAAAAGCCTTTCATTCCAGCAAATGACTGAACTTTCATTCACATCATTTCACAAAAAAGGGATCCATATTTCACAAAAAAGGGCAAGTTTGGCAGAGTGCTTCTGTGATCACAAAACCACATGAAAATAAACCTATGATAGAGCAAACCAGTGCTTTCAACCCTTTTTTCCCCCCTTCCCCTTTACTTCTTCTTTTTTAAAGAATTGTCAAAATTACATTTTCTTTTTGATTGCTAAAGTGCACCAGGTCTTCCAGAAGATACAGAGATTGTACATAATGAAGAGCTGGCTTTTCTGCAATCCTGCTAGATGAAACACTTGCATTCAAACTCTAAAAAGGTCATCATAAAGCCTGTCAAGGCTTTCTTTCTTTTCTTTTCTTTAAGAAACAGATTACTCTGCATTAGCAGTGGGGTTGGACTACATGACCTTTAAGGCCCCTTGCAACCCAAACCATTCTATGATTCTACAATTCTTAGCTCAAGTCTTCCTACACTAGCTCTGTAATCAGGTATCCCGTTTTCCCACTTGAAAACAGATACTCCTGGCAACTGTCTGACACCTGGGCTGTCCCATTCAGCTTTTGTGAGCAAAAGCAAAGCCCAAGTACAAGGACATCACAAATGCAGTTGCAGAGAGCTAGCAGTGGGAGGTGGAGGGCAGGACAAGCATCTCAGTCTGCACCATGCACATTCCTACTTGTGGATATGTCCACATGCACATCCCTCCAGCTGGCACTCGAGTGCTGCAATTGCTGCCAGGGACCTGTACGGCACCTGATGGGATGCCCAAAGGCTGGTACTGTACATCTACTGCCACCCCCTTCTTCACAGCCAAAATGGTGCTGGAGGCTAGGAAATTCTGTGTCAAAGGTGCTGCAGACAGCTCTCCAAGGCAGGCAGGACGCAGCCTTGATTAAACAAAAATTGAAAACTATTCTAAAAGCAAGTAGTGCTCAGGACCAGCTCTGTTAGTAAATGTGTCATGGTTTAAGAATGGTAGTCCCCCATTTTGTGCTCCCACTGAGACTCTCCAAACCACACTGCCATTTGCTTGCTTCCCTTCCTTCCCCCCTCTGCAGTGGGCTGAGGAGAAGAATTGGAGACACAAAAGGTAAAGATCACGGGCTGAGAAGAGAACAATTTAACGGAAACAGCAACAAGATAAGAAAACAGTAACAGCAACAGTATTAATTTTAAAAGTGTACAAAAGAGAAAGAGTAATTCACATGCAAAATTCTCACCACAGAGCTCAAGCCAACCCAAATGCAACCCCACTATCCTAACTGGAGGAGACCCCTTCTCTCTGGATGCACTTCCTTTTCCCTGGAAAAGTCTCTCTTCACCCCACCCCTAGCAATACATGAGGTGGTATAGAATAACCTCCGAGTCTTAACTTTCTCCCCTCCCCCCCCCCCCGCCCCCAGCTACTGCAAAAATTAACCCTGTCCTATCCAGAACCAGGACAAAATATCGTCATTCTGGTGCCATGGATGTTACTTTCTGCTTCATAATTCCATATTTAGGTAAGATTTGTTAGAAGAACTCTTAAAGCAGTAAAAAATTAAGTGCCACTTCAGGTAAACCCTTAAGTTTGGGCTTTAGTAGGATTTAATCATATATTTGAGGGCTTTATTAAGCGGGGATATCCATAACTGCACACCTAAGTTAGTCATTAATGAGGAACATCGTCAAGTTTTTTAAGAATATTATTTTTATTACTTTAGAAGTGGAAAAGGCTTTCAGATTATAAATTAACCAACCTTGGAAATGATAGATTCATTGCCCTACCTTCATATCTGTTTATAGGTTTGTGATTTTTTGTGTGTCTAGCAGAAAGCTTACTTTAAAAGACATTCAATTTAGGGAAAGAAAGTCCCTCCTGGAGAAACCTCCTGGACAAGGACAATTGTACAGGATGCAGAAACATGCAGTGAAAGGTGAGGGAAGGAAGCACGAACGATGGCTTGCAAGTGAGGCAAGCTGGAGAGTCAAACTTTTGATTCCTGTGGCGAGGGTTCATTGACATGCAGTTACACCCTCTGCACATCTGCCAGCCGTAGCAAAGGCCGATAAGCAGACGTGAGATCAGCAGTTTGCATCGGGCTCCTCGGATGGCTGGGAGCCATTCTTCTCCAACTATTCTCAGCTCTTGCTCCCAGTGAAGATTCTGACGGAAGTTTGCTCGCATCTGGTTCAGATACCATCTCAGACCTCAGTGCTGTGTGTTCATCTTGCTTATTGTCCTGCTTGTTGTAGCCAATTAGACTGCTTTGTATCCTACAAACAGAAAACCACTTAGCAAGAATCATCTGCAGACATATCTCAAGTTTCCAGGGTAGAGAATGTAACATTTTTCTGTAGTTTCCATTTATGCAATGCAATTTAAAAACAAGGTGTCAGGGGGAATATCCAGTGGGTGGGCATTGCTTTCCCTCCTGCACCAGCTCTCATCTCATGGTGTGTGACAGTTTCTGAGGCTGAGAGACACATGCCAAGGCAGGGTGTTTCACTCCAATAGCCTGTCCTATTAGTAGAGCTGTGTGTCAGGACCAGCATAATTGTGTTTGCTTGATAAATTTGAGGAATAAGTGCAGCTCTCTCCATCAGTTCCAAATGAGTCAAGGCCTTTGGTTAGTTTAGTAATTAACCTCAGGAATTGTGCCAGTTACTCAAATATACACAGTATGGTGTGAGTAGATGCAAAGCCAGCACTTGCTAAATAGGTAAGCAGGGATCTTTTGAAGCATATAATTTACTCAGTTATAACATTATATTTTGGTGCATGTTTTAGGCTTATTTCTGCCTCAGCAGACCCTGACTATAAGCTTCCAGTTTCTCTCATGTATGGTCATTTCTCTGTTTCTGAAGCTTTCCAGTGATGTGTGCAAAGGCCCAGTCCATAAACAGCACAAAGGCCATTTGCATGGGGCAGCAGATTCTGCAGAGACACCTGGGCTCCCAGGGCCTGTAGGAAGGCTGAGGGTCTCTGACGGAATTTCCCTGCTCAAGAGTTCCCACATTTGGCTAAGTAATATTCCTAGGTTTTTTTGTTTGCACCTACTGAATCTGCAGTCACAGGTGAAGTGCAACAACTTTATGCGAATCCAAAGAGAATTATTTTTCCAATAACATGTGGCCTGACCTTTAAAGCCTGGTTAAGCAGGTTAGTGCTTACTGCAGATATCTCATACAAACTGATGTCTAGAGATGCCTATTTCTTTCAATCAAGCTTATTGCTTCTCTTCAAAATTAAACTCATACACCTTGTAACCAGGTAAATTTGTATAGGAGTTTGCGTATCACAGAGCTGTTCTTGTATCAATAACATTTCAAGAATTAAAGAATTAAAATTTTAAGCATCCATCTGTTAATATCCCATAGTTCCAATCTGGTTATTCTTAAAATTGGATCCTCCCACAAGGTGATACATATTTCCCAGGCAAACACTGTCTTATGCAATAAAACTTCTCAGCTTTTATGAGTTATTTCACTCAACTCGAACTAAGGCCCAAACTAACACTACTTTATGATTTCCTGACCATTTCTTTCAATGAAAATGGGAAGAATAAAAAAACTATCATTAACCAACATAGGGTAATTCTTCATGTGAATTGAGTATGATTTCAGTTTGCACATCTGAATATATCTTTCAATTTGTACTCATGCCACAATAATATCTGTATTTTGATCAGTATCACCTCTTGAGACTGAAGTTGCTGAAAAATCCGATGCTTATTTTATTTAAACCAAAAGAAGATAACCTGCTGAGACAGTTCAATCTCTTTGCCTACTTTTCTTGCAACTTAATACATACAGATATGCATATTTTACTTCCAGTGATCTCTGAATTACATATTTTGCTGTTTGATTACAGGGACCTTGATGTGATAAACAAGCTAATTGCCATGGCAACCCTGCCAGCCCAGCTCTGCCTGAGGTCACTACCAGAACCCTTCCACTCTCCTCTTAGATATGACATGTCAAAGCCCAGGCTAATGTTCCCTTTCCATTTCAGGAGATTATTTCCCCATTATGAGTAGCATCTTTAGGCAGAGATCTAAAAGTTACCTGAAAGAGTTATGCTTTTCAAATCAAAACAAGGCAGGGGGGCAGGGAGGAGCTGGGATCATCAGCAGTCACTACACAGGTTGGAAAGGAAGAGTGAAATGTTTTGACAAGCACACACTGGAAACAGAGAAGCCAACCTACATGAGGCCAGTCTCCAGAGAAAGAACAGCACTGAATTTTGCTAGTGTCATGGTTTAATGCCACTGGCAACTAAGCACCACACAGCCACTCACTCACTACCCCCCAGTGGGATAACAGAGAGAATTGGAAGAGTAAAAGTGAGAAAACTTGTGGGCTGAGATAAGGACAGTTTAATAGGTAAAGCAAAAACCAAACACCCAAGCAAAGTAAAACAAGGAATTTTTTCATCACTTCCCCTTGGCAGGCAGGTGTTCAGCCATTCCTAGCAAAGTAGGGTTCCATCACACATAAAAGTGACTTGGGAAGACAAACGCCATCACCCTGAATGTCCCCTCCTTCCTTCTTCCCCTCCAGCTGTATACAATGTGCAAGACGCCATATGGTATGGAATATCATGGTCAGTTGGGATCAGCTGCCCTCCCTGGGTCTCCTACCCGCTCCTTGTGCAGCCCCAGCCCCCTCATTGGTGGAATGGGATGAGAGTCAGAAAATGTCTTGACTATATAAGCTCTGCTCGGAAATAACAAAAACATCCCTATGTTACACAGTTTCCAGCACCAACCCAAAACACAGTCCCATGCTTCCTACTATGAAGAAATTAGCTCCATCCCAGCCAAAACTAGCACAGCCAGTTCTTATAAAAGCAGTGTTTTACTTAATGCTCCAGCTCCTGGAATTTGGGGAGGATCTTTTGTTGTTGTTGTTATTGTTCTAGTCTCTCTAGCTTTTGTAGTTGCTGAGATGTGGGAAAACATGTCCACTGTAGTACACAAAATGCTCATTAACCAGAGCCAAAAATATCAAATATCTACAGAAGTTTTAAGATTTCTGACTGTAAACCAAAATCAGTATTTCAGGGACATTTCTTTTCTTAGAACCATAGAAGGGTTTATTGGAACAGACCATAAAGATCATCAAATTCCAACCACCCTGCCATGGTCAGGGATGCCATCCACTAGGCCAGATTACTCAAAGCCCCATCCAACCTTGTCTTGAACACTTCCAGGCATGGGGGATGCACAACCTGTTCCAGTGACTCAGCACCCTCACAGAAGAAGAATTTCTTCCTAGTATCTAATCTAAACCTACCACCAGTTGAAAGCCATTACCCCTTGTCCTATCACTCCACAAACTTGTAAAAAGTCCCTCCCCAGCTTTCCCACAGGATACCATTAGGTACTGGAAGGCTGCAATAAAACTTTTTTTTAGCTGCTTTAAAACTTTATAGCCAGCAATTGTGAAAGCCACCCCAGAGAGCTTGAGCTGGCAGTCCTCACACAGTATTCAGTAACTGAAGAGGCAAGAGAAGGTCTGAAGCCCAAGCTGACAGCAGGGCTACACAGGGTCAGCTTTAGTTTTGACAGCACAGTACTGGGTGTCCACAAGTCTCTTTAAAAAGAGGTTTCTCACAGGACTGCTGCTTCAGGATCCTGACAACACACATTTTACTTATCTCCAGCCATACGGAAGAAATGGTTCAGGAAAAATGTCAGTACTGATTCCACTTCACCCTTAGATGTTCACCTGAGGTTTCATTGGAGGCTTTAAAATTGGCAGGATCTGAAAGGTAGTGTTAGAACTGTTCACTCTTATTTACTGCAAACCAGCACACAGGCACCAACTGGACTTGATGAAGGAATCACTGATTACCAATGACTTCTGTTTGAGAAAGACCTCTTTTAAGGAATCCCTTCTCTGTTCATTTCCTTTTGTTTTTCTGATGCTTCTGGGCTTCTGGGATCAAGCAGCAGCTGGAAACACTAAAATGTCAGAAAAAAAGCTGTTTTTCTTATATATGCTGAACAGATTTGAAAAAGGAAGCCCTGGATATCTCATGAGAAAGTCTGTTAGGGTCCTACTGCTGTTGGCTTGATGTTATAGATGTGGGAGCAGAGCCAAGTAAACATTTCACAACAAATAAATCATACAATGAATGTCGCCATTTCGGTACTTATGAAATGTCCAGAGGCAGACTGGAAAACTCTCAGATGTGTTTGTTATTCACAGTTATCCATGAACTTTCCTAGTGAATAATTAGCAGTTGGCTGTTCATTCCAGTTGTGAGTGGTGCACTGTTATATTCACATTTTGCCATTCACGCCCTAAATTGCATAATAACATAGACAAGTGGTGCAAGAGCAAACACAAGGAGATGTACAGCAGAGTAGAGCATGTTTTGAAGGTAAATTAATGAAATTTATTATGCACTTTGAAGGTACATAGTAAAGAGTATTTGGGAAGCATAAGGAAATATTATTGTGAAGAATAATTTTTGCAAACAAAGTAAAATTCAATTTTGCCTCCCAAGCTACTTGGAAAGCAGTATGAGGAAGGCACACCAGTCACCCTCACCCTTCTTTCCCTTTGCTGCTAATATGAATTAGTGCACTGACCCTATCATCCAAGAGTCTGGTTTTGATTTTCTGATTAATGGCATGATTAGCTGATGCTTAATCAGCAATAACCTGCCTCATCACACTTTTCTCTCCGTTCTTACAGATCCACTTCATTGCACAATCTTTAGTTGGTCTTCCTGCCTCAATTGACATCTGGCCACATCACCGATTCAAGAAAGAATACAAGCACGTAGTTCTTCCTCCTAATCTTCAGTGGATTCTTAACTAGCCAATTAGCCCAGGACGTATGTTTAAATCAGTTTAAAGATGAAATCCTTTGATTTCATCAGGGCCAGTCTCTCATTTCACAAACAAATCTTCACAAGTTCTACATGCTCATAAGAAACCACAGCTGGAATGTTTGTTGCATTCACATCTTCTTAGCAGTCATAAGGTGGTTCCTGAAATCTTTCCACACAGTAGAGTCAGCACGAGCAGCATCAGTGAAATTATCTCCTCCTCATCCACTGCACAATGTGTTGCATTTTTAATAGCAATCAGAGGCAGTAAGAGGTTCAGCTCTCTTCAGTGATTGCTTCTGTCCTGGCAATCTTGCAGATGGATGCCAAAGCCAGGAACAGACACAACAACAGAAGGAAATAGGAAACACCCTGCCAAGGAAGTGATAAAAGCTCATGCACTCTGTGCACACAACTTCATGTGTCACCGTATACACAGCATGGCAGAAACACTTCTCAGTGTCACCCCAATGCTCCTTAGTCTTCCCAGCAAACCTGTCACCAGGACTCATGTTTGGGACAGCACTTACATGACCCAGTTAAGCTAATGAGACCATTTAGGCTCCCTAAAGAGACCACATAGTGAGAGAGGCTTCTCCATAGGCATTGCAGAGCCTTCCAAAACAATTGACCTCTGGGAAGATTACCAGACAAGCTAAACCCTTACAAAAGATGTCCCTAGAGGTGCATGAGTTCTCCTTCTTCTCCCCAGGGTATATTTTTGTGGTGCAATCTGCCACATGATTTTCTGTCTATCATTCTTGTCTTTTACAGTTCCGAGAAGCAAAGAAGTTGCTGTCACTGCCAGACTGGGCTAAACCTGAATTGGTGACCTTCAAGGTGAAAGTGTTTGTTCACTACTATTAATCAGGCCCTTGAACCATCCACTGTTATGGACAATGAACCTTTTCCATGGTCACGGCTTACAAACCCTCATTTACAGAATGACTCTCACAAAGAGCCTGACTGAAGGTTCAATAAAGAAATCTGTCAGGGCCTGCCTTCTGGGCCATGACACGTGGAATACGAAATCAGATTCATTAGCTCCCAAGCCTTTGTTAGGTTCCCTGCTACTCTCTTTAACAGCAAAAATTATGACATTACTATGTAAAAAATGTTTTAAAAATCAGTGTTGATTAATAAAAGTAATTGCAAGAATCTGTACTAAAGTGTATTCAATTTTAAATTCATTTCCCCTGCCTAATTGTCTGAGAATATCTGAGTAATGGTATGGGAATATGAATGCATTGCCCATTCAGTCCTGGGTAAGCCTGTCTTCTTTGATGGCAAAAGCCCCTCACCCACCACCACTCCACCTCCAGTTTACAGCTGCTCAAGGGCATCTGACAGGAATGATAAGAATTTTGTTGTTCCTATTTTGCCATTGTGCAGAGTTAAAGCTCACTTTTTAGGTGAAGTGCTAGGTGCAGGTATAGTTTTAAAACAGCACATGAGAAACTAATACTAAAGGACATCTGATAACTACAGAAACTGTTCTGACTTCATAGTAGCCATGAGATCCTTACAACCGAAAGCAGCAAAAACGGTGTGTTCTCCATTTGATCACAAAGGGACCATTTTAGCAGTCCGTTTTCTCTTTAAAAAAAAAAAAAGGCAAAAAACTTCTCCAGCTTTTTCCCTAGTTTTGTTGCAGGTCCTTGCACATGATATTCTGAGTGACACTGATGGTTCTTGTCTTGTCCAAATCACACAGAGCCTTCCAGCAATGCCAAGGAGCACTGTGCCAGCAATAGCAATTATTTTCATGGGAAAGTAACCATCTGGAAATGCTCATTGTGTTTCTCAGCTTTTCTGGATATTAAACAACAGACCACCAGAAAAAGAGGAGTTACTGATGCATGTTCTGTGGGCAACCACTGTGCAACAGCAGGATCCCCAGCACTGAAACTGGCTAGAAAAGGACTCCAAATGCAGCCAAACATCAAAGTTTTGGATTTCCTGACCAAAGATACAGCTGCTTTTTTATTCTAGTGCATTTTATCTCTAGTAACATTTGGAGTCAGAAGTGTCTTCAAAGTCAAGGTCATTTTGGCATGATCCTATCTCCAGAAATAGCTCCAGGGATGGTGGTTTTTTTCAAGAAAAAGCTTCAAAATGCTCTATAAACTTCAAAACATAGGGGCAATTTAACCACATGAGTGAAACCCCTCAGGTAAGGAATGTTTTAGCTGTTCAATAGTTCATGAGGACAGTGTACAAGAATACAAGATAGGAAGCGCAAATACAGGGAAGAAGGGAGGAGAGAGGCACATTTTAGGGGAGCAAAGATATACAACAAAATACCTGAACTCAAATCTAGAGTTAACCTTGAGTTTACCAATTTCCTCATTTAGTGTCACGTTTTTTATCTGGGAACAGAAATTATGGTATTATCTGCTCATATTTGCACAATAATGTGAGATCTACTCCTGAACTGTGACAGTGAGTGTAAACTCTTAGTAAGATCAAAATCAGCGAAAACAATGATAGTGAAATTGTTTGCACTTTTTTGTCAATTGTATTTTAAAAGGCATATGAGCACAGTGTAAGTGGTACCATTGCCTCAGGGCAAATATTATTTGCTAATATTTGCCACCTTTTTCCATATAGAAATTTGACTGAAGTAACCCATCCTGCAAGGTAGACGCATTTGCAGCAGACAGTTCATGATCACAGATCTTCAGAAATGGCCCCTATTTCGTAAGTCTCTTCAGTAACAGGCAAAACTAGATGCCACATGCAAAAGAGAGACACCAAAACACTTTTTATATCCCTGACGTTTTCCTAGCAGCCAGGGGTTTCTTGTGTCTTTTGGGATCACATCTGACTGTTTAGTTGGGCTAAAGTGTGAATAATAAAGTGTGAAATAAGACTATTTCTCCTGTGCATAGTATGGCCCCTGGCATGCAATGGCTGGAATGTCCCTTTCAGCACAGGCAGGCAGTTTTACCTCAGGTTAGAAAATAAAAACTGTCACCTGTCACCTGCAATGTGGGTGTAGGCAAAGCACTTTGGAATTCAAAAACTCTACTGTACTCTGATTATCACTTTTAGCTCCTCTCTTCAGATGAGAAATAACTTTATTTCCTCTCCCAGCTAACAAAATATGTTGTGTGAAGGACAGAAAACACCAGGAGACAGTGAGATGCAGAGACCATCTCAGATGTAAAGATACTCAAGATCAGAACAGGGAAATCCATAGCCGGGATCATATGATAACAAGGAAGGAGGAACAGAAATAGGTGGCAGTGTTTAAAAAAAAATAAAACTGAATTCAGGCGATGCAGATGGGCCTCTACAGGAGCAATTATCTAATCAAAGCTATTCTGAAAGACAAACAAGGAGCTGGGGTTTTTTAGCTCCCACCAGTCAGCCTTACCTCCACTTCTGTGTAGAAAAGCAGAGCACACTTCAAACTGTGCCACCTCAGCTGCGCGTGGGAGGCTGCTGCGGAGCCAGTGTTGCTAGCTAGACCTTCTCTCAGACAGCACCACTTACCTGCTGCTCAGCACCACTGATGTGTTCTCTGAAAGGCAGAAAGAGGGGACCATGACAAGCTAAATGTTGTGGAAAAACTGGCTGTTACTCTCACGACACTCAATGGGGACAATTTTCGCGGGCTCTTGTATTCTTTGTTGAAGATGGTAGACAGTGAAACAAAGAGTGGCAATTCTCTGTGATTTTTGCACGTGTGCACAAATCACAAAGCATCAAATGTATTGCTGATCAACTTTCCTCCATTTCTGTTCCAAGGGTCTGGTGGTTCTGAGCTTCCCATGGATAACTGCACACTCCAAAGTGTTGCTCAATCTGCAGCGAACAGATTTAGTACTACTAATAATAACAATAACATATCTGATGTGGCATGACCTGTACCAGAGCAGTAGTTCAGGTTTTGCCTAGATTCAGAAGGTTTTCACAGGTGCAAATGGAAGAGATCTACTTCAACCAGAACAAAACCTCCATAAAGACACCTTGCAGAGGTGCAGAAAGAGGTTTGCACTGACTGGTTCACATAGTAATTTAACAGTCTAAGTTGCCAATGTTTACTCCCCACTGTGTGCTAATTTTGCTCATTCTTTCAAGGTGTCTCCCATGTTTAATACAAGGGATATAAGAGATCTTAGCAGACAGAGAGGGTTACATCTTACAACTCCCTGTAAAGCATAATCAGTAACAATATTAGGCTTGAGACAGTGAAATATGTCCTGGTGGCTCAGATCCCAGAAAGCATGAGATCTTTCAATCATTTATAATTTTAAAAAGCTTTTCAATTAAGATTTCCAGGCCTGCTCTCTGCTTGTGGGCAATATTTTTATTTCATTATTCATTAGAATTCTTTGAATAAACTGTTCAGCAGCTTTTGAGACGGAAATAAAACTAGACATCCTTAGCATGTATTCTCAGAAAAACCTGAACTGCAACATTGAAGCAAACAGTAGCGAAAATTAAGCACTGGCATGCTTCCCTCCTTTGGGAGCAAAACAATTTGTAATCCAAAAATCAGGACTGTGAACCTGAACTGTGAAGCATTTTGCGAACAGCAGAGCCGGAAGGAAAACAAAATCTGGTCACCTAGTCCAGCCTTCTCCATCACAGAGACGTTAGGGCTTTCCTGATTCATTCCTGTGAATGATCTTTGGCTTGATCTTTAGAAAACATCTAGTCTGGATGGCAGCATTTTGCTGACAGAGGTGCAAACCTCTCACTAAGCACCTGGTGCCTGTGCTCATAACCATTGCAGGTAGAAATGCCTGCTCTGTTTTCAGATCAAACCCCTGGAGGTGCCCACCTCAGTGCTGCCAGGTGTCTGCTGCTGAAGGAAAAGCATCCGTACATGCAGTACCCCCACACCAGCAAGGGCAGGCAATACACATTAAAAGCTACAAACAGGCTGGTGAATTTACTTTCAGTACCACTCAAGCCTCATCCTTCACAATAGCAGTATTGGTGTTTTGCAGTATTGGACAAATGCCTGCAGAAACATTACAGAATCATTATATTTCATCTCCCCACATTTTCTGCTGAAGATGAAGTAGCAAGTGATATTTTTCATTTACTTTTCAGCACACATTAAGCTGCACACTATTAAACGACCGCTTTGTGTTCCCTGCAGGCAGTCTGCAAACCTCTCTGAAAGCCTCTGGGAGAAAAGGAGCTTTCCAACAAAGTTTATTCCCCTTCATTATTGACTGTTTAAAAGATTAATAAAATATGACTCCAAAATCTAGTCGTGTTAGGCAACCTGAGCAAACAAAGCTGTGAATCTGAGACTGCTCTCTTCAGAGCTGTAACAAGTTCTGATAAAAGGGCATTGAATGTTGGAGGTAATGACTCCTCTTGGAGATGTGAAGCTAAGGAAACCCTTGTGCCTGGATTTACCTGTTTCATTCAAGAGAGGAGAAACATGAGACCCCATTGTGCAACTGCTGGGTGTACATCAGGTACACCTTAGCTTCCCCCTGAGGTTTCAAGTGCCTGTGCCAGGTCTGAGATGCTAAGCTAGAAATATCTTTGAAGGTAAATCATTTGTTGTACAGATTTTAGCATTTCTATAAAAGACCAAGATGGTTTTCATTATACACATACCTACAATGCCTTCAATAGGCACATTTTAGGGCACCAAATGGGATTAGGGATAATTCTCCTCCATCTACGTAGCATCTGGTTGTACAGCTATCCAGTGCATTACAGGAGAGCCTGTCACCTTTGAATCCCATGGGTATTTTGTCATTAATTCCGTGAAGCTGACATTTCAACACTATGTTTTTTCCTACTAGTATTTGATGCAAGTCCTAGAAAGAAGGTAGTGAGCTTGACATTAGCTTTTGCAAAATGCACCTTCTCTCTGATAGAAATGTGTCCTTGCCCTACAAAGCCCAGTGAAATAAATGAATGGAAACACTTAACAATGTGGCTCATTTATGGGAGTGAGGGGTCAGCCCATCATTTAGAAACAGTGAATCTATAATGTTTTGCTTTGTCATTCTGAGTAATTTAGTCCCAGTAAGCACACTGAAAAGCTGCATTTACATTTGAAACACTTCTTGAGCAGGACTTCACAGAAATCATAGAACATCATTTAACAGTCCATTTTCCTGGTCTGTTTTCTTTCTCCACCCCCCAGCCCAGTGTTATTTTTCTGTAAACACATAAATCAGCATCATCTATATTCATTAGGTTACTCGATCTGTTCAGTGCAAAATTACCCGTTTTGCATGAGTCTTCCCCTTTCTGATTAATATAAATGACTTAAGTTAATTATGTTTCTCTTCATAGAAAAATATTTGTCAAACTGTAAAAGCATCAATAAAAATAAAAATATAGAATTTACAAGGGGACAGATGTGTAAACAAGATCAGGATGGCTCATATCACACTCAAGTCTTGTTTCAGAAGTGGCTACAATCCCATCTAATCCAATCTCTGCCAAGGAGATCTTATCCTCAGTTAGCTGAGAACACAAATTTGACCTGAGACTGATGAGGTCAGCAGAAAATAATTAACCTACTCAGATCTATACTATTAATCTAGAGCAAACACGAGACCTTCTTCCTTCCTTGTGTCTGTTCTACAAGAAATTTCACCCGAAAATCCCACAAAATCTTGCATGGGTTTAATGCATCAATAAGGTCAACTTTATTTCTTTGTTCCTTATGTTCCTAAATCTGGCAGGCTTCTGAAAATGTCAGTTCTCTGTAAGTTTCCTCATCTACAGTGTCCTGCTCAGTTTTTGCTCTCAGGAACACTCTATAGCGCAAACTGCTGAGCAACATTTGAGCTTTAGTTTCTTTCCTTCCTTTTTTCTAGGCATTCAACTGTTCTTCCTCATCTTTCTGATGGAATTAATTAAATAAATAAATAGAATAAAAGAAATCAAAAAGAATAAATAAAAAAAATTCTATGGATGAGAAAAAAATAGACCAAAAAGAGAGATTTTACCGTCATAGACTGGGGAGCAGGAAGTCTGACTTTCACAGGAACAAGCCAGCCACATTCAAATCCCTCTGTGTCAAGACAAGGATAATTCTTCTCTCCTGCATACAGGTGTCACAAGAGGGCTGGCAGCTCCACAGCCTGCAAACATGACCCATCTTCCACCGGGGCACCATTGCATTCTAAAATGAGCTATTTCCCATGGAGCAGGATGCAGAGTAAGTTGCAGATGGTAGAACCAAGCCCAAAGCCACTTTCTTTTAGTACCATTTGCAAGTGTATGTGAGGCTGCACCTGGACCCCATCCTTGCACTGCACAGCACAAAGTCTTGAAACTGTTTCTTCACTGAGGGCAGCAGCATTCTCATTAGAAACATGGATATATCCTATAGCCTCATCTGAGACAGGAAACTTCCAAGGAGCATTTCCAGAGTGAAGAAATGCAAAAGAGTATTTATTCATCTAAACACTTCTCTAGTCTCCAAACCATGTCAAGCCAAGCTGATTACTAAGTCTGAGGATTTGGAATGGTTTCTATTTGTTCCAACTCAGTTCTCCCATCCTTGCTTTATTCCATCTGGCCAAAGCAGCTTTAAATCTGAGCAGGCCAATGTGCCTGACATTGGATTTACTCAGACCAAAGACAAAATGATTTTTGAAATTTAGTGAGGGAAGAAAAAAGTATTGGCTTCTGATTGACTTAATTCCCACTCAAGCAAAAAAGTCCACTGACTTGTAATTGAAAATCAGTTTTACCTTTCAGGGAAACGAGGCCCAGCATGAGTTCTCAGCTGGGGTCTTAGACAGGGAACTTTTGCTCAAGAAGCCACTTTTGTGACCTTTAATTGTCACAGAAAGCTAAATGTAGAAAAAAGAAAAGCTTGCACATCTGATAACAAATCTATGGTCACTGTTTCTAGCACAGACATAGGTTTTCCTTCCTTAGTGTGAAGTGGCACGTCTCCCTCTCTGATTGAATAGCTATTCATCACAGTCAGTCGGTGTTTACTGCACACAACTCTTTACCTTGATAGGGCCAGCTGCTTTAAAAATCATATGACAGAGCTGGTTTCTTTTTTTTTTTTCAATTCCTGTCCCATTTCTTCATGCTCTCATAAGAAAATCCAATGACATGCTCTGCCATGATTAAATAGCACACACACCCACTGCTGCCACCACAGTCAAAAGTGGAGGGTCAACATGTCCAAAAATGATTTATTTTCATCTGCACAGGTCCAGCACCACATGTGCCAGACTTGCTACATATGTGACAGAAATCAGCTATGTGCCACCACAACAATCAACCTTCCAGGATTTCTGGATAGCTGCTGCTACAGAATAATGCACATAAGAAATCTGGGATGTCTTGGGCTATGCCAGTGGGCTGAGACATGATGTGTAGAAAAAACAATCTACTTTCCAAATCAGCATGCTCACAATTATGAATTTAGAGAGAGAACTAGAACTGGTAAGAGGAGAGTTTCTGGTTTGGGGCCAGGAAACACCACACTGAACTAAAACACTACGAATAGGGATTTCAAACCAGATGTTGCAGGTTTTATCCCTAATTCTTGTAGACACTTTTCTCCACAGCTCCTAAAGAATGTTTTGAAGAAAAGATTTTGTAGTGGAGGAGTTCCAGGGTACAGGAATACAAGATGTGTTTTCAAAGGTACAACTGGGAGTAACACACCAAATTTGCCCCAACTTTCACCTGAAGAAACCTTCACAAATGTGGCTTGTCCAGCTGCACAAAGAATATTGGCATCACAGCTGGCAACAGGATCAGATGCTTGCTGCTCCCTGCCCAGAGATCTCTCCACAGGAATACACTCTTCCTCTGTCTGGTTTCTAACACAACCCAAAGAGTGTATCTCTGCAGGTTCTTGCATCCCTCCAGCTTCTGATATAATTGATATTAATCTCCCAGTGTTGTAGATATTTGCAATGCACCAGATGGGCCATTGTTTAATTAATAGTGCTGCTTTCATTCAGTCTGAGTATGATTAAATGAAAACTCCATCTGTGAAAAACCAAAACCTGCAGGCAGAATGCAGGAGAGTGATGCTGCTACCAGCTTTGATGATTTTAAGAGAAGAGATTGTATGGGGTAAGGCTATACTTCCCACCATTTTTATCCAGGAATAATGCATGTTCTCTCTCTAGGCTGACATTAAAACTTGATGTTAAAATAGACTGGGAAGGAGAGGGAAAAAGAGTGTGTGACTGGTGTTGAGAAGAGGAAAACAAGAAGGTGGGATGAGAGGGGAAACAGGAAGCTGTGCTCTGCCTGAAAGGATGAAACCCAGGGAGTAGTGGTAGACAAAGAAGGCCAGAAGTCATCTTTTTGCCTTCAATATCTGGAGCTGATAGCTGAGTGAGCATGACTTGTGGAGCCCCTGTTCCCATCCAATCTTATTCCCTTAACTTCTGCAGACCTCCCTGAAGTTAAGATCCTTTGGCCTTCCAGCACACACCATCATCCATTTCAGACATCCCATCCTTGGGAAGCAGCAGAGCACAACCCTGTTCACTTTTGCACTCAGAAAATTAACCTGTGGCAAGTGAGAGAGTGCAGGAGGGAGAAAGGCTGCCAGAGAAACAGCTGGGCCCAGGGTGACCTGAAGCAGTTATCCTGAGAGCACCACAGCCACTCCAGCACCTGCCAGTTCCCTTGGGACTGGTCTGGAGGAATGCAGCACCTTTTTCATACCAATGAACACCAGTCACTGTTCAAGGGTGTGGAAATGGCTTAGACCTCCATGCAGCCCAGCACTGTGCAGCCAAATGTGCCAGGGGCAATTGAGCTGCCCAAGTACAGTCCTCTGAATGCCTTTGGTACCTGGGACATCCACACTAGACACCTGTGAGCCCTATGTGAATGGCTTCAGTGTGTATCAATCTTTTGCAGGGAAAACGATTTGCACTGCCTGTGGGTTTTGGGGGTAGCTTTCCCATAGTGCACACAGCCTAAGTAGCTTTCCTTCTGTTCCTAGCATACAGCTTCCTTGCTGCAATCCCTTGTTATTCTTCTGAAACCAAAACAGGTGAGCTCTGAGGCTTGATTTCAGAGGGCCAAAAATAAATAGCTTGTAAAGTGTATGTTATTTCAGCCTCTAGCAACTGATCTGCATTGCAAATCGCAGCATGCTGCTGCTGCTGCTTCCAGCCCTTAGAGAGACTCCTTTAGTCCAAATTAAGGGGTCTGAACACTGAGGCTGATAGAGGCTTGTTCTAAGCCTCCCTGACAATTTAGAGCAAGGGTTGTTGTAAATACTGCCTTGAGCTCTTCCAGATTCAGAAGGAGTTTGAACCTTGGCGTATATAGGTGCAGAAACTACACCTCCATACGTGGAATTCATACAAAACATTGTTCACTTCCATGGAGAGATGAGATGTGATCTCAGAGCAATAAGGACCCAAAAGCCATAAACTGTGACTGACTCAGATTTTTGTACCTGCAGCAGAGCCCATGACCATGGATGGTAAACCTTGAGCCTCCAAGATCAGTTCCATTCATGGTAAATTAAGACGTAAGGGATGGAAATTTCTGGATCCTTTGTTGATTCTGAAGCCATAGAGGAAGGCTTTTAACTTATAGATCAGCAGAACACAATTGGCTGCACATTCCAAATTCCAAAATTCCTGAACTGCAAAAATTCCAAATCCTGAACTGAGACTTTGCTTCACTGTATTTACTCACTGCCTCTATACCCAGCTGTTAGGTTCTAACAGCTCTAGACTGTCACCAAAAAGTCAGTCACAAAAAAAAAATTGTATTAAAAAGATTTGTTACAATTTCTAAAATTTATGTAAGTTTAAGAAGTCTGAATAGGCTGGATATCAGATTGATTTAGGGACAAACATGCTAACATACACACACTCTGTGAACAATCAGGAGAGCAGAACCAGGAAGCCAGACCGTTTGTCAGTGTAGTATTTTTCAGACTGTGCTCTGCTTCTGTAGCCCCAGAAACTTCCTTTATAAACCAAACAAGTAAATGAGCACTCATTGAAAGGTGATAAACACAGCATATAGTTATACTAAAGTCATGCTTCCCCGGCAAAATAGGAAAGTGAACCTATAAATTCAAATGTTCTACTCAGAACTTTCAGCCCAGCTATGGTCCTCCCCTAAGAATGTGCACGGATTTCCAAATGGTTTCAAGTTTGTATGCTCCCAGAACTGTCCCCTGGGCTTCCCATCTGGCATCATTCCCAACCCTCCTTCTGGTTGTTTTCTTTCCCCCTCCTGTGGAATTTTATTTCAAAGAATTAATTACTGTCATCTTACATTATCCTTGACTCATTACTTCCAGATTGTTCTATTATTTTTTTTTCCCCAGCTACACACAGAGTGTTGTGGCCATTACTGAAATGGAGCCAGCAACAGCAGGGTAAGCAGACCCCCATCTGTACAATCAAGGACTTTAAAGACAGAAAAGCCTTAACAGTTTTTATCCACTTCTTCATTTTGTCTCCTGAAAGAATGTTCCTCTTTTCTGTATGTTCCCTCTTAAAACATTTCCCAATTTTCCTCTGACTGACCTTATATTCTCCAAGCATCTGATTTCAGTGTCTTCTTTGCTTCTTTGCTTCAGTCTTGCACCAACAGATTTCCTCATAAGATGCTCCCTGCTATTTGGACTGACTACTCTTTTCCTTACTCTTCCCACAGTCTGGTTCATCTCTCTAAGTGGGTGACTGTAATTAACCCTCATCACACAGATGGGTTGGGGAAGGAAGAGACATGAAGCTGCAGGGAGGAGAGCAGATTCCACAGCTCCTGTCCACCAGGACTGATACAGACACAGCCCTGCCACGTCCCAGCACCAGCTCCTTCGTTGCAGCTGTAAGTGCCATGCACAGCCTGTAGCCCTCTGATAGCAGGCTCCTGCACCACTTTCCCCAGCAGTGAGGCCTCTGTCTTGCCCTCAGTCTCATGGCAGTGGTCACTCTCCCACCCCAGGGTGTCACACACCACTTTTGTGCAAGGGGAGCATTTTGCATGACTCCTTCTGACAGATACATCGCCAGCACTGGTCTCCATCTCACAAGTTAGAAGACAAGGTGAATGAGAAGTTTGCCTTATTTGTAGTTATATCACTGATCAACCATGAATGTAGGATATGTCCTTGACCCTATTTATCTAATCTCCAGTCCTTCTGGAGCACTGCTGTGGTCTAGAATCGGACTGCATGGAGAGACTTTCCATTTTGCAGGCCTGCTGTAGTTTTTGCAAGAGCTGACTGACAGGGTTAAAGAGCTTGTTTTATCCCAGCCCAGAGTTCATAGGACACCTCTACCTTTTTCTGCAAATAATGAATGAGATTATTAAGACAGATATATGATACAACTGTGTTGCAAAGAAAATGCATGATCAAAAGGGCACCCTGTGTAGTGCTACACTGCAAAGCTCTCTGAGGAGGATAAGAGGATCAGAGTCCTGCTGCGTGAAACCAATCTCCTTGCATGATCTGCCCATCAGAGCACAAAAGTCACCACTAGCCACTCATGGAAGGTGAAGTACTATTCAAAATTACACTTGCCGTGGGACTTGCAGCAGCTGCACCTCATCGGCAATCACCACATGCACCTTGAGTTCTGTTCTGTCTCAAGCAAAACAGTGGTTAAACAAAACTCATGAAAGCAAAAGTTTTCCCTATTTTGCTCTGTGTGTGTGCTTGTGTTGATGAATCATTCATCAACTAGTCAAAGAGTTCAATATTTATAAGCAGGGACTGAAGATGCAAAAAATCAAGGGACGGGAATATTCCCAAGCTCCACTCATCTTGCAGGCTCATCCTACTTATAAATTGCTTCTTGCTCCAGGTTTTCCTAGTCTTTAAAATGTGGCCATCTCTCATACACACCTTTCCTGCAGGCTTTAATAAACAATGGAATACAAATGTTAATATTTCAGCCATCATCGTTCTAAAGCTCATTAAATTTCAAGTACCAGGTTCATCTGAGATGAATGAGACAATGTCTTGCAGGTACCAGGTAATTTGTGGGATCAGAATGGCATTACTGTATTGGTTATATCCTGCTCATATTTTGAAGATTTTTTTCCCAATGGCACAGACAAGAGACTAAAATTTTATGTGTTTATATATCATGTATCCTAATCGAAAATGAGATTCTTGGACAGAAGAAGAAAGCATCAGGGAAAAGTACTGACTTGCTCCAAACATGGACAATTCAAGTCATGTTTATAAATCTTTGCCAGTTAGTACAGATAAATAATTTCCAAAATGTAATTTGTTCACAAATAGCTCACTTTGGTTCCCAGTCACTTGTGATGTGTGAATAGTCATATGGCATAATTTTTGTTCTTGGACTCAATGTCTGAAACTTTTATGTGAGATATGCCTCCAAAAATGAGGCCAGTGAATGATAAATAGCAAATAACTCATTTCCAGAATGTATTCTTCAACCATTTAAAATTTGCAAACATTTTCATAAATTCCCAGTAGTCAGTGGGATACTGGTGACTAATGAGTTGCAGTGCCTCTGCGAATAGCCATGAATCTCATTCAGGAGGAGAGAGTCATCCAGATTTCATCATTATTCAACCAGCTGTAGCACACAATAACTCTGGAGCAACCCACTAAATTCCAGAGGCAGGTTGATCATCTCTGGCAACAATGTGTAAAACAGTCTGGGTTAAATTATCAAATGCTGGTTCAATCTGCAAAGGTTGAGCCCAGATCCCTGTGTTTGGAAAATTAACTAGCAATGGGAAAATCAAACACCACTAGATAAAAACATGCACATTTCTCACACCCAAGAGAAATGGAGATATCAAGACCCTTTTGAGTTGAACCTGCACAAACTGGGTGTAGAAACCATTTGGAGTTAGGCTTGCAAGTCTTTTTTGCATACATCTCCACCTAAAAGATGATGGAAGACCATTATTTTTCAAAGACATTCTTTATCCTTTAGAAACACAGAATATATATTTTTCATTTTAGCCCTCCTACACAGGTGGGAAAAGTCCCTAATACACTCTCCTCCTGAGCAACACTAACAGAGAAAATACATACCCTTAGGAAATCATATTCCATACATCTGTTCCACAAGAGGTAGAGACAGCAGAATGCTCCAAGTGTTTGGATAGCGCTTCCAGAAATTCACCAGAGGCCGATAGAACAGCAGTGTTTGTTTAATAACAGAAGCACTCAACCAACAGAGCTAGGCAGGGTAATTATCACAGGAACAGCCGTAGTCACAAGCGGGAAGGTGGATTCATGGGAGAATGTGATGCTGTGGTTGCAGTATTCTCTGTGGGGCCCCAGAAAGTGGCAGGATTAAGAATCAGAGCTTATGAATCTAGGAAGGAAAAAAAAAGGTGGCTGGGTCTTTATTACTTAGTGCATCAAAAGTCACTTTCCTAAAGTAAGAGGAGCAGATGGACTAACATCACCATGACATCTTTTGGGCTCTGAAGGTAGGAATGGGATGGGGAAAATGGCCTCTTCCCCCAGGTACTCCAGCTCAGTTCTGCTGTAAAAAAGGCATAGGGACAGGGTTAGGATGCTGAGAGGCATTTACCTTAGGGAGATAAAACAGAGGGCATGAGGTGTCTCTGCAGGTGAAGGTGGAAGCAGGGAAGCCCACAGGGTGACTCACACCGTCTGCATTAGTCTTCAGAGAATTCCCATGTCTTTCCCAGTACACTGCATAATTCACCATTTTCTGAAGTCTCTTCACCAAGCTGGCCTTGTGGGAGCGCAGAGATGATCTTGGAAATACTCCAGGCTTTTCTCTTTTCTCATCACCAGCAGAAAACACAGTCCTCCCTGCAGACCCATCTGTCTGTGTAAGCAGAGAAGTAGGAGATACCCCAGGATACCAAGCCACATAGGCACCTTTTCCAAGCCAAAATTTTCAAGGGGCTTTTATGTTCATCTTATGAACATTTTATTACAGTTATCTGAGGTCCCTCCAATGCTAAGGAGGTGTGATCTGCAAGTTCAAGGGGTGCTCGCCCTCTTGCAGATTTAGCAATACCACCCAGAGAACTGACGCAGCAGCAGCAGCAGCAGCAGCAGCAGCAGCAGCAGCAGCTTTGGGGCCAGATACCTGGCTGCTCTGAGTTGGCAGGAAGCTTTTCAAACCAATGGGAAACCCCAGTTTACACCAGGTGGAGATGCAACTTTATCAGCTTTGGTGCTGTGTGGCAAGGTTTTGGTGGCAGGGGGGACTACATGTGTGACATGTATGAGGAGCTGCTATGTCCGCCATGTCTGACACGGTCAATGCCATCTGTCAAGACAGATCCACTTCTGGCCAAGGCTGAGCCCATCAGTGACAGCGGTAGCAGCTCCAGGATAAATACATTAAGTGGGAAGGGGGAAAAACCATTGCGCAACGGCAGCTGGAGAGAGGAGCAAGAACATGTGGGAGAAACAATGGTGCAGACACCAAGGTCTGTGAAGAAGCAGGAAGAGGTTCTCAAGGCACCAGATCAGAGATTCTCCTGCAGCCCATGGTACAGACAGTGCATGGTACAGTCCCCTGCAGCCCCTGGAGGTTCACACTGGAGCAGGTGCATCCACATGTAGACTGTGGAGGACCCCACACCAGGGCTGGTGGATGCCCAAAGGAGACAGTGACCCTGTGGGAAACCCATGCTGGAGCAGGATCTTGTCAGGAGCTCACAGGGAAAGAATTGCACCCTGTATAAGGGACTCCCACTGAAGGAGAGGAAGAGTGTGAGGAGTTCTCTCCCTGAGGAGGAAGGAGCAGCAGAGACAATGTGTGATGAACTGACCACAACCCTCATTCCCTGTCCCCTTGTGCAATTGAGGAGGTCACAAAAATCAGGAGTAAAGTTAAGGCCAGGAAAAAGGAAGGGGTTGGGGAAAGGTGTTCTAAGATTCAGTTTTATTTCTTATTACCCTCTTCTGATCTGATTGGTAATAAATCAAACTAATTTCCCCAAGTCTGTTTTGCCCATGACAGTAATCTGTGAGTGATCTCTCCCTGCCCTTATCTTGACCCACAAGCCCTTTGTTCTATTTTTTCTCCCCTGTCCAGCTGATGAGGAGAGTGATAGAGCAGCTTTGGTGAACACCTGCCATTCAGTCAGGGTCATCCCACCATGTCATTTTCTCAGGTTTTCTCCAGAAAATGCATCTATTATACTATTTAGGGGAAGCAGCTGAATACTTCTGCATGGACTGATGTTCTTTAGATGTTGGTACTGCTGCAGATCCCTCATCCTTGTAAGATCAAGCTGCTAAAAGAGATTTTACTCTGTATCTAGATCAGCAATATGTTTCCCTGGGGGAACCCCCATTCTTCCTGCTCTTACCCACGTAACTGTTTTCACCTCCAAGAACGAGCCACTGTTACCGCTCAGTAAGGACTGTCTTTAGTGGCCAGCTGGTCATTAGCATGGCTACGTGCCCTGCTTGTCCTCCTGCCACAGAGCTGACCTGCAGACAGAAGGTTTTATATTTAGCATGCAAATGTGATCAAGCCCAGGGGATTATGGATTCCATTCAGCATGCAATGCGAGGATGGCCTTAAATTATGGGATAGACCTACCCACTGGGACCATGAAGCTTGCACAGAATAGGGTCAGAAAGTGGCACTTATATAGCACCATCTTTGGCATTTATTTAAGAGAAGACAAATTCTTTTTCCAGGAAAACCAGAGGACAGACAGAAAGAACCCACGCTGCTGTACAAAGTACAGTAGGTAATACAACAGATTCCTTCTCAGATCTTTCCTCTAAGATATATAGATAAGGATGCTACCATAAAATGGTATTTGTGACTTCAAAAAGTAACCTGGATTTCCAGAGGGGTTTGGTTCTCTTTCATTTTGCATTAAAGCAGCAAGGAAAATACTGTTGCAACTGAAGTAGTCTTTCTTTGAGATTAATTTAGAAGTTACTGTTTACCCCAACTCTGTGGCACTGCCTGAAGTTTCCTGTTGTGGTTCAGCCAGAGAAACAGGGACTGTGGAGAGAACAAGAACTTTATGCTAGAAGACAAAGCGATGTAAAAGCAGAAGACCCAGAGAACTCATCATGGCTCGCTCTATGCTCTGTATCCAAGGGGAAAAACAACAACAACAACAACAACAGCAAATTTTAAAAGGCTGGGAACAGCACAGAGAAAGGAGCTGATCTGGTTGAAATAAGCCCATGTCGACATGACAGACCACCGGGTTGTGGTACACAGTGTAGGTAGTGATGGACCCAAAAGTCCCAAACTCTCAGCACCCTACCACACTCTCAGAAAAAATTAATTCCTTCCCAAAGCACAACACCACCCAAACCAACTGGAAGCAAAGATGCATAGATACAGGGACTAAAAATACAGCAGAGGTGTCCAGCTCTGGTGATCACTTGCTGGACAGAACACCTACCCAAAATTTCCATTGAGGCTAAAATCTGGCTTTGCACTGAGATCCTCCATTTAACAATATCTGCCAGAAACAGATAACAAGGCATTTTGACCCCTCTAGTGTGGGCATGGTGAGGACAAAAACACTAAAAAGACATTGACAATCACTCATAAACTGTGCGCAGAACAAGAAGGGAATGGGCAAAGCAGCCAGTATTTTCTAAGAGGTGATTCATCTGTATCAGGAGAGGGCCCATCAGGAAGCTGGGGAGGAGATATGTTGAGCTGCTATTGCTCATACTGCAGAGAAAGGTGCTAATTGTCTAAGATTTTTGTACTGCTGTCTTCTGTCCCAGAAAACTTTCTGAGGTTGTCTTAAGCATTAGGTTTCTTAAAGATGAAGGGAATACTGGGGAAAGGAATGATGACTAAAAAAATTTTGCTAAGGTCCATTGAGCAAAGCAGAACTAGGAAAAAGCAGCAACAAACTTCCTCTGCCTTCTACTTTCTCACTTAATAATTCCTACACATATAATATACAGAGCGAGGAAAACTGCAGTCCAAAGAAGATTAATCTGAATTATAATCATAGAATGGGTAAGGTTTTTCATTTTCTTTTTCCCTGAAAGGAACATGTGACATAATGATTCAAAAAAAAAAAAAAAAAAAAGCAACCAACAAAACCAACCAACAAGCTGAATCTGCTTTAGTCTGAAGAACAGAGAAGTGTCACTGCAAACTTGAGCAAGGAGGATATTATCTGGGGCACTGTAATAAAACCAGGTAACTTAATTGAAGCATAGCTTGGACCACTACAGGTATCCATGCCTGCAGCTCGCCACCCAGAACTGTCACATGTCTGAACCTACCAGCTCCAAAAGGTTATTCAGCAATTCTTCCTCTCTTTTCCCTTTGGTTTTAATTTCCGTGCTCCTCAGTTTTGCTTTGAGGGGCTTTCATTTCTCTCTCTATTGTTGTGTGCTGTGTGCTGCTTCGGAGGTTGTGAAAGGGCAGCTGGACTTGCCATTGCCCTTGGCGGGCAGGCAGGAAGCACGGTACTGCTGGTGCATCGGAATTAGTTTGCTTCCTGCAGTGGGATTTCTCCTTCTCCATGGCACATGGCAGCACACCCTGGCCCTTCTGTTTTCAGACAATCCCCAGCAATACACCCCACAGGTGCAATGCCTTCTCTGCTCGTGGTCTCTGGAGTGAGCAGAGATGCATCTCCTCCTCTGGGCAAGTCATGGGGCAGTGACAGCACCAGCCTGGGCTCTTCTCCTTTTAGGTGCCCATATTGCCTGCTCAGAGCCATATACATGAACTCTACAGCAATATAAACCTACCCTTTCCTGTTTACTGGTTAAAGGATGCTCTGCCTGGTGCTCCCTGTGCTTGGATAGCCCATAGAACCTGGTAGTGAACATACACATCACTGATCGCTCTCATCCTGGGGGAGATCACAACTGGATTTTCGGACTGAAGGCTGACTTCTCAACTTTTAAATAAGAACCACCTGCACAGACCATTTGAATTCTGTATACATGGACTTCTCTTCCCAGATTGAAATGCAGGTGTTTATTCCACCTTGCAGGTGTCAGCAAAGTCTTACAACTTGCACTCAGACAACACAAGGCAGTGGCTTTCACTTTTTTCTTCCTTTGTTATTAATGAGATAGCTTTCTCTCTGCGTATTGTGAGTGACAGGAGGTAGAGACCTGCCAATCAAAATGTTAAAAGGACATTGTCAATGTCACCCTTCATCCTCAGCTCTCCATCAGTTTAAACACAGAAACAATGTGGAAATTACAGTCCCATTATTTGCAAGGTGAGAACACAAGGTCTGCCCCTGCGTGCAGAAACATGAAAAAACTCCAGCTGCTGATTTTGTCTGGAAACTTCAGAGAATACAAACTATTTATAGACTTCTCATGACAGCTTATCTTTGTAAAATTACCATCTTGAGCATCCTCAGCCAACAAAAGGCCACATTTGCTCCCAGTTAAATCAGTGTTCAACTTCTTAACTTCTTCAGTGGAAGTGTTTGCTAATACTATATAACAACTTCTGAAGCAGTAAATATTTATTTGTAGGGAGAGTAAATGGGGAATCCTCATCCCTGAACATGTAGTTCAACATGTAGTTCAGTCTTTGAGGTTTCTTATGTTTTCTACATTAATGGTTAAACAGGTCATTTCTAATGTAGCCCCTTGTGATGTGCAGTAACACCAAATCCATTTTCACAGCTTCATAGACTTGGATACATGGAGAGAAGATACTCATGAAAAAAGAGTCAAAATCCATATTCAGTGTAATGCTCTGGAAACATATCACTTACGTGGCAGGCTCTGATTTTGGAGGAACCAATACACTCAAAGGCTTGGATTTTGTCCCAAACGCAGGGACTTATTTTAGGGCCATGACATTACAGGCCGTGTCATGCCCTCACAGGGAAAAAGAATAGGGGAGGGGAAGGGGAAGGGGAAGGGGAAGGAGAAGGAGAAGGGGAAGGGGAAGGAGCAAACGAAACAGCGGACAAAAGCCATGTGCATTCCCCTAAAAGAACAGCATCAGTAGAGGTTGACCCTGGCTGGATGGCAGGCACCCAGCAAAGCTTCTCTCTCACTCCTCTCCACGGCTGGACAGAAGAGAGAAAATATAACAAAGGATTTATGGCTTGAGACAAGGCCAGGAAAGATCACACCCCGAATACCATAATGGGCAAAACAGACTCAAATTAAAGATATTAATTGAATTTATTCATAACAAAATCAGAGCAGGATAATGAGAACTAAATACAGACCTTAAATATACCTTTCCCTCACCCCTCCCTCCTTCTCAGCTCTACCTTCCCCATCCCACCCAGCAGCACAGGGAGATGGGAAGTGGAGTTATGCTCAGTTTATCACCTGTTTTTTCTGCCCCTGCTCAGGAAGAGGAGTCCTTCCCCTGCTCCACCATGGGGTCCCTTCCAGTGGAGACAGTTGTCCGCAAACTTCTCCAATGTGAGCAATCCCACAGACATGGGTCACTCTTCCATGGGATGCAGTCCTTCAGACACAGCCTGCTCCAACAGGGGTCCCCCATGGGGTCACAAGTCCTACCAGGAAACCTGCTCCAGCGGGGGCTCCTCCCTCCATGGGCCTGCAGATCCCTGCCAGGACCCTGCTCCAGCACAGGCCTCCCACAGGGTCACAGCCTCCTCTCAGGCATCCACCTGCTCCGGTGGGTCTCCTCCACAGGCTGCAGGTGGATCTCTGTGTCCCCATGGACCTCCATGGGCTGCAGGGGCACAGCTGCTCCACCATGGTCTGCACCACAGGCTGCAGGGGAATCTCTGCTCCAGAGCCTGGACCACCTCCTGCCTCTCCTTTTGCACTGACTCCCCTTGGAGTCTGCAGAGTTGTTACTCTCACATTCTCACTCCACTCCTCTCTGGCTGCAATTGCTTCTGCAAACAACCTTTTTTTTTCCCTTCCTCTTAAATATGTTATCACAGAGGCATTACCACCATTCCTGACAGGCCCAGCCTTGGCCAGCAGAACATCCATCTTGGAGCCAGCTGGCATTGGCTCTGCTGGACACGGAGGAAGCTTCTGGCAGCTTCTCACAGAAGCCCCTCACTACAAAAACCTGGCCATTCAAGCGAAATACAGCATCTCATCACATGAAGGCTTCTACAAGTATGTTCAGAAGGAGCATCCCCCTCTTGATAGCAATTGCTGTTGTCACTACAAGATTGTGGCAATAGGACTACTGAGCCTTTGATTATTCTCAAGCAGTGTGCCAGATTAGACATAGCTCCCCAGAATGAAAGCTTGGGAGTGCCTGATTTAAGCACAGCTGAGGAGAACATTTTCTGTGCAGTTTTTGAGCAGTAAAGTAGAAAATGTGCAGCTCTACCATTATGTGTTCTGGCTCGGTCATACAGATACTCCTCTTTTTCAGGCTATGCTGAGCAGTTGCTTCCATGTTGGCATTCAGGAGACAAAATTGTCCTCGTAATGAGTCCTGGCTTTGCATAGTTGTGATGCTGCTGTGTTTCTGTGTTCAATTTACACCCCAGAGTGGGTTTTGCAGCCAGTCCTATTATTCCCATTACCTTCCAACCCAGCTGTCAGCAGGATCTACTACTTTTTGGGGCATACACAGAATTTCTCAGCTGCCAGCCTGAGTTACCATGTACTATGGCCATGAGTACCCAAGATGGCTGAAGTTACCTGTGAGGTAGCAGCTTTAGTATATGAAACATTATTTAAAGCAATTTTATTTTTCTAAGCATCTACACTGTTCAGGTCCTGTGAGTCTCAGAGAAGTATAATCATGACCTTCTTCACAGATAAGTCAAGCCCTGTTTGACTCTTGAAAACGAATTCCTCACACAAATAGAGTCTTTTCTGTCCTGCTGCTGTACACTCAAACCTGCGGAGCTAGTGCCCTCCAGGACCACAGGCAGGATCCTGTCAGAATCACCCTTGTTCCTGTGGAGTTTAGTTTATTGGCTTTTTCATGAAGAAGAGGCATGGCCTTTTTTGGGGTTTTTTTACATTTTTATTCTAATTTTTTAGAGTTGCCTCTTTAAAATGGTGATTCAAGATGTCACCTTCCTGCAGGTGTGAGTTGGTAAACAGTTCATCTCTGCTTTAGCCCTGGAAAGCTCTTAAGACCATTCTTCCTTTTTCTCCCTGACCCTCATATTCCCCCTAAAGGGATTTCAGGCCATTTTCTGCTCTCTCACCAGCCAAAGGTGTTGTACAATGTGGTGCTGTTTATTGTCGGGCAGTATCTTCCCTCTGTTTGATGTCTCTTACCTGCCCAAGCTTTTATGGTTTTTTGTCTTTGATGAATGACCAGCACAAAGCATGGGCATCATTCTAAGTGAAAGCTGGAAAGAATTTGAACAAGTTATTTGGGTTGCAGCAAAGGATACAGATGTTGAAAACAAGCATCTGACCAAACATCTAGGGATTTTCACTGCTTTGCACCCTGCTTTCTGTCAGAACCCAGCTGCACTTCCTCGGAAATAAAAAGGTGCACTGGAAAAACACAGCACCCTGACTTTCCACAATGACAAACAGAACAAATGGCATCAGCAGTTAGGTTAAATTGATCTCTATGTCAAGGACTTTCATAGCCTGTGTAAACGATATCTCCTCCAGCAGCAGGACAATGCTCCTCTGAACTGTACTGTGGTGCTAGTATTACTGATAGCAACATTGCAGTTGATGGTCAGTCTCAGAGAATTTTCACTGCACACAGTTCCTCTGCAAGAAGCCCTTCACCAAAGAAAAAGCATGTTAGAAGAATTGTACCACCAAAGCAAACACTGTCAGCTTATTTCATGACATCTTTGTGGTTTTAGGCAGCAGCTGCTAGCTTTTATAGGATCCTGATTGGTGTGGCACAATTGTCCTTTCATTCACACCATAAATGGACTCTAGAAGAATTTGGACTGAGTAAACCCAGCCTGACCACTGCATGCCCCTTCCAATCCAAACCTTTCTGTGATTCTTATTCTGCTCAACTCAGAGAGCATTTCAAAGAGGAAATAAAGCAGGAGTGATGAAGGAAATGCAAGGATTGGGTGGTCTGGATATATCTCAGATGGAGAGAACCATAATGCTCTGAGTTTCAATTAAACTGCAATGGAGGAGATTTTCTCACATTATTTCTTCAATGAAGTCACAAGTACTCACTTCTGGGCACTGGAAACACAAGTGGAAATATGTATCATCTCACCTCCACTTCTCCTGTGCCTATCACCTTTTTGGATTCTCAAGGAGAGACACAAAAAGCAGTACATCATCCTGGCAAGACAAACAAAGCACAAAGGAATATTTTGCTCCAATACCGCGCATGGATTACTACTTTTCTTACACTGAGCTTTCATATGGTTTTTCACCTAACAGAACCTTGTGGGAGAAGCCCATGTGGACGATACATGTAGATCCAAGCCTGACCAGAATTTTGGGTCAGGGAGTCAAATTCACATTAGTTTTGTTGGGAAAAGCTCTGATCCAGAGTTTCTGGCAGTTTTGGTTAGTCTATGGTGTCCATAGCCTCTTCTCCTCATATTTGCTATTTCCACTTCTGAATACGCCATGCTACAGCATATTCCTCCTCAGCTTATAGTAAAGAACAATGAACACTATCCGCTTCCTCAAAAAGCATTAGAGGCACGAAGAGAAAAAGTACTTCCTTTAAAGTTAGATAGCTACAGGTTAAACAAGGCAGATATGTACATGTGATCCAGACATCCTTTACTTTTTTGGGTCAAAACAAAACAAAACAATGCTCAAGTACTTTTAGAGCTCTGTAAAAGCTCAAAACTTTGATTTTTTCCAATTCCATCAAATGGTCTAATACAAGGTATTATCTTCTTCCTATAAATCCTGCCTTAATGTGTGGGTGTCTGACACCGTGGAGATGATGTGTGGAGATCTTTAGTAGGTGAGACAGGGATCCTCTGTGGAGCAGAAAAACATAGCTCCTGGTGAATTTTCAGTGGCACCAAATAGCCTTCAAGCAGTCTGGGAACAACACAGCCCCTCCTGGTTTCCATGACAGCTCTAGCACAACCACAGAAAAAACCAAGACCTTACACTTCTTCTAGACATTCTGGGATTAATTCTTCATTGCTTGGCACCAGAAATGGTCTTTTACAGCAAGACAAAGTAAGACAGCCCCATATACACTGTGTCTGTGGTTCTGAAAGACAGTCTTGCCCTGACTTATAAAGAAAACAAGTTGAGCCTAGAGAAAATCGAGAGTGAAAACACACAGTATAGAATATGCACTGGAGGTTGATGGGCCATGTCCCTGCTCGTTTATACACTGAGAAAGAAACGCAGAATGAGTTTGTGCTTTTACCATGAGTAACTACTGCTCATGGTGATGAATTTTATTGCCTCCACTCTGACCAGCTTCTTGTAAAGCTGGGGGCTCATTGTGAAAGAAACCTAGATCAAGCTGCTAAAAT
The DNA here is from genome assembly GCF_965178545.1 of Coloeus monedula. Classification (NCBI taxonomy): domain Eukaryota; kingdom Metazoa; phylum Chordata; class Aves; order Passeriformes; family Corvidae; genus Coloeus; species Coloeus monedula. Next base: position 31,591,112 of record NC_138782.1, on the reverse strand, counting down.
GTGAGACAGTTTATGGGCAATTCAGAGTCTATCTAGACTGAATATTCATGATCTAGCTGGACAATTTCACATTCATGCTTAGATAATGCAGATTTATGCTCACACACAACAATGATTTGTGAATATTTATAGGTGAACACCTGGACAGTATTTCAGACAACCCTGAATATTTATAATTACATCTGAAAGAAAGAGAAAGGCTCTACCTGAAGTCTAAACCACAGACAAAGAGAAAGGCTCTACCTGATGTCTAAACTACAGATACAATAATCTAATCCTCTATATCTATTGCACCTTAATGACAATATGTACCAGCCAAAAACAAGATAAAGGAAAACATTACAGATAGGGATGGGATCATTCAAAGGATCAGGAAAGAGACAGGAAGCTTTTCTGAGCTGCTACAAAAATTCCCACTGGTTTAGTCTTCTGATGGAAGGTTTCTGGTGCAGCACCTTTTCTGTATGAAAATATCCTGGCTTTTTGGGCGGTCGGGTTTGGGGGTTTTGTTGTTGTTGTCATTGTTGCTGTTGTTTTTTTTTTTTTCTAAAAACTTTTTAATTTGTAGTCATATAAAAAGATTGAAATATTTATTGTGAGGAAAAAATGTATGCAGCTGAATGTGTGTGCCCACAGCTGTGTCCATGTGTAAAGGGTCTTCTTTGCCAAGCTAGCCTGCGTCTTCAAGGTTCATGTTTAAGTCCATGCTGCACCAATTCAGATCCATTGTGCATGGTCCTCATGGAGATGCTTCCAAAGCCAGGTGAGATGAGTTCAAATCATCACCTGAGGCATGTACAAGTCCTAAGAACCTTGGTGTACCTTGCGACAGGATAAAGATTCAAAGCAGAGATACAGATCGGGATTCCAGGAATGAAAAGGTGGCAGCAGAGAGGCCCAGGTCTGGGGAAGGACAACTGCTAGATTCAGGTCTGCCCATTCATGTGAATTGTCCTCTTAGGAGGCAAGACGAACCTGACACTGGAGCTCTCTCTAAGGGAAGGAAGAGCTTCTTGCTGGGGATTTACCAGGGCAGGAGGAAGACAGATCACCATCTAGTAGGTGTGTCAGCAACCAGTTACTCTATCTCTGATGACAAGGCTCTTGCCAGTCAGAATGCCAACTTCTAAATAACTCTGTATTCAAACTCAAAAACTGATCATAATCTCCTCATTCATAAGATCACCAAAATCTTCCTCTCTGCTATTTCCACTGCTGTTCATCTCATTAATGCAGGATTAATTAAACTCTCTCTCTCCTTGTTCACTGGGAACAAAAGAAGCAGTGATGACCTACTTCAGCAGCTCACTATCAGCCAGAGCACAGATCCTGGGCTGGGTCCAGTCACATTTGGCCATGCTCTGTCACATTTCATCCTGCCTTAGAGAGGGACACAACATATCGGGCAGCAGAACTAAAGTAAATGACATCACCCTTTCCTTGATGCTCCTCAACAAGTGTTTTCTACAGCCTGGTATTGTCTGGGCTAAGCTGCATAGCAGGCTCTTTGACCTAAATTCATTGAGACAGCTGAAAATTATAGCAGTTGAAAATAAAAGCATCTCCAGGCCAGTAAATAGCCCGCTTCTTCCCATTTCTTCAAATTATCTCAGCATCTGGCACTTTTCACCTGATACCACCTCCCTGTGAGAGGAAAATCCAGCTATCTGCTGGGATGATTAAATGGATGGCATGCAGCAGTCAGATGTCAACACTGGGTGCTTGTTTCTGTCCCAGGCAGAGATCAGTTGCCTCGGCTGCCCTCTGCTCTTTCCTCAGATTTGAATTCTCATGCTCCCTACTCACTCTGGTTTTGCCTCTGCTTGCAATGAAATCCAGCAGCCTGAAGAACTGCCTGTGCAAGCATCTGTTCTCAGTTCATGTTGAACAAACAGCCTTTATGAGACCTGCTCAAGTGGGTGGTGCCCGTACAGTGGGCTGTGGCTGTCTCTGAAGGCTAAAAGTGAACAGGTGAACAGCTCTGTCTTCCTCTGCTCCAAAATTAGTTCCTCTTGGCAGCAGCTGGAAATGAAGCAGCTCTTGGTGCTGGTGCAGCACCACGTGCTGGTGCAGCTGGGTCTCTCCTGATGACACTGCACAGCCATTCCCCACACAGCACTGATACAGGACAGACAACACCAAATTTTATCCAGAGCATAGCATGTGAACTCTAAAGGATTAAACAACTGCAAACAAATGAAGCAAAGCTTTATAACTTCAAAACTGCCTGATTTTTTTAAAAACAACCTTATGCTTACAAGGATTTGTTTCACAATGCCTGATTAATCATCTTTGGATGTAAAGGACAACTTGATGAATGTTACCTTTTCCGTCCTCTCTTGTTTTTACCTTTGTTGTACTTTGCATGATGAGAAATGGAAGAATTTCTGTATCAGACGACTGCCTTTTGTTCAGTTTCTAGCAACAACCACCCAAAACATCAGAGGAAATGTAATGTCCTTTCCCCACTCCTTAATTTCTGAATTCCCATTAGACATGCTATTCTTTTTTTTTTCCAGGAAACTTTCTTTCCAAGCCCATTTTAACTTTAAAAAAGGAAAACACAAACCACAGTATAGAAAAGGTGAAATTACAGAGACATTTGGTTACCAGTAGTCTCATCCTTTCTTTGAATTCATATGTATATTTCTAATACCTTAGGGCCAGGACTGTCTCTGTGCCTCAGTATAGCATCTGCAGCAGTGAAACCTCAGATAAGAACAGAAGTTGTTCATTGATAAATGATTAATAAGCAGTGGAGGCTACCTCCAACTGAGTTTAAATCTGTCAAACAATTTTTCACTGATGTCTCTCCCCTTTGAACCCTATTGCCAGTATATCCTGAGGCTGTTAATTCCATGGGTCTGTCACATACTGTGAAATAAAAGTGGCTGCTTTCAACAACTGCTTCCATAAGTGCTGCCCTTTAGGTTTACTGTGTGTCTTCAGTGCTTCCTGCTATGGGAAGTGATTCCTGCTTACAATGGGAGGGTTTACATTGCATCTGTCAAGGTCCTTCCACTGACACCTTGCAAACACTGTCTCCACACGATGACTCAGGGACAAGCCTTCAGCTGGACACACAGTCCAGAGCTTGGTGGGAACCCCCTGAGGAAGTGCTGTGTTTGTGCAGTGCTGTGTGCCAGCCGCGAGTGCGAAACACAACATCCACCAGCTGTGCTTAAATCCCAAGAGTCTGCAAGAGGCAGCTCTTCCTTTTTGCTGCTCTTCTTATGTGCATCTGAAATTCAAAAAATTTGCAATAGTACTGCAATTATCTCAATATCTTTAGAAATAAGTGCAAGGGACGAGAAGGGTGAATTCTCATGCATGCTCTTCTCTTTCCAAGCCCACAACATACAAGTTTGCACCACCTCTCAGGATTCCTGAAGACCAAAGGAAGAGCTCATTATCTCCATATTTAACAGGAAAGCCTGCAGAAATAAGTGTCAACCTGCAACATAATTCTGGTCACAGCAGCTGCCAGCTTTCACAGTAGCAGCTGCATTTACCTCTGGCAGATAAAGGCATGGAGAGACAGAACCACCCTGGCTCAAAGCAGGACACACCATCCCTGCACCTGCTGCCTCTGAAAGCAGCAGCAATTCCAGTGTGCATTTGACCAAGAGTAGCAGTGTCTGTTAGCCATCAGCTACTGGGCTCCTGCCTCAATCTCCACAATCCCATTTTGTCTCAGTTCCAGCATGGCTCTGCTGGAATAGTAACCAACCACGTCACCTGAAGCGGGAGGAACTTTAGAGCATTTCTCTTCCTCTGACATCTGAAATAAAACAGGCCCAAAGGCGTATACTAATGAATGTCCTCACTGCATCTGTCTGGAAATGCTTCAGTGCAATCGGCTTTTCAGTGGAAAACACTGGTTTGATAAAACCACTACTCTGCTTGGGACAAGCTTGAATTCAGCAAAGTACTGGGCTGGAAACATTTTTGAAATCTGGAATTACAGAGTCTTGGAGATGAAGAGAAGGAAGGATGGAGAAGGCACAATTATCATCCTATTGACTTCATGTGGCCAACTCTATTCTGTGGATGAAAGTCTTTGCCCTGGGATACTTCTAGGACTCATTGGGGGGACAGTGGCAGTGCTGATGATGGTATTAGAACATTCTGAAAAGAGAATTCAGCCTCCAGCTCTGCCAACACGCTCTTTGAGCATTAAATTCATGCACGCACCAGGAAGGAGTTAGAGCAACATATTTACTCACAGACTCTTATTAAAAATGCCACACAGGGCTTAAATAACACATTTCTTTTGGCAATATTACACCACAGCTGCAGCAAAATCTGGTTTTCTACAACATTCTAGGGCCAAATTCTGCAGTAGGTTGCACCCAGATGCATCTGCAGGGTGTTTCATTCAGCTCAAGCCAGTATTTATAGTGACACAAAGCAGAGCAGACTATGCCCTTAAGGTTCACCAGATATCCTTTCTCTTCCACAGTTTTTCTATTTAGCTTGTCAGTAACAGAGGAAAACAATAAAAGTCTCATATTGCTCCAGCCAGATGGTGATTCCATTTCCTCCTGTCTAGCTGGCTGCATGGTGAGCTGAACTTGTGCCTGAATGAGTCTGTAGCTGTGTCTTTTCTTCTCTATCTTCTACCACGCTCCTTTCTGCCCTATGTACTCTGGTACAGACAAGTGGTTTTGAAGAGGGGTTCTGGAAGCTGTAGGCACAGTGGGGCCAATCCTCTTCCCAGGGGCAGGATCCGCTGGGAGCACAGGAGGATCATGACCTGACATCTAATATTTTTAAGTTTTCTCACTGAGATACCCAGCTGGGACAGATCTCTGCTTCTTTAGCTCCTTGATCTGGTCTGCCTGGAGGACCAACAGGAATTCAGGAAGGGAAAAAAGGGATGCTAGGGAGAGAAAACAAGATGCAGGTTGATCATTTTATCCACGTTGTCTGGGTACCATCAGAATACATTAACTCCTTCATTTATCACAGCACTATCATTAGAAATCTCAATTATTTGTGAATGCCACACAGGCAAAATGTTCAATTAGCTACTTTGTTGCATTTATCACTTCTCAGAAGCAAGGAAAGACTAGAGGCACCCATGCGGGGCCCCATTATTTTTTATAGAAATGTGTGGAGAGTGAGAGAATCTGTGATAAATGTCCCCATCATTGCACAGAGATAAAGGTCAGACACCCCCACAGCATTCATATATCTTATGGCTTTCATAGGTAGCACATGCCTGCCAACTGCAGCCTTCTGTGCTAGTGACAGGAGAACATTATGTGATGCCTCGGGACCAACGTGCAGAAACAGATCAGGCATTTTCCATCTCCCCTCAGGGGCTGATGCTGGTCCAGCATGACAGGATAAGTAAGTGGGGCTGGAAAGCAGTTCAGAAGTTACCATCAGAAACCTTTTACAGACAGGTTCTCTCAGCCTTTCAGGAAATCTGTCTGACACTGCAGGTGCCATTTTACTTTACATTATAAAAATCAGTTGGGCATGGGCTGGATGATATTAGGAGTGAAAAGAGCTGTGTTTCCCCTTTGCCTTGAAGTCACACAACCTACTGCTGTAAAGCCAGTAGCCATGGATGAGCCTGACCAACATTCCCATGTGACCCAGAACAGGCGCAGCAAGGAAGACAACATGCGGATGCCACACCAGCTCCTGCAGAGGCACAGCACCATGATGCACCATGATGAGAGACAGGTTTGCTTCAATTCCAGAGCCTTTCCCCTGCTTTCCATCCAGAGGCAGCAGGCATTGCAAGCAGAAGGGATTTGTCTAACCATTTATATTACACCTGTCTGTTGAGAATAAGACACAAGGTCACTTCTCATCATGGAAACACATGTCTCTGGCTGGACTGAAGTTATCATCTCATATAAATTACAGCCATTGAGTGACTTCAGATTATGACAGATTACCTCAGGGCGAGACCAGCTGGACTACAACCTAGTTTGGGTAGATATTTGGCATTCAAGGCTCAATGAGAAGCACAGGCAACATTCTTTCCAACACTTAAAATCAATCAGCATGCTCATTTTGGATCACCAGAGCTTCCTAGCAGTCTAATTGCATGAGTTCCCTGGAGTGCCACATCCAAGGCTAACAGGTACCAAATAGTTGTTTGGATTCCCCCAGGGACCCAATTCATCAAGTGTCCTTCTCTCCAACATGCAGAGAGAGGAGAGAGAGACAGAGTTCATGTTCTATTTCTGAGACACTTCCTTACCAAGGGGGCCTTCCAAGTGTCAGACCCTTCCCCAGCACTGTTCATGCATTAATTCAAACTGGTTTTAATTAAAAAATGAATATGTCTAAGGTGATGGCATTAGAAATTCAGCTGTGGTTATTTAAGAACTGCTTAGGTTTTTCTTAAGCACTGGTCACCCACACACATCTCTGAGGTGTTTGTAAATGACTCACATTCATGTAGCACCCAAAGGCCTTTGTGGTGCCAGCAATCCTGTTTCCACTGAGGCACTGAAATCTAACAGTCAGGGAAAGGATTTCTGCATAGCAATGATATGCCCTGCTCAGGATGCTGCTGGGTATCTGAGACTTTCTACAATGTGCTTCACTGCCAGTCGTCCTGGCTGGTTGCTTTTATAAAGTTCTGGCATTCATAAATCTGTGTAGTATCTTCATTTCAGGAGTGGCCTTCATAGAAGTTTGCAGAGAAGAAAGAAGAGAGCTGAGGTGGTTGAGCTGAGAACACACAAAAAATAAGAAGCATTTAATGATTGTTTCAGATGGAAAAATTAGTGCAAAGCATTACAAGAACATGCACAGGGCAAAATGGGTTACATTTTGACTTATCAGTCATTTCTACATTTCTTTTTTTTTTGCCCTTTTTAAACCACACACAGCCTCAGAGCAAAGCCATCAAAAGCATGTGATTTCTGTAACAAACATATTAAATGGAGGGAGATGTTCTGGCTCACAAACCCCAATTACCTCTAATATTAGACCGCCCATAAAACATACAGTCTCCCTTGCTTTCCCCAACCGATAAACATTATCAGACAGGGATATAAATATAACTCATTAGTTTGTTGACACTCAATGGCTAATCTATATATGTAATGCCATCCTGCCATTATTGGCATTTTGTTAACGGCACAGTATCATTAAGCAGTAATGTTTTACTTCTATTAATATCATTTGGGCTGGTCATTAATAACTATGCCAGAGTGACTGCAGCATCATCTGTAGGCTATAGATCAGCACACAATATATTCCTCACCATATTTTCGGCATCCTCCATGGTCAAAATTCTTCCAACTCCAGCTGTCGCTTTAGGAGACAAACCTACCCCAAAACTTGCCTCTTTGTTTCCCAAAACCCATGATGCCAAAATCCAAATGTAGTGACAGGTTACCTCTGTTCAGTGGCTTGGTGATGTGCTGTACCACAGTCAGATGCATGCAGGAAATAGCTGAATGGCTGGACACGGTGCCACTGTACAGAGGATTTTTCACTATGGCATGGCAACAGGGCAGGAGTTCACCAATTCTCCAAGGGTATCTTGGCTGCAACATTCTTAGTCTCTTGGTGGCCTCTGAAATGTTTCATCAGTTTTTCCCTGACTCCTCTTTCCTGTTTGTCTCTTGGTGAATTCACATTTTCTTTTGAAATATCCCTCATTTAGGAAATCTGGGTTTTGCCCCATGTTGCGTTAATGCTGAACAAAAGTCAAAAAGGTGGGCTGGCAACATACTTTGCTCCTGTCACAAGTCAGATTGCAGAAGATCAACTTCTAAGTACAAGACACCTTCCCCTCTTTAAGTGGTCCAACCCTTTATTTTCTTTGCTCCAATCCCATTATTTGTCAGATCGGTCAGGGTAAATTTGGAGATTGCTGCAAAGGCCTGAGGAAAGTATACTTGATTGTGAATCCTCCACTAAATGCAGGAGCTGATGAAACATCCACCTGGGTTTGAACTTTCAGGAGCAAATCATAGAATCATAGAATCATAAAATCATAAACCGGTTTGGGTTGGAAGGGACACCTCGCACTAGACCTGTTTGCTCAAAGTTCCATCCAAATTTACCAAGAGGCTACTTACTGCAGTCCCTGGCCTCAGGCTCATCTGTGCCCAAGTGCTGTGCCAGGGCTGTGCAGGAGCTGGGATCAGGGACAGCACAGCCAGGAAGCCCACTCTGCTGCAAACAGAACAGTCATTTGAGATCCTTTCTCAATGTCCAGCAGGAAGATCAAATAAAAGGCTGAGAGCAAAAGAGGATCACCCCCACAGTAACACTGCAAATTATGGGAACACAGATTAAATGCAATTGCCTGCTAACCATCAGCTCTTTAATTACATGTGCTGGGTAGGGTACAAAATGCTGATATCAGTTATCACACTGAGCCCAGTGAGTAATTCCTGACCTATACCAGCCTAAATTGAACAAATTTCAGGCTTATTTTACTTTTTTCCCTGGGGAAGAAACAGGCACCAAAAAGGAACAAATGCTTTTTTGGGCACATGAGCTTGATCAGAAAAGACTCCAGGCAGCATCTTCTCACAATGCCCATCCCTAGCCAAGTGGGGGAGAGAGAGAGAACCAAGCACTGACCACCTGACAGTGCCTGTGGGTGCTGTGGGTTTAACATCCCAGGCCCCAGCTCCAGGGATGATACTTTACTATCTCTGCCTGTCTCATGGTGACTGTTAAACCCACCAGCTCTAATGACTTTGTCAAATCTAACACATAACTGCAGTTACTGCAGCCAGTAATTACATGGTGTTCTCCAGTAATTCCCTCACAGCAGTTCTGTAGAGGAGTAGGTTTGCATAGTATTTGTGCTCAGCAGCTGAAAAAGACATTATCCAGTCATTTAGGTCTACTTTTTCTCAATGCCGTGTGTGTGGGAGATTATAAAATAGCTTTTGTTTTTTAAAAAAGCTTCTTTTTAATCAAAATGTCATAGCTTTGTATGCCAAGCTGAAGGAATAACTCTTCAGCTCAAGCTGTAGAAAGTTGTGCTTTGGCATTTGCTTTAAAGCCCTTTGCTCTGCAAGACAGAATGGGATGCCATAAAGAAATAATTTTCTGTGCCTGAAAGCCAGACATTCTAGCTGACATGAAGCAAAAACTGCAAGAATTAAATAAAATGGCCAAAAAGCAGAGATGGTATTTTCAAAATTGGTGGCTTTTCCCACAGGAAAACATAATCCTGATGGAGACAGACCATACACAACAACAGGTTTGGTGAAGTCTAGAGTGCATCAGAAGACCCTAAAACAGTCCAGTCTGTCTATGAAAAAAAAAGATTGCCTGAAGTTGGAGGGGGTATTGTCATATAGCTCCAGCCACTGAACCTGCACAGGCTTCCTGTGAGAGCAGGGAGTGTTCTGGAGGTTTCTTCTCCAGTCTAAGACAGTCTACTCTTACTTGCCCCTCTTCCTCTGAAACAGGTCTGAAAACCTCTCTCTATAAGCAGAACAGCTGATCCTGATTATGGGAAGATCAGACATTTCTCTTCTCTGCTTTATCTCTTCAGAGCCTTTTATAAACATTAAGCAGGGAAATGAAGTGGCCAAACTAGCCAACAAAAAGAGCAGTCATTATCTTTGCAGGTGTCCAAGGTGGCACAGCCCTGAAATGATTGAATGGTTAATGGCATTTCTGGACTCGGTGGTTTTCTTCTCACCAATGCAAAAGCAAATGGCTTTAGAGCACCCAAACACTCATTTGCATGATGCAGAGGACTTAGGAGCTCCTTTTCCTTCAGCTGGCATTGCTGCCATCTGATTGGCACACCACATCATTTATTTACTTTATTGATAGAACCTCATTAGGTATAATTGCTGAAGCATCTTAAATAATTCTAAATACAGGAATTGATTTGGGGATTAAATGGAATATGATAATTGTGTAATTGAACAAAGTAGCTGGAGTCCTCACCCAGCTAAGTGGATTTCGTGATTGTGGCTGATTGCATCAGAATATAAATCAGTCTGATTTGCATGGCTGACATCAGCTCCCCTCCTCCTCTCTAGAGCTGGCTTTAAGTAGGTCACATCCTGCAGATCAGAGAAAGGGAGCAGAGAGCTTGGAGAGAAACCCCTTGGATTTGGTGCTAGATGATGGATCACTCCATGGTCTCTGCTCAGGGGAAACTATGTTCCTCTTGGGGGTGGGTGCTTTTCCTAGGGGTTTTGGGTATTCTGTCACCAGCCAGGAGCTGTTCAAGTCCTGATTGTTTCTGGGGGAATTTCTGATGCTGCTTCTTTAATTCTTAAATCCCCCAATAGTTTTGGCCATGGTTTCCTGGGAGATCTCTCTCAAGATAACCCTATCAAGGGTAACTTTCAGCAGAAGTGATGAAATTTAAGCAACTTCACCCCAAGGGAAATTGAGCAGTTATTTAAACACTTGGTGAAAGAATCTCTGTCTCTAGGATGTGCTTCTAGCCCCAGCTGAATTAATCCTCAGTTTGGATCTGTCACCCTCCTTGTTTTGTTGGAGGATTCCAATTTTCCAGTGGGAGTTGTCCAAAGCAGCTGGCTGAGGCTGGAGGAGGGCTCTTCAGGAGGATTAGTTCTGTGGCCATACGCCAGTGTAATTAAGAAGGCTGGAAAATGTGCAGTCCTTACAAGTAGCTCTACATGAGCTACAGGTGCCCTGTGGATTTTTTTTAAATTAAGAAAAAACATATGTGGTTCTAAAACGGGAGCTTTACATTGTCAACATCACGATTCATATTTTATAAATAATAGCACACGCACATCAACATTTAGAAAAGCATCATTCGCAAAAGTTTTCTTTTTCATTTCATCTGTGTGTTTGTGTGTGTCTATGTGTGCAATTTAAGCTCCAGCTATTGGTTCACTACCTCTTCGTGAGAGTTTATAACATTCCACATAAATGTTTATAACCACATTACTTCATGACTGCGTTGGCTGTTAATTGTTTGTTAACATTATAAAATCAGTTATATCAATTGTGTACCTGCATTAGAAGTACCATGAGGAACAGAATGTCACCTCTATAAATAAGTTGTTTCTAATATTAAGAATGGCACTAAATTCTACTAACATTATTAATTATGTGCATGTATATCACTTTGTTGCCAATGAAGCAAAACATTTAGAGAAAGATGGAAGTTTCTTGTGTTTGATCAATCAATCTGAACATATCATCACTCATTCCTAGGTCTTTTTGAAGGGAATATTGTCCTTCTTTCCCACCCAAAGTGGCCTGATTGACATTGATTGCTCCAGTGCAATGAAAATGCTAATCAAAGGAAATGAAAAGAAGTCTGAGGCTTTGACATGCTTGTCTCTCCTTGAAACATTTCTGCTTCTCTTTGCATTCACACTTGTTTGCTGTCCAGCGCATGCCAAAGTTGCACTAGCAGAATGAAGACACCCTCCTAAGAACACCAGACCTGGTTTCAAATTAAAGGAAGGACCTGTTGTCCTTCAGACTGAGGCGTCTTTCTCTACACAAGGAAGGATGTTAAGTTCCCTGGGCTGCTCCCTGGCATTTGAAGCTGGAAGTCAGCAAAAGTTCAAAAATATACTCCTGCAAAACTAATCAATTACAAAATTTCAATCAGGCTGAAAACAGGGAAGTGTGTATGTGTGTAAATTAGAAAAGAAAAAAAATCCTTATTTTGGGGCATCTAATAGGTATTTCACTTTTTTAGGCTACACTTTATTTTTGACTTTGAAACAAAAAGAAGAGGAAATGATAGCTAATTGGAGATGTCCTGCTGAGCCAGAAGAAGGATTCGTATCAGCAGGGATTCTCACCATGTTTACCTCTGGCATGGGCACGGGTAACCTACCCATATTTACAGCATAAGAAGAGAATGAGCTTTGTGATAGGTACACAAAAAGAAAGTTGGAGTAGCTGAGGCCTCACCTTGCACTTCACAACCTGCTTACCTTCAGTGAGGATTTCTGTCAGCAAGGAGCATCAATTTACACTTAGTGAAGGCACCAGTCATTTGTTTCCAGCCATCACTAAGCTTAGAAACCATTTTGAAATTTAGGGAAAGTTTCTTCCTGCTAGGCAGGCCACCTCTCAGTGCTTCTTAACATCTTGGAACATATATATATATATGCAATAGCCTATAATGTTCCTATAGCACATTTTTATTCACATGCTGAATTCCACAGATAACCTTCTTGACTTGAAGTCTATCAAAACTAGTTTTTTTGATTATTTGTTTTGAGGGATAAAATTTAATGTCAAGAAAATCAGTATATTTAGTCCATATATTTTAGTATATTCACTGAAGGTACCATTTCTAGGTTTAATCAAGGATAAACATTTGGAAGGGAAGGCAGAACGGTAAATAAACGCAGAAACATACGTCCATTGTCATATTTTCTGTGGTACCTACCCAATTAATTCCAAACATGATTTATTACCCATTTTATGTGTTGTGGGACACTGTAGAGCAGCTAGTATCACCTGTATCATACTTTCAACTCATACTGGTATGAGTGCTCACATAAAGGTATAGCAAAATAAGGTTTAAAGGCATTCCAGATTTCTCATGTCAGTCTGTGGTACACAGAACCATTGTGAGCAAAAGCTTAAGGACTGGTGAAGTTCAGCTGACTGTATACTGATGCTGATGTTATATCCAAGCCTTTGGTTACTGTAAATTCTACAGTTTGAAAATAAAAGGACAACTACTCTGGCTTACTGACAGATCTCCATGATTCCACTGGATGAGGATGAACACTTGTATCTGAAGGGCCTAACTGACCATTTGCAATTTTTGTGACATTTTCTAGGCTAAGGACCTGGACCAAAATGAGGAGTTCAGTTTCATGCTGCATTTTCTTTAGAATATGCACCAAGAATAAGGGATGATGTTTATAAAGGCTAAAAGACCAAAAGGACTTTGTTATTGTTCTCTGCCTTCAAGTAAAACTTAAATCTAATTTCCACCTTCACTTAAAACATATTGGTGGTCAGATGTTTAATATGGGCAAACCTTAGAAGTCCCTTGATGGATTAAATGCCCTGTATTTAAGGCTGTTGGACTTGAAGATCCCGCAAGAAATTAGCATTTTTAACCTTTTACTTTCAAAGCCTCAGCACTAAGTCACATAGCCAAAAGAGCATTAGCAAAATGAAGATCAGTGTAGGTCCCTTCCTATCTGCTCACAGGAGCAGTTCCTGTATAGCCCTGGTAAAGGCTTTGCTAATGCATTAGACACTAGAGGCATTACAGAAGCTTTAATGATGGTTGAACTGTTGACACCAGCCTAAATGACCTAAGGATAAAATAAAACAGAGTTTAAACACCCAAATCAGGAGGCAGGTAAAACACCAAGATGCAGGAAGATTGAAACTGCATACAGAAGGTTGTACTAACTTTTCTGAAAGACCTAACTTGCTTTGGTCATTTAGGGAAAGAGCAAGAAATCGTGCAGCTTTCTGTTGATCCATGGGATGTAGTTTTGAGCTAACGCCTTAATGCAGCCATTCATGTGCTACATCTCAAAAAAGCAAGCATTCTCATACCATGCCAGCTGTCATTATCGAGGTCTGTGAGCCTACAGCATGCATTCAGATTAAGGCTTTAGACAACTGGAGTTTAAAAGGCTGGTTTATGATCACAGTCAGGTTACTGATGCAACTAGAGTACTGAAAATAAATGGCTAAAGATGTATTGTTGCTCCACCTACAAAGATCCATGGGCTACTTTGAAGGCAGATGAGATGTGAGCACATCTCAGAAATACACAGCAACTCCTTTCATGCTTACATATTTCCAAGGCAGCCCCATGCCACTGTTCGAGCAATTTTTAGTCTGAGAAAATGTTGCAAACAATCTATTTACGGTTCTACAACAATGGGTATAACCTCTTATGCATGAAATGTGGTACAGCAGGTCCCAAGAGGTCACGGGACATTTCTAGGCACTGGATTTTGACAGTATCTCCCAGACACAACCACTGTTGGAGAGATACCTTCTTTTTCCGAACAGAGGTGGGCCTCATAGTTTTAAGAATTACTTTTGGTAATTCTTTGGTAAGGAGGTCTTGACAGTGAAGACACCACTCCCATCTTCAATGATGACCAAAAACCTCATGTTATATGTCCACTGCATATTCAAAGGAATTGTTTAACAATGTGTTTTCTCTGTGCACATAAAGACTCAGGCAGACATTGTCTATATGTAAATAAAGTGGACATTCATTCGTGGTGTTGTCTTTTTGCTTGATGGTTTTATATCACTCATTTCATGCCCTAAAGAATATTTGGAGGCTGCAGAACCTAGAATGGATGCCTCACTTTCGCCACTCAGTAGAAACATATCTCTAAATTCCAGCAGGGCCAAGAATTGGAAGTATGCAGATTGCCACTGGAGTAGCCTCAGTGAGAACACGCTCATTTTGCATCAATGTCTGTTCTCATTAAAACTCCCCTAAGTCTCAGGCTGAGAGGGGCTCTTAATGAGATGAGATTAGGTCTTAAGATTTTGTGACAACTCATTTTCTTGGCAAAGACAGCAACAAAAACCAAGAACGACACAGCCTTAATCTCTTTCTCTGACAACTTTAAGGCTGTAATGAGAGCAGACAACTGCAGAAAATTTTTCCCTTTGCTTCTGGAACTGGGGTAATGTGTCCCTGCTATGGAGCACTGGTAGCAAGCAAAAATGACGATAATATTAGTGCCAAAACAGCCACTGGCTTAGGCCCCTCATGAAGAGTGCACTGGAGCTTCTTCATTATGTGCAGCCTCCAGCACAGGTTTAGTACTCAGTAAAGCTACAGTCCCTGCCTTCAACTGCCTTCAATTCCCAGCATCTCAGCTGATCCATGAACATCGTTCTGCCAGGAGTACTTGCCAGGTCAGAGAAGGAGCCACAAGAGGCTGCATCAGCAGAGCTACAATCCAATATTGCTTGCAGTATTGTGGCCTGTGAACATAAAATTAAGAGAGAGAGAGGCCTACAAAAAGCACACTGAAGTAGACAAGTTAATTATCTACAGCAGATGGTGTCACGCAGAATAATAAAAAGCCAAAGAACCCAAAATATTTGTTAAAATATTCAGCAGAGAGGCCAACATTCTTCCTGTGTGGAAAGAACTGTGCAGGTTAATGTCCTTATTTGGAAGCACACTTAGCCCTTAAGAAGAGGTGATTCAAGAGGAAAGATTCAGTCTGGGAGGAGAAGGCTGAGATGATGTGTTGTAAGAGCACATGCACAAAGGGACTCACTGTAACAGAGCGCTTGCCTAGGATTTTTGCAGCATACATTTTGCAGAAGGCTTCTCTTTGGCAGATCTTCAGGGTAAGGCAGTTTGCACAGCTACACAAGCAAAAGGGACTCTACACACATATGCACAGATGAACACTTATTTATATATATTTAGATATATGTACACACATAGTATATAATAGATAATTCAATGTGACTTTCTGAAAGCCTTTTATGAAGAGTGCAGACATTTTTCCAAGCGATCCAAGGCAGCAAACAATGGGTCAAGCAGACCTCTGAAAATCAGGCAGCCTAACCTTTCTGTAGGCTGCACAAAGAGAAGCTATAACGAGAGCCCTAGCACAGGATAATGAGGTACTTGTGCATGTTTACATGAAATCCTCCAAAATGTGAAGAATAACATGGGGAAAAAAACTTACTGAGTACCTTTGCCAGCAAAGGAGACAGAAGAGACTATCCTTGAGGGCTGATCAGAGGCAAGGTGAAAATTCTCACCTTGAAAGAGGAGACAAGGTCATGCTTGGTGGAAGAGAGAAGGGGAGTACCATTGCTGCCCCGTCATTCTCTGGTGATTTCTGCTGTCTGGACCCTGCTTTTTTCTCTTGTTTTACACTCAGAGTTACACTTTTTTCAGGTTTGATCTTTGCTCTTGCTGTTTTTCAGGGCTGTGATCTGTGAGCAGGTTTTCCTGTACTTCTGATGATTTTAACTTATTATTATTGCCCATTTTCCCAGATCAGACTCTGGGTTTCACTCTGCACATATGTAGACGTGATGCCATGCTGAAGGAAAGCACAGAGGCAACAAAAACAGTGCATTCTATTAAGCCTGAAGCTGCTATCTCTCCAGCATTCATGGGAATTTAATTCATGTCAGATCCCAAAATACTGAAGGAAATAGTTCCCCAGCCTCCTCCACTTTTCTCTGCAAACATGTTCAGACTCCTGCATCATTTATTAGTACTATTTGCTGTTTGCTGATCCACATAGTTTTGGCCATGTGAATTTGGGTGATTGCTGAGGTTCACTTTGAGGTTTGGGGTCTTTCCATAGGAACTGGCAGAACAAGGATCTATTTGGACTGAAAGCTTCACCCAAAAGTAATCTAAGCTGGCCTCTGATTTACCTTCAGCCAGAGGACTTCTTCAGATTCACTGTTCTTTGCATAGAGTTCCCACTGAAAGTTAAAATGCCTGGCTAGATTTTCCAATCTACAATGAGGCAGAGCTTATCATACACCTTTTACAAGATTCATTGTAATAAACCTACTTTATATTTCCAGTATAAACCAGACCAGTTTTAATTCCCAGTCCTTGACTCTTTTTGTCTTGTTGACTTTAAACCTGATTGAAGATGGATCAGACCACAGATCTTCATCTGCTTCAGTCACCTTTATGGACAGGATGAGAAATAGGCCTGTCTTCAGTGTGGTTTAGCTGTGTTCAGAGACAGACACCTGTGGGGACATTTGTACTGCAGAGTCTGTAAATTAAATTAATTGCATGATCAGACTACTAAAGCCAAACTTAAACTTCTTTTTAAAAACGTAACAGTTTAAGCTCCCAGAGGAGCTCATCTCTAATCATCCCATTAGCTCTTCTCAGAAAACTTTGCCATCTTTTATCCCTGGGTTATATTAATGTCATTCTTACAAAACACATTGATCACAGAATGCATGCTCTCAAATTTTATGCAGCCTGGTTCCTTTCCTTCTCAGCAACATAGACAGTTCACTAAGAGACAGCTTTTAAAGTTAAGGCGAACAGAAAATAGTATTGCTGTAGCAAAGTCAACTGTGGTGAGCGGTCTTGGCATGGATGAAGAAATAACATGGAAGCCAGCAAGGAACCTGAACCAGGCCCCATGTGCTCAGAGCAACTTACTGTTTTATTCTACATGATACATTCTGCATCAACAGATTTTTATTCAAAACAAATGAACAAACAAATAAAAAATCCAACAACACAAAAACAACCACCCAAAACACAATCAAACAAAAAAAAACCCTAAAGCAATCAGTGCTGATAAGGTTAGAAAGACAAAATCCTTCTCGCTTTTTGCAACAAGGCCACTAAGGAGACCACCTGTCCATAAAATATACATAATGGGAAAAGCAGGGTTCAGCTTTCCTTCCAACTGCCTCCTCTTCAGTGCTCCTTTCAGCACGATGATCCCACTGCAAACAAAAAGAATCAAGGTAGTGAAGATCAAAGGGAAACAGACAGACTTCAAATATTGAGTTTTGCAGAGATAACAAAATTATTCTTTCATTTAAAGAAGTAAAATGTCACATCACTGAAAGCACCAGGCAGATGTCCCAGAGGCCCCCTCATCTGCTTCACTGGAAGAGCACAGGAAGAGCACTGGCCTCAGCAGCAGGGGTGAAGGATGGAGCATCAGCCATCTGGAGAGCTCCCCTGGGATCTGGCTGGTATCAGGTAATTATACAATGTAGCAGGTTTCCCCCACAAAGTATTTTACAAATACTCATTAATTAGCCCACATGGCTTCCTCTTTAGGGACAGAACTGGTTCTGTATCTGTATGTACAGAGGGGAGGAGCAGATGTAGATTAGATGATTTTCTCAAGACCTTCTGAGGAGTAGTAACAGGGCATATGTTTGCTACAGTCCTGCATTTGCTCATGTTTTAAAAGTGCCCTCAACACCACCTGTTATAATCCCTATCCTGTAATAAAAGGGACAGGCAGGTTTTGCACTGCTGGCTCAGAAAACATTGTGGTTATCCCGAATCTGACTTTGCACTACAAGCAGAGCAACAGCAACAAACCTCCATGTGCAGTAGCATACATTCTTTTAGTTAACAAAGCAGGAATAGTGCCACTTGCTTCACAGAGAAGTGAGCCTCATGTCCTAAAGACATCTCTTAATGTGTGTTATCATGTTGTTTCCACACAAGCAGCCCCACAGGTTGAAGTAACTGACCTGGCCAGCGTATCAGTAAGAATCCTCTGAGTGCCCTGGCTGGCAGAATGAGTCTCTATTTTGTTTATATTCTACTTAGCAGTAACAGAGAAGAGTCATTCACCAGTGAGAGTATCTCTGAGGAGGGAGCAGGACCTTGCAGGAACCTGGAAAGATGTGAATTTGGGGCTTGAAAAGAAAACCTGTTAGCCTGAGGCCTTTGGAGGCAATTTAATGGCTGGAGATCAGAGTCTCTGGGAAGGCAAATCATATTGCACCAGCTCTTGTTAACTGACAATTTTTCTATGTGTATATGTAAGAATCCTATATTTGCATTAAAATGCGGCTTCCTCAGTGTCTTTACAAGAACACCTCTATTCACTGGCACATTTTAAGAGGAAGAACTTCGGACAACATTTGTGTTTGAAACTATAGAGGGAAATTTAAGTAAGAAGATAAATTTATTAATCTGCTTGCAGCTTAAAAATATCCTGAGTTATGTACAATATTAATAAAAAGTGACATTTTTCACTCACCTAGTCACAGCTTCATTTTGCTATCGCACTTATGAGAGGGCAGCACCAGTGCCACAGCAGTTTTTTCCTCCCTGAGTGTGGATACAAAAATGCTGCTAGCAAAGATTTTCTTGCTATTTTCTAAGCCCGTGAGTCTCTCACAGAAGAGGTAGCAGAGTTATGTAAACAACCAAACACCTGCAGCCTTGAAAAGTCTTGTTTATAGTACAGTAGAAAAATATTTTGACAATGAATGTTTTAGGATTTTGGCCAATCACCCCAAGGGGTGGCTGATCCCTTGTCCAATTAGACTATGAAGAAAAAAGTCTATAAAAGAGTTTGAAAAATAATTAAATAAATCAATCTTGCTGCACAATTCCTGCCTGCTGGATCTTCTCTCCTCCTCCTCTACAGCTGTGGGACACGGTGATATACCCTAGGGCCTAGGGCCGTGGTAATACCTGAGAAGATCATCAAACTTTGCGACCACTCCTGAATCCTACAACCAGCCTAGGATAGCTTTTATTTGTGAACTCACCCTGTGCCTCCTTCAGTTCATAGCACTAGTGGGACTGTCACTCTGACAGCAGTGCACATGTAGCAGGGGTTCCCCCTCTTCCCCTTGCTCCTTTGAGAGCATCTTCGTGCCTACAACTCTCTTGTTCCCAAGGTTAACTTTAAAAACCCTTTTTTCTCAAGGCTTGTCCTGTGTATGCCACTACTGTTGTAGCTAGGGACTCCCTTTTTTATTAAACCTTAGTTTTCAAGTGAAATGTCACAGGCAATTTGCAGGGTAAAAGAAGCAGCAATATCATTATGATGTTTCCAGAACCGTGACTGTCCTCTCAATTGAACCCCCCCTTGCCCTGAATTGTGAACAGTGAGGTTGTATTGTACCTGAAAGAGAAGAAAGGGTGTTTCACTGACACACAAGACAGTGTTGGCTCTGAAGCACTCAGACAAAATGACTGAGTGCCATTTTTTCTGTAATTCAGAATAAAACACTGGGCCCTCATCCTCCCAAGATATTTTGAACTTACACAGCACTAATAGCCTATTGTTACTAGAAGTCTGATCTACTGAACTATCCATCAGATTAAATTGGTCAAAATATACAATAGAACTGGATTTATCCCTGCCATCCAGACTCCTATTTTTTTTGCATTGGTATTATTAAGGAAAGAAAAATCAGAATTTCTTTGTCTCCTTTCTTCAAACAGAGTTGCAATCTAGTAAATATCACAGATAGTATTTAGATGTAAATAGCACATATCTGTGCTTGAATTAAATTTTTAATTATATTGAGTTTTAAAGTCCATTCGAAATCTCTCCCCACACAACATCTTTTTCAGAGGCACCTGCAAATGTTACCTCAAGAAATGTCCTAAAAGAAATTTCAGACTCACTCAATTATTGCATGTACAAACAAAAATAGCAGTGTTTACCAGTCCAGTGATGAAAGACTAACTCATGCAGACACTGTTCAGGACTGTACTTCTAATCTTAAGAAGAAAACCTCACACTCAGACGTCTTCCAAGAATCTCGAATGACAAGGTCAGATAATAACATTGTACTCTGAAATATCAATGACACTGCAGAGAACTCCCCACTTACTCCACAAACATGCTATACACACGAGTCAGTGAAAGGCAACTTTTCAGACAATAAATACCCTCAGCCTGCAGGTGAATTGCGTTCTGGTAATCCTTTCAAAGTCCTTGGAAGAAGGAAAGGCAGAGGTGCCCTGTGCTGAGATCTCTGAACTGCTTGAATAGCTGGAGTACCCCCTTCAATTGAGTGTGGGTCTGCTTCCCCTTTCCCTTACACCACTTTCATGCACCTGGTATTGAAATCACTGCAACAGTTAGTAAATTAAAATTTACATATTCAAGTTAATGCTTTGCTGCTTGTGGATCTTGACATGATATGCCTAAAACTTGAACAACCATTGCCTGGAGTTGTTTTCATTTTAAAATAATGTTTTACATTTTATTTTACATTTTCCATTCAATTTTGTTTTCACTTCAGCTGACAAGTATTTTTGCTTAATTTAATACCAAGAATACTAAGTGATCACTTGATGTCACTTCCCTCCCAAGTCTTCCTCTACTAGAAATAGTTGTTATTATCACACCTGTTTCAAAAGTCTTTCTCCCAGTCACATGTACAGTTGGTCATAATTTCTCCACAAGCCACTGTTGTGTGAATGGACATCAACAAATAAATACAAACACACTGGCACAGGTTCCAGTGTTTGCCACTAAGTGAAATGGTTTATTCCCAGTCATAAAGAGTGCCAGCAAGGCTTCAGCTAAAACAATGACATCTTTATGGAGCTTGGTTTGCGCCATTTTAGCCTTGCACGGTTCATGCCCTCAATAAAATTACTCCTGGTTTACACCTATATAAGCTATAGTGGAATCAAGTGTAAAATGCTTGGATTGATGTTTATTGGGAAATCTTTGAAGTGTAAATCACTTGTACCTGTTTCTTCAGCCCTGATGCCACACTCGGGTTTTCTGCAATCAACTGCAAATGTTTGCACATAAAGTTGCTACCTTAATACAACCTTTTGCAAAATCATAACCAGAGCTTAACCTTGAAGTGTGCCACTTTTGAAAATATATAGGTGCTATTACTAGGTGAAAAGCCAGCTTTCATGAAATATCAGGTTTAATAACCACTGCTTGTAATAGAATTTCTTTGCTCATTGCAAAGTAGAGAAAAGACTGAGTGTAGTGAGGGCCAAGAATAGGTGTCTCGGCTGGCACAAATCAAATTATCATGCCTGAGTTTGGTTTGGAGATGAGCTAATTTGTATCTGAGGTGTTCTTCTTGGGTTATTTGGGCGTGGCTTGTTTTTTGTTGGTTCTGTTGGGGTTTTTGAGGTTTTTTCCTCATCCTGTAAGAAGGTAGAAGTTGCTACGTTTGCAATGCAAAAACAACTTTCATGGAGCTCCTGGGTTAAAAAGTGAAATGGAGACCTTGTGGTTAAGACTTGGACTGATATCTCCTATTCCTTTTTGCTTTGCCTAATGTGCTTTTGCAGAGGAATTTAGCAGCCTAGCTTGGAAGAGCACCATGACCAAAGGCTGAATAAATCTTGAGGGTGCCAGTTTCAGGAGCACAACAAATTGTAAATCAAATACCCAAGAATCACAATTGTAAAAACAATTAATTGATTACTTGAATTGATGAATTGAATTAACTTATGAATTGATTATGGTCTTCTTTTGTCTCCCTTCTGAACTGTGAGAATTAGCACATGGCTATATCAGACTTTCCAGATTACTGCTGCCACCTGAGAATTTCAAACCTCAATTTTCATTTTATTTTATCTTTGCGGAGAACAAAGACTCTCATGTAATGGCTTGTCTACAGGAGCTCTGGAGCTGCAGCTTGGAGAGGCACCTTGCTGATCACAAGACTTTAAATAAGGTCACCAGTGAGCTCCAGGGAGCAATACAATTCCCAAATGTGATGGTTAACCTTGGCTGGACACCAGGTGCCCACCAAGCCCCTCCATCAGTCCCTTTTCTCTGCAGATCAAGGGGGAGAAAATAAGATGAAAAACTCTTATGGGCCAAGATAAAAGCACTTTAATACAGCAAAGGCGAGGGTCACACACAGAAGCAAAGGCAAATAAAAGATTTATTCTCTCCATCCCATCATCAGGCAATATATAGCCACCTCCCAGTTTCTCTGAAAGATAAAAATTATAGAAAAAAAAATCCCCCACTCCTACTCCTTTCTCTTAGCCTTTATTAGTAAGCAGATATCAATACAGTATGGAATATTCCTCTGGTCAGTTTGGATAGCTGTTCTGGCTGCGTGCCCTCCCAGGATCTTGCCCAACCCCTGCTTACTGATGAGGTGGGGGAATGCAGGAGAGAGAGTCTTGATGCTGTGCAAGCACTGCTCAGCAGCGGCCAAAACACTGCTTTTGTAGAAAACACCTTGCTAGGTACCAACACATAACATAGCACTATGAGGGCTGCCATGGGGAAAATCAACTCTGTCCCAGCCAGACTCAATACACTGGACAACTATCATTAATTAATTAGAAACCAGGTGGTGAGTTCTAAGGGGTTTATTAATTTAAGCTAGAAATTAGAAATAAAAATGAAGGGTCAAAATAACTACAAATCCAGAAGAGGTGTTTCCATTAATCCTTTCAGTTCAATACTATAGAAGATTAATGAGTTCAGCTCAATCTGAGATAGGCATCCCGTACAAAGCCTTTCAAAACGTGTATTTCAGAGCTAGGCTGGAGAGAAACGGTTAACAGCAAAAGGGGAAAAACCTCAATTCAAACCAAAAGAAAAAAAAATTAGACCAATGCATCTTCAAATGCGCACCTGCATTTTCATGTGCATATTCAGTGATTAGCATTAAAATCACAGAAAGTGAATTCTCCTCGCCAGGACTCATCATCTTTGTGGATTATGTATACGTGGAGGAAACTCTTGGGAAGTGTTCCCCAAAGTACATCCATAGAATCCTCCCTTTTCTCTGATTTCTTGGCCTTGGTCTGTTTTATCACCAAAAGGTGAAATTTATCTACACATAAGGGCTCCTTGAGAATTTTTTCAAGTAGTAGTACTTTAAAGAAATGGCAGTTGACTTAAATATGTGTACGAAAATACAGTCTTTTCCTCCTTTACTTTAAATGCGTCCCGAACTGTGATTCATAAAGCAAAATGTTCTTTGTCCACAGTTCACCAGCTTTGTCAGATCTAGGATATAACACACAGCTTCTGCAAGACCCGCTTGTTCAAGTGGGTTCACAAATTCAATGCAGCACAAAGAAATGAAACTTCATTTATGCTAGAGGTTCAAAAATTGGCAGTCATCACAAAAAATCATATATTGTAGCAGTACAGTGGCACTCAGAGAACCTCAGCTAGACATGTGGCAAGCCACAGCTCGCCTCGCCACTTTCTTGAAGCCAGGGTATGCTCAGCAGCCAGCTGTGGTGGTCAGGTTTGTCACAAATCCCAAAGGAGGCTCTGGATGCTCTTTCCAACCAAACTTCAGAACACTCTAGCTGGAAATGAGCAAACCTCACAATTCTATTGAGGTTCAAGGTCTTCTGTTTTGTGATCCTATCCATTAGTGACAGCACAGAGTTCCTCTTCCTCTTGCTTGTTCAGGCTGCCCATAGGGCAGCCAAGAGAGGTGACATTTTATAGGACACAAAGTCACTGTGCAAAACACTACATGATTCCAAAGGGCTTATGGTGGCTCCCTTGGAAAAAAATCTCACTGCAGCTTTGGTTTCCATGGTGGACATGTTTCTAAGAAACAAAAGATACATAGTGAGATTCATAGAATAAGAAGTAATTTACGTCTGAATCAGCTGAGACAAAGTGAAGATGAAGTAAACAGAAAGACAAAGCCGGGTATGTTTCAATGAAGTCAGGCATTCACAAGAAGAACTTAGGTGACTTCAGGCAAAAAAATACCTGAGAGACCATCATGCAAGAGGAAGATGATTTATTTGATACTGTGCAGCAAACCTCTTCGCATCAAACCACGCTGTATTTGTTCCCATAGACAATACAGTTTTTCATAAAGAAGTCAGATAAAGAGCCCTTGATTGCAATTCTACTCAAGGCTCCTGCCATGTACTATCTCCATCCTTACCTTTCATACTTATTCAAGATTTGGTCATGTACACTTCTTGCACCTGCCCCTTGTTCTTTTTTCCTCACCTCCATATGTTCTCTGAGCAGCAGCTCTCTTCAAGGACAGCTGTGCTCCTTCAGAGATACCTCGTGGAAGTCAGTGTTCCTACAGGAGCCAGCAGGATGGTCCTCTGAAAGACAATGTGACCAGAAAGTCCCACTGCTTGTGTGCGGGAGCTCTGGGGTGGGTCGGACAGTCGGGACGGACGGAGACGGAGAGAGAAGAGAGATCTCTGAAGTCCGATCTTGGAACATGCGGTTTATTGCAAAGGGCGTGGGTACAGGGGCACTGCTTAGAGCTGCAGCTGGCAGCTCTGAGCAGGCCCAAGAGAGCAAGAGAGTAAGCAGGTAAGTAAAGAGAGAGAGAGAGAGAGAGAGGAATGAGAATGAAGAAGAAGTGATGAAGTCCTGGTTACAATACAATAAATCATCTTCTGTACTGAATATTCTAATTGTCACTAACCAATCTAATACAAGATACAAATCCTATAGCATTTACATACAGCCTATAAGAGTTCTTATATTACCATAGAGTGTTACATCTTAACTTCTAAAAACTATTCTTTGGACCCCTTCTGCTGAGCTAGTAGGGTCTGCTCTGACCCTTGAACCTGCCTGCAAGCAGAGGGTATTGTTCAATCAAGAGGGGATTACCTTCAGTCGGCCATACCATTGTTTTCCAGTTGTTCAGTAACTAAGACTTGGTATTTCAAAAGTGGCTTTCATTTTGATGTCGCCTGTAGTTTTCATATTCCCAAAATCTTTTGTCAGGCAATCATATTTATAAGGCTTTCCTGTTTCATCTTCCCCAACACTTGTGCCCTTTTCCTCCTCCAGTTTTTTGTTCTTCCTTCCATGTCTCCATCTCCATAACTAGAATTTCAGCTCCAATTGCTGTTATTACTGTGCAGAACTTAGAGTAGCTTCCAGTCTCTGATAATAATAGCAAATAATAACTGAGACACGCAAAGAGGACAGGTGAAAGAAAATAGAGTGATTACAAAACTGTCCCCTGGGAGACTTCTACTCTTCCTTTGGAAATATCTAACACCCATGGAAACCATTTAGCACACTGATCATAACACAGGCTAGACAGAGTCTGGCAACTTCTGTTTTAGCTGATGAACAGGTAAGTGTGTTTGAAAAGCTCACTCACAAACACTTAATTGCTGAAGATGCCTGAATGTTTTCATCAAGATGCAGGACTCTGCCCCCATTCTCTAGCAAGGACTGAAAAGCAGAATGGGAATCACAAGTTTTCAGACTCTCCTTGCATTACAATATACTCTTCAGTGGATTCACCAGTTGACTGTCAGGTATTCTCTGAAATAAGTTAAACAAAAACTTTCTAAATCAATTCCACATATAATACATCAGCTTCAGGTACAATTTTACTTAGGGGTCACTGTATGTTTTCCTGTGTAAACTTCAAAACCGTATCAATCTACCCCGGGACTTCTGGTCATTAGTGCAGTTTAATGAGCCTCTTCTTTATATAAAACCAACATAGTATGTTTTTGACAAATATTCAGCAACTGCCACTCAGAGAATAAGGAAGAGGAAATGACAGACCCCTTGCCACATTCAGCTGCACTTAGAAAATTCCTGTTGAACTCTTATGTATTTTCTGTCTTTCCTATAATTTTTTTTTTGTTCTTCTTTCCTTTCTCCTTCCAAGGTAGATGAAGCGGATCTAACAAATTCAGTCCTTCACTGGCAAAAGAGTTTGCACCCAGCAAAATACCCAGCCCTTAGAACCTAGACGCCCATGATCCCAACTGTTACCCATCTTCTGCTGAAGGGAAGGATCTGTGAATAGGTGTTAGCAGAGTGGGTGTCTCTTCTCCCTCTACAGAAAATTACAAATTTGTTTGTTACAGAAGATTACTAATGATGACAACCTCCTGCTACTGTCAGACACTCCTTTAACTCAGGGGCAGAGGTCTACAGCTGTGCAACTGAAATGTTCCAAACCTTATCATAGTTCATACACAGTCATCTGTAGCTACATGATGGAAAACTTGTTTTGAGCTACTTTTTTTTTTAAATTTAGGACACTGCACACATACATTCAGGCACACATGCACATCCACTTGCAAAGAACCTTCTTGTGGCTTCAAATTCAGCAAAAGCAAGCAAAATACATAAATTTTAGAATTGAAGATGCCTATGCAACGTTTTTGTGCAATTATAATATAGTCCCTGGCAGGCTAATTTAATTTGATTATTTTCAACCCCCTGAGGATTTTTACAAGATCTCTTATGCTCCTCTATTCTTGGGGTTTTTTAATCCTAGAGTCTTCTCTTTTTATTTTTTCAAATTGAAGGATTTGCAGAGAATGAAGACAGTGATTGTAAACACAAAAGAGACTGAAAATTGCAAAAGCAACTAAGTCATTATGCATGTGTTTCTTCAGATACGTCATCTCGGGGTGTGGTTGGCAGAAGCACACAGAAAGCAGCTGCAGGCAACAGCAGTGGTGCTCTGTGAGCAGAGCTTGGCTCACACTACAGGATGTTCTCAGAATCGCATACGGGCCTCTGAAACTCACAGCCTCTTTCGACTTTCTTATTCCCTCCAGTGAGTGGAAAACAGCACCCTGGTTCAATTCACCACGTCTTCTGAAGACAATTTCGAGGGGGAAGTGATAAGATACATCAGTAGCCAGCACCACAGAAAAAAACAAGTGGAAGTGATTCATGTCGTCCTCAGAGCAGGGTTTGATTAGTTACCAGTAATAAGGAAAGGGGATGTGTCTTCATCAGTGATGGTAAAACAAAATATTGAGCAGCTGCTCATTAACGCTGTGTATCCTGAGCCCTGAAAGGAGGCATAAAACATATGAGATAATGTAATTAAAAACTATCAGAGCAGAGGTGCACAAAGCACAAGTTGCCTGGGCAGTGTTAATTTGGGCACTGATTCTGTTTTGAATGCCTGCTTTTGTGACCCTGTTAATAATCTCCAGCCATGGGTGTGATTGCACAGAGACAAATGTATGTGTGTGGCTTTTATCAACAAATGTAGTGGTAATACTGTCTTCATGAGGTTCCTAATGACAGGTGAATTATGAAAATAGCTAAGAAACTATTTCAAAGCTTCTACCTCCAAATGGGACAATTATAATAATTTGTCAAATAAAACAGACCACAGAGTTTTACTTAAATGAATGTGATTATGTCCATTTCTGGTCGTGCCCTCATGCTTGACAAGGGGCTTTGAGTTTTCATTGCAGCAGTTCAGACGGTTTCTGGTTTACCCAGTTCATACACTGCTTGGCCCCTTTCAAAGGGAAGCAGCAGAGTCTTGTGAGACTGGAAGCCACAGGTTTAGACTTCAAAACCTTCACACACACTCTCCAGGACTGTCTTTTCCAAAGACAAAATTCAGCTCCCCTGCCTGCTGCTGCCTAACCAGACTACCATTTCTCCAGACACTAGCTTAAATCACAAAGCACTTCCTGCTGCAGTATGAGGCTCATACTGGTACCCCATCCCATCTGCACAATCCACACAATTTCTTCTTCTCCAGCTCACTGACTCCCATCTCAGACAGGGAGAAATGAAAGCTGTCTGAATGTCAAAGTGAATTTTACACGGCTGTAACACATAGCTGAGATCCATGATGCCTCTCAGGGTTGCTTCTCTAATTAGTTGGTGGAGAGATCAGAAGAAATGACTTGAAAGAGAGCACAACTGTGAGGGCAGGTAAGGGAGTATGTCAGGAAAGGAGGGAAGATGATGCAGGAAGAAATGCAAATAAGGGGTTTTTGAATGCCATGCTTCGGTTAATTGCTAAATACTCAATTGCAAGTCATTGGGCTGTTTTATTAGGTAAGGAATTCTAATTTGACATTAAAGGAGCCCCAAACTTTGATATAACAGGGAAAGTACATTCACAACTAGCAGGTAAAAGGTAAAAAAAAATCTCACCGCACAAAGTATCACAGGTTTGCCATTATCCAGCTTGTACCCACAGAGAGCCACTTTCTGAAGTGTTAAGGACTGGGTGTCCTAATTCCAGGCCTGCACTTCATGTAGCCATTTAAGTCAGGCAGCAAATTTACAGCTCAGAGCATCACCTGACTCACACTGTGCCCAGTTTCAAATCACTGCACAACTAAGCCATGCAACTAAGTCATTTCTCAAAGCCTAACTATCAAGCCCATTGGAAAATGAGAGTCTGAATGACTCATGTCTCTTGACTCTGCATTTCACAGACACAGAAAGATTTTGAGTTTGCTTTGTGAGCACAGTCCATCTTTAAAGAAGTTAAAGCAAATATGTTGATGACAAAGCAGGTGAGAGAGGAATTGTGCTTTGGCAGCTGGTTTGCCTGGCCCAGAGTCTTCTTACCTGCACAGCTCCTGCTGCTGCTGCTTCTGCCATGAATTGAAGAAAAGGTCAGGTTCACACCCCATTTTTCAAGCCCCTTATCCCAGGTTCCTGTCTGTATGTTCTGGTTCTCTGGAGAAGTGGCAGTGTTACAAGTTGTATACCTCAGGGCTGAAAAGAGATTGCCTTTGTGGACAAACCATAGTATGACCTATGAAGTACATCCCACATTTCCTGACTCACACCGACTTAAGCTGGCAACACCATAGGAGGCAGCAGCACCCAGCAGCTCTGTAGGACTGGTTACTGACATTTTAATGTATCTGGTATGCACCAGTAACGAGCCCTAGGAATGGGGGATGTTTAAAAACAAGGTTTAAAACCAAAACCACAATGGAAATAAAAGGCAACAGGAAAAACAGAAATAAGAATCAGTGCCAAGGAAGAAGGATCAGGGGTACCTGCTAAGTCAGCTTTCCCAACAGTGGAGCTACAATGTAAACATCTACTCTGAGATGTTAATTCCTCTGGGTTACACCAGTGCAAGAGACCTGAGGAACTAAAGGGTTGTTGGGACTCTCCTGCCACTCTGCAAGCAATGGCACATCTGGCTACTTCCAATATTTCACTGAAGTACACATTATCTCTCTGAGCCTCTCTTCCCCTGTCCTTGCTACAATGTGGGGAGCAGCTCACCAGGAACATGACAAGTGAGAAGTGGCTCTTACTGAAATGCAACACAAAATGATGCCACGAAAGCCCAGCCCACAGATAATGAAAGCACCTTGTGCTGACAGCCACTGCTGCAGAAGGAAATGTCAATGGGACTATTACTGCCAGCGATTTCGCTGAGCTGATGGCAACCCTGGCCTTTGTGGTGCCTGCAGGCAATTTGTTTTCCTGGCTGCTGGAAAGCTGGAAAGTACCAAGAGACATAACAAAAATGATGCACGCCCTGACCCTGTCTCATCATCAGCATCATTTGCTCTCCAGAAGCCTGCAGCTGCCAGTGGCTGTGGCACAGCTCCTGCTGGCTCCATATGGTGACTCGCGAGGTGGCATTTGGTGGGCACTGCCTCTGTTGGGCTGTCTCATGACTGAGCAAGGAGCTGGGGTGTTGCAGGCAACGAGGTTCACAGATCTCTGCTGTTTCCCTACTTCTCAGCTAACACAACTGTTCTTCAAACTCTGGGTACATTTGCAGTTACAAACAGTGAAACTTCACTTCCAAACAGCAGTTTCTAGACACTTGCAGCAGAAGTAATAGCCACAGGAAACAAATTTCAGTTTCCCAGAGAAATTTCTTCAACATCAAGCTGGATACCCATTCAGTTCGCACATGTTCAAGATATCCATGAAAATATCTTCACAGATGATCAAGTTCAGACAGCTGAAGATCCAAGGGAATGCACAGTCCAGAAAACAGCTTCTGAAGCCTTGTTACTTTGACTACTGAAATCTTAAGGTACCTAGAAGCCAAAGCAGCTGAAGAAATGTTTGGTTAAACTTCACCTCTCCTAAAGGAAGTCTGAGTCCCACAAGCCCCTTTTAAAATGTTCTTTTTTTCCCTGATACATCACAGATCTTGTACTCAGCTGCCAGATCTATGTCAATCCAGTCTTCCATGCTAAGTCAGCCTTCATCTCACTTACCGAGGAGAAATGCAATTCTGCTGGAATTACTTTTTAGTATTTTTGCTTATGGAAGCAGAACTCCAGCAGTGTATGAACAGCAAATTTGCCTTGCAAACACTTCCTTCAGTTCTTCAGATGCCCTTCAGCCCATTTGTGACCATTACTGCTGTGTTCCAGTGCCACGTCCAGTGGCCATTACTACATTAACCTGTGTCTACACTGCACCTTCCCCAGTTCATGAGCTGGATTTCCTGATCTTGTTCCTTTTCTGTGATTGTGTTCCTTTTCTGTGTGGCCAAGGCAGCTTCTGAAATGACATCTCCAGAGAAAAGTATGTTGACCCTTCCCTTGACACTCCAGCATTATCCTACTCTTATCCTACTGTTATATTACATTCAGAGAGGACACAGGAGCATCCTTTCCCAGGAACTCAACCACATTTACACATCCTAAGAACAATGATAAGCCACTCTAGATTTACACGTCTAAGAACAATAATTCCCTAAGAGACAGCAGTTAGTCCTCTGCAAATGTGAAAATAATGAACTACAGGAGAAATTGAGCCGGATCAGGACTGTTTGCTCACATCCTTCCAGTCTCTCTGGCAATGGGCTCCGTCCTGCTGAACATGTCCCACAGCTTCCTCTGACAAGGTGAAAAAGAGTCCTTCAGAGATCCTACATAGCCCTTCTTGATACTTTCCTCACAGGAAAGTTTTCTGCCTTGTCCCTGCAGCAATCTCTCGGTCGATAGCATATCCCTCCACATAGATTTGTAAGCAGGCATTAAAACTTCTCTGGTGGAGCTGAAGTGGACTTGCTGTTTCCCTGTCAGGATCAGGAGCTGGAAGCTCCCCAGGATGGCACAGTCTTTTGTCATAAAACTGTCTCACTCATTTCATGGTAGATCCAGACACATCAAACACTATCTGTATTTATAGAGGACACCAGTATACCTTTAATGTCTGCTATAAAAGCCAGTTCTCTGCAGTTTTTTGGTTTTTTTCACTTATACATTGTCTGGGAAAGAACATGTTTGCCTTGAACGGGGTGCAGAAAATGGAAGAGTGTTGCATCATTTTCTCTTATTCATATTATTTTACTCAAAAAACAAAAGGTAAAATAGGTGGGTTTTTGGTGGGACACCTTTTATTGGACCTTTATCAAATGTTAAGACTAATCTTTATGAAATTTTTTTTAAAACCTAGTCTACCACTCTTTGCTGCTGATGGCCTCTTCACCTGGGAAAAGCAGGGCAGGGGAAGAGGCATCCATATCAATCCACTCTGTGATTAAATACTTGAGTGTGACAGAATACAGAAACAGAAAATTTGTCTGCTGTTTAATTGCCTCTGATAGTGGTGCCCACTGGGATGAGGAACAGGTTAGTGAGTAATAGGTGAGAAAAGATTTATTAAATAAAAAATAATACCTGCAACATGTGCTGTGGGATACGACTCACAAAATTTGGACTTAAGCTGGAACCAGAGGAATGAACTCCTGTTCCAGTAAGAAACATTTGTTACCTTCCCATCGGGGAGATTTCTCTGCATAAATCATATTCAAGGCCACCTCTTGCTGGCCAAGCCCTGCCATAGCAATGTTTCCTGGTGAAAGAATCCTGAGGGTTTCTTTGGATCAGTCTGCACTGCAGTACTGTCCAAGACACAGCTCACTCTCTGACATCGAGGCAAAGAAGTGAGACTGACAACAGAGATTTCTATGTTTCTACACATGAAAGGGGCCACATATCTTTACAGCATAGCTGAAGCACAGCAGAATAGTGTAGCAGCTCCTCAGTAAGTAAGGCAAGGGTGTGTCTTCAAGCCTCAGAAGGAGGACATGTGCAAGCTCATATACTCACCTCTCTACCTCCCTGCATCCAAGTCAGTCAGACCCCCACTGAATCTAACAGAAGCCTGTTATCAACATAACTTTGTTTTTCACTGACAGAACAGAGCATACCAACTAAATGTCCCTTTAAAAATGAATTAAAATATCACCAAAAAAATCAGGCTTCTGCTAGTGAGAGTTTGGCTTTCTCAGTGCTGATTTCAGTGCAATCTATATCAGAAAAGAAAAGCCTCCCTCATCCAACAGCCTAAGGGCCATTGCTTCTGCACAAGCATTTTATTCTTCCTTGGGAACAAGATTGTCACACAAACACAACTTTCTCCTGGAAGCTCCCAGAGCTGTGAGGACATCAGTATTCAGCAAATAAACACACATCTATACATACCAAATCTGCATTTATTCATGATGAAGCCAGGCTGCTGGCTATCCACATAATACAGCATTTATGCCCACGCAAACCACTGTGATATTGCTGGCACTTCTATGTAGTCTCAGATCCATGTTTAAATCTGTACAAAACCAGGTAATCTGCTCCAAAGCAAAAACACAGAAAGTGAATGCAGCTTGGTGGTGAAGGAAAAAGAAGATTGCAGGAAAAAAATGAGCAGAAAAGAAATGTAAGTGTATTTGAATGACTGTGGCATTCTTGTGGCCGTGTAGCATGAGAAAAAGGAAGAAATAACACCATCCCATTTACAGTGTCCAGCCATCTGTGGTAATTTACACTGCCTGTCATCAATTTCCCTCCCCACCAATTTTCTCTTGATTAATTAAATACTGAATCAATCCCCATCAGACCTACATTAAAGTGTGACTGCTGTGCTCCCACCTTGGCAAGAGGGTTCCTGCAGTGATCTGGTTCTTTGTTTCGACACGAGCAGCCACGACCACATAGATGCCTACAGCTACAGCTCAGTTTCTCAATTTCCCAGTGCCTAATTGATATGCAAGCTGTAAGTTTCTTTGGGTAAAGGGCATGGGACACTTTTATTTGCCATCAGAGATTTATGTTTGATATATCATTTCCACCAAGAGCTTTGGACTCTCCTGAGCCAGCAGCAGGTGCAAAAATGGCTATTCCTAGTCAGGCCAAAGATTAAATTTCTGCAGTGTTTTGTCTCCAATAACTGCCAATAACTAACACTGAGGTGAACAGCATAAGAGGAGGATGGAAATAGAGTGACCCTTTCCCAATAACACTCCCCTACATTCTGGCAACCTGCTGTTCAGAAGTTTTCTGTGACGTTATCATTCTGCACTAAAAAATAGCCTGTGACAATTTCTTCTATAACTTTTTCTAACTGCATTTGATCCTTTGCACTGCAGTGCATGCAGTTCAGTGGCAGCTCAGACACACAGTGGTGGAGACAGCAGGAGGCTGTTTCTGTACTGGAGATTTTATTCTGCGTGAGCCTGGAGCAGTGCGTGACACATGCTATGCTGGCATTGGGCCTCTTGGAGAGGAGTGGATACCTGGAAACTGCTAAAACTTAAATTCAGGTGGAGTACCCAGACTGCAGACACATTCAATTAATTTCATTAGACAAGGGATCTCCCCCAGGCTAAAAGGCTTCAAAGTGGCAGAGGAGATAAATTATCCTTCCAATTCAGACTCATGGCCATCCACCACCTGGGAGCCTGCTTGGATTACTATTAATTTTCCCCCCCTCTGTAGCAGCAGAAAATACCTGTAAATAGATTCCAGAAGAGGGGACATTTCCAGAATACAAACTCCAAGCTTCCCCTTGATTGCTTTCAAACTTGACTCTGGCAACATCCTCAATTCCCCCCCTCCCCGACCAAGCCTGTCACGTTTTTCTTTATGTTTCTGAGGACTTGTTTAAAAAGACTGCCAGACATAATACTACCTCATCATTTCCTCCATGAGATGGATTACTTTTAGGGAGCCAGAGTACAGTGATTTTCACTGACCTTACAAAGAGACAGAGATAAATAGCCTTTAAGGGGAAAAGTTAGCATTCTGTCATAAGATGACATGAAAGAGCCTAGTAAAGCACAAATTGATTTGAAGTTAGGAGGACAGCATAGATGTGGAATGACAATCAATAGCTGTAGGAGAGAATTGTTCCATTTTTCAAGACACAAAAAAATTCACCTGTGTTGATGCACAAGCCATTTCTACACATATTTCTTCTGCAGATGGTTTATGTCCAAAATATTGGGAAGTGGGGAAATAAAAAAAAAGAGAAGGAGGTGTTTATTCATAAGTTTCATAAACTTCTTCCCATGTATTTCATGATGAGACTACTGCTGGTGGAAAAAAGAGTGAAATTCTCATCCTGTTCTGGCTCATCGACATAAAGAGAACAGGCCAGCCTACAATTTAGTGGTCTGACATATCTATACCTACTCCCAGCACTGCACAAGACAACAGAAGACAGTTCCTTGCAAGAGGGATAGGAAGAAAGGCCAGGAGATCAAATGAGGGCTATGTCCTTGGCCTCCATAGAGCTGCAACAACCCCAGAAAGCGCTGGAGCCCTGAAGGCAGCCCAAGACAGCAGCTGTGTTGTGCACAAAGCCACCAATACTGCACTGCAGAGGAGTCCTGATCCCAGATAAGCAGACAACAAAACACAAAGCGTTGACATCAGGGTTCACACTGCAGTAGAAACCCCTGAAGGGCTGACCAGGAATGGAATGCCCTGGTGCTGTTCTTATGAAGCACTGTAGGGCAGAATTTGCTCTTAAACATCCTGAAAATTAGGCAGGTAAAGAGGATAAAAGGGGGTCTGTATAGATGGAGTGCTCTGGATGCAACAGAGATGTTCCACCTTTTCTGCCTCTTGCTGGGTTAAATCCAAATACATTAGACTGTCCAGATGCTGGATGCACAGGGGTGGACACACACACACATACAGAGACTTCTGATACTTGCCTCAAGAGGTGTTTAAAGACTCCAGCCCACTTAGAGGCAGGGCTGCTGCACATTCTCTCCCTACCTGAGACAAACAAAACTAAAGCATCAACCATCCCTTTTTTCAGCACTGCTGACACCTGCCTGACCTGCTGGGCAGGAGCTGCCCCACGCTATAGAGCTGCAGGAGGTGAACAGGGCAGGCTGCCTCGGGGGGGGGGGGGGGGGGAGGGTGGGGCTGAGCCACCCCTCTGGGAGGAGATTAGCTACATCACTACATTCCAAATTGTTCTGGCTGGCATTCCCCCTAATCCCATATGTCCCTTCCCCTCAAAGCTGCATGCATATGATCTCCAGGGAACCCTAAATGGAGATCAATTTTTCACTAGCTGCATGCATGTCATATCAATGTCTTTTGCATTATGATAGCACCACAAGAATTTTGTTTCATTTTTTAATCCTTTGAGCTAAATTGCTGCTGAGAAAGCAAGGCAGTTCCACCCTCCATTATCTGGTCAGCTCTGTGCCACTGCTTTAGACTGTGCCTGGTAGGAGGTCTAACACTTAAACCTATCCCAGAAACTGAATTATTTGGCTGTGGTCTAAAGTATAAAGACCAGGAAAGAATGGGGAGCAGATCTGAAGTGAGGATGAATGACAAGAGGATCCAGGAATCAGTTTCCCAAGTCACAGATGGACTCCTCTGGCAGCAGGCAGGAGTGCCACAGCACCAGAGATCAGCATCTTTCCCAGCAGTCAACTTCACTCATGCTTCTGTTCCCAGGAAAGGTAGAGCCAGGCCTTTCCCTGCCAGAGTCAGTGCCACTCTTGGCATAGTCCCACCATGGGAGAAAGGGAGAGGTGACAGAGCAGTGGCTGCTGCATTCTGACAACAGATTTGTTGTCTCCATCGCTGCCTCCCCCGAGCACCCAAGTACACTCACACATTTAGACACACACATGTGCTCAAAAGCCACGGAGAAGCTGCCATGCATTAATAACACTATTAGTAATATGTAATAGAATTGTCAAAGCCACCCAATGCTGGCATATTAGGTAATTCTTCATCATTAACAAAAGCTGCCAGTGGAACAGCTACCAGCAACCCACTGTTTAATTTTCAGACTGAGGAAGCTCAAAGCTCTCCGTGGGCTGCTCCTAGGGGAGGTTACCCTGTGGCCAGTATCTCTCAGAGGCTGGTATTTCTCAGAGGCAGAAAGTGTCATTGGCAAAGACAACAGCCAGCTGTTGTCAACCAAATCGGAGCTAATCACCAGACCCCAAAATGAGACTTTACTAACCTATGAAGAAGTTAAACCTGCAATAAAAATGAAAAAAAATAATGAGCACTACATCTGTCTCCACTGCCCCAGACAGGACAGAAGTATGACAGCAGTGGGACACCTGCAGTGCCAGCACAGCTACCTTGACTTCTCCATGCACTTACAGCCTGGAAAAGGAGGCAGGGAGCTCCTGGAAAAGGAGCCATGTTCCCTAAAGTTATTGTTAATATTTCAGCTGCAACTCAGAGTGATGGCCAGGGCCCCATCCTGCTCATTTCAGGAACACCACCTCAGCCAATATGCTGGAGACCCAATCAGAACACTCAGCAACCAAAACCACCAACTGCTTCTGCCTCAGCTCATGCGAGCCCCAAGATTTTAATTTCTTCTTTTCTTAGTTCCTTGCTCTCAGATAAAGAGAATTGCTCATATTAATATGCACAGGAAAAATTAAACTCTGAATGAAAAGGGCAAAAATAAATATAAAAGACTTTTTGCAAATGCAGCTGATAGCATCACAGGGTCTGCAGGATCACAGCTTCTGGGGAAGCTGTGAAGAGAAGATAAAGAAAAAGAAGAGGGGTAAATTGTATTTTGCAGAGGGAAATCACTAAATTATATCATCAGCTAAATACTTTATATAAAGTCATTTTATAGAAAAATAGGCTCTTCTCCCCCCTCCCCCCCCCAAAAAAAAAAAAAAGTCCTTTACTCTATGCTTGAAGAGTGTTATTTAAAAAGTCACCACCAACTACTGGACATTTTCCAGGACAGGAGAAGGAAGAATGAAAAACAAAAGGCAGCTGTTTTGTAACCAAAGCATTTTCAGTTTATTGGAAATCAATAAATTTCATGGCAGACACTAAAATTCTGGGGATTTTTACAACTATGTGGAAAGAACAGTCAACAGCTTTGACTCATATGATGTCTTTTAGCTACCTACAGGAACCACTTTTCCTCCCAGGACCATGCAGATGGATGCAGAAAAAGCACACTCCTGACCACTCACCTGCCCACACGTGGGTGATGGTGCCTTTCTCTGAGTTGGTAAGACAACCTGCTGGTTGGTAAGGTGAGAAAACCTAGTGGTGAGGAAAAGGAGGAGAAGCTGCTGCACGGAGGATGTGAAATGTCAGGTGAGGGAGGTGCAAGGGCAGACAGTGAGTGGCCTGCACTTGCTCAGGGAATGCAAGCAGCAGCAAGGAAGAGTGGGAGCCCCTCGTAGGCAGAATGAGAACAGATGGAGGAGACAGAGGAGTGCACATAACCTGACTCTAAAGTGAAAAAAAAAAAAAAAAACAACAAACCAAAACCTTCCTTAAATGAAGCAAAGACAAGACTAAGGCTGACATCCATAAAAAATGCTACTGCACCCGTCTTCTCACCAAGGAGATCCTGAAGCTTGGCTTTTTTGTGTTTATAAATTACCAGAGGCAGCAAAGGGGCAGAACTCTGGCTGGCAGAAAACAACAATATTCATCTGGTATTAGAAGCATTAGAAAAGGAGTAGAGCAGGAACAGACAGCATGCCAGACTGTTCAAGTGCTCAGGGGATTTGTTTCAAACAGTGAAGGAAGATGCTGGCAGAGCAAGCCACTTTTCTAGGCTTGATTGCAATCAGTAGGTAGGTACTAGTTAAAAATCTCAGCTGGGAAGTCATTTGGGTGCAGTCATTCTGACATGCTGGCACTTCATGTTCTTTGAAAGTGAGGCAGAATTAGCAGGAGCCCAAAGAAAATACAAACTCTCCCTCCCAGGCTCCAACAGATTCAGCAACATGGCAGATAAAGTCTCCTAAGAACAGAATTTAAGCATAGAGGAGAGCAAAGAAATTTGCCATTACTGAGATAAACCATTTTAAAGCACAATGGCAACCTATCCTATTGTGATAGAAATATAGAAAGCTGAATTAAAGACCATTATAGCTGTGTCAAGTGCCCTTTAGGGATCTGAAAATCAAAAAGAAAATAGAGAAAATGTGAAAACTAGACCACAAAGCAAAGAACCAGCATAAAAATCAGAAATGCTAAAGCACAAATTTAATTACAATTAGTAATGGACCTAAAGCTGCAAGTAGAAGGGTTAGGTTATCAGCAGAGGCAGAAAAAGAGAACATACAGGCTATTATTTAACAGGAAAAGAGGAGACGATGGCTGATACAGAGAAGGGTGAAGTAGCCTCATCCATCTCTGCTTAAGGCTCCATAACATACTTCAAAAATTAATTTGAACAAGGGGACAGAAATACAAGTCAGAAGGAAAAAATTCTTGAGATATGGTCAAATTATCGGTGTATTCTGAAATTCAGCCTCAAGCACTGAAGGAATCAGTTTTAAGAATATCTGATCTGTTCAGAAATCAACACTGAAATTCATGCCTTGGAAGAGATCCCTGGAGACACAGGAAGGGCAAATATGATATCTATTTAAAATAAGGGAAAAAGGGAACATGGGAGAATGTTGACTAGTCAATCTTCCTGGAAAAACCCTAGCAGAGATTGCTACCTGATCTATACATAAAAACCCAAAGGAAAACCAGTTGACAAAGAACAGCTCAGCATAATGAATTTATCAAGTAAAAATAATTTCAGTTCTTCATTTCAACAAAAAAGACAAGTCTGCTGTTTATTCCAGAAAAATCTAATTTCGTCTTTGACAAGGTAAGGAGACTAAGGAGAAAGTAGTTGAGATATATGCCATAGCAAAGCACTCAGTATTTTCCCACATGGCCATAGACAAACCAAGGAAATACAATCCAGCTTAGCAGTACTTTCAGCTGTTTGGACCCTTGAGTATAACCAGATATAAACTGCCTTGCAAACACTGTCTGTCCTTACCATCAAACTTTCAATAGGAAAATATTCATAAGGAAGAATTCTTCTTTGCAGCACCTGCAGACCACCTGCTATGGCTTTGTGCTCATCAGCATTTCACAGGTGATGGAGTGGGAGTCACTGGCCTACATGAAATTGCCTGTCAGTGCAGCCAGGGAGAAAAAACAGAAACAAACAAATGAACAAAAAAACCCCACCAACAAACAAAACAAAACAAAAAACCACCAACAACAACACAAAACACACATAATAGCAAAAAACAAAGCAAACAAACAGACAACAAAAAACCAAAACCAAAACAAACTAACAAAAAGGCAACACCAAACAGTAAAGTGTCAGTGATTAACTGTCAGTCTGAAATCTCATCTGGTTCCCAAAAGAATCTGACCCAGTCCTGGATCTGTTCCAGCTCTTCCTCAGTAACTGAAACAACAGCAGAGAGTGTGCATTATAAAATCTGCTGATTACTCCAGCTTAAGAGCACATTGTAGAACATTACCTGAATTCAAAGTAGTGTCAATAAATTGGAGAAATGGTCTGAAATCAACAAGCCACAAATCAATAAAGTCTTCAACAAAATATTAGCTCATAAAAAACAATGCAAATACTGAGACATCAGACAGGGAATAACTGAGAAGTTAGAAGCATGTATTTCAGGACAGAGGGAAATGCAAACCCAAGGGGAATTTGGTTTCATTTTGGCAACTCTTGCTCCTTGTTGCCTGCCAAAATCATGAGGAAATCTCTGTGCTGTCCCACTCCCATGAGGGCTGGGCTGGTGTCTGGGATCCAAGGCTATGCATCAGATGTGAAGATTGAAGCAGGTGAAAATGTGGAAGACAGCTGCAGAAAAGACAAAATCTAAGGAAGCATGCAGCAGAGGAGACTGTGAACAACACAGAATTTTCTGATCTGGAAAACCAGAAAGGTATTTTTCAGAAAAAGCTGTTAGAAACAGGTTTCAAGCGGAAATTGACCTTTGTTTCTCTTTTGGGTGTTTTGTTGTTTAAAATATAAATTTTTAAAAACTACACACTCTTTCATCATATATGCTTTAGATCTTAATACACTCCTTAATTCACTCCTCTATTATTTTCTCTTTGCTCTATTGAGGAAAAAACATAGGATAATGAAAATGAAAAAAACAGGGGAACAGGAGAGAAAAAAGTCAAGAAGTTAGAATTAAAAACTTGTTATTTTGTCAATTTTCAAAGATGGCAGTTAAGTAATAAAAGATAAAACAAAAATAATTAATGTTATTTCCTATTTCTCAATTTAAAAATATATTAAATAAATGGGAATACTCCTATTATTTTCGATGAAAGCCTAACTAGATATTTTTCCCCAATCCCTCAGCTGCCTCAGGAATTGAGATTATCTCTCTCTGCCACTGAAGAAAAGTGCAAATACCATACATCCCTTTCTACAACAGTCTTCTCACCTTCCTCCCAGTGAAAAGTGAGACTTTGTCAGCAGTACCACAGGCATTTTTTTTTTGTCATCCTGTATTGGTTTGGCCACCCTATTAGCAACGATATAGATCCTTGTCAGAACTAATGCATCATCTTTGATCATCCTCCTAGTTTACATTTCTCATGCCTTTTATTCACATCTCACCCTCATTATTATACGAATATCCAAGCTTTCATCTCCCAAAAGGCAGAGAGGGAATAACAGGGAAGCTGGAATGTAACAAGATTTGGCACTAAGCTTTGATTTATTGAATCAAAGGCCATGGGGAAGGAGCACAGAGAAAGGAAAGGGCAGGAGAGGAGTAATGCACAACAATAATTTGCAAAGATCTTAGGTGCCGGCGAAACCTTGATTGTTAATGACTGGCTGCTCTCTGCAGTGCTGATGGTGAAGAAAAATCTCTCCAGCCTCCTGGCCCCACAACTACTCCTGACACAGGGAGTCGGGCAAGCACCTGAGATGGAGCCAAGCCAGCAGCTCAAGAGCAGCCACCCTCCCCATGTGCAGACACAGAAACACCCTCTGGGACAGTGATCCCTGTTCAGGCTCAGCGAGGCTGGGCTATTGACTGCCTCTCTCTGCGGGTAAGAACACAGGCTCAGCTCACCTCTCTACTCAGCTGTGTAAAAACCTTCTGATCTCTTGGCTGTCCTGCCATGTCCCTCCTCTGCCTAACAAAGCAGCTCTTCTGGTGGGAGAGAGCAAGGTCAGCCAGAGGAGGGGGAGCCCTGGTGCACCCCAACACCCACTGCACACCTACAGCAGAGCAGTGGGGCTGCGCAGGGGCTGCTCAGAGGGCAACAGAGAGGGGAGTTGGTCTCCATCATCCTCCCACTGCCCAGCAAGGTTGTGCTAGCCCTGAGCATGTGGAAGAAGTGTTTTTCACACAAATCCATCCTCCAGAAGAGCGCCAGAAGAACAGCAATGTCCAATGCCTCATCAAACTTCCTGCTCCTTTCTTGGTATGAGTTTCTGCTCCCCACAAAAGCTTAAGTCCACTGTGTGTGGCTTCAGTCACCACTTCCACGGTTTTAAGGAGGAGAAAGCTGAGCCACAGCTGGAAATGCTGCCTGCTCCAGCTAAATGAAGGACAACACTGCCCAGCAGTCAGGACAAAGGGGCAGCTACTGACAGCCCACTGTGGCGTCATGGAGGAAGACAGCTCAGTTGCTCCTCGTTGAGCAACTATCTGCCATGTAAAGATAATAAGCACTCCATCTGCAAGATCCCTCTAGCTGTTGACATCTGCAGATAAAAGAAGCCCTTTGCAAAAGACAGACAGACGCATTTCCTAATTTAAAAATCAGTACCCAGGACACTGGAGGTCCAGGCAACCAGCCTGCACAGTCAAAGGTGGCAGAAGTCAGCACAAATTGATCAGATGCTTTGACATCCTCGGTACAAATATGCTAACCATGTGCAGAACAGAAAGGTTAGGCAGAGCAGAGGAGAGACAGCTGTACCACTGCTTATGCCATCCCTGTTTACTGGATAAACAAAGGACTCCTGTAGACAAACAAATATTGTAAGTCTAGCATTTTTTCCACTGCCAGAACTGCCTGATTTAGAGATAAACACACAGATGAAAAGCATTTCTTAGAATAAGCTGGAATGTTTTGGCTTTTGGCACTGGAAATGATAGAGATTCGTATCAGTGGGGCTCCAGAGTACATTAATCCTTTATAAATGTTTTTTAAATAATACATGTGCCCTGAAAGAACATGTGAGGATTGCCTTATTAAACTGAGATCTAAGATCTGAGATTTAAAGGTGTATTTGAAGAAAGGCATAATTTATTAAACTGCTGGCAGCACCTTCCAATCTCACAAAAAGCCCCCAGCACAAATGTCCCCTTCCTGCCCCGCTGGGTCATTCCCCAGCCCTGGCAAAGCCCACAGTACCCTGCTGAAGGACGAGGCAGGGAGCTGTGCAGCCCCGGGGCACTGTGATGCTCTTCCCATGACCACTGTAAGACCAGAGCAGGGCCACCAGCACAGGGAGCCCCTGCCAAGCCTCCTGCCCAAGAACTTGGTGCAAAGCCCAGGAGCAAGA
The DNA here is from genome assembly GCF_965178545.1 of Coloeus monedula. NCBI lineage: Eukaryota > Metazoa > Chordata > Aves > Passeriformes > Corvidae > Coloeus > Coloeus monedula. The sequence goes on along the minus strand of NC_138782.1, from coordinate 31,548,453 downwards.
GACAGCAAGCAGCAACCTGTGCAGACCTTGCCTCCCGCCCTTGAAAGCTCATACATGATGCAGAGTATATTAGTGTATAGTAAGAAATCCCTTTTGCTATGACTTCCTAGTGCATCAACTTTGGCTTCTGAACTTCTGAGCCAGCAAACTCTGTACATGCTGGTTTTAAGCACATAGACAATTTCCATGCTTAAGGCACAGCTCCTAGTAAGTGGTTTTCTCCATCAGGAGCCTGTTGACCTACCTTCAGAAGGAGAAACATGTCTGTCCAGAAGCAGAGTTCTCCAGACAGACCCTACCACCTATCCTGGGCCCCAGGTAGGTGCTGGGCCGGTTTCTTGTGGTTGACTCCAAAGCCACAGTTTGGCCAGCAAAGATAGCCCCGAGAATTTATCTAGATGTATATGCAGGATATATGGATCTCCTAGTCACCATGAAGCCATACTGGTGATTCCCCTTCAGCTCTGGCACAACCAGCTGGAATACCAGCCTCCTATTCCTAGAGAAGATGCCCCTGGGCACAGGGTGTATTTGGGGATCTCCAAACACCTGGGCTTTAACTCACTGAACTACAGGAAGCATTGTTCCTGTTTTATCCTCCAGAGGAGATCAGAGCAATTAGCAGCTCAGGCTCCTGCCATGAGGCCATGGCAGTGTGGGGAGCAGAGCATCAGAGACGTGGGCTGCTGACCCAAAATCCTCCTTCCTCCCCTTGGTCCTGCAGAGTCTGCCTGGCCTGGGGCTTGTTTGAGGCATCCTAGTTCACCTGCTCAGCAGCAACAGTTTTGACAATGTTTTTTATCAGGTGAACAATCTCATGTTCAGCAAAAGCATCAAAAAATAGAGACAGAAAAAAAGAAATTCCTGACATGGCCGAATTTGAGGTCTAACACCAAAGAGGTCTGCAGCAAATTGGAAATTTTCTTCACATAGTAGAGATCAATAAATGTAATTATTTGGACTTAAACCTCATGAATTCTGAAAAGCTTCTTGGATTTACTTGGAGAATAAGTGCTATTTTATATGATGTCAAAGCTGATCAGAATAACAACACCCACAGCAAAGACCCTATCAGTGGGAATAAAAACCTTACAGTATCTCACTATGTTGTTGCTTTTCTTAAAGGAACATTACCAGGGTATGAATCAAGTTAAAAGAATTGATGTCCCCTCTCCAGAGCTATTAACAAAGCAAGCTGGGCTTGTAAACCTCTCATCATTCCAGTCTCTATATCTTATCTTAAACCTAACACATTCTTCAGATTTCATTTGTTTTCCTCAGTAACACTGGCTGTTCAGGCTTATGCTTTCTTTAGCTGAAGTTAGACTGCCTGTCAGAGATGGGGCTCAAATCCAAGCCCTATTTCCACAAATCTGCATTCTGGGATTTGAGAGAAAATAGGATTGGCATTCAAGACACACTCGATATCAGAAAATTAAAACATGAACAGCAAGCTAAGTCAGATGCAACATCCACATTGGTTTGGTCTTTTTCCAGAACCTTTACATTCACTGGTATGAATCAGGGGTAATTCCACTAAAGTCAAGGTGCTTCTCAGCTGGAAAACTGGCATTAGAAGAGAATTTCTCAGGCCCTAGGGTTGAATCACTTTCACTTTCCATTAATCCTCCCTGGTTTTCTAGCACTGCACATCATGGCTGTGTTGAGCTCACAGCAGTACAGGACTAAGTCTGAAACCAATTTGTTCCCAGAAGCAGCCTACCCACCCAGAAGTCTATGCATTTTAACCAAGGCTACATGCTGGAGCCAAAGTGCCATCCTTAGAGATCAGATCATTTAGACTGCACTTGCCTTGGTAGCAGTAAACAGATTTTTAACCAGTTCAGATGGTGCCTGACCTTATCGAAGCAGAAAATACAGCTCAGTCCCTCCTGTGAGCCCTGTGGCTGAGCTGCCCCTTCCTGGCTGCCGAACCCACTTGTCCATCTCTGTGCACCACTCCTGGCCCCTGGCAACCACAACCTGCCTGAATACAATCCAACAGTCACTGTTAGGATGGTGGTGTAGATTGATGTATATTTCAGGTCAGAATTTGAAGCACTCCAGCAGAGGCAGATCCCAGATTGCGGCTTTTATTGTTCCTGCAAGACAAGCTTCAAGCCACACCATCTGTTGAGCTGTTCTTTCCCACTTAACTAAAACATCCAGAAAAGTGCATCCCAGCCCTTTGGCTAGAGCCCAAAGCAGCCGTCACTCCACATACCTGAAATCTGCATGTGCAGTGAAAGGGGCTGGTCAGTATATGCAGAGAGCTGTAATTATTCCAGCAAGTCTTTCTGTCAGAAACACAGCTAATCTTTGCTTCTGCCAATCTGGTTCAGAGCATTTCCCAAACTGCAATAAGCATCAAAGTTCACAAAACAACTTTTTTAAGTGGTAGAACATTGGCTTGATTTGCCAAGCTCACCCAGGCTGTCTGCAAAGACAGAACCAATAGGCAAAGAGCAAGTCACTGTGAGATGAGGAAAAAGGACAAAAATACCTGGAATTCCCCGCACTTCAGGAATCAAGCTGGAAAACATCTTCAAAGCATTAATAAACTTCAAGGAGAAGTAAGCTAAGCAGTATCCTTCCTTTTCTTTTCCAGCCACTGCAGGACAGGCCACTTTGCAAGAATGCTACTAAAGGTGGACACATTGGGATGTGGATGATGCCACTTGACAGTGCCATGAGGGTTTTTATGGAGGCAGGTAGATAAACCAAGTAGGATCAAGTCAGGCAGAGGACAGGGAATTGATTTACTTTGTGCCAGAGCCTTTATCTACCCCAAGATGTCCAAAAGATATCAAGATAGCTGATGGTCACTCTAGCCTCCCTTCCTTGGGGCAGGACCTATCTGCGTACATGTGTTTCACTCCTTGGAGGCAGCTGAAACCTGAATGGCTCCTCTTGCCCTTGTCCCTTAGCACACTACAGCATGGACACTCATCACAGATAGGGACAGCCCCTCCACAGACAGACACCAGGATTGGGGATCTTAGGAAAAAGACCCTCCCAGATTCAAAAGAAATGTTAAAAGAAACTCAGAAAAGCCCAGTTTCTAAGCAGATAACCATTCTCCATAACTGACTCTGGTAAAACCATGCTGTGCCTGGTGTCTCTGCTGGTTGCACTAATTGCTCTTATAAGCCATCCGTTTATCACCTACAAGTCCATCCAATAAATCAAACAGCCTGTAAGGCCTGGTTACAAAATGCCCCTCAGGAAGCAGGAAAACAAGTAGAATAAGGGCTAAATTAGTAGAGAGGAAAAGGTTGATGATTTTGTTTGTTCTCAAAACAAAGCCAAAAAATGCCACAGGTGACCAAACAAGCAACCTCCATCCTTCTGCACAGCACCAATTTCACCACACTGATCATATTCCGTACAGACATGGGCAAATGTTCCCTTCAAACAGAGAAACTGGGAAAGATGATAGATAACATGACAGCCCAAAATGAGTCATGGTCTGTCCATGGCAGCACCAGAGAAGATGCAGAGTAAGGGCCTAACTTCACTAGCTACAACTGAGCTGAGACAGGAGTCACGTTCAAGAGCTGACAAAACCAGCAAAAATGCCAACTGCTACCTGACATCAGCTGATGTTTCATGTCAAAGGAATCAGCTTTCCAAAAACCTTCAAAATGATAGGAGGGAAAAACATTCCCCTTCTTCAGCCACAGTTCTTTGCTTCTGCATTTTGGAGGCTTTCTCTTTTTTCATCTCCAAACAAGCAAATTGAGTTTTTCAGCAAATAATGACAGAGGACTGTTGGGAGATAGATGTCAGAAGCATCTCTGTATGTATGTGTCACGCTCCTGTTTCTATTATTCTTCTTCTGTGTCTTCTGTTTCAACCTGTCTGCGTTATTGACAGATATTGCATTCTGTTCTGCGGAGATCATTACACTTGTAATTGGAAACCTCGAGAAATTTTTCTTCCCTCACCCCCTCGGAGGAAGAGCTGACAATAGAAACTTGGGTGTCAAATTGTCATTTGGATTATGGGAAAGGAGGTATAGCTATGGAAACGACCTAGAATTTTTCACTTTCTCTTTCATCCTTCAAGTACAGTTAAGACTTGATAAAGAGGATGCATAAAAAGCCCTGAGTAACTGGGACCAGGGTGAGCACAACGATGGTAGGTAGAGATAGATGCTCTCATCAAGTGCAGTGCAATTTTAAGTCCTGACTGCTTTTATATGCAGTTGATTTTCTCTTCCAGTACATTATGGGTCCATTCTGCTCCAAGCTTCGACTCACAAGGAGAAATGCGCTTCCATAAGGGAGTCTCTCCTTCCTGCCATGCTGAAACCACACTGATTGTATCAGCTTCAACATGCCACCCCACTCTGTGTTGTACTGCCTAGTATAAACCGAGATTTTCTTTTTTCATCTAGAAGCAATAATTGCCATTTTGTCCTGTGCCTCTGCAAAGACTGGCCAAAGTGACCTTGGCCAGAGACAGGGTCTCCTAGATGCTCTTGTTCTATCAATAGCTATATTTCATCATCTCGAGAAATTGCAGTAAACATTCATAATAATGATGATATTTGATATTCCTTCTATTACTGGTTTCACCATCTTGTGTTACAACGCCCTGAGGCTGTGAGCAGAAAAACACAGCAAGAGTGGAGCGTGGAGTAGATCCTAATGGAAAGGTCAGCCCAAGCAGAGGAATGGCAAATAAATTTTCCTGGGTAAAAAGAAGGAAAAGATGAAGTGGAAAGAATGGTATCGGAAAGGTTTCCACTTCTATTAAAAAAAAAAAAAAAATTAAATTGGGGCTTAAACATCTTGTTGTGTGCAAACAACAAAAAGTCCTCAAAAACTGAGACAAAAGAGCTTTCTGTCTATCTGTGGTACAGAAATACTTAAAGGTCTTTTTCTCTATATAGTTGAAAGGCTGGATAAGGATTGCATTGAAGAAAAGAGCAAAGCATTCTGCAATTATGGCATATTTTCTAAAAGGATAAATAAGAGTTTCAACAAGAAATGAGAGGAGATGTGAGGAAGTCTCCCTTGTTTCACTAGTCAGGTTAGAAATTTTCTGCAGTACCTTCTATATTCATAATTTCTTTTTTAAAGTTCTGTCTGTTTAAAATATAACGAGCCCTGAGCTGGCCATTTTGTCCACTGTCTCTTCAAAACAGTGTGAAGCTGAAGCTGTAAACTGTCATGCTGTATGTATTTATTACATGTTTACAGTAGCCTGCCATGCATGCTGAGCAGTTTCCAGACACTGAAGAAGAATGGAGCCACATCTCAAGATCTCATACTCTGAGAGAAGATGACAGAGGTTAAGAGAACAACAATATGCAATTTAGGTTTAAAGCTCATTTTACACTCAGGCAAATTTCTATCACTTTGGCAATGTAAAGAGGATACCACATAGTAAAAAGGGTGATTTATTATTATTTTATGGCTCCTTCATACATTCAAGATAAGAAAAAGAACCCTTCTATAACTAAAAATTGATCTCCAATGTACAGATCTGTTCAGTTCAGAGTAAACAACCCAGTAGTAATGTGCCTTTAAAAGGATTCTAAAAGTAGAAAGAGAAATGCTACCATACATCCAATGTTTCCAAATATCTTTGGCTTTTTCTGCCTTCAAGCATGCCCTGGGCAGACTTTCTATCTGTTTATCTGAGATTTCTCCTTTGCTGGCAAAGGTGAGACATTCCCTCTCTGCTCAGCAGCTGCAACACGTTGCTCTCCTTGGGATCAGCTCACTGAGAACTGAAGCCTCAGGTGGGGGAGTGATCTCCATCGTCCACACAACGTTCTGTGGGGTCCCATGTGGATGATAAATTCACTGTGAGGACAAATGCACCCTGACCTGAGCAGGCAGCATGCTGACTGCTTGTACACCCTGACAGAGAAGTGGTGGACTCAGGGCAGCGCCCGGAGCCGGACAGAGGACGCAGAAGTGCACCTATGTCTGCTGGCAAGTCCACAAGGAGCCGGTTCATTTTCACACAGAAAACACTGGGCAGACACTTCTCTGTTCAATTACCTGTACATATCTGGTGATCAGGAGTTGGTCTTCTCCACGACTGACCCCCTCCCACCCTGTGTAACACCAGTCCCTCCAAAATTCTTCCCACATACGTTGCTCCATCCATCCCAGGACCAGACACACAGCACCAAGACATTCTCTACCCCTGCAAAGATGGCACTCACTTCACGGCTTAGGAAGCTGTGCAGAGCAAGGTTTATACTGATTTATGAGGCTGTCACGCTGCAGGCCAGATTCCCATCACCCAGTTTGTAAATCTGAGTAACCAAGCCCTATCTCAGAGCATTTTTCCAGCATATGCTGTTGTAGCAGATACAGTTGTCAGCACAGGATCCTTGACAAGGAACAAAATATTTTTATTGGGTTCTCTACTGCAGTGATTCATCTTTTTTTTTCAGGTTTCATGTATTATTAATTGTTATTATTATTTTTTATAATTTGTTAAGCACTTATAGCATATTTCTCCACACACGACTAAATTATGGTCCTGATCTTTGAGAGGCTGTATTTTCAGTAGACAGATTTTTCTCACAGACTACTATAAGCTCATCATAATTTCTGCAATATTTACAGTGTGTCTTAAAGGTCTACCACCTAGATCTTCAGCTTTCATTTTATTTTTGTGGGCCTTTTTTTTCCTTCTATTTGCAATCAGATGAAAGAGACTTAGAAATCTAACAGATCTTTAAGAAAAATGCTTGTAGTTTTTTCTTATTAATCATTTGATTTCCCAGACAATCCCATGAATTTTCAAGAATTACAGAAGGCTCATGAAAAAAATGTGTGAAAGCAAGTAGTGGTAAAATTACACTCTTCAAGCACCACAGAAAGAAATACCCCATGTTTTATAATCATTATCATAATTCCTATACCATGGATTGTGCTACATGATGGGATACAGGAGAAATGAGCTCTGATCTCTTCTGGACTACGGGGTTGGTTCATGCATAGGGTAGTCTCTGATCTGGGGGTCTGGGCTCGATATGGTTCCTGCCCACCCTCTCCTCCTGACCACAGTTTCTCAGGGCATGTGTTTGCTCTGTGTAATACAAAGCAAAAAATGATCCAATCTTGGAGGCAAGGTTTTACTTATGGCCTTCACAGTCCTTGCACGAAGCACTGCAGTTTTTGATTTAGACTCTCTTTTCAGATATAATGAATAAAATCACAGAATTTTTTGGGTTCAAAGTGACCTTAAAGATCATTTAATCTAATCTCTCTGCCATGGACAGGGACACCTTGCACTAGACCCGTGTCCTGGTTTTCAGCCTAGGACAGAATTCATTTTCTTGCATTAGCCATGAGAGGGTAGAACCTGGAGATGTGAGGGCATGTCCAGGTTGTTATTCTTTACTCCCTCACCTCACTGCCGGCAGGTGGAAGGAAGGGATTTCTGCTTCTGGAAAGAGGCGGGCATGGTTTGCAGCAGGGGGAGAGCGTGGGCACGCAGAGGGTCTGTCCAACATTGGTTTTCATTGTCCCAGGCTTGGTGAACATTTTTGCATGTAAATCACGCTCTCTTTCGTACACTCTTGCCATTAGTATTGTTGCTGTTACCATTCCTTCCCTTATCTCACTGGTGTTTCTAGTAAATTGTTCTTGCCTCAGCTCAGAATCTTTCATTACTTCCTCAGGGAAAGGAGAGCAAGCAAGCTGTGTGTGATTTGGGAGAGTCTCACAGGGCAGGGGAGAGGGCATTAAATTAGAGAGTACCATTCCTAAACCACAACAGCCAGGTTGCCCAAAGGCCCATCCATCCTTGTCTTCAACAATGCCAGGGATGGGGCACCTGCAACTTCTCTGGGCAGATCATTCCAGTGTCTCACTACTCTCACAGTAATGAATTTCTACCTTATATCTATCTCTCAACCCGCTGATCATGCTGGAATAGAAGAAATAATATCCATGGCTACGGACAGGGCCAGCAAGTGCCAGGATCTGCTGTTCTAAAATGCCTGGAGCAGGAAAAGCAGCCTGCAGCATGGAGTAAATGACAGGTGTGAAAGCTCAGGTCAAACAGTAGTATTGCAGCTGTTCCATGCATCACCTTTGAGAAGCAGGATCTCTTTTCAGCACTTGGAGGCAGGAAAATAGTTCAGAGACATCCACAGTGCCTGATTCTGCTGGCCAAACAGCCACCTTTCACTCTCCCAGCTGATAGCAATACTATATATGAGATAGGAGAGAGACTTGTGGTTATTTATTGTTTTAAAATGAACTAGGCATATTGATTATTTTTCCCCTTTTCTTTCTGAAAACACGATTAAGCTGGTATAACAAACAGCTCCACTAATGGACTGTGTCAGTAACTGATGGCCATCTTTGGCTGAAGTTAACTGCATCCTTCTCTACTTGTTTCACCCCAGTGTTCCTTGCTCTGGCAGTGGCCACATACTGACTCATGACATCCTTACAGACCCACCAGGCATTGTTGTCATCTCAAAGTGAGTGTCATCTTCCTGTTTCTACGGGGCCATGGTGCATGAAATGAGCAGATGTAGCTCCTTCATCTGGACCTGACTCCCTATCCCATTTAAACAGCACAGGGCAGTCACTGTCAGCCAGGGGCTCAAGACAATGCTTCATGCCTTTTCAGAATCTGTCTGCTGGGGAAGCACAGGAAGGTGACAGTCCCCACATTGCTACCTCTCCCCCTCCCACACAGAAAACATGACAGGAGTGGGAGATGCTGCTCACAAAGGTAAACTGGAAAGAGGATGACTGAGGACATCCAGTCATGCAGACAGTGTCTCAGCCACTGGCTCTCTGGGACCCATCCCAGAAAAAAAGCCCCTGTTTCATGAGTCCAGAGACGAGACTAAATAGAGTGAGAATGTCCCAGCAAGGCTCCTGCAAGCAAGGAGTGGCACTCTTTTTTGTGCCGTCAGATCCTTCCAGGACCACATCCCCAGGCTTCCATCACCAAAGCATCACAGTGCCATGACTTTGAGCCTACCTTGGGTGTAGGAGCTGTCAGGCTCATGCCAGGCCACAGGATGCCTTCTGCACTTATAGCAGTACTAGCACAACAACAGCATTTGTTGTCGGACTGGCTTTGCACAGGGTCATGCACCACAGCTGCCTGAAGGTCTTCTGTTGGTCCATAGTAAGTTTGGTGGAATCAGCCACCTCTGTGAGCTGAGCCACAGGCTGGTGGGGCTGCTTGCACACTCCAGATTTGGCACGTGATTCGAAGCACCACTGAGTCGAGGGTCTGTTAGACAGGGAGAGGGCCCCAGCTGAAAGCACCCACCCCCTGTGCTGTTTCAGAGGAATGAAAGAACCTTGTGCAGAGGGCTGAGAGCATCAGTCATCTCTCTGAAAGGATGGCAGAGAGCGACCTTGCATATAAATAACTGAAACGCACAACTCGGGACTTTCTGTCAGACAACCCTCAATAGACAGTTGTGAGAAATACAGCAGCCACACGGTAATAAAAAACAGGCTTACATTTGTCACCTCATTGAATCCAGGTATAAAATATGATGCATCTTTCTCCAGCAGACAATGTCCTCTGTATCATCTTCAGGCCAGGTTCAGCTCCCCTGAGGCTCCTGAAGGAAGGTACAGATTACATGCACATGCATGCACAGGGGAGCTTCCACAGGCACCTAAATGGTGAATTGACCACCTGCCTGTAGGGGAGACTCCTGCACAGAAGATTAAATAGCCACCACTTCTGCCTATTTCTTTCTACTGCCTCCAGTGAGAACCACGAAGGTATACTCAAAGGCAGAGGCTGGCTTATAAGTCTTCACTTGAAGTGTCTAATAAAGCATAACTCCTGTATTTTCAAACAAGCTGACTGTCATGCTACAGTGCCTTCTCGTCACAGTAACACCTCAGATACTTGCAGAGTACTGGTGGGAAAAAAACTATACTTGTACACAGTGACTGTGCATGGACAAGATACTACCAGGGAACTTGCAACTGTTGGTAATGCTGTGCTTTTTCAGGTATTTTTCTACCAAATTATGTGAGGAGTGGGCCAGTTCTTCCAGAACTGCAGCAGGACTGCAGAGTCAAAGGAGCACAACTCAATACCCCTACCCCACCCACCACTGTGGCTGCTCAAGAAAAACCTTAAAAATGCAAGTATTTTCCAATGAAGCACAGTTTCAGTCCCAAATTCATACATGATGCTCAGAAAGCATAGGTATTTCCCCCAGCTCATCACAAGAACCTTTCTCCTTCTGTCCTAGACTCTGTCAGCACTGGGGATGGCTGCAGTCATGCTTCCTGGATCGAGTTGCATGGATAGTTGAATTTCTTTACATCAGAGTGGTGTGTCTCTCTCAGGTCATCTCTGGGTTATGGTTGAGAACCTCCTCTGTGTCTAAAGATGCTCTCATACAGTAGAGCTTCATTCTGTTACGTCAGTCTGATGTACGGCTCCTCTCAAAAAATACAGTGGAGATGTGAAAGTGGTTTGCAGGTGACTGGGTTGCACAGCCCACCTTGCAGTGGGCAACAGGGCTGCAAAACCTTAAGCTGAACTCTGAATTTGGCCAAAACAACTGTTATAGTATGTAATTGGGAGTTTTCTCTTTCTTTATCTTTGTTTGCTTATTTCAAAGGCAAAAAGAAGACAGAGAGGAAAGCAATCTAGGAATCAACCCACTTCCACTCACAGTCAGGGAGAAGTCCTCCACATACTCCCAGCTTGAATGAAACCAAAGATTATCAGTTTCATCACATTTTCACAGAAAATATTTTTAATTCATTGTACTAGTTTGAAAACAAACTAGTGGGAGACACCAAGTCAGAATAACAATTTAATAGGGAAATAAAAGGAGGTGGAAAGAAAAACAAAAAACAATAAAAGTGGATAACACTGGGTTAAACTGACAGAGTTAAGATACAACCTGGCACCCTGTTAGTCAGGGTGGTCGTCTGGTAGAATGGTGGCTGCAGTCATCCCAAAGCGGCAATCCTGTAGAAAAAAAGAAGGGCCTGCTCCTCCTCAGAAGGTCCAGTGGTGACTGTGTAGCTCCTGTCCTCTGGAAATCCGGTGGAAAGGTTCCCTCTCTGGTGTTCAGCCTCAGCTTATATCCACGCTGGGATGCTTGGTTCCTCCCTCTGGGTGGAGCATCTCACAATGGGATAATGAGTCATGAGGCCAGGTGTTGATGAGGCTCATTAACAGAAGATAGTCCGGAGGGAGTTATCTCTGAGTCATGTGGCAGGACAATGATGGGCCATTAACAGCAAGATAGTCTGGGGGGAGGAGGCAAGGAAACACTGCCCCACCTGATTTCAACGGCTGATGGGGATGGTAATAGAATACACTGCAACCCAGGACATTCATTGACTATCTATTTTAACCATGTAGTTGGAAATGCAACTACAGAGAATAGATTAAGTGGTAAGACAAGACTTAAGACTCTCTTTAAACAAAGATCCAAGGCTGTCCAAGAGTACCTTGAGACTGATAGATTCCATTGCATTCAACACACATTTCCCACACCACCAGGACCCTGAAAGTCCCCAGTGCTGCCATGTTCTATGATGGGACCTGTGAGTTCTGTACCTGAGCCAGGCATCCTCCAAAGGCTCTGCTGGGGAAGGAGAGAAAAGCAGTGCTCCAGGGAAGAGGGGCATCAGCACAGGTCAAGGCCAGGAAGGAAGGTAGTGCCAGGCAGGTATTCCTAGAAATTGTTCTAAAAGTCCAGCTTTCCATCTGAGCAAATATTTGTGTTGGTACTAATCACAGCTGCCTTTCTCAAGTTCTGGTAATGCCTTCATTCATATTCCTGTGTAAAGTTCTGTTTGTAGTTAAGAGCCTTCACAGACTCCTCTGTATGTAGCACTGAAATGGGGTTACTTCATGCTCTGGCAGATAGATGGGATTGTAGTGTGTATATTTACATTTTTAAAAAAGATATTGCTAATGCATTTCAGTAATGATAATTTTAAAAAGTCTTTCTAGCCATTACAGTAATGGCTTTGAGCTAATTGCTTGCATTTGCGCTCAAATGTGGTTTTCCCCTCTCTGACTCATTTCCATTTTTATGGAAATCAGCTTGCTTGCTACACTTTTAACTCACAGCTCATGAGGACCAGCTGTTGTCTGACTTCCGAACTCAGGTAGGAACCTACTCCACTGATTGCAGTAGGACCACTTGCAGAGGAAGATGCTACTTAGCACAGGTAAAATTTCCAGAACCTGACTTACAGTCCGCAGGATGCGCTAGAAGATGCTGTGTGCTTTTTGTACCTAGTGAGTTACACCCTGAGGACTGCAGGCAAGCAGAGCCATCTCCCCTCGGAATTAGCTTTCTTGCAGTTCTGCCTATTGCCCAATGGCATTAAAAAATAAATAAGAGAGCTCTTTCATGTCATGGGCTGAACATGCAGCTGCTCCAGAAAGACTTTACATTGTGGCAATCCCTGTCCCCTCAGCCTCCTTGCTGATCACCGGTACAATAATTTCCATGTTAATAGGCATCTGTTCTCCACAAGGGTCTATGCTGTACCTGGCACAAATCAAAAAGGAGGACCAAGGTTGCTTTAAATTCCTTTGAACTTCCTGTTTGACAAGTTATTGGAGCCACGGGTGAAGACAAAGGACTATGAGGTTGGAAATTTGCTTTGCCCAACCTAGAGGTAAGAAAGCCCATTCTACAATGTATAAGCTGAGGCCATGGTCTGACAGGATCCACAGCCGCTGACAGTCTTGCTCCAGCAACTACAGGATGGCTCCTTTTCTCTTGAGCACCAGAGAAGAGAAATGTGACTTAGGCATGCATTTGGAGTCACCTTCAAGTATTTACTGAAGAACACAGTGACTGACTCTTGTCAAGGGTTGTTGCACATTTCACAGGAGAGCACAAAACCTGTCAGAAAGTGTCTGCTGCCTAAATGCTGCAATGCTCCCTCTGCTTGGAGCACACCCAGACTAGCTTGAAACAACTGAGAACTATGAGCAACAGACCCTGAACTCATGGGAAAAGAGCTCCAGTTCTGAAACATGTTGGACACTGACTTGCAAATGAAAGGAAGGTATTCCACTGCCTTCCTGATGTTCACATGCTCTTTTTCCACATGTAATCTAGCCATGCAGAATCAGAGGGTAGGAAGGGAGAAGCACCTGAAACAGGGATGTGTGCTGTGCCAGGGTCTTTTTTCTCCAGGGTGTTTGAGAGAATCAGTAACACCTGCTGAGCACCTTCATTTCATCTCTGCTCAGCACTGTGAAGTCCTAGTATCCAGTATGGGGAGGACAGCTTTTCTTAAAATACCTGTTTGCGTTGCTGACAGACTCAAGTTTGGGCTTGGGTTCTCAGATCTAGATTACTGTACTGTACTCAGGTGCAACTCTCACAAGGCTTCAGTCATGTTAGGGAAATTTCCCTAGGCACCTGTGTCAGAAGTGTAGGTTCTGGTCATCTTCCCTTTCCATTCAGCAGCTCAGCTGTTCTGAGGACCCACAATATATTCTCTCATTCCTCTTTACGCAGATCCATGTACTCAATGTTCTCCTCATCTCTTTGCATGTTATTTATCTGTTATTTTCCCCTTTTCACTCCAGACTTAGAAAACACAATCCAGTCTTTCTTCAGGCAAAGGCATCCGTAGGTGTCCTCAGGACAAACAAAGATTGTTGTGTCCACTTCAATGCTTGACCTAAATTATGTGTCTATACCCCTGAAAACTGAATGAAGTTACTTTATTATTTTGTCCTGCTGCATACATGTGGCTCTTTTTCCTCATTCATGAACCAGCTGAGGGAAAAATTAAATGAGTATCTTATAGATTTACATTCCCAACACAGAATTTGTTGCTTTATGTCCCTAAATCTGTCTGTCAGCTTCTATTGCACATTAGGGCCCTTGCTGGAACAACGATTCCACCATTCTTAAATTAGTTTTCCTTGTTGGTGTTTAAATGAAAAGAGACATCTAATTTGTGACTGAAAATGTTTGTCACTTCTTAGGGGGATCTAGACACACAAAATACAATTAACATCTCTGAAGAACATTGCATAGAGGTTCAGCAGCAGCTGACAGGGAAAATGAAAACAAATAAAATCAGTTGTTCTAATACCATAACTCGAGTGGCAAGTGTAATCTTCTCCCTTTATCTGAGGTCGGAATTGCTTTCCTGCAACAGCTTTCATTATGAAAATGCGGCACTTCTCAGCACCAGAATATTAAGACAACACATGCCCACAGGGGCCCAGATCATTTTAACAAGGAACAAACAATCCAGAATGCAGCTTTTATGGGTTTTTTTCTGAGCTAACACCTGCTTTGCAGGAAATGAACAATGGTAATGATAAGCATGACAACTCACACGTGTCTGTGCTGAGATGTGCGTCATCGGCGTCTTTTTCTTCCTATCACCTCAAGAAGGGCCCAGTGGCCAATGTTACTTTTAGGACTGCCAGAACCTTTGCCCACTGGCTGAGGACAAGCTCTGTGATTCCTCAAGCTGTTGATCTTATGGGGTGGCCCTGACATGCTCAGAAGACTGTAAGATTAGTCAGGCTACTGAAGGTCTCCCAGCCCCTTGAGAAATTTATTGAGGAGTGGATGGAAATTTACCCCAATTTTACCACTGTGGCTCAGGACTCCCAAGACATTTGCTTACAGTCACAGAGTGAATAAATGGCCCAGGCAGAATAGAAACAGAAGGTCTGATCCCTGCTTTGTGGCAGGTCTCACAAGGGTCCCCAGCTGTGTATATTTTCAACATCAGGTTGGGAGTAGGAAGAGATGGACAAAGCAGGAAGATGCATATCTACCTGTAGTTTTCTACAAGTGATTATATCAGATACCTTTCTTAAGGCCTAACTGACATCACCATCCAGAAAAATAAAAAAAAGGCTTGTAACTATACTAATTCTTAAATCCAGTTTTATTTATTCTCTAAATGAGCAGTTATCAGCTGTGTCTGTGAAACTTGTGTGCCAGAACTCCTCACAGTGGAACCTCCTACCCAGACCAGATTCGATATCTTGTGGCTGAACCCTGCCAAAGTTTACACAGTGGCATGTTTCCTACCTCACTGGGAAAACCCTGTGTTTTCTGCCTCTGACTCTCAGAGAGCAGCTGCCCATGTTCTGGCTGGTGAAGGCAGAGTGATGCCTGGCTGGCACAGCCAGCCCTGGAGCCAGTGCAGTGCAGCCCTCTCAGGGAGAGATAAGCCACCTGTCTGGAAGCGACCCATGGACTACTCAAGGCTATGAGTTGAGCCACTCTGTTCCATGAAATAACTTCAGAATAGTGAAATGTAACCTTGAGACTAAGATCCAACTGATATAACAGCTAGCGAAAATATTATTTAAAAATTATTTTAAAATATCTTTAATTTAAACAGGGATTTCCCAGATCTTGGAACTTAGTGCAAAACCAAAAAGTATTAGCTTCGAGAATCATATGACCTGCCTTCAGTTATTTGCCACTGTTGTTTCTCCAAAATTGTTCTTTATGTCTTGTCCTTGGCTTACTTCTACCCATTATTTTCACTACAGATTGGATGGTGGAAGAGAGATTATGCTTACTAAATTTGCTAGCACTAAGATGCAAGGGACTACACATACAGTGGAGGACAAGGTCAGGACTCAGAATGACCTTAACAGGCTGTAGAAATGGTCTGGGGAAGGAACGTGTTAGAGAAGGGGTATGCGTGAGATCTTACACAGCTGAATAACCACCAGCACAAAAACAGTGTTGGAAGGTGTGGATTAGATAGGAGTTCACAGGAAATCAACAACACACCCTATGGTACCTTAACCTGCAGCAAGGGACATACAGGCTGCTCGTTAGAAAATACATTTAAAAAGTAAGGGAAGCAGCTTGGTCATGTACCAAGACTCTATGGACTCTCCCATCACTCAAGGTCTTCAAGGAGAGATGTGGACAAATGTCATTCATTAATCATTTGTGTACCAGTGATCCTGAATGAGACAATGGACCACAGGGCCACCTCTTCCACCTCTGTGCTTCCAATGAACTCTGACGCAGACCTGTTGCAGGACAGCTCTGTTTCTGCACCAGGGATTCCAGATGGGGCACAGGAGATCAACTACCCAGTTCATCTAAGATCTGGAGATGGCCAGAGCCTTGACATCTGGAACAGCCAGGAGCACCATTAACCTTGTAACCACAACAGAATCTTTAATGTAGACCAAGACCAGTACATTTGCCAGTAACATCTGCAGAGAATCTAAGACTAGCTTGACCTAAGGATTATTTTTCCTCAGGCTTAGGACAGATTCACAGTTTCTGGTATGGCCAGTAAGATACTGTCATCACTTAGGTAGTGAGTTGCACAGGATTTGCAATTCTGTAAAGCCAAGATACTTGGAAAGAGTTCATTTCCAGAGCAAACTCATGTAACTGAGCAGCCAGCTGTGGCCTAGCTCTCCCTCTGCCTTCCCAGTCTCTAGAGCTTACAGGTCTCATAGAGACCTCTTACCTCGGGTCAGGTTATAAAAGGGGTCATGCTTTTAAGTTCTGGAAGTTCCCCAGATCAGTCCCTGGTGTTAGCTAGCATACCAGTCATCCCAGTCACATTGCTGTTGCATTATTTTTGCTCTGTGGATAAAAAGAGGATTAAAGTCTTCAGAGCTGCCAATCCAGATTCTTTTTGTTGCAATCTGCTCATTTATGCAAACAAAACCTGCAAAGCTGGAAGGAGACTGACACATAAGATTTAGGGTGGAGTGTGGAATAGTGATGCTGCATTTTGCCAAATAGAAAATCTATGTGCATCTCACTGGGAAACCAAGCAGACACCTTAAAGAAGATGGAGGGGAGCAGAAAGGATGCCACAATTCACCCACACACACTTAAAGCAAAGGACAGAAAGACCCTCAGGACCTACAACTGACAAGAAAAAGAGAGAATGTAAATAGCTTTGACTGAGAACATGCATGGAAAACACAGAAAAATGCTTCCGTACCTTCTTGTTACTTCTGCTTCCCTTAGGGATTCCACCATAGTAGGTGGGATGGCAGTGGAAGTGACAGAGGACATAGAACACTGTCTTTCTGTTGGCAGAACTTTGTTTTTCCTCCTTCACTTTCCTTGGAATGAAATCATGATTCTTCCATTCTCCGCAGCCCGCTCCATTTCTCCTTCCTCAAAAGAAGTTTTTCTGGTTATATAAAATAAATAATGGAACCCATTTCAGATGCAGGAGCTACAGATGTCAGTTCTGCCACTCCCTGTCTCCCTTTCTCTTGTTCTCATTAATAGGAGAAGCTCATCACTCCTTTCAGAAAAGGATATAAAAATTTCTTTGCAAGACAAAGAATACATTTTTACTAGTCCTCAAAGAATTACTGCTTAAAATGTACAATCTGTTCAGGTTTACACACTGAATATCTACATGAAAAGCAGAATTTCTAGGACAATTCAGGATTTCTCAGAAGGGTTCTAAAAGGGAAATTTTAGTCAAAAGATCTACTCTTGCATAAGCTTTGTTCAGCCTGCCAAAAAATTGCTAGCTTTGTCTAATCCATCATAAGATATGACACATCAGAAAGCATGACGCAGCTTAAATGAAGGGTGGTATTTTGTAAAAGCATCTGACCTCATGCCAACACCCATCTGAATTCTCAGTCTGCTCACATCCCCATTTTGTCTCTCTTGTTTACCAGGAGCTGGAGCCTGCCCAGCACACTTGACTGCACACACAGGCATCCACTAGCAGAAAGATATGATGGAAAGCAAACATTTACCAGTGGCTAGTATGCTTTAACTTCTGTGTGGGCAAACTCAGTCCTGACAGAAAATGGTGAGAGTGACAGCCTTGGCTTTTGAAAGCCTCTCTGTAGTGAGACCAGGCAGCATAATGTGAAAGCAGAGGTTGTTATATATTCACAGGTTGTCCCAGTGCCATTCTGTGGGGAGACAGGCCTTTAGCCTCCATTCAGGCTTATCATGCTCCTCCGAGGGTACAGCCAGGGAGCCAATTAGCACTAACGATGGCAGAGGTGATTTAGTGATATGGACATTTGTGTATAAGCAAATGATGGGTGTTGTCAGATCAGTGGAATAAAGTATCACTCCTGATGCAGCCCAGTCATGCCAGTTAGCTAGAGGCATCAGGTGTCCAGAGAAATGAACTGCAGATCCTGACCTAAATATAGCCTGATGAGCAGTTTTGGTTTGGCTTTTTTTTTTATCCAGCAAAGCACTGAGGTATACGCCTAATTCAAAGCACATCCATAGCCTGTTCTTCATACACTTAAAATCACAGATGTGCTCATCTGAATTGCTAGATGAAGGACTAGGAGCACTACGTGGTTATCCCAAGCACCCAAACCTCCTCTGGTCACACATCCCACAAGATGATGACAGAAGTAGCACAGGAGCTACTCATAATCCTTAGGAACTGTAAATGATATGATGGCAACAGCACAGCCACATACATAACTGTTCTGTATATCTCTGCCTTGATAAATGCATATACAAATACTAATTCAGTAAATCCTAAATACATGCCTACATATATTGACCTCTCTATCTCTTCAGCTTTCCCTGTGTCAATTTGAATCACTGACATCTCATGGATGCAGGATTCCTGGCAGAGGGAGAGGGATGAATCAAGACTTGCAATTTTTAACTTTTGGAGTTCCTAGAACAATTAGTTTCATCTTTGTCTCTTTTCTGCCTTTCCTTTCACTTTTAAATCCTTCACCCCTCTATGAATCTTCAGTATATGCTCCAAGAGCTCATATTTTCTGCCCATGTGAGGCTGCACACAGATTTTCTGTGGAGACTGTCACTTTCTCTTCTATCTGTGATTCCAAAAAGAAACCAGTTCTTTCACAGTCCCACACTGGCACTCACAGGTACATCTACTTGCAGCATGACTCTGCAAAATTACCTCTGTGCCTCACTAAAACACCCTAGAAACTCCCACAAACAGCACTGAAGTCTGAGTCTGTAGGTTCTGAAACTGATTACGACTGTGGAAGACATCAGACTTGTGAAGAATTTATAAAATAGAATAAGCAGAGTCTCTGCATAAAGGTCTGTGGCCAGCCCACAATCAATCTCCTTTCTAGCCCACAATTTCAAGATCAGGTATCTTTCATTCACACTTGTTTCAGGACCAGGACATCAGTTAATACATTTTCTAGGATGATTCTGTATAATTAAACACCTTACAAGGTAGGGATCTTAGAGGGTATCTTATTAGATGCTCTATAGCGAGAAGTACATTCATTCATTGTGGAAGTACATTTTGCACACAACTCAACAAGAACCTAATTTATCAAAACTGAGTATGCAAACAGAGTGACAAAACACAAAGGAAAACAGAAATCACTGCCGAGATCTGTATAGCTCTGCCAATTTTTTGTGAAATGCTAATTTTTTTAAAGACTGGAAATGAGTGCAGAAAGGTGTCAGAGCTTTGGGCTAGAGGAGATGAATACATGAAGGACAGTGTCTCTTTAGTTATTTAATTTCTCTGCTTCCTTTGAAGTCATTGTGAAAGATTTGGTTATACCGAGATGTAGCTGGTTTGCTCACTTTTTCCCACAGAAAAATTCATTCAGTAGACAAAGAATCATATTTTATTTTATCCTACCTGCCTACATGTTTAAAAAGACACTGTATTATAGAGCATCTGTAGTTAATAGGGCTGTGACATCTCAGCCATATCAGACAAATTTAATTCAGATATCACAATATAAATGCAACTACTTTGCTTTCAATGTGACCATCAAAGAAGCTGGGAACTGGATGTGTGGTTTTGTTTCTTTAGGCCATAAGAGGAAGACCCAGGGTTTTTATATACTACAGCTTTTTAGATTAGAATTGGTTCATGTAATTTTCATTAGGCATTCAGAGTTACCAGCAATTGGCTTCCTTGTTTCCTTTCTTTACTAGAGAAATCCAGGACTGCTCTACAATAGAAGAGTTTGTATCGACTCAAATAATAGCAAAATTATGGTACTACAAGAGTCAAGAGACTGACAAAGTGAAAAGATGGAGAGTGTCAAACTGGTCTGGTTACATTCATTTAAGTCTATTCACTGCTGGGCATTGCAGATGAAAAAGAATGGGTTTGCTAAACATTCAGCATCACTGTCTTCAGAGGAGCTGCTGCAGCAGCAGCAATGTCACATTCACCAAGCACACTAAATTTCCTCCGGCAAAATCAGGAACACCAAAAACCAACACTGTGGCTGCTCCATGAATGAAAAATTTAATGAAAGAAGGAAAAGAAAGGAAAAGGAAAAGGAAAAGGATCCAAAACCCACCAAGGGGGGGAAAAGGGCCTGCTTGTCTTGTTTGTTTGTATTAATAATGGCAAATACTATCATTTTTCCAGCCTTTCTCCAAATACTCTGAAATTGATACCCAGAAAGGCTAAGAAACTGTAGTTCACAAAATCTTTCATGGGGTTACCTTTTAACAAATGCCAGCTTTGGCACAGCAGGCAATACAGACCCCAGAGCACGTACCACGCTCAGCTCTGGCGCTGCAGAGACTTCCTGCCTCATCTTCTCCTGCTGTACAAGTTCTGCCTGTCCCCCTCCTTCAGCCTGAAGGCATCAGGGATGGAGGAGCTTTATCCCAGAGCCAGAATGCAGCACACCCTCCATGCTGGGAAGTTTGTCCAGCAGTAACAAGATGGAATAACTGAGACGAGCCATCAGCTTTTACAACTGTTATATTTGCAACAAGTTCCAACTTCCTTTCCTCCACCAAGAGAAAGAAAATTTTGACCAAAAGTAAGATAAGTAATCTTATTGGATTTTTTTCAACTCAGGGAAAAAAGTTGCATCCTACGTCTGTTTGCAACTCAAGATGGGCAGCAACAATGTGCCACAAGAAGCTGGGCAGCGAGGGCACAGAAACACTGTCAGGAGCACAAGAGGAGAATGAGCAATGCAAGTCAAGGGAGGCATGAAACAAACCTGAGTGGCAAGGATGAGCAGAGGCAGCACGATGTTTGGATGGGCAGAAAGCTAACAGTGAGGCATACCTACAGGGACAGTTTGGGCTCAGAGGTGGCAGCCCAGATCTGAGGGAAAAGCACACAGTGAATGCCAGGGCCCTGACAGGCACCAGAAGCAAAGACCCCTCACAACACCCAAGCCTGTCATCCAGCTCACTGCTGCGGCCCCGCTGTCTACTGCAATGACAGCCTCCACACTTACTCAAGGAAGGGCACCTGCAGTCCAGGTGCACAAGTGATGCTGACACGACTCCTGAGCCGATTCCCAAGGGAAAGGGCTGATCCAGGAGCAGGGGCTGTTTCTGGCCTGCTGAACCTGAAGGGAAAGACCCATAAACTCTGCAAACCGCTGAGGATCACTGCAAAAAGGGGCGACGGCCCTGCCACAGATCCCGCAGCCCCATTCTCCCCACTGCAAGAGTGCTGGGTGCCAAGCCCACCCCTAAGGACATTTCATCCTAACTCATAATGAGCTCGACTTCTCTCACGCAGCGTTTCCATAGCAACAAAACGGAGATTCTCATCTCTAACATAAAAGACGCAGCGAAAAATGACACGGTTTGGAGTTTGGGGTTTTTGGGGGGAGCGCAGAGGCTGCGGCTGCAGCGCAAGCGGCCGTCCCTGGGCTGCAGCTCCTCCCGGCCGGCAGCCCCCGCAGCGGCGAGCGGCCAGCACCACCCCGTGGCCACCGCAGCGGGCTCGGGGCGACACCCGGGAAACCCCAGGCTGCCGCACAGGCACCCCAGGCTGCTGGAGCAGAGCGATCAGAGGGCTCAGGCTTCAACCTGGTGTTGGGCAATGGGAAGGGGGGATTGCTGTCCTCTGCCTCCAGGTCCTGGCAGGGAAGGGGAAATACAGCCCCGGACTGGGGACTGAGAAATCCATTCAGCAGTACAGGCTTGGGAGGACCAGCTGTGCAGGCGGACTGGGCTCAAGTACAAGGGTGATGGGAAGCACCGTGATTATTATTATTATTCCCTCTCTCCTGGCAAGCAGCACAGGCCACTATCCTAATTCAGGGTGTGCAATTTGCAATTGCCTAGCAGGGCTAGCAAGCATCAAACCTCTTTCCTCAGCCCTACCATGACAGAGCAGAGAGGAAAGCACACTGTGCTTCCCTCACTGTAGTCTAAAGCAGTTCTCCAGGAAAAAAAAAAAAAAAAAAAAAAAAAAAGCCGAATGTAAAATAGGTAGACCAGCACATACAAGAGCAAAGCACACAGCTTGGAGCTGGGCTCCTAGGTAGTCTCTTAATATAAGCAGTAGAAGTATATATAAGCAGCTGCCCCAGAAACAGCACTTGCTTATGCTGGATGAATACCAATAGTAGCACTGTAGTTCTAATATCACCTCAGGGGCTCACTTGCACTGCCACCTGTGCAAAACAAGGCTTCCATTTTCCATGGCCACATCCTTGAATCACACTTCTTGTCTTCCTGGTTGTGATATTAACACTGATATATCATCCCAGTACCTTATTCAGGCCTGCAAAAGGTCTACTCCAGATCCCACGTAAGGGTAAAAAGAACCCCGAGACCAGCTTTTATGTTCACAGTCTCATTCTCCAAAACAAACCAAAGAATCCACACAACACCTTTAGGATTTTTATTTCTGAATAGTTTTATTTATTTTATTAGAAATTTCAAAGAAACTCTCTCCAGGAGAGCAAGAAAAAAAAAAATCCAACCCTGAAATATTTCCAAGTAATTTTGTTCCATATAAACACAAAGCAAAGTTACATATTTCTTTCACATGCATGTACAAAAACATTTTAAGTAAAACATCCTTCACACATAACATGTGCATTAGTCTCAGAACTGAGCACATAATCAGATTGGCCTCACCTACCCTACCTAATCTTATTTTCCTGTTTTCTTTTTAAATTGTAAATTTCTATGCAGAAAACATCTCTTTTTCTGCACAGCATTATGCATATTCAAATTAGCATGGATGGCCTTGGAATTAAATCACTAGGTAGTGTAGTCTGACATAAAGCTGTACACATATATTGTTACACAGCCATTTATACAGCGAACTTTACTAGATACCAGGCAAAACTCTTCAAAAGGAATAAAAAGGTATTGCTAGAGGGAAAAAGGAGTATGATACACAGCACTCTCTCAACTACAATCCCATATGATTCCTATGCAAAACACTTCAAAAGCCAAGTAATTTACAGATCTTGCTCTCCAAATGGATATCAAAGTTCCTACCAATTTCAATCATGGCAAAATAAATCACTGTAAAACATCAATGCTACTGGATATGGACATGGTCAATACTCAATATTCCCATTTTTCACCCAACCACTTTTGGAAAGAGAAGGGAGAAAGATGAAAGAACTGTAAAAACTGCAGACTGTTGAAGCAGGTGGGTCAGCAGAGTGCTTTACCAGCCATCAGCAAGAAACAGCAACTGCGAGAGCAGAGCTTCATTCCAACCCACTGCATAATCTCACTGTGGTTTAAAATTTGGGGATTACATGGTCAATGAACAGACCTCACTAGTTGCCCAAGGCTGCATTAACACCTAGAAAAATCTTATTTGATTCATCAAAAGAGCATATTGTCTGTATCTGACTTTGTGAGCAAGATTTTAAATTTCACTATTTCATGCATGATGAACACCACTGCAAATCTAAGAACCATAAATGTTCAGAGGAGAAGGGCTCACCCAGAAGGTAAAGCTTCCACATGCATAAAAGGAAACGTCAAGCACACAAAGTCAGCTGCAACCCTTAGCACAGTGGGGGAACAGGAGGTACAGCTATTACTTTGCCATCATTTTTAAGTGTATAAGCAATGCTGATGGGTTTCTCACCTCTGCATAAACACGCATCCCAAAGAGAATCAATAACACTTCTCCCTTACACTGCAACAACACAGCTGACTCAAAGGACACTGAATATGCAGTGCATTTAAATACACTTGAAGTACTCAGGCTTGGCTTGTTGCAGAGCGTGTGTTACAGGGTGAAATGGGTATGGAAAATGGATGTGAAATAAAATTCACAGAAGTTAAGACACAACATCTGCACACAAACAATACAGAGAAAGCACTTAAGATGGACACTTAGGAGGTTTAACAAAAGCCCTGGAGAACACTAGATTTTCATTTTTAGCCCACTTGAAGTCTTGCAAATGAGCAAGTCATGCTGGCAGCAGTCACTCTGTCATTTGGGTCCCAAAAATAGTGCAATGGACTTTGCGTAAGTGCCCTGGCTGCAACTTTACTACACCAGTTGGCAAAGCATCTACAGAGAAAGGCCCAATGACAGGTGTTCTCACACAGTGCCAAAGACACAAGGGACAAATCAGGCTAAGCCTCAAGGCACCATCCTGGCACATTCTGTGTGTTGTAAAGAACCCTGGATCTGCTGGTGTAGCTCGGATGGGCAGCCTGCTCTTAGCCCTGTACAACCATTTGAACAGCAAGCTCTAGTAAATGTGTAAAAAAGAAAAAGCACTGACCCAGCAGGAGGAAGTCTCTGATTCCCACCCAGAAAGGGCTTAACTCACATCATTTAATTCATACACTGACAGTGTGGATGTCTTCAGCTGAGGTAGTCAAGTTGAACTCACTTTATGGGCACACAAAGGAAAACCAGACATTTCTAAAAATGCCATTTAACCTGCTTTATACTTCTACCTCAAGGCCAAAAGGACAGTGACCTAAGAATGACTATTTCTCTTCAGCTGCAAGTGTGGCCCAAAGGAATACATTTAGATGCAGACATCTAAACTGAGTGAGAACCCCAAATGCCTTCCTTGTACTTGGGCAGTCGAACAGAAGAGTTGTGCTATACTTCTTTGTTATCAGCAGTTTTGCTTAAAACCTGTGTCATATAGGACATTTCAGTGACCATCTAAGCATTCTCCAGCCAGCAACAGTCCAACTGAAATGGAATAAAAGCTCACAACTCTCACAAAACTCTCTGAATGATTACTGTGCCTTTTTTTTTTTTGCAGAGTAACTAAATCTCAAACACACTTCTGAACGGGAAATATTACTATTCTGTTTCTACAGCTGAAAAAATGGGGACATTCCAGCTTGGCTAATGGTGACTCAGGGGGATTCAAAATGAAGATTTCCTGGTATGCTCTTCTACTACTGAATAGGCTTAAAATAGTGAGAATTTACCCCCCAGGAGAGACCTTTAAAACTGTGATGGACAATTTTAACTCTATTGTCCATGAAAGCCTATGGTCACGCATTCTTATTAGACATTGA
Source organism: Coloeus monedula (assembly GCF_965178545.1). Taxonomy (NCBI): domain Eukaryota; kingdom Metazoa; phylum Chordata; class Aves; order Passeriformes; family Corvidae; genus Coloeus; species Coloeus monedula. The sequence continues at coordinate 31,523,279 of NC_138782.1, read as the reverse complement.
GGAATTTTATGTTTGGATTCCACTTCTATAAAGTGGAAGAGAAATACAGTTAGGAAAAAAGAATTAAGGCCAGGCACGTTATACAGAAACAAAAATACTATGCCTGAAGCTCATTCTCTCAAAAGATAAACCTGCAATTGTAAAGATAAATGGGAGGTTTGGTAAATTTCCCTCAACCATCCCAAGGGGTTACAGGTATAAAGCCAGTTTTAAGTGGCTGTTCCTTCTTGATTCATGTTCATTCTAGCTCTTTTGAGAGAGAGACACACTGAATCACGTTAAAGACCGAGTTGATCAACTGAGGATTGTGCAGAACAAAAAAAATGCCATCAGTCAGCTGAGCCATAAAAGCAAGCAGCAAAATAGATTCTGTTTCAGACTAAGTTGTCAAGATAACAACCTTGAATATGAGTGCTCGGCCAGCCTGAAGTTGCTGCACTCAATCCAATGACAGCAAACAAAAAGTTTGCATTGCCAGTACAGGCTCACACCAGTAGGAAAAGCTGTTTCATTCTCTCCAGAAAAGCACATCAGCATCCCTGAATAGATGATCAAGTAATCAACTAGGGAGTAAGCTCTGCTGGTCCTGTTTCTAACAAGGAAGAACTGGTAGAGAATGTGAAGGTCTTGGCTGCAGAAGACATAGAATTGTGGCATTTATAATCCTGAGAAATGTGTACAAGACACAGTCTTGTACCTTTAGGTCAACATATTTTGGTTTATTTAAGGAACCTCTGAACAGAATTTCACAAGGGACTGTCCTGGCTGCCCAAAAGAACTCAAGTGTGCTGCTTTATCTTCAAAGACAGCCCTGTCAAAGTAAAAAATCAGTCCTTTCTGACAAGCAGAAATTACAGCAGGCATGACAGAAGGCCAGCACAGATGATTGAGGAACTCCTGACTGATTGCAAACCCAAACAGAAAGGTACACGGAAGTGGAAGAGAGGATGGGCTGGCCAGCAGAGATATAAGACACAGCCCCTGTAGGCAGAGACCATTAGGAAAGCCAAAGCTCAGCTGGAGTTGAAACTGTAAGAAATAAGAAGAAGGGCTTCTTTAAGTACACTGGAAGCAAAAGGAAGGTTAAAGAAAATATGGTTTACTGTTTAACAATGTAGGCAATATGGTAACAAAGGATGATCTTTGTACTTTCAGGCTCATGTGTACAACACCTTTTTTGCCGGTTTTCACTGATAAGTTCTGCCTTAAGGCCTGCCAGGTCCTTGAGCCTTCTAGCAGCATGTAGGAATAAAGCATTGCCTACAGCACAGGAAGACTGAGTTAGTGAGAACTTAAGCCCATTGAAACCAACAGGCTGAACATAAAGGCACTGAGGGAGCTGGCTAATGGCACTGTGAGACCACTCTACAGCATCTTTGCTAGGTCATCAGCAGCAGCAGAAGCTATGGTTCTCCAACTAAAATACCCTGACCTATGACTCTCTTGCTGCCCACCACAGTCAGCAAGCAGGTAGCCAGCACACTGAGGGAAATTATTATTCCTCTTTATTCAGCAATTGTGAGATGGCGTTTGGAGGATGGCATCCACTTTTGTGCTCCCCCTAACAAGGGCACTGCAGCAATTTCAGTGGAAGGTCACAGAGCTGGTTTGAGAGCTGGAGCACAGGATGAGTAAGGAGAGCTCAGGGAACATGGTTTCTCCACACATAAGAAGAGAAAAGGCTAAAAAGATATCTCATTGTATATAATCCCTTAACAGTCATACTCTTCTCAGAGATGAACAATGACAGAACAAGAGGCAGTGAACACAAGCTGGAACATGGAAAATTCCAACTAGATACAACTGTATTTTTGTTCTTACTGTGAGAGTTGTCAAATACAGGAAAATGTTGCCCAGAGAGATTTGGCATCACCATCCTTGTAGATACTCAAAACTCAAATGGACAAAGCCCTTAGCAACCTGCTCTAACTGGCTGAGCTCTTGACCATGAGGCTGGAGTAGAAATGCCACAAGGTCCCTTTAAACCAAACTATTCAATAGTTCTGTAACTTGGAAAATCTCCTCACAACTACTTTTCACCAACATGTTCCTCATTAATTTGCCAAAGCAAGCCATGCCACCATCAAATGTAAAGGGGGATCTTCAGTCTCATGAATCAGAATGGAGTACAGAAGCCAGGAAAGAGGGGAGCTGAAGTGCACTACACATCAAACCTCTCACAGTAATTTTATGCAGGTCCCTCACACACAGGGGCCAGCCCTGTGTTGGAATCATCACAGTACTCTTCTAGTTGCTTTCAAGTGTCTGTTGCACACCATCAGTACTAAATAAAAAGACTGTTCCTTTTCACATCTTCTTCATCTTTTTTTTGCAGCGCTGGTTGAAGACAGGTGAGGATCCCATCAGGCTGTCAGCAGAATGAGAACCGTAGCTGCTCTCAGAGCCATTGGGGCTTTGTGGCATCCCAGCTTCACTCATGCCTGACATTGGTTCCTCAAAGACATCACTGCCTAGGACCCCGTGGCCATGTACATTAGCCTCCTCATTTTCCTGCGGCTCCATTTTCACCTGTGCCAAGTTCCAGAGTGGGGAAGCATTCACCTCAGCCCCTAGAGAAGGAAAAAGCACACAACAGTAACTGAGTAAAAAGATAAATCACGAACAGCATGCAGATATGAGGGACAGCAGCAAAGGTAAAGATAGAGCAAAAGCACAGGTTTACTATACTGGGGGGAAACAAAACACACCAAGCACTGTGATCAATAAAAAACAGCTGTTGACTTGTTTAACAGCCCAGAAATTGCCACTCCAAAAAATATGATGGTATCCTTTCAATGTTAGCCTCCATGTGATTCTCTCCATGAGAAACAACTTCACATCACTCTCCAGAAGGAGTGTCCCAGCAGCAATGAGTACACCAACAGCACACAGACTAGACCCTGCATAAGCAGGACTTCAAGGCAGTCCAGAAGTCATTACGAGGCCCTTGCAACTGTCAGACACACTGGGCTTCTGCAAGGGAGGTGAAGTGAGAGGGCAGAGGAGTAGGTAGATAACAGTCCCAAATATCACTTTCAGCACTGAAATGCAGGGACATCAGAGCTGCAGTCAGCCACCTGCCTGCCTGCCTCCTTGCACTCAACACCCACAGGTCTCATCCCATCCTTCAGCAGAATGGAGAGAAATCCTTTTGGCTCAACCTCATAGTTGCCCTGCTGGGAAATAGCTCCCCCCACCTCACTTTTTTAGTAAAAAATTCTGGACTAGTGTGCAATCTGAGCACTAATTGAGGACTTTCTGAACAAGATTACGAAACCATATTCCTTGATACTAGCAAATGTTTTTCTCCCCAAGAGCAGTAATTACAGATCGCATTATTTCTGTTTATTTAAAGTTTTAAGAGAGACAAAAATCCTATTAAAAATACACTAATTGGTCTCCTTGCTGAGATGGGCATAAATAGCCCAGAACTGAACACACTGTGAAATCTCTCTCTTGTGTGGGGTTAAATTCACGTGGAAAATAAAAAGAATTAAAACCAAAGCAAAACAAAAACCCAACCAACCAACCAAAAACCAAAAGCCATAAACAACAAAAAAGACCCACTAAAAACCAACAAACAAAATAGGAAACCAGTTTTAGTAAGTTTTCCAAACTTCATATCTCAAAGAGCATGGCACAGTTTGAAAGCACAACCAAAGCTCTTGTACTGAGCCAAACCTACTACCATTCCCTATTATCAATATACTAGTAACAACAGTCCCTTATTAGTAAAAATTACAAAGAGAACAAATGTTCAAACATATCTGTGCCAAGAATTCTCCTTTATGAAGAAGTCAGGAATCTTTTCCAGATCAGCTTAGCCCAAACCAGAGTTTATGAGACCTTTACGATAACACAGCCTACCTTAGCTCAGTTGCCTTAATGAAAATCCTTCCTATGTTAATCGTAAGTAAATGTATCCCTCTCAACAACAATGGACACATCATTAAAATGCTATCGGTTCCAGAGTTACAGCTCCAGTCTACATAATAATCAAAGGTGCTCACTAAACTAAACTGTCTTTCCTTCATCAATTGCTCTTCCCCGCTCAGCCTTATTCCTTTCAGCTCTGTCACCTGTCACTAAGAGTGTCACTAATGACTAGAAGTACTTAAGCATCAACACAGGATGTTTCATCTTCAAAGCCCTTTAACTTCAAAGTACTTTACAAATAAGCTAATCTTCATGTTATCCTGAGAGGCAGAGGAACAAGAAACAATATCGCCTCCATTTCTCCAACTGCAATGTCAGACATGCACAGAAACACAGGAAGAACATGAAAGGCTGTAATGAGAGCTCTGCCCTCAGACACTGAAGCCTCGATGCCCTCCCTGCAGGCCTCACACCTGCATTTTGAGATGGCGGTGTCCTAATTGCAGCAGCTTTTTCTCACTCCTTAGGATATTACACTCCCCAGACTGCCCAGGTCTACACTGGAACTTCTCAGAGATGCGATTTCCAAAGGCTCTTGTGAAGTGAAGAGGGATTTTCAGGGAGGAACAGAGCACTTGTATTCTTAATTAGAAAACATCAATTCTGTATCAGAGAAGCAAGAGGCATTTAATATACAGCTAGCACGCTAACCTCTGGGTCTCAAGTGGTAGATGCTAATACAAAGCTTTCCAGATGAATCACTCGCAACCCTGGATGGGCCAGAGGAGTCTGCTGCTCCTTCTCCCCCAAAACTGCAAACACTTCACATTTCAGAGGTGCTAATGGAAAACAGTATGAGCTTTTAGAAAAACATGAGATGGATTTACGTTTTTTAAAGCTCACCACAACGCAAAAAAACTAAAGGACTCAGAGGTATACTCTAACCTCACTATGTATGCTACTTAGCTTAGGGTTAATAGGAGGACAGGCTTCATTGTTTCTTAACCAGATTTAAAGTGAAACAGTTACTATTGCAGGGACTTCCAGAGTTCAGACAGTTCTATACAAAATCAAAACTGTCTCTTTTCATTCCAGGAAGTTCAGCTTCACTAAACAGTGAAGAGAATGAAACTTCTATGTAGATATAGAGCAGGCACAGCAATAGCAGATTCTCCCAAGCTTGCCACCAGTGTGCTTTAATGCCAACATCAAGGGATAGCACTTTGAGGAAAAGAGTGCAGTCTCCATAACCCCACTAATTCACTCACCATTTCACTTTCCATGGCCTCAGTCACGTACAGCAGGCTTTGGAGTAGAGATGCTAGGAGGGATTCCCAGGAGCCCATTTCACACAAGTCACTGATAAGCTTTCATAAAACAGTGACTGTCATTACCAGGGTAACTCCTGAATATGGAGGACAGCACCAAGTACCATTTGTATTTTCAGAACTCACTCAGTGCCTAAACTATGTAAGGAACATGGCTTTCAACTTTACAGGAATATGAATCTCTGAACACAAATCCAAAACTAACGAGAAGAAACAAGATCACATGGACCTGCTGAAGGGCTATTTACAGGAGAAGCAAGAAACCCCTACCTGAAGTCTGTGGGGAAGCTTCTACTTCCAAGTTGGCAGAGAAGCGCTCACTTTGAGCTCCAAGTACTCCAACAGGCAAAGACTGGTCACCAGAAGCCAGATCTCCTTCCAGCTCTTCACTTATGGGGAAAGTAATATCACTAACAGGTTCCTCCTTAATCTTCACAGGTTTTGTGTCTTCTGCTGCCTTTTCCGGGTTCACAATCTTCTCATATTCTTCAGAGAGCTGCTTGCTAACCTGTCAAAGATCAGTGGGTGAAAAAGAGGACAGAAAGGTGAGAGTGACTTAGAGGCTCTGACGGTAATTACATTGCAGTGCACTCTGTTCCCAGAACATTATTAACATCTGACCTGAATGAACAAGTAAACAACTTACCAGCTACACAAGAGAGATTTTTTCCCCTTTAAGTGCTTCTTCTGTCCTGTAACAAGGGACTTTAATAAGAGGTTTAATCCACTAAAATCTGACTGATAAATATGAGCACCTTTATTTTACAAACAGAGGTGATGAGGCCCAGAAATTTAAACAGAGCATGAAACAAAAGCAAAGTGTCTCAGTCTTACTCGCTGGTTTTACCTATCAGACTGCCCCCGTCCTCCAGTAACAAATTCACCCCAGCATTAAAAATCAAGCACCTCAGATCTTCAACAGCCCTGTAGTCACCACTGAGCAGAGCCTGAGTACATTCTGTCAGATTCAGAGCAAAAAACACAGAAGTTTTCTGCAGTTAGAGAAGTGAAACCAATACAGGAATGAGATTTAGAACTACCCTGTACTTCCAGAAACTTTACAACAGTAAACAATTAAATTTAAAAATTTCAGATTTCATCTGCTTCTAACAAATGCTTGTTTATGCAACTAAATCCAAACAGCCAGTGAACTGTGGTCAGGAAAATCCCAAGACATTTTAACAGCAGAAGCAAGGAGGAAAAAGAATAGCAAAGCCAATTTACCCCTTCTAGATATACTTCCAAATAAAGGGGCTACTGTGGACTCCAGTCCTGCATAAAGAACAATTATTGTTAAGACAATGATCAGCTGCAGGATGAGAGTGAAGTGCAGTAGCAGAATGATGCAGAAAACCCAGATTCCAAAAGGACACAACATCTGAACAAAAACATTTGAACAAAAAATGAACAGAACGGGTATTTTGAGGAGGAATGTTTCTAACAAAGACAAATCTTTATGATGTTATTTTTATATAAGAAGAAGGTAGCACCTGTGTGACAGCTCAGATCAGCAAAATACTACACTATACTCCTAAAGCTTAAGGAAGTCACTCCTTGCTTGTGAATATAAGCCACTCTACAGCCTAGAAATTTGTATCTGCTTACATGTTTTCTGAAATGTTAACCAGCCAAATATCCCACTAAAGCAGAAAATTCAGTTCATCAGCCAGTTCTGATTTTACCTCTACTTGATAATTTTGTCTGGATAATTTAAGAGCTGGGGTACTCTTCTTAAACTCAGGTAAGCCATCAGTAAAGCATCCTTAGTCTCAGTAGGGACACAAAACAGGGGCTGTCTTCCAGTCAAAAAGTTCCTGTTCTCTTTCCCTTGATGACTCCTCTCCACACCCAGGAGGTTTACCAGTGAGATTTCCCCTCAGTAAGACTCAGGACTTGCCACAGGAATAAGCAACTGTACTGGTGGTACATTTCTTGGTGCCGCCAGGTCCCTACTGCTCTTCTCACCTGAAGCATGTAACTGTGATAATCCTTAATGCGGTGCTGCCAGAACTTCTGCAGTGAGAGCACACTGCCAATGCCCACTTCATGGAAGACCTGCTCCATGACGTCAGGGAAAGGGGTGTGCCCAAGCCGAGCTTCTCGATCCACAGCGAAGCGCAGCAGCTTGGTGAACTTGAGGCAGTACTCGTGGGCGATGTCCGTCAGGGTCTCCAGGACGCTCTCGTTGGCGCACTCAAAGCCCGTGTGTGCCAGGATGGTGGCCATTGACTGGTACAGAAGCTGCCGGCAGGAGGACCAACTCAGCTCTGTCACTGGCTCCCCTTTTCCTCTAAAAACCAGGAAAGACAAAAATAGCACACTTTCAAAAATGTGAAGGAGTGTATCAGTTGAAGAGGTACTGTCAGTAATAAGGTGATGTACAAAGGGAGAGCAGAGGGTTTGGGGTTCTCCATGGCTTCTCTGTTACAAATGAACACTACCTAATAAGGGTTTATCTGCTTTTCCTTCCTCCCTCCCTCCAAATCAGGACTTCCAATTTTCATTTTCCCTTCTGATGCCACAAGATTCTTCGGGTGATTCACGAATGTGGGATGCAAATCTTCACCCTTAAGCATCTCCCTTCCCACCCAAGAGCTTTTCTCCTGGAGATGTGAATTAAATGGGTCCTTGACACAAACAAAAAAAGGCATTTTAAATTACATGAATGCAAATCATTTCCCCTTTCAGTTAATTACATTGCTCTTCCTTATTATCTCTGATGTCTCAGGCCTAATAGAAACAAAGGCTTCTGGGATAGACAAGATTGGAATTTCTAAAGAAAAAGACACATATAAAAAAGCAAGAAATGGAATACACATACATTTCATAGAGGTACACTGTACCCAAAAGGACTGTTTCTCTGCCCTCATTTCCAGTAGTCACTATGCATGACACTGAAAGAAGTATCCCCATATGCAACCTAAGATGTGAACACCAGGCCCTAGGAGGAGGCCTGGAAAGTTCAGCCATAAAGCACCATTCCCTGGTCTTGGGTTTGAGACCTCCTTCCTCTGTTGCTAAGCAGGAAGGAGTGAGTACACAGGATGGAGGAGATGGAGAACAACTGACATGAGCACTTCAATCATTCACTTATAGCCACACAACCAAATTTTTCATCAACAAGATGAAATTCCACAGAGGAAACGAGGAGTTAAGGCAAGGCCTCTGATAGGTAAACATACATCTACCAGATTTCTCAAGTCACAATTAAGTGCATGTAATCTGTTTGCCCATATCAGTAACACGTACTTCAAAAGCTGATATCAAAAAATCAAATTCCATTACTGCTAAGTATGATACTTATACACTTTTTTACACTCCATTCAGCACCAAGGGCAGAATTGAGCTAACAATTTCACTCTTCATTTGTCTCTGATCAATTTCTCCCAACATCTTCTACATTCCACCCAGAGATTCTCCTTGCTGTTACCCTAGATTACCTGTGTATCACCACACACTCTTTCCAGTAAAAGGACCTGATTAAACAGTACACAGACAGTATTGATGGCTTGATAAAATTCTCACTACTGTCTCCAAAAAGTCATGAGGTACCCTTCAGTCTCACTGAAAAGCTAGGCCACAGAGCCTCAGCTTCCCCTGATCCTCAGAGCTGACACATAGAAAACTACTGAAACACAGCAGTAAAAAAGTGAAGAGGATTGAAAAGAAAGGTGAAACTTAGAGCTATCAGGATGAAAATAATTCATTTTTAAGAACACCGGCACAACACTTTCCTATTATTCAAATAAAAGGGGAATCACACTATATTAAGAGTGGGATATGATCATATTTCTAAGTAGATATTAAGAACACCATGTGAATCTCAGGTCACGCATTCATCCCAGTTATTAATTGATGGAAAATGACTAGCATCCCAATTTCTACTCAATTATGTAGCTACTTTGCAAAGAATACAGCAGGCACCCTGACAAGATGAATTAAAAGATCATCAGTTTCTTTATAAACCAAGTGTCACCCATTTTTACATCTCCCTCACTCCCTGCTCCACCTCAGCAGCAGAATTTGCAAGTTCCCAAACAGCCATATCTCTCACACAACACCAGGACCAAGAGGTTACAACAGAAATAAACAACCACCGAAGAAAATCAACCAGAAAACAATCCTTAAAATTCATGTCTCTTCTTTTTTAGTACATATAAAGGACATACCTTGCTGTCCAGCAGCCATCAGTTGAGAGCATCTTACGCTACCAAAACTGAATGCCAGGCTGCTATTAATACAGAGACATTCACTAAAAACACTATGGGCAAACTTAAATTAGACATAGATTTTGGCAATCCCAAGCTGGATACTTAGCCACTTGCAAAGTAGAGCAAAACAACCACTCAGTAATGCATATCACTGCTCAGAAGCAGCAGAGAATATTGTGTCTCTTTTAAACTCCTAGAGGAAAAGGAGCTAATTGTGAGCATTAAAATGAAGCAAGGTCACTATGCTGAAAGACACATAATCAACTTGAAATCTAATCAATTAAAGACAGAGAAAAGACATTTCAGGTACTGTACTCAAATCCAAATCTCCACTTCTTGCTCTTGGTAAGACCAATTTTGTTTTGTTCTTATGTTTTCTTCTCTTGTTTTCCTGTTTCTCACAATAAACAATAGGTAAATACAGTTAAAAGCTAGAACAGAGAGCAAAAACTGAAATGTTGTTGTAGATGTTAATAGAAACCAACAAATAAGAAAATAATTTTTCGTCTTCTCTTTTAAAAGAGAAGAAGGTACTTTTAAAAGAGTCTAGGTACTCTCTGGTAAGAATGTACATGAACAAAAACAGTCATATAGACACGTTTATGTTGAGAGCAGCTATCTAATGTTAAGCCTTCCCAAAAAGGACAAGCAAACTTCTTTTCCCTGATGATCATAGCTAAAGAGCCTCTGTCTTAGATTTCATCCAGATACTCAGCACCAAAAAAGCACCCATCCAGATATGATCATTATGCAGAATGCCACCCTCTGCAGCATTTAGTTCTTTTCCTGAAAGTCTCTCCATCCAGCAACCATCCAAAGCCAAACCTACTTAATATATTAGCAGGGTCATTATCTGCAAGTAAACACGAGTGCTTTAATCCCTGAAGTTTTGTCACCAGAGACTAACAGGACAGGCTGGGAATTAGGCCTGTGACGTGGAGGCAATCTCCTCTACAGAATGTATGGTATGAAATTTATCACAAATACTGGCCAACTTGCACACTCTTCAATTTTGCATTTCTAACAGAGTGCTATATATTTTATATATGGGTCACCAACACTAGACAATGTTCCAGAGAGAAATCTACCTGCCAAGCTACAAAGTCATTAGACCCAAAGGCCAGTCTTGTCTCACCACTACCCAAAACATGCAGAACTTCACAACAGAAGACATGAAAATAGTGTCCATTTATACCAACCAGACTTATTTTCTGATTTAGTCAGTTTTCAGAACTCACAAAAGGCCCATTTTCTGTGTCAGTCAGTTAAATGACAACAAGCCACCCCACAAAGGCAGCACAATCCAAGCTCCTTTCCTGTAAGCCTGTTTTTCTTACAGGGAAGGGAAGCTCATGGTTCCTTTCCTATGGAACTGTCTACAGGGGACAGTGTCTGGGCTAAGTCAGCACAAGGATCAGCAGAGGAGGTTCAACCAACTGCAGGAATGAAGTGCTCTGCTCCCTCCTAGGTGAGCATAAGCCAGCAGCAGATGGAGGGAGGGACTGTTTTTCCTACAAACAGGACAATTTATGAAACATTACACTGTGAAGCTGAATTTCTACCAAATGAGGTGCAACAAGGCTGCTTTAGAGCCATTTTTCCAAAGCTGTAAAATAAAGGAGAACATTGTAGAAACAAGATATACTAGTCAGAGAGAGCACCAAAGAACACAGCATACTAACTCAAACCAGAAAGTTATTTTCTTTCAGGAAAGAGCCTTTTTACTCTCATCCTGGGTAAGTCTCTTTTCACATACCTCTGCTTTGTCTACAGAAGGCTGCACAGGTATGAAAAGAAACTGCTCAACAGATAATGGCAAAAATAAATTGGGCTACAGTGGCATAACCCAGACCAGTCAGTTTAGAAACGGGCTAAGCCAAAGCACTTAGATCATCAGGAAAAGTGTCTTCTGCCCACTTTAATTATCACTTCTCCAAATCCTTCCCAACATTAAAACTGCTATCCCACTGACACGTGATCCTCTACCTCTGTACAAACATTTCTTCACTACAGGTCCTTCTGCCAAGAACTGTCTTCCCATTGCAAGCTCCCAATTTTGTTTCCAGATTACCTTTCAATGCAATCCAATGTGGCCAGGAATGCAAATGACAGATAGACTGAGAAATCTGTTAAGAAACCAACCACGCACACACAAGAAGAGGCACAAGAGTAGGTCAGGCTTCTTTTGAAGATGGATCCATGCTAATCTGAGGAAGCTGAGCAGAGAAGATGGAAAAGCTAGCAGCTGTTATATGGTAAGTCTCCTGTTGAAACTGGTAATTTCAAGTCTACAATTCCTTACTCATTCTTTATCCATGACACTTCAAGCTTCTTTTCTATTTCTACACCAACCAAAACCAAATGTTAATCTCTTATTGTGACATCCAAGAACTGTAACATCATCAGGACCAGATGGTAATTCAACCAAGAACACTAAAAGAATGAAAGGATGAAATAGCTGAATAGCTGTGGTGAGTCACCTCTTGCCTTAAACTGCCTTGGCCCATGAGGACCAGAAGGCAGAAAATGTGAAAACATTTTCCTTTAGTACCTTCAGAAGAGATGTGAAAAACTGCAGGCTGGGAAACATGAATATATTTTGGTGCATGAGGGAAATTCAAAGAACTAGAGGACACACAAGTAAATATGTTATGCTCAGAAAGAATCCAGAGAAGGTTTTTTTAACTGTAAAACCTGCTTTATGAACCTACCAGAGTCCTCCAAATCTATCAACAAGCAAGTAGGTCAGAGATCTCCACTGTGGAGTCCAGCTCTTCCCTGGGAGATCTGTGCCAGAATCAAGATATTTTTTGTCATGTTTGTTTCAACATATTTATAAACAGTCTGGAAAACTTTAGGAGAGGAATAGTGTAGTGATTATAAAACCATTGTTAGTACAGACTTTGGGGGATTGATAAGACCAAACCAACTCAAAAATAGCCATAAATTAGGCTCTGCCTCTTCCTCATCATACGAGGAGGTAGGGGTTACACATAAAGGGCAGGGCAGAGGAAAACCAAAATGAATTCGGGGATAACAAAATAAAAGACAAGGGGCCAGTGCGTCAAAGAATGAAAATGAATAACATGGAAATAGAAGAGGACATGCCTACATTAACTACACCTGTGATCAGATGCAGGCTGGCTACTCTTATCTTCCTTTCTTCCTGTGTCTAAATGTACCTATACACTACTCCTCAGACCCAGGCTACTGACAAAAAAAAATGGAATTAAAATATTAATTTATCCAAATACTGTAATTCTGACAACCGTACTTCAGAAGGCAGCATAGAATTAAGCACTCCCATGTTTTATCAGAGGTAAGAATGTTCATCCTTTAATTTGATTTTATACACAAAGAAGCATTGGTAAATCACAGAACTTCATTTTTGCTACTGAAACAGCAGCTATAGAACATTTGCTGTTCTTAATTCATGTGTCTCAAAACAGTTAAGAACAAACACGCAACAACAAACCCAAAGCCTTCCTCCTGGAAAAGCATAAATGTGTTTGGGTTATCAAGGACACAATTAAATTCTAGAAACACTGCACCTTATTAAAAAGCCACTGTCAGCCACAAAACATTTCATTTCAAAACTGTCTCCAGTTTCCCCAACGTAGTCCTTACACTCCCCCATGTGGCTGACCACTGAATAACATTTCTTTACCCGGACCCCAGAAACTCGGAAGGAACAACAAAAAGACAAAGCAGCCTTCAAAACACGGCCAGAGCCACAGAAAACTGAACTTCAAGCTGAAGCCACTGAGGAGGGCAGAACAGAACTCTTCTCAGTTCTACAAACCACAAGGCCACAGCACGGGAGTCACAGGCCATGACTACTCTCACACAACTGTATTCCCCTTCACCGCTCTCTGCTAATTACTTTGTTTCTTCTGAGAAGGATGATGGTGTTCCTCCAGAAACAGCACTAAAGAATCGCTCTACTGTTCAGAGAGACTCTGTTACCAAATGCAACATCTTTCAGTAAAATGCATTTTATACAACCTCAGGCTATTAAAGATCTCAGTGGCATTTATCTGATAAATTATATTCCATTGACGCACATTTACCCATTTTAAAAACTAAAATGTGTTATTCTCTCCCTCAAAATGCTCATTAGTGCACATAGTAGCAAGGATTAATCCCTTAATTTAAATGCATATAACCTACAAAGTATCGCAAGATTCTGCAAGGAATGCAACACCTCGTTGTGAATTTAGTGCCAGTCAGAGGAATAGACAGGCGATGGTGGCAATATTACTTAATCAAAGGCTGGCAGCAGAGGTACAAGCAACACAAATTTTCTTTACATTTTCTCCAGCCCTTGGCTGGTGGAGCCAGTAGCCAAGAAAAGAATTCCCTTCGCAAGACAAGTATTCACTTCCAGCTCTGACTGAAAGACCACCAAACTGGGTGGAATGTCATAGTCACTGTGTCACAGGTCCTTGGCCACTGAAATCGTACAAATACATTATCAAATCATCATTTCAGAACCTACAGCTGAACAGCCAAAACCTAGTCATGTGTTTTCTGGATTTTCAATTACAGAAACACAACTTTAGTTGTAAGTGACCTAAATAGAAGAGACTTCACATCCTGTAACTAAAACTGTCAGAATATCACTGACAAAACCATGCACACACATTTAGCATAGCAGTAGCAAGACAGAAATCAGCACTACACATCCACATCTTACAGACAGGAAGCAAAAGCAAGCAACGTGCATGTTATTCACACAGGAAAACTCCAAGTATTTCCCTTCTGAAGCCTGTTTTAAACTTTACATACAACTGCTTGACCCTTCAGCCTAAGGGAATCAACATAACTACATATATATTTTAAAACACTCAGCTTTCCTTCAGCCAAGAACTAACCTAAAGAAATACCAACACACCTGTAGAAATCACTCTCTGGATCACTGTGCCGCAGCTGAAATGGCATTTTGGGGGTTTTGCTATCCAGAGGAAGCAGGTCATCAGGGAGAGGTGGAGAGGCCGGACAAGATGGCAGAGGTTCATTCTCTTCGGTTTTTATGCCCTCTGCTTGCTGCTGGTTTTGAGCCTGGGCCGCGGCGATGAGGCTGCGCAGCCGCCGGTTGTGCTGGATGAGCTGGATGGTGTGAATGGTGAGGCTGCAGGGCTCGGAGGGGATGTCCAGCATGGTGGTCGGACGGGGTTTGTTCGCAGACGGCTGGTGCAGTGGAGGATCCTGGACCTCCACAGTACGGAACTCACGCTGCAGCAGGTCAAAGGAGCTGCGGTTGGCCTGGTTGGAAGAAACCGGGATCTCGCCCCAATATCGCAGCATTTTTACACAGGTCTCCTGTCGTGCTCAGAGCCCAGAAGAAGGCTACCAAGTACTGTGGGTACTAAGGACCCTTGTTGCAGGGAAAAGCACTTTGGGCAGCAAGAGACACTGGAGCTGGGATGACGCTCCAACTAACTCAAGTTACGGCTGCCAAGCAGGCTGTCGCTCAGTGCCTCGCTGAGCAGCGCAGTATCCTCGACGGCATGAGGTTGCCACTCTCGCACTGAACAGATCGCATCGCGCTTTTCCTGAGGGGAGAGGGGGCAGAAACAAACGCACTCGTGAGACGGAAATTGTTTCTGTGTGTAACAAGGGCTGGTGCGGGCCCACCTGGGCCTCACTGAGCGGAACCCGCGGCGTGGAGAAATTCCGGGGGCCGCACTCGGTTCAGCCGCCACTCGCTCTCTTTCCCTCCCCGGACCCGCGGCTGCCCCGCACCCCAAGCCCGTGGCTTGCCCGCCCCCCGCGTACCCCTCCGCTCCGCTCCCCTCCCGGCCGCCCAGCCGGAACTGCGTCCCGGTCCGCCACCGAGAGCGGCTCCCCCGCCATCCGCTCTCCTTCAGCCCAAAGGAGGGAAGCGCCCGCCGCCGCCGCAGCAGCCTCTTTGCCCGCCGCTGCCGCCCTCCCTGACTCGCCCCTACACTGCCCCGGGCCGCGCTGGGCGGCGGCGGAGCGACCCCGGGAGCTGCGCCTTACCCCCGGCACTGCAGCGCCGCGGCGCTCGTTCCCGGAGGACTCCGTTTGGGCACGGACCCGCGAAGATGGCGGAGGCGGCGGAGGCGGCGGAGGCCGAGCCCGCCGCCTTCAAGCGCCCGAGCCGCCCGCCGCCCGCCGCCCCCGGTGACCCGGGGCCCAGCCCGCCAGGACCCCCCCGCGCGGCCGCTGCCGCGCCGCCCGCGCCGCGCTACGAGGAGCCGCCGTGGGGCAGCCGCCCGCCTGCCGGCTCCGGGTACGGGCTGGAGGTGCTGAAAGGCGGCGTGGTGCTGGGCTCGGTGCGGCTGGAGGACAGCAGCTGGTTCCTGGTGGGGCGGCTGCCCGGCTGCGCCCTGTCCCTGGAGCACCCGTCGGTGTCGCGGCACCACGCCGTGCTGCAGTACCGCGGCGCCGGCTGCTCCCCCGACGACCCCAGCGGCGCCGATGCTGCCGGGTTCTACGTGTACGACCTGGGCAGCACCCACGGCACCTTCCTCAACAAGGCGCGGGTGCCACCCCGCACCTACTGCCGGGTGCGGGTGGGCCACGGGCTGCGCTTCGGCGGCAGCTCCCGCCTCTTCCTCCTGCAGGTGGGTCGGGGCTCGGGGTCGGGCGGGTCCGGAGCGTGTGCGGGGCTGGTAAAGGCTGGCCCGGATCAGGCTCAGGAATTTACCGACTCCATCGGGTGGTTGTTTTACTGGGTGAAAAGCTGTGGGTATCTGCTGCCGGCTCTGCAGCGAGGTGTGGGGTTGCGGGTTTCTGCTGATGCACAGTGAGTGTAAAAGGCATTTTTCTCCAACAGTGTGATGTATTAGGAATGTCTTTCTGTCGCTATGATGCCCCACTAAAGTAAAGAAGTAGTATTTCTTTGTGAACAAGGGGAGCGCTTATTAGTAGGAACTTTGACAGCACATCGTGTGCTGTACACGCACTTCAGAAGCTGCTCATTCCTCAAATTCACCTGGGTAGTTCTGACCGGAATTTTTGCCTTCAGCCTTCAAATTACAGTTATATGTGAGATGGATCTGACTACAAGTACATAATAATGCTTATTTCTTCCTTCCCTGCTTTTGAAAATGCCGTTAAAACTAATATATTTTTGGAATGCAAACCATAACTAATGGTCTAAATAATTCCACTTTTTGAAGAGCAGTGTAATGACGTGTTTATGTTATTATATGTAATTTGCATGTGTGTTGAAAATACTTGTTTGGGGGTTTTTAAAAACACTTCTGCTAATTTTCTGTTTGGACTTAGGGACCCAAAGAGGATCAGGAGTCTGAGTCAGAACTAACTGTGACTGAGCTGAAGGCCCTGCGCAAGCAGCAGCAAGCAAAATTAGAAAAGACAATGTTGGGAGAGGATTCTGATGAGGAAGATGAGAAAGAGGAGAGAAGTGAAAGGAGTCAGAATAGTGATATGAGCTGCTCGTGGGGAATGGGTAAGTGATGATGTATCTATTGACTGATATGCATTAGAAGATCTGTAAGCCAGTTTTCTCTGAATATTAGGGTTGATATTTCAACTGGCTGCCAAGAGTCACAATCCAGTCAAAATTTTTGGGTACAAATTAATCCTTTTGCTGTTAAAAAGAAAGGTATGTGACAAGCTAACCTCTGGTGAGCTTGTTTTAAACAGGAGCTCCTTTTAAACAGGAAGAGGTCATTTGCCTATGCCTATAAAAGGCCATGAAACTTAGAGTTTAATTAATGCTGTTTGGTTTGTTCTTGTGACGATGTTAACACTTTTGCCCAAGAGGTGCAATTTAACTGCTTGAGACTTCTATGCAGGATGTCTTTACATTTAAACAGGAAACCCACATATTAAAGCTAGATAAATTGTAATTAATGAGCTTTTTGCAACAAAGTGAGTTGGTTTTTTCAAATGAAAATGTGTAAGCTCATAAACCTTTGAAAGTGCTGAAACTGACATGGATCTGAAAAACTATCATATGTTGGAATAACTAATAGCAAAAAAAGGGATCTTTTTGGATTGGGTACAGAAATAATAAAGTTAAGGGAAGTAATTTTAGTAATTTTGTGACAGCTGCTACTTCTTTCAAATGAATGCTTTGAATTATTGAAATATACTGGTGTTCTCTTTCTGATGTTCCATGCGGTTTTTTTGCACTTTGTATGTCTTCTAGGTGAGGATGCTGAGGACGATGAGGTTGAAGAAAACCCTATTGCTATTGATTTTCAGGATGTTCAAGATGCCTTTTATGTGAAAGATCCTAGGAAGGCCCTACAGGGCTTTTTTGATAGAGAAGGTAATTTATTTCTTTTTTATTATTATTAAATTTGATTCTCTTCTACTTAGCAAACTGTTATTTTGTTGCTTATTTTTGCAGGGGGATTTAAGGTGTGATGTGGGAGCAAAACCTTTCTGTTACATTGTGGTAACATTTTTTGTTTCATCAGGTTTTGGTGGGGATTTGTAGTGGTTTGCTTTGGTTTTTTTTATTAAAACCTGGCTCACCATTGTGTATCTGAGACTTAGTTACTAATTCCTAAACTGGGAATTGCAGTGAGTATGTTGTATTCCTCTGGACTGACACTCAAACTTCACCCATGCTTTGAAGCTATGTTGAAAAATCAAAACCCAATTTCCAGACTGTTTGCTTTGGAGATGGCTGTAATTGTGTATAATTTTAAAATGGAAAACTATTAAAAAGACAAAAGGCAATAACTAAGTGATCTAAAGTTTCAGTGGTTGCTAGTGAAACTTAAAAAAGAGTCACTTACTTGCTAAAGTGAAAAATCAATCTTCAAGACGAACAATATCTATGAATTCAGATTGCAAACTCTTGTTGCTTCAGCGTCATTTACTTTAATACGTACAGAGACAAGATTGTTTTTTTCTTTGAACTATGTGTTCCTAAACAGGCCACTTAGAGATTTTTTGATCTTAAAAAGCCTTGATTTTGAAAAAAAACCTCCAAATGAGCACACCAAATGAAGATCCCATGACTTTAAAAAAAAATAAGTAAGGCAAAATCATGATATGTAACAAGAGCTTTTTATCGCTTTTGTTTACACAAATGTTCCATTACATTCTTCTCTGCTGTAAAGATTATTCCTGCTTATTTCAAGTTTGGTTACTACGTCAACTTTCTTTTCTTCTGCAGGAGAAGAGTTAGAATATGAATATGATGATCGTGGGCATAACAGCTGGCTGTGCAGGATCAAGTATGTACATCTCCATTCCTTTGGTACATGGAAGTTGACTGTTGAATTTGCAAACAAAAGCTGAAGGAATTACTACTTGTGTCACACTTGGCAAGGAGGCCAGCTAGAATTAGACCTAAGCCCTGATACTGAGAAAAAAGTCCAAGGATCAGTGCCTAGTTCAGTGTCTGCACTCCTTTCTGTTCTGACAGGATTTGGTTTTCCTAAGGGATGAAAATTGGGAAAGCAAGAGTCTAGGTTTTTTCAACTCCCCTTGTTTAGAGCAATATGTGAAAAGCAATTGAAATACAAGAGAAGAAACTAGGAAACAATCTCTTTGAATTCCTATTGGGGAAGATCAGAAAAACCCCGAACTTAATTCTGTGTGCCCAATTTCAGTTCCTGTATGGTATAAGACAGTTTTTGGTGGGTTCCTGATAGAGGCCACTAATGTCATTCTTTCATAAGGCAGGAGAAGGTGAGGTGGAAATTAAGTCAACAAGCCTCAACATGGTAATGATTGTACTGCTTAAAAGTCCTTTGCTTCAGCATGGAAACTATTTGTTACTCATGTTATATGGGTACAAGATACCTGTACTTAAAATTATTCAGGGACTGACATTTAACCTTTTAACTTTCTGTATTTCCAATGGAATAAATAGAAGAAAAATTATTGTTTGGACTAGTGAAACACAAATTTACTTGCATGACTAGGAAATCATGCTTGTGTTTTGATTGGTTCTATAGGAAATGAAAAGTGGAAATATTTAACACAAAAAAAGATTAAAATGAAATGGGAAGAACAATGCCATTGTAAAATACCTGAGTAGCATCCCTGAAAAGCTCCTTGTATGTGAGCTGTTCTCTGATCCTTCAAACTGAACAGGTTGCCTGTGGATGATGCATCAGGGAAGCAGCTGGTGGCAGAGGTTCTCCATTCAGGAAAAAAGAAGGAAGCAATGATACAGTGTGCACTGGAAGCTTGCAGGCTGCTCGATGCTCGAGGAGTACTGAGGCAAGAAGCAGGTGAATAACTGTGATCCTTCTAAATGCCCTAAATTAGGGATTTGAGATTGCTATCTTGAATTTGCTTTATTACTGAGTGGTATGCAAATCATTTTGTTTTTTGCCTTCTCCCATGCCTTTCTCAGTATCCCGAAAAAGGAAATCAAAGAACTGGGAAGATGAGGATTTTTACGACAGTGATGATGACACCTTCCTCGATCGAACTGGTGCTGTGGAAAAGAAACGACTGAACAGAATGAAGAAAGCTGGTAAAATAGAAGAAAAACCAGAGACTTACGACTCCCTGGTAAGAATAATTATTATGACATGTTGGGGTTACTCTCTCATGCCTGTATTATATTATGAATAAGAAGAAATTGTAGTGGATCATGGCAGTGGGTGAATGAAATGCCAGAACAGGATACTTTTAACTTAGTTTTAAATCATCGGAAAATAATTCCAAACTTTTAAGTCCACAGGACACATCCCAAAGAAATATCTCATTCTGCTTCAAAGAATAAGAATCCTGGATTGACAACTATTATGTCCTACAAAGACAATAGGATGTGAGGGATAGGAGGGGTTGGAGGGTACAGTGGTGGTGTAACACTGCTGCAGAAGAATTATGCATACTTTCATGTTTCAGAAACTGTTTAAATAATTTTCTATGTCAAGGAATGAATAAGTTGTTTAGGAACAATCTAGACTTCTAATTTTTTTCAGCCCAGGAAGTCCTGGTCAAAGCTTAGAAGTAGAAAAGTGGAAGTAATTTGATGGGATACTTGGATAACTGTTAAAATGAGATTTTAACAAGATAAAGTCTTCTAAGCATGTTGTTCTCTCATAGGTCACAAAGCTAAAAGAAGCAGAAAATGAGCTTTCTGAGATAACAGAGAAGCTGAAGGTTTCAGGGAAAGGTAAGGTGTGAAGTTTATTTGATCATAGTGCTTTCCATACAGAAAAATACAGAGCTTAAAGTATCTTAGGGATTTCTCTTTTCAAAGGTTTGTGGTTTGGGTTTTTTTTTCAGTGTCCACTTTTCACAAAGGGATAGGAAGGTTTGCAGGTCACTGAGTTAACTCGAGAGAATTCTTACAATCTTCATCCAATAGTTTATGTACTCTGTTTATAGTCACTTGCTAATGACTGCAGCTTTTTCCAAAGCAAGCAACATCTAAGTTAAAGTAAGGTGACAAGTGTACAAGCTTCTGGAGTTCTAAGAGGGTGAGTATTATTACTGTTTATCTCCCCATATTGCTGAAAGTGACCCAGTTTGAGGAATGCTGTTTTTTCAACTCCTTAAAAAAACATTTATAAGGGAAGAGGAAAAAACTTTCAGAAAAGGTAATATATTTTCTTTCACTTCTCTAATTGTAAACACACTGTGAAATGGAAAAGCAGGAAGAGAGAAATGTGGAGACAAAGCAGTTGACACTTAACCCGTATGTTGAGTGTACATGCCAGTACATGAGGGTGCCATTCAGGTTCTAGGATTATGCCTTTGTTTCTAAAGGCAGAGCCTTTCCAGAGCAGGGATTGTATCTGTTGGTGAGTTAGCTTTAAAAGCAAACTGTACCAATAGGTGCATTTTGCTTTCTGTTACTGATGATGTCTTGTGGAGTAAAAGGAAAGCAGTAGGGAAATGTGTTTAGGCTGGGTCTTCACAGAAAAACCTTTTTAAAAGAGTTGGCATTAATAAAGGTTGCAGCATTAGTTTGTCAGAAGTTTCTGTCCAAGAAGCCTAGCAATGTGACAGCTGGGCTATCTTCTGTGCATTATATGGTTGTGTTTCATTCTAGTTATTCAGGTCCACACCAAAACTAATTTGTATCAACACTTTTATTGGTGACTGATTATACCAGATCCCTGTTCAAAGAGCACTACCGTTCCACCAGGCATTCTAACTGATGTTCGGTGTATTTGAAGCAATTGTTTTCAGCCTTATACTTTTGATAAGTAGTTATCAATTGACTAGCAAAAGAAGCTAATGCTTAGACTGGAATTACACCTCTCAGGCAAGCTTTCATATGTTCTGATACCTTTGTTTCTACTGATACTGTTTCTCAACAAGACTGTTGAATATTGTAGTAGAGGCTGGGTGAAGGGAGAGTCAGTCCAGTTTTATACTTCTGCTAACACCATGTAATGCTGCAGGCCCCCTCCTCACCAAAACCTGGCCATGCAAACCCAATACACGTACTTTTGTAAGTTGCAGGTGGTTACACAACTAGTTCAGAGCTTTGAAATAAAGTGCATTCTTGGCACTTATTGAAGTACAGAATCATTCAGTATTGGATGGGAATTCCCTAGAACTAGACCAGGATAAAACAAACATAGCAAGTATTGCATCAATCATCTGCTTTGTTTGGGTGTTTTCTAGATCCTTGGGTTTTCTCTTATTTGAATGGTTTAGGTTAATCACAGATGTTGAGAAAGCCAGGAGCAGGGTTATTGACCATGGAACATTCTTACCAATGTCATGAGCTATCCAGCAAAGCTGCTGCATTACATACAGTTCTGAAACCTTAATGCACTTTTGTTTGCTCTAAATGATTATTTGGAGCCTAAGGACAAGAGTGTAGAGACACCAGTGAGTGAATGACAGGCTAAATTGCTACACCTCTTACCAAGCACTTGGAGAAATTAAGTAGTTGTCTAAAAAAATCTCAGTCGAAATTCACAAATTGTTCCCTGGGGTTCTTCAGAACTAATTACTGATAGACTGACTTGGTATCTCTCATTCACTGATGCTGCTGAATGCAGATCAAATATATGGAGCTCTTCAGTCTCATCTTTGGTTGCCTGTTCAGGAAAAAATACCAATAAGTTGATGGTGCAGTAAATAGCCCTGTAGCTTTTTGTCACTGGGATATAAAGTACAATAGACATGATTGATTCACCTCATAGTAATGTCAGATTTTACTTCAATAGTGTAGAAAACTGCTGCAACAGATCAGGAATGCTGACTAACTCTGCAAGCTGAACTAGCTGGTATTAGGCCCTGTTGGTGGAATCGAGCAGAGAATCCAATTTGCAAGAAGGGGCGATCTGACTCCCTCAGCATCACTCACTGACCAAAGCACTTACACGGCTGTGCAGTACAGCAGTGAGCTCTGAATTTAATTGTGGAGCTGTAATTGTTCTGAATAATATGACTACTCACTAAACCACATCTTTGTAATTTGATGTTTAAATCAAATTATCATTCTGCTCCGCTCCTGCCTGCAAGGAGGTTCAGACTGATTGTTAACAATACCTTTTCATTGTTGGTTTTTATCTTGGTTCGTATAAATAGTTGTTATGAAAAACAAGAGTATTTCTATCAGAATTTCTTTTATGACATGTTTTGTCATCATTTATGCTTGCATGGAGGTGGATACTACAACTGTTTCTTATCTTTTGAAGCCTATTAATTCTGTATATCTTTGAACAGTTACTGTTATGGCTTTCATGTCTTTTCAAATGGTAAACTCTGTTTCGTTTTACATCAGAACTATCCTTTTCAATTGAATCAATTTATGAGCATAAATCTTATTAGACTTCCCTCTAATTATTTAAGTCTTGTAAAAGTGCTCAAATATGTACTCTTTAGAATAACTGTCTGTTTTATTTTTATGAATTTAAAATTTCAAGTGCTACTTAATTAACTCAAGCTGAACTGAAAATAACTCAGTGATCAAATAATTACGCTTGTGCATTTATACAAAAACACTTATAAGGCAGAAAATACATATTGGATTTGCCACTTGTCATTTAATATTAAAAGGCAGAAAACTATCTGTCAAAAGACTTGTTAAAATTCTGGCAAGAACATTCTTCTTTGTTTGCCTCCAGGTTATTTTTGAATACCATATAACAACTTCTGAAGCACTGTTCAATCCAAAGAAAGGCATTTTTCTGGATCTTTTTGTTTGGTTATTTTAAATCCAGGTGTTAGGAGTCTGTATTTATTTTTCTTAGTCATTAGAGATTTAGTTTTACCTCCTGAGTTTTATTTTAATTAGTCAAATATGCAAAATATTATTAATATTTTGTAATTAATTGGAGTAGAAAGACTGTCATTATTCTTTTTCAAGTTCAAAGCAGTTTTCTTGCAGAAAATCTAGTCACAACAAAGGTAAGTTCTGCGTGATTGGCCTAATGCGTTAAATTGGTTTTGTATGCACCTTTTCAGGGGTAGAAGGTGGCGTTGATTGATTTTGAACTTTGCAAATGTTATGACATAAATATTCCAGGAAAGTTAAAATCGGATTCCCTATGCAGTGGTGTAGGTTTTCTTGTGACTGAGATTATTTAATTTTGTGACTACAAAAAAACCCCTAAGCCACCTTTTCAGGGAGAGCAGATCTAGAAGTGAGATGTACAACCAGGAATAATGCTCACAAAGAAACATTCAGTTTTAAAAGAGGCCTTGTTAGGTAAGTGAATTAAAGTTTCCTTTCAGGCTTTTGTTGGAGAAATGCTTTCATCTTTCCAGGCCTAACAACCTCTGTTATTTCACTAGTCAACAAAAACTCACTGAGAGGATAGTTGTTCCTGTGTACCTTATTCTCTAAAGGTAGGACCTGATGGCTACAGTTCTTATCTCCCCACCATAACATTATGTCTCTCCCCTTTATCTTGCCTAGTCCAGTCCCATCCAGCAGCTCAAGATTCCTTGGATGAATTCATGACCGAAATAAAATCAGGAGGCACCTTAGACAGCGTGGCACGAAAGAAGCTTCACTTGCGGTCGTTTGAACTGAAGAAAGAGCAGCAGAGACTGAAAGGGTTAATAAAGCTTGTGAAGCCTGCAGAACTGCCTGAGCTGAAGCCCCAGTAAGTCTTGGTGAAAACATAAAACGATTCCTTTTCCCTTTATTGTTATCCATGGGCAGCTGTGCAAGCCCAGTAAATAGACAGCTTTCCAATCACAAAAGCAGGACAGCCTTCCAGACTACCTGGCTCATCTCTTTAAGGAACTGCTGTGCCTCTGGGCTATTGCAGCATCCATGGCTGAGGGGAATGCACAACACTGGAGTAAGACCAGCCCAAGCTGGCAGGATGACACGGGTAAGGGACTGGAAGCATAGTGTTAGCTTCTTTAACTTTTTTCCCAACCTGCATCCAAAAGGAACTGAAGAATTTTACAGGTATTATATACAACATGAAACCCACTTTCACTCTGTGAAATGTATTTGGAAGTCAAATGTAGTGGCTGTTCAACTACTGCCTAGCAGCACCACTGCAGTTTGAGAGGGTGTGTGCTGGGTTCATTATTTGCTGATGGCAGCTTGATTAGAGGTTAATTACTTAATTCGTTTAAATTGAGGTTTGGCCTCCAAGTGTGGTTTTATATATAAATATGTGTGTATGTATGCATGCAGTTGAATTTAAGGGAGTCTACATGATACAGAGGGTTTTCTCCTTGTTTATTTTTTGCTTCCTGTTATGGCACATATCTGGATCCTACAACATATATGTAGGATGGAGGAGTCCTCTCTTGCAGCTTCCTCCTTGGATGGTGCAAGTGGAAGAGAAATAAAAAGATTTTTTGTATATCCACTTCTCATAGGCAGACTTTTTTTTTGCATTTGTCTACATAAGATTTGTTCGATACTTTGTATACTGTTTTCCTTTGTGTCTAATTTTTATTAGGGGTGGGAGTTACAGTCTGAATGCAGAGAACAAGCCTAAAAAGATGAACCTGCCTCTCTTCGGTGCAATGAAAGGGGGGAGCAAATTCAAACTGAAGACTGGAAGCCTGGGGGTAAGTTGGACTTTTAAGTGTTGCAAGTCAGTGGCTGTTTGTGGGACACCTCAGGCTGTGGAGGCTGTAGGTGGCAATTGTGTCTTCTCACACACACGGAAATAGCATGGAGGTCCAGTCTGTGGCAATGGAAGGTGCATGGACAATGAGCAGTGGTGTTGGAGCAGTTGCCATTCTGTGTCCTTGTACAGCCAGTTTCCTGGGCCACAGCTGTGGTCAAAAGGCAGTGGACGAATAGAGACAGTCTGGGGGCATCAGGTTGAACCAGTGCTCTACTTCAACAGCTGGTCCTTTTCTTGTTCTCTGTCTTGATAACCAGGATCACATCCACAATTGATTCAGTTTCCAGTGTCCCTCTTATGAAAAGACTGTACTTCTTGTTTATGGTCTGGATGTATTTTTTCATCTTCCATCTCTACTAATAACTTTTCCTTAAAACCTAACTATTTGTCATCCTGAGAGTGTTTCCTTACCAGCTGTCTCTGACAGTAGTGTGTGTGCTTTCTCCTGTAATGAGTATCTGTGACAGCTGCCTCTTTCTTGGCACTCATGCACAAGTCTTTGTCTTGCAGAAGTTGCCTGTTAAGCGTCCAGACATCCCTGAAAGCTTGTTAAAAACAAAAGATGATGGACCAGAGGAGGAGGAGGAGGAGGAAGAGGAAGAAATGGAAGAGCAGCAAGAAGCAGATGCGGTAAACAGCAGAGTATCAAACCTGGAAATTAAAATGACAACAGAGAAAGAAACAGGAAAAGAAAGTCTTGCTCCTGATGGCTCTCCTTGCAATAACAAGAATCTAGAATCCCTTCAGGATGGTAAACTGTTATTTCTGATTTTTTCAGTAATGAAGATGAGTCTGTTACTGCTGATTTTTTAAGAGCTATGTGAATCAGATGTTTGAGTCACAGGTTCTCCAGCCTATTTCTTTTCCATAGTTTTTTTGCCGTGAGTTCAGAGTCTGTGTGGCAGCAGCTGAGTATCACATGGTTCTAGCTGAAACTCTGCTTGGCAGTCAGTGTTTCATGCTTTTTGGTAAAATAGAGTAAATCTCCCGGATGTAAGAAAGTCCTATTTTGTTAATCCCTGTTTCCATTAAATTGATTGTCCAAATGAAAACAACTGCAATGTTTTGTTGGCAGTAAAAGTGACATAATAAGAAAACAAATGTCTGTGCCAAACTTCAGATCCATTTGTAAGGAGGTAAAACAATTTCAAAAGTGGTAATGGAAAGGTATCTTTGAGCTATCTCCAATCCCTCCTTTTCTGTGTCAGCCTGATGCATTTGAAAACTGAGTAATGATGTTTCTCATTGAAAAATATTCTTGATAACAGAAAGCTAGGTCTAGCTTCTTGGCTTAATGCTGGACAGGTTGCTGCTGAAAAGTGTTCTAACAGATCACAGAATTTTCTTTATTGTATTGCAATGGACTTGGTGGATGAAATAATTGGGAAGACTTTTGAGAGTTCTCCCTGAGACAAATGTAGCAAAGAGTTCCCTTCTGCACTTGGTCTCAGGGATGCAATCTGCTCATTCAAGTTACTGCAGTGCCCACCGAGCTCTTTCTTTTTTCTGTTACAGGTGTTGATTTTCTGCCTGAGCCAAAGGTACTGAGGAATGAATCTCAGACAGGACCCTCACAAGAGAAATCCCAAGGTGAACAGTACAATACAGACAATTTTGTTGTACCATGTGGGTTTAGAAACTGACTAAAGGGCTTCCTGTCTAATGTGGGTCAAAGGAAACTGAGCCTAATCTAGAGCCTAAAGAATCTAGAATTGAACTGAAAGTCTGTGTTTTGCTTGGGAAGTGGTAAGTGTATGGTAAAGACAAGTCACTTCCACTACAGTTCTCCTTGCTTTTCATAGTCATTAATTGCTTTGAGATCCTTTGTTTTAAAAAAACAGTGTGAGAACAAGAATTAATTTAGGAGAATATGATGATGCTTTTTACTCCCTTATTCTTTTGCACTAGCTCTTAACACTACAGAAGGACAGAACTTCCTTTTATAAAGTGACAAATGCTACATAACACATTAGGTAATAGTCTGCTAGTGACCTCGATGATGCCTCTGCATGTATGCACAAATATCAGAGCTTCAAAATGAAGAATGTTGGGTGTACATGGTGGAGATTTTTAAGACCTTTCTATTTTTTCATAACTCAGACTCCTAAGAATCTATCCTCATCATCTCACCCATACCCTTAAGCCATGAGAGTATCAATATTTCAGAGACGAAGTGGAAGAAAACCAAAGAATTCTTCTCACCCATCAGCTCTGAAGTTTGGTGTTTGTTTTGTTGGGGTTTTTTTAAAGCAAATTAGTCCTGCACATTTCCTACTTGTTCCTTTCTAAATCAATCACTGCAGGGATTACAGATAGTGTCTTTTAGAAAATAAACATCTGCCATTAACTAAAGTTAACATTACAGAATCACTAGTAGAGGATCTTACTAAACTGCATTCAGTTACATGACTGACAGTGTATTTAACATAAGTTAAATCTAGGAAAAACAGTAAGATGTGCAGCAATATTTTTCTTAAGTATGAATTGTGGTGCAGTGAGATATCTTGGATTTCCTTATGGATGTATTAATTTTTATGTGAACTTCCTGTAAGTTCATTTCTGTAGAATTGGTCATTTGTGCTGTGTCATAAAACAAATCTGCTTTCTTCCCAGCATCCAAGGTAGTAAATAAGGAACCTGAAGAGACATCTGAGAAAGTTAAGAAAGTCCATAGCTCAAGCAAGGTCAGTTATGACACTATGACTCCTGCAGCTTGAGAGAAAATAATTTCTAGGCTTTTTTTTTAGTGAAATAGTAACAATTTGATGGACTCTAACTTGGTGATAATAGTGCTTCTCTGCTTGACTAAGACCCAAATGTAGAACTATATTCTGCTATTGAACACAGATTGTGGAGTCTCCAATGAAAAGGCAAAGCACAGCATTTCAGACATGCTAGAGGTTCTCTGTTCAATCACAAAAGTTTTTTTTTTTTTTCACCTTTTCACTTGGCACTTACTAATTGCTGCTTCTCCGGTATCACAAGTGTTATAGCACATAGGTTCTCTCCAGGCTTTGAAATGTCAATGCAAAGTTTTCCTTGGAGAGTAGCCTGGGAAATACATATTGGCTTACACAGAACACTCTGTACTAAAGCTGCAGTTAGTCTGTATCAAACCTCATCCTTCTCTGTAAGATGGGAAAAGAGATGAGTCTAGGAGATTAATGTCTTTTGCAACCAAGTTGTCACTGAATTTGAGTGGATGTACCAGGTAATGTTTCTCCTGTGCATAAGATTTGTATTAAAATGTCAAGTATGTGAGCTTTGCACATTTTGGGACTCAGTCAATTGTCTCCTTCCTGGAGCTGGGAAGGATCTTCTCTGACAGCCTAATGATTATTGTGAGGCTCTTCTCTTTAGAGGGCATCCCACCCTTCTGCTGACTGCCATCAGAGGAGATGACTCTGCTTGGTGGACCATGAGTTCTGACCACTGGGGCAGTTTCTTTGTAGGGACCATCTAATTTTAGCCCTGCAGCACTTACTGAACCTCAGTTCCCTGCATCCTGTGTGTGCTGACTGCTGCCTTGTTAGTCCTGGCAGAGGACCCAGGGATTGGGTAGGCACAGTCCTCAGAACTGTCTTTTGTTGCTGGCCTTGCTAAAGATGCTAGAGAAATCAAGAGTATATTTATAGTGGTAAAGCTCAATTTTTACCACTTTTATGAATATGGGAGGACAAGGCAGTTTTTCATGCTGAGGCAGTCAAGTCAGCACCTCTCATCAGCAGAGAGTTTGCTCTAACACTGAGCATTCTCCAAATGCCAGATGTATTAGATGTATTCTTTCTCCCATCACAAATCACTTTTTCCACATGCTGTCTCTGCCTTTGGGCTCAGATCTTGCATGGAAAGTATCAACCAGAAGTCAGCTTTTTCTTTTTTTTGTAATATTTCAATAACTTTGAATCATGTAAAACTGGAAAAACAATTTTCAAGTGATTGTTCACAAGCCAGATTTAAAAGCTGTGCAACTCTGCAGTCTCATGTTTTGGAAAACATTAGTCTTCTAAAAAAGCTGTTTTAGATGTTAATTTGGGGAAGAAAAGTTTTTGAGGGAATGAAAATTTGCTTCAACTGCATAACTTGAGACTGTGTAATGATACTACAGAGTAATGCAAATCAGTGCTGAGTAACTTGGCATTATTCTGAGCTCTTAAGTCTTGCACTCTACAGTTGTATGATTTTTTTCCCTGTAGTTGTTGAAAACAGAAGTTGTTGAGAAAAAGATGCTGATGTGGCAAAACTTAAAAATCTAGGGACAAACAGATACTGCTATGTCAACAACTGCATTGCAAGTGACCTGTTTTGGTTTGCTTTAACATTTCAAGATGCCAGTGAGACCTGAAAAAATTCTTTTCTTTTTGAAAACCAAGCTGTCCTTATATAACAGCTGAACTTTTATAAATTCCAGTTTGAAAGTCACCTTAAACCCTAAGTTTTCAGTGGCATTGTGCATTGAAATCAGTAAAGCACTTATTGAAAATCCTACTCTAAAGCCTTCCCCTGCATAAAGAAATCTTATGTCAAATGATACCACCAAACATTAGGTTTATACTGCCCAGAAGTGAACAGGTTCTGTTTTGAGGGGGAAATTGGGCTGGATGACCTCCAGAGGTCCCCGCTAACCAGCATTTCTGCTAGTCTGTGACTAATAGAAATGAACTGGGTCTGTTTGAGGGTTTGATGTTTCTTCTGTATTACTGTTTTCATCCCTGACTCTTGTAGAAATAACCCTCTCAGTATTTGTCTCTGAATTAATGAGAGGTTTAGTGGCTGTGACACATTGGTGGAGGAGTGCAGCACCTTAAAAAATCTTCACTCTCTTCGCAGGTCCAACAATCTTTTTTTTCCTCACAGTACCCAGATGATGACCCAGACTACTGCATATGGATTCCTCCTGCAGGTATCAACCATTTCCTTACTGGTTTTAGTCTCATAACTCAGGAGTCTTCCTAATAAGTTGTCAGGATGTCCTTGTAAACCCTTGAGAAAAAGCTAATTCAGGAATACTTCACCCAGAACCTGACGTTTTGTGGCATATTATGCCCCATGTTTGTTGTATGGTCATGCAAGTCCTGCAGTGAAATACAGACCATATCTGTAGTAGCTTCATGGCAATGGAGAGATACACCTGAAGTTTGTTTTTCAGTTTTGTAACACCTCAGAGAGCTAACTGCATTCACACATGGTGGTATGATGATCTAGTTGAAAGACAAGCTCAAACCTTCCCTAGGGATAAATGCTCCAGCAATGTTAGTATTTTCAGTTTTCACTGAAGTCTATGAAATCCAAAAATGCTTCTTTGCAGGTTTTTTGCAAAAAACATTGGAATACAAACACATTTGTTTTGGCAAAAAGTCTTGATAATGCTTTGGTGAAGGCACTGAATAATTGATGCACTCATCCAACATATGTTAAACTTGAATAATTTTTTTTTCTTTTAGTTCCGGGGTGTTTTTAGCTAGGTGAAGTTACTCTTAAACAGGGTAATGAATGTTCAGTTCCTCTAAAATAGAAAACTCATTTTCATGCATTGAGGTTTTCAGAGTAAGCTCAAAGCTTAGCCTTCACTTCATAGCTTCATTACTATAATTTTTGTAAGGCTGTTGCAAGGTTATAGAAATAAGAATAAATTTCACTGAAGAAAACTGTAATTTAGTGAATCATGCTTCAATGAAAAGACTGCACATCTCTGGCATATGAATCCACAGGAACAGAATACTGGATTCCGGTCTGATCTGGGATAGTTAAGCAATCTGTGTCCATATGAGGGAGCTCTGTTTTCTATCTCTGCCTGCTAATAAATAGTAAAATGTTCCTTCTAAGCTGTCGTTATGAGGACTCCAGAAAAAAAAACCCAAACAAAACAGCCACAAAACCAGGACTACCTGATGTAATCTTGACAATTAGTAAAATTGAAATGAACTGTAAGTGTAAATCAAAAGACACATTGCAATATGCAGCCTTTTTATCCTCTGTGCTTGTGTGCCTGGTGCTATCTAGAGACTATTTCATACAGGGATACACGTTTCTCTTAGATGAGGGGATAAAGGAATAATGCAACTCTTCCTCTTTGTCCATTAGGTCAAAGTGGTGATGGCAAGACTCATCTCAATGAAAAATATGGCTATTAAGCGTCCAGTGCCCCAGAGTACATCTGAGGCTTGAAGGAACACTCTCTGCTTTGGACTCTTTAACTACACATGAAGTGAGGGATAAGAGACTTGGGTTTTCAAATGCTGTTTCAAATTCAAGGGCATCAGCAGCTGCTCTGGCTCTTAGCTCTCCATGTGTGTCCTCTGTTTGTCTTCCAGATACTTTTGTAAAGTAAAAGCCCACACATTCTTCTGCCTCTTCTTTCACTTTTAGCCTTGTTTGTTGTTTTTTTTTGTTTGGCTTGAAACTGTAGGTTCATTTTTCCTTTTGTAAATAAAAGTAGACAAAAATGTTAAAAGAATATACATCTGTATACTTACAGGCTTGATAAAATTTATTCATGTTGGGTTTATGCAATTAAAATAAGAAACACTATGGTTTGTTTCTGTGGCTGCTGTTTGAAAATACTGTCATGGTAAACACCACTTAAAACTTGAGGGTACTTTTTTTTTCCTTTCATATGGAAAAAAGAAAAATTTCTGTTTTGCAAAGGAAATTGTTTTCATTTCTTCCTCATGCAGCTGTTGGAATACCTGGTATGGAGTGGACAGGAAATGGTGAGTGTACAATGTTATAAAGGTCCAGCAATGCCAAAGAACTGAAGAGGCTGGCACTGCTTATCTTGAGTCAGGGAGTAACAGAAGAAACAGATGGAAGGATATCCTGGGAAAGCCTGTAATGAAGTGTGTTCTTCTCGTGTCGCAACACGAGCAAAGTGCCATCTTAGTGCAGTTCAAGGCATGCTTGCTCTTGGCTTATCACTAATATCATTTTGAATGTCTGTGTGATTAGGCTATGAAATTCTTTGCCATCAAAAATTGTTAGAGACACAAATGAAGTTAGGTTCAAAGAGCAAACAGGCATCTTTATAGAGAGGTGACAAATAGAAGCTTCTTGGAAGCTCCTAGTGTTTTCCCTGTACCCCAGGGTCCATTGGTGCAGGCAGTTTCCCCCCCCCCCCCCCCCCAGCAAGGGCAACCTCCTCATGGCAGTGTGAATGGAAGTAATCAAACAAGCAAAGGGCAAGTCCATGTTCCCCAACCTTCTGAGCCTGCACATCAAGTCCTCTTTGGGGTGGGGGGGAGTTGAAGAGACCAAGGGAGTGTGAGTAAGCTGGAGTGTGCCCCAGGGCTATGGAGTCCTGCAAGGAGGCCAGCAAGGGACTGCCAGGACCCTGGGAGCACTGCCCGACCTTCCTGTCCTTGCCCAGCCCCTCTGGGCTCGGACAGAAAAATGAATCTCTTCTGTTTGTTGCAGTTCAAGTCCAGCTTTGAATTTCGAAGCAGCACTTGGGACCTGTAGCCTCCAGCTCAGTAACACGGCCATCACTCATCAGCTCACCTAAATAAATAATCTTTGTCTGGGAGAATCCCCTGGGTGACTCAGGATTGTCCCAGAGCCTGTGCTGTGGTAAAGGCATGGTCATGTAGGATGTCTGAGGTTTTAAATGGCTGTAGGCACAACCATACAGGAGCAAGGAAAACTGTAGAAATTGCAGTCTTGCAGATCAAGGACACACATCCTTTGGTGTGCTTCCACCAGCCAGTGGCTGCATCCTCATGGACAAATCACAGGAGGGCACGTTAGAAGCCGGGGTGAAGGGATAACTATACAACTCCTTACTTAACAAGCTCAAGCTACAAAACAGCATCTTTCTGCCTGTAATCCTCAGCATATGTAGCAGGGTTTTGTCTGCATGTGCACACCAGGCTGGGCAGCCTAAAGCTTCCTGCTTCTGGCAGAGGCATATCTTTATGCAATGCAAGGAAAGGCTGTTGCCTCTCTATTCAAAATGCCAGACCTCATGGGTTTCACAGCTGTAGCCCTTCCCCAGAGCCTTGTTCAGTTCCAGGGTATACCAGGCAACTGCAAGGGACTTCTATTCATCAGCAGCAGGCCTGGCAGGTTTCAGACAGGGAAAATAATAATTTTCCATTTATGCTCATGAGAAGCACTAGGGAAAAGAGCCCATGTAAGTACACCTTTATTTTTACCAGTCTAAAGTAGGTGGTCAGTGTATCTTTTCATCAGGGGCTGCTTTGTGGTACAGACAAATGGCATTGACCTGCTGCCAGAAAACACATCTCTGGGGATAAGGGCCTGGACAGTTTGGTCCTGGCTAAGACCATGAGCTCCCCATCTGTTTCTTTCCATAGCAGCTCACTTGTGCTCCCATCTGGATCTGATGGTAAACCCTGCTTTCGTTAGGCCATCCATCTTTCATTTGATTGTGTAACATGAACACCCAAAGGTCGTCCCCACTGGATGGTTCCAGTCATTTTCATGGTGGCATTCAATAAAACCATGGAAAAAGCACCCATTATATTTGAAAGTTGTTGTCCTCCCATTGCTGATCACTTTGCCACCCCAGAAGCAGTTTCTCACTTGATACCCAACAGCTGTGCAATGCATGACAGGTTTGAATATTCTCCTTTTGGGCCAGGTACGTATGTCATTTGTCAAATACCTTTTTCTTCCAGTAAGAGCTATAAACCAGTACATGGACATGGGAGTAGAGGTCACCATATTACACAGAAAGAGATCTACAAAGCAATAAAGCTTCACCTTTTCATCTCTTTCTCATCCACTGTGTGACAGGCCATCACCATAATCATCTCTCTGTATGATCTGCAGGCCTCCCTCCAAATTTTTCCATCTTGCTGGCAATAGTAGCTCAGCTCTTCCTGCAAGTCAAAGATCTCCTGATGGTCTGTGTGCATGTCAAGAATTGCTTTTTTTTCCTTAGGCACCACACTGTGCACCCTCTAATAATCCCCTTGTGGAAGAGGGCCTATGTAACTGATTTTAAACAGTGCTGAAAAAATGGAGGAAATAACTTTTGTAGCCCTTGACACCCACAACTTAGGGAAGACTGCTTAGTTTCATGACTAAAAAATGTAAAGAGTCTATGAAAATGAAAATTCTGCTTGCACATCAGTTTAACACCCTGGGTAATTAATTGCAGACATGTTTTTTCTTTCAGAAGCTGGCTGACAGCGGAGCAGCCATTATAGCCTCTGGCCTTAGAGAAGCGTAGCCCTGAAACTTGTGTCATTAAGCAGCTGACTAAAGTCCACATGTCTCCTTAAGCTCTCATTCTCCTTCAATTTTCCTTTGGACTCCTTCATCCCATGGGGCATCTGGCACTAACTCCACGGCAAAAATGTGCGGTTTCCTGCTGGTTTGCAAGGTCATTTTTTTCGAGATGACTTGGTGACTTTGGCCCAGCACTGCTGCATTTTCTCTCCATTTCTTCCAAAAGCACAGATTACAGCAAACAACCTCCAGATGGAGCTCACGATGCACAGACCTCACCCCACCTGATGTGTCCTCCGACCCAAGGAGGAATCCCGGCTGTACCTGTGGTTATGGTGCGTGAAGGATGCTTCCTCTTACTTACGTAAGGAAAACTGAAGCTACATGTAACACTCCACTTTTTAGAACAGAAAGGAGTATTCATAAGATTCTCCAAGCATTCAAAGAAGCAGAACGCCTATTTGGTTAACCCAGTCAAACTGGGTTTACAGCACTAAAAAGCTCCAGGACACAGAGAGATGTCATTAACGAGCTGCCCATCCTGTAGCAGCTCGCAGGCCTTGCTCCACCATTCCCAAAGTGATTGTTTAAAGCTGCTGTCTCCTGCACAGAGGGCACGATTAGCTCGTATTTTCTTTGGAACATGTGTTTACCTCATTATCATACTTACTTTCCACTGCTACAAAACTTCCAGTTCTGTATTCACCTAATAAATACTCTCAAATTTATGAGGCATCAATGCCCTAAGGCCCTTGAGCACCTAATGTTTGGGCAGCTGGCTGCAGTTCTATGCATAAAGAGTATATATTTTTGATACTTGTGTAGCATCACATTCTGCTGTTCTGAGGTACAGAATACACACTCAGCATAGCTGTAGACTTGATATGGGGGGACATTTTTAGGTTTATTTTTTTACATTCTGAAAATGAAACGCTGTCTTAAGAGTTCTCAGTTTCATTTTCAGTGAAGTGAATGTGAGGTAAGACACTAAAAATGTTCTTTAAGTCAAAGAAAATACCTATATATCAGCCTGATTTGCTTAATTATGCTTTTAAATTGTGGAAGTGTTTTGTTGATTGTGCAGCTGTGTGGATGTATATGCAGGTGTATGCACACTTTCAACCATGAATATATTACTTTGTTCCTCTGTTTTGACCTGTTAAACCACTTGAAACTCAAGTTTATTCTTTTGCTGGATGCAGTCTGCTGAAACTGCAGTCTTAGGGCATTTTGAGCAGCTCACCTGTTTATGCTGAGTACCTGTTTCTAATCCAGTTTCTTGTAACACCCAGAAATGAGATATGTAGGCTAAGCATGGCATATGATATGAATCCACCTGCAGGTGACTGCTCAAGGGAAATCTAATGGAGATTTGGCTCATGGAACAGCAGATCAAAACTCACCTGTGCTGGCCCAAGTGATGAGGGTGCTTGGACAATGATGAGGGTGCTCACTAGAAGGCTCACCAGCACCCCAAGACCCAAGGCAAAGAGCTTCTCTTGTTGTATGGATCATGTTTATACCCCTGCACACAATGATTTACAAGGCTGAAGCCTTGACCTATGGCTGATAGGCAGTGTGTGCAGTACTTTGGCTTAAATGCAATGACAAAAATCGATGTTCATGTGAATCAAAACTCTTCATACACACAGAAGGTTTTAAGAGCTGGCGTGTGTAATACAAGCAGAGCAGACTTTGCTCCAAAAGGGCAGTTCCTAAAGGGAAAGATTTATCCAGTGACTTCTTAGAGTTTCTTCTGATCATTTTCTTTTCATGCAGAAGCCAGGGACTAGCAGATACCTCTTGAAGCCATCCCTTCACAATAGCTTTCCTGATTTAACTTGATCTTGTATCTTTCTCACACCAGACTGTTTTGCTGCTACTGCTGCTTCTCTATTCCACTGTTGCTTTTCCTGTATATTGAATTCAGTTCAAGCTTAATTGTTTCCCATGGGACAGGACATCGTTGTGCTGAGCCTCTTTCTTTATTCCTCTTCATTCTCAAGCCCACCTCTACTTATCCATATGGCAAAACATCCCCTTCATACTTTTGTCCTGCTCCTGAGTTGCACAGGTGGTTCTGCTGGGAGTTGAACTTAACCAGAAACCAGCCTGAACCATTATTTTTTTCCATCCATCAAGCAGAAACTGAATCTGAATTTGTATTTCAAAGTTTTGAGAGGAGCCTCCAATCCCAGTGGAACCTGAAACAATTTTTTGGGTTTGTTTTCTTTTGGGAAAGTAGAGTGGGGCAGGGGGACACACACAGTTGTCTCCTAGCTGCTCCTTTTCTTTGGAATCTGTCACATCTTTCTTTCTGGGGGGTCCTTCTTGCACAGAACAAAGTGGACAGTATCTGTGGCTAAATCGGGTTTAGCTCCATCTTGTGCCCTTACCTCTGCCAGGAAGGGCTGGCTCCCACTGTGGCAGCTGTCCTGGGCAGGAGCTGTGTTTGCCATTCGGGCAGAACTGAGCAGGCTGCTGGGGTCTGAGCCAGCAGTATGAAGTGGCACAACACTAAACAGCTGCTGCCAAATTTCTCCCTTCTTCTTGTCCCTCATCAGAGAGGAGTCAGGGAAGAGTTGAGATTTGCTCTTATGAATTTCTTCAGGCAGGAAATGGCAGAGCTGTCAGCTTGTGATGGGGTGGGACGACACTTCTTTGCAAAAAGCCAGAGGATTATTTATCTGAAATCTCATAACTCACTCATTCATACCCTTATTCCCCAACCACAAATAATCACCCCACTCCCATTACACCTCTTCAAACAGCAATTCAGGCTGCTCCATGACAGCAAGGCAGTAACATTCTAATTGCTCTTACATGTGAGGGTAACTATAATGGGGTCTGTGGTGGAAAGATGATTTATTTTCCAGTGTTGAAAGCACAGCTGTAAGTACACAGACCTTCTCTGTGCTTTCTCCTGAAACAGTTCCCTTGGCTTCTCAGGTGTCTTGCCGCAAGACAGATGAAATTGTTTTCTCCCTCCAAATTAGCAGATTTGCCTGAGAACTGTCATCTGCTCTTGCAAAGCAGTCAGACAAGGAGACATGTTGTGAAGCACTGATGCACTGCACATTCTCCTCAACTGCTCAAAACACACAGACAAGTATTAAACATTTTAGGCTCTGGCCCAAGCAGAATCAGCTACTACAATTGCACCCTGACCCACTCCCAATCTCTGACTTCCCTATGGCATTTACCTCTTCCTGCCTGACACATCCAGCAGTAAAATGTGTCCAGTTTCACAGAAATGCAGCTGTACTCGGTGAGTAAAACCCTGATCTCTCTGAAAGACACTGACAGTACATTTAGGGCCTTTGTGAAGACCTTTGTTAGCCAGGTGCAACCAAATGTCTCCTCCCCCTGGAGATGGGGTTGGTGTTTGGAGTGGGAGGGAGAGAGGGGAGGATGACCGGATCTCTCTTGTGTAGAAAATGGCAGAATTTAAGCTATGCATCAAATTACTACACAAAAGCTGTCTATATACTTAGATAGGCCCCTGAAAGCAAATGGGCAGGAGATACAATTTTATTATGCCCAAAAAATTACGCTAGTTAGCTGTTGTGGCACTGGGGTAACTAAAATCCTCTTGGAATAAGCCCTGGTTGTTCTCCAAAGACAAATGTGATGTGGTCTTCTTAGGGTAAAGCATAATGGTGAGAGGTTACAGCTCTGACTGTATGATTGCTTCATGTTATGAGAACAGCATGAATAAAAAAACCTCTAACATCAATTAGGAAGAAAATTGGCTGGGAGCTCCACAGGTACAGATAGATTAATCTCCATTTACCTCTATCAGAAATAGATTCCATGCCTGTGAACACTAGTCATATATTTCTCTCTAATCATCCGTTCACAGGCTAGGTCACACCAGCTGTGGTGTGTTTGAGGACAGAACAACTATGAAATCCCAAGCAGCTTTCCCAGCAAGAAGATTATTTCACAATCAAGCAGCTTCATCATTTTTGCCTCTGTGCTGGGAGATAGTTTGGCCTCATTCTTCTTAATGGCTCTAAGCCCAAGACATGCTGCTATGCCCAAGCAAGTCCTTTGTCCAGCAGGATTTGATGATAGCTTATCTCCAGTCCTATAGTGCTGATCTGTGGTGGCTACATACAGAAAGAGAGGCAGAATATCTACAAACAATACTGAGTATCTAAAAACAATATTGTTATCTTGTCTTAAAATTATATAAAATCTCCAGCAAATTGGATTTCATTGTTGTATCCCGCCTCTTTATCTAGAAATTGTCAAAATGTGTCATGCATGACAGTAGCATTAACCCAAACCAGTTGAACTCTTTTACTAATGGCTTGTCTTCCTTTCTAATAGCTGCAAAGACTTGCTTAATGTTCTGTTGTGCTTTTTAACAAGCATCCAGTGTCAATGGGACTTCATTAAAGAAGGTTTTATTTAACTGTAGTTCTTGCTCCAATTTGTGTTTTGTAATAATCATGCTTAAAGAGGAAAGAAATGTCATGTCCTAAGCCATGAGGGGGGCATGTGTCTAAATAATACAAAGGAACTGGAGCTGTGCAACAGCAGGAGAAAGAAGAAAATGCCAGATCCTCCCCACAGTCACTCGGAGTTTACTAGAAACAGGAATAGCTGCACTGGGCCAGAGCAAGACTCCACTTGCTTGTTATCCCTTGGATGCACAGAGGAAGGACAAAAGAAACCTTGTGTGTGTGTTTATATGTGTACACGTGTGGGTCTGCAGATGTACTCATACGTGTGTACGTCAGACTGTCCTCAGAGGTGCACAGTGGTAGGACAGAGGTAGCAGTCACAAGGTGCAGGAAAGAAAATTCCAATCAGGAAAATTTCTTCACATCTGGAAGGGCTCAGCACTTAACTGGACAAGGGCCTGAACAACCAGGTTAGGCTGTCTTTCCAGGGACTAAATATGATCACCTCCAGAGGGGTTTTCCAGCCTGAATGATTCTAATTCATACATATGTATATACATATGTGTATGCACATTCACACATAGAGTTTTAAAATATATGAAGATACATATATATGCATGTATGTGGCACGTTCCCTCTTCATATTCTGCATGGAAAACTGTAACTTAACCTGTTGCACTGTTAGCTAGTCTTTTCAGGGAAAAGAGAGAAGATCTTTGGGACAGGACCCTCCAAACACGTGTTCAGCAATGCTGTTCATATAAATTACTCCTGAACTGAGTAGGGTTCCTGGCCTGGGCCATTCTCGTGAGAAGGGGTACAAGACCTGTTTTAGAACTATAATCTAAAGTCAAACCAGAGAAATCATCCTACAGAAGAGATTACCTGGGTACATGATCAGTTAAGCTACTAGATCTTTCCTTTTTGAGTCTGAGCAAGTGTTCGACCAATGGATAAGGGTGGATGCTGCGGAACTGTAAGGTCAAATACTGGGGAAAATGATGACCTTTCTTCTGTAAGGAATGATAGTGTGAAATGAGCACTGTGCATGAGGGAGTGAACAGGCTGCTGTCTCTTAAGCTCTGGTTTTAGTTCTTTCTTTGGATCTATTACCTTTTGCACAGAAACGTAGTTTATTTCCACATTCTGCTTCAGCCTAAAGCAATTTATAAGTCTGGTTCTTCCCCTTTTGCGTGTGTGGGAGGCTTTTATTTCAGAATCCTTCAAATAACCAGATTCAATTTCACCCTCATAAATTTGATCTCCTACACACATCCCCTTACTAAATAAGCAAGTATTTTTCCTAAAACCAGTTTGGCTTATTCCTAGGTTGACCTTTTGTCAACAAAACATGAAGATATTATCATGATTGGAAAAACTGCTCTCAGGCCTATAAACTGTCAAAAGGAAAAGGGGAGAGAGGAGGAAGGAAAGGCTGGGGCTTAGAAACCTCATTTTGGAAATGTGAATTGGGCAACCAAACAACATGAATCATAAAAACAGTGAAAGAGGCAAAGAGACAATGTGTGAACAGTTATTGCAGTGAAAGAGCTGGTAAATCATTATATACTTAACAATCTGTCCATTAGGCTGGGAAACGATATTTCACTTAGTCCCGTGGCACAGCCAGGGGTTTTCCAAGCAGCAGGCTGGGTTCAACTGGCACAGCCTCCTCAGGCCAGGCACAGCAGGGGGATGACACTGGGCTGCCTTGCAGGAGTCGTCAGCTCGTGTACCACCATGAATGGCTCATGCCAGCTTTGCCAGGAGGGACACCAGGGATGCATGGGGGCCCTCCTCCAACCCAAGTGTGGCTGCCAGCCTGGTAGGGAATGTCCATGTGCCACAGGTGAGGGAGAAGCTTCTCCCAGGTTCCTGTCACCTTCCTTTGCCAGCAAAATTAAAGCTAATGGATGTTTGCTCTTCAGTCCCCCAACAGGAATTATCCTTGTCAGGAGTGCAAGTCCTGCTGCCTCCTCCAGCAGCCTTCCAGAGGACCTCCAGACCTCTCCTACCTCTACTGGTCCCCAAAGATCCAAGCATACAGGTTTGACCCATGCAGTGGCAGGATTCCCCAAAACAACCAAGGGCACAAGATGGTCTCTGTTTTTCCTTTCCTCATCCATGCCCAGGCAAGGGTGAAGCGAGGAGAGTGATTGGACACAACCTTTTCAAGCAAGCTGCTCCATAAACCTAAATAAAGACTTTTCCAGAAGCTGAGAAATGTTCTTCCCATGACTTTTAATGTAATTGAGAGGAAAGACCTGGGGAAGCGCAGGAGAAATGGTTCAGTAAACTCCAGAGTGGCATAATCCCTGCTTGGGAAAGCTTGCTACTCATCATACAGGACCTCAGAAGCAGCAGGAAGGGATGACATATCTCAGTGACCTTTCTTGGATGCGCTTTCCCAGCTGACTCAAGCGCCTCTCATCACAGCAGCATGGATTGGCAAGTATGTGCTGTTGGGGAACCAGAAAGGATCCACTACCAAAAGAAGTCCCTTTTCAAGGGATTGAGAGGCACTTGCATGCTGACAGAGTTTTCCTAATCAACCACTGACATCAACCTTCTGGATCAACCAGCAGCTGCTTCTCCTGTGATACTGACTGGGTAGGGAAAACCAAACACAAAGGCTTAGTGGATAGGACAGTCCAGTCTGGGCTATGACATCCCAGAGCAGTCTGGGTGTCACTCAGTTCAGGGAATCATCCTCTCCTGAGCTTTGCCTGTGAGTCATCCCCTCTCTTCTGGCAGCACAGGCTTGCACACATGAGGCATTGCTGGTCAAAGCACGGCAAGTGAAGGAGAAGAAATGTGATGAAATTCATTGTGGAGTCAGGTTAGGTCTGTTCCACTGACAGAAGTTTCTTCCTTGTAGCAAAGCACCACAAGGAAGAGGCAGCTGGGCAGCCGTGGGGTCAGGCAGGGCAGTGGCTGTTTGAGCTGAAGTTGCTCTGACCTGCTCCCATCTTTTCCTCCTTGCCTTAGACAAGCCACATCCCGGACTAGCCCCTGTGTATCACCACCACCAGTCACGTCATCAACTTCAAAATAACACAGAAGAGTTGTTGAAGAACCAAATGGTGAGCGTACAATGCTGCACTAGAGGGTCAAGATATCACCAAAAGTACACTCAGGACTGGGTGCAGGGCAGATAATGCCCATTATCGGCTGTGGTCAGTGAAGTGACAGAGATCCGTCTCTGCTTTGGTGTTCCAGCTTGCCATGCTGAATGTTTCCCTGCTATCATAGAGGGTAGAGAGGATGGGGAGATGAGAACACAGTTCTTAACAGATTTAGGGAAATGCTGAAGCTGTAAATCAAGATCTTCAATGCATTTCATCTCCTTCCCTTTCAGTACTCAGCAAGAACATAAATGCATACCCAGGAAATAAGGAACAGATGCACAGGCGCATCTTGGGACACATAAATTAACACGGAAGTAAGCGGGCAGGCGAGAGTAGCAATAAAGGGTAATTAGACCACACAGGCACCACCAGTATGGGACTGTATCTCCAAATATTGCCAACACCCAGAAGGTCCACAGCAAAGTGAACTCCTCCATTTCTTGCGGTTA
The DNA here is from genome assembly GCF_965178545.1 of Coloeus monedula. Taxonomy (NCBI): domain Eukaryota; kingdom Metazoa; phylum Chordata; class Aves; order Passeriformes; family Corvidae; genus Coloeus; species Coloeus monedula. Next base: position 31,480,700 of record NC_138782.1, on the reverse strand, counting down.
CGGTCCAAGGCCAAGACGTTGACTATGACAACCTGATGCTTTGACGACTGGATGGGTAGTGATGGTCCCCAAGAATAAACAATCACTGAGGGAAATGAAATAGAAACAGAGAGAATGTCCTGGTTCCCTCCTTCTGGGGTGAATTCCCTCTTCCCACAGAAACTAAGCTGTGAAACAAGAAAGAAATTATGGCAGGTATTGGAAAGCCACTGTAACCTGTAGCTGCTCAAACCTGTAGGGTTTGAGCGTGACCAGCACGGTCATATTCCACCCTGTATGCAGAAAGGTATTTTTTTTTCTACTGAATCTATTGAGTTTGAGACATTTTTCCCTTGTCCCCACTGCTCCATAAGCCCTTAGTCAGCAGTGTCCCAAAGCACCAGCCTGCAATGCTGTGCAGAACACAATCCTGCAGCACCCACAGAAATGAGTACAGCCTCAATGAACTCCTCAGAGGCCAGCAGCAGTCCTTAGGTCCCATGGAGTCTTGAATAGCAGAGCAGAGTTTGAGCACCTGGAATACCTCAGGACCATGTGCTTACCATGCTCCCATCCTGCTCTTCTGGTTTCTGCCTTGTAAACATTAGACTAGCATCTTGTATGTGCTTTACTCAAAGGTCTGCCCAGCCTGTCCTGAATAAACTGAAGGCATCCTATGTCACAGTCACTACAGTGATTTGTACTTAGGCCCAGGTAAAAGTGAAGCTCAGCTATGAGTGCCTGTTTATTCCTTTACATTCCCCAGGTTTGATTGCATGCACTGGACTGCGAATGCAGGAAGGTTATGGTTTGTATTGCACTTTGCACATCTGCTGAGCACTGTTGGGTGCACAGCACAGGCCTGGCAAGGACTGTGCTGTGTCAGAGCACAGAGAGATGGCCTAGGGACGCCTGAGGTGCTACCACTGTCAGGAAATGAGAAAAAACAGTGACACAAATACAGCAGTACCTGCACAGCAGCACATCTGCTGGAAGGACAGCTCTGCTCATCAAGCACTGTGGGACAGCTGACTCTCAGGTCATCATAGCCCACCAGAGCTCCCAAAATGTCCTCACTGCTCTATTGGGCCATGCCGGTTTCCTCCATACTCAGCCATTCAGGCAGCTTGTTTCCCGACATGCTCAAGGACTGAGATGGCATTTCTTTATCCAGAACCATCTGCACAGTTTCCCCAAGGTGCTGTTTGACATGGGATTTTGCCCAAGGCCTCACTTGCTCCAGATAAGTACAAGCTGCTTTCCAGTGAGATCAAAGCATTTGCTTAATATTTGAGTTAATTCCTATGTTCCCCAGATAGGGCAAAGATCAGGCTCTCGGAACAAAATATCTGTGCAAGACCTCCCTCCCAAATTACAAATGACAGAAGCATGATTTTTCTTTCATGCCTTCCCTCCAACCACAATAGATATTGGTCCTCCTTTGTCTGTCATTTACCTCCCCTGGACCCTGTTTTTTCAAGTCCTAGTGGCATTCTTTTCTCCTCTCCTCTCCTCTCCTCTCCTCTCCTCTCCTCTCCTCTCCTCTCCTCTCCTCTCCTCTCCTCTCCTCTCCTCTCCTCTCCTCTCCTCTCCTCTCCTCTCCTCTCCTCTCCTCTCCTCTCCTCTCCTCTCCTCTCCTCTCCTCTCCTCTCCTCTCCTCTCCTCTCCTCTCCTCTCCTCTCCTCTCTCTCCTGATGTACATTGCACAAATCATCTGCCCACACAGGCAGGAGATGGTGTTCATCAGGCCTCTAGAGTTATCATGCTCTTTCATGAGCTGCCTGGAGAACATTCTGGAAGGGCATTGTAGGCCATCCTTCAGTGGTCAAGCACTTTGGTGGGGTGTTGGTATGAAAGCCTTCTCAAGTCAACAGGAGAAGTCTGAAAGGAGCGCCAAATCACAGAATGTCTGGGTTGGCAGGTATTAAATTTTCTGTTTCTCTTCTTTTTATCTTTCTCCGCCTCTGTTTCGTGACTTCTTTTACTCAGAGTTTGGATTAAAATGCAGGAGATGCGGAGCTTCTCTTCGGACTCAGATGTTTATTATTTCTTATCTATAGCACAGCTGCACGGAATGTGCCTCTAAGTTAACAAGGTGGAAATGGCCCCAGAGTTCTACCTGCCAAGGTCTTTTAAAGCCCAAATCACCCAATTATGGAATGCCAACTAATTTATTTTTACTTATAATCCAGTAACTAATCATTCATGTTCTGCACTGCGGGTTTTTTGAACCAATACCAGATCACCCAGGCTTGTGAAGAAGAAGGAAGAAGAAAGAAGAAGAACTGACCTATACCTGAAGTCCTCCATCTTGTTGCATGTATATTACTATATCCCAGAAACCTAAATTCTCTGAACCCAGGGTTACAACAGGCAGGGACCTTTAAAGGTCACCTATTCTGACCCCCTTGCAGTAAGCAGGGACATCTCCAACTAGCTCAGGCTGCTCCAGAGTCTGACTTGGTGCTGAGCATGATGGCCTGATGCTGGCCGTCTTCAGCACAGTGCAGTGTGCAGGCAGGAGGGATATGGTGCTTTCCATTGTCAGAAGAGCATTTTCCTCCATGTCCTCCAGCCTTTTTCTGGGGGAAATATTTTTTGTTTCCTTCATGTCTCCATATCAAAAGGACTATCTCCCCTCCTGCCAAACAGAACATCTTAACGCACATGCATTTTGTCTGAAAAGTCACTTCCCCGAGCAGCCTGCTCTGGTGAGTCTCCCTCTTTCATCACAGGGCAACAAGAACGGAAGAGACCTGGGCTGTATCTAGACCTTTGCTGTCACAGGCAAAGGCCAAAACAAGGCCATAAAGTCCTCTGCAGAGACTCACCCTTAGCTCCATGGAACTGTTCTGGGGAATGTTTGGTTAGCAAGACTAATATTTATATTAAGCATGAATGAGAATCAAACATCAAGTGCAGGTTTCAGTTCTGGTTTGGCATTTCCTGAGCAAAATCCCAACAACATATGAAATCTTTAAACCTTCAGGTTTGCATTTCACACTCTCTCTCATGTGAGTGTGTGCCTCCAACCAGGCTATCTTGGCATTCTGCAGTATGGCAATAACAAGCTTGCATTTAGCTGAAAGACCCTGCTCCCCTGTATCACCCACTGAGTGGGTCCCACAGTGCACGACAGGCTAAGGAAAGGTTTCTAGAAATCACTTGGGGTCCTGCTGAGAAGCAGCCACCTCTGAACATATTGCAGCACTCACTGAATGGCTTCCAACAATGTGAGAGCTTCATTTGTGAGACTCCTAAGGAAATTGCATCCAGTTGTCATTGCAAAAGAGGGAATTTAAGGCATGCACAATGTAATTATTCCCACTGGGAACTGCCAAAAACAACAGGGTGGCACCCCATTGCTGGGAGGGCGGAGGAGCGGGGGAGAAGCTGTAGAATATCTCCTGCTGTGTGTAGCCAGGACTTTGATGTCCTATCTCCTCTGAGCACAGCCTATCCCCACAGACTCTCAGGCCCTCCCAGTGCCACAGGAGAACACCAACTGGGCTGGAGGCAGAGGCGAGCCCCGCGAAGAAGCCACAAGCTGTTTGGCTGCCTCGTGTGGCAGCGGGGACCTGTACTCTGGCAGAAACAGATGCCTCAGGGTAAGGCCACCAGCATACAGTTTGGAAGGTCAAAATTTCACTTACAACATGTTACCAGCAGATCACCTAGATCCAAGTAGGCATTTAGGCACTGAGTTCTCAATTTAACAGGAAATTGGATGTCTAAACATTTTTGAGGATCTGTATGTAAAATGAGACTAACAGCACCTCAGATGTTACGGAAGGTATTTCTGAAGTGACAGAAGCTCTGCCTGGTGAGGTGGGCAGCACTGGCAGACACAGATGGGCACTGCTCTCCTTCACCAGGTGCTCCCCAGCCAGGACTAGCACAGGAGGCTCTGTGCCACCACCGCTGCTGCCCTGCCACCCAGAGCACTTCCTGTCAGTGCTCACAAGCCACAAGGCCTCTGCCTCAGGTGGCTCGCTGCTTCTGCAGAGGTCTTGATGCAATGAGCCCAAGACAGCCATTGCTGGGTTGTCCGGCTGGAAAGGCCAGGGAAAGCACACATCTGTAAGCTGTCCCAAGCTTCCCCACCACCCTCTGGGCTCTGCAAAACATCTTCAATTGTCACCAGAGTTTGAAAAGACCCGGGAAGCAACACCTGGATCAAATCTAGGCTTCATTAATCTGTAAAATGTCCTTTTTTCTCTACCCAAGCTCTTCTCCTCCCAGTGTACAAAGCAAAACATAGAGAAGAGCTCTGGGGGAGGCTGGGCCTGGAAGAGGCTCAAAAGAACCTAATCTCGTACTTCTGTGTATGTTTTTGCTTTGTAAAGACTTTTGTATACGTTGTTGCTCCAGATGTCAGCAGCAGAAGGGAGCAGTCAAGCTGCAGCCGACAGAGCAGCCACAGGAGAGGGACGTCATGGACACACTGCCCAGCCAGGGGCCAAACCGGCAAGGGTGGCATCGCCCTCACTGTCCCCACGGCAGCAGCCAGCTCTGTTGGTATTCACAAGCCTATTCTCAGTGCTGACCCTGCTGGTTTGAAAGACAGCCTGGCCACTGTTGTTAAGGGCATCTATGTCTCATCTGCTCTCCCACAAGGAGGGGAGCTCAAGGGAAACCACTTGGTTGGGTCCGAGCAATGGCTGGAGCTGGATGTCATGGGCGTGACATTGTCCTACCAGGTGCCAAAATGAAGGAAGGGTAACCCAAACAACCACTTGTACAGTGAAATGGCCAAAGCCCACATTGATTAATCTCCAGCATCGACTCTAGATTCCAGTAGTTGTTTTGATCTGTGTGTTAAATAACACCAGTGCCTTACTGAAAGTACATTTGCAGAGGTTTAACAGCAATTAAATGCATATGTATCTCTTGCATGGGAGCTGAGCTTCACTGAATATGGTTTCAATAATCAAGTGGTATTTTGTTTACATGCTGTAATTATGATATTAAAATCTGTACCTAAACCTCACTGGAGACAGATTTTTTAATGCATGGCAGCTTTTGCAATGGACAGCAGGATGCAGAGGTAAAAGGTGACAAGATGGATGTGGGGTGAGCACTCATAAGATTACCCAACACCACAAACACAGATGAGTGGGGTTCCTGGTATCCAGCAAGATGGGCACAGTTCTCAGCTCTTCAGCTGAAAACTACTGGATGGCTAGCTGGAATCCCTGAAAGATGGGCACCAGCAGGAGACTTATTTGGGATGCTCTGTCTCCCAGCAGAGTCATAAGATGGATGAAGTATTTATCCTTATAGCTGTGGCTGTAAGATTCAGCTAGGGCTCACACTTAGCAGGAAGATTATGCTCCACTCAAGTGATAGGATGTAGGATGCCAAATCTTAGCCCTTTAAATTTGTCTAGGCCTGCTAGGTAGGGCTCAGAATTGCATGGGGGAATTTACCATTTGGAGTAAAGCTTTCTGGAGAACCAGAACCACAAATCAAACACAAGGTACTCGATACCATCTTTGGCTCAAAAGCTTTCAGCACTTTCCCTCTCTGGATTTGTATCTCCCTCCTTGTGCTGTCTTCTCAACCTGCAGTGTAAACTTTTGGAGAAAGGCGCTCAGTTGATACCAAATGCTTGACCCAGAGCTTGCCTAACAAGCCATAGCCAGTGCCCCAGTGAGGACATATCCAGCACATTTAGCCCAGGAGATAATCAGTAAGAGGTGGTGAGAAGTATTTGAGATCTTATATTTTCCCTCAGTTGTGAATGTGGACAACCCTGCCCCATTCCATGGCAAAGTCAGATCATGATGGTGGGAACAAACCTCCATTTGCCCACTGGAACTGGGAGAAAGAGCCAAATGCAGGCAAGTAAAGGTGAAAAGAAGTTGTGTTTTCATGATTTTCATCTCTCCACCTCACAGCCCATGCTTTTCCCTGCCACCTCCCCACCAGCACGCCAACTACACTGCAGAAAGGAGTGACTGGAGACTGCCTGGTTGGCATGTCCCCCCTCCAGCCTCAGTCAAGGGATTTGGTGGGGAAGGTCAGTATGTAAGTAGTAAGTAAGGGCAGAAGCTCTAGACAAAGCCCCTGCATGGGCCCAGGCAGTGTAGGTGCATTCTGTGCCTGCCCACAGCACCATCACAGCTAGTGCCAGGTCAGATCCTGCCAGGGACAGGCCAACCTCGCCATGCCAGTAAGCTGGACACCACGGCCCAGGCTCTCTGGGCTGCGTTATATGACCAGCTGAGCAGGATCTAAAAGACTGCTCTTCTCTTTAAAATCTGTGGCCACAAAGGAGAGTTAATTTCTTTGTCATGTGTTGAGTTGATGAATTTCCTCCAAGCAGAGGAGCTGCGGGAAGAGAAACAGTCAGGGGCTGAGATTAAACGGTACCTCCAGTCCTAAAAGCGAAGCAGATTTGCCTGTAGTGAGTTTCCCTTTCCAAAAGCTGTGCCTGGATAATCTCAGTTTCTACCTAAGAGATAGCAGAGCTGTCAGGACATACTGCATGCGGCCACACAAGAAAACACAGACGTGACCCCTTGGCTCTTAGGAACAAATGTAAGGGGGAGGGGAGGAAAGAACTAGCAGGGCAAAGAAAGCAACAAAACCAAATTCATACAGCAAACAAATGTAAGAGCTTCTATTTTTACTCAGTAATCTACATGCCTGGCCACCTTCCTATTTCTTCCATTTTTAATCTACAACAAATATCTCTGAACTGTGCTGAGACAATAAATCTGGGGCCCTTTGAAGACCTTGGGCGGCAGTGCAACAACAATACACTTAATAAACTAAACATTTTAGAGATTCATTTTCCCTTTGATCTGCAGCATGGTACCCCCACTGCATGCGTGTGCACACCCCGACACACGTGCATGTCCTGCTGAACCCACCATGCCATGGGAGGTTGTTCCCCCACCGCTGGTGGTGGACATGAGAGAGGTGCTGTGACACACAATGTGCACCCGCTCAGAGATGCACATGTGAGCAAAGCTCATTCGGTAAAAGGACACCGTCGGAGCGGTGACCACTCCAATGCTGGTAAACAACAGAATTTAAGGTCACAGTGGCAGAATTAATTGTTCAATGGTAGGGGCAGGAAGTGGTTATAAGCAATAGGGTTTGTTTCTTTTTAAAGCACAGTGAGAGAAGAGGAAAGGAACTTTATTGCATGATATCTTCCTTGTACCCACAGGAACCTCAGCAGGGTCACGTCCATGAGATCTGCTTTGCAGCCTTCAGCCCTGAACTAGGAGAGTTAGTGAGGGCAATAGCTATTTGTCATCCTTTGTGTAAGCCTGCACTGGACACTTCGCCTGTGGGGTTCACAGACAACTGTTGACAGTGGAAAAATAATGAGGCACTGATCACTTCACCACTCCAGTGGCTCTATAGCTGAGTCCACTATGGCCTCCCACAGCCATTGAGCTGAAAGGATGCAGAGTGTTTATGAACTGCACGTTACTCACCAGTGCAAGACCCACTTAATTCCCAAATACAGCTCCCCTGGGACAGCAAAATTGTTGTAGATTAGCGAGAAAATGGGATCTCTAAGCACAGCAATTTGGGGCAAGAAATTAAAAAATCCACAGCTCAAAGAAAGAGCGTGAAATCTGGCTGTGAGAGGCATGCATGGCCCAGGCTCATATTTCCTGGTCACAGAAGTGTGAAGGCCCTGTTTCATCAGCTCAGTCTCCAGGGTCAGTACTCACAGAGCTCTGTCACAATAGGCTAGGGAGATCAGTCCCACCGAGCCAGAAAAGAGGGGGTCACATGTGGAGACAACCTGGCCCCTTCTCGGAGGACTCTCAACCAAGGGCCAACCTGGATCAAATGTTTTTGACTTACATGAACTGGCACGATCATGGTAGGAGCGAGGAGATCCATGAACGTGTCACCGATGCTGCAAACAGATCAGCTACAGCATTTGCTGTGTGATGTGTATGTTGGAGATCCTGGGGAACAGACAGAAGGTTGCTGCCTGTCATTCTTACTCATTTTCTGGATAATCCAGCCACTTACTACCCTGCCATTGTGGAAGCATCAATTCAAACTCCAGAATACCAACTTCTACTGCTTTTTTGGATTCATTCCTGACATGTATGCCCAAAAGGGTTGAGCTGTCACCAGGAGGTGTCCCCTCACTTAACTGATTCTGGGGAAGAGCTGCACCAGGCACATGCAGCTGTGGGGCCAGAAGAGCAGGGCAGTAGCTGCAGCATATTGAATCAACAGCATCCTCCAGCCCCTGCACTCCAGAAACCAAAGGGAGGACAAAACCCAATCGTTTGACACAAATTAATTTCCTGCAAAGACTTCAGAGTGAGTTAAAAGCACACGCGAGTGCACACACGCAGAGCCCAGACCCTGAAACCCGACCCAGTGCAAGCTGCAGTGAGTCAGCCTGACACGGAGGGAACCGGGAAACTCTCCATCCCTGCAGGAGACGGATGCGAACTATGCTGCCCCTCATCGGTTTGAGTCGGCAAGCGGAGGGAAGCGCCAGTGTTTGGACAGATGAAGGTCTGTGTCACAGGCAGAAGGAAGGGCTGAGAAAAACGCTGATCCTCCGCTGCCCACTATGGATCCCCCCATGATAATTTTCCATGCTCCTTTTAGCCATCTTAGAAAAGCTTGTTCTCCAGCTGCCTCCCAGGCCCCTCTCACACTAGGTCTTCTAACCATGAGGATTGTCAAAGCCAAGCTTCAGGCAATTCTCCCAACCAAAATCAGAAGATCCTTCTTAAAAAGTAAGATTTCTTTTTAAAGGGTTGAGGTCTTCGGTTTGCTTTCTTGCTGTGAAGGCTACACGCAAGCTTTCCTCTCCCCTCAGGAGCCCTGTTGTCATTGCTTTGAGGACGTGAGAGATGAGAGCCACGTGTAAGCACAGCACTCCAGGAGCTGGAGCTTCAAGAGTATTCAAATGGCAGACCCCGAGGAGAGGGAGTAAATTTGTCTCTGGTGTCTCAGATCACACACAGGGGCTGGTTGTCCAGTGCCTGTGAGTGGGTGGGGGTGGCTGGGATGTTCCCCCAAACAATTCATTCTGCTTTCAGACAGTTCACATGGAGAATAAGTATGGGACTAAACACTGGTTACACGCTCTGTACAGCTTACAATTTAGGGGTCAGAGGAGCTCAGAAATTAGGGCTGGAAAAGCCTGCGGGAGGCTGTTGAGTCCATCACCAGTCCCAAGAGTGCATCAGCTATCGCTGCACTGCTTCTGACATGTTTTCCCAACCTCTCCTTTGAGATACATCCACCAATGGATTTCCACCACTCTTCCATCCATTAGCAGGGGTGACCTAGGACATGTTTAATTTAGGCAGGGAACAGAGAAAGTAAACCCTGGGGTGACTTTACTTTCCAGGATAAGAGAAGAGAAGAAAGTCAAACAGAAGTAAGGAGATGGATGGGAAAGCTGAGAGGAGCTACAAAAAACTGCCAAGATTTTGAATTTTGTCTCCTTCCACCCTCCAAGAGCTACACAAACCCCAATCCTCCTCTCACTACATCTGGGGGCTCGAAAGGCTTCCAGCTGGTTGACAAAAGAAGAGTCAGAGCCACATCAGCACCGCATGAGGTCACATCACCCCGGGAGGTGATGCATGAGACCGTGACTGTAAACCCCCGTCTTCGTCACAAGCCAGCGCTGACCCCAGGAGTAAGGTCGTGTTGGGGAAGACACGTCCCCAGTAAGTGGCACTGCTCTCTGCCATCCAAACAGCCTCTTGAGGTTGTCAGGTGTTGGTGGTGCCCATGCCGGGGCCTCAGTGCTGCAGCAGCTCCCCAGCAGTTGGCTCATTGCAGTGCAAGGTTCCAAGCCTGTTACAGCCCCGTAATAGCAGAGCAGCTCCACTCGGTACAATTCAACATTACCACTGCTGTTGATCTTGGCGTATTATTTATCCATCTTCCGAGCCATAAATTTCCTTCCTGGACTCCGTGACTTGCTTTATAACCGCGCTCTTTGCGCTGAGACTGCAAAGCCCTGGGGACAAGACCTTTGCCTCCACACTTTCTATTTAGGGCCATGCAGCTTTATGACACTAACAGAAAGAGTAACTTCCCAGATGACTTTGCAGCCATCCCAGAAGTTTCTTGAAACGCTACTTTTTTGGCTACTCAGAAGGTCACCAATAAGAGCAGGGATAAGTCTAAAGCCCAAGCTGCTGTCTCATGGGGAGGAGGAGATCCTGGTAGCTCACTTGCAAATATGACCTTCAACAAAGCATGAACTCTTTCCCGTGTTCTCCCAGATGGATCGGCATGACATTCCCCCCCAGAGTCTCATTACTTGGCCTCTGTCTCCCAAGTTTGAAGCCTTTAAGGAGGTGAATAGCCCTACCACATTATCACTGGAGGCTCAGCTGCCTGTACAATCTCTGCACCAAGCTCTGGGAGCTCAAGGGAGACCAGGGTTTGCACTGCACACGTTGGTGTTTGACTCTCAGAGAGGCCAGAGCTCGCCAGCCTCCTGGCTTGTGCATCAGGACCAGCATCAGTTGACTCATGCTCCAATCCCCATCCCAAAGTCGGTTGTCCCCACCAGCCTTCTTGCTCTGGACCTCTGCAAGGGTCACTTTTCATTGGGGTGAGAGAACCTCAACAATGCTTTCCATCCCTGCCTGCCTTAGCTTGGAGGGGTCCCTTGAGCACGCTATGAAAGGAGAGGCACATCTGGGCTGGATTACGGGGTGGTGCAGTGGCTTTTATAGCTACAGATTCCTGCATATGTTTCTGAGCAGGACATATATGCTCATAGATCAGAATGCAGAGAGCCCCCAGGGTTGAGGACCCTCATTTTTTATATACGTCATTCCAGGTTGTCCCCTCTTTGGAGGGCTCAGCTATGGACACCTTGCAGGCTGGGGTCAGTTGGAGGAGATGCTCTGGCCGATGCTGTGGCTGATGCTTTCCCACTGGGCACAGAGAATTGCTTTCTTTTGAGAACAGAGGCCAAACAGAGGGAATCATTTATACCATTGAGAAGTGGGTGTAACACTGCAATTTACTGGCATATTGCAGCCACAGAGGCAGTGACTTCGCATGGATAAGGAGAGCTCTGAAGAAAACAAGGGAGGAGGCAATGAGGCTGAGAGTAAATCCACAGAGATCAATAATGTTACATTAGATTTACGCCAGTTAGTAAACCAAAGGTTGTGGTCTGCGCTCCGCAGCACTGGTTTATCACAGCTCCAGATTTTATGCCACGGTCACTGCAAGCAGGATCTGTTCCCTGAGGTTTTAGAAATAACCTCTTTCTCTCAAAACCCTTTTCTTTAGCTGTCTGTGGGTTCAGAGAAAGAGACAATGATGTGTGGATGGAAAAACAATAAAAAAAAGAACTAAATTAAAATTAAAACACAGCAAGGCTCCAAAGAATTTACAGATGTCTCTCCTCTCCTTCCCCCCCTGCTTCCCCATGGTCAGCTGTAAATATTTATCTGGCAGGCTGCAGTGAAAGGCATGGCCCAAAACACTTAATCACAATTCCAGCATGGCTGCCCTCCAGAGCACCCCAACCTTGGGGGACGGTGTTTTTTTCTGCAGCATTGCTAGAGGAAGGTACTTCTGTCCTTACAAAGGCAAACAAGCACCTTCAAAAGCAATTCATAACATCTCCAACATGGGCTGCTGGGTCCTTTGTCTTCTTCTTTGGATTTTTTTTCTTTTTAAAGGGCATGATTTTCTTTTTTAACCTGAGTGGCAAAGGTGGGCAAGCCCTGTCACCCCACTGTCAGCAGCAGCCTGGTGCTGATTGACAGGCAGAAGTGGAGTTGAAGTTGGACTGGATCAGTGAGGAGGTTTGGGAAATATTCCCCAGAATCAAAGGAATGCTATTTCTGTAATTCACCTCAAACTGTTCCACAAGTATTGATCAGACCTGACCCTATCTCCCCTATGAAGAGTGGCTGTTTCCAGAGTGGAGCCTTGGCAGCTTCCATGGGTCACAGCAGAAATTTGGGACAAGTGGAAGCACTGCTAGAGGCTGGCAATTTTAGGGGCTTTGCTTTTGAGGATGCCCAGTAAGAAATACTGTTGGCACAGGGATTGCTGTGCAGCAATAGGTACCTTCAAAATCAGGAGCAAAGACCATGGGAGCAGGGACTTGCAAGCCTCACTCCCTGGTTTTCATTTTCGTGGCGAGTCTGGCCTTCTGACGGATCTCCCTGCAAGGATACTGGGCAGAATTTCCCTGCCTTCAGTTGCACTGTTCCTCCCCACACACAACCATTACACAGGGCTCTAAACCCTGTATATTTCTATTTTTCTATCTCCTGATGGTTCACTCTCCTGTTTGATATGGACGAGCTTGGAGAGGAGAAAGGACCATTACACACAAGGCTGTGGCTCCTGTGGAACACACCCTCTGGGCGTCCCTCTAAGTTTGCTCCAACCTCACAGACAGAGACTGGAGCACATAAAGAGTCAGCCAACGTTCACTTTGTGTCCCAGCTTCCAGCCTCCCCAGCCAATGAGTGGCAGAGTCTTCCTTGGGAGAAGAAATTAAATGTCCCACCAAAAGCTTGGTTGCTACTTCACCATCGTGATTATTGCCTCCGTTTCCAGCTGAAACACGAATGTATTTTGTTTTTACAGTTCTTTGCTATTTTCTGCAGGGAGTGGCACACTTTGGCCAAGCAGAGCCATACGTGACATCATATTTTCTTACTGGCCTTTATTGCACTGCAATTGCCTCACCAGTTATTGCCACTTATTGCCGAGTAGCTCGTTTTCACCACCTGATTATTTATCAGCCTGCCTTTCTGCCTTCCTGGGCATTGAGATTCACTTCACTTTCTCCCTCCTCCTTGCCAATGTTTCCAGTGGAAATGATGCTTTGTCAGCACATCTGCAAACACGTAGATTTCCTTGAAAAGGCAAGTCCACTATTTGGTCATTTAGAGCAGTAACCACACAGATAAAGTATCAGTAACCACACAGATAAATTGGTCTGAGGTTAATCTATTATCTTGTCAGGGGCCATAGCAATTTTTAACAGACTCAGAGCCTACAGAACTTTTAAAGCCCCCTCCCTGTAAATATAAATATATGATAATCTCAGTTTCCTTCAAGAAATAAACTCCCTCTCTGCTGTAATTATTATGACCTTGCCATTGCAATGCAAAGGGTACCTGAAAGTGCAGCCCAGCTAAACCCAAAAGTTTTCAAAACCCAGAGTGACCAGAGTTCAAATCGCACAGTTTTTTAATCTATTTTTAAAGCCAGGGCTGTAAGATTTGAGGCCTTCTTTGATATTTTGAAATCTCTAGTGCTGCTAATACTGTAGCAGTTAACTGTGCGCGCTGACACCAACTGCAGCACCATCGGGGGCAGTGGGATGCTCTGGGAACAGCATGTCCTCCTACGGCAGGCTTTTCCAAAGGGCACTGTTTGCTTTGACCAAAATGGACTGCTGACTTTTTATTACACATAGGGTACTGTACCATGGGAGATTTCCAGTCTCCCTAGTGCTGCCAATGTCTGAGCCCATCCCATTGGCTACCCAGCATCACATCCCGAAGTGCCAGGCCCACCTTTTCCCCTTGCAGTGTAACAAACGGCAAGGCGCAGGGGGCACGTGGGGAGAGGCTGCTTTTATGGCAGGGTGTCTGGGGCCCTGGACAAGACAGAGTGAAGGTGAGGGGTGGCTTTGCATCATCACCCCTGAGGACAGCCCCAGTAGTGCCAGGCACTGCCTTGGCAGAGGATGGGACAGAGCTTTGCTTTGTGTGCCCATGCAATCGGGACCTGCTCATGCTCCATGGGGTTAACACAGTATTGAGATTACCCAGCTGTAATTCCCATCATCTGTCAGTAGCTGGTCCTCATGTCCAGCAGTCAGGCACTCAGGTTGGCTGGTTCATCCATCAGTCCCCTGTCCATTGGGACAGCCAGGTACTGCTGCCTTCATCCTGCTGAGGCAGACCATGGCAGGGTGGGGAGGGCACGTGGGCAGAGAAATATTCTCCATACTGCAACTGCTGCCAGGCTGACAGCAGCAGCCAGAGCCGGGTTTTCCCACGGTTCCTTCACCTTCCCGTCAGTGCTGAGGGTGAGGTGCCAGCCTAGCCCCGGCTGCTGGCGGGCTCTCAAGGGGTGGGGAAGTGGAAGGGGCTGCCCAGGCTCAGCTGGAGCTTCTCTGACCCAGACATCAAGCACGATGCCGTTTTGGCAATGCACTTTGTCCTCCTGTTTTGTGAGCCAAGAGTTTATAAACCCACAGGGAGAAGAACCTCTTCTTCCTCTCGGGCACCACCAGTCCTGCTTTTGGCTGCAGGCACTTCTTTGCTGCACGCCCCTGAGCTGCAAATGGGTATCTGCTGCCACTCTTTCTCTTGGCTTATCAAAGGGAACAAAGGAAAGAGAAATCAAACAGATCTTTGCTGTTTGCTTTTCCTCTTCAGGAACTGATTACACAATGGGAACAGCAGTTTGTCAGCCTGGCCAGTGCCACCCTCCTCCCTGCCCCTATTTCGCCCCAGAATCAGCAAAGTGGCTGCTCCAGGTAAGTCCCTGAGAAGCAGGAGGCTAATGTTGCCTGCAGGCACCATGGGTATCTGCTGACTGGAAGGCAGCTCTGCATGTTCCACCATCTTCAAGGGACATCTTGGGTTCAGGGTCACATCAGCTCAGGCACATCCCCATCTGCCTGGCATTGGTCTCAGGGTCTTTCTGCTGTTCACAGATACAGGGGCACATCTCTGCTGGCAGCTGTGGTGGGACACCTGGACACAGCATCAAAGAGAAATTGAACCTTCCCTCTGTCCCCACCATAACGGGAGCCCCCACCACAGCTGCACATCCCCAACAGCCTGGCCCAGCCAAGATCATGACATGAAAGGATGACATGAGATACACCCTGTCTATTTCCATCCCTGCTCTTCCTGTCACAAGCCCAGGAAGCTCAAATTATTTGCCTGATACGGAGGAGGCAATGGAGTGATTCAGAGATCAAGAAACTTTTCATTTCTCAGGCAGAAGAAAAATACTGCTCCTTTGCAGTAAGTAAATCGTTTGGCAGTGCCAGCACCACAACAAAATGTGTTGTTCTCCTGATTCAGGATTGTCAAAGCCGGGCCACCAGTGAGCTCAGCCATCAAGCAGAGGCAGTGCTGGCATCTCCAAAGCCTGATGGCTCTCCAAAGACTTCCAACCTGTACAAGTCTTAGAGAACTTGTACAGTTTCTGAGCAGCTATTGTAAGGAAAGGGCTAAAACTTTGCCAGGCAGCTGCCAGATGCTGTGGGAAGGTGAGATGAGGAGTTACCCAGTCTATGGCACCCAGCCTCTTACAGTGGCAAGCAACCGCGCAGCAAGTGACCGCAGCTGAGAAGCCTGAAGTCTCTGGCTCATGTCCAGAGCATTTCCAGGCACACTAAAATCAGCCCAAGAGCCTTGGTCAGCCTCACCTCCACAGAGCAGCAGCATCACTCACAGAGAAAAGGCCTGGTCATGCAGGAAGCCCTTGGTAGCATCCCCAGCTCAGGAGGTGCCTTTCGTGGGCTTCCCTGAAGTCCTGGGTCTGGAACATAGGAGCATGATGGAGCAGCTCTTGCTCTCTCCTGGCCTCTGTTCCCTCCTGACTGGGGCTGGAGAGGTATGGAGGGACTCTCAGGTCTCATCCTGCACACCCTGGACAGGGTTGCAGTCCTGGTTCCTATGGCCCAACCGAGCACTGGGCAAAGCCACTCAACCACCCCAGCTCCCCACTCTGCTGAAGAACAGCTGTAACACCCTTTGGCACATGGACAAAGCTCGTTGAAGGAGCAATGGGAAGTGTGAAGCTTCTCTAAATACCTTGTTCATGGTGTTTAGACAGCACTGCCTGTGGGCCAAGGCACAAAGAGATTGGATTCCCATGGCCCCAAATTATAGAACATGTTCTTCTTTTAACTGGTGCTTCAGATGATCTCAATCACCTGGAATCAATTGTGGTGGTTAACCACTCTGCAGTATCTACCTCAAGTACTCCGGTTAGCGGGGACACTTCTGCCACCTGCTTCCCTTTCCATTTCAGCCACAGCTAACAGTTTCTCTAAGGACCTAAACTATTTGCTTACTCTGTTCTGCATTTCAGCTCCAAAGAGAGGATCTTTCCTCTGTGCAGGACCTGTGAGATTCAAAAATAGCTGGAAAATTCAGTATGCAGAAGTAAATTTGGTGTGCACAAGTAAAATCCTATTTACCACGAACATTGTGCTGTCTCCCAGGGGCAATCGTTAGATTACAGTTTGTAGAGCACCAAAATAATGAAAGCCCCAGAAATACCACTGGAGATGGAAAGGTCAGGTGATTTAATAGGAACCATACGTGCTGCTCCAAGTTTTCTGAGTAATCCAGCTTCTGCTTGTCCTCACTGCATTACAGACATGATGCATCATCTCCCCTTTCCTTGGCTTCGTTATGGGGAATGAATCTCCCCCGAGACCCTAATTGCTTCAAATGCTCTCTGCTCTATTTAGATTTGATTTTACCCAGTGGTTTCAAGCAATACTGATCCTGAATGTCTGTTGATCTAGGGCTGTACCCTGGCTGACATCTGCTTTGAAGGAGTTGTGTGCAGGTCTGTTTGAGTAACATTACACAGGGCAGAGAGGACTCTGCTCTTCAGTTAGAGGCTTTATAATGATCCAGTCAATACAATGTTTTTCTTCACAGAGCCATGTGACCACAATGGTTTTCATATCTGTGGATTTAGTTTCAGGCTAACGTGTATCTTTCCCCTATCTTCGTGTGGGGTCCTTGCCTCAGCTGCCCCCTGCCTCAGTTTCCCCTTCACAAACTGGTCATAGCTCCCCTCACTTGGGCCAAAGTGCTGCCAAAACCTTGATAATCCACCCTGCCCTATCTGAAAAGGGACCTTTCCTGCCCTGCCTGGTGGAAATACCCGCAGCAGGCCCCACTGCTGGCAGCCCTGGCATCCAGAGGTCAGCAGAGAGGGGGAGGAACATTTGTACCCTCTCGGTGCACACAGACCTGCTTCATGGCCTGGGCAAAGCGGTGCCTTCCCTCTGCTGCCACAAGGACAGAGGCACGGCTCAGTCTGTGTGGTGGCGGAGGGTGGGGGGCAGGAGGAGCACAGAAAGCAGACAGATGGCTACACAGCCAGCCCGGCTATTACCGGAATAAATTGGGTAAATCACAGGCTAAGCAGTTGCTCTCCCTGCGGTAGAAGAGGATCTGACACTGTGATTGAAAATTAGCAGCATCTCAGAGGCAATCATGGCTGGGAAGCTTGCTGTGCTGGGAAGCTCCACTCAAATGGGTGTTGCACTTGGAGTATGTTATTACTGCACCTTAAACCACAAGAACAAAATGTTTGGGACATGCTAATGACACCAGGAGAAACAGAAGCATTTTGATTTGGTAGTAATTGTAGTGATTATTTGCTACCAGGGCAGACATGAACACAATATAATGGGTCTGATTATTTATCAGCATTCAACACCAGAAAGAAAACAATGCTGGTAAATAGCAGAGGGTTTATTTTGGGGAACTGTTTAAAGCCAAGAAAGGACAAAACATCTCTGTTCAAAACAGGGCCCATGGAGGGTCTGTGGTGAAGATCTGAAAAAGGCTTTCAGGATTCACAAGAGCTGTATATGATTGAGGTTTGGCCCTGATGTGTTTGGCTTGGTGGCACTGCCAAGGCCAGGTTTGCTGAGAAGCCTGCCCTTGGGCAAGACCCTGACCAACATACTGCCAAATGTCACCCACTGGCAATGAAACCACCCAGGGCAGAACACTCTGGCAACCCACTTTGGAAAAACTTGGCAAAGATGCTTTAAGCACTTGCAGGAGCATCACAAACAGGAGAGCTGTAGGCACACCAGGACAGGTCTTACACCAGTAATATTCACCGTCCCTCAGTGGGGAGCAAAGGCCTGTGACACCCCTGCTGTAGCCTGCCAACATGCTCCCAGGCCACTAGAGCAAGGACAGATGCTGACCAGCCTGCCTTGGAGTGTCTACAGCACATGCCAGGGCAAGGCAGGCATTGCTCCTGGGGGACCCTTTGGTAGAAAACAACTTTCCTCCCTGTGCAGATGGCAACCACTTTCCTTTCAAAGGGGCTTTGTTGTCTCCCTTCACTTCCCCACTTGGCATCCAGCTCCCATGGCACTTTCGGTTCCTCCACTCATCCAGCCTCGGAGCTACTCTGCTGTGAGCACGTCAGACAGGAACATGCAATCAATGCTGGCCAACCCACTAACAGACCCAGCTATTATTACAGCAGGCACTGATGTGAGCAGCCACAAAAGCCAACAGAACTTCGGGCTCCTCGTCTGTCCGGAGCTGCATGCACATCCTGCCCCAGGTTAACTGAAAACGTGGTCAGGTCCTGCCAGGCTGGCATGCAGCTACAGATGCTCTCAAAGCATCTACAACTTCTGTTTCCTCACCCCTTTGCTTGAATAAGCCCACTGAAATTTAGCTCAGGAAATGGTGAGATACCAACGTGCTTAAATGTTCTCGTCATCACTGATGTTACTTCTGCAGAGCCTTGCTGCTTCAGCTGCATCCTCTTTGGTTTGCTGGGTTGAGGTTTACCATGTGAGGGTTACAAATCACTGGAGGACGCTTGCTCTTGCCTTCCTAACACGTTCCTAAATTTTGAAAGATAATTACATGCATAATATACCCATCATAAGCCTGCAGCAGTGCTCAAACCAAACTCACTTTGTTCCTATGACACATGAACACTGCCTGCCACCCAGGACAGACCTCACACACTTCAGAAACCTGAGCCTGAGCTATGCCTTTGTGACCAACCTCTGCACACAGCGACCATGGATGATTCAGGTTCAGCCTAGCTGTGCCAAGGGACATGATGGATGCCAGACAGCCCTGATGGCCCAGGGTTCTCCCAGGAGGCCCCAGCACCCACACTCTGACGGCAGAGAGGATCTGCAGGTTGCCCATGTGCAGCCATGCAGATAGATCAGCAAGCAGCCCAGATTTCAGGCACTCCCTGAGTAGCAGTGCAGTAGGTGAACGGGGTCACCCCTGGGCTCACCATCAAACACATGAGGGCCAAGTCACCACTGAGGCTTCCACATGCAGAAATTCTTGGAAGTGTAACGGCAATGAACATGCATAAAAGGCAGTGCTGGAATGGCTGGTTGCTGGTGCATGTGCCTGTTTGGAGCTACTGGCCCACCTTGAATGCTGGCAGGAGCAGACCCTGCCACTGAAGAGGCACAGGAGATGGCACTGGCACACAGTAACCAACCCCAGAAACTGCCCCCATGTCACCACCCTCCTCAGCCAGAGGTGGCATTTGTGAATGTAGTTTCCTAGGGAGTATTTTTTATTTTTTCTTCTTTCTTTCAAGTCTGTAGCCACGTAAATACCAAGCAGCCACAGCGTCCTGTGGCACAGGGTTCCCCAGTGCAACCCTGCACTCTGTGCAGATCTACCTCCGGTTGTTTGCTTTGAACCTGCCACCTGCTACTTTTATTTGATGTCCCTGAAGTTCTTGTCTGAGAAGCAACAGAATACAATCATACTCTAATTTGTATTGAGGTTGCTTTGTCTTGAGTCGCTGGTGTTCAGGTGCCTGCTTCTTTCTAATTCAATGGTGAAAGCTCCCAAGTGCCTCAAGGGCACAGATCAGGCATTTGCAATTTTTTCTCCACTTTTCCAATCATTACTGGTGTGATGCACTGCAAAAGTCTGCCAGTTATTACCACTAAGGGATGAGAGTGCAGAAACAGGAAAGGAATACTCATTACCCTCGCCTTGGCATATGTAACCCATCTGTATGTCCTCCATGCATCACTGCCTGCAGACACCTGTGAACACACAGCCTCATTCATGCCCCTCCCTCCCCTGCCTGGGCCCTTCTGCCCCTGCTCCAGATGCACATCCACCAGCACCCATCCTTCCAGAACCACACTTGCATGCAGGCATGCCCCTTTACCTTTACTCCTCCAAGACATCCTTCCACTTAAAATATAACTAATATGCCATAAATATAAACACCACAGGCACATAAATGCCACTGTAACTGCACTGTGTCTTTACACCCACGCTGTATCAGCACATACCCCATTCAATCCTAACTTGATACACATCCTTGAATGCATTCTGACATCCCACACCTTGCCACAACATGCTATGCAGCTTCAGGAAGAGCAAGGGAAAGCCCAAAGCTGTTTGAAGGACATGGTCTGTCCAGCTGGAAATTCTGCTTCTCAGTTTTTCCTGTGCCAAGCCATGTTTCAGTGGCCTCCATCAAGTCTGGGGTGAGAACCCTGGCCCCAGCAGCACTGCCAGCTTTGCCCATTTTCCTGGTCAATCCCATAGGTAGGCTGATGGGTCAACACTTAGCACACAGCTGGAAGCAGGGTGGTGGGTGGGTTTTCCGAGCACCACTGTGCTTCGCAGCATAGAGGTGGTGAGTGTGCCACAGATGGAGCCCTGCCAAAGACTGACCCAAGTAAGCACAGGGCACCCTGCTCGTGGGTGACTGTAAGGGGACAGAGATTTCTGCACAAATGAAACACACAGGCAGAAATATATAGATATACATATCTCATATGTGTGCGTGCAAGTACATACATATAGGTAAGAAAATGTTTGAATAAAACAAAGAAGAGATGATCCTGGGTGCTGGCTGCAAAGGGACACCAAGGTACACATGTAACAACCCACTTTGCCACTGCTGTGATCTTGGTTCCTCTGTGTTATTTTTATAAGGCCATAGCATTAACCTAATTAATTTACTTTAATTGGAGAACAGTATTAGCTTAAATGGTCCCACTTAAATAGTAGAGAAGCCGTAGCCAAGCTCTTCAAACAGCTGCTTGTCCCCATTCACCCTCCTGCAGATGGTTAACACAGCTGAGCTGCACTTTGGCACAAGAGCCCTGCTCTCTTCAGAGTGTTTTCTGCTCTGAAGGGAAACACCTGCACGTCTCCAAGCAAGATGGCTCAGAGCAGAGAAAGGACTCAGCTTAGAAGTTACAGGCTCCCCTGCTGAGCCAGGACCCAAACCTGGTGGGAAGCCTAACACTGGAGCCCAGAGTTCCAGCAAAGCAGAGGTCCTGAGGGACCCGCGCCAAGCTGACCATGCTCACAGTGCTTTGCTCAGACCTCAGCCATCATCCCTGCCTGCTCTGGCAAAGGAGGGAGTGTTTGCACAAGCTGGTGTGGAAGCCACAGAGGTGAACAGCTCTGCACTGATGGATGCCAGAAGCAGCAAAAGGGGGCAGTGGCTACAGCAAGGAACGGCACTCCGAAGACCACAGCTCAGCTCTCATTTCCCTGGTTTCTGCTGATAGCTCCTGCAGTGGGTGTTGGGAAAGTGCTCCCATATGCCAGGGTCTGGCATCCAAAGGAGGCCAGCATCCTCACTCTCCTTTGTCAGTAACATTGGTAACTATAGCTGAAAGTACCCTGTAAGATCTTCATGAATAGCACCAGCCTGCCTTCTTTGAGCTTCAGAGTTGATGCCATATTGCAGTTTATCATCATGCTTCACCACAAAAACTGCCCTGTTTTGTTGTTAACCTGGAGGCCCAACCTGCAGGGAGAGGTGATGGGTGGGCCTGAATTAAGTAAACCCAAACACATGCTGGGGGCCTAGACAACAACCCCGGGGGCAGCAGCAGCAGCTCTACCCCCAGCTGATCCTGGTCCATGAGCTGGCTGTGCACTGCCAAGCTGTATGCCAGCTTCCCACCCTTCGCCAGCTGTACCCTGCCTTCGGAGCGCTACATGTCCGTACCACCAGCTTAGCGGATACAAGGTGAGTGCATCCCTCTCTGTGAGTGTACAAAGCGGACTTGTAACAAGCTTGACCTGGCAGATGCCTAGAGATGATCAGCATTTGTGGAGTCACAGCCACCACCACAGTTTTCAACGGCATCTGGGGCCCCAAAGGTGGGTGTGCTGAGCAATTGGGCTGTGCTGGAAGAAACATCGCAGAGAAAGGCATTCTGTAAGGGAGGTACAAGAGCAAGGGCTCGGGGGAGCCAGCAAGTCACCATCCAACCCTTGCAAAATTGGCCAAGGCCAATTAACAAGCTGCAGCTGACAGAGAGGGGAGGATTTCAAGATAAGAGAGATGGCAAGAAGCCTAGAGGAGATCAGAGCTTGGAGGGAAGAATGGAAAAGGCCTCCTGGGAATGAATCTAAGTAGGACTGCTAAGGGAATTTATGCTAATATCTCTCAGGAGGCCTTGGAAAAGGGGATATAGGTAATAGCTTTGTGAGATGCTAGTGAAGATAGAGAGTTAGGAGTGGGGGAGAGACAGGAATTAGCTCAAGTAGATAGCTGGGGGTGGGGAATGCACATTAGAAGTACCTGAGATGGAGTTTTTAGAGCAAGATCCAGAGGAAGGGGTGAACTATAGCTAAATTATAGAGAAGAAAAAATGCTCTGGCTGTAGAAAATCTCAGGAGAGATGCAAGACTTCCTGAAGTTAAAATTACAAGCCAAAGACCAGCTGGGTGGTTACCCACCCTTCTGTTTTGCGGGGCTGGAAACCTCCAGTCACGCTACATCTGATCCCCAAGCAATAGGCAAGGCACTCAAAATCCAAAGCACCGTCTTGGTGAAGGAAGCACCAGTGAGGGACAATGTACCACACCAGGTACACCATACCTCACATGGAGCAGCTGCACATGCAAAGAACCTGGCATTCGTTTTGCAAAAGCTCTTCATTTTCAAAGCCATTCACTCGCAGACGTGGCCTCCTTGTATTGTGGAGTGCTTGGGACTGGCTGCACTGTGTCACAGCTCACTCTACTCCACCCCCTCCTGCACCCCTGCCCACAAACACCCAGGAGACAGCAGATGCACGAGACCCACCAGAGGTGTGAATATAGCAGCTGTTACACTTTATTTCACTGTGGGGTTTTAATTTTTTTTTTTCCTTCTGATTGAAAAAGAAAAGACAGAGAAAAGTTACAAAAGTAGTAAAAGGCAACAATATCGGCAGGACATCCCTGTTCCCTGCTCCTACCCGGGCAAGGCAGCCTGCCCCACCTGCTGGCTGGCAGGAACACACCGCTGGGCGCCAGCACCTCGGCAGCTCTTGCTGGGCAAAGCCTGAGGCTGCAGGGCCACGCAGGGGCTGCCACCCCAGCCTTTTGCACAAGGAATGTGCCTCTTAGACGGGTGCCAGGCTATGGCTGTCCCATCTCCTGAGCACAGGGATTTGGTCCAAAGGAGCAACACTTCCTGTCCTGCACTGGTCAGCTTGATCTGGCAGCAGTTAAAAAGCTGAAGCGTGCCATCAAAACAAGACAAGCAGAATTTCTACAGGGGCAGGAGGAATTAGCAGAGGAATTAGGCTCTCTTGGAAAAAGGGACTTGCAGGGAACCATGATGGTCTGCCAGAGGTTCCTCACCAGTAAACACAAGTGACCTCTTGGAGGTGGTGCTGGTGCAGGGGGTGGCCCAGCTGTAACAGTCTGGAGCCAAAGAGCAGGCAGAGCTGGGACAGCATCAGGACAGACATCCCCTCACCACCTTGCCCAGCTGCTCTGCCTGCCTGAATGACAGGCGTTAGGGAGAGGAGGGTGGGGGGGGTGGGATTCAGGTCCCCAAGCCTACAGCCTTGCCCCAGGGGTCTCAGTGAAGGGCCCAGGCCAGTTCACTCGGTAGCCTCCTACTGGCAGCTGGACTGACCATTGGTGTCAACCAAAAAGCAGCATCAAAGACCTCCACACTAAGGCAGATTTGAAAAACCGAGAATTATTCTGTATTACTCACAGTTGCTCCTCTTGATCTGGACAAACAGTAAACTACCTGCTTTCCCTTGCACTCAGATACAGGCTCATGGTGGGGAATGCCTACACAAAGAGGTTACTCTCTCCACTAGGTGCAGCAAGAGGAAAGTCCTTGCTCTGCCTCAACAGGAGAGGTGGGAGCTTGTTCTATGAACTCCTGCCTTGTGCACAAAACACACACGCCTCGAAGAGAGATCCCAGTCAAACACCAGTGGCAGCAAGGCCGAGCATGGTCCTAACAGCCTCAGAACTGTCTATGGAGGAATGTCCCCCACCTTCACCCGAACTCCTGTTATTTCCACCAACAGCCACAAAACCAACTGCTTTTTCCCACTCCTTGCTTCATCTGGGCATATTATACCAGAGGAGTCTACCTGAATTTAGCTAGCATGAACAAGGGGTGTGGAAAGCTTGCTGGAGACATTAAATTGGGTTGAGTCTGGTAGTACCAGTTAGCTCCACCATCATGTAGTGGGACAATACTAAGGAGAAGTGTTGCATACCCCAGAACACAGACTGCCTCAGCAGAGAGGAGACCCATGAGCACACAGTCACCCCCAAGTTCTTCTCTTTGATGATGAGGAGTGTAGTGAAGGTGGGTGCTGTGTGGCTTAACACAGACCTTCCACTCTAGAATTTTATTCTAACCTGACCTACATATGGATGTCTCACTCTCCCATTTCAATCTCTTTTTGGACAGTATCACTGAACTGCCAGCAGATCATCTGGAATGCACAGCTAGATGTGCCAGTTTCTCCTCCACATGTCTCCCTGTCCTAGGGTTTTCCACTTAAGAGAGCTTGATGTGAATGCAGTTATAACAATCCCAGAGAGGGATTTTCTTGTTTTGCAAGCAGCTCTGTATAGCCTCTTTCTCCAATCCTGAGCTCACTTCTGAGTGGGAGAAGTGTCAGGTCTATAGCAAAGCACTGTTGACCCAGGTATCCTTGGGAAACTGACTGGATTTGGTTTCACACCCTGATCACTCATCCCTGCTGCCATGCAGGACACTCTGACCCCTGAACGCCTCATGTGTATCTTCAATTACCACCATCCTCATGTTTGACACTGCCTTGGTGGCAGCTCTTGCAGTTTGTGGACCTGACTGGTTTGCTTTGCCCTGAAACGCAAAACTCACTCCCTTTGCCACTGCTCAAATACATCAGTGGTATGGGAACAGGCACTACTGCCAAGCCATTCACTTCCTCCTGCCAGAGCAGCTGCATTGCAAAGATGTGTCATTGCCCCTTCTTCTCCCACCCCTCCCCTTGGGTATCACCACCTCCCCTTCTCCCTGCCAGGCAGGACATTGGTTGATAGTTCCTGAGGATTTTTGGAGAAACTCCTTCAGTAGGCACACGACGGTTCTTCCACTGGAGCTATCGGGCTCAGCGGCTTCAAGGTGCTGAGGGAACGGAAGGCAAAAGTGGAGGGATCATACATAAAGTGGGGCGGCGGGCAGCCTCCGCTGATGCTCTGCAGGGGAATAAAAACAGGCATGAAGTCAGTGCTCGTATCAGCTGCAAACAGTGAAGTTCTTGCCTTGAGTGATTTGTCCTCCCCCTCTCTGATACAATTACACCTCCTTGAATGGGTGGTCATGCTTGCAATTAAAGCATATGGCATTAATATAAGCAGCGGAAGCACTTTGCTCACATCCTTGCTCCTACCCTTCAAGGTAAAAAGCTGGCACACCTCCTTCCTCCAGTTCTGAGGTCCCTAGGATCCACATGACTAGGGCCCATGGCACCTGTAGCCACTAAGTGAAATAGGATATCCATGAAGCATTTAGAGTACCAGAGTCAGAAAGGTCAAAAGGTATCACATGGAAAAACTAAATTCACTTGGCCTTGAAGTAAGACCTAATAACACTTTTAGAGCATGGAGACAAACCAAGCCAACTCTGAAAACTCTTTCTTCAGCTCCATTTTAAAACAATTCTCCAATAAGGATTTACAAACCATCCTTTCTTGAAGTCCCAGGCATGCTGAAACTCTCCCGGGTTTTGGTTCCAAACTCCACAGTTTGACAAGGAATGGCTGAGAGATATGCAGAGAAGATCCAACCCCCAAGGCCTTATAGACTGGTTTCTACCATGGCCACTAAAGACCATTCTCCCGCCTCTGACTCCCAGTATTCAGAGCATGGTCAGAGCAGCTCCAGAGTAAGTAGGCCAGAAACCCCCATGGACTCCCTGCACTGCGTGACAGGACAAAAATGCTGTTCTCCACTAGGTTGTGCTGGGATGTGTGGATCCCAGAGAAATTAAAGTGCCAAAGAAGTGATTCCACTCTGTTAAGTGTGAAGAGCTTTCTTTTTACTTTTCAGGAACTTTGTTTTGTTTCTTTCCTTATGCAAGCAGAAAGAATAGTGGGGCAGCTACTTCACTGATACTTTTTGGCCAGGAGAGGAGGTCTCACTGCTCTATGGGCCAGGAAAGTGTTTAATCATGATTCTGCAGAGTTAGTTCCCAAGGAATAGGTGGGATGTTCAGCTGCTCAGAAACTCATGCAAATGTCCCCTACTCTCATCTCACTTCCATCACTCTTGGGAAGAGCTTTACCATTATTTTCACACAGGTTAGGAAAAAAAAACAGTGAGAAACAGGTTAGAAAAAACCCAAAAACCTACAGGTTGGGCAGGGAAGTGATTGAGAGCAGCCCTGCAGAAAAGGACTTGGGAGTGGTGGTTGATGAAAAACTCATTGTGAGCTGGCACTGTGCACTCACAGCTCAGAGAGCTAGTGGAATCCTGGGCTGCATCAAAAGCAGTGTGGCCAGCAGGTCAAAGGAAGTGATTCTCTTCCTCTACTCTGCTCTTGGTGATAACCCACCTGGAGTGCTGCATCCACTTGTGGAGTCCCCAACATAAGGAGGACATGAAACTGTTGGAGCAACTTCAGAGGAGGACCATGAAGTTGTTAAGAGGACTGGAGCACCTCCCTGATGAAGACAGGCTGAGAAAGTTGGGGCTGTTCAGCCTGGAGAGAAAAAGGTAGCATGGAGACCTCACAGGAACCTTCCAGTGCCTGAAAGGGATCTTACAGGGAAGCGAGAGAGACACTCTTCTGCAAGAACTGTAGTGACAGGACAAGGTGTTATGGGTACAAATGGGAAGAGGTAAAATTTAGTCTAGATATTAGAAAGAACTTTTTTCCTGTGATGGTGGTGAGACACTGCAACAGGTTGCCCAGGGAGGTTATGAATGCCCCAACCTTGGCAGTGTTCAAGGGGAGGTTGAATAAGGCCTTGAGCAGCCTGGTCTGATGGGAGGTGTCCTTGCCCATGGCAGGTGGGATTGCAACTAGATGGTCTTCAAGGTCACTGCCAACCCTTAACGTTCTATGTGATTCAGACTGGGCTCTGGTGTTATGTGACTCCCTGTTCCTTTTCTAGGCCTTTCCGAACTAGAACCATGGTTTCCTTTGCTCAGCCTGCACTGTGGGACTGTTCCTCAAAGAATTAGGCTTTTTAGGAACAATTACCGACTCTACTGTCTCATAGAAGACAAAGGTTCATTTTAGCACTTCAAATTCAGGTCTGTCAGACAGCTGCAACCACATAAGAGCACGGCAAGGTGATGTCTTGCTGCCTCCACCTCTGTTCTGCCTGGGTTTTAACTTGTCATCACAAGACAAGCACATACAAATATCCCTGCTTAAATGGTTTGTCTCACCCAGACACAGCAGATCAGAATGAGCTAAGGAAGTGTCCAAGCCCAGGCCCTGAGTGCTGCAGTAACTGCAGCAGGATCTGGAAGCCTCTGTCTCCAGGCTCTTGGTCACAGCTCAGCCCCATGGGGCAGCATCCTTCATGTCAGGAATGACCTCTAAAACCAGTGTGGGCAGCTTGTTCCTGCCTAGTTGGTATCTCTCCTGCAAATTAAGATAGGCACTTGAGAATGGAAAATGCCAATGTGGTGCTTGGCATCAGCTGTGCGTGGAGTTTCAGCCAGACAATCATGCCCTGCTACCTCCCCCTGACACCTTGGCCAGCAGCATAAGAAACAAGAGAGGCAGATTTAAGGGCCTTTACTCAATAGCCACCTGCTGTGGGGTTATATATGGTGTATGCTCTGGCAGGCCTCAGAGCTGGAGGGTAACATAGCAACCCCTATTCAAAGCTAAGGGGCAGAATAAATCAGCACATTTGTCCTTCTCCAGAGCAGAGAAGGTCCCCTGCCAGTGCCAGGAGGGAATGGGAACAAAGAACCTGGCAGTCCTCTCCATTTTGAAATGCCAGACAGGATTAGGGAAGGCAGCTGAATCTGTTCATTTCTGGCAGACGGCAGATGAAGAGGCTGGGGAAAGATGGGCCCAAAGGACAGACAAAAGTCATCTACAAAACTCGCCAACTTTGGGAGGGAAGTTGCACTATGATTTCTCTCTGGGCCTTTTTATGGGGCCAATGTGTGAGGCAGAGAGCCTTTCCAGGGCACTGCCAGGATGATGGGCACAGAACAAAGGTTGAGGTGAAGGTCAGGGATGTGAGAAGACACAGGAGGATGCAGAGATTCGCAGGTGGCCAGGCAGCTGCGAGGCTCAAAATGCACCCAATCCTGCCTTTTCATCATGGCACCTCTCAAGCAGCCACAAGATGACTGCTGGCTTTCAACAACAGCAGACAAGGGCAGAGTGAGAAGGGGCCTGTGCCCAGCTGCAGGCAGTAACAGGAGAGACAGTAACCTGACTGCCCTCATCCATAGCAACACCCTGACCAATCTGCACTCCTTTATAACCCCAAGCAATACAGGATCCTCATGCACCTACTCCCTGACTGACAGAGCAGCACCTCTGCTACTGACCTTGCTGGAGGTAAGAAACCTCCAAATCCCTCAACTCCCTTCTTGCAGAGGAGCATTTTTAGATTGTAGCTCATATCCAGCCCTAGGGATCACCAGACCTGATCTGGCTTAGTCCAAGACACCATTTGGGATCACAGCATGTGGTGGTCTGCTCCTGATGAGTAGCACAAGGCAAAGCTCTGTAGACGTATTTCCAGAAAGAAAATGGAAAGAGCCAGCTGCCAGAGAGGGGAACGTGTTCCTGCCACTCTGTTGCTTGGGCCAGCTGCCTCCTTGTAGTCTGGGCAAACGTCCTAGCCAGCCTGCCCTTCTCCTTGGGCACACATGCCTGGGACTTTGCTTTGACTAGGGAAGGGTCTTAGGAGTCATTGCTGCTGCAGCAGGTCCCCAAGGAGTTTGCCATAAACCTGCCTGACAGCCCCTGGTGAGCAACCCCAGGCCAG
This sequence comes from Coloeus monedula, assembly GCF_965178545.1. Lineage (NCBI taxonomy): Eukaryota > Metazoa > Chordata > Aves > Passeriformes > Corvidae > Coloeus > Coloeus monedula. Next base: position 31,451,743 of record NC_138782.1, on the reverse strand, counting down.
CTCCTGCAGAGGCTCCTCAGAGTGCAAACAATCCGCACTTGACATTAAAGGCTCATGTGTTCACTCTAATGGCATTCGGACAGCTGGGTACCGCTCACAAAACGGAGCCTAATATGGGCCCTGTGCTAATGGAAATCATTAACCAGAGCCCTCAATTTGCTAAGCAATGTATTTACACAGCTGGAGAGTGGCCCGAGTCAGGTTCACTCGGCTGCCACAGGAGAGCACACAGGCTGACATACAAGCTGTCACACACACGTGCTCACTTGCACACACTCACCTGCCCTCACATGCCTCAGGTTCTGCCCAATACACATGGGCTTCCCTGGTCACTTGCCCACATCCTTCTGTGCACAGAGACTCCTCCTGACTTGGAAATCACAAGGAGAGCTGTTCCGCTCATACAAATCTTGCCTGCTCCTAAAGTAACTCAAGCCATGCAGGGCTGGAACTTCACAGCATCCAGGGGATGGGCTAAGGCACCACAGCTCATCACTGTCTTGTACACCTGCTCAGAACACAAGGTAGGTCCAGCACCTGAAGATACCCATGCTGCCCCACTGCACACCTTTTTTGAGTTAGATGAGCTCCTAAGGGAGGTAAACTTGTCTTAAATACATTTCAAGCAACTATGCACAGACCACCTTGGTCAAGAATGCCTCTTCACCCATGTACATGTGCCTACACGTACACTCTTGCCAACATGCACTGTTGTCATCAGTAGCAGTATCACCTTCAAATACAGGGGGGCAAATAAGCAACCAGGTTTGAAACATATCTGAAGTGCATTAACAAAGAAGCACACCTAAAGACAGTGAGTGGAAGGAATTGTCTCAAAGAAGACCAATAAGAGTAAACATCTCAGCAGAAATGCTGATTTCAATCATATTAGCAGCTCTCAGAAAACAGACAAATGCACAACTGTTCCATAAACCCATCTGTAATATAATTGTGTATTTCAGCAAGAAAAGAGTACACAGGAAGAAGATAAACATGTAAAGCTAAATCTATTAATATGAAGCCATATTCCTCCTAGAAACAAGTCCCTTACTTCTATGAAGTCTGGGAAAATATCCCAAATGCAGACTGTAACATAATTTTGGTCTCATGATTCCACAGAATCATGGTTCTCCTCTTTGGACAAAGCCAAAGTGAGCACAGGTCCAAGTGAGCTTTCAGTTGTGGAAATTACAATGCCCTCAGGAGGGGGGGAATGCAGTTACCCAACACAACAAAGAGAGTGGTGTGCTAGGGGTGATGGAAAATTAAGAGGACTCTTTGGTCCTCTTTCTTAAGAGCTCTAGTATCCTGGTGGGATTCAAAACCAGATCAGCTTGTGCACTCTGCCAACTCACCCCTACTCAAGGCTAATCCAGCACAGGAGTCCCTTCTTTCCTACTCTTGGCCCCCAGTGGTTGGGAAATGCTGCTGAGCTCCTTTTAAAGGATGCTGCCTTCCAGTGGTGGGTGAATGATCCCTTTGCAGTCTGTAGACTCACTTGTTAAAAGTCCTTAGGGATGAAAGGCACCATGTAATTGCAAGTTGTAAAGGCGCATCCGATTCCCACCACCACCCTGTGTGGAAAGGAATAAATCCCCAGAATAGCTTTGGCAAGGACAGATTCCTGCCTGAGATGCTGCCTGTTTGTGAGACAGCTGCCTTGCCCTGGAGTGGGCAGAGCCAGAGGTAGCACCAATGTTCAGAGAGTGCACAGAAAGAGTAAAGGCTGTCAGACTCCACAGAGGAACATTTACAGGTACACTGATTCAACTCCACTTTGTCCTCCTTCCTCTCACCCCTGCTAAGTGTTAGAAAAGAAACTTCTTCACACTTCACCTTTGATGTATGAAGCCATCAGCAGTGAGCAAGGGAAGGGGACCCACACACCTGCTCCTAGGTACATCTGTAATTCCAAACATGGCTCTGACCAGGCCACTTCCCATCATCTCTGCCTCAGTTTCTCCAATGCATAGTACATACATGTTCTGGTTTCTGCTGGGATAAAATTGATTTTCTTCCTAGTAGCTGCTGTATCCTGTTTGAAGGTTTAGATTTAGGATGAGAACAATGCTGACAGCAATAACTAAAAATACCAGTCTGTTAAGCAATGTTTATACTAAGTTAAGGACTTCTCAGCCTCTCATGCCATGACAGTGAGAAGGTTTGGAAGGGCATGAGAAGCTGGGAACAGCCAGGACATCTGACTCAAACTGGACAAAGGACTTTTCCATACAATATGATGGCATAAGCTGTTGTTTCGCCTTCCCAAGTAACCATGATGCAGCCCTCCTTTCCTAGAGATGGCTGAACACCTACCTGCCCAGGGGAAGCGGTGAATGAATTCCCTGTTCTGCTTTGCTTGCTTGCACAGTTTTTGCTTTCCCCATTAACCTGTCTTTATCTCTCCCCACAAGCTATCTCACATTTACCCTCCCAACTCTCTCCCCCATCCCACGGGGGTAGCAAGTTAGCAACTTCATCATGGGGTTAAGCCACGACAGTACACCACAGCCAGGCAGCCAGGATGAACTAATTAACTTCTAGGTGTTTCAGCCTTCTGATGAGAGGTGATTTCTTTTCATTTACAGTCTTGCTTCGGGCAGTTTTCAAGAAGTAGTCGCTGGCAAACAGGACCAGCTCCTCCAGTGGAGCAACAATTCACATTTAACTGCTTATTCATTAACTCCGATAGGGCCTCTGACACTTTATTCCAGTCACAGACCTGGAGCAGCTCAAAGAGTAACTTTTCACAGGCAAACTCCTTGCCTCCTGAAAAGTCTGTCCTCCACCCCCAGGTTCATAGAGAATTTTATTTCAAGGAATAGTTAAAAGATAGACCATGACAGAACTCCATTTTATGACTACTCTGTTCCTTTCTTTTCCAAGAAAACGCCATCTCCAAATGTTGTTCTGACAAGGAACCCAAAACTTTGCAGTTAGCACAGTTTTCTTACGTTTTTCATTACCCTCCCCTAAAAGACTGAAAGACCTGTCTTCCATCACCAACATAAGGCTGCCTAACACCTATGTCCTTCTATACCACCCCATTGCAAAGAGCAGTTCAGTGGTTTACAAACATCCCCATTCCTCTTAGAAAGGTTAAAAAAAAATTTTAAAAATATCAAACATTTGCAAATGTGTGTGCAGAGTTGTCAGGTGGCAACTACCAGACTTACAGAGGTGCCACCAGATAGACAACACTGAACCTTTTTGGAAGGTACTTCAAAGGGCCTAGCAGATGCTTGCTGGTCACTTGCCCAAAAGCAGAAATAGCCAGTTTCAGCTATGGGTCCCTGCTGGCACCAGCAGGATAGGCCTTTCTTCTTCCCTCTTTCACACATCTTTAGATACGTTTTTGACAAAGCTGACTGCAAGCTTTGATTCTGCCTGCCTGACAACCTGAAGGAAAGAGGCTGCACAAAAAAAAGGGACAGATGGGTCATTCGGAGGGGCAGTCTGTTGGTACTCCCTGGCCAAGCTGGGGAACTCGTCACTCCAGGATCCCAGTAAAGGTCATGCTCTGAAGGCAAAACAAATCTCTTAAGAACAAGTGAATGAACCCATGTTTCCCTACTAGTGAGCTGTGTCTTGCACCCACTTTTTACCTTGTGATAAGGAATTGCCTGTGGTTCCTGCATTCCTGCAGTTCCTGCAACAACTACAGGGTGTGCATGTGCCTGAGCAGGAGGAGAGGCAGGCACAAGAGTAGCTCCAAACAAACACAGACAAGGCACAATCTGGCCCTAAATCTCCAAGTGCATCTGAGTCCTTAGTTTTGGTCTGTACACAAGTGACACTACCTCATCCTTTCCTTCCTCTCCACCCTCCCCGTTCCAGCTCTTGCTGTGTAGCAGGAACACCCTCCTCTCAGAGAGATCACACCAGCTGCCTCTCAGTCCTCCTCCCTTGGGGCCAGGAATCCCAGGTACCATGCTTCCCAGAGCCGGCACGTGGTGTGTACTTGGGCATGTGCACCTTCCAGTTTGCATGAGGCCAGGGCAAGCAGATTCCCTCTGGCCAGGCAGGCTGGCACAGAGCAGCACGCTGCTTTCAACTTGAAGGGTACACAAATTAAACCTGCAAAGTGAGGATTAATTAGCCTGGCATGAGCAGGCTGCGAACACATGCTGACAGTGTGCTTGCCCCTGGACAAACCGCCCCAGCTGTGGAAGCCAAGCACAGGAAGTGGGTGTATTATGGGAGAGGTGTGTGGGAAAAGAGGATTACAGCTCTAGGGACTGGGAGGTGCCAGGTTCCCACAGCCAAGAAACAGCGAACAAAAGGGAGCCGGGAACCACTGCAGTGGGCCTGGATGCAGTGAATAGATGTGCCTAATCAGCCATCTTGGACTCTAAGCTCTAGCAGAGAACAGTGGCTCTCTGTCACCCTGTGCCATCCCCTACATCTCTCTCTCTGCTCCATCACCCAGGTATGACCCAGAAATCATTAAATCTGACCCTCTCTCTGTGAAACATGCCTTGCCACTTTCCAGTCCCTTGAACCATGGTGCCACTAGCCATAGCCGCCACTGACACACAAGGCTGTCCCAGGAGCAACTGGGCTGCACCTCCTTTCCACCACTCCCCACCTCCCCCTATTTTTAAACCAGACCCACAACCCACATCAGACCACAAGGCAAGAACAGCACTGAAAATAGGAAGTCAGCCTCCTCACTCACCAGCCACTCGCTACTTTCACGATGCTGAGTGGATTACAGAGCTCTCAGCTATTTCACAAAGTCTATTCTGTGGGCACTTACATGATTCAACAGGTGTGAGGGCATACATGGCAGGAATTTATGAAAAGCAGGAAGCAATAGAAGTTCTTGTCCTTAAGGAAACAGAAGAGAGACATGACAGTCCCATTTTTACTGCTGTAGGCAGGCTAAAGGCTGGCTAGCCTTTGCCATGAAATCCAGTAAAAGCCAGATATTTGGAATCATTTCTAAACAGACAGAGGCATTCTCCCCTTGGCTACACTGAGCAAACTCTGGGAAAAGTCTTTTGTCAGGAATTATTCAGAACAAGAGCTGGGGTTCTCCAGGACCAACTATCATCTTCAGCAGGAAGTTCAGTGGCTGGGCTGGGAGGAGTGTAGGATACCCAAAGGGATGTTCATGCTCCCACTTAGCAGAGGCCCTTCTCCACTTTGCTCAGCAGAGGCATGCCCATCAGCTGCAGACAAGACACCACTTGGGGAACTGGAATGCCAAAATCTCCATGAGGGGCTTCTGAGCAGCAAGTAATCCAAGGTTGTGACTGGCCAAGGAGGTGAGTCTCTCTTGTTGATTCTAAGGTCAGGGTCAGGTTTAAACACTCAGTCACATACTGAAAACAACCAGGAAGGTTTGGGAAACTGTTAGCAAGCTGCAGTTCGGGATTTCTGCTGCCTGAGATGCCCGAGCTGTTTATACTCATGATATGGTATGAATAAGGACACAGTTCCAGGAACACGGCTTGAAGTTCTCCCTCACCCTGTCCTTCTTCAGGTGAGTCACACTTTCTGCTGGTTTCTCAGTATAACTCACTCTGAAATTGTACTCATGGTATTTATCTGCGTATTTATATGCATCCAATGCTAAATGCTTGCACAGCTCCTTGGGAGCCTGTGATGGAAGGGGCAACATCTGTATTTTATATACATGCATATACACACAGAACCTTCTGGCTTTTTAGAAATCTTTACTTTGTGCTGTGCAGCCAGAACCAGAGGTTTGCACCAATATTGCTCTGTCACCTGGTATGCCTTGCATTTGTTAATAGCTCAGGCATCTGCCCAGGAGGTTCTGGCCAACACATCTCCTGCTCAGCTCCAAGCTGAAAAGGTCCCTTGTTTCAGGAGAAGAAAAGCCAGCATGTTTCTGCAGTGGCCTTTTAGGATGTAGAGTAAGAGATAAGAGACAGGGAAGTCATTCGAGGGATCTGGCCCCTGTCCAAGCAGAGGGTGTTCTCAACATTGATAAGATCAAGGCAAGAGCACAAGAGGTTTATGTTCCAATTTAAAATTCTTATTTTTACATAGCAGAAAACATCTCTCTGATCAGCCAGGTTATCAGATTGGCCTTGAAATCCTTCCTTCCTTTCTGCCAGCCCCAAAAGATCCTTGAGACACAACTGGTAAGCCCCTGGGTTACCTACTGCTCTTAAGAAAAGCTCAGCTCCACTAATCCCATTCCGAGATTGCATGTAGAAGTTTGTGAAGGAAGAACAAAAACAGGAATAAATTACAGCCTTTTAACCCTCATCCCAAAATGGCCTGGAGAATTGAAGACTGGTGGTATACAGACACACTGGAAGACAGGTCTCTGCATTCAGAGCTGGCCAAGCCTGGCCTAGGGCAGAGGCAGTTACACCCCACGAGCACATGGTCACAGTCATCCTCCTTCCAGCGCCAAGGAAGCATCTCCATTGCAACACCCACCTCACCCCGCAAACACACTCTAGACAGTAAAATACTCTCACACGCATGTGCCCCTCTCCCACTTCCAGTGTCTTGCTTCCAGTTACAGACATGACACTGGCTGACACTTCGGGGCACCAGTGACCAGGACTGCACACTCACACTGCCCACCTCACGTGCAACACCCACATAGGCCAACGCCTGCCCCTGACCTTGCAGTGACACGTGCTTTGCTACGTGTAGCTATTATGTACAAATCCATAGTTCATGTACATGCTGTGTCACCTCTAATTTATCTCTGCTCACCTGCCTGCAGGGGCTGATTCTTCTGTTCCATTATCCTTTACTGGGTGGGAAGAGAAGCAAGATTTTTTTTTCTTTTCTTAATATTATTTGCTCTTCACTGTAGGCTGCCACCTCTCACAGCTGCTATTCCTGAAAACATTCCAAACCGACTAAGCTGCTGCATGTTAGAAAAGGTTATTAATCTCTCTCCCATAATCTGTCTAGGTTCTTAAACTAGTCACATCACTATCCATCATCCCACTAAAGAACCACTGAGTGAGTGGAAAGGCTGTAGCTGATCACCACCCAAGCTGGCCCATGGGAAACTTAAATACAGGAAACAACAGCAAGGTGACACCTTAGTGTTAAAACAGCAGCAAAACCCAACTCAGGTCACCTGCTTAAGAAAGACTCCCAAGGACCACAAACATTTCCAAAGGCTGTAGCTGTGTTTCCATGCCAGAGGGCAAAGACACTGCCCCTCCATCTCACCTTCCCATGGGAGACTCCTCCAGCAGAAGAGGGGAGGAAGGCATAGCTGTAATGATGCATGAGAGCACAACACCTTGCACCCTGACATGCCAGCGAAGCCCCAAGATGTCAACCCAACCAAAGCAACAGCCAGGAGGAAAAGTTTTTTTAAAAGCAGGCATCATCTCACAACCACGAGACACTGATCTCAGCAAGAACAAGATGAAAATGCTTCACTGATGATATTAGACGGTCACTGTCATCGTTGTCGTCACACAAGACAGAATAAGAACAATCCCTTCTCCTATGAGTTATTCAGCAGCAGGAAAACTGAAGGGATAAAGCAAGGATCCTTCCTTCAAATCCCTGGCACAAGCCATTAGATATCCTGCCTGTTCCTCAGATCAGTTCACTCACTACATCTTCATCCAGCTGCACGCTCTCTGGCTATCTGTGGCATCTCAGTTCAGAAAGAGACTACCTGATCTGAAACAGGAACACTTGTGCATCAGTGCTACAGTGACACAAACAAAGTGGTTCACATGGTGATGTTTCCTGTTCAGACATGCAGACAGCTGCCTGGTTCCTCCTGTAACAGCTCATCAACCCATCACTATGAGATCTGTCTTCATTTCTTCTACCCTCACCACAATGGACAGGTCCAACAATGAACCTGTTCCACCAGACCCTCAGCAACAGAGGGCCAAGCCTCTCGCTTTGCCTCCTGCTATCACTCTTGGCAGAAGGCCACATTCAGTAGGCCCTCAGAATAGCCCTTCCAAGAGAACTTAGGTCCCTGGTGTGCTCTGACTCCATTACTGAATGTTCGACAAGACCCAGAAATCACAGAAGGGCTGAGGTTGGCAGGCACCTCTAGAGATAGCTGAGTTCAAACCCCCTCCTCTGAGCAGGGTCCGCAGGAGCTTGTTGCCCAGGACTGCATCCTGGCACATTTTGACTCTCTCCATGGACAGATTCCACAATTTCTCTGGGCAACCTGAATATCTTACATTTCGACTTGTGCCCATTACCTCTTGTTCTGCTGCTGGGCAACACTGAGAAGGAGCACCATGCCAAGAATGTCCTGCTGGCTGGATTGAGGTTTCCCTTTATATGATGAGAGCACGGCACTGTCTTTCAGAAGTACTGACCTCTCTCAGCTGCTTCCAGAGCTGAGGCACTTCAGCAAAGAGTTCTGCCAGGGACCTGCTGCCTCCTTTCTCAGCTGGTTACAAAAAAGTGGGCACTTACAATCACTTGAAAAATGGAAGCAAAAATGCACCTTTACTTAACAGCTCTGCCACCACAACAGACCAGCAAGAGGCTGTGAAGTATCATATGCTATTACCATGGAAGCCACGAGTGCCTCAGGTGGAGAGGCACTGTCCCAGCTTGGCAAAGCTGGCCAGAGAAGAGTGGATTTTGTGCCACCTGTCAGAAAAGCGTGCTCTCAGTTTCTGCTGTTTATTTTAGTGCAAGCTGATGTGGGCTTAAGGAGCAAAGGGATAATTCTCCTTTCAGATTCTCCAGGGGCACAATAGTAAGCCACAATAATGAGCTTAAGATGTCAGGAAACCACCTCAGTGAGGCATCACTGAAACCCAAGGGACTGGAGAACCATCATCAAGCACCACTGGAAATAGCTGGTGTCTGGGGACAGACACCCAGAAAAAACCCAGTGAAAGAGCACGGGGCAGGCATAAAGGAAGGTGATAAACAAGATGTGCTAAAACATTGCAGCAGGATTAGACAGCTGGTAGGTCTGAAGGACAGGCACAGTCTGGGAAGAGCTCATGGGGCACAGGAGGACACAGCTATACTGAAAACAATCCAGGCAGAAGCACATGAGAGCACATAAGAAATCAGGATTAATTGTGCAATCAGAAGTACCAGGTCCCTGTGGGGCTGCTGGAGACAGGATTGAAGAGCCCTGGCACAAGGCATACGAGAAGTCAGAAAAATACCACCCCCAGCTCTGCACAAGGCTCTAGCCAGCTCTACCTGCTCCTCCTCCTCTCAGATACCAAATTCATTTCCAGAGCAGTGATGGGCAAGGGCATCCAACAGCGTGCTTATCAACAGCTTCTGGGTGCACAAAGGCATCATTTGTACTGCCTGCTGGGCAAGGTAAAAACCTTGAAAGGATCCAGGTCTGTCATTCATCCCTCTTGCAAGGCCATAAAAATACTGCAGTGAAAATAACAGCTCTATCATGAAGGATGTTTGTTTTCTTCACCCTAATCTTTTTTTGCCTGTGTATCACAAACATGGAGGATCATGGGGGGAGGTACACCTGCTTTGGTGACAACATGCAAAGTCTCAAGCAAACAGAATCATAGAACGTTTTGCGTTGGAAGAGACCTTCAAGATCATCCAGTTCCAACCCTCTGCCATGACAGGGACACCTTCCACTAGACCAAGTTGCTCAGAGCCCCATCCAACCTGGCCACAATTCTTCTTCCAGAGATGGGGAAGCCACAATTTCTCTGGGCAATCTGTTCCAGTGCATCCATCACCCTCACTGTAAAGAATTTCTTCACAAAATCTAATCTAAATCTACTGTCCTTCAGCTTAAAGCCATTCCCCCTTGTTCCAGCACTACACACCCTTGTGAAAAGTCCCTCTCCAGCTCACCTGTAGCCCCCTTTAGGTACTGGAAGGTGATTTAAGGTCTCCTAGGAGCCTTATCTTCTCCAGGCAGAGCAGCCCCTGCTTTCTCAGCCTGTCTTTGTAGGGAAGGTGCTCCAGCCCTCTTAACAACTCCGTGGCCTTCCTCTGGACTTACTCCAACAGTTCCATGTCTTTCTTCTGTCGGGGACTCCAGAGCTGGATGCAGCACTCCAGGTGGGATCTCCCCAGAGCAGAGTAGAGGGGAAGAATCACCTCCCTCAACCTACTTGTCACATTTCTTTTTGATTCAGCCCAGGATGCATCTCTCACAGCACCATACAGCATTGACCAAAAGAAAGGCAAGGTACCCACAAAGGACACAGGGGTTGGCTGACGAGTCAGGGAACAGGCTGCTAAAGACAAAACTCTCAGAGGTGCAGGCAAAAATCTACAAGGACAAGACCTGAGCACACCTGATAGGGATGCAGGCTGTTAAGCACGGAGATGCTCGGGACACTGCAGCATCATCCCAGCTAAAAAGCCATCTGAGCAATGCAGCTCTCATCTGCCATCACCCAGTCCCATATCCCATCTGGTTCTGCAAACACCAGTGCACCATGCAGGTATAGTCCTGTTTCCCCAGCTTTTTACCAGGCCTCTCACCCCTACCAGACACCACTTGGTCAAGAAGGATCCAGATGACACCCTACAGGACAGCTATGCTGTATGAGCTCATAGCATGGGATGTAGGCTTTTACTCCAAGGAAGCTTTAAAACCACAGTCTCCAAAATGGAAAAGACCATGTATTATGAGCCTTGTCAGCACCTAACCTAAATTGCAACTACATTCTATACTCCACAGTAGCAACTTTTGTAATGCAGCTGATCAAGCCATAGGAAATCTCCAGAAATCATCTTCTGGACACAGATGTTCAGTGAGAATCACCACATTAGGAATATGTGGAAAGACAAAGGAACCGCACCGGAAAAGAGCAACTTACACGAATTTTAATTACTCTAGTCTTCGCTCCACAATTCTTCTTGAGCAGCATCTTCTGAAAGAGAAGTAGAATCCAGGGATTAGTAGAAATACCATGAAGGAATAGAAAGAGGGATATTGTAAGGAGTCTCTTTTCATCAACGTTTCATTAAAACAAGATGGATGGATGGTTAAGTGAGATATGAAAGATTAAGAATTACCAAAGGCGGACAGCAAGTAATCATCCTAATCTGAGACTGTCTCACACAGCCTGCACAGAGTCCTTTGGCAGGGGCTGATACCCTGAGTTTTGAAAGAATATACAAGAGATTTCACAAGGAAAGAGATGGAACAACTGCCTGAAAGGAAGTTTCTTCTTAATTTCCGTCAATTACTGGTTAGACTTTGCCCTGAAGCAGGTGAATTTATCTTCCTTTACAAAGGAGAAAATAGACTATTTCATGTAAATGTGGATGTTTCCATTATTTAACAGATAATTTCATTATGCTTATTTATTCAGAATTTTAAAAAAACAAGGTAAAAGCACCTGCCTGCAGTCCTAAACCTCTTTGCCATATACTGCAAGAGTCATTAAAGTTGTCATAACCTGAACCACACAATTTAGCAAACAGGATATACTCGAACCAGCAATTATTCTGGGAAATTACAGAAATAAACGGGTGAGTTGAAGCTCTATCCCAGTTTTGAGGCAGTGTTTTGAAAGCTGGAGAATGAATAAAATCATTCTTTCCCCTCAAAAAATTGTCACAAAACAACTCCCAAGTGGAAAAACAAGGCTTCAAGAGAACAGTTCCTCCATTTTAAAAATTACTTCAATTACATTTTTCATACTGAAAAACCTGGTGAGGGAGGCATGTCAGGAAGAAACTTCTCCATCAGCTTTTGAAAGAAAGAAAAGATTTTCCCAGCTCCTGTTTTTAACACTTCTCCAGTTGGAAAGCTGTGTGAAGTATGGGAAAACACTCCCCACACTCACATGCTTTTGCAAAGCAACTGAAGTGTTTTTCAGATGAAGTTCCTAAAGAGTGTAGAAAGACATCCCACCATTTTACCAATATGAGTGGTAAATAGCGAGACTTTTCTATTTTCTCTCTTTGTTTGTTGCCTTTCTGCTTTCTCTAGCACAAAGCAAGACAAAAGCAACTCAGTACAGGGAGCCTTGGAAACTCAAAAAGCTTAAAAAATCCAAACATACAAACAACCTCCAAAAAAATTCAGAAGAAAAAGCACCACCCCAAAATTGAAGTCAGCACTTAGGTGAAAGTATTTATTATTTTTCCAGTAGAAAGTACTGCTGGGAGGTGGGAAGAAGTCCCATTCCTCCACCGCCCTCTGTCACTCTACATCCCATAAGCACGTCTTTGCAGTCCCAATCCACATTACTACCCAAAACTTGGAGAGGGAGTTAGCGATCCACCCAGCATTTCTACACACATCAGCCTCTTTGATCTAAAATCCAGAACTTGGCACACTCACACCCCACTCTGAAACTTTCACATGAGTGGTTTGGGGCTCAAGGACAGTGTATTTCACTATCCAAGCCTGCATGGGGAAGAAGGGAGGTGCTGCAAGGATTTCGAGCTTTTACTGTTAATCCTTTAGCAGGTGAATCCTATTGTTGTCTCCATTATTCAAAGGGCTCAACAGGAGCCATGCCGGATTGCTCTGTCCCCAGGTCTGACCTGGCAGCACAGCTCCAAGGTTTCTAACCTAAAAGGACCCTACCAGTCTTTGCACTAACCAGGTAGGAGCAACAAAAGGAACTGCTGAACTGAACTAGCCCAGCCCAAGGCTGTCCCACTGAACAAGTAATCCTCTGGGAATTCCTATAAAGTATTGCAGGACTTGATTCCCAGGCAGGCTGCAAGGCAGCTACTGTAAGGCTGGTATTTACTGTGTGTGAGGTCACTGCCTTTCTTGAGACCCCCACAACCACACAGTGAAAAAGACAGAGAAGGAAGGAGACCTTGGTAGGGCTCACAAAACCCAGGGTGGAGGGAAGGGCAAAGTGAGGAGCTGTGAGGTCTTGCAAAGTTGTGGTCTCTCCTTAAGCTTTTCTTCCAGCTGCTGTGAAATGTGGGTGGGTGGGTGGGATGAGGAAGGGCAGGCTAGATAGCTCAAGCCACAAGCCCACTGGTGGGATAAAATGTGCGAGACACAGTCAGGTTGAGCAATGGAAGTGAGAATCAGGACTTGTGATTTTGAGCCCCATCCCTTAGGGGAAGAATGCTGTTAGAGCAGAACTTATCCTGCAGCATCTCACTCGACCACAAGCTGCATGACTTTGGGTGAGAACCTCAGCTTCTCCAGGCTGCTGTAAAGCTGAGCTTTTTAGTGGTACTTGGCTGAACCCCCAGGATAAAGTGAGGCTGTGACACAAAATTCTACTGTCTCAGTAGTACCACTGAATCCTCTGCTGAAAGGGGAAAAACAGAGCTCTGTTGGCCAAGGAGCAAGTACAACACCTTCCAGTACAGTCCAGCGGGATGAAAAATGCCTAGCATGGTCACACCCACGGGACCCCCAATGACTTCATCAGGGCACAACAAAAGACATTATTTCCCCACTATAATCAGCAGAGGCAGCAAGATATTTATCCATCCTGGCCTTCTATTAAAATATATAGGGAGGAGCAACAGAGGCAGAAATTACAAGATGACACCAAAGACTGAATGAAAGGCTTGTAGGTAGATGGACAACCAGCCAGACTCTTTCAAGAGAAATTCAAGTGCTCACCTGTATCCCAAGTCCTACTCTTCTGGCAGAAAACAGAAGTGATTTTTAGTGATGCTGTTGTGATAAGCTTTAATTATATGAGAATCTTACCACTATTTACACTACTGCTGCGGTTTGCAAAGATTTCATTGTGCAGCAAGACCAAGATACCCTACATAACAATTTTTGTTCCTCTTGTGCTTCCTTTTTGTTCCTGGCATTCCTCTTGATGGACTTAGTAGAGAAATAAAAACATGACATCCCCTCATCCACAGGCTGTTAAACTGGACCATAAACCTCAGCATGGGAAGCTCTCTGGAACTGCTAAGTTCTCTTATTTCCACTTAGACTGAAAGCAGAGCAAGACCACTTGTGCTGCACTCTCACAGCTTTCAGGTCCCACATCATAGTAAGGTCCAAAACAGAGAGAGGGAGAGAGAGAGAGCAAGCCAGCCACGTGATCCTGCAAGCTGAGAATGAATACATGGAAGGCCAGTTATCAAATGCTATTCTATTTAATCAAATTGCTTCCACCTCACTAGCAGCCACACGCTTTCTGCACCCGGCACTGTAAAGCCATGCTTTACAAAAAGTAAGTCAAGCCATCTTTGAATGGTTTTCCATCCCTCAGCTTTCCCTTTCCTTGCCAAACCTGAGTGCAGACTTTCGGACAGGGAAGCTAAAATGCAGTGCTGCCTAGCAACAGCCAGGGACTTTCCACGGCAGCCTCTCCTCATCCTCCCTCTGGAGACCTCCACGTCACAAGCCAACCACGAGATGCAGCAACTCATTAACTCCTATTTACACAGATACAAGGCAGAGCTGAAATAACATTTATTTGGCTACATGACTTGCAGTTGCCTAAAGCAGGGGAAATGGCCTATAAGGAAGGTGACATATTCAGTTTAGTAACTCTGGGATCATTCCTAACTACTAGACCAATGTAAAAGTACACTTTTATTTCCTTGAGCTATTTTCTGGGAGTTATGACAATGAGCAGAGCAGAGATTTCTCAAAGGTCATGGAGGATATTAGTAGCAGAGCTGAGAATAAAACCATAGGGTATAGTTTCCAAAACTTTCTTCCACCTGCAGAAAATTGAATGCAAGAAAAAGAGGCAGTGTCCCTATTTCAATTAAAAAGTCTTTCCTGCTGGTCTCTGACAGAACTGCTGGCATCAGAGCTGAAACATACAGCTTAGGAGCACTATTATTTGCATGAAGGGAAGTTTATTTTGCTATCTACTGTGACTTCTACTAAAAGGAGGAAATGACATGACTAAGGAAATGTTAAAGCCTTTTTGAGGACACAACAGTTATGCCTCACTCTAAAAGCAAGCTGAATTGAAACATTTCAGGGTTAATCCTCCAGAAAGCAGCAGCATCAGTTCAGCCCAAGAACCCGCCCACCAACCTCACCTCCTGCTCATAACCCAGAGACTCTCTCAGTCCTGGGCCTGGATTCAAAAGAAAGTTGCAGGGACTGGAAATAATAGAGTCACATATTCACCAAATGAAATGTGGTAATGAACCCCTGATCTGCCACACGCGTGGCTTTGCTGCACATCACTGCCACATCAAAATACCCCCAATTAGAGCAGAGATGAGCCACCAGCCCTGCTTCTCTTTGAGCACAGCTCTCCAGTCCAGCCTTGCTTCAGCAAGTATCTCCAACTGCTTAAGCAGCAGTACTCCAAGTCCTCTAACACTGACTTGAGCAGTTCTGAACTCACCCAGAAGGAAATGGTAAATGCCTGCATCTGCTTATGCACAAAAGCTACCATAGAACTATTCTATACAAACTGCACCATCCAGATGACTGTAATATATATTAACAATCAAAATACAGGCATTCTGAATGCAAGATCCCTCTAGGAATAGTGATATCCCCAAGATGAATGAATTTATGTCACACTGCTGCAACAGTTCAAAACTAAGTATTTAAACCTCTGTCAATGCACAGTTTAAAGACAGGCGTCACAACTTAATTTTCAAATGTATACGAGTTTGAACAAACTCTTAAACCAGCATACAATGCAAAATATTTTACATTCATATATATTAATAAACACATTTCATCTTACATCTGCTTTTTATATATAAATTTTTGGTTGTAGAATAGTTTCATTTTCACTACCTCCACAAGACAGAGCTATTCTTTTGTCCATTAGTGTTTTTGGGGGGGAGGGGGGGAGTTAATTTCTATTATTTATTTAATTTTATTATCTAATTTAACTAATTTATTATTAGTCTTAAACCTAGGGGCCTGTCCAGAGTTGGATGCAGTTTAACTATTACTGTTTTTTTCAGACTAGTTTAGTCTATTTCATGCAAGAGAGCACAGGCACTCTCAGTTTCCCAACATA
Source organism: Coloeus monedula (assembly GCF_965178545.1). Lineage (NCBI taxonomy): Eukaryota > Metazoa > Chordata > Aves > Passeriformes > Corvidae > Coloeus > Coloeus monedula. The sequence continues at coordinate 31,435,898 of NC_138782.1, read as the reverse complement.
ACTCATTATTTAATGACATACTTCATCAAATGCTACATACTGATATACAATCAGCTTGTTACAATTTAAGAATGCTGCAGGGATTTTCACTTGCTTAATGAAAGAGATTTCAAAATTTAAAAAAAAAAATCTGTATTCAATAACTGTGCTGTGATTTGACTCAAAGATCAGACTTTCCAGAGAACAGCAAGCAGGCCAGAAGTCTGCCTTTCTTTAGTTTTGCTTATGACCCTCCACAGGACAAGTGCACTTTAAAGGTAGGGACATTTCTGTTTCTTGTTGACATCTTAAGGCTCTTGACAGGCTACAAAGTTTTTAAGAAAAAGCCTCCTCAGCTCTATAACCCCTGTTTTACTTCCATGCTGTTAACCCTCCCAGACAGCTTCCCAGTTGTCCAGTCTTTCAGGAACAAGAAGGCAGACCAAGCTTGAATGACTAGCACAGAAACAGAGAAGCAGACTGATGATGTTGCTTGCTTTGTTCAAAAAAAAATAAAAAAAGAACTGAAAGAAGAAACAGTACAGTGTGAGGAGCAATTGCACTCTAAGTCACAGCAGAGGGCTGATGAAAAGGGAAAAACCATGCCCAGTGATGCAATGTGCACAGAGAAAATTGCCTCACAGCAAGGCAGGGAGGCAGCTTCATGGCCCATTAAGCAGAGGATTGAAGGGGCCACAATAAGACACATCTTGGGACAGTGAAGTGGATGCTGGTGCAGAGGCAATGTCTACATGTGAGCTCCAGCCTGATGCCAATCCCATTACACACAGTGAGCCAGCCAGGGAAGCACGGCCCTATGGCCCTCCTCCCCTGGGGAGGCATTTCAGAGCAAAGGGCCTGCCCCATCTCCTTTCCTAACAGCCCTCAGAGACAGGTTTGGGCCAGGAGAACAGCTTTTCCCACCAGCCAGCTGCCGCTGAGAGCCCGTCCCCTGCCCCAGCACTGCCGGGGCGGGAGAGCATGCAGAGGGTTAAGGCACAGGGCAGGGGTGCAGCTGCAGCACAGTGGGCAGATGAGGTCAGGGGCTGCACAGAGTGGCCATTGTGTGGCACACTGCGGCTGCAGGCTTCTGCTTGACCGGGTGCCACCTCCGTCCCACCGCGTGGCACCATGACAGCCCAGGGGCCGCAGGGCGGGAGGCCCACAGCTGCTACCCACCGGAGCAGGCAGGCACATGCGGGCAAACCAGCAGCAGCCTCACACTACTCATGAAGCAGAGGATTCCAGCAAGGCCCTTTTTAGAGCACAGGCTGAGTTAAAGGAAGGGGATCGGCTACCCCCAAAGGCAGTGCTTGCAGAGGCCAGATGTGAAAGTCCAGCAAGGCCCCAGCCAGAGTTCAGTAGCAAGGCGAAAGCTTTCAGTGCTTTCCCAACCCAACAGCTCTGTGCACCTTCAGGCTTAAACATCACAGCCCAGTGTCTTCTGTTTCAGAGAAATCCTCCACCCAGGAGAGCAGTACTTCATGCCCACGTGGCAGGGGACAAGGGAACAGAGCCATGGTTCCTGTCCTTTTGCCAACACAGTGTTGGGTTTTATACAAGGGGCAAAGCCAGGTCTGCCCTCCCAATTTATTGGGGAGGATTTGTTTATTATTAGGAGAATTTATTATTTAGGAGAATAACCAGTAAAAAAATTTTAAAGCTATTTTGTATGTTGATTTTGGACTGGCTTTTTTAATTCCTTGGCACTGAGTAGTGCTGCTAGGACATGGGCATCATCTCTTAGCCCTTCAGTACAAAAATTGTACAGAAAAAAAAAGTAAGTCACAGGCTCCTCCTTACTGCTTTTAAGCTGAAGCAACTCCAGCCGACACTAACCACCATCCAGGCTCAGGCTCCCAGGCACGCGACTTAAAGTGCCAGACAAACCAAGGGGCCAAGCCTTCCTAGCAGTCACCCGAGGGTATTCTGCATTTGCATCACCAGGGATGCCCTGTGCTAGGGGAACACCCACTGTCTGGGCCCAGGCGTGCAACGCCACTATCCAGTACATCCATGTACCAGACACAGACACAAGCTCCCTGCCCAGCCCCTGAAGCAGCACAGCAACAGGAAGGCTATAGTTCAGCCACAGCTTTAAATTACAATTATCATCAGTCACAGCCTCCAGACTTCTCCATCAGAAGTTAAACAGCCTCACAGCATTTTAAAATACAGGCTAACTCAAATGGTTTGGCCAACAGTTCCCTGCCACAAAAACAAACCCCAGCATCCAAACACTAAGCTGCGGTGATACTGTGGAACATCCTGAAAAGCCTCTGAACTCTTTTGAAAGTTATTTCTAGTTAATATTCAGTTGAATTAGTCATTCATGCTTTTTTTGCCACATTTATCCTCAGTCCATCTGCAGTTCCTTCAAAACATCAGCACATTTGGTCTCTTAACATTGTCATAAAGGGCTCCCATCTCTATCAAGATGGGAGTCTCAGTTACGCAGGCAGCACCTCTGCCAGCAAGGGCCAAAAATCCACAGCCTCCATAAAATGTAAACACTGACAATTTAGTGTATCTGGACAGTGCAGCAGAGGAAATACTGATTACTAAGTGATCATTGAGAACAAATTCAAATTAAAAAAAGCCAGGCAAGGCCTTACAAAAAAAAGATGTACTGCAAGGACTTGCACAGCATCACAGAGTCAGCAAACAGTGCACCATGAAAACCAAGACAAAGTCATTCCTGTGGTCACCAAAATCCTTTTTAACACAGTGTCTTTAATCACCTCATTTTGTGCACTTCTGGGAGGGGCTCAGCTGTCACTGCTAAAGAGAAATGGTGAGAGCCTACAGCAAATACAAACTGGAAGAACAGCAAGTCAGTCTCACCAGTAACTGCTCTCTAAATAAGCACAGCCCAGTTGCACTGCAGTCCAGAAAGGCGATGTGTAAGTGATCACTGCAGAGTAGCACCAGGCTGCTGGGCTTGGTCAATGCCTGCTACAGTAGAGAGTGAGCTGAAGTCTGGCCAGCAAGGTCTGCCACCTGGCAGAACATCTGAATTCCCACTATTCCCAAGGCCCAGAGAACAGATTAAGTTATTCAAATTACAGGCTGCTTTTTGAAGTTTTCCCTGCATATCACACTAGAGCCACAGCTAACATAAATACAGCTACCTACTCACACAGTTGTGGTCTAAGCAAACTGACTGACTGCCTGTCTGTAGGTGACTGGTTTTCTACTGCTCCTCTGTCTCCTTTGTGGCATACAGTTTCCAAATATACTCTGGATCTGTACAGAAGCCCTGCCCCTTTAGAAACAGATAAAGTGGGCCATATTTGCCCTGGCACTTTTACCACTAGCCCTTTGATTGGAATTTGGGGATGGAGGAAGTGAACACTCTCTATGGAGCATCTCTGGCTCAGCAGCCACTTTCCCTGCTGGTCTGGCAGAGTCTGAGTCTGCTGATCTGCAGGGTACATCAGATGGTTCATCTATTCACTCTATGCCAATCCCAAATCTCTCACTGAGTTTTCTTTGAGGCCTGGAAAAAACGCAAAGCTCCATTTGTGCAGGAAATAGACCTGACCAAAAACTCCCGCACCTGTGGAGCAACAAAAATGTAAAGAAAGGGCAGGATTCATTAATTCCCTATCACTCATCTGCACATGCCAAAGTTACCAAAGTTCAAATGTTGGGCTTGCCCCTCCTGCTCACTGGAGTCTGTGAAGGGAGGAGGGGTGCAAAGGGACAGGGGGGTCTAGTTTCACAGCTGGCAAGCATGGTAGCAGCTCCTGAGAAAAAGCTTACAAAGCTTTTAATTCAGGGCAGCCAACATGACTGTTTCCTCCCTTCCTTCCTGGCCTTGGCTCCAAAGTTGTCCACAGGGAATGTCCAGTCTAGTCTAACATATCATCTGATGTCTCTATAGTTTATCTCACTTCTAACTGAAGCCTTGGCTTGGACATGACTCTCCAAAGCCCTCCCTCCCCATGGACTTTTGCTTCAGGCAGAGCTAGGGCAGAAGGCACACTGCCTCCTGCAGCTTTATCCCATTCCCCTCACCACTGCTGCTGCAGCACGTGGGAGCTGGCAGCGCTGGGGGCTTTAAACAAGCAGCCCCAGACTCTTCCACCACTTACTGTTTAGATGCTGTCCCCAAGTGCCCCAAGAAGGGGTTAAGACATCAATGCAAGTCAGGCAGTAAACACAGTTCCCCTTTAAGCAAGGAGATACAGAGAGAGCTCTGAAAGTCACACAGATGTATACCCTGGGAAAGAAGATGAAAAATACTAAAATCACTGAAAGGTACCAACTCTTGTCATCTGTGATGTTACAGGGACATGGAGAGGAAGAGAATCCACAGATGGCTGCTCCAAACCCAGAGGACACAGGGGCAAAAGTGTGTGCCTTTACACTATCCTTGGGTAACTGAAAAAACAAGACATTCCAAATGCTCTGCGCAAGCCACAGGGCCTCATGCACACCAGCCACAAAGTGAACAGCCAAGCATGTGGAACACCAGATTTCCAGAAGAGACTCACACAGGTTTGCCACATGAAAGGATTGATGTATGTATGGATGGCAAAAGGAAAAATAGGCCAAAACGACCAGCTCAAAACTGTTTCAAGTCTAGATTTTTAAGCCAATTTCTTCCTGGTTTTGACACAACTAGAATATTTTAGATATTCATATGAAGTATTTATGTTAAAAAGTAAAAATTCTTGGATCTGAATGCCTGTTCGTCAGCCCAAAACCCTGCCCTGAAGTTTGCACTAGGAACTTTTCAGGAGGTATAAAACACTAAAAAGATCTACCTAATCCACCACAGAAAACATACAGTGGAGATCAGTGGGTTTCTCTGAGGAGAACCTGGAATATGTACCTTTTCCTCAGATTTTTAGCCAGAGGATTGGTCTTAGGGGAGCTTCTCAAAAATAGGGCAACATGAGGTATACTCATTGCTCTAAATGAAGAAAGGATTTGTCAGTGGCCTGGATCTTCACAATAGAAACCTCAAAAGGTGGCTCCGAATTGCCTCCCACGCTCTTCAGCTGAGTGCAAAGGACATCACTCTGTGGGAACCCTTGCTTTGGGTTCATCTGGTGCTGCTGGGAGCACTTACAAGTGGAACTTTAAGCAGAAAACACATAAGGTCATGTCTTCAGATGAGAACTTGGATTCATGGACAGTGGGGAAACTTTGAAAAAGCCAAATGCAGACTGACTACATAAACAGCTTTGGAAAGCCAAAACAAGCCTGTCTTAAACAAAGACGCAAACATCTCAAGTTGTGGGGCTTGCTTGGGCTCTGAACACAGGGCAACAGAATCCCTCTCCTTCTCCTCCCAAGACACACACACGTATCATGTCTGCACTGCCCTGCAAAATATTTGAGCATATTCTCCTTTCACATGACTATGCCTGTTTCAAAAATCTCTTGTGTTTGCATGAGCACATGAAAATAAACAAATACTATATTAGAAACTGGAGACCAGAAGATGATTAACAAACCCAAGATACCATTTTTTGCCTACAAATAGACATCCATGAAATGGGAGTATAACAACACTAATCACCACAGAGAAAAATGATGATGTAAGCCAACTGTTCCCACATTCCCCACCCAATCACCTACTTGTCTCCCTGCTCCTCTTCCCTAGTGAACACTGCTTACGCTTTAGTGACAAGGGAACATGCTGAAGCAGCTAGTCAGCTAATAGGATAAAGGCCTCTTACTCCAGGGAGCTAATCCATTTATGTAGAACATAACTAATGACTGCGCTTGGAGAATGCTCTCCCATGCCCATATGCAGCAGTGCCTGCCCACACGTGCCTCACAGCACAACCCTGTATAGCCCACAGGGCCTTGCTCAGGTGGTGCTTGAGTGTTTAAACTCAGAACTTGGGATGGGGTTCAACCTACCAACTTTGAAAGGGCTGGCCTAGGCCTGTACCCATGTGAACAGCTTGCAAATACTTCAGAGGAGCCAGTATCTCCTGCCTGGCGTGCTGTCCTTCCTCTGAAGTAGGCATACAGTTCCCTTCGGCACTGCTGATCAGCACTTGCAGATTCTAATACCATTTTGCATCCCTTCATTCACATCCTCACAGCTGCACAAGGCTTGAGATGGCGTAAAGCTGGTCCAGGGAACCATCCCCAGTGCAAGAATACAACCAATTCAGCAATCAGGGCTTTTCCCTGGACACTTCAATGAGCTTAGTGAGCTTCAGCATCTCTACTTGTCCATAGGTACCAGCACAGGATACACATTACTCCTGCCAACTTTTTAAAATTCCCCTGTGTGAGGGCAGTGAGGTACCATCAAAACCAGAAGCAGATAATTTCCCTTCTGAAGAGGTTAGCAGGGTACAGCAACCCTCAGAGCTGTGCATGAAGTACTTGTTGGAGAACTGCTGCCCTCAAGCATGCCACTCCACTGTCTGCATCAAAATTCACTTTCCAAACAGTTGGAAATACACCATCAACTCAATAGCTTGCAAGATCCGTATCAGAGCCTGTATAACACCAGTGTTCATAACACAGGCATCAATTTTAATGCACAAATCATTTCAGTGTTTCCTTCTTTCAGCTCAGGATTTTGGCCCATCTCACACTTAGAAAATGGTCATGCCCTAAGACCAAGAGTGCTCCTTTACTCACCACACTGCAGAAGGGCAAAAGCTCAGATTAACTCATTAAAAATAGACCAGAATGTCCCAAGGCCAAGTTCATTAGGATTTCCTGTGCAGATAAAAGTTGATAACAAGAGCAAGTTTATTCATTATATGAATAGTTTTGAGGGTTGTTTGAATTATTTGAACATTTGCATTTGGAAAGCAAATGAAACAGTGCCTCAACTCAGTACAGAGTTTTATACAGCAGACTGAGCGACAAGTCTCACAGTTGGCAGCAGTAGTTACAGCTGCTTTCTACCTCTAACCCTACCAGCAGCCCCATCATGAGGCAGCAATCTGATTTTTTTTCAGCTTCTTGTGGTTTACCGTTTCACTCAGCTCTAGAGAGAGTCCATAGGCTGTTTAGCATAACTGCCCATAGTAAGAGTCTGCAAAATGCAAACGGGATGAACTAGCACAGCAAAAATACCTTTCACATTTCTTGTGGCAGTCAGCCTTGAATAGAACATTGGTGTATTATGAAAGAAAAGATACCAGAATACTAAAATAGTTGTACTATAAATCTTAGAAAATATTTTCCAAGAGCACCACTTCCAGTGCTCATAATTGCACTCTTTCTGCTAACAATAATTAGAAACTAATAGGGTTGGTTGTGTTATTCAGAGGATGACAAGAAATTATATTAAGTTAAAAATTAGTTAAGAGCTTGATTGGATAGCACACCAAATTCAGTACTACAATGAAAATAAACATACCATTAATTCACTGTCCTATTTCCACCAGAGATCTGAACAAAGCACTGCATCTTAGATTAAGACTTAAAGTATGCTCAATATATGGTCTTATCATCCAGGCAGGTACACCACGTTCTTGTGTGAGGTTTGTCTGTCTTTCCTGCACATACAGCAAACAGTACCAGTAACAAACTTTCCTGAACAAACTCAGGGCATTCCCTGACCTATGGTGGTTCCCCCAGCTGCAAACCACATCACTTGAAACATAGCAAGGAACAGGTTTACAGAAAAATCAGGCATCTGACGAGCTCTATTTTAAAGATATTTCTACCCATACTAGGAACTACACAGATCCACTAGATTTGCAATTTGGAAAATGATTTTTTAAAAACTGTTCCTTGTTTCTTAATTATAATATGCCCACATACCATCATGGCAGAGCCTACAGGACTGTTTGATGAGCCTCTGAAATGATTGGAAAGATAGGGAGTTTCTAAAGCCTCTACAAGTAGACAAATTTTTATTTTGTTTATGCTGTCAAAAAGAGCATGCTTACAATAAAATTGCAAAGTAACTTGCAAAGCATTTTAGGGTTTTATCCTTTGCACAGCTATCAACCTGGTTTTTTTATAAACAAACACGTGAAGGTGAAATTACAGCTGGCAAGGATATGCCGGAATTTTAAAGCACAAGCGTGTTTTTGAATTAAAAATACAATTTATCCTAGTATAGACATGACCACAGACTTCATTTACATTAAGTTTCCAACATTCTAGACCAAGTTCAGTTTTGCAAATTCATTCCTATGAAAACTGCTTTGCAAAAGCAGTCAAAGTCCAGCAAGAAACCAAAAAAAGATTATTTGCAATGAGGAAAACCAGCAAGTTTCATAGAGTTTCTCTTAAGTATCTTCATTTGTGCTTTTTTTTTTTTTCAATTTACCTGTGGTACCAGGACGCTTATGTTTTTGAAACCTTTAATTTAGAAAAAATGTTGTTACACGGTTTTTTGGCTTGAAGAGGGAGGGTTGGTCTCTCCCTTATTGGTCATCATTTCTTCAAAACAAATTGCAGCTCAACAAGAAGCATATCTGGGCTCACAGCTCTGGAGAAGGGCAGGGAGTTTTACATGTGAATCTGCTCTGGTTTAACTCAAGTCTCCATCTACATGAGAAGTAGATGCCTCTATTGAGTGCCTCCTCCTGTGAGATGAGCTGTGGACCAATGCCCAAAACTCCCATTGACATCAACAGGCTGAAAGAAAGCACGAGCAGAGCCCAGCAGTGCGGTTCTCATGTGAGCCAACAATGGAGAGGCTATTCAGAGTAAGGCAGAAAATCAGAGCTAAACCCCAGCCCATGCCAAGGACAGCTGTGTTGTTGACAGCCAGGCTGGCTATTCTACCACTCCAAAGCTTGTCTCAAAAACAGCATTTCCTGGAGTGTTTACTCTAGTCACGGGCTCAGCCTTAAAAGCTCAGCCAGCTTCTGCCTATTGAGCAGTAATGGCTGCTGCATTTTCAAGACTTAGACATGCCCTGGACAAGCTGCTTGCTCTCCGTCTGTGGTGACAAACTGGAGCACAAACGCCCAGCATTAATAGTTAATCAGCACCATCACACGGCTGTCCTGTTCCTGCTGTTACCAAACTCACACTACCTCCTCCCTCCTTCCTTCTTACTCCCAGGCAGCGCCTCATGGGAGGCTGCAGGGTGCAAAGCACACCCATGTCACCTCTCAGACGCCAGTGCCAAGCCATGCTGGGCAAGGAAGGTGTCCTGCTTCACAGATACAGCACTAAGCAATGCCAGGAAAAAGCTAAGGAAAAACAAGCTCTTGTTTTCCATTCCCTGCTACCATCTCTTCTGTATAGTGCTTTGAACAAGTCTATAACTTGAACTCTAAGCAATAGCAGCCCGCTATCTTGTGGCTGCTGAATTCTAAGGGAATTCAATGCTTAGTGGTGGCAAAGTAGGAACAAAGAGGAAAAAACAAAGCCCTAATCTATCTCTACTGCTTACTTCAGTTTCTTAACCTATATAACACAGTCAGAAAAGCAAGCAGAAAACTGCTACCACCATCAGATGCCCTCCGGACTGTATGAGGAATAACCACACTGGTTCTAAACAGCCATTCACCCTCTCCAGTTTCCTCAAGCCACTTCACCGGTCCCCCAAAGAACTAAACTGTAAGGCTCTCTCCTTTTCAGAGGTTGCTACCACAAGCAAAAGATGCAACTTATTATGCCTGAAGAGTGATCCATTCATCCACAGACCAAATACAACTTGGGCAGTGACAGCATATGGTGAAGCCGCCTGCAGACTCCTTCTCTCCCCAGGCAAGGATGAGATATTTGTATCACAGTGAGCCACATGCTATGGGAGGAGTGGGCAGGGAGAGGTATCTGGCCAATTCAACAGCCACACTGGGACCCAACCCAGGCACCCCTCTAGTCCAGACACACCAAGGCTGTGTCACCGAGGTGAGGACAATCCAGCCCTACTGCAGAAGAGGAGAGCACTGTAGAGAAGGTCCTGACCTTCCCTTCCAAGCAGCATCTCCAAGCTGGTGTTTTTGAAAAATATACACAGGTTGCAGCAAAACTTCTTAATCTGTCAGGCCCTTGAGATTATTTGGGCTGAACTCAGGGACTGGAAAACAGCATGCCAGCATTATCCTCCTGCACTGTACTGTGTCAAAACAAGAAAGAAAATATCCTTCAGAAAACCCTATTGGAGAAGGACCTGCAGAAGTCAACACACAAGAGACAGAACACGCATATATTGCAGGATGGCCACCCTTGGGGATCAAACCCAGCACCCACTCTGTGACTGCTGCTCACCCCACATCCAATCATGTTTTAACCAGTTGTGTTGTTGCTGCAGTTAGGATCTCTCAGTTTTGCTGAATGATGTTTTCTGTGGCCAGCTGGCAGCCCACCATTAAACACTGCCAGTAGATATGGGAGACTGGGCTTTTCCTTCTATTAGTTCAGTAGGCATCATTCTGTGTGGTGCTCTGAGAGCAAAATGTTAGAGGTCAAAACCCCAACCTTGTCCATTCACATGCAGAGTTTCTGGCAGACACTTTCAGGTGGAAGTGCTTTAACTCCCTCCCAATTTGCTCCTCCCAGGCCTACCTAACCCTCAGAGCCAGATCAAGAGTTAAGTCCTGCACAGCATCGCTCAGGACTGCTCCCTGAGTCACATCCCCAGGCCACATGCCAGTGGTGCCCATATGCCCATTTGATGTCCTCTCTTTGGTCTGCAGCCAAAGACTCAGCTCTAGTTTAATACCTTCTTACCAGGCTTTAGAGCTTTGAGGAAAAAAGAGAAAGACAGCAGGGTTGGGAAGGTAGTCAGCAAGCCTGCCAATCTAAATGATAAGCCCTTGGCTTTAACCTCAGGCTTATAATTTTCTGCCACTGGTGCCAGGTGCTATTATTGTCCCTCTGGGAATCTTAATACAACAGAAATACTCTCTCTAGCTCTGTCTCCACCATTCCTAACCTTCCTATTCCACAGATCTCTGCTGCCTTCAACATGTACTCTGTCAAACTTCAGCCACATCAAACTTCCTCCCCTCATCTTCCTTTTGCTCAACCAAGCTCTCTGGTGTTCTCCAAATGACCCTGACCAACCTAATCCCTGCTCTCTTTCATGATTTGCAGCAAAACCTCAAGGAACCACATTTCAGATGTCACAGCAGATATTCTAGCTACCGGCTCACCCTCCCTTGGTAGTCCAAATGGATACATTTGCAAACATGCAAGCTTCCAGGAAAAGGCAGCAAAATTACACAGCCACATACCCCAGGAAAAAGACTGGTAAGTATTTCCAGACAGAAGTTCATTTGTCCATCTCCCACTTGAACTGCTGCCCCTTTGCATGTGTTACAAAACCAGAACAAAAATGCAGAGACAAAACAAGGAGGGAAAACATCAAGGGAGAAGAACAGAAGCACTTGGCTCTAGGAATGGACAACACATTCTGTACCAGGGCTCACGCAACAGGAGAAGAGGTGCAAAGAGAGGTGTGTGCTCAGAATCAAAGTCTGCTAGCACACCTGAAAGGTGAACACAGTATCAAGAGATGCCATAGGGCACGGCAGAACTGGAGGGGACTTGCACTAAAATTAATTCTGTATTTCAACAACGTACAGAGAACACAGATCCTCATGGAGAAGCTGTTGACATAATGGCTGTAAAACTTCGAGAGGGCCTTTGCAACCTCAACCACTCTGTGAGAATGCTCTAATGTCTGGAATACTGATTGATGCTGAGAATTTAGGAACAGGACTAGATTATCCTGCCTGCCTTGCCTTTGGCATTTACAAGCTGGCAGCAAGATGAACTTTACCATCAGCGAAAAGAAGACATAGTCAACTTACTTGCCTCCTTCAGGAAAAAAGAGGAAATCATTATGTTTTCTAGGAAGCAGCTAGGACAAGTCCTACGTGGGTTACTGCTCTCTTACATTCCAATTCATCCAGCTGCAGCTGCACACAGGCACTTCCTAATGTTTTTGCATGAATTAGATAACCATCCAGGGAACACTTCTGAGACACAGAGACAGAGGTATCTACTGCCTGGCAGTCATAATCACTTCCTTGGGGCTGGGTGGAGTTCCTCATGCCTTCCCCCACTATTGAGTCTCTCTCCAACCTCCCAGACAGCACGCTTTCTCCCCACCCTCCTTCTCTCCACCACTGTCAGACTACCAATGTCTGATGTCAGCAAACTGGACATCAGCTGGCTGGCCTTGAGCCAGAGTCTTTATAACAGAGATCAAACCACAGGAGAACATCTCAGCTCCTCCAAAGATGCAAATAACAAGACACCTCTAGTATGCCCCATCTCCCACTCATATGGTACAGGCTTAGGTCTAGACTCCCAGAGCCTCCTGCCAGGGAACTACATCCTCGCAGGCAAGCAGACCAGACAATCTCAATCATGTTCAGGCCCGAACTTCCTCATGCTAGGACTGCCTTGCAGCAGCCACACATAGCATTTGTTTGCTGGCCACTTCAGTGCCAAACACTGTCAGGGTTGAGACAGACAGGCACTTCTGTGCTGGAAGAACAGCTGCTGTAGCATATTTCTGGGGGTGAAAAATTAAAGTGAAATTGCAGGAGGTTACCAAAAGCAGAATTTCTCATTCTGTACTGATGCAATCAGTTTCTGCAACACTTTCTTTACTATGTTGCTTCAACAAGCCCAGGGACAAAGAACTGCTATGGCCCAACTTCCCACACCTGATTGACAAGTTCTGGTACTGGGCCCCTTAAGAAATGGTGTAAGCCATTTCCTCAGCACAGGCCCCTGAACTCCACTCAGGCACTCTGGAGAGTGAGGCCCAGGGCAGAGTCTGTGATGAAACTACCACCAGCACCAGCAGTAGATTTTCCGGCACCCTCTCGCTACAGAGAGAAGCTCAGATGGGCAAACAGATGGTAACAATTCCCAGGAACTGAAAAGGCCTGGATTCAAATGGGAGGCCAAGAGGTGAAAAGGACTCATGAGCTCACACGTGGAAGCTATCTGGAAGCTATTTGTCAAGTCCTGGAGAGACAGGCAAGGGCAAAACCCAGCTGTGCTAAGGATATGGAAATCTCACCCTGGAGCCATTAGCAGCCCAAAGCCCAGACCCCAGTGCACCCAGGGTCACACACTGGGTCCTTGGTCACGTGTGGCAATTGCTGTTCTGTGGCCTCTGTGCAACCAGTATTGACTCAAAGGAAGTTTTTGGTGCTGATCACCCCACCAGTGCCCAGTCCAACCAAATACCAGTATTCAACAATACAGCAGAAGGAAGGAGGTCTTGATATTACACAGCTAAGCCCAGATCAGGACTCTCATCAGGCACTATATCCAGGCCATTCCAGTGTCAAGTCAAGATGAAGTTCCACTCATCTGTCTTGCACTGAAACTACTCCCCCACCAAAGGGGGTGCAGAGCCTGCAACAAACAATCCATGTGTTAGCATGGGATGCATTTTTCTCTTCTCTGATGGCCTTTTCCATCCTAGCATCTCAATGCATTTCAAAGAATGCACTAAGACTCCAAAAGAAAATAGTATTGATACTCTGTAGAGGGAGCCAAATAAGGAGCAGCTGCGATCACTTGGCTTGTTTAGTCTGAAAAAGAGGAGAGGAAGAGGAGAGTGAAAGGAATCCTCATCACAGTCTAGAACTTCCTTATGAGGGGAAGCAGAGGGGCAGGCACTGCTCTCTTCTCTGTGGTGACCACTGACAGGAACTGAGGGAATGGCCTGAAGTTGTGACAGGGGAGGTTTGGGTTGGATATAAGAAAGAGTTCTTCATCCAGAGGGTGGTTGGGCACTGGAACAGGCTTCCCAGGTTAGTGGTCACAGCACCAAGCCTGCCAAAGTTCAAAAGCATTTGGACAATGCTCTCAGGCACATGGTGTGATTCTTGGGGCTGTCCTGTGCAGGGCCAGGAGTTGGACTTGTGCGTCCTTTCCAACTCAAAGTATTCCATTAATTTCTGATTCTGTCTATTCATACAAGCAGGCAAACCATGGCAGAAAGCTCTGAGCAAGTGGTGAAACCTATCTAGTGACTTTGCAGCATAACTGGGAATATACCCATGTAGCCATACTCTCTGCCTCATACTTTTAAATTATGTTTTCCATATCAGCCACCTACCCACACAAAGAATTTGGACTGCTTGTTGTACCACCCCAAAGCTGCTCTCCTCCAAGAGATCTCTCTCCCTGCAAATGCTACACTCTGACTTCCCAAGCTTCCATAAGTAGATTTCAGAGGTGCTCCTGGCAGTCCCAGTGAACAGCACAGGAGGATCCTTTACTTCCTCTCTGTTTATACAACATGCCAAGACCAATTAGTCCACTGGTAATGAGCTCAGCAGCTCCAAGAAGTCTTTGTGGCACCCTGGACTTCCTTATACCTCAGGTGAACCTGACACCTTCACCTTGAACCAAAGGATGTCCCTGCTCTCCTAGACCTTGTTCTCTCAGCATTGCCAAAAAAGCCAGATATGCTAAAGTGGCAGCAGCGATGCAGGGTGGCAGCAGGCTTCATTACATAGCAAGTGGTTGGCAGCAGGGCCTGCATGCAAGGACATGTCTGTCCAGGGACCGTGATTAAGAGGTGCTGGGAGAGGGCATTCACTTCAGCAGTGCGAGTGTCTGCACAAGCCAGGGTATTTCTGCCCAATTAAGGGAAAGAATAGAAGCCTTCTGAGCTAATTTTCTAGTCCTTTGGAGAAGTGAAGAAAAGCGTGCATTGAAATATCCTCACTCTGCCTCAACAGGGAGACACTGGGTGGCCAGCTGACCAGCCAGGGTGGGAAATACATCTGCCAACAGTCCAAACTTACGTCTGAAACAAAAAAGGGCTGAATTACTGTGCCCTGTGAAGCTGGAAAGGCATAGCCTGGCATCTAACCAAAACAGGACTTTTTAAACCTACTCCTGGTACAGCCTTCCCTGCTGCAGGAGGTTGAACTGAAAGGCATGGATGATGGAGATTTCCATTTATTCACGGGCCAAGAAAGGACAGCAATTCTCTAACTTCTTAAAAGTACTCTGATTGCCCCCAACCCACCTGTCTCCCAAGTTTGATCCTCTTTCTTACCAAAAGGCACCAAATTACTGGAATACAAGGAGACATTTAGACACCACTTGCCACTGACCCATTGGAGGAAGCAAAATCTGCTTAAATATCCCAACACAGAGCCACTCTACACCACAACTCTCTGCACCAATATTCCATCACCGTCCAGCATAAACAGAATTTGATGCAAAGTACTTGGCATCTCTTCATCCACCCTTGAGTTACCCATACCACATCACACCCCCAAAGTGTCTTCTTATCTCATAACACATTTGCTTCAGGCACAAATTCATCTTCCCTGATATTCTTTGTCATCTGTCAGCTGCACAGAGCTGCAGGAATGGGAAGTAAGGCTCTGGGATAAGAGTGAAAGCCACATCTGCTGCTCAAAAAAAAAGGTCTGTCTGATAAATGTTTCAGCTGCATTCTCATGGGCAAGCACATGACTGCAAGGGTAAGAATCACAAAGCAAGAATAGCTTGGTGTTCGGAGCCCAGATGAAGCCTCAGACTAGCCTGTTTAATATTAACATTCCTCATATGCATTGTTTACCTGACTAAGAAACACATGATGCCACACACTGCCCAGGCAGTTAATAAGAGCCATTTTTGTTGGAAAATGGAAACAGACCAGAAAACAAACACCCCGGTCCCATTTTATAAGTGGGGAATGGAGATCTTGAATGAGTTTCATAGGAGAAATAAGTACAGGTAGCAAGCAAAGACTCATCATAAAGCTTCAAGATGTTACTGGCTGAAAGCTAACCAATTAAAATTATAAAAATAATACAAATTACCAAATACAACATTCAGGCTGCATCTCACTTTGCATGTATGTGTCATGTCATGTTGTGCCCTCAGTACATTTTCTTTCAAATTAAATCCACCAGCTGACTAACCTTTCTTTATAACATGGATTCCACAACCGGAAATGTTAATGACATCCACAGTAAAAATGTTTTTTAAATAACACACTGCCACCTCCACTCCAGATTTTAAGTGCTTTTGCAAAAATCTTTGCTACAATTAATCCAGAAGTGTAGAGAGCAAATGGACAAGGAAGCCAATTATTCTCACAAGGTTTCCCGAGAAAAAAACAACAGTTTGGAAAGCTTGTTTAAATTAGCCCCTAACCCTCACCAATACACTCCTAAAAACAGTGCTGAAAGGAGCTTAAAGGAGAGCAGGCAGATGCTATGCCTGGGATCCAAATCAGAGAAATCACCTGGGCCAAAAGAAACATTTCCCCATTTACTCATGTGCACTGTGGAAAAAAAAGAGAAGGCTGGGCACAGGCTTACTAGCTTTCTTCTCCTCTCATAAGGATGTGAGACTAATTAAAGTCTGTCAGTATCAGTAGAAGATTTGGGTGATGTGAAATGCAAGACTGGGCCTTTTGAATGTTCTGTGAGCAGAAACTTGGCTAGAAGGTTGAAAAGGGGGTGAGGAAAACTGCACTGAAAGCACAAGTCTCTGCATTATGTATTCATGGGATGTATGCTGCCAGCAGGACTGAGAAAAACCAGCAATGTAATAGGGAAATGGAAATCCCACTTTTAGACATCTTAGAAAACAAATACATAGTCTTTTCTTTTAATGGGTCCATCTTGTAGGTTTAAAGGGAGTGTTGCAAGCAAGGTTAAAACTAGTACATCCAACCAACCAGAGGCAGTGAAATTCCTCCCTAATGAGAGGAAATTCACAACTGAAAATAATTGGTTTTAACTTACTGCAGTGTACCAGGGCCAGCAGATGTCTGCACATATCTTTTTAAACTGACACTACACCAGTGCAAATAGAAAAACAAATAATGAAGAGAGCTGAAATACTAACTCTACAGCAATGCCTTTTGAAAGAGAGGCACCAGATGGGAACTGCACAGGGCAGCCTGCCTCATTTCCCAGGCCATGCAGAGACAAGGCAAACTTCTAGCATTTCCACACCTCAGTCCCAGGCCAAACTAAGTCCTGCAAAATCAAGAGTAACTACATCTAGAGCAAACTGTAAACAGTCTGTTTGTAAAGTGTTAAGAAGGTAAAAAGCACTGTTCTACATTCCTGTAAAACTCCTACGAGGCATAAAGAGATCTGGGCCCAAGGAGGTCAACAAGTGTGGAAATACCTATCATCATCAAGTCTCCAACCACTTTCACCAAAGGCTTTTTTTATACATCCCTAAGCAATGAATTTATTTTGGAGGAAGTGATATAGGTCAGACCATGGAAGCAGTGGTAACCTGATGAAAGCAAATGCCAGTGATTTTTGTTCCTGTGCCACGCAGTGAACTGGACAGTACAAGTGCTGCCTTCCTCATGGGGTAGCAAGAGAACAGCCCAACTGCAGCAGGAGCCACTCAAGAAGCAGTGCCTGTACCTCTCAAGAGGGGTATCTACAGTTACCCCAATCTATCCTAGACAGACAGCAGAAGAACCCTGCAAGTATGCCCCTGAAGACATGACCACAAGAAGTGAGCCTTGCCTCAATAACCCTTTCCTGTCTTTGCTTACCACGCCTTTTTTCAAGCGATGCTGCTTTCCTCACGCGAAGTTCTGCCTTACCTGCTGCATTTTTTCCAGGTCAAGGCTGGGCCTGCTGACCTTATCCCCGTATCCTTGTCGATGTCTCTTACAAGGCATGACTTGCTCAAGGCCCGCCCCAACACTTGTGAAGATTAAAGGTCTGGAGGCTGGGCTCCGCACCAGGGGCTGGAGTCTCTTGGGAGGGGAGGCACTGAACGGCACGGGGCTCGGGCTGGCGTGGAGGCCATCACCCTGCTCTGCCACGGGCCGGAAGGACATCGCGCACAAGTTCTTCACTTCTTCGTCGCTGGAGGAGGTGTTGTTGCCGTCGCTGCAGCAGGCCAGCCGGCTGACCTGGGACCACTTCCGCTTCTCCGTGGCAAACTCTCGGTTGATGCGCTCCAGCTCCTCTTCTGAGCTGTGGCGGTCAAGGCTGGCATGGAAGAGGGCCCGAACCTTGCAGCATTGGTTCTCCTGGTTCTGGAGCTGGTTGGTGGCCAGAGGAGTCAGGGCACAATTCCGTCTTCTCTCTAGTGGGAGGAGGAGACAGAGGAGTGGCAGAGCAGATCTGTGTCCCACAGCCTAATAAAAGGGGCCTGTTTTCTCCTGACCTGTTGTTTTCATCTCCTCCCAAGTAAACTTCTGAGCTGTTTCTCCACCTTCTCTTCCCCAGATCAAACACCCCCCTCCTGCTGAATGCTTCCCTTTGGAAGTTTCCAGACCTTTGGTCAGACCAGACTGCTAGATGTCATCATCCCCTTTCAAACCATCACCTGGAAGTCTAGTTCCAGAGAAAGAACATGGACCTGTCACCCACCTCACCTCCTCAAGGTGGAGAAGACATGAGCTTACAAACGTGTTGCAAGGCACTTGCCTCTAGCTGAAAACATTAACTTCTAGTGACCAGTTCTCAGGGCAGAAGAGCTGAGTAAGTGACGCTATTCTAAACGTCACCTTTATGGCTCAAATAAGTGAGATCTGGTTTCTGGAAATAAAAATCCTCTATTATGAAACTTGTCACACAAGAGAGACTGTCTTCAGCCACAAGCTAGGCATGCTTTATCTCCTCTGCTGAGCTCTTTCTATGCTAAGCATATGGAGCAGGGATTTGAATTCTGACAGGACATGTCCTGTGGGTCAGGAATTGAACTTCTGCTGCCTCGGCATAAGAATCCACTTGAACCTGGGCACAGGGCATGCACTAATGGCAAGCTTAGCATAACTCAAGAGATGCATTTAATACAGATTCCACCTGCAGCTCTAAGCTACTTAATATCAGTCCAAAAACAACAGCAGAGCACCTGTATCTTCTCTGTCAAAGACTCTCACTAGATGCAAGAATAGAGCTGCACAATACCAACATTATAGGAGGAAGGGAGAGAGATAAATAATGAGTCCAGCAGAATGAAGAAACTGAAAGTTAAAACTCAAAATAGCAAGGATGAGGAAACCTAGAATAAAGATGACACAATGCAAAAGCATGGAATAGAAGATAAAATTTTAGTCCCAGCTCTGCTGCTGGAAGACTTGTGGACCATCTCTGCCCCATGTCTGCAGCATTGGGACTTTAACACATGGTTAACAATGTCTGTTTCTGGTGGTAAAAATGCAACTGCAGCATCTGATAACACCAGCCTCTCCTTGTGAGGTCCCAAATGCTTCAAGGTGACTGACTTAAGGCATCTGATTGTGGTACACTGGGGACTGAGGAGGCACTTGCAAGAGCACAAGCGAAAAGAAAAACTGACTTCAGCTGTAGTATCCCGGGATCCTTCTATCTTCATCCCTTTACCTCTGTCGATCTGAGCAAGTTCCTGGTTCTCTCCCTCAGAGTCATCGCTGTCCTCATCACTTGGGGGATAGGAGATCTAGGGGACAAGGAGAAAGAAAAGGCTTCATCGAGAACACTGAACATTGCCCTGCTGCTGCCCAAGCCACTTCCCACACCCTCCCCCTCTCATATCCTGCAGGCATCCACACCACCTAACCACACACACTCAGCCATAGCACCTCCCTGTATACACATCCTCATCTCCCAACCCCAATCTCCCACTGTATCCTCTTACTTTCAGCAACACAGAACACACAGCCTACTGCTGTCTCCACCATACTGCACTGCCAACTCTTTCCCAATACAATGAACATATCCTGCCTTTCGCTTCCCAGACATGTAGCTTATAACCATCATGGCCTACCACATCCACATCACGTGGATAACTGAATCTCCAAAATCTCCACTGCCGAGATAAAGACACATCCTGTCAGCAGCATTATCATCTTGCAAGGCACCCACAAATGGAAGTGGCACGTTAACTTTAGCCATCCTGTGTATGTACCCACACTTCCCCCTTGAAGTTCACACATAAGCCACCACAGAACAGACTTGCCTTGCTTTCCTACAGGACAACCCTGAAGTATTTAATAGAAATAAAAGAAACATGATTTCACAGAAATGCAGACAATACTGTTATGCTGTCCCCTCCAGGAGATAATTTACAGTACCACTGAGCACCCTTAAATGCTCCAAGAGTAATGACAATTCACATATTTTGTCAATATCAAGACTTTTCAGAAACATTTGCTCTGTGTCAGCCAATGGACTTCAAACCACTCACTCAAAACAAGCCTAACATTGAACAAACCTGGTAGCTGCCTATCGAGAGGGTTGAGAGATCTGAAACCAAGCTTTTATAGGTCAGATAGATCACGCTGCTTCTGAGTTTCCTACACAGAGGAAACCCTACCTATCTTGTTCCTAAAGTGACTTGTTTGGCTGCATAGAGCCTACCTGGAAGTTATTAGATCAAACCTCTGAGCTACGCAGCTTAGTATGTGTCTCTGGCAACAGCCAAAACCAAATGAGTCAAAGGAAGATGCAATACTTAAAAGAAACCTTTATAAGAAACAGTTCTGGAATAATACGATCACTGCAAGATGAACTTCATTATTCCTTACACCTTTTTATTCAGAATAACAAACACTGCTGTCATTCTCAGCTGGCTCAAGCTACTTGCTCACAACAGAATCCAGTGGCAATACATTTCAAAATGTTACATGCTGTGTTTCCATTTTAAGTGTCATGGGCTGTGCTTGACTTTTATGGAAGATGAGGCAAGCATGCAACCATTACACTGATTTGAACCTTTTTTACCTCCACCACCCTGGGGAGATGTCTTTGTAGTGTTTCAGCAACCCAGAGACACAGAAGAGTAGCTACACTTAACTAGGTGTGTATGAAAGACACACTGCTGATGCAGATAAACAATAACAGTAGAGAAATTCTGATTGATACTGAATTTGACAGCTATTAAATCAACACACCTATTTTGTGATTATCCTCCAGGATTGTGTTTGGAGGGTTTTGTTCCCCCAAAAGCATGTTGACACCTGTTTTCCCCTCCTTTTTTAGAACTACCTTTGGCTCTTCTGTATTTACACTGCCCTTTGAGAAATCAAAATATATTTTCCTTCCTTGCTATTCTTTAAACTACATTCTCAGCTGTCAAACGATGAATTGGGCAAGTCAGATTTCAGATTTATCCCCACTGCAGATATTCCTGAAGTAAATGCAGGACATTGTTTTTCCTACTACAACTATAATTTTCTTGTATGTGTTCACACACATGCATCATTTAATAAAGGCAGCTGGCACTGAGGAACACTGCCAAACACAGAGACTTCTAGTTGTCCCCAGAGCAGGTATAATACCTTGTTTGTACCATGGTAGTTCACAGAGGGGACAGCTGACACTGAGGTGCCATTGTGTAACTGCTGTACAGACAGAGGTCCTGTCTCTGTTACAAAAGCTAAGGCTCCCATTCTAACTTGAGAGGTACTGACCTTAGTCTGTCCCTCATTCCCACATAAAAACCTTTCATTTGGACATGGCAGGGTTTTCAGTGAGGTTTAGCAGCTCTGCGTGGGAAACCTAGCAGCTTCAGTTTTTGTACAATGTCAATACATGGCATGGCACTGCTTCCAAAAAAAGAGGCAATGAAATCTAGCACATGCAGGTCAAACAGCTACTGCACAATGTCACTGGCTTGAGATGCTTAAGATAGGAGTTGGATTTGAGTCAACGACTGACATTTGAAGGTCTTTGTGCCTACCAGTCCTGGACTCCAAAACACTCACTCTTCCCTGTGCAAGTGCAATTTTGACAGCTCTTCGTCTCATATGAGTAACTCTCCTCTACTGAGCCCTCCACAGTCCCTCAGGCAACCAAAGACTAATTCCCTTGCGAGTTGCCTTAAACACTTTGCTAGAGGCTTTCTTCAGAGCACCTGCAAGAAAAATCTCTTTCAAACAAGAGACTCTAGCTTTCATGCTCCCTAACAGAAAACCATCATTCATAGTAGGCTAACCATTAATCTTGCAGAGTTGAAATTTTATACCCGAAACTCCTTGCCACGATACCCCACACAGGCAAAGATTAATGAAAGATCAAAAAAACAATTCTCTCTCTGGATAACACAACTTTCCAAAAACTATACATTTGTGGAATCAAAGGCTAATGCTCTGACTAGCTGCAGATATATATTCTCTCCCTTGATTTTTCCCAGGCTTTAACAGTAACCCTCTCCTAAACATTCAGAAACATTTCACTAAACACAGCAGTACTGCCTTCAGGCCTCCAGCCTCCCTTGCACAGTCCCTGTCATATATTTGCCACAGATTTACTTTTGTCCAAGGCAGTACAGCCCCATTTTCCTCAGAAATGGAACGGCTATAGCAGAAAATTTAAAAAGTCCATGTCAGAAGTCCCACCAGATCATGGCTTCATTCACAGTGCATCAACTGCAGAACTGTTTAGACTGAAAGACACCTCTTGGTATCACGGTAGTCCAAGCTCCTGCTCAAGCTAGAACAACTAGAAAGGTTGCCAGGACTGTGTCCAACACACTCTGTGCCTTAACATGCAAAATTGAAAAGAATAAAATAAAATCTTAAATTCACATAGATGTGTGAATGTTTGCAAGCTATGGCACAAAAGAAGCCAAAAACCAAAGGACAGGTGCCCCATCCACCCTTCAGTCTTTCTTCAGGAAACGCATCAGAAAGCAGCCTCGTGTTGATGAGGAACTCAAGTGTTACACCTGGGTTCTTCAGCTATGGCACCTGATGTGCCTTCTGTCAGGATAAGGACTCCTCCCGAGCCAGATGGAAACATGCACTAACCTCCCCATGCATTTCATTTTTCATCCATCTCTAGAAAGGAAATATGGGTTTGTGTAAAATAACCAGATGGTATTTAAGGAAAACTTGAGTGTAAAGCTTATACCTCTGAGGCAGTTTTAACATGAAAGACAAACTAGCAAATACAAGAAAAAACTAGAGATAGAAAAATATGTCTCTCATCACACTGACACTTGTCAACTGAGTAATGATAACTAACTGCAGTTGAAATTGCCCAGGTCCTAAAGGGTCACATCGCCCTTAAAGTCTAAAGCTCTGAAATGCATCAGACAATAAAAAAGTCCCACTATGCTAAAGTGGAGCTCCTCTTGGTTTGGCTTCCAGAAGAGAAATTATCCTGCTATCATACAATCAGAAGTAATGACATTAAGAACCATCTGTGAGCTTACAAAGGATAAGGAATCTCACTTCTAAGGTAGAATAAAACACTCCCAACAGGCTTCACTTAAAGGCTGCATTGTCCTAAAAACCTAAAACACCAACAGCACGGTTTGGTGTGGTGGAGGTGTATTCATGAGGAAGAGATAATATAAAGATAGAACTGACCACAGGCAACCCCTTGTTCCCAGCTTGAATGAAGAATGCACACAGGCAGGAGGGCATCATTCCCAATCTCCCTCTGGGAGCGAGGGAAGGAGGGAGTTACCTCCAGGGAGGTGGTTTTCCTGGCAGAGGCCAATACTGGCTGTGCTGCACATATAAGGCTATTTGTGACACAGGCTTGTTAACTTCAGGCCAGCCACTCCAGGGAATCTCTGCAACTACGTAAAGTCCCCTCCAAGAGCCCTGGAAAGAGACTTTGCTGAGTTGGTCTCACACACTGGTTCCTGGCACAAAACCAGAAAGCAACGGATGACCTCAACAATGACTACTGATATCTCTGCGATGGGGAACTGATTTCCATTTCTTCAGACTTCAGACTGGAGAAATGAAACTAGTGCTCACTTACCTCCCCCCCGCCACACTGCCTACAGAGCAGCTGCTACAGACATGGGCAACCTACAGCACAGGGCTCTTCTCAATTTCCACTGCTTGGCTTTAGCAAAAACATTTCACTAAATTTCCCTAGTGTTATTTTTCCAGGTCAACAACTGGTGCAGTTGCCATGGGACACTGCCTGATCTTGAACGAGGGAGGTACCATCCTGCCAATTATAAGAAACTCTGAATTAGAGAGAGTTGGAAAACAAGGTAGATGATGAGACATGGAAAGGCAGTTTTGAGCCATGGAACATGAGGAAGAAGGAAGGAATGAGTCAAACAGACCTTCAAATTAACATGTAACTCCTTTCCCAAGATCTCCTTTAATTTTGAGAGATACTCAGTATTACAGGGAGAATTTATGCTAGTACAACAGGCTGGTTCTCTCCTCAAGAAAAGTTGCCAAGCTGAAGTTCAGTTCAATCTTCAAACATGCACATGTGAGACATGACTACCCAAGCTATATCTGGGATTTACAGCTGGGGTCCTTCAACAGCTAAACTCCCAGCCAGAATCATCCTGGTTTGCAAAAGCTTTTCTAGAGTATTTTTTCCACATTATTATGTTCCTTTTTAATTTTCATAGTAGGTGTGCCTTCCAACTCTATTCCCCATTTCCTTGCAAATGGCTACAGTTCAAACCCTGGGTTCATAACCCTTGAACATGGTCTTGCTTGACAGAGCAGCTGAGTCAATGAAAGCAGGGATGGGCCAGTGGGACACAGCACTCCCTGAGGCTCTTGTTTCTAGGCCTGCCCCATGCCAAGGACAGAAAAAATCCTATTGTAGGAATGACATCTTCTAAATGGAGCTAGAGTGTATTTAATTGTCAGTGGTTTCACAGATCTGAGGGAAGCAGAGAGTCACTCCAGGTAGCCAAATCTGCAACGTTTTAATAGTCCAATTATTATTTTTGTTCAGTGCTTACCATTCTCAGACACTGCCAAACATGGTGACTGGCAACACTCAGGGTGCAGGTGGTAGCAGTCATTAACCAAAGAACATGGAAACCAAGCTTCCGTTCTGAGGAGCAATGACCGAACTGCATTTCCAGAAGCATGGGCTTAAATTGGGTTGCCTAGATCTTGAAAGGAAGGCACAAGGCTTACACAGAACAGTGAGGATATGAGTGGTGCATGGGTGTGAGGAGGCACATGCTTGGCCCTCTTACTGTTTTAAATCGTCTCCCTCATCCACCTGCACTTTCACAAATACATACGTGTGTTTTGACCATACTGTCTACAGCTTCTGGGAAGAATTTACCCCTGTGGACAAATCTGACTAGAACTAAAGCAGATACACTACCCTAGACTTGGGGATCCTCATCTGCGAGTGGAATAAACCAGAGGACTCTATGCAGACAAGAGCACAGCTGACTCTCTGCACTCTCTCATCTGCCCCATCTTCTCTTTGCAGCAGACAGAGCGTGCAAACCTCTTTTTCAAAATCTTCCCCTGCTCTTCCCAGGGCTAAGCTGAGATGATTTTGCAGGGGAAGACTAAAGACAGAAAAACACCAGGGGGTTTACAAAATAAAAACCAACCAGACAAAAACCCCCAAGAAACCAAGCAAGTCCTGATGCTTCACCATTAATCCAGAAAAGTATGTATACAGCAGCAGTGAGCCTACGGTGCTTGAATACGTGGAGTCCACAGCCACCAGAAACTGGAGACCCCATGTTCCCTGTCCTGGGGAAGTGAATGCACCTGATGCCTACAATTGAGACTCCTATCCACCCTGGTCTATTCTCAGAAACTCTGGGCAAATATTGTTACAAGAATGCAACCAAGACCATGCTTTTAAATTCCACACAAAATAGAAATAAGTACTTGCAAACAAACTAGAACAGACTCAGTTCTACCAATGGTATAGGCACCCATATGGATGCACACACTCCTCCTATCAGGCATCGCACATCTGTGACAACAAAAGACACAACATGAATGCTATCAATTAAAAAATTAGTCTTTAAAAGGCCTCCTAGGCAAAAACCACCCAGACTCTGTTCCTTAGCACCCAAAATACTCCAAATCTGAGAGAACCCCATTCAGTTTATTTATCCTCAAAGCCACTATGAGAACAAGAATCTCTCTGATTAAACATAGCTGCAGTCATGTTTGGGGCCATGATTTCAAAGGTTATAAATTTCACTTGTTAAAAATACAGATAAAGTAAAATCACTACAGCACTCACTCAGTAGGTGGATGGGGTCTGGTAACAAAGGTGTTACCACAGAAATAGAGCCTTTAATCCTTCAATTTCCTTCTTGACTTCCCAGACTACTGTGTTCCAAAGTAAGACTGCTTCTGCAGTATGGGAGCCAGGGGAATAGTGCAGCTCCATGCTGTGATATGTATCACTCTCTCTGGTAGCAGGAACTTACACAGAATTCTCAAACTATCCCTATGTTGTTAGCTTAAGAGGCTAGTTAAGGTTTATAGCTCTTCCTACAAGTGACAGGAACCATACACTACTCCAACTCCACTTCTACCTGCAGGTAAAGCTCACAGATGTGCCACTTCCCAGTAAGCGTCCCACAAATCTCCTACCCTCCTCCCACACTCAGCTTCTGCTCCATACAGACACCCAGCACAGCCTGGCCTCAGGTGGCAGTCACCTGCATGGACCCATACTATGAGTTTCTCAACAGCTCTGTTACTCTACTTACAGCTTTGCTGATGCAATGAAGAGAATTACGGCTAATTCCTACCCAAGTTTCAAGGATTCTCATGGAGGCTGGCATTCACCTGTTCACTTTCTCATCCTATGAGCGAAGACAGCATAGCTCAGATGAGAACTAACAAAGAAAAAGGTGGCAAAGTGTTGGAAAGCACCCATCAGAAAGAAGCAGCAACAGTTGTGCTGCAAAGAGATCCCTTTCCAAAGGGGATCAACTGCCCTGACGGCTCTCAGCTTGGAGCCCTTGAAGCCTGGCTGACACCCAGCAGGAGCAGTGTTATTCAGCAGTGTTGACACCACAAAGCACAGCAATCTGGAAAGACAAAAAGGACCCTGAAGGATTAAAGACCATTACAGGGCCTCATCCATGCTGCACTAAGATACAGTGACTTAGCTTCATCTGTAACTTACAGCCCATTTGCTGCTAAACCTTAGCTCCAAATAGTCAGATTAAAAGCAAAACTATTTATCACAGGCTGACAACCCTCTCAGACATAGGGAGTTCTAGGGACACCTAGAACTGCAAGGACACCTATAATAGCTGATCTTATCTGTAGTGCATTTACTCAGGGAGGGAGGATGGGAGCTGACTGCTCACACCAGTGCCAGCCATTCCTGCCTTGGCCACAGGGATTTAAAGACACTCCTCCCGACTCATACCCTACCCCCACTGGCGTAGCTCAGTTACCATATTGCTGTGACGGGAAAAGGTTTCTTTGCACAGGCCAACTTCTCTGGCAGTTTACAGCAACTCCTCAGCATTCCATGAGTCCCGTCAACCAGGGAAGCACGGCTGACAGCAGCTGGCATAAACAACACATCTGGTAACAGTTTTTCCATTCCCTACTCAAAAGACTCAGAGGGCAACTGCCTTTGCCCTGAGATACTTCCTTAGCTGAGGAGAAGCTGCTTGTGTTAGGAGACCTCACTCGACACTCACCTCTGCTCAGCCATAAAGAACTACATTAGCCGCATTTGCAAACACAAGGAACAATGCCTTACAGTCAGGCTGGAAAACACATTTGGAGCACATGAGACATTTCAGGCTTCTCCTCCTCTCAAAATCTCACATTAACCCCTCGGAGTGCAAGCAGATGAGAGCTGTTTCATCTCTATGGATTTACACCAAGCTTCTTGTGTTTTATCGGAGAGCAAACCAGTAGGATAATCCTTTCAGACCAGGTCTTTGATCTATCTGGTCAGGCACCTTCAAAGTAAGAGACAGGGACATGTTATAACTTGCAATGGCTCTCACTGCACCAGATTCTTTCCTGGTAAACATTGTGTGATTCCAAGTGGTTCCTAGTTGGGAAAACCTGACAAATGGGTCATCAGATCATCCCACACATGGAGGGATGGGCTAGAGATGAGTGCACAAAGACAAAATTCAAATAATCACTCTCTTCTCCAGTATACAACACAGAAGGCACAAAATTAAATTAGTATGAAGTAGGTCCTAAATAAACAACAGATGATCATTTGGCAGTGTGTAGTTAAGGTGTGAAATACTTGCCACAGGATGTTCTGGATGCAAATACCCTACACAGATTTGGTGGTGTAAAATGAACAGGTTTAGGTAGCAGAAGCCTACTGGATTACTAATGCAGGAGATGGGATACTGGGGGAAACTGTAGGTCTAACACAGGATGGATGCTCCTAAATCCCATTCATGGAAGAGGGACACAGAGTACCATGCATTTACTTGCAATGTCACAATGTAAGGGGGATTCACAGAGCAAAGCATAACAGTGTTCCTTCAGGTCAACTCACCCCACCACAGAGTGCTACTGAGACAGTGTCCAAGCACCAAATACTAAACTAGCGTGCCCACGTATCAGTTCGGGGGCAAGATGGGAAAAGCTGCATTGCACCGCAGCCCTCTGCAAAATACCATTGAGCAGTTTCCCAAAAGTGATTGGTTCTGTCCAAGCCAGAACAAAAAGGGTTCTCTGAGAACAAAAATCTGTACATGGAATCTGCTGATTTTTCAAGCTTGTAAATTACTTCAGTTTATATGCTTCACACCAAATACCTCTGTTCTCTCCTCTTAATTAGCCTTTGGCCATAGAACTTTATTTCCTTGGAATAACCAACTCATAGGAGTAAAGAAAAAAAAGAAACACACACAAGAACAGTCTGGCTGCAGACAACTGCCTGGAACAACCACTTGGCTTTGTGTGTAATAACTAGGTGACAGGATATGGAAGGATTATTTTCAACTTTTCCAGCTTACATCCAGACACTCTCAGCAAACTGGAGAACCTAGCTGCCTGTCTGGCACCTTTCCCCAAGATGGGAAATTCCCCATTCAACCAAAGGAAATTTTATTCTCATCTTATGCCCATATAGAGCTTGGCAGATTGTGGCCTGTCATGCCAAGAAATAAGGATATCAGTTAAATAAAAACCATCATGCATCATGGAAACAATGTGACCCCATTAGGAAGGAGTAAGATGAGACAGATTGCTGAATAAAATAGGTGTGAAGCGATAGGATCTTTGTGCTATCAGCAACTCCAATTGTGTGATCTCCTCGAAATCCTGGCTCAAAACCAGGTCTGTAGCCAAGACAAATCAATTAATCAGCTACCAAGCAATAGTTTGGTCCCTAGAAATATGAGAAACCAAGGCCTGCCTATTCTCATTGGGGACATTTATGAATATTAAGGTATTTGGACATCTCCCAAATACCAGGTATCTCCCATCCTTTCATACATCTAAATTCAGGTAAGGACCATCTACCTCGAAGTCAGGCAACAAACCTCAGGTGAACCTATCCATGAAATGGGAGATATGACTAATAAAAGCCTCCTCTGGAGACCTAACTCTAGACTTTGGTTTTTCCTCCTCAGGAAGTGTTTCAATAGGTCTTCTCATATGGGCTGATGCTGGAACTAGGATGGGGAGGTGAATCCAGGCAAAGCTGTAGAGGGCTTTTCTCAGGTGTGTTTGCTGGGTACAAAGACTGACCAACCCAGTTGTGCTGTTTGAGGAAGGTAACCCATAGCCTCACAGTCTACCATGCCTTAGGGATACCTCCCCGAGTTTCACCACATCTCCTCACTCACAACACTCATCTGAAGGGTGCATGCCAGTGGAGCACAGGCATCGATCTGCTCTCAGCACCACGGCTCAGGCCTTGGCAAGCTGAAGTGGCTCTGCAGCAGGCTGAGCCTGGATGATGAACTGCTTGGAAAAGTGTGCCAGGGGAGGAGAGGGCTGGAAACAAAGAAACAAGGGGCTTAGTCCACACCAGCTGCTTTGTAAAGCACACACAGAATCTTCTTTGGGCTTTTAGCCCCTGCCACCCTTAGATAACACTCCGCTGTGCTAACACAGAACAACTAGAAAGAACCAGGATTTGGATTACTGCACATGCAGCCATGTGGCAGCTTCAGTGTAAACTTACTAAGCAAGATACTTTCTCACATACACATCCAACAGGAAGTTTCCAGAAGCATCCACGGTATTTCACTCTCCATGAAGCCATCAATGATGGACTAGAGAACTAATCATGTGAGCTCTTCACATGGGTACTCTGTTATGGCATTCCCATTGTGCTAGAGCTTCTCAACGGGATAACAGCAAAAGTTCACCTGGCTGAGCACGTGGTGTGCTGCACTGATTACAGAGGAGATTAAAAAAATTTGAAAAAAAACCACCCACCATGTAAGATCTGCTCCCTCTGCCTCAGCCAGCTCCCAAGATGCCCCAGCCTCAAAACACCTATCCTACAAGGACTGAACAATTCAGTGTGACATACAGACTGATGTACATATGGATGCCAGGTCTGTGTCCAAACAGACCAGCCCATGGCAGAGAGGAGGTTATAATGGGCACAAAAACCAAGGACATAGCAAGAGAGGGAAGAAATGCCTAGAGACACCCTGAGCTGTCCACCCCCAAGGAGCGACCATGCTGATCCAGAAGAAACTTTCTCTGAACTGTGCTTCACCTGTTTGTTGCATCCCCACAGCTTGGGCAGCCCTGTGCCCAGCCTGGCACGGAGACAGCTCTGCATAGGTCACGCTGGGCCGTATGTCCTTTACATCGACTTTTAGGCCCGGGTCACAGCAGAGTTCACTGCACAGGGAATGCTTTCAGTGCAGATAAAGGTCACAACTAATTGGCTTTTCTCGAAATCCTTGCCTGGGTGTTCACGCTGAGTACTTGTGGGTGGTGCTGGTGCCTATTCACAAACAGCTTAGCTGGCTGACTGCTGGTCACCAGTGGCAGGAGGACAAACAGGCTCTGCCCACGGCCACGCACAACAGCTCCTGCCGCAGAACACGGCCCGAGCACACACATACCTGTGATGCTGGTTGCTAGGAAGAGCTGGGTCACCCAGCAACCTGAATCCCACTCAACCGGAGAACAGGAGCTACAAATAAAGGCACAGGGGTAGGAGGGGTTGGTGCTGCCTACAATGTGTGTGGGAGTGTTACTTCCCACTGAAAAGGGAACACAGCCCTTGGTCCCCATTCTGAGGAATCCAAACAACACTTCTGTGACCTCAGGCGTGCTCCAGGAACAGACAGAGAAGCTGGCCAGGCTGACACATTACAGCAGTGGTGCCCTGCCCACCCACCACTCCACAGAATTCTCCTAAGCGGATGCAAGCCTTGCTTTTTGCGGTAAAAAAAGGTGAACCCACTTTTTTGTGACAGCCACATAATTAAAATAAATAATGACCTGGTTCTGCTTACTATTTTCACCTCAAATATGAGCTCTTTTCATGCTCAGGAAAACGTTTAGCATCCCAAACAGTGCAGCAAATTTGGAACTTGGAGGACAATGCATGACAGCAGGAAATGAAGAACTGCACTATCCAGCAAAGAAAAATAATCAGTTTTTACTGAAATCCCGAAGTTAAATACATAGCACTGACTTTTCAGAATTTAGTTTCTCATTCAAATAAAATTCAAAAATTGGGAAATACAAGGAAAAGTAATGAGATTTCTTTGTGCCTCTGGGAGGTGGACTTTTTTTCAAGCTAGTCCATAGTTTCCTATCAGTCATAAAGGCAAACTGAATGTCTCAATGAACTACCCCAATGTCAGTGAATGGCCCATCATGCTGTATTTGCAGTATCTGCAACTTGTCTGAAGTACCACTCTTTGGAATTAAGTCTGTACAGGAGATTATCAGTGCTGAATGTCTGCACAGAAAAGATGACAACCCCTAAAGATTCAGACCTTCGAAGCCAAGTAGAAAGAATTGCAAAGCCATTATTTTACAATGCCTCAGGCAGAAGTTTCAAAAACCCAAAGCTTAAAGTGTCTGGGATTGCCTGTTCTATTCTTAGCCTTAGCTAAGTATCTACCACAGCATTTCAAACCCACTAACATATATATTTTTAGTCCAAATTATCACAAACCTAACTTCAGGCATATTCATAGATACTCCAAAAGTCAAAATTGTACTTACACACTTAGATTTGTGCGTTTGTGTCTTTCCTGAGATTACAACAAACCAGAAGCATCTAACATAACCAGTTGATGTAACAGGAAGAAAAGCAAACTTTCAGTGTAAAACAGAGTCCTCCAGCTCTAGAGGAATGAACCAGTTTGGTGGGATCTGCTGAAAACTCCAGAAAGGAGAGAAAACCTGCATACACCACAGCAGACAAAGCTAAATTTTCCCTGTGCCAAGCTGAAGACCTGTGACACATGACAAGCAATTGGCCCAAAGAAAGACAGAAATCAGTCTGTGGTCATTCACAGTAAGCACGAGCACTTATGCAGATCTTTGAAAGCACACCCACTGTGCATCAGTAACAACACTACTCCACTCTCTTTTGGTCTAAGGAGAAAAAAATAACACTCCCGGCTCTGCAGAGTAACAAGCTACCACAGGGACAGTGACTCAGGAGTCACTGCCTGCAAGCTTGAGGTTCACTTTGCATGGCCAGCTGAATCCCCTTCATACAGGGAGGATGAAGATGATTTCCAGTTGCCCGTCAGGGCTGACCAGCCAGCCCAGACTCTCATAGCAGATTCCAGATACACACGCCAGTAGAAAACAACTGAGATGACTTTCTGGTCCCCAGTGCCGTGTATGCACACATACAAGCTGCAAGGGTACATGAGGAGAGCTGACACAGTGGCTTTGTTAATGCCTAGCACACAATTCCCTTTAAGCAAGTATAAGGCTAAAATTATGTGGAAGAGAAATGCAGTTCTCTGTCACCACAACACTCACATATGACTTCATACCATTGATCAAGGAAGTGACAAACATGTCTGAATTACTTCTGCCCAGGACCAAAATGAATATGCCAAGTACATAAGTAATTTAACAACTGTTGTGGATTAGAACATCAGTTGTATCACCTCCAAAGTTATTTGTGTCAACAGCAAAGTTGGAATGAAATTGCCACCTTTAAAGTGCTCAGTTTTTTTCGGCTGCATGTTCCAGCCAGTTAATTTTTTAACACACCACAATCCAACTGTTTCACTGTGATAACACCTAGGGCCACTAATTAAGGGCTTAGTTTGACTGGCAATGCACAGACTTGTTCCAGCCAGATGCTCCATACCCCAAGGACCTTGCTTGCAAGCAAAGCTCAGAAAAGAGACACCCACACTTTAGCCACTACATAAATAGCAAAGCCACAAGAGTTAAAGAGAAACTTGGAAGAAACACGTTTGTGTGAGAAATCCCTACCCCAAATTGTGGGGATGAACAAGACATTTGATTTGCAGAAAGCTCACAGAGTTGGTCAGAGAATACTTCTAAGGGCTCAATATCAGTACTCCATCACAAGCCCACATGCAAGCCCAAGATATGCATTTTAAAAGCTCCTAGATCAGCCTGACTTATAGTTCAGAAAGTGTTTCTCAGGGCTACCAGTCCAAAAGTATGAAAGGAAATAACAAAAAACTGTACTAGACTGTAATATTGGACAACTAACACACACACACAAAAAAAAAAAAAAAAAAAAATCAGGCCCTCAGTTACAGGCCCCTCTCACTTTCCTGGTTTGAAGCATTTCACTACAATATGGGACACTCCCCCTTCTCACTCTTTTTCTCCTGTCCCAACTGCTCTGGAACAGATCCAGTAGCCAGCTGTTATCAAAGATGACCCCTAACCTGTTAAGTCAGATCTGCTTCTGGTTTAAAAACAGCCAAAAAGGTTCCTGAATCTGGCCTAATCTCTAGCAAGTAACACCAGACCACTGAAGCAAGAGGTAGACCAAAGACTGAGTCACCAGGCAATTCCCTCTTCTTTCTTGGATTTAGCCACAGAAGCTGAGGGTTGAAGAGCTGAAGCTCTTAAGCTAACAGGCTGTGCTACAAACTACAAGAGCTCAGGAGCGGACATGCTGCCCCTGCTGCAGGGGCACAAGTGTCCAGTGGGAAGACATGTAGGAAAACTTGACACCCACAAGTCCACAGGCCCTAATGGGATGCTTCCACAAATGTTGAGAAAGCTGGAAAATACCATAGCTAGGCCATTCATGATCATCTTTGAAAGGTCATGGCAATCAGGAGAGGTGCTTGAGAACTGGAAGAAAACAAATGTTACCCCAGTCTTCAGAAAAGGCAAGAATTAGGAGTCAGGGAACTACCAGCCAGTCTGCATCACCTCAATCCCTAGAAATGTGATGGAGTGCCTCATTCTGAAGGCCCTGTGTATCCACATGGATGACAAGGAGTAGTCAGCATGAATTTACTAATGTCATGCCTGACAAACCTGACTGCTTTCTACAGTGAAAGAACTACCTGGCTGGATGAGAGGAGAGCAGTGGATACTGTCTACACTGACTCCAGCAAGACTTTCAACACTGTCTCTCACAACATCCTCATAGGCAAACTCAGGAAGTGTGGACTGGATGAGTGGACAGTGAGGTAGATTGACAACTGTTTGATGGTCATAATCAGGGGCACACCATCTGGTCAAAGGCCTGTCACTAGTGGTGTCCCCCAAGGTTCAATACTGGGGCCAATATTGTTTAACTCATTCATCAATGACTTGGATGAAGGGGCAGATGCCTCCTCAGCTAGTTCACAGATAATACAAATCTGGGAGGAGTGGCTGATACCCCAGAGGGCTGTGTGACCCTTCAGAAGGGCCTCGACAGGCTGGAGAGATGGGCAGAGACAAACCTCCTGAAATTCAACAAAGGGAAGTGCAGGGTCCTGCAGCTGGGGAAGAATAACCCCATGGACCAGCACAGGCTGGGGGCTCAGCTGCTGGAAAGCAGCTCTGCGGACAACAACCTTGGGGTCCTGGTGGGCGACAAGGCGTCCGTGAGCCAGCAGCGTGTCCTGTGGCCTGGGAGGCCGGCGGTGTCCTGAGGTGCACTGGGATGAGCACTGCCAGCAGGTTCAGGGAGGTGATCCTGTCCCTCTGTTCAGCCCTGGTGAGGCACATCCAGAGAGCTGTGTCCAGTTCTGGGCACAAGAGAGACATGGAGCTGCTGGAGCACGTCCAGTGGAGAGTAACAAAGATGGTTAAGGGACCGGAATATCTCTCTTACCAGGAAAGGCTGAGGGAGCTGGGCTTGGTCAGTCTCAAAAAGAGGCAACTGTGAGGGAATCTCATCAATGAATATAAATACCTAAAGAGGAGGTGTCAACAGGATGTCTCCAGGCTCTTCCCAGTGGTGCTGAGCAATAGGACAAGGGGCAACAGGCAGGAACAGATGCACAAGAAGTTCCACCTGAACATGAGGAAGAACTTCTTTACTGTGTGGGTGACCAAGACCAGAGAGGTTGTGGAGTCTCCCTCACTGGAGATATTCAAGAACCATCTGGACACAATCCTGTGCCATGTGCTTTAGCATGGCCCTGCTTGAGCAGGGAGCTTGGAACAGATGATCTACTGTGGTCCCTTTCAACCTTACCTATTCTGGGATTCTGTGAAGACTGCAAGGTCAGCTATCTTCCAAGGTGAGGGGCTCAAATTTGAACCCCAACTATCACACTTAAGAGCCCAGCCACCCTTATCAGAAACTGCTGGCTGAGCATGCTAACCCAACATCAGGTGAAGTGTCAGACAGTTCCTCCCTTTCCACCATGGTGACTTCTGGAGAAAGGGAAATAAAGGGACACTTTCTGAGAGACACCAGCACATCTCCTGAGTCAAACTCCTCTGAGCAGCGCTAGTTGTCAACTGCCTAAAGCTTCAGTAAGGAAAAAGAGAAGTCCACTACATCCTACATCAACACCCAAAACTTGCATATTTTGTGGTTTCACTTACAGAAGGCCATGGCACCCTCTCAGCTTCTCCAAGTGGGAAAAGACTAGGCGGACCTATCACAGCCACACTAAACCAATTCAGGACACATTATACAAAAATAAAACCTTACAGTGGGCAGAAATTTCATCCTGAAAAGATTGCCAAAGCCTGGTTGCCAATCCAAGGTTGGTCAAATCTTCCACACTTGTAAAAATGAGTTGACAGTTTACCCAAGGACGGTCTCCTGGGACTTTGGCTGATTTCAATACAGTTGTAAGCTAGAAGCACAACAGCAGCTTGCTTTTCCTTGAATTTGGGAACCTCCCATAGAGGTCATAAAGTGCAAAAGCGAGTGGGCAATGAAGGAGAAGAGCAGCTAAGCACACTGTTATTAAAGCTCAAAAAGCTCTTGGTTTGGGTGGTGAATGCAGATCAATTCTTACTCTATCCAAACTTGATGCTCGTTCTCCATTTACAGGACTACAGACCTGATTCTATGCTCTCACCTAACTTTTCACTAGGTTTCAACGACAGCACACTGGACCTTTTAAATAATGCATATACCATACAAGCCAGAATACGTACAGACCTGCATAGACACAGACCAAGGCCAAAAAAGCAGAAGTCTGGTCAGTGCCTGGCAGCCCCACATCATGAGGGAAGTAGTGCAAAATGGTACAGGACACTTGGCCTTCACACAGGGTCCATGCACAGCACAGCCACCAGAAGCTTCCATACTGCTCACCCCCTGTGACACCTACCCCAGGTCTATACCTGCAAGGAGCTCTGGTCCGACACCTAAGACAGAGCACTGCACACTCCATTAAGCAATTAGTATGCTGCTGCAAGGCTCAACCAAGACCAGGCAGCTGTACATGGTCCCCAAAGGCCTACAAAACAGATTTAAACCCAGAGTTTGCAAGTCTGGCTTTCTGCCCATACACATGTGTACCAGTCATTGTACCACTCCCCACTGCAGGCTGCAAAGACAGCTCTGATGGGCTATGCATTAGCCTTGCAAGCAAAGCACAGTGCAAGCTTAACTTTCTCCATTGAGCCTGCAAAAATGCAGACCACCTGTCTGCAGCACAAAACCTTGGCACTAATATGAACAAAATGGCTGCAGATGCCCACTCATGCACATTTTCCTGCATGCCTCCAAGCATCCTGAAGGCTCTATCTACCTCTGAGAGCGCCTTCCAAAGATTCTCATGGTTTCACAACCTGAGGCCCCAAGAGACAAACAATAAAGCTAAAGGAGATTGCAGCCATAAGGCCAAGAAACACAGTGTTAAAAAAAAATCCCTCACTGCTTCTGCAGATACTCTGCACTGAATCAATCCACTACAACCTAAAGCATTGTCCTTATTTTACTTCCAAAAATACAATCTAACCCTGCCTCCCCTGAGAGCCACAGAACGTGCAATCCCCAGGGGAAGAAGTACAGCAAACTTTGTTAGAAACAGTGCTGATGTTTCATCAAAGTTGCCATCAGCCTGTCCAGAGTGACTGCGCAGAAGTGCAGCCACACGGCAATGAGCCTCTGTGTAACACATACAAAAGACTCCACTGGAGTCTGGTATACGGATCCCCAGCCCCCAACTCAAGCAACGAGGGCTGCTACTTTTCCCAGATCCCTTCTTTTATTTGGGGCCAGGTGCTACATTTCCCGCAGTACTGGTGCCAATCCAGAGTAACTCTGCTGATTTCACGGGATATTCCTTGATTCACAACAATTTTGCCAAACCAGGATCTGGTATTTTTTTCTCATTCGTCACAGATCCATTTTTATCCCGTGGTATATGGCTCAAAAATTCCTCTTTGTATTTTGCAGGAAAGGCTTAGACAGTTCTTATCCTGAATCTGTGATCCTCAGTTTTATTTTAAACATTAAAAACGGATGTAAGAAGAATCTGGAAAGCCATGGGTCAATGCAATGATCCAGTCTGCAAACTTCAGCTCAGATTCTGGCCTTCAGGACCCGAAGAGAGAGAAATGCAAATAACGAGCTGAAAGGCATTTTAGGTAAATCATGTTTGTACAGTACCTAGCACTATGGGGTTCTAGCCTGGCAAGGGCTGGGAGGCCACAGATTGCACACGTACAAAGGTATCTAGGCAAATGCCTACACGGTTAAATGTGAATCCCATCTAAAGGAAAACATTCTAAAAACCAGACAGATACATCTGTCTTCATACACCTTTCTGTATTATCTGAATTGTGCAGGGTAATTCTGGATGCCAAGGAATGGGACTTTAAGTAACAGGAATACAGCCTAGGCCAGTTCCTCCTGAGCACACTGGCTGAGAGGAAACCGACCCAGCATAATAAACACTGCAAGCTTCCAGCTCCTCGAGGCCCCCTTAGTAGTTACCTGAAGGGGACAAAAAACAACCGAGACAAAAACGGGTTTTCTTACCTTTAGCTGGAAAGGTTGAATTTCGTTCAAACTCTGGTTCCTGAGCTTTTTGGTGAGGATCTTCAGCATGGTACAAATCCGAGGAGCCAAGAAAGGGTTAAGCATACACACACACACGCATCTGCATCTGCCGCGCCGCTACGCTCGGCGGAGCTGCGCGGAGCTCGCATCCAGCACCCCAGGTACGCGGCGGTGGGGGCACGGCTCCGCACAGCCGCTCCCAGCTGTGCCCCTTTCCCCTCCGCCGCCGCACTCTGTCCTACAGCCCTCCGCGCTGGGAGGCACAGGGAATCCCTCTCCAAAGCCTACAGAAAAAAAAAAAAAACGAGCACCAAACTTCCTTTGCCTTCCACCCCCTCCCCAGTTACGCTTCAGAAAGGAGGGAGGTACCAGCTGGCAGCGTGCTGCAGGGGACAAGAGACACTGGGCGCAGAGTGCTCACTGCGGGACGGCAGAGCTCCCTGGGCGGGACACCGGGCTCCGCTCATGGCAGCGCTCCCGCCCGCTCGGCCCCAGGCGGGCACCGAGCATCGCGCCCCGCCGCTACCGCCGGGCGCCGCCGCCCCGGGGTCCCTCCGGCACCGCCGCCACGGGAAACTTGTAACAAGCGGCGCGGCAGCCGCGGCGCACATTGGCCCGACGGGGCGGGACAGGGCGGCACGGGGCGGGGACTCCGCTTAAAGGGTCACCGGCTCTTCCCGGCCGGTCAGCGTACCCTGAGTTTCCGATCCGGGCGGGCTGCGGTCGGGATGTAGTGGACTGGTCGCTGCCTGTGCGCTGCCGCATCCTGGCTTGCAACCCGCTCAGCCCAGGAGGGGAAAGGGATGCGCTGACCTGTCTGTCCTGACCTCCGATTCAGAGCACAGATCCACAGGGAGGGCTCGTGTGTTCTGTCTCGAGTCCCTTGAGCCACCCCGGGAGCTTGCATGGGGCCTGCGGCAGCAGGGAAGCTCGCCACAGCCTTTCCCCACAGAAACGCAGGCCAGGCCAGCACCAGCTCCTGCTGCACCAGCTATCCTCGGGCACAAGCAAGGTGCCCCATTCCCATGGCCAGTCCTCCAGCACCTCCCTGGCAAAACAGTCAGGAAAGTTACCAGGGGCTGACTGATAGGCTCCCAGCCACTTAGAACCCATGGGAAGCCGCCGACACGTTTGCCGGCAGTAACAACAAAGGGCTTTCACCCACTGCCAACTCCATGCCAGCGATAAACTCCCCGTGTCTAGGTGAAAGGTCCCTTTTGCCCATTACCAGTCCCTTGGGGCCAGGAGAGCCTTTTGTCCCATCCTTCCTTCTGGGACAAGCTAGGAAGCGTTACAGAGGTCTCTGCTTGTGTACAAATTCCAGAGGAGCACAGGCTGGTTAACGTATGGGTTCCCAGTTCTCAGCCAGCAGGCCTGTAACAAGATAAGGAAAGAGCACTCCTAAAGTGCTGACTGAGAGACAACATCTTCGCTGCAGGGGAAAGGGTCTCGGTTCAGCTCCAGTTAGCAAAGTATTTTTTCTTGAAGGAGTACAAAAAGCACAGAGTCTGAGCCAGAAAACAAAATTTCTGCTTTCCAGATAGTGCCTTCTTAGAAGAAGTCTGCAATAGAAAACTGTCTCAGCTGTTAAACCATACTTGCTCTGTGAGTTCTGCATTCACACCGTGGACTGCTCTTCATCTATTTTTCCCCCATTTCACACCAAATTGAAATCACAATCCAACCTTATGACTCTAAGCCACCACACATTGCTATAGATACTGCTGCTTTTCTTATTGCATGTATTAAAAAAACCAGGGAATAGTGCACATGAGCAGATTGCTACTCTGGCATGCTGCATCCAACAGGAGGGAGTAAAATGCCAATTGAAACCAGAAATCCTCCACAGAGATATGCAATAATATATTTAATGTTAGATAATAATTACTCCTGGTCCCTAACCAATAACCAAGGTATATCCCACAGTCCAACAGTTGAGACTCTCTTAAAATTTTTTCCTTTTTTTTTTTTTTCATATAAAGCAAAATTCCCCAAGCCATTATTCGTTCCTTATTTCAGCTCTGGAGACACTGGCTGTCCTCGTAATGGTCTGTAAGATATGACCCATAAACCACAGTCAGCTTAAACTAACATGTATGATTGCTTTCCCATTCAGAGTTCAAGCACTGGGACAGGCACATGCCAGGGCCCAGTTGTTTGTTTCAGATCAGATGAAGCTGAAAAAGCTCCCTGGAACAGAGAAGAGCAGAATCTGCCATCCCAGTTGTAACACATCACAGCCTCTACCTGAGCTCACCCCACCCCACTAAGGCACAGGACAGCAGTGGGGACGACAGCCTGGTGGAGGGTTCCTGCTAGGCCTCCTAACCTGCTGCAGGGCCAGGCCTTTTCAGGGCAAGCAGCAAAAACAAGTGCTGATAAGGCTTTTTAGGGGCACTTGTAATTTGAGAGAAACTAATACTACAAATCCTGCTTCTGCAACCTTTACCTACATGTGTTTCAGCAAATACCTGCAGAGCATCTGTTTCTTTCTTGCTTTATATTTCATATGACCAGAATAGCCAGAAACACCAACTTTGGGTACACCCAGTTCTATTGGAAATCTAGTTATAGATACCT
Organism: Coloeus monedula; assembly: GCF_965178545.1. Taxonomy (NCBI): domain Eukaryota; kingdom Metazoa; phylum Chordata; class Aves; order Passeriformes; family Corvidae; genus Coloeus; species Coloeus monedula. Next base: position 31,395,423 of record NC_138782.1, on the reverse strand, counting down.
TCTCCCAGTATTCTTTTTTTCTCAGACTGTGTATCCATGAGCATCTCTGTGTTCCAGCAGACTCAGGAGAAAATCACACTCTCCGGTTCCTCCCCAGCTAACCTTGCACCTCGCACTGGTGAAGTACCAGGACCTCTCTCTTGGACCACAACTGCAATGCCAGGAGCAACTGATTGACAGATCACAATCTCTGCATTGATCACAGCATCCAGCATCTCCTCTGAATGAGACATGGTGACACACTGCTGTAACCAGCAACAAGCAATTTAGCAGACCCCCCAGGGGACAAGAAACCCTCACAGAAAGCAGAGCTGCAACCTACTGCTGCAACCCTTGTGTTAGGTGATCTGTGCCCCGAGGATGAGGCTCAACATGCTAAATGGGTTCCCAGTAGATGACAAGTTACGCTGCTGCATCACATAGTGGAAAGAAGGCTTCCTGAGCAGCCTGGAGGTGTTGCTCCTCCACCTACATGTTGCACAACACTACCAAGTAACTTCTATCCAAAGATAGCAAAATATTTTCCAGGGGTAAGTAATAGTATTATTCCCAAGGAAAAACCCAAGTCAGAGGAAGGTTACTTGACTTTCTGAAGGTCACTGAGGAAAGCTGTGGAAGATCCAAGAATAGAAGTGGTACCTCCTGGCCCCTAGCTGTATGCTCCCAGACTGTAATCTAGCCTGTTACTAGATCACACTGCTGGAGCTATGCAAAATTCAGTGGTTTCTGTTCCCAAGCATCTCATGTGATCACTCTGCTCTGGTTTTGGTTCCTGTGGGTTTCTACCCCTGGAGTTTTGATCTGCCTACTGGGTTCAAGCCAAATCTCAAATCTAGTCCAAGTTTCCTCTGGTCACATGATAAAAGCATGAAAAATGCATCACACAACATTTAGGATAAGCCCACATGCCTGCTCCAGCATTTCTTGACGATCTCTTTAAATTCCTCGTGACCAGACCAGGAGCAGAAAGGAGGCAAGCAGCAAGTTTCCCCTGCAAGAACACATGGCATTGAGGTGACAGGGAGAGGGCAGGGGACTGTGAGCGGAGGCAGGATGCTGGTCACTTCCACGTGTTCCTGCCTGCTGCTGCCATGGGGAAGACATCCCTGGATGTCTGCTGTGCCACATCTTAACGTTCCCTTAGAGACATTCCTCTGTGGGAATCCTGACCAAGCAGTGCAATGGGAAGAAAGGCACTAGGGGTGAAGACAATGCAGTGAGGATTAGTTTAATGCACAGATTCCCTCTGGGCTGTGTTTCCTACTGTTCTCGGAGGACAAGCTAATGCCTTTTGCAGTTTATCCTGCCCAAGGTGTACCACTGACACTGCCAGGTGCAAGAACAGGAATGTGTGTGGGTGCAGAAAGCCTCATTAGGCAGGCCTGGCCAAGCCTTCTCAAAAGGAAAGAGATGTTTTTTTCACCCTTTGAAGTCGCCTGGGGATCTGCTCGCCCCTTCTTACACACTGAACTGCTCTTTGGTTTCCTTTTTCCACACACTGTGCCATAGCAGGCTTACACTGCATCCGTGCATACACTGGTCTGAACATCCCGAGGTTGGAGGGAAAAAAACAGCCAGGGAAGAGGTTCAAGTGCCATCTATTGGGGATCTCCCCTCATTACACCAAGGGAGACAAGGATGAGCTGGAAAAACCCCATCCATCCCCTCTTGCTTATGACCCTAACTGGGTGATGTCCAAGACAGACACTGGAGGTACTGCCAGTGCCAGGCAGGGAAGGCGCATCTCCCAAGGAAAATGCTAAAAGAGAATAGCAGGGCAGGAGCAGGCTGAAAGCTGAGCCTGGAGCTTGCTTGGAGGAAGGTGTGGACCCAAAGCCAGGCACATCATGGTGTCCCAGAGCAGGGCCATCCGCCAGCTGATTCAAACACAGTCCAATATATGTAGGTAAAAGCAGGAGAGAAGGAAAATCCACAAAAATAACGAGAATTGTTCCCAGAACAGTTTGACTGACAAAGCAGATAAAGGGCACTAAGCTCTGTCCCTGAGCCAGCCACCAATCACTTGTAGCATTCCTCCTCCCAGTGTGAACTGCTGAGCCTGCAGGCTCGTCCAGAAGGGATCATCTCTGACTCGGCCTCTGCACGATGTCTGCCCTAACACAGGCCAAACTAAGCTGTGTCCCCACCACACAAACCACAAACACCCCATGACCCTGCTGCAGGGGTGAAATTGCAGCATACACAAGGGCTCTCCAAGCTCTGACTATATCAGGAGTATGGGACAGGCAGCTGGGAAACATCCCACATCCCACACATGAAGGAGCCCTTCAGTAAGGCTATAAGCAACCAAAGGTGAGAACTGCCCACCATTACCTTAAAGGCTACAAACTGTCCCAGAACTGAGCCAGCTGCTGTCATGCAAACACTTTGGACATTCAGGGAGAATCAAGAAGGGCTGGTTAGAGGTGGCTGAGGGTAACAGCTATCTGTTCTCTTTTAGATACAGATCTTTTAAGCTAATCTGAGCAATGAACTACCTAGGATACATGTTTTGGCATATGCAGGTTTTGACTGCCATAAAAGAGGAAAAGAAGGAAAAGGAAATTGAAGAGATGCTATACAATGGAGAAACAATGACCATCCGATAACAGGCCACGTGACATACATTAGAAGAAGAGACAATCCTCTCAACAGCACTGCTGGGCAGCCCCATCTCTGTTATAATTCCCTTGCTGCCCATTCTCTCCCTGCAAATTGCTTGGGCCAATTGGAAAGTCAGCATGTGGCTGATACAACGAGAACCAGAGAGAGCAGGCCATTTACACGGTGCTTCTCCTGCTGGTACTGCAGACACTTGTTCCTCTGCAAGAGGGCCTGGAAGGGCCCCATGACACCCGCTCGGTAACAGGCTGCTGGGACAGCACTCACAGTTTAGCTTGGCCAGCCAGAAACTCCAGGGTAGCAGGGCAGCCTGGCTCCTCAGAAACACAGGCAAAGAGAAGTAATGATTTCTGCTTTGGATAGCTTCTTTCTAATCCCTGGAGAAGAGGAATTGTCTCATCTGACCTTCTTTCCTTCAAACACAGCCCCTGCAACTCACTCGCATCTCTTCCTTTTCAAACGCCTTCTCAATAACAGTCCTCAGCTGGAATCACAGAGTGCTTCTGAGCCCTGCCATGTAGCCAGGAGCACAGTCCAAAGATGAAAGAAACATCCAGTCTACCCCCACAGAAAGAGCCTACCAGCTCATCAGCTGCCTCAGACTTGAGGTCTTCAGGTCAAAGACAAGAAACCTCAAACTATAATGGTTAGAAGGGCAGCAACAGAGAGAAAGGTCCTAGGGTCCTGCAAAAATGGGAAACTTCTAAAGCAAAAGTGCTAGGAAACAAGCACACACAGTCTCTGAAGAGGAGGGGAGAAAATATTATTGTGGTTCCTGGTTTGATGGGGGGAAATTCCTTTCTGGAACTTCCTGTCTGCCCAGACAGCCTCTGGGCTTATCCCAAGTGTATAAATAAAACACAGCTTTCAACATCAGAGGGGTTTCCCAGTTCCTCTAGTTGGGCACCCCATCTAGATATGTATTTGTGAGCAGCTTCAGTGCTTCTAAGGGAAGTGAAAAAAGAGCCAGGTTAGTATCACCAGGGAAAGAAATTCTAGGAAGAATTTCCAGGACACGCATGTTTGAATTTGTTGCCTTAATGTGGGCACAAGGCACGGATGAGGAGTGCAACAGCCGAGCCACACCCATGCTGTACCTTGGCTGGCCCATCCTAGGCAGCTCTTGGCCACAGTACCCCGCTTCGAGCCTGGCCAGACCTTTCAGACTGCCATCAGATGAGCAGAAAACACCAGCCAGCACTGGTGATATTTCACAGAACTGTTAGGACTCCCATCTGCCTCCCTGCACCTCATCTCCAGCTGCTGCCAGGCCCCAGTTCATCACTGGGCAGGGAAGACAGTTTTAGGTCTGCTGAAGTCACTGTGTGAACCTGTGCTGCTGAGTGGCTCAGCACGGAGGGAAAGCTGGGAGAGGAGCAGGAGCACTGCCTGAGGCCTCTGTGGGAGTGACAGCACAGCAGAATCCTCAGAGAAAGGTTTGCAGGTAAAAGACATGGCCCTTAAAATAACTGTAGAACTGCAAATGACTGAGGACTTGTGGCCACAAACCAGCCATAAGCAAATGGAAGGGGTCCAAGCATTCAATAAAACTGCACTGTGAGGAACAGAAAAAGATAACTTGTCTTCACAAGCCTCTGCCTCAAAGGCTCAGATTGCTAGACTGGCCAAGGAGCAGCCTTAGAAGATTTTGACATGAGCATAAATCACAAGCACGCTATTTACTCCTTGCTTTCTAAACTCTGTGATTGCACATTGCACCTGTACCTCCTCCCCAACTCTTCTAGAGGCCAAGACCAAATGATGCAACCTTTATCAGTTTCCCACAGCTAGGGACAGTTATTTGCAAGCAATTCACCAGAAATTCCACTTGAAACAGCTCTCTAGGCTGTGTAAACAAGGATGAAAACAGCCTTGGGAGGGAGGAAATGAGATTTGGCATCAGAAACCATAAGCTCTGCATGCAGTCACGCTAGCACTACAAATGGTCAAAAAGGTGGGGGGGGAGGGGGTGGCAAGAAAAGATGGGCTAAGACAAAGGGCTGATAAAGAGTGGGGGGGGTGAGATGTTTTCATAGAGGCCTTATCATCCATCACTCCCTCATTTCTCTTTGTTTCCAAGCTCGTGAAAAGCATCTCCTGTCTCGGACCCGACTCCTTCAGTGCCTGCACTGCCGGCCGGCCGGCCCCAGGGGGCGCAGGAGACCGCGGCTTGGCGCTGTCCCGGCTCTCCCTGTCCGGCGGCTCTGCCGGGAACCGGGACGGCGGGATGCATGGATGCAGGGCTGCAGGGATGTAGGGCTGCCCCAGCTCTGCCGGAGGGTGTGTTCTCTCGGCTGGGCTAAGGGCACAACCGGCGTTACCACGGAGCAGCAACGAGCTGCTTTATATCGGCGAGCACACGCTCATGTAGGAAATGGCACTTTAGTAACCAAAGGTCTGGGTGTCTGACGCAGCCAGCCAGGTTGCTGCTCCCAGTCTGCACACGTATCCAGCCAGGTTGCTGATCCCAGGCTCTGCCAGCCCCCTTGGTGCAGAAGACCAGAGTGAAAGGATCAGGCCTGCCTCCGAATCCCACCCTAGGATGACCTCTCCTCATTCGAGTGTTTGAGAAGTGGACACCAGAGCCTTACACAAGTTACAGCCCCACACCAGGCTCCTAGCCCTCAAAGGCAAACCAAGTCACACACCTGACTCCACTCGGAGGAGACAATGCAGAGAAAAATTCTTCATCTCAGTTTCCACACCACAGCCAGCATTCCTAGAGGTATTGATGAGTCATTTTCTGGAGCCTGTTTTTGAAAAAACTCTCCTCATTCTTAGCCATATCTATTCAGATGTATTCTGGCTGCCCTCTAGATGGATAATGGGCCCAGATACACAGCACCAAATCCCCTGAATAAACCTGGTCACGCATCACAAAGCCACACATGTAGCAGGTGTGGGTGACTCCTTCTCTGGGAGGCATGTGTAGCAAATGGCAAAAAAAACAGGACAGACAGATTCAGTCCAAAGGATCAGATGTTCATCTCATCAGTTCCCAGCCCTCCTCTTTTCTCCCTCGTAAACCCAAAGGATGACTTCTGAAGAGCCAGACTAATTTGCTTATATATGGCAGACACTCATCATACCCACAGATAAATGGAATTTCAGTATACTTTTGCCCACTTCCTTGCTGCTCTCGTCACCATAGTGCACAGTACCAGAGCTGTCCCAACATGGCCTGTGGTTGGGATGATTGGATACTCAGGTCACATATTGCATAGTAGAGCAGCAGTCCCACAGATTGACTGGAGCCGCACAGATAAGAAGAGACACTCGTTATGTCAGTGTTCATCTCAGCCCTGGCCCGTGTGTCCTGACACTAATGTGGTGGCTGCATTGACAGAAATGAAACTCAAGTTGTGGTAAGAGTCAGGCTAAGTGGGTGAGAGCCAGAAGGAGTTAGGAGAAAGAGCTATGATTAGACCAGACAGATGGGTCAGGAGAAGTATGTGACTCGGAGCACTGCAATTAGCGTCCTGACCAAAGGAGTTTTGTTCCTGCGTTTCAGTGCAGGTTTGCTGCTGTCAGTCAGATACCTTTCTTTGCTCTTCTTCAGAGGACATAGAAAAGCTCAAGGCTCAAGTACATTCACGTACTAGAAACTCAAGAGCACCATTCCCAAGAGATGTAGTACCACAGGGATCAGTGTAACTGAATACACCCGCAGGGGTGTTCCTTTAAAAATGTAATCAGTCCCTCCATAATTTCATACAGCAATATTAATGTAATCTCAAAATCTCCAGGTTTTACCTGAAGACAAAGGAAGTTATTTTCTACAAAGTCTGATGAAAATTAGCCAGGCTTTGAAAAATTACTGGTTTGTATGGTTTCATTTTTATCTCCTATGTTTTATGTTACTTTCTCCTTAAAAATATAAAAAAAAGTGTTAATTAAACAGAGCTCACTATTGTTATATGCCACTGTCATGAAGACAGTGATAATAAAATTACATAATTACAACCCAATTTACTTTCCTCCAGATTTTTACTATTTAGGGAAAACACTATAAAGGGTCATGAACACCAGAAGGCAAGGCTTTTTAACTAAGGTGATAGAAGATTTAAAGGCTCAAGGCCCCTGTCCACAAAAAAACCCAAGGTTCCCTAAAATGGATCTTGGGAGAAATCAGCTACCTAAGTCCAGGCATGCAACCCTTAAAACCCTGCCTAATCCCCTGGGCTCATAGACTATGTCTATACCAGTAAATTAAACGTGCCCAGGACTGTTCTCTGGCACCAAGAGCCCTGGCACAGGATGGCTTGCACCAGTAACATTAAACTCTTTTATCCTTCAAGCAAGGCATTTGAATCCAAGTGGTTGTTGGGAACGGCCCCTGGCCCACAGTAACTCCCTCAGTCGTGCCTGGGAATTGTCTGGAAAAGTGTTAACTGGCACAGGCCAAAACCATGGCAAGAATAAATTAAATGGAATCAGCTATTAATTTCTAGACGACGGAGTTGTACTGCCCCAGATACAGATTTACTGATAAGACATAGCCCTAAAATCCTACTGTGTGGACATGCATAATTTATATATACTTATATCCTATCTATATAATACACATTTATGTAGAATATTTTGCATTCATACCGTATACTTACAAGTATCAAGTTTGGTCAGCATAGGAGGCATTTCTTGGCAAAAGTGTGGCAGATAGGTGTTTATGTTGCTGGTTGACCAGCTATCAGCAGTCCTTCCTTTCAAGTGTCTTCATTCCAAGTGTCCCTTCCAGTTAATGGGAATTTCTAGCTTCTCAGACACTGCAGTTTTATTCTGAATAATTGGAAACACTTGGAGGCAATTTTCACATCGTTTTTCACAACTGGACTGTCTATTTGTCCATGCTTAGAGGTGTTTGTCTAGAAATTGCCTTGGCTTTTTGAGGCTTCTGAGGTCGTGAATCTCTAAGATTCTCCTATCTTGTACATAATTTGGCAATTCCCAGTGTAAAGCCCAGGACTCTACAGTGACTGAGCACCTCATGTCCACCTTGACAGAGAAGAACCTGAACCACCAGCTCTACCTGCTCCTCATGGTAAACAACCCTGCAGCTCTTCAGAGCTGAAAGCCCTTGTTCTGTCCTGTCTGCCTGATGTCAGTCACGTGATGTCCCTTTCGCAGAGACAAACGGGACACACAGGCATGGTGGGATTGGCACAGCAATTGTGGGACCATTCCTGTTGCACATATAGGGCCTTGAGTGTGTCCCAAATTACAAAGCACACTTGACTATCCCCTGGCAGTAATAGCTGGTTTTCCCTAAAACTAGTCCAGCCAAGTCATGTGGAGGCATAGGGTATTTATTTACAGGCTTAGCTTTCAGACCACTCTACTTATCCATGAATAGGATGGCATCCTCTGTCCGTGCAGCGATTTTGCTTCAGCAGTGCCACATGAGCAGTTGCTGGTCTTGACTTTTACAGGAAAGAGTTTCAGCTACATAGTCAAAATCCCATGCTGTTAGAAAGGAAACATTTCATTCACATCAACTTGTCCATTAAATTTCATCATGTACTTGTTCATATAAAACTGTACACATCTTAGGTGCAGAGCAGAGCCTCTGAAGGGTTTGGACAATACTTGAGTTTAGGCTATGTTTCACTGTACCAGAGGTGTCTGAATCAGCATGAGCTAAAACCCGCTGCCTTAAGACCTGACTGCCCATGGTGTGCAATGCTGGGACACTCACCAAAGCCTGTTTATCGGTGCAGTGGATCTTTCATGCTGGTATGGCAGTCTGAGCTCGGAAAGTCTGCTCAGCAGGACCCTGGAGCTGACTTGCCAGGCCTACCAGCCATGCCAATGCCTTTAAACCAGCAGATATATAATGGATGTGTTACTATACCAGCAGATACATGGGGATGTATAGTGGACAGGCTGGGGAATAGCACCCTTCCAGCCGCAGTTGGTGGTTCTGAGGGACCCACAGAAGCAAAGCCCGGGCCTTGTCTCCAAGCTGCCCCACAGCTCGTGTGTGAGCAGGAGAGCAGATCCTCACAGCTGGAGACCTGAGTCAAAAGCCGGAGCAATATAGTCCGTGATTGATGCAGCTGAGTCAAAAGGAAATGACCCACAGTTAGCTATCCCTGCAGGAAGTGCTGCAGGGATGCAGTCACACGCAGGCCCGGCCCGGGCAGGGCGCTCTGTCAGAGCGGAGCCGTGCCCGCAGCCCCGGGCGCAGCGCGGCCGCGCCGCTACCGCCGCTACCGCCAGGGGGCAGCCGCGGCGCGCGCACCGCGCGGCCTGAGCCGCCTTCGGCCGCGCTGCCCTGGCCGGGAAGGACTGGGGCCGGGAAGGACTGGGGCCGGGAAGGACTGCGGCCGGGAAGGACTGGGGCCGGGAAGGACTGCGGCCGGGAAGGACTACGGCCGGGGCCCCCGTCGCCACAGCAGGGCGGTGCCACTGAGCCCACGGGGAGCGTGGCCTCGGCCGCCTCCTCCGCCCAACGCGCGGATCCAGCGCTCGGGTTTGTGGCTGCCTTCACACGCCCTGTTCTGAGCTTTCCTCATCCCGGCGCAATCCCTTCTGGTAACAGTTGGGACATTGAGGCCGATTGCAAGACTGCGTGTGCAAGTCCCTGCCAAGATTTTCCCATTGTCACAGCTCACTGAGTTCCTTCCCCTTCCTCCACCCACCAAATCCTGCTGGGTTACTGGAAAAGCTGCGTTCCAAATGTACCAGTGTCTTCAGGCCACCTATCGCATAAAGGGATTTTTCCAGGAAAGGCACATAACACAATCACAGTCATTGCCACTTGAAATTGCTTCTTTTCCACTCCTGAAACGGGGTGGTACACAAGTTACTAGAAAGACAATAAATAAATAAATAAATAAATAAATAAAGTTTGGTGGATCTGTGTTGTTCAAGCTCCAGGACACAGACGAGCTAGCCAGCCTACTCCATATAAAACCCACTCCAGTCACTAATTCTGTCACTTCATGGTGACCAGCCAGCAGGTGTGCAGATTGCCTAGAGAGTGTCTCCTCCTCCCCACAAACCTTAGGAAATTTGGGGGACGCACACAACAGGATGGGACATCACCAACCAAACAGAACAAAATAAAAGAACGCCACACGAATAAACAAAAAAAAAACACCCCCAAAAAATCTGGGGAGACAATATTCTCTAGGACTCAGAACAGTAAGAGTCAAAATTTCTGTATTACACAGTGAACTTTCATTTTCCAAATCCTTGGTCACATTTCTTAATCCCTCTGAGCCTCATAGTTTTCAATATAGCACCACCTTACCCACCTGTGCAGTGGCTGGTGCATTCTGATGAAGGTCATTATAAAGGCAGGCACTTTAATTACATGTTTAAAGCGACAATTGGATCTTTTTATGATCGTGACCTGAAGGAAAACCAGACTGCCTATTAACTAGAGGTGGAGAACACTCCATTAATGAAGGCATGGAAGGCAGGACTGTGAAGTTCTTGTTCTCTTTCTTAAGGACAGATTATTCTGTACTTTTGCATAAGCCAATTAGTTTTTAAATGCCTTGGCTTCCCAAACTGCAAAATGGAGGAAAACGCGTATTGCACAGAAGCAACATGAGATTTATTTATATAAATAACACTGGCAAGATTCTTAGAAGTTGACAGATAAAGCATGTCACATAAGAACAAAGTAAATAGGGCCAATAGCTCTATTGTGAAGTAAGTAGGAAATATCTTAGTCTTTATGATGATGAGAAATATAAGGAATGAACAGCCTTTTTACACTGTGCTTTTCACTCTCTTGCTGAGCATTCCCTGCTAGATAGAACTCAGAAGGACTCACATGTTTTTGTCATAGCACATCAGACATAACCCTACAGAGAACGAAATGCGAACAGAGAAACAACCAGAAGCTTTCTTGTACCATCAAAGACGTAGAAAAAGGGGCAAGAAAAGGTGGCAAACCACAGAGTTTGCCCAACAGAGAGGCCAAAACAGTGAAGAGAAGTATCAAAAGCAGCCACAGGCATCTGCGAGGAAAGTGAGTGGGAGGAAGACAATGCAATAATACAAAAATAAAGCCCCTAGCCCATTTGGGCATGTTCAGATTAAAGGGCAGGGGCAAGCCAGACTGACAACTGTCTTGGAGCTCTTCCCCAGGGAGCAAGGCATTGGGTGGTTTTTGTATACAACAAAAAAGCTTTAGGCATTTCTGTTCATGCCAGCTCCCTTTATTGAATTGGTGTCTTACCCCAGGATGGCTTTCCCCATCAGCCTTACCTGAACCCTTAAGGCAAGTGCTGCTTTTTCCCTGCCCACAACAGCACTGAGAGACAACATCCACCATACACACCTCTCCCCACCATTGCCTGCCCCACTAGACCTACCAAGACTTCTCTGTCTCTGGGCGTTCTGCAGACAAAAGTCACAGGGTTTAGTCACATTTTAGGTGGTCGCTCTACCCCACTGACCTAACACATGAGAACAATTAAGTGGTGCTGGCCAGCTGCACTGTATCCTCACGAAGGAGCTCACAAGGAGCCAGCTCTGTACACAGTACCTGTAGTTGTGCGAACTGGAAAGCAAATAGGAAATCTCCCTTCTGTCTGTAACTCCAGCAAAGGTACACACATAGCAATACCCTGACATGCTTTTTTAATGGCTTTTAAAACATTCCGTTCTTCCTCCACAATTCAGAATCCTCTGCATCCCTGTAGCACAGCATACACAATGCAGGTGGATTCAAAGCCCCTACCCCCATCTAAAACTTTTCTACAAGAAGTCATCCTCACAGCCCCAGTCATCGCCCCTAAGTAAATTCTGCTCCAGTTTCGGCATCTTCCATGCACTTCTGGAACCTCAGGACCCCTCCTTGTCTGAGAAGACCTCACAGTTTAAGAACAGGCCCTGTAGTTCCCCTTTTCTCCACTGTATTTGTGATCTATGGAGAACTGGACTAGTGGGAGCCCCTAGACTCCACACTTGAATGGTTGGGAGAAGTAGACCAACCCAGAAAACATGAGAAAACCCGATAGCACTTCAGGCTTTTTCATGCCTCCAGGTAGTTGGGGTGTGATCTTACCCCATCCTGCTTGAAGAATCTCCAACCAAACTGCCCACAGTTCTTTAATGAGATGCATGAGGCAGAAGGGACACAGCCTGGTTTCTCCCAGAAGCTTGGCTCACCAGGTTGATGGCAGAGTGCTTCTGGTGTAAAATGATGGGAAAAGCCTGATTATCAGAGCTGTTGTTTCTCCTGGCTCAAAGATTCACTAGGGAAAACTGGTCCCTTTGCTTTCCTAGATCTGAGGAGCTTGGTATGACTCCAGAGAGATAAAAGGTGCTGAAATGAGAGGGAGGGAAGGATCCTGCCATTAACAAAAGGCTGGTTGCAAGTCTGGGGAAGGAGTATACACCATCATTAAGATATCTATGTTCTCTCTGGGAAGCCTTTGACCTGGAGTAAGGATCTGAGTTCAATGTCATTCTTCAGGCAGTAATTAAGCAGAAGGCTAGAGGAAGCAATCTCTTCAATCTCTCTCTCCTGCTCCTGTCTCCATAGACATCTTGCACCATGAAACAAAAGTCTTTACCTGTGCACAGCCCTTATCTATTACCAAGTGTTGGGAAAGCTGTGACTTCAAGAACTGTTAAGAAAAGGTCATTGAACTGCTAAAATCTGACAGCATTTCCATCACATCCAAAGCACAGCAGCCAGTTTGCTCTCTGCGCCTCCTTCCCTAGCTACAATAAAGCGAGCAGCCCAGCAGTTAATGCTGGCAACTCGGAGTAATTGAATTTGCACAGGGCCCATTTCCAGCCCTGCTATTGTGCAAGTCTGGGAAAGGCACCATTTCTCCCTGTGCTCTCTCCCCCGCCCCCCCCCCCCGAGTGAAACAAAGCACCCATCAAGCAGCAGGCTTGCTTGTCTGAATGAATTAATACCTGTAGAACAACCTGAGTTCTACACAGGTCCGTCAAAGCCATTATCAGGACTGATGCTGGCTATCACCCCCTCGTTCAGAAAAAAAAAAAGGCACACAGAGGCTACATCAGGCAACTGCAGAATGACCCAGCCTCAGGGAGAAATTTGACATCATGCAGATACCTAACAGTAACATTTATCAGTCAGGACTTACATAGACTTGACTTGAACGAGGCAATCTGGAGTTTGTAGCCATCCCCTTAGCTCCAAAGGCCCGGAGCCTTAAAGGATTTAAGCATCTAAATATCATCAGTGGCCTGAAACCTAAATACCTTTGAAGAGCAGGGCCTCAGGATTAGCCTGCTAACCAGAAGAGTCTAACTTCATGCCACTGGGAATACCAGCCCTGATGTTTCACCTGATACTTGCAAAGAGGCAATTGAGGATTGAGAACCCACCTTGTTAATTAAAGCAGGGTAGTATCTTGCTTCTTAATAGGGAGATATAATCAATGTTAATCTTTTGGGCGTGCTACTAAATATCCAAAGGGGATGTTTGTTTTGCAATTTCCCTCTTCCTTAATGGCAGGCAATGGTAGGCTTTTCCCTGCCCTGCACAATTAGCCACCCTGCAAATCATAGCTATAAATATTTTGGCTTGTTTGATAGCTGTAGCATTTCAGCGTCTTTCACCTCGAGCTCTCCCTCAACCATTATCCATTGCTCCTTTGTGGCAGAGTTTTTGAGCTGATCTCCTCCTGTTAAGCTACACATGTGAGCTCTGTGTAGACTTTTCCTCATGCTCTGGATTCCAGGCTCATCCATACCACATACCTAAAGGAGTAGTAACAAAGAAGAGCAAGCTCCTGCCTTGAGCAACTCAGAGAAGATGCAAACCATTTGCCTGAACCATCAGAGCCTGCAAAGATGTCCATCTCTGACTGAAGAAGATGCACTGGATTGGGAGGCAGGGTAGACTGAAAAAGCAAATAAGGAAGGAAGGGGATAGGATGGGTAGTCAGGAGAAGGACAAGGGGAAACATGGCAGGGGAAGGCTGAAGCAAGAAAGGTAGTGGGGGAGAGGCAGGGTGTCTAGGAAGAAACAAGGTTTGAAATGAAGGAGTGGGATGACTGTCAGAGTGGGCATGGCTTAGAGTCAAACATGAAGTTTAGCTGAGGAGCCAATGTATATGGAAGAATGGAGATCATGTGGACAAAGGCAGTCGTGGATATGGATGGAAAATCAAGTTATTGATATACTTAGGTTCCTGCCAGCCAAGTCCCAGCTATGGAAGCAGTTTTGGAGTTGCTATACAGTGGCCTTAGCAAGGGCAAAAAAATTCATCTTCTTTTCACAATGGGGCTTGAGAAATCTCTGATATGGTGTCTGGAGAGGACATACCTAACATGTGACTGGAGAGGGTGAAATGTTGTAATGTGGAGACTTCTCCTACCCATAATGTTTGGCAGAGTTGAGGATAGTTTGTGAATAAACAGCAGCAGAAGGTGCCATTAGTATTTCTGGAGGAAGAAAGGTAGAAAGGATGTGCAGAGAATATGGATGGATTGAAGGAAAAGCAAAGCTGGTACTGTTGTTCCTGGCCTCTTGGGCAACCATGTGCAAGTGCCCTAGATGAAGCTGGCTTTGCTTCACGCTTTACAGCTAATGCCATTTTAATTTCTGACATGTCACTAATGGAAAAAGATTTAACATGTACTTATTCAATGTCACTAAAAATACTCCAGCAGTTGCAGAGTAAGGAGGATAGGGCTGATTGATGGGGGAGGGTGGAGAGGACCTGCACTTTTGTAAAGACTGAAACGTAATGCTAACAAGCAGGATTTGGAAAGACTCTCTCCAGCAACTGCTAAGTATCCTCTGCCATGAAAACCTGCTGTCAAGTGTCATGTCAAATCAGGGAGACTATAGGCAGAGACTGAGAGAGATCCTTTTCCTAAGAGCAGCCCAATGGATGGAAAGTAATTGTTCTGCTCCAGCATTGCCTGAACCTGTCAGGTTCTCACTAAAAACAAATACTCTTTCCCTGGTAATGAAGGAAAGGTTTAATCTTGTTTCACTCCAGGTGAGTATGTTCAGTGCAGTTGCAGTGAGTCCTTTTGCCACTGTTAGCACTCATGTTAGCCATGAGTGGTCTTCTGGCAGGTTTTAATCTACTTCACAAAGTCTGTAGGAAGTGTGGGGCAATAGGTCAGCTGAGAGAGCAGCTGGCTGCATCATTTTCTTCCCCCTTCTCCTACATGGTGCAGAGCAGGTCACTGGCTCCTGTCTTGTGCTTTTATCCCTTGTCCCTGCATGGGGAGGCATGGATCTGCAGTGAAGGGTGGCAGAGGGCCTTCTTGCCCCCAAGCTGGATGCAGCCTTGGTGTACAGACTGTGCAGGCTGTACAGCTCTGCCCCTACTTCCACACTGTGTGACCTGGAAGGTAGGCAATACACCACAGCTCCCTGCCCTCCCTTGGTAAACCTGCCCTGCCTCCTGCCAGAATAACAGAGGGGATTTAACGCTTCCTGGGCCAGGGCTGACCATGATGTCCTGACTCCTCCAAGCCAAATGGGCTTTTGCTCAGTGAATCACAAAACAATAGGAGGCTTTTTCGCTCACAGTATGCAGCTCTGTCCCTATGCTTGCTAGAGATGGGCTCACACAAAATGTTAAGATTCAAGCCTCCATGAGCACCAAGGGAATTCAGATCCAGATTAGATAGTGCTTGGATGCTTTGGTGATTGGCACCTTGGAAATTACATAGATAGACAGAGCACAGTGGAAATAGATGGGACTTTGCAGCTTTGGCTCTTCTTTGCTAGTTATAATTATTTAAGATGATGTTTCACATCACATTCAAGCTCCTGTGCAGATAGCAGCGGCAGAGAACAAGAGATCTCTGCCACCTAGGAGAGGATTATGTGGATATGACAATGTTCAAACCCACTGGGCTCTGCCACGCTGCATTATTTAAGCCCAGTAACCAAATTTAGTAACCAGCCCCTGAGGCGCTGAGAGAAAAACACAGCTTCCAGAGCTCCTTCTCTGCAGTCCTGTTGGCTTCCTCCCTTAAAGGAGCCACCAGCTTTTCTCTTCCTCCCTCAGCCCCACCAGCCAGGCCTGACTTCCCACATTGTTCCCACCAAGGGGAGCAATGGAGTCCCTTGCACAGGTGTAACACATGACCCAGGTACAAGCTGTCACACACAGTGTGAAGCCTTGGGAGCCCAGTGCAGAAGTACCTGCATGGGGAAAATGAGCCATCCCAGCTCCAGGGCTTCGGGATGCAGGGCACAGAGGTTTCATCTGTGCAGTGAGGTGTGAGCTCAGGTATAGACAGGACAACCCTATAGTCAATGCACAGCCTGTCTGGACCACTGGCTGCTTCCCAGCTGTAGTTCTGTATTAGATATCTATGTATACTTGGGCTCCTAGTGCTCCCCACTCTGCCCAGAACTGGCTCTCACCTTTTCGGGAGCTTTGCAGTTCCATCTAAATCTGTGCCTAAACATGCCTGCTGGTAAAATGTATGGACAGAAGCAATTCTGGACATACAAACAGGCTCAGACTTGTGCTTGGGTGAAGATCTCTCCTTGCCTCCCTTGCCTACCAAGTGCTGCAGATGACAGGAAGAGGTGAGCACAGCTCTAACTCTCACCAGCTCCGGCCTCCCTTCAACAGCAGAGCTTTGTCACTGCTCCATAATGTCACAATGCCAAACAATGGCACTTGTTAACCAATTTTCAAAAGGAATAAAGCCAAGGGAGACTGGGAGGCTTGGGCAGACTCTCTGCCAGCAGCTCAGACTGTAGGTCATCTGTCTTGTGTTCAGTGAGCAGGTGCTCTGCCACAGCAGGCCCTCGACTGCCCAATTAGATAGGAGTGCCCCAGACCATGTAAGTGGCCAAGATCTCTGGAGCAATCTAGGGGAAGGAGAGGTTGAACAGAGTAAATATTTAGCAGTGCTGTGTCAAATGCAAACACATGTCTACTGTGGTGTTTATCATCACAGGGCCCTGATCTCGTATGTACACTTGAGGCAACGCAGCTTAACTCCCCACTGATTCTGGCAGAGCTGGCTTGAGATACGCAGAATTTACCTTGGCATGTGAAGAGGTCATTTCAGTAAAACCCAAGCTCAGCCTCCGGGAATCATGAAATAGTGTTGAGACCTGCTGGTACTGTAGGTGACTCCCGCCACCGTGGCTATTAACTGCAAGGCGTATCCTCTCCACCGCAGCAATCGGACGCCACTGCCTCTTAAAACTGTCTGCTGTCTCTTAGATCCCTCCCTGGCCTTCTGCCCAGAGCCCCAGAGGCAGAGTCAGAGACTGGTGTTTACAAACAGTCTTTTAAACCATGTGCAGAATGAGAAAAAGGAGCAAGCCCAGCTGAATGGCCCTGGGAGGAGCAGATCTCATCAGAGCTCGCACAGAATGTCTTCCTGAGCCACTTTTCTTGACCTAGATGAGCTCTGAGCTGCAAGGACAGGGAACAATGGCAGTAGTAAGGGGGCTCTCCAGGCAGTCGGGGCTCCTGCCAGGTCCATCTCCCATGAGCTGGGCCTCTCTGGTTGCAACCATGCCAGGGAGCATACAGCAGTGCTGATCATAAAGACCAGCTCTGCAAGGAAAGAAAGATTTTGGGGTTGTATGGATGGTATCAGCTAGTCCCCAGGGCATGGAATCTCTGCCATTTTGTGCCATTCCCAGACGCCAAACTGTGGGTATTCAGGATTGTTTGGGCTTTTTAATTTCTGCGTTGTTGTTGTTGTTTATGCAATTCTCAGCCTGACCAAACTTGAAAATGAGTTATTTATCACATACCTCGAATGCCGTGACACATATGGCCTATTGCACCAGTGCCCCTAAACTGCCCCTACACCACAGCCATTTTATCTGTAAACCACAAGCTCTTTCCCGGTATTCCTATTGTTCAAGTGACCACCAGAGCCTATACCAGCATTGACCTCTGGTGGATGGTCCCGGCAAGCAGGCAACACCCAGTATAAACTGGATTTTTCTCCCTCTGTGAGCCACTGTGCCCAGTCAGCTCTTCCCTCCACCACACAGACCCCCAACAAGATGCTGTGAGTCTGTGCCAGCAAGGATACTGGCTGTCATGTGGACATCAGTCCTTGGAGAGCTGTCCTAATCCAGCACAGGACACCAGACTCCTGTCAGCTGCTGGCTGGCTCCTGCTGCGCAGTGCTGGATGTGACACCTAAGAGCAGGGTCATTTTCTGTAATGACAATTTATTCTAGTCCTTTTTGAGGTCCTTTTTCTCCCCCTCTTGAGGGGGAAACTTTCCAGTGTTGCTGTTGTGGGAGAAGTTATTCTGCCAGAACTTTAAAACAGTTGCCCATGGGCACATAGTATGCTGGAAAAACAGTCATTTAATTCTGGTGTGATCACTTCAATTCTCGAGCCTGGCTTTTTCCCTCCCTCCCATCCACTGGAAATTAGCTTGCTCGATTCAGTTGCGAGCTCTTTGCAGGCAAGGATGAGAGGGCCACAGTGTGGCCTGCAATAGGACAGCTGCACGGTGCTCCTTGCTGCTTCAAACCAGCGGCAAAGTGTGCAAAGCCGGTGTGCGGCCTGCTCTTGGGAAGGGATGTGACTGCCCAGCCTTTTCTGCAGACCCACATAGAAACCCACCCGTGAAAATAAAAATAACAGTTCTGGTGAGAGCACAACAAAGACTTTCAGCGGCTGTGACTAACATTAAACCACTTGGCAAAGGGCTTCTCACTCTCACTCTCCGCCTTTCCTACTCTCCGGGAACCTCAGAAAGGGCATAACTGGAATCCCTGTCTGGGAAAGGGGAGGACAAAGAACATGTAGATGCCCAGCCTGAGATTTCCTACAGCTATTGCTTATACCACGCAGATAAGAGCCACGTGCAGCAGCTCCAAAAGCAACTCACAGGAAGGGAAAGGCGTGAGATTGTTTGTGTGAAATGTATACATCAGGACTGGCTGAAGGCAGCCCAGACCTCTATTTCCGTGGAAGTAGAAGCAAGGCCTGGGGTTTTGCCAGCAGCCTGCTGCCACCCTGCCTGCTCTTATACTAGCAGGATTCATCTGCAGCAGCAAACATCCAGTCAGAAGAGATTTTCAGGATGGGTTGCTCGGCAGGGAGGGAAGGGGCGAGTGGGTATAGAAGAGGATAAACCTGTAATGTTCCTTAATTGCGGTACAGAAACAGCCTCAGATTTCCTCCTAGGGCTCAAACTTACCTCGGCAGAGCTCTTATCAGTGCTCAGCCACACTCACACACAGGGGAAGAGCCACCACTGCCTGGTGCACCAGGCCCTTCCTGGGACTGCAGGCTCCATTCTTTCTCTGCCCTAGACTGACACAGTTACAGCCTTCCTCAGGGCTGAGGCGGTGGCAGCTGAAAGCCACAGCAAGACATGTGGATGCAGACAGACTGAAGTTGTGCTCTGGCACAGGCCGGATGAGGTGGTTGCTGGTGGGGGAAACTACTTGGGGGTTAGAAATCTGCTGATGGCCTTTACACAGAAGCAGGCTTGGGAGAGAAAACCCTTGTTGAGTAGTTGAGCTCTGTCCTGTCTCCTCTATGCCACAAAGCACGTGCCACTGGTGTACGACCCTTCTCATTAGATGGCTACACTGGCTGTGGCCCATCATTAGCTGCTTCCCAGCTGGGTGTCCTTTCTACAACACTAAACTCCCTGAGAAGGATGGAGCAGGGGAATAGCACTCTTAAAGCAGTCTGTCCTGTAAACCATGACCTCAATATTGTTTGCACTGAAATCCAAAAGCAGGAAGAAGATCACCCTCTTCCTATGTTTTGTGGGCAGTCAATAACTAACCTCTGGGACCCGGCTGCTTACAAGAGGGAAGATTTCTGAAAGACAGCATTAAAGAGGACGTGGGTGCAGGGGGAGGAGGAAGGCGGGGAGGGGGAGAGGAGGGATACGTATGTCACAGCTTACCTCAGAGCCAGAATTAGAAGCTGGGTAAAAAAAATAAAATCACAGCAGGAAATAATGTGTGGCTTAAAATAGCAACATCAAATGGGAGCGAGAATGGGGAGTGGGTGGCATTTGAGGTTGCTGCTCTGTTCCTCCCTCAATGGCAGGGTGATTAATATGTCTACGCTACTTGTATTTATATAACAAAGGGCACTAAAGGCCAAAGCTGCATTTTCACCAACACTGCAGGGGAGTCTGAATCTTTTCTTCCCCCCATAGTATTAAATGGGAGGATCTGCACTTGTGCTTCCTGCCTCAGAAACCAAAAAAACAATCTTAAAAAAAAATCTGTGCTTCAGCACTGCACACACAGTTACATTTCCACAGCTTGGCATGGTGTCACAGAGACCTTTAAGGCTTTGAAAGCATTCCTGCTGTCTTTCATGGCTCCCCACAGAAAAAGCCTGTTCCCAGAGAACACCTGTAAATGTGTTTGGGTTGTCTCTGGCTGGAGGCTGCGCTGTAATAGCAGGCAAGGTACCACTACATGTTACTACACATTTTCATGCTTGTTCTCTGTATTTGCAGTGAATCATAGATCTCTGAGATGGGTGATGCAGTCCATTTCCTTGCCAGCATAGGATTGTTCCCAGCCATGTACTTAAAACCCTCACGTTTCTCTTGGGAGACAGTGATTCAGACTGATCACTCTTTTCTCTTCATGCTTTGTATCCTGAGAACTGCATTAAAGACTTGAAAGCACTCATGTGTTTTGATAAGAAAGGGATGTTGTTCTTGGGTGCATCAAGAACTGTTTAACCCACCACATCACTGTTCACTGATGAGTGGCTGCCAAATGTATAACACTTGTTTTTTAGACTCCTCTGGACTAATAAGCAGAGCAGGCCTGCACTTAACTTGCAGTGAAAAGTAGAAAAGCATCCCAAGGCGCGCAGGAGGCTTGTGTCTCAGGTGGCCACACTCAGCACCTCCCACTCATCTGAAAGGCCATGTGCTGCCAGAGTTCCCCCTTCTCAGTGTCTGGTCCCGTCAGAGAGCAAAGGCAAGAGCAAAGACCTTCCTTCATCTCCACACACACATAAGCCTCCCCCTGCTCCAGTCACTACAATCAAAATGCCTGTTTTCAAGTATCTGTACATGCAAACAGACCAAGTTTGTAGTGTGATAAAAACCTGCTGCACAGGCCTGATCCTGATATTCCCTGACATCAGCAAATATCTTTGACATAAGCTGGGCCATGCTGCTGTCAGAGGAAGGAGAATCTGGCCCAGATCTAATGCAAATCTTCCCACAGGCAAGCAGAGCAGCACGATTTGTTTAAACATGGCATGCTGGTGGCTGCAGACAGAGACCACTCCCAGCAACTCCATCAACATGCATAATATCCTGCTAGTTAAATCCAGCCATGGTAAATATCTCCAACATGTTAACCCTCCAAGCAAATATAGTACCTGTATGGAAGAAATTCCTCAGAATGTTTCCTGTCTGGAGCTGAAGCTTGCCAGGGACTGAATTTCCTGTGAGGCTACAGTTGGGAATGCAAAGCAAAGAAGCTAAGAAGAAAATGAGATGATACATATTTGGACCTGCTTTATACAGATCCTCCTAAGCAAGCACATTTCCCCCTCCAACCCCCCCCCCCCCAACTTATATAAAAATTAAGCACTTTGATTTTCAAATATTGGCCAGGTTATTTTTCATTAGGCATTCTTATTTTTACCCCACTGCCTCCCTCTCTACCCAGTTTTTTCCAGCTGCAATTCTGTGACTTACACATCCTGAAAATTAAAGAGGTTGTTTTTGCCAATAGCAAAGTGCTATGCATCCTTTCAACCATCTGGAAATGGATTTTTTATTCTTCCACTCTCCCAGCCACACATGCACGTGCGCACACACAACTGAGTCTTTGTCTCTTGGAATCATTTCCCGCACCAAAGTTGATGGCCATGAAAAGAATTCAATAAAAAGTTCCACAGGCATTAAGAGGCCGAGACTGAATAAACAGGGTGACTTCCTGGGCACTTGTTCTCATCCAAACTGCCACCTCGTGAGGAAGTGATGAATGCAATGGAGCATATGGCTCAGTTGTTAGAGATTAAGAGAGGTAGTTTAAGGCTCTTGTGGTTTTGTCCTGGTTCTGCTACAAACCTCCTTTGTCACTAAGAGCAAGTTGCCTACCTGCTTGGTGCCTCAGCCCCCCCAGCTGAAAATAGGGATACACTTTCTAACTCTGTGTGATGATCAATGCATTCGTGTTTGTAACGTGGGCTGATCTCCAGAGTTGAAAGAAGTAATCTAAAGTGAAAATTGCCATGATAACTCTGTGCTGAGCCTAATAGAGTCAAGCAGGACACTTTGGGAGCCAGAGACTAGACTTGATCATCCCTTGCCCAGAGGCAAATGTTAAGTGAGCTATGTCACTGTGCTATCCAGATGACTGCAGGTCTGCAGGAGGAAGCAAAGAAGAGCCAGAGCCACACTGACTGGTACAAACATGCTTATAGTGTCCAGCTGAGAATGAGTAACAGCTGCTTGCTCATCATCCTGATTTCTGTCACTACTAGTGTTTCTGAATGCTGAAGTGTCCCAATGCTGTGACTCAGGGCTGTGAGTCATGGGCTGTATGTCTCCACTGCATGGAATCACTCACTTGCTCTCTGATGAGATTGCAGAAATCACAGATCATCTTGGGTCTCTTACAGTGGTAAGTCTTAAAAATATAGACAGATATTTACAAACACATCCAGAACAAAGTCATTCTGTCTCAAATACTGTCTTCTGGGGATTTGTAGTAAAGCTCAATTTCATACAGATCCCACCCAATAAATCTAGGAAAAGTATAAGTCTTCTTTCTTTCTGTGGACATTTAATTCCTATATCCCCAAAGCTCTAGCAAATCTGGGCTAAACAGGATGCAGTACAGGTAGTACTCAACCTTTTGCTTCCCCTGCTTTTGTCAGTCACGTTTTTAGACCTGAAATGTTGACATTGTGACAACACAATGCTTTTTGGCATTGTACCTGCCTGTCCAGGCTCTTCAGCATTCCTGGTAAGGGAGCTTTGATCTAATGACATTCTCCTAACTTCAGTGCTAGGCACTAGTTCAATGCAGGGCTGCAGTGGGGGGCCTCTCAGTTGGCTGTGAGCAACTCTGTGAGTTGGCTGTCAAGACCTCAGAGAAGACACCAGAAACTCACAAGGTATCATCAGATCTGTGTTGACCACATACAGCGCAGTGGACAACTGTCTCATCTACAGACTGCAACAGCAAGCAGCTGCACGTTCAGGAGCTCACTCCAGTTTCTATAAGTTCTCTGTTGATACAGGTGCAGCTGAAATGGCCACCACTTCCTCTTGACATGAGAGAGCAGGGGCTCACCTCAGCACTGACCTCACCGCCTGGGAACTTCCTGCGCTGTCCACCCGTACAGCACCTAATCAGTGAAGCAGAGTCCCCACACTGACAAGAGTGGGATTGCTGATACTCCTCTAGTGGCAGCACAGTGTTGGCAAAAGAGTGTTTCTGTTGGCATATGCCTCTTCCCAGAATTGATTAAGTCATGCCTGTTTTTGCAAAAATCTCTGCAGCAAGGTGTTTTACTGGTGTAAAGATGTGTAAAGAATCGCTCTGTCTGCTCACAGCCAGTCTGAATCCTTCCCATGAAAGTATGTAAAAGACCGTGTTGGCAATCTCCCCAGGTGGGCTTCTGTGTGCTGGGACAGGGTGAGTGCACTTACATGTCTGAACTAATGCAGACAACCACCGAGACCCATACTAGGAAAGCAAACACAATGCTCTGAGCACAGGGACTCCCAAGTGATAGGAAGTGACTTCAGCACACCAATTCCTCTATTCCCGTAACTCTCTGTGGGTTTGCCAACAATCCTTATCGTCCTTGCTGAGAAAGGAGAGCTTTGCTAACTGATTACATCCTCGTTTCCTTACTGTGGTCAGTTGCTGCATGCCAGAAACAGCTGGTACAATTGATAGATAAGCACACATCTCGATGGATCTGTCTGCTCTAACCACGTCCATCCCTGCGGCTACAAGACAGGCAGTTCTAAAAAGGAGTGAAACAACACAGAGCAGTTTTGTTACCAGTACTAGTACTCTGGAAACACTAATGCAGGGCATGCCGACTTTTCCCGTATTTCCTACAAAATACTGCAGGTCTCCATGAAGAAAGCCAGGATGGTCCCAACCCTCCCTGTCAGTCCCCCAAGACAGTACATCCCACAGCCCACCAACCTCTGCAGATATGGCAGTTCAACTGCTGGACCAAAAAGATGCAGGCCTCAAGACCCTGAGTTATCAGGACCTCTAAGCAAGGCTCCATGCCCTGCGCTGACATGGGGTTGGGTCTAACAATAGCACCTGAGACTAGCCAAGAAATGTGCAAGAAATGTGGGCTCTTTGAGGACGAGCATGAATGCATTTGGAATTTTACCCCATTTTGATTAAAGCTCTCTGCACCTTGAGTTCAGCATTTTTGGATGGACTGAAGGCATTCTTCAAATGCAACAGCACAGTTAAGTAATAAAATGCCTCAGGATCACCTCTACTCCAAGCACATTGCCCTCTTTTAAGCAGCACACCATGACAAAAGTCATCTCAGGCCAAATTTCTCTTCAGTTTGAGTCACAGGAGTGTCATCAGAGATTGAGTTAGCTCAGTTTTTTAAGTGAGTACAAGATGTCCAATTTTATTTTGGTTTTTGTCTTTTTTTTTTTTTTCTGTTCTAGTTCCTGGAATCTGGTTTGTAGAAATGGCCATTCCCTTGCTGTGAGCTCACACTTTGAGGTGGGCAGGAGTGTTCAAATAGCATCTTCTTTGACCTTTCTGGTACTGAGATGCTCGTTGCTGCCTTTTTTGTAAGTTTCTGAGAAGCTCCCACAAGCGTCTGCCCCCCCCCGCCCCCCCCCCCCCCCCCCCAATCTCCTGAACTGCATCTGCAGCATCCAACAACAGTCCCTCTGGAGGGCAGCGTGGCTCTCGCAGTGACGACACCACACTCCTAATTTGTTCCAGCCTGTTTCACACTGACATTTTAGCACTGACGTCATCAGCTGCTGAAATTTCATTGCTGCTGCTAAGAATAACAGCCCTCCTCATCCCCCACCTTACACCAAATAATTATTTTAATACTGTAGGGACCTGGGCTTATCTTTTCTGACACAAATCAGGTTCTGGTGGTTGGAAGAAGCAGTAAGAGCAAAGCATTGCAGATGCTTTTATGTTCTGTCAGCCTAGGACAGAAAAAAAACCCCAACACAAAGATAAAAAGTGTATTGCTAAGCTGTAAGAGTGCTATAAAAAATGAGCAGGAAAAGTTCAGACTAATTTGTTTTAAAGCTTCTTTGTCAGAAAGTCCCAGGCATTGTGAATTGCCTAACTAGCCTAGGCTACAGTCTGCCCCAGAAGTCCCTTACAATGGCCTTCCAAATTCTCCAAGGCTTTGTACCTTGAATATGTGCTTATACTGGTGCAGCGTGGGCATAAAGTTCTGCCAAATCACAATATCCCATTGACTCTGGGGTCTGGACCAAATCCTGTCGATTTCTGTGGGAGGATTTCTATTAACTTGAATGGGCATTGAATCAAACCTAAATTGGCAGTGCTCTGCACCCATTTGGCACAGTGTAGTTCTCTGCATAAGGTAGAGAATCAGGTCCAAAGACACTGAGAAATGCTTTAATTAGGAGCATTATTGAGGAGAGCAAGCTTTTCTATCATTAAGCCGATAAACTGAATTTGTTCTATAACTTTTAATAGCAAAGGGTCAGATTTTCAAAGACACTTGATCTAAAGATGACGCCGAATGCTTACAGGATTTCCAAGAAATGTTATAAGGCAAATCAGATGCTGAGAAGCATCAACAGGTCTCTTCACTTATTTACACGCTTTCAGAAATCCTAGGAGCTACCAATTGGTCTTTCTTGTAGGCTTATAAATCTAATCAGAAGTTACGAGATGACCATTACCTGCAGCCAGCAGCCAGGTCTATTCACCAGTTCCTGGTCAGGCCTGGGCCCTCACAGGCACAGGGAGCAGCAGCTGCAGTAACTGCACCAAGTATTGCCTATAGGTACCTGCCCCCAATGCTCCCCCATTCCTCACAGAAGGAGAATGGCACCTCTGTCAGGCACAGCAAGTCATCCACAGTGCCTTCTGGGCAGAGGTGACAAAGGCCACTAAAAACCAGACACACAGAGGTCCTGGAAATGCTATTTTCAGCCTCTGCTGGGAAAGTCAGTGGCTAGCATAGCTTCCGCTCCAGAAGCAGACCTGAAGCTAGACAGACCAGCATCCGGTCAAGGAGAAAACTCTCACAACTGCTTTGTTACTGCTTCCCCATCAGCTCCAAGGTCCACATCATTTCCTATGTTGCTGCTGACCCTCTCAGGCACCTTCCTCTACTGCTTGATCTTTAGCAACTGCTGCCCTCATTATCTCCGCATCTCCCTTCACTGCAGAATAAGGGAAGTTTTAGGAGCTGGCATTTCTGGTGGATCCTTTGGTTCCTCGGCTGGACTTATTTTGTCTGGATACTATTTTTAATTTGGACTTCAGTGCTTGGCATACTTTTTCTGGAAAGTACAGGCAGATTTATCATAAGCCATGAGAGACAGACATCCCTGCTTAAAAATACTGGAGGCTGCAAGAGAGAGAAGATGAAAGCAGCACTATCACACTAAGAAGCCTTCCCATGAAGTGTTGCAGGGAAAGAGATCCAGAAAAGGTTGATGCTAGAGAGGAAAGCAAAGAGAAAGTGAAAGTGTCGTCAAGCCGAGCCTTGAACGCGAAGCACAGAAGCTAGGAATGTCTGCTCCGACCCCTGGCAGCCATTCTCGTTCAGCCTGAATCGGTCAGCAGGGTCACATGCCGATGGGCTGACAGGAGCATATCTCTGAGCTGGCGTGCCTCTTCCGGCAGACGTCAGGATGGACTTGGCTGGAAGCCTGCGGGGTAGTTCGGACACCTGATTTCCTCAACCCCCGTGCTAACCTCTTCCTCTCTTCCTCCTCATGACTAATTTCCCTCCACCTCCTCCTATGCACACCCCGAGATCCTCACTCCGTGCATTTTTATGCACAAAAGACACTTGTTAAATTACACCACCTGCTACTGGGATAAGTATCAGGTAAAGAGATAGGAATGTACTGAGGAATGCGACTCCTACAAACCAAGGAAACAAAGAAAAATTTCTGCCCTGCATTGGCAGGCACAGAAGCAGCTCTCAAACCATCTCCTTCTGATAAGAGCCCTGCTTCTAGGTTGGGGTGCTCTTAAAAAAAACCATTTAAGTTGCTAAAGAAGTTGCTCACTACAAACAGTAAGGCCTCAGATATGCTCATGTCTGTCTGGGGAGTCAGCAGGCCAGGTCATACCTGAGCTGGTTCAGCTCCAAGAGGGTAAGCCATGACTTGAAGCCATGCACTGAAAGCAAAGCTGTGCCCAGCAGCATTCCTGGGTGTGAGTGGGAACGGTGCTGCCCCACCATATACTTTTTGCTTTCTTTTGCTGACATCTACAAAACTGCTCCCAGCTTCGGGCTGTGGCTCTGGTTCTGTTCTGTACCACTTTTACTGTGATACTGCTCCACTGAGTACCAATTTTGAGTCTAAGCTTCCCCAGGGCGAGCAAGAGGGGGAATGGGCCTAGGGGTTTTTTTGTTGCTTACACCAAAAAGAATTATCTAATTAAAAATCACTGGAAACCACATGCATTTGCAGAAATGGCTCTGCTTCAGAGGAATCTCTCGAGGCAAATAAGTGAGTAATTCTTCAAGGGTTTATGAAAATAGCCTCTATAGTTACACTCACTGGGATAAAATTACAAGTGTTTTCAATCCTCATACTTCGGGGCATAAGTTGATCCTCAGCTGGGGGCCAGGGAGGAATTTCCTCCCAGAGGATATTATTGTTCTGAGATGTATCTCATGGGAGATTCACATCCTCCAAAGTATCTGGCATTAGCCACTGGAGGTAAAAAAAGGAAAAAAAAAAAAAAAAGAAAAGAAAAGAAAAAAAAAAAGGTACTGCTCAAACCGAGCCCGTGCCCTGGTCTCCTCGCATCACACCTCGGGGCCCGGGCCGCCCCCGCTGTTGCACAAGCTGCCCCGTCCGATGTTGTAAGGGTCCCGGAGCTCCGGGAAGGGCGCGGAGCGGCCCCGCTCCTTCTGGGAAGCGCCGTGACTCAGCCGCCGTCCCGGGCCCTTCCCGGAGCGCCTGGCGCCCCGCCCCTCCCTCGGGAACAGCCAATCAGCGCCCTTGTATTTGCATGAGCGCCCGGGTGTCTCTGGGATAGCGGCGGGGCCTCGCCAGCCGCCCCCTCCCTCGTCCCGCCGCCGCCGCGCTCTCTGCTCCCTGCGGGATGTTTCCGCGCTGGGAAAGGGCGGAGGGCGCGCTCTTGGAGGAAAGCACTGCTCACCCTTACCAAGGGGCAAAGTACCTAGGGGAATTCATATATGCTGTTAAGTGGCTGTAGGAAGTTGCCCGGATGACCCTCAGTGGTCTGGGGTGCAGGCTTCAAACCTGTAGCTGTCTAGCGACAGAGTGGTTCAATTCCACCTTTCGGGCGGGGCGCTGGGAGTGGAGCTCCTGGTGTGCTGACACCTTTTGTCCCGGGAGACGGCCGGCAACGCCAAGACCGACCATCCCCAAGGGCAAAAGGCAGCGCCCGCCACGCCATCCCCAAGTGCCGCTACTTTACTCTTCTTCCACCTTATTCCCACTGCACTCGAATGCTGAAATGGCAGTGTGCCAAGCACAGCCGAAGGACAGTTCAGGTTTTAATTGGATTTTTCTGCTAAGCAGATCTTTGTTAAACTGTGTCACATGTCCTACAAGAACAGAAAAGAAGTAAATAACAGAAGTCATTCTCTAGATCTGCTCCATATTGACGATAACCCATCTCCCACCCACGCTGCAACAAAGATGCTTCACTTCAGCAGTAAGCACGGGTGCTAATAATGTCACCCAGCCCCACGAAAAATAAAGGTTACCATCAAGCTAAAAAACATATTCTGCAAGCAGAAGGCATTTATTTTGTGATATCCTGATACGACAACTCTCCAGTCAGTGATTTGTGGAGCCCCTAGTTAGGACAACACCCTGACCACCCCCACCACAGGAGACAGCGAGTGTTGGAAGGACATTTTCACATTATCTCCTGGCCCCACAAGTAAGAAGGGTGATTCTGCCTGGTGAATTACAGAATACTGACTGAATTATCAGATCTCCCGTGTTCCTGGTTGCTTTTTGAGGGGTGCAGTGCCATCCAGAGTTAGGTAGGTAAGCACCCCTGAGGATCTAAGCCAGAATGACTGTGCTTCCTTTACATGGAATGAGTCACTCCATCTGAAGACCCAGGAGAAGGGATGGGCACTGGGAGCCCTGAGACTGTTCCTGATGGCTGCTACTTCTGCAACCCCTGAGCTGGTTGGAGAGGAGCAGCCTTGACACTAGCAAGGCATGTTGCTCCAGGAATACACTGTCCCATTACGGGAAATCTAGGGGGAAAAGCCCCTCTGAAGCTCCCACAGTGTGTGCCAACTTCTCCATGGCCTTGCAGATGTGCGTGCACAGCTGGGAGCGAGTCCCAGATGGCCATCTATGTGCTCCGTGCCGCTCTGCTTGCCAGCCAGCCTGCTCTGTCCATGATGAACTTTCTATGTGGAATTTCTCTGCGGCCTCAGAAATTGGTATCTGCACTGCAGTTTGGCTGGGGGGGGGGGGGGTTGTTTTGGGGGTGAGGGGGAGACTGGGAAAGGCCTTTGCCCAGTAGTGGGCAGCTGAGAATGTTAGCACTCTATGTCAGTTACCAAGCAGAACATAATACGGCTCTTTCATGTGGTGTTTATAACTGAACATGCTGTTTTGTGTCAGCCTGATTTTTTTCCTTCCAAGAAGTAGTTTTGGATTAAATTATGACAATTACATTCTTATATTCACACACACACACCCCCGCCAGCCCCCACCCTTGCCCTGCGTGCACACAAACACAAATGGAAATTATGTGCTCTGAGCGCGATTTGAACTATACAGCCTGGGATCTGTGCCTGGCATTGAGTTCCCTTTTTTTTCCACCAGAACAAAAAGGCCACATCTACTCTGTACTCTTTCATTGCCTTAGGAAAAAGTAGGATGGTCAGATTGCTGGTGTGGGTGATCTGTCCCTCATGGAGCTGATAGGCATGAGACTTCCAGGCATGAGACTTTCAGGCACGAGAGAAGAGGCTGGGGAGCCTTGCCTGGGGAGGTTGTGGTAAGCAGTGCAGGGACCTAGCTTTGTGAAATCCCCTGTGACTCCCTACTCTGAACTGCTTACACACCCCCAGTCTGGCTCCTGTACCTGGGCAGTGCCTCATCTGGTGGGTTACACAGGCACAAGCAGGAAGCAATCCTGTCTTTTTGGGCTGTGCCCTGCAGGGCTGCACCTCTAGCACATGGCTGAACACAGAGAAGCACGGGTGTTCATTAGGACAAGAGACATGGCAAGGCTGCTCTTGCAGCCTTTAGCTGACACAGTGGGTGGGACAGGGCCTTAGGAAACAGTGCTGTTATATATATTTTATATATATTTTATTATATTTCAGTGCTGTTTCTTAAACACTGGTTGGAGGAGAACACCAGTGTGGAGCCCCGTGTAGATGATCTGTCCGTAGGAGGGACATTTTGTACAATGCCATCCATGTCTCATCTGAGTCAGCTTTGTTTGGAGTCACTATTAGTCAGGCAAAGCTTCCAGTGTTTGAACCTGAATGTCACTTTCTTCCCTGACAAAGGGCCAAATTAAGAGGAGCCAAAGGCCTCGCCACTGGTTAGAAGGCAATCCAGGGGTTACTCAAAGCCAAAATGCATGAGAGCCTGGATCCTTAGTCAAACATAATCTGCCTCCTGTTGTTTTCCCCATGGAGTCACAGCACGGTGAGGAGGATGTGCTGGTGACAGATGGCTGACGCGACTTGCTAAGCGTACGGGTGACTGGGCTGTGACTCAGCAAGGGTTTGGTTACAAGAGACTGGGAGCATGTGCTTTTGCACTGGTAGCAGTGGTCCTAGCTGGATCATCTCCTGGGAAGATCAGGCATGGGGTCTCATGTGAAGCCTGTGATGGCCGTCTTCCATGGGAGGGAAGCAGGCACACGTGGCCTATTAGAACAGAAAGTCAGGCTCCTAAATTACTGTTTACATTTGCAATGGATAATGTTTGAGTGTGTAGAAATACATGACTTGCCAGTGGTGCTTAGATGTCCTACTGGCCTTCAGAAAGGAAACATCCTGGCCTAGAAAAATTACCATCTTGCTTGGAGGGAGTAGGACTTGGAATTGCAGTTGAGTCACTAGAGGGGGACAAAGACCTAGCCTGGATATGCATCCATCTACCACTTCCCCCAGCTGCAGCTGTGGGAGACACCTTGGAGAGGCAGCTGCAGAGATGGCCCTGGTCTTTCTCAGGTTTGAAGGTGCCCAACTGCAGGGAGAGTTTTCCAGAGGCTGAGCATGCAGGTGGGGACTGCATGAAGCCACTCCTTTTCCCTCAGAAGGATGATGGCACATGTATGTGCATGAGTACGTTAGCAGCCTTTATGTTGGCTCTTCCAGCATTTCTGCCTACCTAGAGTCAGTTGGTCCACAGATGGCCCGGGCTTTCAAAGGCTAAATTCCAGGCATTGCACAGCACAAAACAGTGTCACCTGGGCAGAGGACACAGACAATCATGTATGGTTACAGGCAAATGCCATTTTTCTCCTTTCTCCTCTTTTATGAATGGAGGAGAGCTGAATTCTCAGGTCTGGATAGGTGCCAGGTGTTACTGTCTCGGTGAGTTAAAGATGTCATGGAAACACTGGAGGTCTTGACCAGAGTGTACCTGTGTGCATCCCACATGCGCACAGAGAGCCCAAGTGGCTGTAGCTGTGGCTTGCAAGTGACATATTGACCTGGAGTGCTTAAAAGCTACTCCACACACTGTCCTGGGGAAATGGAGACCGTAATGACTCACACGAATGGATCGTGATGTGCAGCCCTCAGCCCAGCCAGGCTATGTGTGGAACCAAGACACTCCCGTTTTCTCCCCTCCAGCATACTTCCCTGACCAAATCCAGGACTGAGCCATTTGGCTCTGACTGGAGCTGGTCAGAACATGTTTTTCTTTTCTTCTCTTTTCCCCTCCTTCACCCTTTGGAAAATGTTGACATTTCAGCAAAGGGCTGAAAACCCAAACCCTGAATATTTTCCATTGGAAAACGCTGGGGGAAAGGGAGAGGAATAATCCCCAAACTGCCAACAGTCAAGTCTCTTTTGCTTTTAAGGCTTCTGGGTTTATGCAAGGGAGGCATATTTGGAGGTCAGTGAACACTTTTTAACGAAAATATCTGTTCTCTCAAAACCAAATTTTTCACTAGAAGTGTTCCAACTGGCATCATTTTCACTGGTGATGGTTTGGACACTCTCTACATCTAATTTTGGAAAGGACCTGAAAAAAATTTAATTCATTTAATTGGAATATAAGGCACAAATGACACTCTCACAGCACAGTTGATACTGGGTATTTGTATTCTCAGTATCACCAGACTATACCGTGATATTCTTTCTTTTTTAAGAGCAAGAGCAAGTTTGGAACCTTGTTTATGGAAACACCATGCTCCCACAGTTCCATCTGAGTTGCCTCAGACCTCAGAGCACATTCCTGAAGGGAACCTACCTTTCACAAGGTCACATCAAAGGCTGCAAAGGAAGCAATGTGCACTGAAAGCCATGTTACCTGCAAGTATCCCTTGAGTAACTGATAGCGTAGAACACTTACAGAGCATTTTATTCTGGTGTCTTCAGCTGATTGAAATTTCTGTCTGAATTGTAATGTAGACCTGAAACATGTTTCATCTTGGTTTTGCATATTATTCTGCTTTCCTGTAAGTTAAAAATAAAAAAGAAAAGGGACAATGTTAGCATAACAGAACACACATATTTGTAGGGGATTAATTATGCCCTAAAACCTTCACTAAATGTGGCTAATAGCAGGTTAGAGTTTATAAAAAGAAAGATCTCAAAATGGGCATACACTGGTCATAAATAAATTGAGGCTCCAGACTTGCAGAAACTTTCAAAACAACAGCAGAGTGAAGTTCAGAATAACCTCCAAAGAAAAGCAATGGGAATAAAAAGCTCAACTGTTTGAAGACAGATCTTTATCAGTTGTGGGATATCATGACAGCAAAGGAATAGATTCGATCACACAGACAACCCTTTTAATTTATCCTGCCACTTACCCCATTATTTTCCACACTGAAGCTTCCCAGTTACTATTTATATTCTCTCTGGTATGATTTAGAAATTGCACTGCTGCACTTCATTCTGATTTAGTACAGCTCCCTGTCCCCTGTCACTCCCAGGTTTTTCTGAACTAACCACCTGTGTTTGAATTCAGTCAGCACCAAAGAAGGGGCATATTTGACTTCATCAAATCCCTGGTTTTTATTCTTTCCAGTTTAGGAACATGTCATTGTAATTGTTAAACCTCATAAAGCAGAGGGTTTAGAAAGAAAATGATGCAAAAATCTCAGTTTTGGACCTCACCTTTGTTGGTTGGGGACAACTAAATTGCATATTGATAAAAAGAACAGGCACTGAATGTCTTTGATAACTTAGTGGCAAGAAATACAGAGCTCCCAAGCATCTGCATTGGTGCTGTACATGCTTTCTCATAATTTTTCAAGATAAGCAATTTTTCACTTACAGAACCTTACTCTTGAATTAATAAAGTCAAAAGATCAAGAGTTTTAGCCCCTGACCTTGGAAACACAATGGCATGCAAGATGCCATGGCAGAAACCTGAGGAAGTGCCATCTGGAGCTGCAGAGCTGTAACTAGCCATTGGGAAGCCACACACACATAGCTGAGATGTAGCTATGAGCTGTTCTTGCTCTCATCAGTACTAGGGGGGAAGATGCAGAAACAAGGAGATCCCAAATAAGAAGATAAAGAGTCAAATGAATCATTCTGTCACTGTGTGAAATGTAATGACTGGGAGAGCAAACAGATTAAGCCAGGGTTTATGACTGTTAACATTCACAGAAACATGTTCCACAAATTCAGCTTTCAGAGAAAAATTGGATTCTACTTTCCTTCTGGTAATTTAAAGAGGCAACAATCTGTTCATATGACCTTCAGATTGGGCTGGTACAGGGACTGAATCCTACAATAAAAACTGAAGAATGGCCCTTTGGGGCAGAGTAATGGTCCTCCCCACCCAGCACTCTGCTCCCACCTAGGGCAGGGTCTAGGGAGCACACACACACCTGGACACTTCCCTCTCCTTGCTGTTTTCTCAGGATTCACCTTTACTGGATTGGGATGTTAGATTACACACTTTGCCTGTTCCTTTTAGTGTCGTTTTATGGACCTGTTGCCTGCAAATTTGTTTAATCCCATTTTGAGCCCACTGATGCTCTCTGCGTCTGCAGCCTTCCAGGCCAGCAACTTCCAGAAGTTCTCTACCTAATGTGATGTAATTTCTCAAACTTAAAAAATTTAAGAAATTAGTGCTCCCTGTTCTGCTGTTGATGGATTGGCTTCTAATGGGTCTGCATTCATTTCAGCCACCCTGATTTAGTGAATCCAGTCCTTAGCCACCAGAAAAATAGGGAAGCATTGCAATACTGGTTGCTCAGCTTGCTTCAGACCCTGACGCTTGCTGACCTGCCCAGAGTGGTTTTGTGCCTGGAGCACTCTGGCTCAGGGGAGAAAAATGATGGCAAAGCAAATGGAGTGCAACTCTCTCCCAGGGCTGTGCTCCCCCCGCAGCTGTTCACCGGTGACGCAACGGGTCCCCTTTGCGGTTAAGAGCGGGACGCTGATGGCCCCGTCCTTCTCCTGGGGCTCTGCAGTTCCGGGCCCAGCAGGGGGCTGCAAAGCAGCAAGCAGGATTTCGGGGAGGGTAGGCTGGCAGCCCTGGCGGGGGTGTCCGGGGCATCTTCCAAAGTGGCTTTAATTAATGAGCACATGTGCAGCGAGGAGAGTTACAGCATCCCACTCAAATTGTTGACTTGGAGCCGCTTCTGGAGACAGCCGTATTCTGCTCATTAGGAAGGAGCTTTTTTGCAATGCCCTTGGATTGGACAGCTCTTGGATTGCACCACGAGATCAAGTCCACGTACGGGCTGCCTGCCTTTCGACTGCCAGCTCCAAGAGGGTTGTTTTTCTTGTCTTCTCATTCTCAAGGAGTGCTCAGCCAGATGGCCTGTTTTCGAATGCACTGTGCGTTGGTTGGATGTGTGTTTGGAGAGTCTGCCAGCTTCATGAGAAGGAAGAAAGAGCAAAAGAAAGGGAAAAAAGCACCATTTGGTATCTATCTCTGGGACCCAGCCAGAGTTGAGGCTCTGTTTGAAGAAGGGGGGAGTCTTAAGAAGGAAACTCTAGACAAAATTGAAAGCTGGAAAAACTTTCAAGCTTGACAGACTGGGAGACTGAAGTTCTGTACAACATCCATCCACTACCTGGCTCCATTGCAAACGTGTAGCAGACTTCCTCAAAAACAACAGTAAGAGCAAGCACAAGTACCAAGTGTCTGTCTCTGCTCTCCCAGTGTACCTCACCTGTGGGCTGGGATGTGGAGAGGTGACCCAGCCAGCTGCCCACAAAGGCTGGGTAATGCTGCCTGTGGGTTTTGGGATTTTGCTCTCAGTTCACCAAAACCAGAAATTACAGCATGCCACCTGGGCACATCAGCTCAGGAAGAGGAGCTGCAATGGAGTAGTATGAAATACCCATCACCATGGCCCAACTCTTGAATAAGCTAGCCTTAATTAGTAAATTAAGCCAGGACAATGTCATTTTCTTGCACCCCCTGATGTTCATTTCCCAGAAACACCTTCTATTGATTCAGTGCAGCAAATAAATACAGGCCAAACCAGAGCAATGGCTTTTTCCAGCACTCACTGGCAAATAATTTGAACCTGATAAGAAAAATCTGTTGTTGAAGGAGAGAGGGAAGTTTTGAAGTTTGGGTGGATTGTGCTTGGCTTTGTTTTCTTAACTAGATGTCATGTTGTGGTAACCACATATTGTTCCAAGCAGCAGGAGGAGGTCTTGTTGAGCAGAGCCGGAGAAAGCCACATTTGTAGCCATCCCCACCAGCTGACACACCACTTTGTCTTGCAAGCAGGCTTGTCTGCTCACTTACTGAAACTGTGGCACAAAGACCATGGTTGCAGGAGCACGTGTGTCTGTGCAGGTGGGTTTGGTAACTGCAAACCCCACTTCTCTGTTGATTGCACCAAATTATTTTCATTGAAGTGATCAGAGTTCATGGGTCCTGGGTGAGCAGTGAGGCCCTGGCAACACTGGCTGGGCTCTGTGTTTCAGACACTCTGCCGACAGCCAGGGCAAAAGGGGCTCTTCTCACTCCTGATGTGGGACACATCTCAGGCCAAGCCTGCTGCTGTCCGCAGCATGTCAAAGCCCTGTGGCTTCTCAGGAGTTCCTGGCTGTCACTACTCCAGGTCCAAAGAGGTACACAAAATTGACTTCACAGCAGTCACAAGGCCCCACCATGTAAAGAGCAGCACCTTTCCCCACACACAAGGAAACATCCTCAGCTGTTGCCAAAATAATGTCTCTGACCTAGAGGTGCAGATGCCATCCTGGAAGGGAAGGAGGTTTAGCTGGCTCAAGACAGTGATTACACCACACAAATACATTCTTGCATGGGTAAGAAGGCTGCACAAAGAGACTGCCTCCCTTCCTACTCCAACAGGACCTAGTTTTGGTAAATGACCCTGGCATAAAAAAGCAGGCCGCGGTACCTACATTCACACTTAAGATCATTACAAGAGGATGGATTTTCTGTGCCAGAAAACAAGGCGCAAAAGTCTAACAGTAAATTCAGCCTGGGGCTTTAGAGGGCTCATTACAGGCAACTGCCTGATTGTCACCAACGCTGTCACAGAGCTGATAAAGGAAGGATTTCTGTCTAATTGCACAGAAAATTCAGGGGTCTAGGCGTCACAGGATTGGGCTCCTCCACATTTGGGCTAGTTAGGCTAGTTACTGCACCTCTTGGCAAATGGAAATAATGATTACCACAACATTCACATGAGTACTGTTGGGAGAAGGTGGCTCCCAAAGAAAGGTCATCTGTGCACTTTGGGCCGGAGATCAGCCAGAAAAAACATCTAGCCGTCCACTCACCCAAGCTGCACTGGCTGTGTCAGACACAAATAGCAGCCTCTGCATTTTTCACATATGGTAGTTTTCCCCTGCTTTATTTCATTGCTCTAGGGCTGCCTGACTTGTGGACATGTGCATCTCCACCACACTGCCCAACATGGCATGAGTTGACAGGCCAGTCTGAAAAAACAATTCCCTGTAAGTTATCTGGCCTAAGGTACAATTACATACCTAGCACTGTCCAAGGCGGGGAAGCTAGAAAAATTGCCCAAACATGGGATTTTGGAAATTTGTCTACTGTACAGAGAGATAAGGCCTGCCTTTTGGCACCAGTCCTGGCTGCTCCGCCACCAGCCTTTGTGTATAACTTTTTAGCCACTCAGTACCTGGATGGGAGATCTCCAACAGAGGAACCAGATGTTCAGAAAGTCATCTCTCCAGCTAGGGATAGGTCAGTACACACCTCAGCATGGCATAAGTAACATTGCACTGTCCATTAACAAGGGTCTTGAGTGTGGCTGCATTTGAGTTCAGCAGCACCCACTGAGGTACTGCAGAGGATGGCTCCAATTTTGCATCTGAGCAGTTCATTTAGGCAACATCCTCCTTCAATAGCTCAAGGTTTTCACAGGGAGTGAACTCCCCAAACCAGTTAAAAAATGGCCACATTTCCGCTTCCTCCATGCATGGCCTCACTCTGCACCCAGAAGCTCTCAGAGCAAATTCTTAACTTCATTAAGAAAATCATGTTTCTAGCAAGAAGAGATGATGATGAGCACACACAGCTTCCATTTCCCAGCTGTGGGGGAAAACTCCGTGTGCTACAATTCCAAACAACAGGAGATGAGATGATGGGCACAGGACAGAGCTGAACATCAGTACCAAGGATGTGAGGATCGAAGCTGGAGATCTGGTTTAAAGCCTAGATATACACAGAATGGACAGTGCCTGAGATCCATGCTGCTTATGTTGACAAGCTTACACAGGCTTGGAGTAATCAATCCTGTTCTCATGGAGTGTCTCACTCACATCCTTTCTCTCAGTCCATGAGCTTCCCATGGTTTTATTGGTGGTCTGTATCTTCTGTAGACCATATGTTTGACATTACTGGGGAATGCAGAGGTTAAAAAGATTGGAACTCCTTTTGAAGTTACGGGAAAGAAAAACTTTAGAGAATGACTTACAATTAGAAGTAGATCATCATTCAAATGCAGAGACCCATTTGACTCATAGCTGGAGTTGGATATAAGGACAAGGACGGTTGCTTTAAAAATTCCCAGTCAAAGGTAAACCAGAAAACCATAAAGTGAAAGACAACAGAGCACATGTTTAAGAAGTGGAATTCTAAGACACAAATTCAATTCACTACCATGCTGACTGACTTTTAAACTATACGCAGTAGTTCACAAGCCTGTTTTCAAAAAGGGCCTGCACATGCACACACATACAGGTAAATATAATATATGCAGTGCTTATCCATATGTGATTTCTTGGCAGGCATTTTACCATGACCTTAGCAAGGCTTGAGGCTGCCTACCACAACATTCTTGTATTCAAGTTTGGATGTTATGGTCTGGGTGGGTAGACTAACAGACAGTAAAATACTGGTTTAGATGGTCAGACTTGGAGAGGACCAAATATATGTCATGCCCTACCTGGAGGCTGGTAACAGGCTGGGTACTGTAGCAGTCTGTCCTGGGGCCTGTCCTGTTTAAACATCTTTAGCAGTTGTCTGGATGAGACAGTGGAGTGCTTGCTCATCAAGTCCGGAGACAACATCAAAGTATTAGAGGGCAGTTGATATGCTTGAGTGCAGAGCTGCCGTTCAAAGTGCCCTGGACAGGCTGGAGGAATGGGCTGAGAGGGACCTTATGAAATTCAACAAGGATAAATGCAAAATCCTGCACTTGGGAAGGAAGAGCCCCTGCAGCAGTACGGGCTAGGACTGATGGGGAGAGGAGCAGCTCTCCAGAAAAGGATCTGGGTGTGCAGGCAGAGAGCACACTGGGTGTGAGTGAGGAGTGTGCCTTGGCAGCAAAAGAAGCCAAAGGCTGAACAGCCAGGAGGGTGACAGATGTGTTTATCCAGCTTCCCTAGGTACTCGGATGGCACTGGAGTACCAAATCCAGTTTTGGATCCCCAATGCGAGAAAAACATGGACACACTGGAGCAAGTTCAGCAAACACCACCAAGAGATTTGAGGGCAAGAGCCCTCTGAGGAGAGGCTAAGGGAACTGGATTTGTTTGGCCTCAGAAGAGATGGCTTTGAAGGAGACAACCAGCAGCCTGACAGCTTTTACAAGGAAATTATCAACAAGATGGAGCCAGGCTTTTCACCATAGGGCATTGTGGGAGGACAAGAGACAATAGACCTTAATTAAAATGGAAGATGTTTAGGCTGGCTTTAAGGAAATGCATTTTCACCATGAGAACAGCCAAATACTGCCCAAAGAGGTTGTGCAGCCACCATCCTTGAAGGTTTTCAGTACCCAACTGTCGAAAGCCCTGAGCAACCTATCCTCATCCTTCATTTGACCTTCTCCTTTGAACCAGAGGTTAATCTAAAGACCTCCCAAAGTCCCTTCCAACCTAAGCAACCTGAGTATTTGGAAGGTTTTGTAAGGTATTTGGGAGCCTGAGCATTATCCACTTAAGGAGCA
Organism: Coloeus monedula; assembly: GCF_965178545.1. Taxonomy (NCBI): domain Eukaryota; kingdom Metazoa; phylum Chordata; class Aves; order Passeriformes; family Corvidae; genus Coloeus; species Coloeus monedula. The sequence continues at coordinate 31,356,140 of NC_138782.1, read as the reverse complement.
GACACACTACTATGTGAACTGATTGGCCAATCATTCTGCAAGCAGGAACTACTCAAACAAAAGCCACAGTGAATTTGCAAACTACTCAAACAAAAGTCACAGAATTTGCAAAAAGTTTTGTTTGCATAAATCAATTGATTGAAAATTTTAGACTAACAAGTAGTTGAGCAAAAGTCTGTCTGTTCTTCACTGCCTGAGAAGAAATGCAATTTCAGTGAATTTACGACCCAATTAAACACTAGTTTTCCTTAATGCCCAGTAACCAGTTAGGAGATTGAAAGCTCTGTTTTCTCTGTGAGGGCTGTCTTCTACATATGAAAAAGAATGAGAATGCTAAATACCAAAGCAGCTAGAAATATTTCTTAGATTATTACTATGGTGTCTTCCAACAGAAAACTCAGATTGCTTCACTGCTGTTAATTAATTATGCCTAGAAACACTTACACCGGGAAGTTTGATATCACCACCCCTCTTTACAGATGAAGGGAAAACAAGATATAACATTCAGAATTCAGAGTTACTCAGTGAATGAGGGGCAGAACCAGAAATAAAACCTGGGAATCCTGGCTCAGAGTCTCCTCTTATAATCTCTGAACAAAGCTTCTTTCCTGTAAAATTCCATCTAAGCTCTTCATAGAATAATTAGAGCCAATTTATTTCTTCACTCGTTAACAATGAAATCTGACAGGCTTTGTACTCAGGATGCTGAAGCTCAGTTAGGGGAGCAAGGCTCTTCTCCATGAGAGGAGGCCTGGAATGTCAGTCTTTAGGTGGCTTAGTAGGGGCATGGTTCCAGCTGCCAGGTACTTGAACTCCTGCCCAAATCCCTGTGACAAAGCTTGAAGGAAGAACTGGAATGTAAATGTGATCTACCATAAATGTTAGGGAAGGATTAGACAAATAGAAGCTGGTTTTGCAATGATAAAACTTTGCCTTCAGTGGCACTTAAGAAGTATGAAAGAACATTTACCTGCCTTGGTATTAGGTAGGTTTCTCCTTTCCTTTGGTTTCTTTTGCCCCCTTTTCAGGTGAACAGACTGAAAAAGCTCTGAGACACAGAGAGATTCATGGCAGTACTTCAGATGTGCCCCTCAATTCTACCTTCTTATGTTCCATCAGATCTGGAGGACACAAAGTTCCTCAGGGCTTACAGCTCACTTGCAGCTCACGAGCAGTGACTTGCACTACCTTGAGATGTGCAGTAAGGTCATGAGTCATCCTCCACCTCCCCTACCCAGGGCAAATGGCTCACCATCCGCTCTGTCATCACTCCCAAGGTTTCCTCAGAGGTCAAGAAACTGGCACATGAAGAGCAAGAAGTGCTGACCACTCAATATTTTGAAACTCTGACGGTTGCTCAGAACCTCTTAACTGCAGGCCACTACATTTGAAGCTAGAGCAGCCCATACTAGGGAGTACATTTAAACATGTGCCCTATTTGCTCAGCATCCCATGATGGAGGCTCTGGTAGAGGAGGGCAGAGTCAAGATTTCCACATTAAAAAGCCTGACTTTTGCTGCTTTGAAATATTTTCCTTCTTCAAAGCAAAACAAGAAAGACTATTCTCACAGAGCTTAACGGGAAACTCTGCAGGCCCTCTGCCTTGCTCTCTTCAGCTTTTGGCAAAGTAGAGTTGAGGACACTGGCCATAAAGTCCAGACACCAGCAGAGGTGAGGGAGGGACCATCTTTTACAAGAAATCCTTGTGGAGTGTGGAAGCTCATCTTTCCTGTTTCTTCAGTGTCATCTGCCCCATCTTTCTCAAGGCTCCAAGCTCCGGTCCAGTAGGTGACATGTTTGAATTGACTTTGATAATCTAGAAATAGTTTGCTGTTTGCTGTCCCCTTATTCCAAATGAAGATTTATGGCTATACTTGGTTAACAAATTGCTTCTCCTTTGGCCCCAGATGTCTGCTGTAGCCCTTCCCTTTGCTCTTGGGCATTTTCAGTCACCAGGACAGTGTGCATCACCTCCTGTAGTGGAAAACATTGACAGAAAAGCCCATCACCCAGACTCCCTCAGTCCAGCATTACCTTGGTGACCTATGGAGCAGAAGTTCATACACACCTTTTCCTACAGGGATGATAAGGTTCCAGCCAAGGTCTGGGGAGTGTGAGGAGGCTGAAAACAGGGAACAGAGAGAAGGAAAGAACAGAGAAGAGCCCTTATGTCTATCAAACCAAAACTAAAAGGTCTGGGGAATAAAGGAGGTTGGCTTTGGCTTTGGCTTTGGCTCAAGATCAAAGCCTGAAGGTGGCTGTGGCTTTCTGATCTTCTAGCTCAAAGTAGCAGAGGCTTTTTTTCTTATGATACTGACAGCACTGAGAGCTGCTTGCAAGAGTCCAAAATCTCAGGAAGAGAGCCACAAGGATATGAGCTTTCCCATCACTTGATTTTCATTTGGAGGGGATGAGGTTGGTGGGATTTGAGTATCATGTAGCAGGGAAGAGTTGAGGCTGCAGTACCTCAAAGGCTTCAGGAAGACCGAGAGCAAACACAACCACAATTGCCTATCTGTTTGCAGCAGGGTCAGGGGAGGCTACAGGATAGGGAAGGGGCTATTTCTTCACCAAGCTGTGTGTCCAGTGGAAACACAAGCTGGCAAGAAAGGAGAGTTCAGCTGAAGCCTAGAACATGAAACTGAACAGGTGGCTTTCTAACAAAAAGCTAAATGGGAAATTCCTGAGTCTGCTTCATTGCAGCAAATGATGGCAAGCCAAGGAGAAGGGAACCACGTTAATTTGAAATCCAGAGGGACTGGATACTCTGCTGAGCTAAAATTTGTGTCTTTGTTACATAGATACAGTTTTCTTGTGGGCATCTACCTTTTTCAAATGTGAATCAGAATGGCTGAGGACACTCTGGGGAGAGGACAGCCTTCTACAGTGTTGAAACTTTGCCCAGAAGTCACACCAGCCTTCTGTTTGTTCACAAATAACCCAGCATGTCAGTCACTGACCATGGAGCCTGGCAATTGAGACAAATCACTGGGTCTGAGAGGTTAGACAGCACTAGATACAGTAACTAGCATCCATTGAAGCAGACATTTGAGCTTCTGGGAGTGATACACATCCCCTCCTTTTAGAAGATCCACAGTTCAGGAGTACAGTTGATGTATAGTATCTCTTCCAGAATTTCTTGCATATGAAAAGATTCTGGCAATCTGCTGGAAACCAGGAAAAGAACTGAGCTAACCCAAGAGGAGCTGGGTTTTATGTCCTTTTCCATCCTGAGGCACGGGAACATTTTTACAAGTTAGCATGTTGGTGTCTCCCTGTAGCACAGCTGGGATCAATGGCAGATGGCACAGGGGCTTGTCCAGAAGAAGGATTAACAAGGCATGAAAATGCCTTCCATGGCCAGTGGAGCTGTAGGAAAAGAGACCTCTGCAGCTGTCCACATTAACAACTCACAAATAATATAACTAAACAATAGGAAGGTTACTCTAAATTCATCAGACAAATATTATTCAACCATCTGAAGAACGGCTTGACTAATGAAAAAGTTATTTGTGAATAATTCCAGAAGGATGATAACACATTGGGAAAAGTACAGAGAAGCGATACTGGGCTGATTAAGAAACTAGAAAGCAGGCCTTAGAGTGAAAGACTCCAGGAGCTCAATCTGCTCAAACAGAGGTCATGTGAAGGGTTGACTTGATCACAGTCTCTTGGTGATGACATAAAACCAGAGATTTGATAACTGAAACTGGATGAATTCTGACTAGAGAAAAACCTTGATATTTTAGAAGTGAGAGTAATTAATCAGTTTATGTAAGGCTTCTGGTAGATTTCTCCATTCATTTGCAGTATTAAAAAAAAAAAATTTCCCTGAAAGTCACTCTGCATTTCCAAGAAAAAGCAATTCAGAGTGAAACTGCAGCCTATGGTATGCAGGAGCTCAGACTAATGATATCACTGGCCCCTTCCTACTTTGCAATCTCTAAACTAATGAGCAAGTTACTCAAAACTGACAGCAGAATTGTATGTGGATTCATTGCACCATTTAGGTTGGAAGAGATCTCAAAGAAAGTAAGTAGCTGAACAGATACACCGTTTGTCAATGTTATTCAGCAGGCTCTAATTATGATGTTTGTGATGACTGAGGAGATCAATGGAAAGACTCCTAGTGACAACATCAACCTGAGTAAAGCACTATCTACAAGACACACCTTCAATCCCTTTGTTCTTCAAGGAGAAAAGTCCTCTTTGCAGATGCCTTTTGCCCCTTGCTGTACCTGTCTTTCTCTGCCTTCCACCAGCAAAAGGGACTTAACACTAACTCAGAAAGGATTTAACTCACTAATGATTGCACGGTGCTTCAGGAGCCTCATTTGGGAGATTCAGTCTATTCCTGTGTGATCCCACTCACTGATTCTCTTAGACAAATGGGGGCAGGTACTTGCCTCCTTGTATCTGGCAGCTACTGCAATAACAGCTTCAAAAATAGATTTTGGCAGAGAATTAAAAAAAAATTAAGTCTCCTGACTTTAAAGGCTAGAACAAGGATTAGAAAAGGCTGCTTCATCTGGTAATTCACAGAGAGATGGAAAGTTCCTTCAGTGATGACTGTGTATCATTCGTTGAATAGAGTCACTGCCTGAAACTGCCTTCCCAGTTCCATGTAGCTAAAAAAAAGTAAAAATGCTGTTCTTCTTGTGACCAAATGTGAAGTCACTCTTTGGATCATGGGATAATGTCATAAGGGCTTGGTCTGACTCATTTTAAGAGAGAAGATTTTCGAATCAGTGAACAAGGCAGTTCAGCATGGCAGTTCAGTCTCCAGCCTGTCAGTGGATTTCACATCTAAAATCATAACAAAAGCTGCTAGAAGGGAAACAGGCCCACTGCTCAGCTGCCTTTCTTTGTGTATCTACTTGAACCCATCTTGCAGAGAGCTCTTAGCCTCTAGACTAAACACTGCTTGGAGCTGAAATAAATATGAATGAACAATAGTTAGGATGCTCGAGTCAGTTGGTAGTGTGGTAATGTGGTTGTACTGGACGAGAAGAGAGGGTGAAGAGACAGAAGTCCATCTGTATGCACTCCTTTGACAGGGGGTTTGTTTTGCTGAAGTATAATCACTTCTCTCCTTTGTAAAGACCACCAACTTTTTTACACATGAGAAGATAAAACTGTCCTTATCTCAGAGCTGCCAAGAGGTACAAACAGGGAAGTGTAACTGTCCTTACCTCCGAGATGCCAAGAGTGACACAGAAAATGAACCGTGTAAGACCACACAGGAGGACTGCCCGATGTAAGGCCCTTGACTGGAAGACCTAAACCTCAGTTCTCATGCCAGCCTCCTGCTGATGGAAGGATATGATTTCACCTGCTCTCTGGAGTGGCACATTACCCTAGTTGACTACAGCAGTGGATGGGACTTCAAATATCTAAGGTTGGATGGTATCAGGTTAAGACCTCCGCCCAACCTCTTTATGCTTTGTTTTAGCTAAAACTTCCTCCACAGAACTCATTGAAATCAGTGGGAAACCTCTTAAGGATGCCAGTGAGCTCAGCAGAAAGCCATGTAGTTGAAGATCCAGGCCTTGGTGGTTTCAGCTTTGTTTTGGGAGTTTTAGGCTAGATTTTCAAAACAGTTCAGCTGCTGGTACCAAACAATTGCCAGGGCTGTTTCATTCCTTGTGACTGGGAATGGGTGTCATATCATGTGGGAGAATCAGAGGCTGGGGAGGTGCAGCATTTCCCCAGTGACAACTCTGAGCCATGCATATGGGGCAATCACACCTGTTTCCAAAGGGGCTGGAGTCCTGGGTGCAAATGCACTTGAAGATGGTCTCTGTATGTGTGCTGTCCCACTCTCTTGGATTTCTGGATAGCCACAGTCATACTGGAAAATTATTAACTTTTTTTGGAGAATCCCAGCCACTCCAACCTAATTTCTCTGTTGATCAGTGAGTTACAGGCTCCTTCTGGAACAGAGACAACCTCACAGGAAGCAATGTCAATGAACACAGCAGAGCAGGCAGCTACTCTATCCTCCCTTTTAACCAGAGACTGCAGCAGTTATAGAAGGTTACACACCCTGAGCATCCTGAACCACAATGCCAATTGCAAGAATCTCCCTTTCTTGAGAAAAAAGTCAGAATCAAGCAAACGGCCCTTGCTCTTTCTTGTATTTCACACTATTTGACCTTTCTACTCAGCAGTTCTAAGAACGAGAAAATTAAGCCAAGATTGGCTGCTGGTAGATCTCCTGAAAGGGTTAAATGATAAATTGTATCTGACTGAATGAACCCATGAGGCCTAAAGCAATTCAGTCTCTCTAAATCTTGGGACTTCATTGGGAGGGGTATAGCTGCATATGAATGAATGTAGTAGGGAGACAGGAATGCCCCCTAAGTTTCTAAGTTTACACCCAAGCATTTACAGCAGCTGGAGATGTGAGATACAATTGTGGCTGAAGAATGGGCTGGGACTCTTGTCAAGGTACCAGTTAGTCACTGGTCTCAGTGTGCTGCTCTCTGAAGACAATGCAGTGCTGGGTTCTGACCTCACATGAAAAGAATGAAAAAGAAACCACCAAAAAACCCTACAGGGGATATTTTCTATAGGCAGAACTAGAAAAAAAATATGAAAATTGCCCTTTTTTGGATGAAAGTCTGAAATCTTCAGACTTTTCTATGTAAATTAATTGGTTTTTTTTAATGTAACAAAACCCCCAACCCAGTGAAAAATGTTTCTTTTCCTCATCTTTCCTTTCTCCTCTTCCACTTTTCTCCATTCCATTATTGAAAAGGGGTTGAGAGGAAAACAGACAATAATTCTGAAGAGAGTTAAATGTTCTTGAAGGGAAAAGTTTTGAACAAAGGTCTATGAGCACTTCCACTTCTGGACATTTGACATGTTGAGCTCCCCCCTCCATAATTTCTGCGTTCTTCAGGGAAATCCATTTGCCCCTGGGGTTAAGTGCTTCAATTATTAATCCAGGTATATAATCAGGGCTGAATGCAGCCACTATGTGACTGCTCTCTCATCATATGAGTGGGAATATTCACAGAAAGTATAGGGAAGGTGTGGCCTCTTCATGTTCCTGTGTAACTCGGCTCCTAATTAAATTCCCTAAATGTGAACTGAACAGCGGGAGACCTCCTGTGGGACAGGTAAGTTGGTACAGAGGGGTATCATTATTCCCACTTTCCAATTATTGCTTCATGAAAAATACTCAGTTATAAAATGTCTGGAATGGATGCTGAGCTAGATATAGAAGTGAACTGTTTGCCAGTGTTAGATGCTTCTATAACATGCACATCACCATGCCTTTCTCAGCTGGTGAGCTGTAGTTTGCAAAGTCTGGGTGAACATGGAGTGGTTTTACCAGACGTTGAGTGAGATGCTATGGAACAGCAGTCGTATGGTGTTTGAGGTTTGTCTTTGTAACTGGCTCCAGCAATCAAATACACCTCCTCCCAAGCTGTTGTTTCCTACTCTGTACATAAATCTTCCATCTACTTAGCTTGAATTTTGGGTTTTGCTATGAAAGACCTTCTAGATATGAGACATGATTGCCTAGAGAAGGCAGGCAGATAATCTCAGTTGTAGAGTTATATTTTTCAGTGTTAGCTTTCTGGGTTTGCCCTTTAAAGATATGACAGTTGTGTATAAGTGGAAGTAATTTAGCCCTGAAGGGGTGAAATTCTTTTTTAAGCTCTTCATGTAATCTTACTTTGTTATTGCAAAAAGATCTCTAACCAGGAGGAACTGGGTCCAATCTGATGCTGAATTAAAAATAACTAGAAATCCTGGGGCAGTCCTCTGCAGTGCCAGAGTGGTTGCCAGATGCAGTTGGCGTCAGATGTACGTCTAACTCAAGTGCATTTGCCTGTATTTCACCCACAGGTATTGCAGGCGGGAGATCAGCTGGAGGGGTGTCCTGCTGGCTCTCTTGCAAGTCGAGGCTCACCAAGGCCATCCTGTTGATGCAGAGGGTTCAATGAGGTGCCACACCACAACACTGGCAATTGCACAAATACAGAGTAGAAGACAGTTCCTGTCCAGAAGAAGTAAAAGGCTGCAACTGGCAGCAGAGAAGTGCAATGATTGCCTCTGGTTGTTCAGCAGCTCAGAAAACCCTTGGAATTGATTTGGCTCTGCAGACACTTTGAAAACAAATTTAATCCCATTCCAGTAAATTCTTCTGGTTTACTGCTAGCATGAAATGCTCTGACCACTATTTTACATGGAAGCAAGAGGTCACTACAAACAGTACTGGTTTATGTGAACTCTTCAGTGGCTGCAACAGGATTTCAAAATGATGCAAGAGTATTTTTGTGCTGAGGAAGAGGTGAGATCTTCAGTTATCCAGAACTAGGTCATCAGAAGCTAATGCAGGGCAGGGCTGGGAATATCAGTCCACCAGTCCTATCCCAGCATGGACTGGGTCATGTGAGCAGGCAGAATATTTGGACAGGAATTTATCTAAGGTCAGATGCTATGGGCCATGTTTAATCATATTTACATATCTGATTTTTAGGGAACTATGCCCCTTGGACACATACTGAGGTTAGACTAGATAGCAAGGTAACCTTAAAGATCTGGGCTAGTGTTATGGGATCAGTTACATTTAGAGAGCAACACCTAGTCTCTTACTGATCTACACAGTTGGGAAGAGCAGTTTTTCCTGTAATGGTGAGGTTAGAGTCCATGTTGTGAGAGTTGGGGAAAAAAGGAAGGTAAATAGTTTTTCTGATTCATTTGTTTAGGGTAACTTTTGGGGAAAACATGTGATTCAGTCTGGCTTTGCTTTGTGGGCAGTTCAAGAATATCTTGGTCTATATAAGATGTGGAGAAATAGCTTGTTCTTTTTCAGACAAGGAGTATTTCCAGAAAGATAGCTTGAGCTACATTTACATTATTTGATCTAGTAGTTGGACATCACTGAAGAATATAACATGGGCTAAAAGGTGACTGAAGTGTACACATATCTTTACTGATCAACAAAACCCTTGAAACAGGCCACCTATGAATATTGTTACAGTCTTTATCTTCTTAACCTGGTAGACTGCCTCCCCTCTATAGGAGGGAGACTATTTCTTTATATTTGGGGATGATGGGGCAAGGCCAGATGGTCATTGCTTATGAAATAGAAAGAGGAAAGACAGTCTCTTTGCAGGGATTGTGCAAAGGTCAAAGAACACACATTGTGCGTCATTAGGGCTTTCAAATTGCTTGTATGTTTTTAAGGAAAATGGGTCTAGGGAGACTACAGCAGAAGAAAAGGGTTTAGGGAACTAGCCAGAGACAGTTATGCAAGAGCCTAAGACTTCAAACAGATTTCTACATACATTCCTGCTGAACCTCATTTCTAGTACTTGTTCCTTTATGATGATTCCTATGTTTTTAAGTATTCATCCCAGGTCTAGCTTGAACCTGAGCTAAGCAGACAGAAATGAATGGAACACTGCCCTGCTTAACTCTGTTTTTCTGCTATCCCATCAGGTGTGAATGAGTGACTGGCTTCAGAAGCACAAATCTGTGGAAAAAGGAGCGATGATGCATTCAGTGCTTGCAGCTATGAAGCCCTGGGGCCTTCTCAGCCCAATGTTCATACATCAAATATCCATCAAACCACAAGACACTGCAAATCTATGTCCCTCTCCTCCTTCCCAGCTCTCTGCCCTTCATAAAATCCACCAACATACCTACTCAAAATTCCTCAGAGACACACTTTTACCAGACACAGACAGACAGATAGACAGACATCAGTGAGGTACAGCTCATAAGTAACTCACTAAACAGTCTTCTGGGATAAGGGAGGGAACTGCTGTGGGTGTATTGTTCCAGTCCCATCATTTCCCAAAACACTGAATGAAATAATAACTTGTTTATAATACTGCATGACATCAAGGCAATGCTACATAGCTGCACTTGAGAAACAGCTTTGAACCCTGTGACCTTCCTTCAAGTGAGAAAGTCTTTAGGGAGGTCATGGGATGCAGAAAGCTGTATCCCTCTTCTTGTTCTCTAGATCCACTTGTACACTTGAACCACCTGTTTTCTTTTCCCTTGCAGCTGATCACTCTGGCTTAAAGACATCCCCTTGCCAAGAAGCGATGCGAGTGATACACCAATTCATTCCAGAGCAGATTTTTGACATAAAACAAACCAAGACCAGGCACTTGATTCATTCTCCTCCAACAAGCTACAGGAGGAAAAAAATTTATTCCCTCTCTGTGTCACACCATGTTCACATTACATAACTATCCTCTCCCTTTGCCTTTACCTACCCTGCTTAAAAGTATCGGGTCTTGCAGGTTCACAGCTTTGATTTTGATACAGTCTTTCTTTTCCCTAATACCACAACTAAATCCTTTGTATTACATAGCAAACAACTGCACCTTCCTTTGAAGGTGCACTAATTGAATTCAGTGTTTCTAAGCAATAGAGAGCATCTGCTGACCAGTTAACCTCTTGTATTTTCTTCTTTTACAGTACAGTAAAAATGAAATCAATCCAAAATTTAGAAGGGAAAAAAAAAACGTGCCAAAACAAATGAGAACTGACCCTGCTCTACTGAGAGAAGGTCTACTTTAGAGATGCAATCTAATGCACCTCCTATCTTGTCTTTCCCCTAGGCAGCTTCTTCCAAAGAAAGGAATAATATCTTCAGCATCAGTGCGGGTGTCTTATGTCTGGGGGACTAATCGCTTCCAGGACTGAACCCTGATGACTTAAGCTGCTCTGTGTACAAAACTCCATGCATGGAAGGCAAAAACATTGTTTTGTTGCCCCAAAAAGGGAAGAAGGTTTCAAGGCTTGCTAAAAACAACCTCTGATCAGCTGTACACATCTAGACACTGTTGTCTTTGGTGTCCCAGATGGTCCCAGCTGTTGGCATAAGCACTGACAATGACATTCATTTCTTTTGCACCAAGTCCTATGCAAGCCCAATTTTTCAGCTGCCTGCTGATGGGAAGTGAAATTCACACAGAGAAAAGCTGTCCTTGAGGCCCACAGGATCCCAAAGCTTGTGGAAAAAATGGGGAGGATTAGTTGTAGGATCACTTCCGGCTGCTATCTAATTTTATCTGTGTGTCACTGATACAGAACGTCATTCTTTTTATTATGAGAACCCCTCGACAAACAGGGCTAAAAATAAAAAGCAAGAGCTCGGAGCTGGCACAAACTGTGCTACATGGACTCCAATTTGTATAGCAGGAACTATAATCACTCTGAGACGTGCCCAAGCCCTCGGGCATCCCACGGGATTTCAGTCACTTGTTTACAAGGTGTTTTGATTTGCAGCTGTTTGACTGTGGCATTTCAAGAGGGGGCGGTTTGAAAGGATGTTGTTACTTTGGATGCCGGGATTGGGAAATGGGTATTGAAAAATCACACAAGAAACAGGCGAGTGCTGTCTTTGTTCTTCCCCCCTTACATACGAATGACGTCGGTGCTGGGGAAAGGAGCTCCAGAACAGATCCAGAGACCAATGCTCTGGAAGGAATAAGCAGGGTACAGGTAAATCTCTGAAAACAGAGCTGTGCCCTAACCACACCAGAGTGCCCCACATCTGATCTAGGGGGACTAAGTTCTGGAGGTAAGAAGAGAACTGTCCAAACCCATTGTTTTTCCACATTTTCTAACAAGATTATCAGCAAATAAATTGATACTGTGTCATGGACACACCTAAGAATTAGGCTAAAGGCCATTACTAGCTCACTTCAAACAGACCAGCAGCTGAAATGGATTTAGTCACTAGCTCAAAGTGATTTAGCACTTCAGATGGCTCTTTCCATAATTCCCGCTCTCCTGACCTGAACAGTTCCTCTTTCAGAACTGCATTAAGCTAATGCCCATTTTCTTCTGGGCCCTATTGGGATAATGGATTCAGATATGCAGAAAGAATGTAAAAATCCATCTGTTATCTGGGATGAGTGATTTGCACAATAGTGCCCATGAGTGTTTGTTTAACACTGCGGACAGCAAAACACTGCTAAGTGGTAACACGCTGAGAAAGGGAAAGCAAGAAGGGAGGAGAAACTACCCTGGCTGTTTAAAAGCTATGTCCACCAATCTGTCTGCATTTTTTTGGCTTAGTTAGCTGTTTGCCTGTCTTTTGTGGGAAACCAGGAAGGACACGTGGAGCTTTTCCCAGGCTTCAGTGTTATTCTCTTGTTTCCAGCACTGGATTTTGTATGCATTAATTACAGTAACTCACGTAGAAGGTCTAGTGCCAAGAGGATATTTACCTTGCAAACATTTCATCTGCTACCCCCCTCTCCCCTTCTGTGACTTTTTTGAGCGATGAGTGACTGGAGGTGCCGCGTGCACTTGAAGAAGCATCGCCCTTGCCAACCTCAGACACCAGCCCTTTGCCTGCTCAGAATGTGCCAGAAACCTGGCTGCACTTTCTTGGCAGGGAGCAGCCATCTCCTCACTTCCTGGAGGTGAAGGAGGGCTCAACCTAGAATATAAAGCATAAAAATGGAAGAAATCAGTTAGATTATACCATGACAAATTTTTGTTTTTCTAGCGACATAAAAACCCACCCTATGTTTGATTCTGAGTGACATTGATCAGTTTGGCACAAGCATCATCTCTGCTGGAGTCATGAGTGACTTCTCTTTAAGCAAGTACCAGAATTATCCAGGCTGGCATTACAGTTCATCACACTCTTTGCTTTCTTTAGGCAAAGTTGAAGGAAAAATCTGCATTTGCACTGCACATGCCTTCGAAGATCTCAAAGAACATGACTTATCCTAGCCCACATGCCAAACCTGAATCGGAGCCAGGGTCAGAAATTCTCTCTCTCTCTCCTTTCCTCCAGCCAGGATAACTTTTCCTCAAGGTCAGCAATGACTGTTGCCAGCAGGGGCATGCGACACTGTCAACACCTTGCCACACACACCAGCTTCAGACTCCCTGGGTTTTACCCATAGCTATTGAAAACTGTCTACAGAAGAGGCTGCTAAAAAGGAAGTTGAAGACTGTCGAAGTCTATTCTAATCCACAGTGTCTATATTTATGCAGCCCTTGTCACAGCAGAGCAGAGAAAATGTCACTGGAACAGTTTTCTTTTTGCCAACAGGCAAGAGGTTTAAAAAGAGACAGTAACCTCTATTTGATGATATATTTCTACAAATGTTTAACTTGCTATTTAATTTAGAAATCATCTTTAATGTTGATTTATATTCCTGGCAGTGAAGTCAGGAGGTTGGCAATCCTATTCCTTTTCAGTCTGTGCTCTGACTGAGGCAATAACGCAGATCAAAGAGAAGGAGTCTTACAGCACTCACATTTTATCATCTTGAATGTTTTCAAGTTCTCACTCTGATATTCATGGGCAGATTATGTAACTACTAGATTTATATTTCTGAAGGCCACATAGTAAAGACTGAAATGTTGTATCCTTAAGAGGAAGTATTTGGAAATAATTGAATTGAATCAAGGAACAACATCTCAAGTAAACACTTGACACAAGCAGCAATGCTTTCCTGGAGATGTTGTTTTGTGCCAGTGTTTTATTGGGTCAGCCATTTGTTTTCATGCCATAGAATATAAAATCAACTGCATGTTATTATACATTCTAAGTCTTGTTTTTCATCTAAATATGTCAAGCTGACATTTTTATTACCTTAGTAATTGCTAAATATTCAAGGATTTGAATTCCATCAATAACAGTTAACCTAACTGATGGAAGTAGAGCAAGCCACAGACCTTCTGTGAATTTTTTAGAGGATAATATATTACAATTCAGTATCTAAGGGGTCAGAGGAATATGAAGACATGCCTTGGTGCCTGTTTTGAGCCTCCCTGCCCATGGCTTTTGTACAGTATCTCATGAACACTGATAGGTTTAGTTGCCTAATGACTTGGGGACTTTGACACCATAGCAGCACCTCCTTTTTTGTAAAAAAGAAAGGCAGGCAGAGGTTAGTAGATCATAGCATTATCAGGGTTGGAAGAGACCTTTAAGATTATCTAGTCCGTCAACCCAGCACCATCACTGTGACCCCTAAATCACTAAATCATCTCCCTGCACCAGTTCCAGACACCTCTTAAACACCTCCAGGAATGGTGACTCCATCATGCCGCTGGGCAACTTATTCCAAAGCCTAAAATGCATTGAAGGATGAGAGAACAGATTGAGAGCAGCCCTGAGGAGAAGGACTTGGGGGTGTTGGTTGATGAGAAGCTCAATGTGACCCATCCATGTGCAGGTTGGCTGGGGCTCTGAGCAACTTGGTTTAGTGGGAAGTGTCCCTGCCCACGGTAGGGAGTTGGGATGAGATGATCTTTAAGGTCCCTTCTAACCCAAAGTGCTGTATGATTCCATGCAGTGGGGCAGAACTGAGACGTTCTGCCAGCCAGGGGGCACAGGCTGGGGGGCCATCACAGCTGGGCATGTCCCTGTCTGCACTGGCCCTGCTGCCGTGAGCGAGTGCCAGACACATGGATGGGTTGTTGGCACGTGCCTGGATAGGCCTGCATGGGGAGATCACAGAATCACAGAACTGTTAGGGATGGAAAGGACCTCTGGAAATCATTTAGTCCAACCCCCCTGCCAAGGCAGGGTCACCTAGAGCAGATCACTCAGGAATGCACCCAGCTGGGCTTTAAATGTCTCCAGAGAGGGAGACTCCACAACGTCTGGGCAGCTTGTTCCAGTGCTCTGACACACTCAATGTAAAGAAATTCTTCCTCATGTTGAGGTGGAACTTCTTGTGTTTTAGTTTATGGCCACTGCTCCTTGTCCTGTCACTAGGCACCATCCTCTCGGCACCCACCTTTGAGTATTTACATGCACTAGTGAGATCCCCTCTCAGTTTTCTCTTCTCTAGATTAAACAGGCCCAGCTCCCTCAGCCTTTCCTTGTAAGAGATGTTCCAGCCCCTTTGTTGCCCTCCACTGGATACTGTCCAACAGCTCCATGTCTCTTCTGTAGTGAGGAGCACAGAACTGGACACAGCACTCCACATGTGGCCTCCCGAGGGCTGAGCGGAGGGGCAGGACCACCTCCCTCGACCTGCTGGCCACAGGTTGTGCTGGATGCAGCCCAGGCTACTGCTGTCCCTTCTGGCCGCCAGAACAGCATTCGGGATCCCCCAGGCCTGGCCCCCCGGCACTGGCACGGGCACGGCAGCGCCGGCGGCCCCGCCCCCGGGCAGCCCGGCCCTGCCCGCCGGCCCCGCGCCCCGGACGCGGTTGTGGCGGCGGAAGGGGCGGGGCGGGCGGCTGCGGGCCCGGCGCGATGTTCCTGACGGCGGCGGCCCGTGAGTGGCGCGGGCGCGGCGGGGCCGGGCGGCGGCGGCGGCCGCGGGGGCGGCTGTGGGGGCGGGTGCACGGGCGCGCGCCCCGGCGGCGGCGCGACCTTCCCGGCCCTTCCCGGCCCTTCCCCGCCCTTCCCCTCCTTCGGCCGCGGGGCCTCCCGGCGTGCCCCGGAGGAAGCTCAGGGTGACCTCAGCAAGACTTGCGCAGACACAATATAGATGAGCTTTCTTTTTTTTTTTTTAGTGGGGTTTTGCATTTGTGCTGCAGAGGTATGATTACTTTAAATTCAGTGAGCTGACAGAAAAAGAATTCAGCCTGTTTCATGCTATGCTGCGGGTGAGAGCAGGGAACCCAAAAGCAGCCTCGTGGGAAGGTCGGGCTCGGCTGAGAAGGGCTCCCCGCTCTGCGCCTGTGGCCATGCAAACCCCTGTGTTGGCACCAGAGCAGGAGCCGAAGCAGGAGTGGGTGGAAACAAGTCGGGGAGACTGGGACTGCAGTTTGCACCAGCAGTGCTGCTCACACCTGTCTTAACTTCACATTCACCCAGAGAATTCATACTCAGCACTGAAGCTGAAAACTCACTGAGAACATCTGGAGGCTGCAGCAAGTGCAGCCTGTCACGCTGGGCACTGCATTTGCACAGACACTTACAAAGGTGCTATGATGGCAGAAAGAGCAGGGAACTGACAGCACTTGCAAGAATGAGTGATGCTTTATCGTGACAGTAAATCTCTTTGCACTGTCTCTCTGGGGCTTTAGCAAAGTCAGGCAGTGGAAAACACTTAATCTTTATTTACTGCATAAAAGGAAACAAGATAAAATGTTAACTGTTTCTTCTGTTTTTCTCTTCTTCATGTGGCAAAAATCCCCAGTGGCCAAGAGCAAATCTAAGTAAGTGATGTTTTCCTCACCAGTTTTTGATTGCTGGTACGTTATATCTTTGCAAAATGTTAAGCTTCTCTAGATCTTTTTAATATACCCGAGAGAATTGCGGTCCTTGAGTCTAGCTGCCTCCTCTCACGCATTCTGTATGTGTGTCTTCTCACAGGTAAGTACAGAATGGTGGGAAACTCTCCCATGGGTTCATGGGTAGCAAAGGCAGGTTTTGTCCTATGGGCTGTCACACTGAGCTCAGCTGTAATCTCCAAAGCGCCCTGCACAGGGGGAGGCACACCTCTGTGTTCTGTGATTAGAGGCTGTAAACGATCCACATACTCTTCCTGTTGTTCACTTGTCATACCTTTTTAGCTGAGAAGAGTAAACTGAGGTACAGCGTGGATCTTTGTTGTCTGTGGCGTGGACTTTGGGCAGGTGCTCTGAAGCTTTCCCATAGCCAGAGTGCAGAACACTTCCTCAGTTTAGCACATTCCTGTGTTTATATGTGAGGAGTGGACAGGGTGCAGTTAGGGCTCTGGGCATCTTAGCTTGCTCTGTAGTCCAGCTCAGCAGAGATGTTCGTGGGCTCTGGAAGAAAATTAGTCATAGTCCTCTGACCTGTAAAGAAAGCTGATGGTGTGTTAAGGGTTGGAAAGGAGGAATATGTACTTTGAGCACACCAGTACTCTTACAGTGTGGGCACAAGGAGACAAGATCATGTTGAGAAACTGACTTGGATCCAAAATGCTGTTTGTAAGAAAATTAGCTAGACAAATCCAAGAGGCTAAACTGGTACATTTATGTGAACACATTCCTGTCTTCCCATTCCCAGAAGTTGCATTCTGTGTGAGTGTATTATATTTGGTACCCCACAGGCCCGGGATCTTTGGTACATTTTCTGTATTTTGGTTTTTTTTAAGATTCTGCCCCCTATAGAGCCAGTACCAGCCTCTTGCCACATTTGAGCACATTCTTCAGTTACAGAATTTCTGCACAATTGTCAGGCTTTTAAATTAAGAAAGCGCTTCCCAAGTATGTGCCTGACAGAGAGCAGTTTGACACTCATCATTCTACTGTTATCTGTTCATAAAAACAAACAGAGCAAAGCGGGAGATTTCTGCAAGGGGAAAAAGTAGCTTTTTTAAAATGGTGTTACTAATGTTAATGTAGGGATTCCTACCACACGCTCCATTTTATTTCATTTTATTTCATTTTATTTCATTTCATTTCATTTCATTTCATTTCATTTCATTTCATTTCATTCTGGTTTTTATCCCGATGTTTCTTTCTCTGTTCTTTTACAGTCCCATATGCACTTCAGCAATATGTTCTTATATTATTTATCCTTCTCTACCCCCCTTGGGTTTCTTCCTGTGCCCCAACAGCTTTCCAGTCTTGTTTTCTGCCTCTGCTCCTTCTTCCATTTCTTCACAGGGGAGTAATTCTTTTTAACAAGGTGTATTGTTCAGAATAGGCTTGGCCTCAAATGTGTGCTGCACAAGAATTTCAAGGCCTGGTCACACTGATGCCACTGATTCCCCCAGAAAGGGGAAATTGCACAGAGGCTTTGAGGAAGTGAGTGAGGTATAGGGAAAGGAGTCTTTGTGGTTACTGGTACTTCACAGCACACCTGCAGTAGTGTACAGGAGAGGGATAATCCCAAGAATATACTTGGTCAGTTGTCTGCAGGAATCCAGTGTCTTTATTTTGAACTCAAATTCGATTGCAAAGCTGAAAAGGAAGAGCTTAAGGAAGTACACTGGTCAGAGCTGCACAAGTGAGGAAGAATGGGTTAATTTTGACAGACCATTTTGTGTTAGAAACAGGAAAATAAACGCAAATGAAAAGTGAACTGAATGCCCGCATGCAGAGATGTATCCATTTCTTCATTGAAATGGAAGAGAAAGACGTAATTTACAGACTGGTTAAAGGGTTTAACATTTCTTTTGAAACTTCAGAAGATGCTCTCTGTCTAGGAAGTTGCTTGGATCTTGGCATACTTCCAGACTGGGGGCTTGGAGCAGCTTCCTCAGTCTCCTGCTCCCAGGACACCACAGTTGCTGCCAGCCTGCCCCGCAAACCGAGAGCCCTCCAGTAGGGAAGGGGGTTCCCGTGGCTGGGTTAACATCAAGCTCTGTATCTCTAGCAGGGCGGATGGTGCCAAGGGGTTCTGCTTCCCTTTTGCATGGCTCTTGTGCCAGCCTATCTGCTTAGGTTCCTCTCTGCATGAGGAAGTGATAGTCTGCGATACAGTGTTATCTACAGCCTGAACATCTTTAATGACCATCATCCTTCCTCTCTTGCCATTAGCTTTTAAGCCATAGTGACTCAATCATATGCTGATTTTCCTCATTTCTTTTTTTCTTGTTTTTATTCCTCCTACCTCACTTTTCTCTAGGCTTGTATCTTGTTGAGGAATTACTTACTTAAGCTTGATGCTGGAGCTTATGGTTTAGTGTTTGTCTGTGTTAAAAGTTAAGCATACAGAGTTTTCATACTCCCATCACTGAAGTTGAAATTAAGTGTCTTATGTGACTGTACCAAACTGTGTATGCTGAAAGCTTGTCCATTGGCCAGTGCCCTGGCAGATGTGGGCCCTTGCTAAATGCCTGTGCACTGACACAGAGACGTCCCTTGTGACTTTAGATACATTCTGGTGAGGATGAAGAGCGCTGCGGAGACAGGCTACTGTTTCAACATCAGGAGACTCCGACTGCAGGAAAAACTGGTCTTACTGAGATACGATCCCATCGGTAAGAACTTGGGGAAGAAGTCAGCATGCTTTGTATAAGCTTCTCTGACTCGGGGGGGGGAAAAGATTTGAATGCAACAGGATTTTTCCCATCTAAGCAGAATATGTCATAACATGTTTCTTACTCAAATGACTGTATTGTTGCTGTTCTTCATGACATTCCAGTGGGAAGTAAATGTTACCCTCATTTTACAGATTGTGGCAGTGAAACAAAGCAATAACTTGCCTGACACATCAGAGACTTTGATGACAGCCATGCCACATGTCACTGGCGAAGTCAAGTGACACAGGAGTTCTTTCATTCTGTTTCTTTGTGTGGTTTGCTAGACTGTGCTACCTCCAACAAGCAGGCACAAAGTACACATCAACAGAAGTGTTCTGTTCAGCTGCCGTGGGAGCTCTAGACCAGAAATTTTAACCATCTCTTACAAAATGGACTTTTTCTTCTAAAGAAATAGGCACAAATTCTTCCCGTTCCACAAATGATTATCACTCTCCAGATGACAGTTAGTGGATTCTTTTATGTTCCCCTGGTCCTTGCAGATATTCTCAGTTTAAGAATCTGATTTGTTGGACAGGTTATAGCACTTGCCAAACTGCCTTTTGCTCACCCAGCTTTTTGAAAGGTGACTAAGGGTTCAAGTTTCTGTAGTTAACATTAAAAAGCTGAATTTAATATTAAAAAGCTTAATTTGGGTAAACTTAGAATTTAAACCAAACTATGTCAGAAATAACATGGTGGAGCTAATGCAAAAAAGGCTTATTTAAAGTTACAGAATATAAGAAATTTATTAAGCAGCTCTAAGTACATAATGCATGGACAGTAGTCATAGGACTCAAGCTTTTTTTTTCTTAAAATTTTATATTCTTGTTAGAGGACTACCTTTTCATTCTCAGAGCTAACAGTACAGGAGCTCTGAGAGGTGAGAGAAACCACCAGAGAAGCAATATGCTGTCATCAAAGGTGACAGAGGCTGTGGCTTTCTTTTTGAATTCCACACAGAAAGGGAATCAGAGATCTCTGGGACTATTTTCTTGAATAAGAAAAATAAATTATTGCATTGAAACATCGTGCAGAGTGATCCTCCAGAAGCTTTGGAACTTTTAGGGAAGTGAAGAAAGAGAAGAACTCAGACAGAACACGTAGTAGGTTGCCGAAGAAAGCTCTGATCTTTGTAGCCTGTAGTAGAACACAAGTGAGAAATTGATGTGAGAAAGTGTTGCATGTGTGAAGGGAAGTAAATTTGAGTCTAGATAACAACTCACATCAGGAATATGTTAGGAAGCATTTTCACTTGGCATGTGTTTTCACCTTATGTTTTGTACTTCTCAGAAACCTGGGACGTCCGCAGAATGAAGCTTTTTAGTGAAGTAGTGGCAGGCTTGCCCAAGTTTCACTACCTCCCAACTGCAGCAACAGAATCTGTAGTATCTGCAGTATTTCTTAAAACGAAACTTTTATGTGGAAGAAGAGATTTTGTTGTTGTGTGGATTGCTCTTGCGTAGCTTTCAATGGAATTCATGTAATGAAATTCAACCAAACAGTGTTGATTTTCAAATGGCATTGTAAAGTTTTGCTTTATTTTGTAATTTTTGGGTTTTATTAATGTACTGACTATGCTTAACCTGTAGTGACTTTGCAAACACCTGCATCAGGCGTTGTGGACAGGGCCAGTTTGTGCCTTGTTGAGAGATCCACAGGACAACTGGTTAACTTCTCAGTCAGCCTGTGAGGCTGACTAGATCCAGCTCATCATCTGTAGTTGTTTGGGCTCTGCAGTTGAAGAGTAGTAAAAAGCAGAAAGAACCTATTTTTGTCCCTACATCGAGCAGCTGTGACTCAGAATAGTCACACAGAGCAGCTGTTGAATGTTTTCAGTCACTTGCATCCTGATACTTATTCTCACAGAGGTAAAGTGGACATCTTAGGAACTAAAAATTACATGTGGTAAAGTGAAAGCACCACTAAACTCCTTCAAGAGTTGGTTAACAACAGTGCTGTGCCAGTCAGTTGCTCCACACTCATTTAAGCAGTGAAGGCAGCCAGGAGAAAAGGAACGTGGGCTGGCTGAATTGAATTTTAACACTTCAGGCTTCTTAACGGATTCTTTTTTCTCTTTTTTTTTTTCCCCTGTAGCAAAACAACGTGTCCTCTTCACAGAGAAGAGAAAAATCCGCTCTGTGTGAACAATGACTGGACTTGATTTATACATGAGGAGAGGATGGTCTGGGGGGAGGACAGGGTGAACACTGATTCAGAAATCCAGCAACATGGGCTGAAAAGAGAGGAAATGAACTGGGATCACCGTCTCCTGTGATTTGAAGGCCATTGTGAATAAAACAATGTAGAGAGAGATGTCTGGACATAGATCATCACAGTAACATTTATTTATCTTTTGAGTTATTTTTACAGTGCTCAATTTAAAAAAATTAAATAGCAAATCCCATTGTCTGTGTTTTCTATTGTGAAAGAGGCTGTAATCTTCAAAGGAACTATTGTTTTATAAAGCAATAAAAATTAACATTTTCCACAGCAGGAATTCAATGGCAGGATTGCAAGTTTTTCTAACCTACCAGCCACAGATGCGACAGTAGTGACCACGAGCTGGTGTCATTACTTGGAGGGGTAATGTTGCACCAGCTCCTTCTGAGGAAAGAAGCAATGGGAACCTAGATGAGTTTTTGGATAAGCTATTACCATGGTTAAAAGGGCTGTATTATTTTCAGCCAGGTTAGTAGGATGGATTTTTCACTCCTGGGTTTTTGTCAAACATGAAGGAAACAGAAGGTAGTTCTCCGATGTAAGGGTTTTTTTCTGTAATTAGCTTGCCTGTGTTTAGAGCAAGATGGCTAGAAACATTTTTCAAGGTCTACCTCCATAGCAGTCCTGTCCTATTTGCAGTTGGAGGGACCCTCCCAAGTGTGGGGAAGCATGGAGTGCAGTGCCACACCTGAGGCACGTGGGCACAGGTGGGCCCAAGTTTGATATATGGGCTTTGTTGTGAGCCAGACAATGGCCCTGGTGTTTGAGCGCTGAAGTTCCAGTCTCAAAGCTGATGAAGTTCTGATAAAATCAAGTAAAAATACTGCCAGGAGCCCAATACCCTCCGGGTGTTTTGTTGTAAACTTCATGTAGTAGAGCGCACTGTGTGGGACGACCACAAGCTCAGGGCTGTGTGGGGCCAGAGAGACCTGCTGTGCTCTGTTTGAAAGACCCACCACCCCCACCCCATCTTACTGCTGTAGAACAGGAATACACAGGATTCCTGAAATAAGAAGCAAAGAGACTCTCCTGGCCTTTCCAATCAGCAGAGGAGAACCTCAGTGCAGTCAGGAGAATAATGCTGTCTGGTATGAGATAAAATCAGTACAGCGAGCTAGACAATTAGAAAAGGTCCTGAGGCAAGTCCTTCCTGTAAGGATATGAAGATTGTGTCCCCGGTGCCTGGACACTCACTGATGCGACACAGTTAGACTTCCTGATCATTTCCTCCATGGATAACTTGGGATAGTGAGCCAGGTAGAAGGCTAGTGCTCCCACAAAACTGTCTCCAGCACCCTAGAATAAAATAACAAACAAGCTGAAGTGTATTTGCACAGGGAAACAATTCAGGTGCCTTTACAGGAAAGACACAAGTTGTAGCACTGATTGCAGGGGTCAGGAAATTGTTCCGTGGTTGAGTTCAATTCACTTTTCTATGCCTAGGAAATTCTGCAAAGTTAAACTAATGCCACAATACTATCCTTGTGCCCAGCTCTTGAGTCAAGGTGCACATTATGGCTTAAAACTTAAAGAAAAGCAAGCGTGCGACAGTTCAGCAAGATGCTGTTATAAACACTGCTGTTGAAACTTCCTGTTGTTGGAGTGTCCGATTTTGATTTCTCAACCTGGATGTTTCATTAAAGCTATTTTTCTCTTATTTAACTTCTGTTTTTCATAAAGGTCAGTGGTAGAAGGGGCAGAGAAAAGGGGAAAAAAAATAAGCCATGTGGCTTGTGGTGTCTGTAAATTCCTAGTTGCGGAGTGATACAGTTTGATGCTTCCAGAACTTAGCTTTTGTTTATTAAAAAGGTCCCACTGACATTAAAAACTATGATTGTGTCTACCACATAAACCACTTCTATTCCTGGGGCAAGCTTTGCCACCTGTGCTGAGTTTGACCATGAGGGATGAGGACAGTGGGTGGCATTCACCTGGAGCTCTGGCAGCCATGGCCCTCTTGAGCTACCTGTCATTCCCAGGCCTAGGGAGGCAGGGAGTACATCTGTCCCACATGGGCACCAGCCACACCCCAGCTTGCTCTGACCCTCTTGCCCAGATACCACTGGCTGTGCTCTGGTCAACAGGGAATGACAGCTGTTCACCTCCCAAGTGCTTTTTAACAATAACTGTTGTTTAGCGATGTTCAGCACTATGAAGTGTCCCCAACAACTGGCAAAATTTAACTTGATTGATGGCCATTTTTAACTTGATTTGCTCATTTCAGTCTACAGTGTTCTTTCCTCCTCCTTCCCTAAAACTGGCTTGATTTCTAAGGCCAGACTGATACCAATTCTTGTTGGTACCATAAAACTGGTCCTAAGGTCCCTTTTTTTTAATCATACTTTTGTTCCAGTGAAGGCATTAAACTAGACACACTAGTATTATCTTATTTCCTTCCAGATCCAGCATATGGACTATCTCCCCTGAGGGATTTGCCTCTTTAGTTGTCATAAATAGGCCCCAAGAGTCATGGGACAAGAGCAAAGGGCCTGGAAAAACTTTGTTAAAACAGCTCAGCAAAATTTCTACCGGAAGTTAAGACTAGGAAGTAATTTTCCAATTTCAAGTACTAGTGTTTCTCAGTCTTAAACTCTTACTTGCCCTGAAATCAGCTGCATTTAATATCATTCCAGCAAAACAATGCCACTTACACAGAAATTTGTTTCTAATGTTGCAAGCACCTGACAGGGCAGAGCAGTGAGGACACTGCAAGTGACACTAACGAGGGTGAGCACAGGATAGGGGCCCTACCCCAGGCCTGGCCTCTCCTTGCCCAGCCATGGCACAGTGGCTGTTTGAATTGGTGTCTCCAGTCAGAAAACTCCCTGCTTAACTCTTGCTTGGCCTGGTGTTTGAATGCTTTCTTCCATCAGGATACAATGGAGGGCATGGCCTGGCAAATGACAAGTTAATAAGCGAAGCAGTGCCCCTACATGCAGCTGTAGCAGCACCTGTTTCAACAGTTCTGTATTCCTGAACATACCAAGGGCAGGTGAAGGTTTTTATCAATTTCTGTTGGGCCTTTGTCTCCCTTCTGGTTTCCGGAGTGCTCCCACAATGGCAGGTGGAGCAGGAGCAGGTGACTGCTAGTTAAGCATTGCCAGTGCCTTTTGTCTGATGCATAATACAAAAATCTCCATCCCATCTCAGAGTTCGTAATCTAATCAGTGCATGATTAATTATTAAAGCTATTTTGGTGCTGTTGTTATAGACAGGAGTAGGATTTCAGCATGCAGATCTGTTCTGCTGCAGCTCTAGCAGGAAGAACATTGTTTTCAGTGATCACTGGGAAATGGAAGTAGCCAAATATTTTAATGAGTAATACTCAGAATATCTGGTGTCAAATAGCATAAACTATTACCTGGCAGCAGCACGGAGCAGAATACTGTCTGTCTGACTTTTTTTTAATAATTGCTGCACTGTTGGCTATTGGAACAAAAAAGACTAACCACGTGTCACACAGGTCTTAGTCCCTATGCCAGTGAGATGGAGTGTACGTTCTCCCTGCAATGTTCCTGTGGCTCCCTGCTCGTGCGTGACACTCTGAGGTTGTGAGATGGCTGGAGATCTCCCCTTTAGTGTGGCTGAACAATGATAAACGGCTCTGAAAGCAGAAAAGGGAGAGAACAGCAGACTCCCATCCAGAATGGAAAAAGGCCCCCTAGCATTTTTTTGCAAGAGAAAAGATTACAGGGTGATTGGAGAATATACTGAAGGATTTGATGCCAGTAAACTTCTGCTGAAATCCTCACTTCCCATGCATAGACTGAAGCAGTCAGTATCTGCAAAGCCTAGCTATTACAGACCTGAAGGGTATCATAAATTCAGCTGTTGGTAAGTGAACGTTTTGTGGAGGGGGTGTTTTCAATACAGGAGCTGCTGCACTAAGAACAGCATCATGCATCAGATTGATTATGTAGATACCCTGCTCAGCCTTGCTTCTGGTCTGTGCAGACATGACTGGTCAAACATGACTAAAAGAGCAATAGCAGAACTGATTCAGATGCAAGGTTAACTGCAGTAAGGACTATATCTGGCTTACAGAAAGAGACCTTCCTTCTTTGGTGTTGTGGATTAAACTACATTGGGTTTGGTAGATTCAGAAAAGGTTGGCACAGAGTACTAGAAGAAATAGGCTCAGAGTAAAATCAAGATTACACAAACACTGGAATAGCAAATAGCAGATTTACATTTAGCTGTTTCAAAACCTGCTCTAAGAAAAATAATTCTAACTTACTTCACAAAAAAAATAATTTGAAAATGACCAGATGAGAGTGCCCATTGACAAAATATAAATACAGAGTATGTAATATTTTACATTCTTCAGCATTTGTCTTCCAGGAATTCTAATACACTGCAGACTTTGAGATAATCCTCATATCCTTGAGTGCCTGGAGACAATTCATTCCATAATTATGAAAGTATAACATATTTAACCTCTCTGTAAAGCAGGAGATGTTAGTTTGTTTGAAATAAAATAAAGAATTGGATTTAAAAATTGTCTGATATGGTGTGGCTCATTCTTAAATACAAATGTCATGGTTTTGACTAACTTTTATGGTTTTGAAGCAGTTTTGAAAACCTATTTATATTCTGTGCCACTAGTCTGTAAGGTCCTTGTTTTCCTGTGTGTCTGGAAAAGGGCATTTTTGTTTCTTACAATCCCGCACTGACTGAGATTCTGTGCCTCTAGAGAAGAGAAGACCCATGAAAACACTTCTATTTATACCTTAGCTTTTGTTAGTCCTGATTTGTCAGAAGCTGGTTCACAACTTTAGTATAACTATTTTTATACGACGCTGCCCTGAGAAGCTTTTTAAGGAAAGTGCTTTGTAAGTGGAAACTATATTGTTCAACAGCCTTTCCAGCACGTAAAGCCTTTTTCAATCCATCATGCACAGACTATTAGGATGCATTTCACTTATGCAATAAGATAACTTGCTCACCAAAAAAATTTGGCAGCCAAGAGGCCAAAAGCTACAATTCACAGAGTGGCAGCAGCTGCACCACCTTGTTCCGGAGCAATCTTTTGCTCAGCCTTCGCCCTCTCAGCCTGTCCTTCTGGGCAAGAGCAACAGCAACATGGAAGAACATTGAGAGGGCTCTGGCTCCCGAAACCCGACATTGTTACTGAACCTCAGAAAACTTTTCTCCGGTGATTTTTAAGAAGTCGCAGTCCTAGTGCAGTCTGGCTATTAACATGGATTCACTCCATTAAATAGATTGTAAGAGCATGTTACCAAGGCCCAAAGAAACACCTGAAAAGGATGTTGTATAGCAGTACAAGAGAAATGTTTTGCCTGTAATGATAAACTCTTCATTTAGTGAATAAATTAAAACATCAATCCAAAAGCTGTCAAAAACTGCATTATGATGTAGAACCGTAACTGGGAACATGTTACTGTGGTCAGTAACATTGCTCACAATGCTGCTTATAGTCTCCAAGGAGCATTCACAAAAGTGCACAAATGAACAAAGCCTGAGGATTACACTGATTTAGTACAGTCTACATCCATGGCAATGCAGAGATGCCCAACTCTGTCGAAGGAATTGGGCCTTGGAGAATTCCTGTTGTATTTATAGCACTCCACAACTGTGTGATACTGGATTATGCTAAGGATGTTATCGCTCTGTCACATCTGCTCAACATTCCTTGCTGTACCTCTGCCTACTCTGTACCCGAACTGCAAATTAGCCCTATGTAACACAAAAATAGCTGTCAGCAAAGGCACTCACTATCCATTGCTCACAAGTGGGAAAAGCCTACGTCTCCCTACAAGAATCCCTGGGCTGTGCTTTGATGAAAGGTTACTAGTGGAGCTGGAGAAACATTTACAGCCTTTGGATATATTCAGATAGTCTTGTGCCATTAGGGTCTATGTCTCAGCTAAGGGATGATTTCAGCTGAAATGCTCAGGGAGTAAAATATCCTTTGGTGACAGCATGTGGTGGGGAGACCCTGGATGGACACCAGAGAGAAAACAGAACAAAAGGCTTGTGGATTGGAATAAGGGCAGGGAGCAATCACCATTACAGGTAAAATGGACCTGACTTGGGGAAATTCCCTTATTACCAATCAGATCCGAGTAGGATAATGAGAAGTAAAAGCAAACCTTAAAACACCTTCCCCCCACCCTCTATTCTTCCCAAGCTTAATTTCACTTCCAATTTCTCTACCTCCTCCCCACACAGCAGCACAGGGTGACAGGGAATGGGGTTTGTGGTCAGTTCACCACATGTCTCTGCTGCTCCTTCCTCCTCAGGGGGAAGACTCCTCACACTCTTCCCCTGCTCCTGCATGGGTTCCCTGCCACAGGAGAGAGTCCTTCATTAAATTCTCTAACATGAGTCCTTCCAACAGGCTACAGTTCTTCATGAACTGCCCCAGAGTGGGTCCTTTCCACATGGTTCACTCCGTTAGGAACAGGTTGCTCCAGTGTGGGTCCCTCACAGAGTCACAAGTTCTATCAGCAAACCATCATGTGGGCTCCTCTTCCATAGATCCTGCCAGGACCCTGCTCCATCATGGGCTTCCCATGGGTCACAGCCTCCTTTGGACATTCACCTGCTCCGGTGGGTCTCCTCCACAGGCTGCAGGTGGATCTCTGCATCCCCATAGTCCTCCATGGGCTGCAGGGGCACAGCTGCCTCACCATGGGCTGCACCACAGGCTGCAGCAGAATCTCAGCTCCAGCAGCTGGAGCACCTTCTCCCCCTCCTTCTGCACTGCCCTTGGTATCTGCACAGTTGCTTCTGTCACACATTCTCACCCCACTCTCCAGCTGTTGGTGCACAGCAGCATTTTTACCCCTTCTTACCTACATTATTCCAGAGGTGCTACCACCATCACTGAAGGGCTCAGCCTTGGCCAGTGGTGGGTCCCTCTTGGAACATTGGCTCTATCGGACATGGGGGAAGCTTCCAGCAGCTTCTCACAGAAGCCATTCCTGTAGTCACCCACTACCAAAACCTTGCCATGAAAACCCCACTCACAGTGGCTGAATCAGTTATACAGCTTTTGGTTTTTTATTATTTCCTTCTTCCTGAAAGAACCCATGTTTATCCTCTATGTGATGGAGAATGATTTATTTCTGGAAATGTTCCTGACTGGCTTTTTTTTACTTCTGCATTTATTTGCCTGTGGAATAGTTTTTAAAATTATTTTCTGGGAGGTTAATATTTTCCTCCCCACATATTTCCTCATGTTTCACTGGAAAGATATTTTGGCAGTTTAAATTAAGATAATCTTTAAATTAAACTAACTTCACTATCTCGAAACTCTCCTGAAATTAAACTAATTTGACTATCTTCAAACTATTTCCTCAGATCAAGGCCTAACAAGGGTGACTACTCCCACAGTGTCTGGGGTTGCTGATCCTGTGTGGAAGCATTGCTGTCTTTCTAGGGCACCCTGCAGATACTGGTGTGGCTCTCCACGGCTGTGCTTAAAGGAGAAGACCATTTGTTACAAACCTCTAAAACATGAAATATTTGAAAATTACAAAGAGATTTCCCACTAACACAGTTATTCCTGTATCTTTGCATGGAATTTTGAGCCAGAACAAAATGATAAGAAGTCCTTAACTGGGAACTACCAAATTTAGCAATAAGAACCAAATGAACTTGAATCAAATAGCAGGGCTTGCCTTGCTAGGTCTAAGTTAGGCTTTTGGTACTGACTAGACAGCACTGCAAAGGTATTTCAGTCGAAAATAAAGGAGAAGATCTAGGAAAAGCACACTGTACCCCAGAGCTTGGGGTCTGGATCCTCAACTCTATTACCGTGCTCAGTTTGTCCTCTGAGTGTTTCTGCAGTCTTGTCACAAAGAAAAAGTGGATGTTACCCTAAGCCAAAGGAAGATATATAGAGAGACTCATGGTAGTGGTGCTCGTTTGTTCCTTTCTTCTTCCCCTCTGCATTCCCCACACAGCCCTGATGCTGTCTGATGTGGTTTGGGGACCTACTAGGACGCTGCCCCATCATAGCTCCTTCCTCCCAGCCACGTGCAGAATGGCTGGGCTCAGCCAGTGTTTAACAACGGCAGGAGGTGTAAGCTAACACATTTTAATTTGCATTCCCTGTAGGTTGACAGTGCACTCTTAATTCCAGTGATTCAGACTGCAGTTTCATAATAGGCTTAAGCCGATCCATGCTTATGCTCTGCTGAAAGGCTCAGTCCCCACTCATGTTTTTATCCTTGTCTCATGTTCCCACGCCCTCCCCTACATCAGATTTAGCACTTGTGTGGCCAAGCAGTGAAGCAGATCAGTTCTCTGATCCTTCTGACAACTGGGCCAGCCAACACTGACCAAGAAACAATAGTTTCCACCCAGATCAGCAAGTTGCTGTATTACCACATGACAGTTAGTCCACAGCAAAGGAGAAAGACGTTAGAAACACTCCTCTCAGCATGGTCTTGGATCAGCTTGAGCCAACTGTGGAACCTCGCCCTCAGTCAACACCAGGCAATTCATTAACTCAGTTGTGTATCCAAGTCTTAGTACTCTGGCTCCTTGTTCACACAGGGAAAGCTGCCTGTTCCACTCTTCTCCCCATACCCTGTGGGCTCTGTCCAGAGGATTGAGGGAATGATCACACTTCCTTTCTGTATCTTTACCAGACTCTGCTCTGGGAAGCTGTGGGAAGGAGCAATCCCTGACTTTCTTGCATTTATGTTGTGATGTACTTGCACAGCCATGAATGGGGAAAATTTCTTGTTCACTTACTCAAGTTGAACAAGGCCATCATATCATTGGGTCCTTCACATGGCCTGGGAACTTAGAGGTAACTAAACTACACCCAGTGTAGACTATCAGTTGGGAAACATCAAAACCAAAGCATACCACACAATGCTTCACATCAGCCATCAGGAATTTTTACCCACTTCCTCACAGATTTCCTGATGGGTCATTAACAGTGATTAATCAGCCTGACCGTTAACCCCCTGCATTCCTGAGAGATTAATCTCAATACAAGGCCTCCTGCATGCAATTTCTTTCCTTTCTGAAACATCCTACTACATTAAGTTATGCACTGTTTCTAAAAAGATCAGTGACAAGCATTACAGATGCATGAATTCCCCTGAAATGTTTGGTTTGTGGTGAATGTTGGAAATAAAACATACAACATTCACAACTCTGCAATTTTTAATTTGTATGTCATCTAAAAAGCACAGATGAAAGTATCTGCTTTACATTTCAAAGCCCATATACAGCATCTACTTTGAAGGCAGGTAATAGTGCTCTCATTTCATATGATGGGAAATTAACCCAACTTAAGATCAAGGATGTTAAGAACACCCACTTTGAGACATCTGTGGGCTGAATCCAAAGCTCTAGATCTTTCATGGACTAACAGGAGTCACATGAGCTACCCATCCTTTGAAAGTGAGGCACAGCTTGGGAACCCTAAATCTGAGATATGCAAAATAAGTAAGTGGACCTTCACAGCTCTGCTGGACTCAATCAGGATGAGAACAGAGGAGCTCCCACCTCACTGTTTACAAGAAAAATACTGCAAAGTGTCTTTGAGATGACTGCTTTCTCTTAGTGCACACTGAAGAAGTCTGGGAAAGGTCGCAGGAGAGCTTCATTTTCCGGGATGATAATATTCCAGTATACTGCTAAGCACTGGAGAACTGAGTTATTCTGTGTAGTAAACTGTTAGTCTAACCCCAGAAAGCCAACAAAGTTTTCACCCACAGGGAGCACTCCGTTTTCTGAATCATTGAAACAATTCAGTGTGATGATGCTCATATAAACTCCTTTCAACTCCAGACAGCATTAATGAGAGGTGACGAATTTATTTCTTTCTTACACAATGGAGTAAGAGCACTGAACCAGGAGCTCCATATACCATTCTAAAAACAATGGATCGATGTTGCTGAACCTGTGAGATTCCTGTCAACCAAATAATTCACCACTACTCTGATTCCAACACTGCCAGAACAATAGACACTTTGGCATGGAATTTTTAAATTTGGAATACACTTCTGTGTAAATTTTCTGCTTAAGACTGAGTTTACTTCTGCCTTCATTACCTGCTTCTTCCCTGGTTCCACTCTTGAGCTTTGATCTGTGACCTCCTTTCATTTGGTCTGGAAGTTCATACCTCACACAGAAACTCAGAAACAGCAGAAAAAACCCTCCACACTATTTTTTTTCCCCCTGCGGTGCAAATAAAAAATGTATGACATACAAAATGCAGCACTGGAAAATTCTCATTACACTTCATCTGAACAAAAAGCTCTCCAGTGGCACTCTTGCAAAGTACAGCCTACAAACCACAATGTGTCAACAACAGGGAAGCGCGCAGACATCACCACTAATAGACAGAAGATGGACTTTCAGTTGAACATGCTATAGGAGCTGTATCTACTTTTCCCAAAATTTAAACTTGCACAGAATCAAGAGTCATGGTTGAAACCTGGTGCTAAATATAGCAGCTCCTCAGAAGGTTGATTTGTACTTCTCAAACTGGTTTATCAAGCCTCAACAACATGTAGCTACTCTCCTACTCTAATCAAAAGCTTCACTTATCTCATTTCCTTGAGCAGTACTTCACTCTTTTCATTATTCATGTCACACTTGTGCCAAATTGTGCTTTCGTCCCAACAAAGCTCATGCTTATGTGTTAATTCACAAATATCATTTAATGATGAAATGAAACTACAGCCAAAACTCTGCCCAAAATACATAATGGTATTTTGATAGTACACTGGAAATTCTGGCAGCGGGTTTCCCTCCCCAACCAGGAGAGAACTGGCCAAAATGTTACTAACTGTGTCACCCAGTATCACACATGAGCCTGACACAGCTTCAGGAACCCATAATCTAACAGTTAAATAAGAAGAAGGAAATCTCTGTGCTGGGCAATTTCACTAGCCACATGTGGTTTTTTCCTCTCAGACTGAAAATGCCAAAGGACTCTTAGTGATCCCATCTAATCTGAGGAGAAGCACTCAGAATGACACAACTGCCATCTCGCCTGGAATTGATCAAAATAACATTCTTTTTTTTGCACGAAAGCTCCATATGCTCGAGTGCCTCTTTCAAAACCACAGCATCTAGCCTTTGTTGGCTGGCCACTGCATCTGCCTACCCATGAACTACACATCCTGGAAGGGAAAAAAAACCCACCAAACTTCAGGAGGTTTTTTGTCTGAGCTCTCCCCAGCTTCGTCCCCTTGCCAGCTCCCTGCATTCTTTTTCCAACGGAGTTTGTGTAATCGTTTCGATGACTACTCAAGCTGTATCTCCTCTCTTGAATTTCAGTTAGATGTGACTTACAAGCCAGAACTGCTGCTCTGCTCAACAGTATTGTTCTCTGCTACCCACTCATTCTCTTGTCCTTAACCTGTGGGGCAGGAATGCAGAAAACAGGGCTCCCTCTGACTCATGGTCTTCAGCAGTAGGTAACCACCAAGGCACTGCTTCTGACAGAAGGGCATTCTCTGTGAGATTGCCTGTAAAATGGATCTTTCCAAGAAACACACTGCCTGCTTAATGATTTCAGCAACAAAATCACAGATACCAGCAATGAGGCATGAGCTTCCAGAGAACTTCCTCACTTTTTTCCTGTATTTCTGTGTCTATTTGTGCTTTGAAATGAATTTAAAAAATACTCCTTATAGACATTTGGGCAGCTGACAAACTTTGCTGCCAAAATTCAGGAATCTGCTTTTCTACAGATGATTTGTTCTATAGCTGGTTTTATGTCTGTATATCTACCTTGAAACACACAGACACAGAAGAAAACCCTGAGAAAAGTGGCAGAATCAGTACACTCAACTTAAAAATTGCTATTAAAGACATTCCTATAGGTTACTGCTACCTGTCACCAAAACTTAAGAGTTTTAGCTTCCTTCCATTTCTCTAATGAAAATTTTAAAATGTATTCTGTCCATGGGACAGGCAACTAAAGATTAACTCCTTTATTCTTGATAAGAAATACAACTTCTGGCATTTTCTGCGGTTAGAATTTGCAAAAGAAGCCTGATTTCCCCACTGTTCTCATTTCTCTGTTCTTGTTCTTTTGAAAACCTAATTATGCAATATCACCAATCCAACTCAAACCTTTCTGGTTTCTTTAGTGACCAAAATTACTTGGCATTGAAAACTCTGTTGGGGAAAATAATGAAATCTGATATTGTTCAATATCATCATTACTGCAGTTGGCATTTCTGAGCAACTAGGCAGATGAGGGGCTCCAGAGCCAGGTTTGCCTTCTCTCTCACCACAGCCAGAACTGATGTGAAGAAACTGAGAAGAATAAGTTATGTTCCACAACAGCCTGGATGATACCTGGTTCTGCAGAGAATAGTTTTAAAGAAGAAAGGGAGGCATATGACATTTGTTAGCTAACCATGAAGAGGAAAAAAATGATGAGGAGTTTGGCCAAGAATATGCTGCACTATTACACAGCGGATTGCATTTGCAACTTCCTACAGCTCAGGCCAGAAAAAGATACTTGGGAAGGTGACGCTCTGGATGTGCCAGAAGCGCTAGCTTCCACTAGCTATTTTTAACTGCAGGAATTTCATTAGAAAGGATGGCTGCACACAGTTGGTCTTCCTTCCTCTTCATCCTTTCTGCAACACAGATATCGCGAAGTGCTATCTACCATTACAACTGGCACTGCCTCGTGTGCATGCACTGGCAGCCCAGGATCTGCTCCGACACAGGGTGAGCTACATACCAGGACTGAGCATCCTCTTGGAGGAGACCCTGAACTGGACTCATCATAAAGTCAAGAGGAGGAGAACAAATCAAAAAAGGGATGCAGCATGTTTTGCTGCAATGATTTTCACTCGTGTTGTACGACATAGTTAGCCCAAGAGAAGCAATAAAAGTAATTTCCTACTCTGCTTTCAACCTGCATAAATGATACCATTGTTTCATTTACTAAAGCATCCCAGAAGTGAAATGGCACAAAGATATTTCTGAACTCAGCCTCTCTAGACCTCATCAGATTATATTCTCAGGTGCAGATGTTGGATGTGGTATCATTCATGCGTTCTGGCCCACATACAAAACATTTGAGTTGCTACCTATATGCTGCCAGCAACCCCACCTTTCTATGTCCAGAATAATAATCAACTGGGTTAATTTCCAAACTGGAATATTTCTCAGTATGCTAGTAGTGGAGCCAAAGCACTTGTCCTGTACCATATTTCCATAAACTCCCTACAGTCTCTTTGAGGAGCATCCAATGCAAAGCAACTCTGCCTTTCTATGTACTTTCTCCTTTATGTGGACATTTACAATGATGTCCAGTTCTAAAAATGAGACAGCTGATAGCCTGACAAAAATTTTCCTCCAGTCCTATTTTTTTTTTTTTTTTTTTAAGAGAAGCATAAAGAACAAGTCATGGTTAAACAAGGGAAACAGGTTCACTTGCCACTGACAAGCCAGTGTCTGCATGCTTTGTTCCCTATCTACAAATCAGCAGTCTGAATAGTACTTTCTTAATGTTGTAAGTACCCACGTAGTAAATAATGTAAGGTGCTTAGCAACTTTTTGTATATGTATACATGTATATGGAATAAAGCTGTAGGACACAACTGGACACAGTGTCATGACTTGTTACTGATAATGTGTAGATAAACCAAACTCTTGGTATCACTAAAGTAGTTTCACTGTGAGTTTTTTTGTTGCCTGGCACTCTACAATCTTAGAAGGGGCTTAAAAACTAAATATTGGCTTTAATCTTCTTTTTATAATATGTCTTCATTAAGTACCCCTTGTAATTTAATGCAATTTGTGGCAAATGCTAATACTGCTCTGGGCCCACTTCTCCCTGTCAGCTGTATCTCTGTTAAATTATGCATTTCCATCTGGAAAGAAACTGTACAGGACTGTAGGCTCTCTTCCACTTAGAGTCAGGAATGGAAAGGGATTTAATTAGATGCTCCGTGGTTGAGAAAAGGACTAGAGCAAAGCCTGGGTGGTCCATGGAATCTTCCACTGGAAAACAAGGCTGCAAATTGTTCTGTACAAGCCTGCTTCTGTTTGCTCATTTTGTTTACATTGTTTGTTCTTACAGATTAAAATAGACAGTTACTAGGCAGATAAACAGTGTTTCCTTCCATGACAATGTTATCTAGAAGTTAAGAGAGCAGCATGGGACAATATATGCCTGTGCTTCATTTTTGCCTTCATCACTCCAACTCCCCATATAACTTGGAGCAGAACATTTTTAGCTTGTGCTTCAGTGCACCCAGCTAACATTTTTGTTCCACTTCTCCAATTTGTACAAGGGACATAATATAGCTTTCTGCTCTCCAAGGGAAAAGAGGATGCATCCAGCTTGCTCTACATTTTCTCAGTTGACTGCCAATGCAGAGGGATGCTACTCTTGCAATCCCTCTTGTCACTGGATACCTGTATAGACTTAGGCCACTGACTAAGCCTTAACAAACTGAAGTGTCTTTAGAAGGCCTGAATCAGAAGCAGAAACTCCTGAAGAACCAAGCAAGTCCCATCTAGATTTAACTGTGAGTCAACTCACATGCAGTGATTTCAGTCATGTGCCCTTTCACAGTTCAGCTGAACTTCAGAACATAATAGATGCAGCTTTATTTAGACTTACAGTGCAGATCGCTGACTGGAGTGCCTGGCAGATTAACTTATTCCTCATGGTTTTTCTGTTCCAAAATTCAATGGATGCCGTATTTGTAAAAGAGGGAATGCAGAAGGCTAAGTCAGAAAGTGGGCTATGACTGGAACTAAACTTATTTATTAACCTATTTGGGTTGCATGTTAAAGAAAGGAAGCTATTATGCTGTTGGTTTGTGGGATGTTAATGAGAGCTCTGGGCATAATTACTCTGTGTTGGTGTGTGTGAATAAACTCTACTGATAAATAGGATGTTTGCCTGATAGTAACTTCTCTCTTCTTGAGAATGAGAGGGAAGATGAGGGAAAAAAAAAAAAGAACTGAAAAAGAGAAAAGGAAAAAAGAAAAAAGAAAAAAGAAAAAAAGAAAAAAAAAAGAAGAAAAAAAAGAATAAAAAGGAAAAGAAAAAAGAAAAAAAGGAAAAGGAAAAGGAAAAGAAAAAGAAAAAGAAAAAGAAAAAAGAGAAAGAAAAAGGAAAAGAAAAAAAGAAAAAGAAAAAGAAAAATAAAAATAAAAAGAAAAAGAAAAAGAAAAAGAAAAAGAAAAAGAAAAAGAAAAAAGCTACATTTTAGGGTTAGGGAAAAAGAGAAAAAGGAAAACCACAAAGGTTTACTCCTTGCTACATCCTTGGGTAGGAAAAGGTTAAACATTTAACATTTTTCTTTTCTTAGCAAGTTAGAGAACTGTACATCAGACACATTGTCTGCCAAATGCTTCATTTACTACCAGCTGCATTTTTACTTTGTTGAGAGATAGCTGAAATAAAATCACTGTTCTTTGTGCAAACGGCGTGCTAAATAATGTACGGCTACAAGATTATTAAATAGCAAAGGCATTTGATAATATTAGAGTCAACCACAAGTCCCACTTCTGCTGATGCACAGAATTTTGAGTAATTAGTCATTGCACAGAGTGTTGTATTTATATCCCCTTGAGCCTCAGACGTTAGGCCACAAAGTCAGGAGACAAAGAATTGCTGTTATTAGGAGGACTGTTTTGGATTTATTTATATTCTAAGGCTTTATTTCAGTGTCCACTTCACTCTTCTGGCTCTGGCTTCCTCCAAACCAGAAGATACAGCTAAGTCAGAGAATTTTAGTGTAAACCATATTTTTACAGACAAGACCTCTCAACTTCAAGCAGAAGCACTTCAATGAGTTTGCAAAGCCCCCAAAGAAGCACAACTGGCCTGAGGTTATATGACAAGCCTGGGAAAAAGGCCTCCCAGGTTCTGTTCTGATCTCTAACAGACTTCTCATGGCTTATATGCAACACATTAATGGCAGCTCCAATTTATGGACAGATAAATTGGGATACAAAGAAGACACGTAACTCTTCCAAGGATTTACAGCAAGTCTTTTGCAGAGCCCTGGAACTCTTAATCAGTCCTTTGTTCAAATTGCTAAACCACACTGCCTTCTTTAGACCACAACTGCTGCACAGGCCTGAATACTGTGACATATCTAAAATTATATAGCTATACACTTATATGAGGCTTTATTAAAATAAAAGTTGCAAAACATTTTCAGAGTTCAATACAAAGCTGCTCAGTGAGCAATCTACTGTTTAAAGACAGCCTTCATAACTCTCTCCTAGTAAAAGAGACAGATCTAATAAATTGTAATAAGAAACCTGAGAGAAACAACAGGATTTGAACACATAACATCTGATGACAACTCCTATTGTAGCAATGAGCCTTTGTTTTGCAGAACCGACACACAAAAAATAATGGTAACATTTATGATTATGACAAATAGTATGTATCATATCTCTGAGAATATTGCACAGAAAAGGACTATATAGAATAAATCATATGCTCATGTCAAATTTCAGGCAAAGTAGATTAAATGTTGAATTTTATTCTGTCTCTTAAATGAGTTTCATCATGTTTACAAGCATGGCACTTCAACCTGTGAGCTTCTTTTAGTCGGTTGTGCAATCTCTGTATCCAAAAAGCGCAACCAGACAGGGAAAATGTTGGTAATATAAGAAATTACATGGTAATGTAATGGTTGTGCTGAGAAATACTGTGAAGCTAAACATTCTAGGTTCTCCATGACATTTAAAAGGGGGACTATTGACTTGCTGTGATTCCTAGGGGCAGCACTGTGAAAAGTGATTCCAAATTTTCATTTAAATGTGGTGTGCCCAAGTGCATCCATGCCTAAGCCAGACATGCAGATGCATGATTCCCTGGCTGTGAGTGTACTAATGCAGGACTTTTTGCACACAACATTGGTATGTGTAAACCTAGAGGTCAACTGACGAAGAGATCTTAAATAGAGCAACTATGCTATGCATTTAGAAGACCAGATAAGACAAAAATTACAAAGTCACCCTAACTGGTGCAAGTATATATTCAGCATCTTGATCCAAGCTGGGCTATGGAGCAAACTAGAGGTTACAAAAACTAACCCTAGATGACCTCCTCCCCAAAGTGATCTCACTGCTCTTTAAATGCGGGGCCAACAGAGGAGCAGCTCCAGCTTACTTTGAGAACTCCCCATTTTCCACTAATGCCATTGCACAGGAGAGATTCTGCCAGTGCCAGCTCTCCAATTCGAATCATGGACCTTAGACAGGACACCCCACCTTCAACTGCAAGGAGCAACCACAGAGCAAATCCCAGAGCCAGCAGACATGTTCCAGCCTGCCATAGCCACTGACCACCAGACTGCCCCACCTCCAGAGGAGGCATGGCATGGTTCTGAAGCCCAGATTCAGAGTAACCTGGAGCTCCAGACAGCCTGAATGCTTCTGCAAAGTCCACCTGCAGATACCAAGCCCCAAGCAGGCCTCCGGAAGTACCTCAGGGACTTGGCTTGGTTCCCAGCTGTCACTGGAAGCGCTCAGCTCCATACTATCCCATAGTGCTTTTTTCAAAATGGAAGGGAACTAATCTCACTGCTGGCCAAATTCCAGCTTTGAGTAATTACATTCTTCTGACAAATTTTCCTTGGCAGTTTCAATGGAATATAATTAGTAAATGTAAATAGATGTAAATAGTGCTGTAAATTACACTTTGCGTGATTGTCAGAAGCAGAGGGGGAGAGTGAGAATGAAGGGGCAAAAAGAGCAGGGCTTCATTCTCCAGTATGGATGATGTTGTGGCCTTCTCTCTCATCAGACCACGTGTGTTTCTGCCAAGACAGTTTGTTGGGGGCTGCTGCAGCAGCAGATGGCAAAATCCAGGATCATCGTGTGGTTCATCACACAGATCATCCCCTTCACCTCAAGTACAATTCTGACACGATGGTGTTCGGTCATGTCCCACAGCTGCTTGTGAGCAGCTGCCGTGCTCCACCTCAGCTGTGCTTCTGCTTCAGCAGAGGCAAACTGCTTCACACACATGCTAGTGTAAAATGTGTGTATATGATATTATTGTTTTCTATGAAATGCTTATCAAATTTGTGAATGATTTGTGAAACCTTCTGCTACCAACAGAAGAAGTGTCATATAAATGGAATTATATAATTATCCTTCACAGCTATTTTAATGTAGCTTCATGTACTAGTTTCACCTAAAGTGGAAATAGGTTCTTCCAAAAATAAATGCATATATTTAACTTAATATACTCAACTAAATTTAAAAGCAACTATTTAAAGTAATGAAAATAGAATATAATGTATACCTATATTAGTACTTTATTATGTGTCAAATGTCTCATGTACATCAACTGTTTCAAATACAAATTGATATAGCTGGTGGGCTTAATCAGATCTTTCTGTCATACACAAAATTCGAGGATTATTTTTCAGTAATTCACTTATTTTTATGTTTATTCAAAATTTGCATATAGAAAGTAGATAGCAGGAACTAGTAAAATGAAGGGAAAGTTAATTTTCTTAACAAAAGC
Organism: Coloeus monedula; assembly: GCF_965178545.1. NCBI lineage: Eukaryota > Metazoa > Chordata > Aves > Passeriformes > Corvidae > Coloeus > Coloeus monedula. Next base: position 31,316,543 of record NC_138782.1, on the reverse strand, counting down.
TTATTGCACTATTTAGCTATAACAGGAGAAACAGATGTTTCAGCTTTACAATACCATGTCTTGCAAAACTTCCCTCTGAATGACTATTCGTGCTCTACATGTTTTGGACTGCGTATGGAGAGCTCTGCTAACAGTCATGAGAAGCATTGCATACATTACTAAAGCCCACACTAAGATAATTAGTGCTAAAAAAAAGAATCAACAGGCCTTTTTTCCCTCTTTATAGTATTGATTTAGTGTGGGTGAAAAACGCCAGATTTTCAATCTTGAAGATTCATGTTCCACGACAGAGTGGGAGATGGAGCCAGCTTTTCCCAGTGTTCTGCCAATAAGTACTTAGATTTAACCACCTCAAGGGTAGGGAGGAAAAGCCAGGCTCTACAGTCTATGAACCCTTAGTGTCTCTGATGAACCTGTGAACATGGAGAATGGGGAGCACACAAACTGGGATATGGAACTCAAATTCTTAGTCTTTGTGGCTGTACCTACCCAAGTATTTTGTTGTTCAAAAATTCCTAAAATTGCTGTGGGCAATAGAAATTACCAGGAGTCATTACTGAAGTTGCAGTGCAGCAGAGAGGACTCTGGGCAGTGGTAGCAGGTATGGAAAAATTCTACAGTGAAAGGGGACTTTGAAGATAATTTTGTATCTTATGTGTGTCTTCTAAATGGAAAATTCCGTTTTTTATTAAGGACTGCAGCCTTTTGCAAATTCTGTGATAGGGTACACGCGTCATTTAACTCTTTGTCTGGCAGTAACTTTACCTTCTGCGATCTAAATCGTATCAGTACAGATACAGGCACATAACCAGATGTGATCGTGCCTAGTCCCTCGAGATGCTGAAGTCAGGGCAGTTAAAGGTAGCAACTTTTTTTTTAGTATCAAATGGCAGGCTAAAAGCATACACATGACAACTCTGAATACCCTGTGGGTAGGTGGCTACTTGGTAAGCTACCTCACAGCTTGATCCTTCTCCTGGGGAAGGATCTACTGTGGACATGCCTTGAAGAAAGTAACATGTCCTACTAGAATGTTTAATGTTTATTTTAATAATAGAGAAATCCAGGTTAGTTGAGGATGACATTATTTTCTTTAGTGTTTATAAGGGTTGCTTTAAAACCACTTGCTTTCAGGCAAAGTGATAATCAGGCTAAGCACTGTAAGACTTTTATAATGGAAGGCCAACACATATTTTTTCATTCAGGCTGCAAGAATAAACCAAGAACAGCTGTTTTACTGAAAACAACCCACTGGTATTTAAGTAGATTAACAAAATTAACTGTGAAAATCCTCTGCTATGTGGAAGCCAATAACCTGTTGGCCACAAGGAGGCAGGGCAAGGATTTAGTAAATTAAAAGAAACTGGTTTTATTTAAAATAAAAAGAATTAAAAAAAAAAAAAAAAACAAACAAACCAGGAGCATTACATTAGTTCAGACATGGAACTCTGAACTGCTACGCAAGATAAAAAGCATTTTTCATCCACAGCGTGTGGTTTCAGTATTGCCGTTTTATTCCAAGAGCAGCAAATCTTTAAGATATCAAACAATAGCTGACCTGGAAGCAATTTTCTTCTGAAGAAGAAGCAGATCACACATATTTATTCAAAATCACTTCTGTGTGATAGAGAAAAAACTCTAACAGTAAGCTTCGATAGAAGTAGTGGATTTAACAGCTCAGAGCAGCAAGAAACTGTACTGCCAGGTTCACAAGGTGTTGCTCCCAAGCTAGTAAATCCTGATTCTGGGCAGCTTTGGGAGCTTTCACTTCCTTGGCACTTCTAATTCTGGGCTAAAAGCAAGCAGAGGCAATTTGGGTTCTGTAGTGCCCTATCAAGAACTTTATGCAGAGTACAGTGATGTCTGCTTCCCCTATGTAGCAATTTAAGACATTCCAAAACCAGCACTAACCCAATGTCAAACTTATAAATGACAAAGGGGCAAAAGGGGAAAATAAAACCAAAGTATCTCTATTTTGGAGTTATGTAGAAAAATATTATATTGAACAATGAAACAACGCTTTCCACAGTATCAGAATATCACAGTCCAAACCTATGAGCGATCTTCTGACTGAGATGAAGTGACTTTACTCTTAGCTCTGCTACTGCATGCTACTGACCTAGGTAATTTCAGCTCCCCGTGCCTCTGTTTCCTCATCCTTTAAGCAGTTGCCTTTCCTCTTTGTGAATCAGTATGAGGTCCATGGATAAAAAACATGCTACAAGAACTAGTTGTTATTAATGCAATTCAGATATGGAATGTACCAGATGGTAAAATCTCCAGGATTTTAATGAACTATTGTAACAGAACATATGTAATATGACGTTATTATAACAGGCATTTAAATGTATAGTTAGTACATATAACACGACCTGCTCGGCTCTCAGTAACTCCACTGGAATTATTTTGGATTTATGTCAGATAATACTAGGAACACAAAATAGCCCCATATGTGCAATGTGGTAAGGTTTTCATAGCAATGCTATCTTAACTATTGCCTGCCCTGGTTTTATCTTTTGCTGGGGGTATTGTATTTTGTGGTTTCACAGAGTATGTTTTCTGCACTTAGTTCTGAGCATGAAGCAAAAAAGTACCCTAATGGCAAAGATTAAAATGCGCCTGACCAAGTATCCCTTACCTAGCATCATAAAACAGTCATCATGAAGCAGCAAGAACTTTTGGGGGGGTTTCCACTATATTCTGTAAAAATGATGTCTTTAATCACCTTACACTAGACTTGGTAAGTAATTCATGCTTTGTCAGAACAATCAAACATTCCGTTTCAGACTGTGAGTAGTATCTCCATTCTCTCACTGTGTCTGAGTTCTGGACAAGATGAATTAAATGACAGGGCAAAGGTGAAAAAACAGGACTGCAGCTCAGGCCAGTGGCATCACACACTACAGTGAGAGACAGGTACTTCAGTAAAGGAGCAACATGAGGACACCTTTAGTATGTATAATAATTCTAGCTCATCTATAATACAGACTATAAAACTCAGGTGAACTGACATTTAATATATGAGACACTGGAAGCAAGATATCAGTTTCACATCATAAATTAGCCTTTGTGCTAGTGCCCAAAGATTTGGCTGATTACTCACTGCTTTCCCCTAGTGCTTAAGCAGTCTTTTCCAAAGCAAGACAGTTAAACCACAAAAACGTACCGTAGTGTCCACAGCCCTGACCTTCCCAGCAGGAACGTGCTTTGGAATGGGTTCATCTCCTGATATCATCATGCAGCCTTCTGCTCCAAGAGTAACAATTACGAGCTTACACCCTCTTTCTAACAGCATGCGTCCCACCTTTTCAGCATCTTCAAGGTTGCCAACTGGGATGCCCGTTAAAATTTCTGCCTGGAAAACAACCCACGCAAACGAAAATCATAATGTGACAGCATTCACTTTTGGACAACAGTTGCATTTGAAAACAGTATTTAGTAGCTTTTTGAAATGTGTATTGTAGGATGATCATGAAACCACTTCCTACACTGATATTCAGCTGTGTCCTGCTCCTTGCTTGAAATCAGTGTGTACTTCAGGCACAGCAGACTAACGGAGAACAGCCTAGGCAGAGAGACACAGGAGGTGTGGGTTCTGTTCCAGCTTCTACAACTTACCTGGCATAAAACCCTTAGTAAAATCACATTTTTCCCACATGCCTCAGTTTTTTCATCTGTGAAATGGACACAATGACACAGTCTTGGCAAAAGCATTTTATGGTTTAATGTGAAGAAATGCTACAAGCCAACTTGGTCACTATTCTTGAGGGATATTTATCACCAAGTGAGAAACTTTTTAAATACTTTTAAAAATTTTCAGTGTTCAGCTAGAGGGACATCACAAGGGAAAATCTCTTCCAGGGAAAACAAATTGCTCAATTTTGACCACTCTGTTCAATTTAAAATATATTTTTGTATGAGAATACCTAAAATTTATCTGAAGCCTTCTTTGGACAAAGGCCCATTAAAAGTCTATTATATATTTGTGTTATGGCCATGTCCATACCCTTCTGTCAACCGTGCTGGCTCTGTACTAACACAGCTAAACTCTTCTTCTAACTGATGGTGAGCTTAAGTAAACGTCTCCCAGTTGGGTCTTAAAATTAATCTCTTCTAGTTCCACCCAACTAAGAGCAAAATTTCCCCAAAGTCTGCAATGAAGACTTCAGACTCAAACAACATTTTCACCACTTCATACATTTTCTTGATGGCATTGTACTGTCATGTGCTTTTTCTCTTCTTTTTGGCAGGGAAGAGAACAAGAATGAAACAGGAAGAAAGGGAAGAGAAATTGTCTTTTCTCTGAAACAGTCTACCAGGCAGTACTCCTTCATAATACTGTATGCCTTCAGCTGCATGTAAACAGACAGACTACATTTTGATGTCTTCACTAAAATTTGTCCTGCTTGCCTGAGAAAAGGGAAGCCTTACTGTAGGTTACATTATGAGGTTGCTACTGGATCTTGAAGAATGCAGTCTGAAGCATTTTCAGATAACTGCTTCATAGGTGAACATAACTTCCATACTCCTAGGGCTTATTTTCAGTGGAAAACTTTCTTTGGAACCTATTCAGCAGCTACTCTCCTGACCTTTGCTGCATGGGCAGCTCAGCTTCCTGGGAAACAGCTGCTGAAATATTTCAAACTACCTTCCTCTGCATGACTGAAACTCGAATTCAGTGCTCGCAGTTCTTGATGTAACAAACTGTAAACTGTAGTGATTAAACAAGTGCTTCATGGAGCCCAGGCCATGCCTGTAGTAAAGAGAGGGCGGGCAGACAGCTGGGGACAGGAACTACTACAGCCATCTACAACAAACCGCCCCCAGCTGTGAGTCAGCGCCCGCTGCTCGCCACTGTCATTTCCTGAGTTTCAGCCCGACCCAGGCGAGAGCAGCCACCCTTGGGCTCTGAAGGGCCACATTATGCCAACACACTCCCTAAACTTCATAGTATCCCCAGCAGAACACTTACCGGTTTTAATTTTTAAACTTACATGACCAAGTTCTGCAGTTCCTACTTAGACAAATGCACAGATTATTTCAAGCACTGTTGATCTGAACACTATGAGGCAGAGCCTGGTGTGGCAGGACTTGGTTGTTAAACTTGTGCACTGCACAGGGGCAAGGCGTGGTCAACATGTACACGCAATTTAAAATCACTTTTTTTAACCACACTGATCCCAGACAAGAATATAGTAAGCTTTAAATTATAAGAAGGCAACTAAATCTATCCAATTTTCTCTTTGGCATGTCACCATGCTGCTCTAAATTCTCTTGCAGTATAAACTATTTAAGCATATTAAACATATTTCAGTATTTAAAAGGTTATAAAAGTATTTTCAAGTAAGAAAATTTGTTTTAAAAAGTATCTCACAGAACCTTTTGAATGTATCTTCTTGCAAGGTTTCCAGGGAACCAATACTATAATAATGGTTTTGGAGTAACTACAGATAGATGACATATAATATTAAAATATATATGTACACTCTATTCAAGTGTCTACATATTCCATGTCTCTTCATGAGTTTTAAGATTTCTGGAGCAGGAACTGTGTATTCCTCTATTCAGAACACCTTGTACATTGTGTTAAAAGACTAAAAATGCATTAAGACAAATCCTTGAATGAAACAGGCAAACTGAATTTTCAGTGTACTTTATGAGGGGCTATAATTCCAAACATTCCACCTCTGTTGCACAGTTTCCAGGATGAAAGTGGGTTTGGTTTTGGTAGAGAAACAGTAAATCTAATATTGGTTTATTTACATGGTACTTATACTTCTGTAAGCTCATGAGCAAGGTAAATAAAGTATTTAAATATAATATTCTTACTAATGAAATGCTCATCCTGCATGCTTAGCATTAAGACAGTACTCCTCTTTGTGCTTCCTATGTCCCAAATCAACAGGATTTTTTGCTTGAGTAGTGAAAGAATTGTTTTATAGGAAAGGTTTTGTAGAAATCTTTCTTTTCATCTTTACAGTGCTTATACCAATAAACAAAATTATTTTGAACAGACAGTCTGTATAAAAGTAGATCTTCGGCTGCTTCAAACCACTGTCATCTAACTCATCTACAGCAGGATGGTACAACTAAAAAACACTGGAACAAACTGGAAGAACCATAAAAGCAGCAGAAGCCAGACAGATTCTGTGCCAATAATTAGAGATTGCGGTAAATGTCAACTGATGTTAAATACTGTGGTGAGTTTTTAAGTTCCTCCCTTCAGTAGAATCTTATTTAAAAAACAAACTGTGGTACAATTGAGGGAAATAACTAATGGTTATGTAAAGAAAAAATTAAATAACAATACTAAAAGCCCAATGTGGACATTTGCCATAGTACTGTACAAAAGAACAGCAAATGAAGAATTTTATTTTTCTGCAGCTAGTCTCATAAAACTACTCAGTTAAATGGACCTATTAAAGCAAGACGACATTCCACACAACTGCTGTCAGAATAAACCTGTGATGGATATTATATAATTAACCTACAAACTCTTTTCATAATTTTGTCTACAAGAGTAGTAGAAAAATTTAACTAAAGTTTTTAATTTCATTGATATGAAGGTTCTTGGCCATAATCCTCACTAATCTTAGTTAAGTCTCCATCTCTCTTTAGACTGTGGAGTCTAGTCATGGTAGGATGACACAAACCAGAAGTGCTGCAGAAAAGAAAATGGCCCTGTTTTTTCCCTGCCTGACTCCTGTCCACATAGCCCATTCTCTTGTGCCAGGACAGCCATTTGTGTGGCCTGGAAGCAAACTGGATTGCAAGGCAGATCTGTGTTAAAATTAACACCACCCCCAATCCCACATTACCCCCAAAAGTCAATCCAAAACAATTAACTTCTTTCAACAGCAGTAGTAATTTACACTGGCTAAAACTGAGAATGAGCCTAGCATATGAACATTTGCCAGTTGCTCCTAGTTGTGGTGCATTTGGGGCAGCCACCTCCAGGGAGATGTTCTGGATCCTCTGCTTGGCATTTGCAAGAACAAATCTGCAGCATTGTATCTAGTTTTGGGATCCCTGCCACAAGTAAGACACTGACCTACCACAGCACACTGCAGTGGAAGGCCATCAAGACAGTCAGAGGACCAGAGACCAGGACATACAAGAGAAGGCTGGGAGAAGCAGGCTTGTTCAGCCTTAAGAACTCCTGGCTAAAGGGAAATCTAATTGCTGTCTAGGGCAATTTAGTAGGTGGGTATAGAGAGGATGAAACCAGAGTCTTCTTGAAGGTGCACAGGGATAGGGCTAGAGACAACAAGCACAAACTAGAACATGAGAAATTCCAATATTAGGACAAGCTTTTTCACCACAAGAGTGATGAAGCAGTGGAACACATGCCCAGAGGTCACACAAGTCTCCAGCCTTGGGAGATTCTGAACTTGACTGGACAAAGCCCTGAGCAATCCATCCTAAACTGGACAGGCTTCACCAGGGTGTTGGACTAGTTGAACATCCAGAGGTCTGTTCTTAACTTCCACAATCCTCTAATCCTCAGCAAATATAAACTAAGAAGTCTTAATTCTTTGGGGAGCAGTCTATCATTTGGACTGGGTTATGTGCACCTAGCACAGTAACAACTTTGCAAATGTTGCCAGGTACTGCTGGAAGAGAAATAATAAACAATAACAGGGAAACTGTCCCAGTTTTAAGGCTAATGCATCTAAAACTACATATGATAATTTAAAATACTTTTAATTTCAAATATTTAAACACAGTAAGTCACTTGGCTACAAACTTGGCCTGTACCTTAGGAGATTTCTTTTGAAAATGACAAAACAAGAACTCAATCTCATTAATTCTAACACATGTGAACAGTCCCCAAGAAGCAGTGCAACAGATTTAGTGTATAAGAAATTGCAAGGTCAGGCCACAAGCCAAGCTAGTTCCAGTTGTTTCAAATTATAAAATTTTTACATACATACAGGCAGAAATACTTATCGTGCTAGAATAATTAAAAACTGATTGAAATGAATTGGCCTGAAGCTATTCATTTCCCTCCCAAAAGTAACATCTTTCATTTTAGACTAAATATGGGAAAATTCATAGTTTCCAGCAACTGATAAAATGGGGTTTAGAACGAAGATGGAAATAAAATAGACTGTGAATTGCTGGCAACTTCTATGTAATGGCAGAATAGTAGCTTTCCATTACTTAAAACACAAAAGGCAAATTCAAGAGATGTTCTGAAATATTTTATTTCTAAAGGACCTGGTTTTGTTTTGACCCCTAGAAATATCAATTATATTTTCTTAAGAAAGATTATCCTTAATATTAATCTCTCTGTATTAATAAGCAGTGTCTTAAATGTCCTCATCCCAGACTACAGATAAAGTTTTATAAACTTGATATTCTCTGAATCTTGCAAAAGGCAATAATGTCTCTTGATTCTGGACATACTAACAAATATTTATTCCAAAAAATGATCCATCCTCTGTTAATATACAGTAACACTTAAAAGGAAACAGTAAGAATGTATCTATTTTTCTGTGTTATTTTTATGTATCTTACAGCTTTATTTAACAAAATTAGCAATTAACTTGTACTGCTTTCTACTACTGAAGCTCCAAAGCATTCTGCTAGCATTTCATCAAATCTTTGCATGGCCTTCTTTAGATCAGAAATCTGATACCCATTTTACATTGGGGAGAAAGTAGTTCCCAATTTTGCATTAAAAATAGCTTGTCAAACTTAATCATTTGCCGTAACCATTCAGGAGTTTTTCTTCTCCTGAAGGGCTCCTCAGTACTCTTTGAACAGAGAAGCAGCTGTTCTTCAAAACATTCAGGATCAAATTGAAATTGCTGATGTGCAATATATTTTGGTTCCTAACCTGCAGGGCTATGTAACTGCATGCACACGCTAAGAAAGAAAAACAACACATGAACTGTATTGACATTGTGGTTATGCCTAGAGGAGTCACACAAATACGTGGGAAAAAAAATGTTAAGTATTCCAAAGAGCTCATCTTGCATAGGGTTGTCTCTTTTTCAACATTTATAGATGACTGAAAAGAACAATCATTAGTTTTCACCAGGATGACATTGGATACATTTATTTTGCATTAGAAGAATTAAGGGAATGGAGAACTAGCACATTCCTGCACAAACCTCAGGGATTAGGCTGTGCTGCATCTGGGAATTAACAAACTAGTCTCAACAAGTTTGATCTTTCTGGGAAAAGATAAAACTGAACTACAGGCTAAGCAAAGAAAGAACTGATAACCTTGCAAGATTTGTTCTGACTTCTTTTGTTCATGAACCACATAAAAAGAAAGTAATGTCAGACATAAAAACCCCTGTTATTGCAACAAGCATGAGTGAAAAGAAGAGCTTGTGAAGAGCCTTCTAGACAAACTAATGGTAGATAATTCATAATGATAGTGTAATTTTGTTTGCTTCTCTCTAGCACATAAATCCATAACAAGCTATGCTGTAATACCAGATACTGTGTGTGATTTCATTAAATCCTAAGGCATTTAATAAAGAATGGAATATAAAGTGTTGATGTTATATTTGATATTTTTATGTTTGAGAGCCAACATCCCATGGCTGACACTATAGCTGACATCTTTAAACTTCTGTTCTGTGACAAAGGCATTGCAGATCAAGACCCTGACCTTTAGAGCTGTAAAAAACAGAAACTTCTGACTCAGTAATAATTCAGCTAATCACAAGGACTATCCTCTTTTTCTCATCTTTAACAAACACTTAACACAGTCTATGAGACGTCTTAAACTATATGGCTTGTGTTCTGTTTGACAACCAACATAATTTTCTGTTACAAACATACTATTCACATATTATCTGCAAACCACAGGATTTTATGATTTAAAAGTATTTCTTGACGAACAAGAAAGAGAGGGACATTATGATAAAATTGTGATAAATACTTGTAAAGGTAAATTACTAGGAAAGGCAAACCAAGTAATAAAAAAACCCCAAAACTGTGTAAATTTAATCTTGTCTTAGAACACACATCTGTGTTAAAAAGAATGTTTTAGAAGCAGTTGAACTGAGTAGCTCAAAAGAATTCATCTTCAAACCCAAGATGATTTATTAACTATTTAAATGACTTAGTAAAGATGAAGCAGAAATACACTTTTTTTTTCCCTGGAAGTAGCTTAAAATAGCAGATAAAAAATAAAATATTCCAGAAAAGGTAAATTTGGAGCATAAATAGGATTTTGGCTGGAAGAAAAACATTTGAGACTTAGAAATACCAACTAGGAGAGGCAATGGAGCTGGAACAGAACGTCTCAGGAAGGCAGCTGTAACCAGGACATTCAATAAATTTGGCCATAGAGAATAGTAATTTTTAAAAATCCAAAAGAATGACCATAGTGGCTTAGACAAAAAGTCCATCTTATCCAAATGCTCTTTTCTAACTGTGACCGCTAGTAAATACTGAGGGAAATTTAAAAAAAAAAAAAAAAAAAAAAAAGGATAAAAAGATCTCTTCCCGGTATATGTTCAGGATCACCAAAGTCTTACGTACTTCCTGATTTAAGATAATGATGGAGATACATATGTCACTGGTTGAATGGATAAAGTTTAAAAAATTAGAATTATCTTTAAGATTTGTAGAATTAACTTGTTGCTTTTAAGTGCCATACAGAGATGTGACTGCTAACCTTTACTGGGTATGTAAACATTTATCTGTATATCAAACTTCTCAAGTGTATTCATTACAGAGATCTGAAATTAAAGCAAGTCATGAAAGAAAACAGAAAACAGATGGTATATGAACATATAACAATTACAAAAAAAACTACTTTCAAACCTGTGACATAAGAAAAACAAACGCTTGAATTTTCCTTTTTTCTCAGCAAAAAGAAAGAAAAAATGGTAATAGTCCATCCCTGAAAATCAGTTCAATAAATCAGACACACAGAATGAAATCAAACAAAATTGAATATTACATTTGTGCTAACATAATCTATTTCATTGCAAAGTTTCAAAAGGTTGTTTTTTAAAAACAAAGGTATTTATATGCCATTGTTGTTCTCAGAATATGCTGAAGGAGTCCTACACTTGGATTTATGCTCCCATGATATGGCTGGCAGGAACTTCCACATGTCTAGCATTTCCTTAAATTCAGAAGAGATGAGCCTCCTCAACAGCAGAGAGCATACTTCTGTGCCTGACCTTGCATTCAGTGATTCTAGCTATCTTCACATGGTAATTACTTTTTAAAAGAAAATAGCAGAAAAGAATGCAAACTGTACCCCCAGCTCTGCAGGAAAAGGTAGATGAGTGAGCAGGGATCTATTATAATTATACACCTGTATTTCTTGTTCTCTAATAGAAGTAATTTTCTTTCCTCCATGTGGTGGTAATAATAATACCCCTGGCTCCATCAAGCTACACTTCTCAAAGAATGCCTCTTTCAAGACTGTCCCCTAGCAATAAAATACAACAAAAGGAAAACTTTAACATGTGTGATACAAAGGGAGAAAAGTCAGGAACAGACAAGTAATGAAAAACAAAGTTTTGTTTCTAACATATGGGGGATAAGTTTTTGCAGGGGAAAAAATTAACAAGTGGCATTATGAAAAAAGCAAACAATGAATGACATTTACTAAATAGTGTGAGAGTATGGATGTTCTCAGCCCAAAATGTGAGCCACTGCACCATTTAGCCAATCCAGAGTCATAGTCCAGGCATAAGAGCTGCCTGACAGCATTAAGAAAACATGATACTGGTGTTCCACGAGTCCCCTGAACAAGAATAAATAGTTTGCCTTAGCATTCTCTTCACCACATAGAATTGAATTCTGGTATCTGTTGGGCAGTGTCTGAGCCACAAATTGTATCACTGCCAGTTATCCTGGAAACTCTGGCTTCCAGAGACCTGAAGTGCCGTGGCATCTCCCACCTTGCTATTTTACTAATTCCCAAATTCTCTGGAGTATGTGAACTTCGCAGACACATAATGAAACATCCCAGAATAAAATTTAGATGTCCTTTTGGGTTACTTAGGCTGACCTTTAAATGCTAGAAGACTCACAGGCTGAGAACTTCTGATACAGTTTGTGATGGAGTTTAACAGAAATTTCAAAAGACGGTAACTGAGTCTTCAAAAATTTACACTGACAGACATTGTCATCAGACAAAATATGCTACAAGTAAGCAGGGCCATGCTTTTCTCTTAGCTCTTCCCCCTCCTCTCCACCCAAAGGGATTATGTTCATTGCAGAAACCATGTTTCTTAGACATAACTTTAACTCTGACCAAGGCATGGTTCCTATCCACTAGGTTACTTCTCCCACATTCCTGTTACTATAAAGAAAGGGTGAGGGGAAGGAACACAGCAAGCCTAATGCTAATAAATAGTAAATTTAAACAAAGGTCTTATGAGGTTAATTTGTCTCTTGTGACAAAACCAATTTCCTTTGGGAGAAATAACACTTGAATTAGAACAGAGAGGGAAAGGAGGGGGAAAAAAAGAAAAAAGGAAAACATACAGTTGAAGGCCAGAGAAGATTCACTGAAAATAGATCTGACAGGAAGAGGCATATGAAGCTACTATTTACCATCAAGTGCAGCAAGCGTGCATCACCTCCTGGCAAGAGAGTTTAAAACTGTCAGAACACTATGGCTAATGCATTCCTACTAATCATATCAAGGGACCGCAGAACAAGGACAAGGAACTATTTTAATATTTACCACTCAGTGATAACATTTAACAAGTGTCCTTTTATGGATGTGTTTTGCTGATCTACTTGCAAGGAAGGCAGGACCCAACTTTCTGGCTGCAAACAGCTAATTTAATTTCAAGTGCAAGCTAAAGTTATTTTGGAATACTACTCTTTGCTGGTTAGGTCAGGAATCAAACCTGTCACCTCCAAAAGTCCTATGTAAGAGGAGCATGGTTCAATTTTCCTGTTCCCTATGCTGCATTTCTGAGAAGAGTATCCTTCTGAAATTTTCCTGCTTAATACTCCTTCTTTAACATGACATATGACCATTACCTCAGTTTCATTGCAGCAGAAGATATCAGAATAGGTATAAAACTGTGGATCTAGATCAGCAAGGGCTGGAGCTGGATTAAACAAAGTCTTTACTGGAAAAAAAAAAAAAAAAAAGAAAGTCTAAATCTGTAGCGTTTTAGATTCATAAACCACCACTTGAAAGACCATTGTGTTTCAATCACAGACCCCAATGTTTATTATTAACACATGAATGACTCTCAGTTTTTGTATCCTTGCTTTACACAACTGCTAAAAGCTTTGTTTATTATATTAAAGTTCCATTCTAATTCATGTGCAGGCACCTGTCATGATGGGAACATGAGAAAAGAGTAACAGAAGAAACCCCAAGAAATCATTAAATTTTAAAAAAAGATAAAAGCCTTAGACATTAATGCAATTTGTTTAACTGATGATGCTTCTTCCACGATATTAATAAGTTTTACAAGAACTGATTTAATTCTAGAATTTTTCAGTGTCTTTATCTGAGTTCTGTACATGAAGAATCACGAGTTATGGAGTAATGAAGAGCATGTCCAGACAGGGAGTTAAATGTGCTTCTGAATGTGTTACCTAACTTGTTCAAAATGCCACATTATAAAACTGTAGTGTAGACAAGGCGCTGTATATTTTTAATATGCTATCTGGCAGAGCTGGACCTAAACTTAACACATGGTAGAATATGTGAGTTTTTACTACCTAACTTTAAACTGTAGTAGCCTAAGGCCCCTTGTAGCAGCAGAAAAGGTTTGTCGGGAGGACAGTGTAAGTGACTTACTCACTATTAACACAGGAAGTCTGCAGCCTTGGTCTTTCACTTTGCCAATTCTATGATTAATACTTGTGTCTTAACCACAAGGCCATCATTTTTAAATAAAGCACACACTCTTACTTCAGAAATATTCCTTATAGTCAGTGATCAAATCTTCCAAATTGGATGCCTAAATTTTCAGTCCTAAACACATATTTTGACTGTAAGCTATAGCATGTCAGACACCCTGAACACCTCTGAATCCCAGTTAATGCCCTAACAGACAAAGATGCACAGAGACTTCTGAAATCTGAGTACCAAGAAGTTTAGGTGATTAACACTTTGAAAGTTTTAGCCTTTGACTGTACAACTTTATCATGCCTCTCTACCTGCCTCATTAAAAACAGTATTAAAGTTACAAAGACTTTTACTCAGAAGTCAGAAAATGCCAGGATTAGGAATTCCAATGAAATCTTAATTTGGCTCCCTTATATTATTACAATACAGTATGTATTATAATAAACTCTTTAATTATATGATCACATACCACTGAAAAACAGCATGTGATCACATAATTAAAGACTGCAACATAATGCATATGCAGAAAGGAGACAAATTAAGGTTTCACAGGCAACCTTAACTCTTGCATTTCCTATTTTCTGAACTGCAACCCTAATGAAGTTTTCTTAAACATAAAACTTTAAGGCACACTTTCCTAGGTAAAACAAAGAAACAGGACATACTGGAAAACAGTCATGTGGCATCACACTGACATACAAATGGGTCAGGAGCAGCACTGGAAGTGTTCCAACTTGCATTTTAAGTACTATAGACTCGTCATGAACACACTGTAATACACTACTGTTAGTTTTCTCCCATATTTACTATCTGCTGAGCATGGGGGGAGATAGAGGAACCCTAAGATCCTCTTTCAGGCTGTGAAGAAGAGCATGGCTTTTGAACAGGATAATGTTTGGTCCTCCTGAGGAACTTATTTTCTGCCCAAATTCTTTCATAGAATCACAGAATCATAGAATGGCCTGGGTTGGATAGCCACTTCCCCTCGTCCTCTTCACTACATGCTTTGTAAAAAGTTTGTCTCCATCTTTCTTGTAGGCTCTCTTCAGGTACTGGAAGGCTGCAATTAGGTCACCCCAAAGCTTCTCTTTTCCAGGCTGAACAATCCCACTTCTCTCAGCCTTTCCTTGTAGGAGAGGTGCTCCACACCTCTGATCATCTTGGTGGCCTCCTCTGGACTTTAACAGGTCCCTGTCTCTCCTATGCTGGGACCCCAGAGCTGGATGCAGTGTTCCAGGTGGGGTCTTAGCAGAGCAGAGGGACAGAATCCCCTCCCTGGCCCTGCTGCCCACACTGCTTTGGATGTGGCCCAGGACACGTTTGGCTTTCTGGGCTGTGAGTGCTCATGGCTGGGTCTTGTCCAGCCTCTCACCCACCAGCACCCCCAAGTCCTTCTCAGCAGGGCTGCTCTCCATCTGTTCAACCCCCATCGGCCTGCTCCCTGACTCTACCTCCATATTCCAATCTCTATTCAACAAATGCTAATCTCTGTTCCAATTTTCTTTCTCTTTCAGCTTCTCCTTTTCTTCCTCTGCCACCCGCAAAACTCAAGGAAAACTCTCCTACGTTTCCTTTGTCTGAAATCAGCTCTCCATCCCCAGCATTCCCATCCAGCTTTGTCTCTTCTGAGACAAAGAAATTGTCTGTATTGAAATCAAGCAGGCTCCTGCTCTGTGCTTCCTGGGCCTACAACAGATCTTTAACAGTGTAAAAGAAGTTGCCTAAAACCAGATTCAGGAGTTACACTGGAAGTCATGCTGCCCAAATGGACAAGTGCTTGTATGGACAGATGCTTGGCTAGCTGTGAAGCTCTTAACAATTTTCTGATGTCTGTGTGAAAGGTACTTATTTTCCAGAGGCCAATAATACAGTTAAAATCAGGCAGGTTTCCATAGCACTGTGAAGGCTTATCTTTAAAAGGAAGCTCCCCTGCTATCAAGTCTTAAGTACATTTTAAGGTAGCTGGTATTCGTAATTCAAAAGCTAGGGTAGGGTGGGAGGCATTTTCTATTGCCTCGTTTCTGCAACCACAGTGCTTTAGCAGAAATCACAAAGAGTTTAACCACAGACAAACAGTTGTTATGAAAAACTGTAGCCCAAGATTAAAAACTTGAAGGGTCCAAAAAATAGATCTGTTTCTTGCAAGTGACATGGAACCTTTAACTGAGGCTGCTTCCAGCTCATTCTCCATGACAGTATTAATATGCTGGGCATTATCAGCCATCTTTTATGGAGTCTGTCATTAGAGAAGCCCAAAACCAGACTTATGGAAGCAGCAGCTGCTTCTCACCATCAACCACTAAAAACCCGTAATTGTCCAGCCAGATTTCCACTCCAATTTATACCTACTTCATATAGTTATTCACAACCCTTCCTTCCTTCCTTCCTTCCTTCCTTCCTTCCTTCCTTCCTTCCTTCCTTCCTTCCTTCCTTCCTTCCTTCCTTCCTTCCTTCCTTCCTTCCTTCCTTCCTTCCTTCCTTCCTTCCTTCCTTCCTTCCTTCCTTCCTTCCTTCCTTCCTTCCTTTCCTTCCTTCCTTCCTTCCTTCCTTCCTTCCTTCCTTCCTTCTCACCATGATTGTCACAAGAATAATGAATAATCAATGCCACAATGAGAGATGTCATACATGAGATGTCCCTCTCCAGCTTACAAAAACAGATCACCTTCACTGAAGAGAAGCAAAGAGTTCTTGCCTGTCTCCATATTCTTTCTCTCTTTTGTTTATTTCTTTCAATGAGAATGAAGAAAAGCAAGCAAAAAACCCCATTGTAACAGAGGTTTGAGGCATCTGGGTATGCATCTGTTTTACACAAAACTAGTCAAGTGAACATTCTAACATGAAGTGCTACATAATACATGAGGGTATTGCAAGCTAAAAGAAGGGAAATTGCATTAACAATTTACTGTTGGCTACAGATAGGTTTTTACAGTGCTACAGACTCGGCTGTTTACTTAGATTTGATGGCACATGACATTTGAACATGTGTAGCCTATTGTTTTAAAGCAGAAGCAACTAAACTTCCCTGACAGAAGAGCTGCACAATGATAACGCACTGACAGCACAGAACTACAGCTGGCCCAGAGTGAACTACTATCTTTTCTTGATATATTGTGCTATCTACAGTTGCTAAGTGTTTGCATATCTGTTCTGTGTATCAGGTTTTAATTTTTTCAATTGCTTTTAAAAAAATCTTGTCTTTTCTTCTGTCACAGACTGGTGTCTTGCCATAGGAGGGTGACAAAAGTGTGAAGCATCTTGCCAAAACTGTTTATAGAGTTAGAAATAGACAGAATAAGTCATGGATAGTGATTCCTGATTCAACTATAGTCCATTAACCACTAGATTAAGAATGCTGCTATCCATTTTCACAAAATGTAATGAAAAAAATATAGTGCAACAGGTGCACAACAGGCCATGGTGCAGAAGGTGAACTGGAGAGCCCACAATTCCAGCATGCTGTGATCTACTGGAGGTAGCCTGGGTCCAGCTTCAAGAAACCAGTTAGTTCTGATCCCAGTTCCATCCCTGATCCGCTGCATGACTGACTATGCTATGAGCTGTCCCCTCCCAGTCTGATCTTCTGGATAGAAGGGAAGAAATTTTTTTTAATCTCATATAGATGCCTCTCTTGCATAATTATTTACTTAGTGTTCAAATACCGTGGTAATTGTGCTTGAGTAACTGAAAGCATTACAGGCACTTAAACAACAAAAACATTATGTTGGTAATGAAACCCCATCCTGTTCAAGCAAAATGTCAGCTTTCATCTACATATACACTACACTGAAGGAACAATGCCCTACATTTGAAAGTGCCAAACAGTAACAATTTTCTAATAATTTCACAGACCATGACTGTCTCTATGCAATGGCATCATGCCCAGTCACACTCTACGAATTTTGGTTAGAAAGAAAAAGCTTCTTTTTTTTTTTATTTTAAGGATGTAAACTACTATATAAAAAACCACAGCCATACCTACTGCTATGCTGGGAGAACATGGGCCCTAAGTCTGATTCTGAGGTAATTTCATTCACTTTCCTGTGTGTGCAGCTTTACAGACTTGCATTCATTATTCCTGTTCTGCTCTGGAATCATAGCAGAGTCAGACCCAAAACTCCTGACCTACCAACATTATACTGTATTTAGTCACAACACAAAAATAGGAGGAAAGGCAGCACCAGACATATACAGGAAGATTATAAGGGTATGAGTTGATTTGCTATTCAAGGTTAACACTGCAAAATTTTTTAAGTGAATTCAGTTTTCATTAGCATAGCATGAATTTTTTGGCTATTGTTTCAATTCTAAATAAAACTAATACGACAGAAACCAGAATAGACTACAGGATCTTTATTTAGAAAGCATGATAAAGAGTATTTTTCATGTAGCACAAACGTAAGAGAGAGAATGGCTTTTGCTAAATTACCTCCACTGGCACGTGCCATTTTCAGAGCTTCAAGAGAAACAGCAGGGGTTATTTCTAGCTGGCAAACAACCACTTTGGCTTTACAGATGACATCAGAAGCCCTCTTCAGGTCTTCAAAATTTAAAAGCAGGTTAGCTCCTGGGACTATGACAATAACGTTCTGTCCTAAAGAGAAGATATCATGTTTTTTAATTTAACTTTGGCAATAAAGTATGTAAAACAATTCCTTACACTTTTTATAATACATTTCAGATGAGTATTTCAATTTACTTTCCAAAAAACCCCAATAAAATTGTATGCATTGCTGACATTTTCAAATACACAAATATTTCAGAGGATAATCAAAAAGATCAATGTGCTAATGAACTAACACTGCACAACAAATGCAATATATATTCCTTTGGGGAAAATCATGTATGGACATTCCCCAGTCTTATTTTGGTGTTTCCTGTGAACTCTAAAGAAGCACTGTACTAGTCACAGTGGAGATGGTAGATACAAGCTGAGGGTGATATTTGCATCTTCCTGAAATATTCCAGTAGCATTTGGAAGAGAAAAGCATCAATGTGATTACTGAATTCATATGCCAAAAATGGCATAAAAATTTTAATTTTCCCATCAGCTGGGAACAAAAAGTATTTCACAGCTAAGAAAATTATGCATGTTCTTTAGATTTCAGAGAAGCAGGCTTGCACCATTTACCTGAGACATTTCAAGTTAGGGCTCCTAAGCATCATGAAAACCAGAACCAGCTTGTCACCGAAGCCCAGAAAGGTGATGCCTGTGTCTAGGCAAAGTTTTATCAGAAGTGAGTAAACACGGTGGGCAACAGCCTCTCCTGCCCTTAGAGCTGGCCAGGAGAATGGTCTAAGCAAAGCTGTGCGTGTGGAAGCTCGGCAGTGTCTCAAAGCACAACTAAGATCCTTTTTAGTCTTGTAGTTTGTTTTACAGTTAGGTGAGGTTCATTTACGTAGGTTCCAAATATTCTTTTGTTTTTCTTCAGACACACACATCACCTTCTTTTATTGCAGCTTCTTTCTTTTTTTAATCTCTGTTACAACACTTAGAGACCTTCAGGCATGGGTGCCTTCAAATTAAAATTTATTATTAATCACTCGGGTATTAACTTCAATAAGTCAGTTGTTCCTTGATTTACAGGCTCAGCCCGCCCCCGCTGAAGATTCCTTTAAGGACTGCCAATCATTAAAGGCTACCAATTCTGTAATGAACTGAATTACTCTGCAAATAAATATTTATGTTTTTAAATACATTATTTTTGTTGAATGTGACTTCAAAGTCCTTTGACTAAGAACGTGCAAATCTTCTCTCCCTAAATACATTCTGAAAAGAAAGCAGGACAATGGAAAGAATAATATAGTGATCTCAGAGGGAGGGACCGAAGCTTTCCAAAGCAATTCTGCTGTCAATGGTTTGGTACAGAACAGCTGCATATGAAAAGCAAAACCTCAGCACTTAAAGCCAACGCCCTGCTTTTCAACAGACAATGATGGGCATCTTGGATAAAAAACAAAAGAAAAGAAAAGAAAACAAAAAACCTTCTGCAATAAGTAAATGTTACCAAAGATATCTGAATCCTGTTGAGGAAATATTCAAAGGCAAACTGCACCCATTTTGCCAGGCATATATTTTGATAGCTTTAGGGTGCAGCAGTGCAAGCAGTAAAAGACAGGGAATCAGTGGAACAAGAATCTCTTTCATTTCTGCCTGGCCTCTATGCTTCCTAGAATCTCAGATTCTATCCACATGCCTTGCTGCATTATCTTGCTGAACTATTTAGCTGTACTGAAATGTATATTATTATTAGAATTTAGAGCTAATGGCCCAAGGCAGTAAGGAGGGCTGTTTGCTGAAACCCATATGTGCAAATTCAAGGTAGACCATGCTACACTGGATCACAGTCTGAAGCTTTTCTTCATAACTACAAAAGGTCAGATACTTAAAGTCTGCTTTCAAACCTGCCAGGGAAATGCAGTACCTACTGTGGTGCAAAAGTCCAGACGGACTAAATCCAAGCTGGAGGGAAACCCCCCCCCATTCTGTTCTTAGCTATATATACTACACTTACTGAATGACAGCAGTCACCACAAACTTGCACCAGGCATTCTGCATGAAGGCAGAATCTGGACCCATGCACTCACAATTAATACAAAATTTTTATTAACAGCAACCATTTTGTTGAAAGCAATTATTTCTTGCCAGGGAAATCAGATGGGAATTCAGCATCAGGGACAACAGAGTTAAAGACAGATGGCAAAGAGGGGTGAGATTCATCTTGTCCAACATGAACTAATTTTTTAAGTTTAAAAAAATCCTACACACTAGAAAAGTCTAAGAAAACTAATTTCTAAAAATTATTTTTCTATGTGCCTTCAACAAGGAGAAGAGACAAATATTTTCAGGGGTTTTTTTAGTCTTACATATCTTAGGTATCTGTTTGAGGAGGAGATAAACTATTGTCCAGAAAAGTCTATGTACCTCTGTTAACCCTAGGGGAAGCCTTAAGCTGTAGACCTACCTTCTAAAACTACTCCAGTGAGGTAAAACATTATCCACACCAAGAATGAGAATAATACATTTACTGCATTACCATTAATTCTAAAATCTCTTTTCTTAGACTAAAAATATCAGTTTTGATGGGTACGTCTATATAACTTTGAGTTTTTGCAGACATCAGCTAGACTATTAAGGGCCACATTCACACTTGCTATAAGCTGTAACAGCTAAATGAAACCGATAAGCTTGCACAAGCTTACACCAGATGGGGATTGGGTCCAATCAGGATGAATGCTGCATACATAAAAACTGTCCTAAGCTGGGCTTCTTAAACGACTACTGCCAGTTCTTAGAATGATGGATAACTCAAGCCAGACTGTTTTTTTACAAGGGTCATCTTACAGATGACACCAGATGGGAAGTGCCAGTGGAAAAATCAAATATCAAACCAGTAAGCACCACAGTGCAATAAATATCACTCTTTAAAACTGATGACAAGCCTAAAAACCACCAGTAGTGCTTAGATTTCATCAAAATATCAAATACATCAAACAAGGCAATTGTAACAATAGCTGCAGAGCTTGTGCATAATAATTCACACAGAAGAAAATTATATTTGTGATCAGAAAAGAATGTTACAAGAAAAACATGTGCTGCCAAATCACATAGTTCATAAATATGAAGGTGAGTTTTGGGTGTGTTATGGTATCATAATTTCTAAGCAACCACTTAATAGGAGTATTGAAGAGTCTTGCACACAAAACAATCAAGTTAATGAAGAAAGTTAGTATGTAGAAAGTCTCTAAAATTGAGGTGACATTTCTTCATAAACCTGAAGGTTCAAACCAAAGATTTTTCTCCATGGAAAGTATAATATAAACAAGCTGGCATATGTATTCTAAGTTTGCCGTGTTTACTTAGCCTTACCTAAATATATATTTTGAATGTTTTTTTACTACTTGTGTTTTGGTACTGAAGGTACACTCAACTTACAAAATAATGTCTATTCACTGTTCATGAATGATTAATAACTTTATCATAAAGTCAGCACAATGCCTGTCTCAAGTGAGGGTTATCTTGCAGTGTTCTGTGTAGGTGTGCTCTAAGTCCTAACTTGAAATAATCAAGGGAATTTTAATCATGACTTGCCAACCTCTGTTGTGCCTCCACTGAATTTTTGCTATGAATATGAATATGAAAGCTGTCAGACTTGTTCAAACCTCTAGTCCAGTTAGGCCAACATAATGGCAGCATCAACAGTCAGTGCCAGATATGGACAAAGATGCAATAACCTTCAGAGTTAATCATGTAAAAAATTATCCACAAAGAGGGTTTTTTCCTCCCTACATGTGTGTAAAAGTACAACACACATCATCACTTTATGGAGCTCTTCCCATCCAATATCACATTGCTAGCAGAAGGTGTGCTAAGTGACAGAGTTAGTGGCAAGAAGGCAGACTGAAAGGGGAAACAAAACCTGGGGTTCAAAGTGGTGTGATGCACCTTGAAGAAAATGTGTTAAGAAAAGCAGCTGGATGTACCAGCTTTTATCCTTAAGAGAGAAAGTACAGATTTGAAGTGTACAGGGTCCTGGTATACTGAAGCTTGTGTTTAGTCAAATCAAAACTTTCTGAACAGGCAGTAGCATAAAAGAGAACAACTGAAAGGAACACAAGGTCCCAGAAATATTTCTGCACAGATTTCTGAGATCAGCCCAGAGGGAACCTTTGCAGCATCTCTGGGCTGCACATTTTTCAGTGCAGCTCTATAAACTTGTTAAACATCTCTCCACCATTTTGCATTAAAGCAGAGATTGAACCACTCTATCTTTTATTGAAACTATACTGTATTGTCCCAGAATATAATCAACTTCGAGAGTATCAAATGTGCCTGACAATTTTCAAATTTTTAGCACTTTGCCAATTACAATAGCGGGTGAGTTATACTTGTGCAATTCAGTAACCAGTCAAAAACTTCCTAGAAATTCTGCAGCACCAGTTAGACAGACAGAGGTAACATCAGGAAAGATTTACTTCAGAGCCTTGTCTGACTGTGATTTCTACAGCTTTCTTTTGCTCTGCCTTCACTCATACATCACAGTCTCATACACCCTCTACTTGCATATCTCCTACTTCTCCCTGTAATTTTTCTCAGCTGGTTTGAGTTGGTATTTTTCCCAAGTATCAGTGCTTGTAAAGAATTGGTAAGAAGGGTAGGTTAGGTGTGTAACAATACGGCAATGAAAACTTGTCAATTTAAAGAGATGATAGCTATGTTTTTTATTTGTCCCTCATGTTAACACAAAACACCATCACCAACCCTAACTTCAAATGCTTCCCTTTTAGGTATAATTTGAACTAGCAGAAATTAATTTACATCAGTCCACTGAGTGCTGTGGTGTTTCAGCTATGCCAGCACAGCCACTGCAGTAAAACATGCATGTGTAGACAAGCCCTTTGAAAACTGCTGTAAAGCCTGTTTAGGTCAAATCAGCCAGGTTTCTACAGAAAAAAACCAAAATGTCTCTTGCAACAGCAAAGCACATAAGTACTGCTATTTTACTGCAATTTACTCAATTCAGGCGCCAGATGGTTTTTGAGAGAAGTAACAACGAGAACCATTACCAATTCTGTGCATCTGTTTGCTTTAGAGCATAGTTCTGACCAGGTTTGCTCTTCTACTAGATTTTAAATCAAATTTGAGGCCAGTGCTAACTTAGCATACAATTTTTCAGGTATTCAGAGGCACAAACCACATGACATTATGCATTATTCATGCCACTGTGTGAATCACAAGACTGCCATATACCCTTCACATTGACACTAACACGTAAAATAGCCCACTGTGAACCCCATGGCTCAGAACAATCCATTTCCCTTTCCTGGTGCTTATAAAGGTTTTACATCCACAAGATTGTTTTGTTCCTTATCCTTCAGAAAAATTCTTGATGGTAAAATTTTAACAGGTCATCCTCTGTTCATTCAAGTTTAGGCTGTTTTTATCTTAGATGGCCATGCGTATGAATTAGGAAATAATAAGACTGCTTCTTATTCAACTACTCTGGACAGCAAGCCTAGTGCAAAACATGTACAAAACAGTGAGGCCCAGGAGCACTACTGGATTCCCACTGTCTCTCCTGTTTACAATGGCCATAGTGACTGTAAGCAGCATAAGAAATAAGTGTCAAGAGTTGCTGTGTAATCTACCTGCTGATCCAAACCAAGTTAACAGGCAGGTATCCAGGTTATCCAATATATTAGAGTTACCTTACTTCTGAATTAGAGCTGTCATGCAAGGCTTGGATTAATCTTACTTAGGGAAAATTAAACTCACATCTCCAACTAATTTGCCTAATTTTCCTGAATATTCCTGTGTAGGCTTGCCTTTAGTCACAGTTCCTTCCCAGTTTTGCTGTATGAGTAAATAGTTATGTTTCCTTTCCCATTTTGAGCTGTAGCCCAATGTACAACCATCAGGTTACATAGAAGCTTGTTAAGTTGATGTGTCAGCTAAACTGTGGTAACTGTTCAAATGAAGCCTCTTAGCAACTCCAAAAGTGAACTAATCCAATCACATTTAATTTGTTGCATTTGCATAAACATTACCCGTCCTGAGCTCTATATTTTGATCCAGACACACTTCTTTTAAGGGCTCTCAATAGCTTGAGGAAACAGCTTGAAAAGACATGGCACTTAGGTAGATGGTTTGGTGGTGGACTTGGCAGGGCTGGGTTAATGGCTGGACTCTGTGATCTTAAAAGGTCTTTTTCAACCTAAATGATTCTGTAGTAAAAGTGATGGGTAAGTTGTAGTAGGAAAGGAGAGCTTTAACCTTCTCACATACTGTGTGTTCAGGACAATATAAAACAAGTAGATCAGCTGGCTGATTAAATTATGCTTGAGGAAAAGATATAAAGTTTTCTGAGGATAGTTTAGTCTTGAAAAAAATTATGAAAACAAGCCAAATCTTTATTTCTTCCCCTGCAAAATGAGAACGAAGGCACAGTCTACAGAAAACTAACACGGAAAAAAAAGATGCCATTTCACTGTGTACTCATCACTGCAGATGCAACTTGAAATCAAAATCTGTGGTAAAATTACAAGATCAACAGAAATATTTCTACTTATACTGAGGACAATTCCTTTTCCTGATTGAGGGCATAATGACTCAGTGTCCTGAGGAGGCAAACCCTTCCCTCACAGGACCAGAGGAAATGGCCTCAAGTTATACCTGGGAGACTTAGATTGGATATTAGGAAAAATTTCTTCACTAAAAGGGTTGTCAAGCACTGGAATAGGATGCACAGTCACCAACCTTAAAGGTATTGAAAAGACATGTAGTGTGGCACTTAGGTAGATGGTTTAGTGGTGACTTGGCAGTGCTGGGTTAATGGCTGGACTCTGTGATCTTAAAAGGTCTTTTTCAATCTAAATGATTCTGTAGTAAAAGTGCTGGCTAAGCTGTAGTGGAAAAAGAGAGTTTTAACCTTCTAATACACTGTGTGTTCAGGAAATGCAAAACTAGTTAGATCAGCTGGTGATTGAATTATGGCTATCACACTGCTAATTTAAGCATCTGATTCTGCTGCTTTTAGGCACCTAATCCTACATTGCCTGCAGTAAACAGAACTGCAACTAAGTGTGAATAAAATAATGAAAAAAATGAAAAAGTAAAAAAAAAAAAAAAAATCCACAATTAACAGTGACAATGCAAAGGTTTCTTTTACGGCTGTAAAGGCAGAACAAAGAGGACAATTCAGAGCAGAAATATGTACCTTCACTGTTGACAATTATTGAAGCAGTTCCCGTAGCAGCATCTATAGTTTGACCTACAAATGCTAAGAAAGGGAAAAGTTAGAGCATGCACTAGTTCAATACATTACTTTCAGCCAATAGTATGTGATGCTGTTTAATTGAATTAAATCTAAAATGAACCCATAACCTCCAGCAATTTAAAAATGCTAATTACTCTTTCATGTGCAACAATGCCAGAGAAGCTAACAACAACAAAAAGTGTTAATTTACACCCACAAAACAGAAATATGAGTCCAACATTCTTTAATTTGGCTACATCTCTGCTTTAGAGAAAGCACGTTATTTATACAGCCATCTCAGGCACTCTACTCCTACTTGGAAATATTTCTTTTATCCAATGAAACAATAGAATCAAGGCTAAAGAAAAACAAAAATACTAAAACAACCCAGCATCTCATTCTGTGTAGATTTGCATTTCAGCAGTAATATTAACAAGTGCTAGGAAGGCAGTGATGGGGTTCTGTGTTTCCTCTTTGGATAGTTATTCAGAGAAAGTAACACGATGCTGACAGTACTGTCAGAAAGACTGTTCCACATTTACTACTATAAGAACCTGTTTTCAGATGACAGCAAATTTGTCAAATACTAACCAATGGTGGGAAAATGGTAGTAGAAACCAGTAGCACTGTAGCAGAAAACTGACCAAGAAGTTGAGGGTTTCTTTTTTCTTCCCCAAGAACTCTCTTTGAGAAAAATCTACTATTCCATTAGAGACAAATTCTGGTAACCTTTTGTTTAAGGAGCTCTGGTGTTCTAACATTTTAGAACATGGACTTGATGCTGGGCAAAAGTGGGCTTCTTTCTCAAGATGTGCCTTTGTGGCCAGTTTAACAATCTGCTCCAATTTGAACAAGGATGAAAAAACACCTTACATCATGCTCATTTGGTTTTGCTAAAGTCTTGCAGGTACCCTGGAGGTACCCTTGTCTAGCTCAGAGTTATCAGGGTCAGAGCAGAACTTCCCTTGCAATTACAGCTTCTTTTCACCATGAATTGTCTACACACTGGAATTGAAAGCAGAGAATTTGTGCCTTCTGTACTCTCAATGCTCTTGCAGCATGAGCAGCAAGTTGCCTGGTTCAAATGTGTGAAAGGGAACAACAAATCAATAAAGATCTAAATGGTCTGAGCAGCACTGGCAGCTGGTTGGCTGTGGAAGACAAGAAGACTGGGAAAGGGGAAAATTACAAAAAATATTTGAATTGGAAAGAAAAGGGGTATGCTGATATGCTATTAAACAGAAGAGCAACATAAAGAAGACATACAACAAGGACCCAAGATATGAGAGCTGGCAGAACTGGCATTATACCAGGGATTTTCATCCAGTACCCAGTATCCTTATGTACAACTACAAGGATATGCTATAAAAGGATTAAATGAGAATGAAAAGCCCATGATAGAAATAAGACCATCTTGAGCAAAAAGCTCATTTAATTGCCCTTGCCTTCAAATCTTGAAATACAAGTTAGGATCCTGGATCAGCCTCACCAGCAATATATCTTACTTTTCTCCAGGGCTGATCAACGTAGCAGCTGACAATCAAACACCATTCTGAGATATTCTTAACTCAACCAGGAGAAATTGGTACCTTGGACCTAAACGTTCCAACCCTTCAACTGATCTACCTAGGTATCAATGAACTGCCATATGATAGAGTTTCTGAATTTTTTCCCCTACGTTTTTCTTTTGCTGCTATAAAGACTATTTAAAAATTCATGTAAAGATTGCAAGATCAATCATTTAAATCAGAAAACATTATGGTTCTTTGTGGCATATGCATTTTAATTAAGTGCTATGCATTATAATTGCTTTATTTACACAATCAAAGACACAAGGTAGGCATGCTTTGGAGGCATTCAGAACTGTACACTAACAGACACTGTTTTTATGATTTCCTTGCTTGGTTTCTTGCCTAAGTTGAAAGATACACAATGAATAAACTTATATATACATTTGTGAAATATTTAGATGCTACACTGATAAGCATAATAAAAAAGCCCATAAAATACTGATAGTTTTTTCTTTAAGGCAGGATTTGAATAATGCAGTAGATTAAGCCCGTGGATGCACATTAAACAGAAGAGGAAAACAGAATATTGAATTGCCACCTAGTGATTACATTTGTCCATCCTTGTCCACCCCGAAGGAGACAAGAGTCATACAGACAAAAATGTGATCATGTAGTTAAGCAGCACACAGTAGAGAGGGAATTGGTTTTACAAAGGTGCAAAGATAATAGAATATTGTGTATGCTTAATTTTCCCTTTTTCTTAAAGCCTTTTAACATTGATTTTTGTGTGTATGTGTGCTAACATCAGCTGCAGTCTCTGAAATGACTGCACGGGTCAGTTCACAAAGCAAAGGTGAAATGTACTGTGTTTACCATTGAAATTCCACTCCATCCCTCCTCTGACAACGTGAAGTTGAGAATGAATAATCAGACTGAATTTTTCAATTTCTCACCAGGCATTATCATCATTAATGCCATACTAGACAATTGCATAACAGCAAGTTATCTTCAGGTGACTTGCACTGATGCAATCATCTGAGGTTTAGAGGTAATAACACTGCATTTTAATTTTAGGGGTACAGCTGATTTCAGAAGTCCAAGATTCTCTCTCATATTCAGTAATTCTTGGCAGCTGTATCAAAATAGTTATTCACAGTTTTGAATGGTAAAATAAGGCCAAAAAAAAAAAAATCCTCCACTACCAGTTTTTAAGTTTAAAAATAAATTTTAAAATAAAATTTTACCTGTAGAAATACCATTCTTCTTCAGATTATCAACATAATCATTGCCAAAGGAATCCTTCCCAACCTATACAAAAGATAAAAGCAGGGTTTTCTTTACAGAAAGGTGAGATATAGATAGACCATCTTTAGACAATCAATTGCTCTAATGCAATTTAAATACAACACTTTTAGTCTTGAAGCCCTTTGCCTTATTAATCAACAAATAATAAAGAAATAATAGTACACATGTATTAATAGTATTAGCAAAGAATAAGAACAGTGTTCTGCAGTTTTCTCCTCCTCTGTTACAAACACCCATGTTTCTATATTCAAGTTTCATCCTCATACAATCCCTGTGCTCCTTTTACACTGAGACTTCTGGGGATTTCAAAATCTGGACATGTACTGAATTATTCAGCTTTGAATTGAAAGCTTTGACATCAGTTCTGGTGTCTTTCTTAATTGCAGTTTGTATTCTGAATTTTCTACCTCGGTGGAAAAATATCAAACTGCGTCTATGGGATAGAAAGTGACAATAAACACTGCATTACCAATTTCTACAACTCTCAGTACTAAGTGTACTGTTTAGAAATTCGACATTTTTTGTTTGCATTATCAAGCAACAGCAGATCAAGTCGCATTAGGGAGTCAAGCTATGGTCTATTGTTTTTCTAACAGCAAGTTAAAAAGCTTGTAATTTCAGTTCCATTAATCTTTTTAGCTGAAAACAATTCTGCTTGCTGTTTATTCAGACTAATATAAATTTCTTTTTGTTATATTACACAAGCTGAATAAAGGAGATGAGGTATATGGAAAAAAAAATAGTTTAACTCACTTAATATCATGCTAGGATTTTCAATATATTTATAATGCCAACAAAGCTTTTGATTCACCACTTTTAGCCTGTTTTCAGCATGCATAGCATGTGCTCCCACTTCCAAGAGCGAGTTGTGTATCTGAGCAGTATCAAAGACTAACCCAATGCTACAGGAAGTATTTTTGCAAGAGGAAAAAAGAAACGTCTTTCAGATTAGAAGCCAAATCGAGATCCTGGTTATGGGTCTAGAGGAGCCCTAACCAATTATCCATCTTCTCATAAAACAGTATGACACAGCTAATGGTGTACTTGGTTACTAGAAGCACAAAGCAGCTGCCTCTACCAGCTGTTGTTAGAAATTTTTCTATTTATGAGCTCAGTCCTTCAGAAAGCATGGAGAAGGCCTGAGTACCAGCTAGTGATCACAAGAATTGAACACTATGATTCAGAATTCTAAAATTTAAAGTGTCACAGATGGATGATTCTTCTCCTCACATATTTGATTGCATAACCATGATTTGAAACTTCCATTTCCTACAACATCTATAAGGGCTTTTTCTAAAGCATTATTAAGGATGGTCCCAGTCTTTCAGCAGGAGGACAGCAATTAAGGCCAGAATAGTCTAACCAGATGGAACATTCCTCTAGTACATGGAAAAAAACCCCAAACAACCCAATATTTTCTTGGGTCACTGTGTTATTCATTGTTTGCATACTAGAGTATTTCTGTATTTCTGACTACTCCCAGTTTGCCAGACAGGGCAGGTTGTCAGAAGCTGCATCTTCTGACTGCTTTAGGCTGGATAACTGCAGCCATCTGCAATTTAAACCTGAGTTGTGCTCACCTCTGCAGCCTAACAGCTGTGCTCTGGAATACATTCTGTCTGATGGTATCACCTTCTCCCTCCCTTGCTACTATGATTCTTCTACAATAAATATCACGATCTGCTCAGTTAATTCAGCAACAAACTATTTCATAACCCTCTTCCAAAAGCTCAACTGAAACTTCCTTCCTTCAGCTCTGGAGCTTCCTTCAGCTCTATGTGACTGACAGACAGGCATCCCTTGCTTTTCAACTGTCAAAAAAGCTGAGAGCAGCCATGGTACTTCTGCTCGCAGTAAGACATGTTCCCTCAGTGCTGGAGGGAAGCCCTCCAAGGGGTGTCCATGGAGGTCATTTTCCTCTGGAAACTTTTTTCCATGTTAGTTCATCAGCATCCAACCCAGTTAATCCTAGTGCATTTGAAGGACTTTTATCTTTCCATTCCGGCTTTACCCCCAAGGAAGATGAGTATTGGGCTTCAGACTCAGTTTAGATAAAAGGCATATTTACTGACCATGTCAAATTATATAACATTGTTTTTAATATTTTCTGTGTTTGCACAGACTCTGCTAGATGGACTATTGGATAAACAGAAAAATAAATATCTTAGTCTGCTGACCACAGAACACTGTTAAGTGCTGAAATAGCATTTCTTCTTTCTTGAGTTCTTAACAACAAAAGCCATTTGTACAAGCATTACTGTCACACAGTTTGCATATCAGAATAAGTGAAATTACATCAGTATTTTCCAGTCTGAGTTTTTCCTCCTTTTGATCATGTTTTTCACATGGAGCTAGGGAGCTGGTTGGCATCATAGCAGTTAGAATTCTAGCAGCTTAAGAATCAAACTCATCTGTACCTGAAAATTACTTAAAACAAAAAGCAGGTACCTCTTTATCATTTTTGTTTATTTTATATGTTCTTTTTAATTTAGAGTGTTTACTCTTCTTTGTCATTAGGGAATTCAACAGGTGCTAAAGACAAGCATAAGACAGTAATACAAAACAGAAAAACCAATTGAAGATATCCATCATATTCTGGGCTGCATCTGAGATACAGCTATATTCGTATAACAAAGTGAGAATTTAACTTACAGCACTTTAACTTAAATTTGGATCATTTAAAAAGAAAAGACTATGCAACATGGTAATACAACACTTCCTGTTTCTAGGTAAGAATCAAATGCAGCCATGGCTTAAATAGAATTTAGTATATGCAATACCAGCAATGTCCAGTGAAGATCATTCCAAATGGTTTGTCAGAAGTAAAGCAGGACCTTTTTCAGCACATACAATGTCTTTCAGACCAACATCCCTCCACCATCTTATTCTGATATGCCTAACAGATTTTTTTTTTTGATTGGTCAAACAAAAAGAAAGAAAATATTTTGGGGAGTTTGGAATCTCTCTACAACAATGTTAATTTTTCAGTACTGCAACAGTGTTCTTGTACGAACCTGAGAAATTAATTTATTTGCTTAGATCCTCTAGCACCCTGAAAGGAATCCGCTACATTTCTCTGTAACTATTCCATCAATACATTGTTTCACATTATGGAGCAAATTGACTGCTACTGTGACACACGTCAATAACTCTGAGTAACAGTGGCTATTTGCAGAGACATCCAGGCAGGAAGCAGAACACTTCGCATTTCCACTACTCAAACTCAATTTTTAAACATTTTTTTACAATTTTTACATTAAATTCCACAGCAGTCTGTGGCATCTCTAGTCACAACTGTTTGTCATTATAATACCCTCTCTCTCAAACCCTCACCAGTCACTGGCTCTTGTGTTTTAAAGCTCTGAGGTATGAAGAATTCCTTGTCACTTGATGTGAGATGTCTATCTCTAGTCTTGAGGACATCCTCTGTCTAAATTACACTGCTACTAAGAGGATGCCACACTCCAATGGAATGTCCCTTTAGTATTAATAGTGATTCCATTTTCTGAACTTCAGATTGTAGAACCAATTGTTGCACCCATCCTGGATAAAAAACGTTGGGAAATATGACCAAAACAGAAGCATGTTACTGAGCACAGAGTCTGTGTGTGAGGGGCAATCCAGCTTAAAGAACCACCAAATACTTAAGATTACTTGTTGCAATAAAAATAATTTAATCGTAGAAGCTCATTATTGCCAGATTCTTCTTAGTTTATTCAGCGAGAAATTTTATACTATATCTCATTAACCTATGCAGTTATAAGACTGTATATGAGACTTCCATGAGATGAGATAGTCTTTTGTGAGGTTATAAAGGGCAATTTTTAAAAACTAAATAATAACTTTCAAAATTAAAAAAAAAAAGCTAACATTTTCTCCAACAAATATACAACAGAAAGAAAGAGAGAACAAGAGAATGAGAGAGAGAAAGACAGAAAGAAAGAAAGAAAGAAAGAAAGAACGAACACTGGGTTTTATTGAAATAACAAAAATACGTTTTTGAAAAGTACTTAGAAAATACAGTAGCTACTAAATTTTATTATGAATGTGTATGTTTCCATTGCACTGAGCAAAGCCTAGACCATTAAAAAAAAATAACACAAAATTCACACTTGCAATGGAAAAAAATCTTTAACATTTAGCAGAAAATGTTAGAAGGGAATTCACTGCCAGTTCATCTTGTACTTGAATCTGATCATTCTTGAATGCAAAGATGATCAAATATACACAATATGACAGAAGTGCAAACATTGCCAAAAAAAACCGTAAACCCACACTGTGGAACAACTAGTGATAATAACCCACAGAAATGCTTTCAGGTGTAATTTAAATTTATAGCTAACATTGTTTAGTCTAAATATTGAATTGAAAAAACAGTGAGGAAGGCTTCTTTGAGATGTTTCCAGTACCTCTCAATAAATCCTTGACAGACAATGATCCAACAAATTTAGCATCCTCCCCAGCTATGGCAAAAAAAAAGTATGTCCAGTCAATTTGAAGTTTAATCTACAGTTAGCAGAGGATAGACAATAAGGCTACAGAGAGAAAAATTTGATCTTAACCATAGTAATGATCACTCAAAACTTATAATGTTTAATGACAAAAATCAAAGAAAAAGATTTTAAGAATATAGCATCTGCCAAGTTGAATCAGCCCAATGGTCTGTAAGCAAGTCTTTAGAGCTACAGTATATCAGATGTTTCAGAAAAGTAGGCAAAAATATCCCATAGCACACAATGGTGCTAGAATTCAGATATGAACACCTTATCTTAATCTCAAGTAATGAGATAATGACTCAAGCCTCAAAGCACTAAGTTTCACATTCCTTCTAAAATTTGTCACTGGCTTATCAGTGTCTGATTTTTAATCATCTACAAAGTAAATTTCAGAGTGACCACAGCTTCTAGAACCTGAATACCATCAATGAAGTGCTGATCGCTGTAACAGTGGGGAATGTAAAGAGTAGGGCCTAATCAAGATTTCTTAAATTTTGAACATCTCTAACTCTTCCCAATTCTCTTTTCCATGGTATATCAACCTAAGTTTTGCAATCCTTCTCTACATGCAATTTCTGTCAGATCTGTGGCCAACTAGTCTTTGGTTCTGGCAGTGTTCTTAAACAGCCTCCTCCATGCTTAAATTTATAGCTGAAATAAGAAAAACAAAAGAGAATTAGAGAAAGATTTTAAAAAGCTAAGAACATACCAAAAGCTTTCTGGTAAGTAACCGAAAGGTTTACTGGAATTTTTGTGAACATTCAGTTCAGCTGTAATCGAAGAGCAAGTCAGTGCTTACCTTGCAGATGAGAGAGGTCTTGGCTCCAAGTCGAGCAGACTGGACACACTGGTTGGCTCCTTTCCCACCAAAACCAACAAAAAACTTATGTCCAAGGATAGTTTCTCCAGCTTTTGGCAATCGCGTAGTAAGGCTATTCCGGTTTAAAGCAATATTCACATACATTAGCAACTGAAGATAACAAGCATCTTCAAAATAAGAGTTAAATTGTTATAATCCTGAATTGCTCAACAGTCAGCCAATAAGATTCAGAACTACTCAAAAGACCTTTTAGGGTTCTACTCCACAACCCACTAGTTTGAGTTTATTCCTTATATGCCACCCACTCAAGTTTCCTGTCCCCTTATGAGAGGGACTGCATTTCTTTTGTTCATGTTTCATGTTTCTACAGAAGAAGCACTTGATCCCTGACTGGGATTTCCGAGTGCTAACTCAATGCAGATAAATCATAAATCTATAGGTCTCAGTGTTCATGTGATTTTTTTACTGTAACATTAGGCTCAAGTTCATTTAATTCCATTAAATCTAATTATACCTTCTTAAACTATCCTTAAGTAAGCGTTCACTCTGTTGGTGTTCACACCCCTCAGAATTGTAATCGTTACCAAAACCTGCCTCTCCTCTGCTGTCATGCAGGCACACTGTACATATTCAACATTTTTAAGTTTTTCTCTTACAAATCAAGCTTTACAACTTCTCAGCATTTTGTTTTTTCCTTGAATACAGTCCAATTACATTTACATCCTTCTGCGGATGGATGCCCAGAACCAGATGCACTAATACAAGCCGAATGCCATCAGGAGTGTATTCTGGTTTCATTTCCATTTTGAAAAAAAACAAAACAAAACTGCAGTTTTGTTAACCCTACCAGATGCTTTGCTGTCTCCAATAAAAGTTGAAAGGAATAAAAGACACCATTGCGACTGTATGGAAGAATTTCTCAGAATGCAAAGACTACTTGACTTCTGTCATTTCTATTAAAATACCTAACTCAAAGATGCATTTCCAAAACTCAGGTAACCAAAATTTCTGCCTCCTCAAGCCATGCATTCCAGGTACAAGGCCTAAAAATGTAATTTTAAAATCTCTTATGCTACAAACAAGTTCACAACACGTGGGGAGGGAAGGCATTTTATGATGTACTAACAACCTGCTTAGTCAACAACAGTTACCTCAGACAGTTTCCAGAAGTCTGCAGGATAGAAAGGGGGCATGGGGAATGGGAGCCTGAAAGAATACAGAAGAATCCACCCTTATGATTAAGAGATTAACTTCAGCTCTGTTTGTCAATTTATAACATCATTTTACCAATAAATCTCACAGCAGCTTCGAAATTCAGAAACTGAGTTCTTGGCTCCTCAGGACAAGAGAGACATGGAGCCCCTGGAGCAGGTCCAGCTGAAGGCAACAGAGATGATTAAGGGACTGAACCATCTCTCTTATGAGGAAAGGCTGAGGGTGCTGGGCCTGTACAGCCTTGAGAAGATGCAACTGAGAGGGGATCTCATCAATTTTTATCAGTATCTGAAGGAGGGTGCCAAAAGGATGAAGCCAGGCTCTGCTCAGTGGTGCTGAGCAATAGGACAGGAGGGAATGGGCAGAAACTGATGCACAGGAAGTTCCACCAGAACACGAGGAAGAACCTCTTTACTGTGCAGGTGACTGAGCCCAGAGAGTCTCCCCCACTGGAGATATTCAAGAACCATCTGGACACAATCCTGTGCCATGTGCTTTAGCATGACCCTGCTTGAGCAGGGAGCTTGGAATAGATGATCCACTGTGGTCCCTTCCAACTTCAACCATTCTGTGACTCTTTGAAAACTGCAAGCCTTCCAATTCAGAATAAAAATTTAGATATTAGGAAGAAATTATTCACTGTGAGGGTGATGAGAAACTGAAACAGGTTGCCCAGGGAGGTTGTGGATACCCCAACCCTGGCAGCGTTCAAGGCCAGGTTGGATAAGGCCTAGAGCAGCCTGGTCTAATGGGAAGCATCCCTGCTTATGGCAGAAGAGGTTGCAGCTAGATGATCTTTAAAGCTCCCTTCAACCCTGAATGTTCTATGATTCTATGCTTCTGCATCAGGCAATCACTACAGATTGTTTTTTGAAAGGATATGAAGAGTATGTGTATATTACGTTTTGAGCTTATGCTGCACCTTCTGGGGCATATGGGTGTTTGCAGAATCTTACAGAACTAATGACAGAGCACAGCCTAATTTACTAAAAACTCTCAGGAAAAAGCAAACATTTTTTTCTCCCTCTAATTTTCAATTTCAGCATTCATCAGTCCAAAGGTTTAGGATCATTAGAAAGTCAAGAAAACTTAAAATGAAACTAGCAAAGTCAAACAAGTCCCAAACTCCCAGAAATTTAGATTCTGTCTTTGAAGGAGTTGCTACAGGTCTGTGCTTCCTCAGTAGTTACAATTTCCAAAAAAATAGAGGTAGGGATGTAGACTCACTAAGGGAGACACAGCACCACAGATTTTAATGTGAGGATAGTGTACACAGTTACCAGGTTTCTTTTGTGTGGGTGGCCACAGATAAACCCCAGGAGAGTCACACGTACAGCTCATAGCACTCATTTCCAGAGATGCAGAGCTGGGAACATTTTGTTGGCAAATGTTCAAACCGTTTTCAGTAAAAATACAAGAGCTTTTTAAAAACATACTTATTACCTTATATATGTATGGAAAGGATTGCTAAGATCCTAATACAGCTAAGTTAAAGCTGTTTGCCCACAGCAGCATTCAGGAAATTGTTTCCAACGAGTAACTGTACGCTTTTAGGGAAAAAGGCGCAACAATAAAGAGAATTGAAAAATAGTAATAGATAAACAATGTTCCTTAATGGTAACATCTGTAATTTATCACCACTTTCACCAGTGGAAGCCAAAGTAGAGACAATTGTGGACCGGAGAATGAAGGCCACAAAACTCAGCTGAGGAAGCTCCTCTTCAGCCACTGCCAGGGTACTGCACATACACATCTAAAATTATGTGCCATTCAGTAAGGAAGGATGTTTCACCCAGCCTTGGTAATAAGTACAAATAGCAGCTCTTGAATAGTTCCTCTCATCCACACATCTCACTACACCTTAAAAAGCAGAACAACGTCATTATTCCTGTTTTGCGGGTATGGAACTTAGTCAAGGCATTTTGCCTTTTCATGCCTTGGGTCACAAGAAGCCAGTGGCAAAACTAAAAATAAAGATCAGCTTAATCCACCAGCTCACACTGTCTTCTCATTTAAATTCTGCAGCATGAAAATGGCATCAATTCTCAATTCATTTTTCTTCCTTAGGCTGGTTTTTTTAAAGATTATAGTTTATTCTAAATAGAATTTGCTTCCACAAAAAGTTAATATATTTTTAAGCAAAGATTAACAATCTTTGTGATTCCAGCACACATCTCCTAGTAGCACTGCTCAGAGTTCATATTCAAAAAGTAAGTTGAACCATAAATATTGTTTTAACAGTGGCCAGACTATGGCTTGATTTGTCTCTCTTTTATGTTGGCATCAACATGCAACTCCAGTGGAAGCATCATAATTTCACTAGTGAAAAAACAGGCTTGGTGAGATGAGAATTTCAGTCTCAGTGTTCCAAGCAGCATGGCATAACAACTGCCTGTGGGAATCAAACAGCTTGTGGAAGACAGGGAGATGACCTTTTTTTATTGTTTTGATGGAAAGGTACAAGGCAAAGGGCAAAGGATCAAGTTGAAAGAGGGATTTATAACTAGTCAAATTTTAAAATAGGCTAAAACAGACTAAGCAAGAACACGCAGCAAGTTCCTGTAGCTCCCTACAAACAAACCCTTCACCATATTTCATTTTAGGCATGATTGCCAATCATTCCAGAGCAATTCTCCACTCCAGAAGCCTATTCTTATTTTCTATATGAAACAAATTCGGAGTACTGATCTATATATAAGCTTACAGTTTTAATTTTCACTGAAACCAGTATTCATGAAATAGGTTTTTTTGCTAATATAATGGTATTCTCTCATCATTTAATTCTGCAACTATACTAACTTTTGATTCACATCAGACAATTTTAATGAGCATTTCAGGCTTCTGGTATGAGCAGGCAGTGATGAGTAATCTGTATGATTAAGAAACCCTATAAATTCTTGGCTTATTCATGGTGTCACAAAGAACACCCAAAATAGCCTAAAAGTGATGAAACAGCTAATGTTACTCCAAAACTAGGCCAAATAAGTTAATTAGAAAAAATGTCACATGGGCTTTCAGGATTGTTACATAAAATGTTTTGCAAAGCCATTTACAACTTTTGACGTAATTTGAAAACACTGACCTGAAAAACCCAAGTTACTATTCAATAGACTCCTCCTTGCTTACATGACAAATTCTGCTCAGCTTTGAGAGGATAAATGCTGCAAAGGATACTGAGCTCTTATGTCTTATGAACAACCACAAACTGAACTTGAAAACTCCCAAAACATCTAAGTAAAATAAAATTACTGTATGTTTTGCAAATTGTGCACTGTACTACTGAATCATATTTATAGAGGAAAGTTCAGACTGAAACATCTTGATTTACTTTGGACATTACAAGCAAGGAATATAATCACTGAGAATTTCAACTGAGTTTTTACAAAACAATATTTAAATGTAAAGCACACAGGAATGCTGCCCACATTTTTTTGTGACAAACGAAGAATCTTACATACACTTATGTTTCAGAGGTTTGGGATGAATAAAGGCACACACATAAGAGTTCTACCACTGCACTAACTTCAACCCTCTCTTTCAGTGTGTGCCACGAGTTCCCTTA
The DNA here is from genome assembly GCF_965178545.1 of Coloeus monedula. NCBI lineage: Eukaryota > Metazoa > Chordata > Aves > Passeriformes > Corvidae > Coloeus > Coloeus monedula. The sequence goes on along the minus strand of NC_138782.1, from coordinate 31,278,074 downwards.
GAGGCTAGAGCTGATTAGCATTTGTATTTTCAGACAGACAACCCTTTGGAGGGATGGCATTGAAACCAGAACAGAACCCTTTACAACTGTGTTGAAGCACTGAATCAGAGGTGAAAGCACAACGTACTGAGTCATTAATGCACCTTTCCCGGTATTCTAGGTTTTCTCAAAAAGTTCCCCTCTAAGCAGTGACTAGATCACATTCAGAGATAGAAAATATGAAGAAGGGGAAAGGGAAAGATGTATATTAAGCAGAATTTGCATAAATTAATCCTGAAATTAATCATGGTTTGCTTCTGATTCTTCACACCTAACCACTGTTTGTTCATTGTTTTCAACACATGAAAACTACAAAGATGTATTATTACTGTTGGCTTAAACTGATGTGAAGCCATGCCCTCTTCTCAGCACCATTTCCCCACTGTTTCTCTAGCACTGTTTTTGTTGCTTACAGAGCTTCCTAATTCAAAACATTTTTGTTCAAAGGGTCATTTCCATTTGGATCAGCTAATTCATCCAACTCATTATACAGCAGCCAAGGTGCCCTGTGAAGGGAGGAGCAGGAGAGCCTCTAGCCCCTGCTGGCAGCAGTACAGCCAGACTGTCCTGAGCCAAAGTTGGAAACTGCGCTTGATACTACTTTGTGTTGAAAACACTTAATGCTCTGTAGCTAAGGTTTGCTTAAGTAGTACAGTACATTTAGCTCACCAGATATATTGAAAAGCAGAGAATATCAGTATGTTTCAGATAAATGACATGCATCAGAAAAACAGAAAAGCACTTGAGTATTTTTCTCTAAAAAAGCCCCAACAATATTCTCATCAGGCAACTCGGAGGGGAAGAGAATTTCTACATTAGATTAAGTATCACCAAAAATGCCTCAAATGACTGTCATTTAAATAGTATCAAAAGAAACACTCCGATTTTTTTTAATTCCTGAAGAAAGGTAAAGATGATCAGGGGCAGAAAAATAGCAGCAGAAATACTGAATTTAAAATTGACTTAATAAAAAGTAATATAAGGTAAGCTCTAGAATTTAGCTTTGATTCTGTTCTCTTTGAATCACTGAACAAAACTAGCTTTCTCCACTCTTGGGAATTCCCTAGAATGGGGAAAATCCCAGTGAGATTCGAGTAGGTGTAACTAGTCACTGTCTAGTACATACAATTTACTGGCCTTTCATGATTCTCACAACTGAACAAATACAAAGGAGAGAATAGTTCTTGCCTCTAATATTAATACAACATTGTGGTGAAAACGTCTCAGACCTCTTTGGGATCTGGCTTAACATTTTGGTTTAGCCTCGGTCTGTTTTGTCTAGTTTCATTTTGAAGATTTGAACACAAGCTGTGGGAAAGTATCCATAACAGGGAGACAGAAAGACCACAATCTTCTCAAAATCTGATGTTCTTGACTCATTTATGCTTTCACTCCTTTTAATCATCCACTAAAATATCTTATTGGAAGGTAGAAAACTTCCAAGATTTCTAAAGAAACTACCTCAGGAATTTAGTTAACTACAGCTTGGTTCAAGGATGGGGCAATCTGGTTCTAGGTTTGTAGACTTCCTTCAGACTTTTAATGACTGAAAAACCCCTAAAAATCAAAAAATCTCTAATATTTTTTCCCTTTTATGTCCCTGAGCATGACAAGGTTTTCTTTTAAAAAACCCAAAATTTTCAGACAATTCAAATACTTGCCTATTGCTTGGCTGTTTGATGGTCTGGGCTCCTTCTGTACCCCACAGTAATGAACACTGTAGAAGCACTACCCAAGCTGGTATCAGGCACAGCACTTGACACAGAGTAGCCCCTCTGCAGCACAGTGAGATGCAAAAGCTTTACACCATCATCCATTCAGAGGGGTTTTTTAAAATCAGTTTGTTTTTACATCAAAAAACATGTGTTACCACAACACAAACAAGTGAATGATAAATTGGTGCAAAGCAGCAGGAATCTTTTCAATGAGTTTTGCCATCAGGGGAAATATGTATTTTACTAAACAGAAATATATACAAATAACACATAAATATACAAACTGCTTATATAAGCACATTAATAGACATATAGATATGTATAAATAGACAAACTGGTTTGTAGATCTCATTACTGAGCGGGTAAACAGCTGAAGTGGAACAACTGTAGAAAATCTCTGGCAAGGGAGAAAATTAAATGAATGGCTGTGACTACACGTAGGAGGGCCACAAGAGTTGTATCTTCTTTTATGTACAATCACAGCTTCAAGTGAAAAAGACCAAAACTTGTAACACATAGAATGAGAACAGCTGTCCACAGCTCTTCAAGAACTTCAGTGAACAATTTTGTTGACCCTTTGCACAGAATCAGATCTTACCCTCCTAGATATTAAAAGATTAAACAAATAAAAAGGCATCCAGATGAATGAATGCTCTGAAAGCATTTATGGTAGTACACTGTACTGCATTTCAGTAAAATTATGGTATTACCAAGACATCAAAATTCCTAAATTATGTTATGAATATGAAAACTTCAACATAAAGAAATTATTTATTTGACTAATTACCAAAAATAAAAAGCTTTCTCATGGAACAACAAACCTGTAACATTTCCTCACACATTGCCTCACTAGCAGTTAAATTTGGGGAAAAGGTGGCACAACATTGATGAGTTCATAATCTGTGGAATGTGTAATTCTGAAGCTGAAGCTCTAAAGAGATTTTAAAACTCAAATAAATCTATCTCCAGATATTTAAGTCTCAGCAAACATTCCATCATTCTTACCAAACATCTGTTTTGTATTTAACAAAGATTGTGGAAATTTTCAGAATTGCTACTCTCTAGCTTTATCTGCCTCCCACGTTGTTCTTTATTGATGTCTCTCGATTACATTATTTTTGGAATGGCAGTTACATAATTATTTTCAATGCAATCTGACGGTAGTGTTAGAATAGACTGTCTCTGAAACAGGCTGTGCTCACCCAGAACTGAAGCAGGCAGCCTACAGTTCCTGTGCTGAACAGAACATTATATCATGATGAAATACCAGTGCTAAAGCAGAAAAAAACCAATACAAAACAAAATAACCTTTGCAACCCAAGAAAAGAGTGATCTTTACATGCCCAAGGACAGATTAAGATAAACAAGACATGTGAACATTAATCTTTTCTATACCTCCTTAAAAAAAAGTATTTATCAGACAACAGGGAACAAAGTAGAAATAATATGGTTGGTATGATAGGCCACAGTGTCCTTGTTCTTGTCATCATAATTTTCTATATGCTGGTAAATCAACAAAGTAGTCTTTACTTCTGCTTTACTATCATACAGAAAACAGGGCACCTACTATACAAAATCTTGCTGTCAGTCTTTTTCAGGTAAAAAATAAAAAGAACCCCTGCACGCCATCAACTATTGGCATTTTGCACACAAGCATATTGCACTTTATGAACTATAATATTAGGAGAAACATCACAGATGTGTTTTCACTACAGACTCATCAAGATGAAGTACAGTGCAGTCCAAGTGCTAATAATTTTCTTCAATAAGATGTTGTTCTAAAAGCTCATAGGCAGGACAGTAATTTTGTTGAGTATGATATTTTTTTATCAAGTTTGTAAGTGCAGTGCTTCCTGCAGAATCCATATGCGTCACGAATGAAAAGTATAAGCAAAATAAGACATTGTTTACATACCCTTATTCAATGTATCATAGATAATGAAAGCAATAAACATACTTAAATATATTTATTATATGGGAGTAGATTCGAATAGAATAATTCAGTTGGCAGGGACCTACAACCATCATCAAGTCTTAACTGCTCAGCCACTTCAGGATAAACTTCTGGTCAAGTTTTTACTTTGAAACTATCTTACCTAAAGTGTTCTCTGAAGTTCCATCTCATTATAAAGGCATCAACTAAAATCTGGAATTACAGAAACATTAAGGCTTGTGGGGCAAAGATGACAATGTGCAGGGCTGGGGGGGAGTGTGCGTGGGCTTCCCTGGCCAAGGTTAACTCTGCTGTGACAGTTAGGAATCCTCTCTAGATAAGGACCTTTACCTTTTTCACAATTTAAGCTCTTTTGGGAACGGTAGATCCCTAAATATCAGAAAGAAAAGTGCAATTCTGTATAACCCAGGCTTCTGATGCTTACCAATGGACAACTCCTGTGCCTCCATTTAAGCACAGAATTTAATGAGCAACAGGGAATAAAAACTGAAGAAAAAACTGCACGTTTTTCCTGCCTCTATATGGAGTAATATGAGCTCCAGCAAAACCACCAACTGCTTTTTTCCAACAGGTCATTTTTTTACTCGGTTCTTTCTGGGAAAAAGAAAAATGAAAATGGATTTTAAAAATGATTGAACAATACTAACAGGATATTCCCAATGAATAATACTAACGGCATCAGACAATTAGAAGAAGGAGTGAATATTCAATCTCATTGCTGCTAAGAACATGGAAAATGCCAGTCTTTCCACTGAACTTGATCTGCTTATCCTTTATTTTCAGCTCCGACCAATGTTTTTTTCTTTCTGCTGTTTATACTATCAAGGTTTATGCATTTTGTGTAAACAGGGATCTGAAAGAACACAGGAAGTATAGCAAGTGATGGATGGAATAAATTAATGAAAGGGAGTTATGATTCTTTGGACACAGAAGTTATTTTTGAAAGTTAGGAGAGACAGGGAAAGAGCAATACAGAAGAGAAGTGCACTCTAAGAACTTGATGTAGAAGGACAACAAGAAGAGGTGAAAGCAAATTAGAGGAAATTTCATGGTTCAACAATGACATGCTATTGATGTCACACAGGGAAAAAAGGAGGCAAAAAGGACTAAATTCAGAAATGGAAAGAAGAAAGAATAAAATACAGAAGAGAGCACATTGATATATCAGGGAACATTACCACCTTCTTATTTTATAATTAGTTGTCACAAAGATCAACGTGTTCTACAAAGCTGCACCTACTTTGGCAACATACTAGTGAAAAGTAATTTTGTATTTTCTTCAGGCTCGAAGTATATGGTACAAGGATCCTCAAGGGAACCAGGATGTCAGCATCAAGTAACTTATTGCAGCTTGATATAGGAGCTAACAAGTGGAGCCATATAAAACAAGCAAACAAAACCTTACTGGTAAGCTCCTATGGAAAGAACAGCTCAGACAGTTCCTAGAGGCAACATAATATATATGCCTGCCCAGGGTGTTTTTACACAAATTTGTTACCATCGACTCTGTAGGATTTTTATTGCAGCTTTTGATTTGTGCCAGCAGCTCTTTACTGTCGGGAGTACTAAAATTCACCCGAAGATATTTATGTCTAGAAATGCATCTAGGAAAATGATTATTTCCATTGACAGTACAGCCAGTGAGTAATTCATTAACACGAAAGAATGGAGTATTAATCACACCATTCTGTGTCTCACAAATGGGGAGAAAATACAATATTCTCTGTGTTGGGTGTTAAAATCTAGTGCCTAACACCTGTTCATTGTGACAAATGTTTTCTAAGGAGTTCCTTTAGACAACTTCCCATTTGACTGTAGTGAATCCTGAATGTCAGACACCTCTGGACTGAAAAGGCAAGACACATTTTATTTTAAATAGTCAAAAACAATTTCCAGTAATAGTAGGACAACAACCAAATCATTAAAAAACTGTGGAAGTTATATAGTAAAAGTACTTATTGGGGCTAGAAATTATAGATACTTTCACAACACAATGTAATATTCAATGTGTATCACAGAATATAGCAGAAGCCCAAGGAATGCCCTGCAGTACTGACTCTGCTAGTGCCCAGTGTATTGCTGCTTTCCATGCTATTTACTTGGAACTGCTCAGCTGCTAAGAACCCTACAGAGAGCAAAAGGCAATCATTGTGTTCTCTGTAAAGTGGAGTGTTATAATGTGAAGCAATGGCCATATGTTACAGAGCATTACTGAGATAAAATGGCATCTTTCTGTAGCAGAAATTAACACAACCCCCTTCTCACAGTTATATTGGACAATTGGTAAATAAGCTGTCATCCCAACAGCCTCTTCCCTCATCACAATGATTTTACTTCCTGACTTTTCCTTTTCTTCCAACAGAGGTATCAATTCTGGGTTTTCCAGAGACAGACAAAGCCTCAAAAGGAAAGCAGAATGATAGGGAAGATGCATGCCCAGCAGGTTGCTGTAACATCACCTGACTGTATTGTTAGTAAATAAGAGCCAGGTCTGTTATGGCATTAGTAATTTTAGTCTCCAAAAAATACATACAATAATTTTGCCTATCCTTTTATTCCAGCCTGGTTCCATTTCAGTGAATGACAATGGGAAAAGCAATTTCTTTCTGCTGTAGTCACTCATACGGTAAGAATTTCAGGAAGAACCTTTTCACATCCTAGACTTTCTGTGCAACTGGACACATGCAAGTATGTATGTACTTAGGGTACACCATTTTGACTTTTTTTTCACAATGGTCTTACCCAGATCGTTGAAAGAGATATTTTATGAGAGCTCAGTTGTGTTAGGTGGGCAAATAGACAGGCTTAAATGTGCAGAAATGTAGTGTGTTTCTGAAATTAAACTACATTACCAAAAAATTACTATTAATTTTGTCTTATGTTGCAATACTCAGACTGAGGATGTGCTTTCTCTACAAATATTCATCTAATGTCTTTACCCTTTCTTTTCACACTCTTTTTGAGGAAAGTCATTTCCTTGGCTTAAAGATTCCTAACTATTTGAAGGGAAGATTTAAATTATGTTTTGAGTCCACCACTCTGATCTTGCAGCATTAGCAACTGCTCTAACACTGGACTCTACATTTTAAATGGATTAATTTTCTTTTGCTTATGGTGTTGAAACTGGCCTCTGCTGTCACCAGCCCATGAGAAAGCATGTACACACTCAAGAAGGTTCAACAAAGAGATTCAGCTACTGATAGCTGGAAAATAGGGCACCCACTAAAAAGATTAAAAGACTGATGATCGCATTGTTTTACTTTTGTGGGTAGTGTCTAATAGCTTACTGACCTCCAAAGGTGAAAAATGACATTCTAATGAGACTAGAAAATTGTGAATCTTTAAGTCAAACATTTAGGTAGCTCTGAATAACAAAACCATAAGGCGTACCACTGGGTTTCAGACAAGTGTGCTTGGCCAGGCAAGAGAACACAAGATGGAGTAACTGATTTTCCTCTCTCATTAGGAAAATACACCCCAAAAATGTATCACCTGCTAGGATCAAAATGTTTCTAGATTCATTTACTCCATTACCCAAGTGAACTCTCTAGAGGATTAAGCAATAGTTTCCCAGCCTAACATGGACTAAAGCTAAAAGTTTAGTAAATACTAGTTTTATCTCACAAACCATAATTTTTAATTGCTAACACACATAGGAAAGGCATAATCCTCCACTGATGATATCATAGTCTACTGCCATGGAAATGACTGCAATATCATAAACACAGGTTTAAGATGACCTCACTTTCATAGGAAAGAGGGAAAATTCACTGGAATGTGAATGACATTGGGAATAAACACACACAAGTACTACACAGTGAAAAACTCTCTTACTAGCCACTTAACCTATAGAAGACGGAGACAACAACTAGACTTGCAGCTGAACAGAAACACAGTTCTCCTGCCCAAACACTGTGTTACTACCTAGGAACCTTTGAACAGAGAGCCCTCTGAACTCCTGTCAGGGTTCCCCTTTGTAAGTTCACCACACCACAGAGGAGTCAAATCCCTGCCCTGACAGGCGTACAGTTTAACCACAAGAACACGAACAAAGTATGGCTATGGGAATACAGTGTAGGATCTCAGAGCAACGCTGTAGCTGGAATGCTTCCTAGAATGAGTAAGTACTTCAGAAGTGGGAGGAAGAGAACTCCACAGTCTCTTGAAGCACACAAAATAACATGAAGTCAGACGCAAATGCAGCAGTACAATCTCAGTGTGGCAAGTGCTAAGCATTTTGGCATCAGCTCAGGAAAATACATATATTTAACCTTCAGCTCTGAAGTACTCTAAGAGGCGTCAAACAACTCAAGGATTGGAAGCAGAAATTTTGTGTGTAAGCTTTGTGTCGCCATGAGTTGGGAACATTGAGTACTGTGCCGGACCCCAAGTTGAGATGAGAAAAGAAGCTTGAACTGAGAAAAGGGAGTGGAGAAATGTACAAGGCGATAGTGATCTCACTTAAGAAGAACCTTTTATCTTGAAGGATCTCAAAGCAATTTACAAACTTAAACAGACCAGACACTGCAGCTGGTAGGAACAGAAGCAGACAGCTGGGAACTCATTCATGGGAAGGAGGAGGTAACAGAGGACTCACTCAATGCCATTATCTTCCAAAATACTGTGCTGGGAGAAGACAGCAGGACTAAAACAGAGTTTTCCCTGAATTTTGCCATGCAGCCATGTGAGAAAATTGCAGAAAGCAAGAAGACAGGCAGAGCTGACAGAAAGAGATGCAGAAAAACAAGGGGACTTTGGACAACTGGGGATCTGTCACTATCAGGGACTGTAATTTCCCTGCTTTTTATTTCAACTTCAACTCTATAGATAGACTCTTCACACCTTCTGCAGTAAAACCTTTAGTAATTCCTATTATTTTTGCCCCTTTTAATAACTTACTCCAATACTCTGTTCTTATTCCTATCTTTTTACAAAGCAAACTGCCCTTCTTCCTGTCCTTAAATTGCAAAATGTTTTCCAAATGCCCAGTAAGGCAAATAGTGCTGCTCTTGGTGACTGGGATTCATGTAGTACCGGCTTGACTGTAGTACCACAAGGGGTATTCTTTAGCTCAAAAGCACTACTAAATACATACTATTAAAACTTAACCAGGTAAACGAGTCTAAAAAACAAGAGGCATATTAGTTATTGCTGAAATGGAATTGCCTCTGGAGTAAAGACAGCACCTAATTACAGTACACAGTAGCATAGAACACAAAATGAAGACACCAAATGAAAGGGCAGGTGTCTTCATATCAATTAAATAGAATCCAGAAAGCAACACTTTTGTTGTGCTTAACTTAAAAGACATTGTGTGACCAGTTTCACATTCGTATTTCCCAAGACTTTAAAACTTCCACATTTCCATTTAGGAAGCAGAGGAAAAAACCCGTTTTCATGGATAAGAGCCAAAGACAAGGGCTGAGCAGGTGTTCTAGCACCACCAGTCCTTCTCAGAGAGGGCCCACAGCATCCTCTGTGGTACAAACAACAGTTTCTTTCAGAAGGTGCCAGCTGGGATCAATGGCGCACTGTCTCTTGCTTGGGGTTCATAACCTTAGTTGCAAATGCAGCCCTTGTAATGGGTTAAAAAAAGTCCCTGGTGGCCTTGCCCTAGTTATTCTGTGTTAATTTAAGAAGCACCCAAGCAGACATTTTCCCTCCTTTTCCCCTCTTCAATATTTTGTCATTTTTGTTAGAGGAACTTTGTTGGAAGTTTTTCAAGTCTGGGGTATAACACCAAACACCTTTAACATGCTAGAATGTTAAACTGCGTCTCACCCTAAAGTAAACTATCACTCGGATTTTGCTGGAGGAAGACAATTTAATTTCAGTTTGCAGCAGTGAAAAGCTTCTTTTGACACGAATAAGTTTGGATCAGGCCCTGTATCAGCAGTGTTTGGGCCAGTAGAGATATTCAAAAGCTGTATACGCATAGAAGACAATTTTCTTACTGAATGCCATTACTGAAGATTTCATCAACTTGATTTTTATCCCATTTTTCTTTTTGGGCCTCCAAGACACAGCTTTCTTCCTGCCACACAAGAGAAGGCAAACAGGAGTTTCTCTAAACATTTAGGTTCTCTAAAATCAGAGAACCCAAATGTTTAGAGAAACAATCAAATGCTGAGCCTGTACATCCTGCATCTAATATGCACCCAAATTTTGCTAGGTCAGAGAAGAAGACAAGGGGCAGACAGCACTGGGTCTGAAATCAAGGCCAGATTTTTCACTATTACATAAATGAAACAATTCACAGATGACACATTCACTCATGCCTTGATGTCTTTCACTGGATCCAAAGATTAATTTCCTCTGCTGGACTAAGCTTGTATTCCTTCACAGTTGTGCTTTCCCATGCTGCTGGCAATGGCAGATTGACTAGAATGAGGAGTGGCTGCTGCAGGGGAAGCATTACAGATTAAAACAAAAACACAAATGAAATGGATTTGAAGGATTCTAGAATACTTTGCTGCTAGGAAAAGCTGAAGAGAAAAAAATATCAAAACAAGACAAAACCATTAAAAGTTGGTGACATGCATGAGAAATGGTGGAAATGAGAACATGTGTGAGATCTGGAAAAAAAGCAAAGAAGAAAATGAAGTCATATGCGAGACTTCCTCTGATCACTCAAAAGAAACGTAAGAAAATGCCTTTTTCGCATTCCCATCAAAAAAAGCCTGCAATTATAGTTTCAAATACTGCACTTTTAAAAAAGGAAGTACAGACATAGTTTTGGATCATGGACATTTCCAATGTGCCAATGAGCCATTTATTTCAGCACTTCAGCAGACTATAGTCACCACTAGAGACTTAAAAGGAAGACATAGAATCTCACTTATGAGATACCTTTGCCATTTGGCCCAAGCAGAGGTTGTGCTCAGTTAGCAAAGAGGATTCGATGTGTTTGGGATGTTAATACTGATGTGTGTTTGTCACCATTGTCCACTGCAGTTCAGCAACACACTACTCTTCATGGAGCTCAGTGCTTCTCTGCCTTGTCTCTCTGTCTTGCTGAATGCTTACAGTCAATCGGTTTAGTACCTGCAGTAATTATTAACGGTGGTTGTTACAACAAGGGGGCTGGAAGCAGAACTTTTAGTTCTACTCCCTAAAGGGAGTGAAGAAATGTGATGAGAGGAAACACGTCCACAGAAAACTAAGACTTGAAATTCTGAACATTCTTGCAAATGCAGTTTTCCACTATTTGGACTGTGGTGTCATTCTCTTGAGTTAAACTGAAAGACTGTTGTTGTTGTGACTATCCAAAGACTGCTTTTCCATCTTACATTTTGTTCTATGCTTCTGCTGTTTTCAATTGCCATGCCAAAGTTTCTCCTGTTTATTCTAATTGTTTTAGTGTGTCTGACTCTCATTGGTTTATATGTTTAGTCTTGTCCTGGTTTAATATGAATTAAAATGCCAATGCCACGACCAGTCTGCAAATATGAGTCAGAAGAGAAACTATTTAAATAATACTGTGGATGCTACCCATCTGGTTTGGTATCTAGATCATACAGAATAATGCTGTTTTTGTTTTCTACTACTATTGCCTGCTATTGCCAATGAAGTGCTGATTGTGATTGTGACCACAAGTATGTTTTGCTCCTGGTCCTAATAAGACAGAAGAGTGTGGTTTACTGCATGTATGTACGTGAGGCTGTTTTGATCATATGAAGTTCACTTTAGAAAACCCACATTCTGCCACTGCAGCGCTACAGGACAATGAGAAAAGAATTTCCAATGAGAACAGTGTTTCAAAAGCAAACCACTGGGCCCCTTCCTTTTAGAAGAATTTTAAGACATGCTACCCTTTCTTCTGAATTTGATTATTTCTCAGAATTACATCTGTGTATCTGTCTTCAACCAAAGGCCCCTGTCCTTTTCTGTCTTGGTCATTATGTAAGATTCAGCACATTTCAAACTGTACATTTCCATTTCACACAGAGGTTACACTTCTTTAAATCATTAGTTTACTGTATTGAGTAGAAACATTATATGCTAATTTTTTTTTCATGGTGAATCTGGCTACAATACCTCCAACGGTGGCTTAAAGCTTTTTGGTACCTTGCCTCTACAGACCTGGGAATGCTTAACATTTAAAGTTTGCTACCACCATTTCAAGTCTGACCCTGAGCTTCTAGCTCTCCAGACAGAGGGCCAAGGTTGTGTCCTAAAGGGCCAACAGGGTATTTTACCAGTTTAAGTTATAACACAGCATTGTCTAGCTCTGGCAGAGTCTCAATCAATATTATTATCTTCTAAGAAAGGTAGGCTTTAGTGTTGAGTGGTGAATATGCCCATTAAACACAATGTGTACAAAAATGTGTCCGGCTTCCTCTGTGTAACTCACAAATTTATTCATGCTCCTCCAAATGGGTGATAGGCATTTAACATGATCACTGCTGCCCATGTCTTTTATAAACAGAAACATCAGCACAAAGGACACACCCACAAAAACTTGATGCTCCTTCATTCCCACTGAAATGAACCACAGCTTTAAATCTAGAATATGCAGCCCCCTCTAAATCCCAGATACAAAGACAGTCAAGAGTTATGCTCCTGGAATCTAATCCTAACCCCAACCTGGCAGTTTTTATATTTCATAAAGCTTGTTTATAGTTTCTTGTTCCACCTAGGCACAATCAAGCCTACTGCTTAGTACTTTCCGGTAATTTTACCCAGATTTTCATAACCCAGGATACATTAAACAATGTCTACATAGGTACTAAGTGGAAATTTTAGTCAGATTAAAGTGTTGCCAGCTAAATTTAAACACACAGTTTTTCTTATTTCATTAAGTGTCCAAAGTCCTGTGCTAGTAACAGAAAGAATGAAGCCGTCCCTTCTTTTTCAGCTCAAGTAGATTATTTTATCACTCATAAAAAGCCCTTTACTGCTACTTAAAGCAGAAGCTAATAATGGTGAGTCGCATATATACTTGTGATAGCATTTGTACACTTTAAGAAACCCTCTCAGCTCACTGAAAAGTGAAATGGCTTTTCTTCAGCCACTTAATCTCAGTGTAACAGCATCTATCACTCCAGCCCATGGTGTAATCTCTGGTTACAGTATGGCCAGTTAATATCCCTTCAAATAAGTGACTGCATTTCTAGCATATCAAACTTGCAGCCAAAAAAAAGAAAAAAAAAAAGGAGCAAGGAGTTTTCTTGTTCGTTTAAGTGTCAAGAAAAGCCCAAAGCTGCAGTTGTCAGCAGTGCTTAAACTGGCAGACGATTTTTTGATTACTTTTTTCCCCACATTTTAGACAGAAAGGAAAAGGAATGTCTTGAGGTTAGAGCACCATGTTTTACATTTCAGTGCAACGTCATATGCATCTGAGAGCTCATTCACACATAACGTCAAGATCAGTTCCACCGCTCTTACTCTGACTTATAAGACAACTATTCTTCCTGGAAAGCTGCCAGCATGTTCTGCAAATTACATAAAGCATTAAATCTTTCTGACACAGGTTCTACGATTATTTAAGGGCCTTCATCGTTTCTGCAACACAAGTCTGTGCCTAAGCACTACTCACTCCTCAGCATGTTCCTCTAACCATGTGTTCTGCACTTTCTTGACCCACAGGCTTTGGTATAATTGTCTGTTGATAAAGGATTTTTTTTAATTGCAGAATTCCTAGCAGGACAAGCTGATGCAGTCCAGATACATATACTTTAAATCCTATTTTAACCAAGTCTGCATACAGCGTATGGAGACAGATGTGTTTAAAACAGTGCAAATCAAGGACTGATTTGCAAGTTTACTGGGACTGACAAGGCCAGCCAGTTCAGGTTAGTATTTGCACCGTGAATTCTTGCAATTTTACTTGAATTCTCCTGTTATTTAGTATTGACTGTAAAGCCTAGGCCACTGGGACCAAGAGCTTTCATGAACTTCTGTACTTCAATTTTTAAAAGAACTTTCCAGACCTTACCTATGTACAATAAAGAAAAAGAAGGAAAAAAAGACAATGAGACCCAAGTATTTAATTCAAAAAGCAAAATGCTCAGAAAATGAATAAAGATAAATTAAGATATTCCTTAAAAAAAACATATAAAATAATTTTAAAAATAGCTTTGGGGTGCAGAGCTGCTAAATTTTTGAGGGCTTCCTATATGCACTTCTTGGTATGTTTGGATGTGAATACCTTGGGAGGCCCTCCCTCTCTCTCCCTTTCCCTCAACCTCATTTCAAAGTGCCACACAAAACGTTGTCTGCAAGTAATCAATTTACGACCTACTGTTTCATGGAGCTAACCGTGGTTTCTTTGCAGTATTAACCTTACTTTCTCGCTTTTCCAGTGCAGACAAGTGTGCTTTGAACTGAAAATGTGTTACAGTTGACCAGCTTTATTTACTTTCATAAAATTGTTTCAGACTCCTCTGCTGATAACGAGTGTCAAGAGTTCCAGGTTTCCCGTGCAGGTGCCTACGAAACGCTGCCTCCACGGCGCCAAGGCCAACACCGACCCACCCGGCACAGCTGAAAACACAAACCCAAGTCTCTCCTCTCTCCAGAGTCAGAGACAGCTGATCAAAGCTCCAGCACGTTCAAACCTCTCCCCGTTCCCACACTCTTCTTTCAAAGCAGTATTTGCAGCTGACATCACCCGGGCGCAGCCGCCCCGCTTCACAGAATCTCAGAATCCCAGAACGGGTCAGGTTGGAACCGACCACAGTGGGTCACCTGGGGGTTACCAACCTCCCTGTTCAAGGAGGGTCATCCCAGAGCACACGGCACAGGACTGCATCCAGACGCTTCCTGAATGTCTCCAGTGATGGAGACACACTCTGGGCAACCTGCGCCTGGGCTCAGTCCTTTCCTCTGCCGCAGCCACGGCTCCCTTTGCCCCGGGCCGAGCGCTCCGCCCGCCGCGCCTGGCGCCGACCCCGCTTCTTGCATCCCGGCCTGGGGGAGAGACGTGACACCCGCTCGGTTCGGCCCGGGGCGCATGCCGGCCGGGCCCGGCCTGTCCCGGGAAGCCCGGCGTGCCTGCGCTGCGCCCCGGGCACCGTGACGCCCTGCGCTCCCATGACCTCGGGGTCGCTCCGCCCAGTGCGGGCAGGAAACCCCCAGCCAGTACTAACCTGACCAAGTCGGTCATACAGGATCCCACCACCACAACCTCCGCGGCCATGGCGCCGGGGCGGCCCTTGGACCCTGACCCTGACCCGCCCCGGGCCCCGCCGAGGCTTCTCGGGTTGCCACGGGCGACGGGCTGCCCGCGGGGACCTTCGCCGGGCAGGGCTGCCCCTGCCGAACGCCTGTTGCCACAACCGCCCCCCCTCCTCCTGCTCCCTGCCCCGCGCCGCTGCGGCGGCGACGGACCGAACCGCCGGCCCCCGCCCTGCGCGGCGACACAGCCCGCGCAGGCACCTGCGGCGGACGCCAATATTGGGCCAGTGAAGACCCCTCCGACCCGGGTGGGAGAGGCGGCGGCGGCGGCGCGGGGGCAGCGGAGGCGCGCACGGCGGGCGCGGGGGCGTGCACGCCGTTGCCAAGCGGCGAGTTCCGGCCGCCGTAGGTAATGGCGGGGCCGGGACGGGCGCGATGGGGCGAGCGAGCCGGGCAGGGAGAGCGGGCGGGAGCGAGCAGTGCCACAGCCCTTCCCGGGACGGCGGCGGGCGGAAGGCGACCCGGCGGCGGGAGGTTCTGGCCCGGAGCCGGCGGAGGCCGGTGTTAGCGCCGCCGATGGGGCGGGGCGGGGCGGGCGCAGCGCCGCGGGTGGCGGCACCGGCTAGGGAGGGAGCAGGGCTTGGCCCGGGTCAGCCCGGAACGAGACTGATGGGCGGGAAGTTCCCCCTGAACATGGGGAAGAGCTTCTTTGTGGGTGACCGAGCCCTGGAACAAATTGCCCAGGGAGAGTGCGGAGTCTCCATCACTGGAGGTATTCAAGAACTGCCTGGATGCAATCCTGTGCCGTGTTCTCTAGGGTGGCCCTGCCTGAGCAGGGAGGTTGGTCCAGATGACCCACTGTGGTCCCTTCCAGCCTCACCCATTCCGGGGTTCTGAGCGTTCTTCCGTGCCAGGGCTTAGGTAACTTCGGCGTTTACCCGGGGCTCCGCAGATCCACATTGCTGATCGCATTCCATGGATGTGTTCGGGCACGGCTGCAGGAGGCGGCGGTCGTGGGTCCCCTCCTTTCCCCACTCACACCCAGGCACATGTTCCTGCCGCTCCCGAAGTGAAAACCACACTACCAAGCTTGCCGACGGCCACGCCAAGAGGGTTAGACAGGAGAGGTCCTGTCACGCTTCCAGGTCTCCATCACAATAGTCACCTTTTCTTTTTTAAAGCTTCACTTAATGCCCATAATGGTATGGCCGGTGGTGGAAGGACAGAGTATTTTGCATCCGGACTCTCTCTGGTGCCCAAAGCAGTGCCCGGGACTTCATGGTTGCTCTGAAGCCTGTGTAACATTAGCCCCAAGTCACAGTGATAGCCAGCTGAATCTAAGAGGATTCAACTATGAGTTTGTTTGCTTCTTTCAAAGGTTTTGTTTTGGGAGGGAAGCAGTCCAGCGAATTTTGTTTTTCTTAATTCCCCTGAGTTTGTTTGTGTTTAATTTCCAGTACTGTGGGAAACTTTAGCTGAGGAAAAAAAATGTATGTGACAACTGAAACTTAGGAAACGGGTACAAATTTTGTTCTAGTTTGTAAAGCCCTTTGTTTACAAAATAAATCAGTGAGTTTAATTGATAGCAACCCTTTAAGTATTGTGTATCTGGCTTGTTAAATAGAAGGTATTGTGATTTTAAAAACTGATGCAATAAAATACAGAAAAATGCCTAACAGTCATTTAAATCTTGTTTTGACAATATCTGCAAATTTTATTAACAAAAAGATAAGGAATCTCATTTTAAAGTTCATTTTGGAAGATGCATCTGTTCAGCTGTGATCACCACACATATCATGTCTCGCAATTTCACCCTCATAACACTTACAGTCCCCGTAAAATGTGTCATTATCAGAACCAGTTCTGAGATCTTAATGTATAACTTCAGGATTGCTAGAAGGATAGCTTGTTTTTCAGCATGTTCTCATGGTTTAAGAAGTTCTTACTTTCATCAGTCCAGCTGCCCCTGCTTGAAATTACTCTTCCCTACAGCAGAGCTGGCAGACTGAAGTATGTGTCGTGTTGTAACCATTCTTGTGCAAAGTATTTTAGCTTAAACTAATTTTTATTAGCAGTTTAGTCTAAGCCATTAGACTTTGCACTGAAATATGTCAAGTATGGGCTTGTGTCCTCTCAGTCCCTCTGGGTGAGAATAAAGGTGAGCAGGCAGAAATTTTTAGTAGAAAAGTAGCAAACCAGAGGTAGTATCTTAAACTGCTGTAGGTGTTTGCTAAACAAACTTAAGTTGTTCCACTGTCAATTAAACAAATCATCTATGAGAACACATTATGTGTCAGGGCATGGATACTTAGTCTTCAGTTTCTTCACTGCCATAAAATGTAGGAGCCAGTGTATTAAAGATAATTACTATTTTTAGGAAGTCTTACTTTATTAATGTTTCTGTTTACCTTAAAGTGCCTGGCCTTTGCTTTATTAAGATACACTCCGAATAGCTAGGACAAACACTCGAGCATTGCTTCCTGCTACTCCAGTGTGAATGGCTTTCATGAGAACAGAATGTGAAATTTAATGTTGCTCCCAGTTACAGAGATTTAGTAGATTCTGTAGAATACCCATTAGTTACTAATTAATGCTTGTAAACTGAGTGTGAGAAACAACAGAAAATTGCAGTTATTGCCATGAGCTGTTCACACTCTTGTTATAGAACACTTACTAATACAGCAGTCCATATGCAGCATTTTAGAGAAAGTGAATGCAGTGCATATTGGTGTTTCCCAATTAAATGGATATTTTTAAAAATATTTTTTAATCCTCAGGGTTTATGTATAAGCTCTTCTGTCCCACTTATCAGTGGCAAGTTTATGTCACCTTTAGTCATTTACAGCCTTGTTTTCTAAAATTGCCGAGTTCAGTTAATTTTCATGTGAAGCTCCGTGCCTTAGAATGTGATCAAATATGTTAACATTTTAATAGGTTGGTTATCCTTTTTTCCTCCCACTTCTACCACAGTCTGTTGTTGTCCATGTACTCTAGTCTTTTTGTGGTGCAATGAATTCGAATGTGTGTATGCTCAGTTTCTGCATTTCACCTAGAAAGCAATGGGTTCCTAAAGCGTGCTAAATTAATGGCCTAATTGATTTAGCATAAGGTCACACAATTGCAAGCACTTCTGAACAAGCTGTGCTTAGAATGTGCGTACATCAGCTTCCTGATCTGTTACGTGAAGGAAGATGAAGATGCCTTTCAAAGAGTATGGTGATAGTACTGAAAGAGAAGCAGTGTTAGCTTTTAAAAGGCATCATGAAGTCCTATAAATTGCTGCCTAATGAAGTAGCATAAAAGTAATACTGATTATAGGCACACTAGTGCTCTTAGAAATTGCAGGTGAGAATACAGAGAGGTATCAAACCCCTGGGCCCATTGCTGTTAATGTAAGTCCCATTGATTTCAGGGAAAGTAGAAAAAGTGTGACTTGTCAATTACCGACTGACTGGGAATGCCCAAAAGAAGGGTTAGGCTGTGAAGTGTCAGAGTGGCCCTCAGTTTTCTTTCTCAGAGGGATCAGGCCTTAGTTAAAAGTGCCTAGGACAAAATTCTGGCTTTATGTTCATACTGAATAAACAGGCTTCATTGAATGTTGCAGAGGTGGGAGGAAAAAACCTACCTCTGTTTATTTTTTCATTCTAAACCTGTGCACACTTCAGTTACTCTACATTCGTGGTCTTTTGCATGCTTAGCTTTTTTTCTGTTGGTGTTTGCAGAGTACATGTGAATCTACATCAAGTAAGTAGTATTTTTTAAATTTAACATTCTCCCTTTGCTGTCCCTTTGCAGCTCAAGACAAAAGGAAGGAGGAACGTATTAAAATGTCACCTGAAGTGGCCTTGAACAGAATTTCTCCAGCACTTTCGCCCTTCATTTCCAGTGTGGTCAGAAATGGAAAAGTAGGACTAGATGCTACTAATTGTTTACGGATTACAGACTTGAAATCTGGGTGAGTTCCTCATCCAAAAAGAACACCCAACCCCTCACAGTTAAGTTGTCTTTTCAGAACGGAGTTTGATTAGGTTCATGTGTTTAAGCATTTTGAACGCAGCTGGAGCTGACATACTAGCTGACATACTAGCTACATTATTTTTTGTCTTGCTACCATTTTTTCATTTGGGAGACTAAATTTGTCATATTTTTGGCAATGATAATCTTGTTAGAACACTTTCGTCGCTGCCACTTGATAGTGCTGGTTTTCAGCAATGAGATAGTTATAAACACTTTTTTCTGTTGTTTAACACTTGCTTACTTGATCTTCTCTGTAAACCAGAATTCGAAAGACAAATTTGTGTGATGTTACCTGTAGTCATGAATATGCCAAAACAGAAGAAAAAGTAACTTTTCCTTTATGTGATCTCCCTCAAGTTCCATGCATCAGGTGGCTCTAGGGCCAAGTGTTTGAAATAAGCCAAGCTGCTCCTTTTATTTTCAATTCTAGAAGCGTTCAGAGTAGTTTTCAGGTAGTGGTAAAATTTGGGGATTTGCATATACAAACAGACTTTGGTGTATAACCTCTGTGAATAATACATGAAGAGAGTGAAATGTTTAGATGACATATGTCAGAAATTGCTTTATTCTTATAGAGTTGGGCATCTTAACAGCACGTTTTTGATTCGGGTATTTTTTTGCTACAGGACCTCAGAGCCTGAAATTACTTTTGCTTCAGGTATACAAATCATCTTGCTTGTACAAACTACTGCTTTGTGTATCATTTTGGATGTTAGCATAATACAATAGATGTTCAGAACCACCACAAATCGCTATTGTTTAAAATACAGTTCTGCTGAAAACTTTGTTTAATATTCTTCTGAAGGCTGTTTTATTATGGTTTCATGAAAAGCTTTGGAGGTTGGAAAAGCTTTTCTGGTTGTAACAATGGCTTTTCCAGAAGGAGGTCTGAATTCTAGGGTTAGTTTGAATGCTGTGAGGTGCTGTGACAAAGTACAGATTTACTTGAAGGTCTAAGAAGCCATGACTTTTGTTATTAGTGTTGACTGACTTGACATTTAGGCTTGCAAATTATGTAAGACAGGCTGAGCAGTTCTGCATCTGCTGCTGTCATTTCATGCTAGATCTTGGTTTCTCTTGAACTAGTCTTCTAGGAAAGCTGAGATGGGAGCTATCTTACATTTTTCAAATTCAAATCTTAGGAGAAAGGAATAAAAAGAAAAGTAGAGAGAAAACACAACTGTTTGTTGGGAGGTAGGTAAGGGTTTTGCTCTCTACCCACTGAATGTTTATGCTGCCTGCCTTTAAAATAAGGGATTAAAATAATAAAAAGTGGTGTTTTCTAGCTGACTCTTTTCAGGGGAATTTTTAATAGGTGTCTAAAGTTTTTGGCCACTGATCTTGCCAAGAAGATCTTGTATTTGCTTTGTTAAAACCTGAATGTTTTCCAAGAGTTTATTCTTCAAAAAAAATGAAAGCTGCCAGCAGCTGCACCTGTCACCCAAACACAGTGATTCAAATTGTATAGTAACTCTGTTGAACGTGGAGTCCACACACAAGTACAGCACCTGACAGAGGTTGTCTCATGGCTTGTTCAAAGACACTGGTCCACCTAAATGCACATGTTAGAAATACTTTTTTCCTTGTTCTGGAATGTAAGCATGATTCTCATTCTTTATGTTGGGGCTTTGTTTTGGCTTGAGGTTGTTAGGAGATGGAATCAGGTTAATCAAGATTTTTCATTCACTTCAGAATTATTTTAAGGGGTTTTTTTGGTTTTTTTTTTGGTACAGTTAGGTTCTTAAAACCATTGTTGTAAACAGTTAATTAACAATTGCCTGAAATGTCTTTGAAATGTAAATTTCATGCATGTGTTTTTAGGAAAGGTTTTTGTTTGTCACAAATGGTAAATTGTAAATGTAAATAGTTGGTTGGTTATTTAAACAGAAAATTTTCAATTCATTCATTTGTGTGGAAATACAAAATTCTTGTGATTTAGTGCTTTATGCTGTTGCTGAACTGGTAAACAGTGCAAAATTACTGACCATAAGATGGATGAATCACAGAATTACAGAGATGTCCCTTCCATAACTCAGGTTCTAGTTCAGTGGTCTTTAACCTTTGATACAGGAGTTCTTTGATACTTCACAGACTGTTTCTCAGAGTCTCATGTCAGTTAATAAATAACAAAATCCCCAACCCACAGCTTTTGTTAGTAGATTTAAATATTTGTTGCTGGATACTGAGTGTATAGGAAACTTTGTAAGGCTCTGAGAGTTCAAAAATGAATTGAAGGCCATATGCCTACTTTCCTCCCCTGTCCTTACATCACAAGATTATCCAAGCCCCTGTATACTTTCACTTTCATGATGCTTTTTTAAAAGGAAGGAAAATAATGCAGACAAAATCAGAGGCAAATGTAGGTGATATCAGCATGAAGAAACAGAACTGTGACACCACTGAAGTTGGGCATTAATGGGAAGAAAATGAGGAGAACTATTTTTAGAGAAAAAGTTGAGGATATCAATTGCAAAATTCCCTTCAGTTTCAGTGGGTTGAAGTCAGACTTTAAACTTAAAAAGTGGAACCAGGCAGGTTAGGCAGAGCTGCTAGATTAAATGTTTGAAGTTAGATAAAGAGCAGTTCTTGATCTCAAATGAATATGACCATTTGGGAGTAGTATGAGTTCAGAAAATTTTGCTTTTGCATGGTGATTGTACATTTATTGGCACAGTAAAGGGGTTGTACCCATGCTAGTCTAGGCTGTTAAAACCCTTGCCTAGGCTGAGTTTATTACAGAACAGGCAAATATTTCCTGCTTTAACTGGTGTGTTGTGTGGAAGATTTTTAATAATAAATAAATACTATTTTACTGTAACCTTTAAAAGCTTAAAATACTTAAGGTGATCACCTCAATAGCTATTAATTTTGAAAATAAAAGCATCTGTAAGCTTCTGGGGAGGAGCTATAGGTTGCTCCACTGTCCCATACCACACTGTTAACTCTTAGAGAAAATGAGGAGTTACTGTTGTTACACCCCTTCCCTAATGAACCAGTGCTTTACAATGTGTAGCAAAATAAAATGTTCAAACTGAAGGTCCATCCATTCTCATTTCTTAGGTTTTAGAAACAGGGGCTGTGGTTAACAAGGGAATGATGGTAACATACAGAATAAAGTAGTATTTCTAAGGCCTTGCCCACTCAGAGCCTTGGTTTAGACATTCTCAAAAGCAGAAAGAATTTCCTTTCTGTTTCACCAGTAGAAGATTAACTTCCAGATTTTAGCCTATCATGTCAGTTGATTTTGATTTGTAAATGGCAAGCATATTAAGCCTTTAATTATTTGAAAAGTCAAACCATATGTCAGATAGTTTTAGTAAGGAACTTGTTTTGCACTTATTCTGACTTATTGCTGAGATTGACAACTTTTGTTGTGTTTTATAAACTGTATTAAAGAGCTGATGTTAGATGTATGAAGTATGATGATATGTTCATTTACTTTGCTTTCAAGTGTGGGAGGGAAATATGTCATAGTAAGGAAATCCTATTGTTTTGCAGTCTTTGAGTATGTAAATGTTTTATAATAATATGTTACAGTTTCATAATGTCTGTATGTTTTACAAACTTATTAGACAGTACCAGTCTCATAAGACACTTACATATATTTACATCTGTGAGTAGGATATTCAGGACCAAGTACTATTTATAGAATTTATACGGCCCCTGCTGATGCAGACCCCCAAATGAAGCTCAGCAATATGGCATGACAGGAAAGAAAGAAACTCTTCAACAGAAATACTAATAAAAGTTAGGTGGCCAAGTTTTCTTGTGAATAGGGCCCACAGTGAAGGAAAGTAGAACTGGGGTGTAAGGTCACGTCTGAAATACAGCACCTTTAGCAGCATTGATTCAGGTGATAAGAAAACCCTGGCAGGCGTCTCTGTTGCATTAATAAAAGACATTCTTTGAGATGACAGAATGGATCAAAGCGTTTTTAACTCTGGCATAGGATATTACTTTGTTCTAGACCCAAAGAAAATACTGCTGTCAATTGAGTCAATGCCATTTATTGTATCATTCAGTTAATCTCTACTAGTGTCTCTTTGAAATACTGACCCATCTTAATTAGATATTAAAATCTACTCATAACCAACTGAATTGTGGCTGAGGCATTTTTCTTAGCATTTACACATATAATCATGGGAAAGATGTTGAATAGGGAAAAGTGATTATTATGTAGATTTAGAAATAGAGGATATTTTCCTATGTGAAGGGTGTTTAATTGTTGTATAATGTAGAATCCAGTTATTTAAGAGACTGCTGCTTTTCCTATGGTGCGTTCCAAGAGTGAAAGACATAGTTGTGGTGGTCAATGCCTTTGAGAGCTCTTTTTTTCCCCTACAGCTGTTCATCAGGGCCCATGCTTGAGCTTCAAATTATGCTGCAAGCCTATTCTTACTCAACAAACTTGATTTTGTTTTTTGAAATTACTTTGATGTGTTCCACCAGGCAAAATTTCAAAATGAATACAGTGATTTAAAGCTGCATATGTTAAGATTCTATTTTTTTTTAGTTATCCACTCAGAACAAAATTTTAAATTTCTTACTTATATGGTTATATTTATTCCATATTTATGAGAAGATTAATTGTGGAATTTTTATATAAGTGGTTTGTAGTAAACTGTGTTAGTATTTTGTTCTTTTCGCCTGTCTGATACACTGTTAATTTCTGCCTCTCTGTTTGATATTGAGCTATGTGTGCAAGTAGTTATGTTCCTGAAAGAAACCTGTATGAAGAATGGTCAAAAGAATGTAATTCTTTCTGGAGTAAATTTCTTCTGGAGTAAATTTCAACATAAAAATTTACTATCAAGCTGTAATAAGATATTTATAACTTTATTGCCCTGCTTCCTAGTGAGCAGTGATGATTTACTTTTTTTGTGTTATCAAGTAGACTGCAATATGCTTTGGTATTTCCCTTTCTTTTGGGCATTTCCCTTTTTAAAGTAAATATGCATTTTTATGTGCATATTTTGTGAAATAATGTTGGTTTTAGCTGTGAAGTACTATTACAGTACTGTAGCAGTTATTAAAGCTTTTGCTTGATCTTTTGCTTTTGATTAATTTAAATTGAAAAATTCAGCTTCCGTTGCTTGGGGAAGGTTCATATCCATCATTCACATTGGTGTCTGTAGGTAATTTTTTTAACATGTGTTTACATTTTGTTTATGTATAAAGTTTAATGAATCTGACTCTTCTGAACACAAGTACTATGAAAAGCTGTTTTTCAAAATAGCTATGTTTTGTGTAAAATGTGTACTTGAAAGGATGTGGCAGTTTCTAGGAGAGGTGTGGTCTTACAAGTCCTTTACTGCTATATTGGACAAGTCTTGAACTATTACCTTTTCACAAAGTAAGTTGTTTCATTCCAGTTTCTGATAACAAATATATTTCTTCACTGCTAAGAATCTTACTACTAGAAGTTTGTTGTCGCTCAAGTAAAATGTAAAAGACTGAAGCTTTGATGGGACAGTTTGATAGAATTGGTGCTGTGGAGCAGCACTTGGAACTGTGAACAGCAGTTTTTCTGTGCTGGTTAAAAAAGACTTTACTTGTCTCCAAGGTTGCACTGCCCTGCATTTGGTTCTGAATGATGAAAAAACAAAGGCAAAATGTCTGTCTGGTAGAAGATCTAAGTGCAGGGCGTACATTTGGCAATGGTTTTGTAAATATTCTCCACAAAGTTTGGCATTCTTTTTACACCAGTTCTAAACAAGGTGCTTGAAGTTCAGAATAAAAAAGAGTGTGTTTGTCAGTTTCAAGTGCTATGAGGAAAGAAAGGATTTTAAAAAGTGAAGGTAGCACTAGATAATTGCAGTAACTTGGGCTCTCATTTAAAAGGCTGTATGCATTTTCCTGAGATTTTTTCAGTTTAAATAACTACACAATATGTCTTTACTGGTATTTTTAGATGGGGACAGTGAGTAGCTTCCTCTTGTTTGACCTTGAGAAAGATAAATGCCATATTTATCACTTTTATTATTTAATAAAAATGAGAAGAAACTTGATACAAGTGTTTCTTTTCTGTGTAAAGAGAGCATCATATGATGTAGTACCAATACATATTATGGGAAAGAGAGCAAAAAAATAAGCCCAATATAAAGCCCTCTAAACTTACATTGCCTAAAAAACTCAACCCCAGATTCCTGTGCATCACTGTATGCATTCCTGGAGTAGTATCTTTAAACCAAAAATACGACAGAGTAATGGTTGATCTGTTTTGGATGGTCAGTTATTTTTTCACTAGAAAAATCTGATTAGATTGGTCTTGTTTATAGTTAGGGCTACCAGGGACCTTTCTAAATGTCTCCCAATTTATATTATTTCTTTCTCTCTTTTCTACCCCTTCTTCCTCTAGAGTGTTAGTTTCAGTCTCTTCAGTAAACATTTGTGAGTTTTTTGTGAGCTTCACCCATGGATTGGGGGGGGAAGGGAGGCGGGGTTTGGTGGTGTGAGTGATACATTGTTTCATGTTCTTTGTTAAGAATTCTTCTGTACTGAGAATTTTTGAACTAATAGATGTTGATTATCTGTCCTGTTTTCCAGGCTGCCATGAGTGTTAGTCATAAGCCTTAACTTAAACCCTATATAAGTGATATGGTTTCAGGCCAACTGCAAACAGACAGTGAAGACACTTAGAAGGAATAATTTCCTTAGAGATTTCTAGTGGTGTAGTTTCTTCCATGTACCTGCCTTTCATTGTTTTAGTTTTAACCTGTTGCACATAGGCAAAATTCAGTTTTAATAGATAGATGCAGAAAAGGGAAAAACTTAGGGGTGTAGGGGAGGTATTGGAAGTGGCATAAAGACAGGTCAAGGCATCTCTGGTGGGCTGGGGACTCAGACTTACAAGAACTTAGGGCAGACTGGACCCTCTTTTCACTGGGATCTGAAGGTGCTGTGCTTATAAATAGTCTTGTCATTGCAGGAGGTCCTATGTAGTTTTCTGTGCTTGTGAGGCCGATAAGACATGATGCTGGGAGAAAACAGTAAACTAGACTGTGAAGGCAAGGACAAGCATTTGCAGGGAAGAAGAGGATTTTTTGGACCGCCATCAAGAAAAATGTACATGCACCTCCTTTCTTTAGGTGTAGTTAGATGGGACCATGGGAAGAGTGATGCCTAATTTTATGTTTTATGGTGTAATCTTGAAAACAGTAGTAGCACTGTTGAGGTGGCTGTGAACTGTGAGAATTAACGTGAGAATGAGAAGTTAGAGAAAGACAAGGTGAGCTTAGAGGTTCCAGAGCACGACTTCTGGAGAAAATTTAACATGCGGTGATGTGGGGCTTGCTTTCTGCAGGTGCAGTTCCACAGGGTGGCCTGGTGTAATTTTACCTGTGAATTTCCTTTTCCTTCTGCTCTTTTTAGTCTACTGCATATCTTTAATGTTGTAATTAATCTAAAATAATGCTAGAAAGAGGAGAACTACTGATACTTTTATTTAGATGTTATCTTTTCATAGGCTTTCTTCTGTGTCTCCAGCCTTGTAATACTTTATATAAATATACATAATTTGAAGTTGCCCTTTTGAATACTGCAGACTGTGGATTTATGTTCTAAATGTGGTGATCCTTGCTTGACGTAACTTTCACATCCAAAGAATTGAATTCATCATTGTTGTATTAACATAAATTTCTTCTGAGAGTCTATGAATTAGGAAATCAACTAATATAGGTATCTGTGACCAAAAAGATCTAAAACTCTGCAATTAGAAGAACACTTTGAAAAGGAAATATGAAAGACATAGGATTACTGGATCCCTCCTAATATTCATAGAATCATAGAATGGTTTGGCTTAGAAGGGACCTTAAAGATCATGTAGTTCCAACCCCCCCATCCTGGGCAGGGCTATCCCCTATTTGTTGTTTAGTTTTGTTAAAGGGGGAAAATATATAAACATGGCCTATGATTTTAGTCCTTGAGGTTTTTCCCTGATACCAATTCATTGCATTTTGCAATAAAATAAACACTTCTATGGTATGAAATAAATTACTTAGAAAATGGATTGGGAGTCTTTATGGCTACTACTGCCAATACTGTGAGCAATGCTACATGACTTATGAAAGCTGATGTTTATAATAGCTCAACTTTTGTGATTTGCTGTGAGTATGCTTTTTCTGTGAACACTGGAAGGATGTGAAACTCCAGGTGGTTGACTGTAATTTCATACTTGGTGAAGAATGGTTCTCTTTTAGAGTAATCTAAAAGTAAAAATGTTCCCTGTCTGATTCTGTTTTTCTTTCTCCAGAAATGGAGTTCAGTGAACAGCAGAATTGAAACATGTGACACATTATTAGGTTGTAACTCATTGCAAAGTAATAGATAATTGAATGGTAGCTGTGAAAATCTGAAACATGGTTTGAATGTGTCAGGAGGGGAGGGAGATGAAGTAAATCCAAAGGATGCATCTGCCACTCCCTCATACTCTGCTAAAAATTTGCTTATGAGATCCAAGGATTTGGGGTACAGCTGGTCTTAAAGTATAATGGAGTAGTGCCTTTTCCTTGCATGAACATGTGACAGTTTATGATATTGCGAATTCACTAGTGTATTTACCTAAACCTACTGTGTTATTAGTGTTATCTCATTGCAATTGTCTTTATTTCTGTTCAATTTTTGATCATTCCCTCATTAAAATTTCCATTTTCTGTTTCTGTTTCATTCTTTTGAGGCGTGTGTGCCATGTGTGGTCTTTAAAAAGAATTACATGCAATTACCGGAGTATAAAAGATTTTGCTTACAAAGGAAATCAGTTTGATTATCAGTGTTTCTAAAGCATGTTTGCAAAATGTTTTGTTGAAAACTTCGTCAATGCTTAATTATTTTTTTAAATTAGTATCATAATTAGCTCCCTGAGACCAAATAATAATCATCTCCTACCCTAAACTAAAGAGATTTTGTGAATGGAAACTTTTGAGATAGTTTGTTCTTCAGAGATTTTCTTTCAAGCCCTCTTGCAAGTACAGTGGATGTGGTACTTCACGTTTCTTTTTTTGTGGTAGCCCCTTCCAACCTGTCCTGCTATGGTGACTGGAAAGGAGCTGTTCTAAACCCAGCCATACTAGGCTAAATGAACAGGGAGCTTGGTGCTAAAAAAACACCAGAATCATGTGAAGTTCATATGTGTTTTAATTTAATGTAGAAATTCTCTGAGATTATTTCAAAATGTGTACATAGGTGTGCTTCCTCTGTTTCCCTCATAGAAGCTGGGCTGCACATCTCCCTCCAGCAGAGGCAGCCATATTTTGGCAACTGCAGAACTCTTGCCACAAGACTCAGGCAGCTGTGAAGGACATTCGTAGTTCTAGAAGTCCCAGAGCTCTCCCCACTTGCAACATCTGCTTTGGCAAACCCTCACTCATATTAAGAAAAACTACATTTTCTGTTAATATACAAGTGCTGTATTTGTTTTACTGAAATAGTCATAAGATGCTTTTCTGTAGTGTTTCTAGTGAAAGCAGGTTGCTGGCAGCTGAATGGATTTTAAATAGTTATTTGAACTTTACTTTTAAAAAATGCAAATCTCCCTATAGGTGCAGAAGGGAAGTAGGGTTTGTTTTTCTGGTATATATGTTCTGCCTCACATCCCACTGCTTTCTAAAAGTTCCAGTTAGCGCGATGAACTTCTTAAAAGAAAACATAAATATATGTATAGGAAAATCAGCATTTACAGTAGATGAAGATTATATTGAGGATATAGTTGACATATCTGGAGACACCTTGGAATTTCTCAGATGATAACTGTGGTTTGAAATGCTGTTGCAATTGTGGAATATCACCTATACTATCAGGATTCAAAAACAGCATCATCATCTGTATTGCAATACCAGAAGTAGTCTTTGTCTGTAGTTTAATTTTATACAAAGTTTGAAGAAACCAGATAGGGTACAAATGAGTTTCCTGAGAACCGTTGGTTTATCTACTGGGAAGTTTTTTTAATAATTATCAGTTTACTTTCAGATTTTAATATTTTAATTAAGAGATGCATTTAAGTAGTGATGAAGTGTAACTGGGTTTTAATTTCCCAAAAGCAGTGGTGTGTGTCTTTTCAGTCCAAGTCCCTCTCTCTCTCTCATATGTGTAATACATATGTCTATATAGAAGGGAAACTGAAGATGGAAATTGGTTGACTAGACCATCTTTTTCCCATTTCAAATTTTGCCTGATTGATAGAATATTGGTTGGATCTGTTTGTTTTCAAGAGCAGCTGCTCAGTACTCTAAATAATGTGTAGGAGCTTGTAAAGCTTTGTGTGGTCCTGCAGGGAGCTACCACCTGATACAGGGTTTTGTCATCAGTGTCAATGCTCTAAAATGTGATTTTCACCATTTTTCTGTTTCCTGTTCCTTGCAAAAAACCTGTCACCTGCTGGCCTTCCTTCTATTCACCTCCACCCTCCACACACTTTAATTATTATCATGCCTCTGTACATGGTGTACCCATCTGTTGTGAATTCTGCAATTAATTCTTAATTAAGTGGGATTAAATACTGTGTCTTCAAGGAACACTGGAACAGATTTCCATCTACAAAAATTGGAGGAAATAAGAATCTGAAGGTATCGACAAAGGCTGTTCTACTGGAATTGAACACTGAGGTGCTTTTCTTAGCAAATGCCATATAAAAGTTTTGGGTGGAATTTTGAGTTTGCTGCCTCTTATTAGTAACAAACAATCAAATTGTCTTTGCTTCTTAACTGTATTTGACTCTTGCTGGCAAAACCTTCAGCCTCTGGAACTCTGATTGAACTGTGTCTCATCATTCCTAAAATAATATTCATTCTTAGCCTCTTGTATTATGAAAGTAACTTGACCTCTTTTCCCCATACCAGTATCTTTATAGGACACATATAGGAACAGTAGGAGGCATATCCTAGGTGTAGTGGGAAGGGTTGGGAATACAGCCAGTGCTCAGAACTGACTCTGTGGTGTTGCTTTTTCTTTGTGTGTGTTGGTTGGTTTTTAGCGGTGTTCTCCATCGAGGTGTCTTTAATGGAGTGTGAAGCTTTCTTGGCTTTTGCGCCAGGAGTCTGGTGAGCAAAAACCAGCTGTCTTCCAAAGAAGTGCTGATCCTCAAGAACAGCGAGTGTAGCAGCCTAAGCATCATGAGATTAAAGAAGCTTTTGCATCTCTGACTATTCAGGTTAGGCAGTGGCAATATTAGGTTCCTGAAATTATAGAGGCTAAAATTCTTCGTCTAATTTGACTTTGCTATTGTACAGTAAAATTCACTGATGATTTGTCTTCTGACAGTAAAGGCAGTAAAGCTTCTGTGTGATCTATGAAGGAAGAGTGACTAAAGGCATTGCATAGTTTTTAATCTGTAAATTTGATAGTCATCAGATAAATCTGACATGACTATTTGGGCTTACACCTATACCACATACTAAAAAAAGAAGAAATAAAAAGGAGATTACTCCTTTTCCTGTAGAACTATTAGACTTCTGTTGGCAATTCTGGATGTTTGCTAATATGGTTCTAAGCAGGAGATTTTAGGAGTGGCATAAAAAACAAACCTCTGACTGGAATTTTGGGATAAGAAGTAGTGGGTTTGGAGAGAGCTCTTGATGGGTTTGGGTTTTCATGGGTTTTTTTAAGGTCTTTGGATAGAATAACCATTCATCTCCTGACTTCAAGGATTAAGGTGATAAACACTTGTGCTTTTGTTTCGTTGTGATCCCTTCAGCTGTCACAGAACATAATTTTGGATAAGATCTTACCAGAGCGCAAGTAATTTAAAACTGCTTCTCTTGGGAATGCTTTCAGGTGACGGTTTTAAAAAACTAGTTGATGGGGAGATGTTGTTGAAATCTAGGGTTATCAGAGTCCTCCATATCATTGTGGCTTCAATTTTGTAAAGTATCAAAATGGGGGGTTTTTTTAGCTTAAACAAAACAGAAGAAGTCTCAATTCAACAATACAGCCAATCACAAATACATTGGTATAAGAGGAAACCTTGCTGTTAAACTCAAGCAAAACTGCATTCTTAAAGGCTTTTAGAATTCTCTGGGGAGAAGGATCAATTTGCAGAAAAATACATTGTACTATACCTGTTGTTATAGACTGAGGCCTTATTCCAAGCAGCAAAACTGAGTGACTTTCCTGGTTTGTTTTGTTGTTATTATTGTTGTTGTTGTTTTGTTTGGATAACCTTTTTTGTTTCTTTTTATGACTGGTAAAGAATTCTGAACACATATAACGAAACATCTGGTGCTAACAGTGACTTTGAATAAGAACAGTTTAGTTTATGTGTATTGTATTAACTGTGAAATAAGTCTTTTCCCAATAGTCACAGGCAATCTGTAAGGTGCATCAAACACTCAGTGAAGGAATGTTCTACTTGTCTCCTACTTGGAATACTTACTTCATAAGGATGTAATGTATCTCAGCTCAAGTTAATCTGCTGCATTTGCTCAAGGAGCTTAGCTAAAATCTGCTGCGAAAGGGAACAAGCTGTATTCAGCTGTGGTTGCTGTATACTCAGTTCCATCTACCAATTTCCACCCATAAGTCTCAGCACAGCCCCCTTGAACAGGGCAGTATGATTTTAAGCAATACACTTAACGATATTCCTTGCTCCCGGAAACTTTTCAAGTTGATGATTCTTTGATATTTTTGTAGGGAAACCATTGTGGGAGATCTTGTGGTATAGCATTAATCATCTCATGAAGACTAAGATGTATCACTGCTCTGAGCACCAGAGCATTAATTCTTGCTTCAGTGGCTTTCCTATGTAAAATATTGATTACTTAGATTAATATATGCAAGCCAGTGTAATATTTTTCCAGGAATAAAGAGGGAGATAGCACACCCATATATCATGAGATAGAGTCAGCTTATGAAATTAGTTTTCAACACCAGGTTTATTGTTCTGTATGTCAGTCCCCTGTAAAGAAAGGACAACAAATAATCTTAAACAGACTTCTTTACAAGTAATTCCCTTTCAAGTATGACTTTTGTGTGGACCACATTAAGGACAAGGATCACATTTCCAAAAAACAAAACTCTTACATTTTGGGGAAGACCGAGGTCATGTGTCAGGGTCTGACATGTATATAACTTTAAGAGGTTCTGTGTGTTAAGGAAATTCAAGCAGGAGATAATGTCCATAGCCAGGCCATTACTTGGGGTTTCTGTTGAAATAAGGTCACACATAGACTCTTACATGTACCAAAGTTTTGATTTGCCTTAGGAGTTTTGTTCCTTTGCTGTTTATTCTAAAAAGAAACTGCCTCCTTTCAAATGGATGCATATAAAATTTCTGCTTGGTTGCTCAGCCTGTTTCAGTTATTGAAGTCTCTTGTGCAGCCCAGCCAGAGCAGTCTGGGGGAAAAAAATGTTAACACTGTCACTTTTTATCATTTCTAGACCAGTAAAATTAAAAACATCTCTAGTGCACTCTAATAATATAGGAAAGTACTTAATATTGCTTTTAGGGACATTTACCATTAAATCAGGCTTTTATTTTAATGTTAAAGAATATTATATTTTCCTTAAGTATTTCCAAATGGCCCATTGTGCTAAAAGAAAAGATTGTAGGGTACTTGCAGGATCAGAAATTTTTGTGTCTGTTGAAAAGCTAACGATAAGTGTAATTTTTATGGTATTAGAGAAATGTCTCAGACTGTGACCTGTGATACTTTGAAAGAAATTTTCGTTAAATATTAAATGATGTTGCAGAGATATTTTAGAACTTGAAAAAGATATTTTATGTTGCAGGGTTTTCTGAGGTTTTTTTTCAGTATGCTTCCTAGGATTGGCGTTACATCTGTTGTAAGCCATAGAAATTATTTGGAAGTAGACAATAATATCAGTACAGCTGTTAAATTCATCCACGGCCATTCAAACACCCTTACAGTGGGCACTCCCATTTTGCTGTTCTCATCTACTAAAAAAGTGCAGCTTGGAAAAAAATTATATTCTCTTGTTTCTATTGCACTACGGATCCAATCTTTCATATTCTTAAGTTGATTTTACTCCCAGGGAGGCTGGTGATTCTCACTTTTCTTAATAAGCCCTGCCTGGATGAAATTTAAAAATAAGTAGTACAACCATTAAATCAAAACGTATTTCATCTTTGGTTCTATTGTCCAACATGTTGTATTCCCTTTCACATTTGCATCATCAGCAGGTTTCACCAAGCATCATTTTTTTTTCCATCATCAGTCTTTCAATAAAATGTGAAGTATTATTCCAGCAGAAGAGAACCAACTCAGGGCATTCTTCCTGGATGAAGTAAGATGTGAACTAATCTTTTTTTGGAACTTGCTTTCCATTCAAGTCTGCACATAGCTGATAGGACTTCTATCTAAATTCTGTCTTTCTAGATTGTTCGCCTGCTGCTCTCACAAGATGTTGCAAAAACCTTTCTAAAGCAGAGATAGGACATGAGTTTCTTCCTTTTGATTTGAAAGGGCAGTTATCTAATTTCTGTAGTGATACTGAAAAAATATGGTGTATTCTTGCTGAATCAGTGCAGGCTGTTAACTGCATGTGACTTTTAATTGTATCTGTCTTAGATTCTAGGCGCACATAAGTGGTTTGCTTATGTTTTCTAGTATTTTTGTGGAAACTTCATTTAAGTTAATTGATCTGTAGTTTCGGGGTTGCTACTTTTTGAGGAAGCTACATGCAGGCACAAATTTGACTGTAGCTCACTGAATATAAACAGTCTGAAGTTAGTGCATATGTTTTCCATAACTTGCAAGTGGAAATGGGAAAACAGACTGTAGAGCCAGCACCTGAGAGACATGGCTCTCTGAACTGTTTTGAGTATGTGAGTGAGAATTAAGATTGTTCCATTTGCCATGATCCATCTTGTGCAGGGTGACAGATAGAGCTGTGGGAGTTACCATGTTGTTTCCAATAAGGTAGGATCAGCTTTTGGCTGTGTGTATAGCCCAGTAAATGTGAGTTTGTTTCAATACGTTGTCAGTGATATGTATTAGAGCTCTTCCAGTGACCTGATATATAAGTTTAGGCAAGTTATTTTACCTTTGTCTACCTTCTTATCTACTCACTGTTTTTCTTACAGTTGACCAGTATGGCTTTGATCTTTAGGTGGCCTGCAACAATTGTGCTGGGGCTATGAACAATTCTCAATTATATTAGGCTGGCGAGAAGATTTCAGGGTTCTCAAGATCCCTAGAAACATAAAGCAATGAACAGTATTTTTGCTCCTGGGACTCGTCAGATGCCCAGCAGCCCACAGCAGAGATACCATTCCTGCCAGTGAAACAATGTGTATCCCTGTTTCTCTTTTACAGCTGAGATTTTGGGATTTGTTATTTGCAAATTTTGGTCTATGACTTAAAAGCTATGAAAAAGTTGGTCATCTCTGGCCTAGGCACTAAACAGTTTTCCAGTGACTTTTCTATTCATTAAATGCTCACTTACCACCATGAGGCCCGGCTGCTGTCCCAGTGCTCCACATAAACAGGAGAGTCACAGACCAAGAACATATGTGCTCAGTTGTTACAGCCTCAGACAGCTGATTGTGAAATTTGCCTGCTTGAAGATGACTGTGAGACTTTTCCACAAGGGAAAACATTAATGTTATAATAGGTAAAAAATTAATAAATGTTGGTGGCTTAAAATTAAGATTGATCCCAGTTATATGGTTGGCAGGGATAGGGAGCAGGTAACCATGTTGCTGTGACATACAGAGTTGTGACTTGCAAAATTGTATACAAAGCAGAGAACTTGATGGCATTGACATGACAATGATGGAATTGATAGCATTCTGATTACACACTTAGACCAGAGCATTTTGCATGTATGTTTTCTTTACAAAATGGGAGAGAGTTGGCACAAATCCTAACATTTCTTATGCTATTATGGGAACTGCTGATCAAAAGAGAATGGGTGTCCTGCATCTTTCCCACTTTTTCTTCTTCCTCAGAATCATAAGGATGAGTATTTGTAGTAGTCACAATATCTTTACTATAAGTCATTTGTATCCTGTAGAATAATGTTAGTGTTTGCTACCATCTGTAACTGCTTAGCACATTCTTTCTTCTCTTATCTTCATTTTTAGCTGCACATCCTTGACCCCTGGACCCAGCTGTGATCGTTTTAAACTACATATCCCTTATGCAGGAGAAACACTCAAATGTAAGTTAAAAAAATCTTGCAGCTGCATCTTGGCTTTTCTTTCACTGTTCTGTGTCTCACTAATTTTCCAGTGTGTCTGTCTAACTTTATGAGTTTTGAGATAGATGTGTTTGTTATTTTCTCTTAAAGCTTCAGTTCCAAGAACACACAACTATCAAGAATATGTAATATTTAAGATAAGTTTAAAGGCTTCTGTGAGACTACAGTTTTGAAAAATTTGAAAAATTAGTTCTAAAAGCCAAAAGTCACAACCTATCCCCCTGGTACTTCTAATAAAATGTTATGACTAGTACAATCTCATGACCATTTTTAGATTCATTTTTAAGTTGTATATGTTTTGTGTTGTTTCTTTCTGTCTCTTTTAGGAGTATTTCTTTATGAAGCTCCAATAAAAGATGTCAGTCTGCTGTTTTATTGGCTATCTTTAAACAATGACTGGTATAATTGACCAGATTAGAGAAATGTGAATTTGAATTTTCTGATTTAGTGGTATTCTTAAATCATCTTTATGCTTAGAGGACCTGTAGACAGCTAGTTCATTTGCCCATTCTTAGTATGTGTTCTGTTTGTCTTAGTTGGTGTTTTGTTTCAAAGGATTAGAATAAAATTTGCTTTTGTATATTTTTAGAAGGTAACATTTTCTAAACACTTGAGCTGCTGAAAAATGATTGTGTTGTTTTTTATCTCTAACAAGTGGAAAATGAAAGAGGATGAAGAATTTCAGATAAAGTAAACTTCAAAGCTTGGCATTTATAGATTATGGGCAACTCTGGTAAAGCCACACCTAGAGTACTATGTCCAGTTCTGGTCTGTTACCAGAGCAGTATGAACATTGGAATGAGTACAGCAGAAGGCCCCAAAGATGATCAAGAGCTGGAGGATCTGTTGTATGAGGAGAGGCCAAAATAGCTGTGGCTTCTTAATAAGAGAAAGCTCAGGGCAAATCCTACCAATGTTTATAAATATCTGGTGGGGATAAATGAAGAAGCCTGGCTCATCTCAGTGGCAGTCACTGAAGGAAAATGGTCACAAATTGAAATGTAGAAAATTCCATTCAAATGCAATAAAAATTATTTTGCAAGGATGTTCAAAAAGTGGAACAGATTGTGCTGAGAGCTTGTGTAGTTTGTGTATCTCCATCCTTGGAGCTGTTCAGAACCCAGCTGGACGTGACCCTTAGCAATCTCCTCTGTCCATCCTGCTCTGAGCTGAGGGGTTAGACTAGGCAGTCTCCAGTGGTGCTGTCCAGCCTTAGCTATCCTGAGAGTCTGTGAAAGAATGCTATCTGGAGGAGCAGGTACTTGGTGTGAACAGAAGTGGTAAGCATTTAAAACACTGCTTTGATAGTATCCATTTAGTTCATCATACACATGCTGTAGCTCTCCATGACATTTTAAATATTAAAAATGTTACTGTATTCCTTCTGCAGTTTTTGGGGGGGTTTTGGGGTTTTTTTACATTATGTCATGCACTGGAAGTCCTTATCCTTTATGAACAGAAATCAACACAAACTCCTTATATTCTAGAAGTACCCTAAAGCTTCCATTTGGCACTTGTAAGGAAAGTTGTCTTTCCCAGAAGTTGATCTGGAAGTTTACTCATGTGTTCAAGAGAGGAGCCAGGCTCCTGTATCAGCCTACTATGGCTATTTTGACTTTTCTAAGTATGTGAAATTATGGCTCAAGAGGCTTACTAATTGTTCTCTCTCACAAAATAAAATTGGAAGATTTAAGTCCTAGCTAGCAATTATTTTAAGGAAAAAGAAGTGGCTCTGCATTTGTTCAGAATTCTTGTAAATCATGGCTGTATTATGTGAAGCCGACTGCCCTCCCAGGTAGAACTTCTATTTAAAAAATTGTTACAATGTGTAGTAAATTCAGCCTGTTGAGTCTTGATGTGTTCTGCAGTGCGTAGTAGATTCCACTTGAGTCTTGTTTGACGACTGTGTTCAAGATGCAGTCAAAATAAGCTTCACTGCATGACATGCTTTATAGAGTGGTATCATGTTCTATGGGACCATCTTCTCTTGTACAGGTCCATGTTTGTACATTCTGAGAGATGTCTTATTTCAAGTAGAGGCTAAAGTTGTTCCTGATCCATAAAAGAAAATGGATAGACTGAAATGCCCATATGCAAGTGCACAGGCATAAAGACTATATTAATATATTAAATGACTGTAGTCCAGTTCAAGTACCTAGAAATATGATTATGGAATATGCATTACATTTCAGTATCAAGAAATCTGGAGTTTCTTCTCTAGTGTTCTTTTTTTATATCACATATGCAATTAAACAAAAAAACTACAGTGCTGCTGCTCTCTCCAGCTTTGTAAAGCCCAAACCACACATTTTAACCGTGTTATGTATTTTACCCAAGACAACTGAAAATGGTGTAAACAAGTGTATCTTTTTCAGAGGTATCTAATAATAGCTGTGAATTCAAGTTCTAATAATCCTCCACATTTCAGTGTTACGTGTTTGAAAATGCTGTGAATCATTAAGTCTCACAGCAAGTGGAATAAATAGTGATATGAGCAGATTCAGGAAAGCTTTAATAATTTTGTGTTTAGATCTGTAATGATGTCAGGGGAAGACAGCCATAGTGTGCAAACGGAGATGTTTAGATACTTTGTTGAAGCAGTTGCTGGATATGTTATCTTTCAAGGGCAGAGTCTTTCTGCAAAGGAAAGTTGCGAAATCTGCCAGAATGAAAAGATTGGCTAAAAGTGTTCAGGATCTGTATGGGCTTCAGATGTGGTACCAAACACAGGCTGAAGTGTGTAGTTCCTTTGTGGTTTGTGTTATATCCTCTTTCCAACAGATTAGGTCTTTGCATATCATCAATCATAACTGCTGCCACTGCACAGGCACCCTCGTAGCAATCCCAGTGTGTTGAAAACTGTTGGTGTGCAGCTTTAGGGAAGTGTAACTGCACAGTGCAGTCCTGTTTTCCAAAACACCAGAAAGTTCACAGCTTCTTGAAAAAGGAGAAAGTGTACTTGCAGGCAAGGCTAGCTACCTGTAGTGTAAAAGAATTGTTTTGTAAACTTGGGTAGGAGCACACATGTTGTGACATAAGAATGGCTTGTTTAATGGGGTTTTTTAAGATGTCGTTCACCTTACTTTTGCGTGTATGCAGAGCTGCTGGAATGTTACACTGAACAGTTACTCAGCTCCAGCCAGGGACCTTGGAGATACCCACAATTTTATATAGGAGAAAATATTATGCCAATGTTCAAGATAAATAGTTTATCATAGTAATTGTCTTCCATCACACTTCAGAAATTTTCCAGTGATGCTTTCAAGGAGGCACTTTTGCTTCATTTTCTTCTGAAAGGGAAGTAATTTTTTTGTTTGTTTTCATGGTGGGAGTACTTAGAAAACTTGAGCCTAGTCTTGCTAGACTGTCAGTTGAAATCTGAGACATCTATATTGTTTTTATAAGTTCATCCACTACTCAATGTTTTTGCATTAAGCTCCATATGTTTCTCTGTATTTGAGTTTTCCAAAGTTCTTAATTGGAGTTTTAATTTCAGGAAGCCTGTCTGTAATACCCTGTAAGAGGTTGAATCTGCGTTCCTAGAACAAAACTTACTTTGTGTGGTTTGCAGAGGTATCCTTTATTGTTAACTGAACAGCAGTATCTGCTTAGAAAAGTTTAGTATTCTTTCTGAGGAACTATTTGTGTATTTTGAGGTGAAGTGTTCTGTAACTCCTGCAGATACTTTGGTCTTAGTTAATAAAACATCAAGGCAGATATCAGCAGAAATTGTCAGGATAAACAGAGTTATAAGCTGCAATAGTCTTTACAATTAAAATATGACATTAAGAATCAAATTGCAGTTTTGTTCCAGAAAACCTTGGAATATCTTGGGTTTAGCTTTCCTTTTTCACTCAAGCTTTCATTGCTGCTTGCTAGGGAATCTGACCTTTTTTTTTTTTTTTTTTTTTTTCTTTTGCTCTTCACATTTTCTTTTTCAGGCACTGATGCCTCCTTCCCTCTCTGACCTTGAGTGCTGTCATCTGGAATTTCACAGTGATTAAACAATGTGTTGCCCTTGCAGTGCTACTGTTCTCTGTGGCCTCTTGAACTCTAGTATTTTCATCTTCTGTCTGATTTTCACTGTTTTTATATGAGTGGATTATAGCTCTGGGTTCTACTGCCACCACTTTGGTTTCCTTGATCCTGAGGAACATTTCCTTTGTCTCATTTGAAGCTTAGTTTTTCGTTTTTTGCTTCTGATTTTTGTTTGTTAGTTTCTTACTCTTTTTAGTTATGGGCCTTAGCAGAGGAAATCATTCTTGCTGCCTAACTAGTCTAAGAATATTGCCCATAAAACATGGTACAAAATTCCTTCTGTTTTTATTCCTGTGATGGAACTCTTTCAGTAAGTTCATCCAGTCTTCTTGTGGCTTTCTATTTTAAGGAAGTAATTAAGAACAAACAAAAAGATAAGTATAGAGAATAACCTGACCTCCTTATTGCCCCTTTTAAAGGCTGGTTTGCCAAGTTATTTGCTAAACACTTTTTATTGTGCCAATAAATAATTGTAAAAATGATTTTTCAAGTTACTGTAAGATTTAAGATTCACATAAGTATGTTGCTACAATGCATGTGTTAGTGTTTTGCGCACCATTAGGTTATTTTACACAGGCTGTGTTTTAGTTGAGGCTCTTAACGGGAAGGACTTTCCAGTTGCTGTAATTCAGATTATACTTAGGTGTTATCCTTACCTGTGTGATAAGTGTCTTTTTGCTGGGTCATGCAACATACCAAAGATTTTTCCAGGCAATGTGTTTTCTAAAGTTTGGCTGCGTCTGGCTTTACGTGGCAGAAGTAATAAATCTTTTTCCCTCAATAACCTGTTCATTATCTGATGAATGTACCTAATGAGAGTGTCAAGAGAGAGTCTAATCTTTTCACTATATTTATTTGTTCTTTGAATACAAAGTTTGCAACAATATTTTCCCGTTTTAAATAATCACTTTCACTTTTGTTCACTTTTTCTTATGTTCTGGACTTCTCTTGAGCAAGTAAATTACAGAAGATTTTGCAGTTTTAAGTCTTAGATAGTGTATTTCTTCATCAAGAGAAGTGACCTTAGAAGTATCTATGCACAAGTGTGGACTTACAGAGGTTTAGAAGGTTTTAAGTTAGGCCTCCCCAGTGGTATTACCATAGTGCCTTCCCACCTTGCTCTTTCCCCCTTTTTCACCTGTTTGGGCTGCATATACTGGTAATGGTCTCTAATCCATATGCTTGAGTCTATTTATCCTTTGTCTTCACTTTTCCTTTTCTCATCTACCCAGTGTCTCTGTTTTAATTTCTCCAGTGTTGCCTGGCCTTAATTTCTACCAGTATCTTATCCCATCTTGAATTATCTGGTGTTCTCATCTTTGTCCTCTTCAACTCTAGTACTCAGGTTTCTGAGAAAGCAGTTGCCCAGCTACAGAAGTGCAAATTACTGAGCTCTGAGATGGTCTTGATGCCATCTTGCTCAGCTTGGGATCCAGTTTACTTATTTTTATTCCATTTTTGCAAGTTTGCCCACTTTACAAAACAATATACTTTCTGTAGTCTTACAGCTTTTTTTTTCTCCTACAGCAGCATTTGTCAGTTGAAGTTAAAAAAAAAAAGACCCACATCTGCAACCTTTTTTCCAAGAATCAAATTAACATCCTTCAAATGCTTCCTATAGATTTTTTTCTTTTCTTGGAAAAGTGGGACTTGATTCACTAGCCTCACTATAGGTGTGTTAACTCTGAGGTTCCCAAGAATACCTTGCTTTGCCCTTTCAGCTTCTGACCCACAGGGCACTGATCTCTCTGAAAACCATGTGTCACAGCTGCCGTAAATGTGCCCTGAGGCATCTCAAATGACACTAAACAACTTGTTTTCATCAGCTGCACCAAGTTTATGGAGACTGGGTCTTTCACAGCTTTGTGAGTGGTGGAGTAGCTAGAATTTCTTCTGGAGTGTCACAGAGGTGCAGAGAAGTTGGTTTGGATTTTTCTAATGCAATCAAATATCTTTTTTTTTTTCAAATTGTCCGTCTATTATGAGATGGTTTTGAGTCTTTAAGCTGGCTTTTCTGCCTTTCCCTTTCTAGA
This sequence comes from Coloeus monedula, assembly GCF_965178545.1. NCBI lineage: Eukaryota > Metazoa > Chordata > Aves > Passeriformes > Corvidae > Coloeus > Coloeus monedula. The sequence continues at coordinate 31,237,008 of NC_138782.1, read as the reverse complement.
TATCTTGATTCGCACATCAAGTCAGAAACTAAGCTCAAAAACATCATTTACTTGAGAGAATAGCCTGTCAGCAGCAGTACAACAGTGCTATAGAATTACTCATGTATATTCTTTCAGTAGTAGTAGTTTTGTATTTAACAAGTTTTATTGTCATTTCAGGAACTAATCTTTCTTGCCAAGCAATTAGAAATGGGTTCTATAGGTATTATATTACTGTATTTGACTTAAAGCCTGCAGAGCAAATTCTTTAGGGTGGAATCCAGTGACAAGGTTTCCAGGCAGGTCTGCATTTAGTTAATTTAAATCCTTTCAAACTGCTGACTGCACTGAGTAACTGATTATTTTTGTATCTGTAAAGACAATTAAAACCAGCTGGTTTTAATTGTCAGTGGTTCTTGTCTACAGTTTGCATGGCTACTAGAAAAGACAGGTTAGAATTTTGATTGATGAATAATATAATTCTACTGGCTTTTTCTTTTTAATACTCAACAAGAGCACTTTCTGTATTTTCCCAGAACTAATTCTGCACAAGTCTGGTCTCTTGCTTCTGCAACTTCCTTATTATCTGTGAATGCATTTCATTATAAAGTTGCACTTGGATTTCTTAAAAGCCAAACGGGTTGATCTCCTTCATAACAAATTCCATTCAAATTGGTCTTATTCTAGGTTGCAGTGGCCACACATGTTTATTCCACATACTTAGTGCTGACTTAGAAATTCTTGGTGTCAGAAGAAACTGAAGCATATGGATATCCTTTCAAATGTAGAATTTGGGAAGTTAACTGGTAGTCTGCTTCCTAATTTTGCTGCCGTTGGTTAAGCAGGGATGTTAATGCTGTGGCACTCTTAGCATAACATTTTTCAGTACTACCAAATTAATAATATGGTCTAAAAAAGAAGAAAAATAACCCAAAAATGAAGTTACCAGGAGAGGAAAAACTGGGTAGGACAGTGGAAAGTGATTGTAGGGATTTCAGAAACTTCTCTGTTTCTTGCTGAGAAACACCTGTCTTGGTTGTAGTCAATTCTTATTCCTCTGTTAGATTTGCATATTCATTTTGATAGCTGAGAAAAGAACAGCCCATGTGTGTTTTAAAAGAAATTGCAGACTTAAGTATTAATGTTTCTATCATTTTGTCTGTGGGGAGCATATGAACTTTTCTTTTGAAGTCCTGTGAAGTAACAGATTTCAACATTTAATGCTGTTTGCCCGAGGAGAAAGAAAGGAAGAGAAAGTAATATTTTTGGATAATTGGAAATGTAATTCCATCAAAGTAATTATTGGCTGGTATATCTACAGCAACGAGATAAGTATGGTCTGAGTGAAGGTTTTGCTTGCCTTGCTCTTACACTGGAGTGGTCATGGTCAGTAGTGCTGTGGAGCACCACGCAGTTGGCCTCCATTGAGGGAACACGGGCCAACATAACTGAAACTTATGCAAAACTAGAAACTCGTGCTGGAGATGCAAGGAAAAGGGTATTTATGTCATTTTGGTGAGAAGAGTAGAGAATGCAGGCCTATATTGATTTTTTTCATTGGTTTTTTTCCTCCAAGGTCAAAATGGTAACCATTCTCAAACTCTAAGCACAAAAATTTTGCAAATGACTTTAGTGGCTAAAAGTGTTATTTTTTTTTACCCCAGCACAATTACATTTGAAGAGGGTAAGCCACAGAAAACATCATGTAAGCATTAAAGATAGTACTTGCTATAAAAATGGCTCTTTCTAGTAGGTCAAGACAAACTGTTAGCTTGTGATTCAAAATATTTAGCACCTTATATTTTGTAAGCTTACTGCAGAGGCTAGTGTTAATATTTATGTCAAGTAAAACCAGATTTGCATTGGGTGTTGGGATTGTTTAAATACCTTTTATTTGAGTGTAATGAAGCATTTTTCATTTATGCATCATAGTCCTGCCAAGTAAACTGTTGACTGCAGTTTTAATTTCTCTGGTTTTTGATATTTAACAAGAACAAAATTCAGATTTAGGATGGGTTCTCTTATCTGTAGTCTGATTTGTTATGGTGTGTTTTTGCTGCAAATGTGGAACTTCGGAAAATAGCTCATGCTCATAGCTGAATAGGGCAAACTCCTTCCTTGGTGCCTAAGCCTTTTAGAGTCAAGTGTTACCTTTTCTGCTCTAGTATGTAAATTAAGCAAGACATAAGTGAGACTGTATGGAAGGGGCGAGCACGGAGCAGAAATGTTGGAGAGACTGGAGGTGATGTGTATGGATGTCTGATACAGTTTTAAAAAAAGGTTCTTTTTCCTTTTGTTTTAGGAACTAGCTGAACATCTTTGGATTCATGGCTGAAGTGAAACTTAATAGAATGAGACTTGACTGAGGGAATGCTTTTTTCATTTTTAAATATGTTAAAAATTTGTTCTAAGGTCAAATCTCAGGATCTTTAATAGTAAGATGCTGTATTTAACTTCCAGAACGAAAGCCACTGATGATAGAGAATCACTGCTCTTTTCTAACTGTTAACATTGAACTGGAAACAACATTTTGTTCTGTACTTCTTTGTCTCTATTAAATTGTCAGCCAGCCTGTGTGAGGTTTGATTGTAGCACAATAAATTAGGGTTTACATTTGGCTAAAAACCTATAGTACTGTAAGAAGGAGAGCATAAATGATACATTTCTGTTTAGTTAGAACATAAGAACAACAGCATCATTTTTAGTTTCCATGGGGTTGTAAAATGTTTTGAGTATGGTTTCAACAATAGTGTTTTGTGAATGTATAATTAACAGGCACTGAAATACTAGTTTTATTTATTTTGAAGCCTAGAGAACCTATGTAGCTATATAACATATGGCCTTTTGGAAATTGAATATACTCTAGGAAAAATAATCTTGAAATACACATTGTCATTAATATTGATATATTTGGTCTCAAAGTGACTTTTATTAAAAGGACTTGGGAATTTGGATTTGAGGCATGTTTACCTTGGACAGGTAGAAGCAATTTTAGCAATTAAAAGTAATTATGAGTAACAGAAAATCAAATATCACAATGTTAATTTTTACTCTGGATTCTGTCCATTGTACATGAATAGTTCTTTGGTGTCAGTAGGTCATGAACACTTTTAAAATCCAAATATTTGCACAGTTGGTCACTCACAGTGGATAAGGACTCATAATGCCACTAATATTTAGTGGAAGAAGGGGTCTGACAGAAGGTGGTAAAGAACAAATATGAGCATGTGAGGTAGGTAATAGAGTGGTTTGTCCAGCTGCAACATGATGTACCTGACCTCAGTGTGACCACACATCACACATGAGGGGTCAGAGAGAGGGTACCATCCCCCAGCAGGAATGGTTGCATGGCATATGCAGCTGACCTGAACCCCAAATTGTTAATGTTTACCACCTAGCATGTTAAACTAATAATGCCAACTTTCATTTACTGTTGTATTGAGCACTGCATACATTGATGTATGGGAGCTGCTGTGAGTTCTCTCTGTGAAAGGAAAGAGTTTGTACCTACTTGAACCTCCATGTTGTACCTACTGCCACAGCTTTCCTGAGGTTCACCCCTTCCTGTGCAGCTCGTAGAGGTGGATACGGTTTATTGCCGATCTCACTACTCAAGCAGAGTCTTGAAGCTGCCTCATGATGTGAGGTTCTGTAATAGTTTTTCACTTATCAGATATGGAGGTGTAACATCAAAAAGACACTATTATTTTGATCCTTCTTTTATTCTAAGGAGCTTTTTTTAGTATGTGTGTAGTTGGAGTGCAGCTCCTAAGTGAGCTGAGCTGTAGATATATCTATCTACTCTGTTTCACCAACTCTGTTAAAGCAGGAATGCAGAGAATGAAAAGCATGCAGCTAGCACCTGCAGTGTGAAAAGTGTGCTAAATGAGTTACTTAGCATCACACAGGAACATGGCAAAAGCACAGGTACAGTCCTTTCCTTTGGAGTAGCATTGGGCTGCCTAAGTAACAGGCCAGGCTTTTTCATTGTACTGTGTTCTAAGTTATTCATAACATGCCTCTTTCAAAACTCAGTCAAAGAATGTATTAAGGTGAATCTCCTTCAGTACATAACCTCAAGTTCACTGCTCTTTATGTAGAAATTGACGGGATTGTTGAAAGAAGCCATGCATGACATTTTAATTGCAGTAAATATCAAGAAAAGGGTTGTGTTATACTGGTGTACGAACTACCCAATCTAGTAAACATCAACTTTTCTGAATTCTTCAGTGCTGTATTACAGTTGAGGCAATCTAGTAATTATTTTCTCTTACTTAATATAGATGCATTTCCTGTTGCAATTTTCTATCTTTTCCTCCAGGACTGGTGCCTATTTCGTTCTTCTAAACAAAATTCAAATGAAATTAAAGGGTTTATTTTTATGTTGAGTGTGTCAGGAATTTTAACTGGCAGACCTCTGCTATTTTCTGCACCCCGTACTTACACGTGCTCCTGACAGCTGTGAAAGGAAGGTGGGAGTGCGGACAGGAGAAACCCACACTGTGCTCTACTCATCGCATGATCAGTGAGTTTGTGATTTGGAGCCATGCTGTAGAGAATACCTACCCCAGACTGGCCAGTGGCTTCTTGGCCATGAACCTTCATCCTCTGCAATTCATCTTCATGGTATCCTTGCTTCCAGCTAAGGCCAAGATAAGTTTGTAGAATATCCGCAATTAAAACTGTCATGTTAAATGCCTTGAGATGGTGACATCACTGAGCCAGCAATGATGTGGCTTTGCAAAATCTGTTCATCTAGTGCTTTCCTCTAGTTCTGCATTCACAATTTTTTAAGAAATAAAAAGTGGTGTAACTTTCTCTGAACAGAATTGTTTATAAGGGTTACCATGCTGGTTTTACTTTGCCGTGTGGATTTTAAACGAGTCATAACACATAGTAGGCAACCTTTTTTCCTAATGTTTGCTACCTGATAGATCTGTTTTATGCAAAAGCTCAGTTATTCTTTCATATTGTCATAAAGAATGATGGGGAGGTAGACAAGTAAGGCTAGAAACACTTATTTTTAAATTTTTTTTCTTGAACAGTGGGTGGGTTTTTTTGAAAGCTCAGATGCATATGACGACCTCTTGATCTATATGAACTCTGAAGTATGTGTACTAGTGAAATACTACAACCCAAATTTCTTTTAATTGCATATCTTGTGACACTGGCAAGATGAGAGCTCAGTGCCAAGCTGTGATGAAGTTTTATATTTTCAGTTAATTTTAGTCTCTCCATTTAAATGTGCAATACTGCATTTCTCTTGGCCAGAATTTGGGTAGTTGGAATGGTTCCTGTTGAACTGTGTATTCTTCCTTCTAAGAGTTGGCGGTGGTGAGGAGAAGAGAGGGAGTAAGTGCTACTAATTTTTAAAAGCTTTGGTATTTTGAAAGTCGTGACCTTAGTAGTTTGCAATTGACTTTTAATAGACAAAACACAGCCATCTAAATATGCTACTTTTTATTAAAACAAAATCAATTTTTTAACTCAGTGTTTTGAGGCAACCCTCAATAGTGTTTGAATTGCCATTTGAGATAGAAAGCAATCATGTATTTCATGTTTCATTGCTTGCAGAGGAGGACGAAGCTGCGCCTCAGGAATTTGACTTCATCCCCCAAAACATCTGATGCTTATCTTGCATGTGAATTTTTTGTAAAAATTATATGGATATATACATGAAATATATGTAATGTAGCTGTCAAATTCTGTGTTTAAAATGTGTGTTGTATGTGATTATTTTATATTTTATTTATAGGCACATATATAAAAGTGCAAACAGTGTTTTCCTTTATTGTTTTTCAGGGGATATAATTTTTAATGCTCACTATCCTGACCTGCCACCAGATTTTATCTTTGGAGAGGATGCTGAATTTTTGCCAGATCCTTCTGCCTTGCACGTAAGTACTTTACTGATTGAGAACCTTACACCTTGCAGAGAGACTTTGCTTTTTTAGAATAGCTGCAGCAACAGAAATTTTATAAATGCAAAATAAAAAAGAAAAACACCTTTTGTCTCACAGGTATTTTGAGTGTAAACACATTGCTTTCTAAAGTGATTTGAAGTTGAACCCATAATAGTTCTCCCTCTCAAAACTTACTAGTAGTTACTAAAGAGACTCCTTGTAGAGCCCTCACCTGCAGCTCCTCTTGTGCGTTATGAGCACATCTCCAGAGCTCCCCAAAGGAAGTCAGTGGCTGTCATGCTGTGGTACAGGTGTCATGCTGGAGGTTGAACATGTCCTTGATGTGTGACAAGTGCTGGGTTTTGGTTTTACCTTTCACTTCATAGTAAGTTATATACAAAAATCAGAACTGGTTTGAATAATTATTTTCAGCATACCTAATAGAATTTTTAAAAGGTGAATGTCATATTTCTTTTCCTCTTCTGATAACTTTGCTGTTAAGCTTGCGAACTCCTTTGGGAAGGAGACATGGTGCTGACGAACAGCTATTTCATTAGGCTAGTTTATAGAAAAGGTTTTACTTTCTATGACAATTCTAGCATTGTTTTCACACTCCTTTTTTTACCAGTTCTATTTTCCTCTTTTTCTCATTTGTTTCACAATCTTACAACCTCCTGAGCAGTGTTCACATTAGCAACTCCTTTTTTGTAGTTGATACTAAAAAAAGAGAAACACCTTTTAATGTATTGGAAAACAAAAATTAATACCAAATTGCAAACGAGATATAAAATAGTTTGGGACATCTTGCAGAAATGCTGTTCAGATGGAGAAGCTTGCTCAGAGTGGTGTGGTGCCATATTTCTCATGTGAAAAGAAGTCACTAACAGTAGTGTTCTATAGGAAAACCTGCAAGGATAAAAACATCCTTATTTTTCTTTCTTTCTTACATTGTTCATTAATGATGCTTCTTTTGGGAGTGCTGCTTTTCTTCTGCCTAAGCACAGAACAAACTTCCTGTCTTCTTTGTTGAAAAGCAACTTGGAAGAGCCATTTGCTTCTTGATACATAATGAGATATTGAGCAGCATGTTTTAAAGTAATTAGAACAAACCAAAGAAGAAATCTGCAAGCCAACAGTTTTCCTTTGGTCATTATGCCTTGCTGAACTGTTCACTATGTAAATGTAACCTTTTTTTGATAAGATCCTTGGTCATTGGCCTTCAATTCATCCTGATGGCATCGGAGCATGTTATTCCCACCTTGCAGCTGTGGTCTGCAGAGTGTGCCTTTGGTTTTGCATTCACTGTTTAATGTTCCGTATGGTTTGTAGACTTTTTCTTCAGAATGTTGCATTAACAATAGCTTACTTATTATGCTAAGTCTTTGAATAGTTCCCTTTTTTCCAGAAATGTGAGAGCTGTGTAATGAAGATAATTTTAATTGAATTCTAAGATATTAGCAGAATTCTTAAATGTGTTAAGTTAGCTGTCTACTGACTAGAAGTAAAATACAGATTAGCACGTTGACCATAATTGAATGCTCTTAATCTTGAGTAGTTTTCAAATACTTCTGATGCAACTGTTCCTGGCAATCAAGACAGAATCTACCATGCACAAAAGCATGTAGATGTTATTCAATGAGAAGAACAGTCTCTAAGTAAGTAATATGTGCCATTGGATCTGTGGGAATTCTGACATTGAGCCTGCATGATCTGCTCTCATCTGAGTGTCTTGTTTTCCAAGTAGAAGTCATCACATGTTGTTAGATGGCTTGAGTCAGGCATTATGCTTAGCTTGAAAGGAGAACCCGGTACTCCAGATTCCTCAAGCTTGTGTGGCTCTAATGGAGGCTGTCAGTAGGCTTCCCTGAAGACATTTGAATGGCTGTGTTGCAGATCGTTTCAGTCACTCTTCAGTTTCCATGGCCATGGGCAGACCTTCCAGTTAGATTTTCATCTGAGCATGGTAACAGGTGTTCAGTTAAGCAGCTGTTAGCCAGACAGCTAAAGCAAGATTCCAGAAATACTGCATTTTAAAAAGTGCTGTAGATGAATAGTTCATGTTTTGGGGTTTTTTTCCTGGAGAATTCCTAAATGATCAGGCCAGCATTTCAGTAGTAGAGCGGTGTGTTGAGCACTCTTGTTTTATAAGCAGAGCTAATGCTTTCTTGAATTGATACTGTAATTGCAGAATCAAGTTCAAAATGCACATTGAAATTTAGCTTTGCTTTTGTGTCTTATACAAGCAGTAAAGTCACTTGGTTTTGAAACTCAACTTCAGTCTCAAGTTCAGCACTGTAAAATATGTGCTTCATTATATATCTTACCAGTAGTGGTTACTCTGCTGGTCACAGGGTCTAATCGTGTGCATGCTGACCTTGAAGGATGATGTAGGCATTGTGGAGCAGTTCAACAGCAGGGCAAGTGGTCCTTTTGGTTTGTCATACAGTTTTAATTACGGTCAGGGGCCTAATTCTTTAGGTTGGTGGTGCTGTTCATGCTCAAAGTGTTACTAAAAATAAACATTTTTACTTTTTATTATCATTAAGAATGTTTTCCTATCAAATGCATTTGATACTTGCATGTATAGTATGCATAAATAAAATCAGCTTCTCAGAATGTAAACAGAAAAGTTCTTTCCTGCTCTAGTGTTTATTCATTTTGGATGGCAAGTATTAGAAATGTATTTTAAAAACAACCTATGATTCACTCTGTTCTGATTAAAAATTCAGTTAGCACACAGCAAGATTAGTGATTGTGTACGGATGAGATTAATTTGGAGCTCATTACAATGACGCCAGTTTGAGTAACAAGAATTGTTTGTTATGTTAGCCTAGTTGATTGTTAATGTGAGCCAGTTAATAACTGAAGTGCTTATTCAAAATGTTAACCCCATTTTTGCAATGATTTTGAAGTCTCTTCTGTTTGGCAAAGAGGATGCAATGGAAGTGTAAGCAAGGTAACTGTCAGTTCAAGGAAATGGGTACCTTACTATTCTACTTCAGGTCTCCAGCTAGTCTCCCCAGAATTATTCTGCCCACCCACTGCTATCGAAAAGGCTTCATTAGCCTTAGTGGGAATGGAGACAAGAGGACATGAGCATTTCCTGAAGCCTACTAAGTGCAGTATATGTCCTTGTGGGCTAGTTTATAGCATATTCCTTGGGGGAATACTTACTGCTGCTTTTGTGTGGGAGGAAGATATTGTCATCTGAGGTCTTTAGAGAATGGGCCACTGCAGTTCTAATGCCAGTATCTAGCATTGGGAGAATTGTTTTCCCTTGTGTAATTGTTGATACTGAGTACAGATTCCGGTCACTGTGCAGTTAATTCAGCTCACTGTGTTACCCAGGAGTATTGGCTGTCACACTCTATATCTTGTGTCGACCAATGTTTGTTTTTAAGTTCTTGTATTTGTGCTTATTAGACTCATTTGGCTATATGATGACTGTCACGAAGGTTGTATTTTTTTCTGTGCCTGTGTTCAAAGTCTTAATCATTATTTCTGTTGGTTTCTGAGTTAGCTTTTGCTGGGTAGTGAAGAGATCCTTTAAATATCCCCCTCTTCTATTGATTATTCTTTATTTACTCAAGTGCATGAGAACGTTTAACAGTGTTAACTGCCCACAGTAACTCCAAAAAAGCCCAAACACTGCTTATATTAACTAAGACCATTTGAACTATTTTTTTCTAAAAAGTCCGTCAGTTGTATTGTTAGCAAAGATTCAGATGTTATACATTCTAGTGTGAGAGACCCCCATAAGGGCAATGAGCTCAATGGTTTTTCTAGTGTGATTTTAAAATATAAAGCCACAGCAGTGGGTTCTGCTTGGGTCTGGGAAATGCATGGGTAAGTTCAACCTGTTTAGCTCTTTTATGCGCTCTATTTCAAATGGCAGCAGCAGATTTCATTCTTGGACCCCTAACCTGCTGCTCTTGTACTGAAAGCATTTAAATTACTTTGGCTTCAGTTGAACTTGGGGAATTTAGGTGAAACAGAGTGCAGAATTGGATCCTCCAATTTATTAAAAGGTTTTTTCCTTATTTTGAACTGCTTTATATTCCCATTTACTGTGTTCACTTTTCAGTCATATCTTGACTTAATATGTCAAAATGTGTTTTGATTATTTATAATCCAATGTTATTTGTTGTTTAATTTTCTGAAACAAACACGAATTCTGAAAACTTTTTATTCCTGTCCCTCTCTATTGATCCTACCTATTTGTATATACGGGGGATGTAGATATGTGTGCACATGTATATATGTATATATGCATATAGCCACTGCAGCCTTTCTGAGTGTTTGTCTGGTATTGATACGCAGTGGAAAAAAGAGAATATGCTGAGGTTACAAGTTCTGCTTTACTTAATTGCAGCATTTTGGCTGGACTTTTCACCTAGTGGATCCAGAAATTTAAAAAAAAAAAAAAAAAATCCATAGTTTGAAAATACTTCTTTAATTTTGAGGGAACAAAATATCTGTTAAGCCAGGTAGTTTTGCCTTTCTTGCTTAAATCTTGCTGGTGTAGAAGGCAAAAGTAATTCCTTAGTTCTGTAAAGGGCTTCGGGAGAAAAATTTCCTTTAATTTTTTGGCACAAGCTTCTCTGATAATGCAATTTTTCCCTAGAATATGAAAAATCTAGAATATTAGCTTTTAAAATATAGTATTTCAGTCCAGGAAAGACGAGTTTTTGGAGAACATTGGAATGTGCATGAACATTTGGCTGAAGGATGGCAAAGTGGGAGAAAATGTTTTTCTGCCATACTAACTAAAGTGTACATGATGAAGGACTTAATCATTGTGCACGAGTAAAATAAGGGGAGAAAACATTTTATGGTTTTCCATTCATAGCATTGTATTAGGAAAAAATAAAGATTATTTTCATTTGTCATGTGAGTTTGGCCATATTTTTCATGGTTATAGATTTACATGGCCAGAAGGTTGGACCAGAATAACAGGATGTTTAAATTTTTAATATAAAATGCTGAAAAAGATGTTTAGGCTTGTATGTCTTTCCTTTGCAGGAAATACAGTCCTTGCTAGTGGTAAGGGTGGTATACTGAATTCCAGCAAATCGTTCACTTTCAAACCATAGTTTATACCAAATATATAAAGTTGGATATCCCAAGCCAGACATATGAAAGCAGAATGTCTTATATGTGGAAGTCTGGGAGTACAATGCCAATGTGTTGGCATTTATAATTCTTGAATGTAAACCAGCAAACTGGTAATGTACTTCTGACTATTTTTTGCTTCAGTTTTTTAATATGTAATCATACTTTACTTGAGCAATGTTTTGTTAGAAATGGTGAAAAAAGTATTATTAGAGAAACTAGCGGAAAATGAAAGGATTCTGGCCCTTATGTGTGATGTTACTGTCAAAAAACACTCTGCTTCCTTACAAGAGCTCTAGAAAGAGTCAGAAATGGCGTGTCTTGAAGGCAACAGCTTGTTAGCTTTTTAGAAACACATTTACAAGGGGCTTGAGTTTGGGTGGGGGTTTTTTTGAGAGAAAAGACTGACTCTAGGACAGTCTTCCTGAATTGAGAATACACTTAAATTCTGTGTAGTACGCCCATTGAATTCACGTTGATGTGCTATTATAATCCATTTTTCTGTAGAGGAAGTTGGTCAGTGCTTATGAATATGCAAGTAGAAAAAACTTCTAAATTAGCTGATCAGTTAGAAATGGCCATTCGGTCTAATAATGCAGTTTTGTATTTGATTTCATTCTGGACTGTGAATTCTGTTATAATTTATGACTGTACTTTTCTCCAATTAAATTAGTTCAAGTTTGGTACCCTGAAGGTTCTTTCCTTCAGAAGATATTGTTGGGGCAAAGAAATAAATGTCTCAAAAGAAATAAAAAGATAAATAAACTCAGGATGGTTTTCAAAAGATCTCTTCATTTCCCCAAATGGAAGAGGGCTGAAGATACATTTTCTTTCCTTTTTATTGGTCTAAGTTTCAGCCTATATTTGTTTCAAAACCTCTTTTTGTTTTACTCATTCTTTACATTCTTTTATGTCTGCGTTTCCTTGCTATCTTCTATTTCAGTTCCTCAGGCATATCTGCTCTTTTTTAGAGATAACTACAGAAATATAATTCAAATTTAGTCAGCATCTTGAGTCTTTTGTTTGCAGTATAAGTGTTTGTACAGTTTTACGTGAACTCTGCCATATACCCATCTTCCCAGAGATGCAGCTTTTACATTCATAAAGGAATCTAATGAGCGTTCTCATGCTGCTTTTTTGAGAAGAGATAACTAATTTGCAATAATTTTTCTGATATGGTAGAGAAGTAACCGTGATTTCCGATATCTTATGGTTTACGCAATAGTATTCTGTAAATGTTTTCTTTAGGAACTGTATTTCCAAGGTCTTATAAACTCTCTTGTAGTACAGATGTGAAAATAAAGATGCCAATACTGCTCTCACAACAGTGAGATCCATTGTGTTATACACTGATTTTAATTTGCAGGATTTTGGAAGGGGAAAAATGGTTAGAAGGAAACAGTTCTGCCTGTGCCACCCAACGATAAGTTCTCATGGGATGTAAGTGGATGCTGTCCAAAACATTAGCTGTGAAGGTTCTGCCTTTTTGCTGTAGCTAAAATTACTTGTGTCGACAGGAAAGGAAAAACCACAAGAGCCGATAAGAGTGAAAGACTTGCTATTTGAAAGGGACTCTTGAGGTAAAGCATCAACAGTGGTCTGTTCTCTGGTCCACTGAGGGTCTGAGGAGTTGAGGCCTGTTCACACTGCCATCAAGGCATGGTAAGTGAGTCTTCAGGTAAAAGATGCATGTGCCAATGTCTTGTGGGGGAATTATTCTTGTCTTCATGCTTTGTTCCTTTTACTTGCCATGTCTAGTTAAATATGTACACCTCTGGTAGCCAACTCCCAGGGGGAAAAGTGCAGTGTACTCACGTGGAGAAACTGATGATTAGGACATTGGATTCACTAACCCGGAATTTATTACGTGCTGAGGGAATTAAGAAATTCCCTCTTGGATCAGGTAAAGGTATCATCTGCTTTCTGAGAGAGCTGTGCTGAGAGGTCTGGAAAGAAACAGAACTTGCTCTAATCCCTTAGCAAAGTAGGACAAGAAATGCTTATGCATGCCAAGTCTTCAGGAGATTAATTAGATAGTAGGCAGTTGTAGCTTTTAAGGGTCTGATTATCTTCTAAGAGAGCTCTGTGGGAGAACCAGGCAGACTCTTTCAGGAAGAGTGCACAACATAAAAATGTTCTCCTGGGCTTGGCTTCACAGATTCTGGATTTCCTGAGCACCCTTAAGTTACAAAATCAGCTGTCTCTTAACTGCTCCTACAGCAGGGAATAGAAGAAATTTGTAGTAACCCTAGGAAGCTGAGTTTACTCCTTTTTTGGGTGAACGGTACTTGAGGGGCAGTGTTGCATTTATTCTAGGTGAATGCAGAAGAGTGTTCTCCATGTGTCAGATTTGCTGGGATCTCTTATAGAGTTGCTTTGGGTATTGGATCATTTATCAAGAATCACACTGTGTAGCCAGTGGAAGAAAAAAAGGAAAATAATTTCATCCAAGACATAAGATGCTTTTCTGAAAGCAGAATTAATTTCTTATTATGTTGTTTTCCTGCTCTGTATTTTCTTGCTAATTCAAGGCCTTCAGGTATTTGGGATTTCTACTAAGTGTTTATAAGCTATTCTAATTTCTGTATCCAGTTTTCACAGACTCTTGCCAAAATTAAAAATTAAAATAAATACTGACAATCCCTAGTTTTGCTTTGTGCAAATGGTTTATCCGGTGTTCACAGTAGTAGAGCACACTGTAAATTCTTTGGTTGTATTTGCAATGACAGAAGTGCTCCAGAGTTGAACTGTTTTTTAAAATGTTAAGTTTTGATGTTTGCTTGGGCCCAAAAATGATCATTTCAATAAGATCACTCCAGAAAGTTGTTCCAGTGGTGCTTTGGGGGAGAGGGATATGAAGAACCTGTGAAAACAAGATGACAAGTAGATGGCATGTAGGTTTACAGTGATTGATTTGAAGCTGCAGCCTGTAGGATGTTTAAGTGCTGGCTGCTAAGAAACTGAAGCCTTTGAAGTTGTTATAACACTCCAGCCCTGCAAATACTGTGAAAAATATCTGTTGATAGAAAGATGTGAGCATATGGTAGATAATTATCCTGTGCCTTTTTCTGTGAGCAATTTCCCTGTGGTGGCCTATGAAGAGTAGAGCAAAGAGGGGACTGAAACCAGGTATGCCAGTTTCTACACTAATGCTGTAACCACTGGACCAGTATCTCCTCTGTATTTATGTGGAGGATAAGTACTAATATCACACTGTGATCTTTGTCATTTCAGGTAAATACTTATATTGGTACTGATTTTAAGCCACTGTAGGATGCAAGTTGTGTGCATGTGGTGTGCAGAGATATAAACAAAATGCAAATCTGTACTTAACTTTATTCTTTATGATAATTCTGGATGAAAGATGCTATAGAAATGCATTACCACTGTTACGGGCTTGGGAGGTTTTGTTTACTGACATTTTCTCATGAAAGTTAATTTCTTGCTTAGAAATATAAAAGTACACTAACTTAAAATAAGATCTTGCTGTTATTTCCTGTAGTATAGCCAGGAAAAACAGTTACAATCTGTCTTCTTTAAAATCACATTCCTGGAAGATATTCTGGCAACCTGGGTATTTAAACACATTTCAAAGAAAAACAACTTCAAATCAATTAGAAATTGTTACCGTATTTCCTTTCTGATAGTGTAGAATTGTATTTTGCTGCAGACATTGCCTGGAGTTATGAAATAAGCAATAACCTGTGAAGGACTCTATGAATTAGCAGCTTTATGGAACATGAGGCCCATTGTATTGTGAAAAAAAATGGGGAGTAGGTAATCATGGACACTGTGTAGTTTGCATAGGTTCTTGATTAGCTTTTTTGGAAGGATAAAGGAAAGACTACAAAGCACAAAATGTTCCAGAACAAAATTTAAATGTGGGGTTTTTGCCAGAAGTTGAATAGTATGGCAGTTCTGGAAAGCTAAACACTGCTAATAGGCCTGAGAAGTTACTTTGCTGGGGGTTTTTCACTTGCCTCACCTGTAAGATCTCACTAGAACTGATACTGTCAGGCTGCAAATTTTCCTTGTCTCTTTTGGAAATCCAGTTGGTGTCATTGCTACTCATTTAAATGAGTTACTGTTGAAATGGCTTAAATTGCATCCTGTGGGTGGCCTTATAACAGCTCTACTATGCCTTTTATACCAACGTCAAGTGAATTCATTTTCTCAACTCTTTGGTCATGTCTGATTGTTGAAAAACCTTACCCTATCAAACTGTTCACTTACTGTGCAGCCAGCTTCTGTCAGCAGACAGGATCAGGAGACAGGGAATTCACAGATTGAATCTGCAGCCCGAAAAAATCTCTGGGGTTATACTTCTTAGTGAAAATCAATGCTCCTTGGTGCAATTATTTACCTTAGTATCTGGCAGATCATCAGAACAGATCTCCTGAATCATGTGGATTTCTCCAATGTAGACACAGTTTGATGGACACCTATGGGCTATTAATCTCTGTGTAGTAATTGAATACTATTTTTCCATTCCTACTGCCACACAACAGGAGGTAGAGGGCAAATTTAGTGAATGTACATGCTGTTGGTTAATCACTTTAAGGTCTAGATAACTGTTTTCTTGAATATCTTGTCCTGAAACTTTGTCCTATAATGAAAAAAGTCAGCCAGGAAAACTTCTGCCATGAAGGGGCATTTAACTTCCTTATGTTGAATTGCTTACTTGTGGATAGGTAAATAGTTATTGGCCATCTTCTGTATGACAGTAGCTACAACTGTGTGTGCTTGCGATGCTTGTGGAGTCTGGTGTCTATCATATGGATGTTTTCATTCCATTACTTTTTCTGAAGGCCATTTTGAATTCATTTCTGTAGATCATTTTTCATTCATTCCTAACTGGAAAAATGGGGATTACCCAGTCGTCACAGATGACATTATCAGGCTTTTGTGTTCACGAGAATATACAGTCATCTTTGGATGCTATTAAAACTGCTACTGAAACTTCTGTACTTCTTAAGATGAGGCAACAATTGATCTTTTTAGAAAATGAAAGTTACACAAGTTGCAGTATGGCAAAGCCATAAAAAATGCTGAAATTAAAAACTACAAGGTTGAAATTAAGATCTGATGCATGAAGTTGCTCCTAGTGTGTGAAGATTGTGGAGAGACATGCAAGCAGTGTCTAGACTGAAGAGAGTGGTTTAATTGAGCCTCCATCTGTGTGCTCAGAAATAACAGGTAAGTTCTTCAATGATACTCTGAAAAAATGATAACATTAAAGAAGATCCTACCCAATCTGAGTTATGCATGTAGGCCTTCGTGTGAGAGCAGCATGAATGCAGAACTAGTTGCAGATGCAGTTTGAGTTGATTTGTACTTGTATATTGTTGTACAGTGGGCCACTTTCAGTCTAACTGGCTAACTATTGAGTAACTTAGAGAGTTTGCACTGCAGAGTTCATGTAAAGGTATCTACTGGCAAACAAGGCAAGGGGTCCAAGTCTGGATTTCTTTATTTTAAATGCATTAATGATTGTTCTGTTAAATTTTATTAACTCTCTGGAAAGTCTGCAGAAATCTCATTTCAAATTAGACAGGATTTATTAAGTGAAATACGTAACTTAGTCTGTCAATACCCCAGTCACTGTGATCATTTTTTTTTCTCTATAAAATTCATTTTATTCACAGTTTTATAGCAAATTCTGGAAAAAAACCTTCTCTTTTCAGAATGCATGTGATTTTGGTAAAATGATAATGTATAGATGTGTGAGCAAGGCAGAAGATGATTTTGATATAAGCCACAGAAAGCATTAAGTCTTTTTCTATATACATAATTGCTTGTTATTTTTGTATTTGGGTTTTTCATACCTTCTTGGCTTCAGTGATCTATGTTCTTATTTCCGGGGTTTTTTTTAAAGTTGTAACAACTAAACCTCATAATCTTGAAGTTGCATCAGACCTTAATACTTACACAAGGTCTGAATTTTGTAGCAGAACTTGAAGCAATGAAACACAAACACCAGAAGCTCACACTGTTCTTCTAATGTTTTAAATCTTCTTAAATACTATCTCTTAAAAAGCTGGATTGGCTAGAGCTGGAATACAGCCTTCAGACAAACAACCAGAAAATGAAGCACACTCAGTTGCTACTCTTTTTGCTCCAGGTTTAATATTTTGCTGATTTCCAAAGTCTAATAGTGAATACAATACTGCATTGCTAAATAAAATCTTACTTAGAAGACCCTTTACCTCTAAAGAAGGTCAACTTACTGTTACACTACTCTCATCAACTAAAGTGACTAACTGTGTGTCCTCAGAAGAATCTCTATGACGCTGAAATGGTAGCAGTGTAGACACTCTAAGAGGGGTAAATTTGACAAATCAAATTCTGCCTTAGATTTCAAGAGTGTATTTTGCAGGTAGTTGTTTATTTTATCTCTGATTTCAAAAATAGAAGGAAGATTAAAGAAGGTGCTGTTTGAGAACAATATAACACCTGTTTTGTCATCCTGTTGAAATTGGATTACAGTAAAGTTGTTTAAAAGTATTTTCAGGTGAATGAACCTAGTGCTTAGGGCAAATAAGTTACACTAAGATATGTAAAAAGAAATTTCATACGTAAACATGGCATTGTATTCCGTAGTGTTTGTGTTAAAATGTATGAGTTTAGATATAAAAGTACAGCCCTTCTGCAAAGTTAACAAAATGGATGGAAATGTGGTGGCCAAATGCCAAATAACAAGCGCTACAATAATATAATTCTAAAGCTAAGAATGGTTTATATAAATCAGAACTTGTGTTTCAGAAAATTTGTGTAGTTCTTGTATGTTTATTCTTTCATCAGTGAGAATCCTTTACAATTCATGTATGTCCTGGGTGGGTAGTTGAATTGTTCTTCAGGTGATTTGTTTTTATAACCAGTTTGTACTTCAAAACTTGAGTTGCTGAATGAAAGGTGTTTAGTAAGGATCCTACAGTCAAATTGTTCATTTTAATTCCTGTAGCTTTAAGGCAATACAGAATAAACACTGTTTTGATGCAGTGTTCTTGAATTCTTTGGAAAGAGCACTACTTCAGCTCTGTACTGCACAAATGACAATGGATTTCCTCTTGCTCTTTTTTTGTTCTGTAGTGTAACGTTATTTAAAAAACAAAAGGTTCGGTTGCATTTAGGTCAGTTATTAAAATACTGTTGGTCATTTCCTTTGACAGAACATTTCTATTGTGTTATACCAATGTCATTAGGAGGAAAGGTTATTCCCACTTGTCTGGCTGATATCAATACATACTGGCATATTACATCCTCTGGCTTTCTGGAAATGCTTTATTTGAGCAGCAGCTTGGGAACAGGAAATTTAAGGTTATATGCAGTCTGGTTTCAGACTGCATGATAGAAAATGTGTTTCCTAGAAGATGCTGTCTACCTGACAAGATTTTCTCTAGTATTTTGTAGAATTGGATAAGCTCAAATGGGTTCAAGTTCAAACAAGTTTTCACTAGCTGTAGGTGGCAGACAAGGTAGAACAAGGCTCTCAGTCACTCTGTAGTACTTGAGGAACTTACATGAATTGGATTAGTATGTCTCCAGTTCACCAATTCCTCTGGAATGTAGTTTACCTTTTAAGACACGGCAATGATAATATTCCCATCTTAGAGGTGTTCCTACTGTCTGTAGGGGGGAGAAAACAGAGTACTTTTACATCAAGCCGTGGTCAAATGTGAAGTCTGTGACACTGGGTTAACTTCTAAAGGCAGAGGTTCAAGGATAGCCTTTTAGCCATGCTGGGCAACCCTTTCTACCAGAATCAGAGTGAGCATGAGGAATACAGTCCAATCCTGTAGCTGTTCATGCATTTAAAACACAGCAATACCTACTTCATGTTGCTTTCACTGACAAATTAGACTGGTATGGTTTAAGTGATGATGCTGAAAATGGGAAATTGATTTTGGTAACATCATATATATATTACTTCAGTGGGAAAAAATACTAAGTTGTGGAAAGAGAAACACTTGAGATTATTAAGCCATCATACACATACACTGAAGTCTGTATAAAACTATTCCATAGGGACATATCTAAAGTAATCAGAAATAATAAAAGTTATAACCCTTTTTGATGGAAATAGCCGCAATAGTTAGAGATCAGGCTACAAGTAAATTTCATTGTAGAGCTGAAGCATGGTGCCTGGTGAGTAACTGATTAAGCTTTCTATCTGCCTTTCCGGGGTATCAGAAGATAAAATTTGTACACAAACTCATTCATTTCTTTTCAGGCCAGAGCTGTGGAGTCTCACCTTGCTAAGATCCTGTTTCAGTTTTGAGCTTTTTTTAAACCTCTTCATAAAGCTAAAAATAGCTGAGGTTGGAAGGAGCCTTTAGATAGAGATCGCTAGCCCAGCTGCCCTGCCTGGGCAGAATCAGATAGATCAGGCTGTCCAGGTCCTTGTCCAGTCACGTTCTGAGTATGTCTTAGGACAAAGACTCAACAACTTCTTTATGCAACCTGTTCACTTTTGTTTATTACTTGTGTTTATTACTTTCTGTGTTACACAAAATATAAATTTGTTTATGAAATATCTGTAACTTAACAGGAAGAAGTAACATGCCATCCAACTACACTGAATACAAATATAGATAAGAAATTTCATTAAGCTACTATATTATATCTTCACTTAGTTGTAAAATGCAGACATCTTTGCTAGTTCTGAGTTTCTTAACTGTACAATTAATGCAATTTAAAATTCTGTTGCAGCTAGTTTATTGTCAAATGTCTGTGTGATATACAGCCTTCTAGTACCTAAATGGGCCCTCAAGAGAACTGGAAAGGGAGTTTTTACAAGAGCATGGAGTGGTGGGAGAAAGGTTAAGGGCTTTAAATTGAAATAGGGTAAATTAAAGTTAGATATAAGGAGGAAATTATTTACTGTGAAGGTGGTGAGGCACTGAACAGGTTGCACAGAGAAGTTGTGGATGCCTCATCCTTGGAAGTGTCGAAGGCCAGGTTGGAAGGTGCTTTGAGCACCCTGGTCTAGTGGAAGGTGTTCCTTCCCTGAACTACATGATCTTTAAGGTCCCTACCAACCCAAACCATTCCATGATTCTATGAAATGCAGATTAATTTTGCTTATACTCAAAGCTCACCAAAAGCCACATGACTCTGTTAACACGCTCTGAGGTTGTATCAAGAAAACCTCTTGAAGATCCAAGTGCAAAGCATATGAGCACTTAAGTACTTTCAATCAGTGCTGTCTCATGTCCTAACATCATGGACTACAGGGTGAGTCCTCATTTGCCTTTCACATAGGTCCATTTTTGGTCACGTAGATGGAGGCATGCAGCATTGGTCTTATTAGGTATGGTTTGTAACACCAAATACTGCCTGAATAAAACTTACTGTGTGTAGACGACTGGTCTAACCCAATTAAAGCAGTGATAGCATTGCTACTATGCTACTGACACAGTTTTCTTAATTGTATTATCATTTTTATTTCTGTTAGGTGTATTTCTTGAAACACAGCGAACCTGTAATAAAAATTTCTGCCAGGCATATTAAAGAGACTTTTGTGTACAGATGACATTTTTGTTAAGTGGATGAGTCAAGGTTGTTCTAGTGAAGAGACGGTTAAGGTGAAATAAATCACAAGGTCGAGGCAAGAGAAGAGAACCCGTTTGCTCTACCACTGTGAATGAAGCCATTATTTGAGATAATGGAGCAGAGCAGTTTCTGTAGTTGGTGTTAATTTACCATGTTGACTTGGGTGACTGCTTTTTGAATCAGTTATTGTGCAAGGTGGTACTTACCTAATCCTTATGTATTGCCTATCAGTTTTAATTTAATTCCAACTTTGCCAGTTCTCAGATGCAACAGTATAATTTTAGAAAATAATAGAATGGTAATTTGGGCCTATATAAGCCTGGTAGTAGCCCTGTTACCAGTTTTATGGTAGGTCTCCTATTTGACATTAAGCTTCTGCTGTTTCACCTGGTTTTCTTCCAAAGCACGGTAGAACCTTTATATTTTAATATTGTGGTTTAGCTTTGTCACAGAGGTTCCACATGCATATGTGCCTCTGGTATCAGAATGGAAGGGGGATTGCTTGTCTTTTATTCCTGTAAACAATTTTGGTCTTTGTTCTTTTCTACTCAACAGAATTTAGCTTCCTGGAATCCTTCAAACCCTGAATGCCTCCTGCTTGTTGTGAAAGAGCTTTTGCAGCAATATCACCAATTTCAGTGCAGTCGATTACGGGAGAGTTCTCGTCTCATGTTTGAGTATCAGACTTTACTTGAAGAGCCCCAGTATGGAGAAAACATGGAAATCTATGCTGGCAAAAAAAACAACTGGGTAAGCTCTTATTTCACCTAAAATGCTTTTAGCAAATACAACTCTTGCTTCGGAAAACTTAAGTTCTTCCTGTGGATCTCCATGCTTTCTGTGTCCAATGGAGAAAACTCCTGTTTGACTCCAGCTCATTTTCTATACTCCCTGTTTGGTATGTTGCTGTGTTCCATTACCTTGGTTGAACCAGATTTCTAGGTGAGAACTGGTTTTGATCCTGCTGTTCATTGTCTGGTTTATAGGTGAAAACTTTGAAACTGTTGAAAAGCCTGTGCTATGTTTAGAGGGCACAGTACAACGTTAATGTGGAAGTTTGAGTTAGCTTTGAAGATTTGAGAGGCAGAATAACCGTGTTGGTATGACACCCTGCCGGCCTACCAGCCTGTTTAGGGCTAGGATGTATTAGGGTGTGTTTCCACATTATGATTGAGTTGATTTAATTGGTAGCTGCAGTTGCCGGTATCTCTCTTGTGCTTGTGTAAGCTGAGATGAGTTGTTTCAAGAACCTAAACTGGAGAGGAGAAACTAAGCCAACTAATTTTTTGCAAGAGGAGGCAAGATGGGCTAGAGCAGTGACTTTGTAGGGACATGCTTTCATATGACAGTCAGACATTAAACAGGCTTATCTGTTTCCTGAAGCTATATCCCATATTCCCACATGGGAAATGTGCCATGCTTTATAGAAACCTCTCTGTATCTCTAAGATGTGGCCATTGGCAATGTAGGCATTTTGGTTACTGTGTGAATTGATTTTTTTTTTTTTTTATTCAATCTCTGCCACAGAGTAACCTTTGCAAAAATCAGGGGTTTTTCTGCTGGTAATATATTTCTCATGGGAAGTTTGGAGTAAGATATGTCAGGAAATATCTAATGGTGTTTTTGATGAACTTGTTTCCCTCTTGCTTTCAGAAATACCATACTCTTAAGATAAACAGGCCTTCAGAAGCACTATCTTTTAAAGTAGGTGCAGTCTGAAAATTGATGAAAATTCAGCACTCCTATTATCAAGGCCTAGAACTCAACTTTATGTCAACTTCAATCATCCTTAAGTTACAGGTGATGCAAGGATGTTTACTTTACAGCTCACACATTCATCTGGTTTTCTTTTCTTAGACAAGTCATCTAGGCTTTTTTATTTGAACCCATGTTTAATTTTCTTCATCAAAGAAATTCAGACCTCCTTTTTTTTTAATGTTTATAGATCAGAGTATTTGATTGAAATTGACTTATTCACAGATGTTTCTGTACAGTTGCTGTCTGTAGCTTGCATCACAAACAACTTGTTTTATCTCTAAATTTCACCAGACTGGTTTATTGAAGTGCAGAAGGCTTTCTGAACTGTACTGAGATTTTTATCATAGCTTTTGCCAGTTGCAAAAATTCTACTAAGACTGTAGAAAACTGGGGGTTTTCTTCCTTTTAAAGAGGAAAGACATAGCTACTCAAGTAGCTTTCGGGTCTTCTCAGTCTTCAGTAACTGAATAAAGAACTTCCTTTTCTTTCATTTTAAATGCTGTTTTAATTAAAAATATTCCAGTAAAATAAATCTTAAATACATTTTGAGTCAAATCCTTTTCATCATTGCAGAGCTATTTTAGATTTTTCCATAATGCGTGCTTTTCTCCAAGTCTTCATTCTCTCAAGAAGACTTTTGAGAGTCTTGAAGATTCTATGAACTTGCTATACATGACAGAGGCTTGTTCACTAGTGTCCTAAAACACAACTGTGAAACTAACTTGTGTGGTTCTCTTTCCTGTCCTTTACAACTGATTTGTTAGCCTCAAGGATCAGCAAAATAGGAATGTTTTTCTAAAAAAGCAGGAGATAAATGGCCTTTTATCCTCTCTGCCTAGAAGGCATGAATTGAAATTCATGTTGTTGCTGTATCTCAGGGATCAATAGTAGTTCAACAGATTTCGGAAATAATCAAGTATGAGCCTGGCACAGTGTTACGAAAGCAATCATCTTAGGTGCATGAGTTAAAAAAACTTTGAAGAGAAGGCCTGAATTCAGCACTGTGTCCCAAAATGGAGCAGAAATTTGCTCTTATACCTTTGTTCCACTATCTCCAGTTTCCTAAAGTGCAAGTCTCCAAGACATATGATGAATTGACAAACTATTTATCTAGCTTATTAGCTTCATGTTGGCGGAGTACCAGCAGATGCAGGAGACATTAAATATTTAATTGCTCAGGGCTGTGGCCAGAAATTCATCTGTCTCAACCTGATGCCTGTATCCAGCTGGTTGGGGCTGGGGTGGTGAGCACCATGGACAGGGGCTGCTCCCTGTCCAGCCAGAACACCTTTGGAAGTATTAGTTTGCAAAATAATCTTGACTGAATTACATGAAAGGTCTAGACCTTTTGGAGCAGCTGATGATCAGAGCAGCGTTGGTCAGAGGCCGTTCCTCTGTTCAGTGGCCATCCCAGTTCATCAGACTTGGTATTATACAAAAAATAATTTTCTGGATTTTATGGCAAATGTTGTATGGCATTTTTTGAAAATCCAGAAGAGAAGCACCATCTGTAATATCCGTTTCACTCTGGATAAAAAGTAAGGGCCCTGACTGTCGCTGTAGCAGTCTTCATGTTATACGTGCACAAGAAGTTGGTGATTTTTCTGCGTACATCAGTAATACCGCATCAGAAAGCTGGCATCTCTTCTCACAAGTGGTGTAATCAGGAAAGGTTTCACAGTTGGATGTTAATATGCACTCACTTTTTGTTGCATAGTGTTTCTATGTGCAATTTCTTTGCCTATCTTTTGTGACTACCAGAAACGAAGGCCAATTCTCAGCTAGCTGGTGTAAGGTTGGATTACAGCCCAATGTCACACAAACCCTTTTGGCAAATTATATAACTTGAAAGGTACCATTGGAAAGATTTCAGTTTCATTGCAGATCTTGTTTTTTCTTGTTTAGTGACTTAGAGATAGCATGAGTTATCTCTAGTTCATGCCTGGTAGATAGACCAAGAAACAAAGTGGCACTGACAAATTGGCTAGCTTGTCTCAAATTATTCCTGTTTTTTGTGCTTAATTTCATAAAATTAATGTTTAACACTTTCTTTACTGCTACTTCAACCTACCTAACAAATACAGCTGCTCTGTGGTTTGAACTAAAAAATTGAGATAACAAAAAATGAATATGAAGGAAATCAGGCAGGCATTTGTTTTTAAAAAACAGTTAACTTTGTTGCTTCATAACCAGGTGGACAAAGTCTGGTTTTAAGGAAGTGTATGAAACAGAAAGGAAATCCTTTCCATTTCCTTCCCATACACTTTATACGTAAAAAAGAGCAATGTGTATGGGATGCTTGTAAAATTCTCAGTACACGGTTGTCTAGGTGTTTAGAGTTACATAATTCTGAAAACAAATTATTTAAAACCTCCTACTTCAGCTCTTTTCCTCTAAGTTTATTCAGAGGACACTTTTGATACATGCTCATCTTTCTGAACACAAGTTCTTGTACGTATGTCTGCAGTGTTTGTAAAGATGCCTCTGTTTTATCTATATGCTCGTATCAATTTATCAGGTTTTTAGCTTTGCTTTCAGACTCTTTGCAGGTCTCGCCAGTCCTTTGTCCGGAAATGAGTACAGCCAAGATACATCTATATTTAGGGCATAACAAAATATAGTCTGATTTTTTGGTCATGCACATTGTTTTATTCTAACTACTTTTTGCTGTTGACTTACTGGCAATGATAGTTAATGTTCTTTAAAGTGTTTTTTCATATGACACTTGTGAAATCTGTAATTTTTTTTTTCCCTCTCCAGTACTTCTGTTCGGCAATTTTGTTTTAAATCTCAACCCTTCTCTTTGGTATGAGCTCTTAGTCATTTTTCTGGATAGTATTTAATCCTCAGAATGTTTGCTGTTCTGTTTTAGCTACCAGGTCTCATTAGTGTTACGTTTTTTCCACAGACTGGAGAATTCTCGGCTCGCTTCCTCTTGAAGTTGCCTGTCGATTTCAGCAATATTCCTACATACCTTCTCAAGGTAAAATGACTGTCTAAGTTGACAGTATCTGTGAGAGAATATGAATTATTGCAGTCTCCTTAGTAATTATTTTGACATTCCCACCTTTCTTCTCTCCAAGAGTTTGAAAGTTCACCATTTCTAAATCTGATTGAATTTTGTTTTGGAAAGGTGATGTTGGACATGCTGTTGTTTTGTGTGTGCCACTTTAGTGGGATCTTTTATAGGAATCTGTGGAATTTCATGACGTGTTAGTGTTTGGATTTTTAATGAACAGTCTCAGTTGTACCAGTAGTCTTGACAGTAGAAGCAGAAAATCAAACTAAATATACCATTTCTTAATAGGGAATGAAAGCAAATTCTGGTTACTTGAACTGAAAGCTTCAGTGATCACTTTGCTTCACTGTTCACAATGAACACAAATTTGACCAGATCCTTTTGAAAATAGGGCTATAAAGTATTTTTGCAAGTTGAGGAAAAAAGCACATTTATTTCTATGCTAAGAGGAGAAATAAAAACAGAAAAAGCAATTTGTGATGAACTAGCACCATGGAAGAAATTGAAATGAGTGGTTTTCACAACACAGGGTCAGTCTCTCTTTGAAGCAGCTATTGTGGAAGCCCATCATAAGGTCAATGTTCCTATATTTAGAGAATGCAGTGGGAGATTCGGTTTTCTGTCTATCATGACTGTCAGAATGAAGTGCCAGAACTTCCACTGCAGACAAGGTTTGAGTCAGTTGATGTTGCCAGCACTCATCTTTCCTTTAAACCATGTGTCTGCCTTCTTAATCAGCTATTTACTTTTAAATATTTGGAAAGAGGAACAGCTACTTAATCTTTAAAAACTGATGTGTTGAGATGAAATTGTCAGTGTGCATTCCATTACCTCCTCTTCATCTTATTGTTAGAACTGTCTTCAACTATTGTTAGATCACAATTGCAAGTGTGAGTTTTTAGTGTTTCACCAAATAAGATGTCTCAAGCTACAAACCATGAAAATAAAGGCAGGCACAACTATCTGGAATTTCTGATGGCAGTTTGAGATTGGAATCTTATGATCTTTCTACCTTCTATAGATTGTTTTCTGTTTGAGTAATGAGCTGCTTCTCAAAAGTATGCAGATACTTTCAGTTTATTCCTGTGTTCATAAGAAGCAGCTCTGCTCCCAGAGGCTGTCTTTCATTGGGCTTTTTCATCTCATTGAATGGGAATGTTTCCAGTCAGATGTAAGAGGCTTGGCTGAGGCCTTTTTGGGAAGGTTGTTGTTAAGCAGGACACAGCAACAGTTCACCTAGACTGCAGGAGATAGCCGGGATTTGTTTCTGAAAGACTCTGTGGGAAAAAGAAGACTGAGAATGTCTAATGTGAACTGTGCTGTCTGCTCCTGCCAGAACTCCCAAGTGCCGTATTTTTCAGGAAGAATTTTAAATTAATCAAGAATTTCAGGTCAAGTGCGGAAGCAATATGTTCTATAGCTTCAATTGCAGGGCTGTCTTGTACCTCTCTGTTCAGTTTCTGGGGTAACTTGGAGGTTGGAAGGTGATGCATGACTTACATAACTGTCATCATGTAGGAACCCCGTGATGGAAACAGAACCACCTGCTGTTGTTTCTGAAGAGTAATGCTTTAATGCATGACAGCATACTCCTCCTTACTGTAATTCCCAATCATGTTCACTAAACATCTTCTGTAAACAAGGTTCATATACTGTGGTCCACAATCATTAGTGCTCCACAAGTCTCTTCCTGGAGCTTTGTTCATCCTGAGTACTGAGTGATTCATTAGTCTGAAAGAAAATATGTATTTATTTTGCGTGCATATGTAGTGTGAGGTGAAGAGACATACAGAGCAGGTAGCATAATCAAAGTTTCCCAGTCCACCTTTATTTTGACATTTCAGAAGCCTTAATGTCTTAGCTTTGGGATTTTAAAATTGATGTCTTTTTGTACATAATAGCCTGATTTTTTACACCAGCGGATCCTTCTTGATGGACAATGTACTAGTGGAATCCTTAGTTTTCTTAGTCAGGCTTCTTCAGTGCAAACTGGGCAAGTTAACTGTAGTAGGAAAGTGATATGTAGTCTGAGTAGCAACAGGAGAAGAAATACTGTTTTATTCCAGAAGTATTTGTTGAGAGTAGAAAAATTGTTTGATTTAGGCTCCTGCATTGGTTATTAGAATGTGCTTTGTAGCAGGCATGGTTCTTATACCCTTGTTGCCTTTAGCTTCCTGTATTCTGAGCTAGATGAATGTCATCTCATGTGACAAGAACATAAACAACATAAAAGCAGGTAGAATCAGAACTACTCTGTTGTGGTTAAAATAATTGTGCTCTGACTGCTCCAAATTTGTAAAGCTATTGAAAAAAAAAGTTGTTTGGGGTTTTTTTTAAGCTGTCTGTGTCTTTTCTTTGGATGAGACTTTTTGGCAGAAATAGACCTTTAATGTATTGCAATAAAATAGTTTATTTCCCATCATGGCTGCCAGTTATGCTGGTTTCAATGCTACCTTCTGGATTATGGTACATGATGGATAGAGTGTCTATTGATGTAGTAGAAATAATTGTTAATATATTACCCTGAAAGGTGGAAGAACAATCAGTAATTGAAGGCTGTTAGTGTATTAACAGCTTTATGTTTTACTGCAGAATTTAATGTGTTTGAATTTTGTTCTAGTCTGTAGCCCACCTTATAGTGTGCAGTAGCTTCTCTGTAGGGATTTGCGAAGTTCAAACCTATGTTGTGCTTTCTCTAACATCCTCTTTTTTATATTTAATTAATATTACTTGTATTAAAATCTGGTGAAATACTAAAGACCATTATTTCGCCTGATCAATCACTCATAGTATCCCAGTGATTTCTAATGCTCTTCTGAAGTTTTTATTGATTTTTATGGATGTCAGTAGGTAATCACACTAAAAGCATGACTCTAAAGCTTTGTGTCATAAGCCAGTACTCAGGTTTAAGGATGTAAGCTGTGAGATCAGTATGCAATGTTATAAAATCTTTGTGGTTGTTGAGAATACACTCTGGAAATATAAGATGTTATTCTGTCATCTTTGTGGTGATAGTACTTTTCCTATAAAGAATAAAAGTTTGAAGGTGTAACATAAGTTGTATTGTTATGGACTGGAGAGGAGAATTTGCCAGGTTATTTCGAAGGTATTCAAGGCACTAAATTTAAAATTGAGTTGAAGTGTGTGTGTGTTTTAAGGGAAATAGCTGAGTATATTAAGAAGACAGAGGATAGTCAAAAGAGCAATGCAGGGTACACTGTTTCTTCCTTTGAATTCTAAAATGGTAGCAAAATTTCTTCAGTTATTCTAGTAAAACTTCTTCAGATTTTATTTAGTTGGGCACATTATACCCATTATAATGTCTGCAGCAAATAAATCTCTCTTCATAACTTCTCTTGGCATATTCCTTTACATTTGAAAGAAAAAGCATTATTGTGTATTTTCTATGCTAAAGAGCTGTTCTAAAAGAAATGTTGGCTTACACTTAAAAAGCACATCCATTATTTTTTCTTTTAGAAAGTTATACTTTAATGCAAAGGTTTTTAATTGAATGTGGACCTTTGTATCCACTTTCAAATTGTTTTCTTATGCAAATCCATTTGATATAAGTGAAAACTTTGTGTTGAAACAGCCGCAGAATCAAGCTGATGGCTCAAACTACTGCAAAGTTTATTATGATAAATCTTTCATTAACGTTCTCTTATTTGAAAAGAATGTGGCTTTGGCTCAGGAAAATCCTTGTATACTTTTCTTTTGCCTTTTTTTGCAGTTGGATTTTTAATCAGCATGTTCGTTTTGAATTAAATTATTTTCTGTTGGTTGCAGCATTTTTCATTTTCTCCACAGTATTTTATAAAGGGAAGTATTCAGTGTACATACTCATTTTGAGAGTCAGTCTCTAGTTCACATTTCTGCTTCTTTACAGAGACTTTGTACGCCGCAGTAATAGAAAAGGTAATAGGCTCAACATCTGAAATACCCCTTTCAAATTTTCATAGAATTTTTTAGGTTAGAAAAGACCTCTAAGATCATGAAGTCCAGCCATTAGCCCAGCACTGCCAAGTTCACTAATAACCCCATGTCTGTCCCTAAGTGCCCCATCTGCACATCAAATTAATGCTTCCAGAGGTGGTGACTCCAGCACTTCCCTGGGCAGCCAGTTCCAGTGCCTGATCACTTTTCCAGTGAAGAAATTTTTCCTAATATCCAACCTAAACCTCCTCTGGTGCAACTTGAGGCCATTTCCTCTTCTCCTGTTACTTGTTATCTGGGAGAAGAGGCCGACCCCCACCTTGTTACAACCTCCTTTCAGATGCTTGTAGGGGGAGATAAGGGTCCTCCTTGAGCTTCAAATCCTCCAGACTAAATAACCCAGATGCCCTATCCACTCATCCTAAGACTTGTGCTCCAGACCTTTCCCCAGCTCTTTTGCCCTTCTCTGGACACGCTCCAGCATCTCAAGGTCTTTCTTGTAGTGAGAGGCCCAGAACTGGACACAGCATTTGAGGCGTGGCCTCGCCAGTGCTGAGTACGGGGGTCAAGCACTGCCCTGGTTCTGCTGGCCACACTATTGCTGATACAACTCAGGGTGCCATTGACCTTCTTGGCTACCTGGGTACATTTGTTCTGTGTAGTTTTGTTTCATTCTTAGTAGTTTTTGTCAGCTAGGGGCACATATGTAACCATAATGACAAATCATTAAAAACCTCCAGCTCAGTAATTTGTAAATTGTACTTGATTATGTGACTGCACTATGATTGCGCAGTATTAGTGAATTTCAGAGTACGTTGCCGGTGATGCTGCTAAAAACAAGACATTTAGGTATTTTTCTTCTTATTTCCATGGGGGTTTTTTAGGTGTTGACTAAGTAAGATGTTCCCTGATCAACACCACGTTCTTGTATATACCTTTTAAAGTACTCATTTCCTATGTGTATGTACCTGCTTGTTGTTCTCTGGTGAATAGCTAAGATCAGAACTAATTTAGCTATGGTGCTGTGACCAGCAGCCTTCCAATAATTTCTCACTATTGAAGTGTAAAGGAAATACGCAACGCAGACCTGTTTCTTTTGGGGGTGCTTTTTTTTGTGATGACCATTGTATTTAGTGCATATCTTTTAGAACTGAAATAAATAACAGACATTGTCTAGACACATTGCCAGGGGCCAAACAGTTGTGTGTAAGACTGTCAATGGAAGAGGTTTATCCTCAAGTTCAAATTGAAAGATAAGAACATATTTGTGTTTTTTTCCTTACTCTGATTTCATCATTTGGAAGTCTCTTAAAAGACTTCATTGCAACTTTTGTTTACAACATAGACCAAATTCCAGGTACTGTGAAAAGGCTGCAATACTTGTCTATGTTTGAGTAATTAACTATAGTAGAGAACAAACAAAAATGTAATATGCAGGGTCAAATGAGATTTTTTTTCCAGGCCAGTTTCTTTACTGCTGTGCTTTAGCAGTTTGATTTATTTGACAGCATTTAAGGTTTGTGCTAAACTGCTGCAAATACCAAAACACAAATACACTTGTATAAAAAGTTCTACTGCTGTTTAAAAAACCTGAGCTAAATATTCTGAAAAAGAATAATATTTTCTTTTGGTCTTGAACTTCATTGATTTTGTTTGTAGCTGACTTAACTAAAACCTGATGTGTAGTGTGTTGAGGTCACAAAGTCAGTGGCAAGAACGATGTGGAGTTCAGATATGACTTGATCTTTTTGCACTAGACTCTTTTAGTCTATGCCAGGCAGCTGCCTCTCAAAGGAGCGTAGGATGTTATGCAGTATATACTAGTTGACTACCTTCCAAAACATATTTGTGTTGTATTGGATAGAATGATGGACCTGCATGCCATATAAAGCTTGTCAGGTCTGTGGTGTCTGGTGTTGTTTTACTCTTTTACCAATAGCAAAACTGGAAGTTTATGAGACTGATAGATAATCCTGAAATAATATGTAGTTCTCATGATTCACAGTACTCTGACCATGCTTTACATAGAGATCTTTTAGGCTAATTTGGATTGCTGTTAATATTATACTACTTAAGACTTTGTGACAAAGGCACAAAGTTAACTTCCTGAATTGCATTCCGTAATGAATTCCTTATTTTGAGCAAGCATTTGGAGCAAATAGTTTAAATTTTTAGAGTAGATGACAGTACAATATTCACTAGATTGATTACCATACCAGCATTAACTTACTTAAACAGAGTATTGGATCATCAAAGATTGTCTGGGGTTCTTCTGTTAATAAGGGCAAACTTTATAACACATAATTAAAATGGGCCATTGAGATTTTAGATTAGAAGTGGGTCTGTGCAAGTTAGTACTGGCAGTATTTGAAACAGCAGAGTTTGTAGCAGCTGAAGACAGTAAATTGCATGATCTAGAGGCTGGGAAAATAAATATAAGCTGTTTGCAGAAGACATTTTTCAGTAATAGATGTCATTGATGCTTGTCTCTTAGAATCTTTCATTTTAGCCAGTGCCCAGTAATCTGCAGTTTATTTTTGCTGTCCATGTTTTTCATTGAAAATATTAACAAAGTACCAATGAGGAAGTGCTCCTTTACCTCAATATGTTGGCCATTGTCAGAGTAGCAGCCGAGTGCCAGAAGCAGGCAAAACTCCAAGCAGTGGACCTTACATATTGTCTGAGGCCAAAAATAAAATGAGGAGGGAAAAAAAATGTCTTCATGTCATGAAATGTTTCTGGTAGTTTAAAAAGTTGTGGAATCAGAAAACTAGACTTTTTCGGTGCTGAAATATTTTAAGTGTCTAGGTTTTCATTATAGCTTAAAAACACAAGATCTGTCAGCTGTAAAGGTTTGGGGGTTTTGTTTTGGCTTTTTATGTTGCAAGATATTTCACTTGTCACGATAGGCAAAAGTGTAGAAGATCTTTCATATTCCACTGTATTGTGCTTCTTGGCTGGTCTTACCGTTGTAGTTGTATTATTGACCTCACAGTTTTTCAGAATAGGTGAGCTCTTGTTTTGTCACAGAATCTGCTGATTCTGGTATTGGAGAGTTAAGAGTAAAGTGATAACTGCTGTAGTTCAGTGAAGCTGCAGAAGTACTTACAGACACTATGATTTAATTAGTCATCCTTTCATGATTTTGTTCTTAATATCTTCTGCTCACAAACCAAGGGAAGCAAAGCTCTCTAAAAGTGTACTTTATGATCAAAATGTGTTACATTTGAATTCTGGAAAAAAGAAACCTCCCTTCATTCTCACTAAATTTATTAGTACAACTTTTCCAGAACAAGCTGACTTGTTTGTGGCATCTAGTCACTAAAACCACATAAAACATGTTAGTGTTAGGAGCACCTTAAGCTCCATATGCTGAAAGCCAAAAGCAATTTTTTTAAATGAGCTTTTTCTGTAATTTATTGGAAGATTTTGTTAATAAGATATGTCAACTGCAACAGCTCATTCTGCACAGCTGATGATTTTTATAGGTTATGATCTTAATATGACTCATAATCTCCAATCAACTGTATTTCTGATGACAGTTCTTTTATTTTTAAGCATTTTATTTTTATAATGCTATAGTAAAGGACCACCACATCTACTGATAAATCTTAAAACATTCATCTCAATTTCTGTGAATTCTCCTCAAATTTGGTAGAACTATTAATTTGCTATTCAGCTATGACTAGAGATGGGGGGGGGGTTCATTAATTTTCTTTAAAAAAATTAAGAAAAATAAGTTAAAAAGAGCAGCTTTTGAAAGCCTTTTTTGCATCTGGTGGGAAAGTTTATAGACACGTTATGTTGCGTGACTTGGTTCAGATTTACTGCCTTGTTAGGGCTTGTAATTTGTACTATTGCTTTACATTTGCATTTTATGTATTGCATAGGAAGAATGGAATTCAATAGCCATAAAGATAATTGCAGGTTATTACATAATGATGGTGCTTGTTTTATCTGTCGTGGTCCACCCATAGTATGTAGAACAAGCAATGTACAGTGGTCTTAAACTGGGAAGTGGATCTTGGAAATGTATGTTTTTAAAACTCTTGCATTCATTCTCCACTGCTGTTCTTCTTGAAGGAAAAAATATTTGAGAAGTTGTTGAGCATAGAATTTGAAGGTAGCAAATAATCTGTAAAACTCATGAACCAGCAAATCTGTATTTGCAGATACAGAAGTGCATAAAGCACGATGGTAGGATTTTATGAGGGATGTTTCCATGCTAAGCCTACAGCCATGAGCCATACTCATTCAAATATTGGGGTTCTTCCTAAGGCTTCAGATCAGGGCTTAAATCCTACAGCAGCTCATATGTTGAGGTTTTAAAGTAAACTTTGTTTACAAAAGTGCCAGTTGCTGTTACAAGGACTAGGTTGGTTTAATGTTCTGGGGTTCTTTTGTTCTGGCTTTCAGCTTACTAGACTATGTCTTCATAAGAAAGAATAGTACTAACATGAATGTATGTCTGTGTGGTGATTTCATATGATTCTTACTCATGCTTGGTTTGAATTCTGTGATTTGCATTGGTAGCTTTTTTTTTTGTTAAGTATACAAAATTCTTTGATGGCTGTCTGTCTTGAAATGAGGTTTTGTTTCAGGTTTTTTTAAATATATGTCAGTAAAATAACCATGTAGTGGAGTGTGTAACACTACGCATGTTTACTTGGTCTCATAGCTAAAAATAAAAATAAAAAAATTAAAGCTTTAATGTTGAATAAGTTACCCTCAGTAGTAAACATTCTGAGGTTGACTGGTTCATCACTTTTATTTTTGTCTAATTGATACTGGCAATGTCATTAATCATAATACCATAAAACATAAAGTAAAAATACAAAAAAATCTAGAATGTTCTGCTCTTTTTCTTCCGTGTTACCAAAAGAATGCACAGCATTTTGTTCACCAATTGCTAGCTAATAATGTGCCATGTTCCTATCAAGCTTTTAATTTCTATAGTAACTTCTGTTTAGAAAGGTAGTTGCTTGTACAGAAGGTGTATGTAGGTAGTTTCTATTTTAGAAGGAGACTTTAGATGGAGAAGGCTGAAGGCAAGTCTGCCTTGTCCAGCAGCATCTCAGTGAAAGAACAACAAATAAAACTTAGACCTCTTGACTCTCTATTTCTGTTTTAACAGTTTAGGTGTTCATGCTAGAACTTGTACGTCTTTCATGTGCTGGGACCTGTAATCATTGCAAACAGCACGTCCATGGGAGGGAAGGGGCAGTGGGGAGGAGCATTAGTTTGGCTTCACTGGGTGCAATAAGGTGCACTCCTTAGGCCTTAACAGGTTACCAGTGCATCAAAATTTGGGCAAAAAGATGTCCGTGAATGAAATGTTGATTTTGAGTTGCGAAATGAACTGTCTGGAGTGCACATATAATACTTAAGTATACCCATAACAGTACCAATAGGAAGTCCTTCTGGTGAAGGAAAATAGTGAACTAGAGTTAAATTGATAATGCTGTTCCATCTCTTGCCATATTTTGTCATTTTAATTATTTGCTTTTGTAGTTATCTTAAGTAATAAACTACCGAAATATATGTGCTTTTAATATATTTGAATGTGTTTATATATTCAGAGATATCAGATGTTCTGTGTTTTACTGCAACGTCTTTTCTGGTGTAGAAGAATGTTAGACAAATATGACTGATGTCTTGACTAAAACTGATGACTGACTGATGGTATGTAAATAATCAGTGATTCATTTGCAAAACCCTGAGGACAATGTGTTGGTTAACAAAGAATAAACACGCTCATTCCAAATTATTATTCTCATTGTTTAGCATTTATAATGTGTGTCCTAGATAAAATCATTAATTCTATCTCATTTCACCTAGATTCATTATTTTTTTTAAGTAATAAATCTTATTTAATTTTCGTTTTACTATTGTTAAGTGATTAGATAAGCTCTTGAAATGTAGGTCAAATTACATCCAGGTTACCATTTTCACATACATGTAGGTATTGTCACTTTTTCTCCCTACATAGGTTAGATGAAAATAGTAACTGATCATCTCACGAGTTCTAATTTAATATATTGTTCACAGGAGTTGTGACATATGATAAAAAACCCTCTATTTTTCAGCCAGCACTTGAAACACAAGCTAGGTATATGCAAATTCAGAGTGGAGTCCTGAGCCGTGAGTAGAGAGCTTGTCCAAGGATTTAACCAGAGCAGTGTTCTTCCTCTACCTTCTCTTTCTCTAACCTATACAATTCATCACGGTTACCATTAGCAGTTGTTTAAGTCCAGTTCATTTTGACACACTTTTCTTGAAGGAAAAACAAGCCATGCCTGTCAGCAGGAAGAGTTGTATGACTTCAGAGTTGCTGGAGATTTTTCTCCTAGGCCATTTTTCCACTATTATGGATTCTTACTGTTGTGCTGCTGTAACATTCTTTACTCTTCTTGAGTACAAATAAAGACACTTCTTCACCTTTGGACAATAACTGTATCTCTGAAGATACTTAGAACTTCAATTATATCTTCTTTTTAAAGTTCACAGAATCGAGCTGTGTTCTGCATGAAAGAAAAGCACTGTAACTGTTCCACTTACTAAAAAAAAAATTAGAAAAGCAAATAAATGGCAGAGCAGAGAGCAGAATACATGCAATCTGACTTGCAGTCAGTGTGAGAAATACTTAAACTAAAGTACAATTTTAATTTTATATTCTTAAGGCTGTGTTCATCTTTGTTTACAAATGGAACACCTACCTTTTTAGGTAGAATGTAGTCCTTTGTGTATCCATTTCATTTTATGCATATCATTTATTTTGACAATGTCAATAAAAGGCTGTTAAAATGGCAGTAATTTCTGGGCTTTGTTCTGTGTAATTAACCTTGACTGCACTAGGGCTACTGAACAGAAGAGCCATTTGTCTTGTATTAATATTCATCTTCACATGGCAATTCAAACTGCCTTTTCAAGTTTTATTTTTTTTTTAATATAAAATCAGAAATTGTTGAAACTTTTTTTTGAGATGTGGAAATTATAGGTGGATATTACTTGTTTGGTAGAAATGAAAGACTGAGGCGTTAATAATACAATGCTTTAGGACTGAGTGCTTTATGAGCTCTCCTAAAACAAAAGAAATGTTGGAATGAAATTACCAGAGATTCTCTTGATGCAATAGCAAATGTTTCATAAGAAGCTGTGAAACTGAATTTGTAATAAACAAGACTGGCATTTTACGATTGTGTTCTTGCAGCATTAGTTTTACTGTATGGCAGCAACTTAATAGCTAAAATATTCTCTTTGTTTCTTTTTTCTTTTTTTTTTTTTTTTTTTTTTTTTTTTTTGTTGTTTACCACATGTTGCCAGTTCCTTCTTGAAAAGATGTGTGATCAAGCTGCAGGCCCGTTTACAGGCCTTCAGGCAATGATAGTATCACATTTAGGAGACTATACCTATTAAAGCAACTTGGAGGCATATATTATTTCTCTGACTCATGTGAGGCGGCATTGCAGTATGCAGAATTACTTTTCCCTTGGTTTCTTTATGAATTTTGTGAATATAGCTGGATAAACTTATCCCTCCTGGAAAAATGGTATAGAAAGTTATATGCCACTGATACAAAAATGTTATCACTGTTACAAGAAGGTGAGTAACTGTGTATCAATAAGCATTGTATTAATATAGTGCTTCAATATTAAATATAAAATAAAGTATAGCACGAAGAGATAATTTAATAGAAAATAACTGAGAGTCATTCGAAGCCTGTTAAGAAGCAAAGATCCATGTAAGATTGAAAAAATTGCAGTCTCTTAGGTTTGGAAGGATGCATTCCCAGGAAACTTGGAAAATTGTAATAGTGATCTGTATAGATGGGATTTGAAAAAAAAATTTAATTAATTTTGCCATGCTCTTGATCAACACAGAAAGTGTGTGTGTGCTTATCAGGACTCCTTCTAGAGGAGTTTTCTGGTGCACACAGATGTAGGTTTTAAGTAAAATGACCAGATTTGTGAGCAGTAGAAATAGTGAAGCTTCATTTCGTACAGGTTTAATCTCTCATCTTCTTGAATCTCTATGCTATGCTGTTACTGTTCTCCCATGTGTCCTGTGTAGCAATTTGTCCAGTGAGAAGATGGGAAGTGTTTTCAGTATTTTACTCCTCAATTGCTGCCAGTAATAGCAAATTGAATTTACCTGTTGCAGTATTTGGTGGAATAACCAGCTGTGTCTCTCCTCTACCTGACTGCTGATCTTCATAGAGCTTCTGTGAACTTATTTATCTTTTCAGACTAAAAACAGGTCAGGGAAAGGAGGGAAGAGAGTGGGGAGGCATCTGAAAAGAGTGCTTGCATATGCACTGAATCTGAAATGAAATTAAATGGGAGAAAAATTATTACAGTATGTCTATACTAGAATGAAAAACTTGCTGACATTCAAAACTTTTTCATCATCCAGAAAGTTTTAGAACAACTTGGCTCAAGTGGTATGAATGCCCAAGTAGAATATTTACACTTGCTTAGCACCAAGGCATTTGGTTGAATTTGTTTGTGAACTCCTTCCTGCTGCTTAATCTTCTATCAGTGTTGTTTAAATCAATTTGGGAATGCCCATTGAAGGGATTATACAGTTTAAAAATAAATCTTCAGTCAGGTGGTCAGTTTTGGAACATTTGTGGTAGCTCATGGTGCAGCTGATTTTCTTCTTCCTCCACTGAGTTGGTCATCACTGTTACTGTGAAGGAAATCTCTCCTTTAATGTAAGCTAAGAGAATCAATAGTAAGTTTTCACTCTGAAGACTCTTCACTGCTCATTTAATATGCAGAAGCTATTTTGGGGTTGGACAGAACAAACAAGAGTCTGAATTTGTAGAGAAAGATGAATAATCTCTGCATTACCATATTAAGGCAATTTGGGAATGTACTTTCAATTAAGATATTTACAGCTATACAAAACATTAGAGTTTTTTGAATCACAGAGTAAGACTGGAAACAAGTCTTATCTCTTCATCTTTGTGTTCTAATTTTGTATTCTTTGAAAAATACAATGAAAAAGATTCTTCTTGAGATTAATATTTTGGAAGCTTACTACATGTAAACTTTTGAAATCACTAGTTTGAAACGTTGATGGTGTTGTTTCCAGATATTTATTTGTTTCTCCTGTGCGTGAGGGTGTACAGATCTTTGCAAAACTATTACATGGAAAACAAAATATTTGTATATGCTCAATTTATCACTTTAAATAAATTATTAGTTCAGGACTGTTCACTTTTTTTTTTTTTTTAATTGCAATCCAGCTTCTAACATGCTGAAAGCTGGACAAATATGGAACCAAGCATTTATTAATGCTGACTGAAAAGGGAATATTCAGCAATTGACAAAAATACCTTGACAGTGTCTCGTTAAGTAACCATCTACAAATATATTAATTCCATTCTTTTAATGGACTCCTTTCTTGATTAATCAATGACCTTATTCTCTTAAGCATGTCTGTCAGCACATGTCTTCCTAACAAATCTGTTCAGCCTGGAGCATGGAAAGCATCATCCTCATCTTCAAACTGTATTAAGTCAAGAAAATGTTGTGGTAATGTGGGCATTCCTAGTCCAAGAACATAAAGAACCTTGGTCAGGATCTTTTTAACCATAAAAGGATGTCTGTTATGCTTTCTTGTTTGGTGTAAGTTGGAAGGGAGTGAAAAAAAATACAGAAGGAATTTTTATTGCAGAGAAGTATTTCCTTCCAAATAGCACATGAAGGAATACCGTGTCTGAAAAAAAGGTTTTGTTGGCAGGGGAAGAAGTAGTCTGATAAATAGTGCTGATAAATGTTCTAGCTTTAAATGAATATTGGATTTAAAATTCAAATTTTTCTGCCATCAGAAACATAAAATGGTAATTTTTAGGCACCTACTTACTTTTTATCTATTTGTGTAAATCCTTTTCTGGATACTAGGCCTGATTTATTTTATTATCTTTTTTCCCACCATACTTAGAGACTGTTATCAATTGCATTTGTTTAGAAGCTTGCCTGTAAAATTAAGAAAAAGCAAATGAACTTGATTTTGTGTGTGTTCCAGGAATTTGCATATGAAGATAAGAGTTTTTCATAGCAGTTCTATCCTGGTGGTCTACAAACATAATTGTTAGCAAAATGTTTATTTATTGTTTTTCAATATGTCTTGTATTTCTTTTGAGAATGATGACAAATTACTGGGCATTGGTATCTATGGTGGGAAAATGATACATTTTATTTTAAGATTGTGAAATCATGAAGTAAGTTCAAAAGTGAATAGCCACTCTTTTTCAATTTGCATTCTATTTTTAACAGGGTATTTCCTTTTCAAGTTTAGCAGTAATACCAGAATTCTCAAACTCACCTTTGAGTGACCAAAACTCTTGAGCACAAAAAGAGGA
Organism: Coloeus monedula; assembly: GCF_965178545.1. Taxonomy (NCBI): domain Eukaryota; kingdom Metazoa; phylum Chordata; class Aves; order Passeriformes; family Corvidae; genus Coloeus; species Coloeus monedula. The sequence goes on along the minus strand of NC_138782.1, from coordinate 31,197,383 downwards.
CAGTATGTGCCCTTTGCATCCCTGTGTGTCCATGGGTGGTGCACAGATTGGTATATTACAAATATGTATTTGGTGCATTACCAAATATCTCTAAAGCCTCAAAGTGAGCATCAGTGTCTTCTCTTTCCTTATGTCATTATGAGATTATCAGCATGAAGGATCAGGAAGAGCAATGTTTATATTTTTTGTTTCCTGAGGTTCTTAAAGAGATTCCTTTAGAAGCTGAGAGGGCAAGTCACATAATTTCTTGGGTTTTCATATATAAAATGAGGGGGAAGTATTTAAAATCTGTTAGTGACATACAATTCCAGATTGATACAATTTTGGTTCTTATTGCAGTCTTAAATTTCTTTCTACAACAAATTATTGGTTGCACAGCTCTTCAGTGCTTTGGAAGCATTTACATGCTGAAAAGCAGGTAGGCTGCTTTTCAATAAATGAACTGATGCTTAATGTGTACTTGTAATTTCAGAGCAGCAAAATGATTCATTCTTTTCTTTTTTTTTTTTATTATTATTTTCTGTAAAGGACTAGAGCAATGAGAGTAAATTTTACTCCTTTCTGTTGTATTCTTCCTACAGTGTGTTTTGTAGAAAGCTAGATATGATGCAAACACAAGATGTAAAACATAGATTTCGATCAATAATGCCTACAAAGCAATATATTTATAGTTAATTACACTGTATGGAATGCAAATTGCCATATAACTTTTTGGAATGATGATGTGGCTTCACTAAATCTAGATTCTCAGTTTTTCTTACACAAATACTGACAATAATAGTACAGTTACACAGAGTAACTGATTATTCAGTAATGAGAATGAAGTCACTTGCATTTGGAAACAAGGAGTTACTGATATACTGAAATTGCCATTAAAAAAGAGTTGATTTCTAGCTTTAAACCAGAGTTTTGGCTATAGTGAAGAGCAGGTGTGTACCTCATGGTTGGTGGGTTTTTTTCCCAGTTTTTCAAAGAAATTTGCATTATATTTCATGTTGTGGGAAAGGAATAGCTGGTAGTTTCACTTCCCTGTGTTTGTGTTAGAAAAAAAAGAAGAGGTTTATGATTCTGGAAAGTGATCAAGGCAAGAAGTGTTATGTCTCCTGTTATGAAACTAGTTGTGTGCAGTTTTTTAAAAACAAATATTTCGGATAGCTTTATAGAAAGGCTGGTCTAATTGGCCCAATTGGTGCAGTTCAGGCCAGTCACGAGATGACTGTGTTTCTTATTCCTTGAGGTGGACTCTGCCCTCATTGAAGTCAACAGGATCACGATCACAGAATTATATTCATAAACACAGATTTTCAAACCATCTGAAATGTGAAGGGTAATTATATGGCATTATATATAAAGGCCTCTTTGTGTTATGTGCTTGTTCTGTGTTTCAGAGGGATAAATATATACAAGAATTGTAGGTGTGTCAAAGCAGCAAAACTGGTTCAGACAGGTAAAAGCATTTGAAGTGGTGTCTTTTGCAGCATTAATAGTTTTGAGTTTGTCTTGGTATTTCTGCATCAATATTATGAATCCTGCTTTTAGAGATTTATTATTCCTATAAAAGCATCAGGCTGAAATTCGGCTCATCAGGCCAATTACTCTTTCATTCTTTTTCTATTAAAAGAATTTTATATTGCCAATGATAGTTGTCTGATACTGGAAATGCTTCTGCAACTTGAAATCTTTTCTTGTTCACAAAGCAGTTGGTGGTAGTTAAAGGAATTGAGATTAATATGTTTCTTTTCTGTGGCATTGATGGAGAACTTTGCAGTCAGAATCTAAAGGTTTAGAAATACTCACTTAAGCCCTGTAACATGACTGATAAGATGTATTGATCTCCACATTTTAAGATCAGGAAACTGGTATATGAAGTTTTGCTATAGTACTGTAGTGACAGACCAGAAGTAGATTCTGGTAGTTGTGATTTTTAAGCCACAGAGTATCAAATACAATAATTACTTCATATGCTAATTTAGTTGTGGCTGTCAACCTAAATTTAGTATGATATTTATTAATAGGTGAGTACAAGCTATTCTGTGTACTAACCTTTGTCCATTTGAGTATTTGTTTATCATGGTTGAACTTTATGCAATTTAAGGAGCTGTCATTCAGTAGTTGTTTTTAAGTCTTCAAGTAATATTGGTACAGCAGTGTTGGAGGTAGAGAGGAAATGAGCAATTTTTAAAATTTCAAACAAACTGAAAAGGTTTCTAATTACTGTTTTAATCATTTTTTGCTTTAATCATAGGCTATCTTTTAAATACTGTTTTAGTCTTTTTTAAGTAATAGTTTCAATTGCTACTAGTAGCCCAAAGTGCATGTATGTATGAATTAAAGACTACAGACATTTTGAATAATAGTACCTTCCAAATGCTTTTGTGCTCTTTATTTAAATTATTTAATGTCAGTTCAATATGTCAAAATGAGATAGAAGACAGTGGATATTATATTCTAGTCTATCCACGTGCGCAATGACATGCATCAAATTCATTTAGCATGAAGTAAGCTTTCAGTGGTGAGACTTAGGTGTCATTCTCTTCCTGCTGACATTGACAAGTGAGCATTCAGGTCTTTGGATGTAAATGGCAGTTCAAGCTGTTGTGATGTGAGGTTGATCATACCAAAACTGAGTTCAGGAATGGCCTCATAGCTCCTCTGGCTACCCTATGAAACATCCAGCACTTTATGAAAGAAACTCATTTCTGAAATTTTATTATGATACCAACTATTCACTACACAAGAATTGCTATTCCCAATGCTGAGGTGGCTGTTACCAGTGTCAGTATTGCTGATGGCTTCAGCATCAATTCAGACAAGAATGCAAAACCTGTCGTTATCATTTCTGTATTAGCCCAGTTTTCTCAACACAGAGGTCAAACCAGAAGTCTGATTGATCAGTACCACAGTAAGCTAAGAGAATCTCTTCTGAAGACAGTGGCTTTCATCTTTCTTACCTGCTCTGAACTGTGCTGGAACCTGCTAGGCCCCCAGTATGTCAATGGGAACAAAACCTTTCTTATATGGAATTTATTTAATTAATAAAGTTTGTTTATTTAATCAAGTGAAAAGCATAGTAAAACATCTTGACTTCGAGAAGCAGTATTGGAAGGTGTATTAATCGTACCTAGAGTATTCTTTGCAAAGTCCTTGGAATTTCTATATGCTTGGAGAAGTTGTATGTTGTCTAAGACCTGTTTCTTTTCAGTTTATAGACTCAGTGCTGTCTTTCAGACAGAGCAACACTGTAGGTCCCAAAGCAGATCAGTCCTACTCATGCCCAGCTTACTGTTGGTAGTAGTGTCAGAAGTTTGTTACCTTTCTTTTTGAGTTTTGTTTTCTTTAATAATTAATGGAGGTAACTCAATATGAGAGCTGGGTACTCTCAGACCACATTTCATTACTTTTTCAGGTGCTGAAACGTGGAAGATACTTAACTTCCCTTGTATTAAAAAAAAAAGAAGAAAACTAGGACTTGATAAAATATGAAGGCAACCAGAAGTTTTTCACCAATTCAAAATATGTGAGGTGACATAATTTTATAATACAAGTGAAATTAAAGATCAGTGTTTATATGCAATATCCACTAACAAGGATTTTCTCAAAGTTGGCAGATATCTACTAAACTCCTTTGTTAGAATAATACTGCACATCATTTGTGGTGAGGACGAGAACATCCTAAGTTTATTTAATTAAATTTAACTTTAAGTGGGAATTAATGCAAAGATATATATTCACCAACTGCCTGAGGCTCATAAAAAGATAGTCTAGTAAGCAGACACCAGGTAACTACAACATTGCTTAGGGTTGCTCTGGTTACTGCAGCTAGGTTTGTGCCAGCACTTGTTTAAAGCTCAAGATTTTGATTCCATTACCTAAGGTCCCTGCAGAATTACAGCCAAGAAAAAGGATCTCCTATTGGACTTGGCATTAACAATAATTTCACTATGTTAGATTAAAGAGCAGTGTTTAAGTCACTGGGAATGTATGTATTCTGCTAAGAATAAATCTTTTTTTAGCTGAAGTAGTTGAACATGAACATCAAAGAATATATGAGAAATAGTTCATATATTGAAATGTTAAAAAATTTTTGAAGAGTCAGTGCAGACTTATCTATGATGTCATGACAGTTAAGTTGTGATTATATTCATTGTTCTGGATAATGCATTTTGCCTTTGAAAATATGATAGCAGAAGAGTGGCATCACTTCATATTTCATATGAAATTGGTGGAAAAACCATGGACTATAACTAGAAATGAACTTCTGTACCATGAAGACTCAGCAGAATATTTCCTCTATTTTGCCTATTTCAAAATCTAATCTGATACAGTGTCTCTCATCTTCAAAGGAAACAGATGTTTCTATGTTCCTGTCAATTAGTTCACTAGCAATTTGTGTATAATCAAGTTACTAGGTCACAAAGTATGGGGCTGTAGAGAAAGGTCCCTTCATGTAAGCATAGTGAAACAAAGTGTTTCTCAGGCTAGAAACATTTTGAATTGTATTAATCACGTTAGTGAACAGTGCACCAAAGCATTTTATTTGAACTGAAACAAGGGGACAGTTGTTGACACTATGAGATACTATATAAGGTGTAGCACCTTTGCTACAGTCTGGTGGTGAGTGGTTCTTCACCAATGTAAGTAGGTAGGAAATAAAGTTTTCAATAGTGTCATCTCACTTTTCTTCAACAAGCAGTAAGATAAGACCTCACCTGCTTTGTTCAAGCAGTACATTATAGACTGATGAGTACTAGATGTGTCTATGCCCACTCTGCATTTCTCCTTCACCTGATAGGCATCCAGTTTTTCTGTTTCCAAAGGTAATTTCAATCAAGAGTAATCTGAATGATTATATTCCTCACATGAAGAGTTTTTATAGACTGAACTTTTATAGCTCATACTTACCCCTGTTCTGTTTTTCACTTCCCTATTAATCAAGGCAACATTTTGAATTAAACTGTTGTCTCAGAAAATGAATGGATGACTTTTTCTGAGGAGCTATACAAACAGTGATCATTTCACCATCAATCTTGAGCCTCCACTTTCCAGGTTTTTTGAAACTTAAGTACAGCATATAATGGACTGGCTGCAAATACCCATTGTACTCGTCTCGGACATCTATCTACCTATACAACAACAGAGGTTTCCATTTTTCCTTCTCAAGAATGGCTTTTCAGTTGGAAATTACAACCTCTAGAGGGAATGAAGTACTGCTGATATCCTCTGAACACATTTCCATGAAGGAATTCTTTATACATTTTTATGTCAAGGGTTTCCCTACCATATATCAGATAAACCAAGGTGTTCATTTAGCTGTAGTTTTAGCTCAGTTTCCTAAGGAAATATGGCATCTGTGTCAAGAGTGTGTCTGTTCTCTTCTCCCTGGTTTTTAAGTAACTGTACCTCACGTATCAGTGTGTTCTACAGTGAAACTGGCTACAGCAAAGAATGCACTTCAGTTAGTTCCTTTTCTTGTTTTAAGATAATTTGTTGTGAGCTATAAAAAATGAGTCAATTACAATACAAAGCAAACAAACACTAGGAGAAAAACTGGGATGTTTAATTTTGTCTCTGGACTTTCCTGGTATCTTTATACATCTGCCTTCCAGATAGTAAAGGCTTATGAAAGGGACTGCTCTTCTTTTAACAATAGAGCATCAAACATGTGGTTGCCACAAAACCAGTTATTATAGTGCAACTAATAATTATAGTAATCTTGTGAAGATTAAAGTTTTAATGTAAAGCATCTTCAATTTCATAGATACAAAAATACCTGCAGAGAGTATTTCTTAATGTGGGAACACTCTATCCTTGATTAATGCAGTGGGGTTTAAGCTTCTCTCAGAATGAAGAAAATAAAAAGTTTTGGGGGAAGAAAAGAGATACGAATCTGTAGGTGTTGAGTAATCCTAGTGGAAAAGGATATCTTTTCTATGTTTATTAAAAGCAAACAAATAACCACTCATCATAAGCACATCTGTTTGGACACAGAGAGCCTTAAGACAAACTAGTGTCAAGTAAGTGCAGTTGTTCTGAGTGAAAACCAAGACGGATGTGTTTAAGTAGCCAGTTTGTATTTCAGGCTGAAGGAGCTCAAGCAATTGAAGCATCTGTTTCCAGAAAGATTGCATATGCCATGGAAATAAAATTTTAAAATGTATTTTAAAAAGCAACACCCAAATCAAACAAAAACTCTTAGGAAGCCTTTCATTTAGTTTAGGATATCAAGGAATTGAATGTAGAGGAAGACAAAAGGAAATGGCATGATTTTTTTAAGGAGAAGAAGGAAAATATTGAAAGTTTCTTTTAATGTTTGTGTAAATATTGCCATTGATAACATTGGGAGAGTGTTAAAGCCCAGATGCAAAGCACATCGTTTGCTGGCAAACTATGAAGGCTCTAAAAGTTTTCATATTGATTGACATAGACTGCGGGGCTAAAAAGCATGTGTTTGCAGGGAGCCAGGGCAATGGTCATTTGCAAAGAATATTAACAATTTCTATTTAATACTATTTAAAGAGATTGGGGACCAATCAAAAGAAATGAAGGCTTGGTCTAGACAGAGCTTTCTGGAGATTGCTGTGGTGCCAAGTATAAATCAAAGGTGTAGGTTCTGTTGCAGACCAAACAGTTAACAATGCTGCATGGAGAGGGAGAAGTCTTGAGCTTCACAGTTAAGGGGAAGTTTGTGTTCATGACGTGAGTAACTGTCTGGGCTGAAAGGTCAGAACTTGGCAAGACTGTAGTGTGAATCCCAAATGAAGCAGCAAAAAAGTGAGAGAATGGAAGGATCTTCACTTCTGTTTCATTTGAGCTAATTACTGCAGTGCCCATCTGGTAACTAGAGCGTAACTTCTTTGAAAAGAGCCCATATACGTACATATGGGTAGGCACGCCTGTATATGCCACAGCTATGTCTAAAGAGTTTTATCATTGCAATGATAGTACTGTGCAAAGGAGGGTGAAAATAAAGAAATGGTTCTCTCTTCTCTCACAATGCTGGTTTTGAACATACTCAGCTGTAGGACACTTTACCATGGATTGCAGTCAATGTTATTTGTTGAACTGTTTGAAACCAATATAAATAAAATACTATGCATTTTATTGTAGCAAACAGATACACTTTTGAAAGAAGTACCCAGCAGAACTAAAAATTAGGGTCTATTCCCAATATATGTAACTCGGTGAAGCTGTATTTAGTTTGTAGAATAAAACTGGTGTGAATTGAGGTTGCATTTCTAGGTAGGCTCATTTGTTTTCCAGGATTTACTGCTTTCAGTGATGCTAAGATTACAGTGACATTTTCTGGATTTAAAGCGTAGGTAAGTATTGAATGTAACCATATGTTTAGAACAGTTTTTGAAGTAAATCATTGAATTATTTTCCTTGCTTTTACAACTATAAATGAAAATGCAGATAGATTTATTGAAGAAGTCAAGTCTATTATATTTTTCACTTCAACATGAGTTGTTATATTGCTAATTAACTGCACATAACAGAAACGTATGGCTATCGCTTTGCTAGCAGAATTTTTGGATTAATCCCATGGCTATATAGGCTGCAGAAGTGGGAAGTTAATGTAAAGGAAGGTCCATTCTTTGCATAGCTATGAAATAAAACTAAGGTGGTGTTGAATTTCAGTATTGATGACTAGCAGTTCTTTATATTGTAAGGACAAAATATATTTACATGCTCCATGGATAGCTCATAATTATTTTTGTTTGTTGAAATGCACAGTGTATTTCTGTTATTGCCCTCACAGTTCTAAGTTTTTATGTTCCCTTAATTGACAAGGTCTTACATTTGAACTGGTTCTGTGTGATATTGAACTGATTTTATGTAGATGCCTTTATCTAGAACTGGATTCCCTATGTGATGTTGTTTGCTTGTATGATATTTCAGTTGTGACTCTTAACAGGAGACTCTGACTTGTAGATGTTAAAAGGAACATACTGCAACCAGTTACTGGTTTTGTTTAATGTATTCAGTCTTAATTAGAGTGGACTATTAGACTTTTCTCTGATGGCTAAAACTTGAACTATATTTATAGTTAAAGCAGTGTTTCTCAACCTGTTTAATTGAAGCTAGAGGTGATATCTAGCTTCAAGTAGTTTCCTATATCCCATAGTATATTTTCCAAAGATGTGAAAATGGATGTATTGGGTAGTTGTGAGGGTTGGGGCAGAATGTGCATGTAGAGGGTTGTCTTTTGTGACCACTGTGAAGGTGCTGCGTAAAAAGTGAAAACAGTGGGCCGAAATCTCATCTAGTCTTAATATTCAGAAAGTAACAAGAGAGGATAAGCTTCTTGCATTGCATTTGAACCCTAGAAATAAAAGATGAGACCACTTCATTTCCAGATAAATGCCATAATGTAAAAAACGAGGAATCTTGTACATGAGATATCAAGATGGTTGAATTTTACACACACTTGCAAAAATCAAGTTGCTGAGAGTGGAAAGATTAATTAGAAAAATTGAGCTGAATTTGGCAATTTCAGAGAGTTCCTGGAATGCATGTGACTTGAATCTTCCTTCTCCCTTGATCCTTAAAATGCTGTTGACTGCAGTTTTGTCACTGATAAAACACAACTGCTTTCTAAGTGGCTTCTTAGCAGAAAAGGCTCGATGGTTTCAGACTTACAGTTTATTAATATACATAGGAATTTAAATACTACTATTTACATCATATGTAAATGTGACATCCTAAGTATTGGCTTCTCTGGTTTTTAGCTGGCACTTACTTTGATTTTCACATGCTATTATGAAAGAACTTCCAATTCTGCACTTTTCTTCAGCTTTTTAAAAAATTCTTAGTATTGTCCCCAAAGGGGTATCGTAGTGAGCCCCAGTATAGGCGTACATGCAAGACAACTGAAGGACTATATTATTTTGAAACTGTTGCCTGTAGGGGAGCCGAGGTTCATGAAGAAGTGAGAAGTAGAAGAGTTACCATTGTCTCTGTGTCCCTATGAACTCTTAACTGTAGGGTGGAACCAAATGGATAACCATCAGGAAAATCCCATCAGTTGTGAAGTTTGAACATCAAAATTGCATTAGTTCAGAAAACTTCTGTAAATAATGTACTCTTTAATATATTGTTTCAAACACAAAACAAATTAAACAGTAAAACAATCCAGTGCTACAGGACAGGGTAAGAAGCTTCCAGTTCAAACTTTCTTGTTGTGATCCAAGTTTCACTTGTATGTAATCAGATCTTCCTCTGTGACAAAAAACATACTACTCAATTTTATGGCCAGAAAGATGAATATCAGACCTAGAACAGACAATATTTTTCTCTGTTGATTTGTGCATGCTGGGATGCTGTGCTGAAACTGTTGAGCTTATGCAGGCAACTTCGGGCCTTGTGACAGCATTAAAAGTTGCACTTACAGAAAACTATCCCCTGAACTTTATAACAGGTGAGAGAGAAAAAGTGTCAGGAAAGACTTCAAAAATTCAAGGCTGGTATCAATATTAGTAGCCTTTGAACCCTAATCTTTTTTATTGAAATACGGCTCCAGACACCATAAAAGAGTTTAACTATACTTCTCCAAATTTTTTATCGTAAGTTGGTGATGGATGCACTGATAGAACAGATAGGAGAAAAGATTTGGTTATCTTTTCAGAGTCAGTAATCAGGGAAATGTCAGTGGTGGAGTCAGTCTTCCATCTGGAAATACATGATGTGTTGTTCTAGCAACCATCCCATTAATTCAGTGGGACCACATCTGAGCTGGACACCCTGTGTTTCAGGCACTGTCTTGGGCAAGGTAAACAACAAGAGATGATTCAGCCTTCACCTGAGCTGTGTGCCAAAGTACAGGAGTTACTGTCTCACACTGTAAGTTCCAAAGACCTCTCTTGACACAGCATGTCACCGAATGTGACTTTTTTATTATATATAGAAAGAGGTTAGCCCAGTGAATTTTTTTCACATTATGTACCTGATTTACGTATCAGCACAGATGTGAACTCTGAAATACCAATGTCACAACCATTTTTTTACAAATACGGCTTTTATCCCTCATTCCAGTGTCCTGCTTCTCACCTGTATCAGGATCCACCTTCACACAAATACAAGAGAAAAGCTGTGTTTCTCTTCTTACTGCAAGAATTTTATTTTTATTACAGTATTAGAGTTATTACTCTTTGTGACATCTGTATACATTTACACTTGTGTGCCGACCAAGTATGTTGTTTATTGGAAAGCTGAATGTTTGTAAATAGGACTCAAGGGGGCAGGATGCTCTGATTTCCATATTCTTTGTCCAAAGCAGAGAATGCCCCACACAGACACACACTCCTATTTTCAAGAGCCTGTAAACATAAATGGAATAATGAGACAAGTGGATAATAGAATTCTTTGGAAGAGAAATAAAAATATTATACCCTTGAAATGGGAATGCATAATAGCAGTTTGTGAATCAAGGGAATAATAGAATTCTATGGAACAGAAATACAAATATAACTTTGAAATGGGAATGCATAATAACAGTTTGTGAATCGAAGGTCCAGTGAACTTTAATAAGTAACATTCTTCTTACTCTCAGGAAACAGCAATTGACAAAACAACTCATAGCAGTTAATATTTTTAATATTGACATTTGCTTTTAAAATAAAATGTTTCATATTTTTAAATCAGGTCAGCAGTGCTAAGCTGCAGTGGTGAAAGACCACGGAACAAGTTTAACTTTGCTTGTTTTTACCTTACACTTTGATTATTCACTTTTTCATCTGTGAAATCATGCTGGTACTTCCTGGTTCACTGAAGACACAGCTCAGGATATGGCTTTACTCCGGTGTTCTTGTTGTGACCCATGTAATCTATAGTATTTCTGATTTTGCGGAGATATTCACTGAACCAGGAGATGGAAGAATATGTGTAGAGCAGGGGAAAAAGCTTTTATTAAAAAGTTGGATTGATTTAGAAAAGTAATACTTATGCTGACTTCCAACCACAACACAGTTACAGAAATACTTACGAATGATGTCTCATTCACAGCATTTTAACTTTTGCTTTCTTTTTTTTTGGTGAGATTTATTAATTGTATCAATGAACTATTTCATTATCTTTAAAACAGTACTCTTGTTGGTGTCATGCTGTTGTTCTAAGAGTCAGCTCTGCACCTAGAATCCTTGCTTGCACAAATACATTATGTTCTTCCCAAATATAATTGTTACCTCTGAATCTTTCTTAGAGGCCTGTATACTAATCTGTTATGTTTGTTTTGTCAATCTACACGTGTAAATATGCCGATTTAAAAGTTCGCTTAGCAAGAAAATTATTTTATTTAGAATTGTATTAATGATTTCTGTGTCCTGTAGTTAAGTACTTGGGTACTTATTAGGAGACTTTGTTTTCCATTGGACACAAGATGACTGTTCTTTGGCCTCTCCAATGACATTGCTATTTTTAAAGAGATGAGAAATCAGTAAAATGGGGGAAAGGAATGCAAATGTTGCTTTCTAAATAAATTACAGTCCAGTCGACTGAAAAGTTGGCTGGAGAGTTTTGAGTCTTGGTGAAAGCCTAATGAAGGATTTGAATTCCAGGTTTTATGCATCCCCAAATCTTTATAAGGAAAACAAGTTTAAAAACAGTGCTTGGATGAAAAAAATGTATCATAATTACAGGTTGAGGAAGTAGCTGTTTTGTAAAGACATGGCGGCATTAGCTTGGTTTGAATGGATGCAACTGCTGCTTGCTATTTAAGAGTAGTTAAAAACTCAGCTTTGCAATCTCGGAACACTTTGTTCACCCCATTATCAGTGGTGATGGCAGAGGCAGGCACTCCTGTCAACCTCAAGGTGCTTTTCTTGAGGTTCTAGGAAAGATACGCTGGTATTGGAATCTCTTTCTTGCCTACAAAACTTCATCACAGTAGTGGGGCACAGCGCGTCTCTCAGGGTAACTTACTTAATGGCAAAAGTGTAGTGTTTTATATTAACTTAATGGTTTATGTGGTCTGCTTAGAAGTTAGGCTAGAAGGAAATGAAACAAAAAAGTAAGCAGCACTCCTGTGTGGTGTTTGATAAACTGATGTCCTAAATTTTCTAAAGAGGAAAAATGCTTTTTCATGAAAGCACAGAAAAGCTAGGTCCGAAATTATTACCCAGCAGTCTAGATTTCTAATATTTCTTCACGTTTTGTATTTGGTTTTTTTAAAAATTTTAATTCATTTGCACATGTATTCCAAACTCTGTAAATGCTGATTTTTAATCTTATTTTAATCTGAATGTGATACCTGATATTGGAGTAGGTAGAGCAAATGTACTCATACCTAAGTTTCATTCAATGAATTTAAATTTAAGGTCATCAGCATATTACGTATCAGTCTCTTCTAAAAATATTAAATATTCTCTACTATAATGTCATCAAAGCATACTTAATAAATGAAGACTTAGCTTTAGTCAACATGATACAATGATCCTTCTTTGCAAATATACTTTGTATCTCTTGTAAGTGAAAATGAATGTGTAAAAACACTTTAGCTTGCTTGAAATCCATTAAAAAGTATCAATTTTATACTGCATCCAATATTAATTTTTTACTGTGCCACACCTAGATTGTATATTTCAGATTTGAGTCTCAAACTTGCCAAAACATGTTTTTGACCATTGGCAAAATCTGCCTTGTTTTCTGAGATTGTTTTTCAGACCTACGCAAACAGTGGTGTTGTGCTGAAAGTGTCACCACAACATTTTCCCCTGTCAAACTAAATTAATTTTTATCATCTGAAATTTCATTAATCTTGAAAGTTTTGAATCGAGCATGTATTTTCATGGACAAGAATGTTATTCTTTCTTTTTAACCGTTTGTAGTTTCTTAAGCTTTTCCTAACAGCATTTTTTACCTAACTCTTAACAGTCAATCATATTGTGAAAGTGGTGGTAAAATACCATGACCATAAGAAAAGAAAGAAATATAGACAAAACAGATTCATATGGAAAAGGAACAAGAAAACCCTGAACAATGACAATGAAAAGAACCATGCGATGTCACACTGTTTGTAACATCCCTCGTTTTTATGTTCAGCTGTCGATGCCCAGTGGTATACTCGGAGGTCTTGCAGATAGTTTTAATGCTCAGTAGATACTTGTTTTATTTTGTTTAATGAGGAAAACCCAATACATTGTCCTAGAGGCTTGCTTTTCAGATTTTACAAAGTTGTTCCCAGCCTATAAATTGTCATGTAACTTTTAAAATCGGAGCAACACTGAGCTCAAACGTGCTTTGCCTGGAGTGTTTGCCAGGCGAGTGTTTTGCTGCGTTACCTTGGGAGAGGGACTGTGTATGGAATGCTTTGATGCCATGAGCAGTGCACTCAAGGTAACTGCCTTTGTTTTCATTAAAGATCCTATTTAAAGAGTCAACACTCCTTGATCAAACCTGGTGGGTTTCCTGGAAGACAGGAGAAAGAATTTCCTGGAGTAATTATTCTCCCTAGAGTGAAGCAGATTTCTCAGTCTCATTTGCCACTCCACATTCCTTAGCTTGCTTTCCCCTGGTGTGTTTTGTTGTTTAAGAAAAAGCAAGTAAAAAACCACTAGATAGAGGAAAAGATTGGGAGAACTTGTAGCTGCTCCTGTCAAAGCTGGCTAGTGAAACAATTGTACCTATTGTACACATTAAGGTTACAAGTTGCTTATGCTTTATTTTCATGTTATTGCACACTGCCATTTGGTGGGAAAAAGCCAAACACTGCTAACTCTTGTGAAGCAAGAGGCCTGTTAATACTAATGAAGCGAACAGTATTGTGTATTCTCCGGTGTAATTCATATTTCAGCTTCAACACTAAGTTCTTCTCTGATCAGTTGTTAATGTTACAGATATGTATCATGCAGAATTACATGAATTAAATTTGACCCTAAGATAAATTAAATTTCTGAATGCATGCTACTCTCATGCATTTCTCTTCTGGAGACCTTTCTTTTCTCAGAAAGGATCCTGCAATATAAATTTCACACTCAAGTTCAGTGAAGCTGAAGCCAGCTACCAAGCTGCCTTGGTAGGGCAGAGAGGTACCACAGTCAAGTGTCTGTTGAAAGACCCACTTAGTATAAGCTGGCTGCAGATGCTAAGATCAAGGTCTCCTCACTCCACTCTGCTCTCATCCATGTTGTGCCTTTCTATTCCACCTTCCCCAACAACCTCCATCACTTCACGTAAGTTTATCCTTTGTTTATTTTAAGTGATCCCTTCCCCATTTGTTGGAGTTTTCCATTCCTTCAATTAGTCATACCACAAAAACAATTATTGAAGAGTTGTGAGAGCTGAGAAGTCAGAAACCTCCAGCAAGAGGTAGGGGCAATCAGCTGGGACTGGGAACTTCCCTCCTGAAGCGGATTTGGCCTCACCATATTGTTGGGAGGCATCTACAATATCAATCATCTGTGAGGCACCTCATTTCTCAAAGGAATATCCAATAGGTTTAACAGTTTGTGTTCTCTTTCTTCCCTCACTTTTATCCCCACACTGGTTGCCGTGTATACTCACAGTACAAACTTTACAGCCTTACCAGAAGCTCAGCTCCCTTGTCTTATATCCTACTGTCACTTGAGTCAGAAGCTGCTTGTCCTCCCCAATAGCATGCCAATACTCTTCCTGCACATACTTTCCCTTCCTTTCTACCAAATTCTAAGTTTCTTCTCATTTTTGTTAGAGTTAATCACACTAAAGCAGGCTCTCAGTGCCACATCCTTGATCTGTGCATCGCCCCATTGCACGCTCTCCTCCCAGTCTCATTCCCCTTCCATCTTGAGTCTTCCATGGAAGGACAGGTCCTGCTATTGCCCAGGACAAGACTGGAGCCACTCACCACTTTAAGCATTACTGTTTGGGGCAGGGAATTGCACTTGTGTGCCAAATACAGAAATGCCTCCTCTTGAAAATGTGCTTTAATCAGAGGCTGCAAGGCAATTCTTTTTTGATAATGTAGAAAAGGTAATAACTGATTTTCCATACTCTGCATCTTTAAGGAAAAGGAACTGTAATGTACAACTTGGTAGGACTCCAGGCACAAGAGGAAATGGGTTATAGCAGTTGTGACTGTGCAGAGCAGATGTTTTGGTTGGCCTGGCTATCAACCATCTGACTCATAATAAATTGTCAGTTCCAGTAAATTCCCAGCTTTCAATTACAGTAGGTAGGATATGAGAAAACAATGCCGTTTGGATAGTGTATTTAAAGTGGTTTTGATGGTAATTTTCATAAACAACTCATACTAACTTTGTAAAAAGATTAAGGATCTTGGAAAGGGAGCAGCTGTAAACGTTGAAACATGAATTTGAATGTAAATTGAGATTAATACAAATGAAAACTAACAAATGGCTGTTAAGACAGTGCTGAAACAATTGGAAATAGAATTTTAAGTTTTTCTTTGGAGTTTTGTGATACTCAAAGTCTTTTCATGAGGTATGTGGGAGAAAAATTTCTAAATGCTTTTGAACTTCCATTTTCATCTGTTCTGTTCTGCATTTATATTTTCACCTGGTCTCTTGTTCTTGAATTTTGAATGAACCTTTCATCTGCACTAGCTAAATAGAAAAAGGGTGAATTAGAATCAACTACCCTGAGTTTTCTGTTTATCAAAGTTTTATTTATTTCTGTAAATTGTTGCTAGGTTTCTGTAATAGAAAAAAAAGCCTATGGGTTGAAAATGTCTAGATTTTTTTGTTGTTCTTTTCTCACCACATTGCTTTGGAGGTTTAGACAAGGATGAGGCCCCATTGTGCAAAGTATTCTGTAAACATAGGAAACCCCTTACAGTTCTTGAGAAAGAAAACTACTTATTTTCAGTGTTAAGGGGTATGCCCATTTTTTTCATATTTTATTTGAATGGACATTTTCAGAAATGAGAAAAATATTTTCTTTTAAAAAAAAAGAAGTAGATAGTAGCAAGGTGGCAGAAAGGCACCATGAAAGTCTGTGTTGGATCTTTTGCATTGCAATTTTCTAGAGGTTGGGTTTTTTTGCTATCAGGCATGAGACTGTTGTGGAAAAATTAATAGGTGTATGTTATCTCATATTTAACTAATGATCTCAAGCATTTTTGCATTCAGTTTTTAAACCTCAAAATTCCTGTGGCCCAGGATGTGTTCTCTGTTCAGTTAGAAGTTCATTTTAATAATACCTTCTGTAGTCTTGTGTAGAGAAAGTTCTGTGAGTATAAAATGGCATTTCTGTTATGTCAGTTCTAACCTTGAAATTTAACGTTTATGGAAAATTGCCATTCTGCATTTTTACAAAATCAGTTTTTCTTGAATATAAAATTAATTTGTTTAATAAAAGCATCTATCATGTTGTGAGTTAAATACAAATGATAAGAAGAAAAAGCATGGCTACTTAAGTACTAAAAAATGAGATGTGACTTTAGTCCAACAGCCTCTTTTTTTTTTTTCCCTAAAAGGGCATAATATTGCCAAAGCAATTTGATGTCACCCTATCTTTTGAAGCCAACTGAAAAAC
Organism: Coloeus monedula; assembly: GCF_965178545.1. NCBI lineage: Eukaryota > Metazoa > Chordata > Aves > Passeriformes > Corvidae > Coloeus > Coloeus monedula. Next base: position 31,180,916 of record NC_138782.1, on the reverse strand, counting down.
AAGAATAGAGGTGGCTTTTACTTTCCTGCTCTGTTTAGATCTGATCTATTCTTTGATATAAATACATGCACAGAAATGGGAAAAGGGAAGGTGGTGTCTGTGCAGGGTTTGATAAGAAGCATTAAAACAGCATTTGCCTTTGGACACTGTGGTGTAATGAAAAGATCTCAGCCCCTGTTCTGGGCAAATGTCATGGCCTGGTATTAGAAGGTTCCATCTTCTCACCTAATCATGTACAGGTTTCTCTAGATGACCAGGACAGAGATCACTGAAGGAGTTAAGTTGTAACTGGCACAGACAACATCAAAAAGGTTTATTAGTTGAAAAGTTTTCCACAATTAATCTTCAAGACGTCTGGTTTTGGTTTGTTTTTATAAACGGCAGTTGTAAGAGATATGCTAGTGTCGAATGCAGTTCTACCAATCAGCTTCTTCCATAAATAAAAGTAACAAAGCCTGAAAGGAATAAATGGTATGGTGTCAGATAGAAGGGAGTTTGTTGTAAATCTGTGGCCACCTGAGCAATAAGGTTGAGCAGCTTCATGGTGTTACTGCACTGCATCTTTTAAAACCTACAGGAATGCTGTTTTGGGGTTTTGGGTCTTTTTTAAGTAACAATTTTCATTTCTCAGGGCTGAAAATACACATCCATTTGAAAAGTGGTAGTTATAGAAGAATGCCAATTTCTTTACATGGATTTGCACTGGGCAGTAGTTGTATGAACATAACATGGTGCTCTGCTGGTAACAGGAGTTTGCAGTCATGTTTGTTGTGCGTGTTTTTGTAAATGGAAAAATATCATGTCTCAATTTATTGCTCTTACTACACATTCTGTTTTACTGCAGCTTAACCTGCAAAGCTACAGAGATTATTTATATGGTTGTGTGGGTTTTTTTCCCCTGGCATGAGTCTTCATATGAAATTCACTCTTGAGCACAGAAAATATAATGTAATATTACTGTATGTGTTAATGGATGCTGTAGTGGCATTCACATAGTCTGTTTTGAAGTTGAGTTTTTCTGTTTCTTTGTTTTGACTTTCTTCAATCAGTAAGCACCTGATAGTATTCCAGAAACTGGTTTTACACATGGTGTCAAGCTGTGTGTTCATGTCTACTTAAGCACTAATCATAAACGGAAGACTAAATAAGGGATTTACTGTCCGTAGCAGAGCTGGATGCAGCACCACGGGTGGGGTCTCAGCAAAGCAGAGTAGAAGGGCAGAATCCCCTCCCTCCTCTAGCTGGCAACACTGCTTTAGATCTGGCCCCAGGATACAGTTGGCTTTCTGAGATGCAAGTGCATGTCATGGGGTTACATTGAGCTTCTCATCAACCTAACCATTTTATGTACCTGTCATGTCTTGAGGAATGCCCATTAAAATAAAACCTTTTTAATTTTTATTAGCATTAAAAGCATTGCTGTTTAATCTCTCCTAATAGTTCTTTTCGTTTGATTGACAATTAGCAAATTAATGGGGAAAAGCCAGTTAATGCTATATTCAGCTTCAGGATTGAAAGCTGTTCCTTATTTAAGTTTTTTCCTTAATGATGGAAATACATTAAATACTGGGGAAAGGGTCGGGGTGGATTGTACTCTTGGGTATATTTTGTTGTTACTTGTCTTGTTGATAAAGGTTTTGTAATCTGTTCTGTTTTCTCTAGTTCAGATGATAGTACCACTTAAAAATGTAACACTTAAGGGAACATTTTGGGTCACAAGATCCTGTCCATTGCTGTTAAAGGCAATTACGTCACATAATGCCATCCATAAACTGATCATACCACAGCAGGACAGCAGCTATTGTTTGTGCTCACCACTCATAGGGAGTGTTGTCCTTAGGGTTAAACTTAGGGTTAAAACCGTGCTCTGATTTCCAGCCATAGTGTGCTCATGACCATTTTACAGGCAGTTCTAAGAGTACAGTTTTCTTTCAGCTGTCAGAAGTGAGCTGCACACCAAGGCAGAATTTAAGAAAACACTGTCAGTTCTGTCTCATTTTTCATCTAAGACAATTAGGCTTTTTTAAGACCCATTCTTCCCTGCAGCTTATCACTAAGTGTCTTGGCATGTAGTGTTCTGCACGTAATAGCTGGTATGCAGCTCGTCTCTCTGGACATTAACAGCTTCAGTCCTGCCAGAGCTTCAAATGGCACGAGATTGCCTTCCTGAAACCACTCAGTGGTCACTTAATTTTTTTTTTCTCCCCAGTTAGGGCAGGGCCTCCTAAGAATATTTAAGTGATTTGCCTGTTCCTTCCTCACAGCTGGCTGTAGGACAGAGCATACCAGGGCACTCTGCACCATGTTGATCCTGTTTTGAGCACATATCTTATTTCCTCTCCTATTTTTCCAAAACGGATAAAAACAAAGGCATCTTGGCAAGTTGCTGTGTACATATGAACAAACATGTCACAAGATTTATTTGAGAGCAGAAAGTGGCACTGTATTTTTTGCTGTCAGTGAAGATGACTGTGCTGCTAACTCACTACCTTCTAACTAGAGGTCAAGAGCTTAAATGAAGTTGTGTGTGGCAGAAATACACTTGTTCATACTGTATGTGATTTATGAATTAGAGGGATGTCAGGTCCTAACCAGGAACAATTTGTTCTAGATGATCCCAAAGCTGTAACTGATTGTTCTGATATAAAGAAAGCCTCAACTGTGAATACATTAAGATTGACTTTTATTTAGCATGCTTTTTTTCTTTCTTACAGTACTTTTCTGGAGTCTGCATGCTTTGCTACAAGTAATGCATAGGTTTAATTTGCAGGAAACTTGGGGACAGTTGACTTCTAGATAAAAATTTCTAATTGCAAAAATGTTTTTCATCCACAAGAGGAGTTGAATACCCTACACCAGAAAGTTTGGACCATAAACTACTTTGAAAAATAACAAATACAAAATGTGTGGTGATAATTCAGTGATATTACAACATTTTAAAAAATTCTTTGGCATTTGCACCTGATGTCAAACCAGGAATTCCTAAAAACAAAATCTGTATCTTTACTGAAATTTATAGTTTGCCTAAGTGAAGAAGAGCTACAGTACTGTATACTTGGTAACTCAGTAATTTTATTTTGATACATTAAAGGAAGTTAAGCAGAACAAAATATCTTTAAAGTGCAAATACAGTAAGAAAGAATAAATTTGCAACCTGTTTTGCAGTGGTTACAGTTTAGATTCCACACTCAAACATCTCTTAAATAAATTCATATTTGACTTATTAGTTCTTATCTGTAAGCTTTTAAATATTCAGTTTGTTGTTTACCATTTTATATTACTTTTATACATACAGGATGTGAATGAAGACCCTGGAGAAGATGTTGCACTTCTCTCCGTTAGTTTTGAGGATGCAGAAGCTACTCAGGTTTTTCCTAAGCTGTATCTCTCCCCACGTATTGAACAGTGAGTGAGACAGGCTTTTTCCTGGAATGTTTATTCTACTTCATCTCAGAACTTTTTAATTTTTTCAATATATTTTCAATATATGTGATAGCATACTAGATGATAACATACTATTGCTTTAAATTGCTTAAAGTTACAGTAGTTACTGTGAGTGTGTGTGTGTGTGTGTGTGTGTGGTGGAGAAATGACACATCTTCTCTCAGCTAGTTCTGTTTGTATGTGGTATTCTTGTAGCATCACAGTCTCTGAAGACTATGCTGTCCTTTCCTGTGGCAGTATATTTTGAATGTCTTCTGTGGTACAACATAATGATAGCTTTTGGGGGGGGGGAATCTTTAATTTTTTTTTTCTTTTGGGAAGGTAGTTCTCTATATAAACATAATACATGTGAATAAAGTATTGTTGTAGAAGCTAAAGAGCTTGGTTAACTATGCTTTTAGAATTTGCAGCTTTAGTAAATTACTTTTTTCAGGAGAATATCTGAATATTTCATTTTAAGAGCATTGAACCTTACTGATCTGTTTACCAGTTGGCAAATAGATTTGCTGAGAAACAGATTTTTCCTCCTAAAATGGAAGACTGAAGACTAAAAGTCAATCTGTTTTTATTAAATTTCTTTTCTTCCTTTTCTGGAATTAAGAATGTTTTAATGCTTCTCCTTGTCTTCAGTATCTCAGTCTTGTAATGCATAAAAAAAATAACTATGTTAGACTTTCCAGGTATACCACATGCTAACTGGTCTAGCATTGTTTCAGCGATGTGTTGGCTTTTTTGCTAGTACTGCAGTTGATTTTCCTCTGAACTGGTGATGACTCTTCTGTGTAGAGAAGAAAAGATGGGAAATACTGTCTACCACAGTTTTATAATAACTTGGGGATAAAGTTTGTGTGAGTGAAGAAACATGGTATCTTGACATTTAGCTCGACAGAGTATCGATCTGGATAAACTCTTGGATGCAGTTTAGAAAATAAAAACCAGAATTTGATTTAGATAAAGACATAAGACTTCTGAGATACTTTAAGGAAATGTAGGTTACGTGTGCATGTGCAAACACACAGATAATATATTTCGTAGCTTTCACATTTCATATTTTTCATCAATTCACTACTTTTTGTCAGCATCAGTTGAGGGAATAATTGTAGTCAAACATGTAATTATCCTTCCTTGTTCCAAAGGATTCTTTTTCTGAACTCTTAAAAGCGAATGGGCTACCATTAGTTTCCATTGTCTTTTCAGCTGTAGTCACATGTTGATGGTTAAGTGTATTTCAGGCCACCCAGGTATATGTCTAAATCATCCATGAGCTAATGAATACATTGAGTATTTTCCCACTTTCAACACTATCTTTAGAAAGATGTTAACCTCTTAGTACCAAGCAGAATAGCGATACAAAGGACCTCTTTGTCTTCCTAGAAGCATTGCATTTTCTCTCAGTGCCCTAAAGAGCATCTGATTTTAGATGTGTGATGTGGAGCGATACAGCAGAAAAATACTTGAGTAGTGTTGGTATGTATCTGACATTCTAATGTATATATGGCTTTGTCATTTATAGCTGATGCAGTCATGTTAAAATCATGCCAGTTAACCCTGGAGTTCTGTGCCACACCTTGTCACATTATCTGTGTGTTGAAGTTGAGATACTTCACTCATCTAAGTCAATCTGTCTTTCTGCATTTGTAACGTTTTCATCACAGTATCTAGGTACTGATAATTCATAATTACTGAAGTTGCTTGTGGGCTGTTGCACTGCCCTTTATGCTACTGGCTACTTTTTATGTGCCATGAAAAAATGTTTGGGTATGTTTCGAGTGTTTGTATAATTGTGCTTTAATACAAAAGATATCGTTCTCTCTTGTGCTTTCCCAAAATCAATCTCTACTGTGTTTAGCAGGGGCTGACAGTCTAGATATTTAACTTCCCAGTGTTTGGGAACTGAAGAAACAATGTGTACTTCTTTATACTTTTTGCCAAAAGTACAAAAAGCTTCAAGAAGCCCTCAGGATTAGTTTAATGACTTGAGGCCGTGGCATGTTACATTTGAATTGTGTTCTGCTTATAAAAGTTCTTTCCTGCTGCTCACAGTAATTGGATCTACAAAAGCCATGTAAGCAAATTACCAGTGTATTTTTCCTATGCAGCAGATTTTGAGGTGTACCAAGTAGTCGTTGGTAGTTCCCAACATAACATTCCCAAGTACTCAACAAAACATGAAAAATACCAAATTCCCACAATTATTTTGCTAATACTAAAATAGGTTCACTTTAGGAAGAATGAGCAAACAGGAATAGCATTTTCCTGACATATGAAATAACATTTCAGGTTTGTAGAGCAATAAGAGGAAAAGGGCCTGTTTGTGTAAAGTGAGTTATCTCCTGCTTTCCCAAGAGGTTTCATTGCTCTTGTGCTCTGCCATATAAACACACATTCCTTCATTGCCCTTTCTAAAAATGATACATACCCACAGATCTTGTCAGCAAATTTGAGTCCTAGCAATGTGAATATAGGTTTTTGGCTTTGAAGGGTTTTTGTAAAACACATTTGCTCTATTTTTTTAAACTGATAGTAAGCATAATACTTCTAAGACTTTGACTGCACTTTGTCATAGACTCTGGAAGAGAGATTTCCAAAATCAGGGAAATGTCCCCCTTTTATGGTTTGGGGTGTAGATGTTAGTACATTGGTTGGCTTGAAAAAGTCCAGTTGTTGAAGCAGCAGGTAGAGATGCAGTAGAGAAGAGTTGTGGATCATTCAAGTCAATACTGGTCCTTTATTGACTTGTGTGGTGTGATGTGTGATGTGGCTGCAAGAGTGTCAAGTGCAGTTCCTATAGTGAAACAACCAACCCCAGATTTAGGGATGGGAAGCATTTGTATTAATTTATAAAAATCTCATCAGTAACTATTCGTAACTATACCTGGTTTAATTCTTTCATTAAAACTTGCTAATTTGAAAAGTTCATTTTGATACTATTTGTTCAAAACACATTAACAGCAACTTTTAATGTTTCCTTAATTTGAAATCAGTCACTTAAAATAGCTTACATTCTATAGTTTTTAGAATACTTCTGACTTTTTGTTGCATTACATCAATAAACAGATGCCAATAACAGTTACTTTCAATTATTTCAAAATCAGATCAAGTTCAAATGAAACATGGAATATTTATGAGACGTATTTATTTTAAGAAAACTACTGTCTTTACGGTAGTATCATAGAAAACAGTTTCTGCACACTTCTGGAGGAAGTGGTAAGCTGAGAAACCACACAGACTGACCACACAACTTGAGAGCATGGTGCTTGTCAGCATCCGTGAGTGTGTCCCCAGCTCATCCTTCACCTCCTCGCACCTCAGGGCGGGAGACTTGTTGCAGGATGCTCTCCATCCTCTGCTGATAGCTGCTGTGCTTTGGGAAGAGGGTCATACAGCTGAGCTAGGTAGACACAGCTGTGCTCTGGGGCATGTTAGGGGCCTGCTGGGATATTTACCCTTTATGTCTCTGTTGCATTTCCATGAGTTATTTGTAGTGTCTCTAAACCTGTTGATAGAAAACATCTTGCTTGTTCAAAATTGCCTTTCTAGTGAAGGTATGCTAGATACTCACATGGGACAGAAATTTGTAATGAAACTTCCCATCATATCTTTGTTTCCCATTTATTAAAAGTCATTAGAGTCTAAATCCAAAGAGTCAGTGCAGGATTGAACAGCTGATTTCTATATTAATGCTTAAAGTGTGTGTCAGCATACTACACATGAATGTGGATCAGAAGGTTTTGGGGTTTTTTCTTAAAAGAAATAATTCAATGTATGTAGTTTTTTTCCTTCATGAGCCATCCATGCTAAAGAACATAAAAATGGGTTCATCTTGGTTCACATTTTAAGAAAAAACTATATAAGGGTAGAAACACTGTTGCTCAGTGAATGCTGTGTTCCCTGTGTTCACAGAAATAATCCTGCAATAAACACTGTTGTCCTGGAGGGCTTTTCTCTGATAAATACACAGACGTGAATATGCTAAGAAAACCAGCTGTCAGTAGAAGTTGTTTTGCTTAAATGGATCAGGCTCCATGCTTTAGGGACTGAAATGGTCGTTTTTTACTGGTCTGGGAGCTGTGCCAGAGGGTTCTTCGTGACTGAGGGTGGTATGCAAAGTTCGGTGACTGCGTTTAACCTTCTCACACAGGCAGGGGAGAATAACAAAAACCTGATCTGAACTCTTAAGCTTTGAATGTTCCTGTGTTTTTCACTGATGGAAGAAAAAATTGGAGAGAAAATTAAACGTGTGTTTGCTTTAAGGTGTTTCCCATCTTTTAGCTGTGCTTTCTGCTGGGAGTTGGAGGAGGAAAACCATAGAATATTTCCCATTTACTGTCAAGTACCACCTCTTGCTGTGTTTGAGATACAGGGGAGCCGTGAAGGGCTTCACCTTTAAAGTTGGCATGCCATGCTGCCACCAGTAGAAGCCTGCTGTTTCAGAATGATTATGAATACACAGTCACTAAATGAATGGTTGTGCTTAGGCCTTTTTATATGTCTGCTTTGTAGAAGTCAGAAGATCTTCAATTTGGCATACTAAAATGTGCTTATGCATCTGAGTTGATGATTTCAGTAGAATTGTTAGTAGTCATCCAGGGCAGTCCATGGCTTCTTCAAATCCCAGAACATCTTTGCAGACATGGGAAGCAGGAGGAATGACCATTGCTTTGCAGTGCTTCCTGTTCCATTAAGCCCTGTTTGGTCAGTGCATCAGACATATCTACTGCCTGCCGTGTGTGCCATGCCCCCATCAGCCAAGTCTTCAGAAACTGTAGCCAGTCCCATAGCCTGATTGCCAATCTAGCTCTGCTTTGCAACTCTTCCTGTGTCCTAAAAATCATCTGGTTCACTGCAACCAACTTTTGATGGCCTGTTGACAGCTTCAGAAGAGATCAGGACAGACTGGGACTGGCAGTCAAAGCAGATTGACTTGTACTTCTATTCCAGGTGTTCAACTGTACTGATTGTTCTTTTTTTTTTTTTTTCTCCTCTGAAGCTGCTATAGAGCAATTAGTGAAAATAGTTGTAGGAGAGCTAAGATTATGTGTCCATCATCTAAATGGTGCTTTAATGCTGGATATGTTAATGCTGTCTTTAAATGGCTCAGTGAGTGAGATTTTTAAGTCAGTTAAGAGACTAAGCAATTAGACCTATTTGTCGAGGTGTGAAACACTTGAGGCAGTTCAGTGGGACTGATTTTGTTGCTAGGTAGTGAGGTACCAATTTCTCTGTATAGGAGATATGGGACAGTTTTTGGTCTGACATACCTTTTGTGGCAGTCCAAAGCTCAGTGTTGCCTCAAGTCTCAGAGCATTACTTAGAGCTGAGTATTGGGAAGGGTTGGTGTCTTCTGGAGGTTTTGTCAGGCTCTGAGTGTCAGCCTTGTATGTATAAGGTTCTGTAATGTGATGGTGGAGAGAGTATTTTTACATGATATATCAAGCACTTTATCACCTAAAGTATTTTCTTGTATGGTTGAAATACACATATAGGAAAATTAGTTAGTAAGAAATCACAAAAGAAAATGAAAACATGATTCAACACAGCTCTCTTCAACTCGCTCTGCACACTTCTGACTAGGGTAGAATGGTCCACAGAAATTGCACAAGTTTTAAACACATTTGATTCCTTTAGATCAAATCTCTCCATTGAGTTGTTGCATTTTTTCACTTGTGCACATATAATTTATTTCAGGCTACCCTAATTAAACATCCAATTCTGTATCATGTTATTTGTCATGTGGTGTGAGTATGCCACCTTTCATTGTAATAATCCATGTTTCAACACAGGCATTTCTAAGCATCATTATAAAACTGTATTCTACTAAAATATCTTCCTCAGCAACTTTATTGTGGTATCACTGCTTCTAGGCATGTTTATCCACCTACAAGGAGTGATAATGAAGGAAAAAGAGAACAAAGTAATTTTTTCTTAGGACATCAGACATTATTATTCATAAAGGTGTTCTTGATTCTTTACTGTTGCCCATATGTTTAGACTTGTATCTTTGTACAGTGAGATTGTCAAAAGCACTTTTAATTAGTCAAAACTAATCCTGGCAACAGTATTGAAAATTGCTGTCATCTTCATTACTAGCTAGGGTCAGTACTTAGTATTTTTGAAATCCTCCTCTCTATCTGCAATAGGGGTTATCTTTAAAATTATTCTCTTAGATTGTGTTTACTTTGATACTGAAATTCATTTCAGTTTTACAAAAAATCTTCTTTTATTTTGATGCATCCAGACATTTTTGTCTTTTCTACTGCCTCTGTTGTTCCTAGAGTTTAGAGGGTTGGAGAGTATTTTTATTGCCATTCAGACATTCCTTGTGCAGTACTGAAGTGCCTTTCTTGCATATTTTCCTAAGACATTAGAGCACACAAAGCAGGTTTCATCTTCATTTCCTGAAATGTTCTTGTAGGGGAAAGAAAGCCTGCTGAACAGAACCAATCCATGCTGGTACTGAACTGTGTCTGTCACAGGTGGCAGGATTTTTTTCATACCAAAGAATTAATAGGAATATTTGGGCGGGTTTTATGTAGGACCTTTTGTTCTAAAGAACTCTGGGCCAATGGTAGGGACAGTTTGAACTCCTTGAAATGTTTTCTGTAACATTAATTAGGCTGATGAAAGAAATTTGAAGCAGGTGTCACCTTTTTATTCTGTGGCGTTTGGTATGGCAGTAATAGAGTAAGCAGGAGGGTCTGGTAACTGGGGTTAAATATTAACCTAAACAATTACTGGCTAGGTGTTTCTTCAAAATGCAATGGAAAAATCAGGTCCAGGTAGAATCTGTATGTAGGGGAACTTGGAGTTTCTCTAGTGCCAATTTATTTGTCGTTTCATCGATAAGGTACTGGTGTTAAATTCTGCTTTAAAAAAAAGTAACAGTTAGACACAAAGTTGCTGGGAAATCACAATTGAAGCAGTAGCTTCTCTGTTGTTAAACAGACTTAATTCCAAAGACTGCCTCTTTGGAGCTAAATTGCTCTGGCAGAGGAAAAGTGCTTCAAAGTTACTGACAGCATCAAATTTTAAAATTACCTGACAAGTTTGAGGCTTCTGGTAATTTATCAGTAAATGTAATCATAGAATCATTTAGGTTGAAAAATACCTTTATGATCATCACATTCAAATGTAAATTTAACACTGCCAAGTCCACCATGTCCATAAGTACCACAGCTACACATCTTCTAAATACCTCCAGGGGTGGTGACTCCACCACTTCTCTGCGCAGAGTGTTCCAGTGCTTTGCAATCCTTTAGGTGAAGAAAATCTCCTTAATATCCAATCTAAACCTCTTCTGGTGCAACTTGAGGCCATTTCCTCTTGTCCTATCACTTGTTGTTTGCAAGAAGAGGCCAACTCCCACCTGGCTGCATCCTGTTTTCAGGTAGTTGGGGAGAGAGATAAGGTCCCTCCTGAGCCTCCATCTCTAAACTAAACCACTCCAGCTCCCTCAGCCTCTCCTCATAGGACTTGTTCTCCAGACCCTTCACCAGCTCTGTTGCTCTTCTCTGGACACACTCCAGCACCTCAATGTTCTTCTTGTAGTAAGTGACCCAAAACTGGACAAAATACTTGAGGTGTGGCCTGACCAGTGCCTAGTACAGGAGTACAATCACTGCCCTGGTCCTGCTCGCCACATTATTTCTGATATAGGCCAGGATGTCATTGGCCTTCTTGGCCACCTGGAAACACACTGGCTCGTGTTCAGCCACTGTTGACCAGCAGCTCCAGGTCCTTTTCCACTGGACAGCTTTTCAGATACAGTTCCTCAAGTCTGTAGGGGCTTGTTGTGACCCAAGTGCAGGACCCAGCACTTCACCTTATTGAACCTCATCCTGTTCGCCTCAGCCCATCTATCCAGTCTGTCCAGATCCCCCTGCAGACCCTTCCTGCCCTCCAGCAGACTAGCACTCCCACCCAACTTGGTGTCATCTGAAAACTCGCACAGGGGGCACTTGATCCCCTCGTCCTGATCATCAGTAAAGTTTTTAAATGGGACTGGCCCCAATTCTGAGCCCTCTGGAACCCCACTAGTGACCAGCCACCAGCTGGATGTAACTCCATTCACCATCATTCTCTGGGCCCACCCATCCAGCCAGTTTTTTACCCGGTGAAGAGTGCACCTGTCCAAGCCACAGGCTGCCAGCATCTCCAAGAGAATTTGGTGGGAAATGGTGTCAGAGGCTTGTCAATGACAACATCTGCAACCTTTTCCTCATCCACTAAACAGGACACCCTGTCACATTAGGAGACCGAGTTGGTCAAGCAGGACCATTTTTATAAACCCATGCTGGTTGTTCCTGATCCCCTGATTATCCTGCATGTGCCGTGTGGTGACACTCAAGATAATCTGCTCCCTGACCTTCCCCAGCACAAGGCCTAACAGGCCTGTAGTTGCCCAGATCCTCCTTCTGATCATTCTTATAGATGGTCATTACATTTGCAATCCAATCAACTGGGACCTCCTTGGTTAGCCAGGACTGCTGGCAAAGGGTGGAAAGTGGCACGAGCAGGTCATGGAAAGCTTTTCTTTCAGATCACAGCTGAGATTTAGTTGTTCTACTGTATTCATTCTAACTGGGTATTAATTACCAAAACTGTCAAATAGTAGTTAAATGAGTTAATTAGAACCTTGGCAGCAAATGTAGTGGGTGTGGAAAGGCACATTTATTCAACAGTTATGAAAATTCATATTTCCTAGAGTACACTTTGAACGCACTTTTGTTGCTGCGTGGGTATTTTTCCCAGTTCTTGATGTAAATGCAAACCCACCACTACAGAACATGGTATCTTAACAAAGTATGCTTTCTTGAAGTTGATTTTTGCTTATTTGGGATATGTGGTTTGCTTTCTGAATATGGTGATTAAATAATTTGTTTTCAGATAACTCCATTTTTGTTGTGATCTGCACATTACTGTTTTGTCTTCAGACTTTTTCTATTTTATTATTTAAAACAATTAACAAAAATTCATCTACTGTTTAATGCTTGCTTCCAGATGGCCACATTCAATTGGTACAAATCTGACCACTGGAAGGTGAAAAGCTAAGGATTTTCATATATAACCCCTGACAAGTGTGAAAAGCAGAATTTAGTTGTATGTGGAAGACCTCAGTTTTGATTATCTCTGTTGTCTTCTCCCTCTGCCTCCCATCCCCCCCTTTGGGAAGAGCTGGTAGTACCCTCTAGGAACCAGAGTCCTGTTACTGATGTTTCAGCAGGGAATGTGGTGGTACAGGGAGCATGAATTGATGAGTATGGCAGAGGAACTGCCCTGATGGGCAGGAGGGAAAATATAAGTGTAGGGGTCTTGACCCCTCTGTTTGTGTGATAAAGGATTGTAGTGCATTCTTTGACATTACCAGAAGGGCTGGTTCCCCTGCTAACTTGCCTTTTTCCCATAAGCTTCTTGACCCCACAGTAGTACTAGGTACCACCTCTCAGTTTCCTTTGCTTTCTGCCTCCCATCTTTCCTGCAAATAATCAGTGGCATTTTAAACTTGATGCCTTCTTGAAAGGAACATTGATACCTCCTTAATTATCCATTGTAGGAAGAAGCCATTTTCCCAAAATAAATTATGGCTGATTTTTAAAATGTGAATACAGAATTTCTGGGGGTTTCCTTTTCCCTAATTATTGTCAAGAATGTGATTCATTGTATTGCTTATTTTATTTAAGGCATATGAGACAGTCACAGTCCGTCCTGCTACTTAACTACTACAAGCTGTTTGGCTGATGTGAATGTTAGCTGAAACCCCAGCTCCTTTTAGCATTTGTACACTGGACCTACCTGGAGAAAATGTATAAAAGACATTATCAAATGTGAGACTTTTTTGTTGGATAGTCTTTTCCTAGAGAACAGATTCCCCTTTAAGAATATTGAGAACTTCTTTCCTAGGAGCTTTACTCTGAAGAGTCCCCTTAACAAATGCCAGAAATTTGTTGAATTTTGAACCTGCCACAGGCATCCTCTAACTATACTAAACTTCAGCTATGTTTAAATGAAAGTGCAGATTATAGGCAGCAAATCATGTGGCCGTTGTGTTAATGAATGGGACTCTTTTTATGTATAGTTTGGAAAAACATACTTGTGTGTCAGCAAAGAATATTACAGAATTTAAATGAGAGATCTCATGTGTGATATTTAATATGTGCATGCAGTACGTGTCAAACATCCCACAGAGGAAGACAAGTTAAATTTGGCAAGAACTGAAAATTTAGATGATGAAAGTGTAGATTCTTTTAAGTTGGATTTTAAAACTAAATTCTTTGAGCTGCTTTCTGATCAGGGGCCACTAAAAATACACGGAGAGGAAACTTCAGCTGTTTAACAATTTCAGTGGACAAAACTCTGTTAGTACTGAAGTTACAGACACCACAGTGCAGTGGAAAAACCTGTACAAATAGAGCGAAACAATTCTGCTTGCAGATATTTGCTGTTGAAGCCAATGAAAGGGCTGTGCTCTTCTGTGTGGTTTAGTGATGTCAAGCACTACTTGCTGGAGGCAGCTGTGCTGCTGCAATGCTTTCCTGACCTTAAATAGCCTATATGCTGGGTAATGCAAGTGTTCAAATATAAATACAGGGCACATAAGGACAGAGGGAGGCCAGAAAAGCCATCGAGGCCCCTTCGCTCCCCTGAATTAGTCAGTGTCTTCCTCAGTATTCTTTTCTTCTGGTATTTGTCCAAGATATTTACAAAACCATTCAGACTAATTGTTCCCTTGTGTTGCCTCAGTACTGTTTATTCCATATGTTAAGTACTGCGTGCGAAGCAGTTCTGCTCTTCAGTGTGGTTGCTGCTTGCTTTCCTTTCCTTTTCCTTTCTTGGAGGTTGTCTTTGATATTAACCCAAACAGCTGTGCAACCTCTGTCTGTCCTGGGAGGTTGTGTGTGCCACAGCAGCAGCAGCAGCCCACTGCCCTTCCCTAGACCTCTCCAGGCAGGCAGGACTTTCTGGGACATTCTCTGGAGGTAGTTCCTTCAGGTCATGTTTTTGGTTGACTTCCCAGGTTGTTTTTTTTTTTTTTTTTTTCTTTTGCTCTATAATGGGAAGATGGTTAGATGGCATGTATGTGTAATTATGTAGTGATCCTCCTCATTTGTTCCATGGCTCAAACACTGTGTTTCTTTTGTAGCTGTAATGAATGTGCAACTTGCTTTCTACCTCCTCAAATTCTGTTGTTATCAATTGGTACTCTTGGTTTTGTTAATTTACCTATCACTTAGGTTTCTCATACTGCCTTCCATTGTTTTTTTTATTTTTTTTACATTCCATCTCTATTTTCTGGTTTCTCTTTTAGCTGTTTGTTTTTAACTCTGCACACATTTCTGAAAATTTGTTTCATTTTCAAGAAGCGGGGCTATGTTTTTTGCATGTCAGGTAGCAGTTTTTCCTGCAGTTGACATAGAAACTGCAAGGAGAGTTGAACGATGTATGTACATCCTGCCAGAGCACGTCTTGTTGAAAGCTTAGGCAACATTTAATCTACGAAAACCTAACAGCCCTTTTAATTGTCTGATACACAGAATCAGTGCATATCCAGAACAAGCATTTAGTGTTGTCTATGATTTCACTGCCTTTGTTGTCCTTTATTTTAAAGCATTTTAACATTAGTTTTTTAAAACACGGTTTATTTTACATTTCTTTTAACGTTATTTCTCTTCACAATTAATTGTTTCCATTTTAAAAAGGAGTGAAACCTTCAGGACTTTAATGCAACAGTGAAAGCAAAAACACTCTATTATGTTGTATTTATCAAAGCCTGGATTATGTATAATTGAACAAACTTTTTTTCCCCTGTGATAGTATTCTATTTAGACTACATTTCTCGGCATTAAAAAGATTATATTTCTCACTACTGTGATTTCTTTCTTTTCTTCTCATAGTATTGCATTAAAATTTTGGAGGTCACATCAATTCATAAAATATATCGAATTCCTTAACCCAGGATAGCTGGAGTGGTTTTGTAGAAAATGCTTTTGCAGCACGTAAGTGGTAGTTCTCACATCAGAGTCATAGAGTTCTTTGTTGGAGAGGAACTCTGAATTATCTAGGCCAGCTTCCTGCTTGGCCTGGGACTACCACCAGCACTAGCTCAGGTTTTGTGTTGCAGAGTCTTCGTCTGTGTCTTGAACACTTCTCAGTGGAGATCCTACAGGGTCCTTGAGGAACCAGTGTGCTGCTCTGCCACCCTCCTTAGGGGAGGACCTCTTCTGAAAGTCCAGTCTGAGAATCCCAAGGCCTCAGTTGTCCCAGTCCTTGGGACATAAATGTACCTTCAGACTGAAGCTGTGCAGTTGGTTGTAGCAGTATTATACAATGTCATTAGCAGTATGCTATGTATTGTGGTAGTGAGGAAGCAAAGGCTTTTTTAGTTAGTCTCATCATGCTTCTCCAGCAGCATGGAAGGGTGAATTCTTAAGGACATATTGCCGTCTAGGATTTGCTCTGGCTCAAGGTCATGATAGTTGAAAGTTAAATTAAGTTCCTATCTCACTGCTGTCACAGTGAAGGGATAGCATGAGCAACAAGGGCATGAGTTTGCTGCATTCTGACAACTGTCACTAATGCATAGTCCTTTTGGACTAGCTGGTACATGATATCAGTTAGAGCAGTGCATGGGACCAAATATTAAAGAATTTGGGTCAGTATTATGGGTGGTGTTAATAATGCCTTGCAACAACACCAAGGCACATAATACTGGGAAATCTCTTTTACTTCATTTTTTTGGCTCTGTCTACTGAAAGCTTCGAGTTGCCTTTTCTATACACAGATGCTAATTTGTATTTTCCTTTCTTAATTTCATATACTATAGCAGAATTAAAAAAAGTAAATAAATACCCTGAAATAGAACACTAGTCACTAGCAGTGAATGATCCTGGCAATGCAACTGGCATTGCTGAGTACTTTCCACATACAACTGAGTACAGTTAAAATGTTAGAAAAAGGATAGAATTTTTCCTGATTTTGTTTGTTATACTAATGCTAGGAAAGTCTAGCATTCTATTTTTGTTCATCCACCAATCTGTTCAGCATATTTAGTTTAATAGTTTAATGTTAGAGTCTATATGCAACCACCCATGTTACATCAGACTGTGCAACTGGAATGCTGTTTACTTTTCACCAAGGCAACTCCCTGTTTTTGTTAATTAATATCTAACAAGGTCCAACAGCTGACTCCCTTTAAAGTCAAGAATGTAGGGGTGTCGAGGGTTTATAAGCACACTGTGCTAGCAGCAGTGTCTTTTGTACAAGTGACCTGTTAAAGGACGTGGTTTGGGGTGGCTTTTTTCATTTTTATATGTGTGTATATCCTTTTATTCTTCTGCAGTTATCTTGGACAGGTTATGTTTGTACTGCATGTGCGTAGCCCTTTAGTATGTGGTGCCATGAAGTTATTTTCTTAAGCCACGGAAGGAAACTGAGAATATTTGTGGGAAAGTCTTCTGCACCACTCTCTCACCATTCTTTTGGGGACTAAAGGAGAACTCACGTTTCTGAGGTGGTCAAATTGACAGTGGTGGTCCGTGTCTAAAATATATTTTATTTTTTGACAACAAGCCATCCCTCGAATGTCTCAATTCTCTCAGTACCAGAAAGGATTTTTTTTGTTAAATGTTTAGGAGTTTTATCCAGGCTTGATTTGAAATTGTGCAAGGAATACAGTATACACCATTTCCTTAGTGCTCTTCCAGTGATAAAATGTTTTACTGTTTTTGCAAACTTTAATTTGTTTATCTTCTTGGTACACTTCTGGGATAAGATAGTACTAAATACTGTCAGGATGTGTGAATGTATCCATGTGTGTCAGAAAGACTTCCCAACTGGGAAACTAGAAGCAAATAGAGACTCCCTTTGATAATCTCAGTCCGTACCATAGATAAATATTGCAAGACTTAGAAATGTCTTCTTTCTTCCATAGTCAATTTTTTTAATGCAAAATATCTTCTCAGTTACCCTTCTCAATCACTGCCCTATCTTAACTGTATAGGCTGGCTTGAGGCTATCCACACTTGCATGCACTGATACAGATTCCTCTGGCATCACCACTGGTGTCATTTGTACTGCGTCCTCTAACGAAATGGAAATAACAAAATTCGGTGTGTGCGGAAGTACATTTTTTTCCACCATGAAAAAGATCTTTTTAATGATTTGGTATGTTTCTGAGCTTCAACCCCACCAGTATATCTCAGTAACCTAGTGATAAATAGATAATACAGTTGGCAAGCTGATTAAAATTATATCTTTAGCCAATCACAAAAGACCTTTTAATTTAATTCAGTCCTTAAAACCTGTAAAAATACGGGGTTCTATTTTAAGAACAAGTAGTAGGTAAATAATGTTCCACCCAAAATCTGCCAACTACTGATTGTGTTTGTGCTCTCATTTTTTTTTTCGTAAGTTCTTTTGTTGTAGGAGGACATCTTGGCAGAGCTTCACATATGTGGTTAAGTGCTTGCTGAGCCACACGCAAATAATACTGTACAGTTAAGCATTTCTTCCTGCATCACCAATTTCTATTCTCTTGGGCAACAGGAGTTCAAATCTGGGCAAAGATGACAGGCATAGACCTGTCTGATTGGATTAATAACATAGAAACTGTTGTTAGCCACCACAGTAATATTTTACAGTTGATCTTGTGGTAAGTTTCTCAACCCAGATTTTGATGTTATTATACCAGTAAATAGATAGGTGGATAACTCTGCAATCCTGAAGGACAAAAGGAGAATTTGTTTCCCACTTTCAGGTTTGGCAGATCCAAATTCTGCTAATGGAGGTGAAAAAGGGTATGTGGAAACCTGAAGGGCAGTGATGATTCGGAGATGACTTCCAGTATATTGACTGTGGGGGATTTCTTTTTAAATGCTGTATCATTTTTGCTTGTGTGGCATTTTTAGGCTAAGTGCCTTTGTTTGGAAATGAGAAATAATTAGTTTGAGGAAGTGTAAGTTTTCCAGTCAGTGTGTTCATTCACACCTGGCATGGAGGTGGAAGTAGAATTAGTTTGCTTATCACTTGGATATTATAATAAAAAGTTTTTTGGATAAATGTGTTTAATCATAAATCAGTGCTCTACAGGGAAAGTCATGAGTTTTGTTATGTGTTGCTAGGGGGAATGACTTCAAATTGTTCCTTTATCATAACTTTTCAAGAAACTTAAGTAGTGTATACTGGGTAATAGGATCTATATTTTGGATTGTACCATGAAATTGAATGCATGTGAAAAATCTATCTGCAACTTAAAATTTGCTTTTCTGTGCATTTGTAGTTGTTTTGAAGTGACAAAAATAGCTAAGACTTGGGAAGGTAAAGCTGTGTTACAGGAACGTTTAGGGAGATTTCGGAAAAGTAGTTCTGAAATTCAGTTGATGATGTTCAAGGAGTTTTGAACTCACTTTACAGTGAGGGTATAGAACAGGTTGCCCAGAAGAGTTCTGGATGCCCCATCCCTGGAAGTGTTCAAGGCCAGGTTGGATGGGACTCTGAGCAACTTGGTCTAGTAGGAGGTGTCTCTGGCTGTCCATGGCAGGGGGGTTGGAACTAGGTGATCTTTAAAGTCCCTTCCAGCCCAGTCTATGATCCTGTGACATGCCTTGTTTGTCATTTCTTACACTTGTGTCATGGGTTAGCAAGCATAGTCCTGGAAGTGATGTCCTTGCTAAGGGGTGCTTACAGCTCCTCTATGACCTGACAGAACCTATCAGCTGGCCAGTTTGAATATGGACAATTTTTTAAGCCACTTAAAATTTTGACTGCCTCTGTGGTCCACATTTAAGAATGGACAAAGCCCAGGGGAGCCCGCTCTCATTTCCAGTGCTGGGACAGGTTGCTGCAGGACCCGTACGGGGCCCAGCAGGCCCAAGCCAGGCCCTGCTCGGGCCAGGCCAGGCCATGGCCATCCTGGAGCCGATGGACCTGTTCCACCCGCGGAACCTCCCCACAGCCCTGCTATGTGCAGCCGGAGTGGCTCGGCTCCCCCTCTCCAATGTGGCCAAGATTCAGCTGAAGCTGCTCTGCTGTCCAGCAAAGATCCTGTGACCAACAGCGATAAGCAAAATTCCAGCTGCAAGGCCTAGGTGAGATTAACCCTTTTAGTGCTATGAAGAGCTGAAAACCTGAGGGAGGAAAAAGAGGAGATGCTTAAAGCTGAAATTCTGTTGTAAAGCTATGATATATCAGAGTACCTGTTGTAATTCCATGAAGGCATGGGGAGTGGAGCGTTCAACTTGTACTTGTGAGCAAAAGCACCTGCACTGGTATAAGCAAATGCTGAAGCAGCTCTGATTTGATGAGAAATTTGAACAGGGAGAGATGGAAGCGATGAGGACTCTTGCTCCAATCGGAAGGAGAAGACCTCTGTTCCTGGAGATACTCCCAGAGATAGTCTTAGAGATTAAGATGCTTTTTTTTCCTCCCAGGAAAGGAGAAGGGCCTCTATTCTCAGAGACAGAAATGCTCCCAGAGATGGGTGAAGAGAACTTTTGTTTCTGAACAGCTCAACCTTAAAATTGTACCCCAGTAGCTCAAGACTGGACCCTCAAAAGCAGTTGTGGGAAAAGCTGCAAGTCGGGGGAAGGGACTCTCACATGATGCGAGCAGAGAACCAACCCGGGCGGCTGTCTCGTTGTGATAATGTCTTCATAGCATGAGCAAGAGAGACTCCTCTCCCTAAATGGACTGAACAAGGTTATTATGGAAGTGGTAATCTGACTGAAAATCTTAAGGGTTGTCTTTTTACAGTGGGAGAAGGGGGAAAAGTGGGGGGAGGAGAAGAGTTCTGAAGGTGTGGTATGATTTTTTTTTTTTCCTTCTTTTAGGTCTATTAATAAACTTCTATATACTCTTTCAAGTTTTATGCCTGCTTTGCTTTTCTCCTAGTTTTTATCTTACAGAAGGTAAACAGTAATGAGTATTTTGGACCAAACCACTACAACTTGCAACATGGCATAAATTCAACTTCACTTCTCCTCAGAATGCTGCAGTAGGCCTTGATAAGTTCAGCTTAAAATTTTATACATGCATTGTGAAACCTGAATCCGTAGGAAGGAAAAAGACAAATATCTTTTGGAAACTAATTTGGTCCTTTGACTGCAGTGTCTGGGCAGTCTTGATGTGGTACCTGCTGAGGAGACTTGCACCTTGATTAGGATACCAGTCACAATGACACAGAGTCACAGCTGCGGCTATTTAAAACTTGTTTGTGTTGAAAATATGCAAATGATCTGCTTTAATTAACTGTTGGATAAGAAATATCTGTTTCATTTGTCTGGTTTTGGTACCATATGAAAAAGGGAAAACAAAGTAACACAAGGAGAAGTTTTGGGGTTTAGGGGGCTTTTTAAACAAAACTAAGTAAACTTACAAATTTTAAAAAACCAAACCATAGACTATGTCTTGTTCTTCTAACTAATAGAAATACTTTTTTGAAGTATAGTTCTTTTTTCCCCCACCTAGGAGCTTTTGCTCTTTTATTCTCCGGGTTTTACTACTTTTGGAGTTGTCTGTGTTTCATCTCCCCTTTAATGTGTATTTACATTGAAGGAAAGATGAAAATACCAGGTCCTGAAGATCATTTAATAGAATTGAACAGTTCTGGGGATTTCCTGGTAGACAGATAGTAGAGTGCTGGGTTTTCAAGGCAAATTATGAAATTTTAAATGAAAATAATTTTTGTATCTTTGGGATTATGAAACATCTACCCTGAGACTTGATAAATAATAGTTTATAGTCAGCTGTTCTCCAGGCTTCCCTTGCTTTTACATGTACTGCATGTTTATTTCTTCTTGCAAAGTTAGAAAAATCAGACCATGGACATAAGTTCCAACCTTTCCCAGCATTTGGTTGGAAGAGCTACAGTTAGTTACTTTTAGTCCTGGCCAGGTTTGCATCAGTATTCTTCAGGTTCTGAACTAATTAGGTACTGAATAAATACATGGTCCCTTGAAGGCTAGATAGCCTTTTCCAAGTACTGACCACAGCTTTAGACAGGTCACTTTTCAAAGTAGGTCTCCAAAGAGAAAGCAATTTGGAGCAGATGTTACACAAGCACAGGAGTATAAGTTTGACATGTAAAAACCTGGGTGTCTTTCTTTTTTCCCAACTAATACATGGATTTTGAAGTCACTTACCTAGGCAATAAATTTGTGCATTTCAGATGCTATTTTTCGTGTATTGTCAAGTCGAAAGATGAAAATTAGATGTTTCCCAACCAATTTTGTCTTTCATGCTCTGAAATTATGTACAATGCCAATCATATTAGAAACTTATGGATGTGCTAAATCAGTTGGTAACAGTTACGTGTCATGGGTTTGGCAGTCTTGAAGAATAGAAAGTGGTGAGTTAGTTACAAGGAACAATCTAGATATTAGTATGCAGTACTTGAAAAGTTTGTGATGTATATAACCATGACCTCCAGCCTCTTCAGTAATACTATTGCAACCGCTAATTTCTAACAAAAAGCTACTCTCAGGTAGTCAGGTCAGTCAGAGCAGAGATGCAAATCATTTCTATTTCCTTTATGTTTGAGAAGTGTGTCTTTGTGTAGCTCAGGTGCTAAAAACAAGCAACACAGTTTTTCAGGAAATCTGCCTCTCATAAAAGAATGAGATAGTTCCATTCTTCTTGACCACTTCTACCTTTCAGCCAAGGATTTCAATGTAATTACAAATCTGAAGTGTCTCAAATGGTGCCCTCCCCCCCCACCCCCCCCGCCTTGCCTCCAACTTACACGATTCTTGAATAGTACCCACCTTCAGATCTTTCTTCAGTGTAAACATGAAGCATCTTCTTTTTTTCCCTTTGGTATTCTTTTTTTTTCCTGATCTTGTTTGTGCTTAGAAGTACAACCTATATTCTTTCACAGTAGGAAGTTTCTGGTAACTTGCTGCAGGGACATTGGCAGTATCTTAGCAAGGTAGCATCAGTTCGATAACCTTTTACAGTGATCAGGGGTGACAACAAGTTAATAAGAAAGGGAGGGCTGGGGAATCTGTTAATGATTGATTTTTATCTGGTTTGGATGTAGCAGAGAAATTGAGTGATAGTTTGGAAGTGGGTTGGCTGTCTTTTAATTCCTCATCAACAGACCTTTAGATTGATAATCTCTTCTGTACTATAATTCTGACAAGTCTTGTTTGAACTCCCAGTGAAATAGCCAAAGACTAATTTGACCATAACTACTGAATTTACCTCCCATACTTAGACAGACCTTCCTGTGGGCTTTTACCTTAAGTTTGGAGGACTCACATGAGATTGTTTTGTTGTTGCTGTCCTATGGAGTGCTGTTTCATGGACGGTGGATTTCAGCACTGAGGTGTGCTAATTTGAAAGAATGAAGTAAATTGGACTATCTAGTTATACTTGCTAATACTTTGACCTCACTTCCCTTTAGTAAAATGACCTCAAGTATCAAGTTTGCATTATAACTCTCCCAAACAGCAAAGAAAGTAGAACGTAGCATCAAGTACAATGCATATAGTTGTCTTCCCTTTCTCTCCTCAAGCCTGTCAAAAAAAAAGATTAAACAGAGGTAGCTGTATCTCATTACCCACATCTCTGCTGTATACTGCAGTGGCTCGAAAACAAAAAGCACACAAATAGAATCAAGCAGTAGCATTAGGTAATTACAAAATTTGTTCAGTTACAAAGGCAAGAGGCCTTTAATCGAAACTCCAGCGCTGCCTGTAAGTGGATCTTCACTAGTGCGTAAGTGCATCCCTAAATCACAGCCATATTTGGGGGATGGGGTTTGCTTGTGTGGTGGTGCATCCCCCCCCCCACTCCTTTCCAGGGACAGCCTGTCCTCCTCCCTGGGCATCTTGCAGCTAGCCGTACCTGTACGCAGGGATATCACTGTGTGCAGCAAGTCGCTGGTGGTGTTTTTAGGCTAATTGTGTCCTTACTTGACTCCACCTACTCTGAGAAGTTTGACATACCCTGTTTCCCAAAGTAAATAGCATTTGGGGTTTGGTTGTTTTGTTCATACTGTTTCATCCCCACAGAGGAATGAATAGAGCCATTTTGTAATCTTGATTCTCAGTTTACTTCCTTCAATCTTCTCTTAAATCTCATCACAGTAAGTGTTAGTGTTTCAAGTTCTCTTTCAAGCACATGCCATCCAAATCATGGTGGTATGTGAAATGTCATGTTAGGCAACTGTTGATACTGTCAGAGGGATTGTATGTTAAGCTGGGGTGGGGAAGGTAGCACAGTGTGTTTTGCAGAGCTGTGCATTTTTAAAATCATCATGATCCCTGGCATATCACTTGTACTTGCAGAAGAGGGCAGGGTCCTTCATCTTCAGATGGGGTGCTTTTCCAGATGTTCCACCCAACCTGAGTTCATGTCAGGCAAGTCAAGTCATTGCTGCAGATCTATTGAAGGTCTCAAAAGAGGATCTTTATTTATTTGAATGTTTCATTAGTTTCATTAAATCTGAAACTCTTTGAAGGTATACCACGTTTTGCTGATCACAAAATTAGTTACTTCAAAACCTTCTCTGGGGGAAAAGAAAATGTAACCATTCTAAAGCTGTGCCTTTTTCTCGTCATTACTTCAGGTTACACTAACAACTACCTTTCCTGCGATTTAAAGCAAACACCGTCTTTTAAATGATTAGTATCTATTTTAATCACATAATAGTGTGACAATCCTTTTAATTTTTTTTATGTAAATAGAGAGGTACATGTTCGTGATTAAAATTTTGCACCATAAATTGCCTTGCAGTATCACCTAAATATGCCACCCTGCTAGAAAATCACATGCATGTGCAATATGATAACAAAGTTCATAGAAACAGGGCTAGCACATATGATATCTTGCCCTAAGAATTCTCCAGCCCTAAGCCATTGGTGGCGGAGGAAATTTGATTGATGTGTAATCCTGAATGAATTTTTCTTTCATGTACTTGTCCAGCCTACCCTTTGCATACATATTGCAACAGGGAATTTCATACCTCCGCTACATCTTGCATTAAGATGTGCCTCCTTTTAGTTTTGAAACTAGCTCTTCCTGTTAGCTAGGTGTAATGCTGGCCACTACATTTGTATTGGAAAAGACAGCAACTAGTCAGTGCTTATTCACATTTTCAACATCACTCATCATGTTATAGTAATCAGTCTCCTGTCCTCATTTTCTGGCTTCCAGACTGAGTTGTGCTGCAGACAACTTTCTACTTCTTTCCTCAAAATCCCATATTTCTTTTTGGTTTGGCTTTTTATTTTGTGCTGAGTTGACATTTCAACTGAACTTCGGTCATAACCCTAAGAGCAGCTGAATGTTCAGCTTGGTGTCCATTTTGTATTTAGTTAGGGTTGTTTTTTTCTGCCTGTATCACTTCGTACTCATCTGTGTTAAATCTCCTTTCTTACTGTCATCCAGTTCCTCTGCTTCAAAGCCCTTTCATTACTCTTCCTGGTTGGAGCTTGTTTTGGCTACCCTCAATAACATGTCATCCCTGAACTGCCACCTGGCAGCTCGCCTGTTTGTCAGGTCATTTACGAACATTTTAAACAACACAAGTCACTACTGAACCCTCCTGCTGACTTAACCCCACTGTTAGAGCTAATTATTTACTTAGGCTTCTTAGTGACTTTTTCTAAGAGCTGCCATAGATCTGGGAGACAGGACTACCCCTAACTGCAAAGGAATCAGTACAGCTTTTACACAGTGCCTGTGCACACATACAGGCTGGGAGAGAGGTTCTGAAATGAACCCATTTGCTTAAAAGTTAGAGAAGCCCTCACAGGAAAAAACTCTAGCTTTCATCATATCTTTGTAATGTCCAGGGCCACCTCCTTTTACTTTTTTTTATCTGAGTGAAAAACCTTAGTTTTGCTCTGCTTAAAACCAGTGGTGATGATTCTGTAGGTACAGGTGGCTCTTGAGCTACTGTTTGCTAATGTTAAATGGTCATTGAGTTGTGATGTCCATCAGCAGTACAACAGAGAGCACAGTGCTTGAGATGACCTTCACTGACTCCCACAAGGGATGATCAGGCTTTGTGCAGCCTTATGAGAAAATAAAGGAAAGTTTAAAAAAGAGTAAGTAGAGCTACATTCAGGAGTATCCTGTGCACTCACCAAATGAAAACAGTTTAAACTTCGGTGACTTGTGCTGGAGGGCTTTTGTCCCGCAAGAGCTAGCTACCCTTGCGTAACAGGCAATTGTTTTACAGTAAATCAGTCGCAAATCAAATGGTGAGTAGCTTTTGCTAGAAAATTTTGCTAAGCAAAACCCCCTGAGAGCAGGTTGCTGGTTGTTTCCCCCCCTTTTCAACATATAAGAACAGAAAAATCTGCTCAGAGTTTTCTGAAAAGTCAAGTGGTAGAAAAACCAAGGGCAATAGGAACAAGTACCAGTAGGTCTTTCTTTGTACAGTGTTTTTTAAATGGCATTGGCGTTGGGTAGTAGAAGAACTGGTTTCTGGTATTACTGGACCTTTCCTGACACATGCATTTTGCATTAGATTTTAAAATTCTAACTGAAGGAGATGGGCAGAGTACAAAAATATTTTCTAACCTAAGAAGTGGTGGTAAAGCTTCCATATTTTCTACTGTACCCAGTGAACGTAGGCAAGTTTCCATCACCTTTTGGTATTTTGACAATTATTTTCCTTGTGTTGATTCGTTCACCTTCTTCACCTACACACTAAGCAAGATTAGTAAACTTACTGTGAAACTACCAGAAATTCTAGAGCCTTTTCTCTAATACAAATTCCCAGCTTAAAAAAAAAAAAGTGTAAGCCAACTGGCTGATGGAATCTTTTAAATTTTACACTGTGGGTACTGCCCAAGAAGAGAGTCATAAATACACATGTCCAAAACTATAAAGATTAATAGATTCCTGCTCTGGACCTTTGAGGGAAAAAAAGGTCATATCTCTAAACTTAGACTAGGCCTTTGTCAGATGTTTGCAGTGGTATTAAGCAACTCCTGCTTTCCAGTAAAGCTGGAAGCTGGGAGAGCGAACAACCTTTGAAATTTGCTGCAATTGGAAATTGCCTCATGTTTTCCATTATTAAA
Organism: Coloeus monedula; assembly: GCF_965178545.1. Taxonomy (NCBI): domain Eukaryota; kingdom Metazoa; phylum Chordata; class Aves; order Passeriformes; family Corvidae; genus Coloeus; species Coloeus monedula. The sequence goes on along the minus strand of NC_138782.1, from coordinate 31,154,445 downwards.
TATTTTTCTTTTGTTTCTTGTATTTAAAAAAATTTCAGTTGCAGGCTGAGGTTTTCCATGTGAGATAGCTGTTTCAAATAAGTCCTGTTTTGAAGCTTCCTTAGGACTAACATATTTGTCTTACTGATTCAGTTTCCATCCTTCAAGAGGCACCAATATTTTTTTCTGTGACAGTGTCAAGTTGTACCTTCCTTTGGCACCTCAGGTTTACAGAACTTTATATGAACTTACTCTTTTGAGTATGCATCTGTGTGTACTAATGGTAAAGAAAATAGATTGCTAGTATTATATTGGCACTCCTGGGATTGTGGTTAAGAAGGCATTTGTAGAAGCTCTCAGAACAGTGGTTTTGACAAATGATTTACCTAATGGGATGAAGTTTCCTATGCTTGTTCTTATTCAGGAAGTGTCTGAGGAAAAATTTTTCTTCTCCCTGAATGGCATGTGCAATGTGAGTTTAATCAGTTGATTTTCAGTTTTTTATTTAAGCTTACAGGTTAATCAGTGGGGTTGGTTTGGGGGTAGGTTTCTTGAAATTGCTGTCATTTTCTGCATAGACAGAGCTTAAGGTCTTGGCTCGATTCCTGCTGGTTACCTCTGCCAAGGACTTCAGTTCCTCCCTAGATGCTTTGTGTGGTGGGAAATTTGGGTTATTTTTTAACCTGGTTTCTTAAGAAAATTGATTTTGTTTGCTATAAAATTAATATGATCATATTGTCTGTACATACAGGTGTCTGTCATTTTTGTCCTACTAACTCTTTTGAGCCTGTTGGTCAATTAAAAAAAAGACAGAAAGATAGAAGTCTTGAAAATAGGAAATTCCCTTAGTTTCATGAATATAATCACTAAGAAGAGGCAGATGCTGTTACTGCCACCTGAAGGAAAGGCTGAAGCCCCTCTGTATTCAGTGCAGAATACAGTGCTGAAGCTCACTGTGTTCAGTGACCAGAGAGTCAGTATGGGAGAAATAAATTATGAATGTTATAATCTTAGGAAGTGCTTCAATCAGAATTCATGCCTTATTAAACATCAGGTTAAAAAACCTCTCTTAAGTCAAGATTCCTTTCCTGAATTCATTCTCTGATGTCTTGCAAGGCATGAACAGCATTTGAAGCTTTTCATTTGGCAAAGGCATTTAGGACATCTTTCCAGTGTGGTTCCTCTGGTATTTATAAGGACTGAACTCATGCTGTGCTGTGGCTTTAACACAACCCGTGTTAAAAGTCAGTCCAATGCATTGTAGAAGTCCACTGGAAATCAGACTTTGTTACTGGCTACTTGTGAACTTCCTTCTTGCTTGTCCTGTGAACAGTCCTGATTCATGCAAATACAGATAGGTAAACATTGACTGGCAGGTAGTCAGGAATAAAAGAAATACAGAGATTACATCCATGGAATATTATAGCTGATGTTTACATACCTAAAACTCATAAAGAAGTAATTCATCAACCTTTATTAGGTCACATCCATATATTGGTATGACATTAGCATTGGTAACGTTGTGTTGTTATAGCACACGTGCAGAAAAGGATCAAATTACTGTAGATGTGTGAACCAAAACTCAAATTGTGATTCTTTTGGGAGTTTGGAGAAAAAAAGTATTGATTTAATATTATGCATTTTGTATATGAACTTATATATGAGGTGCAGGTGGTTATAGGGGTAAAAAGGCAATACCTCATTTTATCAAGGAGACATTCAGATAAGGATTTAAGTGTCCAAGGATTTCTGTAGTAAATTGTAGTAACTGAAATAAATAAATAAATAGTGTATTGTATCCAGGATATACAAATGCCAAGTTTGAACCAGCGAAAAAGAAAAAGGATAAAATAAGAGAAGTTCATGGATTAGCTGTCCTTTGTGAAGTCAGAGTTAGATTAATAATATTAAAACCTCTCGTCTTACTATTGCTTTCTTTTTAGATTGAAAACAATAGATTAGGTACAGTAGATCCAAATCGTATGGTTTTAAGTGCATTATTGTTTTAAACCAAGGTGGATAAGAATTTACCTCAGTAAAAGAAGATCAAATCTCATTCCCTCATTTGTGTCAAAACAGCTGATTTTTTAAAACCCCTCTGCCTGGTTCTTAATCTGAAGTGAAATTGGGCATGTATAGTATCCTGGCATTGCATCATCACCCTGAGCTCTTAGTGAAAGGTAAAAAATCTGAAAGTGTGAGATGATGTCTTTGCTGTCAGTGTAACCCCTGCAATTTTTAAAGAAATTAAAAATGATGAGTATCCAAAGAAACACTAACTATAGTACTAGTTACTAAAGGAAAAGCCTTCAGTCATTTGCAAGAAGGAAGCCAAATGAACACAGGTTATATACAGGAAAGTTGAGATTTAAAGTCACAACTGTATTTTTTTTGTTTTGTAGGGCCAGTTTTTTTTCTTTTTACTCCAACTTCAGCAGATCTAAAATCCTCATAAGCTAGCACATTCATTATAATTCACTTTAAAACATCCAATGATGGCCTGTGTGTTGAAGACAGGAAATAGTAGAAAAAGCAAAGAGCATATGATTTCTGAGAGCTTCTGTCTTCATAACAAAATAATAACCTAAGCATGCAGGAACCCCAAATCAGCTATTTCTGCCCCAGGTAAACTAGAATTCTAAAATACTATTTATAGATTTAAATAATATGGAAGGTTTCATTTTTTCCATTCTTTAGTCAGTTCAAAAATAACTTTTCATGAGTGACAGATCTTTGCAATAAAAAAGCTTGTGAAGTTGTCTTGGTCTGAAATCATGTACTCCTGTGGTTACAGATCGATAGCACAGACAGTGTGCAACATCTTCTTTAAATTTTGTAAAATGAGGAAACAGTTAACCTGCCTGCATAGCTAGCATCCAAAGGATTTTACTGACACTGTGATGTTATTAGTTGATGGAAGGCAGAACTTTGGATTAACTGAAATGACCCAACAGTAAACTTCGCCTTGAAAGATGCTGAGGACCTGCTTGAGAAATTCTGGTCATTCTCAGCTTCTGAAGTAGTTGTGAGTTCTGCTCAGTTTTTGTTAGTGTACAGTAGTATTCATTCCCTGACATAAATTGTATCAGGGATTGTATATTAATGTACTTGAAGCATAGAAGTACTATACACAAATTGTATTTAGTGTTCTTACAACACTTTGCATTTTTAGGGTAAAAGGTATTTTAACAAGACATGTAGTACTGCTTCAAGGCTTTTATTTTTGGTAATTGTCTGATCTTTTTTACATACCTGTATGACTCAAGAGCCTTAATATAATTTCCAAAAAGAGAAGACTTTATTTAGGAAGCAGTTCTAGATGTAGAATCCTAATATTTCAGTCTTACTAAAAGACAGAACAGAAATTATTTAAAAGCTGACAACCTTTCTGAAAATGCCATTCTTCAACTAAAGAAGTGGGTTTATCAAAGCGTCTGATATTTATTTGTAAATACATCTACTTGCAGATGCCATTTAGGCCATCCCATTATCTTACCACTCAACATCTTAAATGTTAAGTAATAATCAAATCCTTAAAAGGTGATAAGGTATACTAATGTAAAGATGGAAGTTTTGTCTTTCAATGGCCATGTAAGTATTTGCAACTTCTGAGGGAAAGAGGGACAGCTTTAAAGAAGGTTTAGGGGGTGGAAGTGTCTATGTGTGACTCAGGGCCTGACTGATGTCTGGATGTGCCCTATGCACGTTCATTATCTCTTCTGGGAAAAGCACAGTCTTTGTGAAAAGGATTTTTTGCTCCAGTCTTTGCCTTGCAGCACATGCTATAATGAATGTGCTCCATGACCAAAATCCAGGCATCAGTGTAAACAAAATCCTGGTAATATCTATATTCACCTTCTGACCAACTTAAACACTGCTGTACGTTACAAATTAGGAGATTTCCAGTTTCTTGTGTATGTATGGGGTCGCTGCTTCAATTTTTTCAGTTTTAAACCTGTGGGTTTGTTTTCTGCCTTTTCTGTTTTAAAAGTAGACCTGTGTCTGCCTTTTTACAGAAGGAACCGTTGTTACTTCTGTTGTAAGACCGGAATTTCAAAGTGCCCATGTTTTCTTCCGAGAATTTTTCTATCTTTCCACTTAACAAAGGCTGCCCTTGTGCAATGGGATCTATAGTTCTGCTTGGCTCTGTTTTGAAGAGAATGTATTAAGATGAATTTTGAATTATTTGTGTTCATAGGAACAAAACAGACTTACACAAATTCCTGTGGTAAAGACTCTGAAAGGGGCTGTAAAAACTGTCTGAGCAGATTGATATCACCTTGTTAAATGAGTAAGGGTTTAACATGGTTCGTATTAGCTTGTCAAGCCACAGTGGCTATGTTTACATGAAAAACTGATGTTCTCTTGCCTTGTGTCCACATGTGTGTTTGGCTTACATAAAACCAGAGTGCACTCGGCTTCTTGGAGCATTTAGCAGGAGCACCAGACCAGACTTGTAGCATTCCACATCATTTGTGAACATAAGATAAAGCCAATTTCAAGATCTGAGCAAGAATGCCCTTTAATCATGCTGCATACACATGGAAATCAGTGTCAGAAGCCAGATGTATGAAAGAAAAACATTTTTCTCCTTTAACTTTCTGTCTCCCTCAGGCATTCTTATCAATGACCCAAATGCTCAGCTTCACATCCAGAAGTTTTCCAGCATGTTGCTCTCATTTCATTTCTGAAATTTTCTGCAAGTTTTCTTGCCCTCTCAGTATATATTTCTTGTTCTTCATGTAAGCTAATTAAATGTGATGCTGATGATGCAGAGGACAGGATGTTTCACACAAAATGTTTCTCCAGATAGATGAGATTCACAAATGAGGATTACTGTCTGGCCTAAGGAGAATGGGAAAAAATTACATGAGACAAGTTTACAGCACAGCGGTGTTTTAGCGCGGAGGCAAAAAATAAATGCTCTACAAAATGGCTGTGTCACTGGAAGTGTTAGGCATTAAGCAATATAGGAAAAGATTAACAAGAAGAGATAATTACTGTAATTTGGCAAGTAGATTAGGGAACATAAATAAAATAAGGAACGATATGAGCAAGTGCAATCACAAAACATAAAAGGCTGCATGTTATAGGAAATGAGTGTTGTTCTTCAGAAAAAAGGAAGAACAGTAGGCAGGGAAGGCAATAGAGTCATGCAGGTTTTGAGAGTCGGTTTCCTGCTTTGTAATAGATACTGCTGGTTAGCTGGGTTTAGTACAAGTACTGGAAAATTACCTGCCTTGTGAACAGTCACAGTATAGTAAGCTGGGTCTTACTGAATGCATGCTGGAATAGTGATCAGAAATTACAGATAGATAGGGCATATATTTGTACATGTAGCTGATGCCGTCTTAGAGCAGTTATTAATTTATTTTATCCACTTCATTGATGGATAATAAGAGAAGATGTACATGGGTTTGTGATAAATATTCTGTTCAATTGAATTGTTTGGGAGATCTTCATCACTAAAGCAGAGTGGATTATAAAAGAGTAGATCAGTATCTTAAATGCTGTCAAGCGCTGTGTAACATACCACCCAGGCTTCAGTGCAGAGAGGAATTTCCAGGGATCCTTACAATAAATAAATCCCGGGTTCTTTTTTAAATTTATTGGGTCCTATTGTTTCAGAGGAGAATACTGCTCACAGCATACCAGCACTCCAGTATTCTCTTTCTTTTTCTTCTTTATGCAAAAGTTTATAATTTCTAGCTCCTGTCCTCATGCTATGCCATTTTTACTTCCTTTGACACAGCTCTTCCAAGTCATCACATTTTTCCCTCGAAGTAGAAGAGCCAATGCCCAGTATTATTTTACTTGCTATTTAGAAGTCCCTTAATATATTCACAGTTCAGGTGGTTATAAATATATAGCAAAACAGGTAATGCCATTAAAAGTGCCTTTCTGAAGAATAGGAATTTGAAAAATAAATTTCGTATAGCAGATTCAACTTTCCTCCCTCACAGTTCATGGCAAGGAGAAATGGGGATAGTGCATGATTTAAACAAATTGCTGGGTTTATGTTGCCATCTCAAACCAGTGCAGGATGGAAAAGTTTTACAATTCAGTTAATGTTGACTTTTTCTTCAGCCAAAATCTTGTTTTGTCATAGTTGTGATGAGTCTCCAGCCCCTTTCACATTTGCTTTTCTTTCTGAGATCCATACAGAAGAAAATTGAAGGAGGTTAGGCTACGTGGTCTTTCTCTTGGCATCTTAATTAATTTCTTTAATCTTCATTTATACAGTTTTCAACTTCTGTGGAAATGAAAACAAAACAGGACTGCACAGTGCTCTCTTTATTTACTTATCTGCCCATGTTGCTTATCTTATCTACCTTTTCTGTTCAGTGGTGTTTGCTGCTGCTCTATTTTTCTGGGTTTCTTCCTTACAACTTTTCCTGGTTGTTTGGGAGTTTCATTTGCTGTTATTTCCTTATTGCATCTAATTCTCTATGAAAATCTTTTCTGACGTTTCTTTACTTCTCACTCAGGTTTCTCTTAATTTGTTTCCAACCTTTAAGAAATAAGCAAAATGCTTTGGAAATTATTTAAGTCTCCTTTCTGCAATGGATGTGCTTCCTACCCTCTCATTCAATTCCTCTCTCTGCAGTGTAGCCTGAAATACTGGACTGTGAAAGTTCTTAGGGACAGGAACCATGCCCTCCTGTTTAAACTGTGAGGCATCTAGCAACTGATTCAGGGCTTCTTATATCTGTTTCCTGTAAATATTCTTTACTAAATTATTATTTAGTAAAAAAAATTTAACATTATTAATTGGAATTAATACTAGTAAGCAGTACCTTTTGAGGGGGAGGGGGAAGGATACACCAAAGATCTTATTTTGGTAGCATAAGAAGAGTCTCTAAATTCAGTTCTTCTGTCATTTGTTATGGGTTCTCATTATGATCTGCCCCAACTAAGTACAGTACTTTTGCAATACACGTTGCTATTGGTGATTTTTTTGCAGAAAAAATAAGGGCGGCATCAGTTCAGTAAGTTGCAACACAAAAGCAACATTTGTCAGAAAGTTTTAGCCTTAAAGAGAATCACATTCTTTTTATAGCCTGTGGAACTTTTCATATTTTCTTTTTGAACCTGATAGTAGTGTATTATGAGAAACAATTCTATATTAATACTTTGGAACAGTTTGAAATATATTGGTTTTGTGCTTTTCGCTTTTGTTTCATGTTGTCAGAATGAATAAGCGACCATAATTTTATACTGTTCTATAGAGTGATATTGTTGACACCAGTTAAGTTAACCTGTACACTTTGAAGCCTCTCTGATAATTTCTGTTGGCTAGCTTGGACTTCTCCTCAGGTTTGTGCCCTGAGGTCTGATGGAGGTGCCAGAGGGCAATCTGTTGTGCTGGGCTGCCTGCCTGCCCAGCTGTCTGCTGTTAGCCATAGGTCAGTTTATGCAAGTGGGTCCTGTCACCCAGAGAAGAAAGCAGCGTGGTGCCTGTTGTAGGCAGAGTGCTTGTATGCCCTGTGGTAGCACTGCGTGACTTCAAGTGTCCCATCAGCTGGGTAATAAGTGTTACCCTCCCATGGCGGTGTTTCTTCAGAGAATGTGAGATGTGAGGATGGTGAAGACTCCCTTTTCCAGCACTGGCAGCCCAGGTGTTCACTCACACAACACATCAGTAGAAATCTGGCAGTCCCCTTTATGCAGAAACTTTCTGTGTGTAAAGACCCATTAAGCAAGGGAAAAAATCCTTTCAGTCCTGATTTATCAAATACAGAGGAAATACTAATATTTTCAAATTTTTATGCTATCATATAGCAGTAAGAAAAACTTGATACTGCAAGAGTATCTGTTCTTTCTCCCTCCAGGTTTGAGTACTGTCAGTGAAGGGATGAAAAGAAACATATTCTAATGTAATTATAGGGCTAACCATCTATTAATCTCATGCTTCTTGAGTTACTTTCTTTGAGAAGGAGTAGAATCCTGAGGACAAAGCTCTTATCCCCATAAATCTTTCAGGATTGAATCACTCTAGCTATGGTTTGCATGGGTAGATTGAAGTCTGCTAGAACCTAGAATCTGTACACTTAACGCATAGGTATAACCACTTTGTCTAAAATGGCTAATATATTATAGACATCTGGTTCTGTCTTACAATTTTACCTGCAGCAAAATACAGAAGTTGGAATAACCCAAACATAATATTTATTAGCACTTACAGATGACTTCATCCCACAGTTTTTGTACTATTCTATGAATATTATTAAATTTCTGTGTACTTCAGTATAAGCATCTCAACATTATAGGTGGGCAAGCAGAGAAGCAGAATGGTTGAAATAACATGCTAGAACATACAGAGTCAGCAGAAGAACTGAAATAAAGCTCACTAAGTCTGACTTGCAGTTTTCTGCACATTCTGTGAAACTAGAATATATTCTGGTTTTAGTATTTGCTCTTTACAGTGATTATTTCTTATTTTTTTCCAGTCACTAGTCAGGACAAGCTCAGAGGTATTTACTCTGAACCTCTAGTAGGTCAAGGAAAAAAAGATGGTATCATCCTTTCAGCTCTAATGGCCAGATGCTGAGTCTGAGTTTGACCAGGATTCTTTCTTCAGATAAGTAGATTTGGCATAGTTTTCCCTCCAGGTCTATTTGTGATTGTTTGGGTTTTTTTCCTGTACACTGAATAATACAGATGCCTCAGATTGTATCTCTTAGCTGAAAGCATACATTTCTGTTTTACCAGTCTTGGAGTACAAGTCATTCTAAGTAAAAGTTGTTTCTTTAAAAATATAATGGAAATTTTTTTGGACACACTTCCCTTTGTGATAGATTTGAGTGGACAAGCAATATGTTAATTATGTTTGCCTTAAATGGGCTATTACAAGAAAGGGAAGAAAATACTGTCTCCAACCTAGACTGTCCAATTTTTCAGTACAAATGTTCTGTTATTTTACTGCTAAGCTTTGGGTTGCTGATCGAAGCACTATGCTAAGAGTTCTGCCAAGCATCACGTTGTTTGTGTGATAGGAGGGATTTGGTTACAGTCAGGCAAGTCTGAAAAAAGGTAAACTGACAGCAAATCTGGGATCATGGTTGGTAAGGCAGCTTTTGTGGTCACGTGCTTTTATTTGATGTGGTTCCTTGTGTCTCTTGTGCCAAATGGTGTAATGTACTAAAGTGATGAAACTGCAAAAGAAAAAAAAGTCAACTATTTACTTCAGCAACAAAGGAGAAAGAGAACAGGGAAGGAGATCAAAGCCCTTAATGTGTCTCTCAAAATACTAAAAAAGAGCAAAAAGAAGGGAATTTCTTTCCACATGCTTGAGGCTACTCTTGGATAAAGCCATCATGAGTAATAAACCCTTTAAATGCCCATGTCGGTCTGCAGTGTGCTTCAGTTTCAAAATACGGCAGGTATTACAGAGAGTTAAAAAGGGTGTATTTTGGTAAAATAAAAGGCTGTAGTCTATAAAGTCTAAAGTCTACTTCCCATCACTAGTACATAGATTTGACAATGCTTTAACACTGGCCACACTGAGAGAAAAGCTCGCAGTTACTTTAAACCCCTATAAAAGGTCTTTCCATTCAGAGGCAAGTTTTTAAATTGTTTACATTTTCAAAGTTAGGAGAATCTATAACTCCATCATTCACAATCATTGAACTTGTCATTTCCCTATTTTCTATGTGTTTTGCAGAAAGAATATATTGGAGTTAGAAATGTTGAGTGCAGTCAATGTTATGTACCATTTTCTTCTGGTATAAAGCTCTTTAATGCTATGTCACACTGCATTCAGGATAAGTATGATCCTTCTTACAATTCTGGACCTCCTTACCCAAATACACATTTTCTACTCTCCCTAAAAAAACCTAAGCTCCTATTGGGTAAGGTACCTTCTTTTAAGAGTGTAACTTTTCTGTAGATGTTCTTTTCTTTGTGATACTTGTTTCATAGAAAAGCTTATGCAATTTTTTGAAACGGGGAATGGGAACAGGTAAGGCGGGGAGCACAAAACATAAACTGTATTATGTGTGCACAGGTCCTTAGCTGTAGTAGCATAACCTGTGTTAGCACATAACTTTTTAAACTGTGATGTAGAGGTAGTCTGAAATAATCCTCATTTTTCAGACTTAGCTCAAAAGTTTCCCAGCAATCTAGAGAAACCTGCATTTTTTTCTCTTTGGAGAAAGAGGGAAGCAAAATGAATTGCAGGGAAGAGATGATGTGAAAGAAAGAATTTAGGGGAACTAGGCAGGCCCAAGAGTTGTAGGGAAGGGGGTAGAGATGGGAGTAAGAGCATCTATCTACATGCCTGTAAGTGTGCCTTACTAAAGCACCCAGTCTTGTGAGCTTGAAACTTGGAAGTACCGTTCTTCTTTAACGAAGTGATGCTTTTAAGGAAGGGTAAATAACTGCTTCCTTACACATAAATACTCAAGAACAAAAACAGTCACTTCTCTAAAATTGTGAATTAATGCTATGCCATTTTTTGAGGATCATTTCTTGAGAAAGGCATTTTAATTAATTATACATTATCGAAAAATGGGAAAGAATTTTGCATGTCGGCCTGAATAAATAGATCCATTGAGAGACAGAGCAAGTCACTTGGAATGCATCAGTCAACAGCAGAAATGTAAACATACTCCAGCTACACTTTCTGAACTTGTATTTCAACGTCACAGAACAAAACTTCTGTTAATGCAGGCTGACTGCTGCACTTGTTGAATTCAGTAGTGAGTTCCTTACAAAATCCAATTTAATTCACAGACCATGGATCAGAACCACATTGTGTCTGACTCTGGAAACCCAGGAGGACAGGGCCTTGCTGCAAAAGAGTCTCTGCTCTGTCTTGAAATGAGATGTATGAAGTTGGTTTGCAGAGCTGAGTAGGTTTAGAGTAAGAGCAAGCAAATAAAATTCTGAGGCCAACAGGTCTCTGTTCCAGCATGTTTGTACAACCTTATCTCTGAGATAGGTAGATCTACCATGTATTTAATCTTCATCTGGTACTAGTCCAAATGATATAGCATCCCCTAAGACTGTTGCTTTGTGAATTATTAAAATTACAGAAAATACCAGACTGTTAGAATTCTAGCCTTTAAAAAGTAGCAGTTTATTGGAAAAAACAGTGTGAAAATCAAACACAATTCGATTGATTGTGCTCATACTAGCCTTACTCTGGCAGCTGTAGGGGATCAATTGTCTTTGTTTAAAAACAAATAGCTTCCTCATCATACTTCTTGATGGTTTTTGTTTAACATTTTTTGTTGTCTTGATAAAATGAACATGGGGGGCTTTTGTAAGGTGTGCAAAACACTGATACTGAGAAGGAAAGCTCGTTTGCAGACAGAGGTGTTTAAGATCTATGCTCCAAGAGGCCCAACTATCTGGAAAGCAGATCTGACATACAGCAATGTTTAGCTTGTGCTAGTGAAATACTCTGGCAAATGAAATGCCCTTGACTACAAAAGGCTTCTTACAGCACTTTGTTTGGCATTTTTTCTCTTGCTTGGACTATGAGGTACCTCAAAAAGCAGCCTTAGATATTGAGCTGCATGGTGACATTCCCTTGCCTAATTGTCTCCATTTTGAACCTTTTCAGGTCCTTCTTTGACATTGTGTAAGTCTCTTCTTTCTTCATTTACAGGTTTATTGTAAGTCAAATGAATTATTACAGCCTGTTGTCTGGTCTCAGGGTTGTGAGATACTGCAAATATGTTCCTTTAACATGACAGAGACATTGTAGTACAGCATAGTCAAATCAAACTCTGAGCAATAGCTTCTTTACGTGTTTAAAAATAAAAGGTAAATATCAGTTTAATAAGGCAGATTAATCTTAATTACTAAATGTTTATAGACAGTTTTGAGATGGTCAGAGGCAAGGTCCTGTGCAAATGCAGTATTTTATTAAAATATTTAATAAGCAGATTCTCTGACACAATAGAGGGAACAAAGAAGCCTGTCCACTCTTCATTTTCCCTACCCATAATGGTTTCTACAGAACATAAATTACATATTGTATAGCTTTATTCTGTTTTCAGAGGATAATTATGCTAGAAATTCCAGCCTTCTTTCTGTGGAGGGACCTCTTTCTCAGAAACCACACCTTTTAGCAGTCTGTTTTTCATTTGAAAAGGGCTGGATTTCCGTTTATGTCAACACATTTTTACGGGATGGCTACTTTCAAGAGATGGATACAGGTAAAATGGGAAACCCTTGCTCACAAATCATAACAATTCAGTCTGGAAGATATATTATAAGCTGATGATGTAGGAGTGGAAGATTTTTTTTTGCATGTGTAGTCTGTTAGCGATGCCTCTTAATTTCATACCTGCTATTGTAACTGAGAGAGAAGCCTGTAATTCCTGTAGCAGTCATCTGAGCATTTTCAGTGGTATGTCCATAGTGCAAGGGAACTTGGACTTGGTGTCAGATGAGGCAAGGCAGGATGCAAAATGGACAGTACCAGTTGCTCTGTATATGAGATTGGAGGCTTTTATGGATATATTTACATAATATTTAAGGAGTTTAATAAACTGAAAGTCAGGATCTTAAAATAAGGCTCACAACCCACTTGTAACATAGGAGGAGGGACAAGTCTTCTATTCTCCAATGTTAGAAATGAATGGACCCCCTATATTTTCAATTTTGTAAGAACAAACTACTGTTTCAGAAATGTTCCAACTTTCTAATCATCTCATAGTCACACTTCACTACTTTCAACCATCCACAAGTTGCAAAATTATATTCTCATGTGAGTAATTTTAGTAAGGGGGTAGCAGCAAGAAAACTGAATTCCGTTTAAAAAAATCCCATTGAAGTCTTACTTCTGCTGGAAAAGTTTGTTTGTGTTTTTATGTAGCTGTGGTGTACTCAAGGCTTCTTTTTTCATCATTGCATATGCAAAATCCAGACCTGCAGAGCTGTTCCATGTGGTGAACAGTCTGCTAAACCCAGACTGTTTTGCCTGAGTAGCAGATTTCCATATACCTCATTATGAGTTTGGGATTTTTTTGATTTATGTAGGCTCTGTTCCTTCAAAGGGATGTATGACTGTAGACTTTATACCTACCAAAGTGATTTCTTATCAAGTACTGAGGAAAATAAAAGGCCAGATCCCGTTGGAGAGTAAGAGCCTTATTTTGCAGAGAACTTATCTTTCTAGCCAGTGTAATTTGTCATGGAAACAGCATGTAAACAGGAGGCCACACAAAGTAACTTAGCTCTTGAAGCTTTTTAATGGTGTCCAAGATGGTTCTGGATTGTTAGTGAATGATGTAATCCATAGTGCGTAATGCAAACTTTGATTTGGTAAGGGACTATAAAGAAAGATTTAGGTCAGTACTGCTAGAAGGAAGTAGCATGGACTTTACCTAGTTGTTGCCTTATACAGCCTGATTTAAATAAGTGTTAGATCTTTCCACACCAAAGAAGCCATTATCCTGAGTAATAGCAGGTGTGCTTCAGTCTTCTGCCCTTTGATAAAGGCAAATGGTTAAACTGCCTAAATACATCTCTGAAGTTACCTTATTTCTGTGGATTCCTACCATTCAGATATCCAGTATGTTCATGGACAGAATTAATATCCTTGTTTTTATTATTTCCTACTGGGGATGAACAAAATCACAGAATCATGGAATATAATCATAAACCAATGTAGATTGGCAAGAAGAGGCTTATCTGGCCAAGCCACTGCTCAGAGGCGGGCAGCTCATGCCAGTTGTTCAGCTGAGCTTTGAGCACCTCTGAGGACAGAGCACCACTGAGCCCCACTTCAGAGAAACCTCTGACTCCATCGTCTCTATAATTTTCCATTAAACAATTGAAGGCTTCAATATGCCTTCAACTTCCCTCCTCAGTACCCCCTCTCTGCAGTGTTCTCTGAAGACTGAGCAAACCCATTTCTTTCAGCATCCTCCTTACATCATCATGTACCTGGTAATCTTTCTGATCCACTACCCCTTTGATTTAGTAGGTTAACATCTGTGTTCTATTGGGAAATCCAAAACTGGAGTAGATGATATGATTGATATTTGCATCTGGCTGTTTATTACTCCTCAGTCCCAATTATTTTGATTATTCTTAGCTGGTTTGACTGAAGGTGGTTTTTGGAATAGCTGAGAACTTCAAATCCTCTCCTCCCCCACTAACAAGATTTTTGAACTACAGTACTGCACATCTTGCTGATGAGGACTAAGAAGCAGAACTGTTCACAATGAAAAAGCTATTTCCTGGGAGAATGTTTTGCGTTAGTGATACTCTTGATTTAAGTGGTTCATTTACAGTGGGTCATGGTATAACCTGTTTTTATAGATGGTATCACTCAGTACTTTTTATTATCACCACAGCATAAAATGCGCTTCTTCGTGGCCCTCTGACTTTAAGCATCGGGAAAGAGGACTGTGTAGAAATAATTTTCAAATCCCAGGGACTGTACATGTAACATACTGTTAAATTAACTTCTTTCTCTAGTGCCCTTGGAGGATCATCTGCCCTTCACATCCCAGCCTTTCCTGGTGGAGGTTGTCTCATTGACTATGTACCCCAAGTATGCCAGCTGCTAACAAACAAGGTAAGCTGCTAGAGACAATCAGTTTTCCTTTCCTTTATGCACTGTACTGCATTTCCACAGACATCATTATTCTTCTGCCAGGTATTCTTAAGCAAGGCATACTTAGGCTGAACTACACAGGGACTACATACTTAGGCTGAACTATACTTTCTTGGTAAGAGCTGAGCACCTAAGCACGACATTGAATAGAATGACTCCTTTAGGTAAACAAGTGAGTTTGGGATCAGATCCTGGAGCAGTTTTTTTCTTAGTGCCACAGTTATGATTTAGGATAAAATGTTATTGTATTGTACAACACGGCAGTGTAGTATACTGGTTTTTAGTAAATACAGATATGTAGTTTGCATATTATTTTTCTAGTTGCAAGTTCTCATACCCCAGTCATTGTTGTAGGTTTTGAGTACTTTCCATGATTTTTCTTCTCAGATGTTTCCTTCAGATGAACTGAATCAGCAGTTTCTTTGGATGTTTGTACAGTAATAGCTACTTAAGGTTGCTGAAAAGGTTGTGTTCCAGTTAGCTTACTGTTTGAACAAAAAAGAATGATTATAGTATTTTGAAAGTTTCTCCATTATTTAATTGTAATTTTCAAAAGAAGGCTTAGGGGTCAACATCTAGAAATTTGCGTATTACAGACTTCCTATTTGTATATTATTTTTACCTTCAATTGTCTAAATGAAGAAAAGAATTTTGTCTTTTAGAAAAAGTTCTTCAGATAGTATTTCCATAATTTTGCTGGAATCCATCATTAGAGTTGTTTTTGTTGTGGTTTTCTGTTAAAATTACTTTCTGTTTTTAAAATCTGCAAGTACACTGTACTGTTTTTATCCTTTCTTAAACAAAGTCACTTAAGCAAACTTATCGTATGTTTTCCTCCTCCCAAAATAACATTTCAGATCCCACACAAAGCCTTCAAAATAATCACAGTGTTTTATAAAATAAAATGTTTCAATTTATAAACAGAATCTAAGTTATACAAGACAGCTCTCAGCAATGGTTGTGTCAAGACTTTTTCAGTAATTTTAGGAAAGCATTTGCCAGCCAAGGAATTCTACTATTGCCATAGCCAAGAAAATACTCTTCCTGTTCTTTTCAGTGGGGGAAAAAAGGTTCCTAAAATGCTAGGTTTTGTTCTGGATATCAAAGGAATTTACGCAGGGAATCACATATAGAACCATACCATAAGTACTTCCAAGTCACCAGTTGTAAACCAGATGTCCTTGCAGCCCGATGACACATGCATTGTTTCTGTTATGGGTCAAACCCTGCTCACACTGTTCTCCTAAGTAAAGCCATGCAAATCAACAAAAAATCATACATGGTGTGAGGAGAATTTTGCCTTAAGTCTCCAAATTTAGCATTGTTGCATTTTGTCTGTGCCAGGATGGAATTCTTTCAAAACCCAGAATGCCTCAGAAATTGATGTTCGCAGTTGAGTAGGTGGCTCCCTGAGTCAGCATGAAACCAGTGAAAGAGCTTAGTGTTCAGAAGATTTTGTTGGAGGTGCAGTCTTCAGAAACCACCAAAGATCAGTTGTGAAAGATATTTGATATTTACTTCTCTTTTATAAGCAGAATGTTATTTTGACACTTAGCCTGCTGTCAGTTCAGATAACTGATTTGCCTATCACAGCTTTCCACTCAAACTTCAGTAAGGCAAGACTGAGCATTTCTTTCTTCCAGTCTTTGTCTTGTGTGGTTAAACAGTGCTTCAATCTATTGTGAAAGACTGAGTTTCACTCAGAAGTGACTGAAGAGATTTCTTTACAAGATATTCTGTGTGCAAGATCCAGAGTTTGTTTTAAAGGCATTTTAGGATTCTTTAGGGAAATCATGCTAAATATAGGATTCAGAACTACTACCATGTAAAACATAAATCTTCCTTAACAAGAAATGTATGACAAACTGGGCTTTTGCGTTTTTAATCTTTTTATATCTCTGGATTTGTTTTCTTTCTTTTTTAAGGTACAATATGTTATTCAGGGATACCATAAGAGAAGAGAGTACATTGCAGCTTTCCTGAGTCACTTTGGAACGTAAGTTTTCTTTCAATCCATTTTTTCTGTAGCGTGGGGGAAACTCATTTTCTAGTCGTGGTTCGTGGTTGTGTGGCTGCTGTCCACTGGATAGGATGAAATCTAGTCATTTTGCACAGAAGGATGTGTATAGATTGTCTCTCTGTAGCAGTACTGGAATGTAGTTCAGCATTATTTCACTTCAGTGCCAGTTGCCAATCTGATTTTTCTAGAAAATAGGTGATGATGGGAAGGGGACAGAAGAGATTTTCTCCTTGTGCAGAAGAAGTGTGTTTGTTTCTGAATAAATTACTGGAGGGGTCTTACACTAATAGGCAGTGACTGAGGTGGGAGAATGGAGAAGCAGGTACAGTTCCAAGCCTTGCAAGAGCCAGAAACCACTGCTCAGAGTAAAGGCAGAACTGGGACACCAGCTGTTCCCACCACCAACCAGTATTTTGTCTCTCAAGAGAAGAGGCTCTTGGGTCATGTTGCATTCCTGCAGATGAAAGGTCCGTGGCCAGGCATGATGACAAATTAGCTTCAGAAATCAATTAATCAGGGCTTCCTTGGCACTGTGAAAGGTTGGCACTTTGGTTTCCTGCCGAAATTCTGACTTGAGCTGGAGTCCAAGCCTTTAGCTAATCGTGATGAGGGGTTTCTGCTTCCAAGGGGTGATGCCAGTGACATGGATATTTGGGAGCCCTTCAAATCTCAGGTCTCTCAAGTGAGGCTAGGAAAACAAGTGACTTCTATGACTTCTAGCATGCACCCAAATTTAATACGATAAGTAGGTGACAATGACTTGAACTGGACATATGAGTAGACAGTCAGTGCAAGCTCAGTCTTTAGAAAAACATTTCCTTTTCTTCTGAGAAAACTACATTCTAGAAATGGCCAGGTGTGTGCCTATGATTATAGGACATCTGCATTTGGTTCATGAGTTCTGGTACTGTTTGAGACTTAGAGAATACCAGCTTCTGATGGTTGAAACTTGTAATCCATCTATCAAACAAGTGTTCTGTATGGAATTTTTTGTTATGATCTCATGTTTTGTATTTTTTATATACTCTTTCCAATTTTCAAATTTAAACTCTTCTCACCCTGCTTATTTCCAGTTTTACCCTCTCACTTCCTACAGAAATAATAAATAATCTTAATTTGAGTAAGATACAGGGAATTTGTGTGTCTACAGTTTTTATCAATTTAGGATGCAGATGTAGTAGCAGGTCTCCTTTCATTTAAAAGTGTATTTTAAACTGAAAATGGCCTGTCTTTGAGTAAAAACCTCCAATACCACAGCATAATTAAGATGATTACCAAGATTAAAAATTTAATCTAATTTACAATTAGCTAGAAAATTGTAACTGTTAATAAAGCAAATACTGGAAGTTTCTGAACAAACAAACAAAAATAAAAATCCCTGTATTACAAAATTTACATATTCATCACTCAGTATTAGAAGATAAAAATTGTATTCATTTTTTTGTTGTTTTTTTGTTGATAGTGGTGTGGTGGAATATGATGCAGAAGGATTCACAAAGCTTACTCTGTTGCTGATGTGGAAAGACTTTTGCTTCCTTGTTCACAGTGAGTAACACTTTGCCTCAGGCATAAATGTCTATCCTCTTGAAGATACAAGTTCAAAAGGGAAAATGTACAATTAAAGGAAACAATTTAAAAGTTTCAGCTATTTTTATCCAGTGCTTAATCTATTTTTGATGTGACTTAGAAAACACAAAATCTCAATTGTATCTGGAGAAGGGGAGAGGATGAAAACCAACAGGGAAATGTTGGCTTTACAGAATGCCAAAAGTGTCCTGGGAATGTTTTGTGGTATTTTGACTCAAGATTAAGTTCACTGTTGTAACTTGGCCTTTCAAAAGTGTCAGTGATGAGGACTGTTGTTATTATACTCAGCCCAGGAATACCTAAAATCATCTGTAACTGTAAGGAATTAATGCATTGATAACAACTGTAAAGACACTTTAACATAGAGAAAATATATTACATAAGAAACAACAGCATATTGTCATTAGGATCCAAAAGTTATTCCTAGACTGAAACTGTGTAGGCAAAACTGTCTTAACAATGTAGCTAGGTTTGCTGTCATTTAAAATTTTTAAATAAACATTGCATTGTTACCAAAAAGACATTCTTAATTTAAATATATAGGAATTACTCCATGTGGAAATTAGTAAATGTGGCTTTGATACTGCCTTTTACATACTACCTTAAGTTACAGTTTCTGTTTTCCTTGTGTTAAGGTGAAATAAACAGATATCAAAGATATTTTGATCTGGGGAAATTTGGTCATGTTACCCTTTAGATTTGATGGTTAGACTTCTTATTTATGTTTAAAATTATTACATTGCAATCTGGGCAGCTGCAGCATTGGTGTTTGACAGCATTCTAGCACTGGAGTCTTCCATGTTATGTAATTTTTTATTGTGGCCTAGCTTTTCATGTGGAAAACTAATGCTGTCTTAATGACATCATAGAAATTTCTCCCAGAGTTCTTAACGCGGGAAGTCGGGATTGCCGTTGTTCAGAGCAGTCCTTCGCCCTGTGTTGTATTGGAGATCATGAAAAATGGTCTCACTAATCCCTTTCCTTACGTCACCTAAGATTACCTTACCATACATTAATGACCTTAAGAGGTCTAGAAAACTCAAACCTGAAATTAAAACACTTCTGTCATATTATTATGATTTCCGTTGGGGGGAAAACAGAGAATTAAAGTGGTATCTTTGGGAATATTATCCTCATGAAGTCTTTACTTACATTTCAACTACAATTGAGAACTGGTCACTGGACACTTGTCGTCTATGAGATGACACTTCTTTATGTACAGCCTTCTTGAAGATCTCCTACCTTTCTTACTCCCCCACATATTTGGGTTAATTTAATCAGTGTTAAAATTCCTGTGGATTTGATTTGTGCTGTGGGATAATATACCTTAATACATGTTGAATCAGTTAGATTTCAGGGGAATCAAAATTCAAATTTCTGCTAAATAACAGAGCAGGTTTTAACTGTGTAATATTCATAGTATTCAATTAAACTGGCATGAAAGCTACAATTATAACAGAATAGTTTATCACTATGTATTAACCCTGTGGCCTTAGAAATCATACAGTGGCTTAGCTGTGTATGCCATTGCATCACTCACTTGTTGAACAATTCACTGCAAAAGCATTTCTGTTCCATGCACTGAAGGATATTGCAATGAAGGGACCGAAACCTGCACTTCATTTCCTGAGTGAAGTAATGTAGGCTTTCATCTCCTAACCACTGACATAACTATGCATATTATGGTTGAATATTTAGCAAGCATCTAATAAAATGTCTGGGAGAGATAGCAATAAGTTGAAAACTGTTCTACTTTATATATTTACTACAGTATGTAGATAAAGTATTCAGAGGAGAATAAATAGGTCAGTATACAGCAAGCACTGTGGCAAAACAAATGAAAGGAACCATAGTAAATTTTATTGGCATCTAAATTTTGGTTAAAATTTTAGGTTTGAAATTGTGAGATTTATAAATACTAACATGAGTCGTATTTACTTTAGAAGATGGATTCAGAGGTTTCAAAAGTAACTTTGGCATTGTTTTGTAACTGTTTGCATTGAGAGTTACAAACTTGTTCAGACACTAGGAAGCAAAAAACATTAGAAGTTGAAATTATTCAGAATAGTTTTATTGAGTAAAGTGGGTTAAAGAAGAGAGAAACACAAAAATAGTTCTGAACTGCCAAAGCCAAATAGCCTTAGAACAATTTCACATGCTAAAAAAAAGACTGATGCTGTAGTTACAGAACGGAGAGCAGAGTCTACCCACTCTACCTTAAAACACCAAGGAGCTACCTAGTTGCAAACCTAATCATTAGACTAATGAAGCTGGTGGAGTTATTATATTAGATCAAAGACTAGTTAAAGGAACTGTTTCTTCAGTGGTTTAGTTTTAAGAATTAATCAAGTGCTTTCAAATATAAGACAGAAGAAATAAACATTTAGAGAAGTTCATGCATCCACATGGGAAAGGAAATCGTTAATCAGGCTTACTGCTTTTGATACTGATACTGTTTATGAGTAAGTCTCAGTATGAAGCTTTGTAAGTAAACTTCAATAGACTGCTCGCTTTTCAATAGACTTTCTCTTCTTGTTTATAAATCAGCTATGATTAGTTTTTGGAGACAGATATTTCCTCATATTCTTGTTCCTGTATACAGTCTATGTATTTATACCATATATAAATTATAGTATCATTTAGGCTGGAAAATACCTTTAAGATCGAGTCCAGCCATTGATGCTATAACCAGATCAATATTAGATAAAAACACAAGTTACATTATCTGTGCATAATTAAGAATTAAATAGTGTTATTTGTCTAAACACAAGAGTAGAACTCTGAAGCAACCTGCATTTGGGCTTTTCAAAGATGATTTTTATCTTGCAAGATTTTTAGGTTATCAGCACTAAGGAGATGGACAGAAGCTGGACCAGTTTGCAGTAGTAAACAAAACACTGCTTGTGTTAGTGGTTGTTTAAGATGTCTTGAAAAAGACAAACATTAAACTAAAAAGGGTTTGTTTCACTGAACAGTATTTCGGGGGATGGAGAATGTTGAAGGCTGCCAGCATTTATATTTCCAGTTTGTGTGGGATCTCAGTCAAGGTGAAGTTGGTGGGAACATTTGGTGGAAGTCACCTTGGCTAACTGTAAGGGATTCCAGTTTCTGTGTGGATAATGCCACTGACCCAGGAGTTCCAAAGTGCTGGTCATGTAAAAGCTCAAGTTTAACTGATGATCCTTCTTGCTATGGGAATGCCAATTGAACTAGCTTTTTGTCCACCCTTTTTACTTGCCTGTGCAGTTAGGTGGTTGCCTCTGTCAGAGGATAGATCAGAAACAGGCAGCATCTTAGCACGAAGAAAGTTTTGAAACAGAAGAGAGAAGCCAGCAAGGGACCTACAGCATTAATTAGCTAAGAGGAGACTATACCTTATGAGTATCAGGCTTTGGGTGGACTTGTGCTTCTGGATTCAGGCTTTTTGGGTGGAAGTTATCAAGGCCAGCTTCTGATGCACTCTTGTTTGGATATTGCTGTCTGCACACATTTGTCAGTCTCTTCAAGAAAAGTTACGGAAAAATAACCTTGTCTGCCTGAGCCATGTCCTAAAAAAATAGGCCAAATATTGGGTGGAATATTTACATTATATTGTTTCTGTGAGCTTTTATCTAATGAGGTGTTTTGACTTTCTTATGTAGTGCTGTTTCTTTATTCTTCTCGTTGTTCCTTAAATGAAAATGGGAATTTATGACTCTGAATACCAAAGAAGGTAAAAGAGATCATTGACCATGTGGATAACAAGGTGGTATCTGGTCCTGTCAGGAAAGCAGGATAGTTCAGTAGAAATGCCAAGCATAACAAAACAAATATTTCAGGAGTCTAGAATGAGAAGTTCAATGCTGATCAAAACAGTCTGCAACTATTATATTTCATTTCATTCTGTCATTTCATTATTAAATGAGAAACTGAGGATTAACAATCAGCCCCAGTGATTTAAAAGTGGCTGGAGAAAGTCAAAAGCTATTTGGATCTTACTCTTGGGAGTAAGCAGAGAAGTGTCCTTTTTTTGGCAGTCTTCTCCTCTGACTCAGTACTTTTAGTTGGTTCCATGTATTTCTTTGAATCTTGTCTTGAGAGTTTCTGAGAGCATGTTCTGCCTGCAGCAAAATACACCCTCAGCTGACAGGGCTTCTTCAAAACTTTGTGAATTGTTTCAATCACTCAAAGCAAAGCACTCTCTGTGACATTTCCTGTGTGGTGAAGTGTGTCTTCCTTACTGAAGTCAATGAAAACTGCAGGTACACTGCAGTGCTGTGGATCAGGCAGTGTGATGGAAAAGTAGCCTGAGTCACAGGCACAAAGTTCTGCACTAAACTGGGCATGGGCTTAGACAGGGGCTAATCACAGGACTGAATTGTAGCATTTGGAAAATTAACGAGTCTTTTGCTGATCATTTTTCTCCATGGCGTAATTTTCTCCTTTATTTCTAAGGGATACTGCCAGGTAGATTTAGTTGGAAATTTTTATTGAAAGCTGGTAATTTTACTTTTTGACACTAAGAGTACTTTAAACATTTTGTTCCTCTGATTCCACCTTAGGTATTTAGCTGTACATGAGCCAAATGAGCTGGGTTTTTATCTAGTTATTCATAATGGATGCAAGTGAGCCTGAAAAGTGGTTTTCTTTTCCTCTTTTTCTGTTTCTCTGTGTTCATTTTGTTTTCATGTCACTCAGTATAAGCTAGTTGTAGGTTCTTGTTTGTAATTGCAGAAAAAGGGAGAATGGGCAGCAGGCAATTCATAAAACTTGGTATGGACAGAAACAAACTGGAAACAACAGTTGTGATACCAATTAGGCTTAATAAGAATCTTATAGATGGCCTGATGTGGGTGGACTGGCAAGGTATTTTAAAATGTCATTTTGGTGTGGATATTATTTTTTTAATTTCTGAGAAATATATGTATTTGCAACACTTTTAAAACTGTAGTATATTGCTGCAGACATTAATTGATGTTCTTCCAGCAACTACAAGCACTTTAACAAATGGACTGAAAGGTTTTGTAATAACTTCTTACAAAATTGCACTTTTCAGAAAACTGAACTGTTGATTTTTCTTATTTGATATATATATCTAGAGTATGACTGCAATGTGCCCAATTATATGACAGATAACTAAAATTCTCAGAAAGGGTACCTGACATGGAAAAAGGATATAATCCTATTTTATCTAGTCAATTTTTGAAAACAAGTAATTAGGTCACAAAAAGTAATTGGCAGGGGCAGGACTTGAGTACAGATAGTGGTGCTTATTCTTCTTCCTCCATGTCTGCTTTGTGTTTACATGCTTTGGTAACTCACAGATAATTTTTCTCTAAGATGAGAACTGCTTTAAAGGTGGGAAATACAGCAAGTTCGAAATTGCTCATAGTAGCAAGTAGAAAGCAAATATCTTGTTTTCAGTCCAGAAAGGAGATGATGAGCAGAAGTCTCTTGGATGAGTCCTGGGTTCAGTAACAAGCAATGCTTTCAGAAAAGAAACAGGATGATACACAACACCGCAGGATTATTAGAGATATGAAATTTCTAGAAATAAGAGCTGCATCAATATAAGAAACATTTTCTGAATCATTCTTCCCTCTCTTTCCTCTTTCTATGCAGTAACAATTACATTGTCACCAAAATAAATTTTTTCTGAGAATCCATATGTGACATGGCAATAGCACACACAGGCAATTGCTGAATACCTTTTATGAAATAGATAAATATAATTCATTTTGGAATAATAAGGAATACACCTTGGTTTAGAGATGGAACTGGTCAAAAACATGCATAAATGTCAAAATGGGAGGAGGGGGGAGTGCTTAAGCTGCTTTTCTGTCTCCTTTGTCAGCAGTCCCTCTACCCCATTCAGCAGCAGTCCCATCTTTTTCCCTAGTCATCCTTTTGCTGTTCCTGTAGCAGCCCATCTTGTTGTCCTTAACTCCCCTTGCCAGATTCAATTCTAGGTCAGCTGTGACATTTCCAGTCCTGTCTCTGCATGCTCAGGGAGTGTCCACATCTCTGTGATTCCTTTTTATGTTTAAGTTTTATTAGGAGTTCTTTGCTCATGCATGTAGGCCTCCTGCTGGTACTGTTTGCCTTTCTACTCATTAGGATAGACTGTTCTTGAGCTTGGAGGAGGCCATCATGGGCCCATCTTCTCACCAGGACCGTTATTCCATAGGATTCTTCCATGGGTGGAGCAAGATCCCTGAACAGCCATAAGTCTGCTCCCTGAAGCTTAAGGGTGTGATCCTGCTGTTTGTTTTACATCATCCTCAAATGATGCATTCACAAAAGAGCACCAAAAATGGCTGGTGGTCTAGAAAGCGTGTCATAAAAGAGTATGTTCCACAAAGTAGTTCTATGGGTCATTAAAAAGTAATAGAAGGGTAAGCTTTTAGAACTGCATAAGGTGGCTTCAAGAGTAAAAGTGATAATTGTGATGTTCAGGAGTGAAAAGATGCAATGGGCCTGTACTGCACTTAAAAATACCTGGAGTGGCTTAGTTGGCTAGTTGGGCCAGATGGGATTACACCGGGTTGGGATTTGAAAGCTGTAAGCCTGCATGAAGCGAAGGTTGACAGAACAGGATAGCAGGTGTGGGAGCAGAGGGTCCTCTTGACCTGCAGGATAATGTCACACTGACCACAGGTGAGAAGGAAGTTAAATAGTTTCCTTTCAAATCCCAGGCAGCATTTAAAACAGAAAAAACAACTTACTTGCAAGCCTCATCATCTTAATAAAATGTTGGTGAGAGAAGACAATGATTTTGCATTTCTGCTTTTCAGGTAAAAACATGGTTTGGAAGTATTCCTGTCCAGTTGGAAAGTAATGTAAAACTTCTCAGCAATTAGCAGTGTATCTCTGCTCAGAAAGCAGAGGAATATTATTTGCAGTGATCACCAGCCTGTGCCAAGAAAGGGCATGGCTTGCTTTTACACCCATAACAACTGCAACTGTATTTAAGTTTCAAGCTTCAAACAATTCAGACAGAGAAGAGACAGCTTTTAGTCACATCGATCTCATCAGCACTTAGAGAAGTTACTATAGAAACTGTAACAGCAGAAACAATAAAAGGAAATAAAAACGGAAGGAGGAGGGAATGAAGATCTTTGAGAATCTGAAGTAAAAATAAAACAAAATATAAGTAAGTAGCTGAAGCTGGTGATGTAAAAATAACAAGCCTTTTTCTTAATTAAGATAAATATGATTACAGGGATTAGAGAAGGAAAAGACCTGTAAGGCCATTATGCCATTTTTTTGGGGTCAATATAGAGTTATGAGATATTCCACAGGATCTTTTTAGGAGGTAGTCCAGTCTTGCTGTAGAAGTCCAATAAGAGTGTGACATAGGTGGGGTGGACAATGACACTTGAAAGCAAGAAGATGTTGTAAAGCTGTTTTCGGATTATGTTATATCTCTTTAGCA
This sequence comes from Coloeus monedula, assembly GCF_965178545.1. Classification (NCBI taxonomy): domain Eukaryota; kingdom Metazoa; phylum Chordata; class Aves; order Passeriformes; family Corvidae; genus Coloeus; species Coloeus monedula. The sequence continues at coordinate 31,128,867 of NC_138782.1, read as the reverse complement.
GGGTCTTTGACCACATAGCTGGTAACTGCTTGAAGAATATCTTGATTTGATGTGTTATTTAGTTCCTCTGTAAAACTAAACAAATAATGAGATACTCTGTTTGCAGCACATGACTGTAACTTAAGTCATTCAAACTATTTTCCATATTTTTAAAAAATGCTGGTTTGTATGAAGGATGGAGTACTTAAAAAAAAAGTTGCAGGTTATAATAAAGACATGGGATATTTTTACAACCATATAATATGCCTATGTTGAAAGAAAATCAAAACAATTGTAATCATAAATCTAGTTGCCACTGGTGCCGAGATTGTATTATAGTTCCCACTATCAGTGGAAGAAGAACCATAAGGTGGATACAGAAATGTCATTCAGTCCTCCTCAAATAAAAATGGGTTACATTATATTTTAAGAAACCCAAACAGACAAAACCAACTAACAAACCAAAACAAAGAAAGCTAATTAAACAAATCTACTCTGTAATGTGTCAGAATAGTATAATCCATCACAATTCATGGTTTCCATTTTGCCTGAAGCATTTTGTCTTTTATTGTTTAGTATTGTATGTACTGTTAATAAAGTAGTTGTTTCTTTTTTTCGGCATATTTACTTGTATTTCTATAGTATTTATTTGGAAGTATTTTGTACATAAGTCATCTTACTCATTTACTATACAAGTGTTGACTTTGCTGATGGGGTGAATATTTCCCGTAGCAAGGGCAGACCTAATTATTTCAAAACCAGCTGTGATTACCAAGACACCCAAAGTGCCATAAGTGTCTCAGCTAAAATTCCATAAACAGCTTTTCCTTTCAGAGTTGAAATCTTGAAATGTTGATTTCAAAATAGCATCTTCCTGCAAAGAACCTGTTTTTCTCCAGAAGGGATGTCAGCCCTAATAATATTTAACAAATTCAAATTCCTGTGACTGCTCTCTGTTAACCTAAGGTCCCATACTAATGCCATTGATATGTTATTTGTCATCCTTACTCTCTCATTCTTGCAAGAATAAATCATCACACACCAAAGCAGGATAGCTGTGGCATTCAGTAATTCTTTGTGTGTTTTGAGCCAAGTTTCCCCTTTTGTTTTTTGCCAGTAGAATGTAGACTAAAGGTCTTCAGCACAGACGAGTCAGGGAAAGATTCACTAGGCAAAGTAGCCTGAAATCCTGCCCTGTGGAGCTTTGTGCTGGACACTACAGTCCCCCAAATGCCTGTGGCTGAATCTATTCAGGTTTCTCTGTAGGAGCCATGATCAATATGATTCCTGAAAGGCCTTCTGCACTGGAATTTTTATGTAAAATCTGAAGATAGCTCTTTTCCCTTGAAGTTAGGTAAAGATTTTTCACCCGTTGGACAGACTGTCTGAAACAGCTTTCTCATAGGAGAAGTCATGTCAGAAAATCTAGTAGAAAGTTTCCTTTAAAATAGGGCTTGGGAGACGTGTAAGTGATACTATGGAATATGGTGTGTGTGTTGCCACTGAGTTGCACGGTAAATTCACATGGGTCTCATCCATATCAACACATGAAAACTGCAGAGCTCTGAGTTCAAGGAACTTTTCAGTTTGAGGTAGTGCATTCAAATCCACTGTTTTTTCCAGCAGTGTGAGCTCAATTGCATGTAAGGCAGAGAGAATGTGAAATTCAGTGGACCAAAAAAAGAACAAGCAGAAAGATGATGAATATGTACTAATAAGAGACAGAAAATGCAGTTCTGGAGCCTGGAATATGTGTTTCCTGTTTCCATTACTTACTTCATCAGAAGTACTTGAGTGCAGAGGCAGTCCCTTGCCAAAGCTGGATGATAAGTAAGGAGTGAGTCAGGGAATTTTGGGAAGAGAACGGCTAGTATCAGGCTAAGATTCTTCAGTGTTCTCTGGAGATTTGAGTTTGGCATATTCTCCTTGTTTTTCTGGTGAAATAATTTAAACAAAGCTTCTCACATGTCCAGTAATCATTGATTCTGAAGTATCTACTATGGCAGTCAGGATTGGAAGGACTTGTGTTTGGCTATATGAAGTATTATCTGCTATTAAGTCTTGGAAGAATTGCATCCCACAGGCTGGTACTCAGCATCAGTAGACATGTCAACTGTTCTTTCCTTGCTCCTTCATTCCTGCTCTGGAATCCCTAAAGAACCTCCCAGCTCATGAGTGTTCTGTGAAACCATTTTAAAAATATTTTATGTAGCTAACATCATTCTTATGATGATTAGAATCATCACATTGAAAAGCTCATGCAGAAATGAACACATTTAATTGGAGCAAGGCTTTAGTGTTGGGCAGTAAATAAATGCAGATGGAGAGGGTCTGTCAGATGGGAGAAGCCAGAACAGTGTCTCCTTTGGCCATCTCTGTGCAGCCTAGGACTGTTCAGAACTGGAAACAATACTGTGTTATCTTCTGTTTGAAGGCCATTCCATAAAGCCAGTATGGATTTCATTAAGGTTGTGCAGGCCATGCAATCTTGTCGAAGTAGGAATATCAGCAATAAAATATCCAGATCATGCAGTGTTCACGAGGGCAAAACAAATTTCAGGTGCAATAAACTGCTGCAGAGATTCAAGCATCCCAAAGGTTAGTAAGATAACCAGTATAGTAGCATCCAAGGATTAAAACAATTAATTCAGTGAGTAAAGGTTGGCTTTTGTGAAAACAAAAATCTAGATTTATCCAGTACCATACAAAGGATAAATAAACCTTTTCCCTAGAACAGGAGAACAGTATATGGAAAAATTTGTGTTACTGTCTAAGTGCTTTGAAATATATTAATGGTCAGCATGCATTTCAAGCATGGTTTTGTTTTCCCATCTCTTTTCTCCAGTGCTTAAAGGTGGAGAGGAGGGCACTGTGGTAAACCTGCCCTTTTCTTCTGAGCACTTTTCCTTCAGAAAACCTGTAGCAGCCCTGGTACATGCTTTTTCTGAGACATTCCTTCCACATTTCATATCCTGTTGAACGAGTTGTAAAATCAGATGCTAAAGATACTATTTTAAAGTTAATAAGATAGTCAAAATCAACTCTGTAGTTGTTCATGTAACCTTAACAAACTAGGTAACCTTTTCCAGGCCTCAGATTGCTGTTTTTTTAAGAATATGAACAATTCAACCTTACAGATACCTTGCACAGTTTGTAACTTATTAATAAACCAAGGTTTTGGCTTTAAGATAACTATGTTTTGAATATGTGTACGCATTAAATACTAAGTCAAGAGAAGCAAATTTCTGTGTTACTTCTAGATAGTTTCTTACATTTCAAAAAGAGAGCAACTTCAACTATTTATAAACTGTAATTAAGTTTCTTTACAACATGACTCATTCTCAACAAGCAAGTCCTTTTTCTTTTGCTTTCTTATGAACTGTGTGGGAAAATTAGGGTTCAGTCAGTGAAGAATTTACTCAATGCTTAATTACCCATAAACAGCCCTCCAAGTTCTGCTCATGTAGAGCTTGCATAAAGACATGATTTTCCCCACACTATGGCTGTCTAAAAATTGACTTTTAAAAAATGATCTGTAAATTGCAATGTAGGAGAAAGCAGTGTTTTACTGGCTTCTTTCTCCAGTCTGCTTCTTTGAGTTCCTCTTACATTAACAGTGTGATGCTTAGGAGAGCCAAAGTAAGAAATCCTAAGATTTAAATTACTTCGAGCATGGAACTAAATTAGAAAGCTTTACTTTCCTGAATGAGCTAATTGTTTAAATTTTCCAAAGGAAATGTTTCTATTTCTGCGAGAGAAGGGGTAAATGGGACTTCCTCTGACATAATTTTCATTTTAAATCTTGAGTTTGACAGCAGCATTTTTACCTTCATAACCAAATATTACTGCTTAACTGCATGACTTGTATAAGCTTGCTAGTTGAAGTGACTCACTTACGCAGATGAAGTTATTTTTAGGGAGATAATTTGCACTGTTTAGAAGAGAGGAAAAAAGGGAGAGAGAGTCCTACTAAGAGCTAGATCTCTCATTATAGTTTACAGAGCTCGTGAACCCAGCATCCAAGCAAAAGATGACTAAGCAAGGGGTCTATTGGTACTTTCAGGAATTTACAGACATGAGTCATCTGCTTATTTTCTGCAGACATATCACCAGGGTACTTTATGAGTCAGCTGTTATTTGGAAATAGTACTTGTATTCAACATGAATAGGTTTTTGTAGTTCTTAAGTAACTAGCATGCCAAACCAACACAGGCTTTTACAGTTTGCCTAGTTCAGGTGTTAATTTACAAAACTGATGTGTTGTTCTTAACTGTGATGCATTTTTCATGGCAAAGTGTGAATGTTGTCTTGCATGTAATTACAGTAACACCTTTGTCACCTTAGATACTGCATGAAGGCAGATCTGATTTTGTATTTATCTGCAGATTGAGAGTCAGACTGCCTACATATGACCAGGTAAAAAGAAAAATTTTCTTTAGCAGACTGTGTGTGACTATGGGCAGAATTTGACCTTTCATGTCCAACACACCTTGCCAGCATTAATTACCATTAGTATTTGCTTATTTTTTTCATTCTGTGCACTAACAGTGTCAATGGACGGGCATCCACTGGGACGGAAGCAAGTTCTTGCCTTCCTTTTCTATTGCTGAAATAATAGCTGGCTACCTTGAGATAAGTATAACACTTTAAACTCAAGGCTATTTCCTGTTTACTGGTCTTTTAGGTGTGGTTGTGTTCCAGAATTAGGGACAGGTTTTTTTACTTGGTCTGGACACATCCACACCTTGTATTAAGGAAACACTTGGGTTAGAAAACTGGAAGTTTGGCGATTTCAGGTGAAGGGTAGTGTTATAAAGCAAAGGCAGTTTAAATTTTCAAAACTGTATTTGCAGTTCAGGATAATACTGCTGTTGTCCAGATGTAGGATGCACAATTTTGAATCTAGTTTGATTATCTGATTTATGTGATCAGTTTATAATCTAAGTAATTCCTGAAAATTCCTATACAGGTTTTGGTTAATAGAAGATATTTTGGTGGTACCTTCTCATAACAAATACAGGTGTCACTGTAATGAGAGCACTGCCTTAATTATCCATTTTAAGCAGCGCTTCTAGTGCTAGATACTTTGTCTTAAGAGCCCACCTTTAGTTTTAGGTAATGGAAAAAACTGTTGCTGCTTGCCTATGTTATGTAGATGGCAGTTTTGAAGGGAAAGTTAATGGAAGTTAGAAATTCTCAACTAAAAAGTAGAAGGCTCAAACTATTACTTGAATGCTTTGCTGAAGTTTGTTATTCCTCTCACATGGCGATAAAATACAAAAGTATACAGACTTGGTTTCTCTTAAGGAGCTGGTACTTAAGAAGGCAAAAGATGCACTAGAGAAGCAGTATAAGCACTCAGAGCTGAAGTAGTATATTTATAATATTTAAATAGAGAATCAGTCTCCTTGTTTCTTTACTCTTTTCCGTGGTAGAGTCCTTCAGAGGCCGAGGCACACACACCATTTGTGAGGGGAGGAGACAGCTTGCTTGCTGATAAATGGCCACGTTACACCAATGTTTTTCAGGGTTGTTATTCAGTAATCACATTATAAAGCGGAATTTGACAGAGCAATCTTTGAATCTAACCTTTGTTAAAGCAGTGATCTGCCCTCAAATTAGCAGAACTCTGCCCATGTCATTAGCGCTTCAGTATCTGCTGGAAGCTGCTGTGTGGGCTGAGTCACCCGGACTCCGGGACCTGTCACGTGTGGCTCAGACCCTGGGTCATGAACTGAGCAGGCGCTGTCCTCCACGGGAGGATTTGTTGTGTTTTGGGACTACGGCTGGAGTAGCACGTCTAATTTAGTGTGCTTCATGGCTACAAACGCTTTTACTCCTAGAGCTTGGAGGGTGGTGTAGGGAGAAGAGAGATACGGTGTGGCTGATGTGCATCTGAGTATTTCGATGTGATTAGATAAACTGAAAGATGAAGGAACTAGCAGGATGATAGCATGGAATCTGGAAAATAAAACCTGCCTTACACTGATATCTCAGTCTGTGAGCAGGGATTTCATAGGAAGTGCTGGAATCTCTGGAAGTATTTAAAATACAATTCCACTGCAGTGTTCTTTCACTGTACAGAATTAAAAAAATGTGATTTGGAGGATAGCAAAAAGTAAAGTTGTAGGTGCTTTATAAATGAAGCCTACACCTTTAAAAGAAATACACATTCTTCTGTTAATTAGATTAGACATTTAATATTAGTAACTCAAGTCTCGTCATAACTCAATTTAACTACATATTTCTCAAGCCTCCTGAAATAAAAAGTAGACAAAGAAAATACAAACTATTATTCTAACAATGAAAAAGTTAAAAACTGGTTCTAACCATAAAAAAATACACAGTTTCTAACTGTTGTAGACTATTTTATTGTTCCACCGGACCTAGCTGATCATGAGACAGTGATAAGCAAAGGAACTAAGAGGTTCTGATTTTTATTTTTAGTGAGATATTTTGGGTATTAATGACTTCGCAGTGTGTTTTTGGTTTTGTGGGTGTTTTCTTGTCTAGCAGATGACAGAAAGTTGAAATCTTTTCCAGCTCATATGACTGAATCTTTCTACATTCTATATCAAATCATTTGACCACTTTAGGACACAGACAGCTGTAGAATGAGAAAGATAATGCTTTTGATGTCCATGGGGACACTAAAATATATTGGTTAAAGCAGATAAAGATAAATTTGGTTTTCTAATGGAAAGTATAACAGTGTATTTTGTGAATTTTTGAAAGGGGAGATTTCACTATAAAAGTAATTTTTTTTAATAACTAAATAATTCTGGTGGAAATTTTATGATTAACATAGCAATGCACGAGCTAAACTTTTTTTTAAATCATGTAATTTATGAAAGTGTTTTGGTAAAGCAAAGTGTCCCATACAGCCAATAGGTTGGAATCATTACTTATAAGAAATGCAGAAGGATGTTTTAGAACTAACCTTGAGTTTCTCCTTTTCTGACACCTTTAAACCAATAGAATGGTCTGGTATATTCCCAATAAGAAAAAAGGAAAAAAATACCCTGGTGTATTTTTTAATGACCTTTTTTTCTTCTTGAATTGCAGTTGACCTTCCCCTGTACTTTCCTCGAGACCAGCCAACCCTAACGTTTCAGTCCGTCTACCACTTCACTAACAGTGGCCAGCTGTACTCCCAGGCCCAGAAGAATTACCCATACAGCCCCCGATGGGATGGCAATGAAATGGCCAAGAGAGCAAAGTAAGTCAGATTGCTGTTTCCTACTAAGCATTCCATTTGTCTCATGGTCCTTGGTGGGTAGAAATTTCATGGATATAACTGTACGTTTTCAGTGTTACAAAAGCTCTGAGTCCTGGTGTTCCTGTAGGTGAGTGTAGACAGATACTCATGCTTATTATATTAGTGCCAGAGGACTGAACAAAAGAAGGCTCTTCCTGCTGGGCTTTGTATGGCACAGAGTGGTGACAGTCTCTACTCCAGAGAACTTCCAGTCTAAGTAGACGAGATAGCCCCCAGCAGGAGTAACCTGCATGGTAGCAGTCAGTTAAGGTAACTCCCTGGGGTTGTGTGGGTGTTGAGGGGACCCTGAAGGGAAGCATGTGAGCTGGAGAGAGCAAGGAAGAAAAACCTGAAAGATCTGGAATTAGGCTGTAATAAAAAGACATGGAAGAACAGGAGGAGGTAGAGCAAACCACCATTCCAGCATAGGAGGCAGTCCTATCAGATCTTGAGAAAGTTATCTAAAAATCTTAATATCTCTTGCTTTTTTGCTTTTTTGTTGGATGGAAACAGAGAATCTATGTCTCCTTCCTCTGCATTTTTTCTGCAAGCCCTTGTTTTGGGCTACGGAGAGACCACTTCAGTCTGTGTACCCCTTTAGTTAATGATGACAGGGCAGCCTCACAGAAAGGTTCTGTTGCAAGGGCAAGCTGCCATACACAGTGGTGTCCCCAAAGCTAGATATTGTCCCTGTCTTCTCATGAAGCAGAACAGATTTTACCTGAATGGGAAAACATGGGAAGCAGCCTTGCTGCAGAATTTTGATTTTGCAAAGTGTAAAAATGTTAGAACAGTGAGAGATTTAAGCAGGCTCATAATGAGTTGTTCAGCATGTAAAAGCATCAAACTGCATAAATCAAAAGGCGTATTGGGATGAACGTTTTGAATGACAGTCAGAAGATTAAATTAAATCAGCAAATATGCATAAAGAAGAGTCGAAACAAAAATAGTTCAGGCTGAGTAAATCAAATGAGTGGCATGGTCAGAGACTGTAATTTGGAAATGATGGAAGCAAACAACAATTGACTGATGCATTTGTAGATTTTCATACTAATTTAAATTCTATGGACAACATCAAGTAACATTTGATTTGAGATTTTGATGCATTGTAATAAAAATTTTTTTGTTAATATTTGGTTTTGGCACCGTACTGTTTATAGGAGCATCATTTCTTGATGATTTTGTGTGTGTGTGTGGAATTTCCTCTTTTCTCTAGCAGGATATTATGAGTATTTTGTTTATTAAAAAAAAAAAAAAAAAGAAGAAGAAGAAACAATAGCTGTGGCTTTTTTTATGACCATACTACAAAATGCATTTCTTTTGTAGCTGAAAGCTTACAAGTACCTATGTGCTGTCTGCTAAGTGCATTCACTTATGAGTGGGTGTATACAAATGGACTTCTCTGCCCTGCACTTGAAATTTAGAAGTATTACAACAGTTCTGATAAAAAGCACTAAATGTGTACACTTACTATCACATGTATTTCTGGTGAGGTTATTCACTCTTACGTTTGAGCCTGTTCATTTGAGTTTTACACTGGATACGTAATATGAGAAGGATGATGAGAAGCGGGGGAAGACAGTGTGCTGAGATGTCTGAAATAGCAATCATTGAGCTGCAAAGAGACAGAGAAGCTGCTCCAGTTAAAAGCGCTTGGCTTGCAGGAACAGCTAGTGATTCCTGAGTAGGTACCATAAATAAATCTGTATCAAGACAAGTATGATGTTATGATACGTGTGAGCGTATTTTAAGAAAGATTTTTAACACAATTGAGCATCTTATGTAAACAGTGTTTAAAATATTTGCTGGGGCTTCTCAGTATAGGTTAGTGTGTTTCAACACAACCAAATAACTTCTTATTCTATTTTATTTTTACCACAGACGTGTTATGGACCAACTATATGGGAATATATGTTAATATATAGGAAAGCATTCTAAAGAAATGTTTTAGTTCAAACACCACATGAAAACTTCCCAAATAAAAACAGAAAAAAGAATGCATTATTTACTCTTGAGAAACAATGTCATTCTGCTCTGATGAAGTAAATTTAGCCCTTGTTAAATCAGAGACAACTTGTTTGTGTTCCTAAATACTGTCAATTAGGTTTTGCTTATATATAGTCTTTTTCCCTCTTAGCAAAATGGTCTCCCAAGTGCTTAGCATTCTTTGAGACAAAACATCTCTGTTTATCTTCCTGGCCATTGCTCTAGGGCCACAGGATCTCCCGCTTGGTGTTCCAGTATCTGACCAAATTCTTCACCCTTCTTCTCAAACTTCAGGGACCAGTGTACACTATCTTCCTCTCTGGGGCTAAAAAAACAGTCAAGAACAGCTTTTGTTTGCTCTTGCACTAACTGTAGAAGAATCATCAGGTTTGAAACGGCATCAGTCACAGATTTCTTCATCCTCAATTTTGGCAAGCCCTGCCTCTGTTTTCAGCAACTCAACACAGCCTGCTTATTCATGGGCAGAGCTGTCATAAGTTCATTCCAAAGGGACTTTGATTCTGTGCCCAGCCTTTTTCCAAGGTTGTTTTGCTGTGGGTTGTTGGGGTTTTTTTCCCAAACAGGTGAGCCCATCCAGTTCCTTCAGTGCAGGGACCAAACTTGAAAGTCTTGGTATCCTTTCTTATCTCTGTGGCCCCCAGCAGAAGTAGGCATCTCTTTTGAAGTCAGAACTTAACCCTTTGCTGTAGCCTTGAGATAATCAGGAGTAACTATAGGTAGGAGCAAAATTACTCCCCTAAAATGCATACATATAAAAGTAGATTGCATGCATTCACACCTAGAGACATATCACTAAATCTAAAAGGCAAATTCCCATATCAGACTATCAGTTTAGCTGGATCTTTTTTATTCAGAGAGAAAAACTGTTCATGTTCTTGCTGAAGTAATTGGACCAATTTATATCTGTCTTGATAAAATCCATGAAGTCAGACTCTCTTTTTCTGTGTCCTCTTAGGCAGATTTTAAAATCACTGGGCTCCTTTGCAGCCCACTGACTTAGATTCTTCACTGAGAGATAGCATCTGGTAACTGAAGCTTGCTATTGTCTTAGCCCAGGGATTGCCCTCTGGCTTTATTTAATTCTGAAGGATGAATCTAGTCCTGATTTAATAATGTGATTTCAATTGCCTCCAGATTGCTTGTTTCTCAGCTAACACAAAAATTTAACCTGTTCCTCCAGCTAGAAACAGGGAAACCAAAAACATTAAAATTTCCTTACAAGCTGCTGAGATGCCATTTCCTCTCAGTTGGTATCTCAGGCTTTGCCTCTTTTAGGTCATTTATTTTTATGTCTGTGGCCTCCTGCGTAAGCAGCTTCTCCAAAAGATTTGGTCCTAAAATACAATGGCAAGCCTAAGAAAATACAGTAAATTATGGAAAGTTAGCAGCCTTGTTTGTGGTGTACGTGTGAAGTAAAACATCTCTGTGCAGTTTCCATGGGAAAGCTTTCTTGTCTTCTTGCTTAAAAAGGCATTCAAGTGTACATAAATGGAGTCTTTAAAGAACGTGCAGACTTGAAGCCTGGGATTTTATGGAGGAATACTGTAAATAAAGCTTGTTTGTTTATACGAATGAAATTCAGTTTGTAGATGTACTCTGGCCCAATTTCTGTCCGACCCAGTGCTGCTCTGTAGACTTAGGTTATACTTCAGGGGAGACCAAGTTAAGACTCAGTTTACTGTTTTATCCTACATAAATCCACCTACTCATCATTAAAAATAGCAGGAGCATGGAAAACTGGTATCACAATAAGAAGTTTTTCCAAGGGTTCATATTCCCTTTTTTTCCAAACTGGCTGATAAAACGGGTTTCTGAATAAGATTGTTATCCCTGAGCATTCATCCGTGTTTGCTGAATGTGGTATGAATTTTATATATCCCTTAGGGCATTCAGAGGGTGAAAGCTTAAAAGGGCTCAAGTACTCTCAACTGTATATTGGCTGTTGCTCTGCCGTGAGGTCAAGTGCATCTTCAGGAATATGCAGGCACATCTTGTGCAAGCCACGTATGTATCCCCAGCATGGCTGCAGCTTCAGTTTGTGCTCAGCAAAAGTGTGCCATGGTTAGGAAGTGTCAGGCTGGTGAACTGGGCCATAGCATTTTCAGCCTCAGCGATACCTTTTCCTTGAGTATCATCAAGTTAGATGATGTGTGTCATGTGAATAATTAAGCCCCCCACTACAAGAAAGATTCTGAGATGCTGGAGCATGTGCAGAGAAGGGCAACGGAGCAACCTTGGAAGGGTCTGGAGTACAAGTGCTGTGAGGTGTGACTGAGGGAGTTGGGGATGTTCAGTCTGGAGAAAAGGAGGCTCAGGGGGCGCCTTATCACTCTCTACAACTGCCTGAAAGGAGGCTGTAGCCAGGTGGGGGTTGGCCTCTTCTCCCAGATGACAAGTGATAGGAAAAGAGGAAATGGCCTCAAGTTGTGCCAGGGGAGGTTTAGATTGGATATTAAGAAAAATTTCTTCCCCAAAAGGGTTGTCAAGCCAGGCTGCCCAGGGAAGTAGTGAAGTCACCACCCCTGGAGGTGTTTCAAAGGTGTGTGGATGTGGCACTTAGGGACATGGTTTAGTGGTGGGCTTGGCAATGATGGGTTAATGGTTGGACTCTATGAACTTGGTGGTCTTTTCCAACCTTAACAGTTCTGTGATTCCATGATTACATTTACAAGTTTAAAAATTGCATTTCTTAGTCTAATAAAAGGATATTTGAAAAGAAAAAGGGACAGTTTTTGGGTTGCTGTTTAGACATCAGTTGTAGTATGTCAAAGACTTGCTGTTGTATTCAGTAAATTTTGAGTACCCTAATGATTTTTTTTTGTTATTTTGACATTAACCAGTTTCAACTTGTCCATTTTTTTTATTATTATTCAGATTTCTTTCACATTTTAGGCAGAATATCTATTACTATATTTCAAATTCTTTTAAAATAACAAGTTTCACAATTTTAATGAAACTTTTGAGTTCCAGCTATACTACCATGAATCTCACTATAAAATTTACATGTAAATATTGCACCCTTTTTACAATCTTCTCTTCTTGATAGGTGTAATTAAGGTAATAAATTTTTTTTTATTCTTTGGGTTGTATTTAAGGGGTTTTTTTGCTTATTTGTAAAAGTATCAAATTGTATTTGCCTGTATTATGTGATTTTCATGTTAATGAAAACACATTATGACATTAGTCATCTTTAAAGAGCAGTTTTCCAAAAACTAACTTATTTGCATTACATATACTCACCTCACGAAGCTTTTTTCAGTCTTTGTTGTGTGTTACCTTAAACTTAAAAGGAATTTCATAAAAATGAGAATAAGGAACAGAAGCATAGAAGCCAGGAACATCGTTCTTCCCTAGGTGTGTGTGCATGCGTTCAAACATTTGCAAGGCTCAGAGGATTCTTTGTGGAGAAGAACACCAGGATAGGTACAACTAAGGGCTGAGGTGGTGAGCTGGGTCACTCATTTAACTCTGATTTTTGTTAGTTTTGCATCAGAAACTGAACTGAAGTGATTTTCTTGCCTGAAATCGAGTGTAGCTGACACTTTGTTGCCGCTGGTGGGCCACTCTTCAGAACAGGAAAGGGCCAATACACTGTGACAGCCATAACAAGCAGAGATGTGGCGACCCAGACGGGTGAAGCTTATGAAGAAGTTAATTTGATTTTATAGACCATTAAATCAAAACTGTGGGAGTGTCAGCTGATCAGAATTATATGGGAACAGTAGAAAGGAAAATGGAAAAAGCTCCATTTGTTAAAATACTGATTGCACTTATGCTCGTAGTGTGTTCTGCAGTTGATTTACCAGCAAAACTTAATAACAAAATTATTTTGATTTTAAGATATAATAGGTGAATTAGATAGGACTTTTAATTAGCATTTTCCCAAGACATTATTTTTACATAGTTCCTCTGCATACACTACAGAATACAGTACATACACATGATAGTCGCACTTCTGGAGTCATATTTTTCATGTAGTTTTCTTTAGATGTCTCTCTGGATAATTAAGTCTGACTCTTAAGTTATGGTATGTTAGTTTCTGACAGGTGCCTGCCAGGGATCTTCAGTGCTGTCATGCATTATGTGGATTTCAGCCAAGACAGAAGGGCCTGGGTATTTGTTTCTGGTCACTTCTCATTAAAGCTTTGACTGTAGGAAAGAAAAACAACTATTTAAAGATGAGGAGTATAGGTGCTATAGGAAGTGCATAGAAATAAAATCTGTTAGGCAATTAGTTTTTCTGTGATTTTGTATAGATAACTGTATATGTGTGAACTGTACATATGTGTGTTTTGATATATAGTAAATATTCTTTCTGCAAAAAAAGTACTCTCCTGTATTGACAAGAGAAATGCACAGAAGAGATTGGAGAAGTTGGCATGATAGAAGTGGAATATAATAGCACTTTGCTGGAAGACAACTGCTTTGTAGGAATGAAAGGTTAGAATTTAATGTAGGTGGTTCTTGGATAGCTGGGATTAAGTGGCGTTCTAGAAATACTGTGAAACACAGTCACTGTCTGATTTGGCTTTATTAGAGATCTCCATTATACATTTATGAAAGCTGCTAGTTCTATATTAAAGCATTAAATTACAGTTAGGAACTTATGCGAAGAAATGTCCTCCCTTTCTCGAGATAAAAGGGTAGAGAGAAATACATGGTTTTGGAAGGGCCTGAGATTTAATAGCCCAGATAAATACTGTTGCTTGATCAGTTACAAAATAAACAGCTAAATAAAAATAGTAGGTGAACTCCATAGTCTTGTCCTTTGAGTAATACTTAAAATTGTTCCATTAAGCTAGGTAAAACTCTGCATTCATTTAGCCCACTATCATGCCTGTATCAATAGGTAGTAGTGGATGCTTGTGGAAAAGCATGGAAGAGCATGTAGTCATATTTTCACTGGATGTTCCACCATCCTCAAAAGATTTCTTTATCCAGTACTGTTAAGTAACTGTTACTGTGCAAGTTAAGTTACTGTTAAGTAAGCATTTCTGTTAAGTAACCCTACCTAGCTTTCCTTCTATTTGCTTGCTTTTTGTACCAACATCATAACATACAATTCTGTGGCAAGGAATCACACAGGTGTGGTGTGAATAACAAACTCTGTTGGCTTTTTTGCATTCCTGCCTCCTCCTAGATCAAGTTGTTACCCTCTACCTCTTGTATGAAGAGAGGCAGCACAAAGTTAATCTGCTGATCCCCTCCATAACCTTTGTTTTATGAACCTCTTCATGTCTCTTTTGTCACCTTGTCTCTTGCTCTGCTCACTCCTTCCTTCTCCAGAACCTCTCCATGTTTCTGATCACCCTTGTCCCACTTCTTTCTCCCTTTACTGTTTCTGTGATTTTCCTTCTGAGGCAGGGAGCTGCGTGTTACTCATGATACATTCCCCGTGCATTTATATGATGATGTAGTGATATTGTCCAGTTTACTCTCTGTTCTGGTTCTAATAACATCTGATTTGTTTCTTTGCATACAGATGAAGGTTAGTTACAGCGTCATTTTAGCACCAACATCTCCTTTTTGTCTGTTTTTCCAAGCCTGTGTTTTTTGTGTAAGTAAAATTATGTCTTTTTCGTCACATATTTCTCCTTTTATGTTTGTCAATATTGACTTTTCATCTGGTATGTTATCTCCCAGTCTCCAGTACTGTAAGAACTATCTGCAGTTCCTCATAATTGTGCCTCATTTTCCCTTCCCTGACTAAATTGTTATCATTAACAAACCTGTCCATCTTCCTTTGCTCACTTCTGCATATCATGTAGAAATATGAACGACACAGGTCTGTGTTGTTGTGTTGATCACAGAACACCCATTTCTGTGCACTTCTCAGGTGACTTCACCCTAATGGTATTCATCATTTATTCCTGTCCTTTTCTTTGTATCTTGACCTGCTATTTATCCACTCATGGATCTTCTCTCCTTCTGTGGTAACTCAGGTGGTTTTGTGCCTTTGAAAAACCTTCCCAAATACCTGTAGGTAAGTTGAACAGTGTGTGTTACTTGAATTTCTCTTGTCCGTGTGGTTTTGATACCTTAAGAAAAAGGAGACTTGAGAAGCACAGGTTTGGCTCCTATCAAATATATCATATTTACTCGAGTCCACTAATTTTGGACTTTTTATGAATTCATGGTTTCTGTTAACAGTCTCTGCCAATTTGTAAGGTATGGACATGAGATTCATTGGGTCACATTGAGTTCCTTCTATCCTCCCAGACCTCCAGACCTTTTTTTTAATTGACATCAGACTTCTCTGGTACCAAGGTGTTTTAAGCAGGAGGTTACAAGCTATTTAAGAGTTTAACTTTCTCACGCTTGAGTTTCTCTAGAACTTGGGTGTGAATGTAATCTGGGGCTGCTGATTTGGTTGTGTTTTGTCCATTTGCTCATTACCTTTTTGGCTGACATTTCTGCATGAGTCAGATCTTTTGGTACATCTCTTGGAAAGCAGGATTCTGGTATGGCAGCCTCTTCAAGCACCTCCATTTCATTTATTCTTTGTGACTTTAGTTCTCCTGAGCATTCTTTTTACTTTTTGACCACATATTATACTGTTTGACAAGTGTTTATTTCGAGGGCCAGAGCTAATTTGTTCCTCAAATTAATTTTTTATTTGTTTTATTCTGTATTTTCTTGTTAGTGTTAAGGTTTGTTTCTGTCAGGTTTTCCCCTCTGTATGGGTCTCCAACCTTTGAGCATTTTTTTTTTTTTACTCTAATAGCAAATATATATCTTTTGAACAGCACAGAGAAACAACTGCTTTAATATGTTTTATATAATCACAGATGTGTGGCGTCTCATCCATTTCCTTCTGACTGGTTTGTCCTAATGAATATCCAAGGAGGTTTCTTTTATGGTTTGGTATGTTGCCTTCGGCCCCTGTTGATAAGCAATCTGGCAAAGCAAAGCGAATGGCATGATGAAATCAGTACTTTCACCTGCAAGCAAACTTTGTTTTCAGGGATGCTGGTTGTCAGACTCGTTATGGATGCATCTGTGGTGTAACTCTTCATTTCTGCCTCTGAACTACAATTAAGGGATTCAATAATCTCTTAAAGATAATTCAAATTTTATTACTACTGTGAGCTCCTCTCTTCTTGCATCTCTACACTTGTCTTTCCTTACAAGCTTCAATCCTGAATGTATTCTTGCCCAGTCTTTTCTGCTTTCTCTTACTACTTAATATCATCACTACTTTCACACATTCTTTACCTTGCCTTTTATGCTTTGAAGAGGTTCCTAGTTGCATCTTGTCTCACATTGACTCTCTCCTTCAAATCTAATAAAGAGTTTGTTTAATAATTGCTCTCCAACAGTAGAGCTCATTGTGCATTTACGTAGCCTAGATGAGAGGAAATAATATGTGTCTTGAATAAACAGTATCTCTTTAAGAAGTTAACCTTTACCTGGAGTGGAAAAATATGGCTATGACACTTCAGCAACTAGGAAAAATAGAGGAGACTTGTCATGCTGTAGCTCATAGGACTGGAAATTTCCTGCAAATTAACACTGTATTTAAAAAGACTCTATGAAGACTGAGTTTTTCCATGATGGCCTTGGAATATCATTCTCATGATCCACTGATAAGGAAATGGAGTGACCATGCTGTGACAGAGATATTCCAATGCACCCTTCACAGACACTCACTACCCTGTGGGGAAAATGGAAGTTAAGAAAGCAGAAGCAAAATTTGCTATGATCTAAGACCACAGGCTTTCAACTGACTGAAGTAAATCTATTTATATGTACAGTGTGGAGAAGGTGAAGGAAGTGAAGTGTTTTATCTCTTGAACTGACTAGCAAGCAGAAGGCATTGATGAAACTGTTTCAAAATGAGAGGTTCATTTTTCTATGCATGCTTTGGAACACAGATTCACTGTGTCTGTGCAACACACCTTTGTAAATTTTTAAATATCTATATCAGAAATCTTGTGAGACATTAAATGCCAGAATCTTGATTTCCAGATGATTTTTAAAATTTGCTTTCATAGTTACTGGCCTTGGTCTATATTAACTGATTATGTCCAGTAGCTGTAATTTTTATCTGTAATTGTCAGTAAAGGTCCATACACTTGGGAACATATATATTCTTGGAACCAAAGTTAGCATCCTTTGCAAAGTGATGACCCTACTTATGCTGCTGCTTTAAAATAAACATTAATTGCCAGCCTACATAATGATCTGCAGTCCTGGCTCCACAGAAGTTCCCTAGAACTCCCTTCCTTTATATTTTGCTTTTAGTCAGATTGTTATATTTATGGTTGTTTCGTGCTTTGAACAGATTGTCAAAATTCATTTTGCTTTATGGTAAGTTGGGCAGCAAAGTCATCTTAATTTTTACAGCAAACCAATGTTGAATTCTTCACTTTATTTATAAAATCAATTGACACCATAGGTTTTTGGAACAGATGCAAATGTATAAAAAAATGAAAATTTAATTTTTATTTCTGCTTGCTTCATATGGATTAAAGCCACCTGTTAATTCTGCAATCACCAAATTGTTGAAAAACATGTCTAAATATAACCATTTTTTGTACCTTTCTGTGTGACTTGAATCAGAAATGGCAATAACTCCAGAAAGAACTTCTGGAGCAAAAAGATATTGTTAGTAAAATACAGAAAACAGCTTTTGGACTTGAGTGAATTTTAATGTTTAAACTTCTGATGTGTACTTGATTTCACTAGTTCTGCCACTTCTATTTCCTGTTATGATTTCGGTAGCACATGTTTTGGTTTGTTTGTAATTTTGGAGACTGTTTCTGTTGTGCAATATTATAAACTAAGCTGAAAACAACCATATTTCTTAAAAACTTACGTTTTGATGGCTGCCCACTGCAGACCTCCAGTTCTCTTGATGCTTGACTACTGTTCTGTCCATCAGCCTGGTTGCACAGTCAGTGCCTTGCATAGACTGGCAGATAGAAGTAGGCATAAGAAGTTTACTAATCTCCTTGTAGGTAGTTCACAATAAAAGGAGGTAGAGAGAGAGAAGTATTAGAAGAGGAAGAGGGATTGTGATGCATTTGTTTTGGCACGTGGGAAAAAAAATTGCTAGCAGCATAATGGCATTGTGCACTGACTCCTTTGTACATTTGTGTATTTAGGCAGTTACAGTAGCCATAATTTAAGAACTATTGTCTTGCTGTTGTATAAACACTTCAGATGTTTGCTTGGCATCACCAGTTCTGGAGGTGTATAAAATGGAGAACTGTGTAGACATTGTGTTTCACATAAAAGCAAAATATTTGCTATAGATAAAGCTGCCGAGTAAGGAAATTAAAAACCACATCCCAAAGAGCATACCATCAAGAATCTTACTTTAGAAGCATGAATACATGCCAAGTATGGTTATGTATATTTGAAGTGAGAAAGAAATCCTGGAAGGTACCTATGTCATTCTGCCACTGTGCTTGGATAAATTTTTGTGATGTTCGGATTTGAGTGGTGTTTAGAAATGCTGCTGTCTCCTGATTGCCTGGTGCATTCCATAATAGTCGTGATTATAATTAGCTCCTGAGCCTTTGCCACCTGGCACCCAGCCCTGTTGTGGGCCTGCCTGCTACAAGCCCAGTTCCAGCTAGGAATCAAAAGTTAGAGTGCTGAGAACTATTTGTCACTTCAGTTTCTGTAATATCTTAGATGTGGAGAGAATGATACAACAATCATTTTCTCCTAATACAGGTGTCATAAAATGTCTGCTGTAGATTCAATTTCCTGTTACCCCATAGTTATCCCAAAGCAGGAGCTGGGGTTATTCAGCTTTGCTGTGAGTGGTGAGGAATGCTATGGAAGTGCCTGTGAATAAATAGACAACATGGTTCACCCAATGGAAATATGTTTTTAATGCATTATATATAGTAAAAATAGCAAAGAGGTTCAAATGTCTCGTGTCTGAGTTTAAAAGGAAAAAGCTACGCCTCAAACTTTGGCTTGAGGCCTATTAAAAGAATGGGCTTTCAGTAAATTTCCACACTTCTGCATTCAGTCCTTGTTCAGTGCAAGGCATAGAGATGCTGGAGGAGGGCATAAGTACAGGTTAAGGACCTAATGAGCAGTCACATGGAATATGACCTAAATACATACCCACTGTTGGAATTAATGTAACAATTTATTAATTTAAGTTCCTTTTGTTAATTAGTGCTAATGATATTAAATTAGGTAGGTCCTGACAAAAGGAATTTAGAAAGAAAACAATTATATATATTAAAAAACAGGTTGGCATCTTTGATTTTGTTCTGTCAGAAACAGCAAATTTTGAAAGTTTCAAAAGTTACGGTAAATACCTTCTGTACAGGAGGTGAAGTATTGGGAGTTACATGACCAAACCAGCTGGATGTGCCTGTGTAGTCACAGGAGGACAAATCCTCTCATCTGGCATCCAGAAGGTATTGTTGTAGGTGTTCAGTATTTTCAAAACAAGTTTTCATTGTGTCAAAACAAGTTTCAACAGGAACATAAAAATACAGAGGCACACTACATATGTATGTATGATCCATGCAAAAATACTTCGTGCTTCAGAAAGTGAATAATCAAGTGACATTGATAAAGCCTGGAGAAGCTCTTTTATAATTCTGATATGGCTATGCTGTTGAAATAATTTATGTAACAAGATTTTATTGCCAAGTGTCAGCATAATAATACCAGTCTGAAGGAATAGGTCAAAAACCTCAAGAAGCCTCAGGCTATCCTTCACTCTGACCTACACCCTTCTTAATTCTTGTTTTCACCAAATTTAATTGGAAAAGGGGAGAACATTGCTGTTCTAGCTAATTTATGAAGATCAGTCATCTATGGAGTTGATGTTTTTCTGTCCGGATTCAGTGGAATTGAAGAATCTTGTAGATGTCTTGAAGCAGTTCTTCTAGGGTACAGCAGGAAAGAAATACAGGATGCAAAACGATGTAAATCCTAGAAGTACAATTCCTTTAAAAGAAATGAACAGCAGTTGGGATAAATGCCTGAGATTCTTGGTTGTATCTAATACAGCTGGACAGGATACAATTCAGTCCTTACCTCAGTCCCAGGATTATTCGAACAAACTCAATTTACCTGCTGGACAATTCAGACAATAGAGAACTACTGAGGAGAATGGGGTACTACCTACAGACCTTACTTCAGAAGACTTGGAAGGATTAAGTAGAACTATTCAGAAATCACCATGACTACAGGAGTGCCTGCCCAAGTCAGATCTATTAACTTGAAAAAGTTGAATAAAAGAACTCCGGTTTTCTTGTATGCCTTGCCTAGAATAGGAGAAAATGGATGTATTTGTCAAATACACTGGCTGCCATGATTTTGAATACACTAAGGGTCTGTAATTAGAGCCATATATTTACAGAATTAAACCACAGTTGCAGTACTTACTAAAATATTTTGCAAGAATTAATTAAAATACTGAAATAGTGGGTAATATTTAAGAATAAAGTTCGGTCTCAAAGCCAGTAGTAGGAAAAAAATCCAAATGCAATAACCTGAGTCTGCCTTCAGATGAGAAGGAACACAATGCATGTGCCTGATGCAGTGCAATAAGGTCTCTGTGTCTTTGTGAAAAGATGAAGATTGTGGCTCAAGAGCTTTAATTTGCCAGTAAGGTCACTGTGCCGGTAGCAGAAGTGTTGCTGTACTGCTGAGTCTGTTCCTGATGTGGAGCATCATGATTACATCATGCCCTTCATTTTCCTTAAAAGTCCCACATCTTGAGCTGAAACAAATAAAACATGAGTGCAAATAGGGCTAGCATGGATGAATTTGAGATCAGCCTGCTGGAAAACTTGGCACTCATGAATTGAGGAGTTTAAGGGGAATCTATTTTGTGAATGACTTGGGAAGATGATTCATCACCCCATGATGATCGTCCGGGTCCCAGACATAAAAAGCAGAAATCTCATTGATACAACATTGTGTATATTTTTTTCCTCACAGAGTTTGAGTCTTGATGTTCTGCTCTGAATTTACCACGTGAAGATTTTAACAGAAGTAGAAACACCTAAACAAATGTTTTAACTTTATTACACTACCAGTGGTAACTAGAACACAATTGTATAGTTGGCTATAGTACCAGTCCAGCAAAAGCAACAGCAGAAATCAAGTGTGTTAGGATGCTTTCACCATAAATACATAGGAAGTGTTGTTTGATGGGAGATTGCAGCTACATAATTTAAAATCTTTGCAGATTTTCAGCATAGATATGTGAAGGCAAAAGGTATTATCAAGTGGTCAATGCAGATTTTCTACCAACTGCATTTAAAAAACACAGCACTAAGTTGCCCTGGGTAAAAAACTGTACTATTAGAATGAAATTTCACAAAAGCATGTGAATTCTGAGTCAAGTATGTTTTAAGCACAGCAAACCCACACCATGGGGTTTAGACATGTATGGGCTTCTGGAGACCTTGTACCACACTCAGTGCTTCATATCACTAGAAAATAGTAAGCAGCAGGTGAGCCAATTCTACCTTCTTTTAGACACTTACCACTTGCAATAATAACAAGACTTTCTTTCCACTGGATAATAAGGTGAAGGAAAGAGAAGTGCTTTACTCTCAACAGATGTCCTTGAGCGTAGCACCTGGAATTCATTGTACTGTGTCAAGTGGTTAACTACAGCAAAATGTATTGTTTTCTGGAGTTTTGAAGAAAAATTTCCATAGAAACCTCATAACTTATTACCTTGAACTTGGAAAATGACCATTTGAGGGAACAAAAACGAGTAGACAGAAAACAATGGAGTCTTACAGTAAGAAGCTCAAGTGTGTGTAAGTGTGTGAAGATTGGCACCCACTCTAGGCTGAAAAGAAAGCAACTCTTTAAACTGTTTAAGCTGAGATCTAAACCATTATGAGAAGGATGCAACACTCAATGTGTGTTTTACTTTACGTGAGTGTTCATTGTACTCAACACTCACGTAAAGAGTATCTGTGGACTTTGTACAAATTAGTTTCCCTGTACTTAAAGGAGAATTTATGCAGGTCTTCTGAGCTTGGTGTGAGGTCAGTGTGATACAGACCTACCAAGAACATGGTAGATGAAAGCAGGAGAAAGAAGGATCTCCCATCTTTCCCAGAAATGAGAAAAGGCATTGGTCAAAAGCTGATTTCTGCCATTTGACACAGCCTTCAGAGACCACAGGTCAAGTTAGCTTTCTTCATCTTCAGTGTAATTCAGCAGGTACCCAAATTACTGTTGTTGGGTTTTTTAATAATAGTTCTTCAGAGCTGAAATACATATCTAGTGTATATAAAAGTAATAATTTCAAAATAGTTTGGAGATAGCTTGAGAATATTGTGTGACAAAGTTTCTGAAAAAAAATTTCAGGTATTTTTATATGAATTCCTGTGGTATAGCACACATCATAGTTATTGAGGGTATAAATTCATGTGAATGTGTTAATGTGAACAGGGTATGAGGAATGCATCTTTTTCCAAAGTTCGTGTTTATATTCAATGTTTCTCTGTGCCTGAATGTACAAGATGCTGGAGTATGAGTGTTGTCTCTTGATTTAAAGTCTTTCTATAAGGAATAGCATTCCATGTGAAAGAGTCCTTTACCATGCAGTCTATAGCAGAGTATTGTCCTTCAAAAAAAGTTTATATCTCTCTTAAAGTTATTTCATGTCGTCTGTTGTGACATAATAGTTTGTGTCAAGGTCCTATTTGGGCAGAAACATGTACACTTTGACTTCAATGCCAGATGGTTGATAGATGGAACTTACTCAGAAGGTGATTGGTGCTTCTTTTCCTCCTTACTGGTAATCTCTGCAGAGGAGAAAAAATCTTGTAATTTCCATTTCACAGGAAAACCGGGTGTTTTAACACATGGTTTTGTCCCAAACTTTGGATGAAAAGAAAAAATTTAGAAAAAATTTTCCAGTGTTCATTAAGGAGTTTCATTTACCTTCTCCTACTTCCCCCTCCTTCCTCCTCAATCTACTAAGTGTGCTGTAGCTGATACAGTCCGATCAAGTATATTGAACTTGTGGATCTCTTAGCAGGGCCTATTTTGTTTTGGTTTGGGGGGGGTAAGGGAGCAGTGTTAGTTTATATTTTTTTTTTGTGTATGTGTGATGAACCGTAATTATCTCCGGTTTTGTTTCGTCTGAAATATCTAAGGTGTGTGGGAGAGGGACAGAAATGGAGGAACATAACCTGAGTACACTTGTGGCACTGCATTTGCTTCAGTCTGGAGAAGACCAAAACGATAAGGGCAACTTGAAGCATGTACTTTGAGGTATAAAAAGAAAACAAATAGACACTTAAAATGATGAAGTACCAAAGGAATTTTTGTAGTGTATGCAACATCGCCAAGAGGTTTATATGAGCTACCAATGAAATAACATCCTCTTTGAAACAGTACGTCTGATCAGAATGTAGGGGGGTGTTGGACTTAGTTTTGCAGCAAAGGGTACAAGCTCTACTGCAGGAATCAGTGAAAAGAAAGGATGCAAGTGTAGATAAAGTTGGTGTGGGAGGGTGTTTGTGGTATCAGAAGCATTCGTTCTGGAATTTACCTAACAGAAAAGGCATATATAATTGCTGCATATAAAGCAGTAAGTGTGGGTTTAATACAAAGTACAGACATGCTATAAAGGAAAAGAAATAAAATGTAGGAAAATAATTCTGATTGTATCCCATTTAATAATTAAGAATTTTTCCAGTTTTAGAAGGGGAAGTTTTAAGTAACATTTATCAAGTCAGTTAAGATCATGTGAATGGAAGAGAGTCTGCAGAGAAGCTGTCAAAGGGGAAGGGAGAAGCTATTTAAAATAAGCAGAGAAGCATGATTAAATGTAAGGACAGATAAAGCAAGAAAAAGTAAAAGATACCCTGACATTGGCAGCATGCAGGTGATACTTCTTGAGCTAGCAAAATACATAGAATTGACCAGGACTTACAAAAGCTGCAATTTCAAAGGTATGGTAGAAAAAACACAGATACAGAAATGGCATTCAGCTGTTGAGATCGGGGACAGGCAGACCTTCTCAGCTGGTTTATGTATGAGTGTGTGCCAGCATGAACAATCACTTTTGCGGGCATGATGATGAAGGTTGTTTTCTGAACTTTGCTTCAATGAACCAGAGTGTGTTCTGTAAATACACAGCACAATCTGTGTATGCTATAAAATGTGTGTGTGTGCTGGTTGTCCTCTTTCTGGTTTCCATTTCTGGGATCAGCTCCTCAGTCCAGAAATGCTTTTACTTTCCATTGCTCTTTTAACCTTTGGACAGCATCTCGTGTGTGTTTACAGCTTGTGCACAAAAGCTGACTGCAGCTATCTGTTAATTAATTTGCCAGGCACAACCTCACAAAGAGAGAGGAGCATTCTCTTTGTGGTCTTGCAACGTTTTTAGGTGCGAGGAAGTATGATTGTTGTTCGGTGATTGCCAAAGCTTCTACTGCAGTTATGAAACACATTATGATTGTGAAGCTGCTCGGTGTGTGTTTCATTCAGGAGGTAAAGCAGCAGAGAGATCAGGAATCTAATAAATGACATTGCAGCTATTCTCACTTTAGATTTCTTGGTGAGCAGAACAGGAGAGAAATTTATAGAGACCAGTGATACAAATAGAAAACAAAATTTAAAAAAAAAAGGGAAAGTGAAAGTTCAGTGCAAAACGCAGTAGGCAGAAACCAGAGGCAAAATGATGAAGCAACTTCTACAATAACTGGCAAACAAAGGGCATCCCTGGGACATGTAAAATACATTTATTACATGGTTAAGTGTCTCAGGACAAAAAACTCAAAGGTACAGTTCTAACTCAGTTTTGGATATATAGGATTAACTATATGAGTCACTTGATCCTTTGTAAAGAAGATAGACTAAGATCCAAAATATACAAAGCACACTTCAGAAAAGGACATTATCCTATAAATTTTGAAGTTTACTAAAAGGAATTACAGTTCATCCAATGTTGCTAGTATTATCTTATGTAAACTGCTGCCATCAGCAGTGACAGTGTCAAGGTTTCTGTTAGGAGACAGATCAAGAGCTTATCTCCTGCATGTATTCTGACTTCACTGTTTTCCTGCTCCATTGCCTTGTCTGTCTTTGGGCCTTTCATACCATGTGTGAAGCCTTTTCCACACAAGGGAAGTAGGAAACGTGGGAAACATCAAGTGCTTCAATTCATGCTTTTAAGATTACTCCTTCCTAATCATATATTTTCTGTTCTTTTCACTAGGACGTATTTCAAGACATTTGTCCCTCAGTTCCAGGAGGCAGCATTTGCTAATGGGAAGCTTTAGGCAGCTTCGGGCATGGAAACTATACTGGACAGATCCTTCAGTCTGCACATGTCAGCCCAGAAGAAGAATGCCTGGAAATGGATTGGACTATCTTGATAGGTGCTTTTTTGCCTCTGAAGTGGTTTTAGTAGCTTCAGTTTTTGAAACAAAGACCTCACTAGCATGCTTAGAACTGAATATTTGATATTAGCCCTGCCCCTTTGTCTCTGCCACCACCATTCCTCTATATATCTGTTAGATTAAATTTAAAAGGGCATGTATTGATATGATAACACTTTTCTTGTGCCAACAATTTTGTGTATGTTATGCCTTGTTTCCTTGTCTTCAGGTGGTGTAAATTGTATTTTTTTTCCCCCATGGAAGTATGATGTAGTGTGTATATTTAGTTAACATTTTCAGCTTATCCTAAGAAAACATAAAACTGCCATATGTACCGGGAATGCCTCATGGACTGTGCAGTGCCATATTCTGCCTTGGAGGTTTGCGTCTCACTGTGCTTGTTACTCTCACAGGTATGGATATGAGTTGCACACTTCAACTCTCAGTGCCTTTCCAGTTGGTCTGAAGTTAATATGGCAAGGTGTTTGAGGTTTGGTGGTTTTTCTGATACTTCTGTTGAAAGCTCATCTTACGTGAAATGTTAGGCTTTTATGCTTTGTTTTTATTTCCAGTTGTACAATTTTGGTGTTTTCCTAATGAGCACCCCGTGCCATTACAAAAAAGTTCTGCTTCTTTAGTACCAACATGCGAGTAACTAGTTATATAAATCAGTATAACAAAATAAAGCTCTTTCATAGACCTGTAATTTTTCCAAATAAGATAAATACTGCTAAGAAGCAAACTTTCAACAAAGGAATGAATGATGTCTTGGAAAATAACTGATGAAATAACATAGGGGCTGTAGGTATTTAGCTTAATGCTTAAGTTCAACATATCTTCTCAGAAATTATTTTTAGGTGTATATAACTGGAAACATTACCTCCCCTAATTCTGAAATGCCAAACACAAAATCCCAGCTATTCATCCTTTCTTTCCTGCTTGTGTCAGGCGCACCAGTTGGGACTAATGGTCACGATGTCACTTCCCCAATTAATTTGTGAACAGACTAAGGTACTTTCCAGTAAGGAATAAGATTAACAGAGTATGTTGCTTATAAATGGTATCTGGAAAATGTGCCCTACTTCTGCTAAATACAAGGAACTAAATGAATAGTACGCAGATGATACAGTGGAACTGGAAAACATTTAATTTTAAATTATTCACTATTGCACCACATGCAAGGAAATCTCATCAAACTACTTGATTGGCAGTATTCTCCTACCCTTTCTATAACTTGTTATTTCACATGAAAAATAGTGCTTTTCAGGATTTATATTCACCTAGGAAATACAGATGGGTTTTGAGTAGTGAAGCTTAACAATTAAGAATTATACAAATAATTCACCTCTAAAAACTACAGGTATTTTTAGCTAGTTTGTGGGGAAATTTTAATTTAATACTGAAGTTTTTGGCTGAAAATTAAGCTGCAAACAAAATCAGAAGTTTTATTTTAAGTCTGCAGAGGAGATATATTCTGTCCTGTGACCCACCCCTTTGTGACTCTCAGTGCATTATCTGAGGACTGTCAACAGTTTCAAAGGTCTGAGCCTGAATTCCCTCTGTGGAGACATTGCATGAGGCTTTTGCATGCTTAGAGCAGATGTGGAAGGTAATGGTTCTATGTGAATAGCAAAGTCATAACTGAACAACCTCAGGTGACTTAAGAACAAAATATTGTTTAGTATACTGGATGATCTCACATCTACATTTCTTTAGGTCAAAGCCAGAGACACATACTCAAGAGTAAACCAACTTTGTGAATGGGGTGGGAGAAGGCAGGTGGCTAATGGAAAACATTTGTTCTCATAGTGTTCAAAATCTGATAGAAACAATCTCTAGCCATCTTCAAAAGGTATAAACCAAGCCCTTAAGTTGCATCAGTACATTCCTGGAATCTTACATTTTATAACTTTGCCTTTGATTCAGTGTTGTAGTGATTGCCCCATGAACACAGTGTGTGCTTTATATACCTGATTGCCCAAGTGGCACCAGTATTTTTTTTATCTTTTCAGAAGTTATTGTCATTCAAAGGCTAGCAATTGCACAGTAATTTGAAAAGAGGTCCACCCTTCAGAATTTAGTTTTGTTTTCAACCAAAAACGCATCCTTCACCTCAGTCCTAGTTGTTTTGGACAATGAACCGCTTTATTATTGAAGAGTTTTAGAGCCATGGAAGAGAATATTTTGAGGGTACAAAAAGCCTAAACCAGCAATTAATTGTGCTGAATTCAATAGTTTCACCAACTTTTCACTAACATACATAGAAACAAATCAATAGTTTCAGTCTAATTTTAATGTCATGCTACAATTGGTAGTATTTTGGAAAAAAAAGGTAGAAAAGATGAAAAACTGTACTGTTTGTGTTTAATGTAAGTCTATCAATTTTTAGATTAGAAGAAAAGGTGGTTTTGTTACACTTAATGAACATTTTCTTTATTTCAAGGCCATCCTGCACTCTTTGACCTACATGGTATTTTATGGATCCCTTTCTAATAGTTCTCAGAAGTATTGGGTGTTAGCTCTCCAAGTGGGGTATTGAGAGGAGAGACACTGGAATGAATGAAAGCTTCTCTCCAGAAGAATTTCCATTTAAATACTATACCAGAAGAGAGGATTAGTTTGAATAATTTTATATCACACCAAGTATCCATTGAAGGCATTTAAGTTAGCCATGAAGGCTGGGATAATGAGTTGTAGTTATTTCTGTTATCTCCTGTTTTATAATTTCCATTGTGGCCAGTTTAACGGCCCTGAAACTCTCAGTGCTTCCTTCCCTATTATGTGATATGTGCAGTTGAAGGGAGCAGTCAGACCTAGGCTATTTTCCTTTGCTTATGAGAACCACAGAACACAGGAGAAAAAGAGCAATGATGCAAAGGTATCGAAAAGCCTAAACTCTGCTCTGTCCTAGTTTTGACTGAAAGAATGTGGTAAGTCTTGAGTTACTAAGCCCTCCTAATGCACAGTTTTCCAAAGGTCCTTAAATCACAAACTTAGAGTCAAGCCTTCATTTGTCTGCATACACATTCCACTGTGCTAGAAGTAATACCAAGTCTTAGGATTCAAAGTCAGACTTTTGTCAACTTGCTGGAAAGACCAGACAAACAGCTGGAAGAATAAATAAAAGTTAACTATACCATACATGGTTTGGCCTTCATTGATCTTTCCATTGTCCTGGCCACTGCTTTGTTGATTGGCACTTTTCATTTGCTGAATCTGCACTCCCATTCATACAGAGAGTAGACTTGAGTCAGTTTTTGAGAATAGAACATTGCTGGAGCTAGCACAGATCTGTGCATTGTTAAACCCTCCCTAGGGATGTTTCTGTGTATATTCCCTTTCTCTAATCCTGTCCAGAGCCTACAGCAATGAGCATCTTTGGTGACTCAGTCAGTGGATGAGATTTAGCCATAAAGTACAGTGCTTTAAGTCTCACTTCAGGTGGTTTTACACAGAGCTTTCTTACCCAGGAAAGAGAGGATTAAATCTTGAGTACTCTCCATTGAGCAGTGCCCCCTAATACCAAGGCTGGGGGTTTAGCAGAGCTCAGAAACCTGTTTAAGTGATGAGTAGGGACTGCAGCTTAGACATCCTTCTGTGTCAGTACTCTTAACCAGAGAAGCAGCAGGCAACAGAAACCTGTAGCAGCACGTGAGGGTCACCAGTGCAGGTGTGAAATACATTTCTAGCACTGTGTCTGTGCAGCTGTGGTACATGGAGATGAAGGGACGAGTCCTTTGTCAGTAGAGAAGGGAGTTTCTTACCTTTCTAGCTTTGTGAGAAAGATGTGCTGCAAGGAGGTAGCAAGCTTTGGACACAACTTATGACCATGATTCTTAATTATGGGGTGCTGTTCCTTGCCCTGTGAAGCAAATGAAGTCTGTGACCAAACTGAACTGCCAGTGAACATTCTTCCCTTAAATTGCTTATGTCTCTGTAATTGATGTATTGTAATGCTCATTAAACCTAAAGGTACTCTTACTTCTTAAATGTTACTGAAAATCCCTTAAGTCATCTCCTTTTCAGTTTTTATTTTCAGGTATCTGTCCTCTTCTGGGGCAATTTTGCTTCATCCTTACTAGTTACTGCTGTTTTTAGCAAACTTGAGTTCTTTTTTTTAACAAGGCAACAAGGTGTATGCCAACGTCTTGTGAGCCTACATTAAGTGTAGAACTATGTGCTGTAAAAGTAAGTAGAAGCTGTTTTTTATTTACTAAGCCAAGTGTTGTGTTCTCCACAACAGAAGAATTCTGAGGAAAGGCTGTTACCAGAGCAGAGAGGATAATCATGCTGATGGCACTGGGTACATTTTTTTTTTACCAAATCTTCATTTAATTTCCATGTTAGCAAATTAGCAGGGGCAAGGTGAATTGTCCCTTCCTGCAGGAAGCCTAAATAAAGCACTGATCAGACACCATTTTATCTTGTTTATACTTTTCATCAATAGGGTTTTCCCCTACAGGGAAAGACAGTAAAAGTCTGAAAAATGTCTACAAACAGTGCAGGGTTTTTGTAATATTTTAATTTACTGATTTCTGTAGATTCAGAGAATAATTTCAGACTTTGTTCTTAAGAAAGGTAAACACAAATATCAGAAACATGCAAGTAATTTTAGCTATGTAGGAAATAAAAATCTGGCAGTCTAAGTATTATTTTGCAACAACTCAAGAGTTCTGCCATGTATTTCTGAGCATATGCCTTGAAAGGCCATGGCATATTGTTGATTTTAGTCCTGCTTTTCTTATTCTGTTCCCTGTCTGATGTTAAAAAGCTCAGGTCTTGGTTCCAAGGCACTGCACAAACACCATTTTGTTAAAGTGGTAGTTAGCAAGCAAAAAGGCAAGGGGGAAAACCAATATTGGCTGCTGAAAATAGGCCTTAAATCATCAAGAAATCAGAAAGGAAGCAAGGTATGGCAGCTGCCCTGCCACTTGCTGAGTCTACAATATATGAGCCTTTAAATGTGCCCCCAGTACAAAATACAGGAGGTTTTTCTTGCAGTGCTAAGGAATAAATGCAGTTTTAAACAACAGGAAGTAAAGCAAGCATTTCATTGCAAAATACACACTACGAGTCTAAAGTTATTTGTGTCTACAGCTCCCCGTGTTTCTCCTGTCATCAGAAAGGTTGAAGAATTAATGCCTCGTGCTGCAGCTGCCCGCAGTGAAAATTGATCCTTGGGGTACTCCATGTTTTCATCCAGCTCTAGTTAAACCCTAATGATGCTTTTTCTGTCCCTGAGGATGGCAAAGCAGTACCAGGGAACAGCAAATCTTACACTGTCAGGGGTTTCTGTTCCACTGCTGCTCCATTTCAAGCCCTTGATTTGGGTGGGGCGAGTACTCTGTAAGCCTTCAAGCCTGCCAGCAATCAGGGTACATTTTATTTCCTCGTTGTTTATTTGAAATGGTTCAAGCTGATCCTAATTTGACATCCTGTTTCCCTTATTCCACTGTCCCTTTCAGCAAAATTTTTTCAGGACTAGTTTAAAACCCAGAGCTGTCGAGGTTATTTGTGTCTTTCGAAGGGGATGTAGCACTGGTGCAAGAGTAGCAACTGGAGGTTGGAGTCGTGTGTTTCTTCTCTGAACTGCAGTGTCAGCAGCAGCCAAGCGTTGCACACCCCTCCCAGCAAACCTCACTTGAACTCGGTGTGACAGGCTGGCAACCTGGGGTGCCAAAAACCCAGACCCGTTTCTTGCGTTTCCTCAGAGGAGCAGCAGAAGGGCCTCTGCTGGCTCAGGTGCTGTGTGTAGCTTGTGAGATCCCGGCTGCAGGAGGTAATGGGCTTTGGTTGCTCATCAGATGAGACTAGGTTCATTTTTGTGCCCAACAACACAGGAGCTGTGCCAGGGGGAAATGCCACCCTGCTGATGCTGCCGAGGCCAGGCGTTTCCTCTTTATGCCTTGATAGGAAAAGGCAGCCGTAAAATCCAGCTGCAACTCAAGTACAGCCCTGCCAGCTAGGGGTGGTTTCTTGTGTGTTTTGGCCAACTGAGCCTGCTCTCTGATGAAATAGACAGTATTGGCATGCTGTGTTTCCTAGACTTTCTGCACTCACCTCCCTGTCCCTTGTATCCAGTAGTTGCTGTGTCTCATCACACCCATTTGCCTCTTGACTGTAGGGGAGCTCTTGGGCAGCTCTCAGGTGCACCAGGAAAGAGGATGGCATCTGCTGGTTTCAGCAAGAAGGAGGTGAGTTTGGGTGAATGAGTTTGGACTGTGAGAATTTGGCTCGTCTTCCTCAGAGCACCCACAGCCCTGGTAGCCAAGAAGAAATGACAGCTTCTGTCTAATGGGGTCAGATAGTAAATGGAGCCGTTTCCGCACAGTGGTGGCTGGTATATAATTATACACTGGGCCGTGGCGTGTCTGGTCCTAATAGCACCCAGGAGTCCTGGGAGTGATTCAGCTGCTGCTTGGGGCTAATTATGGGCAGGTTGCATGAAAAACCCCCACAACTTGATCCTGCCTTCCTCTCCTCCTGTGGACAGGTGTTCAGCAATGACCTGGATTGCTCATACGAAGCTGGGTACATGCCTGCTCGTGAGGAGAAGGCTTTTCAAAGCAAGGCTGTGAGGAACACTCAGAGGTGCCTGGTTTGAAGAGGAGGTGGTATCTGTCAGAACATTGCTCGGGCAAATCTGATTCCCTCTCTGGCATTACCCATTGCTGGAGTACTTTATAAGAGAGATTCAAAAATAATCTAATAGCTTGGTTTATCATGCTTGTGGATGGCAGGAGTGTTTGTTCTGCAGTTGTCATGGCCATTTTGTTGAACTGGGCATTATTTTTATTGTGGTGCTTTAGAAGTGGATCATGGGTCATAGCTCTTTGCAGAAATGAACCATGTATTCAGCACTGTGATACACCGTGGCAAAAGGGTCCCCACATTAGCTATACTGTGTGAAGTGTTATTCATGTTCTCTGCTCCTGAGGTACTTTGGAGCAGTCTCAAGAAGCAGGGAAGTTAATGCAGGGGAAACACTTAGAGGGTGATGGAGGTTACCAGCATGGCTTCGTATAGACCCCCATCTTTGCTAAGACCTTGTACTGATTTTAAAGCATATACCTTAAAGAAACATCAGAAGTATCTCCCTGTGTCTAGCGTTACATGCACCAGAGTAGGGAAGTTGCAAGAAGCTGTTGAAATGAATTTGCAGGGAGTTTCCTGACTGCTTCCTGTCAGCTCTGTTGGATTGTGTTTATGGGGAAAAGTTACCAAAAATTCTGCCTCGAGAAGTGGCACCATGAAATGCACAAATTTCTGGGAGACCAAGCCCGCAGCAGAGAGTGTTTCCACAAGAACATGCAGTCCCGCAGTGGAAGCAGTGCCCCCCAGAGGCTGGGGCATCTCCCTGGAGATTGGTGAGCCAGGAGCAGGCAAAGCCATGGTGGTCCTATCCAGCAACTGGAGATAGTCCTGCGTCAAGCAAAATGTGGGACTAAATGACCTGAAGACAAACCTTTCAGGTAACTTGGACATGGTTTTAATTAATTAATTAATTATTAATCCCATTTTTTAATATGATACAGATCTAAGCACAAACTGATTACTATCTCCTTTAAAGATTGTTCAGAGGCAATAGCACTTGAAAACAAAATGAAGAGCATAAGTGGTGAGATTTCATAAGTTTATTGTTTCTAACCACTTTTAGATCTTAAAAGTGCGAAGCCATAAAATTTAAATAAATGCAGTATTTTTCACTCATTTACTTGTGTTAGTAGGCATGGCTGCAAAAATGTGGCTGATGTTTGTACAATACAGTGCTCTTAAGTAACTGCCTAAGCTAATTCTGAGCAGAGCAGCTCGAGTACTTGTTGATGCACTATATATGTATTGCATCATCCCTTCATTTTTATGGAAGGTACCTTGATGTTGCTTTGAAGAAAAACCGTGTTTGGATTTGAAAGTAGGCTGGGCCTCCGGAGCCATGCTCCCTGTATACAAACAAGATGCTTCTTCAGGGAGGAGCTAGGGCTAGAAACTGGTCCAACCTGCGTTGAATTCTGGTTGTTCAGACCACTTAAAGAGCAGTTCACAAACAGGAAAGAGTTAAAACTGAGTGAAATTAGCTGCTTTGTGGGCCAGGGTATCCAGGCCGACTGGCAATTGTGGCAAGAAGCCCTGTGCATGCCAACCTGAGAGGCCTGTTTGCAGGGTAGTTAGCTTTTACATACTGGCATCTTGCTATAGAAAAATAAGAATTGTTTTGAGGTTTGTCTTTGCACCTTGTCCTGCCACTCAAGATTAAATCTCTCAGACAAAACAAGCTGTTTGGGAGGCGGACCAAGAATGCCTTTACAGTGAAGAAAAATAAAAACACTCAGCCAACTGTGATTAACTATTGAATGCAAAACACTCCCTGGGTTTTGTTTATTTGTAGACTGTGGAAAAAGCTCACAAACGATGCCATGCTTTCAGTGTGAAAACACTTCAGCCTCTGCATGCTCTGTTCCTGGGGGAAGGAAAGGATTTTGTCCAAGCTGCTTTGGGAGATGGCTGGTTTTTTTCATTTCTCTAAGTGTTGTTTATTTGGTTGATGTACCCAGTTTCCTCCCATTGTGCATATTCCTGCCCCCAGCTGTTCGCACCTGAGCTGGACTTTGTCTTCCTCCCCTCTCACTCCACTGGGCTGGACAGGCTGGGAGCACCCAGCTCAGGCACAGTGCTGCCAGATGCAGTGGCACGCACAGAATCCTGCTGTCTTCCGAAAGCACTCCCCATGAGCACAGGGAAAAGTTGTCATTAAAATTAAAAAAAAAAAAATAAGAAACAACTGCCTGTGAGCAATTGCTTATTGCTTGCTGGCAGCTCTGAGCATCCCCAAGCTTTGAGGCAACCTTTGGAAATGACAGCACACAAGGAGCCCAAGCCCTTTGCAGTGTGCTTCATGTGTGTATTTACCTGTGCATCGTAGTAAATGACACTGTCCAGGTGTACAGCCAGTTTTAGGTTTCAGGGAAGGGAGAGAAAGTGGGTGCTGGCAGCCAGAGAGGGAGGGAGCAGAGGCTTGTTGGCACTGTGCCGCTGTGGGCCTGGAACAGCACTGCTGGGTATTGTGTTTGTGCTGGAAGGGCTGAAGGTGGAGGCGAGTACGTGGAATTGTGCAGGAATGCTCTTCAAGGTCAAGGAAATGCAGAAAGTTTACAGTGTTAATTGGGAAAGAAAAACAGGATTATTAAGACTCCTTTGGCTCCTGTTTTCTAAATTGCAGGAGTCAAGGCGTTTGTATTTTGTCATTAACTTATTAGTGCATTTTATATACAGTGCAGGACAGGTCTGTTGGGAATTTTAACATTAAAAGCTGCACTTTCATCCCTCCACAGCACACTGACATAACTGAGCTCTCTGAAGGAAGGACCATAGAGTGCAGCTTCTTAACATTCGTTATCAGTTGAGTGCAGATTAAAGCACAGGCTCTGCAATGGTGCCTTCTGGCATCACAGTACCACACATTTCATGATGAGGGCAGAATCAGAGCTCCTCAGTCCCAACTGTACAGGTTGGGTCTTCCTCACTTAAGTAGTAAAACTGCAAAAGGGACAGTCTTAACAGCAGAACAGACAGAAACGGGCAATGAGATTTGGCCCAAACAGACTCTTGCTTAGGAGCCATTTGCCTTCTATGAAATGTGAGCAGTATGCAGTTGTTTAAATGGAGGATTAGGTGCTCCTGTGGTACAGCTTTTTCCTCAGGCTTGGGCTAGAAAGCCTTTTGCTCCAGTTACTGCAGGTGTCATCAGGACACACCTGTATGCACAGATATGTGAGGGTTTGGTTTTTTGTGTGGCTTTTTTTTTTTTTTCTTCTGGGGCTATTTAGCTGATTTTGTTGACAGAAAATATAAAGCCAGTTCTGGCCACTCCCTGAAGTCACAGGGAGCAGACTGCCAAATTAACTCTTCCCATCATCCTATGTGACTCTTTAAAAACAAACCAGAATCCAAACCCCATTGCAGCAGTTTCTGTGCATGTGAGCAGCAGAACTGATAACATCTAATCAGCCTCTTTGCCAAGGCAAGGCAGCAAGAAGTTCTTGCTTTATAACATAAAAAATGCTTTGTAGTTATATAGGACTTTTCATGTGAGGACATCAAAGTGCAGTACAGGTATTAATTAATTAATTAGGTTTCACAACACCCTTGTGAAGTATTTGTGTCCATTTTACAAACAAGGGACTGAGGCAGAAAGCAAGGATGTGATTTGTCCAGGGTGCTCTGTGGCAGGACAGGAGCCAGGCCCAGCCATGCTGCAACCAGCAGCATTGCTCCCACCCATTCTGGGGCAGGGGGAAGCCATGTCCAGTGTCACTGTGAGAGTGGGAAATGGCTCTGTCCTCAGCCTGAGCCTCTCCTGCCACATCCCACTGGCATTTCCTGGGAGCAGATGTGCCAGGAAGAGCAGTGCAGAGGCTCCTGCTGCCCTTGCTCTGTCTCTGCAGCCACCTGGCCTGTGCCCAAGCTGGCACATCCCATCCCACAGCCCATTGCCAGGACAGGCCTGGGAGGGCAACATAGGAATGGCACAAGGCTGAAGGTAGTGCCCTCCCCGAGAGACTTGAGGCTCTTCACCCCGCTCCATCACCAGCATGGCCATGCCCTGAGTCACCAGGTGCAAGGTTTCAGTCCTTCAGACTACTGCTAAGAGCTGGAAGTCTCTAGACTCTGGTTGGGAATAGGCAGGGTTTCCCCTGGAGCTCACTGTCAACCATGCAAGTATCACCCACCTTGGCTGGCACCACCCAGGGCCAGGACACTTCTTCACCTGCCTCTTGGGAGGCTCCAGCTGATTCCAGGTGTGCTCAGCACCCATCTCCTGGTCACCTGCAGGAATGGGCCCTGTGGGAGGCACCATTCCCTGCCAGTCTTGTCAAAAACAAGGAAGCAAAGAAGCTGCCACCACAGCTCTGATGTGGTGGAGAGGAACCACCATGCCAGTAGAGCTCCTGGGGATTCCCCTTCAGCTCCAAGCAAGGTGCCCAAACCCAGTAGGAAAAGGGGCAGTGCCCAATAGCTCTACCTCCTACAAAACCTCCCAGTGGGAAGCACAAGCATATCTGGGAGAGAGGTTTGGGTGAGGGAAGCACATGGGTCTGGGGCTGAGGGTGAGTGGCTGGACTGGAAGCCTCTTTCCCAACAGCAAGGAGATGGGGAAGAACTTGGATGGTGCTGCTCAGCTGGCGTGCTCCAGCAGCTAGGTATTCTGGCCTCTCAGGAAGCTGTCCCAGAGCTCTTTGATCACCAGAGAGAATAATGGAAAAAATTTGATTTAATAGAGGTCAAATTAACATAGATTCCATTGGCTAAACAGGGGAAAATCTTAAAATAGAAGATGTTCCTTAAAAAAAAATTAAGACCAGATGAGCCTTGTCCAACTGAGAAGCATGAAATGTTCTTCCTAGTAGGTTGTGGTTATTTTGTAATAACCATGCATTACACTGATATGCCCGTGTAATTGTGTGCAGGGAGAACAGGAGTAGTGTGTAGTATAGAACTGCCAGACACCCTCAGCTACCATGAAGTAAAGCCTATTCATAGTGGCCCACGTTTTTCTGATACATCAGTAAATCCCTTCCTTGTGTCATTTTGCTGAGCAAGACCTCTTCCCTCCCCCCACCCCCCCCCAAGCTTTGAGCCCATAACATCTCATTTTTTCATTCACTCTCCTTGAATCCCTAATGCTTAACTGACTACAAACAGTTTGTAAATCAATGATGCCAGAAGACAACGTAGTATCAACTTTCAGCTCTCCTTAATCTCATCCAAATTTTTGTTTTGTTTTGACTGAACTGAAATGTGGAAATTCCTCTAAAAGCGTAACTTAAAAAAAAAAAAGACAACAGATCCAGTTGGCCAAGGTATGGTCTTCAGGCCCCAGTTCAAATACAGCTTTTAAGCACTTGCTTAACTTACTAATTGAAGTCAATGGGATTTCAAGCACTTTGCTGAAATAGGAGATTCTGTGGACAAGGTTTGTGCCAGTACGTTTGTAATACAGAAATAAAGCGGTGCCAGGTTTATTTTGGCTCTGGGTTTCTTTGTGGTGGTGATTGACAAATCCACAGAATTGGACTAACACCAGAGAGGTGATGACTGTAAGAGAAGTGATGACAAGAAATAATAAATTTTGAACTGGCAAACACTCTAAGTTGGGCAGACTGAAAACCTCTACGTAAGGGAAGAAACAAGTCCATTTATGCTGATAAATGCACTCTTTTCAGGAAGACCTCCAGTTAACCAGCAACTAATGTGCTGGGACAGCTAAAAATTTTGAAGCAAATCCTTTTGTAAGTGGTGTAACTACACCAAAGCTTTTGGGAACAGACAGGTTTACATCACACAACAGTCTAGTCATATAATCTTATAATCATTTTGAAAAAGAATCATTTCCTGGAGAAAAGTTTTATGCCTTTGCATCACAGGCAATAGGACAGAGCTCAGCATGGTAAGGGATTTCGTGTCTGTTGCTGGAGGATGTCCAAACCCACCCCACTAACCAATAAATCACTACCTAATTGAAAAGATTCACAGAAACAGATTACAACATCAAGGATGGAACCAGTACTGTAGGAATTAGACTGACAGTGTCCATACGTAGGGTGTGGTATCAAGAGATGATCTTACAGCCTGCCCCCACTTGCCCTTCTCCCTCCTCTTCCTCCTCTTGCCGCTCCTTGCTGCCTGATTGCTCCCTTCATCGTCCTGCCGGCTCTAGTGCATACCTGGTCACATGGAGTTAGTTCAACTCACTAACCCAGAAAAAAAAATAGAAATTAAAGAAGAAAAAAAAATAGCAGCATTTTTTGGTTGGATTCTTTTTTTTCCTGTTTTAGTGAGCTGACTCATTACAGCTCCTTCAAGCAGTGCCAGCAGGAGAGCGTGGCGCGGGGAAACCTTAAACGTTGGTCCTACAGTGGACACAGGCAGTTATTCCAGCTTTGGCCACCTCATGATACCTTGACTGTGGCATGGCAATTTCCACTTTACTGACACAGGACAACATGGACAAGTTATTGCTGGTACATCAAAGACCTGGAAAAAATTAATCAACAGCACCTCTGAGCTATTAGGCATAGGCAGTAGTTAGATAAAATCATAAATAATGAAATCCCATAAGGATGTTGCACAACAAGTATTGAAGCAAAGCTCATAAAACTCTTTCTTGCTGCATTTGAGCCTTTTCCTTCCACAGAAGACATCGTTTTCTAAAAGTGACTTTTTTTTTTACACAGCAAACTCCTGCTGGGCAGAGGCAGGAAGGGCCCCAGCCCATGTGATGTCAGGATAAATATGTGGGAAGCCAATGCAGCAGAAAATCCAGCCAGAGGAATGTCTGGTGCAGAGCGAGTGGTGCAGGAGCAGGCTGGCTGCCTCTCCCGCTGTCCACAGCGCCTGTGAGGTGCTCAGGCTCTGGCCGTGGCCAGGGCTGGGTGGGAGGGCAGCGCAGGTGAGCTGCACAGGCTCAGCCCCAGGTGTGTCTCAGCTCTCCCACCTCTGTATCCCAGAATGTGTGTTCCCTTCCCAAGGGCACACTGAGGAAGGTAAAATGGATGGGCCTGTCTATCTGCAGAAGCAATTAGCCTGGGCTTTAATGAAGGATTTTAGCATTTGAGTGTAGGAAACCTTAACAAAAGACCTTTGCATTAGACTCTGTAAATTTGTTGTAAGCAACAAGTAACAAGAGCAGATTTAGAGATAAAGATAATGAAAAACACTGCATTCTCTTGCCCAAAAGCCTATAAATCAAGACCTTGGCTCTTCTCTGCAGAAATGTGCTCAGATGTAATTGGAAACAGGCAACACTGATCTGAAACACTCAATCGAGCTCAGTTTGCAATGGCTTGGGTGAGGAGGTTTCTAGAACTAAAGAAGAGGCTCTTCCTTCCTGACGAAGCGGTCGATAACTGTGCCACCGTCCTGCCTGTCCCATTCATTTCCTCTGAAGCTGCCCGGGGGTTCAGCAGCAATGGAAGGCTCCCCCAAGCCGTGTGGGCCCACCACCATCGGCACAGGGCGCCTGGGGCAGGGACCTGGGCTGGCAGAGCCGCAGGGCAGAGGGCCCTCGGAGTGCGCAGGAAGAGAAAGGGCTCCTCCGACCACGGGCCTGGAGCAGAGGCTGCACTGTGCCACCACCACACAAAGGACGTTTCCTCCCCACACGCAGCACACCCACATCGGCTCCCCTTCTGGGAGACCACCCCTGGCTTTGCTCCACAGGGGGAGAAGTGCCCATCACTGCCAGCACAGCCATGAGGAGGATCCTCTGTGACAAGAGTCACCTACTCGGTTTCTTCGCTCTGGGCAGTGTTCATGGCACAGAGCCCCAGCTGTGGTGGCTCAGTTTGAACTCAAGAGGCCAATTAGCTGTCCAAAAGACAATTGCACAGGAAAGTTGTGCTGGCATAAGACAAGTCATCAGTTTACCACCATCACACACCTCGTACAGATATTCTTCAGTTTAACTGCCACTGCTGTGTAAAGTGCTTATTTCAAAGTGAAAAGGCTGTTTTTATCCAGGACAGTCCAGAAGACGTCATAGTGCTGTAATTATATCAGTAATAAACAGTGAAGCTGCCATGGAGAGAGGAGCGAGCATAGCAAGGAGTTCTGCAGGGCACCAGTGCCAAGCCAGATCAAGGCAATAGAATTTATAGCTGCTATTATCTGCGTGAGGTATATTTATGACTCCCCTCCCCGTTGCTCTGATATCTTCAAATCTCACAATATTTGTGTATTCATTCCCACAACATTCCTGTAGGTAAGGAAACTGCCCAGTGTTGGAGCCTCTTCGTGCAACATGGAGCAGGGTTTGGAAGGTGGGGAAACATGAGAGACACTCAGCAGCTACACATACATCCATGAAAATTAACCAAATCATGTGATGTAAGTAGTTGGGCTGTCTACAAGGTAAACAACTAAATTCCTCGGGGTTGGGCTGTGCAAGGGTTCAGACTAGATGATGACAGTGAGTCTTTATCACCTTAAAAATATACCTGAACTTGCAACCAAAGCAACCCTGATCTGAGACTCCTTGACACCGGGTGGTTGGAGGCATAGGAAAATGAAAGTGTTCCAAGCACTAAGATTCATAACAAGAAGGGGAAATAATAAGCATGTTTTTATAAATGAAGGTTTGAGGTTTGTAAATAGTGTTTAAGTACTGTCCCTAATTCCTCAACACCTGATTTATTATGCATTACTTTCAGAAACTACTAATCTCACATGAAACAGCAGAAGGTACTGCCACAGGAAACAGGATAAAAGAAACAGCATTCCTTTTCTGAAAAAGCTTTTTTTCAGAAAGCTTACACACTGATAGGAGGAGTTTATACTTTCACGTCATTTTTGCCTAAATTTGCCTAAATTTTTTGCTGTGGCATAGATTGCATTATATTCCAAAACAAAAATGACATTTTTTTCCCCTGTTCTTCAAATGTAATCTTCTAGGGGAGGACATCCTTGAGCAGAGTCCAGCAGGCTCAGCCAGTGTGCAGTCTGAGGCTGTTCTCTGCAGGAGGGTTTGCAGTCTGGCAACTGCAGCTGAGAATTCCTCCTTCCATGCCTGTCGCTGGGTCCTGACAGTTGCTCTTAGGCAAGTCTGGCCTCAGTTCTCCACGCTGTTCAATGACAATAATTATTCATACTTACTTTGGTGAGCTTAATTAATACTTGTAAAGCACTTTGAGATCCTTGGATGAAAGAGTCTGTTGACAGACAAAATGCTTTTATGGTGACTGTCAAATTAAGGTCCTCTGAGCTTCCTCAGCAATTGAAGAGTTAATTAGTTCATGCCAGGAACCTGCCAGCCCCAGCAGAGACAGGGTGCTGGGTATAAAGGTGCCTGTCCCTGGCCTTTCCTCACTGGGACAGCTTTGTTGAAGGAACTCCTTCCCTATTCATACTTCTTAGGAGATAATGTCCTTGTAATGCACACATGCACGTTGCATCTTCCACCTGGTTGTGTTGTAACCATTTTCCTCTCCCTGGTGTGTATCCCACATCCCAGCTGGTGAGGAGATTGGTGTCCAGTTCCTGCTGCCGGACTTAGGCTGGGTCACTTACCCTCCACACTTGAGGGGCACAGCTCATCCCCTAGACAAGTACTTTTATCCATGGGTGAGAACCTTCCCAGAGAAGCCCAAAAGGCTGGTGCTGGAGTGACAGGCAGGGGAACAAGCCGAGCTCTTCGGTGAAGGAAGTGCTGCCCAGCTGCCAGCAGGAAACCAGCTGCGTTTCCTGGGCAGGCCCCAACATGGTGAGGCACACGGGAGAAAGGCACCCATGGGTAAACCCTGCATTCATCAGGCACAGCATAGGGTCTCTGTATAAAGATAAGGGAAACCTGTGCCTCCCCTGGGGACCCCATCCTTGAGCACCACATGGGAAATCAGAAATTATTTCAGCAAAGGGGAACTCAGTCGTGGTTTTGGTCAGACACCACAGCTGTACTCTCAAAGCCGAGATGAGCAAAAGGCCACAACATAGTTTCCCTTTGCAACCTTTGCCCTTCCCCACATCGTCACGGCTTCAGGTGGGCAGCACTCGGGAGTGGTGCCTGCAGACCCCACTCTCTGTGGCTCACACAAGGCTGAAACAGCTCATGGAAAGCACATCAGCTGCTGTACAGGCAAAATCTCACACCCAGAGGAGTCACAGCATTGTGCTTTTACTAGTTCAGCTCAACAAGGGTCTGCAGAGGGGAGAAGTTGTCAAAGCCTTGGGATGACTTGTGAGAAAAGAGGAGCTGTCCTTGCCAGGACAACCACGGAGAGGACCAAATCCAGGGTGGGCAGCAGCAGCTTGGGCTCCCTGACTTGCAATGCATCTCCGTGTCATCATCAGCACTGTTCCCTGCAGCTCCGGCAGGCTGGCTGCACAACACTGCCCCATTCCCCACTGCCTCTGAGGGGGATGAGAGAGGCTGTGTTTGCACAGGTGATGGCAGCTGTTTACCTTCTGCATCATTCTTCTTTAGGCTGGTTGCTGGTTTCCTTTCTCAGCTCTCTCTGCACTAACGCAGCCTTGTGCCACCTGTGTCTGAGCCTGCCTGCCTCGGTTCACAGCTTTCCTGTCATGCCCAGCTTTTCTAGGCTGGTGTTTGCCGTGGCAGAGCAGGGTGCCTTCTTTTCCTGCACAGACCATGGGTGTCTTCAGCAATGTGTCCCCAGGGACATCTTCCAGCTGAGCACAGAAAGAGGCACTGAAAAGCACACCAGCTATTTCACTCCTGTTGCTCTCCAAAAGTATTTAAGAACATAAAGTGCAAATCCGGTACTCAAAGTCCTTCTTTCTGACCAGCCTTCACCTGGGAAAAATCCCCAAACAAAATCAATCGTTCCTTTCCCTGGGTGGGAAATACTGCAGTTTGACTCATGGGATTTTAGACCGCACTTCGAATGCGTAAGTTTACCAAAAGGCAGCATCTGTGCCTCAGCTATTTGCCCTTTGAAGCAGCCTGGGGAAGGGAATGTGAAGGTTTCTTAGAACATTAAAAGTACTAGTGAAAGTCACAGGGCCTTTTTCCTTTATAGAATCGAAGCTGAATTTGAGCAATAAGCCTTCTGATGTCTCCAGGGGGAGGAGATGTGACGTCTTGAGGTAAACCACACATCCCGTAACTACCACTGTGCCATTCGTGAGCGCTGCCTCGCTACAGAAGTGGCAGAATTGCTTTTCAGCAAAAGTCACCATGTTTTTGGAGGGGAACAGTTCCAGTCAGAGAAAGACCGGGTGGCGGGGAGAAAGAAAACCCGACCGCAATAAAGCAGCCATTGAACCTGAAAGGAAAAAGACGTCAGCATCTCCGGCAGGGGCTCTCTTTTTTTCCTGGTATATCCGTGAACCATAATTATGTGGAAAGAAGTCGTGGGTGGGACTGGCTTACTTACTGACAAGCTGAACTTTATAACCTCATGCCGTGACGTCGTGAGGGAAGAAGGTTTGGTTCACCCACCTCGTGGGATCTGCAAACTCAAGGGGATGGCCCAGAGGTGGGCACTCACCTGCATGGGCTCATTGGCTTTCATCCAAGTGATGGGGTCGAGGCAGAGCCAGGAGTGAGGGTGCTGCCTCCCAGTCGGGTGAGCCAGGGGGTGATGAAAATTCAGGAGCAGATGGTCAGGGAGAGCAGAGGAAAAGCCTAGGTGCTGTGTGAGTTGAGCTGCATCCCATCTACTTTACCAAGAGAGACCTTGGAGGGGTGCAAACTTCAGGCAAAGAAAGGTTGGAGCTCCTGAGTTCCTCAGTGATTCGAAGGTGTGCAGGGACTTAGGGAGGAGAGCCTGAGGGAATGCTGGTGCTGAAAGCTGCAGGTGAAGACTGGAGGACTCTTGCTGTAGAGTTTGTGCCCTGCAGAATTTGAGGCGAACAGTGCAGTTTGTTGAAATCCTAAATCCCTCTGAAGTGACCTGGTTGGGACAGACAAGAAGGAAACTGGAGCCAGCAGAAGGGAGTTGGAGGATCTTGAGCTCACCTTGGGGTTGAGCCTGGATGCAGATGCCCCAGACCTCCCAGGTTCAAAAATGCCAGCAAGGCGGCTGCTGAGAGCCCAGCTGAGGAATGCACCTTAGGAGAGCTTCTCAACCCCTTACTAGGTCATCTCCACCCCCACCCGTCTAAATAAACATTAGCATAACAGTGAGGTGGCCAAGGAATGACTGTAGGCAAGGTCTGAGGTGTGCACCTGGTCTCTCTCCAAGTCTCTGACTGAAATAGAAGTCTCTGTATCTCTGCAGCTGAAGACTGA
The DNA here is from genome assembly GCF_965178545.1 of Coloeus monedula. Lineage (NCBI taxonomy): Eukaryota > Metazoa > Chordata > Aves > Passeriformes > Corvidae > Coloeus > Coloeus monedula. The sequence goes on along the minus strand of NC_138782.1, from coordinate 31,084,535 downwards.
GGTGTGCTGTCCAAGTTAGGTAAGAATATACAGCTCTGGAATGGCATGGGCTAGGTCTTTGCTGAGGAACATTTACCACCACTGGCTGCACTAGAGGCTGCTTTTTGGTTCTTTAAGGGTAGCATTTTGCTAATTATCTCTTCTGATCTACAAGTTTCAGTCCATTGCTGCCCCTTCTCATCACTGATCTTCAAACAAGCTGGGAGGGGAAAAATGTGACCATTCATTACATGGATACAAATCCAATTCTTGTCTCTGGTGGAGCAGCATCTCCACCAGATCATCTCTTACGTGGCTCTAAAATCTAACATTACAGCACTGGGTGGTGTTTCCTGACACTTTTCTCCTGCCTGCAATCACCAAGCACTGCTAGGACACGGGATCCCACCGTCATGCCAGGAGACACCACTGGCACTGCCAGGCGTTCCTGCTCCTTCTTGTCCCAGAGCCACCCAGCCACCAGCAGTGGGACTGTCCGTGCTGCTGGCAAACACACCCATGGGTCTGATATGCTAATGCCCGTGTTTACAGGCTCCCTGAGCCAGCGAGTGCAGGGATGTTTAGGTGGCTGAACCTCCTCCTGTTGTTTTAAGGATTCTGGCAAACTGTCAAGAACAAAAGCTAAGACAGCCAGTTCCCGTTTGCGGGCACGTCCCTACATTTCAGTGTGGCAAACCTTGTGATTTAGCAAGCAAGAGCCTTCTGCCCCAGGGCTGTTAAAAGCTGTGCTTTTTAAAAGGGAAAAAAAAAATAAACCTGTGAAGACTTCCAAGAATATTAGAAAAACACCAGCATGGATGGGCTGCAAGGCTGGGACCAGGCTTCCACCAATGCCTCCACATAGAGGTACTTGCAGACTGAGAGTCCTTTTAAAAAACTCCCCTGAGCTTTTTGTTCAGTCCTTTGACAAGCTTGTCCTTAAGGAGAAAGGAAGAAAATTCCAGAGGCTTTTGCTGCCTTCATGAATAATATTTCTTTCTGATACCATTTACTGCTTTTCTCCCCAAAAGTGGGTACCCCCATGTCTGAAGTGGAAAATGTTGGCTCACAGGACAGAGTTCATCAGTGGAAAAGGACACGTTTAATCAATCAAGTGTAATACTTTCCGCTGCTGCAGGCAGTGGCCATGGCTGGTGGGAGCCTGAGCCTGGTGTGCTGTGCTTCCTCCCCAGGACCAGCCCCTAGCATGGACAGAGCAGGCTCTCACTCACCAGTTCCCCATGGGCTCACAGGTGGGCACATGTGCATGCAGGTGTGTGCATGCGTGTGTGCCCTCCACAGAAGTCCCACGGGGTGTCTGTGCTGAGGCAGATCCACTGTCCAGCTGGCTCCTGGCAAGGGGCAGCCATGGGAACCTGAGGGTGCCTCTGCAGTGGTCCCAAGCTGCCTCAGGAGGATGCAGCCATCAGCCAGTGGGCTCCAGGAGAGGACCAAACCTCCATGGTTGCTGCAGTTTCCAGCACAGGGTCACAAGCCCAAAGGCAATGTGTTTAAGTTGCCTCTTGTCATAAGTGGTGGCATCCTTGCATGGAAGGAGAGCAACCTACCACTTCTCTGGGGTGCTGGATGCAGCAGAGATGTGGCTGGTGGTGGTCTTGGACCTCTGACCCTCACAATGTCGTGGTTAGCTGTCCTTGGAGACACCCTGGCAGCCCTTGCACCCACCTGGGTGATCTCTGCCTGTCCTTTTCCTGCAGCTGCTGGGTCTTCCTGCTTCCTCCACCCAGCCCCAGCCTCGGGCATCGCAGCTTGTCGCAGCCTGTGCCGGCGCTGCTGCTGGCGGCCGAAGGGCAGCAGTGACTGAGCAGAGGGGACCTGGCCACTTACATCGGGCTTCTTGGCTGTCATTTTATGGGCAGCCAACACCGGGGCCAGCTCTGGCAGCGAAGTGGAGAGTTTGGCCCTGAGTGACTGGTTGTGAGCGTCAAACCAGGCACCTTAAAATGAGAATCCATTTTAAAAACACAAACTCAGGGAGTGTCCCTGAATCAGTGCAGGATAGTGTTGGTAGGAGAGATCTGTGGCATGGCACCCGCTGCAGGGCTGGTACCCAGAAAGCCAGGGAGCAATCTTCTTTGTTTTACAGATAGGTACTGCCTTTGGGAGCAGGATCGGTTGTAACACATTTATTGCGAGAATGAAAGACAAAAAAGCAGAGTTCTCTGCCAAGAGCAAGTGAAATGGGCATGCTTTTTAAAGAACTACCGCAAGACTGATTACCTTTCCAAGTAATTAAACGTTGTGAAAGGTTATTAACGTGCCGATAATAGGCAGCTTTGCAAACCGCCAGCACAGCATGATCTGACAGAGGCCAGCACAATAGCGGAGCGCAGGACTCCTCTGCGCCTCCGGGGCTCCGCAGCCCCCAGGCCTGGATGCGCCCACAAGGACCAGCCTGCACCCAGGTCCCCGCTCCTGAGGAACTCCAGAGTTCCTACCATGACCCCAGTGATCAAAGCCCAGGATCACATCTTAGCCAGAGGGATGATAAGTGGGCACTTGTTCAGAGCAAGCACCTCCTGGTCCTGCTCTGAGACCTCAGGTGGAAAAACTCTGCTTTTCCCTTGTATTTCTGTACACAGTGGCAAGTGGAAAAATGCAGAGGAAAGAAAAGTGCAGGGCATGGTGGAAAGAGTCAATAACGTCCTGGGTGGGAGCATCCTTGTAGTCCTCCGAAAACTAGCCCAGCATTAAAAATACTTGGTAGGTTTTCCTGGACTCGGTGTTGGTGTAATATCGTGCACTGCTTTAAAATAACTTCGAGTGCCTTTGATAAAGACTGTATGTAACTCAGGTTTCTGGGTCACTCTGCTGCTTTCAAAAACCCCATTTTTTATTCCTGAGCAAGCGAGGAGTTGGTTATGGGAGGTGTTTAGACTAGGACTTTAAGGTAACACTGCATAAGAGCAGTCTCCACCTCATGTCCCAGAGAATCTGGTGAGTATTGCTGGTACTTAAATGTCATCAGACTCCAGGCAGCCTCTCTCTGCAGCGTGAGCAACGTTTCAGCTTCGTGATGTCACCAACAAGATGTCCAAAGCAGCAAGAAGCTGAAATCCAACCACTCCCTGCTCCATAGTGGCTTATAATGTTGTAGCCAGCTTGGAATCACCAAGCCCACGGAGACCTGTGTCCACAGGTCTGCAGGGGATGGGGACCTCAGCCAAATGGGAATGCCACCCCACTGCTTCCCACAGGGAGGCTGCACACATTTGGGTTTGGAGTCACGCACTGGCACAGTCCTGTGCCATCCTTTACAGACGGATTGCTGCAGCAGAGACTTTCCTGGATGGCAAGAGAGGAAGAAGCCACTCTCAGATACTCAGATGGTTCCTTGGTCCATTTTCAGTTTTACATGCCCAAATTCTCAGAAATCATCAGTGTTCCTAACAGATGTTTCTTTTCCAGGGATGCCAGAGGACAAAGTGGCTCAGGAAGATGGAAGGAGGCACTGGATTGCACAGATACCCACGGGATGGAGATGAGCCAGGCCATGCAGGGACACCAGCCAGTTCCAGTGCTGCTGCCCAGACTGGAAAGCCTCTCCCTCCTTCCAAGGTTTTCAGCAGTGCACAGGTCGCTGTGGTAGGAGACAGAAAGGACACTTTATAGGTTCAGTCAGCAACTCATTTTACCTTTGCTTCTCAGCTGTCTCTTCTGCTCCCTCCCTGAAACCCCACCGCTGCCTCGAGCCGTGTCTGCGGGCACTGCGCTAATCAATATTACTTGGTGGGGAAAGTAAGTCTCACTTATTGGCCGCACATTCCCCTGAGTGCTTGTGTCAAAGTCTGTCATGTCAGCTGAAGGCAGGCTTACCAGCAGAAAGGTCAAACTGCCTCAACTAGATCTGAGCTCAGCCATTAACTCCCGTGTGCTTATCTGCCTCCCACTATCAGGAGAACTATCTGTGTGCACTGCACACCTCCCTCCTCCTTCTCCTCCTCCTCCTTGGTGCTGTGCTGCCAGGGAGCACTTTGGTGGGGCTGAATCACTCAGGCAGGAACAATGAGCTGTCTGATAAGCTCAGCTGGGTGATCCACTTGGCCTGCACCACGTGTTTCAGGGAATAATCTCGGAAACTCTCAGTGCATGGATACTGGCCGGAGCCCATCCCACTATCCCAGGCTGCGATTGCACAGGGCTGGGTGCCCTACATCAACATGGCTGTGGCCTGACCCTGTTTGCATGACCTGAGCATGGGCACTTCAGGTGAGAAGTCCTCAGCATCTGTTTGGTTGAGCTATGGGGGTGCTGGCAGGGGTGGGGTTTTCTACTCCTAAGGCAGCTTTTCCATCCTTTCCACTGCTCTGACACAAGAAAAGGTGATTGTTGAGGCCCACTTCACAAAATACAGCAAGAAAATAGTCAAGTCTCTTACCAGACAGGGCAATGGGGAAAGATACAGGTCCAAGCTCCTCAGGGCAAGGCTACCATCCCCTAAAAGACCTCCTGCTGGGACTGTGCTGGCAGCATTGCCTGGGATCTTTTGGGGAAGTCCCTGGGCTGCAGAGTGGATGAGCCTGGTTGGGCCCTTTGGCTTCTGGGACCAGAGGTGGTGTCTCTGCAGGAGGCAGGAGCAGGGCAAGGCAGGCTCTCATGCTGCTGAAACAGGTTTGGAGCTGGGCAAACAAACACAAGTATCAAGATAAGACTGTTCCTCTTGTGCCAAGAGATGTCTAGAACTAGACTCGTGGGATCTCTGTTCCCATCTCTCACATCCCATGTACTCTGAGGCTAGGAGCGAGCCTGCTCATCCCTAGGCAGGGATCTCCTAAAGCTGTTTTCTGCTTCACTACACCAGCAAAATGCTGTAAGCTGTGCGTCGTGATTGCTCCTAATAAGCCCTGGTTCCCAATCCACCTCTTGCACCTGCTACTCATTGGGTCGGTAGGATCTTTGTTCTGGAACATTTTAAGAGGGCTGAAGCTGTTTCTGCTTTGAAGTAGTGTTTGGCCTTGTGGGTGTCTGGGATCTCTGCAGAGCTGACCCTGTGGGAGCCAGCAGGACCTCTGGCTGCTGCTGCCACACCACGGCCATGCTGCCAGCCTGACTGAGCAGTGCCAGGGGCGCCCGGTGCCCATCCTGCTGTAGGACTGCTCTCCTGCTGCCCTGCCTGCATCCCAGGCTCTCAGCGTCACCCAGCCCTGCTTCAGAAAGGGGAAGAGCGTCGTGGCATCTGGCTTTGTCCTTGGCTTTTATTTGTACCAGGACTGGAAGAGAGTTAGATGATGCCCACCACATCACCTGGCAGCAGTAAGAGTGGCAGCATTAGTGCCATTACCCGGAACTGGACAGTATGGCAGCACCCATCCTGCTGGGAATGTGGGGCAGAGCCAGCTGCGTGCTTGAACGCAGGGGCAGTGTGGCTGCAGTCACCTGAGAACAATTGAGGGGAGTCACTCCCTGCCCTAAGGATACGCTGTGCTGCTGGAGGGAGGCCCCCATGCCATGGAGTTATCAGCAGGGGAGACAGCTCCGCGGTCCAAGAGGACATGGGTAGGAAAAGCGCTGTGCTTGGCAAAAAGTATTTGACGAACCACATCCAGAAGCGCTTTGAAGGAGAAAACCTCCGTTCTCCCTTGGATATGCTGGAGTACTTAATAAATAACTGTAATTAAGCGTGAGGTGGTAGCTTAAGAGCTCGTTCCCAGAAGTTAACATCAAAACACTTGCTCTTAGCACTTAAAGAGACAATATGAAAGAAGACTTCACGCACAGATGAAAGTAGAATTGTCAGGAAGGGCTGGAGAGCCCTGGATATGTGTACACTGCTTCTCCAGAGAGCTCGAAGAAAAGGTCTCGGGAGGCAAGAGTCACTTGTGTAATAATGAACAGTGACCGAGAAAGCACCAGTTTGCAGGGAGATGGGAGTGAGTTTTAGAACAGTACACGAGGAACCGTATGGAGACAAGAGGTGTGTGATCCTTCTTAGGCTGTCCTGCAGCTCCCCACACCCCACCAGTGTGTAGCAGCTGCAGTTCCACCTCTCCTGCAGCCATCCCTCGGTCCAGGAGCTTCCCTGCCCCACCTCAGGAGCAGCCACAGCACGCCCGAGCTCTCTGACGCTGGTGGCAATGCACATTTAAGGTGAAGTGATTACTGCAGGCTCCTTCACAGCAGATGTCTTAAGGATTGGAAGAAGAGCAAGAAGAAAGAGAATCGTGGCTGCATATTTTTTTAATTGAAAATCAATGATCTTGCCCTCAGGCAGGTGGCACGGTGTGGCTGGTGCAGCCCGGCACTGCTGGGGATGCTGGAGAAGGAGGTGCTCAGGCCGGCTCTGCCACGTGCTTGCCGACGGCCAAGTCTAAGCTGCTGCGAAGTACCCTTATCCTCTGCTCCCGTAAAAACACCGTGAAAAGCATTCCCAGGTCTGGGTTTCAGTCTCTTAATTGCTGCCGAAATCGAGAAGCATGAGGAGCCAAGGTCTCATTTGCCTTACAATGATCCTCTCCTGCCCTGGAACCTGGGCTGGTCTTAATTTGTCTTTGGTTCAGGCAAGAATGGACTAGGCAGACTTACATGTTATCTCTTGTTTTTTGGAAGCAGGGAGCCTATTGCACAACGCAGCTTGGTCTGGATGTGGATTAAAAATGCATGTGTCTGGGGCACTGTGAGCCAGGCTAGTCTGAGTTCCTTCGATCCAAAACAATAAAAAGTATTACAAAGGTCTGATATGGAAATATCCCTTCTGTACGTGTGAGCCCGTCTCAGCCAGAAGGGTTTTGTGCTCTCAGGGCAGAAGGAACTCTGGGGAAATCAATGTAAACACACGGTAGAGCTTCAGCATCACACCTGATGGGTGTGGGTCAGGAGCTTTCGGAGGGCAAGGTGGTGCCGGCCCAGCTGTGGCAGGGAGGTTCAGCACCCTACAGGAGCTGAGGGCTTGGCCTCAGGTGTGCGTTCAGCTTCCTGCATTTCTTACAGGGCTTTTAACCTGAGGATTTACAAGTGTCAACTAATTACATCCATATTAACTGCAGCCAAATGTTAAAACAGCCCTCGAATGTCATTTCAAGCGAGCTGTTCCCAGACTAGGTCTCATGCAAATTCGGCAGGACTGGATAGATGTGCCAAAATTACGCTGGAATAATGTTTGAAAACAACACTTGAAATGAGCTTGAACTGAAACATGAGGAGAGGAGGTAGTTTAGGTTTAATGAACTGCTGAGGAAAAAGTATAGAAACAATTCTAGGAGGACAGATGAAAAACACCTCTCTTTTCCTCTCACAAAATGCCTCAACACTAATGCTCCAGCACCCCTGTCTTGCTTCCCTGCTTCTGGCCGTCACTCTTTCCCTACACCAAATACTTTTTCGCATTTCTTGCTGTTCAGCAGACTGGATTCTACAAGCCCACCAGCTTGATGTGAAACAGGACCAGAGTCAGGGCTGGTGACCTCAGGTGATGGCAGTGGTTCCTAACATCTGGTAAGCCTCGGAGCCAGCAGCATCCTCCACCTGAGGGGGAGGCAGAGCCAGGGGTGGTGACCAGCCAAAACCCAGCCACGGCTTTTGTTAAGTTTATTTATTTTGACGCCTGTTTTACCCTTTCTCTCTTCATCTCTTGACAACTGCAGCCTGATTCCTCTCACATCTTGAACTAATTCTCTTTCCAGCAGAAAGCAGCATGTGCAGATCACCTGCCACCCAAGGGGAAAACCACGTCACAGCCTCACTGCGCCTGCTAGAGCACCTCTCCCCCTTCCTACCCCTCACTCCTAATGCAGTTCGAGTTGAAAACATGGGAATATTTTTACAGCCCTTTCCCAACCTCCCCCAAAGTCAGGTGCTGCCTGAAACAGGCCAGCTAATTTGGAGGGAGAATTTCAATTGCCTGAAAAATGAAGGTGCTGAAAACTAAACTGCATCGGCAGGAATTTTAGTCCCAATTTCCTGGCTCAGTGCTAAAAAATAACTGAGCTCTGGAGACTTAGCTCCCATGGGCTGCTTCATTTCAGAGTTCCCTGAAGGCTCCAGGGTTGAGAGGGGTGCTGCTTCTCCCTTCCAAGGAGCACAGTATGAGTGGAGGAAAGCCCACTGCTTTCAGATGGGCTCCTGTGGGAAAATACTTTGTCCGTGAGACAGCTTAAATGGGATTTTATAGCTTGAACTTAGATGACTTCTCCCTCCCTACCAGCAAAAAGGACTTGCCCAGCGCTGGGCAAATCCTCCAGGGAGGGTGGGAACGAGACATTTTGTGTCTAAGAGCGGCATTTAAACAATCTGTAAAGCAGCATCACTGCTGCATTCGCTGCAGATCACCTCAGAGCCCGCGTTCTCTGTGTGGATGGCTCTGCTCTATCTGCTTCTGCCACCTTCCAGCCTGTGCTAGTCAGTGACCTGGCAATGCCAGAGCCACCCGAGGCGGGCTGTTACAGTCCTTGTACCACGAGTTTCTACTGCAGGGAAGCCCAGGGCTGTCACCTGATGTTCCTGTGACATACTCTGGTTTGGAGACCTAGAGTGGCTCTGCAGATCCCAGGAGGATGGAGGAGTCCACTTAAAAAATAAAAATAAAAGTAAAAACTAAATTTAAATAAAAGAAAATAGGGAGGGGGGGGGAAGAAAATAAAAGTAAGAATAGACATCAAATGTGAATAAGAATAAAAATAATTAAAAAAGTAAAATGAAAAATATGAAAAAAGATTTAAAAATTTAAAAGAAAATAAAAAATAATAAATAACCCATAATATTAGTAAATAAAAGAAAAATATAGTTAATGAAAAGAAATTAAAACTATAATAGTACTCACCACGAAAATACGAAATGAACAAAATAATAGATATATAAAATAAAAGAAATAACAAAAAATTGAAACTAGTTTAACAATGCTACCCAAACTAGACGACTCCGCCTCTTGGTTTATTGATGCGCTGAAAAACGGACCAAGCACTGGGGCAACCGGGGTGCCAGCCACCCTCCTGCAGGGAGGAGGGCTGAATCAAACGGCGCCCGAGACCCCGTGCCGGGACAGGCCGGTGTGTGCGGCCAGATCTGCGCTCTGTTTGCCCCAGCCGCCTCCCCGCTCCCCTGCGCCAGCGGTGCGCCTGTCCCTTTAAGGCGCCAGGGAATCCCTCTCGCAGCGCGTCATCCGCGGCAAGGAAACCCGGCTGGCGTCGTGCGACGCAAATGACCATTTTTGGCAACGTGCGACAGCGGACGGGACCAAGCGGGGCGGGGGGAGGCGGGGCCTGCCGGGAACAAGGCGCTGCTCTGCCCTCGCCGCCGCGCCCGCCCCGCCCGAGCTGCCCGAACCGCGGGACCGGGAGGGGCGGGCACAGCGGGGCGGGCGGCGCGGCGGGCGCGGCGGAGGCGGGCGCCGTCCCCCCCGCGGCAGGCCCGCCTCCCCCGCCGCGGCGGCAGGTGGGAGGCTCCGCGCTGGCAAGGTGGGGCCGGTGCGCCGCGGGTTTGACGTGTGCGAGTGCACATGGTGCGGCGGCGGCGGCGGGCGGATAATAAGCGAGCGCGGCCGGGGCGATGCCATTGCTCTGAGTCACCGCGGGCGCGCGGAGCTCCCGCTCGCAGCGCCGCCGAGCCGCGGGGCGCAAGACCCGGCTGAGTCACCCCCGTGCCGGGAAAAGGGGCGGCCGGTGTGTGGTGGTGGTGGTGGTGGAGGAGGAGGAGGTTGGGGGGGCGGAGGAGAACCGCTCCGCCTGCAGCCCCCGGGGCCGGAGCCGCTCCGCCGGCGAGGCGAGTTTCGCCGGGCAGCGCGGAGAGAGGACATCGGCGAACACCCGCTTGCGCGCACGGCTCTGCTCCTGCCGCGCCGCCGAGTCCTGCCGTCACGTCCCGTCCCGCAAGCGCTTCGCTGCCAACTGAGCCACTTCTATCACCAGTCTTATTTTTATTTTTGTTACCTCTTTGTATTCTTATTTTTTCTTTTTTTTTTTAAGCTTTTTCTCCCCCCACCTTCTTCCCTCACTCCAAAGCCGTTTTTATTATTTTTTTCCCTCTCCGCGGCGAGCGTTGGGAGGCGAAAGGCAAGAGCCGAAGAGGTCGGGAGGGAGAAGGGGGCGGGGAGACGGCGAGGGAGCGGCGGGTGTCGGTGTGGGAAGGCGGGGACGCGGCTCCCCCGGCCCGACCTCGGACCATGTACCAGGACTACCCCGGGAACTTCGACACCTCCTCCAGAGGCAGCAGCGGCTCCCCGGGACACCCCGAGACCTACTCGAGCGGCGCAGCCCAGCAGGTAGGGCCGGGCGCTGCCCCTCTCCCTCGGTCCCTCCGAGGGCTGCTCCGAGCGCTCCCGGGACGGGAGTTCACCGCCACGCCCGGGGAGCGGCCGGCGCTTCCTCCGCAGTGGAGGCGCGGGCGCCCGGCGGAGAGGCGCCGGCCGCGGGGGCGCAGGCGGTGCCGGGGCGCGGGGCTGCCCGCAGCCGCCGCCCTGTCCCGCCGCCCTTAGCGGGCCGCTGCCGCTTCCCTTCCCTCTTTGCCCGCCCGCCCCGGAGCCGGTGCCGCGACGCGTCCAGAGGGACGCTGACCGGAGTTCCCCGCCTGTCGGGGCTGCGGTGCTGTGGGAGGCACGGCCTGCCCCGAGCGGGGACGTGCGGTGAGGGAGCGCCCGGCGGGCAGTCTCCGCCGGCCCGGCCCCAGGTGCAGCGGGTGTCGGTGCCTGTCGCCCGGGCACCCGCCGCAGCGGCGGGCCGGGACCCGCTCGGAAATCAAAGGGCTCCTCCGGGCGATTCCTTTCCGAGGTCGGTAACGCGAATACAGGGGAGCACCGAACTCTTCCTCCTTCCTGCTTTTGTTCTTGTCAGGAGCTTCTCGCTGTCCACGTTCACCGCGCCTGCCCGGGTGGTGCCCGGGGCTCGCCCGCAGTACTTTGGGCGGCTTCGCTGGGACTTTGGGAGGTGCCGCCCGAGTTACTCACGGAGCTGTTGCAGCTGCCGTGGAACAGGGAGGGATGGCTGGAAGTGAGCTCTGGGTCTTCCAGCGCCTGCGTTGCTTTGCCCCCTTATCCCCCGCTAAATTTTGTCTCAGAGGCGCTGACACTGCCTTTCCCACGCTGGGACCCCGGAGGGGACCACGCTGGGACCCCGCGGCCGGCGGCGTGCCGCTCTGCTCTGCCCGCTGCCCGCCCGCTCCTTGGTTCTGCCGGGAGCCGCCGGCCGCTCTCTGGCCGGCTGTGGCTTTTCCCGACCGGGAGTTTCCTGGGGCTCGCCGGAGCGCTCTCCGCGCTGTCCGGCCCCGCTCCCCACGCAAGCCCCGCTGCCGGGCGGCGCTTCGAGAATGGGGGATATTTCCTGTTGAAAGCGGCGTGAATTCACGGACCTGAAAGCCCACTCTTGTGGTTTGGGGTTTTTTTTCCTTTCATTTTCCTAAGAAAATACCTCGGAATTACTAATATGCCTAGATCGACTAAATCCACCACTTCTGGGGAAGGCATTACACAATCGGGCCAGTTATACAAACCTGGGTTATTTCATAACTTGTTTACATCAGCTGGCCCAGCCTCACTCTTTTTTTGCTTTTTCAGAGTCGGGCTTCTCCCCCCACCCCCTTTTTTTTTCTCACAGTATTATTTCTTGTGTGGCTTGTACGAGCGAACTGGCAGTGTGAGCACAGTGCAGCCTTCGCATCAAGGAGTCATAGGATAATTAAAAGAAAAAAAAAAAAAAAAAGGAAAAAACGTCCAGTCTTAAACTCTGCCAGCCGTACCAGCCCGTGACATTCCTCACATTAAAGAAGTTTTACCAGAAATGACTCGCTGCCGCTCCCCGCCTGCTCCAAACGCATCTCGCTGGTGCCCTCTGCGGGCTGCGGACTGGGGTTTCCAGGGATTCCAGCTCAGCTAAAGCTTATTCCCTAGTTTACAGTAAATGCCAGGACAAGGTGGGGGAGCGGGAAGGGGGACTGAGAAGCTGGAAACGCCCGGGGAACTGCAAATTCTCACTCTCCCTTTCCTCCTGTGATTTAACAGCTGCGCCAGATTCAAGCACTTGCTGCAGGAGGTCGTGAAACTCCGTCACCGCTTCATATTTGAGCTGTCACAGTCTGAGCAATAACTGGGTTTTCCCCTTTTTCTGGGGCTCCGCGTCTTCCCCAGGCAGCTCGCGTGCGTGCTGTTTGATACGGGGACCAGAGCCCAGTTTCTAGGGTTACTATCTGAAACAGGGCTTTGAACAGGACGTTGGCTTAGCGAGAACATAAATGTTTTCTTTAAGAATCCGGGAGATTTCTCAAGGCCTTGTGCTCCGTCTTTCCCTTGATCCTTACAGATGTTGTAGATTAGGATCAAATGTAAGCGTCGCCTTTACCCTAGCAGTTAGGCTGTTCTGCTGATTCTGGTCTGTGGAGATCTGCAGTTTTATCACTACAGAAAATATGCATTGCTGAAATTTTTTTCTTTATTGTGTTGGGGTTTTTTTTCCAAAAGCAAGAAAAGATGCATCAGTCACATGTTAAAATGGAAACTGTGTCTCTGAGCCAAAACTTTGATGCTTTTTAATTATTTTTTCCCATACAGCACAGCACTGGAACATTTTTCCTTTAAGTTGCGTGTCATGCTATTTTCCTAATCACTGATTTGCCATGTGGTAAACATAGACTTTAATGGGAAGAGTTTGTGTACTCTTTGAGAGTGGTCAGCTTTCCCCTGAGATATCATAGCACTGTGTCTAGTTTTCCTTCGAGGAGATGTTCAACATGGGAGAGCCATCAAGGGCCTTGTATTTATTATGAGATCTATCACATATACCCCGTGTTTGATAACTGAGTAATGCTGAAGATGCTCTAGGTGTTTCTCAGTCACTCTGTTGCTGGGTTTGATTTTTTTTTCCCCCAGCCATTATACCCATTTCTCAACTGGTTTCTGGTGCTGCTCAGCACTTAGTTACAGATGTCAGTGAAAGTCCAGAGTGGAGCAAAGACACAACGGGGTGCTGTATAGAAACCTTAAGGTGGAGAAAGGAACCACAAGCCAAAGCTTGAAATGTTTGTGAGCTGCTAACGTAGTCTGTCCTTGCCTGTGGCAGGACTCGCTGGAGCCTCCCCCGACTATGGATCTGAGGAGGCTCTCATCCAACCCCATATTTTTAAGGCAGAGTAGAGACTGACCTCAGTTCTTGGCAGACTTAATAACAGGACTCTTTCTGTTTGCTGTTTAGTTGTTGGGGTTTTTTAATGATGCCTTCATCTGCGTTTGCTTGGGTCAGGAGGAGAGCGCTGGGTTTGTAGCTGAGCGCGTGCTGCGTGTGTAGCCCTGCAATCTGCCTATCGCCACGTCTTTCTGTAGTGCTTTGAGTTCCTTGTAGAGAGGAAGAAAAGAGAGATGCTTCCAGGAGCCTCTTGTGGGTCAGGAGAGGAGAGCTGTGCATGGCCAGTGAGAGGAGAAGGCAGGACAGGGTCTGGAAAGAGGAGAACTCGGGCGGTGGGTGAGGGCAGGCAGTGCTGTCAGGCTGGCACAGGGATTGAAGCTCTCTGAGAGGAGGAGGAATGAGGAGAGCAAAGCTGGGGCTGCAGTTTGGGGAAAGGTCTGGCACTTCTATGTGAGGAGGCTGGTGGTCAAAGGGGCTGTGCAGGGTAGGTGGCAGGGAATTCAGGGCCTGCCACTGCAACCAGCAGAATCCCAGGGGTCAGAGCTGATGGCCACTGGGCAGAATGTGGGGGCCCAGCAGTATTTTGGCATGGCAGAGCTGATCTGGTGCAGTGTCCTAGCAGGGAAAGCGAGGTCTGTGGGGAAAGACTGATCAGTCAGGAAGCAGTGCCTGTAAATTTTGGTGGTAGCCTGAGCACACTGTGTGAAGACTCAGCCTGCCACAGTAGTGTGTCCCTTAACTATCCCAGAAAAATACTGCCTTTGGAAAGTACAGAATACAGGTTTGGGGGATTTTTTTTTTTTATTTCTAAGATGTTTTGAGTTATTAGAAGGGAAGCTGGTGACAGAGATGGGGCACGGCACAGAGAGGAACTGGTCTCTTCCCCCCCAGGTCTGCAGGCAAGCCCTGCGGAGCTGCAGAGGGATGTGGCTGAACTGAGCAGCTCCCATTTGCTGTCCAGGAGACCTGCACTAATGTTACAGAAGGGTCCTAGGTTGAATACAGGACTGATTGGAAATGGAGTACTTGCTGAGTCAATAACTTGGAGCCTGATTTTTGTGTCAGATGCTTGTATTTTTATGTGGTTGATTTGGTGGTGGATCTGACTCTCAACCTCTGTTGGGAATTTTTAGCATTTGGGTGTTGGAGGCAAAGGTTAGCTCTGGAATGCAAATGGTGTCTGTATGGCAAAGCACCAGAAGGCCTCTGAATGTTTTGCAGTCATAGCTTTCTAGTGTCCCTACAAAGAAGACAGGACTTCGCTTTGCTTTTTGGATACGGAAGGGAGGGTGGCACAGATAGGTAAAGGTCGTGGTAGAACCCACTTGTGGATCTGGAAGTAGGGCTCACATCCCTTGAGCTGAGCTCATGGTTCAGCTGGTCTCGCACTTCCTCCCTTCTGCAAGGTTAAGGTCCTCTTGTGTTCTGGTTATGGAGGCACCAGCGTATCCTCTTCTGTGCCATGTGGTCACAGCCGACACCACGCAGAGCAAAGTAGGGGATTTGCACCCATAAATTCTGATGCAGTGTTGACAGTTTGCAGCTCTGAGCCTCCGTAACTAATTGGGAGAGGTGAGAGACATACACTCTGAAATGTGGGATGAGCTGAGGCTGTGTTGGACTTGAGCTCCAAGTGAACCTCTGAGGTCCTGTTGGGGGTTTTGCCAAGGTCTTGGTGCCAGTGTCATCCTCTCTGTGTAATTTCCCCGCCTGCTTAACTTGACTCACTCCTTCCTTCTCTCATTCTCTCTTGCTAGATTTTGAGCTGTTCAAAGGTGTAAGTCTGCAGCTGTCAGTATTAAGACTGGATCTCCTGGTCTTCAGGTGCTGGGAGCTCGCTAATGCTGGCCTGAAGTGCTGTAGCTATCAGCATGTGAAATACTATTTGCAGTAGCCTTGGTTTAACAAAGCACTTAAGGTGCTTGACTAGGCACACCCTGAAAAGGAAATCTGTGTTGAAGTGGTGTCCCTTATCTGGGAAGCTTACCTGAGGTGAGGTCAGGCTGATGCAAGGGCTCTCACTTCTCTGGGAAGCTAGGCTGTTGACCCAAGAATGTGCATTTTTCATGGAATCATTTTGAGGCTTACAGATCAGTGGTGGTGACAGCTGTGTGTCCTACAAGCCCTGTCCCTTGCTCAGTGATTGCTGGAGCAAGGCCTGTCTGTGTTAATTCCAGTCTAACCATTTTGAAAGCCTCCTGAAGGAGCTCAGCATAGACAAAAACATTCTTTCTCTTCTGCTTCCCCCTCCGGGGACAAGTGATTGTTTTCCTTGCAATTTAGTGCCAGCATATTATCCAGATGTATTTACCTCTGTCTGAAAGAAGGTGTACTTGTATTTTGGAGGCGATCATTACCTGCTGCCTTGGTTTTACTGCTGCCTTGTTTTGTCTAGACAGTGCAGAGAGCTGCAGGGAACTTGTCCGATCTGAATCCTAAGACCTATTTTATAGGCTGCTATTAAAATACATATCCTCGCACGTAACCATCCCAGGGCTGAGTTTCTCAGTGAGCACAGAGCTACTGAAGGAGAAGCAAGCTGCTGTTCTTTGCCACACCAAACCTTACGCGGACCAAGCCCAAATTTCAGGGCAATCCTTTGGTGAAAGGCGGCTTTGCACTGGTTGGTAACAGCATTTCAGAACTTAAGTTTCTCTTCCTTTTCTTTGCACTTGAAGAGAAGTGTTTCTCTAGAAACTCCTTAATTCCCCTTTTGCTCCATGCCGGAAGGAGTGGTGGGCACTGGCAGGAGGTGGCAGCAGTGGGAATGGTGCCTGGGAGGGGAGACTGGCTTAGGGTATGCTGGGGAGGTATGTGGGGGAAGAGGAAGGGGGTTGGGAGAGGGCAGAGCTGCTCTGGAGGGGAAGTGCCTGAGCCCAGTTCCTTCCTCAGGGGGCTGTGGCAGGCAGGGGCAGCTTAAGATGCTGCAGAGGCACCAGCTACTGGTGGTTTTGCCTCAGGTGCTGCTTTGATCCTCTCTGGTGCCACTCCTGAGGGCCTAGCTGTTTTCAGAGTAACCACTTATGTTCTGCTTTCATTGACGGTTTCTTTTCTTCTCTCTGTCCCTCTTCTCCTCTGCCTTTCCTCCTAGAAATTTCGAGTAGATATGCCAGGATCAGGCAGTGCTTTTATCCCCACAATCAACGCCATCACAACCAGCCAAGACCTGCAGTGGATGGTCCAGCCCACCGTGATCACCTCCATGTCAAGCCCTTACTCCCGCTCACACCCCTACAGCCACCCGCTGCCCCCGCTGTCTTCAGTGGCCGGACACACGGCTCTCCAGCGTCCTGGTGTCATCAAAACCATCGGGACCACAGTGGGACGGAGACGGAGAGATGAGCAGGTAACTGCAGTGGGGGGAGCAGCTGGGAGTGCCTTGAGAACAGATGTATGGAGATTTCCTGCTCCCGCCCCCTCATGAGATCTCCCAGCGCCACAGGGGAGCACTGAGGTCCATCCCTGGTGCTGTACATGTGCTGGGGCTTCTTAGGGTGGCGTAGGGTGTAAGCTGGAGGGGGGTGACTTTTATTGCTGCTTCCTCGTCATATGGTGAGATTTACCCAGTCTTCATCAAGCACTTCACACCACCGGCCCGCATTGCGGCTTGGTTTCAAAAGCAGGTGAAACTAAAGTTGAGCCCTGGGTTTCAGTTTGAGTGTCTCTGCCGCTCCAGGAAGAAGGAAACCTCCAAGAAAGCAGAGGAGCTTTCATGTAGGGCCTTTACAAATCTGACACCTAAATTACATCAGCTAGTGCTTTCTGTCAGCTCTGTAGCAGCTAGCACTGCTCCAGTCTCCATTTGTGTGATACCCCCAGTACCAGCCAGCATCATGCAGGGAGGAACAGCTTCCCTAGAGCACCTCAACTCTAGTATGAAGACCCTTCTGGTGACTGGGGTCTAAATCCACCTTCCCACTACAAACATGTAATCTCTTGATCTTTTTGCAGCAGTGAGGTGGGGATCCCATAAGAGATTTTTTTCTGCTCCAAAGTCAGAGGTATTTTCATACCTGGCATGGGATGGCTTGTACCACTGCTGCCCTGTGCTCAACCTCCTGATGGGATTGTTAAGCTGGGACCCTGGATAGGTGCAGGCATCTCATCTTCTGGAAATCAGAAGTTGTTCTCTTCTTAAATCAGAATCTGTTGTTCTCTTCTTAGTAAGAATCACCCTTCTCCAGGGCCGTCTGGTGAACAGCTATTCACAGCACTAGGCTGACTTCTCTTTAAAAAAAAAAAAAAAATAGATCTGACTAAACTCGATCTCCCCAAGTTGTTCCCAAGCAGCATTTGTGTGGGTCGCTGCAGAGCAGTGCAGTGAGACACACTGCGCACCCTCCGTACACCAGCGCATGCTGTTGCGTGCGGTCTGTTTCTAATAAGACTCACCAGCCCTACTTTTACTTCCACGTCATCTGTTTTGATTCACAGTCCAATTATTATATGTGGAGTTGCTGTCTGGTTTAGACCTAAGCGGTTAAAGGCAGAGTTTAGCAGTACCTCTGTGTGGAGAGCTGGTATGGATGCACTGAGGACCCACTTTTGGGAAGAAGGATGGGGTAGCTGTGGTGGTTGGGGTTTGTGCCAGTCTTTTCCACCAGCTGGAGCTACTTCCCAGTTCCCTGTGTGCAGGGCTGGTGTCCAAAGACAAGGAAAGTCTCACGAGAACTGGAGGAATAATTAGCAACAACTAATTTGTTTGACAAATGCTGCCTCTGTGTTCACAAATTGGCCGTGAAGAGATCACCATATTCTCTGCTTTATTTGTTGTTCAGAGTTATTTGCTGAGGGATGCCTGCCAAGCAATTCCTGGCCTGTGGCTTGTTTGCAAGCCGTTCATTGTGGGTCATTCAAAGCCAAGTCCTTTTGATTAGACACGTGCTAAGGCAGTACCCCGGCGCTTTCCTGTGGCCCTTTGGCTCAGGTTTCCACGGCTGGTGCTTTGAACACCACATCGGAGTGCCTTTTTGGAAACGTTGTGTAACGCTCTATGAAAAGAGCCTGTTTTGATGAACGTTCCTGACAGTGAATGCACGTATTGGGCTTGGACAAGCTATGGAGAACACATACAGCAGGGGCACAAGGAGTGCCAAATCCAACCGCTTTCAAACAAATCCAGCAACCACTGATGGAATATTCCTTTTTAGACCCGGTAAAATGTTAAGAACATCCAGATTAGGGGCTTCTGCCCCGTCTGTGCGATTTTTGCACAGCAGAGTCTCCGAAACAGATAATTTAAAAATTACTGAAGGCCCTGGGAGCAGAAGTTTTGCTCCACCAAATGTATTTCAATGAGATCTGTGCTTCTAAAGCATGAAAGGACTCTTGAAAACTGTAAACACAGCCCCCAAGTCAGCATAGTTTCTATGTGCATGCTCATTGATTTGACATACTGTGGACACTTGTGTGCAAACACATTTTTACCTGGCACTCATATGGGGTGGGAAGTGAGTGGGGAGAGCTGTAGCAGGGAGAGCAGTGCCTGGAGGGGCTCCTTACTGGGGGAAATATGCTGCCCAGCAGAATGGAGGTATCCCCCACCCTAGGATGGACACTGTGAGCTGGTGATGGAAAAAGCTTTTGGGCATAAATTCTGTCCCCTGCAGTCCTATAATTGCTTGTGTTGCTTAGTGAACATCGAGGGGCTCATGTTACATGCAGGTGAAATCACAGGCACAGATCAGATCCTGAAAAAAAGCAGAAATGAGCGAGCTGAATGCCCAGAGGCTGAAGTAAACTTACTGAAACTGCAGACGTCAAAATTAGGGAGATAGAGCAAGCCAAAACTAGGCTGAGGTTGGAGTAAAACTAACAATAAAAAGAAAAGATAGTGAAACGGTGAATGTCTCATTTGTGACATTGAGAGTCCATGAAGATATTAAAACTGAACCTTCTCTGAAGAGGTGTTTCTTTCCATTCTCTGCTGGCTCTCTGTGAGATCTGACACGTGCTTTGCCAGGTGTCAGGGTTTTGCTTTCGTTTGCAGTCACCAGGCCAGAGCCCCTGCAGCACACACGGGCCAGCTGCGGCTGAAGTGCGGGCACAAGGTTGGAGTGCAGGGCTGAGCACGTGCCCTGGATCCCCATGCTGGGCTGTCTGCACTCTGGGTGCCACAGCAGAGAGCGGGGCCATGCTCGCCCGCTCTGTGCCCTGCTGTGCTGGCTCCCTGGCTTTGGCCACGGCACAAACCTTTCTGCTGCTGCTGGGGTTTGTAAAACCTCGTCTCAAACTCCCAAAGCTATGCATAGCTTGACCAGGTCTTGTGAGCTCCTGCTCACTTCCTCTGGTTTCGCAAGACTGTAGTTGGATGGGTTTCTATGGAATTGCTCCTGATTTACATCAGTGAGGGTGTCAGCTGGCCTCAGGAAGCCCTTGATATCACTGGAGCCTTGCCTGCTGATGCAAGAAGCAGTGTGTTATCTCGCTGAGTGCTCAAAAATCTGAGGTCAGATTTTTGGGTGGTATAAATCATTGTTGCTTCACGGACTTGATGGGAGCTCTGCTGATTTCCCTGTCTCCCCTTATACACCATCCCCGACCTTCAAGCGAACAACTATTCTTGTGTGGGAAGCAGCAGATTTTTTTTTTCAAGAAAGAGGCACTTACAACATCGTGCTCTGGTTTTGCTTAACGTACCACCCAAGTTGTGAAACAATCAGAGCATCTTTTATCTGTTTGGCCTTGGTGCAGATTCACTGTCCTCTTACACAATCTTCTCCTTGTGCCCTGCTCCTTCTCCTCACCCTTCTGCTAAGACCTGGTGCAGGCAGAGATACTGTGTGCTTTCATCTTCTGCTGACATCAGTGACAAGGGGGAGCGCTCAGCATCCTGCTGGATCAGGCTTTTTTCCTGTGCATTGCGGTTAAATCCTCACAAAGTTAAAGGAATGCCTTGCTCAGATCTGATCAGATTTTCTTGGCACTTGCCCACAGCTGTCGCCTGAGGAAGAAGAGAAGCGAAGGATCCGGAGAGAGAGGAACAAGCTGGCAGCTGCTAAGTGTCGTAACAGGCGTCGAGAGCTAACAGAGAAACTCCAGGCGGTACGTGCTCAGCATACATTTCTCCTTCCTCGTCACCCACCCTTCGGGCCAGCTCCAAGGGCATTGTCCTTCCTCCACTAGCATGTTCGAGGAAGATGCTTCAAACACGCCCTGCCTTCCTCGGCCAAGGCTGCCCAGTGGTACTGCTCCTACAGCAAGAGTAGCTGATGAGGGGGACTTGGGCCTGGAGCTTAGGACCCTAAGATTCTCTTTACTGAGTGCCCAGAATGTCCAAGAAGTTCTCTTCCCTTCTGACCTCTCAACTAGCACAAGTCTCCCTGACTCTGGTCTCCTTTCATAAGTAGAAATAAAGACACTGTGCCTCAAAGGCAGGCTTTAAGGACAAAAGCACTGAAGAGTTAGGATCCTCTGAAAGCAGTAGAAATCAAGGCAGATGTTATGTTTACCTATTAAGGCTATATCCTTTAGGCTTAACCTTTGTTTGGAGGTGGGGCAGTAACTGACTTCCTTCGAAAAGGATGCACCACAGAGATGTGTGCCCTGGTGCTGTA
This sequence comes from Coloeus monedula, assembly GCF_965178545.1. Classification (NCBI taxonomy): domain Eukaryota; kingdom Metazoa; phylum Chordata; class Aves; order Passeriformes; family Corvidae; genus Coloeus; species Coloeus monedula. The sequence continues at coordinate 31,063,939 of NC_138782.1, read as the reverse complement.
GGAGTAATAGTAAAGCTGGAGAAGGTAGAGCTGAGCATAAGAACCAAGGGTAAGGGACTGGTTGAAGAGAAGACAAGATTGGGTTGTGTTGAAAGAAGCTGAAGGAAAGGCTCCAGTGCTCCTGGTCAAGAGCCAGCCTGGGGCTGGTTTTATCCAATGACCTTGTTAACAAGCACAGCAGCAGTGAAAGCACACCAGTGAAATGTGCTGCTGCCTCACATTAGGAGGTATTCTCAGTGTAGGGGAGGCAGGACATCCTATAGAAATCTCATGACTAAACTGATAGAAGTGAGAGGAGTGTGCACAGTGGGAAGTCATATCCTGAAGGACTGAGTGTGAGTTTTGTGAAGTTGAGCTCCTCACATGGGAAGGTACTAATTGCTCACAGACTATGATCCATCTGTGTGACGTGACCATGGGAAAGGTGAATGCATTAACTGTAGGATGCATCAAGGGATAATCCAGTGTTAGTCCTTTGGGCAAGAGTTAGACAAGTGTCAGACCTAATCTGGGGTATGCACTCCAGAAATAAAATGGAAACAGTTTAGAGACTGCTGTACATTACCTCTGTCAAAGCGAAAAGAATATGACTAGCCTAACATAAGAAAACAGTGGGAGGAGATCTGGCTCCTCTGCTAAGGTGTCTTGTCAGGCAGAGAGCAAGGGAGAAGACTGAAGTCACACACCAAGACAGAGTGGCAAAAACTGGCCAATCAGAAAATTAAAGCAAGTTTTGGTGAAGTTTGGGAATAGCCTGCTAATAGACATATGAAACACAAGATGCTCGACTGGCAATGACCTGGTGTCTGCTTGGCTCATGAAGACGCTGGGGTGTATCTGCCTGTGCCAGATGGGATCTGGACTTGGTGGCCCTGTTCCAGGTGAGGAGTAGTTCCAGAGCCTTTGGTATTTTATTTATTTATTCCCCTTTTGTCTGCAGGAAACTGAAGTACTGGAGGAGGAGAAGTCAGTGCTGCAAAAGGAGATCGCTGAGCTCCAGAAGGAGAAGGAGAAGCTGGAGTTTATGCTGGTGGCTCACAGCCCTGTGTGCAAAATCAGCCCCGAGGAACGTCGGAGCCCACCATCCAGCAGCCTCCAGAGCGTTCGGACTGGAGCAAGTGGAGCAGTGGTGGTGAAGCAGGAGCCTGTGGAGGAAGAGATCCCATCCTCCTCTTTGGTCCTTGACAAAGCCCAGAGGTCTGTCATTAAGCCCATCAGCATTGCTGGAGGTTTTTATGGGGAGGAGGCACTCAACACTCCCATTGTGGTGACCTCAACACCAGCCATCACTCCTGGCTCTTCCAACTTGGTGTTCACCTACCCTAACGTGTTGGATCAGGAGTCTCCTCTCTCCCCTTCTGAGTCCTGCTCCAAAGCTCACCGGAGGAGCAGCAGCAGTGGGGACCAGTCCTCAGATTCCTTGAACTCTCCCACCTTGCTGGCGTTGTAATCCCCCTGTGGCCCCCCATTTTGCCAGTGTGTTACATCCCCCACAGCACCATGGGGGGAGCCCCCTCCATGGGATTAGAGACAGGCACAGGATCGTTCAAGCACAAGGGCAGCAAGAACAAGGATGGGGAAGTGCTACAGCTCCAGGAAGGAGAGTGAGGACCAACGCCAGCTCCCTGGAGGCAGGAAACGGCAAGGGTGGGACTGACACGCCAGGGCCGTTTGGAGAGGGTGATGTCCCCTCTGTAGGGACTGCCTATGGAAACCTCTTTGTGGCCGTAGTGGACTTGGGGAGCACTTCTGGCCAGGACTGAAGGCGAGCTGCAGACAGTTGCTAGTCGTCCCTTTCCTTTGTGGATTGACCTGATCGGTTGTGCTTTGTGCTTAAATCATTCTGGTTAGTTGATCTTACAACTTCTCTCTTGCGTGCTCGCTCGCTCTCTCTGCTCATCATTTCCAATGTTGTCAATCCCATTACATTTCATCCAGTTGCTCTGAACTCTAAAGTCTTGTTAGGATCTTCCCTCTTCGGAGTAGCTGTGGGAAACATGTAGGGTTGCCCAGACAGGAGGGTGACAGCTGGGAGGACCAGGAGATAGGGGGACCAAGAGGAGCCCAAGAGCTCAGCAGCAAGGGCAGATCTTAAAATCTCTAGCCTGAGGCACAGAGACAGCAGAAGGCTTGTGTGCAAGCCTTTCCTTTTAAAACTGTGGATATGTTTATTCCTTTGGGCTCCTCCATAAACCAAGTTAGCATCTCAGGGCTAAAGTAGCATCAGAAAAGCTGCTGGGCTGGCACTTACCAGTGTCGCTGGCAGGGTTTTACCCTAGTTTGCTGGATATCAAGTCTGCTGCTTGTTGTTTACTTTTCCTGGGCTGCCTGCTGTCTAGGGAGTATTACATCTTCCTTCCCATCAGGGCTCCTGACTCAGAGGCTGATCTCTTCCTGTTAGTAAACCTTCCCCTCCCCTTGGCCATATTTGCAGAACATGCTACAAAAAAAAAGAGGTGGCACCACATGCCTATAAATCTAGGATGGAGACTGGCAGCAGCTAAGACAGTGAAATTAGCTGGCTGTACCCTTGCTGATTTTTTCATTGTTGGGAAACAAAGCAGCACGGGAAACAAAGCAGCATGTATCCACCAGCACAGGCCACAGGGCCCCAGCTCCTGACCAGGCAGGAATGGCATGGATGAAATGTTGACCTGTTTGAACTAAAACAGAGCTTCTGACAAGCTCTGGCAAATGACAAATTGACAGCTGAGGAGAATTGATTAGCGTTATTTGCACCTTGGTCTTTGGCCTCTGGTTGTTTTGCATTACAATTGATCTTGTTTTGTTGGGGTTGATTGGCCTGAAGACAAAGAGTCAAACCAAAGGGCTCTTTCCCTAGCCTTGGGTCCTTGTCTTCTCTAGCCTGTGGGCTTGACTGCTACTACTACTAAGTGCTCACAGAGGGCACAAGCTCCCCAGTACTCATGGTCACTACTGAAAACAGTAGTGTGTGTAACCTGTTTCCACTTGGAGCCAAGCTCAATTCCCATTGATGTCAGGGCACTGACAAACCATGACCCTGTGCACACTAGGATTGCCCAGCTTGCCAGCTAAACCGCTTGGGAGATAGCTCTTTGGTCCTGCCTATGGGAGCTGTGGTGGCAGCTATTTATTTTGGTGTGAGATTCTTTTTCTTTTACACACACACACACACATATATATATATATTTTTTTTTTTTAAATCAACCAAAACTAGGGTATTTCTTGTTCAGGCTGGACCTGGAGAAATGCAACAATTATAGGGCTAGTTGTATGAGATGCAAAACTGCTGCAGTCCCCACCAACTCCACTGGGAATTAATAGGGTTCAGTCTTGTGGAACTGGAACTTTACTTGGCAGGGCTGGCTTCCCTCAAACTCTGGCCACTGCCCATTCCCTGAATAATTTCAAAGGGATGCTATTATGGCTCTAAAGGTGGACTTTGGCTTTTTTATTATAACTCTTATTTTTAACCCAGGTATTTACCAAACCTGCCAGAAATGAAGATGTGAGCGGTCTTTTTTCTTCATAAAGCTGATTGGATTCGGGCTTTTTCTATTTAGCTTAAACACTTCCATTCTTATACTGGTGCTAGAGGTTTCAAACTGAGCTTACACAGTAAGTAAAATTAGTAAAGGAGTTGTATTGTCCTTACATGTACATCAAACTTCCTTTCTAATAAAGTAGATCTTAAATTTCTCATAGTTAGCACAGAGGATCCACTTTTCCTAGGGTTTTATGTAGATGATACCACTTTAGGGGAAACTGCAGCTTCTCTGTTTCCATTTTGCCAAATCTTGTTTGGGCCACTCTGGATTGAGAATCTAAAACTGTTGATAAAATGTTTCTGCATGTCATTTCCATGCATTTTTGAGCAGAACGCAACACTGACAAGTGGTGGGTGAATCCTAAAATGATGCAGCTACTTTTGAGGCTAGCTGACCAGGACCGCTGTCTCCTGTGAGATCAGGAACATCCGCCCCTTGTAGGGGTTTCAGGAAGTCAGGTGCCTTCTCAGATCTAACTGGTGGAGCAACAAAAACCTACCTTTGCTTGTGGTCACTGAATCATTGCCAAAAGGAGCTGCAGCCGGCCCTTGCCCACTGCCTCCTGCCTGGTCATTGACCTGCTCAGAGACAGGACAAGATGCTCCCCTTTCCTGACCTGTGATATTGACGGGAGCCATGTGAAACTGCTCAAAAAAGAGGATTATTTTCTACTGTTTGGAAAAAGCCCCAGATGCCTTGTGCCTGCCCATTTAGTCCCTCAAGTCTCTCAAAGGATGTCTGTGTTGGGATTCCTGGTCTCCAGCCTTTTGTATTTTGTGGATCAGCCTTACTGTTGTTGAGTTTCTGGCAGGCAAATACAACTTTACTGCCATTTTGGTCCAGCCCTACATTCTTTTCAGGTTTTCTGGTGTGCTCTTTGGGAACTGATTGTCCTTCCCATGCCCAAAATGTTATTTTCCATGAGTAACTTCCCTGCCGATTCCTAAATGTAGTGTCTCCGTGTTCTGCATGTAGTGGGGATGTGGGAGCTGCTGTAACTAGTGCTGACACAGAGTTGTTGAAGTCAATGGAAAAAGGCCCAGGGAATTTCAGCTGGTATTGGGTCAGCCCCCTAGTGACTGGCCCTCCTAACAACAAAGCCTCTCCTAACATCTTGCATTAATCAATGCCAAACTGGGAGGAGCAGAAGCAGCTGCATTGAAGGAAATACTCAGCTTCTAGGTGATGCTTGCCATTCCAGTTTTGCCCTCATTCCCCCTTCTCCTTTCCCAGTTGTGGCATTGCCTTCATATACTCCTTTCTTGTAGGTGTGGAGACTGGGTAAGTCTCAAGCCACTTGTGGTGTGATGGGATTTGGGACCAACATGCTGGGGACAGTAGCTCTCTGTTGTGTTTTTATAATTATTATTTAAATGATCTATTTAGTTCATCTGAACCTTTAATTTTGCTGCTTACTGTATGTAGGATCCACCTGGCCTTCATCCTAAATGAAAAGAAAAAAACAAAATGAAAACAAACCTAAGACACCTCCCTTCTCCCTGGTCTCTTACTATTTATTGGCAGGCAGCCGTCTTATGCCTGCTCCAGCAGATCTGCCCGCCACTAATTTAACATCCTCCCAAATCACATTCCTGGTGTTTGGTTGTTGCTTTTTTTTTTTTTCCCTTTTTGTTGTTGCTTTTTTTTCATTCTAAAACAGACTTCTGAAATGTAAGAAATCTTATTATCATGACGCAAGTTCATTTTTGTTAGGAAGGCCAAGTCAAACATTTTAAGAGGTGGGGGGAACAATATACATTTATTTCTTATTTATTTATCATGTTTACATCTTTTTTTTTCTGTTCAAGACTTGGATATAATAAAGCATTAAAAATACTACAATCTTCTTTTTTTTTAGGCTAATAATTGTTTTTGATTCCTTAAATAAAAGAATCTGGGTTTTGTTGTTGTCTGTATAAAATGTAAAAAGAGATATGTTTTTAAAGATGCATTATCATTCCTCTGTGAACAGTAGGTGGAGTTCAGGACAAATCTCAGAATACAAGATAATAATAAAATCCCATCCTGTTTTACTTAATTGTTCCCCTCCTATCCTGTATGATTAAAGGGTTATTCCACTTTCTTGTTTGTGGTTACTTGATGTTAAAACCATATTAAAATGTGTAGAAAATAGGTATCCAATTGTTTTTGCTCAGTGAGAGGATAAAGTGTTGTATATATCTTGATATACTGTGTAGTTCAAAGTAACATCAGTAAGGGATAGTGCATCTTTATTAGAGCGATAAGTTACTAGTGTCACTAAAGTCTGCTTTAAGACCCTCGGATACAGAAAGGGCCTGGTTCTTATTCCACTCACCTGGGACAAATTGAAAGCATCAGCAGCATTTTGCTGCTGTGAAGCAGGTGTCAGTAGTGAAATGAAGCCTCAGTGACTAACAGGTGACCGTGCAGATTGCTGAAGGTTTGGGGGCACCATTATCTTTTTTTTCCTCAAAAGTTTTAGATCGTGGGTTTTCTTTTTTACTGTCTGTCTGCAGTGAAATGGTTTCTGCCACAGAGGTTCTTAAAGATGACTGCTGAAGTGGGACCTTTCTTTGCTTGTAGTGATCTTGATGTCATTCTTGCAGTCCTGGGGAATTTCAGCTCTGAGGCATTCTCTCTGGTGTCATCTCTTTTCTGTTCTTGTTATTTTACTGAATTACAGGCCTACAGTATTTGCACTAAAAAAGCTTGTTAGAGAAAGCTTGCTGCTACGAAAGAAAGAACATATTAAAATGGTTTTGCTTTTACAATTTTAACTGAGTAGCATTTTGTAGAATAAAATGAATCTAGACTGAAAAGAAAAAATGACTTTTCTTTTTTCCTCTGCACCTTCTCCCCCCATACTCCTTTCTTTTCATCCAACTCCTTGGTGGTATGATGTTCCCCCCTTCTCTTGGTGCTCAGTTGTAATGATTGGCTGTATTGTTGACTATGCTGCTGACAGTTATGACACTTGTAAATCTCGTTTTAATGACATTGTGGACACTTTTGTATAGCAAGAACTAACTGGAGTTCTCTCTGTTAATTGAAGTCATTAAAAAGCTCCCTTTGACATGAACAATTAAAAGCTCGCATGTTCCTTCACTATGAACAAATGGGTTCAGCACTACCAGGTGCCTTGGTTGCAGCACATTGCAAGGCTTCTTTCATAGGAGCAGCTGCAATCCCGACAGCTGTTACCTGCAACAATGGTAGCTGGGGCAGGGGCTAGCAGAGCAGCCCACCTAGGCTAAAAGGCAAATAAAGCACTAATCCTTTCATCTTGGCTTCAAAAAGGAATGGGATAGAGGTAGAAAATGTGTGCTGAGATGACTTTTTTTTGTTTGTTTTAAATCTCGACTAGAAGGAGTCAAAGCTCCTGCTCTGAAAACTTGGGGCAGAGCATGGTTGCTTCACTGGCAGCAAGGAGGAGGTTAAGATGGAATTCCCTTGCTTGCCTGGGGAAAGCTCCAGCCTCTGGAGTGGAAGGAACTCAAATACATCAGGTTAGGAGTGGAGGATGTCATGTTCAAGTTCAAAATGAAACATTGGTGGGGAGGAGATAGGTGAATCATGGCCTGCCAAGCTGGCACCAGACCAAGCTTCTCCTTACTCATGGACTTCCTTAAGAGTAATGTCTGCTCTGGTTTCCTGCTGGTCCCTGTCCCTTTTTTTTTTTTTACCCTCTTTTTCATTTTTTTTTTCTTTAACCCCTGTGTTCTCACAGTTCCATGAGGAAGGAAATCAGAGATGTTGGAGTAAGTTATAAGATGAATGGAAACTATTTGTGAAGTTATAGGGAATGCTGGAGGTATCAGTCACCAGAAGAGGGAATACATGCACATGCCTGTGTGAAATGAGCTCAGCTCTCAGGAATCCATACTGTAAGAAAGTTGACATGAAATCAGCGTAGGAGGGTTTGAGCTGTAAAGCAGGACCCAGCCTTAGGGTTCCCTACAGGGTCAGGCATGACACAGGGGTAAGGGAGAGCCTATGGGAAGCTTTTTCTAAATGCACTTGTCCTGGTATGGCTAAAAGAAAAAGCAGATATTCTGGGGGGCATGGCAACTACAAGCAAATGTGCCAAAGGACTCCGGAGCATCATCTCCGTATCTATCTCCACTGGGCCTCAGGCATGGGGGAGTCCCCATTTGATCTCCTGCTGCACACAAGCCTTCTCCAATGGGAGTGCCTCCAGGATTTCCTGCCTCTCGAAGGGCTTTCCCATTACGCTGCTGCACAGAGGCATCCAGCCTTGATTTTGTCAAACCAGCTCCTCTGGCAGTGTATCCCTCCTCCGCCCCCTCCCAAAGAAAGGCTAACAGGAGGATATGTTCTTGCTTGCCTCCTGCCAACCTGAAGTGCTCCCTAAGCTCCTGTTTGCTGACAGCGCCCTTCAGAAAGGCTTAATGTTGCTTGACTGCAAATGCTGCTTGCGAGGCCCGGCCTCCCACCCAATTTTGTCCCAGCAGTGGCTGCTTGTGGCTGCCTGTGATCATCATTAGCTGTGGACCTCGGAATGTCCACAGCAGTTACTGTAACTTGGTTTTGAAGGATGAAATTGCACAGCAGAGCAAACTCTTTTCCACTAGTCTTCTAGCTGTGGGAGGCCAAATTCTACCACACTGACATGGAAATTATGTTTTTCCCAACATCCTCGTCTTGGTTTAGATCACTTTACATAGGGAATTTCCCCTCCTTCTGAAACAGGCTCATCCTCCCTCTACCCTGCAATGCCCTAACCCTGTGGTGAGAGGGAGTGATCTGTATCTTACCACAGGGTAGGCAGAGTCGCACTGGAAGAGAGATCACCCATTCCCTTTGCAGGAAAGGCTGTGAGGGACATCTGCACCAAAAACTCTTCCATCAGGATCAGCATACATCCCAACAATGTCTTTAGTGTGTACAAGAATTAAAAGAGGGTCTCCATTCTCTTTCACCTGTCCTCTTCCCAGAATGTGAGACTCATCTCTGGACTTTTCCTAGTGGTCACATTGACCAAAGCACTGGCTCCTCTCTCCAAGCAGCATGTGTGGGTAGCTTGGTCTTCTTACATGGAGTGGAGACCCCACCTGGAACAGAGCTTTTGTGGCAAGAGAAAGCCTAGACGAGTTGCCTGAATATATCATGCCAGAGGATGTCAAGTTGTCAGATGAAGGCTGTTAGTGAATTTTTTTTTTTCCACTTTAAAAATTTTATCTAGAACCTGCAGGAGCAGCTACAGGAACAGTGCAGAAATTCTGCAGCGAGTGGAAAGAATAAGCATGTGTTAAATCTGAAGACAGCTTAACGGCAAGCAGAGCTGGAGTGGGAGTGGGGGAAAGGAGGGCATCCAGAATACTGGTTTGAAGTGATGTTTCCACTGCCATGTGGGAAGGATGTGACAGAGAAAAAGGGTGACATGGTTATTGCATCAGATACCCCAAAGTGGAAAAAACGATGCATTAAAAGATAAAAAACCCCTCCATGATATGGTTCTACTCTGCTGATGTCTGTGTGTCCTGCAACTTCACAACAAGTGTTTTCTGCTCAGTCTCACGTGGCACTAGTGAGGCCCCCATTCAGCAGTGCCTGGCCAGTGTCAGGACAATGAACAGTGCAGATGGATTATCAGATGGGTGGAAGTTGCCGGCACCCTCTCATAGGGCTGAGGTTTAAATGAAAGTTCTTCATGCGTGTTCCAGTGTAGTGAGATCCAGCACATCTCAGGAAGATTTTCGTTGATGACGACAGGACAAGGCTGGGAGGAGAGGCAAAGACAGCTAGGAATGTTTGGCTGTGAGAAAAGAAGGCTCAGGGAGGATCTTACCAAAGTGTGTAAATACCTGATGGGGGTAGGAAGTGAAGGAGATGCAATCATACTCTTCCCAGTAGTACCGAGTGACAGGATGAGAGGCAATGGTCACAATTTGTAATAGAGGACATGAAAGTAACTTTTTCACTGTGAAAGTGGTCAAACACTGGCATAGGGAAGTTTGTGGAGTCTCCATCCTTGGAGACATTCAAAACTAGACAACATGGTTCTCAGCAATCTGCTCTAAGTAACCCTGCTTCAGCAAAAGGGTGGACTAGACATTCTCCTGTGATGCCTTCCAACCTCAACCATTCTGTGCTTCTGCTTTTCATTCTATATAGTCCTGAAGGAACATATTGCGAGCATATTTCTTTCCCCCTTGCAGTGCTATCTCATTTGAACCCCAGAATTCCTCTGTACTAAATATCAGCTTTTTGATGCTGGCTATGCAAGGTCAAACAGATAAGGACTAAGCTGGGAGGAGGCTATCATGGCAGACAAGAATGTAAACTGTTCAGCTTGCTGCAGTGTGAGTCTCAGATTTCCTTTTTAATTTTGCATGCTCCATTCCACAGACTAGCGTGGGGGAAGAGAGGGAGACAGGCCTTACATGGCTGTGATCTAGATCCTGCATCCCACAAACGACTGTACAACTCTGCAAGTCCACAGGCAGTGCCAGGAACTGCTGCCTATTTGCCTTTTGCAGGCTCTCCTACTGTATTTCCTCTCTCAGACCAAAGTTGTTTTTCAAGTTCCCTGGAAAGGTAAATAAGGATCTACAGCTGATGATCCTCGGTGAGCACACAGGTCAGGCACAATCCATTAACTGAACAAAGAGCTCCCTCCGGCCCCCCACCCCCTTTCTGTAACCCTGGTTGGGCTCCCAGACTCAGGCAAATTCATCAGTGGCTCCTAATGATGACACATGCTCCTGCTAGTGATTACTGATGTGAACGGCCACAGGAGGAGATGCTGGGTTTGTGCAAAGGGAGGAAATAGGTCAGTTCTTTTCTTTTGGGTAGCTCAAGCTATTCAAGCACTGGGTGCTCTAACTCACTAATTTCTGTTTGAGTTGCTTACATCATATTTTCTCCTCTGAAATGTACTTGATTTAGTTTTGAAACTGTTTGTTTCATGTTAATGAGGGTAGAGCAACAGACACCAGCCTGTGGGCTTTACAGGCCCACATGCCAGAGGCCCACGAATAATCTAGGGGAAAGGTGAACGCACCAGCCCTCCACATCTAAGACTGCCCTATGGTCTAGCGAGGCACAGCCCTGCTCTGGCCCCTCAAAGCTAGAGCTTGGGGCAGGCCATCAGGGCCAGGAGTGAGCAGCACCACAGCCTCGTGCCTCAGGAATCGGTTGCCACAGCCTTTGTTCTAGGCTGATGCTCACTTGGAAGGCTGCAACCCTTCACTGCTCCCTGGCTGCTCCAGGTCACGGGGGTGATGGCAGACGTTGGCTGCCTTTTGTAGCCTCTGACTGAACACCGTGTGTGTGAGCCACAAGGACTGTGATTAAATCTCTGCTCTGAGCAGCCTTCTCAGGCCATACTGGTATCTAATTACATTCTTCACTTCTGGCAGCTGAGGAAATTAAGATCTGCCTGTGACACTGCTTGTGGTAAAAGGGAGGGAACAAGAAAGGAGAGTGATGCCTTCAAAACGTCAGCTTCAGGTGCTTCCCTTGACCTTGTGTGTCCTCTTCTGTTAGCACCTGCAGCTGGGATGGGTGCTTGTCCTGGAGTGATGATCTTCCTCCCCCTGCTCTTGTTGTCCTGGTGGAGGTGAGGGGTTTGCTGAAGCTGTAGTTGCCTGTGGCCAGGCTGTTCTCAGGCAGCTACAAGGAACAAGGTTGTGGTGGCACAGAGCAGGACCTGTACAGCAAAGGTCTTGGCAACTTGAGGTCCTCCAGGATGTACCTGGCTGGAGGAGGTCCCTGACTGCATAGGGCTGCCTGTCCTAGAGGACTGAAGGAAGGACCTCCTGACAGTATGATTGGCTGCCTTAGCAGGGTAGGTTTATCCTCCACCCCTGGTGACTGACTGGTTCCAAGTCTGGTTTTCTTTTGTCATATGGCTCCAACTCTGAATGTTTTTGCGCAGCTGTTGCCATTTCTCTGTTCCCCAGGACCAGTGGCAGCTCCACAGGCACGTTTCTGGTGGTAGGGAGGGAGGCAGACTGTTTCCACAGTGGGGCTGTACAAAGGGCTAAATCCTGTGACCCGGTGCCATGGGGAAGAAAGTCATTACTAATCCCTACCATATAGCGGCTCCGCCTGCCCAGCAGGATCAATGGCGCCATCTCAGCCCCATTATGTTGACTCTGAATCAGCAAGGAACGCCTAGGAGCTGGGAGGAGAGGGCTCCTCCCTGTGTGGGGTACTGCTGCCTGCCTGTGGGACAGTCAGGGCCTCCTTTCCTTCCCCGATTTTGGAAAGGTGTGATGAAGTGCTCAGAGGTTGCTTACGCCCACAGGCTAGCCCAGACCCTAGAGCAGGACGGGCAGGGCAGAGACCCTGCCAGGATGCGCGCCAGGCTCACCAGCCCCGGGAGCACGGGGCGAGCACGGGAGCTGCGCAGCGTCTCGGCTGAGGCCAGCCGGTTCTTCTGGCAGGCAGAAGCAGGGCTGGATCTTGGAGCCATTTCCAAGGAGCAGGCTGGCGCTGGGAAAAGCAGGGAGCAGCTGCCTCTTTGCCCCCACGTCCACACAAGGCTGCGAGTCCAGCATTTAGGAAAGGGCCCCAGTGAGAACTTGCCCATCTCTCCCTGTGTTGCTTGCGAAAACAAAGGGCGACGGCTTTTCAGACTATACCATTTAAGGAGTTCCCCAGCTTAGTGAACCTCGGCTGACCTCAGGGTACACCGAGTTTCCAGCTCAGCGGAGCAGCGTTTCAGTTGAAAGCACGCAGCCCAAAACTTCCCTCCTTGCATCTGGGGAAAGGGGGGGCTGCTGGAGGATGGGCAGCTAATGACAACACACAGGAAAAAAAGTGATGTCGGTTACTGGCTTTCGGATGCGGCCGGCTCCCTTCCTAGGAAGGACGTTGCAGTCCAACAGGATCAGCTTGAATGTGAAGCAGCCTCAGCAGCTTTTGGCAGGCCCTGGGTCAAGGGGGATGGGAGGGCAGGCCCACAGCACCGCTGGGTGCTGCACGTTGGGGTGCAGGAGCAGCGCCCCAGCAGCGCAATGTTTACAAAGGTGAAAAACATTAATAACACGCACTATGCTCCTCCTGTTGTTTCAACAAGATCAAGGTGTGTACAGGAGAGCAAATGTGTGTGTATGCATGCGCGCACACACGCACTCGCCACGGCTGGTGCGGGATATCACTCGGCGCAGGATTATTCCAGCCAGGCTGCAGTCAATACTGACAAATACAGTATACGTCCCGTCTTGCCCACAGCAGTGAGGGAGCTGTGGTAGGCTCAGTGCTTTCCTCCCTCTTGTGAAAGACCTGGGGTGTTTTCAGCAGTGTGAGGAGCTCGGGTCCCAATCGCCTCGGGTGCCAACAGTGTATATATGGTCTTGCTGCTGCACCAAGAGAATTGGAGGGGAACGACTCCCAGCCTGGCGCCTTCCTCACCGCCAATTCACCCCTCCGTGCTGTGCCCTCTCGGCGTGCTGCAGGAGACAGGGGTTCAGTGTAAGAAAAAGAAAAAGAAGAAAAAAAAATAGCATGTGAGATCATATAATTAAAGATGGTATCAGAATGTCTAATTAGGATGACTGAGAGAACTTGGCTGGGAGACGCAGCCAAGAGCTGAGTTAGTGTGTTTGCCAGTCCAAAGCTCCTTAACAGTAATTAATCCTTAAATGTCCAATTGTTCAGAGTTCAAGGAAACACCTCCTACTACTGTACTTTGTGTTCCTGTTAAGCAAGGAGACACAGCAGGGCGTGTGCCCTTATTCTGTAAGAGCGACACGCCTAGGGGTGTTGTTAGGAACTAGACCGAAGGTTGAGTATAATTATTAACTACCTAAGAGTTCCCAGCATTGCACAATTACCCAGGCTGCCTTGCAGCTGTGCACTCGCCCTGTTTGGGTTTTTCATTGTATTTTTTTTTTCTTTCTTTTTAAAATAGAAATGCTGAGCTTTAGCGGTGATATGTACAAATCCTCCTGAAGTGTCATCTGTTCCCCTTCCAGTGTCCCTTGTGCCACTGAGTTGGGATACGGTAGCAGAGGGGGATGAGGGCAGCACATACACCTATATACATGCTGTAGGGCAGCCTGTGCCCTTCACTGAAACTCAATAGACTTATTTACATCATCTGCAAATTTGACTCAGAGATTTTCCCTTTGTTTTGATGCTGTCAATGACTCTTGCATTAACATAAAAGCCTTGGCTATTTACTCTCGGGTTTTTTATTCTGTTTGCATTTTTGAGGTGAGTTGTGTTGGGTTTTTTCCCTTTGCTAGTATTAAGTGAGGGGAAAACCTGGAGGAAAGAAGTGTTGGTTTGACATGATAGGTGAGCTGATCTGTTTGTCCTGCTACAGGTCTTCTGCCGTTCTCGGACCCTGATCCAGGCAGTCACTGGGATGGTTGAGAAAGGGTGCTCAGGTGTGGGCAGCTGGCACTGGCCATGGCAGGCAGGTGGGTTTGAGGAGCAGAGCTTTCCTGTTTGGTGCCTTCAGGAAAGCCCAACTCAGCAACGGCATCACAGCTCGGTGGCAGACAGGAGGGGGGATGTGTCATTTCCTCAGGTGCATCATCGTCTTTTAAGTTGTGTTTCTGTGTTTTTATCCTCTCCCATCTTTTTTTAATTGACCCTTTCTGGTGGGCGTGGTGAGGGCCCAGCTGGGAGCCGGCCGGCCAAAGTCGCTTCTGCAGGGGATTATTAACTCGGGCGTCAGCCAAGGCCGTTTAGTGTTTATAAAATGCAGACAATTAAATGCAGTCACAGCCCTGCAATGCTATAATTGGAAAGCAGACTGGGACGATGTCCACCAAGAGGGACCGGCTCCCCGGCACCAAGGAGGGATGGGCAGGCAGGGCTGTGCTCTCCTGCCAGCCCAGCCAGATTCGGACTGGGCCACTCCGTGCAAATGCCCAGCTGGGAGGGTCCCGGCCCTGCCGAGCCTACAGGCTGTGGATGTGAAAACACAGGCTTGGGAGGGAAAGAGGAAAAAAGAAGGAACCTGCCCAGGGCCAACTGACAGCCAGGAGCTGGCTGGGTGCCTGCCTGGGTCCCTGGGTGCAGACTGCACTGTGTCCCTGTGGGTCTGTGGTAGGGGTAATAGCATTGCTGCTACAGGCATGAAGGCCCTTCCCCTGTCAGGCCACCATATGGGTAGGTTGAAGGGACCGGTCTTATCCTGTGGTTGCCTCCTCGGGATTTGGAAATAGCCATTAACTGAGCCCTGGACTCCAGGCTGGCTTTGGGGTCACAGTCAGTGGGGAGTGGGGTGATTGGGGCTGTTCCCAGATAACGCAGTACTCCTGCAACCCAGCCTCCACCCTTAGCAGGTCTGGGACCGCAGCACCAAATGCCATTGATGGTTGTTCCCCACCAGTGGCTGAATGGCCACTGGGAGCAGCATCAGGCAGCTGTTGAACTCACTCTCCAAGTCTTCCGTGAAGTCTGGCAAGGGAGGAAGATGCTGAGTACTGGATTGGGATCGCCATAACCCTGCTCCAAGCTCTGCAACTGACTCACTGTTTCACCATGAGCACATCACTTCACCTTTTTGTGACTCAGAATTTTCATCTATCAATTACAGATTTATGAGGTTTAATTAAGGTCTGTGAAGCCCTTTGAGATCCTCACTTGAAAGATGCTGTGCAGGCATAAAGTGCTGTACGCAATGAAGAAAACAAGAGAAATTAAAAGCTCCAGACAAGAGAGAGGAGAGGGCAGGTTTCCGACTGCTTGGTCTCCCAATTACATGCTCCTTGTTAGGATGGCAACCTCACTTTAACCTGTGGACAAACGAACTTATTCACCCCTTCTTGCAGCAGACAGGCGATGACGTGCAGCAGTGCCTTACTCATTGGTTAGCCTTCAGTCATCTTTCCAGAAGTATGAGCAAACAGAGAAGGGGGAAGGGAGTAAGGGCGGGTGAGGAGTATGAATTCCAGAGAAAAGGGAAGTATCAGAAAGCAAGCTAGGATGTGCAAGGGCCTTTATCACTGCTGTTGAGATCTAGCTCTGCATAGTAACAAACAGGAATAGATTTCATCTGTCCTTAGAGGTACGTGCCCTGGAGCAGGGAAGAGCTGATGAATTACAGCAGAGAGGAAGCAAGGGAGTCTTCTTATGCAAGGCATCTCTTTCAGTGTCAGAGAGGAGGTAGATTCAAGGAGTTTGAGGGAAATGTTTGAGCTTAGCTAAATGAAAAGTTGTTTTATCTACGTTTTTTGAGATAAAGGCCTTGTTTGCAGAAGTCATGGAACACACGCTCTGAAGCTTGTGCTTAAAATGTAGGCATAAGCTTAAGGCCTTTGCTGAATGGGGACAAGCCCAAATGTATTTAGGTGCTGGGTGGAAACCAGGTCTAAGGGGTGGAAATCTTACAGCAGTGCTATTAGCAGGACCTTGAAGGTCCCCAGGAGCCGCAGAAAGCAGTAATACGTGAACAGCCTTGCTATACTATTCATAGGGACCGGTTGACCTGGGGGAGGAATGGGCAAAAAGCAAGCTCCATCTCCAATCTTTATTTTCTCCTTTGCTTGCTGTACAAACAACCCTGTGGAAGCTGGCTCCAGTAGGTGTGGTCTGTGTAAGCACTCCTGGGTGTGCCGCTTTGTTGTGTTAAAAGGACCATTCCTCACCTGAAAGCAAGTTTCCAGGTTGTCACTGACAGTCACATCAAAACTCGTGACCCCTCCCATCTCCCGCCTGCGTGCCTTCCCTCTTATATAAGAAAAACAGAGATGCCTGTTGAGATGAAACCCAAACTAGTCCCAGGTTTGGTGTCTGCCTTTGTTCCACACTGATCTCGGACCCCTCTGCCTGTCTTTCTTCTGAGCCGCCAGGGAAAACAGATGCATAGTAATTACTGCTGGCTAGAACAGCCCCCTGTGATCAGAGTAGCCATCCTCCCTCTTCTCTTTCTCTCCCAGAAAAACCTCCCCTAGTCCATCCGAAAAAGTCCATCCAGCTTTCCCTAGGGTTTCTTAAGCTTCCTGTTGGGCTGGCTGGTCTGCTCTAACTCCATCTTTCTGAAACTGCTAGTGCTCCAGATTTGGCACAGAGCTTAGCATTAGTGAGCACTGTTTTGGAGTAAAGCAGAATAATGACTTTCTGTGGCACACTTAGGACACTCCATTAATATATTCCAAAAGAAATGTTTTTGTTGCAACTGCAGTATACTGTTGACTCATTATATGATCCACTCTAATTCCTCCAGATCCTTTTGTGTAGTACTGCTGCTTAACCAATTATTCCAAGTCATCCATTTGTGCACTTAATTTCTCCTTCCCAATCATAGTACTTTGCTGTGTTTTTATTGAATTTTAGCCAGTTGATTCTGAGCAGCTTTTGCAATTTATTGAGATCACTTGAAATAATAACGTTTAGATTAATTGTTCAGAAAATCCTATAGACAGGCCCATGCCTGCACCTGTAGCTGGTTCCAGAGCCCAGCCTTTCCATCTTAAAAACAAAGGCCTCTAGCACTTGATGGCATTCTTGCAATATTCTGCTGAAATGTCAGGATGAAGCCTGGCAGAACTGTGAATTTTGGAAGGCTCTTTCAATGGAAATATGGGATAAGAGCATCTGTTCAGCTGGCAGTGGCTTTTGGTCTCTGATCATCTAGCACTGGTTTGAATCACTGTTATTTTCTGTATTATTACTGGTCTTCAAAGCATGCAGTCACTGAAAATATGCAAGCTTGAAATTGGCTTCTGACTGGGAGGGAGGAGACAGAGCTGCTGCTGTGTGATGGTACACCCGGGCAAACTCCGGTCACATCAAGAATGCCCTGGCCTGGACTGCTCCTCCGAAGGACTGGAGGTACAGCTCCGCGGCCGTGACATTTTTTCCCCACTCTCAGCCGAAGGCTCAGGATGGATACTCGTTGTGTTCAGGAGTGAAAATCTGGGAATTTGGTGTCCTCTGGTGGCAACGGCGAGAGTTACAGCTGGCTGGAGCAGGCGTGACCCTCCGCACGCAGTTTGTCGCTCAGGCCGAGTGGCCATGTGCTCCTGCCAGAGCACTGATACTCCTTTCTGCCCTGCACCGTAAATACTTCTAGTCCAGTCTGGTTTCCGTAGTTTCTGTATGCTCAGCCCTCCTATTTATTTTGTGTCTGTTTACCTGCTTCCCTTTCTGGAGTGCTGAGCTGTGTGTGACTTTGGGTTTAAGATTGACTTGATGGCGTTTGCTTGTTGTTCTCCTACGATTTCTTTGCCTCACAAAAGGAAATTTACTTTCTGTAAGCACCTCTTCACAGTTACAGAAGGCTTCAGCTGCTTGGTCCCTTAGTAAAATAAATGTGTCTGTGTCCAAAGGCCTTTCAACTCACTTCTCTAAGCACTGAATCTGTTACCCCCAGGCTTGCCTCAGTGCAGTTCCCGTCATTGGGTGAAAGAACTGGTGAGCAAGAAGACACAGAGCACCTGGACAGCCCAGCTCTTTTAGCCACAAAACAGGTGAGAGCAGATCAGAGCATTGCATAGATGGTGAGCACTACAATGGGAGGACGTATTTGCCACAATTTGTGTTGTGTGAAGTATGTGAAGGGAGCACGCCAAGCCATACACTCCTGGCTCCAGGAGCTTCTGCTGGTAATGGATGAAAACTGAGTAACCTCGAGGGCTGTGGAATGTAAAGGTCTCTAAGAGTTTGGTGCAAATGCAGCCAGAAAAGTCAGTCTCATCCCTTATGAGGAAAAGCAGCCTTACCTCCTCTCCCCATCTCAATCACTATGCTACCACTTGATACTCTTATCTTTTTCAAGAGCAGCACAAGTATTAATGATGCAAAAGGAATATAGCACATCTGGGACTGGCTCACTGAGGTCAAAGGAATACATTTTTTGACATGTAAAGACAGGCTGAGAAATGAACTTCTGTGGGGGAGTCAGGTAAACAGGATTTTTGGGGTGTGCATAGATGGGCTAGCAAGTCTGGGACACCGTGGCATCTAGACAGGCTGACCCCACAGAGTCTGTATGTTGCACCTTCGTGTGGGAAGAGCTTCAGAGAGCACAGGAGACCCAGGAGCTTCCCACGCTGGCTGCTGCAATTATAGCACTGGCTGAAAACAGAGCCCCTTTGTGGTGTGAATACAAACAGCCAAAAGCTGGCACTGTTTTGGGAATTTTATAGCTTAATGGAAAAGAATGGGAGAAAGGCAATACTCATGTTTTCATTTTATGGAGAACCACAGTGCTTTGAGACTTGTTCTTCAGTTCACAGTGGTGTTTATTTAGGTGCCTGATTTCCATGTAAGTTTTGAGAATTAGGTACTTTGTGTGTGAGCATGAATGAACTCACCCAGAGACACATCAAAGGAGCACGCATTTTCTGGTTCCTGCTGTCAATGCCATCACTGTCTATCAGAGGCAGGCAGACTGCTTCCCTCTTCTATCTGCCTTCCTGCCAGCACTGCTTTCTCTAGGCTGTGGTAGCACTGGTGAACACTCTCAAGTCTGTGGCTGTAAACAGGGCTCCCCAGAAATGAGCTTTATCTCCTGATTTGATAACCAAGGGGCCAACTGAGGAGGCCACAGGAAGTATCTGGTCCCCAGCTTCTTGCTGCTTACAGACTCAAACGAATCCTCACAATACAGAAAAGTAAGTAAAAGCAGTCTTTAGCAGAGGATCTTTAAATCTTGGCTTCTGCTGTTCTCCAGCTGTTCAGTGTTCTCAGCAGCCTTGCAGCTATCATTGGGCTTCAGGGGCTCCTGCCCACAAGGAGCCAGGAGGATTTCAGCCCTATGGCATGATCTGCAGCTTGCCTGCATCAAAGGCCCAGAGGCTGCTAGAACAGGCAGTGAGGAGCAGTTCCAGCTTTTGCTGGAAAGGGCACAGTGTGCTTTTGTGACAGGCAGTGGGGAATGAGGGACCTGTGGCAGATACACAAGGTGCAAAGGCAGGCTGGGCAGCACCAGCCTCTCAGCAGCCCCGAGCAGTCTGTGGAGATGGACTTTATGCTGTACTTTGGTGCCAGCCACAGATGAGTGGCTAAAGGGCTTGTGCCCTCAGCAAGTAATCAAACAGTCTGTGTGGGAAGTTGTGCCCTACTTCAGGCACAAGGAAGAAGTTTCAAGTTTCATTCACTTATTTACTTTGGATTGGAGATTTTGTTGTTACATTGCTGCCTTCAGGTACTGGTAGGTGCTTGCAGGAGAGCACTGCTTCATAGCTCATCCCAAATATGGCTATAGTTGTGGTAGTGACCTTGCTTATTTGTGTACTTACTGCCACAGCTTAGGTCTCTATAGCAGCTATTCAGATCTAACTATAGAAGTCAAGAGTCCAGCCATGTGCTGAGCTTAGAAAAATTTAGGGAAGTGTGTTTGAGGCCTTGTGTTTGCATTCGTTTTTATCAAGGTTTCTTTTTAAAAGCCATTTTAGAAATGATTTATATCCTCCTTGCCTTCAACTCCAAAAGCCTGGGCTTTCTGAAGGACTGCACTAAGCATTACAAGGCCTTTTGCCCACTTTCAGTAATCTGACCATAGGCAGACTGGTGCTTTCCAGTTCCACATTAACGTTTGTATTCTTCTTTTCCTTGGAGGATTTGCACTCCTTCCAGCAGGTGGTAGCAGCCTCCTGCAAGCTGTGCATCTCTCCTGCCTGCTGCCGCAGAATTGCTGCCTGGTGATTCATGTCCCTGGCTGCCCTTGGCCTCACTTGATCTCCTCACCCTCTACTGCATGTCTGAACTCCCCTGTGGAGGAAGATCTTCTGTCTAGGTCCAGAATATGGACT
This sequence comes from Coloeus monedula, assembly GCF_965178545.1. Lineage (NCBI taxonomy): Eukaryota > Metazoa > Chordata > Aves > Passeriformes > Corvidae > Coloeus > Coloeus monedula. The sequence goes on along the minus strand of NC_138782.1, from coordinate 31,043,745 downwards.
AAATTTACCAGCAGTGTGAATCACAGAGGCAAGAGGAGGCAACGGCACAACATCACAAGGACACATGAAGTGTCTTGCTGTTGTGTATGATTTATTCCTGACATTTTTCTAGCACTGTCATGTTCTACCCATCACAGATGAGTGCTTCATAGATGGAGCAATTCAGGGATATGCTTCCTAAACACAAAATTCAAGATCTGATGCTTTGTCAAGGCAGCAGGATTAGCTGAAGCAGTGACAGGTCACAGAGAGGCTCTATCTTCAAATGAAATGGAAACTCGATCTGCTTTGTATTTCCACAAGAAGTCCTCTGCTATGCCAGTGCAATGTGATAGTTTTGTGGATGCAGTGACATTATCCACTGATATATGGCCTCTGCTTATTAGCAATTGAGCTGGCTACCTCCCTAAGTTACTCAGTACAAGGTTGTGCTTGTGGTGACAAACATCTTGGGTTTAATTATGAATAGTTGAGTTCTATGGAGTTTTTTTGTCTGTTTGGTTTTATTGTTGGGTTTTTTTTTTCTTTTAATATGCAGCCATACCTTCGTTATTTGTATTTTAAAACAGCAGTCCTATAGGTGAGGACCTAGACAGGTTGAAAGAATTTTGAGGTTTTGGTATTCTGTATGAGTAAAAGAAATGCAGACAGAAGCTCTGTTTAACAGAGGAGATAAGGAAAAACTTAAAGACAAGCTAGAAAAAATCCCATGGCTTTCCCAGCTATAGCTCCCTCACTGGGTATGAAAGGTGAAGCTTTAGGTACATTATAAGCCACCCAAAGATGTAGCAATGAACCAAAGAGTTTGGCTAATATGCTTCAGCACCTGTGTTTGAGTATCTGTTTGGGTGTTGCTTACTTTAAAACTGTAACTGCGGCTTGACTTTTGTTTTTGTGGTATTTTGCACTGTTGGACGTAGACCTGTGAAACAGGTCCTCTGCTCGAGAGCATGCCAAGGCACAAAACTTCTGCTCTTCACCACCAACCCTCACGCAATGCTCTTCTGTGCCCGTTGTGTTATGAGCCCTCTCCATCCAGGGCAAAGGACAAGACAAGTCACACGATTCAGGCAGGGTTAACTATCAGGCCCATCTAGCTCCTTGTCCCACCTGAGCAGCAGCAGGCGCTTTAGGGTACACACAAGATGTTCTGTGTTGATCATTAGGTAATCAGCTACATGGCTGCAGTTCCCTAGGGTATTCCTAAATACCATCAGCTGAGTGTTGGTTTATGGTCTGGAACTCTGCTTGCCTCCTGTAGCTGCATCTAACTTTGCCCTTGCAGTAATGCAAAAGCTTTAATTTGTCTCTGACACCTTCTCCATCTAATAGAAAATTCTCTCTTCTCCCTTTTGCAAACTTTTTTGATCTTTGCTGCCGCTTGTTATTTGCTATTCAGTCTAGGAGCTATTTTGATGCTTCAGTGGTGGGAAGGAGTGTTTACAAGAGATTTACAAGCCTTGAAGTTAACAATGTCACATGTTTAAAGCGTTTGTCTGTGTCACTGTGTCATATGTCACAGTGTTTAAAGGCTAAACTTACTCTTGGATCTGTGGTTTATGGCAAATGAATGAATTAATGCTACCTTTCTTTTCATGTTTTGCTTTGTGTACCATGAGGAAGAGACTTTCTGGGATTTTAAATGCTTCCAGCTCTTCAAGAAGTCTGTTTCTCAGACTTTTGATAGTGAGAGCTTTCCCTTGAGGAATGAAGAAGCCACAGACCCTTGTATGTAATGACGAGACCCACCCAAGGTAACTCCCATCTGTGCTGAGACTGTGCAATGCCACCTTGACTGAGATGTGGTAATGGTCCTGACCAGCCTCACCTGAACCTCCCTCATTCTGACCACTTGCTTGGGAGTTCCACTGCAGCTCAGCCCCAGCAGGGCTTGCTGGTGTGGGGCTGTGCCCCGAACAGTGAGTAAGCCTTTAACTTTTCCTTACCTTACTGGTCAAAGGAGTTTCGGTGTCAAACTGTGTTTCAGGTGTGAGACCCCCAGGCAGAATGAGCTTATCCCTCTCAGGCTCGAATGTACAGCTGTGTCTGAGGTGAGAAGCTCCTTGTGCCTGTATGTTTTTGCTGAGTTGATAGTGGAGACTCAGGGGGTGGAGGAATTCTTTCCCTTGTCTAGGTACATTCCTCCTTGCAGGTTGCTCTGAGCAATAGCTGTTCATGTTCAGAATTAATACAGCATTCTTGGTTTTTGAAACGTGAAATGAGCACAAGATCTACCTCCAACGTGTTCCTTCAAAGAATGTCAAATTTCTGTCATGAAACAACAGAAGGGCAAAATAAACAAAAACCCCTTTGAAGGATGGGTTAGACTGCCTGAGTTGGGTGTGTTAGTGGCTTATTTAAGCATTTAAAGCTGTTTATTTAAGCAGACTCCGATTATTCATGTAGGAGCTCTCTCTGGGTGTCAGAGAGCTCAGAAGAGGCCAAAGGTCACTCTGTTGTTTTGTGTGAGGACAGCAGGCTGCTCTTCAGAGGTTTGACCCTGACACTGTAATGGAGGCACAGTGGTAGTCTCACTGGGGAGTTGTATCATGGTCTAGCTGGCATTTCTGCATGCTCTTTGACTCTGCAGAAGTGACCATGCTACTGTAAGAGTGTCATAGTGAGGGGTTTGGAGACCTGTGCAGTGTGAGGGCAGAGTTACCGATCCTGCTTGTCTGACACTGCTCTGTCTTGGCAAATACTGGTGAGGCATAACCCAGTGAAGGAAAATCCTCCAGAAGAGGAACTAGTAGAAGAGAAACAGGCACAGCATGAGTCTGGTTGAAGGCAAGAAAGAGGCAGGTAGGGAAGGAGACAAAAGGAAGAGCACAACCTTCCTCTTTGGGTGGGTCTGGGCTGCTACATAGGGTTCAGTTGACCTTGTTGCCTCAGGAGCAGAGGCTCCTTCCTTGCCTGGCAGAAGCAGGCTAATGCCAAACTAATGTGTTATGTATTGCCTGAAGAGCCTTGACCCTGCTGGAAGCTGACTCATGTGATCTTGGTCCTTAGATTTGCTGAGAACTCCCCTGAAAAATGGCCACCTCTCTCTGAACAAGTGAGAGAAGCTGTACCCCTTCTTTGACCCTTGGATGGGCAATGAAATGAGATATTATCATCGCTTTGCTTTCCAAAGGTAGAAGCAAATAAGTTTTATGGCTGCTGAGTGATCAACTTTTAAGATATATAGGAGGGAAAAGGAATAGAATTTCTTTCTTCTCAGCCCTGACATCTAACACACAGCACTCCAGGATTATCAATTCACAGAGGTAGTTATCATGAAGCTGTTGTTAGGTGTGCTGTTCCTTTGGTTGCTTTCCTCAGAAGGTAAGTTTTGAAAGGTCCTCTGAAAATTTGCATTGCACAGTATTTGGGAACCTCTATTTTTAGTTGTTGCAAGGTGGGTGTGTAGCAGGAGTTTTAGAAGCAGGGTGGAGAAAATCTGTGAGTAAAACTGTGATCTTAAATGCAGTTTGGGGTATATTTGATAATTTTTTGATAAAGATGTATGCATTGGTTTGCACTGTTCTGGGGATAGAATGTATCTTATGCACTAAAGCTTTCTGGTGAGAGAAACATCAAACAATTAGACTAGCAGTGAGATCTGTGCCAAAATGGTGCAGAAATTCAAGCAAGGAACAGAGGTTTTCTCTGAATTTGTAACTATGATAATCTTTTCAGTGATAGAAGGTTATGTGAATGGTTAACCATCATCCTGGCATTCAAGGCATTGTTCAGATTTCTGTAATATTCAGGGTAGGCTGGAGACCTTGTTCCCTATACTAGGTCTCTAAAGTCCACGTTTGGTGCCAATGACAGTTTTGTAGGTGCTCAAGACTGAAAATGTTGTGTATGTTTTGGCTTTACTGGCTCTGTGCTTCAAGTCTCAGCCTGTAAGACAATAATGATAACTAGTAATAGTGCTTTACCTTAGCAGAAGGCTGTGATGTCAGTGTCTTCAGAGGGTTATAAGGTGCTCTGATAAATAATAAACTGTTAGGTTTTGGTTCCTAAAGTAATCAGAAGAAATTATCACACCTGAGCTTTTTAACTTAGGGAAAAATATGCATGGTGACTGCAGTTCCTCTGAAAACTTAATCCAGGAAAAAATATGTTGATTGATAAGAGCCTGTAAGAATTGTTCATTGAAACAGATTAACAATAAGAGCAAGGGAGGAAGGAGTTAGAATCTTTCTCCCAAATTTTGGGAAAATTGTCTGAAAAATACTTCCTTTTTTTATGTCAGGAAAATTGAAAACACAAGTTAGAATTATTCCATGGTAGAGTAAGGGAGTAAGTATAGTACTGGGAGTAACAGGAGTTTAAAAAGTTGCCCTATGGAAAGTGTAAATCCAAAACAAACTAAGAAAACTGGAAAGGTTAAAATTTGATCAGCTAAGCCAAAAATTAATCTGAAGAGAAACAATGAATTATTGTTGAAGGAATGAAAACCAACACATCCTATTTCAAGTTCTTCTGAAACATGGAGTCTGTAGGACTGACTGATGTATAAAAGAACGCTAAAGCCTGACAATTTCTTTTTTTCTTTGGTGTCCTTACATAACAGCTTAAAAAGGGCCTTGCACTCCAAGCCTTTCAGCACAGGGGACAAGAGGAGTAATGACCAAATCCTTGAACAAACTGATGACAAATATAGGACTGCCAGGATTAAGTGATATCCACCCAAGGGAGTGAGCCAAGCAGAAATATGAACATGTCCATTTCATTAACTGTGATGCTCATATTGATTGGTGTTGGGATGTGGGCTCTGCACGTGTTCAAAAGTGGTCTGGATGAAGGGTGGGTTCCAACTTGCTGGTGCAAAACTGTTCAGGATGTTCAGAATGAAAACTTAAACTAAGTTTTCCCCTTGTATATTACTCTTATCTATGTGTACACTATGGTGAACTCTAAATAGATACTGCTTGACCTCAGAACACAATTGTCTGAAGACATCAGTGCTAGTGACAGAGAGAAATTAATTCAGGAGTTAGCAAGAGAACAGCATAAAAACCATGTTGCTGCTGCTGTGTACAGGGCCACAGTTCACCTGCATCTTGACAGTCATCTGGATTTTTCCTCTCAAAAAAGATGTGGTAAAATCTAGGAGGAGGGTAGAGGGGGAGAGTGGTCAGGCTTATGAAACAGCTTCGACATGAGATCAAAGAAACTGACTCTTCAGCCTGGAAAAAGCAGGGATAAGTATATGATAAAGACATACAGGCACATGCAAAATGCAAATTTTGCAGAAACAAGGGAATGACTACTCTTTATAAGAGCAACAAGGAAACAATCAGGTCATTAACAAATGAGGAGTACTTCTTTTCAACATGCAGTTAAATGATGAAGCCTCTTTTGCCGCAGGACTTGGGGGAAGCCAGAGTGTGAAAGTATTAGAAAAACAAATAGGCAAATCCATGGAAGAAAGATGTCAGGGAGTTCTTCAACATTAAGTAATTGCTTGCTCAGGGAGCACAATAGTATGGATAGTTGGGTGGGTAGAACATGGAAGTATAACTGTATTTTCCTTGTTCTTTGCCTAAGCATCTGTATTTGGATATTGTCAGAGGCAAAATCCCAGATTAGATAGACTTTCAGTCTGACACATTATAACTGTTCCTCCAACTCCCTGAATCCTGGAAACTGGGATTGGATCCTCTTTCTCTCTCAATGTAACCTAAGGAACTATTCTCAAATATAGTTGAAATTAGTGTTAAAATTCTCAGATACTGAGTTTCTGCAGTAGATTTATGTGATCCAGACAAGTCCCTCATTGCTTGTGCCTCCAGGAACCCAAACAGAATTGGGGTTCTGGTTATTGCCCTGAGTAAAGCATCATCAAAAACCACAGATTGAACAGGCAGAAATTTTAAAAATATGTCACACAACAGCCAGGAAGCTGTTTCAACCTTCTACAAAGTAATGTAAAAATAATATAGATTTGCAAGAAGCTCATGGCTGAAATCCAAGTAGGGGAAAAAAACCCATGTGGAAGTTGCTGACAGCTACTGAGTAAGGTCATGTAGTGTGGCACAGGTGACAGGCTGAGGTGGTCATGGGGGGCAGTAGTGGTTCTGTGTCACCTCACTGACCTGTATGCACAGGTGCCCATGTCCCCGGAGGCTGCCCAGTGACCCCTGCTCATGCCAGGCACATCTCCTTGCAGCGTGAGCACCACTGGCTGCCCTACACCCAAGGATGTCTCACCTGCTGGGCTGAGCCGGCTCAGCTCTTACTCTGTCATTGACATGGAAAGAAAGGTGTACAAGCCAGAAGTACTCAGAAGGGCTAAATATTCCAAAAATAGCTCCTGACTCTTAAAGGACAATTTTTAAAATTCTGTATAAGACTTGCTGGGTGCTGATGGCTTTGGTGTGGCAAGCAAGAACAGCTGAGAGAGTGCTTTGAAGTTCAGCTGACCTAGGCTTTGTGGAAATTTTAGAATAAGCCAAAATCTGTTTGTATAAATCCAGGTGTATGCTCAAGGAAAGAGAATAATTCTTCCTTAACAGGAAACAGCTACAGGCCTGACTCCTGGCTCCACAGGCTATTTTGTCTGCCAACACTCTACTAAGAGAAGAAATTGCAGCTGTTTCTGTATTGCTATGGCAAACTCACAACAGTGTCATGCTGCTCCCTGACTGTGGAAGATGCAGATTAACGTGAATTGCTCCTTTCTAAGGAGTTTTCACCTTGTACCTGTTCAAATTCCTCTAAATTTGGACAAAATAAGACTACAGCAGTATATGAAATGTGCTGAAGAGGAAAACAGGTAGAGAAGGCCTGTGGAGAATGGGGTTGTTTGAGGGGATCTGCACAAAGTTCATCACCTATTCCTATAAATTCCAGTGATTTCAACAGATGTCACCTGTTTATAATAACTAAAAGCTTATTCTAGTATAGCAAAATCAAAGAAAATGATTTGGTTGTTGGGATGAGCCTCATCTTTGGAAAGCAGGGCAGATGAGAAAGGTGCCTCTTCTCCAGATTCTGTGCTTTTAGGTATATTGAGTCTTATGAAGCTTTTTTTTATCTAAGGTAAAAAAAAATAGCATAACCATTTCTTTAATGTTTTTAAGGTAATGCAGATGATCTGGAAGAATATGGGGAACTAGAGGTAAAGTATGAGTACCGCTTTGGTTTTTTTCCTGTTTTCAATACCCATCATTACCTATCAGGCTGTTGCTTCCTCTGAGGCAAGCAGTAGAAAGAATACAGCTTTTTGCTCTAAACTGCTTCTGCAAAGAAGAAATGCAAAGCCAATGAGTCGGCAATGTGATAGTGCAGCTGCAAGATTACAGAATGTAATCAGGAAATGAGGTTTTCTCCGAGCAGTGCTTGTTATTAGGTTGCATATCCTGTTCGTAGGTCTTTTGTGGTTAGCACTTGTTCCTAGATGCTCTGTTGCTCTTTTAGAAACACAGGATTAAACTCTTCTTTGCTTTATAACAGTGCGAAGGGTCTGCACCATTAAAGTCCTCCAGCTGGGCTCTAGGGAATGTATGTGGACCATGGTGGCCCTTGTCATTATACAGATTTCACCTTTAGGTACTGGTGGTGGTCGGCCAGCCACTCATGGTCATTGCAATGAGGGAACTCCTTGCCACCTCCTGAGGAGGTGAGGATTGCCTTTCATGCCCCTTTAAAGCACTCAGTGAAGGGCTGTGCCTACCATAGGATGGCATTAAACAATGTTCCTGCTGGTACTGAGCTCTCTCTCACACTGACTGAATAACTCACATCCTCTGATCACCTGGCCAGGTGTTGCTAAGGAGCCAGAACTGGTTCATTCTGCCTTTCCTGTTGCATACTGGAGATGTAACATTTTGCTATGTCAGTCAGATGCCCCTTGGCACACAGAGATGCCTGCAGTAGCTGTCCTTATGACCTCTTCCAAATTAAGCAGTCACTGCAGCAATGGATGTAACAGGATGTATTCAGCACATTTCACCGTTTGCTCAGGCCCAGTTCTATGGCAATCAGTAAGAAAACTGAGCAGAAAATATCATGTTCTGGAAGAGTTAATTGAAAACACAGCTGTCCATATCTGTGTTCCCATGTATTTCTAACAGAGGTGTAATCGTTCTGTGAGATTGTTTACATGAGTAGAATCTTGGTCCTGTGTGAGAATGGAGCCCATAGGACCCCTCATTCCACAAATTTCCTTGTTAGGTCTAAGCAATCAATCGTATTTATTTGTTTATCTCAAAGGCTCTAAGAAGACTGCAGTTTTCATGTGAGCAGGTGACGTTCCCTGAGACCCCTTCATCTTCAGGTTTGTGTTTGATATTGTCTCCACAGAGGCTTTCCCTCCCAAAATTATTTGAGAATGGGCTGGGGCAGAAATCAGATGTTTGCAGAGATGCATATGTATGGGATTGACTGAAGTGGAGCTAGGCTCTACAAACTCCTTAGGTTTTTGTTCCATTCATGATTACTTTTCTACCTTTGTTTCTTCAGCTGCTAATTGGGGATGCCACTATTACTTCGATCATTCCCAGAAGTGTTTTTTGATCTTTTCTTGCTTGATAGTTCAGCATATCAGTGCCTCTAAACACCCAAAGTATCTACTGAACACCTGAGTAAAGTTTCCCATCCTTTCTGACTTATTTAAAACCTCCAATCAAAGCCATCAGTATAGATTTCTTACATTTTAGACGAGTTTGTTATGTTTTAATGTACTGCTGAATGTAACTTTCTGTTAGGGTTACTGTTTTGGGGTCTTTTGTAACCTGAAGTCTTTTAATTTTCTGCAGTTCATGCTCTACGGCCGGCTGACATTAAAGCAGTCACTTCAATAGGAAGTTTGCAAAGAGTAAGTACAGGCAGGAAATGTGCTGAGCGTGACCCATTTCCTCCGTTGTGATGATTAAGTCAGCTGATGATGTAGTTTGGGGTCTCAGGCTGTTTAGGACTTGAATCTTTCCACAAGCATCAAAGAATTCTGGTGAAAAAATGACTGGAAGTACCTGCTGTTCAGTGTTGCAGTATACCCTGAGTCTAAAAATAGCCAGCTGACTTTGTGCAGGAGGAAATGTGATCACAGTGCTCTTGCAGAGAACCATGATATTTGATTAGAGCACGTTAGATTTCCTAACAATGAGCATAACAGATTGAATAACTGGAAGAAGATGCTGGGAAAATTCAAACTGGAACAAATACAAATTATTGAGAAATGCAGTAGATTTTCCACTTCATTAAGTGTTTTCTGTAGAGACTGGTTTTTTACCTAGAAGGCAAGAGGTCTACAAGGATCCCAAAGATATGCTTCTGGTGTATAGATCAGTGGGTAAAGTTCTCCTGCCTGTAATAATATAGTCAGATTTGGATGATCTTTATTTGTCTTAGTAGTTGGAAGTGGATATCTGAAATAGATTTGAGGCCGAATTAGAAGTATTTAACCACAATTCTCAAGCTTTGAGGAAGTGTAGAAACGCCTCTAGAGCAAAAATTGATAGCCATTGGAGAAGCTGTAACTGTGAATAATGGGGTAGAGTCTCCCTTATTACAAAGCAACTTTCAGATTTGAGATGGTATCCAGCAAGACATCATACTTTTCCTTTAGAAAATCAGCACTTCTGGACTCCTTCTTTTGAAAAAATTTATTGTCCTGAATGCAAAGGTGCTTCACCCATATCAGATACATGGCCCTTTAGAGCAAGTCTTCTTTGTGCTGGTGTCTTTGTTGCTTGTGGGGGTATCATAGGAAAACATGTAAGTGATCTTTTAAGGAATGTTTGTTTTCCTAGAGCAAACATCTCTGTCACTGTCTCCTCTTCAAACTCTCTGAAACCAGTGAAGTTCCTCTATTGATGTTGTTTCTTGTTAACAGACACTCTTCTGTCTGAGTGCCATCTATGTAAATTATCTAAATGACTTCAGGTCATGTCCCTTGTTGGAAAGGAGTAGGAGTAGATCCAGAGAAAGCTGGTCTAGAACAGCATTTCATTTTATGGAATTTGATTTCAACTAGTCAAATTTTATTTTACGCCATATGTGAAAAAAAATCATTAATGAAAGCAGTAACTAAGAAAGGATTACCAGACTATGAAAATGCACTGTAATAGAGAAGTTCTGGAAAATAACTTAAATCTGTGAGTGATTACAACACAATAGAGAAGAGTATGTAGAAAACAATACTGTCTCTAACAGGAGTGGAATATGGTAGGGGAACAACATATGTAGGTCTAGTTTATGCTTTGCTTAATTTTATTCTTATTTCTTCTTTGTTCGCAGACACCAGAATCTGGTGAGGATTTACTCCAAAGGTAACAAGTTAGCTTTTATAAGTTTCATTATCCCAACCTCTATACTATCACGGTGCAGGAATTATGCCCAAGCAATATTTTTTATTGTTCTATAGGGAGGAGGAGAAAGCTTATGTAAAATGGAAAGTATTTTGAGACACTGTAACTTTCCCTGGTCTTAGGTAATAGAAATTTTTTGTACTTACGCAGCATATATAATTACCTTGGGGTTGCAATACCATTGGTAAAGAATCATTATTGCATGATAAATCCTAGGTAGTAAACATCATCATTCACTAGTTAGAGACCAGAAATGAGGGATTTATCAGAGCTAGGAAAGAACACAGTAATCCAGATACCCTTTCCTCTGCTTGGCTGATTCCCAGTGCTTCACTGGACAAACTTTACCCCGTTTCCTTCCTCCATGCCCCTTTAGAAGATCTAGGTCAGTGAGTGAACACATGGCCAAACCTTGTAGTTGCAGGTCTGTGCCGATCTTTTGAGTCATAGCATTCCAGATGAGGATTTAGCACTGCACAGATAAACTTTAAGAGACTAAGTTTCTTTAATGGTTGCATAAACATCTGTGTGCACTTGTAGGTGGGTATACACAGAGAGGCCCCTGCATCACTTATACCTGTGTATAAGCAAGCACAAGTACTGCAACATGCAGAGGGTACAGAGACAGAAAAAATTGAGATGAGAGACTATGTTCTTACTCAGCAGTAGCTGATGACATGACAGTTTTGGGGAAAGAAAGGCCCCATTCTTACTTGCAGCAGCTGCCATGAATTTACACTCTGAGATGCAGCATAACTGATAAGAAATTGTGGCTGTGATGTAATATAATTTTTCTTTGAGAAATAGAATAACAGAAACTTCCTGTTTTCTCTTCTCTTTCTATAGGACAGGAAAGAACTTCCTTGAAGTAAGCATGGCAACTTTAGCAGGTGTGTCTTGCTGTCACAGTAAAACTTCAGAAATGAATTTAATAGCTTGCTGGCAGGAGCTCCAGGGCTCTGCTGGGCTGCAGAGCAGGTGCAGCACAGGGGTGTAAAGGAAGCCTGAGGGGTGGTGTACCTGGGGACATGAGTACAGCCAGCTTGGGTTATTGTGCTGGCTTTAAAGAGACTGTCTGGGTAGACAAAAGGCAGTGAAGAAGGGGTGTGTCAGATGGCTGCAAGATTCTTAAATGCCCAAGAGGGTTTTTTGGCCTGTTATTTCTACCTGCTCCACAGTCTCTGCTGGTGTGTGCTTGCAGCCCATGCTGGCCTGGTGAACTCTTGTGTGGGTTTGCCTGCCCAGAACTGCCATGTGCTTAGGATTTATGCTGGGGCTGCCATAGATGCACCACATCTGTGAATTCATTGTCTATTGGCTGCCTTTGAAGGCAGCCTTTACTTGCTTAAAGGGCATTGCAGTAAAACTTTCATGCCCACTGAAATGCTGTGTAAAATACAGCTCCAGAGTCCTCCCATCCAAATCATCTTCCTGATATCTTAGTTCCTTGGTGTCATGTCCATTTCCCTGTAAAAGGGGTTTAAAACATGGCAACTCATTGGTGTTTCATGAGTCTCCCTGGGTAGCCCTTCCCAGTAGCTTCATTTCTACAGCTACCTCTATTTAAGCCTGCCTCACTACTTGTGGCTGACATGAGATGGGGATGGAGGTTTTTGACCTGAGTCTGGAGGCAAACTCAGACATCAAGCCTTCACTTCAGAAGGTGAGGAACAAAACCAAGAAGAATAGTTGCAGAGGGGCTTGGGCATAGCTCTCATGCTTGCCAGGAGGTCCTCAGATTTTACATGTTCTGGCTGTTTTAGTTCCGTTGTGTTTAATGAATCAGCAGAGTAGCAGTCTGTTGGATGCAGAAATGGCCTAACCTGTGTGTGTCATTCAGCTCTCATTAGCACCTTCAACCCCTCAGTCCTGCATCTGTCCCCTCTGCCTGGCACAGCAGGAGCGACACCAGGCAGTCAAGCCAGGTGAGTCTAAGGGGCATTTGGCTGGGCTGCTGATGTACAGCTGGCGACGGGGAGGATGGAAGTCTTTGATTCTGGAGCACTTCACTGGGCACAGAATATGCTCAGTACTGCCAGAGGCTGCCATTGTGGCTCAGTTGGCACCTCTTGGAATCAGGAGGAACAAAGCCCAGCTTTGGGGTCTGATCACCTGAGTTAACGTCAGGTCTCTTTATAGCTGCAAAACAAACTTTTGGCTCAAGTAGAAGTTGAGATGTGCCTACTAAGCTGCTGTTTTCATCTAAGTGCACGTCTGAAAGTCAGAGAGCTGAATATGAACTAATCACCCAAAGCTCTCTGGGTAGCACAGTCAATTGTCTAATCTTAACACATTTAGGAGAGAAAAGATTAATCCAACCTGAATCCTCAAATGTTGTTTGATTCAATGCTAAAAATCAGCTAAAGCTTTAACCTTACCGACGCCTTCATAATTTCTCTTTTCCTTTCTGCTTTTCAGAGACCTCCTGCATCAAGCTGAAGAAATAGTGGAGCTCATGAAAGAGAATCAGGTTTGTTTAAAGCGAGGACAATTCAGAAAGCATGGTGTTGAAGCAGAAAGAGGCAGAAAAGTGGTTTAATACTTTAAACAGCACTCAAAAATCTTTTCAAAACAGAACATGCCATTTCTTGAGGTTAATGGACTTTGGTCTTTCTGTTGTAAATAAGAATCAATTCTGTGCCTTTCAAGTGCAGAGTTTTGTTCTGAAAGTATCCCACCTTTTTTACTTTTGTGAAAGCGGCTGAAGAGCTTGGTAGGGAAGCCAGTCTGTTTGCTTTCTGTTGGCTAAAGATGTGAGATTTCTGCTAGCTACACTCTGTAACTGTGCCAGTGTTTCTGAGAAGCCAACCCAAAATAATAATTCTCAGTATTTGTCTCTTCAGTTCCTTTTTGGTCTTTTGGGAACATATTTTCAAAAAGGACAATAAAGACCTAGATATGCTTTGGCTGATGCTGGTGAGAGCTTGAATGCTCTCTCATGGCTGAGTGCTTTTTAGGTCCCATCCTGGAGCTTTAAGCATTCATTTCTCCTTTATTCTTAACCATGAGGCATGTTATTTTGTAAAATAGTCTTGAAAGAATGGGAAAATGTAATTGCCAAGGCAATTCTGATGCTGCCTCTTTACTCTGTAAGGATTTAGCATGCATGTTTGTGGTTCTCACCAAGGCTCTTCAGGATTGTTGAGCATTGCCTAATAAACATAGCACAGCTGAGCAGGGCTCTAGCTCTCAGTTTTTTATTCCAGTCTTTGTCCCACTGGTGTGACTGCTTCTCAGCAGTTCATGTACAGTAATCCTGTTGGCAAGATGCAACAGTGATGGAAAGAGGCAGCATCGAGTTCTGTGCTTAGCTGTCCATGCCTGTCTTTTCCAATAGTCTCCTACAGCAGCAGCAATTTCAGGCTCTATCCTGAGCTTTTTGTAGGTGTGTGTTCAGCTTTAATTGCAGCACTTGATGCCTAACCACCCATTTGCTGTCTCCTCTAGGGAAAAGCTGGGTGGCTTGTCAAATGGAAGGGATCACAGTGGCCAGGGCTGGGCCATGGACTGCTGCTTGGTCTCACTGGTTTTAAAGCCATAGCAAATTGTGTGTGAGAAAGGAAAACAGCAAATAGATCACCTATCATCCTATTCCTTTATTTTTTTTCTCCCAGATGATGGATTTCCAAAATGATTGGAAACTGATCACAGTGTTTTTTAGTGTGGAAACCCCATGTTCCTCCTATGCTCCCACACAACTGGTAAGCGCTTTGTGGGGTGGTTTTGCAGTCAAGGCAGGTATTTCAGACATTTTCCCATGCTCTGCTCTCTGCCACAGTGAACCAAAGGCATAGTTAAGTCTGGGATGTTGGGACACCTCTATCCAGTGATGTAAGCTCCTGGCACATGATGTGTTTTGTATTTATAAATATCTGTGCCTTATTTGCCGTCGCTAGTCTGAAATGTCTTAGTGGAACAACTGTTTTCCACCTCAAGTATAAAGATACTTTTCTTCCCTATCCCTGTCTTTTTTTCAACATATGTCAAGTTGTCTATTTATAGGCAGCTAAATTACAAGATTAGTTCCCATGCTATTTACTTGTTGCTGGCTAAGGCTGAATTTAGAAGAGAGTGGTTCTTAATAACCTCTCAGTACACAGCTCAATACACAGGGTTTGTGACTTCTAGGAAATGGATAACTGGTTTTTTCTAGTAGTTTTGATGGCATTTTTTGTCTCATTTGCAGAAGGACTGCATATCAGAAAGCCTGGAAAAACTTACAGCTGTCTTGGATTTTTTGTATGAGAAGGTAAGACATATTCATCAGCCCTGAATAGCTGAATCCTTTGTGTATTTTTCCAGTCTCCCTTTCTAGACTAGGGCTTGTACCACTCTTCACATGGCTTAGAACACCAGTCTCATTGACTTCAACCCACTGGCTCCGAATGTTTTCAATAAGTGCTTTACTCCTGCTTTTAAAAAGCTGATGCATGCAAACAGAAAGGATGGATGGGTAACTGCTCTGTTTTGCAACAAAAGATAATCTCTCACAAGATAATCACTCAATCTTTGGGTTTTTTAAAAATGATTTCTGTGAAAATTGAAGTACATCTGTCTAGGTCTGAAAGTCATGTTTAACAGGGCTGTTGGTGAAAGTAACTGATATCTAATTACTGGTGTGGAACACCTAGGCAGTGTACAGGCTGCTAACTAACTGGCGATGACCTTTACAGACCAGGGAAAACACCCACTAAAATATGTATCATAGATCTTCTTTCCTATTTTGTGTTCATTTTAAAATCTCAGCCTTTATAAAGGTTTTCTAGCTGGCTGAGCTAAGAATTATGTGCTTATCCAGGATGGTTTCTGGGAAGTGTTCTGTGTTGTGCCTTGTGAATAGTAGACTAGATGAGGATAGATTACTACTAAAGCAGACTATAAACTGTTTAACTGAATTATTTCAATAGCATCTTCCAATAATTTTGTTTTGCTGCATTAAAGGCCTACAGCATATTCTAAACCTGCTACGGTTCAGTTGCACCAGGCCATAACCACTTGTTTTTCTCCAACTGACTTCAACAAATGTTGTGTATGGGGGAAGTTCCACCCCCACATTCTCTTCAGATTCTCTCCACTATTATTTCCAGAATCTGTTTATGTGCACTTGTAAAAGTGATGTGTCATTATGTAAATGAAAAGCTGCTTTCTGCATGGGGGAGAGGTGTGGTGGGTTGCATGAGTGCTTGTGCTGTTACACAGGATGTTTCGTCCCCAGCTTTGCATTGCTCTGTTACCACAAAAACAGTAGTCAGTAGTTCTAAGTTCATTTGAGTTCAATTGAATTGGCTGGTGGCCATTCTGGTTATGTAAAATGAATTGCTGTGTCTCAGTCAAGAAATCACGGTCACAAGTACTTCATAAATGATGATACTACATAGCAGGCCTATATAGGAGCAGGGTTCAGGACAGAATTGGCAAAGACTTAGATCATTGATTTTATGTAGGCAGAATCCCAGGCCAGAGGTAATACATGTGAGGTTGTAGATGTAGTTTGCCATAATTGCTGCTTGCTGATCTTTAATTGCAAATTTAGCATGAATACTTTTTACTTTATTACTTCAGGTTCCCAAGGCCTTCGTAAATCTAGTGGATTCCACTGAGCTCACAAATGCCTCTCTCTCATGCCGAAATTACAGTAATGCCAGGTAACAGGTTTCTTTAACTTCTTGTCGCTGTCTCCTGCTGGTGTTCAACAAACAGCTATGTATATGCATTGACTTTATGACTGAGCCACAATCTTCTGAACTGTTTTTCTGCCCTTAATACAAAAGTATGTAAAAGATTTTAAGTCTTTGCTTTGTTTCTGATATACTCTCTCTGAAAGATATATTTTTACTAGGAAGCTAGTGC
Organism: Coloeus monedula; assembly: GCF_965178545.1. NCBI lineage: Eukaryota > Metazoa > Chordata > Aves > Passeriformes > Corvidae > Coloeus > Coloeus monedula. The sequence goes on along the minus strand of NC_138782.1, from coordinate 31,027,591 downwards.
TTTTAATCCTGTCATATTGGACAGCATATTTAAATATGGGGTCAGAGTGCGGGAAAAAGAGAAAGCCTCAACACTGTACAGGCACTGTTCACCAAGATCCAGAGCACTGGTTTGTTATCAACAGTTTTAGCCACAAATCCAAAACACAGCACCATATGGGCTGCTATGAGGGAAGTTAACTCCATCCCAGCCAGACCCAGCACTGAGATTATGGCCACAAGATTGCATGGTCTAGCTGCCCCCAATTTTTTATTCAGTGATACTTTTGTTTTGCAACTCTCAAGTCAAAAGCTTCAAAAGTTTAAGTTCCTACATATCAGTGTTCACAAAATGGGTAACTGATTTTAAAGGACGTTATTAGGCTATTGGAAACATACTACTTGGGCTTAGGGTATGCAGGGTAGAAAACATCCAAGCTGCCAGTTCCTTATGGTAACTGCATCTATTTATCTGTCTTTCTCCGTACTTTGTAACAAAAGTGTGAGTAGTTTGTGTCCCGATTTAGTATGGAGTAGGAGTGTGCACATGAGCAGTTATGATGGAGTAGTTTACAGCTGGTGAGATTACACTCCATCTTACTCCACAGTAATTTTTTTTTCCCTGTGCTCATGGCATAGGACACCATATGTACTAATATAGTCATCCTGAAGCGTTTCACAAGCTTTGCAAGTACACAACCTTGGAGACGTTCTGATGGAAGAGGGGAAGAGGTCTGGCTGCTATGTAACCATGTGCTTAACAAATACAAGCAGAGGAGAACCTTTCCTTGTCAAAAGCAACTGCATGGGGCACTCTAGCTTATTTCTCCTGCACAAACATGAAGGGGAAAAATGTGAGAAATATGGAAAAGATGCGTTTAGGAATATGGGCCTTACCATATATAAAAGACCTTAAAAAATAAAATTAAATAGATCTGTTTTTCTTTTCCTCTGAGGAATTTTTATATTTCCTTTTGTACTTAAGGCAATTTGCTTTCTTATTGTCAGCATGCTCTCATAGCTGTGTTTATCTGGTTGAATGGTCCCACAAGTTTGCAAGTCTTGGACTTTACTGCTTGTTAGACAGCCTGAGGCCCAGGTCCTCTCCCAGATAAGGACCTCCAGCATTTGGTTACTAAGTTGTCATTATGAGGTGTGCTCTGAGAGAAAAATATAAATCCATACCAAAATGTGAAATTTCAAGAGTCAAAGAGGATAATAGTGGTTGACAGTTTCAGTCCCATGTCAGTACTGAACTTTAGCCATTGAAGTTTGGGACACAATGGGGATTTAAAGGTCCCTCCTTTACTAATTTCTTACTAACTAGAAGCATCTGCACTAGAAGTAGTGCATGAACCCTATCTTTAGGCATGTAACTCTCTTCATGTATTTTATGAGGTTCTTTTGTTAGGCTTGGGTAAGATTCTGGTCCTGAGTTCATATTTCTTTCACTTACCAGCAGTGATAATAGCACTTCATCAGAAAACTCTTGTTTTATGGGTTTAGCTAGAGCTCTGTGAAAAGGATCCTGACACATACTTATTGCTTGTATCTGCAAAGCCCCCCAGAAACTTTCTCAGATTCCAGTCCATCTAGGAAATTTCAAGGGAGTATATCTTTGCTGGAACCTGACTAATCTTTTGTGTATCTTATATTGTTCCTGTCTACAGCTTTGGGAACTCCCAGAGTTCTCCAGCTAGCCTCAAAAATACGCAGTATACGCATCTCACCTTGCAGGTCAGAAATCTGACTGTGCCAGTCATCCTTTAGCATGTGTAACCTTCTGCAGCTTCCATCCACATTTCTAGATGCAGGTCTTCATGCCAAATACTAAAGAAGAAGTTCCTGTGGAAGTATTTTGAGTTTGTTCAATTTTCCTGTGTGACTACAGAAAGGGAGATGTTTGAAAACCAGTGCAGCTGCTATTTTAGGCTTGAGCATGTCGCTAGCTTGTGAGATCCTGTGCTAATCTAAGTCTGGCGTAGTTGTCAACTGACTAGGCTTTCAAATCAAGAAGAGATACAAAGCTCTGGATATGGGAATATATATCATTCTATGTTTACATCAAAAATTAGCATGTTCCATGTAGCCTTTTCTACCCATAAAACAGTTTAGTCTTTAGCATGTGCTTGTCAGTGGCTCAAAAGAAGTCATGCCATCCACCTTGTTTATCAAAAGTTCATAATGTCTTTCATGTTTTTAACTCTTTTCTGCAGCAATCCAGGCAGCAATCAGCTCAGTTGCTCTGCATTAGGTGATAACATACTGAGGTGGTCCTATCAGGTACGGTATCTTTGGTGTTGTTTGGCTCTCATATTGCTAGACATCTCTATTCATTTTCCAGATTGGCCTGAAGCAAGGAGTTAAGGGAAGAATAGCAGTGAGGAAGTTGAGTGACAGCCTTTCTGTCACATATCCATAGCAATCCTGATCCCATTTCTTACCTCAGGAATATTGACAATAGGTTCTCTCTATACCTGAGTGATCTTAGTATCTCTTGAAGTTTTAAATGTCTATATAACTTCAGGCAACCTAGGATTTTTTGTATCCCATCAGAGAAATGATCCATCTTGCCCAGTAAAATGCCACATGATTTAGAAGAGGGAAACCTTCTGTTAAGACAAAGACAGTTGTGCTAGAGTTTCTTTTAAATGTGCCAGGGTGGCAACAAACATGACGTTTCATTGCCTTGCTAAGCTTGCCTCCCTTTCAAAGAAAATGACGGTAAACCATCTTTCTTATAGCTACAAGGATTTTCCAGTTGTTGTGTAACAAGATTTCATGTAATTACTGTCTTTGTTCTGAATTACACAATTTTATTTCTGTGGTTTATTAGGAATGGGGATAATTTTAATTTACTTTAAGCCCTGACGAATCACACATACATTACACTCTCTACCTGATAATACTTATCCCATTAAATGGTTGTCTACTTAGGATGCTTTGGAAAAACTGCTGGAGTCTGAGAGTTTTGATCAAAAGGATGACTTCACTGTTGTTCTTCAGCCTTCTCTCCAAGAAAGAAATCTGCTGCTCAGACTGGTGAGTAAACTCAAGCTGCTGCATTCTTTCTGGTTTGTGTCTGCTGAGACTGAGTGCAATATTCAGCAGGCTTTCCTGTCCTAGGCTGTGTAATGCTGCAAGACAAGGATAGTCAGGCACAGGAAGAACACACCTCAGGATCAGACATAGAAGTTCTGAGAGTGGAACTTGATTTAAACAGCACCAGTCAGAGGTCCTGTGTTTTGGATGCTATGCGCCTGGATAAATCAAGCTATGACACCTCTGCACCTAAGGTCACAAGTGTGGAAACTGTCAGTGCTGCTGATTTTTCCATATCTTTGTAGTCATCACCATATTCATCCCTGATTATGCTCAATGTGTTTGACAACAAAGGCAAAAAGTGGGTAATGTGAAGTATTTGAGGGTTAGAGGGACAAAAGATAAAGGTGTTTGTAAACTATATTGGAAAGTGTGGTTATTTCCCTGCAATGAGTCTGGGAACTTGGGAATTAATATTTCCTGGTGTAGCCAGTAGGGAATGAAGATGGGATTGCCTACAATGTCAGGCATGGTTTTGTCCTAAGTGATTTTAAAGGGAAGTTCAAAGGTCAAGGTTGTCTAAGATCTGGCAATGAAGAGGGAGAGTCTTACTTTTTAGAGAATGGCTCACTTGGCGTGAGGCATCAAAATCCAACACATTAGGTGGTTTTTTGTAAAATAGGTTGGTAGTGAGTCATGGTCTGGTTTCTGAGCATCATAATAGCTCCATGAATTTGAGGTAATTCCGTTGCTCCCCTCAGCTCAGTATCAGAACAAAGTGAACTGGGAGAAGAAATTTTTCTTCCAGGAAGAGAGGTGTCTGCTATGTTACAAAATCATCTTGTTGCTGCTGAGGTCATCTTTTGCCAGGCTTTTTTTTTGTTGATGGCTTGTCCATATGCAAATAGCAGACTTCTAACTTTCATGGCATTACTTTTTATGTCAGTAATTTGCTCTATTATTTCTTTGAATGCCATCATATGTCATAGATAGATTCTCTATTTCATATGATTTGTGGTATGCCTGCAAGCCACCATGTGTAACCTTCCAAACTCTTCCAACAGTTACATTTAATTTAAAATTCAGCATGCTCTCTTAAGACAAATTCTGCGTGTTTCTAATCTTTAAATGCATGTTTTAGCTAGAAGAAGTGTTGTTTGGAATCATTATTCCAAATGATTCATGTGTTCACACCTCTGTCTTCCTGCTCTACTGTGTGTCACTACTGCGATCATGCTGTGCTGTTGCTCTGCTCTTCTTGTCCGGTTGATGTGCAACAATCATTTACAGAAACAGCATCTTTCTGTCTTGACACACCAGTAGTAACTGGGATCAATGGCAAGTGGCTCTGTGAGAATACCAAAGATTGATTTTCTTGTGGATATGAATATTATTTTATAGATTGAGAACTTTTGTGACTGAATATCACATCTTTCCATACTCTTAATTATTTTATGATGCTCAAAGTACTTTCTCTTTCAGGGCAAGGATGGTTTGATTACCACATCAAAGACAGAAGTGGAAATTCTGGAAGATTCTCTTTTTGTGGCTGTGGGCCTCTGGAACAACATGGTAAGCAGTACCACAGAGACTGTTTCTTGCTGAACTTGCCAAGGATGCCTGGTAGCAACCCTGCGCAAGCCAGGCTTTGAGTAGCAAAGGGGCAGGGGAAGGAAGAATATAACAATTATCCCATGACTGCTATCTTCAGCTGTGCAGGGAGATTGCTCTTGAATAATACTAAATGCCTCACGCTTCCAAGACAAATCTCATTCTGTTCATTGGCTGCTATTTTCTACCAAGGACTTTTTAGAAAGGTTTTCAAAGTAGCCCTTTGGGAAGCTTCGCGGAATAAATGAGCTGTGACAGGTCCTTTTTTTGCTAATCGTACCTCTTTGACAGCCCAGCACTGGGTGACTGAGGCTTGCCCTAACCTGAGATTATAGCAATTATACTCCTGTCTACTCTGTCCTCTATCCTGTATCCCCCCACCATTACTAATGAGTCTCAGACCTCTGTCTCCTCCTTAACCATCATCTTTCTGCTGCTATTGCTCATAGTGAAAAGGTGATAGACAACCTTGAGGAGCTCTTGTTACATCCTCAAGAGCTGGATGTCCTATTCAGCTGAGGAAAGCCAGCAAATTGTGTCTTCTATTAGGTGAGAGAGGTTGTCTGAAAGAAATGTGGACTTTCTGGCCCACTTGACTTTGAACACTATGACCGGTGTTCTGTAGGGGGCTGTTTCCCACTGCAGGCTTGAGCTGCTGACACACAGCATTTGTGTGTGTGAGACTGAGTGGATGCATGTACAGCTGGAGGAGTTTGCATTTTAAAGTTGATGATAGGGGCAAGTGAAGAAATGTGAGCTGCTTTTCAATATGAATGAGACAAAAAAGCAGGCATGTGGGTTTGGACTCAACAGAACGAAGCAGGATGTTACTGTTTGGATATGCCCTTACATCCATTGTTTTAGACAAAATATTGATTTTTTTGTTTCTTTTTAAAAACTTTCAATGTTTCCTGTTTCTTTTTCTAGTAACCTTAGAGAGCACATGCAATCTCTTTTTTAATTATGAAGAATCTTCAGTGGCCAATTAAGTTAGATAAAATATAAAATACTTTTTTCTTGTTTTGCAGTCCATGTGTTAATAAGGTTTTCTTTGGAGAGTACCTATTATTCCTGTGTCTGTCCAAATTATCCTAAGCATGAAGGAGAAGATGTCTATACTGCAACCACCTTTTCATAAACCACATTTTAACATAAATTCATACATATTGGCATGTTATTGTTTTCTTTTATGCTAATTCAAGCAGTAATAATGCTGTTGTAGCCCTGATCATTTAAAGAAGCAGAATTTGCAGGAAGAGGCTTCTCTTCCACCGGATGATATATCTAGAAGAACAGTGCAGTCACTTTAATAAAATACATTATCTTTTAGTTAGAGTTAGTATGACTTTAGTTAGTTAGTAGGAGGCAAGGAGGTAAAATTGATAAGATGTTGCAGTGGTAACCTTGGTACAGCCATGCTGTTATCTCCTTTGCTGTTATCTGTGATATTCCTTGTGATGATGTCACAGTTTCTACCTCAGTTCTTCCATGATAAAATAGATGCCCTCTCTTTCATTCTTCTGTCTCTTAACCTTTTCTGCACAGACTTTATTTGTCCTCCTGTGCTCTGTTCTTGAGCAACCCATTCGATGGCATGTTACTCTTTTCTTGTCACTCTAATTCCCAGGAGCATTTTGTGGAAACAGCAGAGATGAAAAACCATAAGCAAAATGAGGCTGTGCTTTTAAGGCTGGCTGCAGCAGGGCCAGTTACCCAGACTTGGGTGGTGAGCATGCTGTGGAGCCACCAGGACCAAAACATTGTCATAAAGGAGACAAATACCTACTTCATTTTATTTCAGTGTTTTTTCTCAGTGTGAGGCAATTCCTCTAGTGAGGGAACAGCCTAGGTAATCTGGAGGAAGAGCAAAATGTGGCAAAACCACATCTTGCCACTGGTTTGAAGAAAGACTGCAGGAATGGTAACATTCCCCTCAACTCGTTTTGCCATCTTTTTTCCTGACTTCTCTTTGATTTAGTGGAGTTTTCATGGTACATCTGGCAGTCATCAGAAAGGGGCCTTTCAGGATTGTTTCTTTGTCTGCCTGTGATTGTCTTGTCTGCCTGTATTCTGCCACAATGTAAAAGCAGATATGAAAGACAAGTTCAGCATAAAAAGGACTAGCAGGTGTCCTCACCTCATAAAGGTCACTCCAGTTCTACTGGGAAATCCAGCCAACAGTTTATGCTGACTTCTTTGAAAACTAAGAAAAAAACAACCTATTAACGCAGTCTTGGGAGCTGATTGGAAATCAGTTGGCTTGCAGAAAACACAGCAGAATAAAACTGCATTCAGAGGTTTCCCTTCTGCTCTCTGCCAGGCTGTCCTTACCTTGTTTTGAAGCTTGGTACCAGCCTCTTTCCTGGAATAATTACCTGCTTATTGGCCAAAGGGCAAAACCTTGAAAATCTAGTGGCAGTTGGCCTTAGGGCTGCACTGCAGCCTGGCAGAGAAGGAGCTGAGCCAACAGATCCTAAGGGCTTGTCCTAGGCAGGGCTGCATATTTCACCAGCACAGTTCCAACTCTTTAGGATCAGCAATTGCAAAGCACACCAGAGAACAGTCAACTAAATGACATTGGAAAAGCTGAGAGAGGTTGGCTGTGTACTTGGACAGCTTCGATGTTTACCACAGAGAGCCTGATCATAGGCATTTGTCAAAATTAATCAATTTTACCTCTGGCCATTTATCTGAGGGCAAAGCTCCATTCATGTATGTAAAAAACTTCACAAGAGTAAGAGCTTCTTGTCTTTTGACACTCTTTTGTGTAACAGAAATAAACCCCAACCCTATCATGCAACCAAAAGAGAAACTAAACCCAGGCAAGAACCCACACGGGAACAGTGCGGCAGGAGGCTGCCTGTGCCTCTCTTCTGTGTTCAGGGGTTTGTGCTGCCTCAGACCTTGCTGAGTACCAGGGCAGACCCACACACTAAGTGGCCTGCATGACAGATGTGCTGCAATTCAGGGGAGGCTTGGTGGCCACCGTACAGCCCTGGTGCCCCATTCCCTGACCAGGACCGGGCAGCTGAGCTGCGCGGGAGCTGTCAGTCTTTGCTGGGAGAACAGGGTGGCTGAGCCAGCTTGAACTTACTGCCTTCTCGAGAAATTTGTTCTTGTCACCCAACTCCCAACACATGCAAGTGTCTAATACTTGTTTGATCTTAATTTCTGGTCAAGAAATACCATGTTGTAGGTATCCCATGTTTTGTGGGATGATTCTGTGTTGGAAGTATATTTTCTTTTAAGAATGGAATTAAATAGCTACTTTGTTTCATCCTAGGAGGATGGGAAAGCATCCCAATGTATCTTTCCTCTGAGCTTCATTATTTTGCTTATTTTGGGGAAATTTGTTTTATTTCCCCCTCCTGTCTCAAAAAAGCAGACTGTTTCTTCAAATGTTTCTCTCAAAGAATATAAACTCTGTAAGCCTCTTCTCTATTTCTCTGAATTTTCCCATTGTTTTTGTTGATGGAACAATCAAAATAGAATATAGCATTCCTGCCCAGAGTGTATTGGTGACATCAAGCCTGCTGCTGTTGTATTTTCTAGTCCCTTCCATCCTGTTTCTTGTGTAGGCTGCTGGTCCTGGCAGCTGCTGATGCCAAGCTGAGCAGACATGCACTGAGGGATCTAAACCCTCAGCCAATTCCTCAGTGTGTGATTGCAATTTAATTAGCACTCAGCAAGCTGTCTGAACAGGTGAAGTGATTATTTTTGGTATTTGCCCCTTTGTGCTGTCAGTATTTTCTGAATAATTCCATAATTTTTCATTACAATAATCCCCTCTCCATCTTGTTTCAAGAAGGTCAACAAACATAAATGTTATTAAGTCTCTGTATGGAGTTGGAATGCACCTTTTGGTGTTGCCTAACATGTATGAGAGTGTAGATAATGAAACAGTTCTGAAAGGTAGGGTAAACTATCAACACTTATAGAGTCAACATTCCCAAAAGCTGAATTAATGTTCGGATGGAAGTTTTAGTCGTGATGGGAAGAGAGTCTGCTCGCGTGAGAGGACTTGTTTTCAGTTCCTTGCTTTGGAAGGTATACGTGTGGTATATTGTGCCTAGATAAATATTTATCATAAGCAAAATAAATTTTTAAATATATGTTTTTAGATATATGTATATGAGCCTGATGGAAAACTCCAGGCACTAGAGCCTTCACATTGCTGCTGCTCTCCCTTCCTTCCCACACACAGCATGTGTACAATTCCTCTGTTCTCTCCCATTCTAGATGCAGCCAGTTGGACAGAAGCAGCCTTATGGTGTCACAAAAATTGTTCAGGTCCAGTGTCCATCTCAGGTAAAAGGGCTTCCTTGTTATTCTGTGATTTTATTTACTCTTTGCAGAATTTCCAAGTTTTCAAATACTGTTGTTGTTTTCTGAAGTTCTTGGGAATGTGCTCTTGCCCAAGTTATTGCACTGTTAAAAACTGAGTGTTCCTAAAGTTCATTGACACAGAGTCTTTATTTTCTACAGATGAAACTCTGAAAAAAAGAATTTCTGACAAAATTTAGTTGAATCATCTTTGTCAGATATTTTTTTGGTTCAAAATATGTCTAGCTAATCTGAATTTATTAATTGCAGGTACGAGGTTCATTATCAGTATTCAAATCTGTGTCACCAATAAAATCGAATCCATGTATTTTATATACTCTAGCTTTTCTAGATTTGCCTCTGCTGCCAGATTTTACTCATTCAGTCCCTGGAGCTGTCAGTAGTCAGGACTGGAGCATCTCATGTTGAAAGAGCAGGTTCTTGAATGCTTTTGCATTTAAGCTCTGACTTCAATAATTTGATAGTGATAAAATACTACTGGCATCCAAAAGCTTCTGAACAGCAATTAAAATATCAAAGAAATAGAATTTTATGTTTTGTTTGATGTTAGGTTTAAGGCAGGAAGTGGTGCTGTGCCTAGAGCATACCTAGGACCGGGCTTCAGACCAGGGCTTAACTTTCAAGTCTAACCTGGTTTACTTCACTAATGCAATGTTCATTCAAAAATTAATACTGTAAAGTTTTTTTTCCTCACGTAAAATATAGCCAGAAGACTTTAACATCAGCTGACTGTGTTTCCACTAGCATTGGTAAACATACTCTCTTCACTCTGCAGGAAAATCCGTATTTGTTTACATATAGAAATAGTAACTACTCATCTTCCCTGAGGACATCAAACACCAGAGAAACATCTCAGGTACAGTAGGACTGTTTGCATGAGATGGACTGAGTGTATTCCAGGGAGTGGGGCAAGTGGGTTAGAGTGGGTTGTAGCCTAAATAAACAGTGCTACCTGAGAAAACTAAATGCAAAGCTCCAACTTTTTACTTCCATGCTTGACTAAATAGTCAGTTTAATATCACATTTTCTCCCTGGTGGGCTCTGTAGAGTTTGAGTAAGGTAGATGCGTTCAACTAGCCTGAAGTGGGTCTTGCCTTCACTGGAAGAGCCTATGTTAAACATCTGGATGAAAGTGTTATTTTTCCTGGGATAAGAAGACAGTGAAAATGGAGCTGTTTAGTCCTACCATGGAAGAAACTAGATCAGTTCCAACCACTGTGTTTACACAGTGATTCATCTGTGTTTATGATTTCATCTTATTTATGCCACAGTAAAACTGAAGAATATGGGTTTTCCTTTTTTTTTCTTTTCTTTTTTGTGAGGTAGTTTCAGATTAGAAGTGTGGAGAAAAAGACCCATGATTGTGTTTTATAAGTCAGAGTACTCGATTTTGAGCAGAAGTTGATGTTCTCAAGCAGTTACAAAGTGAGCTGATAATGTTCATTTTCATGCCTCAGAACACAGTGCCTGGGCCACATCTAGACAAGATGGCCTGTTCATCACTGGAGTTGTAATATGCATTTCTGCTCACATTTTAATGTAGTGTCATCTGTTTTGTTAGTTACCTAGGGTGTACAGACCTCTCCATGGGGCAATGGTACCTACCACTCTAGTTTTTGGAAATAGCTGTAGTGTAAGGAGGTGTTAAGGAGGTAAGGAGCAATACTGTGTTATGTTTGTGGTTGTTTTGTTGGGTTTTTAAATTAAAAATTAAAGGCCCAATCCAGAACAATGGGACAAGACATACAAGTATCTTTTCCTGAGGCAAGTTAGCCTACTTAAGGAATTCTGCAGAGAGATTTGGAGCAAAAGCACATCTTTGAGTCTTGTGTGGTGGTTTGCTCTGGTATACTGATGGTCAGCCCTTCACTAACAGTAGACTTTGGGGGTATTTCTGTCAGTAGACTGTAACCCGAAAGAGCCAGGAGGGCAAATCCCTGGCTGCACATACAGCACTGCGTATGGAGAAGGCAGGCTCATGGCCTGCTGACAGAGGTATGGTTTTGTGCTAGGATATTCCAGAGATGGTCAGTTTCTTGCAAAAGTTGTTCAGGGTATGGGCACACCCAATGTTGCATAGCTGAGCACAGCATGGCTCAGAGTCTAAAACGACTGACCCCACAGGTAGGCAAGAGTTGTGCTGCTCTCGTAAGGCCGCACGACTTCCGAGCAGGCTGAGCTCGTGTCCACCTTCAGAAGGCGCACTCTGAGGGCAGGCCTGCTGGGTAGTTGTATGCAAAGTACGTGGGGATTTCATTAATCTAATGCTCTGAGACGTAAATTGTTTATCGTGCCCAGAGTACAGTGAGACTGATGCGAAATCTCGCCCTGTCTTTGCAGGAGAGGAGTTATGGAACAAATATTCCCTGTACTGACCGGGTTCCCTCTGATACGGTTCCGGTTTCAGGTATGGTACTAAGCCTTTTTGTCACAGAGCTACTTCATTTGATGACAGAAGGAGAATAGAGCTGGATTTGCTCAGGAGCTCTGGAGAAGTGCACTTTGTTGGCTGTGGCTTTTAAGAGCCTTTTTGGAACAATATGAGTGGTTGTGTAGCAAGATGCGAGTTCACTACCTCGAGGGTGATGCAAGTTTATGCGACTGCGTCTTCCGTGTACAAACCAAGAAGTGACAGTGGAAAAGATAGGAGGCAGTCAGGTCTTTCACTCCCAGGGTGGAAAAACTGTAGGGGGCTCTTGTTAATGCAGTCTGAGGTACAAAAACCCTTATGGAGTTCTGTCCTTGGGTAGGTTTTGTCTTTCCTCAGAAGCTGTGATGGTGCCAAATATCCACCCTGTGCTGGCACCAGAGCTCTGCCTGCTTTTCAGTCATTTTCACCAGTTAAAAGAAATTCAAGGACAAACAAATGCAAGACTGAAGTCTTGCTGCCTCCTTTGTCTCTGTAGCTACTGCCCAGCTATGGTACCAAGAATCATTTCTGATTTGATGCCTATCAGTCTCTGTCATTCTGAGCTGATGCTGTCATGAATATTAAAAATACTGTCTTTGTAATGCTTTATTATATTTATTCTGAGGAAAACTTCTTATAACCATCATAATTTGTAATTTTCTTTCTTTCCTTTATGCTACCTTTATTTTTTTTTCCAGTTCATAATTTGAAACCAGCAGATATTCGGGTGATTGCTGGCCTGGGAGATTCACTCACAGTAAGTAAAGATCACTGGATAGCCACTGATAAAGCTAGCAATTAAATTTCTTATTTTTTAACCTGGGAAATGGAATATGTACAGTTATGCCCTATTGAGCCAAACACATTTTTCACATTTTTTTTTTTCCATACTCCACCTTGGCTGGCTGATTGGTAATCAGATCATGAGTCTAATCTGAGTGCACAGTTCCCATTTAAAGTCCACAAGAGTGCCACACAAGGAAGAGATGTAAGATTAGATTGTGCAGCAGCAAAACTAGTCTGCTAGAGAGGACTTGCAACAATTGCTTTCCTTTACTCATTTTTAGCAGCTCCCAAGGTATTGGGACTGAAAGCTATCAGTAAGCAGCATGAAGAGAAAGAAAAAGTTCTGCAGCTGATTGTGTGTATCTCTATATCTATGTAATATGATAAATATATATATATGATAATACCAAAGCCTATAAAGCCATAGTAATTTATACTAACTAAATATATGATTAAAATTGCAATAGAACACCAGATGTGTCAAGTGTAACTTACCTTGGGAATTTTTTTATTTTAGCATTATTCCTGGTACTGTGTAAGCTCATTACCCCTACAGTGGCATGATTCTCCAATCAGTGGTGACTGCTTCACTGCTCATGTCATAATTCATGTTTCCTATGTGTTCTGTGCTAATTATCACATTAAATCCTTGTAGTCTTTCCTTGGAGAAACTGGGAAGGATGTAAAATCACTGTACAACTTTTTAATGTGAGGAACATTATAATGAATTAATTCAGGACCACTGCTATCTTATTTACTCCTTATGTAAATTTAGAATTATATGGGTATTTTGAACATTCTCAAGTAATTTTTCCCCACTTGATCTAATCACAAAGTTGGTAGAAGAGGGTAATTCACTGAAACACACTTAAATACCTTCAGCCTTTGATCTTCTTGAGAACAAGGATCTGTTCTATTTTGGGAAGATGACATAGCTTCCTTCATTAATATGCTTTTTAATTATTCTCACTAGGATCAGTCAGAGAACTAGTTACTGTAGCAATGCTTATTTTCTGAAGGTGAACTCGTCTTCTTCTTCCAGGCAGGTAATGGGGCAGGATCCAAACCCCACGATGTTCTGGATGTCCTGACTCAGTACCGAGGTCTTTCTTGGAGGTGAGTTGCAGGAATTTTCCCCCCAGTGGGAGAGAATCCATTGTCTTCAGTTTTGACCTATATAGTTGTTATTGTAGCAAATGGAGGCTTGTGGAAACTGGATTTGATGTCACATTTTGCATGAAGGCACATGGCTGTACTATTACTCATGATAAAGAAAATACTCAAACTAGTGGCTATCTCGAGTACAATGTGGCATGGCTGGAATTGACCTGGATACGTGGGAAAATGGAGTTCTTGTTAAGAAGTTCTTTTCCAATCTCACAGTTGTAGGAGATCCTGGAAAGGGGTCCTCTAGACTCCATTGCCATTACATCACTTGCCCATTCTGCATTTCTGTCCCTGCTCTTTCTGTATCCTGTCTGCTCTTGCCCAGTGTGGCCCACGTCACCCATTAGTCTCATTTAAAATTGGTGGTCTACAAAAAAATCTTTTCTGCTGTTGTTTCATATGTAGTATCTCTTTCCTTGATCCTTTTAAGTACTGCTTACATCATGGAGAACAGTTTATCAATTATGAGTCGATACAGGCTTTTACATATGCAGCATGTTGTTAGACACATTAAAAAGGCTCTGAAGAAGGGCAATCACGTTCACGTGTTAATCTGCAACTGCATGATTTAACACCAAACTTGTCAGGCTGATCTTCTGTTCATCATTTTTTAAGCCACTGTAACTCTAGAAGAAGTCTGGATATATTCACAGAATCGTAGAATGGCCTGGGTTGGAAGGGATCTTAAAGTTCATCTGCTTCCTACCCTCTGCCATGGGCAGGGACACTTTTCACTAGATCAGGTTACTCAGAGCCCCATCCAGCTTGGCCTCAAGCACTTCCAGGGATGGTTCTAGTGCACCTCAAAATCTGTTCCACATTAAAGGGATACAATAGAGGTGTTCTAAAACAAACATTTAATATTTTTATCTTTAATAGTAATCTATTGACATTTTTTTTGCAACAAGTCTATTAGTATTTTCTTGAGCATGAAGGAGAAAAAGGAGCACACAGACATAATGGTCAATTTCACCAGTCTAGTAGTATTCTTCAAGCTGAGTGAAATGGGAGAGGGGGGAAGGCAATGGGGGAAGGAAAAGGTACTGGTTTTACTTACCACTCTGAAATAGATGCTTTTAGAACTTTTTGTTGTGGTTAGATTTGTTAACTAAAAATGGAAGCTATAAATATTTTAATAGGTACAACAATAGCAAAGGTGGCAGCCTTGAAAAAAATCGCATTTCTTTCAGCTAGGTTTGAGCATGTGCCAGAACACATGAGAGAGCTGGAAGGACAGCTGTTGTGCAGGGCTTCTAATATGATTGTTCTGCTGGTGCTGACAGTGTCTCTGATGTTGTGACCCGCTGGGGACAGGCCCCCAGAGTCTGGGTGTGCTCTGTAGATGTGTGGTAAGCCCAAAGGGGCGCACTCTCCTACCTTGTCCGTTGCCTTGCCGAGTCCATCGTACCTTGGAACACTTTTTTCCTGTTCTTTCTTTTTAACAGTGTTGGAGGAAATGAAAACATAAGCACAGTCACGACACTGCCAAGTAAGTGACTTTTCCTGTAAATTTCATAAGTATGTGGTGCTGTTTATTATTAGAATACCTACTGTTATAAAAGGAGACAGGAGAGAAGGGTTAAAATGTGTAGCATGACACAAGCAATCCCTTTGTGTTCAATGTCCAGTGCTGAGTAAAAGTTGCATAACAACCAGGCTGTAATATGCTGTGCATGACTTAAATATGTATTTTGTAATTCCTAGGTTTTGGTTGTTTCAGTATTCTTCTGCTGGTTATAGTTCTGTCTAAAATGTGTTTGGGATAGATGAATCAAAGATCTTAGGTCATAGCCTAAAGAAACCATTTTGACTGTATGAGTAAGTTGTTTTAGGCAGAAGCAGAATCACATTACAAGATCAGATTTTACATGCTTTTTAAAGGTCAGGACACTTTACATCTGAGGTGTTTGTAAGGCTGGTTTGTAACCTAAGATCTAGAAGGGAATCTTGGGTCTTTGGGGTTAATACATCTGGGGCCATCAGGCTAAAGGATTTGATTCCAACCTGTCTGCAGTTAGAGCATGATGGCATGAGGATCTCCTGCCTGAGTATATGGTTACCCAGCCTTGCTTACCAGGCAAAATGGCATTGCTAGCCAAGATGGTCATGTTAGGTCATGAGATCTCTGAATTACTGAAATTCAGGAATCTCGAAGGCGGGGAAATGGTCATATGGTGATGAATCTCCATGTTTATTATACTTAAAAGGTCAATATTTTTTTGGATAGCTATCTCCTAAAGCTTTATAATAGTCTTTTGCTAAAGTCTAATCTTTATTGCCTCATTTGTTACCTGCTGCAAGAAGCAATATTTTAGGGTGCTGTCTTTTCCTGCAGATATTCTTCGTGAGTTCAACCCATCCTTGGTAGGGTATTCCATTGGCACTGGAAAAGAGAATTCAAACAATGCTGCATTCAACCAGGCCGTGGCAGGGGCTCGTGCAGAGTAAGAGGGAAACTTTTAATTTTAACAGAAATTTGATTTTTTTCTATAAAATTCCTTGTGACTAAAAAAGGCCCAAGCCCTGGACTTTGGCAGGAGCACAGTAAGTCTAATAGGCAAACCCAGAGACATTTTTTATCCTAACTGTAGCATGAAGGTCAAGAAATGTGATGAGGACTTTGCAGTGTTTCTAATCTATGTCAAATAAGTTAGGAACAAAAGCAATACTTTCTCTAGCATTTTCAACCAAGAAAGCCACATCATTTTACAAGCACTACTCAGAAAGCTTTCCTGTTGTGAGACAGACAAAAGATATCTCCACTTTATAGGAGGTATATTCAAGCCCGCTTGTCCATCAGGACCAAGAGTTCGTGTAGAGACTGAGAAAATTGTGGATTGTTTAATTCCTGGTCTGCCAGAGCTGGGAATTAGCTAGAGATTGCTGTGCACTGTCTTCAGTGCAATTCATATTCTACTTTTTTTTCCACTGGTAACAGTTCTTATAAGACCTACTTCAGTGCCTTGAGGCTATATAATAACATTGGTATGAGCACAGATGCTTCAGAGCTATGTCTATTGATAGCATCTGTCTGATGGTGGGAAGAGAAAAGTGCATTTTCTATATAGCTTGTAAAAGAGTAACTATGCAGCATTTGCAAAGTAGCCCAGTGCCTGTTGGATGCTAATTATTTTCTCTTTTTTCTTTTTTCTTCACTGTCTCAAAATATGGGCTTTGTTGGCTATATCATATATTCCATTCAATTAAAAATGGACTTTCTCTGGGGTTTTGGGGTGTTTGATGTCCATTCATCAGCTTTCCTCTTTGCTTTGCTATCTATGCAGGATTCTTTCTTTATATTTTTGTAAATTTATTTTATGATTTTGTTTTTCTTTTATTTTTAGCGGTGTTCCTGAACAGGTTAGGAAACTGGTGGACCTCATGAAGAATGATTCAGTGAGTTTAACATGTCATTAATATCTTTAGAATGAATGGCATCAGTAGTTTCTAACAGACCAAGAGCAGATCTCAACAGGGAATGCCAAACTTTAAAGCTGTAGGTAAAGCAGGGTACAGTGTAATTCTTCTCAGTGCAGAGTGTAAGTCAGCACAAAAAAATTTATAATGACTCTTAATTGAATTTGTACCAGCCTATGATAGTTACTATCAAACCAAGATAATTGTAATCTTCTCATCATTTTTACTGCAAGTGCTCTAAATGCTTCCCCTTCCAACCTGTGTCACCCTGTAAGATAACAGAACCTTTTCTCTGTGAGGATTTTGCTGTGGTACTGTTAATTATCTTGTAAGCAGGTGGTTTTTCCAGCAAAAATGATACATGCTAGGATGTTGAGGGCAAGCTTTTCAAGTAGCAAATCATGTGGAGTGAACATGTGAAGTGAGGAAGGGACTGTTTTCTAGAAAAACAAATGAATCCTTTCTTTCATCTAGTCATCAGCTGATTTTTGACTTGCACATTTATTGTTAGGATTTATTTGATTAATGGTCTGTAAAATACACATTAGGTTGAGGATTGCTTGCATATTTCCCACCTCAGTTCGTCCTTTCAG
Source organism: Coloeus monedula (assembly GCF_965178545.1). NCBI lineage: Eukaryota > Metazoa > Chordata > Aves > Passeriformes > Corvidae > Coloeus > Coloeus monedula. Next base: position 31,010,243 of record NC_138782.1, on the reverse strand, counting down.
TGTTTGCTATTTGTAATTTGACAAATGTGCTATGCAATCAGTGACCTAAGTTATATTTTAATAGTTTGGCTTTCCAGTTGTGCAGCTGGAAAGCAGCCAAAAAGCCTTCAAGATATCTGTGTGTGTGTTTAGTGTAAATACTTTGGTGTGTAGATATTGGCAAAAATATTTGCAGTACCTTCCTTTTTGGTTCACTTTCTTGTAAACAAGATTTCAATCTGATGGATGCATCTGAAGTGAGATTAAAAGGAACAGCAACTAACAATGAGGGGTTGGATGGTTTTCATTCAAACCATTTAAGGCTTCTAGGCATTAGTCTGTCAAATTTATTGGCTTGAAAATGTTAACAGAAATTAATGGAAATATCTTTTATTTAACTAATAAACATTTTTATTTAGCTAGTGAAGTTTTTTCTGACTAGAAAGCAAGCTCATAGTAGAGGTCATATATCTTTGATTTAAGAGATCCTTTTTCCCCCCTCTTTTAAAAACACTTGCTGAGTGCAGGAGGAAATTTTCCCCTCTTTTTGATTTTGTACATTTTGAGACCAAACTATTGAACAAGGTGTATATGAGCTGGGATATGTTGCCTCCTGCCTTTGAAGAAAGATGTTTTCAAACAGCTTGAGGCTGATGCACTATTGGTGCTTTTTTTACTGGTGTTTTACACTGAAATTAAAGCATAAGGATATTGAGCACAACATCCACAACATGGTACTAAGCATATTTGAACCTTACCTCAAAGCTAAAAAGGTGCTTATTTACTGTAGCACAATTACATTGATTTAGCTAGCTGTCCCTTTGCAAAATCCTTGGAGAAAAAAAAAGTGCTGTAATGTTTTACCATTATTGTTAGATAGAGTTAATATTGCCCCACTGTTCCTTGCAGTTTGTCTCAAAGCAAGGCTGAAATATACAGTGCTCCTGGGTTTTCCAGCAGGATAGCTGCATTATTTATGACACAGTAAACCACGTACCATAATTTTTGCCATGAAGATATGCTTCTAGGGCTGCAAGAGGAGTCACTATACACAAGATATTACTAAGAAGAGCATACAGGTAGATTTTGAGCAATAGTTTTCTGAAGCAAATAGTTTTCCATGATGCCATTGCTATTATAAATCTGGTTTAGATCATAGCAGTTTCTACATCTTCAGTCATGACTGCAAACTTGTTTTTGTTCTGGATGCCCAGGGAATGATAGCCATGTACTCTGAGAAATGGGAAATTTGTGTTTAGTACGTTGCCTGCATCTCCCTCCTTTTCTTTTTTAAACTAGTAACTTCTGTTCCATCTCCTCCTCTGTGTAGAGAATAAATTTCCAGAATGACTGGAAGCTCATAACACTTTTCATAGGAGGAAACAACCTCTGCGAACACTGCGAAGATCCAGTAAGTTCCCTGCTACCTGGAGTATGAACTGGGCCAGTCAAGTCACCCAGTCTTTATGCATTGCAGGGGGTGAGAGGGAGGAACTTGGTGGGTGAGGCCAAAGTAAGGTAGGTCTGAATTGTGCAGCTCTGGAATGTAGCTGTACTGAGACCTTCAGGTGGCTCAGCATAATGTTTTGATAATGTTAGAGATACCCTTAGAACACCTGTAAATTACATAACTGTTGCAATTTTGTTTTGCTGTTTACTAGGGTTACTTTTTGTTGCATGGTCACTTTATCTCCTGTGGATAGAAGGTCAAGAGCTTTTACTCCTCTTTGCCTTGCTTTGCCAGTCACCCTCCTAAGTCTTACTTGGTAGTCTCTTAATATTTTCAGTGCTATGGGAAAAGTTCTAAGCACAGCTCATGCTGGTTCAGTTATATGTAATGTGTACATATTGTGTATATGTAACATATGTACAGTGTCCAGCCTTTGGTATGTGTGACTGTAGATGAGGTGAAAGGCTGTGGCAGACTCCTCACTTAGTGATGAGGGTTACCTACTCACAGGCAGTTGAGCACATGACTGTCGTTATCCATGATTCATTTTGGATCAGGAAGAACAGCAAAGCAGCACAGTAAGATGGTTATAAAACAAGGAAGGAGCAAATTAACCATTCCTACCTTCTGCTGTCAGCCCAAACGCAAAGTGCCTGTTCATGTGACTGGGGTGGGTGACAAGGAGAGAACGTGTTTGCATCCAAGGATCACAGTGGTCTTTGTGTCGCACAAGTACAAATAGTGCCAGCCACAATGTTCTTGGTGAGCTGTGACTTAGGAAATGAGTAAGGGATCTGAGCTGTCTACTTCTATAGAGTAAGCAAGTGGAGCTCTCAATGAACTTCTGCTTGAAATTAAATGAGAGAGAAAAAAAGGCTGAAAATAAGACAGGCATTTCTCGTAAGAAAGTTTATTGGACTGTTATAGTTCCAAAAGTGAAAAAAATAAATGTTGGATTACTTGAGACAATAAAATTAGAGTGTTTAAACCACTAAAATGGAGCAAAAAAATTATGGCACTGAAAGACAAGTATATGAAGTGATTTTGTTCCCAGATAAACACCTAAGTTTTGCCAGTTATTATTCGTGGCAGGCAAGGAGCATATGGGAAACATGTTCTAATATTCCATACAGCAGAAATAAACTTACTTTTACACAAACTGTTCTCTCCCAGATATGGCCCCTGTTAGCAAGTTGTTAGCCATGCTTTTAAGACCAGCCCAAGCAATCCCGGGGACTGAGGATGTTGTGATGTCTGATAATACCCTGTGAATTTTCACCCTCACTGGTATCCAGTGGCTGCCAGATCTTTTCTTGCCAGTGAGAGATCTGTGACGGGAAGGAAGAAAAGCAGAAACAGGACAGTTTTGCCTGTGACTCTGTTACTTTTGACCCAAGAGTAGGAAACATGAACACTACTGTGAAAGACTCTAGCTAGTCATTCTTGTCCCTGCCTGAATAAACTAATAATAAAATTCAAACCTCTTGCTTTAACAGGTACACCATTCTCCTGAAAACTACACCTACAACCTGCAAATAGCTTTGGACTTACTTCACAAAGAGGTAAGTCAAACTTTTCTAGGATGTGGGAGTAGGGATTTTGTTCTGTTAGCAAAGCAGTCACTGATTATTGATTAAGAATTTATTTCCTTGCTTTCATCTGCAGAGTACTACTGTATGCAGAGGTGTTTGCTTGCAGGAAAATCTTTGTAAAGGCAAAAAGGGCTGGAGAAGTTTTTTACCAAAGGAATAAGGATATTCTTAGTTCTAGCTGATGTGCTGTGGACAAATAATAAAAAAAAATGTTATAACAAAGTTAAAAAAACTATATTAATTGACTAGACAATGCTTTGCTTGTTTTTTAAACTGCAAATAAGTATATTTTTGTGGTCATTAAGAGAGAGATTCTAATATTCCACATAAAGGTAAGAATGATGAGAGGACTTGAAGAGTTAGCAGATGTCTGAGTCTTGCTGGGACCTATAACAAATTTTTGGACATTTTTGAAGCCATCATTTTCAAGTGACCAGCTATCAACATTTAGAATAGAACTAGGCAGTGCAGGCAGGGGCTGTAATTTGGTATTGCTTGTGTGGAGGATTAATTATTGAGAAAGCACTTTGAACACCTCTGTTATAAATAATACATGATGCTTCAATCAGCAGGCTGCTACCAGGGTTTGCTGTGGCTGTGTAGGGACAAAAGCAGCACTCTGTGCTCCAGGAGTTTGCTCTGGATTTGTTTGTTCTCTTGGCAGGTTCCACGGGCATATGTGAACCTGGTGACGTTGCTCTCCATAGAAAGCCTCCGGGAGCTGCATGCATCGGGAAACAATAGCTGCCCCAAACTGCTGATGAGGTTTGCAGATGATTTATGTTACAGATCTCAGTGTTGTCACAGAAGGCTGCAACGTCTTCTTGGGAAGTTTTGTTGTAAAGGGAACAGGTTCTAGTATTTCAGACCACCAAACATCTTTCTCTGTGCATGTGCATGTGCATGTACCTACATTTTGATTCCAACACAGCATTTAGAATAAGCTCTCTCTGTCACTGTATCTGAGCCCTGTTGTTACCACTTCTTATGAAGGTGCCATTTTTGACTCCTCACTTAACCTGCAAGTGAGTTCAAGCCAGAGCAGAAAGAGCTCAGCTGGGCACTCTTTGGTGCAGGTGGAGAAGACACTAAGACACAAGGTTTTCTAGTTGCATTTACAGATTTACTTTTCTGCACTTAAAACTCTCCCTCTTGTTTCTGCAATTTTCAATCTCTGTAATCTCATTGCTGATAATTAGTTTTAGCTCCAATTAGTCTCTCAAGTAGTTGTTTTGGATGCTTAATTATGCCACCTGCTGCTTTATGGCTCAACAATCCTTTCAGGCCAGTGTTAGTCCACTACTGAGGTGGCAGGTCTGCACCCTCAGTGGACTTTTGGTGACTCAGATAGGGTCCAGCATTGTCCCCTGAGTTGCTTCTGGCAGGGCCTGCTTGTTTTCAGAAAAGCAGATCTCTGCTCTTCTGGACAGATGGGGAGAATAACCTTGTCCTGTGAATGTAGGCAGCCACTGGCTTTACAAGAGGGACAGAGATGCAACCCTCTTGCTGTGATTTAAGGGCTTTCTCGTGGCTGTCAGTGGAAAATTGGTTTTGAAACTCAGGGTGCTGGTGCTCCCAGTAGCCAGTTGTAGTTTTATTTATTTATTTGTTTGTTTGCTTATTTTTAACAAAGGTTACTGGTTAGAGTTCACAGGTATCTCAAGGTCCTAATCATTGGACAAGGATAGTTAGTGAAGCCTTTAAGATTATATTATCTCATGATAGCTGTAACCTTTTCCATCATTTCATCATTTCAGGTGCCATGCTGACATTTTCCTGTCTGGCAGCAAGCCAAGTTTACAGGGTGATAAGCAGACCCTGTGTGGGATAATAAATGCCATTCCACTGAATGGAAGAAGAACTGAAGGAGGATTTTGATCTTGAAAGTAGTCTCTTTTTTTCTGAGAGTAGCAAGCAACCTGAAGAGAAGATGTTTCTACTAATGTTGCCTAACTTACGTTTCTGAAACTTCTGAAACCACGATTTAGATTTGTATTATTCTCATATAGATGTACTGTGGAAGTAAAATCTTCTGCTAGTTGGTCTCCATTAAGTCAAGTTTGGACATGGCAGGGATCTGTGTATATTTTACATGTATCAACTGCATCTCTGTAAGAGGTATTTCTCTAAGAGCTCTCTCAGGGATGCTTTACTGTGGTCATATGGTCAGGATTTTTGAAAGGAGTCCTTTTTCTAATTTGGATTTCTCAAGTAATGATGATACATGCCCAGGAAGACAGAACATGCCAAGAAAAATATCCACGTGCTAGGAAGACCAAAACTTCAGGGGAGGGATAAAGGTGACCAACTGGGGTTCACAGAATCTTAGAATGTCTCAGGTTAAAATGGCTCTCTAAGGATGGAGAATTCAGCATCAGTCTGGGTGACAGTTTTGGTGCTCTACCAGCCTCACTGTGAAACATCCTGTAGACTCTGATTCTCTCAGCTGATTAGAATGAATTTGTGGGAGCTCCATCTTGAGGGGTGCTTGCACAGTTCTGCTGAAGCAAGCCATGTTGCACAAGTGTACTTATGAGTAGTTTTTTGTGGTGGGTTGGCCCCACATGCCAGCCAAGCACTCCACACAGCTGCTCATTCACCCCACCCTGGAAACATGGGGAGAAAACAAGGATTGTGAGCAAGAAAATTCATGGGTCAAAATAAAGGCAGGAAAGCCACTTATTTACCACGTATCACTGCAGGCAAAACAGACCTGATTTGGGGAACTTAATTGTATTTGTTTTCCATGAGCATAAACATTTAATTGCTGATTCGGGTATTGGGAAATGAACAAACAAAAAAGTTGAGCAGTTAAAGAACCTGTCCTCCCTCCTTCTCAGGTTAAACTTTGCTCCAAGAACCTCTCCCTCCATCCTTGTTACTGCTGCAGGGTACCCTCAGTCCCTTCAGTGAGGCATGGCTTGGGGTCTGGATCTGGTATCTCTCTGCCACTCCTTCCTGCTCACTCTTGTCCTGTGCTCCAGCATGAGTCCTTCAGTCATGTCCATCCACAGAGTGCCTGTTCTGCCATGGAGCACCTCTTCCTTGCTCCTGCTGTTGTTCTCTCCTCTCCTTCTCTGGTGTTTTCTGCCCTTTCTTAAGCAAGTTTTCACAGAGACACCACCAGCTTGGCTGAGAGGCTCAGCCATGCCCTGTGGTTGGTTTTCTGGAGCTGTGTCCAGAGCAGGCAGCCCTGCCCCTCCTCACAGAGATCACTCCTGCTGCTGAAACCTTGCCATGGGCATATGGTGTGGTTTTTGCTTGCATGGAGCCTTTTCCTCGCTTTCTTTTCATTAATTTATCCCCAATAAATGTGTTTCTGCTCAAGAATTGAGACTGTGCAGAAACTCAGGGGTGAGAGGTAATGCTCTCATTCGATGGCCTTTCAAAGACATCCCTCTCAGAGCTTTTAATCCTGCAGCTTGTCAGCTCGGGAGCAGGGGGAAAAAGAAGAGCAAATCTCAGTGCCATGCTCCTATTCCACAGGATGCTGTGCCCTTGTGTCATAAACCCTAAGGACAATTCCACTGAATTAAAGAAGTTGATCTACTTTAACAGAAAGTATCAGGTAAGGCACATTGCATTTGTTAGAAGTTTAATGTCATCCTTCTGTTGATCAAGGGGACCATAGATGGGCTAATTTAAAAGTGGGGGACAGTTTCCACTCATTCTAATGACGTATTTGTAGTTGTGATTTAAAAAAGTAGGATCAAGATCTTTACAATTCTGTTTCACTAAACCAACAAAACAGATGAGAAGAAAAATTGTTACAGAGCCATAGAAAGGAGTGTATTTTTGTGGTCATTAAGGGAGCCAGCAGAGAGCCAGCAGTTTTTTGATCTGTTATGTTATTGGAAATCAGGTTAAGCCAAACAACATGGTAACTCAGGAACAAGCTTTCAGGCACGGCATGTCAGCCAAACCAAAAACACTTCGGTGGTTCTGGAAGGACATCTTTTTGACAGAAAACCTAATCCCTGAGCAGGCTGCCAGTCCCTGTCAGGGAGCCATTCCCAGGCTGCCCCTCTGCAAAGAAGACCAGGATGAGTGTCTCAAAAAGGCATCTGCATTGGCTGCCTGGCACAAGCTGAAAACCATGGTCATGTCTGAGCTTCTGCAGGAGGGAGGGGCAACCCCTGGGTGAGGGGTAAATGGGTGGAACAACTTGATGAGCTGAAGATAGAAGAAGGAACAATGACGACTTTTCCTTGACTCTTTAGGAGAGAACCCGCCAGTTAGTGGAGAGTGGGAGGTATGACACGAAGGATGATTTCACAGTGGTTATGCAGCCATTTATGACTAATATGGAAATGCCAAAAACACAGGTAAAACAAGAAAACCACACCTACATTAAATCCTGGTGCAATGCCTTTGACTTGTCAAAACTTTAGCTGTAAATGTAGCCAGCAGTTTTCTGACATAGTAATTATTATATTCAGTTACCATCCGAAACTGCAGAAAATGTTTATGGAATAGTGGAGATAATGGGCAACAGGAATACAGACCTTGATTTGGGGCACTGCACTTGGACAACAGTGAAGTAGATATTGTAGTTCAGAGTCTTCATCAGGAAGCACTTGCTCTAAGTTCCGTACACATCAACTCCTTTCCAGTAAATGACATTTGGTATGAAAACCCACGTTTCAAAGCACTGTAATGTGTAAATCTCAAGGGAAATAAAGAACACAGTTGGTATCTGTGCCCATGTATTTCTGTACTCAGAGTCACAATGGTCTGTATTCCTTATTACTTTGGGAGTACTATATTAAAGAGTTTTAAAAGGCTTCTTCATTCTGAGTTACTAACTTTCTCTGGCCTGGTTTAATTCTGTTTGCCTCAGAGGCCTTTGCAGATACTTTGTTTAGGAGCCAGCTGGGTTATCTCACAGGTAGAGAGAAGACATAATGCACAGCTTGTTGCGTGTTTGCTGCCTCTGCGACAGCACCTATCTTGTTTTCTAGGAGGGGTCACCAGATTCTTCATATTTTGCCCCAGATTGTTTCCACTTCAGCCAAAAGGCTCATTCCCAGGTTGCACGTGCTTTGTGGAACAACATGGTAAGGTTTTTAAAGGTTGTGTTGGTCCCTCCTTGTTCACTTCATCCTGGCCTTGGCAGCAAAAAAACCTCAGGGAGCTACTAGGTAGCTAGCCATATCTCTTGGAACAGTGTTTACGAAGGAAAAGAGTGATCACATGGAGAAAGGTCGCCTGAATTGTTAAACCAGTCATCTCACACCAGTAAATCTTGGGGTATGTTAAGGCTGGGTGTGTTCAGGCTCTGTCCCTCAGGAAGATGATGCCTGCCAGGCACATTGATCAGCAGGCCCCATTCAAGGTGTATGGGAATTAGCCTCTTCAGCACACAAAGAAACAGTGCATGGAGGCAGCTGCCAGCACTGGTGCAGTGCCCTGCAGTTGTCTGGTTTCCAGTGACTGGCAGCACAGCATCACCCACTGCTCTCTGATTCTCATCTGCTTTTCCTCTGTGCACTCCCCTTTTTCCCTCAGCTGGAGCCTGTAGGGAAGAAGACAGATAGTCAGCCCATAGAAGATGAGATTGTTCTCAAATGTCCATCTGAGGTAAGGATGTCTGTGTTTATGTGGAGGTGCTGGGGGTGACTGGGAGTCTGTGTGAGTCTTTCCCCAGTGCCTGGAGCTCTGTCTCTGTGAGGGTGATCTGCTCTTCCCCACACAGTTTGCGCCACTGCCACCAAGAGCAGTATGAACACTTACCCAGGAGATGATGGAGGGCAAGCAGGAGTAAACTTTTTCACAGTCACACATCACAGCTGGCCAAAACACAGGGGAAGGGTGTTTGGCCTACCTAATCAAATCATCAAGTACCCACACTGATTGACAGAGCTTCAGTGGGGGGAAACAGCAATGATGGCACTACTCAGCACAACTCTGCAGGAGTTACTGGGAATACCTTGCAGTGGGGCCACAAGCTTCTTGTGAGCCACACACACAGCTGGGTATTCTCTAACTTCTGTTATAAAAATATAGCCCAGATTTACATTGTTGTTATACAGATTTTTAAAAGGCCTTTTATTATTATTATTTTTTTTAATCCCTGGGTTTTATTTGCATCAAGCTGCTAATCATCTACAGACGTCTGAGAACGGAAGTTTGGAGAATGGAAATCTCCGTGTGTTCCTCTGATGCTTTGCATTGATTCAGATTGCTTTGTTTTGTAGGCTCAGCCATTCCTGAGGACATATAAGAACAGTAATTACACATACCCTAACCAAACTCCAGTAAGTGTCAACATCACCATCCCACTGTTATTCTGCTGCATCTATTCCTGTGTGGTAACCAAATGAGTTATGTTCTGCAGCACAGGGGAAATCAGTCTTTGGCCAAAGGGGCTTGGGAGGCTGAGTGTGTGGCACAGAGTGGGGACATACTCCCTGAGTTAGACAAAATGCCTCTGGAAACACCTGTAAGAACACGTGCTCAGACAGCACTGTTGGCAGTACAGGACGCTGTGCTGTTCTGAGCAGCTCTGAATATGACTATTGAATTGAGCAACCTGTCTAGTTAATTACATGCTAAAGAGGCTCTGGTTTATCCACCTGGCCTCTGCTGGGAAGATCCTAGTTACTACTGACTGTATTTGCTAGCCAAATGCTATTCAGCTTTCTTTTTCTCTTTAGAATTATGGAAGCCAGCTGCTATGTGAGGACAGGTCTCCATCCTCCCCTCCTGCAACTTCAGGTAGTCTTGCCTGTTTTATGTTAAGAAGTTGCATTACCTTCAGCCGTCCTTCAAGATGATGTTAATTTTTGTTGAAATGACTGCTGGACTGTGAAAAACAGTGCTCAGAAAGGATGTCATGTTTTTCAGCAGATGCTTAAAAGATACAATGCCACATTGTCACGCAAGGTAGCATTCTGACTAAGTAGCTTCACTGAACTCACTGCCAGTGGAGAACTTCAAAATAATTTGTGATAAAATCCAAATTCGAGTGCTGACATAGCTTATAAGATATTCTACCTAAATCTCATGGAGAGAAACTGGAAGTACAGCTTAATTCATGTTCATCTGGAATTTTGCAATATTTGATTTTTCAAATAACTTCATGCTGTCTTCTCCTTAGTCTTTTTATATCTTCAATGTGCTGCTCCTGCTTTGTGTAATTCTGCATTGTTTTACCTTCACTTTGGTGCTGGATATTGTTTGCCACTTACAGTTATTTGCTCCTTGCTCTTATATCAGTTCAGTAGCAACATTAACCATTGAGATACTGAATAATATGCGTACGTTGGTGCTACAATCACAGGGGATGAGCTGGAAAGAACTTCTGATTTATCACTTGGGTATTGCAAAAACAACGTAACAGAGCATCACAATGTGCAATGGAGTATTTCACACACACAGTAGAGAAAAAAAATAGCTATTTCCTAACCAGGTTCAACTGTTATCTCTTTCCTTTGCAGTGCATTCCCTAAAACCAGCTGATGTGAAAATTGTAGCAGCCCTTGGGGATTCTTTGACGGTAAGAAGACGGTGTTTTTACTGTTCTCTTGGTAAAGCTACAAACATGTGCGCACTCCGGTGGAGGGGAAATAGCTCTTGTACTCAGAAGCAAAGATCTGTTCGTTCATGGATGATAACAGATAGATCTAGCAGCCAGATCCAGAAAGAAGGTGTCAGTCTTCCAGCACTCCATTCCCCCGACACACATATTCATGTGCTTTTGAACTCAGGCAAAAACACAGGCAAATCCTTTAAAGAGGTGCCTAAGTAGTTTGCTGAATTGGAGCCAGAAGAGATCAGGTGCTGTTGAAATGAATGGGACGTAGCACAAGGCTTAGGTTACTGTGCTTTCCAAAGTTTTTTTCTGAATGGGAATGGACTGATGAGCCTGTTCTTCCACCTTGGTTCTTTCAGGAGCAGAATGCAACTAAGTGGTGTTGGATAATAGGATTTTAATCATTTTAGCATTAATGAGATAAGGAAGTATGGCATGAGAGCCCTGTGACTCAATGCATTTCAGAAGATATTTAGTCATTTTATTGTGCCTATTTTAACTACTAACTGATTTCTTGATCACAATAGAGTTCTTGCTGCTGATGGTTATCTTCGGTAGCCAAGAAGGAATATATCTCAAAATCCAGACATCCTCAATTCCAGTTATGCCTTTCTGCCTCATATTTTCATACTGGTCAAAGACTGAAACTCTACAGCCAGGTCAAAGGAAACACTGGACAGAAAGATGTAATTGGAATGTAGGTTTCACTGAATCTGAGCCTAAACAACAAAGACATTGTGTACACAAACCATGAACCTTTACAATGCTCTGGCAGACGTTGCTACAACTTCTACACACAGGAGGCTACTGAAACAAATAGAAGCATTTTGATGTAAACCTGCAGTATTAACAAATGAAAGATATTCTGTATATGGTTGTGGCTGCTGTATTGTAATATCTAGGGTGCTGTATTGTAATATGCAGGTGCTTCTGCTTCTAAGTATAGTCTGTAGGAGCTAGGAGTAAAATCTGCTTTCACAGAACATGCAGTGGTTTATCACCTAGTTATTCTGGACACCAATCTTCTATTATTTCAATAAAGTTTATACATAGGAGAAAATGTAGTATTTTGGTTTGATCTAAGGTAGCAGCAGATAGGCTGCCTGGTCTTGTGCTGTCCTGAAGTACTAACCTGCACCTAGATTCAGAATGAAACTATACAATCACAGCTGGCAGGAACTCTGCTTCTGAATTCTGGAGGTTTTAGGAGGGATGTAGTTGCTTGCGCCTGTAGAGGAGTAGCTTGCCACTTTCTTCAGGGTAAGTGTAGAGAGTGCTTCCTCCTGGCTCCAGTTCTGCTATAAGTCTTTCCATATTGAGCACAATGGTTTTCAAACTGGTATGTATAGATGTATTATGGTGCTTCTTTCTGATACATGTTTATTTTCTCTGCTGAGTTCATATAGTGCTTCATATCATTAGCCAGAAAGTTTTATGTGTTTGATTGAGATGTTTTCATCACTGTTGAATAATGCAACCATAAAAATGTTATCTATCTCATCTAGACCCACGTCTTTGTTCCACAGCTCCATCATACACTTTGTGTGTCATATATACAGTATGATGCTTGTAAATAATTATGAAAGGTATTGTTGTGTTCTTCAGGAGAAAGGTTTGGGAAAAGTCAGATGCCTTTTAAGGCTTTGGAAGACATCCATTCAATTCAAAAGTAAACAGAACACCTATGTAATTCTATTTAAATTAGTAAATTGTATTTGTTTATGTATTGGTGTTACAAGTTACTATTGCATTAGTAATTGTGCTTTAATTTCATTTGGTTATTGAAAAATAATGTCCAGGCTGGTTCGGGAATTGCCTCAGACACCCTCCAGGATGTGACCACTCAATACCGGGGACTGTCTTGGAGGTAAGTCTTCAGCCAAGGTGATGAAGAGATGTGTTTGGGGTCTTACAGCCGTCAGAAAGTTGAAAAAAAAAGTTACTTCTCAGGCTAGCATTTCTTGAACGTGTATCATGATCCAGGATTTGTCATAACGGTAGCTTGACAGAAAGCATTTTCAGCAGTGGATTTTAAGCAAGCTTTTTGATCTCTCTCGTGCTTTTATTTTTGGCTGCCTGCAACAGTTTGCATTTTTATGTTGGGATGTCAGGTTGGAAATCTACAAAACTGGAGAAGAATCACTGGAACAAACAAGTCAGAATTGGTTGGTTTTGGGATTTCTTCTCAGAGTTTTCTGTTTCTGAACTTTTTGTAGTGTCATGGAAGATAGTTTGGCCAGAGAACTTTTGCCACATATAGCAACACACAGTCATAAAAGACTAAACTGTTTTGCTGTTGTGATATAGCTCTATTGATATTGACTGAAGCAGTTCTGTGCTGTACTAATACCTCTGTGTATGCTGGAGTGTGGCCTCAGTATGTCCTGTCAACACAAAAGCTGGAGAAATATATCCCTGTGCAGAAAGCAGGAGAAGAGAGTGAGGAACCACTGCTGAACCTCTCTGGTCATTCAAGGGCTGTCTGTGTTTGGTGTTGCCTTAGAGTGGCTTCATGAGGCTGGAGTGGGCCTCAAAGTTGACCTTCTAATCTGCAATACTTAAGGCTTGATCATTTGAGTATGAAGCTATGTCAGGCATTTTTCTGCCACTTGATAAATGATTGACTATTGATCCTGTACATCTGCAGGAGCATTAAATCTTTCTGACGAGCATCTTCACCACTGAAACCTCACCTGTTCTCCCCAATAGCACTTCCACTTCTGTCCTCTCCATGGATTCTGACCAATACTTACTAAATTAATAACCCTTTGCTCTTCCCCTTGATGTATGGCAAGTTTTCACTTTGTTTATTGTGTGTGTCCAGATAAGAGATGAGTGACTGGGATTTTCCTTTCTCATTTTAGTATTGGAGGAGATGAGTCGTTGGAGAATGTGACAACTCTACCTAGTAAGTAAACGCTTTGCTAGATATAAAATATGGCAAGATTGAGGAGATGCAGTGGGCTCATTTCTGATGGATTTCTAGAAAGCTTTTAAGTATCTGAAAGCTGGTTTAGTGTAATTAACAAGAACTACCTTTAAAAGAAACAGTATCCTATGATTAAAAAATAAAAAGTTGCCTTCATCAATGAAGCTGAGAACCTGATAGAAATTCCCTTACTTTCTTTTCCCTCTTCCTTTTCAACTCTTTGTTGAGTATTATTTGAATTTCTAAATAACCTTGCTATGTCCGTGCTCATGATGTACTTAATATTTGCTTTTAATAAATATTCCATCACAATTATTTCCAAAAGAAATATTTGCATAGAGTAGGCCTGGTAAATAAAGCTGCCTACTCATACATGTAGGCTGAAGGGAATAATTTTAACTTCCTCTTCATTGAAACCTGCAACTTTTCATATCTCAGTCTATTGTTAATGTAAAGCCTCTCGAGTTTCAGTTTGGATCAGCTGCAATAATAAACTTCCATTCGAAGAGGGCCAGTAAACTGTTCTTTTGTGTGTTGACCATTATTTTAAGCAGAATGTAACAGGAATATAATTAGAACAAGCAATTAATTGATTCATTGAGTCCTATTACATTTGCTAAAGCCCTCATTAAGATGTGATTAAACTCAGTCTTTGAGATTAGAGTAGATTTTATAGTTTGCAATGTGGCCATGTTCACTCTCAGCTGTAAATTACTGTCAACTTCCTTTTGGAAACTACTGTGGAGAACATGGTGGGACTTCATCAGAACCATGCATCTAAGGCTTTGTTCCTCACATTTGTCAGTAGCATGAGATTTTGCACAGCAGTGAAGAAGACCCAGATCCTTTAGCTGAAAGCCAGCTCCTGCTGGGCTGAAGGACCCTTTGCACTCACTTCACAAAGTCAACATCGTATGTCTGAGAATTTTATTTTAGGCTTTAACCACTACAACATGAGAGAGAACTGCACATGGTAGTCCACAATTCTCCTCATCTTATCTGCTGGTGCCAGTGCAGGGCACTGCAAGCACACGGCTGTCTGAGTCACTGCCAGCTGGTGACCCCCTCCGCACTGCTTGGTGAATCCATCTAGCAGCAGCAGCTGTGCTGTCAGAGACAAAACTGTGGCAGTGCTGGTGTGTGCTAGTCCCTGTAGGCAGGGAGCAGCTGGAGTCTCTTTGCCTTCATTGCCACCTTTGTTTTTCAGACATATTTCGAAAGTTCAATGTTACGATTATGGGCTACTCTACTGGTACTGGGAGTGAGAATGATTCCAATGCATTCCTTAACCAAGCAGTTCCTGGAGCACAGGCTGAGTATGTAGCTTTTTGTTTTACATTTTTAGGTGATGGATGCTTCATCTAATTGCCTTTCAACTGTCTCATGTGCTGTCACAACTTGCTCTGAAGAGCAAGCAAAACCAGTTGAGTTAGAGTTGAAAATTGGCTCAAAACATGTTAAATGTATGGGTTTATTTCATAGCTGAACTTTCAAATGAAACTAACAATCCTGGTTATGAAATCCACAAACAAGAAACCGGTAAGCTCTCTTTGGAGGTTTCTACCCTTCCCGTTCAATATCTATTCATTTATCTATTTATTGGTCAATAAATCTCTGAGAACATGAATGTTTGTAGAAATCGAACATGCAATGAATTGATAAAGAGAAAGTAGGAGTGAAACAGGATGAAATCTTACATAATTATGGCCTCAGGTTTTTGGATAAGCAAGCAGGAGAGGATAAGAAAGAGGCAGGGAAAAAACCAGTCTGGACGCTTAAGAAAAGAGAATTATTAATGGTCATACATGGGTTTTGGTGCATTGCAGACCTGGTGCAGTTGCAGCCTGTTCTGCCAATATAATAGGGATTGTAATGTCTTGCAGTCATCTGAATTTGGCTCTGTGCTTTTAGTCACACCTGGGAAGCTCCATGAGTTGAGCTTTGCTACATTGCTTATCGTAGAAATCCCTGGATACTTATTCAAAGTCAGTGATGTTTAATTAACAAAACAGATGGCTGCTTGAATTCAGTCATAGTTTGGGCACAGAATCTGGCAGACCATGCCTGGATTTGACATTGTGAATTGATATTACCCAGACCTTAATTTGTTTGTTTAAAGAAAAATTCGTCTTGCTTTCTGAAGAAGTCTTGGAAGTGAAGTTCTGAAGCCAAGAGAGGTGTTTGCATTTGCTGTAGCTAAACAAAGATTATTAGGATTTATCAGGTTTTTTTATTGCTCTCCTGTAGGCCTTGAGTAACTTCTGAGTAATTCTGGTAATCTCAGTAAATACATGGATTTCATGACAGAAATAGGGTACTAGGTCCCCTGCTATATCCTACAGGCCCCCCCAGAACTGAGAGAAGGCGTTTTTTTACCTGGTGATGACCGAATGTATCTGTGTATGTCAGTGAAATGTGCATCAGCCATTAATGAGACTGTATTAACATACTGTATTCAGCGTACATCCAGATTACCTCCAGCTTTTGCTTGTTGCATGAAAGAACGAGATAGGTGCCTGTCTTGCATTCTTTATTGGCTAAATCCCTAAAAAGTCTTTTTGGTTTGGTGGGAGGACTTGAAGCAGGATACACAACCTCTTAAGTCACCATTATGACTTAAGACGACTTGTATCAGCAGCAACCCAGGCATTGCTATTAAATAGCTATTTGTTAGCTGTTTGAAATGAGTTGATCCATGCCAGTCTAATGAAAATTGCTTACTTCATCTACACCAATTAGTTTTCTCTCTTCCCCTGCAAGGGTATATCAGTATGTATAGGGTATATCAGTCTGGATAAACATGATGAAATCGAGCTATCTTTGTTTTGTAACCATATTTTGTAAACATTCAGCAAGGAGACACAGACAACAATCATGCCAGATTTCTGCTTGTCTTCTGATGTTTCTCTGTCTCATAATTGTCTGCAGAAAGTTGTGCAAAAGTAAAGTCCTGTAAACTACTAGTCCTGAGCTCTAAGATACTCCTTTTGGGGTTCTGTTCTATAATGTTTTGGCTCTTGATGTACCGGAGAAGATTAATTCATCTACTGGAATGTATTGCAACATAAGGAAACTTTTCTCCTGCCTTAGGTATTTGACCCGGGAATGATGATACAATCCAGTATTTATTCTCCGTCAGCCAAAACCATCCATTTTCCAGTGATTCACAGGGCACAAGAAGTCCACCAGCTAATGCTGGTATTTAAGAATTGTTACCTGGCCTGTCTTGCTTTATGGTGCTAATCTGGAAAGTGCTTTCCAGAGGTGCTGGGACGTTTCTGAAATCAGATAATTTTGCAGCCTTACCAGTTTATGGAAACCAGGCATAAGAAATGGCATGGCTGCTTTGAAGAGCTCTTTATTGAACTAAATGAAAATGTAGTAATGCAGGTCTCATTCAGCAAAAAAGCCTATCTGCATTCATTAATTACATGATAGAGTTAAGTATCTTAAGTACTTAAGTACATGATAGAGTTAAGGAAAGATCTGAATAATGTTGCTGAAGCAGAACCTGGCTGAGGGCTCTGATTTCATGTGAAAAAAAAAAAAAAGGAGGTTAAGAATTTAAGAGAGAGGAGAAAACAGGTGACAGGAACTGTGAATGTCTGTATATCCCTTTAGCAAACTTTTTCCATTGGTCAGGATCTAAATTTGGTTGAAACTGCAGTTCAAGGATGGATGATTGCTGGCACTGCTTCATTCAAGATGTTATTGGATCTTGCTGACTGCGTTGGCTCAGGATGCACCAGCACCTCACTGACTGCATGAGAAATCAAATATGTTGTGGACTGTCAGATCAAGAAGTGGTGTTTTCTTCTGTGTCAATATTAAAGTCAATGCCCTAGCTTAGGGGTTTCCACAGTAAGAACAGAAGGAAATTGTGACGGCTTGTGATAGCTTTGGGATATAAATAAGTAGGTTATGGCATTGGACAAGGGTAATGGTGATAAGAACTACTACATGCCCGCAGTGTCTGTGTCACAAGTAGATCTATGACAGGGCTCATTCCTTAGTAGATGCTCCCATGCCAGTGTTAGATCAGTATTCAACTGGACAAGGGTGGTGAGAGGCCTCTCTTTTTCCTACAGTAAACAAAGCATTGCAAAGGAGAGCTAAACTCTGGTTGCCATACAAAACAAGTGTCAGCTGATATGCTCCCAGAAATGATAGACAGCTGGTGTCTTTAACAAGAGCCTGGAGGGAGATGCAGCTCATTCCAAACCACAGACCTGCCTGGAAGGTCAATGATTTCTGACCCCATTCTCTTCTCTTCTCTATGCATATTTGAAGACCAATGTGTCAGGGCAGTGAAACAAAGCTGAAGCATTCAGCCTAGGTAAATCAAAACTCATTGCGCTTTAGTTATCTATCTCTCTATCTATCTATCGAATCTGTCGATATATATGTGTATGTACAGAAAAAAGAGAAAGAGTGCTCACCTGGCTATTGGAAAGCAGCAAGGCTGTCATCTTAACTTGTCTGAGTAATCTTGAAGGGTTTTTTGATTTTTAATTGCCCTGGAAAAGTTGTGTGCACAGAGCTGTTTCACATAGTTATGTACTGATTCTGGGTGTGGGCTACAAAAATGAGGACGGTGTGCACAGTGAACTCTGAAATGTAAGTTTTTCAGGGGCATGTTGCTCAGGAGGTCAGCTAAATACTGGGACTGGGGATTCCCTTCTTTTAGTCTACAAAGAATAGGCTGATAGCAGCCTAGCTCTGCAGAGGCTCTCTGTAACAACTGTTGCCATGTCTGGCTTTTCAGCTGTTTGAGGTGCTAAGCACTGTAATAGGAGCTGAACTTATGGTTCCAGATAAATTACTGAACTTGAGTAAAATCTGTATTCAAGTTTGATTTGATGTTGATTTTATCACCAAGATGTGAACCTGTAATTTGATCACAGCAACATGAGTATTGTAATGTGTCCTCACTCAACCCTTCCGGGATCTGATAACTTGACTTAAGATGTCTGAAGTGTGGTAATGTTGATCTCTCAATACCGGAGTTTCTTTCTCTCACTAGTTCTCCTTCTTTCCAGGCACTTGCCAGCCCAAGCAAGAAATCTCGTGAGACTTATGAAAACTGATCAGGTAAGTTGTCTGAGACCCCTTTAAACATACAAGCGTGAATAGAAATAGGTGTTGCTTGACACAACGGATGCACCTGCAATGACCCCACATGCATATCACAGAGTTAAAGAAATTCAGAGTCGTCGTTTTCTTCTTTATTGCACAGAGAATTGACTTCAGTGCTGACTGGAAGCTCATAACAGTGCATATTGGAGGCAACGATCTGTGCAACTATTGCAAAGACCCTGTGAGTAGTGGAAGTGGTTATCTGAAACGGGGGTGTCGGTGTAGAAACACCTCGAGGGAAACCTATGGATCCATAAAAGCTTCACAGAGATAACATGAGTTATAGATGGGCTGCTCTATGTTTTGACAGGGGTTGTTGCTGGCAGTACCCTGATATAAAAAGTTACCAGCAACAGAGTAGGATGGTTTTGTTTTCTCTGGCTTACTCCAGGCTAAGAACCACTGCTTTGGCTACTGTTTTTTGATCATAAGCAAAAAATGGAAGGGAAGAAATGCCTCACTCCTCTGATGTGGTAACTGCTCTGCTGCTAGCTTGGCCTCTTTAGACATCCAAGAATGGTAGTGGTAGTTCAAAGCAGTGCAACCCTACAATTGTCATCACCCCATAATTCACAGTGTAGGGAGGTGCTAGGAGCAGGTGAGGTGTATGTACAAGGGGAGTTGCTGCAGTGCTCAGTCGTATTTGAATGTTATGCTTCTCTGGATTGTGGAGAAGCCTTTAGGGCTGCCATAAGGAGATAATGGGAGTTGAGTGGGCAGGCGGCAGGGAGAGGCCACCTTTCACTGCCAGCTCTCACTCTCTTGCCTTTAATATGCTAACTTCTTGTAAGCATTTTCAATTCTCCTGCAACCCCTTGTGCTTGAGAAATGTGCTGCTTCTGCAGGAGCCTTGCTAGGCATCTTTGCTGCTGCTGCCAAGTTTTATAGCCTTATTTATAGCTATGACCTTGACAAGCAATGATTTCCCATAATTTTATGAGAGCTTATCAGTGGCTGTGAGCATGCTTATGGCTGTTTGGTTTGTGCTGTTCAGCATGCATTCAGATTGGGCTCCTTCCTGCATTTTTATGTGAAGGGCCCAGTGGATTTGGGTTAAATATGCTGCTACTCAACAAGGTTTATTTTAAATCCAAACTTTCACCGAGCCTCCCTATGTTTTAGATTAATTGCTATGTTTAAAATCCCTAGTCTCTAGAAAGAAGCAAGAACATTCTACTGACCACAGCATTGTAGGGCAGAAGAGGAAGTGAATTAATGTGATTCTCCAGCCTCCCAACCTAAATTCTTCATGTCTCCATTTGACAGTAATCTCTTCTGTTTCTATCAGGATCACTACTCAGCTGGGAATTACATCAAAAGGATTCAGGAAACTCTTGATATTCTGCACAAGGAGGCAAGTAGTGTGAAATTATCCCAGCATTCTAGCTCACACTGAGACATGACTGACTGATGCTAGCTCTTCTGTTTGATTTTGTGGGGATTTTTTTCCATTCTGGTACCAAACATATGCTGTTGACTTCTACAAAAACCGTTTTCTTTTGTCTTGTCTATCTGCAGTAGTGAGATGCAGTCTGAAATGACAGATAGTAACACTGAGCTATGGTGTGGGAAAAGAATAGAAAGCTGAGTTGGGGGAGTTTGTTGCTTTTTCATTCTTTTAAATTTTTTTATCCTTCCAGTGGTGGAGAAAGGGAAGGGGTGTGTCAAATGGCTGGACCTTGGGGTAAAATAAATGCACCGTGGGCTGTGTAACCTGTTCCTTCTAAGCTAAAGTCTGACTTGCCTTTCAGGTTCCAAAAGCTCTAGTGAGTCTGGTCGATGTGGTGGACATCCTCCCTCTAAGACAGTTATTTGTGGACACTCCAGTTCAGTGCCCCACTTACTTGGCAGAGTAAGGCTTGTCTTCCTTTTGTCCCATTTGTGTTTTTATTCCATGCTTCTCTCATAATTTGAGCTGATGTTTAAAGGTAGCAGCACAGTCCTGTGGACTTCCCATGCAGTGCTGACATCACCCTGCCTGATGGCATTTCCTTCTCTTGGCTTTGACCTAAGTGTGTTCCATATCTAGAACTGTACATGATGTACACCTCAAAGGCTATGGTTAAAGTTACTGATACAGGGTTCTTCAAGATGGGGTTGAAGTGCACAAACATTTGAATTTGCAGGCCTTTTTGTGGGAACATGGTGTATTTCCAGAGTAAACAGGCTTCTCCTGTTTCAGAGGCTTTAGTGCAGTTGGTAATTTGCATTCTTTGCTGACCTTTCAGACAGAGAGAAATTCTCTGTCTTGGGAATGCAAAAGGAATTGTTGATTGGAACAGTATCAGCTCAGAGGTAAAGCAGGCAGTACATTTCAAAGACCTGTTTTCTAGTTCCCAGGGGGTCTGGTGTCAGACCTCTGTCAGTCTGCAGGGCCTTTGGATGCCAGGGTGTAATTAATAAAACAAACTGCCCTCTGTGCAGTGTGCACTATTTTGATATATCTGGGTGTGAAACCAAAATTCCTTAGAGTATTATCATTCATGTGAGGCAGAAAATAAGACTAAGTAGCAAGGATAATAAGACGTTTTCACAGAAACATGACTGGAACCACAGGCAACATTATGCTCTGCAGTACCTTCTGCACAGCTGTGAGTTTTGAAAGGATCAAGAAGTAATGTCATGAGGGCATTGGGTGGCAAAGGGTGGCTTCTGCATTATCAGATGTTTAACTCTCTCTATTCCTGTTCTCTCCTCTAACCTCCTCCACAGTTATCTGTGTAGCTGTGTTCTCACAGGAGAAGAAAACTCAGAAAATTTAACGATGGTGAGGGATGCCATCAAAGCTTACCAGGTATGACTATCAAGAGTGGTACAGTTACTTTATTTCCAGTGGAGGTGAGCTCTTGATTACCAAGCATATATCATATTAGTATTTCACCCAAATTATGAATTCGGCAGGAGGTCATTTGCTGCTATCCAAACCTATCATGTGACCAAAACGAGCAGCAGATGTCTTCAGAAAAACTATGTTTCCTAGTAGAGGTTAATCGGTGGGAGTTTAGTCACCAAAATCCTGTCCCTGACAAACAGTTTCAGTGTTCCAGCCTTCTCAGCCCCTTTGCAACATCTCAGCCCTTCTTTGGCAATGTCTGTGGCTATTTAAGTTCACAAGTAAAACTTCCTTTTGATTCCAGGGCTTTCAGAAAACCCAAACAAAGTAAGTAGTTGTGATGTAGAGATGTTGAGGTATTGCTGATGGTTTTTTGTTTCTTGCAGCTTGGCGTTCAGAGACTGATAGAGTCTGGCAGATATGACACTCATGAAAATTTCACAGTGGTCATCCAACCTTTCCTCCAAAATCTCGAGACTTCTCTTGATCAGGTATGATCTAAAGGTGATTTCTGTATTTAAAGGACTAAGGATGGGTCTCTTACCTGTAGAGACCATATGCAAAATAGTTTCACTTTGTTCTGTGCTTTTCTTATGAGAAGTTGCTGCTTTTTGGTATAGTACAACAGATTTCTTCAGATAGTCAGAACTTCTTAGTTTTACATGTTCTGTCAATACCAATTACTCTTTTGGAAAATGAGTAAAAACCTGATTTAAGAGGTTTGTTTGTGTATGTTCTTTAAGGTACATAAATATTTTTCTTCCTGAAAATACATGATTAATAAAAGAGTTATTAAGTTACACTTCTTAAAGCAGCATAGCTGCATTGCTCAGTGGAGACTATGGTGTTAGCTCCCCTTTATGCCACATAACTCATTTTTCTGTGTCTGACAGAAAGGGAAGTTTACCTATGATCTCGTGGAAGTAGTTTTATGTAGTTAATATGTATATGTTGATGTATATTTCAGTTCCCTGAATGGCAAGTTCCAGTAAGCTGTAAATCTAGGAAAAGACTCAAACTTTCCCTAAAGCTGAAACTATTTTCATATGTACCTGGAGCTAAGAGCAAATGGGGCAAAATATTGAGCAGGGATTGCTCTGGCATAATTGAACTGGTCTGATTCTGAAAATGTTCCCAATAGCTGGTGAAATTTTGAAAAACCAAGAGGCTGCTACAGGCAAATTTGGAAAACTGACTGAAAACTTCACAGGCCTTTTGTCTTGTTTGTTTGTGCATGAAGCTGGTGCCTATGAAAAGTCATCCCTAGGGATTTTGATACTGAGAGTAGGGAACACAGAAATAAAAACAGAAGCAGCAAAATATTTTTGAACCATTTTTTGTAGTCTCACAAGCATTCGTTCAGATTTTAAGAAGTTCGGGATGCTCTTTTTTTTATCTCACACGACATTCAGATGTTCCTGAACTGAAAACTCTGTCTCTAAACATGGCAAAAGATATGGTGCAAATTTTAGTAATAATCCTCTAAAAAGCAAGCCCAACCACACTGAAACAGAACCCGCTCAAGTTTTGAGGAAGAACTTCTCTGACCAAAAGAGTTGTTTCAGTCATGTGTGACCCTGATCTCGGTATTTGTGTGATATTTAAATATTTAAATTTTCAAGATATTTAGATTTCCAAACTCCATTTCCTTCAGACCCTCCAGTGCTGTATTAAAGTACAGTTTTGTTCAGAAAGGAGACTGCTCTGGTGTGCCTGGTCAGCCCAGCTGCCTTCCATCAAACACTCGCTTCTTGATCCTTTCAAAACTGACAGCTGTGCAGAAGGTACTGCAGAGCATAATGTTGCCTGTGGTTCCAGTTCTACTGACAGCTGGAACCAAGGAGAGGAACCCATCCTAACTGCAGAACTGAAGAGGAGCTGTACCTGTAATTGAAAATGGTGGTTTTGCTGCTTCTGGGTGGATCTGCCCATGGAGGCATATAATCATCTCTAGCTAAGTGTTTCTGGTAGCTCATGGGTCTGCTGAAGTACAGTTTGTATTGCCAGATAACCAGGATCCTTCCTGCAATGGAGCAGGGACAACAGGTGACATGAATCTCTCTTTACTGGTTATGATTTGGCCTCAGCATCTCCAGGTTGGAACCCTGGGGATTCTTCTACACCCAGATGCCCTTTGTGCTTTTATTTGTAGGATGGGAATCCAGATGTCTCCTACTTTGCACCTGACTGCTTCCATCCGAGCCAGAAAGGCCATTCTCAGCTTGCCAAGGCCCTCTGGAATGCTGTGGTAAGGTGACAGGTTCTGCATATAATGAGATCTTCACCTAGACCTGACTACCATTAAAATGATCTCTGTAATAATCATTGCAATTAAGGCCTGGGTAGTGCTGGACCTTGTGTTTGTCTCTCCTTACCTAGTTAAACACCCTCTTGGCTTGGCACTTCTCTCTGCCTAGAATCTCTTGGTTCTTAAAGCATGTGGGGTGCTGCAAGAGCACGATCACAGTCATTTTGTGGCTTCATCTGGGCAGCTTCATCTGTCATCTGAGTCGTCTTCATCTGTTTTCATGCGAGGCGGGATAGCATTTTATAAGGATGATGTTTCTATGGGCTGCTATGGGAAACCACCAAATAAAGAATTGTAACTGCATCCGTCAATTTAAAATGGATTGCTTAGAAGTTTGTTTTAAACCCATGTGTTCTTAATGTCTCATTAGGACTTAAAGTGGCTTTAATTCAGTTCAGTTTTACTACTTTTGGAAATGAGTTAAGCTCAATGAAAATGAGTCACTAAAGACTGCTTAAGCAAACCCATTTTACTTAGCATTGCAGTGCAGGAGTACCCAGCAGTCAGAGGCAGTATCTTGGATCCTGAACAGTAACTTCCATATACTTCGGGGTAATATTTTAACAGCTGACATGATTGCAAGCAATCATCAAGCAGTACCTCTAATTAGATTTGGTATTATCTTCTACACATAAACAGCCTTTTGTTGGAGATGCCATCATGCATCTTAGCTATAAAAAATTGAGGGACTCTTAACGTCTTTTATGCAAGAGAAGAAAGTTTACGACCTTGCTTTCTGGCGAAGTTCCAAGGTACTTCATGTGCCTGCCAAAATCCTCCAGGAGTTTAAACTGATCCACTGTAGCTTTCCACTTCCCATTTTAAGCTTCTTTCTAGAGCTGCTCTTTTGTTTTGCAGTTGCCATGTTCTTTCTGAGAAGTAGATGCCTTTCAGCCTTGGCTGTAAATCTAGGTCTGTAAATGCAGGCATCTTTATATAGATTTGAAAGGTATATGTATGTCGGAGTTTTTAAAATTAGAATTGTTATGCAAATTTAAGATGAGCTGAAATGGTTAAAAAACCAGGTTCTTTTGTCTTTGTTTTGTAGTTACAGCCTGTAGGCCAGAAAGCTAACTCATTTGATTTCTCGGCTGACATCGTCCTTGGCTGTCCAGCTCAGGTAAATATACCCACACTTTGGAAGGTGGCTATCAGGAGGCTGTACTGCTTGTGCTGCTGCAGAGAGCAGGCATTTGGTATATGTGGAAGCAGTTTACTTAAAGCTTTGTTCTCTGTTTACCTCTGAGTGAGCAGGTGTTCTCATAGACCTGCGCTGGTGTCCCGTGGCCATTTTGCTGTGCCGTGAATACTGATTGACAACATGCTGATTTGTGTGTTTGCAGTTGTAGCAGAGGTTGTTTTTTGTTGTTTGTGAAGTACAGAGGCAGCTCAAGCAGCAAACAACAGAATATGCTGCATTAACTTTCCCGTCAGAATCAGTGGGGTTTGGGCACCGCAGCAGCTTTGAAAACAGAGAATCTATCTTGAATTAGTGGCAGGCTGGTTTTCCTGGCCTGATCCATAAGAGGGATACTTCAGACTCTTTGGAAGCTGCTTCTGCAATTACAAAACAAGCTGCTGAACTTGCAGTACAGTTGCTAGGTACCAGCACGTGGAAATGACCACTGCAGGCAGCAGTAATTGGCTCCCTTTCTTCAGCAGTTTCAACAAGAAGGCCAAAGAACTGAACAGATCAGGGAGCAGAGTTCTGAGTTCTCTGAATTCTGGAGACAGGCATTCAACTTATACACGAGGCTTTTGTCCATACTGTGTCCATCCTGTCGGACGAGGAAAATCTGCTGAGTTATTAACCAGCATATTTCAGAAGTCCTCAGATTCACTCAAATTGATCCTACTTCATTTACCCAGCATTCTTTCCAAGCAGCTTAAATTAACTCAGCAACTTCTTCACTGCCAAATAATGTGGATTTTATACTTCTTTCCCTTTCTTCACTCTTTACTCAAAGATGTTGTTTTTCAGAAGTAGGCAAAGAAAAGTTTTATATGCCTTGAAAAGATGTATATAGATTTTTTTGCAGAAATGGTAAGCCTTTAGTAAGCCTAAGTGCTATGAAAAGTTCATTGATGGAAGTGCCAGTAGCCACAGAAAATTATTTGTTTTGAGGCAAACTTCAGTACAATAAAAGCCTGCCTGCTAATTTTAGTGGGTTTTAAGACTTCCTTATGCAGATACTGGAGTTCCTCTCAATTGAGGTAAGTGGGCCTCCAGGTGAAATTTTTTAGCCTATATGATGTGCGTGTCTTCCTGAATGCATGCTGCATCAGTAGGGAAAAAAATAACGATGAAATTTCTACAGCCTCCCTTGGAGGGAAGAATGATGTTTTCAGTAAGCAATCTTTCACCTCCCTGCTGCTGACACAGAAGATCTGCCCAGTTTTGTCTAGATTTTAATTCAGTGCTTTTTGAAGGGACTAAACATTTAATAAAGTCTAATTTGGAACATTAGGAGAGGAAAATGTTAAGCTGCAATTGGCATCTGGCATATGTAATTTTTATAAGGTTCTAAAAACAAGTGTTAGGAATTTTAAGGAAGGAGCATGGTTTCAAAGTCCAGAATCCAATTTTACAGCTTAGGCAATTACTTTCTTGGTTATATGATACCTTGGTATCACTTGCTGTGGTTTGTGCCATGTCCTTA
Organism: Coloeus monedula; assembly: GCF_965178545.1. NCBI lineage: Eukaryota > Metazoa > Chordata > Aves > Passeriformes > Corvidae > Coloeus > Coloeus monedula. Next base: position 30,983,822 of record NC_138782.1, on the reverse strand, counting down.
TTGCCTAGTTTCTCTTATTTCTCTGATTTTGTTTCCTCTTTCTCCAGAACAGTCCATTCCTGGGAACATACAAGAATAGCAACTACACACCTGTGGAGCCTACTAGAGAGCCAATAGAGGTAATTGTTACACCATTTGCTGCATTTTAGGCAAACTATGAAAAGCTGCATCTTGTCTCTTAACACAACATCCTGAATTTACAGATTACATAAACTATTACCAGTTTTTGTAAAGAGAATTCTGCCTTGCATTGCACTTTTTCCAGTGTAAACAAATCTTTTCCTAAAAGACAAACAAAATTAATTACATTACTGGTGCATTTGTATCAAAACTGCAACCAGAAGTAAGTAACCTAGAATGCATAATTAATTCAGAGAGCAAGTTCCTCTCGGTATGGAGAAGTTATCTTAGAATCCTGACCCCCAAATAATCTGAGGAAGATTTAGATATTCTGTTCTGGAGGCACCGTTCTTCCTTGCACTCAAATAAGCTTAACCTGTAGAGGGCAGTCACCTTTACATATTGGATGTGTGACTCTGTGCAAAGGTGATAGGAATCCCATTTTCAAAGGGACTTAATTTCCACCATGATTGAGCAATTATCATGAGGTATGTTAAACAAACGTTGTGTGTAGGACTTGAAGAAATGGAGCAGTTATTTGCTTGGCAGTCAAAATGGGCTGGGCTAGTTTGACGTACTGGGGGTGCTCATGACTAATCCAATTATCAAAATCTTTGTGTGTCTTGAGGGTCACAAAGAACAGCAGTTATTGTCTTAGAAAGCCATGGTTTTCAGGATTGAAATGGGATAAGTGATAAAGTGATAAAGGAAAGAAGTAGAGAGAGGGTAAAGCAGCACTTTCCTCTCTGATCTAAAAATAAGCCTATCTGTCCTTTCTAGCCTCTGCAACCACTTTAATGATTGATAGCGGAGCCTATTTACACCATTTTTTTACAAGAACAGATGAATTTGTTGTGATGTTTTTTAACAGCAGCCATGCTTTCTGAAGACCACTGGTCCATGTAGTTTTAGTCTGGTAGAACTGTGCAATCACAGAATAACTGAGGTTGGACTCAGGACATCCCTAGCTTGACCTCCTGCTTGTAGCAGGGCTGGCCCTTCGATCAGTGTACACAGCTCTCATTGCTCTTGCAAGGGCTGGCCACTGTAACCATTGTAGCTTTTCCCTTGCTGCCTTCTTGGCTAATACAGTTGCTTGTTACCAAAAAGCAGCAGGAGACATTCATAAGCTCTCTCTGCTGGTGAGCTAAGGTGCTCTGCAATGTGTGTTTGATTCCATTTCTTCAGTTGGTGGAATATACATAATAACTATTATGCCACCAACAAATGTATGGTAAAGTACAATTATTTAGAGCCTGACAGTTTTCTTTACTGGAACTTTTAAAGCCTTGAAGATTTTTCAAATTTTATATTCAGTTAAAGCAAGCCCTTTTTGAAAGTTTCTAGGAAAATAATAGGGTCCTGGCAAGGTATGTGGGGAATGATAATATAGTAATAGAATATATAAGGTTGTTCCAATGTTTGACCACTCTTTCAGTGAATAAATTTTTTCTAATATCCAACCTGAACTTTCCCTGTTGCTACTTGAGTTCATTTCCCCTTGTTCCTTCACTAGTTGCCTGGGAGGAGGCTGACTCCCACCTCACCACACCCCCTTTCACACAGTGGTACAGAGTGATAAGGTCACCCCTGAGCCTCCTTTTCTCCCGACTAAACAACCCCAATTTCCTCAGCTGCTTATCGTAGGACTCATGTTCAGACCCTTCACCAGCTAATATAATAATTTATTAATAATATAATGCATTAATATAACATTATAACTTTGCAGGTGATTTTATTATTGATTTTTATTTGCTTTTACATCTCTTATCTTTTGAGACAGAGCAAGACTTCAGACCTGGAGACCCCAACTTCTAGGTCTTGGCCAAAATTTCTAGGCTGCAGAGAGGGAAAAAATAATTCTCCTTCTGGAACTTTGTCATAAGCAGTATTTCAAGATGAAATGTTTTGCCTTTGGGAAAGTTTTATGCTTTGGCTAGAAAATGTCACCAAAAGTAATTATTGTTTGGACTGTATTCCACAAAGAGGTGCAAAAGACTGTTGAGCTACATAGGCACCAAACTAGGATGTATGTTTTAACTTGGTTTTGCCCTTCACTGTACAACTAAACCATATATGAATTCCACATTATCTTTTAGCTACAAGATGAAACAATTTTGTAACTTGTCATTTCAGAATTGGGGCAGTGAACTGTCGTGTCCTGGACATACTCCATCTAGTCGTGTCCCAACATCAGGTGGGAAAGAACTCCTAACCTAAAATCACACATAGGAAAAATTTCATCTTTTGTTTCTAAAGACAGTAAGATGTTGAAATTGCACATCCTAGATGGAAAGTAAACAATAAAAGCTGATATATTTAGCAACAAAGGGAAAAAGTCTGTCTTGCCATTCACAGTAAGTTCTACATGACAGCAGGTATGTCTCTGTGGATAAATATGATCACATTTATCATATGCATATATAATATACATCATTTATCATACAGCAACATGGCAGATTAAAATTGACCTTTTAGTGTTTTAGGGGTGTTAGTGACTTAGCAAGTTGGAATTTACTCTGATAAGCAGTGCAGTGCAAGTGCTGTGTGTAGTTTAAGACTTTACAGGGAGATTTTAATAGGAAATATTGATCTATGACCCAAACCTGTAAGCCAATTAAAAGTGATTGAATGCATGCATCTGTAAACATATCTAGTCTGTTTCCATTTTTTACCTAAGCTGTTTTAAGGTCCATTTCTTTCCATGTTAGTGTAATATACTGTTGCAAGCAAAGGCAAGAAGTTATGCATTTTGCCTAGCTGACACACAGAACCTGAGGCCTTTTCTGCCTTAAAAGTCTGCAAAAATGCCATCAGATTGGAATCTAAGACTTGCATATTTCTTCTTCTAACCAGTATTTTGTCAGTTGTCAGTAATCCTGGGTTTATTCTTCTCCTGTTTTACAGTACATGAGCTCCGGCCTGCTGACATCAAAGCCATTGGAGCACTGGGAGATTCCCTGACTGTGAGTACTGCTGTATTCCCACATTTAGAATGAGAAGAGCAGTTGTCCTTTTCCACCTAGATGTTGTCAAATCAGACATCATCAGATAGAAAGCAAATTGCTTTGGCTTGGCAAAGCAAAACTCATCTTCCTGGTTCCCTTTGCAAAGAAATAGCCTCTAGGGGTATGAGTGACACTGGCAATTGTGTAATCCAGCAATGAATAATTCAGGCCAGGACAGAAATGGGATCCCATTCTCTGTTGCATACAGTTTATTCAAGTGTTTTTGAAAAGGGAAGTGGCTGTTTTATAGGAACAGTCTCTTCTGACATGAGGAAAAAAAAAAAAGTGAAAGCAGTTGATATTTTTGATGCAATAAGACATTTGCTGGAAACTCCCATGGAAATAATTTATTGCAGAATGAAGTGCTTCCCACTTGAGATAAGTCTGATACTTCTGTATTTCAGAATTTTGCTTTCAGTTGTTGCTTCCTGGGTTAGATGTCTTCCAGTTAAAGCTCTGATGTATTTCAAGTACTAAGAAATGGAGGTTGAAAACAAAAAAGTAGGTACAAAAAAAAAAAAAAAAAAAGGTCCCAGAGAAGAATAGTAGGGAATACTGCAGATCTGCACTGAAGTTTTCTGAGAAAAAGTTCTAGAATTCCACAGCCCTACAGAATTGTTCTAGCATGGGATGAAAGCAAACATTTACGTCAACAGTTCCTATGAATTTTAACTCCTGAACTAAACCAGTGCTCATTCTAGCAGTTTCTGTTCCTGTTGGGTTCAGAGGGACTTGAAGGGTCTGAAGTCCTTAAATGATCAGGCTTATTTTACAGGCAGGTGTGCATGTCTTCATTATGCATCATGCACCTTCTCATTAGCTCTGAGACTGATTTTGCTTGACCTGCTGTAATCCTGGCTTTCCCCCTGCTGCAAAGCTTTGAGCTTTTCTTAGAAGAAATAAGTGAAGACCCTACGAGTCTCCCTCCTATCCATTGCCATGACTCTTAAAATTAATTGCTTTATTTCCTCCCCCATATTGAATGCTAGGCATGACACTATCCCATACCTCTTATTTTTAAAATATAAGTTCTTTTAGTATGTGAAATGTCTCAGAAAGCCATAGTCGTAGGGGCTGGATTATGATGCTTGAGGTCTCTGGTCTCAAGAGCTGAGCAAAGTAGGTTCTCATATTGCCGTTGTTCATGCAGTTCCTACCAGTTACACTGCCACAGTAAGATGTGTTTTGGGGTTTTATAAAGTGAACTATTTGTGGGGGCCAGAAATACTGGCAGAGTGTTTCCCACATGTGTACACATACTCATACCTCCCACAGCAGCCACGTGCACTTCATATGGCATCCTTGACACAGGGGGACTGCAGCAGCCACGTCCACCAAGGCACTGATTGTCCTCCTGGTACTTCCCACACGATCCCTGAATGCAGTCAGTGTTTATGGCTGAATTGATACCATGGCTTTTTGAAGAATACAAAATTAGGTGAGACCACTAAAAAATTGTAAAGCTGCAGAAGAACCCCTTCTCACAGCTGCTGCCCTGAATGCGAGTCAGGGTGCTGACCCTGCTTGAGGTTTGTCCCCATCCTGTGAGCTACTCAAATTCAGCACAGAGGTGTTTGTTCTGATGGCTTTATGTATTTATTTAATTTTGAAGGATATAAAAGTTCACAAAGGATATGAAAGTTCACATTGCAGGAAGGAAGGCTGTCTCAGTCTAGATACAGTTGGAGATTAATGAAACATTGAGCAGTTTAGTCATGTCACTGGTTAGAATTCATCTGTCTGACTTCTCAGCCCCAGTGCACAGTGAAAGCAATAGACACACCAACATGCTTATCTATACTGGCCAAAAAAATCCTGTCTACACCTCATCAAGTTTGTGTGTTAGACTAGCAGACTGGATCCAGGAGAGGAAAAATGGATTGTACACCAAAGATTTGTTTTCTTGGCAGATTAAAAAGCAGCTCCTCTGATTTATGTACAGCTAAAACTGGATGGGAATTTTTCATCAGTGTTTGGGGCTTTTTTTCTGGATTATTAAGTCTCTCAAAATCATCTTTCTTCAGGAAATGCCAGGATGAAGCATTTTCCATCAGAAAAAAATCCAAACAAATACAAAGCTGTTGATGTTAATCTGGGTCCCATTGGGTTGCTAGAACAGTATGAATAGTAGCTTTAGCATCTTATGTCCTTGACCTTACAGTCTGATGTCCTCTGCCTGGACTATATCTCCTCTGATGCTCCATGGTCTACTATCTAGGTGAATTCCTTTTACATATGAGGAGAAGCCCAGAAAACTGAAGTATGGGAGATGCAGGGCTGCCCACAGGCCAGTGTGTGGTGGTCAGTAAGGACACGGACCACTTATGCTAGAACTGGGATATTGCAAAAGCTTGGCTGGATGCAGAGTAATGTTACCAGATTGCTTCAGCACTTTCAAAACATGATGTCTATCCTACCTAAATTCATAGGGCTTTTTTTTCTCTTAGTATTTTATCAATTGTTATTTCCATCTTTTCCAGACTGCAGTAGGAGCCAAAGTACCTGACCTACAAACTGACTGGAGGGGACTTTCCTGGAGGTGAGTGAGAATGCTCGTTTTTTTCTTTCTCTATTTTTGTGCACATAGTTAAAAGTGTGGGTCACCTGGTTGTGTAGTTACATCTTTATGTATGTAAATTCAGGGCAAGGATGCTGACACAGCAAGTATTGTTTGGTAAGGACTGGAGGAGGCAGGACTGGAAGAGAAAAGGAGTGATTCTTATGGGGGGTGGGGGGGTGGGTTGTGTTTGTTTTTGTGGGCTTTTTCTTGCTGCTTTTTTTTTCTTTTTTTCTTTTGGGTTTTTTTTTGTGCGTGTGTTAACCAGACCTGATTGCTACAAGCGTGGTCCTCTGTCACAGTACCTTTTAGCCTTTTGCTAGTCTCTCTGGAGCTTATTCAAAATGTTGTTGTTGCTGTGATTATCTACTGCAGTGTCTAATGCTAGAAGGTCTGAGTGAGTGTGGATTGGCATGAACATGGTGAGAGCACTGCATACGTACATACATACTCAGTGAAGACGTTCCAAACACCTTTGCTATTGCAAAGTGGGCAAACAAGGCACATCAGAGGGTGTGAAGCTCAATATCCATGCTAGAGTGGAAGGAAACTGCCTGCTCCCTATGGGCAGATGGATGGTTGATAAGTGTGTGCATGTATACATTGTCCTCTTTGCTCTTTCTGCGTCCCTTTGCATGTGTCTGCAGGCATGGATATTTTCAGGAGGGGCTGCCAGAAGTGGTGCAGGAGTGTATTGGATCTGAACACGGGCAAGTTCTGAATGGCAGAGGCAGAGGCTCTTTGTCACTGGCATTGCAGAATTGCAAATAGGTAGTTAATTAATATTTAATGGAGTCTCTCCTATGTATAACTGCATGCAAATGTAGTTTCAGCAAGGTAACATGGAGCAGCTTTAGTGAGGACATATGCCTTTCAATGATAGGTATCCCTGCATGTCCATATGAAAAATCAGTTCTTCCAATATGGTCTGTTCCCAGCCTGAAGGCATAGCTTCTATCTTAGCTGCTGCCCTGCTTTATTTAATGTGAGTTATCCTTTCACTGCTTTCCCTGAATTCCTGTGGTTTATCTCCTTAGTACTGTTTGAAGTAAGTATTTTGGGCGGGGAGGTTGTTTTTTCCTTCTTGGGCCGCTACAACAACATATGGTGACAATAAGACAGATGGCTGCTGGATTAACCCTACTGGGTGATTTTGTTCTTTCCCTTTGTAGTATTGGAGGTGATGAGACCCTGGAGATCCAGGCTACTTTACCCAGTGAGTATCCTAGAAAAGCAAAAGTTGGGTAGTACACTGAAAGTCGTTTAAGTGGATGCTAGGAAACATCTGGAAATGGTCATTCTCTCCTTGCAAACAGTGGGGATATCCGTCTGTTGTGGGTATGAGCAGTTCATGTGAGTCACAGATGAAATCCAGACTGACCTGATCAGCTGTAAAGTTGATTCACCCCCTCCGAATCACAGGACCTGCATGTGATTGTATCGTCCTTTTGACCAAAAGAATTAGGAGTAAATGTGCTGAAGTTGACAGAAGTTCATGGCAGACCTGCTCCTCCCTTATTTTGTTTTGTGCTTTCTAGTGACTGACTGTAATGTCTGTGGACAAATGAAGGGTTATGAAACAATTAGCAGTCCATCTAGCCAGGGTTGTTGACAAAGCTGTGGTTCTTCCTGATGATTTCAAGTTGCTACATAGCAGTGAAAAAAAAAATCTAAAAATACTATAATTTTTTTTGCCCTAGTAGTTGCCATAGAAACCATTAAGTGGTCAATAAATAACAATAGCCAATAAGTGACAATAAATTGGAAGGGACTTGGCTTACAATGGTTGATCTATTTGTATGTGATCTATGCTGTGGAGCAGTTTGACAATACCTGACATTGTTAGTAATAAAATCTGATGTGCTTTGCCTTGTACCAGGCATATCACTGTGCTTCAAGAGAAATAGAAGGCGCAATTCATTTATGCATTATCAATGAGATTCTATAAAGAGTGTTCAGACAGCATCACAGACACAGTAACAGTAACAGTTTTCAGACATCGTGCTTCCCCTCTGAAGGTTTCAGTTAAATCTAGAAAAATGAAAAAAATTCACTTCTCTGCCACAAGTAGTATTATCTAGCTGGAGGAGTGAGACATAGAGGGCCGTATTCAGGGCATCTGCTTCTGGTACATGAAAGAAAGTAACCACGAGTACTCTGACACTTAAATTCAAAAGTGGTGATGTGCCTGAGATCCACCTGTGCATCTCCTGGGCCACCAGGCCCTGACTTCTCAGGCCCATGGGGAAAAATAGTTGCAGTGATGAAATTTGGACAGTAACTAGAGTCTTCAAAGCAGCCATGGCTCTAACTCCTGTGAAGTCACACGAATGAGGGGAAAACACAGGTCCGTATTCTCACCACTCAACTGGCTCCTGCTTCTGCGCGCGGGAGGCAGCGCTGCTGCTTGTACTGTGAGTGGTTAAATACTGTGGCTTTTCTTTTTAAGACATCCTGAAGAAATTCAATCCAAACCTCTTTGGCTTCTCCAGTGGCAGTTCCAAGGAAACAGCTGGATTCAACGTAGCAGAGAGAAATGCCACAGCACGGTAAGGACAATTGCAAAGGAGTGAGATGTGATGGACTGGCAGGTGACCTTTGTGATGCATGTCAGGGCTGAGGTAATGCTGGTGACCTGCTGGTACTCGGCATGCTTCTGTGATCTGATGTTTTTAGTTGTGAGTTTCGGGATTTTACTTTTAAAATTCAATTCAGTATTTGGGGGATTTATTTGTTATCTTTTTTAAAATTAGACACAAGCTTCCTTTCTTTATTTGATTTCTGCCCATAGTTTTTGAGCCAATGCTGTAGTTATGCTTCTAATTCAACCAGTACCTTTTTCTGTCCTGTCTTCAGTGTGCAGGTCCCTAATTCACTGTCAGGCAATATCTGTAATGAGAAAAAATTCATGAGCATCTCTTTTATTCCTCGATTTCTTGAAAATGTGCCTGAAACTAACTAATAGAAGCCCACTGCTACCCTAATGGCATTAAAAACTATACCTGTTTGCAGTGCAAAGGGGAAAAGAAAAGAGCAGCTGGGAAATAATTCCTTTCTCCTCCTGAAGAAAAAAATCTGCTAGTCTGTTAAGAACCAAAAGGTGAAAGAATTTGTATGGCTTACCCTGTGCCGCTTCCATGAATACTCACAGAATTTGTTTCCAAAGCTTTTTGTGACACCTTTAACAACCGTTAAATCTGCTGCAGGAGAGATTTAGGATAGCTATCAAAGCCTGTATAGCTACTAAATATTTCATAGGTACCCTGAGCAAAGCTGACTCCGCGTGATCAATATGGTTCTGGGAATCCAAATAATGTAACTGCATTTGTGTAGTTGCTGGAGAGAGGCAGGGCTTATTAGCTCAAGCACAGTCTTATTCTGGTATATCAGGAGCTCATTTCCATCTGGTGTCTCAGCATGGTTTTTTGCTTTGGCCTGTGGATGTTGCATCCTGTCCAGAGCTGGACTGGGACTCTCCAGCCTGGCAGTCCCACAGTGTAAGTAAGCAATATCTTCCAGCCATAAGACAAACGATAGGAATTTAAGGCTGGATCAGGAAGGCTGGTTAGGTGCCCAGCTTCTGTGTCAGCACCAAACTCCCCCAGCAGATCTTTGAAGGGAGTTATGCAACTCAATGTCTCTGTGCATCTGGGCATTAGTGTTTTTTCCAAACAAAATGCACTTAAGCCAACTCTGAGATGGGAAGAACTCATACCAGTTGCGTGCCACTTGGCAGCCATCCCAGCCGAAAAGCTGAAGGCTTTTCAGATCAGATTATTCACTTGTGCAACTTGGTCCTTCAGTGTTTGCTCAGCCTTTTGAGGCATCACTTTCCTTATACTGATTTCTGCTCATCCTGAGATCCCCTGAAAGGAGGATTGAGAGATCAAGAAGGTGACGTGCTTTTAGAGCACACATCTAAAATCTTCTGTTCTCTCTCCTAGTGATATGCCAGCCCAAGCACGTGCACTGGTGGAGCTGATGAGAAGCAGCTCGGTAAGTGGGATTTGGGCCACGCCTCAGTGCTCCCGTGGTCTCTGGGAGATGACTGTAATTAATGGGAAGCTTGAGTCATGAAGAGCGCTTTACTGATGAAAGAAAAGTCCTTGTCTCTGCTGTGCTTTCCAATGAATGTACCTGATGAATTACCCCTAATGTAGGGTGCAGTGCAGCCAGGAGATTAAGGATGGTAGTGAGGAAAGGGAGAAATCTGAAGGCTCTGGTGAGATCACAGGATTGCTTTGTTGAGCAGCAGCCTTCAAAGTGAAGGTCGTAAAGGTTGAGTGTAAAATTGCTGGAGCAGGTACCTGCAGACCAACATGAGCCACAATATTCACAATACTGGGAAGAGGGACTACTGAAGTCTGCAGGAGAAAAAGCCCTCTGTTTTTTTGAAAAGTCTGGTTTTGAGCAGACAAATAATTAATCAGTGACCAGAAACCTCAGGACTGGGTGAATCTCTGTCACACCATAATCTTTTAGAGAATTAGAGGGGATCTAGCATTGTGGACCAGTCTGCTACGCCAACTCCACTGAGGGCTACAAAGGCCATCAAAAGCGAGGAGGGGAAGGAATCTATGAGAAACTCAAAGCTGCCCTGCTCCGAGCTTTGGCTGAATTTGAGTGGATGACTGGGTGTGAGCTGCTGGTTCAGGGAGAGCATTCCCTCTAAGGGAATGGGAGTGCCTGGTGCTCCTTGGCTCAGGCTGAATGGGAAAGGGAGGCACTGAATAAGCAGGATTTGTCAAAGCATGTGTCTCTCCATGCCAGAACTCTTGATGGATGCTGCATGCTCACCCCACTGTCAGTTGCTCTGCATTGCCAATTGTTTGGCAGAGTGAAGGGAGCTGGCATGGCTTTTCAATAGAATAGAAGAGCAGAGGCTCTTGTACTTTGTTTTATTCACAGCTTTTAATGCATTTTTTTTTTAAAGCGAGAGGGCTGTGTCCCTGCCATAACATTGCATTGCCTCTTCATGAAAGTCTTTCTGAGCAAATTGCTGGTTAAAGAGAATTCAGACCTGTGGGTGATTCCCAGGCCCTCCCTCTATTTGTGGGATCCTTTCGCAGATGTTTGTTATGTAAATGCACCACACTAAAAATAGTTGCCTTTGATTCCTTTCTTTGTACTGAATGTTACAAAATGTTTTGATGAGATCCAGCTCTCAGCAGCGCCTATTGTTAGCTTGTGGTGACGTGGATGCTGCAGCTGCCCTTATATGAGCTCAGTGAAGTCACCAGCCTCCTGGACTCTTCTATTTTAATCCAGCTGTCTGTTCCCTGGGGCACCCCTTGCCCCTCCTGGCCACGGGATAATTCTTGCCCAGCTGGCAGGGATCCCCAGCAGCTCCAGTTCCACAGCTTCATGAGTCACTCCAGCCTCCACTCCCACACGGCTTTATCCCCACGCTGCCTGCAGTGTGCAGCCATGGCTGGCAAATCTCTCCTGTCCATCCCTGTCCTGACATTCATGTAGGGATGCTTGCTGCCACAGACACATTTCCATGCTTGGTTACCCTGACAGAGCTTGTCTGCTGAAGGGAATTTCCTCACAGAAGCCAAGGTGAATTGCAGTAGACTAGCAAACAGTTCAGATTTTCCCCGTGGAGAGATGCTTTTCTTCTGCCAGCTTAACTCAGCATACCTCCTTTGTTCTGCCCTACTGTCTGTGCCCCGTTTAGCCCCATTTGTGAATGTTACCTCTGCATGCCTAAGCAATGGGTGCTGCAATCTGTTTATTTTATGTGCCACTAGAAAATTAACTTCAAGGAAGACTGGAAGCTGATTACCGTCCTTGTTGGAGGCAGCGACCTATGCCAGTACTGCCTGGACAAGGTTTGTATCTCTGAATTGAAGCCTTTGGCAGGTGACCAGCCCTGGAAATATAGCCTTTCTCTCTCTCAGGGAGCCAAAGCTCCTCTTTGTTTAAGAAGTGCTTAGAAGTCCTGCCCCTTTCATCTGTATTGTATCAGAAACAAGTACACAGCTTTTAACACCGGGGCACTGCAGCTCTGGAGAAATGCGTTTTTTAAATACTAGGAACCTGCCCATACTGAACAAAACACCAAGATTAAGATGAAGAGCTCTCCCTGCTTAACTGGACAAAGCAATCAGTGTGGTATCTTAGGTATGTTATGGGACACAAGTGAAGTCTTCTGGAAAGCATCTCCACACAATAATTACTGAGGATGCCCAATTCTTACTTCAGAATGACACTCAAAATAATATCAGTTTATAGTGAAAAACATGTCTTTTCTTTAGCTGTCAGTGGTCATCCCCTCTGAAACAGTTCACGTAGCGCAGATTGGGGGTCTGGACCCAAGCTTGTTGAAATGACCAGGTGCTTTTCTCTGTTTTGCTCTTTATAGGCTGCTACCTGGAGCCTTTGTCCTCACAGCTACATTTCTAGAGCTACAGTCAGAAAGTTGTTTTGCTTATGGGCTTTGTGGGGTCTGACTGCCTTCATATCAGTTTCTCCAGACTGGCAGTTTGAAAAAAAAAAAAGATGTTGTTCTGTTCATAAGACAACGCAAAATCCAAAAATGTGATCAATATAGTCATTATCAGGGAAAGGCTCTGGCAAGATACCTCAGGATTTCCTACAGAGATTAGGGGAATATACTAATCACATAAAAACACAAGCACTATATAACCTCTGTACATGGGCCAATAAACTTCTTGATCTGGAAATATATCTGCCAGCAAAAGAAAAAAGGAGCATCAAGTCGGTGTATCTTCTCACAGACTACCTTCTTGGTTCATTAAAAAGACTGATTCTTTTTTTTTTTAAACAGGAAACCTATTCAGTGCAAAAGTATGTAAAGCACCTTCAGGACACTCTGGATATTTTCTATAAGGAGGTAAGCTTTTCAGATACCCTAGCAAGTTATGTTCCTGGCAAGTGCACTGATGTTTTTCTCACCTCTGATAGACTGTCAGTGATTATGTTTCATACAAGATCATCTTTCAAATAGCTGGAGTCAGACTGTTCCTCCGTGCTGCATTTCAACAACTGTATTAGCTCATGCCCTGAGAGAGGGCTGCAGTTTCAGAAAAACTGCGTTTCACCATATTTATGCTGTGGACCAGACATACCACGACCCTACAGCCAGTTTTCGTGGCTAAACCAACCATAAACAGTTTCATTTACCCTAGAGCAAATGGAAATGTCCCAGGGAGTGAAGCAGCATTTTGGCTGGTTTGTACTAGCTGCTGGAATTTTTTTGGCTGACATCCACTGTATGTCTCCCTCCCCCTCCTTTTATACATCATCCTTGCACATGCCACTGGCTGCAGCCAGTGCAGTTTGCCCTGACTCCCTGACCTACGGATGGCACTTCTCCCTCTTTGTAGTGGTATCATGTTCTGTTATTTGTAACATGTCTGTATGTCTGGTTATTATAATCCTTGCAGCTCCCAAGAGTCTTTATCAACATGGTGGAGATGCTAGAGTTCTCTGGACTGCGTCAAATCACAGCAAGCTCTTCAGAGTGCGCTTTGAGAGCAAAGTAAGTGAGCAAAACAGCTCTTTGCCTAGAAAGTGATACTTTTTTGGCTCAGTCTCAATTTCTACAAGAGGACATCCACACTGAGCTTTCCAAGCTTCTTGCATTGCTGCCTTTACCGGATGCACTAATTCTCATCAACTTTCTATTACTTCTTCCAATATTTCAACTAAAAGGCAGAGTGGATAGCAGAGTTATCACTTCTCAGCTCTAAGGCAGCATAACGCAGCACAAGTCAACAGTCAACATATGATTGTTGTGCTGCTGAACTTTGAAGGCTATTTTGCCCAGCCATCCCCTGGTCAGCAGCACAGGCTGACATCCCTGATGCCTCTCTTTGTATCCTGTGCTGCATTACCTCTGGTGCAGGCTGGGCTGCATACAGCAGAGCACAACCAGGAACTGCTCCTCACACCTAATGAAGGAGACCAAAATCTTAACTCAAAGAAGGTCGAGGGACTTGATTTAGAAAGCAGCAGTGTCTTTAAAGGCATCAGAATGGACATGAAAAGCCTCTTTAGTCTTGCAGAGAAAGGTGTAACAAAGACCAGTAGTTGGGAGGTGATGCCAAATGAATTCAAATTAGGTTAGGCACAGATTTTTAATAATACAAGTGATTAACTACAGGAACACACTGGAAGAGAAAATAATGAATTGACTATCTTGCTTGATGTCTTCATATTCATTCCAAGGACATTCTTAGAATATAAATTTCAGTGAAGCACAAGTTATTACCTCTTGTTATGAGGGTAACATAATAAAACAGAGTGGTGCGAGGACTCAGACTACATGAAAAATTTGTCTTTTCTAAGTTCAAACTCCCAGATGTCTGAAAATCTGCTGTAAGCCCATTCATAGGGTGGGTTTTCTTCTTATCCTAATACATGTGATTTCCTGCTAATGTGTGGCATACTAAACACTTTTTTGTTTGACTCAAGAGTTGTGGATCCTGCAGCTCTTTCTGGCTGCAACAGGTGTTCATTTTGAAAAGTAAGTCAGTAGAGATTTTTCTTTTCTGAAGTATCTGTCCACTTGTAAGCCACTGAGGTGGCTCTCCCTTCTGCATGTGAGCTTTGAGCACCTATCCTGAGCTTCTTGAACAAACACACGCTGCCAAAGAACTGTGAATAGACTATTCTAGACTAGCTTTTAATTCTAGTATTTCTTTCATTGAAGGAAAGTTTGCCCGTGTTTCTTAAACCCAGAGGAAAATTCATCTGAACTACAAGAAATTAAGAGAGTTAACAGAGATTTTCAGGTAATGCTTTGATTCTGTAACTGGTCATCTTCACTTGTGTCTCTTTGTATTGCTTTCCTCACTGGCCTTCTTCTCATGCATATCTTCAGCACTACAGAGAGGGATAACTGGAAAAAAACTTGGCTACAGCCTAATCGAAACCCTACCCAGCTAACCAGTTAGTAGCAGTGCAAGTCTTTCCATGTTGCCTTACGATTTGACCTCGGTTCTGAGCTGGATGCAGATGGAGACCAGCTCTGTTTCCAACTGCTGTTTCAACAGCCGAAAAGGAGTTAGTAATGATGACTGCTTTGTTGATATGTGTTTGTCTGTTATGAGCCCAGTGAGTAGCTCACATGAATTAACATGTCACTGCAAGAGTGACAAATGACCTTGCATCAGCTGTTTTGTGAAACAGCTTAGCAGAAAAAATTAAGTAAACCAACCATGGGCCAGCTTAATATCTGAGAGTAACTTTTCATAGCCTCAGGCGTAAGATTCACTCAAAATTAACAGAAGCTATAAATAGCCACTGGAGCAGAAGCTTTTTCCATCGATGTTCTTATGAATACAGGAATCACTGTATCAGATCACATTATGTTCTCCATTCTGGCTCTGGCAGTGGCTGTTGTCCAACGACTCTGACAAAGCTCAAGAAATCCACCCTGGAAAATGCTTGTATAAGCCTACTAGAAGGGTCGTTTTTCTTAACTAAGGAAGATGGATTAGGAATGTTTTGAGATACCACTGGGAGCATTAGCATTTGTAGCCATAAGATGGCAAGTTACAATGAGATGGGGTTTTTTATTTGTATGAATGTCTGTGACCGTAATTTTTGAAAGTGGCAGGTAATTTTTCAATGTTTAAGTTTTATTTTAATTCAAGCACACCTTTCTGAAAAACCAAGTGCACTTCAGCCTCAAGTTGGTATTCTGGACTCATTTGTCACTTCTAAAAATGTTAGCCTTATTCGTCTTTTTAAATTTTCTGTAAATTTTAATCTCATTGCAATTGTGCAGCTTTGGTTTCTATCAGTAAGGTTTGAACTACTTCTTTTTCTATTTTTTTTCCTTTTTTTTTAAATTAAGCAATCTATATCTTTTATGTATTTTTTTTTCTTTGAATTAACCCAGCTTCTGGGCATTTTCCTCATGAAAATCTCTTCACGAACCAAATTATTTTCTCGGCTGTCTTCTTGACTGCTTTATAACATTTAGCTGGATTTACACTAACTATTTACGGCTTCCTACACTGAAAGATGTGTAAACTGCATGTTTCTGATAGCTGACAAATGTTAGATGAGCCTTGTGAGTAAGTCTTCTGTTCTCACTACTTCCACCGCATCCAGGCTGAAGCACTGCGGCTGATCAACAGCGGTCGGTACGAACAGCGGGAGGACTTTGCAGTGGTCATGCAGCCATTTTTCCGGAACACCTTGTTGCCCCTGGATAGCGTGAGTCCTCTTTTGCTTTCCCATTATGCAAGGGCCAGTATCTTGATTTCTCTTAAGCCAGTAAGATCCATGCCACAAAGGATTGTGTTTTCTTCTCTGCACGGTCTAGTGGCGCAGCGTGGAATCTGTGGGTAAGAGTGAGAGAGGAGAAGACAGGAAGTCTCACAAGAAGGCAAGAGGATTCACAGTGCTGCCTGTGAATCAAAATGGCTTTAGGAAACATTCATAGTGTGCACCCATAAACGAGGCACCCTCTAACTTCCTCTAAACTGCATGTTGCTTCCCCTGTTGAGGCGGTTGGTTAGCATTCACCACAGTTTCCCGATTTAGGTTATGGAATTTGTTCAGGTTTTCTTCAAATGGAGACCAGCACTTGAATCTGTGACTCATCCAAGCCTGGAAACAGGAAGCAGCCTTTGAAACCAAATACTGGTTCTCCTTCTTTTCTCAAGCCTTAGCATTATGTATACTGTGTAGTTTGGGATACAAATATCCAGCATGAATCCTGGTCAAAACAAGCCAGTTTTGCATAGTACTGATCCTTTTTATGTACCATCCGCATTTTTTTTTCTGGCAGCCAGAAGATCAAACAGTGGTCACCATACAGGTAGTGATGAGGCAAATTCCCCCTAAGAGAGACATTTGCCACAGCTGGATAAGCCCACCATTTTTATTGTTATCTGAAATTCAGCAGACATTTCAACACCTGAAAGATTGTAAGTCTGAGTCACAGAAGTTTAAAAAGCAATAATAAGCAGTTTTCTATCAGTTCTGTACAACATGGAATGTGGGTCAATGGCAGTGTCCATATAACAGCTGTGACTGTTGGCTTAATGATAGGTTTAGTTTTGTTACGAAAATTTCTATGTGAAGTTGAGCAGGCTACATTATACAGAAGGTCTCAAGGTGCAGTCATCAGCCCATGGTTAGGAGTACCTGAGTTTATTTTTTACCTAAGTGTGAAAACATGAGCATATTGCCTTTAGGCAGATACCAAAATTGTGAAGTGGGTATACCAAGTACAGTACACTATTAGATATAGTATGTCCCATCTCAGAGATTGAAATCTGATGAGAAATACATTTTTGCTTTTATTGCAGACCAGCAAGCCAGATATGAGTTTCTTTGCTGCAGACTGCTTTCATTTCAGTGTAAGAGGTTATGCTGAGATGGCCATGGCTCTCTGGAATAATATGGTAAGGGGTTACAACTTAGATCCCTATGTGTTTGTGGTAGCAGTATCTACAAAAGATCATGAGAAAGGTGTCTGAAACAAAAGAGTAAGCAAGACATAAAACTGATATCCTAACAAGAGGGGGTAGCTCAACTCTGAGATTCTTCTCACTCTGCATTGCTTAGGAACGTAATCCAAAGTGATCATGTTGCATGAAACAGTGTAAGTCTTTGCTCTTTCAAAATGGGAAGTCCTGAGAGTCTTAATATAATGAAAAATTCCTTTCTGATTTGGTAAATAACTTGCATTAAAACAAAAAGTCAGTCTGAACAGTTAAACATTCAGTTCTGTAGGTTTGCTGAAAATGTCTATTCAATAAGCTTGCCCTTCTTCTGTGTATTCTGTTATATTTATTAGGAAAATGTATATGTGACTGAATTTTTGCTGCCGTTAATAGTGTGGACATGTTGTACCACCCACTCTTGTATCTGAGGCAGTTTTAGTAGAGTCACTAAAACTAATGGGGGGCTGAAATTAAATGTATGATACTTGTAATCACATTCCATCTGTCATTTTGGGGGAGATGATAGCTTTCAAATAGTGTTGGAAGAAGGTGTAAGAGGCACATGCTAGACTTGGTAACTCCAAGGTCACAGTTGCTTTCAGAAACGTTTCCCCATGTTGGAAGGAAGACTATGGCATTTTCATACCACAGCAACATTTCCTCCCCTTGTCTTGTAAACACCAGTACCCAAACACATTGTGCTAGCAGAACTCCTGCATTCCTGTTTGTACAAGAAACAAGCATAAAAGGAGGGGAATTTCTTTTCCATCCGAGTAAAAGTTTGAGCAAGATAAGAAACTTACAGGATACCCCAGAATGAGCTTGAGCAGAAGGACTGGAAAACTCAGGGCAGGAATCTGTGCAGTTGCCCAGTATGGCATATGAGCTGCAGGTCCAGGGTTATAGAATGTACAATGTACACACATGCTCAGAGTAATTGATTTGTGCATGCACAGCAAATCTGCCTGTGTTCCAGCAGGCTTCCCTGTCTGGGACTCCAGGTGACAGCAGGCTGGTACACTTCACTCTGCTTCTTAGTTTAAACAGGGCTAACTCCAGGAAAA
Organism: Coloeus monedula; assembly: GCF_965178545.1. Taxonomy (NCBI): domain Eukaryota; kingdom Metazoa; phylum Chordata; class Aves; order Passeriformes; family Corvidae; genus Coloeus; species Coloeus monedula. Next base: position 30,965,641 of record NC_138782.1, on the reverse strand, counting down.
TGTAGAAAAATTCAAATTGAGCATGGCTGAGGGTTTCAAGAAAAAAAAAGAGACAGTACCTGGGCATATGGCGGTCTTAAATTGGGTTTCTGTTGCCATGTGGTATTCCTACTGGCCATTACTCATTCCTGAATCACCATCAGTCTTTTTTCCTATGCCACCAGTGTTTTTTTCTGTCCAGACTGTCATTCATTTCCTACGCGTATAAGGATATTGACACAAAGCTTTCTACTGAGGTGGCAGGGATCGGGTTCTTACTGATGCAAAGCACAGCTATTCCCTCCCATAGAGATCTGTCGGTCTACGCCAACTGAAGATGTTACTGTTTACTATTTAAATCTAGTTCTTGTGGCACATCCCTGCTTTTCCCTCGCAGTCCTTGTACGGCAAGGCTGTGCAAGCTTACTGTAAGGCGGTATTGTTTCCCTGTTCCCTGAAAAGCTCGGCAGGCTGCAGGCTTGTGGCCAAATGACACGGATTCTTGTCAGTGCATATCAAGGGCCAGACTGTGCCTGGCCACTGTGTGGGTATGCAGAGTTTGGGATGGCTTACGGAGTCTCTCCTTTGCCGTAATGTTCTTTGCCCTTTTTGCTTCGTGCAAAACAAAGTGTGCTCCTGCTCTCTCAAGTCAGAAGACTCTGGCGTCTTAAGGGGTTTCCACTGGTCCCAAACCCACCTTGTCAGGTCTTTGGCCAAGATGAAGAGACACATGGACAGAGTTTTTGGCTTGTGTTCTGCCTCCACGCATGCCACATGCTCTAGAGGAGCTGTGGGTTTCTTCCAGAACGTGTCCTCTATGCTCATGGACTTGAGGATACTGTCATCTTCAAAGCTCAGAAGCTAATGCTCCTGAAGAACAGATTGCATAGAGATGAAGTAAGCAAGTATGGTTACAGAATTTTGTATTTTATCATCTTTTGTCTGGGCTCTGTGCCAGAATCCTTACCAAGTGCCCTGGCATGGGAAGAATTGCAATTTTCTACAAATAACCAGTTGCCCTGCAGGCAGAATGCTGCAAGATATGAGCCACACATCATACAAATAACTGTTGTTCACTTTAAGGTACAAAAAAACGACCAAATTCAGTCTTCACTGCATTAGCTGGTGGGTGGTCCAAGTGATTAGGAGTCATAAGAGTCCATCAGGACCCTACAACAATCAGCAAAACTTGGCATCCTGTTTTGCTTCTCATCTTCTCTTCACTTGCTAGCTTTCTTCTCTTCCCTAGTTATATTTTTCTGTGGTTCATATTTTTTTATTTTACAGTCTCTGCTAGCTTCTTTCTATTTTTAAATTTTTTTTATTAAAAATGAACTAGAGAGAGAAAATATTCCCTGTGTTTCCATATGAGAATCTTATGGATGGAATTAGTTTTCTCCCTGTTGTGTTGGGCTTGTTGCTGTATTGTTCTTTTCAGCATACAGCTGACACTTTAATCTCTTGAGGACAGTAAATGCTTTTATGGACAACAGCAGAAGCAACAGCCGTCCTCTGTGCTGTATTCCCAGAGGTGCTGGATGACAACTTTGCAGTTCTCTGTGGACCAATCTTGAAGTCATTACTTCAGGCATGTCCATACAACTGCTGTAAACACTTCGATTAACATGACTGAGCAAGCCTCTACTCGTTAGCTTAACTATGGCAACCGGTGGTATGTGCACTCCTAGCCAAGCACAACTGCCTGCTATTAGCCTGGGCATATTTTATGTTGAGTTGGAAATGGACTGGGGTGAGCCTGTGGTCAGCTATTGCAACTTAGCTGACAACTGATAGTATAAAAGGCTCTGTTTAACTCGCTTCTTGCAAGATTGTGAGCCCAGCCTCAGCTAAAACTCCCAGGGAATTTCTTGTCTGAGTGAAGACTGCAAAGGTTGGCGTTGTCCCATCCTCTCTCGGTATCTCTGTCATTTCTGAAGCAACTCCCATCACCGTGACACCTAGGCATCTTTCTTTAAGAAATGTGCTAAGTCATATGTCTAACATCTGTCATGTGGGTTTTATCCTTTGTAGTTTATACTGCCAGTTGAGATGAGTAATGGCAGAACTGGGTGTAACAGTGAACTACTTCACTTTAGCGGAACATTTAAAATATGTTGTATTCAGAGCAACGCAAAAGGAATAAAGACTTATCCTATTCCTTGCTTCTGAGGGAGTTAGTCTGCAGCCAGTACATTAGATTGTCAGTGTCTTCAGTTCATGACTGTTAAAATGTTTGCAAACTTTCCTGTGCTCCTTCTACCACACTTCTTCGTTCTTGCAAGCACCAAAAGATTGGATAAGAAGGTATAACTGTCTGAGTCAAGAGAGTCTGAGAATAAAAAATTCATCATTATGTTTAACATTGCTTTTTCTTCTTCAGCTGGAGCCAGTTGGTGAAAAGCAGACTTACAACAACTTTACCCATGACAGATCAAAACTCAGGTGTCCAAACCCTGTAAGTAAAGGTCAAGGTGCTCCCTCCATTGATTATCTCTATTCTTCTCCTTTCTTCACACTTGTAAAGCTCTTTAAAAGAGTATCTTTGTGAGGGCTACAAACAGCTAAAATATACTCTTGTTTTGTTACAGACAGGGAAACCTACTTAAGATTTAAGACAAAAAACTTTATCCTCACTGAAGTGTAAAGCCTCTCATGAAAGCCAGTTCTAATGAGTCTATGTATTTCCATTTGGTTATTTGCAGCAAGGAAATTGGGAAGAGATGCCACCACTCCTGATTATGAGGTGGCTTCTATTATGTCTTCTCAGAATTTTCAGGAAATAGAGCAGGAGAATGTTTGGGCTAAGACAGAAAGAAGGCAAAAAGAGCAGATTGTCTAAAGAATGGGCAGTGGCCTATTCTTGTAATACTGCCCACATTGAGTGGTCTGTGGTCAATAAAGCCTTTGCTCTCCCTTTGTAGGAGAAACCTTTTCTCTCCACGCGAAGAAATAGTGGATTTGGAAACTCAGATCTCAACTTGGAGAAAACAGAATCTTCAGTCCCCTACTGGGCTGTCATTGTGACTGCAGTAGCTGGGGTCCTGGTGGGTTCTTTACTTGGCTGGGTTGTGTCACGAAGAAGAACCAAGAAGCGCCAACGTAAGGCTGACACAGAAAACAACCTTAAAACAACCCCTCTGTAACACAAGTGGAGCAAACATCTTTCTCTGACGAGGGTGCTCTCTGGCTTGACACAGAGAGCAGCAGAATAAAAAACTGTTGGATATGAATGAAGCTTCTTGGTTGCCCAGGGATTTTTGGGCCAAATAACATTGATCAGTAATGTACTGTAGAGTTATCTTCTGCACACCAGTCGGGTGGAGGATGAAGTTCAAAGTCTGCTGTGGTTTCCCATCAGCTGGCAACTGAGTACCACACACCTGCTCACTCAATCCCCCTCAGTCCCCTTCAGTGGGATGAGGAGGAAAACTGGAAAAAGGTAAATCCCATGGGTTGATATAGGAACAGTTTTAATAACTGAAATAAAGTAAAATGTAATAATTGTAATGAAATGGGAAGTAACAAAAAAGAGAGAGGAATAAAACTCAAGAAAAACAACTGCTGCACAATAAAATTGCTCATCACCTGCTGACTGATGCCCAGCCTATCCTTGGTGAGTAATCAGCCCCTCCTGGATGTCTTCCCCCCGTCTATATAGTAAGCAAGATACTCTATGGCATGGAATATCCCTTTGGCCCGCTCAGGTCAGCTGTCCTGGCCATGTTCTCTCCCAGCTTCTTGTGCTGTCAGAGCGCAGGAAACTGGAAAGTCCTTGGTTTAGAGCAAGCACTACTTAGCAACAACTAAAATATTGATTTGTTATCAACATTATTCTTGTACTAAATCCTAAACACAGCACAGAACCAGCTATTATGAAAAATTCTAACTCTATCCCAGCTGAAACCAGGACAAAGGGTTAAAAGCTTTTTCATTCTGGGGTCCAGTTCTCTGTTTCATGAATATTGCTCAGGATGTCAATTGATTGCACAAAGCAAGAACACCTGTTCACACATCTTGGCTTCTTAATTGTGCACCTGTCCTTTTCTCTTATAAACCTGTATTTAAAATGTTAGAGACAAGTCCGTGATTGCAACCTGGTATTACACAATAGTAAGGTGTAAGTGAGCTAAAGAGCAGCTGCAATTTCACATGTTAGATTCCAGCAAGACCATCGCTTTGAAGGTGCTAAGGTGATTCTACATGGGCAAGCACAATGCCATGGAAACATCTTTAAGCTAGCTTCTGAGCAACTTGGATCCACATGGCATTCCTGACAGAATTGATGCCTGGAAGTGGCTGCCTGAAAAGAGAGGCTAAAGATGAAGAGAATAAAAGGAGGTATTTATTTGAAGGGCCTTCAAAGGTACAGCCTGGGCAGTCAAAACACCACACCCAAGATGGACCCTGGGTCACGGGTTCTTCACAGTTTTATAAGTTTGGTTCATTTGCATACCAGGGTTAATTCTCCAATTATAATTTCAGTTAATGATGTAATTGCCCCAAGTTTGCCCTCCGCCCCCCATGCCTGGCTTTAGTTTACACATTTTGGGGCGGGACAACACGGTGTCCTTGACTTGAGGCTCAGAGAGGGTTTGTCATGTCTAACCAGCATGAGAGAACAGCAGCTAACAGGCTGTATGAAGCTTCAGAGTTACACACTAGAGCAGTACAGGATTTGAGAAATATAAAAGTTAAAAGCTAAGGCATCACAGTAACTGCAGGCTCTCTACCCCCTCGGACTCCAGGCTCCTCCCATCTGGGATTGGATGTGGAGCTGGGCCATACCTGTCACTTCTCCTCCAGGGCTAAATAGCCCAGGGACAGTCCTGTATCCTCCTGCCCTTCCCTCTCTGGGAGCTGGTTCCAGAATGACCCTTCCTGTGATGAAGGAATTTCCTCACTAGCATGGAGTAAGGGGGTCTAAACAAAAATGTGGTACCTGCAAGCCACCCTGGCTTAACCCTTCTTATAGGACCTCTGTTGAGTTCAGGTCTCCCAGGCTGGACACTCCACAGCTATTATCTGTAGAAGAGCTTGCAAAGTTGTTTTTCACTTTTTGGTTTGGTTGGTTTGGTTTGGTTTTCCTTAAGAATTCTGATCAGGAGTTGAGAGATCATCCTTTTTGGAAATCGGATTTTCCTTGTTTTAAACCTGCAGGCCAATTCATATGATCTATTAGTACAAAAGATAGTTCACATGTTCCACATGATCTTGTTTCCCAATATTCTTTTTTTCTATGTTAAATACTTTACATTTTAATTTTATTGAAGCCAAAGTGAGATTTGCACTGGTGCAGTTTTTTGTGTTGTGTACTACATTTCCGCTCCAGAAATGCAAATGAGTAGAAAATTATAATGTTTCCAAGAAGGAAGTGTTCTGGGTTTCCTAAATTTACTATTATGCATGCAGAAGCTGTTCAGACTCCTCTTCTCATTTCACTCCTGTCGTTGTCCTTGCTAAGGTAAAAAGAGCTGGGCAGAGTACAAGTTACATAGTCAGGATTCAGAGGCTGTAGTTGCTCTCAGCTCTTCTTTGATCTGCTCTCAAAGGTAGGGCTATTAACAGTAGGACTTTTATTTACCTGCGTCTTACCCACAGATGTGTGTCTGTGACCTCTATAGGCAGCACAAAATGGGGATATATTTAGAATGTAAAACAGAAGCACTTGCATCTTGTTCCAGTGCAGCACGGGCTGCTCTTCCTGTCCCTGTCTTCACTGTCGGTCATTAAGCATCTACCTGATATTTATTTAGCTTGGGAAACAGAAGCAAACATGGCCTCCAACCACGGGACAAGATTTCAGTCTATTCTGTAGCACCTACACCTCAGACACGTTGGGAAACATAAGCTCATGTGAGGAACCAGAGCAAGTATCCAAAGGCTACTATCTCTTCTCATCCCTAAATGCTGTTCTTGTGGATTGTCTTCCCTACTGGGAACTTTGATAGCCACTGCTCATACAACTCTCGTTTTGGGAAGAAGTAAAAAGATAATAGTTCTCTACAGAGCCTTTCATCAGTACTAGGTATCTCAAAGAAACTCAAGAACAGTAGTTCAGCGCTGATTTACCTTTCCAAATCATGTGTGCATGCAGGAAGTGGAATGGGAGTCCTGGAGCATGAATTAGAGTCACAAAATGCTGCAGCCTCTCACATCAGCCTTGTCCTGCCTAGAGATGGGTACAAGCACTTCTTGGGTTTCATGCTTGTGCCACCTGCTAGAATAACTAAACATCCCCTTTTCTTACTTAGGATGATAAATTCTGTTCTAATTTTTAAGACGTGCAGCCAGTTGGGAAGTGAGAGGAAAGATGGTTCTTAGCATGGTTCTTAGAATCCTGAAGGATTCTAGAGTGGAAATAATTCTTGTGCAGGAGCCTGGGTGATTCTGCTTTGGAGTGCACTTCCCTGTGGCATTTAGCCCTGTAAGGAATGCTGCCATTACTGATGCTTTTGGGAAACCATCAAGCTTAAGTTATATTGGCTCTGTTCTGCTACTGCAACAGGAGACTTCCCCTACTTTCTGTAGTTTTGGTGTAGCTTGAATGCAGGAGCTGGAGCAGGAGCTGGCAGGTTTCTTATTTAGTCTATGGAAGTATCTTCTGGCATCTTTCTTCTGTAGACTAAAGTATGTGATGAACTGCACTGGCATTAAAAAAAAATAACTCAAGAATTGTGCAGTTTGCAGCTGTTCCAGGAGCAAAATTATTTCCATGAAGATGTTACTGCTGAACATTCCCTCCATGCTTATTAAGCAGAGGTAACATTAATCTGGAATGAATGACAACTGATTAGGTCTGGATACTTTGCATTCAGTATCACATTAAATCAGGCAGTAATCTTACCTGTCAGTTGTCCATCCCTCTTTTTTTTTCTGTAATGACATGCCCTTGGTTTCAAATGCCCTTATGGCATTTTGCCTCAGTGGATGCAGAATAGACAGATTGCCTACTGAAGCATAAAAGAAGAGAGGCTTAGAAGGAACTTCAACTCCGTATGGAAAAATGGATGAATTGGTTGCCATTTTAGCCAAGAATTTTGCTTTGACCAATGGTGGTCTTGCCCACCACTGAAAAGCACCTCTTCTGTATGAAGCAATTGTCTAACACCTTGAGAAAACAGCCTTTATGAATGCTCCCTCTGGAGAAGAGCCACAGCTCAGCCTGCATGAGTGGCTACTGTCCAAAGGACCTTTGTGGCTACTGGCCAACAGCTCAGGTTGTCGAGAAGGACATTGGGAGTAAATGTTACAGTGTTCCCTGGTCTTGAGAAATAATCTGTTCTTCAAACAGGGAAGAGATGAAGCCTGACAAGTGTTGGCAAACATTTGCCTGCAGCTTCAGCAGTTCTGGAGTTTAAATTCTGGCCTTCTTTGTTACTGCTGAGGGACATTCCTTCCATCATGGTACAGTGCCTGCATCCTGCTTTGAAAGGTCTAGGGTCAGTTTGCCCCGAAGTCCAGTTTAGGTGCTCAGTGAACTTAGGGAAGAGCGGGAAAGTTCAGAAAAAACAACTGCAGAGAATTTTGCGTGGCTTTGGAGACTGCTAAATGTTTCCTCCCACCACCTTCTAGGTGGTGAGATGTGCTAATGACAAATGATGTCATTTTAACGGCTAGGCAGTATGTGATAGCCTGGGACATCTGGGCAAGAATTTTGTTACTTTGAGGGATATTTAGCTAAACTGTTGAGCTGAAACCACCCCACCTAAAGAAAGGAAAAGCTATGGATTTTTACAACTCTTCATTTTTGTGATTCATGCTCCCCGGAGTATTTAAAGAATTGCTATTGGAGGATCATAGGTTTGCAATGCTTGCTCTTCCTGCCCTCCCCCCACCTTTTTTTTTTTTTTTAGAAGGAAGGTATCTGGGATTTTGGGACCAGTAGGACAAAAATTCTATCCATAAAGTAGTTCATATATTAATTAAATAAAACAAGTTTTCTGGATATCATGGATCCTTGAGCACAACAGGGAAGCATGCTCCTGTGAACTGTTGTGTTAAAACTAATTCTGTTCCAAGGACCCAGTTTGCTCAATCAGGGCCTGAGAAGCATCTCTAGCAGGAGTCCAGGAGTCTGTATCTAAAAAGGGGGTGGTGGAAGAAGGAGAAAGAAAGTCTGGCACATTTTAGCTTATCACATGCTGAGTATCTTCCATTTACCTGTCCTTGCCACCACTTAACTTTGGTGGACATCAGATGTTTCACTGTCTTTCTGAGAATGGTAGATTTCTCCTACTCATTTTGAAAATTATTAACTTTAGCTGCTTTTGATGACCATTACAGCACAAATGAAAAATTGTTCTGGTTTTGACCACTGGAGAGAACAGTACCCCAAGGGAAAAGACAGAAAAGCACAGGGCTTGAGCAGTTTTAGAAAATAAATCAAATTAAACACAGGTGAGCTTATTTAAGGGGTGGCTGGAACTACTCACGGGCTACAGGAAGTTTCCTTATGTCTTTCCATTTCTGTGACCTATGAAACTGTCACTCATGATGAAGTCATAACTACATTAAGTTCACTGAGAAAATGTCGTTTGCTGAACTGTGTGGGTTTTCCCTAATTGCAGGCCTTCAGCAGGATTTGTAGAAAGCTGGGTATGGAAATGTGCTAATGTCCTCTGTTGGAGGAAGTATGGGATCCATGAATGTGTTTCTGTTGTAGAGTGTTTGTAGTTTCCAGGCCTTCTTCCCTACAAGAAGGATTTAATAGTCCCTTTGGACTAGGGGTGCTGCAGGGACATGGTTCCATGAGAGGCAGTCAGGAATTCCTGCTGCTGACCCTGGAGTGAGTTATTTCAGCTGGAGAAACCAGCTGCTTCCAAACATCTAAGAGTGCTTTCTCACTGGTGTAAAATTATTCTGGCTATGAAGAAAAGGGGCGTGATACCTTCAAAGTATCTCTATCATAACCATCAAAGATTTTATAAAAATTCCTTTTGGTGTTAAAAACTAGCCATGGAGGAAAACCCTTTAGCTACCATTTGTGTTGCTTAGGTGACACAAAGCACCACCTGAGGGCCCCAATGGGCTTAGGCAGTGATAGGAGATAATCCCCAACGTGAAACAGCAGCCAGGGTTGCTCAGCAGTGGCTCAATTTAACAACGGCAGGGAAGCTGGGCCTTGTGTAAGGGCTTCACAGTGGGTGGATGAGGCAGAAGGTACTTTCTGTGTTCTTGCACTGGTTAAACACACGGGAATTGTCTGGTTCAGCAGCTCTCCACCCATGAGGGATTTACCTACACAGGTAGGATTTACCCACAGGTTGCCCACAGGTATCCTCTGAATCAGCTTTCAGACCAAAGTAAAACACAGGAGTTAAGAGTAAGTGGGGAGGACACAGCTGGGATGGATTAGACAACAAAAATCAAGGTTGCATCTTCTGAAAGTTTCTAGGTTCTCTCTCTCCTTAGCTGTCTCAGCAACCATCTTATATTACTTCAACATAGACTTTGGAACCCTCAGAAACCTTGCCTGTCTGCAAGTATAGCCTCTAGGGCCTGGGTTGCAGCAGCTACTAAACATCCCACAGCCAAACTGAGTGACTGTATGAATCATATAGTGTCCCTGAGTATTCATCCCAGACCCTCTGGGGATCAGAGGCGCTGACACACCCAGGCTGTGCTTCCCAGACAGCCTCAGGTGGAGGACAGACAGTGAGATGCTCACTGCAGGCAACAAAAATAACACCTCCGGGAAGGCACAAAAGCAGAACTTCAGGTATCTAACTGCTTTGAAAGTCTAAACCCAGAGTTCAGCGTGTACTCTGGAGAAATGACGTGGGACTTTGTGGAACATTTTTAACAGGATTAGACACACGTATTGCATCACTGTGTCATCTGCATAAGCTGCTTGTGCATCTGAGCTGAAAATGCCACCAATGCCACTTAGCCTTTGACATAACATTTATCTGTCACGTACTTGTTTTTGTGGCGGGAGCTGACCTTTTCCTGCTGCTGCTCCTACTGCAGTAGCCAAACAACCTCTTCACCCTTTCCCCTACCTGAGATACCCTTTTGCCAGAGCTGTCAGAAATCTCTGGTACAAGGTGAGTAAATAAGCCAGCCTGACAATTAGGACATTCCTCTGGCTGTTGCTTATTCAACAACAAAAAACTTAATGCATTTGCTGAAGCATCATCTAAAGAATTTCACAAATATTTATGAGGGTAATTTGTGTGTCCTAACATTCCTGTGGGATAGCCTTATTACCCCCCAACTAAAGATGATGAAATTTATGTGCAGAGAGGTGAAATGATGTTCTCCAGGCTACGTGGTGAGTCAGTGACTGAGCAGGAGATTAAACCCAGCAGTCCTGGCTCCACAGACACAGCCCAGTTGTGTAACCACTGCACAATTTATCACTCGATCACTAACACGGAGCGACTGGTGGCTGTGCCAGCTTAACGCCTGTTTTTCGCCTTAGATTGAATGCAAATACGGCAAAATATTGGCAGCTTGTTCCAGGGGGGAGAGAGGGGTGGGGAGCAGCGAACTCCACTGAGGATCGGGTCCGCCCCATGCTCCATTTGCACGCAGAGACGCTGAGCGCTTGGCAGCGCTGTGGTGGCAGCCCGGGCCGTGAGGATGGCGGGGTGGGGAATGGAGACGACAGGGAAGTTCACTGCCCTCCCATCGTGCTCCTGCTTGCGTTCCACACCCAGTAATTAGCTGACTGGGTTCCACCTCCAGCCTGCAAGGTGCAAGGCTGCAGGTTGCACTAAGCTCTGAAGGGATCCTTGCACACTGAGTAGAGCAGGAAGGGTCACGATTTTCAGGGATCCGATCTCAGATCTGTTTACATGGTGGTGGTATGTCCTCCAGAACAGAAAAAAGTGGATGCTATTGAGAAGAAATTAGGTTCATGAAATGGAAATTTTTTATTGTGCTGTTGGTCTGTCATTTTTTATTTGATGAAAGAAAAATGATGGGGAAAAGTGGACCTAAAGTGAAAGTTTTCATTTCAAAATTTTATTTCAAAGGCTCTTTAGTTTCAGAATATTTAACAATGCAGGATGTTTGCCTTTTGACTTATTTTCCAGTTGAAAGCATATAGTTGAAAAATATTGCTGATTTGGAACCTTTTGATTTGTTTATACTGCCATCCTGACTTTTGAAATGGGAACTAACACTAAATCATCATCATGTCTGAGGAGGAGGAAAAGTTGTTTCTTTTGAATAGTTCCAGTAAATGCAAAGCTGTTATTTCAGTGTTTAAGGGCAATTTCACTGCCAAACTAACTCCAGTATTGATCAACATGAGCTGTCTCTACCGAGTAATTTTGCTAGCTAAGAGAGTGACCACAGACCAAAACCACTGTTGTGCGCAATCACCATCCCTGCTGCATGACAGTACCAGTTTGTAGTTGTAAAACCAAATTATCAGTAGCCATCTCCAGCAATAAACCCTGCAGTGTAATTGTTGGAGCAGTTGGAGCATGTGTGTGACCACAGTGATTGGTTAACCTTTCCCACTGACTCCAACCGCAGCTCAGAAATAAAATAAAAGTTATGGAAAGAGGGAGTTTGTGGCATTCCCTGTGCTGCTCAATCCTGGGGAAGGGGAATCTGCTTCAATAGGAAGCCTAGTACTGTCTGTGCTTATCCTCTGCCCCAACCATGGAGCTGGGGAACTGCTTTTGGGTGTCTTCCCACCAGACCATTTTTGGCAGAAACCTGTAGCTTTTTTGAGTTTTGAAGCATCATAACTTTATATTAAACAGTTGTGGGTTGAGGTGAATCTTCTTGATGGGAAACAGGGTTGTCCCTGCAAGTTATCAAATCCTAAGAAGATGTTATTTACCCATGTGCCCTCCTTTGGTCTTCCTTTGAGCTGCCCCAGCTGACTGTTTGCTGTGATAATCTAATTATGATTTAGCTTGGCCCAAGCTCCAGCTGCCTTCGGTTTCTTTTATCTCACTGAACTGGGCAAGCAGAAGTTAGATGTTTCAGAGCCTGCTCCCTGTGTGAAACCGAAGGAATTCAGAAGTGTATTAGAAAGGCATTAGCTTCTCCTTTTCCCTCTTTTTTTTTTTTCCACTGGAGCCCATCCAGATGGAGCACAAACAAGGAAAGGATAAATGCAAAACGCTCTGCCACCCTGAAAGCACTCGCTGACGTCAGCTTTCATGAACTGGCACTTTAATCATTGCATGGGGAATGTTTCTCTCTCCCTCTGCAGCCTCCCTTTGGATTTCTCAGTGCACCAACATTAGCATTTATGGCAAGGAAGATTTATTTTCTTTGCTGGATAAAAGGGTAGTAAATTCAGAATGTTTTCACAAGCTGCTAGACGGAGAGCTCTGGAGACTCAAAATCCTGTAGGCTCAATCTAGGTGCATCAAGGGCAGCAAAAGGGCAAGCTTCTTCCTGGATGTATTTCCACTTGCATTAACAGCTAAACTGAAAAGCAGGGGACTAGTCCATCAGCATACACAGAGAACCTGTCAGCTTCTCCAAGCCAAACTGCACAAAATGCTTTCAGGGACGAAAAAAGTATAGGGTACCAGATGCAAGGGACAGATCAGCCAGGAATCTCCAAAGGTCTTCTTGAGGCATATAAGCTAAATTTCTCAGAATTAAGCACTTAAAAATAGCCCTCATTTTCTGTTCATGTGTCAGGCCTCAAAGAAGCACCTTGCTCTCTTCCTCTGCCCCAGTCTTCCTGAGAGGACAATGGGTCATTGCACTCTGACCCCCTCTCAGAAGAGCCAGGAGTGATGAACTCACTAAAGTGAGTGAGGAGCTTTTTAAGCCTGATGAGGAAGAGCTCTATGGAAGTGCCTCGCATTTGTTGTTATCCTTCTGCTGGGATTGAGCATAGTCTACTCCTCTGCATCTATCACTGCCTAGTTGTATTTTCTGTATTTCCTCCATGTCCTTCACACATGAGGGAGCATGTGTGAAGCAGGAGTAGGATGCAGCCATCCTTTCTTGGCTGTTTGCCATAGGTGGGCCCAGAGATTAAATTCTCCCCCCCATACCCAACATAGTGGCCATCACAACACAGAAATTCAGGGCAGTTCTCAGCATAGCAATTCTCTAAGGATTTTGGTCATTATGGTGTGGGAGGTTACCTCACTCTATACATTCAGAGATGTGCTGGGGTGGGGGGGAAAATGATAACAGATATTAATGATGCTAGCAGGCTATTGTCAATATAGATGCAGTCAGCTGGTCTCATCAGCTGCTTTCATTAGGCTGCCTGCTTCACAATATAGTGGTTTCCTAATTACAGCCTTCACTTCACACTCTGTCCTCCATGGTCCTGTGTCATCCGGTGCTGCTGCTCCCTTTACACGTGCTGGAGCTCTCTGCAGCACAGAGCTGTCTCAGTGTTAAGGCCCCACTGGCCTGTGTAATTAAATGAGGATTAAAGATGGATTTGTGGCAGCTACATTCCTATTTTTACCTCCTGCATGTTGTGGCTCTTGCTTCGTACAAGGGCCTAGGTGACTAAAGGGTTGCAGACATTTAAAGTACACATATACATATATGTGAATATATGCACACATGGATATGTGTATATATATCTCAGTTAGTGATGCATTTCCCAGGTGTCCAAAAACTTCTGTAGTGTCATGTAAGAAATATATGAAAAAGATAGGGAGCAAGTAAAGATTGTCATGAAAGCTAGTATCCACTTTTAGTCTTTCTCCTAGCTCCATCTCTCAAACACACAAAAAAAAGCCACATGAGAACTACAGCTATCCCTTCCTACCAACCACACAGCCTCTGCATTTTAGCCTCTTATCTTTAAAAACAGATACCCGCTCTTAGTCACCTTCCCCTCAAGAAAATCAAATTTTCTCCAGTTGAGCAGCCAGCACTATCAGCTCAACTCAGACCATCACACAGCATGAGATGTGTGCTTGAAAACCCTGAGAGTTTGGGGGAATTTAATAATTAGTTTGATGTGCTTTTTTATTTATGTTTTTTGGTTTGGAGTGCTTGGTTAATGTTTTCTAAACTTTCAAGGCTGGAAATATTTTTTACTTTTAAATGAGAATAGGAATGTTCATGTAATTACAGATTTGCAGGAGCAAGAGCTGTAGGAATCTGCACCAAATATTGTGAAATTCATGATATAATCATCACTGTGTTCCTGACATCAGTTCAGAATTTGACTGGCTAATACTGGAAGCCAGTTTTGTGTTCATAGTCTCTCTCAACCTTCTGCTTGCTGGCCAATTTAAAATGCAAAGTTGTTTGAAATGACCACTCTGCCCCTAATCTAATGTTTTCACATTGCCTACTGCTTCCTAGAAGAGATTTGATGGTACAGCTCTTCCTGCAGTTCTTTCAGCATAGGCTCACCTGGTGCCCACCAGCCTTTTGCAGATCTCTCATACCAGCCCCACAGAGTGAAATAAACTACATTTACCAACCTCATTCTTTTGTCATTGCAAATACATTATAAGTACATTTTTGCCCATATAATACCATGTAGTTTTTCGACACACCTTGTTGGATATTGCTATACTGATTAGAATTGGACAGGAAAACAATAACCAATTACAGCTATTGCAGGCCAGTAAAAAAATACAGTTCTACAGAAATTCAAGTTTTGCAAAGTTTGGATGGTGGTGAAGTGTCTTGCTTTCACTTTTGCGGACTTTTTAGAATAAATTTCTTTCTTCCCTATGAAATGTTTGTTTTCATAAAGACACAAAAACTCCACAGGCAGACTGAAAAAAATTGTTTCTGCATTATGATCAACCCTAAACAATTATTTTCCGGGGGGTTGCAACATTCAGATTTATTACAGTGTGAAAAGAAAATGCATTCCCAACTCAGCATTCACACAAGATAGGTCTTATCCTCCAATAAGCTCTGTTGGTGGCAGATACTCTTGCTAAACTGGCACCATTCTGCTCAGAGCTGGTAGCAGCGGAAGTAGAGAGTGCAACAGTACCTTTCTGATGAGGGCAGAACAGCTGGTGCAATTGAGGTCTTTGGGTTGGATGGGACCTTTAAAAGTCATCTAGTCCAACCCCCTTGCAATGAACAGATAAATCTGTATCCACATCAGGCTGTTCAGAGCCCTGTCCAAGCCAGCCTTGGATGTGTCCAGGGGTGTGGCCTCTACCATCTCTCTGGGCAACCTGCTCCAGTGTTTAATCCCCCTCATCATAAAAGAGACTTCTGCAGTGTTACGATTCTCCCCCAATATTCAAGCTGTTTAGACGAAAGGCTGCCAAAATTTAAGTTGCTAGCACCCAAAGTAGCTTCTGCTGCAGTGCTGAGCCTTTGCCACTTTCATGGGTTTGTGGCACCCTTTGGGACAGAGGCCATGGTGAAGGAGCTCAGGCAGATTCTTGTTCAGTTTTCCTGCAGTACTAAGTAACCTCAGAAACACTTGATGACTTTACTGCAGCCAGCTGTGACTGTATAAACAGTTATCTAAAATACTGTGTCCTGAAATACCCATGTCTTGATCCAGGGAAACAGTCATATCCCGTTGCTGTGCAACACCATATAATCAAGGGAACTGCCCGGCAGGTGACAAGCATGGTGCCTTCTGGAGTCACATGGACCTAAACAGGCATCACTAGAAAGCAGTGGAGAAGTGGTTGTCAGCATTTCTACCCTTACTGACTCCTGCTGGGTAGCTGGTGCTCCAGGATGATCTCATGCCATCAGTCTTAACTGACCATGTTGGCATTGGACTTTATTGGCACCTATATGCTGGCAACTTTTATTTCCAAGAGCAATAGCAGCTGTTCAGCCAGAGCTGCAGACTAGTTGATGGCTCACCCTGCTGAAGCTGGATTCAGATCTCTCCTAACCTGTTCCCAAAAACTGAATGCCTGAAACCTTTGTATCAATCCTGCCATCTGCCTCATTTGTGTTCCACGCCTTAGGAGAGAAATCCTTGTTCCCTTCTCCTCGCTTTGACAGTTTTTCTGGATGAAAGAACTCCAGGAAGAGTGGGACCAAGCAGAAGTCGCTCGTGCTGCACATGCAGCTGTTTGCACACTCCCTGCACCTGTTTACTCTCCCTATTTCTGGCCACAAAAAATCCTAGGAATTCTTCACTAAAGGGTTTGATTTTTTTCATCAGCTATCTCCTGACAGCAGCCAAGATGGCAATCTGTCTATCCAGAGGGAAAAGAGAGTTGGGCATGGTGCTTTTCTTTGTTCTGCTGTTCCCCAATCCATGGCCAGAGCTCTTTCTGAAGGTGTCCCCAGTTTCTGCTTTGATCTGGGCCACTGTGTGCAGGCTGCTGCTCGGGTTCTGCTCTGTGTCTTTCCATGTGACACAGTGACCTACATACCTGTCCTTGTCGGTAATGGGTCATATCCTGGCTTATCTGACCCACCCTTTTCAAGGGTGATAGAGAGATCTTTAATTATCTGGTGGTTTCCACCCACCAGTCCCCAAGTTAAATGTGGTGCTATCCTCCATCCTTGTTTGTGTGTTTTTGAATAAGAACTAGCTAACCTAGAGGGTTTCCATCCAGGCATCTCTGAGGAATCTTAAATCTTAATCCATCCACAGTCTTAACTAATTGGATTTGTTTGTAGAAGAAAGGTGACTGTGGTTTGACTTTCTGCAGAACAGTTAACAAAAAAAAAAAAAAAAAAAAGAAAAAATAAAGAAAAAAAGAGGGGTTGAGTAAGGGATAGAAACAAATGACATTAATGAAGAAAAAGCAAACTGCATCACAGCTTACTCTGTTGCATGATAGGTATGGGCATTGCTTAAACTTGCAGTGGAGATTTTGCATTAATAAGAAAATCAGTGACCTACATGGTACTTAATATTCCTCCACCCTTGTAGGTTAGTTATGAAGGGAATAAGCAGCATTACTGCAACTTATGCCTTATTGCTGCTTCTAGTACCATTGCTCCAGTAAAACTCGGAATGAAAAATGCTTCTTCTCTTGAGAATAGCCTGTAAGCGCTATCTTATTTTTGCAAGCAGCACTGATGAATTTGTAAACACAAATAAAAACATAAGTAGCCAGGGAAACCCAAACTCAAGAGGTTAAATAACTTTAAATAACTCATTTTAGACCTGAGAGTCAAAATCAGGATAACAATATATGTATCCACTAACGACTGAGGTACTGTGCCTATCATATTGCTGGTATACTGGCACTGCCTGCTGCTATCCCTGTGTCCTTGGCTCTGGGACATCTGCTACAGCTGCGTAAATTAGGTTCAGATGACCAAAAAGCCAGCTTTAGCCAAAGAAACTGCACCCCTGTGAGCACTCCAACAACTGCCTCAAATGCCACCACACCGAGAATGAAAAATACTGCGTACAGCTCATTTAGCAAGGGCTGTAGCTCACATATGTTTTCTGTTTGTTGCCTCACCCTCCCCCCGGCTGGAGGCAAGCGGCGGCCGCCCAGCTGTGCCCAGTTATGGTCAAAGACAAGGAGGGGCAGGTTGGAGTTTAAAAACGGAGCAAGAGCTCAGCTGTTTGCCTTGGCTTAGAGATAGGGTTCTGTTTCTGTGCTGTCTTTTGATTTTTATTAATCCTGAAGGTTGTGAGACTGATTTTTAGTTTATTCTACACTAATTCTGTACTGATGTTATGCTGCTGAATCTTGTTTCGTGAAGGTAAGGGAATTGTGAGCCCTGTTCCCTGTAACAGAAAAGGTCAGTCTGAGCTTGCTTCCTGCTGTCTCTGTTCTGCTCTTTGATGGATACCGGTGTCAGGCGCTGAGCCTCAGTGTGAACCAAACCCTGCTGAGCATCAGAGATCTACTTGAAACCATGACATTCAGGAGAGGGTTATAGTGATATCATCTTTTTGAGCTGTTTTTAGGAGTCTTGAAGAGTACTGATCTTTAAATGGATTTTTATTCAATGCATTTAGGGTCTCTGTAATTGATGGTGTCTATGAATGCCATTTAAGCTCACAATGGAATTTTTAACACGCTGTTTTTGAGGGGTGGTGAGCCAGGGTTGCTGCCTTGCTCCTGCAGCAGCTTCCCTTGGCTGTGGGGTGACCCTCTGGGTGGCATGTCCTTGCCACCAGGAACATGTGATTCTGGGGTTCCTTAGCATCCCCTCCCCCCCTTGTTTTGGCAAAGTTGTTGTCCAAGGAGCACGCTGGGCAATTGAGGTACACAGGGCTACTCGGAAGGGCATCAGGGGATTTCTGTGCTCACAGGACAACTCCAAGTCATGGAGAAAACAACCCAGAGGGCAGCACAGGCAAATGGGACAAGTGCCTCCAAGCAAATAGTTGTGGGACGCACAAAACAGGATAGGGACAGGGAGGAAGAGGTAGAACTTCTCCCCGTCCTCTGCAGCCCTTTCTCAGAGATCTTGATGGTTTTATTTATAATATTAATGCTCTTCTTGAGGAAGGAGGGGAAAACCATTTGATAAGAATCTGATTATATGTTTCTATATTTAAGAAGGGAAGCTTTCTGATGCTGAAGTAGGAAAAAAATAGTGGTTTACTGTATTAAAATTGGTAAGTACTTAGCATAATCTAGTGATTAAAGCAGTCTTTTCCTGGTACACTTGTAAATCATAAATTCCCACTGCAAAATGGCTCCTGTGGCATTTTGCCAATTAACCTTTGTGTGCTTTGATCTCACTTTGACTCCAGAAGTTCAGGCTGTTCCCTGGCTTGTTTAGCTGTTGCTGTTAACAAAACTCTTGCCGCTTGAAATACGCAGTGCTTAGCATCCATGTATTTCTTAGCCTTCAGGTCTCTGAGCACATGCAATATTGATGCCTTGTGGATCATAGAAAAAGCCTGACTCATTAGTGAAGAGATATTAAATAAACATCCCCAAAGAAAGCAAACAAGCTTGGCCATTACGAAGACTATTTTTCAGCCTGAACTGTGCTAGCAGAGGCGTAGGAAATGAGGGCTTAGTGAACTGGAGAGAGGAAAGAGGAATCATGCTATGTTCTTGGGGAGCCAATCTGTGTAACCCCTGCCTGCCTTGCAGACTGGCACATCAGTCAGCACTGGGGTGCACCTGGGAGGAGCGGGGACCTGCTCTGCCTCCTGTCCTGCCTTTCCCAGAGGCCAGATGCTGAGGATGGGGCTTGCACAAAGTCTTCCTGCCTGGTGTCTGGCAAGAAGCAGGCAGCAAGCACAGCCTTTCTGCAAAGCACTGCAGCCACGATGGCTAATGTGTGCACAAGTCCATCCTCATTTCTCCTGGGTCTCATCCAAGTTCTGTCTTTGGCTTGCCCCTTTTCTTTTCTTCACCTCTCAAGAGTATAATGTATGATATTTACCTTTCTCCTTCCTTCCCATAGGCAATTCTGAGGCCAAGGGCTGAAACCACAGTTAAGATAAAAATACTTGGAGGTTAAACTTACCACAAGCATTAAGTACTCTTAAATAGGCTGGATATATATTTTGCAAGCCACGTGATGTTTATTATTTATAACTAATGACTATCTGACAGTTTAGAAATATGAAAGACTATTTGCTCCCCATGTTCAGGGACTCTCAGTTCATGTGAGTCAGTCTCAATCTGGAGTCTAAGAAAGGTCACTTTGCAATCTGTAAGCAGCTTTAAAGCCTGCACAGGCCTTAAAGCATCAGGCTTAGCCAGTGGGGAAAAAACTCTCCTGGAACAAGGTAGCTCTGACAGCAGAGAGCTAGAAAAGGGAAAGAGCTGATATGAGCCAGCTTGTGCTCTTGATGCAGGTAGAGGAAAAAAAGCAGCTTTTCTAGAGGCAAAGCACACATGTCTGATTTGTCACTGCTTCAGCTAACAATTCTCACATTTATTTATTACAGGACCATCTTCATTTGACCAAATGGAAAATGTGACATTGCCTTATGGATATGTGAAACAGCCAAACCTGTGAGTAGTCCTAGCTCTGCAGAATCTTGTACTCTGTCCTGTCTCTATCATCGTGGCCTACGTATCCGTCCATTCAGCCACCAGCACCTGTTTACTGCTGCTTTTCAGTGGACCCACATCAGCCAAAACATGCTACAGAAGCTCTTTAAATTTGGGGTTTCTTTCCATCCAAACCTCCAGCATCCGCCCATGCAGAGCCCAGATGTCTCCTGTAACACAGAAAATGTCAGAAACATGTTGAGATGTCTCTCAACACACATTAACTCCCTTTCCCTTCCCCATACTGAAAAGTGCAAGCATTTCACTTTTGTAAAGAAGGTCCTGAAAACACAGTCCCTCTCCAAGACCTCCCCTCCCTGTGGAGGGTGTGGGCAGACACCCCTTTTGCAAACAATGGAAAAAGTTACTGTGTCTCCTGACTTTCCACAAGAGCAGCTCTCCACCTGCTCATGTCTGAATTTATAAAGGAAGCTTCCCCTTGCTCCTTTTAGGTTGAGGCAGCAGGAGTGTTTCCATGAGATGCTCAGCTGGAGGATGAGCCCCGGGCTATGGCTGGAGTGAATGGCATGTCATGGGGCAAGGCCAGAGGCAGGTCAGTCTCCTTGAATCAGCACTTGGATCCAGGGGTAAACAGCTTGTCCATCTCCTACTAGATCCCTTCAAGTGGAGTTTCCCCCCACGCTGCCTTGTACATATAAGATGATTTGGGACCAAACCCCACCTTGCCACCTTCCTCCTGGCTGCCCACCCTTCCTTTAAATGCCTTGCCTGGTTGCAAAGGAGGTGCCAGCTGTCAGCATTGGACTGTGACTAATGTTCGTTTTCTTTGCACAATGGAATGCTCGGCTCTTTATTACCTAATTTCAGCCTTTCTGCCATCTTCTCTTTTTCCCATTTATTTCATATATCCATTGCAAGTGATTAGCTCTTAGAAGTAGGAATTGCTAGTCCGGTTTCCTCGGGAAACAGGGTGGTCATGTTCTGTACATCCTCACATAACTGTTGAACACACCAGTTGATTTAATTTGGCTGCTGGAGATGGGCTCAAAGCTAATTGAATTTCTGCAAGTTTTGTGCAAGTAGGCAGCCAGCTGGAGCAGAGAGGAACCCTGAAGTCACATGCTAGAAAGAAAAGTAGCAGATACATTTTGTCTTAGTAGATACCAAAAAATTCATAAGGGAGATACAGTAGTTAGGCATCAAAAAAAGTGCCTCAGTTTGTACCTCTGAATAACCATGAGAGACAAACCCGTAAGAAACCTGGACTCTTCTAGTGTTTATTAAGTTACTTCTAGGTTGTTTGCATTGTGATTAGGACAATAGTTTTAGATCCCTGAGAGGGATTTTTAACGTGTTACTATAGACCATGAAAAAAATAACTGTAACAATACTGATAAAGGCAGACAAAAGAAATCTAATCACCAAAGGTTCATCTGGCAACTGCAGGGCACAAAATCTCACCCCACAGTTCTGGGAGTTTTTTTGCCGGCAGCAGATTCTCAGCCCTCACCCACTCTATTCCCCTTCCATGGACACCCTTAAAATTAGCCAGATGATGTGAAGATGTGTAATCCCACAAGAAATGAGCTGGTTTGGAAACGGCAAGTGCTGGATCTGAACCTGGCTCCAGGTTTCCAGCTCCTGACTGCTTACACAGCAAAGGTGGTAAGTACAGTACTGAAATCAGGGTGATGTTTTGCATGGTGACACATGCCTGCCCAGAAGTGGACAAAAGGGAGGATTTAACCACAGGTTGTCTATTTCTTTTCTGTAAAAAGGCATTTTTCCATTGTAAGGCGATTCCACAAAAAAAAAAAAAAAAAGGATAAAAATGAAAAGGCTTGTGCAGCAGTTCGGCTGACAGGTTTAATGCAGTAGTGCCGTGTTACAGAGATAAACATCAGTGCTTAGCTTACAGATTGTCTCAACACCTGGAAGGCTGTTATAGAGACAGGTTTAATAATTAATTGCTGTTTCTCTGAGACAATGTATCCTGGATCTCTTAAGGGGCACGCTGCACACCAGGTAACAGGAGGAGTAGGCAAAAGAGACAAAAGCATTAGAAAAGATAAAAAGACTGAGATCAAATGACATTATTCCTCATGTCGGTAGAAATGGGGCTATACTCAGCTGATCCTGCATGGAGGTTGCCTAGAGGTGTTTTGATATACTTGAGGTCAAAATACTTGAATTCCAAAGTTGCTTTTAAGTAAATGACTCTCATACAGCTGGTGGCAGGAAAGAAGATGCAAGCAGATCAATTCCTTGATATTACTGTGTTGGGTTTATGTCATGTCACCATGCACAGCTGGAGATATTGAAGAGTTATTTTATAATCAGAAAAATATGATATCTGGAAATGATGTTGAAAGGTCCCTACAGGATATGTTTTCTGTATGTACTATATATTTTGTCATCTGTGTTTAGCAGGACATTTTTCTGCGAGAGCTATAAACCTAACAAAATTGATGCTACAGTGAAGGGAGAAATAGGAGAAAACATCAATCTGCTGGGTTCCTTAACGACCCAAACCACAAACCTGGGCTGTGTTCTGGCAGCAGAGGAGCACTAACACCAATTCTATCTGTGCCTCAGTTACTCCCCATGTCAGCTGCCGTCACTTACTACTTGCTGGGGGCCTGTGTGTTATGACAGGGGTACTGAGAACAAAAGTAATGGCAGCTGATGGCACAGAGCTGCATGTTCTGGGAGCAGTGCTGTTCTGCAAACTCCAGTACAGAGTGTAATCTCATCATACAAGCTTATTTGTCCAAATGTGTATGTTTACTGATGTAAACATTCTCATCTTAATGAAATTGATGAAATGAGGGAAATTATGAACACACTTAAGATATCTACAAGGACAGGGCTAACTGCTGATGCCTGCTGTGCTGGGTTTAGGCTGCCAGTGATCAGTGTGTCTTTTGTCATTGAGCAAATCCTGTTGACATCCTGGGCAAGATGCAAATCCTCTCTTTCCCCAGGTTTTTATTGCTGAGGAGGATCTTGATTTCAGTGAGTCAGATAGTGTTCTTTTGTTAACGTGTCAGCTCAGATGGCTTTGAAAAACATGTTTCCTTATGAATTGAAGCTGGCTCTCAAGCTTCTTTGTTAAGCACAGTACACAAATTGAAATACTAATCATGGATCTGTGTAGTTAAACTACTCGTGCAGATGGATCTGATGCTGTTGGTTGCATTTTCCCATTGCTGCTGCAAAAGGAAGCAACTCCTGAGCTGGAACAGGGGTTTAATAGAGGAAATTATTTGGGATTGTAATGGCCTCTCTAAGAGATGGTTGCTGAGGAAAAGCTCTGTTGGCAAGCTTCCTCTTGGTTTGTGTCCAGATCCTCAAAGTATAAGTCAACCTAAGCCAACTGAAGAGTACTTTTATACTACCTGAGCTTCTTACCCTGTGCTTTATAATAATTTCTGGTAGCTTTCATCTGTTAATGTGCAAAGAAAAACCATCCTAGGCTGAAGCACAGGATTTATCAAGCAAGTTTGTTAATCTCCATAAGACTTTTGGAATAATTAATTTTGCCTGGTGTAGGGATTTTAAAATATGTAAAGGCAAGTTGTATGTGAAGAAGCAGTAAAAGCAAGATTGAAGTGTTTGTGGAGATGAGGGAGTCACTCTCTTGCTTTTGAAAAGCAGCAAATAGATTGTGTGACTTCACAACGTTTTAAGCAAGTTCTGGAACATGCAATTGTGAAAATTTGTAAGAATATAACCCCTTTCAATTTTGGTTCTCTCTCAATGAAAGAGATTTTTTTTCTATCTCTCCCTTAGCTAAAAGGGCTGGCACTCTTACTATCCACCACTGCTCCAGCACTAGTGATAACATTCAGCGTTTACTGAGTACTTTACGTATTTCCTCTGTTGGAAAAAATATTAGCTCATTAAATCTTCCAGTATTTCTGTAATAAGAGCAGTCATTAGAATTGTCTTTACTTTATGGGCAGGAATAAGGGAGAATGGAGAGTTTAAGTGACCTAACCATAGCAAATTAGCAGCAAAATTTGGATAGTTCTACTGATTTCTGTATATCCTCTAATGACTCATGAAAATTATATTCCTTACTCATTCAGCTGAATAGCTGAATAACCTTAAGCTTTCTCTTAAAAATAAACAGGACTAGTGTGGACTTGGGTCTAATAGGTAATGGGATTTCAAGATCCTGGCACGGATTTTTTTTCTTCAAAACTCTTAGACACTAACTGTGAGGCACTGGAAAAATGTTCAGGCTGTTGAGTTTTCATGTCTTACTTTGCTAACTCTTGAATGGAGTAGCAAATCCATTCAAGGAGGAGTTGTGGGTCTTTGCACATCAGTGCTTGTAAAGCACACCGTTCCTGATGGAGCAATGGGGGAAGCTCAGTGGTGTGGCCGCTTTCCCATGGAGTCACACTGTGTGTGTGCTATGCTGAGTGGTGCTAACAGTATGGGAAGGGCAGTATGGACTCCCTTGGTCCTGGAAAACCTACCCCTCTACACTGAGCCTCATGGATGGGAGGGCTTGGGACAAACCAGCTTTGTGTTCATTCACTGCCCTCACCATTCCAGAGGTGGTATGCCCGTACCAGATCGTGGCTTCGTGTCATACATTTCCTTGGGAGGCAGCTTTTGATAGGTGCCAGACTCAAAGCAAAGGCTGGATTGGATTTTCTGTGTTGTCACTCATCTGACTCAGCCACTGGCATGTGTCTCCCTTATCTAAATCACAGTTGCCCCGGGTGGGCTCTTCCTTGCTTCCTGAAACAACTGCTAACTACATTAAACCAAAAAATGCTTCAGACTGTGGGAGCACTTCCAAATCAGTCCAACCTTTTCCAACTACCCACCTTGATGTTTCTGTGAAACATGAACTTTAAAAGTTTGATTGCCACTCCAGGGCCATCTGTATTTCACATTGAGGCCTGTGCAGTGATTCACTTTTTACCTGGTTGGTACTGATAAGGAAGGACCCTCTTTAGAATTTGATTTCCTCTGTGGAGTTTTCTAGGAACTGGAGGTTGAGTGATTAATTTTATTGGTACAGTAAATTCTAAAGGAAAGACTATGTCATTCTTCAACAGTACTTCTTTCTGAGATGACAGCACAATAAATTGCAGGTGTACAGCAAATTCCTAAATGCAATCAGTTGACTCATTGTGCTGGGTGGATGGAATAAGAGCAGTGGCGAAGGGTTGGGTCACTGAAGTCATGTGGAAGCTTTGCCACTGCCTTAAGTCAGCACTGAGTTATCTACTTTTGACGAACAGTCAAAATTAAAGCTCACACTGAAAACAGTTTCTTTTGTCAAAGGCAGCTACTCTGTGTGTTTTTGACAAAGAATTCTTCTAATCTACCATATTTTAAAAAGTTTGCCTTGCAGGATCAAGCCATTAACCTCTTAAGATTTTAATCTTTTTAAGTGATAGGACGAGGGAGAAGGGCTTTAAACTGAAAGAGGGCAGATTTAGATTAGATTTTAGGAAGAAATTCTTTACAGTGAGGGTGGGCAGGCACTGGAACAGATTGCCCAGAGATGGATGCCCAATCCTTGTAGTGTTCAAGGGCCAGGCTGGATGAGGCTCTGAGCAACTTGGTCTAGTGGAAGGTGTCCTCCTGCCCATAGCAGGGCGGCTGGAACTCAATGATCTTTAAGGTCCCTCCCAAAGCAAATCATTCTGTGATTCAGACTAGAATAATCGTCAGTGTCTGAGCTTCAAAGAAAAGAAAGGAAAAAGGTTTTAAAAAGGCTGGAATCAGTAAACACATAATGTCCCACTGCAATTATCCCCTGTCATACATTGATTCATGGATATTAAGTCCATCAGGGACTGTTACGATCATCTAAGCTGAACGTCTGCTTATGTTGTATAATTTAACCTTTTTTCCTGCATCGGACCGAACAACCTGTGCTGCACAAGTATTTTTAGAAACACCATTAATCCTGATTTAATCATTTCACATCATCCAGAATTCTGCAAAAAAGCCCCAGCTTTGGAAAGCCATTCATGGGATTTTTCTAAATGTAACCTGGAGATAATGAGTGTGCCCAAGGTGATGCTAGAAGTTGTTAGCTAAGGCCAGGGAACAGAACCAGGTGAGCACACTCCCAGCCCATGCCATCAGTATAAAAAATCCTTCCACTCCAGTGGCCCTAGGGTGTTCTCAATCAAATTGAAATACACAATTTGTCTTTCTTATACCATTGGGTGTTAGTTTCATTAAATGCTCCTGTATGTGAGGCTTCACTGTGGAGTCTCTTACTGTTCTGGACTGTGTTCTAAGGTGAAAAGATGCTTTTTAGAGAACTGACAGCCAATGTAAGACTAGGGTTCAGAAAAGCTTGACTGGTTTTGTTGCCCTTTAAATGGCTGAACAATTAAGTAGCTGTGCTGCAGTCTTCTTTAACATGAGGCATTTTGGATGTGAGGAGGCAGGGGACACAGCTGCTGGCTTCTAGGCTCGATCCCCTAGTTTGTACTATTTATACTTTTGAATGAATTAACCATCATAAGGCGTGTTGAATGCAGGGCAGGTACTGATCAGAAAACAGAAATATATTGGTACTCTTTGTCTTATTCAAGCAGATTCCACTGTTTCTTATGCCAATGCATCATAATTTAGCTCATTGGCTCTGCTTTCTAAACAAATGTAAACAAGCAGACACACTCCTCTTTGTCCTTTTAAGGGGATATAATGTGTGTTCTTAAGAATTTGGGCCACAGGTTTTGAATAGAAAATCTGCCTAGTGGCCTAGATATTCCTAAAGCTGCTAGCAAATATAAAGAGAGTGATGAATGACAGATGTTCAGATGCAGTTAGGAGGAATTGTTACAGGCATGAGAGTTGTTTGTGGCTGAGTGTGCTTCCCTGCTCACTCAACCCACTTGCAGTGTGCTCTCTGTAGGGTTTCATGGGGACTGAATGCGTTTACTCCGAAGTCCAAGTAACAAGTGTTACAGGGTGAAGGTCTTTGATACCAAAGCTAATAAGAAAAGGAAGGGGGAAGGAAAGAAAGACAGGCATATCAAAGTCTCCATGTACTTATTATAGTCCTAGCTTGAGAACCCCGAGCAGGAGCTTTCCCTAGCCCCTGCAGGTGGGATCTCCTTGACAAAGCTGCAGAAGCGGCCATCATGTTATGGTTGTGGGCGCTTAGTTTCTCTCACACAGAGGCAGTTTTGGTGTCTAAAGGCAGGTACAGTATTTTAGTAGTTTAACAAAACCAAAAAAACCAAACCAACCAACCAAAAAAACCCTACAACCAAAAGCAAGCAAACAAACAAAAACCCAGCCAACCAAAAAAATCCCCCAAAACCCCAAACAACTTAACTCATGATTTTACTAATTTAATTATTGGTCAAAAGTCTTTTTCCAAAGCACCAGCTGAGACACTAATTTTAAACCTCAAATCTTTTTCACACTTACAGGTTTGAGGCTAGACTAGCCTACCATCTTTTGTATATGGGCAAGGTTCTTTAATTAATTTTTTAACCTCACTGTTTGCAACATTGAAATATATATTATTTCTTTATGCCAGCTTTATCTTCTAGTAGTGATACTGTTATAGTGTTTTCACAGTCTTTGAGTGTTTGCTGCAGAGAAACCTATGCTGAACCATTTTTTCTCCTTCTAGGCTTCTTTATGGTTACTTACTAGGTTAAATCAGAAGAGAAAAAACCTTTCCCATACTTAATGGGCTTTGATGAGCCATAAATTTAGACTCACCTCAAGCTTTCAGTGTACTGGGAGTGAGGACTCATATGGACAAGGGACTGTGAGCCACAAATTTCCTTTTCCTGGATTAATAGTGATAGTAATACAGAGATTGCTATTCAAAAAACAAACATTCTTAAAAGTAAGCCATCATAGAGAATGCATGTATGTCTATAAAATAACACTAAATCAGTCACATCAGGCTGTATACTTTTTTTTTCAGAGACTGCCTCCAGACAGTATAAAGAAATCACTGCATTTATCTGATTAAAATTCTCTCCAGGAGCAGGTAATTTATTGTATTGTAAATCTGGCCACCTACCAGCAGTGAAAGCCCGGGCTTAGAGGAGCCCAGATTTCCAAAGGACTCAAAAGCTGAGCTGGCATGCTAGTTCTGACTAGGGTAAAGTGTTTGCCTTCCTTGGAATTAGACCATAGGATCAAATTTTATCATTGTTTCATCTGATGAAGCAATATATAGCACAAAGATTGTGAAGCAAGTATGTTTAGTAATTCAACAAGCTGCAAATGTATTGTAGGATTTGATCCAAAGCCTGCTGTAGTCCATGGAGAGGAATGGTTTCTCAAACACAGCTTGAATGAGAGAGAGGGAGTAGTAAAAATAGTGGAGAACTTCAGTAAAAGAAGAGCAAAGCAAAAAAGCAGAATAAAGTCATGTGCTAATCAGCACTATGTCACAGCTCTCTCTCTTTAATCCCAATGTACAAGTGGATACTATTTATATTATTTTTCATGTATTTTCTATGGCAAGGCCACAGATAGGACCTTGCCTGTTTCTGGAAGAGAAGGCCTCTGCACTAAGAGCTTGGGCAGCTGCCTGTAAGGTTCTCCTGTCCACATCAAACCTTGAAAGAAAGACCTACCTACTACTTTCCCCTACCTCAGACTACCCTTGATAGGCAAATGGTGATGCTTTTGCCTCTCCTCAGGCCTGCCCCTATCAGTCTCCTCCCAGGATTGTAGGCTCTTCATTTGTCTGCTGTTGTGCCATAAAACCTCTCTTTTGTCCTCTCCTCATTGAGGATTCAGTCATGGCTCAGAAACAGAGACAGCCAACCACTTTCTGTAGGAGTTCAGAACTAATCTTAACATAATCTGTTGGCACCAAAAAAATAACTTTCTTGAATGAGACTGAATAAAAATTAATGGGAATGCTTATCTGATAAAGTACCTTTTCTGTTTATGGAATTATTCTTCAAGTCTTTGCAAGTTCTCAATTTGCCCTTCTTTCAAGCTGAAATTCAACCCAGGTCAAATAACTTTAACCTCCATTACAATCACCAAACTTTTACTTCACTGAACTTTTTTCCTTGGAGCCAAAGTTGGTTCTGTGTTTCAGTGAATTTTATTTGCAGCTCCAGTCAAAAGCACCAAATCTTCTTCAAGCACACAAAACATATATTTGGTCCACTGTGAAGCCAGAGTCACTAATGGTTATGGAATTGCTCATTGACAAGATGGGTGTTTGCAAGAGAAAATACTGTTGGGAAAAGTGACATGTTACTTGAGTAAATCCTCCTTCAGGAGTCTGGGCTGCTAAGCCCCTACAGAAGTAGGGTACTCAGCAACAGAAAAGCTTTTGGGAGGCTATGTGTGATCTGCCAGTTTGACATAGGTCCCTGTGCCTCTCCCCCAGAGTAACATTTCTTTGCTGAAAAAAGAACCAAGTAAATGCTGAGAAACTGCATAGCTCTATGGCTGGGATGAGATGCTTTGGGGTTTTATTTTTTGTCTTGTGTGTTGAAGGCTCTAGGCAGGTGAGAAGGTACGTGGCACCCCATAAACATGAAATGGCAGAGATGGAAAAGAGACATTAGAGGATCTCATTTAGAAATACCAAAGGGTAAACATGGTGCTGTTTTACCAGGCTGGCCTGTGCTGCTCAGGTTGACAACAGTGCAGGCCGTGAGCCAGCCATGAGACATGGCCCCCATGTCAGGTCTGTCGCCACCCCATGTTCTCCATGGGGAGATGCAAATCTTCCTCTTGCCCAGGCTCTCTCCCCAGCTTGTCTGGGTGCCCTACAGCACTGAAAACACACCCACAGCTCCGTGGGTGTGCGTGCCTCAGAGGCGTGCTACAAATGGGGAGTTTGGCCAGCAGCCTCATTCACGTGGGTTTGGTGTTCCCTCCTCTTGCCTACACTGGAGCAGAGCTGAGCCACTGGGGCATTACGGCTCACATCCAGAAAGCCAGGGCAGGGAAACATGGGTTTTGTATTCATGTTTGGAGGAGTTTGGGGTTTTTTCATCTGTTTGTTAAAACATTCAGTAAACATTCATAAAGCTCATATTCTCAAAATTATTTATTATTACTTTTTATTAATTATAGTAACTCCTGTTGCTTTGTCATATGGGAAGTAAACAACTGCTTTGACTAACTAAATACTCAAATCAGGTTGGAGAAGGTCTTAGTTCATCTCATTAATCACACCAGCTATTTTCTGCTGTTCGTGTGATGTGAAGGAGCAGAAATGGCTGTTCTTAAGCATGAGACTGCACCTGTGCTGCTTCCTTCAAGACAGTTAAAAAAGGTGTTCTGCCCATGTATTGAAATATGTAATGACAGGTGTACTTTTTATTAGGTTGGAGTTTAGAGTTCTTAGATTTTAATACCACTAATACCTGGCGTATCATTTGTTGGGGACACGTATCTTCCACCAGAAGCAGAATGGGTTATGTGATTTATAGAGGCAAATTAAAAGATTACAGTAAAATGGGAATTCTGAGTGTACTGTAGTATGTCCTGTTCTTATCTATCAAATGTTGAAAAGGACAGAAATATCAGAATTTGAGACTGGATTAATGAATGCACACACAGAAAAAAAAGAAAAGAAAAAAACCCCACCCCACTTTGAAAGTACTTTCCCAGCAAAAATACCATAAGGCACTATAAAAAATCTAAACCCATGTGTTTTACTCAAATGCGCTGTAAAATTAGTGAAATCTGGTATAGCAAGAGGGTGGAAAAAATCCAATGCATTGGATATTGATTGATTGCAAGTGATTTGAGAAACATATTTTGTTTCCTTTAAAAGATGGGAGAATTAATCACAGTAGACATATATAAAAAATGTATGTAATGCTCACAAAAAATCTGCTGGCTTCCATCAACGTATATAAACCCTGTTGGGCCAGCTCCTCAGCAGCACAGGCGATGGTAATCACTCTGAAATCAATGACCCAAATGGACAATTTGCACTGCCTACAGGTCTGCCTGTCCTCATTTTTCATACAATAAGTGCAGAAAGGGCAGTGGTAAGACTACTTGCCATGCAGGGCAATTGCTTATCTACTCCAATCAGAAGGGATTATTCCCAGATCAGAGTCAGATGATTAATCTGTGCACATTGTTCAGTCCAGGGTCTTTGTATTGTGGTCAGCAGCCCATGAAAAACCTGAGTGGGATGGAACACCACGTCTTCTCCTCTCGTCTGCCAGGTAGTAACAACTTTCTGTTACTACTCACCTGGTCCTGATTCACACAGTGGCCTGGAGCTAAAAGATACATAACCACTAATGAATCTTTGGAATTGTGTAGTTCCCACTTCTACACTTGAATTACACATTTAAGGCTATTTCCCAAAATTACACAGTATTCTTTGAAGATGAAAGTTTCTGCTTTTCACAGGCATAATTTTTTATGTCCTCTCTTGGAAAATTGCAGGTGGATTATGTAACTGTTTGGGTGTTTATTATTATCTGTACTGGGAAATCAATTGGTGCTGCAGAGGATAACAGTAAACACTTAGAGCAAAGAGGAGATGATACTCTCCTGTGGTGATACAGATGACAATGACAGGTGATAAATAGATGGTCAGAGAAAACCCTACTGTTAGCCTGGCAGGATTGACCTTAAACAGCTATGTAGGCTCGTATGTGTTTGCTTTCAGCTAGCCACCAAAGCAAAAGTAATGGGTGCAATACCCATGGAGGCTGTGTGCCAGCAACAAAATTGCATTTGCTTTTGTTTGTGTTTAGAAAAAATGCTCTTGGGTCTGTTTGCTTGAGTAGTGAAGCAAGAATTTCATTATTTCAGTGTGAGGCTCTGGCCTGAAGTGGAACATCAGCCAGTAGTCCTTCACTGTTTTTGCAGGCAAAAAACAATGAAAAGTATATCCAAGTGTTTAACTTTCTCATGGTCCTCTGAAAACCTCAGTCACTGCGTCTATTTAGTATCCCATGACTGAAAGCATGTGCCAGTGCTCTACTGCACTCCTGGTTCCTGGTTCAGCCTTTCAGTTCGTCCTTTCTGTAGCTTTAAGTGCTGGTGGCAGGGATCTCTCCAAGGATTATCATCACGTAAAGTCCTACAGAGGTCACAGTGACACAACAGACTCTCTTTGCCAGACGCAGTACGAATGCATCATGAGCCACAATACCTGCCTGGGATGAGGAACAAACCCTCTCTGTGGCAAGCAGGAAAGCCCCAGTGCTTTCTGTAAGAAAGATACAATGCCTGGTTTAATTCCAGCTTGGCTATTTACGTTGTCCAGTCCCATTTGCCAGTGGAATCACCAGGATATAGCATTGTGCATTTCCTGCTTTGACTGTTGCTTAACAAACTGTTCCCTGGTCACACTGTTAGCTGGTACTTACAGCATGGTCATGGGCATTCTCGTGCCTGGGAAATAAGCAGGGCTGGTTGCTCTGGTCCACATCACACTGCAGAATTAATTGCACCTCAGAGAAAAACTAGGTTTCTCTTTTACTTAGTATAGGCCTAAATCTACCTCCTCTGAATGCAGTAACAAACTGTGATTGATTCCAGGGCAAATCTGGCTCCAGTCCTTCATTAGCAGATGGACTTTGGGTATCAGTGAGTGAAACTTGCACTGCATGTGTAAGATAGTATTGATTTTCTATGGGGCCTAATAAATAAGTTTCTGTGACTTCTTCAGGACCTAGCCTTGCCAATTATAAAAACTTGTCATTGTTTTCTGAAGGGCAGCATTAGCATTGTTGGGGAAAGCTAGCAGCATTCATGTGAAAGAAAAATAATTAAAATGTGGTAGACTGTTAGAAATGCAAGACCAAATTACTGTCTACTGGGGAAAATGAATCTGAGTGTACCTAATGACATCCTTTAGAAAGTGATATTCAGCTAAGAAGATTTATTGTCATTTGTATTGATAATCTGCTATATTAATGCTTGAAAATAGTTTCACTTAGGCGATGAAAAAAATTTTAGGGGGTCTGCATTTAAAGATTCAGAGGAGTATCAAAGTGACAGACATTTCTTTCCCATTGGGATCTCAGATATGCTTAGAGTTCATGGTATCAAAAAAATGGAAAATAAATATGAAAGCCTAAAAGGAAGAATGCTTAACACACTTAATTGAGATGAGAACCAAAGTAATGGATGTCAGAATAAATATGTTATAATGCTAGTGAAAAATAAACTGGAATAAAGCAGATTTCACTCTGGCCCTATTAAAATTTAATACAGTTTAAAGCAAGCCGAACAGTCCCTGTCCAACCACAGCTATGAAAAAGTCAAATTAGATTATACCACTCTGCATATATGGTTAGCTCATATAGTGCTGAGTGGGATTTAACTTAATCTCTGATGACTGTTCATTTGTGGTCAGCACGTTCTAACAACTTTACCTTGATTTTCCATAACTGTATTTAAAGCACGGTAACATCTGGCTGGGTAGACAAGGCTCCAGTTTGTGCTTGAAGGTTTTGTGTTTTGTAGGGTGGTTTTAAGACATAACTGCTTCAACAAAAGCCCTTACACAGACACAATTATACCAGCAAAAAAAAAAAAAAAAAGAAAAGAAAAGTAAAAAAAAAAAAAAAAAAAAAAAAAGTGGTGGTTTTGGTGTTATGGCTTATATCACTTGCCAGACTGGAATGCATCTTATAGGCAAAAAGCCTCTAATTATGTAGGAGGAGTTTACTGGCAGAACTCTACCAGCAGGACAAAACTTTCAAGCGTAAATGGGAGCTAAGTGCTTATTTAAATCAGCGTGTCTTCTAACCACTTAACAATGTATAATTTGTTTTCCGAAACCTCCCCTTCCCCAGCCACACGGTGGGTCTGACTCTCACCCAGTTCAAGTCAGCACAAGGATGCCAGCCTTTTGGAGGGAGGATCAGGCCTGATCCTTTAGAGAAAGGCTGCATTAATGGGATTCCCCCGCCAGCAGAGAGCGGTGTGATGAGACAAGCAACACCCTGGGAAGTACAAAAACATGCGAAAAATTAGTCCTGCCTGTCCTACTCCTACTTACTTGCACATCTATATGACTTTTCACTCTCTCCTGCATAACTCATGGCAGCTCTAACTTCCTCACTAATTGGTGCATGGGTGCAGCTGGGACAAAAGGGATTTAAGAGAAGATGTTATGGGACACCAGGCAGGCTGCGTCCTGCACGGAGCAGGTTCTCCCTCGCCCCATACAGCTGCTGGCTCTGGCTGCCTTACCCAGCTGCAGGATACTGTTTCCTTGTCTGTGGATGGGCAGCTGTGGCTAGACTGAGTCTCTGTGATGCTGTGTGAGGAAGCCTTACCAGCTCGGGTTGTTGATAGCTTGGCTCATTCTTCCAATTCACAGAGCAGGTGTGCCCAGGAAGGCTAGGCAGGAGGTCAGATTTAAAGAATTACAGCAACTGAGCAGTACTGTACCTGCCTGTTGTACTTCTGACTGTTGACATCACTAATTTAAATAAGTTCTGCCTGTACCCTTTCCACTCTTCCCCTATCCAAAAAGAATCAACATCAAGTCAGACATGAAAACACCTATTTTGTACTTTTTCTTGCATTTGGGTTGAAAAGGGCAAAAGAAAAAAAAATAAGAGAGAGAGAAAACTGTAAGATTGCATTCCAGAAATATTTTGAAAATCCACAGGCTTAATGAGAGAAAAGAACTAAATGCATGAATGTTGTCACTGGCAAGCCATCTGGAGCATGCAAGTGAAAAATACTTTCAAAATCTTGAAAGTAAATGATCGTGCAAAGGCACGGATAGTCGGCACTTGAGGCAAGAGGTGTTTAATTAGAATGGGAAAAGTCTTTGTTCTAAGTAATTAAAGGCAAAATTCCAGAGTAGATGAGAGAAATCCAAACTCCTTAAACATTTGACAGTTTTAAAGAGGAATCTGCAAGGGTTCAGGCATAAACCCACACAAGGAGAGGCAGAGGAGGAGGCCAGACTGCTAAGGCAGCTCTACTGAGACATTGCAAGGGCTGAGAAGTCAGTCCCTGTCCATGTAGGGTGATTCAAAGCACTCGAGTCAGGCATACAGGCATTCCCAGCAACCACAGAGTAGAATAAGCAGCCTCCAAAGGGTGATGAAAAATCCCACGTGCTCATCAGTGAGCTGCCTTGAATTAGTCAGGCACCTCAGCTTCGGTCCTTGCTCTCAGAGCTGTTAATGGATTTTATATTAGATGGCATCTACTTGACGTAGGACACAAATAATCCTGGCATCAGGGGCAAGCAATACAGCCAAAGGAATGATGAGTTCAAGGAGCCTCATGAAACAAAGGAGTTGGAGTATCAGTACTGCCTGTGCTGGACCACCCCTGGATGTTCTGAAATGACTGCAAGCACGTGGGGGATGTCACAAATCTGAGATTCACCAACCAAAGCCTTCATTTGGAGGCTGGTAGGACAACTACAGGCATTAAGATTTTGGAATTTGGCATGGCCAGAAGGAACTGTCTAAGGAGTGAGGCACCCCCATAATTTTGGAAGTCTAATTAAAAAGATGTACATACTACAGTGACTGCTTAACATGACAAGAGGTTTTATATAACATGGTCCAATTTCCTAAGTGAAAAAAACAAACCCTGGAAAAATCCTCATTGTGCTGTGAGCTGAAAATGTTCTTTTTTCGGTTTCATTTGTTCTGGGTACACTAAAGTTAGGTATTAGTAGTATAATCTTTTGATTTCAATTGTTTCCAATAAAATCCACACTTTGCAACAAGTTTAGCTGAATGAATGTCATGACTAAGCTTTGAATAATTTGGGTTCTATTACATTCTTAATAGCATTTTCCAGTTTAGTGCTTTTTCCCTTCTCTGTAATGGTTGCCATTATAAGTTTATAAGCAGATTTCCCAGGAAGAGGATTTCTTATCACCCAGAGCTTTCCTATGGAGACACTCATCAATATTAGCAACCATTTTTTGAATTATACTTATGACACAATTATACAGCTACAAAGTGCCCTGCATTTCTCCTCATTACCAAGATCACTCATGTTTACTGAATTTTATTTTATTGAATTTATGGATATAAGAGAGGACACTGTCAAAACCTATTTTTTCTCAGTGTTGGCCAAGACAAAAGCTTTAAGATTCTATTCCAACTTCTGACCAGCATGTGTGAACAGACTCATCATTTGCTTTGAAGCCTAAACCATTTTCTAGCTACATATTTTAAAAGGGCTTTCCAGAAGTGGAAGTGTGATTACCTAGGACTATGTAGTGCAAGCTAATCATCTAAAGCAGGTACCAAATGGTACGAAAAATACACAGATGGTTACCAGGAATCTTTCCTTCCTGGTGGAAGAGTTAATTTATACACTAGCAAAGAGAAAGTCATCTCACTGCCCTCGGAAGAAAAAAGACAAATGTTGAGTCTTATCAAAGTACTGCAGCGTGTTTCTGACTCTCAGGAAGGAGTTAAAACTACCCAGTGGTGGCTGAAAGCCTGTTATTAAGATCCCAGCCAATTACAGTTTACTCTGATCAGAAAGTGCTTTTATTTTAAAGGATGAGTACATGAGATTTTAACTCTGTCACACTAACTTTTCTGGTCATTTAATTGGAAAGAAGTTGCTCAAGAAAGTAATTAATTTTTGTGATTCTTGGGGACAATACCAAAGAAGAAGCTCAGCTTTGAATGAGGGACTTGCACTGCTTAGCTCTGAAACTCAGCTTGTGCAGAGTGTTGTTTACAGAGCACCAAACTCTGCGAGGACCACACCTCACACAGGTGCCACAACTGCCTGCCCTGCATTACACAGCTAACATCTACAGTGCACAAACAGAAGTGTCCTACCCAGCCCCACAGTGTTAAACACAGCCAAAGTTCTTGGGGAAAAGTAATAGCTTTTTGCTGGTTTGTCGTTTACAGCGTTAGTTTGGTTTGGCTTGGGGGTTTTTTGCTAAGTGTCACTGCTCTCTCTTTTTTTCTCTCTCTCTATGTATCTCAATGCTTTCCTGTTGCCTCAGACTAAGTGTTTTGGTTTCTGATGCCTCATTCAATGACAAAACTGCCTCTGTCCCAGGTACAAACTTTTTTTTGGGGATTCCTACAGGGGCAGAGGGCTGCAATGCTTGTCACACTTCTGGCTTTGGACTTTACACAAAATGCAGCTCTGTCCTTTTTTCTTTTACCCCTGTGAAAGTCACAGAAGTGTTTGCAAGAAAATGTTTTCTCTTCCACTTGTGATAGAGACTTAGTAGATCAGTTGAAATTGCCTGGATAGTCTAAACTTATAAGCATCATCCCACCAGAGATGTGTTCTTGAATGTTAAATTTAGGCTAATTGGAGGCATATCCTTTAATTTAGCAAGCTGAGGTTACTAATACAGATCAAGAGCTAAAAATTAACAGTGGAGCTGATGTATGCTAAATGCCTAAGTGATATCTTAACCTATAATTATACAAGTTCTGTTAATAGTGAATAATTCAAATCTTCAGGGATTTCAATAGTCTAATGGGCTGTAGTTATTTCCAATTTACATTACGGTTGCTAGGTTTCATTAAAATGAGCAAAAGGCTGCATAGCGTAGCAGAAGAAAATTGGTGTTTGAAGTTATCACCCAGAAATCAAAACATGAAATTTAAATTAGAAGGTGTCCAAGCAACACAATGACACCAAAGCCACATTTCACTGGTAATGAAAGTAGGAAGACAGGGAGTTTGCAGGGATTATTAAAGGAAGACAGCACTACTAGCAACACACTCCGTAACAGCAATACCTTAAATTCCACTCTACTGTATGTAACGAGTCCAAAACGTATTACAAACCTCCACTAAGCCTTGCTACATTCTTCTGAATTATTTAAATTTTGTTATCACTGATTTGCAGGTGGCAGGCTGAGGCACGATAATGCACATGGCTTATCTGGAGTCATGGGATGACTCAGTAGGATGTGAGAGCCGCAGCTGGGGGCTGTAGCCTCCCTGCTAGCCCACTGATGGTATAGCCACCCCACACCATCGCTCTCGGGGACAGCTCAGCCAGCCCCCTCCACCAGCAGCCACTGCCAGTTTCAGCCTCATACCACAGTCTCCAGTCTTCAGCCGGGCTGAGACGTGTCTTTGGGAGGTGTGCTATACACCAGATCACCCAGAGCAACACGGGTTAAAGCTGCTGCTTTCCAGAGAGCCAGAGGGAGTTTTATTCATCTGGATCACTGCAGGCACCTGACTTTCAGTGCAATCCCACAGACACATCAGCACGGTGGCAAGGGGGGCAAATCACAGTGGGGAGGGAGAGCAGGAGCTTGGAATGACCACCTGCAGCCAGTGCTGCCACCAGGGAAAGCACAGTGTGGCCACCACAGCCATGTGTGTGTCTGCAGACCTGGGACACGCTTTTGGGAGACCATGGTGTACAACCCCCAAACACAAATGACAGCTATGGCCTCCTCTGAATCAAGCCCATCCAGG
The DNA here is from genome assembly GCF_965178545.1 of Coloeus monedula. Lineage (NCBI taxonomy): Eukaryota > Metazoa > Chordata > Aves > Passeriformes > Corvidae > Coloeus > Coloeus monedula. The sequence continues at coordinate 30,927,501 of NC_138782.1, read as the reverse complement.
CTTTGAGAGTAAGGCCAGGTTTTGCTGACTCAAGGCCTAAACCTGTCAGTGTGACTCACTGCTGTGGTCTCCCCATCTCCTGTTCTTCTGAGCTGTACTGTATGCAAGTGAACTATTTTTGGAACAACAGGGTTAAATTAGGTTACTTAATAGATAATAAAAATGCTGCATAATTTAATAGGAATGAGAAGTGTTTGTTACAATTGGGTAGAAGTCAAGCTGTCTGATATATTTTGATATCTAAATTTTACTTTAAATTTCTTTTTAGTTCTTCTGGAGTGTACTTTAAATATAGAGTGTCTCTGCTTCTTCTGAGCAGATTAACGACTAAAATAAGTGTTCTTTCCTACCTAAAGATTAGCTATTTCCTTAATGTTTAGTTAGTTGTTCACACTGCTTTTTCAAAATTCAACCTCAAATTCCCCATTTGTATATAATTTCAGTTTCTGAACCTACATTTAAGTATCTGAATTTCTTTAAAAAGACAGAAGTACAGACGGGTTTTGTTTGGTCTTTTTAAAAAAATTTAAACTCGTTGAAGTTCTGCAGTTTCTATGTTAGTGAGTAAGCCATGGGATGAGAGTTATAATTAAATAGTTATTTCTTTATAAAATAGGTCTTTCCAACAGCTTCTTTGTATTTCATTCTGAATCAAGGTAACCTCTTAGATCTCAGTCTGAAATACACATATCCATTTTGCAACGTATTGCTAAATATCTCTAATTTACATAAGAAGCAACAGCAAAACGCCACGTACATTATGTTAGTTAAATTATTATTATTATGTAATTACATAATGGAGAAATAGCAAATTCAAACTCTCAAAATGCTGATCATGAAGTATATTAAATTATAGCATTGCCTCAACTGCAGGACAGGTGTGCTCGGTGGCACACCCTCCATCATGCAGACGATGGGATAAACTGGAGCACTGCACAACTCTTCTCCAGGAAACTGAAGGAGATAGTGCAGGCCTTTGCTGTCTCCTGATCCAGGACTAGAATCCCTTTAGGGCTCATGGCTGTAGGTCTAAGAAGAAGCAATACCTAGTGATTCACAGTAAATACATATTTCACAAAGTTGTCCAGAAAATGCTTTAGTGGGAAAGTTCCCCCTGAAATTGCAGGTAAAAAGCAATCCTTCCCAAGGCTGCTTTTACATGCAGCAGACAACAGGGAGTTAGTCAGCAGGGGCGGGTTTGGCTCAGGAACTTGTGCTGCATCCATCAGTGACTTTGATGCCCAAAGCTCCCGTAGCCTTGCCCTGCAAGGTGTGAGTACTCTTGAGCAAATCAGCCTCCCAGCAGTCCAACAGAACAGTTTACCTCTAAGAATCACACACTTGAATAATTCACTGGCTGGAAAACACTTTCAGATTGATAGATGCCTTGTTACTACAGAGTCATGTTAAGCAATAACAACACAAATCAATAAAAATCATCAAATAATTAAGAATCTTCAGTCACTTAACACCCACTGCAACTGCCACTAGCAAGAGGTTTGAGGGCTGCTCATAAATCTCTTTAGCACATTATAAATTGCCCACAGAGCACTCAGATGCCCCATCTACGGTGATCTATGCTGCATACACTGCAATCCTGTCCCTGTGCTATTAACTGTAATGGTTTCACATTTAAAAACTGTGTCCTGGGAATATGGCTGAGGACACAGTACACTGGAGACACATTAACAAGAAGAGACATGGACAGTCAGAGCATGCAGGAGACCAGACTGTGACTCACCACATAACCTGGAGGAACTTATTTACCTTCTCATTTTAAGTGTAACCCTCTGTGAGAAATGTGTGTCAAAATTTAATCACTTCATAGTCTGATTATTGATATTTAGAGAGCACTTGGAGATCCCTGGATATAGGTTGGGGGTTTTGTCAATCTGTTATTTCTGCCTTCAGAGCTTTCATTTCTTGTGTCAGGTCCCAGAGTTTAAAGGAGTTCTTTCTAACTCTCTGCATGCACTTTGTGAAACTGGCTGCTGGTGTCAAATGCCAGCATATTCACAGGGCGTAAACCATCTGGTTTTGCTGAAACTAAATATTCCCATGTTTGCCGAGGAAAATAGATGCAGACACTTTCAGTTCTTGCAGCTGTTTCTTCCTGGGAAACAGTAACAGAAGATTTTTTTCTCTCCAAAGCAGAGTAATAGTAAGCTTGATTGACATTCTGCAAACTGCAGATCTTGCAGGCCCAAATTATTTTCCTTGTTTTGCTTCAGAAGTCCATCCCCCTTCCTCACTTGGGGAGTAACGCCTCAGCAAGTGTTGTGTATTTCTCACAGTTTGTGGGCAGTAGGACAGGCTGTCAGGGGAACTGAAATTGTATCACATGCTAATAAACATAATTTAAAGAAAATAAAATAAAACAACCCTTCTCACACTTTTAAGTGTGACACAGAGAGATGAAGTAACCTGTTGATACATACCCATGGTTATGCCTCACCTTGTCCTTATTTTGCATGCAGCTCCCAGGAGGCTCTCTCCTGCCTTCCAGACTCTCTAACCCACCTGGGAGATGTCAGAATAGGGCAGGGGGGGTGCTCTTTTTTAAGAAACAAGATTTCAATATAGGTCTTAGTATAGCTATTCTAATTTTTAAAACTGTTTCAGCATTGGTTCTTGACATAAACAATTTGTTTCTTGGGAACATCTAGACCTGACCAACCCTGCCTTTAAATATGCATAAAAGGCAATGATGGCATAACTACATTCACAGGAGTCAAGGGTCAGTATTAATCTACAAAACAATCTTGTTCTTCAAAAAATCCTATTGCCAAAGCGTTTGTGTATCAATCAAAGACCTCATGATGTGTTTCAAACAAAAGCTATATCAAGAGAGACAGAACAGCACTACGGGGCATTCACTGGACACAGACCCAGACTTGAGTCCCTGGGCCATTGGGTATTTAATTATTATACCAAGTGTTGCAGTTCCAAGCAGGGATACCAAGAGAACCAGTATGGATGCAGCAGCTCAGAGAAGAGTTCTTCACATCCTTGACTCCAAATGCAATCCACTGGCTACTCTGGGACTCTCCTTCTCCTTAATTTCTCAGGAAGGTTGAGAAAGTCTTGGTTTTAGCTCAGTGTAGAAGAATGATTATTTTATTTGTACGTCTTAAAAGGTTATAACCAAAACCAGCTATTTACCCAGTTTTAGTGCAAATACTGAGAAACAAAAGAGGGTCATAAAGTACTACACGGTGGGATCTGTTAGTTTTTCTTCTTCTATCTCTTAATCTACACTTTTTGGGCAAAACAGGGATAATTTATCTGCAGATTTTGTTTATTTTGAGATTACCTTGATACAGTTTCTTGCCATTTCTGACTAAAGAGACAAGATCTATAAATACTTGTAAACAAACTCTCCTAAGAAAATACACTGTCGATTTGGAGATTTGGATCACTAATTTCTGTTTCAAGCAAGAAGCTGGAAAAGGGCACTGAGGAGGCAGCAGTGGTTTAGCTATTGCCACTCAGGGAGGATATGCTCCTAATTACACACTGGAAAACTAACCACATGGCTCCTACTGGCCTCTCCCTCCCATCCACGTAAGAGCTGCAGTTAGCCCTGAGTTACAGTTTGCCAACGTGATAAAGTACATTAGAAACGAGCAGTAGTGATGGGATAATGCTGTAAAGTACTATCATGTACTGTCTACCCAGGTAACTGATGACACACCTAGGAGGGCAATGGTTTTTGAAAGTTACAATGACATAGTAAATAACATAAAAGTGTATGTAGTGCACTAAGTTTAAAATGCAGAGAGTAGCAAAAGTTCTGTCTGAACCAACATAAGGTTACCAGGAAAGAGTAGGTAACAGCAGAGATGCTGAGTCAGTGCTCTGTAGCTGGGGAAGCAACTCTCAAATTCGCAGTAGCCTAAGTGAGAACTCATGTCTACACAGTCACAGTTTAGGGAATGACGTTTGCTAACACATAGTTGTTTTGCCATTTTTCTTTGGAAATTTCTGTCTTTCAGATCTGACAGACTGAACAGAAGAGCAGTACAAATCAAAGGACCTTGAAACAGCATGTGGATAAGGAGAGGAAAGTTGACACAATGGGGTATTTAGGGTATTTACTGAGACCAAGTAGGGGAAGGTTAGGAGCAAAGCCATCTTGGTGGACATGAGAGGAATTTTCAAAATAACTGTAAGACAAGTTAGAAAGGTGAGCACTATTAATGAGATTTTGACAAAGCATCAGTCCAGTTCCCCCTTGTACTTGAATCACCAGTAAGCTGTCTTTGGCCTGTATCTGTGCATGGTACAATGCCAAAAATTACTGACCATCTACCCTTGATCAAAGAAAATGTATTCATTCCACATTAACTATTTCTTTCTGTATGGCAGAAGACAATGAGCCTCATTCTCTGATCTTTTAATTCTGTTTACTGTACTTGGATTATGCCAATGGGACACGTCAAGTTTTAACCCACTGAGGGAGAAACACACACATTTGTGTCCCTGCTCAAGCTACAAAGGAAGGGTGGTGCAAACTTCACAGGCTTATGCAGCACAGTGAGGTGACCTTCCACCCTCTTGACAACCCAGGTACAGCTGGGCAGTAACTGTCACCCAGCCACGTTCCCAATAAAACAAGGCACTGGCATAGAATCTACATGGAAAGAAGCGAGCTATTTTTTGCAGCTAGTTCTTTTTCATAGCACCTCTGCTTATTAAATTATTTTGTTGTTATGATATGCTGCTGAATTGTTTCTGGAACATGCTGACATGCCTAGTAAAAACAGTTGTTAGGGGATTATGTTTTGCTCAGTGTACCTGAAAGTGTATTGTTCTGTGGCACTTGGGAAGATGTATTAATTATATTTTTATGCCACAGCGAAAGATAATTTCATATCCCCGTTTAATTGTCAATGCAGAATGTTCTGCGATAATGTATTATTATGTCTGAACCTGATGTTTTGATGGCTTAAAATAGCCTTCAGGGCAGTTCGGTTGTGTGAAACAAAACTGGGACAATTCCTAAAAGCTCAAGAGGGACTGCAGATCTATTAGTTTTGGCAGCAATAAAGTAGTTGGGATAAGGATGAACTTTTAAAAAGTGGAATAATTATTTTTCCTAGTTTAATGAAAAATGAAACAAAAACATTTTAGGATCTTTTTATTTAGATTTCCACTACCACTAGCAGAATTTGAAAAACAAGAAAGGATAGCTGTATGTGCTTTTAGCAGGTGAGTTGAAGTTATATTTCCATATATCCTGCCCACCTGTGTAGGCATTTCAAAAGAGTGTTCTTTCACCTGACTGTCTGGACACCTAGCATCATCTGATACCTAATCATGGCCCCACCTTGTCCTAATTGCTTTTGTTTGGCTCATACTCATTTTCTTCTAATCAAGAGATAAAAAACTGGGTTTCGACATTATATAAGGTGGCAGGACTTTGCTGGCTTAGACGGACTGATGGAAAAATTCAAGTTCAAGCTCACAGAGATAAGTTTCTACATCAACGTCTATATTTAGGCATATAAAGGAGAGGTCTGTTTTTTCTAGAACATCTGCACTTTGTTACTTTGTCAACATACATGTATTTATCTGCTCTCCGAGTTCACAGTGGGCTTTCACCACCTACATTTTAAAGCACTTCTCTGTCCATCCAAGGCAAGCATCTGTTGACAGAAATATGTAAACATGTCTTCAGAGAGCTCATCTCAAAAAAAAAAAAAAAAACCAACTTCCAGAAATCACCAAAAAAGTACTCTTAGCAGGTCCAGCCGCAGTGAAACAGGACCCACGGAGTTTTCTCTGGCAACTGCATTACAAGAGCACTCTAAAGAGCACGACTCGTCATTCCAGTTATGACAGATTTTTTTAAAATCTTTAATAAAGGGCGAGATCTCACAGGTGCGGTGCCAGCAGGCGCAGGGGTGACCCTCGGGTGACGCGGAGGCTCCCAGCACTCGCTTTCCTGCGGCCCGCCCGAGGCCGCGGGCACACGCCGGGCGCACGGCGGGCACCGGGGCACGGCCGGGCCCGCTCCGCGCCTGCGCCGCCGAGCCCGCCGCGCCTGCGCGCTGCCGGGGCGCGTAGCGGCGGCGGCGGGCGAGGCGGCACATGCGCCCTGGCGGCTCCTGAGGAGGGGAGGAGGCGCGGGGAGGAGCGGTGGCCGCGTCCCCCCATTTAGCTGCGAGGGAGCGGGAGAAGCCGGGCGGCCGCCGGGGACCGCCGGAGGGGGGTGGGGGGAGCTACTGTCGCTGCGGCCGCCGCTCCCTGCTCCTCCTCCTCCGTGGAGCGCCCTCCACCCCGCCCTCTCCCCGCCCGGGACCGAGTCTGGTGGCCACAAAATGGCGGACGGGGAGCTGAACGTGGACAGCCTCATCACCCGGCTGCTGGAAGGTGAGCGGGGCGCCGCGGGGAGCCAGAGGGCACCGCCGCCGCTCCCCGCGGGAAGAGCCGGGGCTGCCGGTGCGGTGCGGGGCAAGCGGGGGCAGCTCCTTCCCTGCCCCGGCGGGGCCGGGGTGGCGGCCGGGAGCGGGCTCGGCGCGTCCCGCCGGTGCCCGGAGCCCCGGCCCTGCAGCCCCGCGGAGGGAGGAGGGGCTGGTGTGCGCGGGGGTGCCCGCCCTGTCTGGCTGCCTTCCTATTTAACAGAAAAAAAAAAAAAAAAAAGCCTCGTTTTCTGTCTTCCCTTCTTCACCCCGCTGCAGCTGCCGGGCTGAGGGGCGAGCTGGGGACGCCTCGCTAGCTGAGCTCTTGAGCGGCCTTTTCACCCCCGCCCCTCCGGTTGGGTTGTAGTCGCAGTCCTCCGTGTGTAAAATTACGTCTGCGAGCTGCGTTAGGTGTGGGGTTGTGTGTACGTGAGTGTCGGTGGGAGCAGAAGGATTTAGTGCGCTGACATTCCTCGGCGTGCCTACGGGGCAGTCTCCAGAAGTGGCTTTCGTGATGTAGGGTTTTGTGTGTATTAAATAGTGATTTTGCCCTTTAAAGTTACGAAGAAGCTGACTTATTGCCTGTTTTTGGAGAAGCTGGGGAATTACTGCTAGCGTTTTCCTTTTATTTAAGTTATGTCGTGAATGTTTAGTCGTCTTGGGCCTCTTCTCCCATTAGTCTTTCTTTCCACATTCAACAAATAGCTGGTATGCTGGAGGTGAGACCGGGGTACTTGCATGGGTATGCGCTGTTCATTTATTTGGTTGCTGTACTCCTTAGATAGTTGGGTCACATTGCAGAAGGCTTATAGAAAGGAATTTATGGAGCATGTATAGTTCGGGAAGTGAAACAAGTTTAGTAAGGCTGAGTTTTGTTCAGCCGAGTTACTACAAAGCAGCGGGTTTAGGGCTTTAAGGACTTGTTAGTAGCTTCTATCTCATCTTTTTCGATGTGAAAACTATGAGCAGCAAAATTAGTATTTAAAAATATATAAAGTCTTTGAACAGTTGTGCTTATATTTGTGATTTAAGGTGTGTAGTGTAGTATGAAGAAACAGGTATCAGTTGAAGTTTCTCTTAGATTGCTAATGCAGATAAAACTCCCTTTTTCTGGATGTTGAAACCCAGATTAATAGGTTGGCTTTTAAGACTAAATAATAACCGAGTAAATGTTGACTTTTTAGGGCAGACTTTTTAGGGGGACATCAAGATACATACATATTTATGGTTCTGGGGTTTTTGAGATACTTTAAATAATATATCTGAAAGGTACTTGTTCCACAGTAGTGTAGTTATTTAAATATAGATAGCTTTAAGTGGAGGGGATTCTGCAGTGTTTTGGCATGCAACTTGTTGGATTGTTCTGTTCCCTCTTAAATATTACTCTGCTTTTTTTTTTTTTTCTGAAGACTTTTAAAATATGTGTTCCATACAGTTTATATACACCATAAATACTTGTGTTGCTACTTTGTAGCTTTTTGGGTTATGATTCTTACCTTGTCTTAGAGCAGCCTGTGCTTTTTGTCTTCCATAGTGCTTTAACCGTTAGGGATGTATGTATGTACAACTTCTGAACCAAGCCTTGCTTGTAATTTTTCTTTGCTGTTTTTAACTGAGCAGAGATTAGGAAGATTTTTAAGGGGAATGGTGTGTTTTCTCTCTGCTTGTCATCTTCTAACATAGAGGAGTGTGTTGTACAACATCTTGTGTCTGAGATGTAATAGGTAATTCTTACAGGTTTTGTTTGAAAAAAATTGCAGCAATTAAAGGAACGCATTGTGTGTGGATTATTTTTCGTTTTTTACATCTTTTATTTGTTGCACTGCTGGCATATAGCGTTCTAAGCTGTGGTTCAAACAGTAGTGTTCCACAATGAAGCTTTTTTTTTTCTTCTTTTTTTTTGTACAATTGGCAGCTCACATTCTGGAGCTCATGCTGTGTTGCTTAGCTGACCTGTTCTGGTAAAGTGAGTATGAATCCCTCCCCACGCTGGTTGCGCAGAAAAATATCTGTTGACTGTTATCTCCACTTAAATTGTTCAAAGCAAGTTGTTTGGCTCCATTACTCACGCTTCAACTTTGACTTAAAAGGATAAGGAAACATGGCTTTTGTGGTGTAAATGTAAGCACAGTGAAATAATAAGAAGACGCTTTCATTAAATGTTGTCATGCAGTATGTATTTAGTCCTTTTGGTTGCTTTAAGTGAAATGTATGGCTTTGAGTAACAGTCTACAATTGCCTCTCAGTGCCTGATACGCATAATTTTTCAGAGGTAGCAAATACGTATCAAAAGCCACAGCAGCAGGAAACTTCACTGCTGTCATTGGGTTGCTGGGTGGTGACACCTGTTTCTAGGCTGTGATACTAACTGTCAGGAGATCTTGCTCCTACTTTAATTAGGTTACTCTAACTGTTTTTATCCTTATTACTTCTAGGTTATATGACACATTAACTTGCCTTTTGTTTGGAGTTACCTACTTGGATTTTCTTTCTTCATGTTTAATTGTGATTTTGTTTTGGGGCGTTTTTTTGAGATACCAGTATGAACTGGCCTACAGCTGGGCTGCTTGGGAGAATTCATCAAGAACATCTTCCCAGTCCTCGAGGAGTGTGCCTGTATGCTTATCTTGAATGTACACTTACTTACTTTGGAGATCTTTTGAGTGCTGAAAGACAGATTGATTAACTCTTGAGTTAAATTTGGGGAGTTTCATAAAGACTTACTTGAACCAGAGTGTGATGCATGTTGATTGTCTTCTAGGACACTAGCTTTTAATTTCCATGTTCTTTTGCACATACCAAGTTCTTATCCTCTTTTCAATGGTTAAGTGGTGAATTTAGGAATGGTAAGAGCTCTTTTTGAATTCACTTTCTCTTGTAATTTCTAGTACTTTGTCACTAGTTAGTGATATATAAATAACCATTCTTTGGAGGAAAGTAAAACTCAAGTGTATACATAAAGTCTGAACATAGCAATGCTTTCTTTTGTTTTGTCTCTGTCTACCAGGTACTGTCTACCAGATTTAAAGTAATTCCTGTTGCTTTACTAGAAGAATGAGGGAGATGCTGGTGCTCTGACATGTCTGCCTCACTATCTTGGAGACACTTTGACTTTTATTGTCTGTCATGAGTCAATCTGCAAAGATTTACAGGTCATTTAAACACAGAATTCCATAGCTTTGCTAGAAGACCTCTAGAGTGATAAGTGACCATGAAAGTGAATAAGCCAAATTTGTTTTAAGAGTGTTTCCTTCTTGTACTGGTATTCAGAATCACGGGGTAGGTTTAGCTATGTTATGTTACAGTACGCAAAGATGATGGTCTTATTTTTGCTTCAGTGTGTGTACTTTTTTCGTGTTTTTATTTTTTTCCTTCCTACCTTCCCAGCTATGCCATCTGGTGGATAGATTTTTTCCCAGTCCATCCTAGCTGTGGATAGCACAGGAATATGCACACACAAGACTGCCATGAGTACGTCAGATGTGGAATACAGAATTATAAAATGGTTTGAGTTGGAAGGAGCCTGTAAAGGTCACCTAGTCCAGCCCCTCTCCAGTGAGAGGCACAGCTTCAACTAGATCAGGTTGCTCAGAGCCCTGTCCAGTGTGACCTTGAATGTTTCCAGGAATGGAGCATCCACCACCTCTCTGGGCAACCTGTTCAGTGTTTCATCACTGTCATAGTAAAAAAATTTCATCCTTATATCTAGTCTTAATATTTTTTTTTTCAGTATAAATCCAGTCCCCTTGTCCTATCACAACAAGCCCTACTAAAAAGTCTGTTCTCATCTTTCTTATAAGCCCTCTTTAAGTATTGGAAGGCTGTAATTCAAGAGTCTTCTTGAATAATACTCTCCAATGTGAACAGAGAAATTTTTTTCTCAATGTAGTTTTTTCTCTTGGACTCTGCAACTGAAATTGCTAGTTGTGTTTTGCCTAATCTAGAAATACTATGTATCCCTATCTGGGACGTGCCCTGAAATTGGCAACAATGCTGAGCTAAATGGGTGCACCCGGTTCACATTTAAGCCAGATTCTGAGCTACTTTAAATTTAGTGATGTGTGGAAAAGATTGCCTCTATATCAAAGCAAGTATACTGGAATAGGTGTAACCTTGACTTGTAAAGAGTGCTGTGAATGGTGTTAAGTAAGACTTTCATATTTCTTTTAGGGTGTTGGGCTTCCTGTACTGTCTGTTTCTTAAAATTTCTGCATGTAAGGCAGCCCAGCTGGAATGAATCTCTGCTCTTTTAAATTTATAGGTGTCTGTCTTAGTAAACACTAGGGAGTTTACCATATGGAAGAGAGGCTGTATTTAGGGAAACCCAGACATAGAGTAACCTTAGGTACAAGATGGCTTTCTGCACTGAGGCTTCATTTATATTGCTGTACAAACAAATTTGCCTTGTCTAGGCGAGACTCCTTGCTTGCCTAAATCTACCTAACCTAATCAAAATTACAATTTGAATTAATCTGACTGAACTTAATGTGGATCTTTTCTAAAACAAAATTATTTTGGGTGAGACTGAGGGCTACTAGTTCTGATAGTACCAATGCACCAAGGAAGCTAGGAAGTACTTACCAAGAAGACAATTGTCAGACTACTAGTAGATGTAGAGAATGGTTATTGCTTCAATGTTCAGCTAAAAGGGTGATTTTTGTGATTGCCTTGGTGTTCTTACTGTGTCATGTGATGTCTTCTAAGAAAGCTGCAGGCTTCGTTTTCTTGTGATTTCAGAGGCCTTACAGGTTGTGATAAACATAGAAATTTGAATGTAAGTTAACTTTTAAAATGAAAGTTGGATTTTAAATTCTTATGAAATAATTGAGATTTTTCCTTACTAGTTTTAAATGGTATTGAGCATACTGGTCAAACATGCTATGGTCAATAACATATTTCTTATTTTGTTAGTGTCCTAACTAATTAATATATCCAGCCAGCCTGACGGTGTGGTATTATGATATGGTAGTAGTGCTTGCAGTTCCAGGCTCTGTAACTGATGCTGAAAAAGAGAGGCAGTTGTAGAGAAGAAAAATAGACCTTATCGATCTCTTGCAAAACAGTATCAACAAACCATGGTGATGAATCCTGAATAAACAAGAGTTATTACCTGGCTTGGTGTGAAATCACTGGATAATTTGTTACTAGAAAAAGAAACAAGAATAACTTTTAAAGGAGTTTCTTGCAAAGGATTTTTAAAAATATATATATATTGTTAGTTTTTAAAGAGAGAAAGAAAATCGATGGTTTTGATGTTTTTCTAGGAGGGTAGGTATTGTATTAACCAGAGAGGAGGGACAGAAGAATTAAGTTTGTTTCTGGGTTTGTACAGCAGTGCAGATATCAGCTACTTCATCTTTAGCTTTATAAGTGCATGACGAATTGAATGGTTGGCTTGAAAAAGTGCACTGGAGGCCAAGAGCCCAGCATCAGGCAATGTCTGCTGGGATTCTTTATTCTATCTGGCTATTTGGCCACTTGAAGGCTGCATGATTCAGTAACTGTTTCATTTAGATACTCTGCAGCACAGGTTTTACTTGAGTTGTTCAGTGTCCTGCTCACTGCACAGCGAAATGATAGTGTAAAAGGAGAGAAACACTATTCTAATTTAAGATAACTGTAACTATTAAGTATTAAAAGTTGTCTTAAATGCTCATTAGTTACCAAGAAAGGTAGGTATGTAACTTTTTTTTACAAGGGAAGAAAGCACCCTGCTAAACCTCAGACTGTGGAGAAGGCGGCATATTATATTTGGCTGTTACTCAGTAAGGTCAGATGCAGTACATAATGAAGGGGGATGTATAGGGGAATCTACTCTTAACTACAGCCTGAGGTGCCTCTAGATGTAATAGGTATGTGGTTTATAATTTGAACATTGAAATGAACCTTCTGTTGTGTGATTTGTCTTAGTACACGGCCTAGGACATCGTAGTTTCACAGCACCATCTTTTCTGTGTTGTTTGGGGGGGGGGAGGGGCTGGGGGAAGGTATTTTGTGTTTGTTTGGGGGTTTTTTTGTTTTTTTTTTTTATACCAAGCTTGATACAAAGCTCTTTGTGTTTATATCCCATGTAACTGTATTGGTTAAGTACCAGAGACAGTGATGTACAGAAGTTACACCAAGCTTTTTGTATCATAGCTTCAGTAACTTCTCTCCTTGGTACTTCTCAGAAGTTATGAAGTAACTTTGTAATTTACCTTTGCTTTCCTTGAATTTTAGGAATTTTATTAGTCCTGTTTTAGGGGAAAAGAAAGTCAGCCTTTGAGAAAGAAGCTTCAATTCTTTGTTCCATGAAATTTTTGTGCCAGGTTAGCTTTCCAAGTAGAGTAGGACAGGAATTGCTATCACTGTATAATACAGCTGTAGTGGTTTGGTCCAAAATACTCATTACTGTTTATCTGCTGTGAGCTAAGAATTAGGAGAACTGCAAAGCAGCCACCAAACTTGAAAGAATATAAAGAAGTTTATTAACAGACCTAAAAGAAGGGAAAAAAAAATTATACCACACCTTCAGAACTCTCCTCCTCCCCCCACCTTCCTCCCTTCTCCCACTGACAATGTGAAAAGACAACCCTTAAGATGTTCAGTCTGTTTACCACTGCCATAATAACCTTGTTCAGTCCATTTAGAAAGAAGTCTCTTCTTGCTCATGCTGTGAAAACATTATCACAACGAGACAGCTGCCCACTTCCAAATATTGTTCAGTCCATTTAGGAAGAGGAGTCTCTCTGCCTGCATGTGAGTCCCTTCCCCTGACTTGCAGCTTGTTCAAGGTCACACACAGATAGCAATTGGTTTTCCCACGTTCGAGGGTCCACTCTTGAAGTTTTTGGGGTACAATTTTAAGGTTGAGCCGTTCAGAAACAAAAACAGAGGCCCTTCTCCTTCCCTGGGAGCAAAGGGTCTTCCTCATCTTCATTGTTAGGACAATCTCTGGGAGCATCTCTAAGAACTGAGGTTTTCTCCTTTCCTATTTGGACCAAAAGTCCTCATCTGGTTCACCTCTAGGGACTGAAGTTTTCTCCTTTCCCGTTTGGAGCAAAAGTCCTCATCTGTTCCATCTCTCCCTGTCCAAACTTCTCATGAAATTACAGCTGTGTCAGCATCTGCCTATCTCGGCGCAGGTGCTTTTGCTTACGAGTTCAACACTCCACCCCCCATATCTTCATGGAATTACAACAGGATACTCTGATATATCATAGCTTCACAACAGAATTTCAGCTTTCAGCATCTCCTCTCTCTCTTCCCTCAGGTTTTCAGCTCTTCACAGCAGTAAAAGGGTTAATCTCACCTCAGCTTTGCAGCTGGAATGTTGAATTTTTCTCATCGCAGTGGAGAGGGGGGAGAGCCGAGCTGCTCCGGCTGCCCACAGCAAGGCACTGGGGGGGGTTCCATGGCTGGAACAGGTCCATTGACCCAGGATGGCCGCGTGGCCTGCAGCCACCTGTGCCAGCACCGGAAACGAGAGAGAGCTTGGGGGGGAGTTTGCCTATTCTTAAATGTGGATCACAGAGGTGTTCACAACTTTAAGTGGCTTAAAGAATTGTCCATATTCAAACTGGCCAGCTGATAGGTTCTATCAGTTCCCAGAGGAAACTGTAAGCACCCCTTAGCAAGGACATCCCTTCCGGGACTATGCTTGCTAACCTATGACAACAGCATAGTGAGAGGCTTCTACCTTCTGTTTTGCTGGTTGCCTGAGTTTTAGGTTCAAGTGTACTTAAGCAAACAGTAAATACAGAACATGTGATCTTGTCCTTCAACATTGAATTCAGCAATTCTTGGAACCATGTATGATGCGGAATGACTGGGACATCAGTTAGTTTATGGAACTTCTATGTAAGGAAGCAGGTGGTCCATGAAAAGCTAAAGGAATGGGTAAAGGTTGGTGTAGGTACACTTGCATGTTTTCATGGGCTTACTGGGGCATCCCCTGAAGCAATTTTACATTCTTCTCCATGAGTATCAATTTTGCTGGATAGTATGTATTTTAAGAATGTAAATTCAAGTTTGGGTAGAACAACACCACTTCATTGCTAGGGTTTTTTTTTTTTTCCCCATTAAAGGCTTGGGCTGTCTCTTGCTCTGCAGTGAATTTGTGTTTGATGTTAAATAAGCCTGCTAAAATGAGTTCACAAGCAATTGCTGTTCTTCAGCAAAATACTTAATGTGAAGGTCATCTGGTGAAGGCAATTTTAGAAAGACTTTAAGGTTACTTGGATATAAAAGCACAGTTTTTCAGGAAAAGTAACTCCCTAGAAGACTGATTGTTTTATTTTTAGTGGGAAATTTGGGTGATGTATGGTAGGAAGGGTACAGGGCTTTGCTGGGTACGCTGCAGAAGAGCTGTGTATTCAGCAATATGTTCCTGCTGAATTGAGCAAAGCTCTAACGGGTTCATTTATATTATTGTTGTCCACCAGTGTAACTTGTGAATGAGAGCCATTCTAAGCTTAGTTCTGTCGCAGCAGTTCTGAAAGTTTAAAACTTGTGTTGCTGGCTTAACTCTTGTTTAGCTGCAAGGTAGGGAGTGGCCACTTCTGGATGGCAGCTGAACAAGTTAAATAACAGAAGATATTTTGAGGGAGTAGAAGTTTTGCTTTCAAAATTGAGACCTGCTTTTAAAACCCAGTATAGGATTCCTGACTTAAACTCACAAAAGTATGTAATTTGGATGTTAAAAATACTGAGAGCAGATAACTTCAGAATGTGCTTCCAAAATCAGTGTGAGAACTGCTTGTTTTTTCCCAAGTCATAGGTAATGCCACCTTTAACTTCCAAATCTGTTCTGCTCCTACTACTGGCAGGCTGTTCAACATTGCCAAATACTCCAAAGTACTTTTAAGTACAAAGAAAAAAAGTTAAATGTTGGAGCTGTTAATCACCAATGATTAAACATGCCACAGAATGTGGGGGGAGTGTAAGCTCAAGGGAATTGCTTGTGTGCAATTTGTAAAATTGCATGCTTGCAATCTTGCGTTGTAGTTTGGGGTTTTGTTTTTTTTTTTTTTTTTAGATCTGCTCTGGCAAAATAGATTCCTAAAGCCATGATTTCAGAAATAAGCTTGACTGCAGGTACTGTGAAAAGAAGCAGAACCAGCTGCTTATTCTTTCACTAGCCCTAGCTCAAGTTCACAGAGGATGTAGTCTTCAACTTGGGGAACTGTTTAGATTACACTTTTGATTTGTTGTGTCTTTGTTCTAGAAAGAAAATATCAGTTCACTGATGCAGTTTACTGTGTGGCTACTGTGTGGCCACATAAATGCCTGTCTGCAAAAAAAGGAGAGTATAGGGAAAGGAGAGTGCTTATTAGCAATAATGCTGACCCAATTTTTTATGATACTAGGGAGGAGTCTCTGGGTTTTTATGTTACGGTAAAATTGTCAGTGTTACGTCTAGTAGGCGGGGTGCTGCAATCTTGGAGACCAACACCGTGTAAATGCTTAGGGTAGCTGTGCATACCACAGCTGACTTAGTAATTGAAGAAACTACTAGTGATGGCACAAAATGAGCAACTTAGTTGCTTAGAGAAAGGCACACCAGACGCAGTATGACAGAACAGGTTAAATAGATTTTATTTCCATTTCATGAAAGGCTATGGAAAGAAGCGATGTAAGTGGCACTTCCAACAGCCTAATTTGACCCACTTTCCTTTTTCTTTCCAGTATTGGCTTACATAATCTACTATTCTCTGGCATGAGTTTGGAGGATTAAAAAAAAAATGTTCTTTTTTGTCGAAGTTTTTCTTACCTGCAGCTGTGCAGCTCATGTCCTAGATTGCTAATTACTGTTACTGGACTTCTTAAGGTTGCTTACAAAAGATTGTGTAGATGCAGAGATTATTCTAGTATCAATTATAGCAGCTTTTGGATGACTATCTGTTGTGCTAAAATAAGTCTCAGTGTTCAATGCATATATTTGCTTTTATTTCTTTTAATTCCCTGCTATGTCACTCTGCTTGAAGCTCACTTCAGGAAAGGCTTGTTCTGTCAAAGCACTATGCACATGTTTCTGTGTATTTCAACAGGAATTGCTGTCCCTACTGTCCATATCGAAAGGCTAATTTATGTAAATCAAAGCTTGTTTACAGCATCTGCATTTTAGATTAAAGAGAATTAATTTACCTTTAATGTTGATATGGTATTTCTGCTCTGGGTAACTGTCAGCCATTAAAAATGGTGGTTTTCCAAATGCTGTTAAAGGCTTTTTGTGAGCTACAGATTTTGCAATGTGTGAAGCTATGACTTGAGTGGTTAGCTATAGTAATTTGTAAATGAGTATGAAAAACATCTCTTACACTCTTGATCTGGTTCTCAGAACCTCCCCTTCAATCTGTTCTTGGGGATTTGGCTTTTGAAAAACTAAATGCAGTGTTGTTTACAGTACATACAAGGCTCAGTTGAGTCAGGGGAACTTGAACAAAATTCTAGTTGTAATGTAAGCTGCTGAAATAAGTGCTTAGTCGTACTTGTACCACAGCTGTGGCACATCTGTTCCAGATGACTACATGGCAAACCTTTCAGTGTCTTTGTGAATCCAGTGAAGTGCTGAGGCTTTCAGGGTCACAGGAGCCTCTCACTTTTCAACATGTAGTACCCTTTTTGCTGATCAGTGAACTGTGGGAGAAAACTGCTTTTATCTTAACTAGTATTGATGATTATTCGTCATGAAGCCCCAGGTTTTGTATTACTTCAAATGTAACTGAACTTATGTGTTTTCTCTGGGGCTGGGGACTGTTTGGGTGGAGAGTGCCTTGGCAAAGGTGCGAGGGCTCAGATCTGCACCCTTCCCAAAGGATGGAAGTGACTGATCATCAGGTGTGTGTTGCCTCCTCTTCTGAGAGTGATACACCTGTCAGAGCTGTAGAAGTGTCTCTTAGCCTGGAAAATCTGAAGTGAGGTAATAAGTTACTTGGTTGATTTGTCTGTTGAGGATTTGCAGCATTTAGGGCTTTACTGTTAGAAGTAAAGAACTAGCATCAAGGCACTGACTGGTGGTTAATTATGAACTCAGGAGCTGCATGTTCACTGTGTCTTCTCATGAAAAAATCCAGCACCACTCAAAGCATCAATCCTATAAAGCAAATGTTCCAAGTTTAAACCTCCATGTGAGTTTCAAAGGGAGCTAAAGGCTGGTGTTGTAAGAAATATTGACTGGATCCAAGTTATTTTAAGTATTTTGGGTGCCCTACATGAACTGTTATCTCAGTTTTGATCTCAATGCTTAGTCTGGTGCTGCTTCTGGTAACATTGATGTTGTACATAGCGAGCTTTCCCGGGTTTGAGTTCCAAAACTAGAGTGGACGTAATAAATGTGCAGTTCCACTTCTTAGTTTTGATCTGTATGAAATGGCATAATTCTGGTGTTGGAAAACATAATGAAAGTAGTTAAATACAGAAGAGAATGTCATTGGTTATGGTTAAAAGAATCCACTGTCTGTAGTGGGAAGACATGACTGGAAAGCTGGTTGTGCTGCATGGCTCTTTGGTGTGACTTTTTTGCAAGCTATGGGTCTAAAATAGAGCAATTGTTTAATTAAAATTATAGCCATTGTAATATGAAGACTCTGCTTGTTCAGGTGGGAGCTTATGTATAAAGGCAGTTGGTTGTGCCTATTAAAAGGAGTTTCAGGTCTCCGAAGGGGATCGTTATAAGCTATTGGAACGTAAGCGTTTGAAATGAAGTTCATTGGAACATTTTGGTACCTCACAAATTGGATAGTCACGTCCTGTACAAAGCTGTCAAGCTTGAGTTTTCTGGGGTTTTTTGCTAGTAATGGGGCTGAAGATGTACCTGTAAGAACATTGCTCGGATGTTTGAGGTGTGATGAAATGGAAGCCTGTAGGCATATATTGCTTGCAAGCCGCCTTGATTATTTCTGACTTTGTATTCTTCTAATATGTAACTCAACATCTTAATGCATGAAAGATAACAACATGAAAAGTGTTACTAAAACACTGTTTGTTTTCTCAAGTATAGTTGAAATCTTAATTAGCAAGAGCAATGTGACTTACCATGTGTTAACTATCACCTGGTAGTGATTCAGAGCTTCACTGAAAGAAGTCCCATATGCCTCAGCTTTTTTCTTGTGAGGTTCTAATGAGCTAAGCATTTCCAGTATATCCTCAACTTCAGGTAGACTGTTCTTTCTGCTGCTTTGGCACTCAGACTAGCTGTCCCAGGATCTAATTTCACATCTCTTCCCTGCTTTTGAAAACCACTATTCAGTTCTTCCTTTTCACACATTCCCATGACTACTTCCTAACTTCTGTTTAATGCGTGTCTGGTGTTTATTAAAAATAAATATTTATAGCACTGTGTTGGCCTGGTCACATGTGCACTTACTGGGAAAAGTATGCAGTGATAACCAGAGCAGAGCTTTTTGAGCTTAACACTTTGGACTGTAGTACTAGGTGACCTAGGACAAACTGTTTTCCCTCATATCCTTTCTTCCCCATTGCACAATGTAGATAATGCTACATGTAATTATAGTGATCTCCTATATAAAGTAGGTTTTCTAGGAACTAAGCAGAAATAAAAGGAAAAGGTTGTGTTAATTTAAAAAAGAAGTTGCAAGCTTACTCTTCTGTTTCGGAGAGAATAAGTAGGTGACCTAGGAATTTGCTGTGCATGAAAAACTAGTTTTTGCTCTTCTGTTCACAAATTTATTAGACTAACTGAAGGTGCAGCTAAAATTTTTATGGAGTAGTGTCTTACTGTGCTTGAATTTGAAAGCATTTGGATTTGAGCTGCGGAAGTTTCATACTACTTTCCCTTGTAGGTGCTACCATGGTTTAATGCTGAATGTTCTTTTCATCTAAAACAGATGGCAGGACAGGATGTTCGCCTGTGGTAGACAGCAATAGATTCTGGCTTATTACTTTGAACTCTGAAGTTTGGTTTATGCTGAGATGCAAGACTGAACTGGATCGGCCAAAGTGAAGACACATTTGTTCTATTTTGCTGCCTCATTAAAGACACATTAAAGCCTCTGACAGAGGAATCATACAGATACTTGTAGAAAGAAGCAGCTGCAGATAAACTTGCCAGAGGATGTTGGTTGGAGTGCAGTGACATGAGAATGCTTTTGAAAACTTATGCTAAATATAGGTCTTGAGTACCTGACTTACAGGTTTTGTGAATTCAATTTCATTCTAATTAGAATGTTCTTGGCTGTAAAGGTTTCAGTTATTTAAGAGCCATTATATATGAAAGTTTCATATGTAGTTTTAGTGTGATGTTCCTGAAAGCAGCTGAAAGTGTAAACATAATCATGCCTATGATTTTTTCTTTGTATTTAACTGGTCCTGTTGAACTTAACAGTCCTAAAGAAGTTTACTTTGTGCTAATGCAGAAATGTTTTCAGGTTTTCCGTTCTCAAGATTTTTCTTGAGAATTTTGTGAATTTCGTGAGTATTTTGTGAATACTCTAGCATAAAAGGGATTGTTAAATTAAATACTTCTTAGAATTGCTATTTATACAGATATGGACAAAAGCACAGCTTAAATTGTTCTCTTCTGAGAACCTGGATGCATAAAGATCTTTAAGCACAGATTACACAGTATCAGAGATTAATTTTACAATTCATTGGACAGCATAATTCCAAGGTATTTGGTACGTATGTGGAATGTGATGCTGGCTTTTTGTCAAATACAGGTTTTAAGTACAGATCATCTGCATTTAGCTATTGCTGTATATCTGTGTGGTAGTTACCTTGAACTGTTAAATATCTCATTTCAGTACGAGGATGTCGTCCCGGGAAGATTGTTCAGATGACTGAAGCAGAAGTTCGGGGCTTGTGCATAAAATCACGGGAAATATTTCTTAGCCAGCCTATTCTTCTGGAACTAGAGGCACCTCTGAAAATTTGTGGTATGTAAACTTGATATGTATGTGTTTTATGTAGGTGTTTTAATCTAGTTCTATGGTAGGAGGATTGGAAGAATACTGAGACAGGCAAATGATTTTGAGATTAGAGGGAGGTCTTCAAAATCTTGAATATAGTTTTCAATTTAGATTGGATTAAGTGAGGAAAAGGCAGCTAGCACTTGGTAGATTGCTGATGCTCTTCACGCTGTTTTGGAGCAAGATTGCTTGACAATAAGGGCTGCTTGTGCCCTCATGTAGTACAAATTTTGCAACCTGTCTCTTGCTTGCACAGAGCTGCTGCTCTTCTGATCACTATTTCAGAAAGCAGTTAGGTGCTTTTAAAAAACTCAAATGTTGCATGTTGCAGTTGCTCACTTCAAAGCATCAACAAAACAAAGGCCTTGTGAAATGAAACACTTAAAAAATTGAAAGCGTTGTTAGTCTTTCAATTGGGAGAGTAAAACAGAATGGAGACTGTTAAATTAGGTTTAGTTACCATGTAACAAATTCCTTGTGCTTCACAAGTTTTAGCAAACATCAGTATTACTAAGAAACACAAAACTAAAACATGGGTGTTTTTTACCTTGCTAAGCCTTTATAAGATGCTAGACTTCTTCCGAAGTACACTGTAACTACAAGCTTGTAGAAAATGTTTAAAAAGTGTTGTAAATACCAGACTGTAATCATCCTTCAACTTGCTTATTAACAATAGGCAATGTCTTCAAAAGCTTAGCATTCCTTGAATTAGACTTGTTAAAGTGTCATAATATTAAAGGGGAAACACTCTTTGTATTCGTTACTTCTTACATCCTCAAACATAGATTAGCTTCTTTCTGGCAGATGCAATGTCTGCAATGTTTCTTACATTAAGAGAGGATATTACCAATTAAAAAAACCAAAACCCAAAATAAAACAGCTAAACCCACAAACAAACCACTAATGGCAAAGTCATTTTTAAATGACTAATTGCTTGGTAGGGTGGGGAGGAAAAACCAGCCCAGCTAGCCTAATGACATAAAGTTGAAGGTAAAGTGCAGCTTTATCACATTGTGTTTTCTTTAGACTTTTCACTGTAGTATAGTCTTATTGTATTCCTAGATGAAGAAAACATGGAAACTCAGGTAGATTGTACATAAGTCAAGGTCTGCAAAGAATAATCGGCCTACTTCAAAGTTAGCTTTTCCTCATCTGCTTAAATGGAGGCAATTGAAAGCATTGTTAGGTGTGCAATAATAGGGTAGCCAATGCACAGTTAAATAGGGCATTTGTTATCTTTAAATCGGATTCCAAACACAGTGAAAGCACCAGGAAGTGTCAGGTGCATCTAAATTTAATATTATGTAGAACAATTGTCAAAGCTGCATTTAGATAAAAGTGAAAGAAAGATGATTGCTTTCACCAAAAGCAAAAGATGCAGCTGGTACTGCTTTGAACTATTATTTTAGTGTGTTCAGGCAATGCCTGAGGAACCATTATAAGATTGTCTTGTCTTACAATCAAGTCAGTTCAAAATAAGCTCTACATCTTGAATTGGCTGTGTTTTAATGTAAGATGAAAGGTGCTCTTATGTAAATGTCCATTTTAAAATAGATGTGGTTTTTAACGTAAGTCTTTATATCTGGCAGACTTCAACTTCTGCTCACATGAAGCTGTATTTTAAAATGCTAAGTGCCTTGAATGGAATGGTAAATGCCTTGGTCCCTTTATAAAATCGTTTCTGTAAAATGTTTTTACCCATTAAGTGCATTTGTCCCTTTGGTGCACGTGTGTAACTGAAAGTAGTTATAGACAACACAATGATAATATTTTCTGTAGTGTGTTTACTTGGTAGTTAATTCTGTTAGTGCTGGAGTCTGGGGATTTGATAACATGGTTCTGGAACCCTAGACTCAGCATAGAAATGATTCGTTGAGGAGTCTTCTGGTTTTGTCAGGCTGTGACCTGGAGACTTCTAAATATCAATTAGAATACGAATCATTCTTGTTGCAACATATGTTTGAAAAAGATTTTAGACAGTGAAGCTTCAAGTTGTCTGAAATTGAGTAGTAGATATTGATCACCTTCATTAGAAGAAAATTGGAAAGTGATTCTTCTCCCCGAGTGAGAAATAGTTATGGAAGAGTGCTGCCTAAAGGAAGAAGTATTGCATTTTTCATGGAAAGTTTAAAGGAATGTAATATAGCATGTATTCTTCTTACCACTGTATGCTTTAAGAATTGAATCAGGGAGCATACAGGTTTGGGAACCTTTTTTTTTTTTTTTTTAGGGTGAAAAAAGTTGTGTGGGTTGTTCTTTTTCCTCTTTTGAGGCCATAGTAGCTCGTGCTCTACTGGAAAATAACTCTGGTGAGCAAAGTCAAGATTTTGCCACTGAACTAGCAGCAATAGTGAAAATACATTTATGTAGTGCTTAGTGTACAGTACCAGGAGGTACTGAATCTAAATAGCATACAGCTTGTACTGAAGGCTTTTGGCATATCTGTTTTGCATCCAGTCACTCTGGTAATGAGTTTTCCAGTCAGCTGGAATATGCTGCATGTGTGCTGCAAGTTACTGTAGAGCCGCTTTTGCATCTTCACCCGTGGGGACAGCTCATGGATAGTTTAGCTTTGGCTGCTCTGATGTGATACACTGTCGTGGTATAATTGCCACACACAGCTGTTCCGTGGAAAGCTTAGTTAATTTTAAAGCTGGAAGTGTGAAGAGTAGCATGACAGGTATTTTTCCTAAGAACAAGCTGTAGGGTTGAGTATCTTGTAAGGGATGGCAGTCTTTGAGTCTCTGCTTGTTACGTGCATCAAAGGAAGATTTAGCCTAAATGCTGGGGGATGGGATTCTTAGTACAGCACTGTTATGGGAATTGACCTTTGAAGTAAGTGTTCTTTGCCATCACAATGTTCAGTTTCTCTCCAGTCTGTTTGAATTCTTTCTGATCTGTTTTTGCAGTAAATAATGTGACTTTTTCCTGATACAGTTGCTTCCTGGTCATATACCTGTTCAATTAGAGGTTTTCTTTCTAACTTTGTTTTAATTTATACAAATTAAGGCTTGGTTAGAAAGCTTATGCTTTATTGTAAAGACTTCTGTAGCTTTTGGGTTTCAGATTGACTTCATACCTGACATAGCAGTTCTGCAGATATGGCAAGTTATTTATATCCTGGGAGTACTTCAGCTTTTTAATGCTAGCATGGTTCTTACCTTTGTGATGCATATTGCCACTTTTTGAAGGTAATATTAGTGCCTTTTTTAAGATCACTGAATAAAAACTTAACTAGCTGGCTTAAGTTCTTGACTTGTGTAAGTCTTTATGTTGTTGCACTAATCTTCAGTAAACATTTTGTTTTTATTCAGGTGATATCCATGGTCAGTATACGGACTTGCTTCGATTATTTGAATATGGAGGATTCCCACCAGAAGCTAATTATCTTTTCCTTGGAGATTATGTAGACAGAGGCAAACAGTCTCTGGAAACGATTTGCCTATTACTGGCATATAAAATCAAGTACCCGGAAAACTTCTTTCTCCTAAGAGGAAATCATGAGTGTGCGAGCATCAATCGAATCTATGGATTTTATGATGAATGTAAGAAAAATATTATTTTTGAAAGACTGTAACAGACTAATACTGTGTTTTGGAAACACTTGTAGTAGTGACTCTTGTATTGCAAGAGTTTCAATATTCTGTGAACCTGCTTTGAAACTTTCTAAAAATACTTTCCAGCCAAGGTTAAAGTTGCTCTGGAGCATTACTGTTTTTTCTTCTACTGTCCTTGAATTGCTGTTGTAAGAGATTGAGACCTAAGTATGCTAACAGAAATAAAACCCTATGAAGACAGTTTGCTAACATTTTTGCTCAGGCTGTGATATGTATTACAGGTTGGCTTTAAAAAAACAACTTTCTCTTCCTAATGTCACACACTGTTCCCGTAGGCAAGCGGAGGTTTAACATTAAGCTGTGGAAGACCTTCACAGACTGTTTTAACTGTCTGCCTATTGCAGCCATTGTGGATGAGAAGATCTTCTGTTGTCATGGAGGTAAGCTAATGGCTTCTTTTAAAGGCTGTGTCCCAACTGATTTTGGGTTAATGCTATACCAAAATGGAGTGTGGCTGTGCATACCTGATATTTAGCTGGAGATATTTAACCTTGTATTGTCTGTAAAGGTCATGCTTTTCTGTGCGCTTGTCAGTAGACAGGTGTCATTCTTAATGATACACGTGGCCCTCTTGTGCCTGAGGGGAAGTGCATCTGTAAGTATTCCCTCAGTGTATCTCTCTGAAGGATACTTAATGCTAGAATTATTGCCTAATTTGCCACATGAGCTGTTACTGTATATCAGTGCAGCCTTAGCCAACACTAGCATCCCCAGCAGTGAAGAATGGCTTTCACAAGTAACCTTGGCTCTCTACTTTTGGGTCTATACTTTTGGCCTGTTTTCACAACACTTTAGTGGAGGGGACCTCTGAGGTCACACGGTCAAGCCTGCAGCCTGAAGCAAGATATTTGTTAACATTGGAATGGACATGGCTTGCATGGACTCCATAAAGCCTTTGCTGCTAGACAGTCTGCATTCCATGTGTACCTGTCCCAGTGCTGCTCTGTTCTTGTACTGAAAAAAGTGTTTGGTGTTGATCTGACTGAGGGCTGTGACTTGTCTGAATATTGGAACTTACTTGGGCTCTCTTCTTTGTAGAACGGGCCTCCCCATGATTTTACAGGCAGTGATGCTTAACTGGTTTTCAGAAGCTTGCAGTGTCAAACAGTTGTCAAGAATTTGAAATTACTTGTAGTAGGAGCCATCCTGCCATTTTGCAGCTGTATTTGCAACTGCCTCCATTAATAAGCCTTGCACTGAGTGATCTAGAAATGGTTTGGTAGGTGTCACACCTGTGTTGCCAGTGAAATGGAAATTAGTGGAAATGAAAGCACTGCAGAAACATCTAGTTTGAACACCTCCCTTTGGAATTAGAAACAGTGTTTGCCCCAGATTTCCTGAGCAGACTCTTCCAGACTTCATGAGGTTCTGCTGATGGCTGCCATCCTGCCTTTATTAATTACAGGTATCACTGCAAGATATGCCTGTATGGAATGTGCTTTAAAAATGATCTGGAGTATTCTTGCATCTTGTATTGAAAGCTTCTGCCTTTAATGCCTGCTAGAGAAAGCTAACGGAGTTGTACACATAATATGCTCTGAGATGTTAAGTCCCTGTGAAAACATAATTAATGCAGTAATACAGTTCGGTCTGCCAGCCTCTGGGTAGCATTGACATGTTAAAATACTTTTTTTTACAGCTCATCTTTTAATCTAGTTCTCAAGCAGTGTGGTGGTGGGGTTTTTTTTGAGAACTGATAGCTATCTTAAAGACTAGATCTCATAGTTTTAAGAATGAGATATAAAGTCACTTCTGCACCTAGGTAGCCAAGTATCAGTGGCTAAAAACCCATGTAATAAATTTGCCTCCAAACCAGCATGTAAAAGAATTACTGTTTTACTATCAACATATGTTTTTGAATTTTGGGGGTTTTTTTGGAAAACAGTGAAGGAATAGCAACAAAATACTGGAGTGTTTCAGGCAAACATTTAAGTTTAGGTGGAAGATAATCAAAGCAGCTTAGCAGGTAGAGCAGAATGCTATGACAAAACTGGTAGTTTTGTGTGTATGCATTTTGAGACCTGCACTATGAGAAAGAAGCCTCGAGAGCTGTTTTTCAAGAAAAAAGATTTAAAGTTTCATTGTAATTGGGGGGGTGGGAATTAAGTTTTCCTAACTGACTAAAGAAGAGGTTATTTTGTGCGTAGTATGCTTTAAGGATCCTCTTAGGAAAAAGCAGTATTTGCTTCCTTATTCATTGCTAATTGCCCCTTAAACTTGTACGGGCTTAGTCTGTAACTGAAATTATTGTCAGTCAACTGATCTGCAGCTGTGAAGTAAAGTGAAAAGGTTGATAATGTGCTGTGTGCTCCTAATAAATGGAAGTGGACCTTCAGCACACAAATAAGTTTTGCCCTTTTTCCACTCTTCTCCAGTCCTATCCAAACTGCGTTCCAGATCCAATGAAGTAATGGACTGTCAACGCCTTTTCATGATGTTACTACTCTAATAGACACTGAGGCAGCAACACAAACCATTCAACTCTGCTGGAGGTTGAAGCTAGCATGTAGATATAAGGTAGGTGCCTTTTTTACTATATTGCGCATTTTTGCATAGTTTATTTTAAAAATATTGTCCTCTGGGATATAATAAAACTTTGCAAAACCGCATAACATAGTAAAACAAAAGGCACCTAACTTCAACCCCTAGTAGTAGGCTATCTACAATAGCTTCATATCCTGAGTCATCTCTTTTACCTAAACTTTTCTGGGCATGTGTTTTGAGTTATCCATTTTACAGTATAACTCAAACCACTCTTGCTATCCCGGTCTCTAAAAGTTCATGCTACTGAAAAGATCTTTCATCGTATCTTTTCCATCACCTCCCTCTCTTCCCATGTTCCTCATACATCTCATAATTTGTCCTTTTTTTAAGGCTGTCCTCTCAACTAACTTCTGACTTTACTCTTTATCTCACTTCATTAAAGCTTATTCCATAACCATTCCTGACTTCTTCCTTTTTTCTCTGCATTGTATTCTGTACAGCTTTGGTCCTCTTATCTATGACACCACTCTCTAGCTCTGATCTTTAGAGAACTTACATGATTAGTTTCAAGTTTCTATAAATGAAGTCCATATTGTAGTGTCATATTGATGGAATACATTGGTATTACCCCATTGGATTTAAGCTCTGAGATGGGAGTTGTGTTTGTACAGTAAAATACTGCATTTATGTAGTATTTTCAGGCTCTGGAATTTTGTTTTTCTTGTGGCATTATTGACAATGAAATGGATGTTGATGTTTAACTCTACTTGATTTACATAGTATTCAAAGATTACACAATAAAGTCAGTACCCATTGCACTTACTTTACCAATTCTGCCCAGTCAGAGTAGTTCAAATCAAATTTGATGAGTCTGCCAGGAGTAATGACAATTTTTTCTGTTTTCCCTTAGGGGAGAGGTGGTCTTATGCTTCAAAAAGATAGGGTACTAAGTATACTGAAAGATACTTATTCTGTTCTTAGCTGTTGTGACAAAACAACTTAATTGTACACTTTTAGTACGCTGTAGGTTTACAGCAATCACTGTAGTGGCAGCAGCTTTAGAGTGAGCTTTAGCTTGTGTTTGCATTCTTATATCCTTCATTTAACAATGATCATGTAGGACTTTTCTCTGTAGGTATGAATTTGAGACATTAGCCATTTCTTTTTGTGCAGGGGGAGTCAGGAAAATACTTGGGAATAGAAATGGTTGCAAAGAAGTCTGCAAACCTGCAGGCAATTCTGTAGGGTTTTGTTATTTTACAGTAGTGTAAAATAGCACAAAAATTGACAGCCACAGGGCTGAGACATGGTTTATAATAACATTTCCTTTTAAAGAATCATAGAGTGCTTTGAGTTGGAAGGCACCTTAAAAATCACCTAGTTCCAATGACCCTGCTGTGGGCAAGGAACCTTCCCCTAGACCAGGAAGCTCAGTTCCATCCAGCCTGGCCTTGAACACTTCCAGGGATTAAAGATGTATTTTGGGTGCAACCTGAAATGCTGAGAGCTGTAACGTCATAGAAAGTCACAAACTAGTTGTGCTTATTTCACTGAGACTGCCCCTTACAATCTCTGGGTATGGTGCTGAGTGCTAATGTAATGTGTGTGCAAATAGATCAGATCTGGGGAAGGGGAAGCGATACATTCAGTACATTTTAAAAGCTGTTTGTCTACTTGAATTTACATTATTATTCCTGTATTGCTGTGTTTATAGACTTGACTAATACTCCCTTTAAGTAGTTCACTGTCAGATTTCTGCTGTCCTTGCCATCTCAAGGTAATAGCATAGACAGCTTTAGCAAGCTGATGGTGATAGAAGGCTTTTACCATAAGACTGCTTCAACAAAAATAATCTAAAATCTTCATGCTTGAAGAAAAGTCCCTCAAGTCTGTATCAAATGCTTTGGTTCCTGTCAGATATCATTGTTCTTGTAACATACACATTGCCACTGTGCAAACTAGCTGAAATTATTTTACATGGTGACCCCTTTCCAATGACAACTTTCTTCTGTCCTGTTCAGAGTTCTGGACTGAGTCAAATGGATATGGTTTGTTAACATGAAATATGTTTCATCACAAATTAGGTCTTCATGTTCTAATTTCAAATTTGCAGCTTTCTTAATTAGATACCTTGGCCTAAGTCATTTAAGACACCTACGACCCTTATTTAAGGACATGTTAAGATGCTAGGGCATTTAGTAGGCTCTCTTTTATGCCTGTATGCCCCAAGTAGAGGAGCTTTAGGGTGTGTAAACTCTTCAAAGGGTGGCTTTGGAATTCTGTGCTTTAGTTGCAATTAGTTGTAATTGCATGTTAATGGCTAAACTGTAGAAAGATAGCTGTGTCTGTACTAAGTGATTTTTTTTTTTTTGAGTAATCAAAGTACTGTGATTTTATAATTGACTTAAGCAGCTGAGCTACAGTAGATGACAACCTCCATGGCTAAAAGGATGGTAATTGGAACCCCTTGCTAATTTCACTTGCGTTATTCTCTGTCCCTCTATTCAGCAACGTAATTGTCTTATAGCAAACTGCCTTTTGTTTATGTTGCAGTGGAAACAATGGATGCAGTGTGCCTTTGAACCTCAAACCTTGTGTTCTCTGGAACCCTTTCCACAGGTAAAATGTGTATATGAGTCACTTGTTTTCTTGTACTTTTACAGGACTGTCTCCAGATCTCCAGTCAATGGAGCAGATACGGAGAATTATGAGACCTACAGATGTTCCTGACACAGGTGAGTGACATGGAATTTGCTGTAAATAGGTCTTAATGGTGAAACAGGTTTGATCAATTTCTGTGCAAGCAATGTAGTGACTTAACACAGCCTCTGTTCATAGTACAGTATTCCTTGGTGCCTGTGTAGGGTGTGAGTCTTGTTCCTCATGATGGCTATGTTGTCGGATATGTTCAAAGCTGTTGTACGTGTTGCTGTTGTTTGTCATAAGAGTAGGGTATGTTTTTCAAGTTTGGATACATTATTCACAAGTTTCCCTAAAAACATCTTAGAAATCTAATGAAAGATATAGGAAGCTGAATAGCTAGTCCCCTTTCCTTGGCTGGGCACACACAAATCTTTTACTCTATCCAATAACATAACTGTTCAAAGCTTCCTGAGTGTTGAAATATCTGGGATTCTCTTTATTTGTCTCCTTCCTCTTTAATTTTGAGAAGTACAGCTCTTACTTCACTGCAGTTGGGATTTCAATTGCATCTATCAATGTATTAGTTGTGAAATTTTCTTCTGATAGGTTGGTGTTCTGTTTATAAATGTTGGGTGCAAATTGCTAGTGGTTTCTGTGCAATGTTCTTTTGAATGGTTTAATCAATCTTGCTCAGTGTCTCATTTATTACAGATTTTTTACTAGCAGATTGAGAAGACTATTGAGCAGTACAATGGGATAGTTTTTAAAGTGATGATTTCAACAGTGGTCTGAAATTAACTTTCAGAGGGAGATACAAGATCTAAATCTTTTTTTTAAACATAAGTTACAATTACAATTAAACTTTGGAGTAGAATTCTGTTTCCTATAATGTTCCTCAATATTGATGCATGGTAGTAATTCAGGGACTAATGTTAATATATCTACTGTCCCTTAAACAACACCACTTCTGTGCAAGCCAGTATATACAGTCCTGACAGTGAGAAGCATTGTAGACTGGTGAATAGTTGTTTTGGGAGTATAAATTACTACACTGCTTGGCCTTTTATGCTACTTATTCACTCAATGCATAACCAAATAAATGTCAGTACAAACGAGCCAATCTTTGCATAGATCAGCGTTACCAGAAAAGATGGTTCTATTCAGCAGGCAAATAATACTGCTTGAGCCACCCCCACTTCAGGAATGCCCTTACAGAACGTAGTTCTTGTTTCCATGGACACTCCACTAAAATCATCTCTCTTCTTAGTACCTCCTAAAAATAGGTATATTTTTTTTTAAAAGGCTCTTGTTTTGTGTAGTGTTTTGTTGTGTTAATTTTGCTTTCAGAAGCAATAGCTGTGTGTGTATTGTCAGAGTGAAAATGAAATGTCCCATCAGAGGCATGTGTGCTATGCTACAGTGACAAAGGTCTTCATTTTTTATTTAAGGAAGCCAGTTTTACGTAATGGAAGTAAATCTCATGGAAAATGAAAAATAAACTGAAGTAGTCTCACTTCCGTGAAGGTTTCAAGCCCTTCAAAGCTATCCCTTTGTGAAGGAGTGTCACTCAGGGAATGTTTGTGTTGATACAGAAGTTTTGGTAGGTGTTCATGCGGCTGTGCCAGGATTAGATCATTATGATGGCTTCTTCTAGCCTGATGAAAAAAGCCTTTTCAACTTCAAATGCAGTTTAAAGATCTCTTAGGACAGATTTGCGTATTGTTGTGTATGACCCTAAAGATGATTTGATTTTGGGGAGAGGATAGAAGAGGAAGCACTTGCTAAGCAGCTGAGACAAGCAGCTTCTGTCACTTGCTGGAAATTCATGGTAAGAAACCATTAGGGATTGCAGTGCAACTATTGTTTTGAAAAACAAGTTACTCAATACAGAACTACATTTCAGTAAAGTTAAGTTTTTGTCATGTACTGTCTGTATTCAGTAGTTTATTTCTAGATAGAAATGTTGCCTAAAATGCAGTTGTACTTGTTCTGTTCTTTGTCTTCTAAAAACAAATAAAATCTTAGCCTGTTGTTAGCGAGGAGCTGTGTCTGGCGCCAAAGACCATTTGATAAACATATGTAAATATGAAATGGTCTAGTTGCACAATAGGTTTCAGACATTGGTTTGCTTGATTACAGCTTGAAGGATCTGTTATTTAAGAAGTAACGTCTTCAATGTTTTGCTTAGCAAGTAACCAGATGTAAATGTAAATCAAACTTCTGAATGTCAGATAAAGGAGATTGTGAAACAAAGCTGTTAAGTACTTAAATGCCTATGGGTCATCACAGGTAAAGAAAGTACAATTTCATGGAAAGCTATGAAATGCCTTTCAAACGTTTGGGGGTTTGTTTGTGTTGTGGTTGGATTGGCCTGGTTCTTTCTCATGTGAAAATTCATAGAAAGTTCTGTACGTGCAAAGGCATTGCAGTTGATCTAGAGAAATCTTTTTAAATAGCCAGTGTTAACTCCAGAGTTAGCTGACCTTTTGTTGGCAGCAAAAACAAATATCTTGACCAGTGCTAAAATGCCAGAGAGGCTTATTGTTCTAGTTTAAATTCCAGACTGGCTGTCACGAGGCTTTTTGAAAAAGTCAACAGGGGTCCAAGCAAATTGACAGTGCTACCTGAAGCAATATATCAGTGTTTTGCTGTGTTACATTTTGTTTTAGTCACCTAAGGTTCCTCCTGAATGGTAGGAAAGGTAAGAATCAAAGCTGTTCCATGTTCAGAAATGTAATGGTACAAATTTACTTGCTGCATTTGATTGGCCTTGCATAGGACTTTTAAATTTGCTGCAGCTTTCACACTAAGCTTTCTTGGTGAGCTGTGAAATTGATGGTTGCCTTTTAATACACATGCACTTCAGTATTTTTAAACTCCTCAAATGTTCACTGTAAACACACTGAATATTAAAAAAAAAAAATTATTTCAGAGAACTGTTTGGCTCTGACTTTTTTCATCTAAAGGCATTTTCAGTGGTGAGGGGGAAAACTCTCCAAATTGACACAGACTGTACTCTTTATCTGGGTTGCAGTTTAAATATTGCTGCATTTATTGCTAAGGCTTATTTTCTTTAGGAGAGTTACTCTGGTAATTACGATAGAACTGTTTTACATCATAAAATATCTCCTAAGACTGGTATCTTCACTTGTGCTATCTTTCAAAGGTTTGCTCTGTGACCTGCTGTGGTCTGACCCAGACAAAGATGTGCAAGGTTGGGGTGAAAATGATCGTGGGGTCTCTTTCACTTTTGGTGCTGATGTGGTCAGTAAATTTCTGAATCGTCATGATCTGGATTTGATCTGTCGAGCTCATCAGGTATGAATTTTGCTGCTGTTGCTTCTTAAAACCTCTCCTGCTCCTTATCAGTAGTATATATTTGAAACTTAATTTGCACTGTGTTATTTCTAGAGAAAAAAGGTCTTCCTAATAAAGGGTCTGTAAAGGCTGTGTCCTTCTGTTGGCTCATGTTGAACTGTGTGTCTAATGTCAGTGGAGTAGAATACTAATGCTGGATTTCTCAACTGATCTCTTCCTTCTGTACTGTTAAATGTTAGACAGATGTATGTGAACATCAGAGGTAAAGTCGCCAGGCTCCAAAGAGGCAGAGTGACTTGAATTTGAGATTTACACTGAAGTTTGAGTTTTTCAGTTTCAGCAGTAGACAGTTCCCTGGTAGTTCTGGCTTAAACTACCTCTGCTTCACTTCATTGAAATATTAAATGCATTTTGACTGTCTCTACAAACAATTCTGTACATAAAAACTTTCACTGTTGCCTGTATTTTGGTTCAGCCATCTGGAGTACTTTGGCATAGATTGTTTTTCTTTTTGCACGTTTCAGTCAGGCTGTTTTTGCATTGTCAATCTTTAGTACACTTTTTTTATTAGGTTACTTTAAGCAAGAGTGCTAGTTAAGTGGACATCAGGTTTCAATTTCCTGTATAACATTTCAGTTCCATTATTTAGTCAATTTTAGAAGCTCTCCCCTGCTGTGAAACAAAAATAGGCTCTTTATTCTGTGTCACTGTTAGGCTTGGGTACACTATTAGAACACTTAAATATTTATCTTAGTAATTTTACTGCTAAAACATTAGAGAAGATGTAGTATTCATTCCATATGCTGACTGGATTTCTTAATTGCTGATTAAGATTGCTGCCAATTTCCTATATTCATGTAGTTGATTCAGTTATTTATAAAAGAAGGTTGATGTCTTATAAAAGATCATGATGATTGCACCAAAGTAAGCAGTTGGGTGCACTAGTTTTATTACGTTGTAACATGAAGCTTTTATTTTGGGGAAGAAGGAACATCCTTAGTTGATGCGTCATACTACTTGCATTATTTTAAAGCTGCATTGTGCTCTTAGGGAAGATACGGCAGAATCACTCTTTTTTTAAAATAATTTTGATGCTCTAAAATCACCTACACTTGAGGTTGTGTGTAATCAACACCAATGTAAGCAAAACTTAATTGTTACAAGTTGCAGTGAAGGTGATATCCAAATCTTATGTGCTCCAAACTAATTAGGTCAAACATCCACATTCTGTGTATAAAGCATAAAATGCTGGGAATCCTTACACTGGCAGTGCATAATTGGACTTCAACTATGAAAATACTGAACAGTCAAGCTGATGTGTCTTTAACATTTGAAGTGTCAGATATGGGCATGGGCATGTTACCTGGTCTGGCATTCCATGTCAGGTAAGACAAAATGAGTGAATTTGTCCTGTCTAAAAGTCAAGACATAAATCAGCTTTTTGATGAGTTCCTGCATCTTTATATTAGAAAGTCCAGTTTTCCTCAAGATTCTTTTTTTTTCTTCAAAATTACTTTGCTTATGTAAGCCATATTGTTTTCTCTGGTGTTGACAGGTGGTTGAAGATGGATACGAATTCTTTGCTAAACGGCAGTTGGTCACCCTATTCTCAGCTCCAAATTATTGTGGAGAGTTTGACAATGCAGGGGGCATGATGAGTGTGGATGAAACTCTGATGTGTTCCTTCCAGGTATGGTATATGTGGGCATTAAGTATGACTGTAGGTGGTGGGCTGTATGGACCGAGTTAGTGCGCTTGTCGATGTGCTGATGGTTAGCATAGAGCAATATTCTTAGGATACAGCAAGGACTGCACAGGAGGCTGGCATTTGTGAACAACTGGAACTGCAAACCAACTGTTCGCCAGAAAACTGGGATTCGATGTTTTCCAAACTACTGCATATTAAGTTATTCATTCTATTCAAATGCTCATTTCAAAGTTTAATATTTAATTGGGTGATTTTTTTGGTCATACCTAGTGATCGGAGTACACAATTATGCAAACTAATGGATTATAGGGAGCCTTTTAGTATGGCTGCTTTGTTCAGATTTTAGTTCCTTCCTGGATGTGTTTTCAGCCCCTTTTCTTTCCCCTTCCCACCTCAACATAGTGCTAGCACTAGAAGAATTTAGAGTTAGTATTACTGTTGCATGTAGAAGTAAGAAATTTGCAGGATTGCGATGTGATTTCCTCTCCCCCACTATCCTCGCCCCTCTTGTTCCTACTGAACAAGGTTTCATGTGGGCTTAACAGTATTTGAAATGTTCTTAGTTGTTGCTGACTCAAAGGAACTTCTTTATTTTCTCTAAGATATTGAAACCATCTGAAAAGAAAGCCAAGTACCAGTATGGTGGACTGAATTCTGGGCGTCCAGTCACTCCACCTCGCACAGCTAATCCACCGAAGAAGAGGTGAAGAAAGGAAATAATGTAGAAAACACCATCAGATCTGTCAAGGACAAAACTCCATATTACAGTATATAATAAGTGTGCACTGTAAAACCATCCAGCCATTTGACACCCTTTAAGATGTCACACGTTTAACTTAAAGAGACGGGTAAAGGATCTTTATTAATTTTTTCTAGTAGAAAGATGTGCGACACTGTATTGTAACAAGTATAGCTCCAAGTTCTAATATCCAGCATAGAGAGGAAAAAAAAATTAGGAAAAAACTATTGCAACTACATATTCACATTTACCACGGTTTTTAAAGTTGACCAACATCCCAATTAAAACTTGGTGTCATAGTTAAACCAGATGAGAGCATGATGTTCCATTTGTGTAATGTGGTCTTATTGTTGCTTGATTGCTTTTTCTTTGGTTATTTTGTAGCTAGAATGATGCAAATATGGTATCTAGTCTTATTTCCTGGCTCTTTGAAATTGGTATGAGGAAGGGGCTTTCTAGAACAGCCATTGATCTCTTATCCTCCCCCTAATCCCCTGTTTTTTCATCATAATGCCATGTGCCCCACTATAATGCAAAGTTTATAGTAAAGTAGTGATTGAAAGGCAAACTGAGTCCCAAATGCCCGGACTGGACAGCTTGTCAGCCAACATATATCAAGACAGAAAAACCTGTCCTGACCTTTTAACTTAAACTGCCACACAATGAATTTGTGCACTACACTATTTTAAATTATTGACGTTACACTGTGCGATGGCACTTCATTTAACTTAGATAGGACAAAAATGGTATTGCCTATTAGTTGGTAACTTGATTAAGTGGTACCTTGGCTTTAGTTTTTATTAGCATGAAACACCTTTGGCATGCTTAGCTTCCGGGTAACTTCCTACCTGTATCAAAATTCATCTTACATAGTTCCACAGAACATGAAGATCCTTATTTGCTAAGCCTTTGAAAGCTGACATTCTTTTTCATAAGAGGGTGTGTTTAAATGGTTGTTCATCAACATACAATAGGCTAGATGATGGGTGGTGAGCTGAAAATGCTACAGGAATGTCCAACTTACTGTAAGGCTTATGTCACTGAAGATTCTATCATTTGGATTTTCATGATCAAATTTCATATACTATTGTATAGACTTCTGCTTTGTAGTGTACTATAGTAGCAATAATTTCTGTATGTGATCAAGAGTTATGCAGTATTTCTTTTCAGTTCTCTCCTTTATTAAAAGAGTTAACATTGGCAAATGGCAAGGTATAGAGAGGATACAAAATATATAGTAGGATAAATGAAAGGCACAGGTTTGTGATGCTTTAGGATGCAATCCTTATTGGACACAACTACAAAAGCTTTTACTGAATACTGTCAAATTTGTAAGATTCTTTGGGGGAAGGCTGCAGATTTATACCATTCTAAATGTGCATCAGTAGATGTAAAACTCTTGACTTCAGTATTGTCTTTGAAAATGTTAAATTGAGGATTCTAGTAACTTGCGTTTTATGAACTGGCACATTATATAATGCAAGAGATATATTGATTTCTGACACAGTGAGCAAGTTCTTTAAAATGGATTTAAGTCTCTTTTCTAATTCCATTTTGTTTTAAATGCATATTTTAAATGTAGGTTTTTTCATTTAGTAAAAATTGTCTAATTCATTTGAATGAAGTCTGACTGGTTATTTTAACATACCTGACTGTTACTCAAAATGTGTGGAGTTGGTTGTATTTTAAAAAAAAGGAAATCTTACAATATATCTATGTGTTACTGATTTATACTGGGTTGGTCTGTGGTTTTGAACAATGGTTTATTTTACCCCACTTTGAAGCAAACACCATTTTCAATGCTTAGAATAAAATGTCGACGTAGATTTCTTTTGGTGTTGTTCAAAGACACTTGTTCTTGAAAGTCAGTGATGAGAGCTGTGTGAGAGTAACTGCAGTTTATGACGAGGTAATTAATGAAATCTAACCTGTAAGCATTGACATGGTAACTTCCTGCTCTAAGTCATTGCTTGAGGTTTACTTTTGCAAGTTTTGAAAATGCTGGGTTTTACCAAGTGCCAGCCTCTGTGTAACCAAACATCTGGATTAACACTTTTCCGTTTTTTTTCTTTAGTTTCTGGAACAATGTCTTCTGTATCATAAAATGTCCAGGTGTAAAGCTGTATGTTATGTGAGTACCTAACATGCTCGCTTGTGTTACAGATGCTATGTCAAAAGAAAAATAAAGTCTTCGGGCCTTCTTCTGTGTCCTAAAGAAATAGGATATTTTTAGTTTATTTTATGGCACTAGTAAGCCACATCTGGTACTGGTATTCTGAAGAATTGCTATTTTTATATAGCAGCAGTCGTTTGGAAATTATTTGAATGCTGTTTTGATTTCTGGAGAGTTGGGATGTCTGCTAATATCCCTCATCATCCTGTATGGTGGAAAACACACATGATGTAATAATCTCACCCCTACAGATATGACTGATATTCCATACTAAAAGCAAGTCTGATACATAACAGAACTAGCCACTTCAGCTTACATTTGCAGGGTTAGTATAGATCTCTGCTTTTAATATTGTCCGTTCTGGGAGAGGTAGAAAAGATAACCTGAAACTAATTCTACTCAGATAAAATTAACTTTCTTCCATGGAAGTTGCTAGTGGTCTAATGGCTAATAATTTTTTTTCACGTAAACATCTTGTCTGTACAAGCCTTAAATGCTGCTAAATAGCCCAGTGTAGTGTGCTGGGAATAAATGGGAGGATTCTCAAATGGGCTGTTGAGAGGCATATAAAACATTACACCATTTGAGATACGTTTTGGCGTGTTCTCCCCCCCACACCTTTATCTGACAGTAATATTCATTCCCTATTTATAGTAGAGTACACATGGCACACAACCTCTTGCCTTGTTCTTTCCTGGTTGATGGGCATTTTGTGATTCCCAAACACTAATTTAAGCTATGCTGCAAGGGATGCTGTTTTAGTCTCTTTTGTGTTGATTGATAGAAGATTCTTGTTTTACATCACTTTTTTTGTATGCTTTCTAGTGCTCAGTGTTTTCTATGCATTAGTAATTGTTTGCTACTTTAAAGGAGGAAAAGGTTTCATACAGTTGTGATTGTGCTGCTCTAATACCTTGAACACTATTTCTATTTAGGTAGCATTGTTTGTACTGATCTGATGTAGTTTCAAAAACTGCTGTAGAAATAGACTCTGTAAGGGGCCTTACATTGTAAGGGGTCTTAAACTAGTGGGTTGTGTTTGGTTTGCTGCATCTAGACACACAGGAATACTTGTGGCTGCTGAAGTCTGAGTTGGTCATTTTTCTTCCAAGTTGAGTGTGATTAACTGTAAGTGTCCTGCTGCCGGGTGTCACCAAGTTTCAGGATCCTGTTACGAAGACAATCTCCATTTGTACTGTACTCTGTGTTGAGAGGGAAGCCAACAGGTAGGTGTGACACAGTTTGTAGCAACCCAGTGTTGTGCATTGCTGTGTACTTACTTGCCTGGGAAACTGATGGAAATACTTCAGATCTGCAGGAGGAAATTGCTTTTATTGTCAGTAACCTACATCCCTGTTGTAAGCTTGTTTGATCACAGAAATCCACTGTGCTGTGTTTCTGCCAGAGTTGATGAGCAGAAAGGTATCTTTTACATGAAGAAGTGTTCCTGTCAGTGGCTTATCTTTCGATAAGTCTAAGTGGAAGCAGATTAAATTGCTGGAGCTCCATATGATTGGTTCAGGGCTGGGAGACATATTTTTTTGCTCTGTAGTAATAGAAATATAAAAGACACTATTGCTGTCAAGTATGATTGAACTGAAGGTGACCTGAGAGTAACTGTTCTGGATAGCTGGAATCTTCAGAATTTGTAGATGACAGACACAAATATTCCATGCTTGTCCTTTAATGTAAAGCTCAGAGGTTAACAGAAAAGGGATTCTGCTTTGTAGAGGTTTATGTAGATAATAGTTGCAAAAGCCTAGGCTTTAACTAGGTATTGAACTTCTTCCTGGCAGACTATTAATTTTTGTGTCCGTGGCTGGTGTTTCTGGGACTGTCCTTGTCAGGTTAGTAGAGATGAAGATGCCTTATACAAACCTGCCAGGTAACATTGCAGCTTAGCAAAGAGCAGAGACAGTGGTACTGTCAATGTTGTATTGCTTTTGAACTCATTTGAATTGTAACTTGGTTCATTATCAGCTGCTTTGGAATGTACATGAGGATAAACGTGAATATTTGACTTCAAATGCACTCATGAAAAAAGCAAGGACGAGAGAATGTCTCCATATGCTGGGGCAGAGATGACAACAGCACAATCAAATGTCTGAGTTCACATGGGCTAATACTCTTTAAAGGGCAGGGAGGGTTTTTTTAGTACAAGTCAGAGTTTGCAATAAAGTCCATGCACATAGCTGTTTTTGTCGATAAAAAGGAACTCGGTTAACCAATACCAGGGTTGGGCCATTTAGGCAAAGCCCTGGATGTTTTTGTCCTGCTGTCATTTTTTTTGCTTCTGCTAATTAGCAATAGAAGCTTTCCAGTTCACTCTCAGTGCAGCTGTATACTTTTTTCTCCTGGAAAAAAACCATGGATTTTGTTTGCCTTGTTCCTAAGGTTTATCAAGGTTTTGAGGACAGCATCTAACCAGGTGGCTGTGTGCAACTCATGGGCTTATAACCAAGCGTTCTCACTGCATGTATGAAATCATCAAAGCTGAAGGAGCCTCAGGCCTTGCTGGGCTGAGCACTGGAAAGCCATGTGGCTGTAAGTCAGTGTTGGAGCAATAAATAAGTTATGCAGGTAAGACACAAGTTCAGGTACTTGTTTTGGGTTTGCCAAATTCTCATCTTCTATGGATTTTTGGAACTGGTAGTGCCTGAGCATCTTTCCTGCAGATCCCTCAAGGTGTTGGGAAACCAGCTAAGCTGTCTGGTTACTTGTTTTGTATCTTCTTGTGCCCTGTTAAAATAAATAATAATGTTAATGGGTAATAAGGACACTTCATTCTTTTTCCTAGTATCCTGTTTCAGCTCATTAATCTCTGCATCTCTGTGTCACAAGAAATGAGACTTTATAAGAACAATTCAAAATAAATTTGCCACAAGCCCTTGCCGGTACATGACTCCAATAATCTTTTCCAGGAAGAACTTAGTGCTGCCTGAAACATTCAGAACAGGTGGAGCTTTAAGCAGAGTGTGTGCACTGCATGTGGCCTAGCACAGCCCCTTTCCTGGGTTCCACTGCCTTTGGTAACAGAATCTGCAGCCCAAGCTTCCTTTTAGTCTGCTGCAGACAAAGTCTTAGAAGCAGCCATATCAGAAAGCAGGTGATAAAGAACAACAAAAACTATTCTGTGTCTTCAGGTGAAGATGTAAGCTTTATGTGAAAGATAAAAAGCTCATAGGCTGAACTGTAGAAATGAGCACCACTTGAAAAAAATCTTCTTTAAATAGGCTAGATGTGCCCAGATGTCAAGATTGTTTTAACTTCACCCAAGTTACTGTTAAATGGAGGAGGTAAAGCAAATAGAAAGGATTATAGTTTGTCTATTCTTACAGATGGCTCATATTCAAAAAATAGTAAATTATATTTGCAGAAAGCAAAAAAATTAAGCTACTGATTTTTCTTCTTGGTAGAGAGTTCTCCATGCTCCTGTTGCTTTAAAGGTTTGAATCTTAAGGGTGCAAAAGAGAATGCTGTGGAGGGATGCAATTAATTACTGAAAAGGCTTAACCACAAAAAAATGGTATCTTGAGGATAAAACTGGTGCAGCTCCTGATGTGAAGCAGAGGAGTGTACAGCCTTGATGAATGCAGAGGACAACTGTGGCGAGTGAATATATTCCAGTGTAAGTTGTTTTCCATTGTTTTGAAGTCCCAACAAACATAATGTGAAAATAGTTACAAGTATTTCACGTTGCTCCTTCTGGCATCCAAGCAGCATTTCTACAGTTCCCCATGTAACTCACTCACTGTCTTGTCAAATCTCTGGGCATGTATAAATCAGTAGTTTTCCATTAGCTACCCCAGAATACTTCATTTTTATATTTCAGGTTCCTGTTCCTGGGTGACCATTCGCAACTTCCACAAAGATGGAATGCGTAACACTTCTGTGGAATGCTGTGAGAGGGAACACTTTAGGAGAATTACATTTTAGTAGACATCTTAGCTGCGCTTTAATTGCATCTGGTTTCCAGGAGGCTGAGTTAAGAGAATGAGCTGAAAGACCTAAGGCCCTTTTCTTGAAGCAGTACTGGAGAACAAATACCATATTCATTCCTACCCTACTCAAGGCTCTTACTAAAGGTACGATAAACAACTGACATGATAGGCTTAGAGGCTCTTGCCTTGCCTTTACCACTTAGAGTAAGAACACATACTTTTTAACTTGATCTGACTTGTTTATACTAATACTATACAAGGATTTAACACAGTTTTTTAATAAAAAAAGACCCAATGCAGTTGATGTAACAACCTTTTCTTGTTAGAATTGGTCTGGCATGCAGGTGCCATCTAGTGGTCCAAGGATAGTGCATGGAAAGCTGTTGCTACAACTACAGAGCTGGCATTTATTCCGTGTTTATCCTGCTCTTGTATCTTGTGAAAACCTTATTCCATGATCACTACTGAAGTATGTGTGTGGTGCGTGGCTTCATAACCAACTCAGATCTTGCTGCGTTGAAACTAGGCTTACTCCAGTTAGATGTACAGATTTATTTCCCATAAATCTGGCAGACTTTGTGAAATCTCTTAAATTATCTGAGGATTCTGAAAGGGGTGTAGTGAGGGGTAGAGAGAATCAGAGCTCCCATGAGAAGTGTAGAAAAGTTAAGCTCTGTCTTAGGTGAAGATTTCTGAATTTCTTCCCCACTCTGGCATCTTCTGTTTTCAAGTCTAACCAAGTATGGTGAAATTATAGATTAGCTGTATCGTTTTCCAGTGACTGGAGAAAGACTGGTGGAAAAAGTATGAAGTATATTTAGGTCTGGTGTAAATCAAAACAACAGAAAAGAAAAAAATATTGGGCTTAGATTTTATGTGGGGTTCTAATTGGGAGATGCTATCAGAATAAGGCTGGTGTTAAATTTTAACAACTTACCATACCAAATATTGTATTATTTGTGTTTGTTTTAGTTACGTGGTTCTTCATTCTACTTATGGGCTTGGTAGTACAGGCATGTACTGCTGAAAAGAGATTTGCAGAGTTTAGACCTGATTTGAGGGAATCAATGGATGTTTAGCCAGGTTCCTCTGGTTGTCTACAAACACTAGTTCAAGGCAATTTTGTGGTGTTGAAGTGAATCCTCCTGGTTGTCCTCAGGTACTGGTTTGGATTGCAGAGCTTCTGCTGTTGTATGCAAATTGGACCTTTGGGTTAGTTTCATGCAACAGAAGTTTGTTCCTAGTGTATGCCCATGGTGTCAATGATCCAAACTACTGAGTCCCACTGAAGTCTGTTACTCTGCTGTCCTACAACCTATACAACATTTTCCTCAACATCCTTTCTATTCTTTTTGTCATGCTTTCTTGTTGCTCTGATTGGGCAGAAAAGAAGGGAGGGACAATGGTGGCAAAGTGTCTTTGTCTTCCTAGGTATTGCAGTATGGTGGTACCTTAGGCTGCAGTGAAATACTCTTTTTTCAGTCTGTCATGAGAGGGGTGAAATCTTTGGTGGATGGATAACCTAGCAGCAGTAGGAAGAGGCTGTGCACTTCAGTAGTCCCTGACTCCCAGAGGACCAGCAGTTGGGGTATGGGGTACAGTTCAAGAAGGATGAAGAAGCCTTGAAGACCAGGGCAACAAACACTTTGAAGTGTCATAGCATTTGTCTTTACTACAGTGATACTGAAGAGATCTCTTCAGAAGCATTCAGCTTCCTGTGCAACTGAGATTCAACCCGGGTTGTTGTACTGTTTTCTTATCCAGCTTGTTAGAGTGGAGGAGGAGGACAGGCATGTGAGGCTTCACATGGAACTGGTACATGGGGCCTTGTGTGAGAGATGGTGAATTGCTAATCTGAACAGGAGGGCTGCTTTAGGCCTTTAAAAGCTATTTCATATGGCTGTGAGGTGTAGGAGAAATCTACCATGAAACAATTTTGCCTCAAAGTGCTCACTTGCTGCCATGTGAGGTCTATTCAAGGAATTATATTAATTGTGCAGGAGGGTAAGGGACCTGTGTAACCTTCCTCAACTTCCAGAGACAATGCACTGTCTTCTCCTCTCTAAGTGCTGTAGAGGATGAGCTGAGAACACTGAATGAAATCCTGTGAACAGTAGCAGTGACAAATACTGGTTGAGGTGTCAGTTTACTTGGAATGAAAGGCAGTTACCTGCTGACACTGTAGTAATGTTTTTTCCCTTCTACATTCCAACAAGCCCGAAAGGTTTCACGGCTGCCGTTCCTTAATCAGGCCCTTGGAGCAGCAGCATGAAGTTTGTTCTAGAGGAGATGCCTTGAATCACTGTGTGGTCACTTCAGGATTAGAGACTTGGATGTCAGGTATAAAGCTGCTATTTCAGTAGGCAGCTGCAGTCATGGGTTGGTTGTGGGCTAAGTGCCCCTGGGGTGGCAGGAGAAAAAGGATGTGTTGTCCTGCTTGCTGACATGGTTTTCCAAATATGTAGCAGTCCAGTGGGAGGTAGACAAGCAAGTATTACAAGAATTTCAGGTGTTGGTTACGAAGGGGAGGCCATGTTGGAAGGTGTGCTGTTCATAGCTGCAGTCTAAAGTAAAAGTGAGAAGGGAATAGAGAAGGAAGAGCTTGTAGACAGCCATGGTCACAGCTGCCTAGAACTTAGAGCAGGCCTGACAGCAGTTCTTGGACAGCCTCTGTGCTAAACTTATTACAGCTCAGAAGCAGGAGACTGGGAAGGTGGTGGGAACGCCAATATCTTCAGGAGGCATTTGATTTCCCTCCAGAGTTCTCACATCCCGCTTT
This sequence comes from Coloeus monedula, assembly GCF_965178545.1. NCBI lineage: Eukaryota > Metazoa > Chordata > Aves > Passeriformes > Corvidae > Coloeus > Coloeus monedula. Next base: position 30,883,788 of record NC_138782.1, on the reverse strand, counting down.
TTGATAGCGAGTCGTGAGCCAGCTGCAGGAAGCAGAGGTTGGTCTGATCCTTCAAGAAGCTTTCACATGCTTCTGGCCATCAGATACTCTGATTATTCAGGTGGGTGAGCATGAGGTCATGTGGTGTGGAAGCACAGCCTATACAGACTGCTTACTGGTCCTTCAACCTTCCTCAGCACTGGGGTGTATATTTGCCCCTTATGTTAAGCTACACTGTTAAGGTTGGGCTGTTAGTCCCCAGAGGACCATGTTCAATCCCTGTGAGAAGTTTGTATTAATCCACTCATACCTATCTGTTTCTCTATCCCTGAAGTTCTGGGCCCCACTGGCTCCCTGAGAACCCTGTCTGTGCTTATCCACATGAGGATTATGGGGTCACTTCTCCCAGAATACAATTTAGACTTTGCTGAGCTGTTTTGGTTCAGCCCAGATATTGTAATGTGAGGTGTTTCCACCTCAAATTACCTGACTTGATGACTGGTGGTTTTCTAGCATACAGACTGAGCCACGTGTGAAACTAGAAGGGTGTGATAACTCCAAAAAGGATGCTTCAATAAAGGCTGGGCTCAGAATAATTGAGTGTCTTCAGCCTTCTGGTGAACTATTGGCTCAAACATCTGCATGGGATGAGTATAACATGTACTTGTTCTGGCTACAAAATATATTCAGTTCTTCTAGTAGTAGGTAGTAGTTGAGAACAACAAATAGCTTTTGCCCTCAGGGCTCTGTAGTGTTGAACTGAGGAAATGAAGAAGCTTTGAAGCTTATGGCCAGCATGTGGAGGTGGGATTGAGCATACCTTGTTGGGCACCTCTGGTAATCATGCAAGAGCTTGACTGTCACATACTTGTCAGGCTTCAATTTATTCCCATACAATGCTGTGTATTCTTTTTGTAGGTCACAATAGAGAAATTTTAATGGGCTAAGTATTTTTGCGCTCAGATGACCTGCTTTTGTACCTTAAAGAAAAACCTCAGTAAAATTCAGTAGTAGAGGCAGGAGTTTGAGTTAGGAAAATGGCCAGGCGGTGGCATCAGTGCACAGCAAATACACATTTGAACCTCACTTAAGGGAGACCAGGACTTGTTTTGTCACCCACGTCTGAACAAGTGGGCTTAGATAGGTGAAGTGCAGCTTTTTAATGTAATTTATCAATAACTAATTATTTGTAGGCATTTATGGTCAGCTATTTTTAGGGGGTTTGGATGTGGTAATTTTTGTACCCAGTTACTTGAACTGTATTTGTGTGCCAGTTTGTGCATGTGGGTTTGTTACAGCTTTGTTATGGTAATCTCTTCAGCCACTGGTTTTCATGTTCTAGTCTTCAAACTGCAGAAGACTTTTTCGGGGGGGCTGAAGTTCGTAATGTTAGTGCTTTAAGAAAAGAAATGTTTCTCTGTGCTGCAAACATCATTCATTCCTATCCTGCTTTTATGTTAGCGTAGCCTCTAATCTACAAGTATTGGAGCAATAAATCTGCCTCACAACCTTTGAAGGCAGATAAGTATGATGGCAGAAAACAAAAATAGCGAAGGACTTTTTACCAACAGCGATAGTAAGGATTAGAGTGAAGATGAGAGTTCTTGATTCAGGCCTGCAGCCAGGGTTAAACTCCTACTAAAAGACAGTAATAGTGTCCTGTGTACGGTACTGGCAATGTTGGCCACTATTTCCTAATAAAGGATTCTGGTTTTTTGCTTGGAACAAAGCCAAAACTTTAGTTCTTCCTAAGACTTTGTTTTATCTGACTGCTTTTTTATATCTTAATTTTAAATTATTCAAAGAAAGAAAAATAATCTTATCCCATATCAGAAGCTGCTTTGTTGTGTTTTTGCTGTCCCATAAATAACCCTTCTAAGCGGTAGCTGAAGCAAACACTGCAGTTCCTCGATCACAACAGTGTTGTCATATTGACAGTAGCACTGTCCTGCTGTGGTGTTGATGTGCAGTGTTTAAATGGCCTTACATTGTTGGCTGCTCATCTCCCTGTGCTGATTGCTGCTAGATACCAGCCTCGTCTTTTTGTATTTGGAACTGATGCCTGCAATTTTTAGAGTCAGTTCAACAGAGGAAGAAGCATTGTGAGACAAGGAAAAAAAATCATGATCCTTGCTCAGCTTTATTACTAGCACATCCCAGAGGAAGACATATGCTATGCTGGACTGATGCTTGGGTATGCTGCAGTGGTCTTGCATGTGGCTTTGAGAGATGATTCATATGAAGACTGGGGACAAAGGTATCTGTCTGCATTCCTCCCATTGGAACCATCTGTTAGTACCTGTGGAAGATCCCATGTCAGCATGTTGTACATGAGGTAGCAGTTGGACTTCTGCAACTTTACAAGATGCTTCTTGCTATTCCTGTCCCCAAACTTTGTGTCTGTAATTCTCTAAAACTCAGTTGTGCACTTATTTTGCATGTGTCCCATTTCTTAAAAACCCAGTACGTATACTTAAATTTCCATAATATTAGCCTGTGATATTAGAAGTCATTTTACATCTGTCCATGTAGGCAATAGTACACACTGTCATGTGTAAATTAAAAGAGAAACAAGGGGAGAGCAGTGGAATGACACACACACTGCTTTGAAATAGGCATCTGAGCCTACTGCTAACTTTTACTGGAAACCACTCAAAATTCCTCTCTGAAATAACGTTGGAAAATCAATTGCTTTTATCCATTTTTCTATAGGGAAAGCGGAAGTGGTGTGCTGCAGTTGATGTTTACCTTGTTTCAGTATGACTGGCTTTTTCATTTTCCAAGAAAATGGTCCACATATGACTTCATCCAGCTTTTGTATTTCCATTCTGGGAGTACTAAGCATTGTAGGCCTGGTGGGAAATAAGCTAGTTGTATAGTTTCATACCCACTTATGGTGGTCTTTATGTATCCACTTTTTTTCAGTCTGAAAATCTGCTTTTATTATTGTTGCTTCTGCTTCACGTTTATTAGTTTGTGGCTTCTGCTGATGTCCTTTCTTACATCCTTTCATACAGCTTTTTGTGTGTATATATATATACATTTTCAAGTGTCCTCTGACTTCTTGGCCAACTTCTATCCCACTAGACACCCAAGCTCATTAAAAGCAAAGCTAAAAGAAGCAGATTAATTGCAATAAAGGTTAACATACTCTGGTATGTTAGCATGTTCAGTGCTGCTTTAGCAAGTGTTTTCCTGGTATCCAGGTTACCTATTTTATGGCTATTCAGCTGGAGGTGCTGATGGTTGGTAACACTGTTTTATAAACAGTACAAGTCAGTGTGAACAACCCCAAGAAACAAGTACATCTTTGAAATGTGTGATGCTGCTGGCCAAAGAGTAGACAAAGTGGCCTTTCATTCAAAGTTAGAGATAGGCCTGTACTGACTTAAATGTGAACTGCAGTTATTTAGGAAAATAGCATCTAGATATTTCTTTTGCTACCTAAAAGAATCTTTCAGTTGAGTTCTGTAATTTATAACAAAGATAGTGATAGAATTTATATCATACTTCTTTCACTATTTTCCACAAATCAAGACTTTATCTGGCACAATGATGACCCCTTAAAATTAGTATTTCTCAAGAGTTCAGTGTCACTCAGCAATAGTCACTTGTATTAGAATGTCTAGAAACAGAAAAAAAACCCCCAAACTGTTTTCAGTGGCAGGTCATCTGTGTATCAAATACTTTTCCTCCTGGCATGATGTTCTTAAGGACTGTGGAGATGCTGCAGGGAGATTGGAGGATTGAACCACCTGGAGTTCAGTCTATGTACCCTGGACCTACCATATTTCTAAACCTCCTTGGCTTGCTCTTCCAAAGAGTTGAACTCTTGAAGATGCTGCCCCCTCATGCTTTTATTGCAACAGTTCACACTCTATTTATGATGTGAGGTAATGTGAGACTGTCTTTTTTTTTAAGAACTCCAAACTGCCACAGATTGGAACATTAACTGCAGTCATGTACCATCTGTTGTTGTCTCATGGCCATACAGGCATGTTCCTGAAGGTCCCCTGTGTCAATATCCCATGTTTGATAGGTAGAGAGATTTAACTATTTGTTGATGAAGCACCTGTGTATTAATATCTTTTTAAAGCAAGTGGTTGTCTTGCTTTAGAAGGAGATTTCCCTGTATCACACGCTGCTTTAATTCAAACCATTGTTGTAGCAGGTATTTTAGAGAAAAAACTTGTAATTTGCCAGGCATATTAAATGTTCATTGATTTCAAATTCATAAAACTCAGAGTTACAGAATATAGCTGTATCCACAACCAATGTATTTCTGTAGTTATTGACTTTTTCAAAATGCTATTTCACTAATAAGAGCAAATGTTGTTCCATAAAAAGCAAGGAGCTTATGTTGATCCCTGTAATTACTCTTTAAACAGATGGAACATACACGTCCAGCTCATTTCAGAAGCCCCAGGCACAGCAGTTTTGCAGTTATGAGGATTTAGTCTCACTTCTATGAAAAGGAATGGCTATAATTTGTTAACTCTTCTTGATCCCTACTGCACAGCAAGTGTATTGTTGAAGGGACATGGAAAGCCTTGGAAAAGTAGCTAAATAGAAATGAAAGCTGCACAAAGTGCCCTGGGCACTGAAAAATGCTCTTTTTCAATGTCAGCCATTCCCAGTGTGAAGCTTTCGGTGCTGTGATGGCTGTACTTTGAGGCAGGCCAGCCCTAGTGAGTCAGCTTTTCTGGCCAGAATCCCACATGGATCATTAGCAAGTAGTATCCAAAAAAAACCTGGAAGGCAAAGGTTTAGTCTCACACTGTACAAAAGCCATCTATTTGGGATCAAGGTTTATCTATTACTGCATGGAATTAGCCTTTTATTGAATATAAAAGTCTCATTTGAAGCTTGTCTGATGATTTTTATCTGCAGACTGTCGTTTGTTGGATCTCAACAAAAAACCTGTCGGGTCGTGTATTAATTGAAGCATGACAAGCAACTGATTTTTCTCATGGATGATGGCAAAAAGGCAACAATTTAAAGGCTACAGTTGCTAATTTGGAACTAAACTGAAAGATAGGATCTGGATTTCTTTCTTTTGGCTTGTACTTTATCATTGGGATTTCTGAAAGCAGCTGGAACTTCTGCTAAACAGAAACAGGCTCTATCTGGCTTCAGCTGAGATGTTGCACTGCCTGTGCCAGCTGAGCCCTGTGTCTCAGAGGAAGAGTTCTACCCTGTGGGAGGGCACATGGTCGTAGTGCCTCCTGTCCTTCTGACTCTGCCAGAGCAAAACCTAACTTTCTGTGGGAGTTCAGGAGAGGATGCCCAGAACTTCTGCACTCTTTTTTTGTTCTGGCAACAGCATCCTCCTTTCTGAGCTGCCTCTCTGCCACAGGTACTGTTGCATACCCCAGGGCTGCAGCTACCTCTTTCTATCATCTCCTTTCTCAGTTTCCAGTGATACAGGAGTAGGGTAGGCGCAACCTTGCTGGTGAAAAGGTCAGTGTCCTCTTGCACCTATTCACTTCCCACTGATTTTGGTGAGAAGCCACACCCAGAGAAGAACTGCTACTACTTAAGGGTTGGATTTGATGATCTTAGAGGTTGTTTCTAATGGAAATGATTCCACATAACCATGAAATAATAAACTAAGCTTAGTTGGTTCCTGTAATACATACCTGTACATAATGAGTCTTTTCAGATCAAGCACTCACCTCAGTCCGTTTCCCTTGTCTTAGGTATTTTATCAAGTATTCACCAAAGAATGTCTGTAGTGGGATGTAGGAAGTCCACATAACAGAAATCTTCTGCCCTCTCACTCTTACAATAAGTTCTTGTGCATTGCAAGGTCTTTCTTGGGCAGTGTGGAAATGGATGTACATGGGGATTTACATGTTTGTAAATGGCATTTTGGCATGGGTGAAAGTGTGTCAAGGTTTATGCTAAAAACTAAATAATACAGCAGCTGTGTGATAGTGCTTGGCCCCAAGTCCAGGCCCTCTCTAGTTTACCCCTACATACATGTCTGCAAGTCCTGCAAGACTGATAAATGCATCCTGAAGGAAGCTGCACAGTGACTGTTGAAACCTCAGTGAAGCTCTTTCCAGTAGCTCCTCTCATTGTAGTCATCCTGTTCAGTATCTAATGACTGTACAATTTGAATTCCAGGAAAGTTGCTCCAAAGCCTAATCCTGTATTTATGGAAGAAAGGTGACCTGGAAGCCTCAGCAACTTGAAGTTTCATTTAGGTTTGTCTCAAGACTGTTACTAATGAAGAGAAAGCTGCCAGCTGTCTCCTGAAAGGAAAGGGTGTCCTTTGAAGGGAAAATGGCTTTGGACAGGTGATATGCAACAGAGCTGAGCTAGTGGAGGTAAGAAGTGCCCTTGGAGATTGTGTATATCGTATTCTGTAACCCTCTGCTGACAGTGCAAGAGCAGTCTGCCTCCGTTTGCCCCTCAGGAAAGTGTTTGAGATAAACTGCTCACATCTCCAGGGACTGTGTAAGATGCTGGAACCTGTGTAAGATTATATGAGGAAGAGGAAGATGATGCCATGGGGGCCTCACCCCAATACAACCTGAAGAAATTGAGTTCTCACTCAAGCAGTCAACTGGCTACTCTCTTGTGAGACTGTTCTCTAAGGAGGAGGAAAGAAAACTCACGATAAACATGGCTATCTTCATGCTGCTGACGTGTCCCAAGGAGACACTTTATTATGCTAATGATGAAATAAGGTGATACTGCTTCTTCTCTCCTTCTGATGTTTTCAGCAGAGAGCAGGTCTGCTTCATCTGACTTTTGCTCATCAAGGGTTTTGGGACTTTGTTGGTGAAGAAGTATTGTAGCCATATGGACTTTGATTTTTCAGAGTCTGAAGGCAGTAGTACCTATCAGTTGTTCAGATGGATTTGTTTAATCAATCAGATTAACTTGTGAGAGTGAGAGGACAGGTCTTGCCTTCCACTTGGGTAATCAACCTCTGTGGAATAATTTGTATGCCAAGAGGAGTAGTAAATTATATAAGATTTGAAATAGTATATAATTTAAGATTTGCTGAGTCTGTATTCTTTTCTAGTGAGTAAAATAGGTGTTACAAAAGAGAAGGCTTTGTGCAAACATGAGAATTAATTGGAGATGAAAGCAAAACCAGAAACATTCTGACATTTCTTGTCATACTTCCACCTTGTGATTTCAGTACTGCTTTCAAAGCCAATGGGGCTTGCTAATGTTAGGGTTCTGCTGGTTTTGCTTTCTCTTTTGGAAGTTTTGCACTATTGAAAAGTAGTGTAAACAGTAGTTGTACTCTAGCCTTTCAGATCAATTTATTCAATCACATTCTTCAAGTATATAACCTAGAAGGAAGCTTTTGTATGGATTAGCAGTCCTTAGTCCTTTTAAACACTGATTTAGTGGAGAACCGAAGTGTGTACTTAATTAAACACAGTGGTAGTTCCCTTTCAGTCATTAGGACTATTTGTGTACTGAACTTCATGGAAGTGTTCAATCACTTATCCAGATCAGGATCATAAATAGTAGCTCTTTGACATGGCAGCAAAGTACATTAATGCCAGCTCTGATCTTTCCTTGTTCACATCTTTATCCTGTTCATGCATACTTTCTGCAGTCAGTAATTAGAACCTCTACATGTCTGATCCTTTCTTGAGAAGCTTCTTTGTCCCTTGGGGTTTAGCTAAGCAATATTTTGTCACTCATTCAAGTAATTCTTATTAAAAATAAAAACCTGATTTTTTTTCCCCATGTTCTTTGACCTCAACAAAATTGCATGGTCGTACTTCAAAGCAGAATGTGGCTTTTGGCCTGCTATTTCATCCCCTAAATTTTGCAATTGCTTTTAATTTCACATATATACTGTGACAGAGGAATAGTAGGCTCTTCTGTCTTGTGTACTGCTAGTTAAGAATCAACATCAGATAGGAATCAGATGTTCTCCAAAGCTGGGGCTAAGTGTCCCCAGTCCCTTCCCATGTAGTCTATACATTATTCACAGAATCACAGCATGGTTTGGGTTGGGAGGGACCTTAAAGACCATCTCATTCCACCCCCCTGCAGGGGGGCACCTCCCACTAGATCTGGTTGTTCCAGGCCTCATCCAGCCTGGCCTCAAACACCTCCAGGAAGCAGTAGGATACTGCGGCTCACCCGTGAGCTTCTTGCAGTGCTGACACACACATACAGCCCCAGCTGCTGGCAAAGCACAGGTCCTGGCTACCAGAGAGCCCCTGGAATCAATCACATGGCTGTTCCCTTTAGCTACTGTGCCCAGCAGGGCTGCGGTCTCTGAGGTCCAAACAGACCTAAAACCATTGCATCAAAGACAACCAACCTTTAAGCAGAGATAGTTGGGCATCATTTATCTCATGCTGCAATTGAAGGCAAGATGTTTTGCAATGTCCTAAATAAGTTTACATGGGCAAGGGTAATCCCTATACTTTCTGACCGTTATCTGTCTGACTGACCAATCTTTTAATTTTTTCTAATGCTGACTTCTGACATAATTTCCCATGTTTTTACAAATTGTGATAGAAAGGAAGAAGATGGCAGAGATGGCCCCACAGTTATGCCAGAGCACAGGCATGTGGGGGGTAGCCCATCCAGGCACAAGCTCCAGTTCCTGAGGCCAAGGTGACCAATCCTCCATAAAGAGATGGGGAATTGCCCATGTTAGGGCACTCTTTCCCCAAAGCCACGGCCTAGACTCCACAGAAACTCTGTTCCAAATCTCTAGTTCAGTTTTCAGAGCCTGTTCTTATTTGCTAGGTGTTGTTTGTTTGGGTTTTTTTGTATGTGGGATAATTGCATTTTTAATCTCACCCAGAAAAATTGTTGAAGTGGGACTTTTGTTAAGAAGATTTAAAAAAGCCCTGAAGAAGGCTCAGCTGAAATCTAAAGGGTTAATAGTTGGGTATGTAACAGGCATCCACCTGCGTATCTCTATACTAGAGACACAGTTTAAGAGCAGAATCAGATCTTAAAAGAGATCCAGCCCATTCCTTGAACATATTTATTCCAGTCATTTGATATTATTTTGAAAACCTCACAGAATCACAAATTTCACTAGCATTTGTGCAGTTGCCTGCAGGCTCTGTTCTGCAGTTTTTTTCCCAGGATTTCCCATAACTAAAATGTCTCATTAGGTTACTGTTTGCCCTTTTCATGTAAGTTGAATGCAGGCCTTAAAAAAATAAATAAGAAATTGAATGCCTCAGGCCATTTGAGAGCTGTAATTATGTCCTCCTTTCTTTGAAGGGATAGCAGCTCATACAGGAAACTTGATCCAAAGTTCAGAGAGGGTATTAGAAAGGCAAGGAATCTTGTTAGCCTTGTATGAGGGTGTAGATATGCAGGTGTGGATTTAGCTATGGGTCAGTACAGTGTCCATATGTTGCAGCCTTGACATAGACTTCTCTCTCTTAAATACAGCAGCTTGCAGAGTTAAAGACTTTGGGAATGAAATTACAGGAAGAATAAACGTTGGTGTCACAAACTCTTCACAGAAGAGGCTTTCAAGTCCACTAGAGGGATTTGCATGTCCAGTTCCTATTCCTTCTAACAGGAAGTATGTGTATACCCCAATGGCATTGAGAATCTCAGCCTCTGCTTGTATTTATGTGGAGCTTCTCTATATGTGACAATATGTTTTACATATGCAATCTTTCACACATGCATGTTGCCAAGCTGAAATTGTCATGTTACAGTAGTGCTTCCTCCCATCATTGTGACGTCTGTTTTATTTTGGGAGGGGGAGGGGCTATGGTGTCAAACTAAATAGATGCATCTTGTTTACAGCCCCTAAATGTATCTTGTTTTCTATAGGAAGTGATTTTGTTTGCATGAACAGTAGAGGCAAGAGTAGAAACACGATAAATCACAGCCAGCTTCGGTAAATTTAGTGTTGTTAGTGTTTGAATAGTAAAGGAAAAGAACACAGACAAAAATGAATTGTTCAAGTTTTGCTGTATAAGCCTGTAGCTCTGTAGAAGTGTCCATAAGTTGTAGAACTTTCAAGGAACATCAAGAACTACTGGAAAAACAGCTGAAAGAAATTCTGTAAATATGGATCAACTTGCAAATAGATGCCAGTGTTGCATAGTGACCAGCTTTCTTTGTTATTCATTACCTGAGTGATATTGCTGTCTTATATTAAGATGATGAATCAGACTTTTTTTTCTCTTTTTAAAATATATATAAACCACTCGGGTTGTCTAGTCAAAGCATCCTGTTTTGCTGCTAGGAAAATTTGGTGTGTTTCTGGTGTGGCAGTGATTGTGCAGTGCAAAAGAGGCTTTGGGCAGCTTCACTGGAACATTTTGCTAGGGAGATTTACCAGTAATTTGGTAGAGCTTGGGTCAACATCTGGGAAGATTATATCCACTTCAAGAATTAAAAGCAGCAGCAAGAAACCAAAGCCTGTTGTTTTTAACTGTCTTGTTCCACTGCCCACAGTTTTAGTACAATCTGAGTGTAACACCCAGTGTGCTCGTCAGGCGGTTGTGCTTGGTGCTTCCTTCTCAGAAGTCCTAAAAGGATGTTACAGCAGAGGGCAGTAGGAACCTACCTCTGCTTAAAGTTGTTTTGGATCACAAGCATGCAAGTATCTGTTTTCTCCCCACTCTTTTTCCCTTCTTTAATGATATTCAAGGACCAGATAAAGCTTAGAGATGGGACCCGCTGCAACTGTTGTCACTGTATTTGTCATGGCGAATACAAGGTGTGTGTTTGGAGCTCCATTTCTAGTCAGTGAACTGACTCTCAAGATTTGATGGATGCTGCAAAAAATCCACGCCCAAGCTGATGGCAGCAATTGGGCAATTTTTATCTCAATTCAGAATCTTTTAACAGTTGGTAGAAGGGAAATGATGTGACAAATTATACAGCTTATCATCACGCATATCTTCCTGATAGTTGCTGAAATATCTTCCTGTTCTGGAATGCTGTTTCTTAATTTCCCAGTACAATAGCTAGGATTTGAAAACCAGAGACTTTAAAAGTGCATGCATTTAAGGGAGGGAGAAAAAGCCAATGGTGCAAAGTAGCCTCCATCTTGGAACCTTTCAGATCCACACAGCATGATGATGTCAACAGTGCCAGGATTACCTTCCCCTCTGTGCATCTCCTCACTGTGGTCTTTACTCCCCCTCAGCATCTTCTGCCAGTGCTCAGAAGCCACTGTAGTTCACCTGGATTTGGTTGCCATTTTCTCCTGTTAATTCAAGTTGGTGTTCCAGTACTGTAAGCCACCTGAGTAGGTTTGGGGTTTCCCCTGCTATCCTGTTTTTATTTCCTGAAGGGGGACATGCTCATACATGTTCTTCTCTGGCTCAGCAGACTTGTGTCTCGGCAGCAGGCACAGCTGTCTCTGAGCATAATGCCAGTTCAGAGCAGAGAGCAGCAGAGGCTTTGAACTTGCTCCCTCCTTTAATTGGAAGTAGCCCGGATCTGATGAGCTTCCAGACAACATTGCAAAGCTCAGCTTTCCCCCGCCCCCGCCTTCTCCAGGCGTGTGAGTGTAGGTGTGTGGGAAGGAGGGAGTTGTCATTGTGAAGAATTGTTCAGGAGAGTGGGGAATTACTCATTTCCTAGTTTACTGGTGAGGATCTGCCTTATGTATTGCTACACCTAGGATGTATTTTTAACTGTCCTGTGGTAACTATAGCATACGTACAGATGGACCTACTGAAGGATAGATAAAACATACTACGAATTACACAGACTGTGCACAGGGATACTAGGAATGTGGCTGGCTGTAGAAGTACCTAGCTCTTGCAGTCACTCATGTTTTAAATTGAGACAATACTAGATAGTCTGGTTTCTTTTTTGTCTTTTTTTTCTTCCTTTGTTTGCCTATATGCTTGTAAAGGATAGGCTGAAATCAGGACTCACGTAGCAGAGGTATTCACAAAGTGGGTTGCTTCTGAGGCCAGACCAGTCCCATCTGTAAAGGACAAAGGCTGCTCACTGCATGGTTGTTCAGAGCTATTCAAGGATGGAAAACGCAAGGAATCGTAGAGGTGAGCTGCAACTTCCGAAGATCCCTTATATCTTGTTCTGGTGCTTTTCTTTCCCTATTACTCAGATTAAGTCCATGCCAGGTGAAGTCCCATTTTGGGCAGAGAACTGTCTTGTAGGATAAGCAGCAGGAGGGGGATACAGGGTAATGAGTTAGTAAGGTGTATTGCTTTGGTGATGTCTGCAGCTTTCACATTAACCTCTAGCATTGCATTACTGCAGCTCCATGTTCAGAGGAGCCCTCTGTGCCATGCTGTAGTGCTGCAGGGGATCACAGAATTCTTGAATGTTTGCCTGCTTCTCTGAGAGTTGTGCTCAGGATGCTCTGATACAGGAAATATCCACTAGGTACTGGGTGGAGAACACACATCTCTCCGGGCTATCTGTGCTTTCAAAGCTAAATATTCCTGTGAAATTCCTTTTAGAAACTGTTTTCACTGTGCCTAGCTATAAAGATTGCTTTTTAAAAGCTATATTAAAAGGCACTCAAAATTGACCACACAATGATTAAGATCATGGTAACATAGGTACTTAGTTAATGATTGTTCCCCTAAAATATAATCAGGTGGACAGATAAATGTGTATTGAAAACATCTATAAGTCCAAATTTCAATGCTTATACCTGAAGTAACAGCAAAGGGTGTAAAACAGACCTGTGCAGATTTACTAAGTCCTTTCTGCTTTGTCAATATGATTTTTAGTGTGAATACTTGCCCTAGTTCTGTTCATGTCTTTTTAGGGGAGACTAGAATCACTGAAACTCTGCAGCGAAAAGCTAAACCACATTATTCTTATCTAATTCAGAGCCCTGCATATGTTGCGTGGTACCACTGAGGTAACTCCTTTTCCATCAAGTCATGCTGCAGTGGTACCTTGTTTATGTTTAATTATGTGCTGTTTATTAACTGAAAACAGTGAAAACAATCAGCTGTTCAGGGAACAGGAGCAAAATTACTAAAGCAAAACAGCTGAAAATTTTCAAGCAAACAGGTTTGGTGTTGGAAATTGTATTTCACATGCACAGACACATTCAGTTTAAAATTCCAAGGAAACTTTTTGAACCTTTTTTTAAATTTGACAAGCTAAAAGCCTCTTGTTCCAATTATAATTTTAGATGTTGCATACAGTCTAAGTTGGTACAAAGCACTTTGAAAAAAAATTTCAGTATTTTATTTTGCCATTTTTTGTATTTCTAATTATAAAGCAAACTTGAATATTTTGACATCTTCCAGAGAGGATGGAAAGCCTGTTTTGAAGTTTGTGTTGCCTGAGGTTGGTCAGTATCTTATGCAGACGTGAGACCAGCACCCTACACTGTTGGGTGGAGGGGTTAGATTGCAGGAGTTAAGAGAAACTAGAGAAATAAATATTCACATTGAAGCTGCACAGCCTGTCTATTTTAGCCTTGGTTAGGCTTTAATGGATGGCTGTTTGAATGTGCCTATCTCTAGCTGCATCTGAACCAGAGGAGTGTCAGAAATGTTAAAATTCATAGTGCAGAGTGTTACGACTTCATCATTATTGGGCCTCCCCACACGGTGGAAGTTTTGAGTTTTGATCAGCTGTTACTGATACAGACATTTAGGAAAGATTCAAAGAGGTTTCAAAAAAGACAGGATTGATCCAAACACAGGGAAAAGCAGATTAGAGCACCCAACTATTGAGAACCAAGATAATTGGCTTCATTCTATATGCTTAGAATACAGTAGCCTAGATGAAATAATCCTGTTGTTATAAAAGGAGAGAAGTGCTACATTACCTGATAGACACTGAAAACCAGACCTGAGATCCACAGTCAGCCCTCTTCAAAGTGGTAAGGGATGAAAAAGGAAAAGCAGGAGTGGTTACCTGGTTCCTCCTAGTGGGCATGAATTGAGAGGAATTTGGGCACTGTCACTCTTTGAGGACTAAACTGCTAAGCAGTAAACTGTGTGTCCTAGTTCATTCTCTGGTCTGCTCCTGGCAGACTGCTGAAATGTTACTGGCTGGATTTGTGACAACACAATTGTGGCAGTGCCCATAAGGAAAAGTACTGAGGCAAGGATTTGTCACACAGGTCACTTAAATATCCTTAATAAGAAGCTTCTGGCACATGATTAAGAGAGAAGGAAGTAGCAATACAATTGCTTCTTTATATTCAACTGATGTTTCCCAAATTAAGTAGTAAATTCTTAAGACCTACACCATGAGATAATCTTCCCTGCAGTACCATCCTCTGCTATCTCAGAGTAGTTATGGTTATTACTGTTACAGGAATACACAGGTGTGTGAGGATCAAGGTGTGCAGCACACACAGCAAGAGGGGCCACCCAATGGTAAGATTCAACCTAAAATGGAGTGGCTGATACCCCAGAGGGCTGTGCAGCCCTTCAGAGGGACCTCGACAGGCTGGAGAGATGGGCAGAGACAAACCTCCTGAAATTCAACAAAGGGAAGTGCAGGGTCCTGCAGCTGGGGAAGAATAACCCCATGGACCAGCACAGGCTGGGGGCTCAGCTGCTGGAAAGCAGCTCTGCGGACAACAACCTTGGGGTCCTGGTGGGCGACAAGGTGTCCGTGAGCCAGCAGCGTGTCCTGTGGCCTGGGAGGCCGGCGGTGTCCTGAGGTGCACTGGGATGAGCACTGCCAGCAGGTTCAGGGAGGTGATCCTGTCCCTCTGGTAAGCCCTGGTGAGGCACACCTGGAGAGCTGTGTCCAGTTCTGGGCACAAGAGAGACATGGAGCTGCTGGAGCACGTCCAGTGGAGAGTAACAAAGATGGTTAAGGGACTGGAGCATCTTTTTTACCAGAAAAGGCTGAGGGAGCTGGGCCTGTTCAGCCTCGAGAAGATGCAACTCAGAAGGGACCTCATCAATGTCTTTTAGTATCTGAAGGGGAGTGCCAATGATGCCTTGTTGGGGCTACCTAAAAACTGAGGGTAGATAAAATTGAGAGGATAAAAGTGGGTATTTATTGAAGGGCCTTCAACAAGGTACACTTATGGGCAGACAGAGCCCTAGGGCTGCACCCAAAATGGACAACGGGTCATGAGTTTTTCACACTTTTGTAAGTTTGGTCCATTTGCATATTAGGGTTAATTTTCCAATTACAATTCCAGGTAATGAAGTAATTACTCCAAGTTTGTTCCCCTCTTTTTAGTGGCATGTTTACATATGCTGGGGCCTGGGACAACAAGGTGTCCTTGAGTCTCAGGCCTTGAGAAGATTTGTCATGTCTAACCAGAATGGGAGAACAGCAGCTAACAGGCTGTAAGGAGTTTTAGAGTTACACACTAGAGCAGTACAGGATCTGAAAAATATAAAAGCCAAAGTCCTAAGGCATCATTCCCCCCCTTCAGAGGCTTGACAAGACCTCTACCTTGTTGAGTCTCTATTCTAAATATCTACTAATAATATGTATCTAACAGCAGTATATATCTAACAACAGTATATATAAACAAGAATTATAATTGCAACTACTATGAACAGTAGTAGAGGGTGGAGGCAGGCTCTGCTTGGTGGTGCTGAGTTATGAAGCAGTGGGCACAATGAAACACAGTGTTTCACCTGAACATGGGGAAGAACTTCTTTACTGTGTGGGTGACCGAGCACTGGAACAGATTGCCCAGAGAGGTTCTGGAGTCTCACTCTTTGGAGATATTCAAGAGTTCTTGCAATGTGCTCTAGGATGACTGTGCTTGAGCAGGGAGGTTGAACCACTGTGGTCCCTTCCAAGCTCACCCATTCTGTGATTTTGATTCTGTAAACGGAAAGACAGATGAAGGGAAGCATTGCAGTATGTTTGAGTCATGTATTATCCCACTGATGTTTGCTTAACAGGCCTTATTCTGAAATACAGGTTTTGCTTTGCCCTGCTTTTAAATTCTTTTAAAAAATCCTTTTTAGAAAAAATTAGGCAGAGGTTAATAGTAGCTTTGCTTGGAAATCTGCTTATGCTTTACATAACATAAAAGCCTGCCTGTCTAGGTTGGATGTCTGCTTAAATCTGTGCCACCTTGTATGAGCATAACAAGTAAGACGCAGTTTTAAACAACAGAAGGTCAACTGAATTCTAGTTAATCCATTTCTTTCAGTTTGCAGAAAGAGGGGGAGAAAAAGAGAAATCAGTGCAGAATAGGATGATACTCAAATGGTAAACTTCTCATGTAAATTCAGAGTTCAAACAGGAAAATTTAGCCTGTTCATCCACAATCTCTACTTTGGGATCAAGTACAGCCTTTTCCTATTCCAAAGGAGAGAGTTTGCCTCATTGGGAACACCACTGTGGCCAGCAGACAGCATCTAGCAGATCTTGTAGCAGCTACAAGGAACACTTCCTCTCTTCAGGTAAGTGTAACCAGCCATGACAGTCTGTACAGATGATTCCTGGGTGTTGGGGTTTTTTTCCCCACAGCCTTTCTTTCTTTCATGGGAAAGCTTTCCTGGATGGAGGACCTGCATTGTAGCTGAAAATTAGTCTGGGTTTGGCCAGCTCTAGTGTTGCTCTGATGCCACCTACTACTGAGGTAAAACATTCTACTCCTCTGAGATCAAATGGGGAGCCAAGCAAACATGGCCATAGAGGTTTTGGTTACACAACTGACTCTTTTAGAGCCAGCCTGAATCACTTGGCACAGCACCCCATCATGTATATATGTTTGCAGCCCAAAATATATTAGCTTGCCTAGCTGCCAAACTGCATGACACAGTCATACCTAGCGAGCTCCCTGCTTTCACTTCTAGTTCATTTTCATTATTGTTGCTTTTCAGATTTGTCTCTGGGCTTACAGGAGTATCTGTAGCTTTGTTTGCTACAGAGAAAATGCTAGTTTGAATGCCTCTCTCTTAAGAAAGGTAAAAAGCATCACTGAGTCAAGGGCTTTCTATCCTTTCTATTCAACAGAGTTCAGGTGAGGTCCTAAATCCGCTTGTGTTCAACTTTATTTCTACTTTAACCACACTTATATTACCTCCCATGTAATATTTCTTGGCCCTTGGTAGCACTTGAGGAAAGTTCCCCTCTAATACTGAACATGGCTGTCATTAGTGTGCTGATGACTGTCTTCCTTACCACCGAGGGAGGATGCTGAGAAAGATGCCTGGAGACATCCCCCTCTTTTCATATTTCAAATTCATATTTATTCGTACTCTGTTTATAATGTTTGGGGATACCTTAGTTTGCATGACCTGGCTCATATCTGAGACATTTTAAATCAATTTTGGAAGGAAGCTGTGCGTAAATCATCTTCTACAATCTAACCCTACATGTGATGCTTCTTCTTTGGTTCCTGGTGGTATGTCTAAAATGAAACAAACAGCAGCAATATAAGAAACTGAAATTAACATAAGATTTGTGCTCTAGAGACCTAGGGAGTAGATTACTCTTACTTCTCTTATCCTCTGTATGCCTATAGATTTTTTTTCACCTCTCAGAATTTGTTCCTTTTCATTTTATTGGCAATAGATGCTGTCATAACTGCCTCAGAGAAGAGCTCAGCAATTTTTCAAGGATGCTTTGCTATACTGCATTTTCTGTACCAAGATGGAAGTCAAATTTGTTGGCAGAAATTTAGCAGAACCCAAGAGGCACTCCCTCACAAAGAAATTAGATGCAGCCGGATGGTTTAGCAAAGGTGGTGGCATAACTCTGTCTGAGTCTGGTGATCAGCGGGCACCAGGAGCCATCCCTTTCACTGAGGTTTCCACAGGTGCTGTCATTCCCAGTTCCCTGCACACGATTCAGTGTTTGTCCATGTGAGATGTTTGGTATCTAAGTGTGGTGGGATGGCCATGGCTGGCAGCCAAACTCCCACCAGTTGCTCGCTCGCTGTCCTCCGTAACAGGAAGGGGAGAGAGAATGGGAGGATCAGGAATGAGAAAACTTCTGTGTTGAAATGAGGACAGGGAGATCACTTTCAGTTACCATCATGGGCAAAACAGGCTAGACTTGAGGAAAATTGAATTAATATATTGCCAATTCCTTATGCATGAAATTAATTATTTGGGTACTGGAAGGCAAAAAGACAAACACTAAAACACTCAGAGAAAACATCTTTCCTTCCCCCCTTCCAAGGCACAATTTTCCCCCTTCATCCTGGCTCCTCTCTTCATCCTTATCACCACAGGTTACGTGTGATTGGTCCCTTGACCAAGGCAGAGGGGTTATGGTCAGCATGGAGCAGCTCATCCCTGATGCTCCCTTCTTGTCATGCTCCTCCACTCTGGTGTGGGTCCTACCCAGATGCAGGGAATATCACTTTCCCAAACCATCAACTGATACAGGATTCAGTATTCCAAACACCCAGGGCTGGCCACTGTGCCTGCTGCTGGGTCAGGTCTCCTAGGAGTGGTGGCACTGGGCCCTGTGCTGAGTGCCACATGGAGCAGCAGCCTCAGGAGGAGACATGAGGATGTTCAGTGTCTGAGGAGCCTGCACTGGCCCTTATCTCAGTGTCCAGGGGTGAATGTGAAGGTGCTCAGCACATTCCAGCATAAGGCTATCAATAATAAACCATTTAAAGTATCTCAAAAGCAGTGCTGTGATGATAGCCCAAGTAATTAATTACTTTACTTTTAATAGACCCTTCAAACAGTGCCAAGTCAGTGACATCTGCTGCAGTGTGGAAGTACCTTCAGGGAAGAAAATTTTTAATATGGTGATACCTCAAAAGGTGGGCCATAGAATGTTTTAGTAGACTGTTAAGCTCTCCTGCTTATTGCTCAGCCAAAAAAATGACCATTCACCCACTTACTGATGGATTATTTAATTGCAACCTACTTCTCAAAGCACATAGCCTGTCTGCCTAAGATGCATTCAGCACTTCCTGGAGAGGGGCCCATTCTCCTGCACCTTATTTCTGTTTTTTATCATATTACTACTGCTCATTTTAGTGTAGTTGTCTTTGACCCCCAATCCAGGTGAGGCCTCACCCTCAGCTGGTGCACAGTCTTGCCCCAGAACAATGAAGAGCACTGATTAACAGCAGCAGAGTATGTGAAGCTGGAGTTTTCATAGAAACATCATTCACTTTCTGCTCTGGTTCTCTTGGGGGAACAATGCAAAAGATGTTATGAAAATAGGGTTTGTTTATTGACCTTCTCTAATTTCCATGTTCATAAAATAATCTTGTTTATTAACAAGTAATCTTTGGCTGAGATGCACTGTGTTCCCTGAAACATTTTGTGCAGAATTCCTGGATCAAAGCTGGAGAAACTGAATACCAGGGAATTAATTTCAGAGGATATGATCTCATAATCTCACTATTTATCTCTGGAGATAGAGAGATTTTGGCTAGCAGCTGCAACCCTAGAGATAAGTGCTCTTATTTGAAGGAAATGGAACCTTTTAAAAAATATATTTACTATATTACATTTTTATGCTTGTGTCAAGTCTCAGGTAAAGGCCATGTTTGTTCTTGTTTTAGTGTTTGTACCTGGCCCACTCTTATTAGGTGGAGTTAATGTGGAAATAAATAGCAAGCTAACTTTATGATCCTGCTCCAGTGAATTTCAGGAGGACTGGTAGAAACGCAGCTTCCTAGGGTCTCTTTCCAAGCCTTCATGGCTCTCTGCACCAAGAACTCTCTGCTGCAGTGGCAGTGCAGGGATGGTGGAGTTGGCTTCATTTCTCACACTAGTGGACTTGTATATCTGATGGTTTTTTTCCTAGAGCCAGTCTGCAGCCCCTTCATTCTTTGTTAGCCATGGTGAATCACTGATCCTACTGTGCTTCAGAAATGGAGAGAGGGAGAGCAAGTGTCCTATGCCAGGTGGAAGTTTTTATTGTTTAAAAATGTCACTATGTAGAAAACAGTGGAAAAGTTGTGTAAAAGCAGCAAGGGAAGACTGTTCAGTGGATCTTTTTTATCTCTGTGGCATGGAAAGAGAGAGCTGGCAGCAGTGTTTCAGTGGCTGGAAATCTCCAAGGTAATTTCCAAGATTTGCTGATAGCTTACATGGAAATTGGACAAATAATTTCACAAAACAGTACTTCCCATTTAATTCCTCTTCTCTCTATGCTGTTTCCTCAGTAAATGGCTGTTTTATTGCCAAGATTTACTTATTTGGCGGCAATGTTTGTACAATCTTCCTTTACACATTATGTGCCTAAATTTCAGAGATTTCCAAAGGACTCATGATTTCCCCTGACATTAGCTAAACCTGCTGGAGTTCAGTGTCTGAAAAAGGAGGGTTGCTATGTTCCTTTAAAGCAGCAAGCAAAAGCTCAGCCTCCAGCATTTAAATCCAGATCCAAAGCTAGTTCACATCAGCTCTGATGCAGTTAAGCATTTAGGTAGGTGAGTAGGCAATGTCACTACTCTGATTCTTGGGGGCTGCTCTCATGTTTAAAGTTAGACACGTGTATCTGCTCTGCTGAGCTGCAGCCTGTGTCCTAGAAGCTTGGGTGGAATGAGCACTTGGATGCCAATGGGCCAAACCATCCCTTGTGCAGATCATCCTGTCATATGGTGAGCTGGCCCCCTCAGAGGAGCAGGGGTTCAACCTTAATTCTGCTTTATTCACCCTAGGTGAAGGGAGCAGACAAACTCATTAGAAGGGCAATGTCTCTGGCTAGGAGATACTGGACATGCACTGAAGATCTGATGGTGAGGCCTTTAAGGAAGCAAGGCCCTTGTAAAGGGGCCTGAAAGCCTTGGGCTGGGCTTTTGTAGGTAGCAGTTTTGGGGAGCAGTGTGAAAATGCCAGGTGCAGAGCATGATGCTTTAGAAACAGTGGCTCCTAGGGCCCACAATTGGTGGGAGTTACATAATGCTGCTGATGCTGGTTTTCTTGCCAGGAAGGAGGAAAAGTCTTCAACCCAGCTGAAAACTGATAGGGTATTTTTTTTCTTTTTCTTGGACTTTGATTCTGAAAGCTATAGAACATTAAGTCACCTCAGATGGGTCATGACCCTGTGGTGACAGAATCTGATATAAATGAGCCTATGACTAAGCTGAATAATCCCTTCCTTGAGGAAAAGTTTTCTCTGTTCAGTGTAGTTATAGTAGATGTAGTCACCTTGCTCTGCACTCACTGCTGTGTGAAGCAATCCCACCACCTAACATATCCAAAGTTACGATAAGTGGGAACAAAAGTATTTGTATGATGTGGTGAGGAAACAGCATTTAAAAAAATGTGAGTCACCTTGAAATGCCGATCCTCTGCTGAGGTGTTTTGTGTGTTGCAAATCGCAAATAGATTTTTCAAAACTGAGAGAAGAAAGAGCAGCACCAGAAGAACACTTGCAAGAAGGGCTGTGCCAGACACTGAATGTGTTCTCATTCACAGGCACACCATGAGTGAGAAGTGTTGCCTGAGATTACAGGGTGAAATTCAATAGGTGTTAAAAAAGGAAAAAGAGATAATTGAGCCTCCTTTTTGATGAGCTTTTGCCTGCCACAAACTTCATCATGTAAGCCTAGTACTTCTGGCATGTTGTAGCTGAAGTGCTGCAGTTGTCCTTAGCACAGATTAATGTCTGAAGAAGAGCAAAGGTGAGCCACCTCACAATTCGGGGGAAGTGTGCTGGTGCATCTGTCAGAGGTTAGCAAGGATTAAACTCTATGGCAGCAAACGCCACAGAGAGAAGACCGGTAAGAGGATTGTCTTCTCTTTTGTCTTCTGACTGATTGCCCACCAGGTTAACTGAAATGCTTGAAGGTTTTTGGTGATGGTCACTAATTTGTTGAACCCACGAAGTCCTTTCCCATCCTAGCTGTAGAAGATTGGAAGATGCAGAGCTCTTGTGTGAGTTGCAAGCATGACTTCAATGAGTGCTTCCATTTATTTTCACTTTGGCAGCCGTGGGCCTATGGGTTGTTCTGTAACTTATGTAATAGACTCAAGTATTAAAATCCTTTCTGAAAAAAAATCACCTAGAATGAAGTAGATTTTAGTAAAACTGCACAAGCTGGGTTTTGTAATGGCCTATTTCGGTGCCCATTGGAATCCATAGAAACGTTTCAACTGATTTTGGTGACTACTGATGAGATGAGGTAGGCAGCTTCATTGAAAACCTGGAGGAGAATGGTGATGATGCTATATTAAGACCGTGAACAAAACCCATTTACTCTTCCTAGCATCAGTAAATGGGGGAAGAGGTTTTGGGGGTTTTTTTTGAGTCTTTTTTACAGTGAAAGAATATAAAGGTTAGGAAAAAAAGAGGCCCTGGAGCAAAGAGAAATATGAGAATGAGTCAGAGCTTTCAGCAGGACCTGACTCTGGCTGGGGTTTTCATCTTTGTGCTCAAAATGAAAACAGTGTACAGAACAACTAATGAAATCAAACTTAAATGCAAAGTAACTGAAGTGGGTGAATTTGATGAATGTGATGTCTTAATTTTTTGATCTGCAAAATAAAATGTGACAAACTTTTAAAGAAACACAGTCATCCTTGTTTCAGTACTAAGTGTACTGTGGGAGGTGGAGCACAGATTAAATTGTAGTCTGTGGATGTCAAGGGTCCATTTTTGAGTGTGACTGTGAGAGTTGATAATGAGATTAAACTCCACACGGAAAGCAGGTGGTTCAAGGGAGCTGAACTACAATGCTGCTTTCTGCACTGTGTTCTGTGCCCTGCCCAAAGGTCAGCTGGTACAGCAGACCTAGGAGAAAAGCAGCAAGTGAAAGCCAGGTTCTCTTTGCCCTGATGCAGAGTAAGAAAGAAAACTTTGCCCTCTTCATCTCAGTTTTTCCACAGTGTCACTGCTTTGGCAAGGGAGATACAGGTACATAGAAATCTGGTGTTTTGGGGGTTTTTTGTAACATGTAAAATTTTATTGATGGTTTTTGCTGATGTGGACTCCATGTGCCGTGAGCTCCACATCTTTTCTAAGCCACAGTGAAGTCAGGAAGCTCTATACACATGTGGAGGTATCCTATGCAGAGACCTGTCGCTATAGGGTTTTAAACACTGCATGACATAAAGATATTTGCTGAACAACAAGAAGTTTTGTGTTTCAACATGTTCCAACAATATGACAAAGACTTGAAAAAAATTGCTCCCAGCTTTAATTGAAGAGGTAATTGCTAAGCAGAAAAAAAGGGAGCTACTGCTTTCCTTCTGGGTTACCTTCTTAGTTGGCACATCTCCAAAATCTGCTGATACAAAGATAAATCTGCATTTTTTGAGAAAGCCATAAGTAAACCCAAATCATCCACTTGGCTGTGCATTCCCACTCCACTCAAATTCCTTTCTGAAGTGATAAACATACAAGGAACTTGAATACAGTGTGGAGCAATAATTTAAAAGGGGGAGGAAAGCCCACGAGGCATTCTGAGCTATTTTCCACTTATTGGTTAGATTTCTTTTTTTTTTTTCTGAAGCTGTTGGATTTGTTTCCTGTCGTTCCTTTCTCTGCCTGCTGGAGGATGAAATGAGCCCTGGTGAAAAGAGAAGTCTATGGCTTTAAATCCTGTTCTATGGATTGAAGTGGGTCTTCGTTTGTGCTTAGACTTTGTGCCAACCATCTCCCAAGAGAATTTCATTCATTTAAAAAAATACAGCTTTATTTCTCTGTTTTATGCATATTGGGTAATGTTCAGTCCCAACTACTGTTTAGCTCAATGAAGGAAAGTTTTGTTCTTCATTAACGCCCACAACTTAATCAGTGTTAGTGGATATATAATTTTTTATTTCCTCTTTATCTCTTTTTTAGCCCACCCATATTAGATGAATGATTTTGCCATTTCCTTTCTTAAGTTCTTGTTTTTGCACCAGGCACTGTGGTGTATGCATGTGACAGAGCAGGATGGATTTGCCAGGCACTCGTGGGGAAAAAAATCCAATTCCCTGCCTTTTTGTTAACCAGTATGATGTTTTTCAGACAGATCCCTAAGTATTTTTTTTTTCTAAATGTCTCCCTC
The DNA here is from genome assembly GCF_965178545.1 of Coloeus monedula. NCBI lineage: Eukaryota > Metazoa > Chordata > Aves > Passeriformes > Corvidae > Coloeus > Coloeus monedula. The sequence continues at coordinate 30,859,979 of NC_138782.1, read as the reverse complement.
AGTAACTTGGTCATACCAGGATCCATTCTGAGACAGGCCACACCTACCTGGAATTTTCTGTCTATCTGCCACCAATGGGCCAAGGCCACCCTGCTCAGAAGTACGCAATCCCACACCAATTCTCATCTACTGTTCCACTTTCTTCCTAATTCTCTAGTCCAGAAAGTTCTTCCCAACAGCTCAAGGTCAAAAAGTGGAATGCAGTTTATAGCCAAGACCCAAACTGAGAGAAACCAATGGGTCTTTTGTGCAGGAAATGTGAAATGCTGCATGGTTCCTTCTCTGACTAATTATCTTTGTGACCCCAGTTGTATGATCCCCTGCATGTGATATGTGTATATATATATTTTACTTTCCAACAGAAGTGATGAGATGTGAAATTTTGGGGGAATGTAGGCAGGCAGGCCTCTAAGACCTACTTGAGTAGTGCAGACAAAAGCTGGCTCCCAAAATTCATGTTATCAGCTTTTTCATCTGCAGAAGCTTAGTCTTGTTCTGAGGCAGGTTTTGAAATGTTGTTACAGTAAATGTAGGGCTCTAACAGTGGTGCTGAGCTGATAATCACAGAAATAAAAGATCTCAGCCTGTCCAAAAACCCTAGCACAGGGCAAACAGCAAAAGTGGATGCTTCCCCACCCTGGACCCTTCCTGGTAGGGGAGAGCATAGCAGCCTCCCTGTTCCCAGTGGGCACTTTGCCTGCAGAGCTGCTAGTAATAGAGTATTGACTCACTGCCACTCGAAATATCTCCATGCTGATGTTACCCAGAACCCAAAGTGTATTACCTCTGCATTAATTGAAATGTAGCTTTCAGCAGCCCTCATAAACGTGCTCGACTGCAGTGTGAAAGCATTTGTTTCCAGCGGAGATCCTGATAACTAGTGAGATTCAGCAGCGGTGACTGACCTTTGATCATCGGCTTTCAGCTTGGCTTGCTGCCGTGCTGGGAGGAAGAAGGGAAAGTTCTTCCTTATAAAAGCCAACTTCATGTCAGTGTCTCCTGTTAACATTTAGTTTGTTTAGCTAAAAACACAGCTTTGAAACTCCCTTTGTACTGAATTGCCTGTCTCCTTTTCCCAGTGATACATATAGCTCAGAAGTTGTCTTCATTTTTAATCCATATGTGACTTAAATTTCGATGAATATTGCAGCTGCTGCATTTCCAACTTTGTCTGTCTCCTAGCTTTCCCCTCATTTCACCTCAAAAACTGCCTTGAGATTTTCCTCAAGGCTGCCAAAGACAACTTTACCTCCTCCTTGGAACCTCCTTAGCCTCAGTGTTCAAGGACAAAACCTCTTGTTGGATGCTGCCCAAGGGCAGCCCTGGCTGTGCTCCCCCAAGGGCTGGCACAGGAAGAGCCAGCAACCCTGCAGGCTGCTGCAGGCTTTTGCAGTCCTTGGACTTCCAAGAGAACCAGGGCTCTCATGCCTGCAGATCCTTCAGGATTTGTCCCCGTTCATCCTCCCCTGATGCTTTTTCTGATCGTTCTTCATGGCAGGAGGGTCAACTGACACCTGTTCAAATCTAGGTTTTAGATTGCTGTCTGCTATATGACCTGGTTCCTCCTCTGACTTTGGAGCCATTTGTGAAATCTGATCTTGACTCCATGCATTTCTCTGAAATTACTCTGATTTATCCTGGTTACACAAAACTCCTGTAGCCCATGCCACAGGTAATGTAGTTCAGAGCTAGTGGAACAGTAGCAGGTAAGTATGTTTGGCTTCCACCACACACAAAAACAACACAAAAATGAAAATGTACTAACACCCACGAAGGCAAGCTTAAAAAAATGAAATGCAGAAAGGGAAGCAGAGAGGTCACAATACTTAAAATAAATGCAAATTGAATGCACAAAATTAATGTATCCCATGATCTGCAATGGCAGCTGCCCACTTTGAACTTTCAGGGTGCACTGCATTATTACACTGCAGGTAAATAATCACAACCTCAGGTCAAGGGCCCATTCAGGTGTATGCCAGTCTTATACTAAGCCATTGTTAACAGGCAAGATTTAATGGAAGTGACTTTTGTTGGGATCTAGTCTCCTAAACAGATCTTAAATCATTTTGATTTGCCTTATTAGAGGATCAGTTCAGTATTTCGGGCACTCTTCTTGTTGGAAAATATGTCTCATCTTTAAATACTAAGAGGGATGCTGGCTGTTGTTTGTTGTTCTCCTCCTCTGCTTTAGTTTCATGTTTTCAGGTATTTGACAAGGTCCATACAAGTAGATGTGCAGAAAAGGGGGGAAGGAGTGAGCGAGTTAGCTCTGGGATGAGTTTAGAAATGTAATCATTTTCCATTTTTGCAAATATTTTTGCAATCAACTTTAATGGTATGCATTGAATCTGCTTTGTTGTAACACATCAAAAGACACTTCGCATTTTTCCTGAGCTGTGGATTCTTTGGAACACCTGTGTCTTCAATTGAATAATTATATACCACTGATACATAGCTTCCTAGAGAGCACCACATTTTGATCTGGTATGAACTAATACAATTCTATTGGCTTTACCACTGCTGCTTAATTTTTATAGTAGCATACCTAAGGGATATTTTGCATTGTACTTATGAGAAGAGGCTTACAAAGATCACCTGCCTGGGAATCTACTGCTTTTGTGGTCCTTTCCTTGGATTTTGCCACCTGCCTTGGGTTGTGGATCTGCTGAATGTGCATCAGAAAACATTAGGACAAGCACCTTCACCACATGCCTGTTATTTCTGAGGGCTTATGTGCCACAGCAATAGCAACCAAACTGTGAAGCCAGAGAGCCTCACTCTCAGAAAAGGAAAATGCAAGGACATTCAAATTCTGGATTTAGAATCATGTAATAGGTCAGTGAGCCTGCCAGGATCTGACATATTTGCATATTTGTGTATTCTGGTGCCTTCATATTTTAAATGTGGGGTCACACCAGCTTTGTTCAGTAGCCCACCAGGTTCCTTCATTGGGCTGAAACCCAGGCACGTGCCATCTTTGCCCAAGTGGAATTTCTAGGCAGAGCCTGGGGTCTGACCTGCATTTTGATGGCTTAAGCTATGGTGAGGCTCTGGACTAAGAACTATTGCTCTTTCAGTTGGCAAGAGCATTTTGAAGGTCTGCAGCAAGAGAGCATTTAACAAGCCTCTGCTGAAACGAACACCAACAGATTGTAAATTGCGAAGTGCAGTGTAATTGAATCTGATCTCTGGCTTTTACAGACTGTAGTAATTGGAAATTGCCTGTCTTTTAAATACATGCCATTCCAAGGATGGCTCCTTCTTGAAACTGTGATCTGATCACTTGTAAAAGCACAATGATGTGAAAGAAGAAGTAATATGGAGTCCCCTTGGTACTGGTGGAGAATGGGGAAGGAGAGATTTTGGGAGCTTTGTGCTGTGTCACTGGTATTAGAAACGAAGTCCTACACTGTAATTAACAGCTTTGCAAATATGAACCAGTCCTTGAATAGCCACGGCCTGCAGCCCAGATATCAGTGCCCTGTTTGGGTCCAAGCAGATGACCTACAGCAGGGCTGGGTGGAAGCAGTCCCAGCCGGCCCTTGGCAGCAGGAGGCAGAGCACCCCTCCTGCCAGCTCCCGGGCACCTCCAGGCTGTCCTGGGTACACTCTGCACACCTCCTTAATCCCAGCCTCTGGCTGAGCACTGCCCTGCACAGTGCCTAAGCTGTTCTCTCTACAATGCGGGGGGGGGGGGGGGGGTCTAAAATTTGTCCTCAGACATAAAAATACGATGATTTCTCTAACTTTTTTGTTCCTGTATGTATAGGAGATTTAAAGGTAAGGTTGGAACTTAAGAAAACGGAGCAAAAGAGATGAACTCTAGACCTGAACGCTGTATTTTGTAATGTTGTAGACTTGCTGTTTAAACTGCATGCTCCTTCTCCTCATATGCCCCTCTTCTGTCTCAATATCTTTTATTTTGTAACAGATACTCTAGTTGCCTAGATATTGATTAAAGATTTCACAGAAAGCCACAAACAGATTTGAGGCCTGGAATCTTTAGTAGAGAGCCTCAATGGAGAGCTGGTTGAGCTTTATCAGGAAGAAGATTAGAAGCTGACTTGCTCAGTATAAAGTCTTACCATGGTAAGATGTACTACCAAAAAAATGATTGAATGGCTCAAGAGCATGTGTGGAGACTGGTGAAGTATGTCTCAGATATCTGGAACCTGAGGGTAAGTAAGCTCAAATTAGAAACTTATCTTAATTTTGAAATTATTTTTATTACTAATAAAAACCTCCTAAGGACTGATTGTTCATATCCTCTTCTTTCAGATAAGAATTAATAACTTTTCAGGAGACATGTTTTAGCCAGATATTTACTTACATAGATGGCTAGGCATCTAGCAATGATGCATTAGGCATGATTATGTAGTTCTTTATGGAGTTACTGAATTGAAATTAAATACATTGGAGATTAGAAAGGATGATTGTAGTGGTCCATTCTTGTCTTTAACTCTCTGACTCTGTAACAGACCCATTTCTCACCCACATGTGCCAGGTAAGCAAATACTCAAAACTGGCTTTAGGTCCAAGTAGAAGCCATGAATTCTAGAAAATTCAGGATAGGATGGAGGGTAAGAACTTCTGTGAACCTTTTCCCACATCCACCTACCTTTTCCAAAGGGGGAAGAAACATTCACAGTGCTCTTACATGGTGCTGTGGGTAGAAGTTGCTTATCACCTTCTCCTTGTCCTTAAAACAGTAACAGCTTAAAAGTTGTTTAGTTGTCCTGGCTGATGATGAGGACACACCACCACTTCTGTTGTTGTGTGTAGTGAGTAAAAGGAAATTAACCTCATTATGAGGTGCTTTGGAGGGTCATCATGGAAGAGGCTGATCAGCACCTAGTTGTTGTAAAGGCCGAGTCTCTTTTGTAGTTTCCAAGTAGTTCAAAGCTGCCATCCACCTGCTCTGTCTGCCAGTCAGGATGATCACGTTCTCAACTTTCTATTTCATTTCCATTGGGAAGTGCATGAGAATTTGGGCTGTGAAGACAATTATTACCTGCAACTGCACACTGCCAAGATGCAGTTACAAGCTGGGTTTCAGTTTCACATTTCTTCTTTGCTGTAACTATTTGGACTGGCTATGGCATTTTGCTCAATGTTATTCCTTCATGAAATCCATCTGCTGGTATCGTCTTACTTAAAAAACATATTTTGCCTGCAAGTCCCCAAATAGCCAATGCTTCCCCAACTCCCACCTTTTTAAGGAAATACAGCTTGAGTAGCCATTTGTGCTGGGTAGTGGTGTTTGAAAATGCGGGAATGTGTTACTGCAACCACAGAGAAGGAGATGGGACTAGGTATTGCCCCTTGCTTCCATTATCCTAGTTGGAGTTAGGTGTAGGTGTGCAAACCTCTTGGAGTTGGGTGGTTTCGGTGAGGCACCTGAAATTAGAGACCACTTTTAATAAACACTGTATAAATAACATTAGTATGAGGGATTAAAGGAAGTGCACTGAAGGAATTTAAGGGCAAGGGCTTGATGGGTTCTCCTTACAACACTCTTCAGACCTGTGACCAAATCCCACCATTTACCCTGCAGTATTACTTACCCTGCTGTGCCAAGGCAGTTGGCCCTTTTGGAAGAGGTAACAGTTTCACATATGTACCATATTTTAAGAATGAGTGACTGGCTTCAAGGAATCGGAGTTTTAGTTACACCTAGGTAATTCTGCTAACTAATAAATATAGTTAGCACTAATCTCTTCATGGATACTCAGAAGTGTCTGCACACACACTCTGAAGGATTCTCCATGCTTTTAACTAGGTTTTTTTTTCCCATGCTCATGTCAGCATTGGGATCCTCTGTTCTCTCCGAAAGGCAGAAGTAGCATTTGTTCTTCTTTCTAGGACACAACATTCTGCCTGTATATTTCTACCTCTGAATGCACAGCTAGGCTTCACCCAGAAGGTACTGATATAAATTATTTAATTTTGTGTTTTGAAGGTTCCCTGTGATCATATAAAACACATTCCATTTGAAAGTGTTTCTTGTAATCAAATTTGCTTTTAGCATTTAAGCCATAAAGCTGTGTCAAATGCCCTTGGATGGAGCACACCCTTTCAAGTAACTTTTTTGTTAAGAACCTTAAACCAGATCTGTTTAACAAATGTTCAATGAATGTGGTCTCTGCTGCTTCAGTGTTGGGATATTCTGTGGAAAGGCACACAGCAGTGGGGACCTGAGAGTGGTTAGCAATCTGTGGAACACAAGTCAGGGGCTCTGCTGTGAATTCCTCTACAAAGCTGTTATGTGATCCTGAGGAAGTCGCATTGCCTGTTCATTCCTGCCTCTTCCCCATGTCTCATCTGCTGACAGTACTCTGCTTAACATGTTTCCTTTGGAAGGTAGTAAATATAGCATTTTAGGGTCCAAAACTGCAAATTTTTTGACTCATTTTATACTCATACAGCACCAGTTGGATTAGACAAGACATATAAAGAAAAGCTTGGTCTTCACCTGTTGGTATCACACATTCTGAACCAGACTTAAAAAGGAATTACCTCCTGCATAAACAAGCCACAGCCATATCACTTGTGACTGTGTTTGCTCAAGAGTGTGGTTTTGAAAATCCAGCTCACTGTCTGCAGGCATTGTGTTAAACATGTCTTGCTCTAAATTATCAAGCACATTCAAGAGGACAATTACAAATTCCCATGAGAATATAAAATGTTACATCTTACAAAAAATCCCTACCATAAAACTTCTACATTTGGTACTGATACTACAGACAAGGACTTTTTAGTTGGCCACTGACCAATTCTGCTCAGAAAATTAATTTTAAAGTACTGTTATTTATACCTTCTGTTTGTGTGCATGATAGGAGGTAATAGTTTAATTTTGACTGACTATACTGTATGTCTTGTGCTGCAAAGTAGGAATTGTGTTGATAAAGTTCCTCAGAAAAAATTCCACTAAGTGCAACTTTAAAAATCACATGTTGAATGATTTTAAAAATGCAAGTTTGCTTTTCCTCAAGTTTAATTACAGAAACCATCTAACTGCTTAGACCTCCCCCAAATCAATCTTTCCCTAATAATGTATAAAGATTCCGCTCAGTATCTGTGCAATATATATGTGTGTGTATATTTGCTTACTTAAATTGTTCAGGGGAAACCTTATCTTCCTTGTGTAATGTGACATGAAATATAGTCACCAACACATGCCAGTAGGCTGTGCAGTGGAGGCAAGGCATTGCTAGCTGCCCTAGCTTTCTCTGAAATGAGGTGGTATGCACTGCATTAGTCTGTATCTGCACAATCTGCCACAGAGAACACAAAGAGCTTCATCTACAAAATGTATTTTACAGAGATTCCCATGGGGAAGGAAACATCTGAATACCTTGGGAGCTCTGTAATCAAACATATGGCAATTCTGAGATTTTTCAAACAGTGCAGTATTTGCTTCCTTTTGGAAGTGTGGCTGGACACTGCCTGTGCCTGTCTTTCAGAGAAGCAGCTATTCTGTCGAGCGCTGCTGATCATGCGGATGCGATCCAACAGCAGCGCTCCCGCTTGGCTCTGCTGTGCCACACCACAGCCAGAGCTGGACTCCTCTGGCTGTCATATCTTCCATCTTCTGATCAATGCCGTCCCACTAAGCACAGAGAAATACAACAGTCATAGGAAGGGACAGAGAAAGCAAGGAGCTATGTCTCCTTCTCAGTGATGCCAGCATGCAATCAGGAATGCAGACACCAGCATTTTGGTCCCCATTCTCCTTTTCTGTATGCTACATATGACCCAGCATCTAACAGAAAAAAGGAAATCTCTTTTCAGATAGCAGATCCTATATTTAGAAATTAGCATCAAGTCCTGTTTCTGTGCCAGGCAGCTCCTGGCTAGCTGAAGAAGCTATCTTGCTACTCCCACCTGTGGATCTTGCGTTATGAAACTAGGTACAGATTTCTTTAATGATCTCTTTAAATGAAAAAACAATCTTCTGGGTCTCCTAGAGAGACTTTGACAGCTCAAATGTCATTTTTCATATAGGATTTAGCCAAGACATATAATCTACTGTCTGCAAAGTAAGTGAAAGCTTTGGGGCCTTAAAATGACCATTAAGTAGTATCTACAAACCTCAATTTTTGTCTCAGATAAACAGCTGTGGATGCTGCTGCTCCCATCATTTAGCAGCACGGTGAAACACTGTCTCAGAAATTTTACTGTTGCATCACCTCAACTGAGCTGCAATTGCAGATTAAACGAGAAGGAAAGCAAAGCTTCCTCTACATGCTTTGCAGCTCACACAATATAAGCTTTGCAAGGATAAAATAAATGGGGGGTGGCAGTGGGAAGGGGCTATGAGGGTGTCAGCAGTAAGTGTAGCTGTAAGCTTGCTTTCTCTGTGCATTTCAATAGAGATCTCCGGCTAACTGAAGCGTCTGTGTGGCTCGGTAATAGCCTCCTCTGTGCTGCCCTAGCCACAGCTCACCCTTTGCTGCACATCTAGCGCTGAAGGCTGAACCCTGCTTCCTTACACAGCCTCTTAACCTTGCCTTGCCCTTCCACCCCACAACAGCCGCTTTGTTTCCTTTCGCTAACAGTCAGACATCACAAATTCCTTCCCTCTAAAGCCATTAACACAGAACCGGCACCACCCCAAGTGGTTTCAGAACTAACTGATTTAGATGCTGGAGTCTGCTGCAAGGCCAAAAATAACTCCGCATTTCTTTCTCCTTCATTGGTGAAAGTAGGAGAGAAAATGGCCAATGACAGAGACACAAATCCCCCATAGGCATCAGAGACAAATCTATTTTGTGGCAGGAAAAAAAAATAATAATGCTCTTGAAAAATGTTTCTTTGCTCAGGCCAATAGATACAGACCTGCTGCATGTAATTTTGCTGAACCGATGGTATCACTTGAATGGCTCACGGACTACATAAAATGTATTACATAATTATATTTTTAAACACTGTCCCCAGCTGTGCTGATGCACATAAAAGCTGTGTTTACAATGGACTCCGCACATGTAATTATTTTGTGGCACTACCTCTGTGCATTTCCTTGATGGATGCTCCACGGTGCATAAAATTGTAGCTTTTATCATAGATTCTTGAATATATTCTTTGGCTGTTTCAGCTTTAAATACTCTGTTGTCCTTGCATGGGTGAACAGGACTGATGCCTGGAAGGGCTAAATTATAGCATCTGAGGGAACACCTTTAAGTCCTCTGGGAGCAGCAGAGAGGGAAACATGATGAGTGTTGGAGTTGAGGCACCAGGGTCACGGCAAGCACTGAGCAGCAGAGCTGGCTGCTCCTCTACGAGAGGTTTCCTGTGCTCTCTTGGGGATAGAGCAAGGGCCCTGCCCCTATTTGGCCTGCACAGATTCATCCCAGCCTGACTGATGCTGCACCAACCCAGCTCTGTAGGATGGGGAGGCTCAGTGATGCCTTATGCCTTGTGAATGCAGGAGCAAAGGGGCTGTTGGCTGTGCAGAGTCAAACAGAACACAGCCCGGACTGCTGGGATCAAAGAACAGCTTTGATTTATCTTCTTTTCTGTTTGTTTACAGCCAGCGAGCTCCCAGCATTTCACTGTGAGCTCTCCCTTCTCTGTTCTCCATCCAGTTGTGGAATACCAAGCATTTCTTTATCCTAGCACAGTAGTTGATGCATAGGACCCAGTGAAGAGTACAGTGGGATATTTATTTTAGATCTGTTCCAGTGTTCTTGAGTATTAATAACACTGTGAAAACCTAGATGCTGGAAGGTTTGGTACATAACACAGTCCAAGAGTTTTGCCTGCCAAGCAATAGCACTTGGAAATAAAAAAAGACAAAAAGTAATACAATATCCTGAAGAACAGCTTCAAAATGATGGAAGAGAACCACCACAGGTAGCTACCTTTTTTTTTTTTTTTACTATTGCTGCAAAGAACTGGCAGACTTTTATCGTCAATAAGCAAAATGGTTTGGCATCTTACCTCTAATCCCTGGCTAACCTTAGATATAAGACTCCACAAAGGAAATGAGGAGTTTGTGGGAAACCATTTTTTAATGGCAGGTGTTTGGTTGGAAATCAGGTTTGCTTTCTGGTAGTAGATATAACTTGAATTCCTTTGTTATCATTCCTTGCCCTTTTCAGTCCTGTGTTTAGTCATGGAAGCTGGAAGCCTACGCTTCCCCAAGGACAGTTGCACCATGTAAAGTATTAATTGGTCTAATGCCAACAGTGATCAAATTATTCCAAAGCAAATGGCCCAACTGTTGGTAAACCAAGTTTTCCACCCTCACATGAATATAGGCTTCTCCCATTGTGGAAACTCTTCAGCTATGGATGTCCTTAGCATTCCCTATGTTTGGCATGTGAAGTTTACATACCAGCTTCTAGCCTGTTGATGTATTTTGCACCAGTGTCAGGTGATGGAGGAACAATCTTTGGAGTGGAAAAAATGTGGAACTGCATTAGTTCGTTGTATGTTCATTTGCATAGTCTGCCTTTCAGATAAACCTTATCCCTGCAAGTGTACTGGTACTTGAAAAAGAGTCCTTGAATAACCTGCACAGAAGCTGAACCGCCAAAGAGGTGCTACTTTGGAAAAGCAAGCAGAGGAAGGTACCTGAAGCAGTGCAGAGGAAACACTTCTGAAGTAAGCACCTTCTTGTATTGTTCATATGTGTGTCTATCCTGTTTCTGCAACACAAGGTGCTGTTATTTCATTAGAGATAACATGGCTTGTACGTATGAAAAAAGGGCACATTTCTTACCAGGTAAGACATACTTCTTTCTTGCTCACATTACTGAAGTATGTGAGTATTATTTTCTAAAAGGGCTTATTTCCTTCTACTCCCTTACTCTAGTCTATCAGCCATTTAGGCCAAAATATGTTTTACAAATGTGTGATCATCTTATACAAATCAACATAATTCCACATGCTTTGATAGAGCTACGACTTAAACCAGTGGAGGATCTAAGTCCTGGGTGTTTTATGTAACATAGATAAACCCCAAAATTTGTGATCAGAGAAGAAATATTTCTGGGTATAACGTCCTTGCATTGTTACTCTTCCACATTAGTTGCAGTCCTTTGCTGCAGCCACTTGTGCAAGACTTTTCTGTTTATGTACATGGAGATAAGAGTTGCTCATCTTTTGCATAACATTAGGTGTTGCATACAGATGAGAGTAAGAATCCACACTTAAGTTAGTGCAAATTTTGCAGTTCAACAGGAAAAAACCAGTCCTCTTAAGGCTACTGTTTGAACCCTCATCTTTGCCTTTTATGTCTAAGTCACCAGAAGCTTCTGTGTCCAATGCTTTGAGAAGTCACAGTTCAGTGTAAGTGATGTCACGGCTATAGGAGTTGAGGCATCATCTCTGTCGCATTAAGACCCTCTTGGAAATGTCCAATAAAACCAGAAGGAAAATGGGACTTATTTTACTGATTTTTTGAGCACTTCAATTCCATTCTTGCTATATTATTATCATCTGTGAGAAGCTTTTTCTTTTTTAATTCTATGAAGTTCTATCACTATATTATCTAAGCAGCTAAGTACTCAGATTATGTAAGTTGTACATAATAGGATGTCTGTAAAACTTTGCTCATTCCAGCTTTGGAAATTTCTATATTGCTCTTCTCTGGTGACTCAGCTAAAGATCTCCCATGTGATCTAGGAGAATTTGTGGTAGGGTGGGATTCCCACTCCTTGAAGGAATCTATCCTAGTCCTCAGGTATGACCACAGCTGCAGCGTTGCTCTCTTCCCACATCCCCTGGACTTTTCCGGGCAATCTTTAACCACTGATCAGTGGATGCATGCTATAGTCCCAGCCATGCATTGAAGTTCTGTCTTTCTAGGAATATTTACCTAATGTTTTCAAAGAAAAAAATCCACCTTTTGATTTGCACAGCAGGAGCATTTGCCTGTTGTACCAGATAGCAACCTCAACATGTACTTTCACGGTCTGTTTCTTCTAGAGGATATTCTTGGCCCATAAGTGGTGTTTTAAGAATATTTCTACCAGTACTATTTTTATGGTATGTCTTTCTTCATGGTGCATTGTTAACCATATGGCCAAGCACAGTATATGCAGCTACATGGCAAGGTTTACTGCCCAGCAGGCATGAGAAGCATTTATTTTGAATAGATGTATACTGAGGAAAAAACCATTCTGCTTCAAGGGTATAGGCTTAGAACTTTTATTTCTTCTCTTGGTTCTCCCTTGGTTTTAAATGAGGTTCAGCACCTCTCCCTTGGAATCTCACTGCAATAATGTGGTTTCAGAGCAGCTGTTTTTACTTTACTTGCTGATGGCTGGCAGGAGATAAAATATGGAGGAGTAAATTCTGCCTGGTTGCTACAGGTTGCATCACAGAGTCACTGACTGGTAGGTCTCTGAGAATTGCTACTGATAGATTTTATCTTGGTAGGGGTAAGAGCTCATGAAACAGGATGACTCAAGGAATGACTAATGAAAGCTTTATGATGAAACTTTGTCCTAAGGCAGATCAACTGTGACCAAAAATTATAATCAGGGAGTTATTTGACAGTCTAGGGTGAGTGAGCAAATGCCCTGAGTCCAGCTTCTTGTGGAGATGTCTTTTCAATGTAAAATCCACTAACTCAGTTTGTATCAATAAATGTCAGTGGGGAAAGCCATAAATGGTGATGTGGCATGGTGGTGAACTATGTAGTTACCCCTCAAGTGGCTTCACCCCTTTAGAGCTGGGCCATTTAATGAGGCAGATGATATTGCCATTACTTTGTTTTTCTCTTTTGTAAATAAATCACTCCAGTCAGATGTACACACACAGCTTTGTTTTGTGTGTTCACGTGGAAATGCAGGCTCCAGGTCTCTCAGGAACAGTCCCAGCTACCTGAGGAACAGTTCCAGCTACTCAGCTGGCACTACATTATCAATATTGGCATCCCAATATTTAGGTGGTCCTCCTATGCAAATGTCATGGGCAGTCCCCCTGCATGACTCTAATTTATGCCTCTACCAAAACATCTTTCTTCAGCTCCTTGATCCCAGGCCCTGGAATTCACAATGTTTTACAAGTATCTTTGCTTTTCTCGTGACACCAGTAGCTCCTCTACAACCCCAAATCATTAGTCACACACCTAAGTCAAAGTGGAGGTGTCACCTACAGTTTTGACTCAGCAGTGCTCAGTAAAATTACCTCCTGCCTTCCTGTGCCAAGGGTCACATTTTCTGTACAGCAACATCTGATTTCCCCATTTCTGCCATAACGCATCATTTTCCCTGGAGAAGAACAAACTCCCCCTTTTGGGCAGGGTACAAATGAGGCAGGATGTGCTCAGGGTGCGGAGGCGTAAAAAGGAGGACACTTGCAAGTTTTGCTCTGGGCAGTCAGGAGATGAGATGGGGATCAGTGAAGTCAGAGCTGTAGCCTTGGCTCTGATAATGATTTTCCGTGTGGCCCTTTGTAAGCTCTTTCATGTTTCCACATCATTTTTCCCAATCCCAAAATGGAGTTCAAAATCATCACTCCTTAACACCTCCCCCTCCACACACACACATACACACACACACAGAGTTGTGAGGAGGTTTAATGTTTATCTCAGAGGCTTTGAACAGTATCATATATACAGGCATTTAGACCCCAGAATGAGCTTTAGAAAAACATCAGTAAAGAAAACAGCATTTATATTTTAATCATATTGATCACAAATTTGGGATTGGAACAGAATAAGTGATTAACAAACCTGCAAAATGAGCTTTATTTCATTGGCTTGAGCTGCTTTCTAGTTCTGTTTGTGTACGTCAAAGTGATGTTCAGTCTTTTTAAATGAGTCACAGGACTGGAAGAACAAAAATATTTGATGGTAACATATAGCAGCAAAACAATTACTGTTTTTATTCTGTCAGGCATCATAACCAGAATAGCAAGTTAGAGCTAGAGGTCTAGGCTGGTAGTTTCTTTCCACATATCAGGGATTTTAGATCTGCTTGCAAGACAGTGAAACAGAACTGAAATGTCAGAAAAATTAAAAGATAATGCTAGATCAAACAATAAAAGCAAGCATGCCCGTTAGGATACAACTATTTACATTTATAAAGGTGCTACTGATCAGTGAGTCCATGCAGTATTCTCACACAGCACAGCCTTGTCTAGCAGTTTTCTGTACCTTTATCCAGAGGAGACTCCTTTCCACCCTGCTTGCTGCATTGCACCACTGATTTAGTGAAGACATCATCCTCATAAGGATGCTCTTCTAACTCACCTCTGAAATCCGCTTGCTTTTCTCCTCTGACAATTAGGTTTAAATGTGCTGCAGTAAAGTACTCATCCTTAGCAGTCGTATGGCTTTTTAAGTGATAAACTGCATTAGCAAATTTCTTATTAGATAATCTATCAAATGAGGTCATACATAATTTTAGCAGTCTCATCTTGATTTATAGCATGATCACAGCAAATTATGCATACACAAGCCAGCATGCTGGCTGTCAAAGTCAGGTATTTTTACTCTGCTAAAGAAACTATTTCCAGGCCAGCCCAGTGGCCTACTGGTAGCACTCTGCAAAACCACCTTGCCCAGTTTGCAGGACAGCCCTCAAGCTCACCCCCTCACCTCTTATTAGGACTGATGAGAGTTGGAGGCGGTAGGCTGAATCCTTGCTTCATACTTCCTAACAAAAATCCTTACTGGAGTTTATTCTGACAGGTTTTCCATACTCCCCTTAAGTGAGGACATGGGCTCGCTGGAAGGGTGAGCTGATGTATGGGGAAACTGTGTCTGCGGGGTGCTGATCTGCTCCCTGCCTCCCTTCTGTGTTCCCAAGGGAATGAAAAGTGAGTTGGAGTGAATCATCAGGCAGCATTGCGCACGACTGTATCAGAGTCTGCTTCCCAGCCAGGGCTGCTCGGGCCAGCAGAGGCTTGGTCGCCTGCACCCACGAGCACTGGAGGAGGCAGCGCTCCCACATCTCCTGCCATCTGCACTGGGGAGCCATGGCACCTGCCTCGCTACAAGCACACGTGAGGAATACAGGGAAAAATGGAAAGAAGCTTCAGGAACAAATGCAGTTTCTGAGCGGCCCTTCACTAGTGCTGTTGCACTGTTGCTCCCTGTACCCGGGGTCTAGTCCCCACACTGCAAGTAAATTGCTCCTGGGATCCAGGAGGGACACCATTCCTATCCCCTGGCTTCAAACCTCTGCAGATAACTTTTCATCCATTGAGATCTATCTGTAACTACAACATGGAGACCCACAATAAATTATCTGATCTTGCCTTTCTCTTCGCCTTCTCTCGCCTCACATTGCTGTTTCCAGGGTTTAAGCAGTGCCGAGTGGCCAGAGTATGTGTCATCTGCATGGCTCTGGATAAGTTTTGTCTTTCCCACTGGACTTGTAGCCAAAGCCTGTCCATAAAGGACCAAGCATGATGGAACAAGATGTGTTCCTCAGCATTCCACGCATCTGCCCCTAAACGAAAACTAAAACCTATATGAAAATCTGAATAAAAACTTCCCCAGGGAATGTAAGATCATAGATGCCCAACTATCACTACATGAAAACTTCTTGAAACAATTAGTACATAGATCTCCATGTTGTCTCCACAGTAATATTCTTGGAGTGAGAGACTGGAAGAAATCAAAATCATTTATCAAAGCGAGCAAGCAAAGGGCATGCTTTCAGTGGATGGCACTGCTGTTTTGCACACGCTATGGTAATTTTGCCTAATCCTACTGAATGAGCTTTTCATGCATATATATGTGTGTGTATGCATATCTGTCACGAGTAAAATCTATTGTATCCTCAGCTGACAAGCTGTGTGTGGCAGATTGCAGCAGGCTTTGGGGAAAGAAATTCATGACCCAGGCTAAGAGTAGAGTATAGGACTTCCCTCTGTGGCTCATCATCCAGAACAGCAGCAACACCACCTCCCCATGCTGGTACCAGTCTGGGGTCCCTCTTCTCTCCCCTCCTTTTACTCCTGCCAGGGTGGCTGAAGATGCAGCAGAGAGGACAGTGAGAAGGGGCTTGCTCCTTCGGGGCACAGTTTTACAGCGAATATTTGGCAAGTGATGGAGCCACCCGGGTTGTGCCAGCCCTGCAGTGAGGCTGTGCCACAGGATGGAGAGGGGTAAACGGGCGGGAGTAGAGAGCTGGCTGCAGAACGGGTGAATGGAACCCCCCAAGCACCTGAAGATGAGTGCTGAGAGAGGGCGAGGGGCTCTGCAGACACCCCCTCAGGCCCCACAGCACCACCTTGAAAACAGCAGCCTCTCCCCTGGGTCCGGAGCAGCACCGACTGAAGGCAGAGCTGGAAGCAGGGCAGAAAGCCTCCTTTGGTGCAGCGGGCACTGGGCTCCCCGAGCGCCCTGCCTGGGCCCCGGACAGGGACCCGCAGGCGGGCAGGGCAGGGGGCACAGCACCATCTCCCCACTTTGCCTCCGTGGGGGTCCCTGGGGGAGCAGCTGTGGCACCCCCGGCTCCGTGGGGCGATGGGGCCCCCCCAGCAGCCCCGGGTTGGCCGCTCCTTCTGTAGACCTGCCTCTGCAGAGGTGTTCGCAGCCATTGGCACGGGCGCTGCAGCGCCGGTTGCCTGGCAGCAGGAACGCGTCCTCTTCCCCATGACAAACATCTCCATCGACCCAGACCACCTCCCGTTTCAAATGTCTGCCCAAGCCGGAAAGCTCAGCAAAAGGAAATGTAGCTCACCGAACTGAACTGAGGAAGCCCGGTTTCATCACTGGAATAGCGCAGGGACCCTTACACTGATCGGCTGCCCCACAGGTGAATTCATCCAGCACCACGAGCAAAATTCCGTGTGCTTGGCCATTCAGCCCAGATTAGCACTAAGAGAACAAGCTCCCTTAAAGAAATACATGCTAATCACATGAATATTTAGCTTTATACAAAACTGTCAGAGGAAAAGTAAGTGTGAAGCTAAGCCCCGGGTCTGCCTTTTTGTGTCTGGGTGTTTGGGTCCTGCTGAAAACACACCACCGTGCTTGATGTGCTGAAAGAAGGCAAAGCGTGGGATCTGATCAGGAGCACAGCGTTGCTCTAGGTCTCTGTGCCTTACAAAGCATGTGCACCGTGTTGATCTGCGTGCCACTCCATCCAGCTGTGGGAACTCTGGTGCTGGTACTGCAGCAATCACAGGATTGTGGATTTGGGAGACACAGAAATCACCAACTTCAGAGATATCCAGCTTCCTTAAAAGAAAGCAAGCCGTTATGAGTCAGGCAGATTATCTGCCAGCAGCCCACTGAAGAGAGCTGTCTTCTGCAGAGGGGTGGAGGACGGGAGGATTCCTGATGAGTGCAGCAAGGGCGAGGGAACAGGCTGGCAAGGGAAGGGGAGAACACAGCAGCTGCAGTCTCCATGCCACGGTGCCAGTGCTGTGCATGGAGCACACGGGAGAAGAAGTTAGGGGATTCTGCCCAGGGGACTGTGATGTACTGCAAGGATGTGGATTTGGGCTGCTCAGGCTCTGTGAAAAGCTGGGTTTGATGGAAGTGCAAAGGTGCCCAGCAGTGCTGAGCTCCACACCACCACAGCTGACCGCTGCATTGCAGGGCAGGGTGGGTACCTCTACACTGGGGTGCAGTTATTTGTAGAGACAGAGTACGATGGGACCCTCTCCTCTTGCCTGCAGGAAGGCTGAAATTGGTGTGGCCTCAGTCATTTGCTCAGTCTACTTTGAAAGAGAAGATTTGTCTTGAGGAGGCTCAAGCTACATGAAAGCAGTCACAGCAGGTGCAGAGGCAGCTCCCTTCTGACTTGACATGATGTGATAATACATATCCTGCCATTGAGGAGCTGCAGCTTCATCCTCAGCAACCTCAGCATCAGCCCACCCCACCTAGAGCTGTGGCTCACGGGAGCCAAAGCCAGGGCAAAACGAGAGGGGCAGAGACCATCTGCAGGGAGGCACCTGGCAGAGGAGCACAGCAGCTCAGGTGAAGAAGGAAATCCGTGGGGGGGAATGCACGAGAGGAGCTGTGGCACTGTTGAGGTTGGGAGGAGGGTAGGGAGGAAGGGCTGCTATTTAATTGCCAGCCCTGGTTCCATCAGCAAATAGGAGGACGAGCTGTCACTGGTGTGCAAAGTAGCAGATGGCCTAATTGTGAGATTTCTCCCTTGCAAGAGCAAAATGCTATACTGTTTTTAACATCCTTGCCTAGAGCTAGCTTCAGATACAACCAAGATATATTGTGCTAGAAATGTGCTCTAGTGATAATCAGGAGAAAGCTGTGCTTGAAGTGACATTTAAAAAATAATTATTATGGCCTATTGCTGTTAGTCACACATCCCAAAAGCTGATCTAGCTAAAAGAGCTTTCCAAAGCATCTTCTGCTCGACAGATCATCTGGAAATTATTCCATCATTGTGTCACCATGTCTCGCTTTATAACCCCCAGGACACTGTCTATGTACGCACACCATTTCTTCCCTCTTCTTGGGGGAAAGTAATTCTCTCCAGCTTCTGATTTTTCTCATGCAGCTTCAGCAGGTTTTGTGCAGTTTCTTGTCTTGGCCATTTTGCTGGAGAGCACAGGGCTTCCTTTCCCAGAGACAGCTCAGAAGCATCGCCACCTCATCTCTTCCTTGGGTGCCTGTAAGAGCTCAATGCTCTGCAGAGCTCCAGGCCTGCAGGCAGAGACAGCAGAGCTCGCCAGTGCCACACTAATATCAGGTGCTTGAAACTTTATATTGAAGGTGCAGGGTTGTTACTGGTGAGCCCTTACGGCAGGTGCATTTTGTCAGCTTCAGCTCTGATCTGAAAGCAGGGGAGAGGGCAGCATTTCTCCCAGCTGGGTCAGGTTTGCAGGGAAAACTCTGGCAAGGACTTATGTGGAGAGAAAACTTTGACTAACCTGTAAATCTGCTAATGTTACTTATCAGTGAGGGCAAAACTTAGGGCAAGGATCAGCTTGGAACGGAATCAAGTGAATGCTCTGTTTGAGGATAGCAGCCCTTGTTGATTTTTTTGCAGGCCACTGACCATATTTTTAAGGACATTTGCCTGCTGAGTATGGCATGAGCTGCCTCTTTCTGGCAGGCCTTTAAATTCTGTGATGTCTGTTGGGGTTTTCTGGTAATAAAGGGGCTTTAATGGGTTATCCGTAAGCTCCTAAGTATCTCCCAAGTATGGGGATGTATTCAATCTTCTTTAAATCTACCTTTCCCTTACTGTCCATCTTCAAAAGACTCTTATCCATGCAGTAGATGCCTGTGCTGCAGCAGTCTGTCCTTCCCATCCTCTCCTCTGACTTTCTTCCCCTGCTTGCTCAGAAGTCTCCTGCTAAAAATCCCCCAGCTGTGACATACCAGCCCATCTCCCAGATCCCACTGATTTCATGTCTCTCTCAGCCTCCATATAAATCTCCCTATCTTCCCCTTCAAGGTCCTCTGCCTTTAATCTCATTCCTCCCACTCCTCCTCCTGTCTGTATTCTCACAGTCATCTCTCTTTCTGCTCATTTTATCTTGTTCTTGGATGGTTCAGTCTTGCTTTTTTTTCTTCATACTCCTCAGACACCTCACTCCATCTCCCATTTTCTGTTAGCCAAACACTTTTCCTCTTGTTCTGTCAACTCTACCTTAAATCCCTTTTTCTTCCTTGCCAGCATTAACACACCACATGCCCTCATGCAGAGTCATCTGAGCTGCTGTCCCACATGGTTTTCCTGGAGTGCATGTTTTTCACACCAGGTATTTGTAGTTCTCCTATAGTGCACACCCCACGGATATAAACACACGCAGGTCTTTTGAAGAACAGCAGTCACTGGTAAGTAACCATGCATTATTAATCCCATTGCTTATATGACACACAGAAAACTTTAAACTTTTTGTAGCTGGCTAATAAAGGGATCTTTTCTGTGTTGATGTGAAGGCACACTTTGAATGCTCCAACTAGGTAAATGCATTAAAATGAGTGTTATTTAAACTTAGAGTGACTGAAGCTTCCTATAGGCAGCAAAGACATATGAGGGACATAAGAAGCAGACTATTAGAAGAGGTTTGAGGTCTCACTTCTACATTGTTTTGCACTAGCACATCATCAGTGGCTGCGTTCAAGTTGCCTTTAACGTCTTTACATTCCTGCACACAACAAATAATAGGGACTGGCTCCCACAGAGCAGAGGAAATACAGCAGCGTCTCACGTCCATTTCTCAACTGTCATCAAATAGCTTTTATTCATGGCATAGCACAAGTGTCAGCCAACTGGCAAAGGCAGCCTATATTAAAAATGTTAGGGATTATTCATGTCAACAGACACAAGGGAGCTTTTCTCAGTCAGTGGATCTGAACCAGCAGTGGTATGAAAATGCAGCAGGTTCTCTACAGTAATCTCAAATCTGAATAACTTTAGAAGGAGGCCAGCAGCAGACTGTCACTTCCAAGTACAGTTAAAAAATTAATCTAGCACAGTTAGATGAGAGCTTGAATAGGTCAGAGGTTTAACTGTGTGGTTAGATAGGAAAGGCCATAAGGATGTTATCTAGAAAGATTGAGGTGATACTTTTAAAAAAGTGCTCAGATTGAAGATGGTCTGGAGGTTGTGAGCTGATGGTGGCTCTTCAGGTTTGTTTCTGATCACACAATTAGCTGTTAGGTCTTTAGCCTGTTTGATTGCAGGCATTTACTGCACTGTTTTGAGTATGATTTCTATAGGCCACGTGATTTGTCTTTTATGGACAAGGTGCAATTTGGAAATGGATTCATTCTTTCTCCTTTTAAAAGATTAAAAATTAACATCCCTGTTTAACTGAAAATAATGTTTATTAAATTTTTGAGATTTTTAATAGGAAAAAAAGTAAGATGGACACAAGCAGTAAAATTGCTTACCTTTAAAAACATCAGGTAAAGGTGGAAAAGGGTGGAGGTTTCAGGTGTCTCAGGTTAACTATTAAGGACAATTCCCTGACTGGTTATTTGAGTCCCACTGTATTTGCAGAAGACTACTATATTCTGTCATCTTGCATTTTGAAATGGTTGCTTTTAAAACATATGGCCTGCTTCTTTTTCCCCTCAATTATTTTTGACTAGTTTAATTTTCTGAACTCCATGATAACAGTGTGGATATGAAATCGGGAGCAATTTAAGTGGAAAATAAAAAATTAAGGCCTATGCAAGTCATCATGAGTAAGGTGACCTGATCTGCTCTGACACAGATCTATGTTCCACTTATGCTTTGGAAAACTTCGGATACTGTATTTTTGTCAAAACCTAATTTCTGTACAAATGTGTGATGCAGAAGGAACCCAACCAGCAAAATCCTCAGATGAATCCCATGGCATCTCCATGACAACATATAGATGCATAGTCTGCTATATGCATCCTTACTGGGAGACTGACTGCTCCTAGCTTTTTCCCACGCTGAGCTGAAAGGCAGACTGACCAACAGGCTGCAGAGGATGTTGCTGGGATTTAAATGTGGAAACTGTAGATCATGTTTCATTCAGGGTAAACCAGAGGCAAATGGAGCAGCCTTACAGAAGAGGTGAGCCTTGCACCACAGCTTCCTTTGCTGAGGCTGCTTGGTCAAGTAAAGGAATGGGTACTGGCAGGTCTCCACTGAGTCTGAAAATTCATGTGGAGGACCTTTGCAGGGCTCTGCAAGTCTTGCCAAAAGCTTGTCAGTGTGACTTACAAGCACGATGAGATAAGAACGGAAGGTAATTCGGGTTAATAAGTTATCCTGAGAGAGTTTTTTTTTCCCTGCACATGGAGAAGGAAAGGGAGAGTGATCCAGTCCTCTCTCTCTGGTGAAGAGCTCTGAACTCTGTGGCAAGAGGTTTTCTTTCCACTCCCTGGCAATGTGTAGGAAACCAGGGGGGGCAGGCCGGTGGCATGTTTCATGTTAAATCCAACAGTAAATGTGGCCATGTCATTCTCTTGGCTCCCAGCACAGCCAGGAGCATGACGGTGGGGTCAGGAGACTGTCCCTAGGGCTGCCCTGCAGAGCATGGAGTGACCCCGTGCAGCCGCAAATGCTGCTCCGCACCTGCCCTGGGCACTGCTGCTGCAGGGCCCCCGCTCCAGGTGCACGCGGGTTCCAGAAGCATGGGATGGATCCAGTAAATCCCCCCTCTGGGCTTTCTTCCTCGCCTGCTCTTTCCCCTGCTCCGTCCTCCTGTGCCGGGATGGGTGGCAGGGCTTCGCTGAAGGGTCAGCGGCCTCGCCGTGGCGGTGGCGGCCGGGCCCGTGCAGGCCGCTCCCGCAAAGCAGCTGAAGTGCTGTAATTTCATACTCCGGCTGACAGCGCAGGAACTCCTTCGTCTGCCTGTCCCCTGGCGTAGGGGTGGCCCTGGCTGCCACAGGCGCTCCTGGCGCAGTCGGTGGAGCTGTATCAGTGTTTGCAGTGTTTGGGAAAGATTCCTACTGCAAACGGGGTAGTGGGTGTAACTACGTAAGTAAAGTACAGTTGGCCCTTCCGTACTTCTGCTGTTGGATGGAGAAGTCTTTTGCACTCCTACAGCCTTCTAAGTAAGGCTCCTTAGGCACCTTTACCTCCACTCTGCTGCTCAGCTTTCCGAGGAACAGAGATAACAATATTGACCTTCTCAGTAGAGTACTTTCCCATTTTTTTTATGAGATGTGCTGCATAAAAACTGATTGTCAGGTTTTGTTCAGCTATAAAAATTCCTTAACAGTGGGGCATGGTATGTTATCAGCCATAAAAAAGCCCTTATGTTGATCTTTAGCATTTAGGGATAGACCTTTGTTCTGCTTAGTTACTTATAATCTTTGGAGTGGTTTGGCCTGAGTTTGGTTGTGCGGGTTTTTTTGCTGCTTTCTTTGTACATATATATTGTGTACATATGGTTGACTTTTGCTTCCACTAGGGCCAAAGATCGCTTGGTTTGGTTTACTGTACAGATGTCAGCCAACATCAGTTGAGTGACTGGCCTGTGATCTGCCATTCAGCACATTTCCTCTGAAATATTAGGGAAACTAGTTTGCTAACAGACAAGAAACTGGGTAAAAACCCCACTGAATAAAGAAGGACTATGATCCCCCAGAAATAACCTGCCTTGGCTTCAGCATCCACTCTATGAACGTTTTATGCTGACAGACAGAGCTTGTCCATTCATTGCAAACAGCCTTTTCCTTTACCATAATAACAAACATTTCTCTCTATGTAGCCTCTGAAGAAGAAAAGAAATTCCTTTTTTTGTCCCTAAGGCAGTTAAAAGCTTTGTCCCCAGCCTGGACAGCACAGTGCAAGGATGGCAGGGTTGAGGAGTGCCCGAGTTCATGGAAGATGGCATCTGGGCACAAGGGCACCCAGGAGCCTTAGGTAGGTTCCTAATAAACAGCATTTCCAGTGCAATATCTAGCTGTGAATACCAGGAAGTTGTAGATGGACAAAAAGCTGTCACAAAGAATATTAGTTCAAAGTCATGATCATAGAAGAAGCAGCAAAGCCAAGCCCCAAGTAGTTCCCATGGCCTAATACATCTTGCTCTGGCAATGCCAGAGCGGTGTATAAAATGTGGGGAAGCCCTGGTGCTGGGCTGGCTGATCCTGGAGCCTGAGCTCTCTGGTTACAGTCTTGGGAAGTGGCAGTGGTGGTGGGACAGCACCTACAACAGTGGTGATCAAGTTTAGGGTATTAACTATTCTTTGTCTTAACAGATCACTGAAACAACTGGGGCTTCGAAGGCTCCCTGTAAGGCTCTTCAGGAATGTGAACCCAGCAGCAGGGAGGTTTGGGACTAATCTACCCATTCAGGTAGAGATCAGCTTGAAGGCAACAATTTCCTTGAAAGGTGGAAGAGAGGCAGAAAGACAAGAGAGCCAAACAGGCTCAGGTGTAGCTGGAGGAGGCCTCAGCAGTGTGACCCCAAACAAAATCTGAGAGAGGGATTTTGGGCCCAGTGCTTTCAAGAAAAAGACACATAGAATTGCAAACAATCTTCTTCCTTCTTGTTTGGCCTTGGTTTTAAAAGTTCAAGGACAAAGAGCTTTGTGCATTCGGTGTTAATCAAGAGCACTGATATAAGGAATTACCAACCCCATCAGCATTCTCATCCCAATGGAACCAACCCAAAATAACTCTCACCCCAAACTGATCGGGGCTGCATAACTGATATGGGCTGAAAATAATAACGGTTTATATATTTCTTAAGAGAAAGTTCTGATTTTAAAGAGAGTTGAAGGCAGCAAAGAGTTGGATAGGCTATTATTCTCCAATCAATTCAATTTTTAAGTCTTACTTAAAGAATGCTAATTTTAAATGAGATATTCTTCTGATCCTTTCTACAATTGAAGGGATGTAAATTCACATTCATAATGAATGCTTTTTTTTTAATATTTGATTGCAGTAATCCAAATGATCCTATTTAATATCAAGGACAGAGCTGGTATCTATTTTTTGATAACTGCTTTGCATTGCATACTCCATACAGTTAAAATTTTTTGAGAACAGTTTTAGAAGACACAACGCTTTGGTAGGACAGTCCTGGTGGATGGCATGAACAGGCTTCTCCTGCAGAGCGCTGGCCATGGTGCCAAAAGTCACAAATTCCAGGTTCTTTGTCCTAATAATCTTTTGCTGCCTTGTTCTAATCTCAAGCATGACCTGCTAGGACAGAACAGAAAAGGATGTGATCATTAACAACTGTCTCCTCTTTTTAGCTTTCACTTTACCCTGTTGTCAGGTCTTAGTTTGGTTGCGAGTCTTCCTACCCAGTACCCTCTCAAGTCTGAAAACAACCTCCTTCAGCCTTGCAAGGTTCATTTGATTGGCTTCTCATCCTCAAGGTGATGAATTTAAAACATCACAATCTTTGGAAATGAAACGAAATCTTCAGTTCTCAGGACTTTACATAGAAAACAGTTTCGGAGGGCTTTTGACCAACGCCAGTCTGATAAAATTCCTTAGAACAACGTAGGTTTTGTGAGAAAGTGTAAGAAATGCTATTTGTTTTTGTGTCTAATATAAATAACAATCATTATTAATAGAATAGGGAAGAAGACAAATGCAGATGTCATAGATATGTTGGTGATAATGGGCTGTTCATAACAGGAATACTTTTGTGTGTTCCATGAGGTAATATATAAATATTTTAGTTGAGTGGAGTTTTAGGTCAAATATAGCTTTCTTAGGATTTATTAAAGATCAAGAATCAGATTTTCAGAAAAGCAGCAGTTGAGCATAGTGCAGATGAGATGCAACACTGTCCACTGTGACACCTTCAGGTATCCTGAGCTGAAAGTGACAGCTAGCCAAGGTCACATGGAGTCGCTGGTCAGTGGTGTACCTGCTAGCCACTACAGTGCTTTATCATGAATTATTACGGTTCAGATACTATGTTGCCTGCAGTTTGTAGATACTGAAAGAATTTTAAGAGGGACATAGTCAGAATTTCTCAGTATAAGACCAGAAGCCAAGCATTTCACTTCTAACAGAGATTTGCTTCATGGCTTCGGACAAAATACCCACTCTCCCTTCATTCCCTCTCTAAATAAGGGCTAGGATTTGTGTCTCATGGGATGTTGTGAGATTAATTTTTTCTTGTATGCATAAACCGTTTTGAAGGTGGAAAGTTTCAAGTCCCTCTTCACAACAGCCTTGCATTTACAATACAAATGGAGCAGACCCCTTCCCTCCTCAGAAAGGGACAAACAGCTTGGAACTCGGCAAGTACTCTATCCAGCTAGAACAAATACAATTTTGCAGTCCATTGATTTCCATTTACAATGCCAAGTTTTATTTGATTTATTTTTTTGAATATCTACATGCCACAACACCAACTTCCTTCCCCCCCCCCTCTTTTAAATGAAGTGTGACTAGCACGTGGTCCTCATTAGCTGAGAGATTTTGGGTAAGTTAAGGATCAGCAGACAGACAAAACAGGGCCATTTTTGGAAAGTGTTGATGATGCAGCCCCAAGTTGTTTTCTCCTTATGTGAGAGAGTTTAGGATTTCTGAGCATATTTGACTACTGTGCAGCTGCATGGACCATGTAGGGGGGCCTCACACATACACAGATAGGGCCAAAGTTACACACCTGCACCCTAGGTGCTGTTTTTATGACTCTTAACAAATAATGGTAGCAAATGCACGACTGTTACTCAGAGAAAATTCTATCCTCCTGTGTGACTCTCCCTGCACTCTGTGCTGCCCAGCACAGTGCTGCAAGGCATCAAGCCAGAATCTTCCTGGTGTTGAAAGGCTGGTGCTGAGAGTGGATACTGGCTTGGGATCCTCTCCACAGAGCCTGGTTTGGGGCCCTTACACCAAGGGGGCATGCACCCTTCCAGCTTCCCTTCAGCTGCTGTATGGGTCGCTGTCGCTGTGACCGTGACTAAACAGTGCCTGCCACTACTGAATGGCAGAGGAGCCCGAGGCAGGAGGGTGCAGGTGGTGGTGTCTCACCCAGAGAAAGCAGGCTACGGCTGCTGCCACAGGCACTAGGAGAGGTGGGGATGGCTGGGAGGGAGGAGGGAGAAGGGAGAGAGAGGGAGTGGCTACTGTCAAGAGGAACCATGCACTGATATGCTCTAAACCGTGGGAAGAAGGAAAGTTCTGGCTGATAATAGAAAGTATGCACAATACTTAGGGGTTACAAAGAGAATTTGACCCATCAGTGAATTAAATATGGGGAAACTTGCATTGTCACTGCTCACTCTGACTGGTGCTTATGGGTGAATGGAAGATTGGACTGTCAGGCTGTCAGCTCCTATGAGTCCCAACTTTCCCCTGAAAGGGAGATGGCCATTTTCCCAACAACGGCCCCAGCTCTTTCAGTTACAGCCAGTCAAGTCCCATGACATCAAATATTAATCTGGCACAGAACGTGGGCTGTCCGAGTACATTTTATAACCAACAGCATATCAAATCCTTTGGACCTGATGACATTCCCTTCTTTGTTGTCACATCAGTCAGTCACTTTAACCCAGATTCTCAGTCAATTCACAGGAAAGAGAATGGCACTTCAGAGAACTGACTACTGCAAAAGTACTTTAAAAAAATGAACAGTAGGAAGGCAGGGCTGAACCTCAACACAAAAGATCCCACCATAAAATCAGGAGAGCAAACAAGAAGCCTTAGATGACCTCGCAGCAACAGAGGCCGTGTTGCTGTTTTGCATACATACATACTTTCTCTGCAGGGGCAGGCCTTGGATCATCCCAAATCTAGTCTTTGGGCTCCCAGTTAGTTAAGAGCCTTGGGCCTGATCTTTTTGCATAACAGCATTTATATTCATTTTATAACAGAATTTCTGTCTGTATAACAGACATTTCTAATTCTGTGAAAGCAAACAAAGCTCAGAAATCAGATTGCCCAGGTGGAGCATGGAAAGGCAGGGCCAAGGTACTGGTCTCTTCTAGTTTTTGTTGCCTGACCATGACCTCTGATCTGGCAGAGAGATGCTACATTCAGAGCAACTCTGTGTCAGGCAGCTTCTGCCTATGCTTTCTCTCGCATTCAGATGATGCTTTGATCCGCTTCTAGTTTTGCAAGGAAAAAGCAATGCTTAAGACAGCAGAGGGCTGAGCATACAAGCATAGCACATTAACAACACCATTCCAGAGGGCTGGGGGAGGGGGCAGGAAATGACAAAAATGAAAAGAATTTCGCTCTTCTCTACACAAGCCTAGAGACGGAAAGAGAAAACTATAACTTGACCCTTAATTATTCAAAGGAAGCAAAGAAAAAAAATTTAGGATAAAGAAGATTCCTTCCTAATAACTTGAAACAAAAGCCAAAGCACATTAACATATGAGGACTGGAGGGTTTAGAGAAATAGCTGGAAATTGCATGCCTATAATCTTGGAGGAAAATATAGGAACTCCCTTAATTCAGTAATACACCTGGCATGCCTCAAGAAAGGGAAGGTATCGGTATTGGCTCTACTCCTGACCTTGTTGTGTGCAGAATAGATGGCTCAGGGGACAGGTAAAGGGATTGTGCCATGGAGTTTTCTTTCAGAAGGTTTTTCTGAGTGGGCTGGAGTGGGAAAAAGGATCAGAAGCGCAACATGATTATTCTCAATTTTAGAATCATCTATTAAATGATGGTTAGAGGCATAAGCTACCTGAGCTATGCGCAACAGTGTACGTCAGGGTTCTCTGAAAACTGGTAAGAGCCTTTGGTATTTACAAAGCTGGGTACAAGTACCTGAGCCTGAGCTGTTTATATTTAAGAACAAAAAGTTAGCAAATTAAAAAAAAAAGAGACCTAAACATATTGCTTAAGGATGTCTTGGAGAACTCAAGAAGTCATGTGAAAAGCTACTTCTATGGCAATGGAGTACAAAATCCAAATGAATTGCTAAGGCTCAAAAGCAATTACTGTCTGGAAGGATTGATAATCTTGTGCCTGTTCTAGCAAGTGTTTGAACATGCATGTGGACACAAACATCCACAGCCCATCTTAGTTGCTGGTACCCTTTGGGGCAGCTTCAGCTACAAGGACAAAAGCAAAATAAGCATAGGGATGGGAAGACCCTCTCAGTCCTTGGTATTTCCATTACAGGAGTTTGCAGCATAGTAGTCAATGCAGCAGTTATTCTGCAAATGGAGAGCTCTGGTCTAGGGCTGTCAGTCTCACACCCACTGTTCATGAACACCTACATTCCAATTAAAAATAGAACTGTAAGACCTGTGAATACAAATGGGCAGAAATGTTACTATTTAAAGGGAACTTCTGGAGAAACTGTGTCATGTATGTAGCTCTTTCTAAAATGCCAACGGCGCCCAGGATTACTTGTTCTGCAGCCTCTGCTTTCTGTGTCCAGCCAGTAGATGCATGAAGCTCACAACCCGCATGGGACTACACCTTCTCCCAACTGCCTGCCTCCTACCATGCTCCACTTCACTACTGCTTAGGCAAAAGCAGTAGCCAAAGTTGGGAAAGGACTGGAAATCACTTGGGTTTGCAGGTGGCAGCCTTAGTGGTTGCCTGAGTGATCAAAGCTGGTGGCTTGGGGATGAGCAGCAGGAAGTGAAGAAGGTGTGCTCGCTGCCTCCAAGGGATGCTCCAGCAAGGGAGAAGCAGCTGGAGGGAGAGCGCTGCGGGCCAATGCCACCCAGCCTGGCAGCACAGCTTTCTGAAGCTCTGGTACCTTCAGACAAGTGGGACACGGATTGTCACAGGCTGTGAGGAGTCATGGAGGTGTGAGGGGAGCGGAGGGAGGGCAGGATGATGGAGGATGACAGTGGAGGCACTAGGCTGGCTCTGTGGTGTCCCATTCAGAGGTTCAGGTGCTTTCTCAACCAATCCTTTGCTCAGTGTATGTTGGCCAGTTTTAGTGGGTGTTTGCATGGTTCTCAGCTTTCTGACGAAGCGAGGTGACTCCCACTTAAGCATTACTGTTATTTAAGGAGGAAAGCAGGGTGTTTGAACAGGAATGAAGGTATCAATACCTGGTATCTCTTTTGCCAGGTAAGCCAAGAGCATGAATGGGATGTTCTGCCAGTCTCAAGGCATTAAATATTTCTGCTTTGACTTACACCATCTCTGAGCTGTTGTCAGAAAAACCATTAGCTGCTTACATCCAGACACCAAGCCAAATCCTGGCTCCAGTGAGGCCAGTCATAAAATTCAGATTGATTTCAGCAGCAATAGAAATTAGTCTCCTAGGCAGTGGTCAAGAAGGAGCAGTTGGATGGCAGTTTGCTACCACCTAACAGTACAAGTTTATGTTAAATTCACCCAAGGTTGTGACATACTGAAAACTGGTGTGTGAGTGTGCATACAGCACCAGGGCATGGCAGTACGGCACTAGGAGACCTAATGTTGGTAGCTACTGAAAGTGATTTCCAAACTTTTCTCTAAGTACCGATGACTATTTTAGGAATTGAGGGACATGGACATCCTGGCCCCCAGCTGTGCATGACTGACAGTGTCTTGTCTATCTCATATCGCTTAGCTGAAAATCTGTTCATTTAATTACTCAGCCAGACAGAAATATTAAATGGTGTTTCAGAATTCTTTATTATGGTATATGCTTTCCAGTAACTGCCTCACTTGTTCTCTGATAGCAGTGGGGGAAAAACCCTCCCCCTGGGTTTTTACTGCCTGTAAGAGCAAACACCTCTTAGAAAGAGATTTTGTTCTTTAGCCGTTTTCTGTGTCTGTCTGCATTTACATTGGTCTCAAGAAGATGTGCAAATCACTATGGATGCTCTTCAATGTCCATTTAGATTTTCCCCTTGCTTTTAAGGAAATGCTCATGGACCATATTTTTTTATTTCCTCTTTGCTTTTCATTGCTTTGTAATTTCCCATTGTGACCACTTTTTAAACACATTATTTTCAGACTGCATTCTGCACACATATGAAATAAGTTATATTTTGTTCTGTTCTAGAGCTAAATTTTACATTCACCATTAATCTTAACTATTTCCTCTTAGGCTGCATAAGAAAATCTGTAATTCAGAGTCCTGTGTGCTGTCCTGTGGTAATTCAAGTCTTAGATTTATTATATTCACCAACAGTAAATACTGTATTCGTTTTTAGAGAATGATCCAATCTGCTTGTATTTCCTGATCTTTCTTCTCATTCCTTTGTTATGATATGCTTTTTGCCTCTTAATTGTTTCCATATGAAATGGCCTCAGTCAGAGTGGCTGCAATGAATAACGTCCATTTCAAACTCTCAGAGTTTTGATCACAGCAGATAACCATGAGCTGGTTACTCCCTGACTACAGTAGCACTCCTTAAGGACAAGTAGTAAGTTCTGCAGCATTGGTAAATGAAAAACACCAAAGACCAAACATCGCAGGCAAAAGACAGCTCAGTTAATGTGATTTCTGCCCTTTCAGCCAATAATCTTGATCCCATTTTTGAGTTCTGAACAGGCATGAAATTTTATTTTCAGTATGGCTGAATAGCATTAGGAACCAACCTAGGTTGTTTAAAATGTCTTTTTTCAAATAACTTGGGGGGGTCCCTTTTATGTTTTAGGTACTGAGGCTGCTTTATTGAAGCATAAATCTGAGCCCCTTCAATGAGGCAGAAAGCTCTGCTGGTTCTTCTGCATTTCATGGCTCAGTACAGGGCTGGATGCACTTAACTGGGAGGTGTGAAGGAGCATCCTGGAAGAGATGGAAGCTAAATATATTCTGCTACAAGATTTCTTCCATTCCACTCTCCACCCCCAGAACCCAGAGACTACAATGGCTTATGCAGGGTTTTACATATGCAGCTAATGGTGGAGGGAGGAGAATTCCCACGGATAAAGAGCCTTAGCCCAGTACCAGCACAGCACACAGCCTGAAGTGGTGCTGGGGTGGATTCTAAGGAAAAACCTCCCATCATTGCTTCCAAAGAGAGGTCCTACACAATTATTTTTAGGAAAGGATTCCTGGCCAGAAGGACATCCTTTCCTACAGCTTTGATATAGGCACCTGGACAAGGTGGAGAGGGGATGGGATTTCATCTAGACCCCCTGCATTTAGTGTTTCCTCTTATTTAGCTCCAAGGGGCTTCCTGGTTTGGGGAGTTTATTTTGTTTCAAGCCCCCTCCGACAGCCAGATGTGTGCGTGCCTCACATGGCTTGCAAGGCTGAAGTGCTGTGGTCATCCCAAGCCCAGGTGCCTGTCAACCCACCTTCCAACTCTTACAAGAGCATTGCTTGTGTGTAAGGAGCCCAACTCCATAAAAATACAAAAGAGCAAATAAGAGTTTCCTCTCATTTGTCCCTCATTTTATGCTTATATAATTCCACTAATTTCATTTGCATGAGAACAAAACCAGACCTCTAGTCTCTTGGTAGAAATTATTTTACAGGGCTGTTATCCAAACCAGGAGGCCGAGCTGGAGTCTACTTCTCATGCAGAAACCACGACAGTGGAAGTGACACTCAAAGTGGTTATTTTATTCTCACTCTATGTTTTTATGCATGTTTATGTATGTTGAGTGTAGT
Organism: Coloeus monedula; assembly: GCF_965178545.1. NCBI lineage: Eukaryota > Metazoa > Chordata > Aves > Passeriformes > Corvidae > Coloeus > Coloeus monedula. The sequence goes on along the minus strand of NC_138782.1, from coordinate 30,828,158 downwards.
GGGATGGGGGCAGAGAAGAAGAGCCAAGCAGCCTTCCCTCTTCTGCACATGATTGTCTAGCTCACTGGTTTTATCTCCAGGTACACAAAAGGAAATGAAACCATTAAAAAAGATACCTGTGAGCTGTAAACTCTGAGAGGAAGAAACTACTGTCGGTTTGTCAGGTTTGTAGGTGAATTACTTATTTATGTAGTTCAATAGATTTAATATTACTCACAGATGAAAGACACAAGTTAAACATGCTTTGCAAACACACGCAGTGCCCTCTCATTTACTTGAGAATGGGTCAACTTAAAATTGCTCCTGGACAGGCACAGATAATTGAGTGGGGGAGCAGAAATGAGGACCAAAGGAAAGCAACCCAAATTGCTTTTAAAAGTTTTAAATAAGTATGCTACTGGAAGTGCTATAAAAGATAACACAAAAGAGCCAGCTAAAATTCGTGGCTCAAGCTCAATTTTTTGCAAGCAATCATAAATCCTAACTTCAGCAGCTTTGTGTTCGTCTAGGGGCACTGGACAAGCGAAAAAAAGTTGACCTCATCATCATGTGAAGTTTCCTATTCCTGTCCTAAGTTGTCATTGGTAAAAGCCTGCAGCAAAAATTCCAGTTGTAAACAGCGATGTGCTGCCAATGTTTCAGCAAGGGTAGCCCACATTTTTTCCTTTCTGCAGCTGTAGCACAGCTTGTGCATAAGGGGCTCCATGGCTCTGGAGGAGAGGGATGCAGACCAGCCCTCCCAGCCCTGCCTTCGTTTGCTTCTCTGGTGAAACATAAATGCCCTTTCTCAGGTGTAACTAAAGAGGGAGATGCTGTAATTTGGCAATGAACCTTGAGAGTCACCAGGTCTTGTTTCTAGGGAACTGCTCATGGAAATAGGAGTGAGAAACCCTTACCCTCCAACTGCACCCCCTCCAACTGCACAGCACAAGGATGCGTCTGCAGGTCTTGCACCCTCGCGATTCATTCTCAGAACTTGTGGCACTTGTCCATACCATCCTTCTGGGAGTGAGGCAGGACACTTAATTTTTGGGTGGCTGACCAAGTACCATATGGGTGATGCAGCAGCCCTTCCAGCAAGCAGATATTCCTGAAATGTGGGGTGAAATTCAGCTCACCCGGACAGCTGTGGGTTAGACTTCGCTGCAGAGCTGAAGGACGTGATGCAGCAGAACAATTAGTTCCCTTCCAACACATCTGCCAAAGGCAGCAGGCACATGCCTCAGCATGCAGCTCCCACTCTTACTTGCGGGATGGCTCCCTCAAATTTAGTTTTAAAAATATAGGGATTAGCGACTACTTATAAGGTGTCTCACTACCTGCCTAACAGTTTTCCTTGGTGCAATTAAAAATGTCTCCAGAATGTATAATAAGAGTCAACTGAATTTTTACAGCATCATGTAGACAATGTACGCCATGTGGAAAAATACACTTGGGATCTGGTAGCCCATGACTGAAACAGACAAAAAGAAAAAAGCTCTGGGTAAAGGAAATCAGAAAAAAAAGAGCTTTGGAGAGAATTTCAGGGATAGTAACCTCCCTTTGAAATGTGTCTGTGCAGTCAGTGTCTTGGAGAACCTTGAAAATGTTTGTATTCTTTTCCTGCTTTATGTCCTTAAAAATACCCGACTCATTTTTTCTTCCCCTCAGGCCCAGTCAATATTGTCATTAAGCAACTGAAGGACCTTTTCTAAACAATTGGAAAAAATGTGCTTGTAAAACTGTGCAAATACCTATTTCCAAAAATAACTAAAACTGCTGTGGTTTCAGGGACACAAGTGATGCATTTTGAAATAGGATTAAATGTTTATTTACATGAGAGAGCATGCTAGCTCTGGTCCACTGAGAAAATAATGGGCATTAAACCCTTTACAGCATACAGTCCAGTGAATAAGAGGTAGATCAGAGTGGTTTAGTGATCTACCTTTTGTTTTTAAGAAAAACAACTCACTTTGAGGCTGAGCAAAAGAATAACTATTTTGTTAACAACTTATCTCTTCTGAATTTAAAACTCTTAGGACTTTAAATGTAATGAAAGATAATGAGAGGCACAGCAAGAAGAAGGTTTATTGTGCCCTATAGAAAAGTATCAGTCCAAAGGAAGATTGTCAGCTCCTTAACTTGGTCTTCTCTGTGTCACTGAGTTGATGTGATGAGGCTTTAGTACAGTCTTACCCAGCCAGTTGTGGATTTCCTCCGAGGCACAGGATGTCCCCAGAGGTAAGAAAGCTGTCCCATGCCCCCACCTGCCTTCATTGCCCAGCGAAGGAGATGGCACGAGAGGGAAGAGGCAAAGAGATGCAGCCTAAGCAACAGAGGGCTGTGATACTTGCCTGCTCGAGCAGTTCGCACTAATTTGAGCAGCCCAAAGGTCACAACTATTTATGCAGATAAAAGGTCAATGGCGAGCTGGCATGTGGCTGCAGGCTATCTTGGTACGCACTTCACCCGGGGCACTGGTGCAGGCTTCTGATTCACAGTTTGTCTTTCTGCATGAACTTTCAGGCCAAGCTTTGGCTGGGAAAAAAAATCTCTGCCATGGGAGTTGACACAGTTAGGATCCAGATGCAATTTTTTTTGTGGCTCAGGCTCATCTGTAGCTAAATCAAACCTTTGAATCACTATTTATAAAAGCAGCCAAATTCTGAACTGTTTGCTCAGTATTTAATTGGCCCTTGTGTTGGATAAACCCCTCTGAAAGCATGCCTGAGTGCAGATAGAGGAAAAAGTGAGTAAGATGCTCAGGATGTGACCTGCTGAAAGAAAGCCAGTGAAAAGCCTACTGAATTCAACAGAGGTGGATTCTTCAGCTGTCAGTGTGTGTGGACATAAATCTCTTTAAACATGCAGGATCTTAGAGCACAAATCTAAATGACAGGATTTGAATTTCCAGAGCAGTTTCAGCTTGGGTGAAACAATGACTGTTTAGGTGAAAAAGGGAAGTAAATATACTATGTTAATCTAGTCAGATTTTACACTGTATTTGAAATTTTACAGTCAACAGGTGCTTCACCCTTTGCTGTCATTAGAAGATTAAAATATATTTTAATTTTCAGTTCCAGCAGCTAGCTGTCTACCTGCACTGATTTTAAGGAAAATCCTTTTGACTTCTGCTGTAAATCAGTCCCATATGCCCTGGTCCCCAGTAGGAAGTATGCAAAATATGTTGTGACATTTAATTACTCCAAAAAAGGTAATGGGAAAGCATCATTACATCGATTTGTTTTTCATCACAGAGGTATTTGGCACCATGCCCTAATTAAGGTTGCAGCAATAACTCCATTATAAGCAGTGTTTGCCTCCCCTGGGAATTTTTTAATAGGAGTTACCTATTATTCTGCCATTTTTGTTTGTTAATAAAGAAAAAAATACGTTAGGATTAAAATCGTCCATGTAGAAAGCCACCAAAACTAAGAGTCTTCAGATCCAGAAAAGCATATTTTTCCTCTAGCCATTTCTTCCTGTCAAAATGGAGAATTACCAAGTACTTCCTTGACCACTGTCTCCCTAGATCTTCACAAGGGGAAGTTTAAACAGTTGCTTGGACGCATTTTGTCAAGTTGTGATGATAATAACTGGGTGGTGCTTCTCATGGATGAAGGCTTCTGCCCCACAGGTGGGAGAGCTGGTGACTCTTGATGACTTTCTCTTTTTCTTACAGCTCATCAAAGGAAAGAAAAAGAAGCCTTTGCAGAACCTGAAGATATTGGAATACATTCTGCAATTTCCTGGACTTTATGCTGCCTCTTGTAAGTGTTATGATATTATTTCCAGTCCCTAGAAAACAGAACTGTACAATAGATGATGACTGTGGGATTTCTGTTATCTTGGAGCAAATACGGGGTTTATGCTTTCCCTCCTATTAAGGTATTTTAGAAAATGAAACACAGAAAAAGCAAGATCTTGCTCAGTCAGTGTGAGGGCTATCTATTCTTGTACTTCAAGAACATGGTTTAGAAATGGAATCTCTTACTGCCTCTGCCCAGACAGCATTCTCATCTTCCAGAATGATACACTGGTGAAATGAAGACCTGGAGCCAGGTTTGCCTCAAAAGAGCACAGAAAATACTGTAGGTTTATAGACAATATTCCATCAGAAATCCTCATAAAATTGAAGCAGTTGTTTACCTCTTCAAAATAATAATAAAAAAAAGACTGCAAATCCCACTGGCTTTTTACTCTTAATCCTAGTCTAGAGCCTATGATTAGATATTGCACCTTTCTCCAGCCCCCCAGTTTTACATGAGGGCACCCATCTGCCTTTTTTTGACTCTCCTGCCTTGTTTTGTGTTAGTGAATGGTCACAATACGGTTAAAGAGTCAGCTTTAGGTCACCTGAATCAGCTTTACAACATCTAGCCTTGAGGAAGGGAGCAGTGTAATCCCCACAACAGAGCTCTGTATCCGCTGGCCGCAAATCTGCCCAGCTTCTCCAGGGGTCTGGTGCTCCGTGGAAGGCACCACACTGCTCAAGCTACCTTGGTATCCCTGTCTGAATTACCTAAAAGCTGATTGGGATATGCCTGGGTCACCTTCAGCATTGACACAGCCACGGCATATTCTGAAAGCATGTAATGCACTCCCTTCTGCCATGTACTGCTCTTGTCTGTGCACTTCCTACAGAAAGCGAAGTGTGGGAGGAATCACCTGTCCATATTCCCTAGGGGAAGAAATGTCATCCTTGTGATTCATGGGCACTGTGCAGTCCAGGTGTGAGTGCTCCAGGGACCAGGCACAAAGCACAGGACAAGGCTTTCAACATGCAAGGAGAAAGTGCAGTTATTCCCACAACCATGTTTATCTTAGAGGAGGTGTCTTCCATCCACCACAGTCAATAAACCTCTGGTTTTTACTATCCACTGCTGCCATCCAGGTGAGGCGAGGGTAGCCTCCCAGTTCTCAGCATTCTGGATTGTTTGATCAGTAGATGCTCTCAGAATACCAGAAACTGAGATGTGTCATTTAGCACCTTAAAACTTTGCAGACAACTAAGTTTTTCCTTGCTGAGGGCTGAATGGGCCTTCCAAGTACATCTGGGTGGATAAATATTGATTTCCACCTTAGTTTTATGCCCATAAAGCTGGAACTGGGGATAAAGGCCTGTCTCAGGGGGGCAGGTTCTGTGTTATGGAAAAAGCTGGAAAAAATCAGACCCATTATGGAAAAACAGCCATGAGCTATTTTCCTTCTGTATGCAGCAGTTAAATGCTAAGTGTTAGTACTTGTGATAAGTAGAGAACTTTTTTCTTCTTACCTCAGAAATTCACTTATAAAATTTGCAGTTAATTTCTAATTAGGTTGTTCAAACTATTACAATAATCTTGAGGAAGCAGCTATAGCATTTTGTACCATGGCACAGCATTCTGTGTACATCAGTCCAAATGATCCACTAAAGTATTATTAAAATTATAGAATAAATTGCATTTACACAATATTAAATATACAAAAAAGAGTACTGTGAAAATTGCTGGCATATGCAGCTCTTCTAACCTTGGAACTCAAATTGCTTTTCTAATTTGCTGCCCTAATCCTGAGACTGGACTTCTATAAAACTGCATTTCTGTGTTGAGGGAAAAAAAAAAAAAGCACAGATCACAAACATTGACAAATCTATTAAATTACATAGCAGAGAGAGAAAATATCACGTTAAAAAGACTGAGGTGGTAGAACTACACCTGACCATTGCAACAGAGCAATTACCATCATTTCCCATTATTGCTCTGTCAGAGGTGTCAGAGTCACAGACTGCAGCTGGGGCTGGTCATTTGATGTATTTTCCTGCTTCTCATGGCACATGCAGGCTGCAGAGAGTGTCAGCTAGGCTGCTGAAAAGCAACTCTGCCTCTCTAGGCTACCCCAGTATACCTGAGGATCTGCTGGTTTGCCTACCTGAGGTTGCCAACAACCCGTTTGTGCAAGGGGCAAATTCCCCCCTCTCCCATTAATTTCACCAGGGTGTTCGCTTTAACGCTTAGTAATGCACTGGAAGTGTTGGTGTAATTTCACGGGTAGTGTAATTGCAAGTTAACTTCGTGGCTGATCTCTTCAACAGATGGAAGCAGGGTGGGGGTGGTGATGAAACCCACAGGAAATGGGTGCTGCTGAAGGAAAATGCAGATGGAAAAGAGGAGACACATAAGAACAGAGAAATGGGAGAGAGAGAGATCAAGGAACCAGGGGACCTAAGAAACATACGGCAGAGGGAGGATGCTCTGAATGACCATTTCTTTAGAGAAAACTGAACATAACTAAAAAGAGTATGAAGAATTTAATATAAATTACAGACACCAAATCCTTTAAGGAACATCCACAAAAACATACAATATGGTGGTCAGGTTCTCTGGGACCCTTGCATTCAAGTCCCTGCTCCTCAGCAGACCCTTAGGCCATAATTAGCAAGCCTACATCTTATTCATGCTGTGGGCCTCAGGTTTCCTAAAGCCTCCATGCTCAAGATGACCAGTGGCAAACTCCAGGAACAGGACTCAGAACTTGCTGTCTCAATACAGCCCTTCCACATACTTCTCATCAAATTTCTCAGGACCAGTTACACAGAAATGCTGATTTACAACATCTCAATAGATTCCTTGAGCCTGGGCACCTGAGCAACCCAGGTGTCACAATGTTTTGCCTCTCTGAGGTCATTTGAGGATAAAAGACAGATGCCAAGGAAAGGTCTTGGCAGATCAGGCCTAGCACCATGCACCCGTGGGTGTTCTGTTGCCAGGACCCAAGCTATGGTCTCCACAGCAGATGGTTTTTCTCCACAGACGCACCAGCACTCTGCTCTGATCTGCTCCAGATTTGAGGGTGTGACAGGCATGCACCCTGAGCACTGCTATGCCACTTTTATCCCAACTCTAGAGCAGGTGATGAATTTTTTGGTCCAGAACTTTTCTGCACAGATTCACACCTCTAGAAATGTAAAGAAGCTGGGAATGTCAGAGCAATCCTTAACACTGAACCAAAGGGGGCATCAGGGAGGAGGAAAATTCGATTGAAGCTCAGCTGTCTGCATCCAGCACAGCCTGACCACAGGCAGGGATTTGCTCCTGCTTCCTGTGGCAGTGGCTGGAGGAGGCGTGCGCAACAATGACTTTGGCAGTCATTGCCTGTTCTGGGAAGTATTTTATTCATCTAGGTACACATTACACATTGAAAAAAATGTTATCAGACTTTGAATAGACAATAGTTCAGATGTGCTGGATTTGTGGACTATAAATACACGTAAGGGGAAAGGAGGCCTAACAAACCAGTGTATCACAAAACAGTAACTGCAGATAGATTTCAAGGCTGGAGGCCAGCTTTAAGTCTGTGGTGTTGTTTTCTATACTTCCTATGACCACAGAGTGAGGAAGCGAGGATGAGGGATGCTGTACTCAATAAAGGGTATAATCCTTGATTAGTTCAACAAACTAGGCCTTCTTCTGGGTTTTTTTCCTCCACTTTGTTTCTGAATTCAGTGGACACAAAATCATCCTTAAAAGAAAGCAGACCTGAGAATTTGAATTAATGCTCAGGGGGAAAAACTCACTGAATTTTTCTTTTATGAGTTTATTCATGCCAGTCCCCTCCCAAGCACATCCTACTTCTATGGCCTATAAACCAAAGACTGCAAAAACCAGAGATGAGTAAAACCTCTTTAGTGTGCAAAGTGAGAGCCATTGCTCTAGTTTGTGTAGTAACAGTGCACAGATAGGTATAAAATACTATTTGTTTACATACTGTGTAAATACCAACTAAATAATTCTTGCAATAGATGTGGAAGTAGGTAATTTTTCTTTGAAATGTGATTGGTATTGTGATTTGTGTTCAAACTTAGGTCAGAAAACTTTAACTCAGGCCCCCAAAGTTTAATAATGTATTTATGGTCCCAAAAACGAGTGTTGTGGTTTTCACAGAAGGCAGGTAGATCTGCTGTCACTGGGCTCAGCCAGTGTTGCAGCTCTCTGTTGAATTACCTTTGAAAATACATATGCAAGTTTGAAAATTGCACTTGGAGTTATTTGTCCAAATGCATCTTACAGAAAACCCTTACAAGTCTCTGGATTTTAGCTCAGAATTGCTGGCCACGTGTCCTTAGGTACAGGACCAGGGCATATGTGACTCCTAACAGGGGAAATGGTGGGGGAACAGGGAAAATGTCTAACTGGGGAGGTTCGGGTTGGGCGTCAGGAAGAACTTCTTCACAGAAAGGAAGATTACACATTGGAATGGGCTGCCCGGGGAGGCGGTGGAGTCACCATCCCTGGAGGTGCTTAAGGAAAGCCTGGATGTGGCACTCAGTGCCATGGTCTAGTTACATGGAGGTGATTGGTCACGGGTGGGACTCGATGATCTCTGAAATCTGTTCTTTTAAACAACGCTACCAAGCGACGAAGCACCTCTAGCTTGCAGCGCGGGGTGGGAATTTTTCTGGACTGTGCTGGATGCACAGCGAATCTCATTCGGTAACTGCGTGTGGGCGAGACTGGCCGGAGCACAGCACGGAGATAAAGGCTCGGAACGTTGTGGCAAACGCGCTCCCGGGAACGCGGCTGCCGCCCTGGTCTGGGGGGCCGGGAGGGCGCGGGAGCGGCGGCTCCGCGGGACTGCGGGGCCGCTCCGGCCCTCACGCACTGCGGGCGGGGGGAGGGGAGCCCGCCTTGCCAGCCCAGACTGTGCATGTCCGAGTGACGCATTGCAGGTACGAACCCACCAATCAGCGCCCTCCGTATGGAGACCTCACACTCCTCGGCATTTTTTTCCTAAAATCCTCTTCCGCGCAGAGAAATAGTCCCTAGCTCCGGTCCCCGCCCCCCTCCTCGACCTCCCCCCGCTGCCCCCCGCCGTTTCACAAGCGCTGCTTCCCCCTGTTTCCCGCACCTCGCCCGTTCCTGCGGCGGGGCTCTGGGGCAGAAGGAGCGGCACGCGGGGTGCGGGGTGCCCTGCCGAGGAGAGCGCGAGGAGCCGGGACTCGTTTCGCAACTCCGTTCACTGTCGGGGGAAGGGAGGGGGGAGGGAGCGGCGCGGAGCGATCCGGGCGGTGAGGCGGTTTATGAGGCGCCGCCGGCGGGCGGGCAGGGCTCAGTGTGAGGCGAGCCGTGCAGCGGGCAGGTTGCGCAGCGTGCGCCCCGTGTAGCCCTCAGCTCCTACCGCACCTCGCAGCCAGGCCGGGCCACCATGGTGAGTCCCTGGGCATGGGGCAGAGGCGGGGTTCGGCGGGCGCCGCTGCGATGCGGTGCGGGGGTATGGGGGAGGCTGAGTTCGGTGCGGATGGAGGACGGGGGGAGGGGGGTTGGCTGATGTGGGGCGAGGTCGCTGGCAGAAGGGTATGGGGATGGATGAAGCTGTCGCTTGCCGCGGCCGGCGGGCTCAAGCTGGGGCGGAGGGTCCCGCTCGGAGGCGCTGTTTGCGTGGGAGGAAGTGGCGGCGGCGGCGGGTGCCGCCCGGGTCCCTTTCCCGCCCTGGGGCGTTGGTGGGGATTCAAATCCAAACGGCCCCTGGGTCGGCGGGAGCGCCGTGAGGCGGCGCCGGGCGTGTGCTGGGGGGAGCGGCGGCTAGCGGTCCCTCCTGGGAGGGGACGCGCGGTCTTGGGAGGAGGGGGGAAAGGAGCTTGCCACGGTGGCATCAGCTCTGCTTTCTTATCGCTTTCTCCCTCCCTGCTCTCGGCATGTGCGGCTGAATGGGGCTGAATGAGGCAGCCTAAGCTGTCCGGCTCGCTAGCGAGGTGTGCTGCGCCTGGTCATAATAATGCACTGCGGAGCCCTGCAGCTTCTGAGCAGCATGATGATGAGGGGCAGGCTGTGCCTCACTGCACCATCGCCCTCCTCGCTAGACCTGTTGTCAGCTCGCGTTGGAGTCCCTGTCGGTTCCGTGGTAGCGCCATGCTGTTGGTGGCTCTGTTGGACAAGGGATTATTCGTGTTCTTTTTTTTTTTTTTTTTTTTTTTTTTTTTTTTTTTTTTAAACAATTTTTGCTTCCCGTTTTGGTCATTGCAGAGGGCAGTCCTGCGTTTTTAATATTACTAGCGATGCGTTTAGAAATGTAATCCACTGTCGAAATAGAACGCATTTTGTGAAATTGGAGGATGGTTTCAAATTCAGTCTAAAGGATGTGAGTTTAACGTTTGTGGTTTTTTGTTTGTGGGTTGTTTTTTTTTTTAAATTAAAACAAGTGGCTACAGAGAAACATACAAAAAGGAGCAATTCTGTTGCGAAAGCAGCACCAGGGACCACCTAGTGCTATCTCTGCATTAAGAGAAGATGCAGTAGAGTGGAATTGTCTTTTCATTCATTATGTTCTTAAGGAATCAAATGACTGTCAGCTCGTCATGTCTAATGTGAACGATGGCTACTTAAAATTTAGGATTTTTTGAAATGCTGTCTCTGGGCAAAGAAATTTGGTGAATAGAAGCCTGAATTTATTCTTTAGTTTGAATTATGAACTTACACAGCAAACCATCCGTAAAGCAGGGGGAAAAAAAAACCAAACCCACAATGAACGTAGCAGCAAAAGACTTACTGCATTTAGTCATCATCTGTACAGAACCAAAAATGGAGTATCTTCAAGCAAGGTCTGTGTAAAAATGGGTGTGTCCAGGAGGCACAGTGACACTTTGAATGTGGTTAGAGTTCGTCCTGACAGACCAGACTGGCTCAACCTGTGGCTGTCCAGTGTTCCCCATGCTAGATAAGCCAGAGCGATTTGCTCCCAAAACAAGCTAACCTATCATAACCCTAATTTTAGTCTATATAGGCTAGTCTGGTTGTTGTTCTGTAGTTAATCCTGCCAGAACAGAAGTGTCCCTTCAGTTCTGATGCTTGTGAAGTACACCGAAATGCCAAATTTCAGAGGCAAGCAGTGTCACCTGCGCTGCCGTTCGCTGGTAGCTCTCTATTGGGCAGTGTTCGTCAGCTCTGTGGAGGAGCTCCCAGACTGGGTTACTGCAGAGCAGCCACGGCTGTAATGAAACACTACCTCTAGAGGCTGCATGTGCCACAGAAACGGCCGCACACGCAGCAGCTCCCCTGCTTTCCTGGGAGGTTTGGATTCTTTGTCAGGCCCTCTACACACTCTGGGGGTGGGGGATGGGAGCTATTGCAGTGAAAATGAAAGTGCTGCAACGTGAATCACAGAATGCCACGTCAAAGCTGTGATGGCATCAAATGAGGGTTTCAGGTGGGTCTCTGCCACAGTAAAGGGGATGTCAGACCTTCTGCATGGGCACCTTACAGTCAGCATTTAACCACTCGGTCTGGAAGCCGCTTTGAACTGGTGAAGGTGTGCACACTGACGTGTATGGTGCACCATTATCCAGAACTCCGGGAGGCCCCTCTAGGAAGGCCACAGTGGCGTGTAAGTGGCAGTCATGGTTCCAGGCTGATAGCCCTCCACCTGGGTGGCACGGGAGGCAGGGAGCTGGCAGGCTTGCTGGCTCCGCCTTTTACTGCTGTTGCGCAGCAGTCCCTGCAGAGCCCAGCACTGCAGAGTACAGATGGTGTTTGTTCAACCTTGCCCCACCTCCCCGCTTATCTTTCAACTGCTCCATACCTGTACCTTCTAATAAGCTTTGTGCTCTTCTCAAGCACTGTACCTCTTACAGGTATTGTCAGAGGTCATCCAAATTCATCGTTAGGATGTGTTAAGTTGCTGGAAGAGTTACAGAGAAGGAAGAGTTTGGGAATGCTTAACAACTTATATACTGCTATGTCATGTCTCCATATAAAATTATTTATATAAAACAGTATGTGACTCAACTTGGTAACCCATAAGTATTGACTTAAATAAACTAGATTCTTGCTGCTTAAATCTGATCTACAGCCTTCTGTGGATATAACTATCTTATGGAAATGTAGCACATCATTCTCTTAACCCAAACAATAAAAATGTAAATAGCATGCAAAGGTATGAGTCTGTGTTAATGATACTCTCCAGACAAGTGAAAATCTGTTAGGCTTCTGCTGAGTGACCAGCAGAACACTTCCATCCCAAAGCTTAGTTTTGAATTGGTTATGTTCTCAGCAGTGCTGCTGCCACCCTAGTCTTTTTTCTTGTTTGTTTGTTTTTTTTAACAAAAAGTGGAACCTGCATGAGAATTCTTCCTACAGCAGCTGAAATGAATCTGTAGCTGTCAGTACCCATTGGCTGCTGATTTAGAAGTTGCTCAGTAGCCTAGTCTTGATTCTTAAAGTAGGTGAGCTCCAGCCAGTCTGTGGCCTCTATCTTGGGCTGTTGCTGTATTGTGTGCGTAGAGGGTTTTGTAAGCAGTTCAGCTTTTGTATGACAGCTTGAGCAGCCACCTTCACTTCTGTTACAGGAAGAATAACCTGCAGTTTGTAACTTAAAGTTCACATGCAGTATAAAAATGTAATTCAAATTGAAATTGGCAAAGTAAAAATTGACAGGTATTGTAAATACACTTTCCTAAGTCTTTCCTTGACAGATGCTAATGTGTAGAGAGACTTCGGTGAGCATAGTTAATGACTGAAACTTCCCGTCAATATTGCAGTGATTATAGAAAGACTGCTGCTGAAATGGTCACAACAGGAACAAAGTTGAAAAAGCAGTGTTGAAATTCAGCAGTGAATGTATTTTCTGTATTTTAGTGGTTTTTACTCTTCAGTGGGGTACTATGAAGTAAAGGTTCAAGAAGCTTCCCTGAAGGAAATGCGTTGCCTTGTTACTGCAAGGCAGTACTCAAGCTATCCAGAATTTGTTTGAAGAATTAGCTGATTTGAGAACCTAGGGAGAGTATTTCTACAGTCGTCAGACATCTTGGTGTTCTTTCAAGACCAAAGTTCATTTTGGGTTTGGCCTGAAAGACTGATGATTTTTATTGCTGTCAAATCTAATGGATTCAAAACTGGTGAGAGAGGAAAATGAAGTATAAACTGGAGCTTACCCAGCTGATACAGAAATTGTCTTAGACCACTGAACCTTTCTCTAGTGGCCCTATTACCTTATGCTGACTGAGTCAATGTAGAAAGTGGTCTGAAAAAAGTGTAGACAGCTGTATGCCACTGAAATAACCAGTTTGAACTGAAGCTGGTATCTTTTACAGCCAGATCTTGGACATGAAGCTTCATGTTCATCAGGGGATGGTTTAATTCTAGTGAAGAGTATATTTTTCTAATTTTAGCTAGTTGCCATAAATTTGGCATTTGGAGGTTACTGCTGCATTACTGAGACCTAAAGTACTCATTTACACAGCTTAGTGTGCCGTGTAAATGAGTTTTTTAAACCAGTCTGTGGTTTTAAAGGGCTCGTGTGCCTTGAGCTTGCTAGTGTTGCTTGGGTTATTGGTTGATACACGTGGTAATCTATTACTTGGGTGTATTTGATATTACAGGGTCTGGAAAGGATGATAGGCTGCCAGTTCTTACTTAGCAAGCAATCCTGATGACTTTTGAGCTGTATTAGTGCTATTTCAGATTAGTCCTGAAGAGCAGTTACCATATTCAGAAGCCTCTACAAGTATGTTGCATTTTGCCTTGACCTTTTGTTACAGCTGTAATTGTATTCTGTTTTATTGCAGGCTGATCAACTGACAGAAGAGCAGATTGCAGGTAAGGTTTCTGTGTGTTGTGTTGCTACTCCTACTTGACCTGGCACATCTCTTAATCCAGTGGCAGTCTGTGTTACACAAGATATTTAGCTTTCTTAGATACTAAAGTAGTATGGTAGAATGTTTTAATTTGTCACCTAAGTTTTAAAGGCTTATCTACTGTAAAAGCACCGTGGATATAATGAATGTGTAGTTAAAAAATCCTCACAGCTTTTCTAGCTAGTAGACTTGCGCTTATTCTTCTCTCATGACTACAGAGGTGTCCCAGGTGGAGACTGAAAGAGGGGTGGGGCACAGGGGATGACGACAAATCTGGTGAAGGCTTGGAGTATTCAGTGCTTTTTTAACAGATGGCAAAAATAATTTACTTTGCTGTCTCCTGTCAGCAGAGATGTTTGAGTGGCTCTTGATGACAGCAGAGACTGGCTTCATGATGGCAACTCTTGATATTCCATATTTGGAACTGTATTGTGTACTTGGACACAAGTGTTGTGTATGCTGTTCTGATGGTCTGGCACTTGCTCTGAAATGCTTAAATAAATGTGCATCTGTTGTATCTTGGCATTGGCCCCCTAGCAATGGGTTATGTGCACTGACAACCATCTACTAATGGCAAAAACTTCTGGTTATCATGTCTTCTACTTATGCAGCCTGCACAAACTTATATGTCTCATTGCTCTTGGTACACTGATTTTAACTTGAATAATAGATGTGACTTAAAGCTGGTGATACAGAATTCAGCTTTGCCATAGACATTCAAGAACGTCATGATTTTGATCTGACAAGTGTATAGTGTTAATACTAGAAAGTCTTGATGTGCATAACTGTCATGTGAAATTATTTTAGTGGATGTTAGGGTTCTGCTAATCTAATAGTACCAGGTCAAGCATACAAGGAACAGCCTCTGAGACACTACTGTTTAACTATGGTGCAGCTCTTGAAGGCACTGTATTAAACAGAGGTGTCATTATGAGCTGGTTTGTTTTTGCCGTAATTGCCAAATTTGAAGTTTAAGAACATTCTTCTGTAGCTTTTAGACTTCAGAAGCTTGTTTTTACTCAAAGGAGACTAATTATGGTTTTGTGGAAAGTCCTTAGTCTATTTACTTGTTGCCATGGTACTGTGTTACGAGTAAGCACAAACCAAATTTAGTTCAACTTCAGATTTTTTGGGGTGGGGGGGGTAACTGGCCTACATAGCTTAAGGGGTTTATGATCAGTTTAGTTAGAGCATGATTTATCAGTTGTCACTTCTGTCTTTCCAATAACGGTTCATTGTTCCAGTTAATTGTAGAAGCATTATTAGTTGATGTAGCCAATTATGGAATATAAACAGGAAGTTTATTAACACTACCTTGGGATTAGTGCAAATTTTAGCTATTCAGTACTGATCATACAGTCCTCAGAGCCAAAACTAAGTACTGATGAGCCTGTCATACTGGAATAGAGGCTTTCATCTGCATGGAAGGAATAAAAGTATGTCTTGGTAGCCAGTGTGAAATGGCCTGCCACTTTCAGGGCAGTTATGATGTTTTGTTAAGCAAATGTATTTGCAAGTAAACCGTGTACCTCAGATGTGAAGACATAAGCCCACTGCTGGTGTGTGAAGGAATCATTCTCAGTACTGCTTAGGAAAGGCTGCATCTATTTTTTTTTGCTGTTGAGGGCCAGTGATCTTGCATGGGAAGATTCTTAGAGGTACAATTTGAATGTTCTGCTGAGACTGGCTTGAAAATCTTGAGCCACCACCATTCTAGTTGAGCTTCCCTGGAGATACCTAGCTTTTGGTTTGAAGGCAGACTTAGGAAATGGTACTGCAAGGTAGAGACAACATTTATCTTTCTTAAAATAGAAGACCAGACTACTTAAAGCAGCCACTTCCCCAGGGCTTAAATTCTTCCCCCTCTGCTGTGAAGCACCAGAATACAGTTGTTAAAGGTTCCGGGTGTCATTTCCTGTGGAACACATTGATCATATAGGACTGAAGCTTCTTGTCAGTGTCGGTAGGGGTGAAAACCTTCCCAGATTTTGTTCGTGTGAAAGACTGATACTGAAAGCCAGGTAGCTACAGAATGTAATACTGGCTGCAGTTTCATTCAGGAAGAATTGAAGTTGTGAAGTTAAGTGGCTCTCCCTTTGGTTAAGTGTTGTGTTACAAAGGGTATATAGGTCAGGACCTCTTGGGTAGTCAGATGGGAGAGCAGCCTGAAAATGCTTTTGTCTCAAAGCCAACTGGTGTAGTGAGCTATCCTTCCCCTGGACTTCAGAGTTCTAAACGGGCTCTGTGTACAAGTAGGCCTATGTATGGTGTTCATTGTCTTGTTCCTTTAGTGTGCTGTGGTTCTCTTGTTGGGGATTTGACTGCAACAGTGATCTAAAATTTGTCATTGTAGAAATAGACATGTTTGAGTGTTGAGGTCCTGGTAGCTGTGAAGAGAACAATTGACATTCTCCTATAAATATTCCAGGCATAGCTGGCTAAATTGCATAGGAGTGGATATGGTAGTCCTGGTTCACTGAACATATTAGGTCATTGAAGGCTGCCACTCCATTTGAAAAGGTGATGTGGTGCACAGATGCCTCAGAAGCTATGGTTAAAAGAATATTTTGAGCTAAGTTGTTAGAGTTCACATTCTGTTGGATTAATCTGTCTTTCATGGGGCCTGTAAGTAGTTTTTTCTCATGATGCAGGATGCTTTTCAGAAGGGTGAAAAGGTTGAAACCTTGTAACCTTAGAACAGAGTTTTCATTTGCAGTTTGGTATGGAGAAGTGTGGAATAAAGAGGATTTGCTTTACATGCTATATGGAGTCAAGGCTTTTTAAGTGTACGAGGTGTGTTTTATAACCTTATGTTGCAGGATGCCAGAATTGAGTTGCTCATTAAACTTCAGTATTTCATAGGTGCTTTCACTAGCCATGGCTGCACATCTACCAAAGCTATGCTAGGTTGTTCTTGTTCTAGTCTAAACTGTATCTGCGTAGGTTGTTACTCCTTTGTTCCAATTACTGAAGGTGGTTCCTAGAAGTGGTTAGAGAGGTATTTTAATGGTATTCTTGATCCAGCATTTCAAAAAGGAGTATGCTGCTAATCTTCAACTTGTTTTATTTTCTTTATGATTTATAGCTGTTTGCTTTTTAGCCTACAGCATCTTTGAGTAAAAGAAGGGTAGAGTTGTCCTTTGAATGGTTCAAGTTTGAGAATACACCACTGAAAGGCCCATGTTATAAAACACAAGTCTTTGAATTTTGTGTAAGAATTAAGCATTACCTTTTCTAAGCAGGGTCAGTGCATTACTGTGAAGTTTGCTTCATGTTTGGGTTAGTGATGGTTGACTTTCACATGAAGGATGAAGTGGTTAACAGCTAAATGTTTTGAGTAACACTTGAACACTTTTTGTGAAGATGCAACCTTCCCCTTCTGGGGTTCTTCTATGATAGACTATGAACTTCTCTACTAGGATTGACCCAAGAGCATTTTCTTCTCTGGTGTAAGAGTTTAGTCCCAAGAAACCTGTTTGTTGCATCCAAGATAACTGAAACCAGCCCCCCCAAAGACCATTTGGAAGTGACTGTACTGGCTTGAAACTGTTTCTACTGGTCCTGTGGTAGCCTTGTGGTAGCTCATGGGCTGAACAGGGGGGATTGGCTCTTGGAACACTTCAAACTGTTAAATGTAGAAGAGTAGGGGATTTTTTTTCCTGGATGGGACTTCATTGCGCTTCTGGTGTTACAGCTGCATTCGTGAACTATAAAACCCCTATTTTTGTAGTTGAATTTTTGATATTTGCTAGCTTGTACTCACCTCAAGGGTTTCAGAGTATGAAGTAAGGCTTCATTCAGGTCATGTGAAAATGCAACTTTTACTGTGACTAATTCTGGTCTGGGAAACCCACCATCTGGAAAGCTGGCTGCATGGAAATGTTGAAAAAAACCAATTCTTGGAAGTATTTGTGATGCAGGAGTACCCTTGAGCTGACGAGTTGTCCAAAGCCATGATCTCAGATGGCTCAAAAGCTGTAAAGGGATCTGAAGTCTACAAGGGAATAGAGAAGATGTTTGTGCTTAACTGTCATGTGTGCATGAGCTACTGCAGTCCAGTGAGCTAGCTTAAGGTCTGTGGCCAAAGACAGATGGCATGGATTAAAACCAGCTCCATTTTTGGACTGGACAATTAAACATGTTATGCTTGTATTAATAATCTTGGCTACAATACAGCCATTGTAGGGGGTTAAGAGGTAGTGTTGAAACACAGCAAAGCAGCCTTAGAACTAGTCAGAAACATTTCTATGAAGGCTGTTTCAGAGTACAGGAGGGCTGAAGCAGTTTTGTAAGCAGCTTTTCAGGAACGACGACTCCAGTGACTTTCCTTCTTGAACAATTGTGGTAGCATACACTGTTCAGACATCTGTGTCCAGCGGAAGTGGGTTATATTGAGAAACTTGGGTGTAGTTTGGTCTGATTATACCTTTTTCTGTTGACTCATCTCCTCTATTAGTAATAAAAGTGCTATTAAGCTGTAGCATATGTATTTTTAAAGTACCATTTTCAATTTTCTCATAGCAATTCCATATTGTTTCCTTTTGAGATGCAGTTCCTACCAAGGGTGTGAATCATTGTAGTTACAGATAGCCATTTTAGCTCCATATTAGGAATCCTTATTCAAGACAGAGAGTAACAAACATCTGAGGCCTTCAGAAACGGATGTCCTTCCATCTTAATTTAGGTCAACATGTGGTTGATTGGTAGACTGGTGGGTGTTTTTTCAGATGCTGATGCTGCCATATTGGCATTGCAATTATAGCAGGCTGAGCAGTATAGCAAAATTTTCATGAAAGATTGAAATCATATTTTGTAACTTGCAACAATCAGTAGCAGTGAATTTTTTACTACTGTTAACATTTCAAAGCTTAAGGGATTAACGTCTTTCGTTTTTGTGCAGAATTCAAAGAAGCTTTTTCACTATTTGACAAGGATGGTGATGGTACTATAACTACAAAGGAGTTGGGGACAGTGATGAGATCACTTGGTCAAAACCCCACAGAAGCAGAGCTACAGGATATGATCAATGAAGTAGATGCTGATGGTAAGATCTTTACTAACAAGTAATTTAATAAAGTGCGTAAGCCATTTTTCTAACAAAGTAATTCTCTTTCAGGCAATGGTACAATTGACTTTCCAGAGTTTCTGACAATGATGGCAAGAAAAATGAAAGATACAGATAGTGAAGAAGAAATTAGAGAAGCGTTCCGTGTCTTTGACAAGGTACTGTAATGTTTACCTGAAATATTTCTGTTAAAAAAATTTGGTGTGATTGTAATGTGCTTTCTCACAGATCTGAGGGGTATTTGCAGTCCTGTCATAGACAGCCTCTAGGTTGGCCAGTCACCCTAAAGCTTAATTTACTATGGTTGTATGGGAAAGTCAAATGAGTTACCAGGATAGTAGTGAGTGACACTGTTTTACTGCTTGCTGTGATACTGAGATACTGGCAGATGACTGGCAGGGAAATTGTTTTTTAAGTATTTAAAATGTTAACGTTTTAAGTCTGTCATGTAGTCTTTGCTAAGTAAATTGCTAAGAGTCTAAAATTACTCAGCTCACTTAAGATTCATCTTGGAGCTGAAAATGTGATGTGAGGTGCCTTGGGGAGGGTGGGGAGGAAAACATCAGTTGAGTTAGTATACACTAGTGCTTCAATATTCAGTGTCCCAGCTAGTATTGGAATATGTGAAAGTCGTCTTTCAAGGCCTTGTGGCTTTGTGCTGGGCTCCATTAAACAGGCAAATCAGATAAGTAGCTTCTGTTCTAAGAAATCACCACTTGAACCACAGTCACATGATTTAGTAGGCATCCGTCACCTAAGAAGTTGCAAAAGGTACCAATTGCATTGTTTGTGGTTTAAAAATGTGTCGGAATAAGACAAAGATAAGATGGTATTACACTGTCCAAAGATATTGGAGAATGCTGAAGATACGCTTACAGCTCTCATTTTCCTTGTGTAAGTGCCAGTAGTTAAGGCTGTGTTAACTTCTTCATCTTCCATTTGCTCTGCAACGTTCCTAAGTTACAGTTAAGTCGCTAGGCCTTAGGCAAGTCTACTCGAGTGTTCCTTTTTCTCCTCCCAGGATGGTAATGGTTACATTAGTGCTGCAGAACTCCGTCATGTGATGACAAATCTGGGGGAGAAGCTAACAGATGAAGAAGTTGATGAAATGATTAGGGAAGCAGACATTGATGGTGATGGTCAAGTAAACTATGAAGGTAAGGAGTTGTTTTGTTAATCGATTCTTTTTATGTAGCACTTCTCATGCTTGTTCTTGTGTGGGTGCTGATAGCCACACTGAGTTTAAATAGGGCAGTGTTCAGATAAGTTCGTCTGAACACACACAGTGTTCCTTTAAGCTAATGTTCAATTAGTATGTACATTGTGTACCTCTAAATGGCTTTAAGTTTGAGTGTTATTGCTGCCTTTGTGCCAAAGGCAAAAAAGGACTATTCAGCTGTACAGTGTAAGAATTAACTTTATAAATCTAATGATGTCTAATGACCATTAGAATAAGCAGGTTGTCAGACGTTCACATACTGTTTGTACTGTTCTGTTCACTAATGCATGTTGATCTGACTGTAGGAAGTCACTCATTTGTCATTAATGGTTTTAAAATTACTTAGCAGTCAAAAGGGGAAAGTTTTAAAAAATATGCAGAAACTTCAAAACCTTCAAAAGATATTTTAAATACATTTATTTCACATAAATCAGCTGCAACAGTAACTTCTTTCTATTTCTTCCTTTCTTCCTGACATTGAAACATAAATGAAGCCATCCAAGCAGAAGTTCTTTTAGACAGTTGTTGGCAGCTGAGACACACTAAGCTTGTTCATTTTAAATTTTGAACATGTTGCAGAAAATTTCTAGGGTATTTTCAGATAACATCTGTGCTGTTTGAGGTGTAGGTATGCCTTCCCTTTGAGGCCTTTTTGATTGTGGCCGAAGGATAAGCAGTCATCTGTGAGTGAAAAGTCATTATTATGTACAAGGCTTCATCACTGTGTTTACAAGTAGGCTGTTCAGAGACTGGCACTAGAGAGGGTCTGTGTCCCTATTGTTTCCAGTTGCTCTTTTGAAACTTGAGCAACCAGTTAACGCCTTTCAGGTTCCGGGTTTCCTGTCATTATTGTACCTGAAACTATGTTTCAGCAAGATAAATGAAGAATCATATTGTGGGTTCTAACTTAAAATGGGTTGTGACTAAGCATTGAATCAGTTGCTTAAAGCCAGCCAGGCAAAATAAAATAGTAAGACTTAAACTGTTCCGCTCTGGAAAATAAAAGTTCAAACCAACACAATGTCTTGCCTTGCACACTGACTTAGTTGATTGTCAGTTCAGTGTGATTTGTACTGATCTCTTAGTGATTTTTGGTTATCTTGTCCCCATCTGTAAGTCTGTGGGCATGGGATCCTGTAATGTTTTATCTTGGAAGTAAGGCTGTTCCCCAGTTCACTGAGAGACCAACTTTTATGGAAAAGTGAAGGCCTTTTGCCATTAAAAATAGGAGGAGTTTAGGTGTGATTGGTGGAAAAGGGGACTGTTTTGAACATGCTTTTTTGAGTGTAACTGAAAACGCAGTTTTGAAGCAATGTTCAGCACTGGTAAGGCCACTTCTCAGATCTTGCAATTCAGATTTTTTTTTTCCTCAAATAACTCATGCAACTCTTTCCTTTTACAGAGTTTGTACAAATGATGACAGCGAAGTGAAGACGTTGTACAGAATGTGTTAAATTTCTTGTACAAAATTGTTTATTTGCCTTTTCTCTGTTTGTAACTTATCTGTAAAAGGTTTTTCCCTTACTGTCAAAAGATTATGCATGTATAGTAATTAGAAGGCCATTCCTCCATGTTTTTCTCCTTTATCTTACTGTCATTGTTCTGATTTTTGGAAAATTGATCTAAGTAACAAATGTTGCATGTGGCTTACTCTGGATATTTAAGCCCTTCTGCACATCTAAAGGTAGATGGAGTTGGTTAACTGAGGGAACATCTGGATTGTCTATTTGAAAAAGTAGCTTTCTTTAGGAAACTTGGGTATGACTAGCGTGACAAGTTACATAAGGTAAGCTAGGGTTTACTGTGCATTAGCTGTTCCTTAGTTAAAGCAACATGCTGGTTCTAGTTCTCAAGTACATAGGAGTTTTTCCTCTTTCTGTGATGGGAGGATAAGGACTTTTGCAGCTTAACTGCAGGATAAAATGATGTGAATAGTATATATCATGTGGCTAATGCACTGTAAAAGTCATTCTCCTAGCTTACTTCACAGTACCTTGTTGGTGGCCATGCCTGTAACATGTTGTTGAAGTGTGGAGTCTTAACGTTGTAGACGATTTGACAGTCAACAATATGAAACTTAAGTTGCACTAATGCAAAACGGGTGATTTATCCAGGTACTCGTACACAAGTTTTTTTTTGTACTGCTGGTCCTGTGCCAGAAAACATTTTCTCCTCTTGTTACTATGCTTTTTAAACTTTGTTTAGCCACTTATTTTAAAAAAAAATCTGCTTATGGCACGATTTGCCTCAAATCCATTCCAAGTTGTATATTTGTTTTCCAATAAAAAATTACAATTTACCCATACTGTTTCAATGTATCCTTGAATTATTTACAGGAATTGTTCAATGCAGTTGCTGCTCTGTGTTTCAGTATGTAGCAGTTTGGTTTGCTTATGCAATGGATTGGCTGTCTTAAAATAGCTTGGAAGGTGAAAACTTAGTCCTTAAACTCTGGCCCTTAATAGTATTGTTGACTTGAAGAAGCTTTCTTACTAGTAGTTTAAAATGTATTTTACAGTCTTGTGTGGAGCTTGGTGCTTCAATAAACTTACCGTAGTGACTGGCTATGCCCACTATCTGTAGACATTGTGAACTGGATGTTGACCTAGTTCAATAGTTGACCTAAAATTAAAATTCCTTGTTCGGACAACTAAACCTGTTTGCTTTCTTTTAATTATTTTGGAGTTTGTTCCCTGTCAGCTGCTACATTGGGGTAACTTAGTCTCACACTTCGGCTTTTCTGAAACTGCCATGTCTGAGTTGCCATTCAGGAAGCAGTCAGCTCAAAGTACAGAAGGAAAACATTCTCTTCCTCATTTGTTATTGAGCATGATTGTGCTTCTAGCACTAGTTTTTTGTCAAGGTTTAAATTTGTTTTAAAGTGGAAGACAAACCTGGTTTCTACCAAGGACAAATCCAAGAAGTCAAAAGAATGCCAGCGGCTGCTCATGCCCATTGCCTCTACTCTCCTGGCAACAACTAACTTGACTGTACATATGCTATCTGGTTATCTTGTTGGGGTCTCTGGTGGCCTCTAAACAAAGCATTGGCCCCTGCCTCTGGGTACCCTCACTGGTCCCAGCAGAGCAGTTACCTAAAGCTTTAAAACTCTTTCAGTCATCTTTGCTGTATTTTTCATTGCAGTGAGCATCTAAAATTAGGACAGCTGTTCAGTCTGAATTCAGGAACACTTAATCAAGTGTTTATGGTCACTGATGTTAAAGCTCTGCTCTCTGAGGACTATGAACAGCTCTATTAGTTTTCCAGAGGAGGCTTGTCAAAAGTGTTTCAATAACCACCATCAGAATTCCTTAGAACTGTTGTTTGTGTGCTGGCAGTCTGATTCAGGAAGCTTATGCAGTCTAAATTTCCTAGCAGTTAGGATTTGCCTTCTACAAAATAAGTGATCAAATCAGCACTTCCTATCCAGGCTTCATCCTGTGCTCATTAGAGCTTGGAGCAAGACATACTTTCGATGGCACAGGTTGAGGAGAATTTTACAGAACCATCAGAACAACCACTTGAGATTCTGAATTGCTGGAGTACTGGAAGTCTCATTTTTATAGGTAAGTAATGCAAAAAGGGATCTGACAAGAATTTTTGGTTTAGACAGTCTGGTGCCTTGATCTTCAGTAGGCTGGGAATCACACTTAACCCATTCGGTCTTCTGCTACAGCTCAGCACGCATGTGGAAACATCTAAGGTGAAAAGGGGAGGACCCTCTTTACTATCACAATATCCCAATATTCTGAGTTAGAAGGGACCCACACAGATCATGAAAGACTGCCTTGGCCAAGAGAATTGCCTTTGGTAAGATGAATGTGTGAGAAGGCCACGTTTATTTACAGTCACTTTAGCTGCTCCTTGCTTGGGGTGTTGTAATGTCAGGAATCAAAGCTGCTGGTTTTGTTTAGGGTGAGTGTCCATGTTGCTGTTACGTAAATTAAATGCCTGATTTCTAGGTTAGTAACTGAAGTCTTACAGCCCCGTTTACTTAATTCTTTCACTGCAGGATGGGAGTGGTAGATTTCAGTACTTTCTGCTAATGGAAGAATGTCTGCTGAGATACAGTCAAGTGTGGTGGAAGCTAATTGCATTGGTTATGAACCTTTTGGTGGAGGTGCACTTGCAGGTGCTTTTGCAATTGTGAAAGAGTCACTCTAGGTGGATTTCTGATGTGTGTGTGTGTAGGAACACTGACATTTCAAGTTCAGCTTCTGATAGCTTTACAAGAGACAATCCATCATCCTGTTAAATATGGTGGATGTTCTCGTGTTCTGTTCCAGCTAAAACAAAAGCTTCTGTGGCACAAGAGTGCAGTAAAAGAGCTGGTGGTGTTTTAGTCCAAACTAGACATTGAGGTGGGAGATCTTAAGTTCAAAGACTTCTCCCTTACTGGGTAGGCCTAGGGAGATATCCTGTTGATCCCTGATGGAAGGGAATGAAGAGAGGTTAATCTTAGTAGCACCACTGGCAAGGGGAAATGGGCATACAGGTGGAAGTACTCTTTGAACAGGAGAAAACACTTCTTTTACAGTAAATGGTAAAACACAGATCTGGAACCTCTGCAGATTCGAAACGCAGCTGATGAGGTGCTGGGCGAATGTCTCCATCAGATCCTGCTTTGAGCACGGAGTTGGACTAGGTAATCTCAAGAGGTTTGTGCCAAGGTAAATGATTCTCAGAAATAGAAGTGCCCCTGCTAGCTTCCTGGGCTTGCTGTTGTGTCCAACCCTACCTTCATCTGGTGATCCTTCCAGTGAAGGAGGATGCACAGTTGCATGCCACAGCCTGGTGAGTTTTAGAGTAGGTCTCTAACTCATCCTAGTAGTGTTAGGAATCACCAGAGAGGACTACGATACTCTACCTCAAGGTTGTAGGTGAGCTGTCCTGAAAAAACTTATCACTTGTGGCTGTGGAGTTTTGATGGGGGGAAGTACATGGCTGGATGAGGAATAGTAGCTGGTCAATTTGCAGCCTGTTAGGATAACATTTAATAAATTAATGATAGCTAATAGCTAAAGGAGAAGGTTAGTGAGGATTAAGGGCCTGCTAATAAGATCAGTCTTACTTGGGTGATGCTATAACTTAGAAGGTAGGTGAGCAGGTAATGCAGGAGTGTAGCTGATGGTCCTGCTATAGCAATGCACACTGGGTATTTTGGCTTTCAGCCATCAGTCTCTAAAGACTTGGCTCTCTGGGCTAAAGCAGCTGTGTCTGCTGCTCTGTCAGAGTGGGCTGCTCTCGGAAAGTGTTCGCCAACAACCTGGGCACAACGAGTAGTAAAATTACTGCTTTCCTGCATTTTGTGTCACTTCTATGTGTTTATTGGACTCAGTCCAGTTAAGAGAAAAACTGGTTTGCTAACTGTTGAGTAACTAAGGGGAGTTCCCATAGTTCAAGATTAATCTTATTGCCAGCCATTTCCAGTGGGGGTGGGTTGGATATACTAGAGACACTTGAAAATTTCTCCTTCAAATACTGCTCTTAAAAATGGCTTTTCTATGGAAGTCTTCATGCTGTAATGGACAATGAAGGAAGTTTAATTCAGTTTTTTAAATCATAGACTTTTCAGTTAAAAACATTCAGCTCTACAAAACTTCTATAAAATTGAGTCTTGAAAAGTACTCTTTTTTTTACCAAGCGAGAATAGTAGGTATTTGGGACAGCAATGTGTATGAATATTCTGGGGGATGCAATGTGAGTATGAAGAAAAAATGTCATCTTCAACCAGAAGGGACAATTCTGAAAAAAACGTGTACTGCATTTTATACCAATGATTAACAGAACCTTGGAAAGGAGATTGAATCATCTTCGGGACCGAGAAAGAGATGATGGAGAATTTGAGAGATCTCTTTTCTATTTATGCCTACCTTTATCATTAGTACAGATTTGTGATTGGAATGAGGAGAACTAGCTTCTATCTGCTCCAGCTTCTGGTTTTGAAAAAAGGTCTCTCCTACAAGAATAGATACAGCTTGTCAGGTTATCTATTTACTCTGTTTTCAAATAATTTAGTTGTTGATAGCTGTGTATACACACCAAAAAAAGGATTTTTAGGGCTTAAACTAAGTTTTTGAAGAAAATACAGAAATGACTGGAGTGGGGATGGGG
Source organism: Coloeus monedula (assembly GCF_965178545.1). NCBI lineage: Eukaryota > Metazoa > Chordata > Aves > Passeriformes > Corvidae > Coloeus > Coloeus monedula. The sequence continues at coordinate 30,802,175 of NC_138782.1, read as the reverse complement.
ACCTTAATTGTCCAGTTTCCTGTAAGGACAAGTCTGATGTCATAGTTACATCTTTGGATTATGTAAAATAGCAGTTTTGAAATTGTTGACTCCCTTCTAGCTGCTCCTTGGAAAAAAACTTCCTATGGCTTTTTCAATAAGAACTATGGAGAAGAGGGCATTTATTTCAGTGTCCTGAACTTGAGAGTCCTGAGATACTGTTCAAGAAATAGTGCAAAGGTCAACTGGGACACCTTCAGACACAGAAGGTTCAGTAAAGATGACTTTAACAGTAACAGCCTAAAGATGAGTGTATTCCTTGCACAACTAGTTGGGTGATGTGGCACAATAACTCTTGATGACATTATTGAGAGTTTCAGCTTCAGGCTGTTGAAGAATGGGTCTGCTTTTTACTGGGTACTGTATGTACGCAGAGTAGCAGATTGTTCCTGCTCTAAGATCCTGCCATTCAAACAGAATGTCATGCAGTGTTCTGTAGTGACTGCACACTGATACTTGGCTTTTTTAGGAGGAGCTGAGCAGGAAATTATAGTGAAGAAAGGAGATGTAAAAGAAAGGGGGTGAAAGAATATAAAATTAAGAAAATAGCATGAGAGGAAGGCAAAAATTTGATGCAAATGTCCAATAATTTGTGCAAGGTGAATCCACCACTATTTTCTGAATAATATCAACACTGTAGGGCTGGGAACCCCTGCCTTGCTCCTGCAGGGTGTTTTCAAATGGCAAGGGTGGTAGCTGGGTTTATACATTTCTAGTGGCCCCCAAAGCTGGAATAGAGTATTTAGATGGTTCCAATTGCATAATCCTCATCCTTGCAGATCAGACCTTTGGCTAGGCATGTACTTGCTGAGGAGTTAAACTTCCCTATTAGTAAACCAGTACTTTTATCAGTAGTAATTGACACCCTGATCAGCAAACCATACCAGCTCTCCATTCAGTACCTCTCCCTTAGTCACTGAGGTGTCACCATCTTGTGCTGGCTGGTTCCTTGTGACAAGGCAACCCTCAGAGGTCAGACAGGTATTCCCCTTCCTTCCAGGTCTGACAGGCTTGAAATTTGGATCGTTGCTGACTGCATCATCACAGCAGCACATCCCAGGTCCTGTGGTACCTTCTTAAAAGGCACATGCTTTTTGGCAGCCAGAAAAGTGCTACCAGTGGCCCTTGAGAGAAGGAATTTCTGCTAGCTTTTTGTGTCTGGAATTGCAGAAAAGTTGCCTGTTTCTGGAGTGAGAGATAATGTATTTTTTTAGACTAAGAAGAGGGGTTTTTTTTCACCCTGCTAAAATAAGCAACTCTTGAAATAAAAGGGGAAAAAGAGGATCTGCTCTCTCCCATCTTTCCACTCTATCATGATTTCTGAACCATTAGATGATTTGCAACCCCAGACAGGCTGTGGGGTTTTACAGTTCCCTCTATTTTTAAGGTCTTTAAGGCCTGACTACCATAATTTTTTTTTCTATTAAATAACCACTGTTTTTCAAATACTAATTAAACCTGAGGCCTTTGAAAGACCTGTGAAGCTCCCTGTGTCTGAAGTGGAAAATGCAGAGTCTTTTATTGCTGCCAAATTAGTCACACAGACTAGGGAAATCATAATTTAAGGTCTACTCTAAAGCTCTGTGGTCAGTGTAGTCTTTACATTGATTCAAAAGGTCTTGAATATGCTTAAAAATAAAGCTTCTTAATGGATTGGCATGTATGATAATTTCTAATAATTTGGAATTGATTCACAAAGCAATGTAAAATGTCATTAGAATTTTTCCTTTTTTAAAAGATGTTAGAATTAAGACACTGCATAATTGATTTGCATTTTCCACTCTGAGAATGCTAGGCATTTTTCCATGGAGTTAATAATGGCATTTATTTATACATACATTGCACTTTTAAAGGCTGCCAAGATAAAAAGTATTAGAGGAGTGTTTTCTGCTGACTCTCTGAGGAAGTCATTGCCACCAGGCAGATTAAAAGCCAGTTTGCAAGTTCATCTGAAGCCAAGAGCAAAGGAGCACTTTAGCAATTCTTCTTGTCGTTTTAATCATTCATTATTTCACCAGTAGGGCAAGTTTCTTCATTTTTTAAATGGACTGTGATGCCCACACTAATCATAAAGGGAAGTTACGCCTCTGCTAGCTTTTCCATTCCCTTCCACCATAGCAGCATAACTGGATTGATGCTGTGGGGGTTTCTGCAGGCAGTAGCTTCCCTAAAATCTTTAAAATCCTTTTGTGGTTCTTTGCTGGGCTTTGGAAGGAATGCTACAAAATAATCTCCTTCTGTCAGCTTTTTCTTTCCCCTGAATTTGCCTGTGTTCTGCCTTTCCCTAAGGAAGCATTTGCTAAGGAGACCCATCTCCACATACCCTGAAGAAATCTTCATGTGGTCCAAGCTGGAGGTCCCTAGATTGCCATGATATAGATTCATCATTCATCTGGCATAAATTACACTTTGGGTAATTTTGGGTGTTATTACCAAGATTCTCATAAATTCTCTTTGGCTACTGAAGAGATGTATAAAATGCTCTTGCTGTTTTTCTCTTCTTAAAAAGTAATCTTCACAGGCAATGAAATTGGGGAAAACAGGGAAAGGGGTTCATATGCATGGTCTTTGCTTTCTTGGCTGCCTCCAGCTAAAGATAAGTCTGCTTCCATGTTAGCAGTTGAAAAATAATTAAAATCAGTCATTTGCTTGTGAAGCAGATTGGAAGTATTACCAAGCCTGAGACCTTATTTCTCATCTGCATTTGAGAGAAAAGTACCTCCTTGCATTCTGTCTGTGAAGTGTAGGCAAGCAGTTATTGAGGTAATTTGCTGAACAGTCTTAAGCAAACTGGCAGTTTTCAGAGAACATCTGATGCAATTACATTTTCTATCAGAAGCATGGGGAAAATGCACCCCGTATTCAAATGTGTATGTTTGTCTTCAGCCCTCACTTCTGCACCTAGCCAAAGCAGCCTGTTTTCACCAAAATTGCTGATAGTTACATCTATTCACTGTTAGCTTAGGATGAAAGCAGTCATATAAATGGTATACTCCACTTGAGTTGAGTTTTTTCCTCAAAGGGGACAGGCAGATTTTAACTTGCCAATGATCCCAAAGGGCAAAATTTCACTGGTGATCTAGTACAACTCTGAGGAATACTCTATCTAGCCTTTTCAGACAAGAGGCTTCTCTTAGCTTTTCATAGCTCTGGATTGTTCTGCTATTTCAATAATTTTCAGAAGAATCTATTTATAATTTCACTGATGAAACAAATTGGGTGCCATACTGGTTAGTGCTTTCATCAATTTTTGACTAATTAAAATAAAGACAAATTGAGAGTTTCCATTTCCAATCTGCCTTTAGAGAATAAACTGCGCAAGAAACTCAACTTACCTGCTTATTCAGCCAATGCTAATAGTAGTTATGCTGTGTAACATTGCCTGCAAGAAGCCCAACTCAACAAGTGAAGCCCACACACAGTTTCAAAGGAGAAGGCAGAGAAAGACTTTCTATCTAGCTGTAAAACCCAAGCTAGTATCTTGCTATTAAGTGCTTCTGTGTGCTTTCTTCCTATTTTTGGAGGCATGACAGGGAAAATGCTACCAACATACTTGTTTAAAAGCACCCTGAAGAATTCCCAGCACCTTATCTCTTAAAGACAAGGTAAGCACTTATGTACATATGAGAGACAGAAACAATAGCCATGGCTCACTTTCAGAGCGTCAGTGGGTGGAGGCTCTAGGAATTGTTATCTTGTAGCTAATATATGACCTGTAATGTCTGCTAGAGTTGTACTAGATCAGCAGTGACATTTTGCCCTTTGGGATCATTGGCAAGTTAAAATCTGCCTTTCCCCTTTGAGGAAAAAAGCCCCAACTCTAGTGGAGGATGCCATCTGAGATTTAAAATACGTTCCTCAGAATATTTTGCTTTCGTGTTTTTTTCACGTACAAGAAGTAGGTTGGTTGGGTTTTTTTGATTCCCCCAGGGAGACATTTGAATGTTGTAGTTAAAGGTACACATTTTTTCATTTGTCCTATTTCTTCAGTTCTCACCACCAGTCTCCCCTTTGTTGGGTGCAAGCAATCCCCAAACAAACCTACATATTTACCTTTTGAGTTTTTGTGAAAAGCACTGCCATTGCTGCTCCTCCCTACTCTTGGCCTTATTTTCTATTCAAAATACAGAGCTGGTGTGTTTAATTGTTCAGTGAACTCCAGCAATGCTGATGGTTTTGGCTCCACAGTCATTCTTGTGAGATAACTTCATTTTGCCAATAGAGCTGCTTTTAATTCCACTGTTCAGAAGTCGTCTGTCCTTGTGGGCAGTACTTTTTTGTCCTGAATCCCAACACTTGAGATAGCATAGGGAACAGGAGACTGTCTAGTGTGACAGGTACCCAGCAAAAAAGCTCTTCACCTCTTGAACAGAGATTTTACCTCTTCAGTGAAGCTTAGAAGACTGTTCAGAGCACCTACAGAAGACTATTTAATACAGCCTGTGTGAACCTGTTGCCATGCTGAAAACAGCCCCAGTTCAGATCCTTACTCTTGCTTGTGATATGTGTATATTCTAATTCACTCATCATGGGGAGGGTCTATCTCCTCTGCTGACTTGCAGCCTCAAAGGAGAGCGTAGCAAGGGCATTCTTTTCCAGGCTTACTTGCTGTTTGGCACAGCCATCTCAGTAATGTGGAGACAAAAACAAAAGTGTCATATGAATTTTGAGCCATTCAGTCAAGCTACCCACAGCAATAAATCCGACATTCTCAGCTCAATTTGAATTAACTTACCAAAGAGATTTTTGGCTATTTGCCACTTACAATTATTCTAATTTTGTTTGAACATGTAAGTCCTAATTTTTATCTTAAAGTGTTTATTTTCTCCCTAAATATTCTCTATTACAATAGAGCACTTTTGTGCAATTACTTAATTGTAAATAGTGCTTTAGAAAATCATTGGAGCCTTAGCTTTATGGGAAGCTGTGCTTAAGCAAGAACAGAACCTTGAAAGATACCTGTGCAAAAGGATGGGCCATACCCATGAGTCAGTTTCTACCTTCAGTTCCACCATATTGTTCTTCTCTGTCATGTGGAAGTCTGGGAAGTATTGGTAGCTTGAAGGTTCTGTCATCCTGCTGTCTGTGCTTTTTCTTTCAGGATATTAACAGTACCACCAGGACATTAAACCCTCAGCTCTCTTGCAGCTCCTAGGTTTGCATGCAAGTAAATCAGATGAAAATTATGTGATAGGAAAACTGATTTATGTATTTCAACATTGAAGCACACCTGTGACTCCCATTTATATGCTTCAACTAAAGGCCGCTGAAGTCTCCTTTTGATTTCAGTGTTATCTGGATCAAGCCCTCAGTCTTGACCATCTGTGGGGTAGGTCCTGATACAGTATATTCTTAAGGATATGCTTAATTTCATCCCTATTTAATAAAGCAATTAAGTATGTGATTAACTGAGTAAGAGGTGAAGCCTGTGCTAAAAATCAAGCATGAACTTCGCTGAACTGGGACTTAAATACTGATTTACTTTAGAGGCTATACTCACTCAACATCTAGAAAATAGGTCTTCTGCAGAGACATGGCCCTGGTAGATATCGCTGTGGATACAGATCTTTTCCGACTAGAGCTATCTAAAATCCAACCATTTTGAAGAAAAACACTCTGGCTTGTTTGTGCCCTGTAATGTACACGGGTCCTTCATTTTACAGTAAGTTTGGCTACACTGCCTGAGTGTACTCATAATGAAAGCAAGTTACTTTGAAGTAAAATCTGGTAGAAATTATTGATAAAACAGAAACTCTGTCAACAGTGCCTTAACTCACCATAATTGCTTCTTTTTCAGTCCAGGTGGTTTGTTTTGCTCTGCAGTCCCAAGGATCTCAAAAATTTACTTCAGTAAGTACTATGCAAATGAATATTTCCACTAATAAAATATGCATGGACATCTGAAATGCAAAACATGTACATAAATTGCCATGTGTTTGCTGACGCATAGGAGCTCTATGTGTGACCTGAGCACAAGAAGTAATTCAAATCAGCTTAGCACTAGCACTGAGGTGATCCAGAGAGCTGTGAGGGGCTGCCTTATTTAAATAAACTCGAACTTGCCAGAGACAAGAGGCACTGCTAAATGAGATCCAGTGAATGGCTCTGTGGTGGCCTGTGAAGTTACCTCACCCAGTTACCGGTTGTCATCCTGTCTTGGAAGATGCCCCTTTCCACAGCAAAACTAGCAGAACAGAAGGTGTGCCCCACCCCAGCTGCTTTATTGCCAGAGTCTGCTTCTTGCTTTAAACTGCAGGTGAAGTGAAATTGAAGCTAAACCAACAGACTTCACAGTGAACCTGTTGAGACACTGACTATATTCTCTTGACTTCACTGTGAGCATGGCAACCACAAATATGGTGTTAGTAAGTCCTTAAATTATTGCAGAAAGGTGTGATAAGCTCATCTATTAATACCCTAACAATCATCAGCAACTTCATCTCAGCTGGTGTGGGTGGTCCTGTTACCCTGTGACTTGGACCTGTGGCTCTGGTACTCTGTGGCACACCAGGGCATTGGTCTTTTAAGCACAGCTTGCAAAGAACTGTATTCCAGGAACTGTCTTTTTAATGGCAATGAGATGGCTGCTGAAAAAAGGGCAACACATCAGCTCACGTTTATGGGTTTTACAGCCAAATTGTCTTCAGCTGGCTACTAAAACACCTTAGCTTTCTTTTTGTGGCTATTCAATCTTGAAGGTCCTTTCTGGTGTGGGTAGTGAAAAGTGATATATGTTAACCATCCTCAAAAAAACAGACAAGATAAACAGTGTTTTATTTCTTCCCTTGTAAGGGTTTAAAAGAACTAAGAGTATCTGCCAGATTTACAAGGAGGTGTGTTTTGGCGGTGTGGCTAAGATGAATTCAGATTGTAGAGGAGCCAAAGGATGAATATTTCTGCTGCTGAAAACAGGAGTGAGTGCATTGGATGCATATCATGTCCATGTGACAGAAAAAAATGATCTGTAAAATTTCTGTCTTGCTTAAATTACAATTCCATAAAATTTAAAATGCTTTCAGCCCTTTCAGTATTGCGGCCAACTCTAATCGCTTCAGTAGTAGCATGACTTCTCTGGCCTCTGTAATACAATTCCTGATTGACTGCAAGAGATCAAGCTCAAGGCCACTGCAGCTCCATTTTAGTATTTCATTCAAAATATTGTGTATGTTGTTTATTAGATTGTCAGCTATCACTGCACAGGCAATACCAACCTGAGTAACTATACTTCCCATCTGTGGGTTTGGCACTGCATTGAATAGCCCTCCAGTCACACTCTTCTCAGTAAAGGAATAAAAGCAAAGAAAAGGCCCCCAAACCTGCAGCTTGATGTATTCTCACTGAAGAATGCTCAAGTTACCCTACCACTGGAGTATTACAGAAGGGGCAATTGCTTCAGACAGAGAGACTGGGATTTAAAAGCTGGCGTCTTCAGTTTACCTGACTGAATTTGCTAAATTGAAAATGCAAGTATGTCTGCAGTCTCCTCCTCCAGCAGAATTAGATGATGGGCCATGCTGAGAAGCTGGAAAATGGCAGTCTTCAGTCATTACTATGCTTCACAAAATGGACATCTGTTACAGGCTGAGCTAGGCACCTAAGGGAATCTCTACATGATCTACTGCAGGACGGCTCAGGCTTTCTCTGTGCACATCCCAAGCAGGTGCATGCTCCAGACTGGAGAGAAGCCAAGCAGCCATGTTAGGGGGCAATAAGCATGAGTTGATACTCCCGGCCTCCCAGCAGGATTACTAGGTCAGGTGTGGCACTTTACTCCTGAGAACTATGCCCTTGGCTCCGAGCGGTTCATGTCTGGGAGACACAGCTCAGCAGCAGCAGTGTAAGCATCTCACCTCCCACACCCCAGAACGCTGTAGGCTGTCCATCCAACTCCCTGGTGCTTTGTGCCCCTCATTCCCTTCACAGGCGCGATAGGCACCTAGCTCGGTGTTGTAAAAAGCAGCATCTCAATTTGCTTTTAGGTATGGCATTATCAGTGTTACAACATCCAAAATGGCACTAAATACCGATGTGTTATTTTGGATCTTCCCCAGGGACCAGAATTTGACTTTTTAAAAAATCATATTTTGTTAGGAAACATGTGTTCAGGGCTCTATTAACCTCTCTACAGCTGACACTCGAGGCCATCTGTGCAGCAGTTTGTTACACCACTAAACCTGGCAATTTAATTATGGGATGCCAGTTCTTTCTTCTCTGCTGTGAAGTGAACATAGTCATCACTTGTTTCTATTTTTGCATGAAAATGATTCATAATGTAGAATGTACTGTACTACAAAAGGGATGGAAGAAAATAGTTCCATGATACATGTCGGGAGACAGAAGCAATGGCTTGCTGTGATTCATGCTTGTACTGCCCAGGCATTCCAGAAATGGTTTTCTTCACAATTAACCACAAAATCTGTAAACCATAAAAGGAAAACCATCAGTTTAACAGCAAGTGATTCCGGCTGGCTGCTTGAAATAAAGGAAGGTGATAATTCATGGAGCAAGTGAAATGCCAAAACTTACTGGACAGTTTCTCCTAATTAACTTTATAATCAGGCAGCCCACAGTGGCAGTCTTTGCTCTGAAACTGAGAAGACTTACTGTGCTTCAAAAATCGATATGGTCTGATGAGAACCAACTCCTGATGCTTATTATGGTGAGTCTGTGGCATAGTACCCCCTGTACAGCCACTTGTTGAGGACAGGGGCATGTAAGGGATTGGCTGAACTGCAGCCCTGCTCCCCTGGACAGCTGAGGGGCTGCTGCCCACATATTCCCTGTGGAACAGATTTGGCAGGGAGAAGGCAGTGAGTAGGCTGAGCCCTGGCAGATTGCTCTTCCCCCAGCACAACAAAAAAGTGAAAACAACACTGCTGAGAGCACTCAGCTGGGTGTCAGCTGAAATATGAAAATGTGGGTGTTGCTTCCCTCAAGAAGCCTTTTTGCATTTTTTGGGACCTCCTCAAGCTTGGTACAACTAGGTATGTCTCAAGGACAACATGCTCCTTCCAAGGTTTCTTATATGGTCTGAGGATTTGTCATCTTTGACTAGGAGAAGTTTACAGTTACAAGACAGGGTGAACTGGAGCTATAGCTAATGATGCCCCTCCTACAGTTCATAAGCAGTATATTTACTAACACATGCATCCTGAGAGCTGCCATGCACTTGGGAATGACTCCGGAAAAACATACATACACAATTATTACTACAGAAGCAAGGACAATTTATTATAGCTGCTAATTTACTTTTTTAAACCAGAATCAGCAGTGATAATGCTTGTGTACGTTCTGCTCTGTGTCTGCCATACGTAACTCAGCCATGGTCTTGGCTGTATTTCTTACAGTAGACAGAGAGCTCTTTTACCTGTTTGGGCTGAATCTATTTGCTGATCAACAATCTTAAGGAGCCACTAATTTCTAGATAGCTGATGAAAATGAGAAAAGGGTTTTTTTTTATCCTGAGTTATCTATGCCTTGCCATATTTATAAATCTAGATAAAATAGTATTTTTAGGAAATAAAATAAGCATCACTACAGTTCCTTAGTGTTTGCTTGAAAGTATAGCAAAGGATTGTATTAATACCAATTATCATGGGACAGATGCTCTCATTTAAGTAAAAGCTAACCTTTTATTTGAAAATCCTTTAGGATCTCATTAACTGCTCCATGCCAGTAACCCATTTTGGTAGGAGAGCTGTTCTGAGTAAACAGCAACTTCTGAAATGAGTTACAGATACTGCTATTACACAATAATTTGCAGCAAACTAACGCTTCTAATGTTGTACTTGCAGCCTTGGAATTTCAGCCAGAATCTGGAGTGCTTTATGGACAAATTAGAGCTGCTTAGCTGCTGATTTGGAGAACACATTTACACTTAGTGTTTATTTTGCTGTGTAGCTGTTTTGTGCCAGAAACGTTCTAGTTTGACCTCAAGCTAACAACTAGTTATAAATGGCATCTGTGCTGAGGTTTTTCATCATATACCCTAAGTAATCTCATAAGCAACCGCTCCCCTTCTAAATTTCATCATCATCACCATAATGGCACAAACTGATACACTAGTGCAGTGCCACTATGTGTGGGGGCTAGCTTTTCAATTTCATAAATGCGTATCAACATCCTGGGAATGGCTTCAAATACAGTTATGGTCAGGAAAAGGATTTTGTAAAAGCAATGACTCTGTGTTCTATATTAATTCTGAATTATAAACATAGCAGAAGATACACAAGACCTACTTTCCAGATGGTTTTTTTTAACCTGGTGTTAACTGTCAGGAGAAAGCTCTGCACTATTAGCAGTCTTAGGTCTATTGCTAAATGTCAGCTGCTCCACATACAAGAATTTTTCTTTGTCACTTCAACATTTCCAATATTCTTTTAATTAACCTCTCCCTCCAAAAGTCTTTTAACAATCATGATCCCAAGGGTCTGTGAGTGTCAGGATTAAGGGCTCCTGGGATTTCTTTCTGGGGTCCTGACTGTGTCAGGAAGGGCCTTTCCCACTAATCACCAATTACCTTTACTTAATCACCCCAAGTCTAATCTGTTAAATTTATAAATCAAGGGCCCAATCTTTTGTTAGCTCTGACTCAAGAAAGTTGCAGCACTTTTTGGTTTAGCTCAGTGAGAAGGATCATGGGCCTCCAAAGACCAGTCAGATTATGCTTTTCCCCTTCCCTCCTGCTCATCACTGAATGCTTAACCAGGTCTCTGAAGCTGGCATGTAGTCTCAGGACAGCCCTTCAGCTACTGCTGAGGGTCAGATCGGCACTGCCCCAGCGACTCAGGCTGCCACCATCCAGCAGGGACAGGCTGGAGCTCTGGCGTTCAGCTCTGACTGTCATGCTTATAAAGCTTCTGCCTCAAGCACTCCAGTCCCTTTCTGCAAGCCTCTGAAGCTTGTTTTTTTAGTGCTTGGTCACTGCAGTGTTTGCTTCACCACTTGAGTGGCATCCCGGCCTGTGGATTATGCTCATGGCTGTCTTCCCTCAGTAGCTCTGCTGCTTCCTTTCCCCAGCACACCACAAACTTGAGTTTAGCAGGAAATCATCTTAGTCTTCCTTGGGAGAAAGTAATCTCCCCCTTGACCTCATCTGGCCCTTTGGCCTTTTCTTTGATGAAGGAGAAAACATGCATAATTTACAAACCATTCCCACATGGAATAACAACATCCAGCTAAAAGATTTGTTCCTATCTCCCTCCAGGAGACCAGGATATTTGAATATGCCAAATGTATATAGAAATGTCTCTGCAAGCTTAAAAGAACCATGGCAAGCCTTGCCACTTCTCTGGGAGGCTGCTGCAAGCCTGTTTCAATTGGTGGCTATTGGATGTGGGATTAAGGTGCTTGTGCCTTCTTTCTTACTTCTCTTTTGAAGCACACATAATAGCTATTACTGATGGGGAGCAATCAAATCCTTGTCCTAGAATCCCACCAATGGAGCAGCTGTAGAATGAGAATAGCAGTATTTGTAATGGCAGGGTGCAGCATATGCTGACTAGCTTGTAGGTTAGTGCATACTCTACCTACTTCCACACCCATTGGAGGTCAAAATGCTTCAAGAGCCAAGAGAAATCTACTAATATCATTCGAAGCGTTGTGGCTAAGATCCAGGTAAGGAGAGTCTCAAATTAGAGAAGCAAAATTCTCTATTTCCCATCCATATTATGACAACTAATAATCTGCTTTTATGGGTAGTCATTAAATGGTCACTGAATCAGTGTCAGTGTGGTTTATCTGCCGTGTAACAGTAATGGTGAATGTGAGATCTGACTAAACCATGGTCTGGTTTGGAGAGCTGACTTGTCAGAATTCTTTGCACTCATAAACCTGCTTTATTTTGTCATCTGCAACCTCTCTCATGCCTTTCCCTTGTTGCTCACTCTTTTTTCCTCTTCTCTGTCTTGTCCATAGGATTATACTTGGCATCCTACCCACTTTTATTTCAAACATACCAACTTTGATCTATCTGATCTTTCATTCTAGCTGACCAACATGAGAAAAATTATGACACAAAACCTAGGGAAAATGCTGCTAAAGTTTAAGAAAGAAATCCAGTAAGCTTCTTTCTTTTATAATTACTTATTGTATTTTGTGTTTACTATTTGTCATAAGGTTGATCTTTAGGATACAGGATTCTAAGCTTCCCATCCTAGATGACAGGAGTATTTGATGGCACATTCATTTATTCAGGATGATGAAGACTAATTCTTTGTTAGACTGCAAAGGAAAGACATCATGCAGGTTTTTTACTATGCATCTCATGACATTTTATATTTAAATGGGATTTATGTGGTTCATGAATTGGCCTTAAATCATCTACATGCTGTCATTAAGCATTTTCTTAACAGCTATTCTTTTCCTTTAGTTAATTACTTATCAAATGTCAAAATGTGATGGCTGAGTGAAATGTCCTGTTATCTGAACAAACCCTAACTTCACAGTCATTTTCTGTAGACAAACAAAATTAAGTACTACATGAAAAATCACAAGACATTGTGACTGCACAAAAGCTTCATTTTAATGCCTGACTAAACCTGACAATCAAAAAATAAGGGAGGGGAGCAGGGAGAATGAATAAATATACATTGCCCTACCTAATGGTTATGAACAGGTTCAGGATGGACCACAGCTGTTAAAGACCAGGTTGTGAGGGTTTTTTTCTGGATATCCTTTTATGGAAGATTATAATTCAAAATTGGCTGGTGGAAGTCGTTGGAGTTTTTTTAGATAAGTATTCCAAAATCTGCTCATCTTCAACAAAATGTATGTTTTCATTCAAAATGGGACTAATAACCTGAAACTTCTGGAGAAACAGACATGGCTGTAATAACTGACCAGGATTATCTGTATCTGCTGTGGCCATAAAATTATTATTTGGGTTTGGTTTGGAATGGGATTGAGGATTGAATTATCTGTTCAAAAATGTAAACCAGCTCATTTCTCAGTTAAAAAAATAACATAGCCATTAGAAAGAAACGTAAATACAATGTATTGCATAATATGCTAAGGCTATTTTAGTGTGCTTTTCCTCTTCACAGAGTTGCTGTGTATTTTCTTAATGGCAGAGATCAACTTCCAGATGTAACTAGGAATGCCTTTTCTGGGTTGATTTTGATTGCTTCGATTGCAGCAATTTCAAGTTTGAGCTTAAAATGAGGTAAGAATATGTAGAGGAAAGCTTGAGTTATGGTGTAGTTTGCTGTCAATGTCTACAAACAAGTGATATGGATAACACTTCAGTTTCCTATTAGGAGGAACTTCCCTAAATAATGTTCCTTGTTAGTTCTCCTCTAACCCCGAAATGACAGGAGATGCTAAAATAACATGAGAGTTTTATACCAGTGTCTATCAAGTCTAATCAGAAATAAGCCTTTAATGTGTCACTGACAAAAAAACCAAAAAAACAAAAAACAACGAAAAAAGTGAGGCCAGAATCTTGTTATATATACAAAAGTACTTTAGCTCAATAGGATGAGTCTACATTTATTTTAAACCTTGCAGTTTTTTCTGTGAATGAAGAGCGAGGATCAGAGTATCTGAAGAATGAAATATCTGTTTGTAGCTCTGCTCTGGAAAGTGTAGCTCTCATTTGCACATCTAAAGCCCACCGGTTAAAAAGCTCCAGCGAAAGGAGCAGAAAACCCTGGCTGAGCCCTGCAGCAGCTCAAGCTGTCCAGCAAACAAAGGCAGGAGGACTATGGCAAAAAAAGATGACAGGCAATGTTTTGCTCTGAGGGCTGGAAAAGAATGTACCAGCATGTGCTGCCTTAGTCTGGTACTGGGTTAACTCACAAAATGTGTATATGACTCCCTGGAGAGGGAAAAGCAAGAACGTAATGTAAAAAGGGGTTATATCCCTACCAGGCATTCACAACACCAAGCAGGGGAAACTGAGGCAAAGGGTTGTTGCCCACCGTGCTGTGAGCAGCCATGTTTTCCTTTCATTTTATATAAAAACAGGAGCTTATTTAGCACTCTTTTGTTTGTCCTTTTCCCTCCCTTCTTTGCTTGTTAGGAGGGGAGCATGGCTTCTCATGGCAGTTCAGGGAAGATATTTTCTTTTCCAATGTCCTGAGCAAAAGGAAATCTTCCTCCCTTTTGTTGCTAATTATACCAAAGAAAAGAGTTGCATCTACTGTTTATAAGTAACAAATTATTCTGTGCAACTGACTACAGTCTAAACAATTATGAAAAATTCAGAAATTAGTTGGTAGTGGTGCACTGGAAGATAATGAAGTTCTCAACTTCTTGTTTATATTACAGCATCTGTAAGTAATGTTTGATAATGTATCTGCTGTGACATTGACATGATTATCTGCATCAGTTAAAATGAGTGTTAATTTATAATCAACTGTGATTGGAATACTGTTCCATGGCATTGAATTATTCACAACAAGAAATGTTCCATTAATCAATCCAAGAGACTAAAGGACAGGATTAAAAAAAAAAAAAATTAGCTGCCTAGAAGTGCTAATGATGTTCTTAGGTAATTTTTTTTTAAATTCTGGTGTTTCTTCAAAATACCCACTTACTTTGAAACCAGTACTCATTAGAAGTTTATTTCTTGTACATTGTTTTCCTTAAAAGTGCTTGCATCCATGAAAATATAAATAGATATGTAAATATATATTAAAATATATTAATAGTTTGGAGGGCTCAAAAATTAAGGCCGTTTTTAAAAGAGCTATTTGGAAATAGGAGAGACCCCTGAACTGAGAAATAACTGTCTCCTTTTACTCCAGGAACTGATAATTTGGCATATACACCGCAGGATGTTCTTCCTCGGTTATGTGCTCATTGTCTGAGGCTGCACTGAGGACTTGCAGGATGTGCAGCACACTGTAAAGCCAGACTGCTAGAAACCGACTGTGTGAAGTGAAAGTTCCTCATCAGCATCAGTGCTCATTCTTCATTGCTTGATTGGGGTGATCTTGTGCTTTCCAAGAGCTATTATGCATGCTGTTTGTTTAAAAAAATCAAAGCAGCAACAAAATTCCAGTGCATCGAGATGATTCACATCACAGCTACTGGTACTCAAAATATTGTGAGCTACATATGGTAAAGAATACACTTCAAAGGCATTTATCTAACTCCAAAAGTCTTCTGTTGTTGATGGGCAATGTAAGGTCTGTGAGTCACCCACCACACTTAATCACTGTGGCTAATAATTGGAGAAAAGGAGCTCCCATGGGAGCTGTTGTGTAATGTTGATTTTAATAGTCCTTGCTCAAGCCTACCCTTTTGCATAATGTGAGGGCTCCTAGTACCTCTGCCACATGAATAACCCCAGTGACTTCACTGTGAGTGAAGCACGGAGCATTGTGAAAGCCATACTCCACCAAAGCCAGTGGTAAAACCTGCATTTCGTGCAGCAAGGACAAGATCTCACCTGCAAGGGCTCCCTCTGCCCAGCTCTGCCAACTGAGAGATGAGAGTCATGGGGCCAGTGTCCTCTCATGTCCTCACTGTGTGAATAGGGTGAAATGCTTGCCAGACTGGCCGGCATCAGTCTTGAACTCAGAGGTACTTTTTTATCTCTTTGAGTCTCAGATGCTTTGATTCACTTTTATGCAGTCTGTCATTTTTATGTCTCAGGCTGAATCCTACTTTCAACCAAGTATTTCCACTAAGTCAGTGTGAGTTCCAATCCCTGCTTCGAATCTGTCAATGTAGGAAGCAAATCTTGCAATCACTGTACTGATGTGCAGAGGTGCCAAGTTTTGCTTAGCTGACTGTCCCCTGGACAGCGAGGGGGGCTGTGTGTGCCTCTTGGGAGAGCTGGCATTGATGTGGCAGAGCAGCACCCGGGGCAGGAGCCCTGCTGCAGCTCACTTGTAAAATAGAGTGTTGTGACTCAGCTGGTTTTATTTGTGGCAGAAATGTAAACGTCTGGGCTACAAGGCAGGAGCTAACAAAAAGCTTTGTTCAGCAAGCTTGGGAACACAAAGCTGCCACGGTGTTCAGATGCCTAAGTCCCTGAGTTTTATTCAGATTTTACTCCTAGCAGGGGTTGTTCACCCCCTCTGTAAATGAAGACATCTTATTTGGGTAGTCAGCATGGTTTTAGAATAGATCCTCAGGTTAGTAAACTTTGGCCTCAAGTTTTATTTACAATGTAGTACTCTCATGCAAATTGCAACACAGAGCAGCGGGGGAAATACAACATCTGGTTGGGTTTTATAGTTTCTACACTAATGCATCATGGCAAATCCATTTAAGTAAGCTGTACAAAAACATCATCACTTCTGCTTAATTATAAATCTGTTGCATATCATTTTGGGTTTTGAAAATGAATATGGATAAAGAGACTTACTTCTAATCTATATCAAGAGATGAACAGATGATGAACTCAAACCATCCAGTTCTATGCCAGTGCATTTCCCATCTGTACAGAAATGGAAAAATGTTTACTGTAATTAAGACCTGACACTTCAAGTAAATAATTATGGTGGTGAGAGACAAAAAAAAAAAAACAGTAAAAAGCAAAATCACGTGAGAAAATGTCACTACATATTGCCAAGGTCAGTTGACACCAGAATACAGAAGGCAGGAAATGCGCTTTTCAGTTTGAGTAATGGGTGTGTTCTTCCTCTTGGCAAAATGCATAAAGGTGAGCATATTGCTTAACAGCTACGTGCTTCAGCTTTGTCTCCTCCAAAGTGGGGATAATAGCTTTCTAAAACAAATCTGAGAACACTGGTTTGTTTTTATGCTGATACTGTATTAGTCAGAAGAAACAATCACTCATCTTCCAGGTCTATCACTGCATTGGGAAAGACACACAGCTAGAGTGCAGGGGAAGTGATAAAATTCAAACACCGGAGAGACAAAAAGGCAGATGACACCCATCATAAACTGCAAAGGCCAAGAGGGCATTAACCTCTGTTCCTTGTGTGAAGATCCTTGCTGGCTTAGGTTTATAAGTATCAAAACATCTTGAAATGGTACCTTGAAATTTCTGTCTGCCAAGGTAGTATTTACTGTGTTTAGTGGATGAAGAATCCCTCAATAGAATGGTGGAATAATACGTGACCTGGTTGGCACTTGTGAGTCCTGTAATCTGTCACTCCTGTCTGCCTAGATTTGGAGAAAAAAGATCTGTATTTCCTCTACTTTATACTCCTCATCACATGTCTGACGTAACTTCGTTGTGAAGTATCTGAACAAACAACTCGATTAACGAGACGACCATAGGGATATACATCCAGGGATGACAAATTTCAGGGACTATGGGCTTAGTCTACTTAGCCAGCTGTGAGAAGGAAACATGAACAAGGATTAGACCGTTTTCAGCTTAGCCAAGGATGAGCATAACCAAGACTTTCTTTTCAGCTGTGGCTTGAATTATCACCAGTGTCTGGATACTCAAGGTAGCCTTGGGGGCAATTAGCATGTGTTGTACTCCATGCACACCTCTGAATAGCCCTTCCTTTGAGGAATGTATTTAGAAAACTGCAAATCACAACACAATGATTCTTTCTCCAGAAACAAGAATCATCACAGTACATTTATATCTTCCTTGGAGAAGGAATTATACACACAGATCTATTTTATTCTTAATTTCTGAAGCAGTAGGAGATAATTATCTTACTTCAATGTCCTATTCCAATTACATTCTGTTTTACAATCCTATAAAATTCAAAATAACACGAAAAATCCTTATATGCCTATATTGTTATAGAAGTGTTATATGTAAAACTTTGTGCATTTAGAGCCAAAAAGTTTAAAAAGAAATCCAGTGTCATTTATTTGTGCTTGCTTACTTGCATTACTTTTCAGCTTGAATAATACCAATTTGATGGTTTATGATTATTTCACATTGAATTTCACTGCAGGCTCCCTCTGCACCAGCACAGCTCTTCAGTGGTTCACTGGTTGCAAATCCTGTGGGGAGAAAAATTATTTCTTTGTTGGAAGATAAAATTTAGTCTGGAATTTGTTTAAATTGCTGCTACCTGCCAATCAGTCCTGGACTTTATCACAGACTCATTAACATGTCGGCCCTGACACTGTAATGGATGCTTGGGCAAACCTCAGATCTGGCTTGGAAATCCCTGTAATGCCAAAGAATTAAATCCCCGACCCACTGAGTGCCAGGAGTGAGGAATAAGTACAAGAAAGTACAGTTAAAAATATAAGTAGCTGAAGCAAGAGTTTGGGCATATTGACTTAGCCAAGAGCCCAGGAATCCCAAATGGGCTCATGTTCAGGGAGTGACTTGTGTCCCGTTGGCACACAGCACACCACAGCCTGGTCACCAGTTCCACTAAGGAGGTAACAAAGGGGTGCTTGCTTTTTAAAACAAGTTCACTCTCAGCCTGTGTCTCACGCCGAGCCCTTTGCAGAGGTTGGTGCCCACACTTCCCTCTAAGAGCGCGAGTCAATGAATCGGAAACAGGATCGTGTGTGTTTGTCAATGAGCAAAATCCAGAGATCCTCCTGGATCCTCCAGTGTTTTACTGGGCTTTCTGTTTGTTGGAGGCAGCGTGGCTCAGCAGGGCACTCAGTGGGGACTGAAGAGCTGTGGAGACCATGCGCAAGTAATTTCATCTTTTTGTTATTTTGACTTCCTTACACATCTGGAGATAATGACCTCTTGCCTCTGAGGACTGCTTTGGAGGTTGCAATGACAATGGCTACTCAAGGCATTAGTCATGGATCTAGATATGGCGCAAGAGAGGCTGGGCTCTTATTTTGACCTTTCAGACCCTTTTGCAATACAGTATTCTTAAAGGAAGTCCTTTTCTAATAGCCCTGGAAGTTTACCACTCATGATTCCTTCCTTTATCTGGTATTTCTTGGTTTTGATTTGTGTGGGCAACACCAGGGCCTGGAAGCTATGCACCCACAAGGTGGTTTCCCAAGCAGCCACCAACTCTTGCAGGCCTGGGTTGGGAGCACATCATCTTCATCAACTTGCAAAACAGCATCAGGAGTACAAGGAGGGAGGCAATGCCACCTCTCTCCAGACACAATTTCTCACCTGGGGGAACCTAGGAGGGGGCTCAGAGGAGCTGCAAATGGAGTTGTAGGCCATGCGACTCAGAGGAAGAAAAAGTATTCAGGGGTGTGGGAGGAAAGGCAATCGAAAAGTTTTTCTAAAAAACCCCAACAGCCCTCTGGCAGAACAAGTAGAAATAAACCTGAAAAGAAATTACAAGAAACTACAATTAGGTAAATGTTAATCAGAAAAGAAGGCTCTAAATTTAGGGTAATGTACTTATTGATGGCAATAGAAGAAGTTGCAAATTCTGCACACTTTATTTTCTGGCCTGATTTTAGGATTGTACTTCAGTCTATGTATAATTTAAAGTATTGACTTCAGTGGGAATACTTGTGTTCTGAAAGCCCTGTGTGTGTGTGTTATGTATCTGTTGGAGCCAAGGGCTCTGGTGGGAGCAGCACTTTCTGTGCTGGTAAAGGTTGCTAAAGTGTTTTTAATTCTATTTTTGCTCTTTCTCTGGCACTTACAATTGCTTACAGCTTTCTGAAACTTTATGTACTGAACTGAACTCTTTCAGATGGTTTCCTTTTGAAACTGGTTTCATGCATGTAGGCAAGAGGAAAACCAGTTCAGCCATTTTAAATCAGGAATGGGCTTTATTTCTGTGCACTGGTTTTAAATATTTCAGAAATGCCTTCTAATCCATACAGTCGTTTCCAGTTAGAGGTCAGACTTGCAAGGTGTAAAAGACCCTCTCTCCTGAGACTTGAAAAACTGAGCACTTCACAGAGATGTAAAGCTTACCTTTATTTGATTTGCCTTTTTTTTTGTTGTTTATTTTTAATAATTTTCTTGAAGTAGTCCTAAAAATGCAGAGTGCATTGTTCATAAGTTGATGCAGTGTGCCATGTTCCCAGTGTAGGTGCAGTTTTAGATTTCTGCTTTGGTGACTGAAATAAATCACTGGGTCTTAATACTGCAAGTGAAGCGGGACACAGCCAAGGGAAACTGTAGAATAAGCTTTCGAAATTAAAAAAAGTCACATCAATGTAGTTCTCCTCCATGGGAAGCTGAGCAAAGTCTTGGAAAACTTTGCATTAGCAGAGAGGGATTGGTGATCCAGGGTATGTCTTTGCCAATGACAAGCAAAAGCAAGCAAGAACCTTCCTGAAGGTGTTTTATTTATGTGGTTCCTGGTGATCCTCAGGCAGGAAAAGCTTTCCACACAGTGCTGTGTTTCACTCAGGAAACACTGAACTGCTTTTAAAGGACAGTAAAATACTCTGCTCTTGATTTGGCAGGGGAATCTGCAAGGTGGGTTCAGTGCCCCATGTGTGACTGCCTCATCTGCTGACTGGTGTTAGCAGCACCTGTGCTGTACTGATGTACTGTGCCAGGAAGGTGAAGGTGTCCAGCTGCCAAGAGAGGGAAAATCCCTTCTTGTTTCAGCTGATGCTTCACATCCTTCTCTGGTGGCACAGTTTCCTTAGTAGCAGTGAAAAGGATCACCCTGGTACTCTGCGTGAAAGGGAGACAAAAGAAGCTTGGATGCTGTGGTGTGCCATGTGCTCAGGCCACCATCTGGAGGGTAGTGCTTCCTTAGGAGCAGAAAGGTGACCATGGCCAGGAGCTGTCACCCTGCCCAGGGAACCCCTGTGAACAAGCTACAGCAACACAGAAACACCTTTCCCCTATTTCATTTGTCCCTCGCAGCTTTCCTAAATCTTCCTCCCTGTGAAGTTTCTCTTGGCTGGTGTGACGCTTTCCACCTAGCCAGGAGAGAAGGTGGGTTCCCCTGATACACCCAAAGGAAAAGAGATATTGTTGTGTATCATTTCTTTTCCATATGGAAAGACAGGGCAGAACGAAGGTGGGGCAGATGGGTGTGACCTGCCTCGAAAGAGAGCAAGGCCAGATGAAGAAATAGGGGGGTGGGAGAGCCATCCTTATCAAGCATCATAAATCGCTTTCATTGTGACACATCAAAGCAGAAAGCTTTAATATCTTCCGGTATTTCTCGCTACAGGAGAACTTCAGAAGAGTTGGGGCAATCCTGAGCAGACTTGCCCGGCAGTATGAGGTGGGACTGGTAAATGTCCTTGTCCCTGGGATGAAGGATGCCTTCATCTTGCACCACAAGTATTTGTAGTGATGTTATTGGCTCTGGGAATCAGTAACTAGCTAAGGCTATGAGATAAAATAGAGTGGCTTACGGCACTTAGCACATGGGAGCCATTTTAGATACTGGCAGTGGTGTGGTCGAGCACTTGGCAGCCAGCTCTCCCTGTGCCCTGCTTGCCATTTCTGCAGTGTGGTGTTCCCAAAGGGGCAAAGGAAGGGGTTTGCTGCTGGGGTCTGCATGCTTCCCAGCTTGCCTCCAGTTCTATGTCGATATTAAGGAAATGCAACTTGTACCTCAGCCCTCTGTGCCCTGGGGCTTATCTAGGGACAAACTGCATTCCCATTCTCTGTTAGGAAGCCCAGGCATTATCTGCTTAGGCTGTAAACACTGAGAGAAGGGTGCCTGTGGCTTTACAGCATCTAGCTCAGGGTGAATCCAATCCTGAATCAGACTTTGGACTGTCTTGAAAATTGAATAATTCTAAAGGTCATTTCTCTTGCAGAGGCTGGGAGAAACTTGCTCCCAGAAGAAGGGGACAGCTTAGGCAGCCATCTCCTGTGTTGTGAGCACTCGTAACAGGGAGATTGCCCAACACTACATTTTTTGTCAGTCCCTGTAAGTAATAGATCCCTTTGTGCTCCATGTAAATGACTGGGACAAAGTGTATGTAGAAGAGTCTGATTATACCTACAAACTGCATGCCACTCCTTAGTGTTGGGAAGTGCAAAGGTTTCTTGACTTGCTTTACCACACCATGCCAGACCTGCCAACCCAGCTGCTGTCAGGACGCATCTGCCTGGGAGACCTTTTGCTCTTCTAATACATGAAGAACCTGGGAGATCGTTCAAGAGGCATTCAGAAATGCTAGTCCAGAAAAGGAAATTAGGTGGGCATGCTGTAGACAGCCTGATCCTTTCCCTGTTGCAGCACTGTTAATTAGGTGTGTCTTCCCCATGGTCAGCAGGGTGTTAACACTACAGAGTCAGCAAGAGCCCTGCTGCTGTTTGGTGGCACATTCAGTGGCCCAGGGAGCTGCTGTCCTTCCTGCTAAGCGGCCTTGGCCTAGACTTCGTTTTCTAGGAAAGATCCTAAGATCCCAGTTCCGAAGCCCTCCCACCAACCTGCCTGCCCCAGGGTGGAGAAGTCAATAAGCATATGTGTTTGTGCATTGCCACCAACACTTCAGCTATTGTCAGCTGAAGACAGCTCTTGACTTGTGCCAGGTTAAGGGCTGGCCTTTGCTCTCAGGTTACCTTCATGTGAAAGGATCTGCCGTGCCTGATTTAATGAGTGTCTGTGAGAAGCGGTTACACCGTCCTCTCCTTCCCTGAATGGAAGGAAATGAATAACTCAGACCTGCAACCTGATCTATAGGTTTTTTGCCACCAATTATGTTTTCTGCTAGTGTAACCCTGGGGTTCCCCTTCGAGTGGGCGAGGTGGTTCTGCTGTTCCCTCATCTCCTCTCTGCAAACAACCCTCATGGTCTGTGATACTGGTATTCCCACTGTGTACTGAAAATACATCCTCTGATGGGTTTAAAATAAACAAATATGTCTCTAAAATGGCATTGAGTAGAAATTGATAGAGATCGATGGTACAATAAACCTCCATGTGTTGCTGTTTGTCTGAACATGGCTCCCATTGTACCGACGTGGCTGTCGGGGAGGCAGCAGGGGACGCATGGCTGAGTTTCCTTTATACTTGCTTTCAAATATTTATCTGCAGGAGGATAATGGGAGAGCTGTGTTTCCTCTTGTCGTCAGAATTTCAGAAAGGATTTTAATCCCCTGTGCTCCTGCTGCTTGTGGAGCCCTGACAAAAGTG
Organism: Coloeus monedula; assembly: GCF_965178545.1. Taxonomy (NCBI): domain Eukaryota; kingdom Metazoa; phylum Chordata; class Aves; order Passeriformes; family Corvidae; genus Coloeus; species Coloeus monedula. The sequence goes on along the minus strand of NC_138782.1, from coordinate 30,779,239 downwards.
GCTTGATGCTGCTGGCACAGGACTATTTCTCCTTGGTGGCCTCCAGCAAGGATGTACTTGGACTTGCCAGACTGAGCAGCACAGAGGGAAAGTTTTGGGAACTTGACTGAGTCTGCTTTTCTGGGCTATAGGGTACAATGAGTGAGAGCTAACAGGGGTTCCCACTCTTTCTCCTCTTTTTTTTTCCCTGTGCTCCTCCACTTCCCCTTTGGAACTGACGAGAAATTGAGTGAAGCTGGAGGATGCACAAGTCTTGACTTCAGTGTGAGATGTAGGTGTCCAGCACATCCCAGTGATGCCATGAAGATTTTTTGCCTTTTCTTTTATACCCCTGTTATACCTTTTTACAACTTCTGTATTCCTAGTGCTTTTTCCCTACATTCTTGGACTTGTTTGTCAAGCTGAGAGACGAAACATTTTAGAAACTTCGTAGCTAGGGATCAGTGTGCCCCAGAGCCCAAGGTCCTCTCCAGAACACATTCTGTAAACCAAGATAGAACCATCCAGGGGAAGGCTCCTTGGGGAGGGGGGGCTCACTTGAGCCTCTCATTGGGGAATTTTTGATAGATTAGTAATTAGTAAGACCTATAATGCTATACCCGATCTTTTGGGAGTGTGCATTGCAGTGTGCATTTGGGTGCATTTGACCTGGACGTGTGCACCTAAGGATCCTTAAAATAAATACCAAGGTAAAATCCCTTTTCCCTTCGAACCATGTTTGACTCTTGATTTTAAGACCAGGAAAAGGCATCACCAGCACTGAGCACCAATTTCCTTCTTGCCAGCATGGCCATTAACGTGACCATATCTTAAGATGACTGCAGCTTTTGCTCCAAATGCTTATGACTTATGAAGGGTTACAAATGTATTGTTTAAAACCTGGTTTAAAACTTCAAAAGCTACTGCAAGTCTGGTATACTGCTCAGTTTTAAGTCAGCACTGAGATTACACTGCTTGATACTGTTTACAACAGGTCTGTCCACAGGGACTGCCTTAACTTGCTGTCTGCTGATCACAGTTTAGTGCCTCATATTTCCTTCAGTCTGAAGGTCTTCTCTTCCTTTGCTGTATCTCTGTGTGGGCAATTAACAGTTTTATTGCGCCTTTGGAAGTAGGGAGCACTGCAGCAGCCGGAGCACCACTGTGCCTGGCCTTTGCCTTAATGATGGTGTTACAGGCTATGCCCAACAGAGATAAGGATCATGTAAGGTTGCCTTCTGCCTCCCCAAACCTTGGAGTGACAATGTGAGCTCTTATAACATCATAAAACACAGTTCAACAATTGCTGTGCAGCTAGGGGGAGAACCTACCAACAGCCTGCCTCTGCTTCTCAAACTGCCCCTCTTGTGAGGCGCACTCACTGCTGTGATATTGGTACACAGGGAACACGGCATGCACAGTGGCAAGGCACAGAGCCAAGTGTGTATTGCTGTGTTGTGATATGCTACAGGTGCACCCATATTTTCACAGAGCATGGGAGAGGAGGGGCTGCAGCCTCCTTCCACCAACACGGGGTTTTTCACAGCTGCTATGCCCCCTTTATTTGATGCATCCCACCCCTGCACTAAGCAGGAAAGGGATTCTTCTCCCCTGAGTCCAGACATGAAGTGAAATTCATCTCTCCTTCCTCTTTTGTAAAAGAAACAGCCATGGGAAGGGTCCTTTAGGAGCAGAAAGCTGCTGTGAGCTCTCCAGGGGACCCCTCTTGCAAAGCACACTCCCCAGCTGCTGGGGCTCAAGCCTAGGAGGAGGTGAGAAGGGCCCATGTGCTCACGTGTTTCCAGGCCCAGTTATCGTAGAGATGTGTGTAACACAGCATTGTGGCTCACAGTGGTAAAGTACAACCTGGTGATGGGAAGGGAAAAATTCCCCTGTGAGATAACTGGCAAGTAAAACCTTGGACTGTCAGGTGCAACCCAGTTCGAGGTACAATACTGGTGTTAAGCTTTCCTCTATTAAGTGCTTGATAAAATAGTGGGTTGATAGATACCAAGATGGTATCTAAAATCATATTTAAGATTGCGTAGGGTTTTTTTCCAAAGCAGGGCTCTTCATGAGATATGCACATGTAGCAGTGTGTCAGGGGAACACCTAAGTCTCTCTAGATAAACACATTGCTCCTCTCCACGTGGGAGGAGCAGCCACAGAACCGCATCACACTGAGCCCTGCTGGATGCTCCTCCATCTGCAACCTACTTGGTATGCAAAGACACCTTTTCTGCAGTGAAAAGGCTTTGATTCACCCAGGTCGAGATCACATTATCAGCACTGCAAAAGTGCCAAGAGCCTATACAGCAGACACCCTTCTGCTTGGCTTGATCATCTGCTACAAATGTGATCCTAGCAGAGATAATTGGGAAAGGTGTGTTTATTGCTTTGCACTTAGCAGATAGGGATATGCCTCACAGTTGCACAAACATGCCCTTGGCTAAAGTCTGTTGCTAAGCAATAGTTTAAGATAAGGAATATATACAAATTCCCAAATGTTCAAATTTTAGGGCTTTAGGTACACATAGGAGAGAGGCATAGCAACATCTTGCCTTTGTCCACAGCCCCCAAAAGGAGTGCTCATCTTTATTAGCCTGGGAACAGCATTAAATTGTAAGGATCTACTTTGTGTTCCCCCTCCTGCAGCCAGCTGTAGTGCACAGCAGAATAAACAGGTCAGATGAGTACCCAGCTGTACTTCTCATCTGAGGTGACAAGGTACAGAGAAAGGGCAGCTCCTTCTCCCTGTGCCTTTGTTTATGGCAGACTTTTGCACATGGAGATCACAGAATCACAGAATAGTTTGTGTCGATAGAGACCTTTAAAAGTCTTCTAGTCCAACCTCTCCTGCAGGGAGCAGGGACATCTTCAACTGGATCAGGTTGACCAAAGCCCCTTCAGCCTGACCTTGAATATTTCCAGGGATGGGGCATCCGGCACCTCTCTGGGCAACCTGTTCAGCATTTTACCACCCTCATTGTAAAAAACCTTCTTCCTTATATCTAATCTAGACCTACCTCTCTTTCAGTTTAAAGCCATTCCCTTTGTCCTATTACTCTGTGCCCTTGTAAGAAGTGTCTCTCCAGCTCTCTTGTACCCTGGAAGGTGCTGTAAGGTCTCCCTGGAACTTTCTCTTCTCCAGGCTGAACAACCTCCACTCTCAGCCTGGATTCATAGGAGAGGTGCTCCAGCCCTCTGAGCATCTTTGTGGCTCTTCTCTGGACTTGTTCCAATGGGTCAGCATCTTTCTTGTGTTGGGGGTTCCAGACACTCCAGGTGGGCTCTCACCAGAGCAGAGCAGAGGGGCAGAATCACCTCTCTTGCCCTGCTGCCCACGCTGATTTTGATGCAGCCCAAGATACAGTTGGCTTTCTGGACTACCAGTGCACATTGTCATGCCCAGCCTTTCATCCTCCAAATGATAGGGAAGAGCCAGAGCCTTTCACTTCTTATCTCTCTCTCTCTGCTCCTGTCCTTGCTGTCCACGTGGCCCTTGTAGCTAGAAGTCACCTCGGTAGCGTGTCTGTCACCCACGTTGCCTTGTTCCCCTCAGCCAATGAGTCACTTCATAAGCAAAGGGGAACTCCCCCAAGGTGGGTCTCTGCTGCTCACATCTCATGGATTGTTGCAGACTTGGTCTGATTGCATCTGAAATTGAACCTGCTTCTGTATTCTCCACCTGTCCATAGCTTTGAGCCACCCAGTTTCTCCTCGTGCCCCCTGAACAGTTTTCTCTGCTTTATGGCCTGCTGTTGGTGGATCCAAGCAGTGCTGTGGGGTAGGAAGTGAGCCCCATCCCTGCCTTTCAGCAGAAGCCTCATGGAAAGCCTTCTTGTGTTCTGCTCTGTGTCTCCAGTGCCTGTGAGGGAAAAGCGAGTAGCTGCAGGAGCTTGGCAGCAGCAGTGGGCATGAGCTGAACTGACACACAGGGTGCAAATAGAGTCATAAAGTATATGTGGCAGTGTGATGCATATTAAAGCAATTTGCAGGGTAATGTTTCCCTGGCTGTATTCTTAGTAACAGAGAGAAGCGATCTTCCCACCTTCGCTACAGGCACGTTACAACGCCCAGCAGAGCCTGTCAGAAGCTGGATGCAGTGCTGGCTTGCAGAAGTCTTCACAGCCTGGGTTTGCATGGGCCCCATCCCTCCTGGCCAGCCTATGTCCTGCAGCTCTGCATTGTGCAAGGCCACATGCCATAAACCCACAAGTGGGCACATGCCATCTCCCGTTCCTGGCTCTCAGTTGCATATATAAAAACATGCCCAAGAAATGACTGTGTTCCCTCAGGAATAAGGAAGGGCCAGCCTGGCTAAACCGAGAGGAGAAAATTTTACATCCATGTAGCTACTAACTCTTTATTTGGAAAAAAAAGAGCTGTTTGTCTGGTGCTTCTTGGACCCTTGGCTTAATATTAAAATGACCTTCGCACAAACCTTCTCCAGCTCCTTCCCAGAGGAGAAGACAGAAGTTACCTTTTCCTTTCCATTGGCTCTTGCTTCAGAGCAGAGGTTTAAAAGCTGGGCTGCAGCTGCCCTCTCCAGTGAGGCCACAAATGAAGCAACTGCACTTCAGCTCAGGAGATGTTAACCCCTCAGCCTGCAGGGTAGGTCACTAAAATGCCAGCTGGCAAGAGATCCAGTGAGCTTCCCTGGAATATGTCCTAAAGCAGGTGAAAGGTCTTCCTCTCACCTGCTATTTCCAGGTCTGAGATCTCTGAAACTCTGGCCTTTTCATCTCTTCTCTCCCTCTGTGTTAGCACAGAAGGTGTGTATTGCAGGGGTGGTGGGCACACCAGCTGGAAAGAAGGAAAAGGAGGTCTTTTCTTTTGGTATATCCACGTGGTTCCCCCAAAACCTGTTGCCAAACACCACCACCATAATTTTCTGCCCACGGCCTTGCTTGGAGAGCTTTCCTTTCACAGAATCACAGCATGGTAGAGGTTTGAATGTATGTTTGAAAACCACCTAGTCCTACCCCCTTCTCCAACCAGAGCAGGTTGCTGATCCAGAGTGGTTTTGTCTGTTTCTGAGAGTGTTTGGCCCACAGCCCCTCTGGGGAACCCATTCCTGTGCTTGACCACCCTCAAGAAGCTTGGTTTCATTTTTAAATGGAATTTCTGGTATTTCACTGCCACCAGCAACACACCCTTGTGTGAGCTGGGCCAGGAGGTCCTGCTTTCAAATATCTGCTCAAAGAAGGATTGCCCTCCTTTTTGTGCTGTTTCTGAGATGCTACATCTGCTCCCTTGTCAACCATCTACCTCATCTCTCCCAAGCCAAAGGAAGTGGCAGTATCTCCTCTTGGTTTCCAGGAGATTTAAAAGTCTGCTTACATGGTTCTTACAGGCATGTGAAGCCGTATGTGCAGACCACAATGTAAAACACAAGTTCATCTACTTAGCTTGTGCTTTACAAACAAATGGCAATGGTGTCCTGGACCACCTTCACACTTTGCTGCCAGTGTGAACAAAGGCATCTTGAAATCATGCCCTACCTTTTCTGCAAGTAGCTTGTTAACCTGCTAAGAATACTATCATTATACAGCCTCTAAAGCCCAAGAACACCAGTGCCTGGGTTGTTGTTAACGAACATGGCCTGAGCTTTTCTGCATGTTCTCCTCAGGGGGTTGATCATGGAAGTTACTTTTGTTACATCCAATTCCACTAAATATATCTCAAATTTTCCTGTCTCTACATCAAACGTTACATGTTAGGGAGCCTCGAATAACAGCTGCTGCCACTCATGTTAACTGAGAGGAGCACAAGACACTGAAGTGTCTAGTTTCTCATCACTTATGGGATGGATAAAAGTATCTGTTGTACTGACTAGTCCATCAAATATGAATGATGCAGATAGAGTAGCTGTTTACACACAGTGATCTATTTTAGTTAAATTGAAAACACACACAGGGGAGTGTTTCAGCTTTGAGGATAGAAAACACTGGAAACGTCAGGGTTTTTTTTTGTTTTGTCTCTTCTGTTTGCTGGTAACAATTAACTCTTAGGAGTGCCCAGTCTGTGGCTAGCAGAGGATGAGCTCTGCTCTTCTAGGACAAAGACCCAAATACTATTAGTTGTCCAACCAAATCTCACAAAACCAAGGACAAGGTGCTTGCCTCCTTTTGCCATTCTAATTTTACCAGAATACTCAACTCTTACGTACAGCATTAACATAAGCATTTACAAAGCCAGTCCCTCTGGAGGATGACAGCAATTGTTTTGCTTAATGTTTAATGGCTTCCTCTCCCTCTGGACTCCCCGCCAGGGCATATTGTAATGAACAATCTCTGGAAGAATATTATAGCCTCACTTATCTATTAGGACACTTTACATAGAAATTTATTTTGCACTACCATGAATTATATAAACACACAAATTAAAGATACATACGCAGTAACTGCTTGCAGAGAGCATTGTCTGCAGCAAACTGGTTAGGAGAATGAATTACTGTGTAGAAAATCACTTAACCTTTGTAGATTTCCTGGTACTGTGTTTATTAGTGCCCTGGCTTTATTTTGAAATAATATCTCTGTGTTATCTGAAAACATGCTTCAGATTAGAAAATGAACATACAGCATAGTAGTTTCCTAATTGGAATTATATTGGAAACAAAAAGCGAGGTCTCATTCTGCACTCCGGTGTCCCTGTACAGAAGAGTATGGACGTGTCACCCTGTTCAAAGACTTTTGAAAGCAGAATCGGGCAATACAGGGCTAAACTCCTTCAGAGAAGGAAAAGGAAAATAATAAAAGGCTTTGGTTTCCATGGGCAAATGTTAATTGCAAGCGGAAGGCTTCTCTGAATAGCCTTTATCAGGATTTGTCCACCAGGCTCAGTGGCTAACGTTCTGCTGTGGAAAATATTTCTCCAACAGCAAATGGAGATGAAGGAAAATATCAGTCTAACTTTTTGGCAAAAGGTCTGCTTCAGTTAGAAAAAACAATGCTCAACATGCACATGTTTCTGTCAGGAAGGCTGCAAGCAGGAACATGGCAGCTGTAGTAATTTCACAAGTAGTGAAAACAGGATGTCTCAGGAATAGCAGGCTGGGTACAGAGTAACCCACACAGAAGTGCTTGGCCACAGGAAGCTGCGTGTGCATGCAGACCTGCACCTGTAGATATTTTCAGTGTCAAAGCTTCGCTGAGGCTTTACATAGTATTTTTGTGATAAAAGAAGCAAACGATTAGTCACTGAAAATTTCAAGTGACCTCGGTAACCTGACTGCTGATTCATTCTGTGACCTGTCTTGTACAGTGGTAGAGCTCCCAGGTAACTGAGGAGAAGCTGTTGCAGATGCCTATCAGGGTGACTCACTTGCCATCAAGTTTCTGACTGCATGGACATATGGGACTATGGAATGAAGGCAATGGAAAAATTTGGTTCAGAATGTTTTAAGTCTGTAGCCTTATTTCAGGGACATACTATGGAAATGAAAGCAGGTGGTGATGCTGATGTGTATTGGAGCAGATCTGTTATTCCTTAAATCTTCTTGTGGTTTGGGGCTTGATCCTACTTCCGTGGTGCAAAGTTGTTTTACCTTTGCTGTGAGAATACCTGTCATTGTGTGCATGCTGCATCATCCTTGTATCTTATACAGCTCTAATTATAACCCTGCAGGCTGAGTCAGTAGAGAACAAAGACTCCTCACTTCCACTGAGAGCTTCCAGGTGATATTAATACAAATAGAATAAAACTTTGGCCTTGAGGGGAAAGCTCGAGCACAAGGCTACTTGGAATAATTACACCTATCATAGAAGCCATGGCATCCTGAAATGAGCTGTCAGGGAATATTAACCTGACTGAAACTCCAGCCTCCTTACAGGCTGGGAGCCCTGGAAGTGACTGCAAGGGCATCGGGGCGGGCTGGAGGGAAGACATGTATGCTCCAGCCGGCAGCACATCTGAGTCTTGCAGCTAGCTAACGGTGGAGTAAGAAATAAGCTGGGGGGGGGAGAGGGGAGAAAGTTTCCTGCTTCTGCACATCAGCAGCTACTGCTTTTCCTTTGCACATTGTGGATTCAGTATGGAATGGCTGCCGGCAGGGGAAGGAGTTGCAGATACTGCCTGCAAAGCAAGTAGGAGGCCTGGAAGGTGGCAGGGGGAGGAATCAATGTGATGGAGAGAGGAAGATCCGAACTCCTGCAGCCTCTGTGATCCGGTGTTTCACATCCACCTTAGGAAAGGAAGCAGCTTGTTAGCAGCTGCTAATGCCAGACAGACTATGGATCAACAGACTTCAGTCTCCTAGGAATTACACGAACAGTCATTTATTGCTGGAGGTTACAAGAGGTTAACCCTGCGTATTGGGGCTGTAAGATTTCTCAAGAGCAATACAAAGCACTTCACACAAGGGCTGAACAACTGAAGTGTCGAGTCTGTAAAAGGACCTGATCCAAACACAGTAATTTGCAACGATAAGTGAAGCAAGGTTACATATTTCTGGTGGAGACTTAGGAGAAGAACATCCCTTGTAACTATTTAGATTTTTCTGCCATAGCAGCAAAGGGAGAAGAAGGTGATGCAAAAGTCGATTAGGGGTATGTTGTCCTTTTCTGTAAGAAAAGCCAGTGAATTTTAGAACAGTTCTTTCTAGTGAAACCTAAAGTGCTCTGATTTTGAAAGTAACTTCATTGTCCTGGAGCTAGAGCACAATGATTTGTAAGTTGAAACAAAACATAACTTTGTTTTAGTTACGTTTTAACTGACATAACTGATAATCTTATCAACATGATCTGGTTACAAATGAGTGTTTTCTCTAACAGTGAAATCCAACTCTTGAACAAAAACACTTGCTGGATATCGAGCATTTCTTTACACTTTAGGTTTTGCATAATGAAGTTATAGGACCCTGGATGAGGATGAACATTTCTGGTTTTGCAGTAGGTTGGTAACATGTTTCTCTCATGTGGGATGACTGGAAGCACAGCTCTGAGCATTTTGGTTTTCCTGGTACAGTTATTAACATGAAGGAAAATGTGCAGACACAGGTTTCAGAAAACGGACAGACTGTCAAATCCATTGATCAAATGTTCAGAGAGATGAAAGTTGAAGACACTTTTCAATGCAATAAGACAGATAGCTGTTAGTCTCTAATTCAATAGTGAATAGTGAGACCTATATGATAAATCCTCTAACTGTTCTATTGCAAATTATGCATGCTCCTCATTTTTACAGATGTTTGGGGGTTTCATTTTCTTCCTTAAAACTCTTCAACATGCACACATTCCCATCTTCCACCTCACTCTCCCAAATGCAATCATCTCTCTACGTGATTGATCACCATGGTTTCCAATTCAATTCAGGTCCCCAAAGAGGTCTTTTAATTAAGAAGCTCTAATAGAATCTTAGAGAAAAGTTCTAAGTCCTCAGTCTTCAGGCTGTGAGCTACAGATCCCAGGGGTGTCTGTGGCCAACTAGTATGAGACCCTGAACATGTCCTTTGTGGAAAGGTCATATCCTATGCAGAAATTTGTGTTAGTCAATCTTACAGATGTAGACATCCCACGGAAAATTCCTGGGGATCACACAAAGCTGAAAACTTCTATAGGAGGCTGCTGTTGAGCAGCGGGTAGTGACCAAGAGAGAGGTGAGATGGAAGCAGGTGTGCACAGAAATGTCTGTATATGAAATTCCAGCTGCTATTGGAATTGTGAGGTGCTCATCCTGTGTGAGGTTCCCAGTCTGTGTGAGGTTCCCAGTCCGTGTGAGGTGCTCAGCCTGTGTGAGGTGCTCAGCCTCACTCCCCCCACTGCAGCACAGGGGAGCTGCCGGTGCTGCACCCACAGAACCTGGCTGTGCTTTGCTACATGTAAAAGTGCACTTGTTTTGGTAGCAGGACTCAGACTATTTAAGAACCAATTTCTACCCAGAAAAAAAACAGCTGCAGACTTTAATCACCATCACTGGCACTGCACAGGTGTGATTTCCAAAACTGCTTGGGACTGGTCTCTGTTTATTTCGGTGAGGACAATCCCAGCCTGTGTGTACGCAGGTGTGCAGGGCAGCACATGCTGTTGTTTACTCAGCAGTTGGTGCTAATCTCCAGGAAACAACCTGTGCTTGCTGGACTGGGGATGCAATGTTTGGTAATGTTGTGCAGAACCACTTGTGAATGCTTTCACACCAGGAACTTCAGCATTAGACATGTAGGAGAACAAAAAGTGGAACTGGAAAACACTTCTGAACTCTTGCAAGCATGGTATTTGCTGAAAAGTAAAGTTCCAGAAAACTGAAGCCACATATAGAACTTGAGATAACTTTGATGAATAGTTCTTGGCTGGAAGACAAAAAGAAAAACTTAAATGTTCTGTGTCGATTGTTTCAGGATTAAACATCTTGCAGTTTTGTTTCAAAATGCTCTCCCTTCTGGCAATTCTCTCAAAACTTCTGGTCATATAAATCTGAGTTACTGAAGATACTGCTTGAGGAGTCCTGTCAGAACAATATTTTGTTTAATTGGAAGCTTTTTAAAGCTCTTTATTTAGTAGAAAATCTCTGAAGTTTTTCTTCGGAATGTAGCTTGAAATAATTTTTAATTTTTTTCAGGTTATTACTTCTCTGTTAGCCAGACGAACAGAAAGCACTTTGCAAGTACTCAAGAGGGGATGATGGGAGAACAGAGAAGAGAAAAAAAAGATAAAAGCTTTGGCTGTGATAACTCATCCCCTTGGCACAGCAGTACTCCAAGGCCAGACCTGGACCACTTGTCCAGAGGAACCTGGTGTCCAAAGTACATTTCTGTACTTTGTAATTGCACCCTGTAATTGCACCCACCTGTGTCTGATGCAGGCCACTCTGAAGATTTACAGAAGTCATTCATAGCGTATTAATATAACAAGTGAGTGGAAACTTCCATTAACTCGTCCTCCACAGAAGAGACCTTGAAAGAAAAAGGGGTTTGAAGGAGGGCTGTGCCATGCTGTGACTCGGGTATGGTAGTCAGGGGTGGGAGGCAGACTAAAGAAAGGAACAGAGCCTGAGTCACAGTGAAGGAACCAGTTCTGCACAGAAAAACACCCCTCTCTCGGCTCCACTCCTGGCAGAGTTGGTCTTTCATCTGGTGAAAAATGGGGATGAAATACCTCCCTTGCTACCCTTTGGGAAACTCTTCAGTATCCTCAAAGGAGTTATAACAGCAGCATCATTATAAGTGGGAAATGAATTGCTCTCTTGCTGGATTTAGCAGCTTCCTGTTTTGGAAACCCGAGATACCATCTCAAATTTCTGTTTGTTGTCAGCCTGGAAGAAGAGACTCAGAGGCTGCAAAGCCTCTGGTGAGGCAACGCTTCATTTGCTAATTGTCTCTGCCAGACAATGCCATTTACACTGAGCACAAAATCACCTCTAACCTCCACTGACCAGAAAATCGCTATATCCTTGAACTCCCATCCTTTTGAAACAGTACCCGGCACTGCAAACCCGGCCAGCGTGTGTCAGCCCCTCTCACTGGACAACAAAACACAGGGATAATTATTGCTGATTCATTCACAAGCATCCTGGTTGCCAGACATAATTACAGTATCATCAACTACTGCATTATAAAAAAAGATGTTTGACTTGTTATGCATAATGTAATGAAGCTTTTGCTTGAGGACCGTGCTGTTTGAGAGGCACAGGACTGGCATCTGCCCTAAGCACGCTGTGGAGGGGTCTGGGTCCTGTGTTCTCTGGCTGGACTGGGGTCTCTGGTGCAGGGTAGAGACAGAATTGACGTCCAGAGAGGTCTTTGCAGTCAGGAGGCTGGTGAGGGGATGCTTGACATCTGCTCTTACTCTCACAGACTGAGGTTTTTGCATGTTTCTGTCAGAAAAGCTGCTGAAGCTGGGCTTTGCCTCTGTGAGAGCTCCTCAGTAAGGAAAATGTCCCGTTGTACAGTTTTTATTGCTCTTTTGCTTTTTTAGGCCATGTTACAATGCCTGCCATTTTTGCTGCATAAAATTCAGATGTTCTGCCTACCTGCTTCTCCTCCGTTAGCCAGATGATCACAGCAGCTACATCAGTTCTAAATGGGATCAGACCTGAAAGCTGCAGCTCTGACACTCAGGGCAATGACCTGCAAGGATTTTTTCCTCCACTGTTTAACACTTGCTTAAGTTGGAGCACTGAGAAAGCCTTTGAATCCTTCCCTTCAGGTGGTGGATCTGCAGGGATGGTTTGGCTGTGAGATGTCGCACTTTGTTTTGGAGACAACGCAGCAGAGGAAACTGGCTTGACAGCCACAGCTCACTTAAATGTTCCCGTGGCTGCTAATGGCAACAAATAAGCCAGTGTTGCCCAGTGTTGCCCCTATCTTCTCTACCACCAGTCTTTAAAGAGCTGGAGGTTATTTTTCCTTTGTTCCAAAGACTGGTTCAGGCACGTCTGACTGGCATATGACATTTCCTGAGGGATGTGGTTAAAGACAAAGTAAAGCTGGTGCTTTGGTGACTCCACAAAAATCTCATAGCCAGAGACTGTCATGGAAGAGGGCATCTGGAAAGCAGTGATGCTTCTCATCTCTTCCCTTGGGAAGTTTATGGGACTGCTAAATATCAGGAACTGCTAAATATCTGGATCTCACATGAAGCAGGAATATATTATACATATCTCAACATTCTGGTGCAGAAAGAAGTGGAGGTATGCATAAATTATTAAAAATTATATAATATATATAATTATTAAAATTTATTAAATTATTAATGACCTTTCAAGAGTATTGTGTCAAAATTATCACTGAAATGCAACTTGGTTCTCTGCAAGGGAAGAAGTGATTCTGTATTAAAGGTGGAGCTCCCAAACCAACTGGAGCTCCTTCCAGCAAAAATGAGGGGCAAAAAGGCTTTTTTTTCTTCCCATTTAAACAGAAAGGGAGTATTAAACATCTGTGTGATGCAGAGAGGGTACCAGGCAATGTACCAGCAAGCATGAGTTGCCTCCCTCAGAGGGGACTGAACAATGACATTCCCCAGCTTTTGCTGGGGTTCAGCTGCAAGCCTCCAGTTGGGCTCCTGCTTGGAGGGGCCATGGAAGCCTTCTCCTCCCTCCCTCCCTCCCTCCCTTTGTCCCCCATACCAGTGTTTTGCTTCCTCTCTGTATTGAGATGGGGAAAAAGTCAGAGCCAGTATTTTATTCACTTCAGTTTTCAAGACTGTACGAACAGCTGAAGGACTTAATTCTGTTACTGCCACAGAGGAACCTCATTCTGCTTGAGTTATGCTGAATACACTCATAAACCAAAGTAGCCACAGTTATGAAGACATGTTCTTCAAAAAGCTCATCCTTAATCTGAGTATGAAACTATGGGATGGACTTTTTAAGCAGGCCCTCTTGAAACTTGCCCAAAAGATTATTGTGTAAATGCAAAGAATGCTCTGGAAGCTCTTGAATGGAGACATTTTATTTCCAAATAACCACAGGAGTAACTGTTTGTAGCAAAAAGATGATTAACGGCATTGTGGCCAAAATAAGGTGAGTCCCTAAACTTGACAGCACAGTATTTGCATATTACCTCAATGTTACAGTTTCTCACACTACCTTTTATTTTTACTGGAAGAAGCACAAGAAAAGCATGATGCTCGCTTAAATCTCCACAAACCCAAACATCTGAAGCTGCATGGCTCCATTTTCCTGGCTCTGTTCCTCTCTGAAGGCACGCTGCTTGCATGCTCACTCTCGTTTTTCCCATGAACTACAGGGTATAGGCCAAAATACCCTTTGCAACTGGTAACTCCTAGGCACACTGGGTTCCAGTTAATATAACAACTGGACATTTCATAATGCTTGAAGCATCTGTGGCATGAATACATTAAAAGTCCTGAAATTAGCAGGAAATATAAGGAGAAGTTTTTGTTTTCCACAGGGTCAATTTTATTAATTTCGTGGAAATATCTTACAGTGACAAAGTTAAGTTACATGGAAAACTGATTCTGACACCCGTGACAACAGTACGAGAGTGGCATGGAGGACATGCTTGGATGTGCAAAAGCTGAGCACCTCTCTGTGCACTGGCCCAGGGAGGTTCTTTACTTGTATCATCATGGGCTGCTACCCAACAGCGCAGCGTTGCATCCCTGTCAGTGGTTTCAGCCACCAACTGGAATGTGTTTCTGTGGGAAAACGAGCTGCATCTTTCAGTACCCAGTCACTTGGGAACCTGCCTTGGTTTGCTGGAGCTGAAGGCACAAGCCAGTTCATCAGAAGCCAAGTTGGAGGAAAACATGTTGGCAACTGCTGGGTCAGTGGTTACCTCCCCTCCTGCCAACATCACTGACTGAGGGACGATTCAGCTTTCCATTTCTGGGAAAAAACCCTTCTATCTGATCATGCACTGACCCTGCAGCACTGAACAACTCAGCAGTAGGGAAACTGACCCTTGGAGCCAGGCTTAGGGAGCAGTCTGAGGGCCACTGAACCAGCACAAGTGATGGGGTGTTGGTGAACAAGACCCACTGGGCTGGTGGCAGCAGCCGCCTTGCAGGTGGCAGGCACCAGGGCAGTGCTGATGGGCACCCAGATGGGCACCACAGCTGCCCCTCTGGGCACAAAGCAGCCCCCCTCAGCCAAAAAAGGAGCGAGAGGCGTCTCAGCTCCACATGCCCATTGCATAATTGTCAAATATGCCTGTAATACAATTGAGTCAGAGGGAATTATTGCTGCACCACGGTTGCTTTGGGAAGCCTTTCTCTTGTAGGCTGAACTGCAACTATCAAATCTCTGTTGGGTTGGTTGAAAAAAGATCATGGCAGTGATGTCTTTTCACTAAAAAGGATTGTTTCCCACTCTGCTGTCAGTAAAAAGAAATACAAACTAGCCAAACTCATTCTTCACCAGGAGTCTCTGAAAATGGAACATTTTTGGACAAAATAACTGTAATTCAAACTGCAGCAGCCAGTGCTATGCCTACTTTGGTACCCAGCCAGCGAATTTTAAAGTAAACACCCTCTAGGACTGTTCTCCATTTGGATTTATTAGTCATTACCAAGAAAAGATAATTAGCACTTGTGAAGCACTGTGATAATCAGCAGCATGAACTGTTACCAATAGAAACAGACCGGGGTCCTTGCGTGGCGCGGGAGGCTGCAGCTCCGCCGTTCTGTACGGAACCAGTACACGGGTGGGCAGACCCTCAGCTGGGGAATGCTCGTAACCAACTGCTCCAGTGGAGCTAATGACACTTTACATGGGCTAAGGGAGGGAGGGGAGCGCTTCCCTGGCCTGCTGGGCTTCTCCTTCTGTTATCCTGGAGGTAGAGTCATTTTTGTTACAATATACAATCCTTCTTGTTGGTCAAAGACAACGGCACATACTACTCCTTTACTGCACAACAGGAAAATAGAAGGTAATTATTTTTTCTCTTTGCATGCACTCTGCCAAAAAAATGGAAAAGAACCTTGTGGTGGAACAAGAGGAATGTGATACTTTAGGCAATGATGTGGGCTTTTTATCTTCCTCTTTCAAAACGAATGAATGAGAAAACTCTGTTAGACTCAAGTCAGTACTGAAACTTGCAGAATTGGTTCCCCATTGTTCCCCAAACTTCCATTACTTATGATGTGTAATAATCATATGAGAGATGGGATGTAAATCTTGTGTTCTTAAATCTCAAACCCTGAGCATTAAGCATGCCAGGCTCCCTGCCACGCGTATTACCGAGCTCAGGGAAGTAAGTCTATCAGATTTATCAACACTGCTGTCTGAATAAATACTACAACACATAGGCTTGTCTCAAGCAGTTGTCTTTGTTTCTCTGTATCTGCAAGTGTGAACAAAATCCATGCTGAGTGAGAGAGCTAGCACGTAAGTTTGGGAAGACTTCTGTTTTGGTGAGCACAATTAACAAATACAGCTGGAGGATTTAGCCCTGAAGTACTTCTAAGTCTGCAACAACCACTCTCTTTTCTGCGTTGTACAGAGCATTTCAAGCCAATACAATACCCCTCCAGCCAAGAGGTGCTTTGTATTCTCTGGGAAGCATGCAGGAAATCTTGGGATTGAGTCCAGTATGCATGCAAAGTACTTTGCCTGCAACTGTTGAAGGGGCTGTGGTGTGGTGTGCTGGTAGAAGGTACCATACCCCTCTGATTCCTGTTGATGATGGCCTTTACTCATGTGCATCTTCCCTGCCACACGTGGAGCAAAGGCTCTTAGGACTGAGATTCCAATGCCAGCAAGACTCATTAATGCACACAAGATGGAACCACCCTGGCAACATCTGACTTGATGCACTCAAAGTACTCATGAATGCTTGCCCCTCTCCCAGGAAAATGAGTGCTGTGGCAAGTCTGATTATCACCAGGATGAAGTTTGCCTGATAACAAACGCGATGGGCTGGTGGCTGTTTACAAGCTACGTGTGCAGAAGCAAATGGGTCCGTGAGTGTTTGCTTTTCAGCTGCTGCTGGGAAACAGGCACCCTCCTGCCAGGTCACAGACCAGCTACGTTACAGACCTCTGAAGGCAGTTCCCTGCTCGCAGAGGTGGATGTGTAGCTTGTGCTCCAACAGCCGCCCAGTACACAGAAGTTGCTATGGCAGTGCTTTGCACATATACATTGCACAACGGAGCGGCGACGTGCCACCACACGGGCTCTGGTTTTGTGTCTTACACAGAAGGGTCGCTCCCACCCTGGGAACTGGGCAGCAGAACAAACACCAGAACAGAGTATCTATCTATACATGTATCTCTGCTTAAGTCCATTGTCAGATTGCATCTGACTCTGGAACTGGGTTTAAAACACCTGGGTAACAATTTACATATTATGTCAACAGCAGCATCTCTCCCCCTCCCCTTCCCTCTTTCCACCCTGCAGGGCAGAGCAAGCCGACTTCATAGCATCCTTCACAACAAAACGTGTCTCAGCTGTGTCTTTTTGTCTTCATGAACCTCCTTTAATTCTGGTACTTGAACACCTCCTCCTTCCTCTGCTGCTGGTGCTCTTGCAAACAAGAAATGCGGCGGGGGAACACCGTCTCCTTGGAAACCTGCCTCTGGCCTAAAAAAGTCCATTTGGGTGCCTGTGTGGCACTGGAAAGCCAGGGAACTCGTGGGCCGAGCACCCTTCACGGCCGGGCTGCTTTCACCTGGAGTGAAATCAGCCTAGATCGGATCTGGAATCCCTCAGGGAACAGATACATAACCTGGGCTATTGCATCTGCATCATTTAATGGGAAAAAATAAAAATATTGGCCTGGAAGTGCACCAGGCTGCTGCAAGGAACCTGAGAGCAGTGTGCTTCCCTCGGTGCAGGCATCTTGAGGGAAGGCTGGGGGCGGGAGTTCTTCGACAGTATGGGCTGGGAGCAGCACAAGGGCCCAGCTCTCCATTAGCCTGCAGATTTCCAAATAATTGTAAACAACGCTGACTTCAAGTCTGCTGCCAGAGCCTCAGGCTCTGTAAGAAATAACCCCATCTTATTTATTGCCTGAGGATATTATTATTTCCAGAATGAACTAGCTGTGGATCACAATACTGGGCAGAATTATAGTACAAAGTGTGCTTTAGTGCAAACTTACTTATAGTCACAAATCTTCTTTGGATGAAAATGGGTGCAAAGCTCCAACTTTTTTTTTTTTTTTTTTTTTTTTTTTTTTTTTTTTTTCAGAAAAGTGCAGCAAATTTTTGCCTCATCTTTACCTTGGGACTGGTCTGGACAGGGCTGGCTCTCGTGTGACAGCATGGTCCAGCTCCACCTCGCTGCCAAGGCCCTGGGGAGGTCACGCAGAGCTAAGGAGAGCTCAGCAGGGGCGGTGCCAGCTGCATCCCCTCCCCGGCCGTGCCAGCCATGGGGAGACTGTGTGGATTAGAAGCTCCTCAGTATTAGATTCTGCTGAAGGCTCAACTCCGAACCTCTATTGTGAAATTTCTATGGACAATCCAAAGATTCAGTTTTAAGGAAGAAACAATTCATATATAGACATAGTGCCTTCAGCACACTTTCCCTTAAAAGACCGCTGCCTTCTTCTGCATCATGAAAAGATGGATATGAAAATGTTTTGTGCCAGGAATGGTAATGCAGTAGAGCACAGAGTTCAGTCACTACATACTGGTAAACACTATATTCCTCACTAAACTGATGCAACAGGTGATTAATAAGAATGAAGGAATGAAGCTCAGAGTTTATAATTAGCTACTTCATGTAAGGCCTTTCAATAAATATGCAAGTGGAGATACTTACGTGTTTTTAATACTAGTTCAAGTGTGAACTGATTTGGTCTTTGGTCTTTCTGCTTTTGTGAATTATACTGCAATAGCAGCTTTATTTTTAAAAAAGTATTTTTAATTTAAATTGGTCTAGGCAAGTGCTACACTAAATATAGTGAGCATATACAGTATATAAAGGCAAGGCAGAAAAAGGATTATCAAAATAGCTGAAATAATTTTGTAAACAGCATATATTGCATGTCTATTTGGTGCAACTGTCATTCTTGTCCTGTCAGATCTGTGGAGAGACAGCCACAGGCTTAAACACAACTTGGTCAGGTTAGTTGGTGAATTTACTCCTATTTAGAGCAGGTCTGGGCTGTAATTCAGGGCTTGGGGGTTTTATCTTTAATGAACACTGAAAGGTGCAAGTGCTTTGAACAGCTATACCTAGAATGATCTTTCTACAGTCACCTTGAACCAACACTTTGAAATAAGCCTTGCTATTAACTTGAACAGGAGGTTAGCCAGGCACCTGTGAAGAAAAAGGCATTCTCTGTTTTTGCCTGTTGCAAATTCTTCTACACTTCATCTTGTCTAAGCCAAGCCTGTAGCCCTGAGCCCCGTCCTGGAATTACTTAGCCCAGTTCCAGGTTACAATGGCACTTCTCTGTTGGGCTTCTTCTTTGTTTATTTGCTTGGTGTTGGTGTCTGTCCACGCAATGAAAGTGCTTAGGTGCAGGGAAAAGCTTCAGAGCTCCCTGGGTATGACGGTGAACGGAATGACAGGACTGCTGGATTCAAGGTCCAGGGCAGTAAGGAAGCATTCGATGGCTGCTTCGTTTTTCCCCTGAGCTTGTAAGACCTCTCCAAGGCTGTTCCAGGCGATGTGACTGGTGGTCTGGGTGCGGACGGCATCTCTGAGGACTTTCTGGGCCAGTTCCCTCCGCCCAAGTCTGCTCAGCACCAGGCCCTGTCAACAAACAAGTGATGAGCAGTTAACAACAGCGCAGAAGAGAGGAAGAAAAGGAGCACCCCGAGCTCCCACCAAGCTGCCCTGCGAGTGCAGGCACAGGAGTCCTATGGAGGGGGCATCTCCACCTATTCCTGAAGAATGAAAGTGATCAGTTGTCAAGTTCTGCGTTTTTTGATAGCAATGCGCAATTTAAAAAATAATTGTGAAAATAAATTTTTTTTCAGCAGATACTGATTCAGCTCTGCAAGGGCTCCTGATGTGTGTTACTGGGAGAGCATATACTGCTGCTATATAAGAAGGGTTACAGGCCCTTTAAGCATCCCTCTCTCCTTGCCCAGAAAATATACACAGCTTTGACTACAGCCAGTATCTGAATTCATTCAGGCACATCTGCAACACCCAGCTGAGGCTGAGGTAAAGTCTCTCATCTCCTACATCCTGACCACACTGAGAGATCTTCTCAACAAACAGGGGGCAGAGGGATGTGGTCTCTTTCCAGCCTTCTAGAGGCAGGCTGCATGTAACAGCATGGGCTGCAACAGCTCCGTCCTCCTGCACTTCAATGTGGATCCTAAAGCAGTGTGGGGGAGGAGAAGGATGGAGGAACCTTGTTTAAAAAGCTGTCCTTAGGGTAAGAAAAGACACAAGTGGGTGTAACCATCTGGAACGAACACGAGGGGGAGGATGAAAGAAGCGTTAGGAAGAACACATTTTCCTATAGGGCTCTCATGGATGTGTCTGAACCCACAAAGCACCTAATGAGCCAGGCTCCCTGTTAATTACACAGCACACCGAGCCAGATGGTCATATGGGCTTTGCAGGCCACAACGCATCCGTGGCACTTCTCCGCTTCCTCTTGAAGGTGCACACACCAGAATGAACCTTCCGTCAGCATGTTCATCCAGGTGTGGCCTCTGGAAGAAGCAGCCAACGCTGCCATGTCCCCAGCCAAGCTCTGCACGGCCTCTGCCTGCACTCACCCATAGAAACGCTGGCAAGTGAGATGACTTCATGCTTTTCCTGGGACAGTGTAGTAGGTGGATGCATATATATAAGGAAAAGCATTACCTTAATCTTTAATGTGTCTAATTGCCTTTTAGTGCATATGAAAAGATGTAAGAAACCTGAAATCTCTCACAACCAGAACCCAAGTAAATTTCTGATGAAAGAATGGTGATGCTTTTGGAAACAGTGAAGATTTTTCCTCTGTTTTGTTTGCCTTTACAAAAGTACCATTAAACACAGGGTGCATCAGCATCCTCAAGGCCAGTGAAAGTACTAATACCTACAGAAACACAGAGAGAAAAATTAAGAAACACCCATTTAATCAAATATTGGCGGTTCTACGAAAAGCTTCACTGCCTCTTCCTTGCCCATAACCTTGACCTGAATAATCAACTCAGTATCAAATCTGATCATTTAGAGATGCAGTGGGGATGTTTTTTCTTTAGGTTTCTTTCTACGTAAGAAAACAACAAGGCAACAGGGTCTAACGTTACAATCCCCCTGGGAGCAGGCATAGGTGGCACAGAGGTACCCTGGTGGGAGAGGCTGGTTCCCCTGGAGGTAGCTGCCTGGAGATGGCTGCAGGCACGTAATGACAGACTGGAAGGAATTTGTGCAATTATAATTTGAGTCACCCGCTTGACAGGGATAATGAGGCATAGAAAGGGCAAGTAGTGTGGCCATAGCAAATCTGCTGCTGAGCCAAGAATAGACAGGAGCTATCTCAGCTCAAGTTTGTCCTCAACCACAAACCCACTCTTCCTAAAACCTCCTCCTGTTGCGCTGACCGAGCAGAGCCATTGTGCTCTCTGGTGGCCGGGGACCCAGCGCTGTCCTCACCCTGACACATCGAGCCTCTCAGTGCTCTCAGAGGGCTGCTGGCCCCGGAGGCACAGGAGCCAGCGAGCCCGTGCAGCTGCTGCCTGTCATCCCTCTCCAACGAGGAGGGGAATTCCCTGCCCGGCTGACATCTCGCGCCTCTCAACAATGCTGCAGTGAAATCCACCTCATCGTAAACTGCTCGTGCAGCACAGCTCCCTTGCATGCCCCAGCACCCTTGCCGGTCAACAACCAGAGCCTGGTGTGGCTTCCCTGCCGGGGCTCCCCAGTGATCGCTGGGCCTGTGCTCGAGGCCCCAGGAGGAGCACACCCACCTGCTGTGCCCACCGGGGGCAGATGCCCACCAGAAGTGCAGCTCATATGAAAATCTGCTCTTTGGTATTCAGTGCTTTCCAGTTGCCAGTTTAGCTAAAAAAAACCCATCTGTGAACCCTCAGAGAGAGCTATTCCAGGCTCCCCAAAGCCAGGAGAAGGCCTCCTGCTGATGCTGCAATATACTGCATGAGTGAAAAACTGCTATTTTTTTGGAGGAAGCATTTGCTAAAAGAGTTCGAGATTTTCACCTCCTCCTTGCTTACATGCACAACTGTTGGTGCCAAATGCTGCCCAGGTCCGTGGCCCTTCCCAGGCGTGCCACCATCCTGCTTCCCCCTTCTGGTGAGGAACAGCCCCATGCACACATGCCTGGACTTCCATGCAGTGTGGGTACAGGACACTGGGCTGCAGGTCTCAGCCCACACGGAGACTGGGGACTGGCCAACCCAGGTCTGCCAATGCTCCCCAGCCCCAGCACAGAGACCTAGTCCCCTGCCCAGAGTGAGCTGTGACAGATGGTGTCAGCCTTTTAGTGAGGCTTAACTGAAGCAGCACAAACATGCTGCTGATGTTTAAAGGACAGGTTGAACATCATTAATTCTGCGTGCAGGAGAGTTTCTTGCTTCGCGTTTCCTCTCTCCCCTCCTCCCCATACCACTCCTTGCAAACCACAAGCATTTTGAGAGCTGGAGGCTGCACAAACCCCAAGCCTCAAGAAGACGCAGCACTGAGCACTTGAGTTTTTGTTTCCCTGAGGTATTTGCACTTGAGAGCTTCTCCTTGCTACTGAATTTCTCATTTCCCCATGGAGTCTGGCTCGCTATAAACAATGCCTGCATGTTGTTGCTATGTAGGTCCAGTTGGAATATGTCTACAGTGCAAAAGAAAAAAAGTATATATAAATTCAGAAAGCCACCCACTGACAGGCAATTTGTATTTTTATCTGGAAGATTTTTTTTAAAAAAGATTTTTCTAATGGAAGTTCAGCTCCTGAGTTTCTATGGAAACTCATCTGCTTGGTGTGCATGCATAATTTCATAAAGTCAGATCTCAGGAAGATGAGCAATTAGTATAAATACAAGCAGGAATGTGATTAAGGGTTTCATCCTCTTACTCCTGAAAATGGAGGTTGGGATGGGGTTTTGTTGTCTGTCCTCGGATTCTATTTGTGTTTTTGCCAAACCAATGCAGAAACTGGTGTACAAGGTAGCCTGACTCCTCTGCCACCTCCTGGCTAGCACTGGCACTTCTGGTTTTGCCCAGTGACTTTCCTCCCAAAGATGACAAATACCTCTAAGTACGGCCTTCCCCGTCAGTGGCGTTGGTACTGAGTCAGACCCTAAGGAGCAATGAGGACAGGCTTATTTTTAAACTCAAGCAAATTATAAATAGTGAAAAAATCCCAAACCAACTCGAAAGGTGAGTGGGAATAGTTTTTCCTTCAAACTCCCGTGGGCAGCACAGCCCTAGGGCTCCCACCCCAGGCCCATGTCAGCCACACACAGGCATTTCATGGCCTGCTTGCACCAATGCAGCTGCACAGCGCTGGGATGTGAACTCACTCACTCACTCACTCATTCACTCGAGGAGGCCTGAGGGTACCCTCTGCAAATTAATTTGATTTCTTCCTTAGGTCTGAAGATGTACCTCGGGTCTTGCAAACAGAGGCAGAGTGGTGAGGGCAGAGTACAAGCCAGACTGTAAAAGACGGCGCTGGAAGCTGTGGCAGAAGCTCATCTGAGGTGAAGGGCTACGGCACAGCGAGAGCGGGACAGTCTAGCGGGGTAAGAAGGCTGAGAGGGGACAGCGAATCTGCTCTGCTGATTTAGTGTGCCTTATGCTGACAGCTGGACTCCTGAATTGATGGGTTTTAATTTCACGGAACAGAGGGTGCCTATGGGAAGCTTTTTCAAAGGTGTTTTTGACCTCGTCTGCATGCAAAACAAACAGAACCTAAACCACTTCTATGGTGACACCGGACTGGACTCCCTTGCCTTCAGTGACGTGATACTTAGTAACTGATACTTGAGTGAGGCTATTTTTGTTTTAGAATAGGAGAGCCATATCTCAATTTAAGTTAGATGAGAAAAAAGTGACTTATTTTCAATTTTCACTAATAAAGAGAGTGAGCATAAACCACACTTGAAGTCCCACTTTTAGAAGGTAGTGAAATTTCTATCTGTGCCTTTATTTCCTTAGAGTTTGGCAAGGCCTCTTCAAATGTTAGCTCATAAAATTCCCAGAAAATATTGCAGGAAGACATTATGGAAGACTACAAAGTAAGCCTCATGTACAAGCTGGAGTTTATTTTTAGTAACGAAAATCAAAACTTCCTTTGCAAATGTTTAGTTCAAACACCTGATGAGCTGCAGGGAATTGTCTCCTTCCAAATAGGTGGCACAGATTAGCTTGTTCTTTCCTTTAGGGCTTGCATTGGAAAGAGATGTCCAGAAAAACATTTCATTTCATTCCTGGAAGGTTGCTTTTTGTTGTATTTGCAAGGTCATCTCATTTTTGGAGAATCTGTATAGGTGGATTAGACTCTATCCTTTACAAACAGATTTTAATAATCATATTAAATGCAAATTCTCACTATCTTTGCATGAGACTCTAATTCCAAAGTGAGGTTGTCTCTGGTGCTTGTCTCTGCTCAGCACAGCATTTCTGCCTATTGTTGTCTGAATACCCTAAGAAGTTTCCAGAATAAATCAGGCTCCGCTGCTGGGCTTCCTTAAGTGCATTATTTAATTAATTTCAAGGTAAATGCAGTATCCTTACTGTCTACTCCAATTTGTAATATGGACATGTCACTCGTGGTTAGTAGGAGGGTAATCAGCAGCTGGCAAAAGCAGGGCAGGCTGCAGAAAAGTGCTCGTTCAAAAGTGTGCTTATTCAGCAGAACCCTACAAAAAGCCTCTCAAGATGCATTTGGCATTTGGTGATAACAGTCTCATGTAGCAGAAAAATCCGCACTGCTACAGGGCAACATACACTTCTGTAATTATTTAGCAATCAGAATAAGTTGTAAGCAAAATCTGTTGCATAAAGCATGAAATATCAGAGTCCTTCTGGAAAATGGCAAAGATTAACACTGGAAATCCTAGGTCTCCTAGAATATAGACAGACATGTAAGTAGCCAATTGCTCTGTGATTCTTTCCCCCTACATTCACGACCTTTGCCTCTCTGAAGAGCCAGGATTTTTTTTAGCTGTGAGCAGTGAAGTGAGATTTTGTTGTGCTGTCACTTAGCCACGCAGCGCCTGGCAGCGTGGGGGTAGCTAATCACCCATTTTGCTGATTCAGTCCAGGCTGTGGTGAACCTGAGCTATACATCTGAGCTCTGTTCCCTGAAAAGACACTGTAGGAGTACATGGAGCAGTCAGGGTCCTCTCACCGAACTGAGTTAGAGACCTCATCTTAATTTGCTGCCCTAACAAAGGATGACTGGGATTCACTTCTGGCAGAAAGCTTGTCTTTCAGTGTTTCTGCTGCCTCCTTTGTTGAGAGCTGTTGAGAGCAGCTTTTCCTCCTCTTCCTTCCCCCCCTCCTCTGCCCAAGCTGCTGCATCCCCTGTCAGTCAGTGACGCCGAAGTGCTGCATTTGATAAAGCAGAGGAGGGGCAGGAGAAGGGAGGAGAGGGAAGGCAGGCAGGGCCACTGCAAAACACCGAATGTGGAAAGGAGAAACGAAGGAACGCCACTGGTGGGGGGGGAACTGGCAAGTGCTGGGAAAAGCAAAAAAACCTGAGATTGCATCATGATTTGTAGCACTTGTGCACTGCCTGTGGGTTTAACTCAGTAGGCTCAGCCTGGAGACTTCAGCTCCAGCACTGCAGGCGCCAAAAGGCAGCCCAGCCTTTGCTGTTTAAACTTCACTGCAGCCTCTTTGTGTGCTACAGAGGAGTGTGAGGGAATGGAAGAAATGAGACTGCAAGGAGGCATCAGGAGAGAGACCAGCTGAGTGTGAAAACAGTGACGACTTAAGCCCACCAGAGACCTGGGCACATGGATATGCCTTATCAGTCACACCAAGGTAGTGCCTGCAGGGAGAGAAGAAAAAGCAAAAGAAAGAAAAGACCTAAAGTGGTGAAGTCCTGAAGAGAGGGACACCCCCTCCCTCAGCCTGCCAATGTGTTTTCCAAGGCAGTGAGTAACTGCAAAGGCAGCATCTCGCCTGGGCCCCCTGTGAGGCCGAGGCACCCCCTGCCCCGCAGAAGGGAAGCCTTGTGCCGTGCTGCACACACTGCCCTCTGCCCAGGCTTGCTGTCTCTCTTTGAGTTCATCAAACGTTAGCAGGGATGTTTCTACTGTGTTTGAAGCTTAAATGTTATAAAACATTTATTGACATAAAAAGCAAACCCTAAGGCAGCATCTCAAACCAGGAGGCTCTGATCTCTTCACAGGGAGGCTCATACAAGCCTAGGGAGAATGAAGAGTTTTTCTGCCTTGTTGGATTGTCATCACTTAAGCTTCATGCAAAGCAGAATCGTTTGCTGCATGCTGAATATTCTCTAGACGGTTCTTCCTTTGCTGAGACCTACATGGAGATGAAGCAGTAAGCAACGAAACCTAACAGGATGCCTCAACCACACATCTGAGAGCAACTACATCCAGTATTTGTTTCACAGTCTCTTTTCCTAGGGAAGGAAAGATTTCTCCCAGCCCTGATCTTAGCAGTTGTCATAGTAATGTTGCAATAGAGCACACAGGAGATTCAACTACGACTCAGGCTCATGGTGTCATCTGTAAAAATATGCACCAAAAGGAGGTCCCAAACTAATCATAAATAACAATTTAGAACATGTAATTTATAACCTAAGGTTCCAATTCTGCTATGCATTGTAATGGCTTCCCTGGCAGAAAGCTTTGCTGAAGTTAGTGAGATTCAGCCTAGATACATCCAAGTATTTCAAAATCTGTGCAGAACTGAAACTGATAACAATCAGCAAAGAGAGAAAAGGCATGTAACACACATGCAGGATGTTGAAGAGTGGCAGGCAACCTGCTGGCTAAAGCACTCGACTAGAAAGCAGTTGCTGTGCTCCACTGGCTGCTAATACATTTCACATTGAATAATTTGTCATTACTCAGGAACAATTCCAACAGCAGGGACAGGGTCAAGGGACAAGCTTTGGGAAGCAGAAGTCCTGGGTTTAAGTGTTCTCAGGCTAAGGAGGGTTGAGAACTTGCCTTTCTTGCACCCAGGGAGTACATGCTAACTTCTAGCAAATGTTTTAAGAAGGTGGGGCAGCTATTAAGCCCCCCCCACTGCCCCAGGGGGGTAAAAACTCTGCCCTTATTTTGATAGTAAGCAGGTGCCTATGTTTTGTTGCACCTTACACGATGTTGCTGCAGATAGCTGGGGAATGTCTAGGCTTAAGCACTGGACACCCAATTAATCTTGAGTGTCCACAGTGTGCTGAAGAATAGGAAATTTCTGTTTTCTTAGGTATCTCTCCAGTGCCAATGCTGGATCTTTCCCCAGTTTTTAATGCACTGCTTTGCAACAAAGGAGGGGCTGATGCACCCATTTCCTATGCATGTTACCTTCCCCTCTGCAAACAGAGTAAATCTTGTCTGACTATGAGTCATGAACAGGTTCTCACAGATAACAGTTTCAGCTCTGCCGAGGGTCTCTGAGCCTCAGTCCCACAGAACTTATCACCAGAGCAAGTGCTGCATGTGGTATGGCGCTGAGAAGGGGCGCAGGGCAGCGAAGACACGCTGACAGAAGCACACAGCATGCCAATGTAGATTACAGCAGATGTCTTCTGAAAGGAGAGCCGAGGTATTTAAAATATCTTAATTTGCTTAGTTTTCCACTACTGGCAGTCTCTGGGATAGCATGTGATTAATGACATCCTCCACACAACTACAGCCAGAGCCTCCGCCTGCAGTATCGCAGCTGAGCGCTGAGCTTAGCTGAGCTGCTGGGAAACACAGCGAGCTGGGCAGGAACACACTGCTGTGGTCCAGCCAGTGCCTCCAGATTCTGCTACAGTGCCTCTGATCCCACAAGGAGTACGTTTCCTGATCGTCTCTTAACACAGGATCTCTCCTAAATCATGAACCTCCATGTACAAAGAGATTTTGCTGAATTACAGGCTGCATTTTGTGTTACATGCTCAAAAGAGAATGAACAAAGAAACCCCTTGAGAAGGTAAAGACTTGATAAATACTGCACATAACATCAGCATAAATGGAAGCTCCAGCAACACTGGAGAGCTGTGATGTTTTCATGTTTCCCATTTGTTTGGCAAGAAGGGACTTCTGCTTCCTTCTCTTGACTGTGACCAGCTTGGTGTGTATCAGGACAGCTTGCTGAAAACCTGGAAGTCTTGCTAGTTCCCACGCCCCTGTTTGTGCAGCTGTGTTGTATGTACCAGGAGGCAGCATACTCTGCTATTGTGCTACACCCTTTGTTATTTACTGTATTACTACAGTCTATAACTCTGTCCTGTCCTGCGATAACAAGCAGCCTAAATAGCACAGAATTTAAACTAATTATAACCGGTTTGCTTGTTTATGGAAAACAGTGTTGGAAGGTTGAAGTATAAAAGGGATAGCCATTCCATCCCTTCTCCCTTCTGACAGTTCCCTGAGCACTTTCTGAAACACCATTTATGAGTTCAGCTGCAGACCAATTTGACTACTACAATCTCTAGGCTTTAATTTGATCTTGGAGCAAAGCATGACCGGAGGACAATACTGCTTAGTAAAACTGCAGTGGTATCTCAAGGTCTGTGTACAGGAAACCGTAACTAAAGCTAGTAATCACCTGGAAGATCAGGTTGGAGCTCAGTTGAGAAGCATCTGCTGCAGGTTAAGATCAGGCCAAGGACAATGTCTTTAGACCTGGATGCAAGTTTTATTCTCCAGAGATGACTGAACCACCCCAGAAACTCAAGGGGTTTAAGAAATGTATTGGGTTCTTCTCTAGTAAGGTGTTACTCACACTTTGGAGAAGAGATCAGAGAAGAGCTGGGGAGTTTTGTCTTGCAGGATTTTACTGTGGTTTCTAAAGTTATATAAACAGAGCCTGAATAACGTGATAATGAGCACCTCGGGGACATGGAGAACAACTTTCCATAACAGAGGAAAGCAAGTGATTGGCACAGATAAACAGGAGCTACAGATTCCCTGGAAACGGGGATAATCCACCTCTGAGAAGCAGAGCACCAGCCCTCCTGCTAATGGACTGAAATCTCTGCGCTGTGCACTGGATCAGATTTGCTCCTTCCAGCAACCCCAAATGCCCCAGCAGGCAGCTATCAGCCTTTCGCTGACACGGGAACTGCGCAGTTCCCCCAGGAGAGGAAACGGCCCCTCACAGTGTCTAAGTGATGGCTTCGGTGACAGGGAATCGCTGTTCACTTTGTGATGGCTTCACTGTCTCCTCTGCATGGAGGAAGGAAGCCTAGTAACTGCAGAGGAAGAGAATGGGCAACAAACCAGCAAAACAACTCTGTCAGCTCCTAACTGGTGCTCAGGAGCCCTGATCCTGCTGCACTGCCAGGGATTTGCTCCGATGGCTGGGCTACAGAAGCTGCCAGCTAACTAATGGATTTGCTGGGAGGATGGCAGTGGGGGAGGGCGGCTTCTGCAGCCAACAGAAATGAGGGGAACAAAGTGTTTGCAATTCCTTGGACAGTGAGTGAGCTGACACACAAACTTACTAACGTGAGTATCCAGAATGCTCATTTCTCCTCTGGGAGCCAGTGACTAGAGGCAAAGCCAAGTTTTCTCCCTCAAGCTCAGCTGCTTCAACACAAAAATTTGAATTAAGAGGCTGCTCTAAGGATTGCTTTTCCCCAAGGAGAGCTTAGAGCAGTTATTTTGGGTTATCTGAAGCACAGGAACATTCCTGGGATTCTGCAATAAACTTCAGAGTTGGGAAAACAGAATCTGCTAACCAGCCATGGTTTGGAAGGAGACTACCAATCATCTCCAAAAGCCAAATGTTGCTCTACTGTTGCCCTACTTGGTGGAGATGCAAAAGGTCTGTGCTGGACAGGCATCACATCCATTGGGAGAGCCTCTGTTAGGGTCAGAATAGAATTAGTTTTGGTGGTTCTCTCCAGCCCAGCCCATAACCCACCTGTGTGAGACTGCAGGGTACTGCTGTGGTACTGACAGGCAGAAGGCAGCTGTCCTGATTTCCCTCAGCATGTCTGGGGATGCTCCCTGCAACCACCGCCTTACGCGCCGCGAACTGCAAACACTTGCTGGGGAATTCCAGTGGAGAGCACCGTCCCACAGGAGACTGTGCTGATGGTCCACCAGCAAGTGCTGCGCTGCTGACATGCCATTTTTGGAAGGAGGTGTAACTAGCTATGTCACCCTGCAAAGCAGGCTGAAAATAGGATTGCACTCACTGTGCCATGTGGCTCAATGGTATGTCAGGACATGTATTTTTAGGAAATTCCTCCTTTGGGCAGAAAGGGTGAAGAGCATGGCCTGGTTTGCAGGCTGCTGGCTTTGCCCAGATCTTTCATTCTAGAGTGTGGGAGCATGTCACTCACCAGTCAGTCTGTGGAGGCTCCCAGAGCCTGGGTACAGTGCTAGTCCTAGTCACCTCCTGATCAGGGTGGCTGTGAAAGGGTAAAAGATGACTGGTCTGGAGCTGTGCTTTTTTTTGTTTCAATGCATGCATGCTTGCTCTCTCTTTGCTGGTGCTTTCAGAGAGGGAACTGACCTCCAACAGAGCAGAGATAAAGAAAAAAGTAAGGAAGATCAATGTCTTGGGAAGACTACGGTCCCTGAAGAGCAACAATAAAAATGTACCTTTCAGAATGAATGTGTGAGGGGAACAAGGAGCTCAGAGAAGATACCTCATGCAGAGAAGAAACAGAGAGAGAGGGGGAGAGAAAAGTGGACGGTAAGTAGGGAATTTGCCTCCGGTGAGGTGCTTTCTGGGTGCAGCATAATGAAAAAATGCAGTACACCTCCAGGCCCAGCCAGTTACTGATGCACAGACAGTGCTGTGAAAAGGACAAGGCAAGGCAGTGCTGGACTCAGAATCAGTGTCTGACAGACACTTGCTGGCTTCCTCTTTTCCCCAGAACATCATTCCTATCAGGCAGCATGTGTTCAGCTCCAGTATCTGGGTTGTGATTTTTTGGCAGCTGCACAAAATCTCTGCTATTAAATCCCACCTGCCAGTCTCATGTCTGCTCCCAGAGACCTTTGCCTGTTAGCAAATGTTTCAAAATCACACTGCCAGGCACAGCACATCATTCTACAACCATACCTCAGGCAAAAACCCTCATACAAGGTCTCCTTTTAACTTCAGTGGGCTGCAGAAGGGAAAGGCTAGAGGACAGGCCTCTAGAAAACAGCCAGAAATATTCATTTAGGTCATGGCTTGCACTGAATTCCTTTCAGCACTAATGTGAAACAGCTATTTTCCCCCTGAATCATCTGAATAATACTTTTTTGTCTGAGACATATTAAGAAGCTTTCTTTTGAGACACGTTCCATGCTAGAGCTGCGCAGAGAGAATTTGTGAACTTTGTTCACTGGAATCTGTTCATGTGAAGTTGTTCTTCCCCTCTTTAAAATTCTTCCTTTCCCTTCTCTTGCTTCTTAGCAGCCCAGATGAGCAATGCAATCAGTACGATGTGTGCATACTGTATGTCCACTCTTGGAACAGTTCCTTAGTAAACAAAATGCAGAAATACAGCTTGCTCATCTATCTTGGATAAGAGCTCTACCCACAGAAATAACTGCAATTTTTAATTCTGCACGGGGAGAAAGGGTCTAAACTTCCACATAAATCATCTGCTGTAATATTTCACAATCTGATTTTCCCTGGCATAAGCCTAGGCAATGAGGCTGTGCTTCTGGTGCAAAGGACAACATCTCCTGGAGATGAAACAAGCTACTTGATTACGGTATCTCTAAAATTGCAAACAAAAGAGACAATCAGTGCTTTTTGATGTGGACATCTGTCAGCAGAGAAACAACTGCTAATTGTCATGTAATAAGCATACCAGACACTTCCATAGCAGCCATCTTTCTGGAAGTCAAGCATGAAAAAAATGTTACTCATCCAAGCACCAAGCATATTTTGTCTGAATCTGGCTGCATTTCTGCAACTGTTTAAAACTCCAAAGTGATACAATGCTCTTTTACAGACAGATACTTAAGATCAAAATACTTAGCCAAAATATGTAATGGTTTTTGTTGGCATGTGGTTAAGGTATCTAGCTTTATATTCTAATATTTACATTTTAGTTTTAGAAGCAATGTAGGTGTAGTGAGAAAAGGTGCCGGTATCTCACATAAATATAAGCACGTGGGATTTGTAGAGAATTGGTTCAGCAGCAGAACCATTCAGTTGCACTTCATTCAGAGAAGTCCTTGCTCCCACAGAAGCACTGTAGGAGCTGTCAGTTTGGCAGCTACATGGCTCTACACGAGCTCTGAGCAAGGCTGAAGCAGTGCAATGCTGTCTAAAAGCCATGTGCGGGGAGAATAGCTAATTCTCTTTGTGTGAAAGGATGGACTCTACACAGCCTGCCATCTATAGAATCCATACATGTAATTTCCTAGAGCATCTGCACACCTCCCTTGCAGGCATGGGCTCATCAGCCCGTCACTTAATTGAAGAGAATGGAAAAAATAGCTGCAACCTCTCCAGGAACAACAGGTAAGGCGATGTCTTCTAATGACTGAACCAGGTTTGAACCAACCAAGAACTTCTTTGGAGCATCTCTTGTTTAGATGGCACCCAAGCTGCCTGCACTACAGACCAGTTATTTTGATGGTTACAAAGTTTGGCAGTAGTCCAATGATGGATACTGTATTTGGAATGAATTTTCTTGAGGGCTGCCAGAGAACTGCTTGATCATCAATTAAGTGGTTAATCTCTCCTGATTTTCAGCAAAATGATAAAAAATTCGACTGCCTAAGCATAACAAGCTTGGTAACTGCTGCAATCACACAGAACCATACACGTAAGATACATTTTAGTACTGCCCAGAGTCCTAAGCAACAAAAACAAAATAACAAACATCATGAAGTCTTTTTTATCCATACGGAGTGAACAGAACGCTTAGAGAGCAATAAAAGCTCCAGCACTGCATCCATTCTCTAGTCTAGCAAAGCCTTTTCATTTTAATGAGGTTGGTCTGCCTTTCTCCCAGGAGGAATAGGCGTGGGTACATTAAATGAACCAGCCTGCATCTTTGAGATGCCCAGGGAGGCAGCATGGAAAAGACCCATAGCGTCTGGGGAGCACGGGAGACAGAAAATGAGGAGAGGGGCATCTTCAGTTGCTACTGTGTCAAAGCCTCAACAAAACACAGACTCCAGCAGCAGCAGCCCCTGATGGGGATGATGTACTTGTAAAACATTTACATTTTCAGCAGGATGTTTCTAATTAAACTGAATTGGTTTGCACACCTGCTGGGAGTGACTGCTCTGCACCTCATCTCCCGCTTCTACTTGAGCACAGAGGATGCAACTGCCGAGGCTACCACACAGCACTGTGTTCCTTTTGTGCACTGACAGTAATTGAGAAAATGGATGGCAACAGCCGGGTTTGTGTTTGCTACCGTTCTAGGAAGCACTTTATTTTCTCTTTTTTTTTTTCCCCCCAAGATCATCAAAGGTTTTACAGCCCTTCTACAAGACTGGGTGACTGACAGGGCTTTGTGTAGTTTCCTGACTGTAGGATATTACGATTGATGCTGGTATTAAACCCCTCAGGTCCGAGGAAGGAACCCGCTCAGATCCTGGCTAGGATCAGATCGCAAGGGAAAGGATGGTATTGAAGCATACCATGATTGGTAGTGCAAGGCACAACAGCCAGCTGTCACTAAGCACTTCTTACCATGTTTTATGAGCACAGCCTGACTCGAACATTTTAAGAAAGGGTTTTATTGATACTGTGTTATATTGTCTGAGGCATTTATGGTTTTGCCCAGAAAAGTCTGAGACAACCAAACCTCCAGAGAAAGCTGCTAAAACTGTGGACAGTCTGCAGGACTTCTGGCTTATCACTGCTGTCCTAGGCTCTCTTTCTGCATGTTTAGGGAGCCAGCAGTTGTCAGTGAGATGTAAGTCATACCTCAAAAGAATACTTGAATGCAATGGCCTTGTTGTACTGCGGCATTGCCCTGCCGTGAAATGAGAAAAATGCACTTACTGTGCCGAGGCAGCAGGTCAGCATCCCAAACGTTCTCCCCTCCAACAAGCTCACTGGGTCAGAATAATTCTGTTTTGGATTGTACAGGACAGTCTCCTGGGTAACACGCTTCACAGTAATGCTTGGGGGGAACACGCCCTTGAATGCAAGGCAGTCAATGAGATTTATAATTACTGTGTTTTATAACCTCGTTCATTCAGGCAGGGAAGGATACTGCTGAAGGGAGCTCAAACAAGAGAAATCATCTATCTGCAGCTATGCAAATAATTGTTGTTAATGTGGTCTAAATCCCAGATGTCAAAAGGCATTCTTTTGGCCGCTGTGCTGTCCAGAGTCACACAAAAAATGCACACACTGGTTTTAAATTCAGGTGGCTGTAGGACATGGAACTCTGACTTCGGCTACCCTCTCTCAGAGAAGGGAATGTAAAATCCACTCCGCATCACTGAAATCTTCTGACTGCATTAAGCGAAGTCTTGGCTCAAGGCCAGGTCCCAGCTGTCCCTGTAGTGATAATGACCGCTCTCCCCCGGGGTGCTGGGCACAGGCAGAATCCAGCTGCATTTTCACAAACGCACACATGTAAATTGTCTGAACACGGTGGTGTTAACGCTTCTGGGATGGCAAACTGAACCTATAGATGTCTCATCAACAGCAAGCCCCATGCACAATGCATTTTATTTTTGGAAAAGCCTGGAGGTAAAAAAAAAAAATCTCCTGGTACAGTTTATCTGATGCTTTGTTTTTGAGTGTCCTTGATGCGTAACAGCATGCTATCATCTCTAAAGATTAAAAACAATCCCTTCTTATTGCTCTGCTGGGTATTTTCAAAGAAATTCATGCACAGACGAAAACAAATAAAAACAATGCCCAGTGGCTCTGAAGAGATCCTGGGCCTCTAGTTTCAAGTAGTCTGGAGACAATTTTAAACAAACACAGACCTCCTAAAATCCTCAGCTACAGCTCCAATGAGGACATGAAGACAAAACTTCAGTAGCTTCAACAGGGTGAGGCTGGTGGAGGATTTTCAGCATCATCTCCATTTTGTGGTTTTTAGGGTACAGCTTAACTAAGATCTAGAGTTTATCACATGCAACACTGCATTTTCATTATTTCTTACACTGGAGCTTCAAGTTAAATAACAACACCTTTGTTCAGGCTTGGTTTAAACAAAAATTCAGAGTAACCAGGTTGGTTTTCATGATGTTCAAGTCAGGGGTTTTTAATGGACTATAGCAAGGGTAGAGAAAGTCACCCTCTTAACATCAGTGCAGGACTGGGGCCCAAAATGACTGAATTAAACACAGTGTAAACTGAGAGGGCCTCAGGCACAGATGAAGGAACAGTTCAGCTCACTTCAGTTAACATGTCTTTTGCTTTTACCCACTTGGCTTCCTTGTTCCGAGGATATGGCCCAGTACAAGAATGAAATCCCTCCCCCAGCCCCTGTTCTGCTTCCAGTGTTTGCTGCTGGCTAGCTCTGATGGACAGTTGCAGGATTTCTCTTAAGGAGAAATCTATGTGACACTGCTGCACTTAGGGAAGTCTGAAAACAGGCTTTTTTCTTTTTCTTCACTCCTGCTTCTGCACTGGCTTTGCTCAGACTGGAAAGCACTCTGCCAAGGCATACTTGAGGGTTTGGTTTTTAATGGCTGGGCAAAATCATTCATAACATCACCTGTGAAGCAAAATAATTCCAGATGGAACTAAGCATAAGATGCTTGGGCCAAGCACATGAAGTTGAGTATGTGAGTATTGATTCAGGGGTGTTTGTGGTATGGAGGATAACAGAGATAATACTGAATAAAAAACCATGCTCTCTTGATGATAAACAGCCCCACAATGCAGTGTACCACAATGCACAAAAAGGAGGACACAGCAGGTCATCTTCAGATTATTCCTGCTGCAGACTTTCATTGCATTTTTCGAAAATCTCTCATTTATTTCTAAATTAACCTTACACCTGCTGTGCACTACCCACCTACTTTACTGCAGTTGAAATTTCTTTGCTTTTAAGTCTGTATGCTGTCTGGGGTGTTGAAACCCCTCTCACGTTCTTGGACAGTAATATAAAAAAATCCCTCTGTGGCCCTCCCTCAGCCTCTTTAAGGCATTAGACTGGTTGCTTATCTGTGTTTGTTAACCTTGGCCATCCCCTATGCTCTGCTGTGAGGCCAGTGCTCCTGACCACACTGCTGTTAGTTGGCTGCTTATGGCGTAGAAGCACTACAGCAGCATTTAAGATGTACAGCACTGCAGAAAGGCAGTTACTTTCAAGGCTTTCTTTGCCTCTTCTGCTTTGGATGGGGATTACTGGAAGCACAGTGACTTGCTTTGGGAGAACTCGTTTTATCCTGTCCCTGGTTTACCTCTTGAAGTGCTGTTTTCCCAGCATACTGGGGGAGCTGTGGAGGCATGGGATACCTGTGTTGCATGAAGTGAGGGACAGCAATGTTCAAGCACGGTTAGTTAGGCTTGTCAAAGCTCTATGCAGCAGTCCTAGTCACCTCGGGAAGGGGAGCATGTGGGGCAGCCACACCCACACAACTGTTCCTCTAACCCCCTTCCCTTGAGAAAAACAGCTCAAGCCTAGGAAGTGTTAAAGGCATGCCATAGACTTTTCTTCCTTGCCCCAAGCACTGGGATATTCTGCCACAGTTACCTAAAAGCCATCATAATTCCTTTTAATTTGAAAGGCTTCACCTTTCACCATCTATGGTATCTGAGCAAAAGAAGTCTCTCCTAAAGGGAGCTCTCTTCTCACAGGAGATAGGGAGAGGCAGTCCTGGTTCTTCTCAAACTGTGGCAGGCTCTATGACCACTGAGATGGAAAAAGTTTGCAAATCGTCTAGTTCAAAGTATGCAAAAATAGCAGGGCTACAATTCCAACAAGGCTGCTCTTCTGTCCCTGCTTGATGCCAGCTTGTGAGAGTGAAAATGACTAGTGCAAGACTATGGAGACTTAATCCATTGTAGAATTTCAGTTGTATGAATTTGATTTGAAAGGATTTATGCTACATGTATGTATCATGACTTGTCATTGCTGCCTGCACTGACACTACATTATGTGAGCATTCTTATTCCAGAGACTAGCTGCATTGATAAAATCACTTGGCACAGCTGACCAAGCTAAAAATAAATATATAAAAAATAGGCTGGTTTTTGGCTCAAGGATTTCACATATACACCATTTTTACGTTGCTATTTTATTATTTTCTGGCTTGGGAAAGCTAATTTCAAACAATGGGTTAGTTGCAAACTACTTCCTTCGATTGTTCTTCCGTCACTACTCAAAGTATGAGATAAGTTAAAATTATATATGCTTCAAGTTAGTCTGATCTGCTGTGTCAGCCAGCAAATAATACATAATATAGAATTTCTCAGAGAACACAAAACCTGTGAGCTAAGAAAGTCTTCTAATCACTGGTGACTATGGTGAGGTTAAAAACAAAAAATTCAAGTTGCAGAAATGTGAAATTAACACCTATCTCAAACACTTTACAATCATTTATCATTAGTGGAAAGCAGTCCTGAGTTTTCAAGGTTGCTTGGTCAACATATTTGTGGTATTCCAGGAACAGCAAGGAATGCTAAGGTGAGGGTTTCTGCTCCTGAAGCCTGGAATTCTCCAGGGCTTGTAGGTTTTACTGGTCTCTCTCTAGGTTTATTTACTTTTCTTGCTCTCAAGGCAAGACTGTTTTCAGGCAAACAGGATACCAAATGGTCCATGAACCCAGTGCTGATGATACTGCAGGCAATTTTGCTCTTAATGTGCATGAAATATGTGCAGAATCTCTTACTCTCACTGAAGTCACAAGGAGAACTGGTATCTGCTTGTACTGCAGAAGCCTGTTCTGAACTATCCTCGCGTAAATAATCTCAGTTCAGAAAAGATTTAAATGCTGTGGGGTCTGGCTGTATGTTAGCAGATCTATAAGCTCTTCTACAACATCAAGCTTTGAGCCTCACAATGCAGTAAGGGATTATACAGGACTTTAGAAATGCTTCACTGTGGCATTTGTTTAATGTGACCTAGCTTCTTTTGTCTGTATTAGTCACTCCTGTGCTCTGCTGAGCTGCAAGTTGACAGCCTCAAAAAGAAAATACCTCTGCTGGCCAATCAGCCATAAACATTACTACAAAAAATAATTATATGAAGTACAGTGACATCTTCAGAAACTCTGTATATTTTGCTAGATACAAGGGAATAATACTACTCTCAATCCCATTTGAAGTGCCAAACCTTCTCACCATTAGCTGCTTTGGGAAACAATGGCCAGAGGGGTATTTACATAAGGATGAAGCTAACTTTTCTCCAAGTTTAAAAAAACTGCCACAATCTCAGAGCACCTTGAGAATTTATTTTAGATGCAATTCCTCAATCGTCCTTCACTACCAATTTGGTTTAGCCAGGTTGGTATGTTGTGCTAAACGTGCTGAAAAAATGCTGTATTTCACTTTGCAAGGCAAGAGAGGCAGTGGGGGAGACCTGTACAGCAGGGAGAGGCTTGACTGTCTAGAACTGAATGATAGTGATGATAGGGTTGAGTGTTTATGGGTGAGAGTCAGGGGGAAGGCCAGTATGGCAGATATCCTGGTGGGAGTCTGTTATGGACCACCCAACCAGGCTGAAGAGGCAGACAGAATATTCTATAAGCAACTGAAGATTAAGTCCTACAATCCCTTGTTCTTGTGGGGGACTTCAGCTTACCAGATGTCCACTGGAAATACAACACAGCAGACAACAAGCAGTCTAGGAGTTCCTGGAGTAAGGTTTCTGGGGTTTGAGCTGGAGAAATAGAGGCTCAGACAGGATCTTATCACTCTCTACAACTACCTGAAAGAAGGATGTAACCAGGTGTCTCTTCTCCTGAGTAACAAGTGATAGGACAAGAGGAAGTGGCATCAAGTTGTGCCAGGGCAGATTTAGGTCAGGTATTAGGAAGAAATTCTCCAAAGAAAGGATTGCCAAGCATTGGAAGAGGCTTCCAAGAGAAGTATCACCATCCCTGGATATATTTAAAAGATGTGTGAATGTAGCACTCAGGGACAGGGTTTAGTGGTGGACTTGGCTGGACACAGTGGTATCAGAGGTCTTTTCCAACCTAAACAATTCCATGGTTCAGCTGTATTCTGTCTCTAGTGCTGGTTCATGTCATATTCATGGCAGGTGTTAAAGTCTGCAAGACACAGACTGGCTTGACAGGTTGTGGAGAAGAAGGGCTCCTGTTGCTTGTAACACAAGGAGAGACAGACCACAAGAGTAAGTTCACCACTGAACAGCAACAGCATGTGCTGTGCTAATATATGGAACAGCAGCTTCTCCTGACCCTCAGGGTTAATGGGCCCAGGCACATGAGAGCCAAAGCAAGGATGGCAGTGTCCCAGCATCTCTTGGTATTTGGGCTTCACAGTGAGGTTTTGGTAGTGTGGGGGCCAAAGGGGTGGCTAAGTCAACTCCCCTCTCTCTCCATTTCAGGTACCCAGCACTGCCCTCGCTCAGCTGCCCACTCCACTCACTTCAGGATCACTAGCTGCTTACAAACAGTGCTTCACTCTTTCAACAAATTAGACTCCTCCCTCCTGCCCTCACCTGGCTAGTTCTGCAAGGAAAGTCTTCTTTGGAATCTGGCTCATACCTTCCTACTTTGCTCTATCTTGGGGCACAGCCCACTTCCCAAACAGCCTTAGAGGACCTGTTCCCTTTCCAAAGCACCAGACCCCAGCCAGTCAAGATTTTCAGGTGATGCAGGAGATGCTCCTTCCATCTAGAGTTTCATAACCAAATCTGAGCCTGCTAAAACCAGCTGGCACTGTGCTTCATGTAGCTCTGATGTCCACAAGTACGTGTGTGTACACAGAGGCGCACACACACGACGACAGAATGGAAGCTGTAGCCCTGCTGTTGGCCACAGAGGATGCCAGACCCATTCTAACAGCTCACCTGTTTAAGAACAAACAACAAAAGCATAAAATCACATCACAGAGCCTCCTACCAAAGGTGTCTTCCTCCAACAGCTTTCCAATGACTAATGAATTCCCAAAAGGCCTAACTTGTGAAAAAACCCCAAACCTAAGCACTGTGTGGTTTCTGGTAGGATGGGCACTGTGAGTTACTGAAAAATTCAGTCTTGATACAAAATCTCAGCACAACTCAGAGATGGCAGCTCTACATCTTATTTAAGCATTGAATAAACTTAATTTTCTACTTATTCTGAGTGTAAAGGCTTTACTTGCTGTAAGTGGTCATTATGTGTGATTCACCTCTGGCCCTTAACAACACAGGTCTTGCTTGTGATTTCTGTGCCCCAGTCTCCCTGCAGCTTTAGGGGGAACTGCATTTGTTGAATAGTGACATTTTGCACATGGCATGTAATAACCGCATGCAATTGTACAGGCTGGACACCAGCTGGGGAGAAGTAGCTCTGCAGAAAAGGACTTGGGGATGCTGGCAGACAAGGGGTGAGAACGAGCCAGCAGGGCACCCAAGCAGTGCCCAAGGCTAATGGCTTACTGTGCTGCATAAGGTAATGCATCACAGCAGACTGAAATTAAGTATTTGTTTCTATTTGGTTCATATCTGGAGCACTCTCACCAGTTTTGCATTCCTCATTTACAAAAAGATGATGACAAACTGGAGAAGGATGGGTGAATGGCCACTGAGATGGCTGGGGAGCCATGATATTATGAAGAGTTTGAGAGAGGAACATTTATTCAGCCTTTCCCTCTCCAGGCTAAGGAGAGATTCAAATGCCATCTTCAACTATCTAATGGGTGACTGAAAGAAAGACAGGACCAAACTTTTCTGAGAGGTGCTCAGTTACAACAGATTAAGGTACGGCAAGAAAAATTCTGGTTGAGCAGCCAGAAAGAAAAAATTCTTCACATGGAGTGTGCAACATCAGAACATGTGCCCAGAGAGGTGGTTGAACAGCCATCCTTGGAAATACTCAAGAGCTCAGCTGGACACAGCCCTGAGCTACCTATATCAAATACAGATATCTGAAGCTGACCCCATTGTGAGCAGGAGGTGGGACTAGATGACCTCCAGCGGAAAGGTTCTTTCTCACCTGAATTCTTCTATGATTCTAATGTACCTCATGACATGTGTGCTAAGATACTAAGAGCACTTAATATATCATCACTGGTGTCAGGTATCAGCAACACTTTCATCAGCTGGAAAACTGCCGAGCTGACTCAAAATATTGTACATCTTGTCTAAATGCAATTTAATAAGGCATGTGGCAGTTTTTTGTGTATTTCAATTAGCCTTGTACCATGCACACTGACATTCAAAACTAGCTGAGTTGGGGGTCTGTTCCCCATTTAGTTCAGAGTTTATATGGAGCTTGCCTGGTTTACTGTAGATCTTACTAAGGCTCACAAAACAAGGCCCTCCTTCAGAGTCACATTAACCACAGCTTAGATTTTGAGAGATCACAGCAAAGCTGACACAGTGCAAACCTAACAAATCAAACCCTAAAACCCTAAAAGACTAATGTTCCTGCATAAAGAAGCAAATCTCACACAGAGCTCCACAGATCTGCCTCTTCTTTTATTGCTCTGCTCTTAGGATGAAAAGAGGAGCAACAGGGCAGTGACGTCTCTCCACACTGGCACCTATTATTGTAATGCTATGTGCTAGCTCCTATCACCCCTGTAACCCCATTTGGGAAGCTCTCCTACAGCATTTACATTCTTATCTTTGTTTAGTCAGTGCTGGCAAATAAAAGCATAAACAAATAATCTCCACTGTACAGCTTGGTAGTACTGAGATGTTGCCATTCGTGTTTCAGTTGCTTTTTATTTGCAGTCTCTTATGCTGGTCACAACCTTGGAAAGCAGGTACAGCCTGAAAAGTGATTCAGCTGAAAATGGACCTTTTCATGCCCTTTCTACTCCAACGAATGCTGAACAGGTGAACACAAGCAAAGGGAGAACTGGGCTAATTAAGAAAACATCAAAGCAGCAATTTCTCTGAAACAAGCCAATGTGTTTTACCTCATTTCCTGCCTTAGGCCATGCACTAGGAGACACTCAGCTGCCTCATGTGATATAATTTAAAGAGGTATGTGATCTACACAAACATAGGCACCCACTTTAATTCCACAGTCTTTCTGTATCTTCAGGGGAAGAACAGAGTGAGATTTCCATAAGGCAATGCAAAGCAGCAGCCTAACAAAAGCGGCTCTGCACCAATGCTGGAGAATCCCTCTCTCTGGGCAACAGGTAGAAAGAGTGACCAACTCTCCAAAGGCTGAGAACTAGGCAAAGTGAATTTTTGCCACATCAATCAAAATTATCGCTTCAGACTCTCAGAAGCAAAGAGGAAGTATAAAAGTCCATTGATTTGTTTATTCCTTACGCAGCCAATGGCTATGAAGGGAAGCATTACCTGACTTCCAAAAACACTAGTAATGAGGACTGACTTAGGCAAACGTCGTATTTGACAATGCCAGTGAAGTGCAAGACTCCAGAGAGCAACCACAAGGCAGAGATGCTCCAGCCTGTTTCTGATTCAGAAGTTCCCAGTTGGTGCCCAATGACTGCCTCCAGTCCATGCCCTTCCAGACAGAAGAAAGGATCGGCTAACTGGTCATAAATCTCCCCACTGAAAGATGATTAGCTTGAAAATCCCCTGTTGTTCTGTCAGGAAGCCATAGAGAAGAGGTGCAAATCCATTAAATTACGTCTGGCAGATAAATATCTAAGAATACATGGCATTTGGTGATACAGGGAAACTACCATGCTATACCTTCAGACAGCTTATATATGAGTATCTCTTTCCAAATTAACATTCTTGCCATCTGATTCTCATTAGACTCACTCAACTGTTCCATTAATCTTGTATTTTTCCTCCCAAGGGATTAACATTGATTTTTTTTGTGTTGAGCACACACAGGAAGGTCATACTGTTTCCTACAGGGTGGATTCATTCAATCAAGAACTACACTATTAAACCCGACTTGATGTTATTGTCAATAGAGCTGAGCTGCCACAATGCTGTTTAAGAGAATTTCCATGCAACTCTCCTGAGTCCAGCTACATCCATCATTCCACTTCACGACACACTAGACACTCGACAACTCATTAAAAATATATGTAAAAAATGGAAGTCAGGGCTGCATCCCAGGGAAGCCCTACTAACATTCAAATTCCACCTCTAATTTAAAAAACAATAAACAGCAAAATAATTACAAAATGCTTCTGAG
Source organism: Coloeus monedula (assembly GCF_965178545.1). NCBI lineage: Eukaryota > Metazoa > Chordata > Aves > Passeriformes > Corvidae > Coloeus > Coloeus monedula. Next base: position 30,736,634 of record NC_138782.1, on the reverse strand, counting down.
AATAGAAGTTCTTCAGCAGGAAATGAAAATAGGAAGGCAGGACAGAAGGCAGACCTGCAAAATATTTTTAGCTGCATATTCTGCATTTCAGGTCACAGGTAAGTACATTATTAATTCAGTCACTGGTGGTCTGGGCAACCACTAATTTGGGTTTGGTAAAGTCCTGCTTTTGGGGTGATCCAGTCTCTCCCTCATAAACTGATCAAGCTGAAGTATCAGAGGGATGAGACTGTTCTTTCCACATCATGACCTAGGAAGGCTGCTTCAGAACCTCTCTGCACCAGTGGCTGGGAACCCTCTTCCATCTGCAGCAGCAACTTAGAGCAAAGCTGCCTCCTCTAGCTGATGCAGCTTTCCTCTCCCCACAGCATTCCCTCTTTGCTTCCACATGTACCTGCAGAGAGTAGATGTATCCCTTCCCAGTCTGTGTTTTATTACCTTGACAAGTCAAGCTCTCTTTTGCCCATCCCTGAGGATCACAGGTTGTTCATCTCCCTGTGGCTTCCCTCCTGCACTCCATCTTTTTCCAGCCAGGCAGTCTCTCAACTACTTTGGCAAAAACAGGCAAAAGTCACATTAGGAATACTGAACAGCAGCTCATTGATAGACTAGAGCTTTATAGAAGCATGAGGAAGGACAAGAGGAAAGGAGCAAGAGGAATGTTTTCAGCACGTAAAAAATGCACAAGTTTAGATGTCACAAAGAGCAAACAGGAAAAGTATAGTAAGTTCCTGCCTCAGGACTTGAGTTTTCCAAAGGGCTGAGGACTTCCTCCCAATTTCTTGGTCCTGGATTGTTTGTTCTGTTGTTTTCCGATACTCCCTCAACACCACCGGAACAAGCTTCTGACCTAAGTGCACTTAAGATTCTTAGTGAATTTTACCTTTCTTGGATAAAATAGCAAATAAATAGTATTAAAAAAGCCATCAAAGTTGGGTTCACGTCCTGCAGAAATCTACAAGGTGGAGAGAGATGAAAAAGGAAGAAACATGCTATTGAGCAGCTAATGGAAGAAGAAAAAAGCGATTTTAACTGTGTCTGAACGGTCAATGCTTTATCTTGGTATTTTTAAAGTAGGCAGCAGCCTATGCTTTTTTCTGTCTCTTCTATGTTCCTTCCAATTCTTTCCCCTCCCCTTCTCTTATGCACCTATATATCACCATCTGCCTGTTCTCCAAATGTACTGGAGAAATGCAGTGCATTGAACAGAAAAAAAAAAAGTAGTGAGAAAAAATGCTCACAGCATACAGGGACATCAAGGGAAAACTTGTGAGGTGGGCTGAAATGCTTAAATGTTTTGTACTATCAGAGCAGTCCAAAAATATCCTGCTGGATATTAGGACTTAGCAAATTCACCCTTGCAGTGTTTTCTTGTGCACTCCATATTAGGTAGACCTAAGAGAGTCCCAGTGTCTGTAGCTCTCAAAGCTGCAGTGCAAAAGACGTCACTGGTCTTCCTCTGGGTGGCTTGAATCTCCTGTTGACTGTCACTATTACTTGCTTAAGGAAGGAAAAGAAAAAAAATGTGCACTTTTGTTCAAGGTTGCTCCATTTTTGGAATTGCTTGTAATGACTGTTGCTTTACTGCACCTTCTACCTTTAGGTCTGTCATCTCTCCCTTAAAATCCAAACCCCCTCTCACCAGGGAAAAACTGCAGAACTGTACTGGTACAAGGGTGTTCTGCTTGCACTGAATTTGCAGAGCAGGAGGATACATTCACTGCCAGAGAAAGGAAGCACCCTCCCACCTCCCTGCAAAAAGCTATTTTTTGCAGGCGTTGTCATATCTTATCCCCAGGAAGAGGAGAGGGCTGTGCTAGAAGGTTGTCAGAGTCACATTTGCTTCTGTTTTACTCTGTCCTTCACAGCATCACTGTAAGAATTTATCAATACAGCTGAGGGCAAGGCACACCACACAGGCACAGCATATTCCTCTACTGAAAAAAAATACTTGCTAGAGGAAGAAACAGTTTGCAGATCTGCCTCCTAAATCCCACTCCCATCGCAATAATGTTTGCAGCACTACTTATATTTAGGGACATAAGGGTACTCAAAGCTGTAAAGCACATCATTTGTGCTGAACAGTTGCAGTACTTTGTCCAAAATAATTTGTGGTCCCAAATCCCACATGAATAAAGGAATCTAGACATATAACTAGAATAAGTAAGATTTTGTGCTTACAGCGTGTCTATCATCTGAAAGTGTGTGCAGATATTAATTAAGCTCCACAAACCCCAGATGAAGTAGATTAGTAGCTTCATCCCTGTTTTACAGAGGTTTAGAGTAAAGTGTGACACATAATCAGAGCTGAAAGTGCAGCAGAGCTGGCCGTGCCAGCAATGGTGAGAGCCAGGGCTCCACCTCCTCTCCAGCCTCTCCACTGAATTGCCTTCAATGGAAAATGACTGAGTTGCAGTTCTTTGCTCTCTGGAAGAGAAAGGCACACCCCTGTTGCTCAACAGTAGCAAAGCCCCAGCCTGAAGTGCTTTGATAAATACCAGGAAATGGTGCTTAGTTTGGGAAGAGAAACCTGGAGCTCTCTTGTTCTCATACATTTGCTTTGGGTGCTCTGTGTCTCTCTTTCTGAGACACCAAGAGATCCCCTCTGCAGCAGCACCTCCCAAACAGCCCCAGCAGCACGGCTTGTGGCTCCTCAGGCTTGAAGGATATGCTATAAGGAGTATCTGAAGCACTTTAACATGCAGTATTGGTTTGTATATTTCTATTTCTATGCCTTTTTACTATAACTCATAAGCCACACCAACCCAGGATCAAACAGACAGAATGTAATTAAAAACTGTAGTCAATACATACATTCAAACCTTAAAATAGCCCTCTCTTGAAGCAGGTTTTACATTCTGTTTTACATTTTACATCTGATACCATCCAAAATATTTAATGTAACGAACATAAAGTATATGTCTATTAAGGAAAAAACCCCAGACCCTTAGAAAGTATTACTAGTAAATCTTCAGTGGTTTTGTATTGTAAAGAATAGTTATTTTGCAGGCATTACCTACTGAAATTCAAGTTCTTATGACAGCAGTTTCTCAAAGATTCCCCTTAAGTAGTAGGTGTGATAATGAAAACTATTTCTCAGTATCATAAAATAGTACAACTGTCCAGTTCCTCAAAATTGCCCAGTCCTTAACTCTGCTTACTACCTTTGCCTAAACAGGAGCAAGGGGAGCAGCATCTCATGCAGCCAGGAAGAAGTCTCTCCAGAACAGACAAAAACAGGTCGCTCACTGTGTCTCTCTAGATACAATTATCCACCTAATTACACTTAGGACAAATGCACAGTTGTCCTAACAACCGGCAGATGCATTTTAATTGTGATGTTCAATTCTCTGTACACAAATATAAAAAAATGAGCAAGAAATGTCACTAGAAAATGGAAACAGACCATGGCATACCTATCTACAAAATAGCCAACAAATTGGGTAAACTACAGACATGAAGCAGCTCCTTAGAAGACAAATAACTCTATTAATGTGAAAACTATGCTCTTTCGTTCTCACATTTAAGCACAGAAAGCATTCTAATTTCAGTTGTCAAGGTAAAAATGGTTTTAATTAGCATCCTAGCTACCTTATAAGACATACAGACCTTGGTATGACGGAGCCATGATAATTTACCCATGCAGAGAATCTGCCCTGTGATTTATATCATTACTGCATAGCAGCATGAAACAAATCCCCAGGGAAGTAATGCATGTCATCCTTGAAAATATTAAGCAATCAAGCTATGTTTTATTATGTGAATGGATGCCTTTGAAAACAAGGATGCATGCACCATACTGTGAGGTAAAATGAAATAAATGAACAGAAATAATTCATTTCCATGTTCTAATCAGTAGAAACTGTAGTCTTCAAATTACCCTGATGCTACCAAATGCGAGTCTGGAGACAATAGGTTGACTCTTCTACTAAAATGAACATGAAATTGCATCTTAAGTACACAATGAAGGCCAAATTAAACCGTCCAAGACTTTGCAAAGTCTTTTTCTTTTTATTCAGCCCTTGCACTCCACTGAACAATTAAGAGCAGAAGATTTAAATAAGGCATCATATAGTTTTTAAACGCTCAAATCTAATCAAGAGCAATGCACTTATCTTAGGCAAAAGGAACATAATCTAAAAAAAAATCTGTTCTCAATCAAGCTCTTCAGCTTCTAGCATTACCAGCAGAGCAAGATTTGTGTTCTGCCAGCTAAAAGGATGTCTCTGGCAAGGAAATTAAATGTATATTTAGATATATATATCTATATATCTATATCGGACTAGAACGGCACACTTGCTGGCTGTGTTGTATTCAGACTGGGACACCGACATCTCTGCAAGGACCTGAGACAAGTGTTTCACTTCTTACTGCTATTATATATAACCATGCATTTATCAGAGATGCTGACCATTCAGAAAATAAAATCCAGCCCCTACAGGCATGAGATGGAAACAGAGCTTTGATAACAAAATCAGGTTAATACAAAACACCTGAAATAGAACACTGTATTTCTATGAAAATGTATATAATTACATGAGTAAAAGACCAAGGGGTGGAGAGGGTTTTTTTAAACACTGCATCTACAACATTGCCTTTAAAGCTAAGCTATTTTTCTCAAAGCACATTATTTGTTCTAGCCTGCTCATCTTAAAAAGAACTGTAAGAAGTTCAGAGAGAGGCAAGAGCAATGATGAAAGGAACGGAACTGGTTCAGTGACAGATACCTGCAAAATCAGTAATGGGAGGGGAATGAGTAAGAATCAGCAGTAAGTTACGCCTTCCAAAGTGAGAATAAGGTGCATCAGTGTGGCTAAGAAGAGCTGCATCAAGAACATAGAGAATTTGGCAGTTCTTTGTACAGCAGAAAGGAGACCTGTGGGTCTCCTTGCCAAAGGATATTGTGGATGATGAAAGCTCTAACACAGGTCAAGACAAGTTCATGAAGGAGAAATCCACTGGGAATTACTATGCAAGTAGAATCTACCTCTACTTTGGGATGACCCCAAGCTAAGTCCTAACCTTAGATGTACAACACACGCCTGCCCTGGCCTCATTCTTTCCTAGGCACTTCTTTGCCACTGCTGGTGAGGAGGAGTAGTTGAACCTCTGGCCTGACCTGATACAGTCATGCCAATGTTATGTTTAGTATCTACTTGCAGAAAAAAATCCTGGTAATAGCTTCAGATTCACTTTGGCAGGGGAAATGACCGGATGAAATGCAGGTTTGCAGAAAAGGACTTGGTGAACAAGCAGCTGGCCATGGGCCAGCAATGTGCCCTTGCAGCAAAGGCAGCTAACAGTATCCTGGGCTGCATTAGGCAGAGTGCTGCCAAAAGGTCGAGGGAGTTCATCCTGTCCCTCTACTCAGCACTGGTAAGGCCACACCTGGAGTACTCTGTCCAGTTCTGGGCTCTCCAGTACAAGGAAGATGTGGACATACTGAAGAGAGTCCAGGCAAAGGGGCACTGAGATCATTAAGGGACTGGAGCACCTGTCATACAAGGAAAAGCTGAGAGCTGGGACTGTTCAGCCTTGCAGAAGAGAGGGGACACCTTATCAGCACAGGTAAATATCTGATGGTAAGGTGTAAAGAAGTGGAATCTCTTAGAACTTCTCAGGGGTATCCAGCGACTGGATGGGCACAAACTGAAATGCAAGAAATTCTATTTAACCGTTAGTAAAAGCTTTGTTTATTGTAAGGGGGGATCAAACACTGGAAGAGATCACACAGTGGTTGCTCCATCCTTGGAGATAGTCAAACCCCAGCTGGACACGGTCCTGGTACTCTGCTCTAGCTGAACCTGTTAAGCAGGGAGTTGGACTATAAGATCCCCCAAGATCCCTTCCAATCTCAACCATTCCATGATCCTGGTACGTGGGTGATACCTTCCCAACTGCATTTACCACAAAGATCTTCTCCCATAAAAATAACCAGGACTTCCTGTGGAAAGGCCACAACCTACACTCATCTTGGAAAACGATGGTCACCAAACAGCCTACAGTCAATTTGTTGGCCTGGCTTAGGAGACATAAACCCAAGGGATTGGGAAACTTGTTTTTCCAACTTCAGTTGGAGAGTATTCTGTGACTGTGAACCCTTCCTGTATGGCCACCAACCTTATGTTTCGTGGTGCAGATGACAGCCAAAGAACAACTCTCTTGATTAGCACCACCTCTGTTAGCTGTAAACTCTCTTTGATTTCGTTTATGGAACAAATCAAGTATGTGTTCACAAGATCATGTTTTCCACCTGTTCATGTGGTCACAAGAAAACATTATGAATAGGGACACGTTACAAACAAAACCCAATATACCGTTCACTTTGGTTTGCTATCAAGGATAGGGATGAGGTAGGGCAGACAGCTACATGGCATTCTGATACCAACCTTATTGCCCTTGCCCCAACCTTCAAGAGAAGTAAAGAATCATCAATTTTCCACTGCATTCAGTAATATCCAAGTGTAAGTCAAGAAATTTTTTTGCTTTGTTTTGATGGTATTTCTTACTGTTTTCATTAAATCTGGCAGAGTGATGGAGATGAGGGTACCCATTTTCTTCCCTTTGAAACAGACGATTCTTTCTCCTCTTCCCTGAACTAAAATGTGTTGAGAATTGCTGTGACTTGACAAGGTGCTATGTGAGATGCATCCTGGGCAGGAGTCTTCTGAGTATCTCAGTTTTTAGTCTGACTTGCAATATTACATATAGAGCTTTAGGACTCAAGTCCAATGTGCTGGCATTGATTTTCTCCTCCTCTGAATCAAAAGTGAGAATGGTACTGAATGCACTGTGGCTGAGAACTAACAAATTTCAGTGTCTTTCTCTAGTTACATACAGGTAGGTGGATTTGTGTATCGCTTTACAAGGAGGTATCATCTGCTCCAGCTTATGTTATATTTTCTGACTTGGTTGGGCACATGTCAATTCTGTTATCACCATCCCAAAGCTGTGTATTGCATGATGTTATATAACCAAATTTGGTACATACTGAAAGAAGTAAGCCATAGTTATTTGGTTGTAGAAATGTGCTGTCAGAGGCCACAGTGTAAGACAAGGAGATACGGACTAAGCTCTTGTTTCTAGACCAGCAAATATACCTGCTCAGTAGAAACTCCATCAGCCCCTCGGAGGGAGAAGTGCTCTATGACCCCTGCAAGCAGGGCCCAGAAGGAGCCTGTGAAAGGGAGGAAGAAAGAAACAGGGCTGTTCTAGTAAAGGAAAGGATGACAGAAATATGTGAGACAGAATCAGGAGCAATGTGGAAAAAGAACCCTAGCAAGTCATATTTATTAAAGAAACCACGGTCTCACAGGATGTACAATTTTTAGGAGTCAACCCAAGTTAATTGTTTCTGGCAGCAAACAACTATCTAACCAAAGGAGTAGTTGCTCACCTCACTAGGAGTATGCTTCAAAGAGCCCCGAAAACTGATTCTATATGTCTTTGACAATGATAACAAAATTCCCCAACAAATATACTTCCTTAGATTAGGTATTAGCCAGTATTACTTACTTTGTAAAGGCCAATGGTGGATTCCTGATACAGGTTTAAGGATCCAGTGACACCACTCAGAAACTGCAAGTGTTACAGGAAGCAGCACAACTGTGTGGTATTTTCCAAGTGCCCGTGGTCTCCTAACCACAGCATTGGACACCAAGTGCCAAAGGCCCCTCGGACGAAGCAGAGCATGGCACCCACCCCCTGGGATGTGCTTGGCACTGCAGTGCTGCTGCACGGTGCCCCTCTGCCATGCAGCAGCGTGCTTTATATGGAAAGCATGCTGATTTGACAGCTATTGTAAACATCCTACAGTCACAGCAAAACACAGCCATTTTCAGCTGTGCAGAGAAACAGACTGTGTGTATTATGGTGGTGAGTGTACCTCATGTAAGGGTGAAGTTACTGACACCCAATGGACTCATTCATTGCTAGATCTGTGCCCTTCATTTAAAGCCAGCAACACTCTTCAGGCTGGGTTTTTCCAAATATAGCTTTGACAACCCAGTTCTGAAAGCCCAGGGGAAGAGACATGACTACTTTGCTAATTGATGCTGATACACCAGGGAGGCTAGGCACTGTCTACAGCAGAGTTTTCCCTTTAAGTGGATTAGGTCAGTTGGATGACAATTGTACCAACTCAAACTAATTCTCACAACCAGATCCTCTTTCTCTAAATTATTACATATCCACAACACTACCACTAGAGTGGGAAAACAATGTATCCAAACTGGGGGGACCAACACCGAAACCTGTGTGAATTTAATTCCAGCTGCTTGTGTATGTGTCTCACATAATTTCAAACCCCTTGGAACTAGTTGATTAAATCTAGTTTGCCCTCTTGCATAATCCCAGACATATATTTCCCTCCGGTAGGGGACTGAACATACTGTGCTCAAGAACTTGTATTTTTAATAAAAGTACAGCTAGTACTTGACTAATACATACATTTCAGAAAGACATTCAGTTTTCTTCTGATGGCCTCAAGGAGATTCAGAATTTACCACTTGTTACATTACATCCTCAATTGCATAAACCCAGTCTTAAGCTCTCCATGGGGACAGTGTCTCATTCAGTACACAGGACAAAATCACTTAGCTAGCAGCCATTCAGTGTTTTATTTTCGCCCTTTTTATTTGATGCATAGCCCTAAAAGCCTTGTTTACTGCACATTATTCCAGCTCTATTCTGAAGGCAGAATGATTAATTTCTTTACAGACTTTTCTATAGTGCTCATCAGATGCTTCTAACTTGTTATGTGCAATTTCCTAGCTTTTGGAAAAGCACACAAAGGAATACCATTATGTGCCATCATGTAACTACTGCCATGATTCATGGTATCAGCAGGGATAGACCAGACCTTTGCTATCTTAGCTAACAGGTGTGAACCACAGGCTGCCAGCAGGGCCAAGTTAAAGGAGGTGAGGTACATGCTTAAGTAAGTGATTTTCACTGGTATTTGCTGGCACCAGGGTGGGAAGAGCCACAATCTTAAGCAGACTGGAGCACATGGAAAGGAAGTGCTCTTATAGGTTCCTGCTCCTTTGTCATTCTCCTAAGACTGACCCCTTTATTTCACCCTTTCCAGCATGTCCACCCCTCCATCTATGTGTCTTCTCATCTTATCTTCCAGCCTTATCTGGTGTTACCTATCTTACCCTATTTTCTATCTATCCTTATTTCTCTCACTTTGTTATTCAGTTTCTTTCCTCTTCCTTACTTGCTTACAGACTGAGTCTCTGCCCCCAAATTTCTCATCTCACTGTCTTTTTCAACTCTTGTAAATTTTACATCCACCCTTGACCAAAACATCATCACAGAATACTCTGAATTGGGAGGGGCCCACAAGGACCATCGAGATCATCTCTGGGTCTCACACAAGACAGCCCCAAGAGTCACACCATGTGCCTGACAGCATTGTCCAAACACCTCCTAAACTCTGGCAGGCTTGCTGCTGTGACCACTTCTCTAGGATGCCCATTCCAGTGCCTGACCATCCTCTGGGTGAAGAACCTTTCCCTAATACCCAACCTAACCTTCACTGACATGTCAGGCCATTCCCTTGGGTCCTGTCACTGTCACCACAGAGACAGAGCAGTGTCTGCCCCTCTTCCCTTCATAAGGAAGTTGCAGACTGCAATGAGGTGTTCCCTCGGTCTCCTCCAGGCTGAACAGACCAAGTGACCTCAGTTGCTCCTCATATGGCTCCCCTTGGAGACCCTTCACTGTCTTGGTTGCCCTCCTTTGGATGCTCTCTAATGGTTTAATATCCTTCTTATATTGTGGATCCCAGAACTGCCCCAAGCACTGGAGGTGAGGCTGCCCCAGTGCAGAGCAGAGTGGGACAATCCCCTCCCTTGCCCAGCTGGTGATGCTGTGCCTGATGTCCTCCAGGACATGCTTGGCCCTCCTGGCTGCCAGGGCACTGCTGGCTCACACTGAACTTGCCACTGACCAGGACCCCCAGGTCCCTTTCTGTGGAGCAGCTTTCCAGCCTCTTGTGCCCCATGCTGTTAGGTGCACCCAGGGCTGCCCCGGGGCAGGTGCCCTCATGAACCCATGCTGGCTGTGACCAATGACTGCACTGTCTTTCAGGTGTTTTTCAATACCTGCCAGAATAATCTCTATAATTTTACCAGTCACTGAAGTGAGACAGACAGGCCTTCAGTTACAAGGGTCATTCCTCTTGCCCTTCTTGAAAATTCCTAGTGTGAGGGGAATAAGCATTCACAGACTCCTTAAAGCTTTCAGAAATACTTGCCTACTAAGCATGTATGTGTTTTTTAAAGGTTACAACTTGGATAACCTAGGAAAGATTTTCTCAGGGATGGTAAAAAGTACATTTATATGTTACCCATTCCTAACAAAGCCTAGAGACACTAAGGCACAGTAAAGAAGGTATCGCAGAAGCTTTTAAGGTTTCTTCTTTAGCCTCCTTTTCAGAAACAGCTAAGCCATGTTGGGACGACATTTTCTGAAGTAAACTGGGTCAGAACATCTGTGATGTGCACCCTGGAAATTTTTATTCCAAGTTACTAAAGTTTCAGAAAATTGCAAGCAACTGAAATGTGAAGACACAGGATGTGGTTATGTCCATAAAATAAGACAAAAATGAGAGCTATTAGTATCATGTTGGCATCTAATTCGATGGCTTTTCTAGTATCAGCAACTTCTCTGAAATCATAACACAGAGCAAAGAACATCATTCCATCTAGCTAGGTTTTTACTGAGTGAATTTGTAAAGGCTGTATTACAACAACAAAGTAATATTATTGCCCCATGGAAGCCTGACACGTGTACAGCAGTCTCATAACGTTCTCCTGACATGCACCAGCTATTCATTGCTATTTCTGTACTGAACATTTATTATTACCAAATATTTTGCTCTTTGCCTGTAGGTTCTACTATTTTCTCTCAATTATAACTTCACTTAACATTTGATCTCTAGTACACTGATACCCCTTCAGTTCTGGGGTTGCCAGCAAACCTCATCAGGACCAAATTTATGCCAGGAGATACAAATGTGCTAGCAAAGACACTAAGTAGTCACATGGACATAGAACTCCTGTACAAATTAAATTAGTCAAGACAAACTTCTAAAATCCCAGAGAGACCTGGTAAGGGCTACAGTTAACAAGACACACCATTGATGAAATATGATTAACTGTTGTGATGACACAAGAGAAGTGGGTTTTGGTCTTCCACAAAGCTCTCTGTATAATTATTACTGTTATTAAGCTCTAGGCCCTGTGTCTGGAAAACAGTTTGTTTTGGGCTTGGTGCCACAGAAAAAGAATACTTGCTGGGTAGGAGTGTTACCAAAAAAAACCCCACAAATGTGGAGTCACTGGAACCCTACACAAGGCTGGAACTAAGCTGCAGCTTACAACAGTAACAGATGCATTTTATTGTAAACTCTTAGTTTACCTTGATTTGAGTAGACAAAAGAAATCAGCCTAAGGTTTACAAACCCCATATCTATCTATCTATCTATAGTTACTTAGTTCAGATCTTTCAAACATCAGTGTACTGCTTATTTAAAATGCGTAGCAGTTAGTAGAAAAAGCAGCAAAGACAAAGCAGTGAACTGACTTCCAAAACTATCAGCCTTTGTCAACTAAAATATTTACTTTTGACACAAGTCCTAATTAGTCAAAAACATTCAATCCAGTCTTGAAATAGAGGTTCAAACGACCCAATTTATTCTTGGAACAGTCACTTGCTCTCAGGATTAGGAAGACAATGGCATCCAGAGCAAGCACGAGCCCTCTCCCCTCTTATTACAGTTAATCAGGAACATAAATACTATAATGGAGCTGAGCCCCTGCAAACTCACCAGGCTGTGCATAATTTCCACTCCAGCTGGATTCACTGTGAGCGCTTCATCATACAATTGCTTAGCCTCCTCCAAATTGCCTTTCATCTCTGCAAGCCTCCCACGCATGTACAGTACAGCATGAGATGTGGGGAAGAGACTAGCTGCCTCCTGGGTACAAAAGCCTGCTTCTTTGAGGTGCTGCTGTTCCAGGAAGAGTTCAGCTGAAGGAAAAACAAAACACCAAGCCATAAAAATAAAGCAAAAAACACCCTACCATTAGATGAAATGAAGCAGAGACCTTTCCTCATATTAATTATACATCATCAGTCTTAAGCATATTAAAACATGAGGCCATGATCCTGCACAATGCTTAGTACTATGGTTAGTGCCTCCTATCATGACTGGATTCACTGAATGTATCTTTGCCTAATGCTAAGGCATCTGTAGGGATGTTCATGGCCACTTTTGGGTGGTGTCCTGACAGAGGCCTTAAGGATTCCTCCACTGCTGAAATGAGCCCTAAAGAAGCAGGGCTGGTAGCTACTTGGAGTCATCACATACATTTCCAAAAATTCTGTGGGGGAAAAAGAACAGAAGAAGTCATCGTTGTCTACTGAGAACTTCAAAAATGTCAGAGTAATAGGATACATCTGAGCTGGACACTAGATAACTTACTTAAAAGAGTATTTTCCCATTTAGAAAGATGATTGAGTGTTTTTCTCTGCTTATTTGGCAAGTTTGTGAGACAACTGTCTTCATTTTTCAGAGACTGTTAAAATCAAAAGACCTTTATAATATAGATTTATTTATATTGTGTATTTACCCGTTTACATCCTCATACATTACAGAAAAACAAAATACACCTCTTGGAAGAGACTGCTCATTTACTTGCTTGAAGTATCAGCCACTATGTTAGTGGTTTTCTTAGAAAAAAATATGTAAGAGGCATACTTATGTGTTTGAATGTCAACTTGTTAATAAAATAATTTCTCATTATAAATTTCATAACATATCTTATGGTTGAACTTTAACATTTCTCAGGATTTGGACTAGATGATTGGGGTGTTGGACTGGATGATTGTTGTAGGCCCCTTCCAAAAGAAACAGTCCATTCTAATTCTAGATTTATTAAATTCATTCAAAAGGTCAAAAGTGATACTCAGTTTTCACTGCCACATGTAATTGAAAAGGGAAACTGTTTTTTTACATATATATATATATATATACACATACATACACACATGTAAGCATGTATGTAGATAATTCTCTTACTTCATACAGCAGGCATTGCTCTTTGATCCATAATCTGTGTTCTACATCTACATGTTCTCACTGCAAAAACTTGTTTAGTGTCTTTTTTTTTTAAACTGATGTCATGCAGTAAGTATTGACAGTTCAAGAGTCCAATTCAAAACTACTAATTCAGACTCCAGATTTAGAAAAACTATTCTGAAATTAGACACAGCCTTAAATGTCCTGACTTTTAAAGGCAGTGAATAGTCTCGGGAAGTCTCTCTCTGGGAAGGAGGAAATAAGAGTGAAAATTCCTCCTGAACAGCTTTGAAACTGCAATTTCAAAACACTGGGAGACCCAGATGACTGTGGGGACTTGGCACGGTGACGTGGAGCTTGCTAGAGGTGAGCAGGGAAGCATCTCAAAGGCAGTCCCCTGCCTGACCATGGGAAGGCTCCACCTTGGCCTGACATCAGACTGGGATCACAAATGGCATTCCTACTGGTACACTAAAAATGATTCTATAGTGAAGTGACAGCATGGCTGAACACCCTTCCACTTCTGAGGTGACCCTCCTAGAAGAAGGGTGAGACACTGTCAGAAAATGCTCTAGTATTTCTCAGCCATCCCTAGGTTGTGGTACAAGATAAATGTCATTCTCCAAGGCTGTCAACATGAGCAAAATATTAGTTCCTTCAGAAGAGTTATACGCTTTCAGAATGACTCACATACATTTCTTTCTGGTTAATCATAAAATCTCTGCCTGCATCCCCTTCCCTTGGCTCCAAGAGGCTGCAGCTATCTATAAAAACAGAAAGCAAGGCCATGTACCTTGTCAAGCTGAATATGTGCACAGCCTTATGCAGAAATTTGTGGGAGGACAGTATTTTCCTTGCACTTCCAAGGAACAGAGCATTTTCCTGCCAAGTGCTGCATAGCAGCTGACGCCACGCATGTGGCATTAATGAGCCTGGGGATGTGCAAAGCGACAATTCACAGCCTCAAGATGAACACTCCATTCCCAAAGTTTGCACAAACTCAGCAGCACAAAAGAAGGGGTGAAATCCTGGCACTGCTTGAAGTCAGCAGAAGTTCTGGATACTGCCATACTAAAAGCTCTATTAGCAACTAAGAGCATCATGTGACTCGTTTCATTTCAGAACAGAACTGGGAACAAGTGGGTTTAGATATGAAATCACGCACAGCCGGTGTTTCAATGCATGCAAAATAGAGAGTCCTTATTCTTCCAACGGTGCCTGTAAATCTTCTTCAGTAATAACAATTATTTAGAGGAAGTGCAGCAACACAGAATCTAAATAAGATCTACAAATTGTATTTTATGGTATCATAATGTAGCATATTAAAGTTCAGTCCATTTCTTTGCAGGCTCAATAGTCAATAAAAATGATTTAATGGTGTGGGAGGCCTAATTTGCATAGAAAAGAATGAGAGGGGTGCCTTTTGGTTACAAAAGGAAATGAGTGTTAAAATTTTTAGCTACCCAGCTAAAAATAGACATTAAAGGACATCGTTTAGGCCTGCATTAAAATGTGTTTTCTGTAAATTCATTTTTCACTTCTATTACACACTCATTTGATTTACAGATTAACAAGACACGCTTATGTAACAGGGAATAAAAACATAACTAGAGGCAGAAATCAAATGCAAAAAACACGGACCTATTAAATTTACCATGGTAAAACCCTCAGCAGTACTGAAAGTATTGAAACACCTGCTTTCATGTTACCTGGGTTAGCAGCTTCCTGACCATTGGATTAATCAGCCTATCTCCTTATATAACCTAATTATGCTGTAAACAACATCTAACCAAATTAGCAGCCTTTGCGAGGAAGTTCTGTTACAGAGACTTGGCATCCAGTTCCACTCCAAAGCAGAGCATACCTTCTCATGCTGACACAGGCATCTAATATCCATAATTCTTATCTGTGAAAGGGTCAATGCTTCAGGGAAACCATTTATGAACCTCTAATGGACTAGATTGTTCTTGGTACTGACGTTCTTCGGAGCTTTGAATCTAAAACCAAGCTTCCTTGCTCCCTTTTGCTTAACGCCATCTCCATAAAAATTTAAATAAATTTACAGATTTACAGTCTGTTTTGAACTAAAAGGTCTCTGAATGCTACTGAGCAGAGAGAGGACGATCCTGGGTGTACCACTCTTCTATTTGTCTCTCTCTCAAAATCCAAGAAACTGTGTGTGTGAATGACATCTGGGAACGTTTCAGCACTCTAACCTACAGGTAAGAGACCATCCACTGCATGGATGGGCAAAGACAGGTTCAGTCCTTCACTCTCTCCTTTCATTCAGTTTTTGAAGCCTGCACTTCAGTGCCAGCACTGAGACCACGAGCTGCTATCCAGCTGACTTCAAGGTTCAGCCTAGCACGATTCATTCCTTTCGCAGATCCACTTCATGTCTCCTGTTTGTGTCCTCTTGCACTACTATCCAACCTATTCTGCTGTTCTTCCAGACACCTGTTGTCTTCTCTTGTGGCTATGGCCCCTTCTGCCTGGACTTGCAACTAGACTGATACACCCATTTTAATGCATCTGCACTGAGATTTTCATTAACTTCTAATATAAGCTCCTAGTTCTTTCAGCTATTTCTGCTAGCATTTAAACTCATCTACAGTGAAGATCCTTAATCAAGTGAAAACTGGCAGAAGCGTATCATCTACTTGCTCTCCAAAGACCACTAACAAATGCACAGACAGAGCAATTCCCAGAACACTGACAAAGCTGGGTGTCCTACAGTCAGCCCCTTTATTTTGTCCAAGATAAAATTACTGCAGAGTCCCGTTAGGGAGTCCATCGGGGTGTAACAACAGTTTAATCCAGTTCCAGTCATGTCTGTATCACACTGCTGTCTGAGAAACACAACTGTTCAACATCACCTTGAACACTGACCCTATTCCCCAGTTCAAACCAGTGTCAAGAGTGATTGTGCTTGTCACTGCAGAAACAACTGTAATTCTAGCCTAAAGAAACCAAACAGATTTGAAATGTTTTTCTGCAACGTGAACAACCCAAGAGTTAAAATTTTGTTCCTTGTGAATCACATTTGGTGTTATCCAAGAGGCAGCACTTAACTCCCACAAAGTAGACTGCTCTCCATCACTTGGTTGTGTGTGCCTGATGCATCTGAAGCACTCCACTCTTGTCCACCCTGAAAACGTTACTGCACAGTGACACGGCCAGGGTAGCAGCCAAACGCCCAGCAGGATGGTACAGCGCAGAGCAGCTCTTCACACTTAAGAAGGTGAGAGTATCTGTGAGGGTGTGTTGGAAGGTGATTTCTGTTCCACATCATCTGCCTTCAAGAGCTATTAATGCTTGTTACTGCAGGAGCCCTTAGCCAGCTGGAAAGACCCACTCTGAGACAGCTCTGCCACCAGCAGTGACTACTAAGCTATTACTATGACAAAGGGTTCCCCCACTGCCTTTCCTTTCTGGCAGGTGAGGTTTAGTCATTGTTCCATGCTATGACACCACCCTGCATGCAGCAGCTTGACAATTCATGGCAGATTAGACAGAAGATTCCTCAAGGCATATCCTGACTACAGTAATTTCATTTGATGCAAACATTTGATACAGAAATGAAGTACAGAAACTGCTGCTTGTTCCCATACACCTGAGCTCAGCCACCTGCTCTGCTGAACGAGGCAAAAGATTTACATCCTCTCTTTGCACGCAAACTGAAGTCCAGGGACTGGCTTTAAATTCCCAAGCTTCGGGTCTCACAGGGCCTGAAATGACCACCAAGCTTCTTTATTTACAAATGCAGCATTAGAGTGAAAGCTTCTGGAAGCAGCACAGAAGTGCCACAAGCTACCTTCTATACTAAATGGTGCAGTCAAAACATGACCACACAGCCCAGTCAAGCATAAATTCCTACTTTCCGTCTCTGGTATGAATAAATGTCCTGCCTCCTTCTTCACTACTGTGTACACTTTATCACTTACCCAAACTTACTGAGCAGCTGAGGAAATGGTAGGTTGTGGTACCCTCAGTCATTCTCTGGCAGTGCAACAGATTTCTCTCCATCTCTTGGCAAATTTTCTACAGAATGCTTAACAAAAACCATTGGTAGCTGCTGCCTGTTTCCTTCTCAAGCGAATGTTCAAGACATGTGTGAATGTTTGCATGTCCCAGATTTTGAGAAATGGTATGTGCTCTTTGAAAACTCTCCAGGCCGAAGGATTACCAGTCCACAAAGTTTCACATCCTGCTCCAGCAACAAGAAACATCCAGAAACCTCAGGAATGGAGGAGGCAATCCCAAATGCCCAGTACTGACATAAGGCTGTAAGAACCCTTTTGACTTTTTAAATTCACTGTTGAAAATAAAACAAACCAAACTGGAGAGTGTAGAACAAAACTTATTAATCCCTCTTGAGGATGATCAGATGAAGAGAAATAGGGAATTTTGTGATCTTTAATCTCTACCACAAGTCTAGAACAGAGCTTGGTAAGTCAGGAAGCTCAGCAGAACCACTGCTGGCTTCTTAACTTCATTAATAATATTTCAAAGGGGACAAAACCAGCTCATGTTATCATTTCTATCTCCAGCTGAAGTTTTCCTAATCCCCCCTAGAAAGTAAATACTGCAGGGGAGCCATCTTTGCAATACACTTTTATCCTCCTCAGAAATGGAAGTGTAATAAAGGACTCTCTCCTGCTCCCCATCACCAGGCTCCAGCATTTCACAGTGCTTTGTGTCACTGTAAAGAGACACAAAAATCAGCAGCATTTATGGAACTCAGGAACTCAAGCAGCAAATGGGGCAGTTCTAAACTTGAAATTCTAAAATTTGAAAGCACTTTAAAAAAGAAAAATATTAGAATTGGTTCAACAACCAGTGCTGCATTACAGGATCTGATCCAGCTATTCTGGCAATATCAATAAAGATGTCTCCCACACCGGATAAACACTTTTAATATCAGTGCAGGGGCTTAGCACTGCTAAAAGCTTGGAGAAGGAAGAACACTGAAGTGCCCATGCGCAGGCTGTGCAAACACAAGCTGTGCTGGGTGAGCAAAGGGGCAGCAGGGAGGCCTGGCTGCACCCTTGGCTGCTGCCAGGATCCGGCTCCGTGGCCGCGGAGCAGCGCGTTGGAGTCCTCAGCCCACTGGCCCTGAGGACACTTTCTTGTGGAACAAAGCCCATCCCCTCTAACACAGCTTTTTCCCAGGAACTGGCCCATATGGAATAAAATAAATAAATCACAAGTGTTTTGCAAAGGGGAAAAAAAAAAAGTTCCTGCTGTACATAACTCGGGGGAGCAGATGTTTTTCCATTAGCTCACTGTTCTCTGCTGCACTGGCTCTCTTTGCATTTCTTGTTTGTAGAATGTTCAGGATAATCTATTTTTCCTAGGTTAAACTTTAGCATGTTAATGAGACAGCAGGTAGCCCACTCCAGTCCCACTGTGAGTACACAGAATAGTATCCTAGTCATTTTTTCTAAATGCTCCTTTAAGTTAGCCTTAGGGTCTACCTGGTGAGGTTCACAGGCTGAGCTTAGCAGGCATTTAGCCAAACTTAGATCAAATTACCAGACCTACTTTGCTGTGAGTGGCCATATTTGGTAAAGTATTGGGTTAGTCAAGAAGCTAAATTGTCGGATATAAACTACTAGTAAAGACAAACAAAGTGGACCTTGTATTTAAAAGTAAGGCTTAAAATAATACAGTAACAGAAGCTAGAATACTAGAACTCTTATTAAAACTGGCTTGTAGCATTCTAAAATACTCCGTATAAATAGAGCATACAGTTATTACTGCCTGGAAATATAATCACATGTACTTCAGATAAGAATTCATGCCAGTTACCCAAAGAGCTTAGAACTATTAACACTATTTCTTTCCAATACTGACATGCTTTGCTCTCTGGGTCAAAAGTGATCTTATAAAAATGTCGAATGAAGGTAAATTTTGGTCATAAATTTGAACGATTTCAAGTATATTTTCCTTAGCCAAACAGCATGACTCTATTTTCTAAACAAAAAGGAGTAGTACTGGCATGACTTTTAGAAGTATTAACACTAGTAATCTCTAGGATTCCCCTTGCAGCTCTTCCTGCAGGAAGAGGGAGGAGTTAACAAGCTTTACGAGCGCCACCAAAGTTCCTTGCCTCTTCTCAAACTTGAATTCAAGCTCTCGGCCATGAAAAGCAGAACAAAGAGAAGAACTAAGCATATTGATTGCATAATGACCACCTCTCCTGGAGCTGCACCACCACAGCATGTGCACTGTAGCACAGTTCCTAAGCACTCCCTGAAATGAGCCGTTTCTCAGACATGGGGCCAAGAAAAATGTTTAGGCTCATAAATGTTGAAGTGTTCCAAGATGACTCTTCTTAAGCAGCCATTACATTCAAGAGGACTAGGGGGGGTTATTGTTAAAAGGGACCAGACAAGCTGTGTTAACAACCTTTGCTGCAGAACACTTAGAAATAGAATACGCCTGTTAGTGTTCCAAGCATGCCTGCTGCAGGGGAGCTCTCTAGTCTTTGAAGACAGCCCCACTACTCTTCCAAAGCTGTGACTACCTGTGCAGAAAACAGGAAGATGTGGAAGCCCACTAAGGAAATGTGTCAAGTTCCCTGCTGCAGATGACTGTACTCCCAGGTGGCCCTGTAAGAGATGGCTAGACATGAGATTAACGATGAGAATCCACCATTTTATTTTGATGCTTGAAAGAGAAAATGACTTTCTAGAGACCACAGACCCATCAAGCAGCTCTTTGTTTACAGGAGGCTACTAAAATTTAGCTTGCCAAAGACCACTAGGCATTGCTGCAGGGAAAGACAAGGTACAGCATCTGTTACAGTGCAATGCATTTGGATTTAGCAGCTGCACATCCAAAGGTGGTGCTTTATTGTCTTCCCTACAAAACTATGCTGGTCACAAACCCAGAAAAGTTATAGATAAAACCACTGAAAAGTTATAGATAAAACCACTAAGTGAATGCCCTCTTATGGGTGAAGTAAGTATCACAGCACAAAAGGGATTAACTACTGGCACAGGGTTCACAGCCTTCCCTTCAGCCACTGTTAAGGGAACGCACATATTCTCATGAGCTAATTGTGAAACCCATAGAGAACAAGGGGTCTCCAGCTTGGAGGGACTGAGGACACTTCCATACAAGGCAGGAACTCCTACTGCAGCTGCAGGATGATCCAGTAAGGATTGCCCCATGTATGCATCACTGGATAGCTACCATCCCCTAACAGTCCCTTCTGCAAGTGTATGTGCTGGCTTTGTGGCCTGGCCTGGCTGCTGGAGGGCTGTAAGAGCAGCCCCGCATAGCTGTGGGATAGCTGGTTTTGTGTGCCTCTTCCCAGTCTTAGTGCATAAAGTTCTAACTGCATCAGTGGGTTGGTACCATTGGTTTTCATGCCCTGGGATATGAGGAGGCATGGGAACTGCAATGGCTCTAATGGAACCCAGACACGACTGCAACCTGGCAATCTCAATCCATACCCGGGCACAGAGACACAGCCAGCTGCGTCCTGGGAGTGTCTGAGAAGGACGAATGCTTTGTTATAAATCTACTGCAGTATGAGGTTAGGAAGTTGCAGTAATTTTATCTAAGGATTTATGAGTCATGCTAAAAAGGTCCAAGTGTTAATGACAGCAAAAACAACAACACACAAGTCACTTCCCAAAGGCAGCTTAACATTTTTTGCCTTTGGAGATAGGACATTGAGGTATGAAAAAGTTAGGCGACTTGCTTGGAGTCACAAGATGAGTCATTGATTGAAAAAGGACAAGTCCAAGCTAAACCTGATACAAATCTACAGCATACTGATGCAGACCTTTCATGAATATCAAGTGACTCCATATGCAGGCATCAGAATGTTACACTAATTGCCTGTTGCTTTCCACAGCCATTAATTTTGGGGTGAGCTGTAATACAAAACCACCTAACTACCTCAACTTTCTCTAACCATACATTTCTGTTTAATTTGTTGTCTATGAAATATCTCTAGTTTGGAAGTTACTAACTTCTTAGAAGTATATTTGTTCCTCCTTTCCCCTCCTTTCAGACGGAAAGATCCTAGTAGCGAAGGTCAGTGATACCCTTTGGATCATTCCATTCACTAAGACCAGCAAAAGGTCGACCCACTTCCAAGAAGCCCTCTAGTTATTCAGGCACTGTGCCCTTCTCCATAGAGAGCAAAGACTACCCCAAAATACCTGCATCTCTCTTCATCCCTCAGGATACCAGAATGCAACAGCTTCCGCACTACTGTGAGAAGAGAACGGCCAGTACCTCAGCAGGAGCTCATTAAGCTGCATCCATAACAATAAGTGACTTCAGTAATGAAATTACAAAGCAGTCACAGTACATGTTTTCAAAATATCAATCCTGAATCAAGTCCAGCTAAAAGTAAGCATGAAGCAAAACAAAGGCTTAAAAAGTGGTAAGACAGAAAAGTTACACCTAATAAATTCTAAAAGAATTAATTAACATCTTTCAGAAAGGTGCTCTATTCACACTGAAAAGCAATCATAGCAATTCACAGCAAGCACTAAGTCTTTATTGCTTTTGTCTTTTCAGACAGCAGCAAAAACATAAACTGCCTAGAGCTACCTGCAGGATGATGGACAACAGACACCTGACTTCTCATCATAATAAAACTCCATTTATTTTGCTCCCCATCAGCCTTCTCTGCAGCCTTAAATCAGGACTATAACCTGAATAAAGCAAAATCTTGCTGGTGATTTTGAAGTCCACAGCACATTACTGAAATTTACATCCACACAAGTCATTAAGGTGAACACATGTGATTAACTTAAAGGACGATCCATTCCATAAGGTGACTTCTTTTGTTAATATTAATCAAACTGTAGCAAAACCAATGTAATTTATTTTGTTCTAGAACTAAAGTCTAATAGATAGAAAATTACCCACAAAAACAGCTATGACAATCTTTGCTGAGAAGTAGGGTGAGACTGCCAGGTCCTGTGTGAGAACTGTCAATTGCATAGATTAGCGAAATGAGAATTTGAAAGGTTCTCCTGCATGAAGAATAGAAAACTATCAGCAGCTTTCCAGGGGATTCTGCTTTTATTTCTTCATTGTAAATGGTGAAACATCTAATAAGCAATCACAGCACTCAAAGGTAATTTCAAGGGCACAACTGCGGGCCCAGTTATGGAAGAAAAACTGCTTCTCCTAAAAACAAAATTACAGGGTTGGAACTCTATCAGTTCTGAAACGCTGGAATGTAAATGGCATAATGTGCTGGGCAATTCTGTTCCTCACCAAATGTCCTACATAAAACCCTTCCATGGGTTTGGAGATTGCTTGTGGGTAGAGTCTCTCCTCACTGTTTTCTTTTCCCCTTATGTGCTCTGTTGTAGCATCTCTGCACCCGTGTCTCAAACTGATACTCAACCTACAAGACCTTGGGAGGTTGAAACAGTCAAGGACAAAGTGCAGAACTTGCTCTTTCTAATAATTTTCACTTAAATCTCAGCAAAGACTGGAAAGCTCTCAGTCTAAATCACAGTTAAGACATGGTTTGCCCAGTCTTATGACAGGGGAGCGTGTAGGAAAAGGATAATGGAAATAATTGTCCTCATGAACTACCGTTTGTTAGTCAAGAACTACCTACCCTCTTTTTCAAAAAGCGTATTACAGTGATTACTAAAGTTTTCTGTGTGTTTTGGAAAAACAAAGGTGAGCTGAAAAATCACACTACTACAATATTTTTTGGGGTCAAAATCAAATAAGTGGTGTTTCAAAAACCATCTGGGATAGACAGGCAGATTTTCTGCTGGAATAGAGTGATTTTCAACTAATGACTTCAAATACTCTGTTAATACTTATATTATTTGATTCACCACTGGAGGGAAAAAGGAACTCCAAGTGGCCCAGGACTTACCAGCTTGTAGCCAAATTTGTTCAAGTGTTGTCCACAGCTTCACAGGTCCCTGCTTCATTGTGCTGCTTTGCATAGTTACTTCAGACATGGCCTGTTCCAGTCTTGATGCAGCAAGGGAAGAGGCTCGTTGTGATCCTACGAACCAAACAAACAGTAATGTGTTTTATACTTATTTATGATATTTCTTTGACTCATTGAGGCAGTGGGTCTGATCCTCCACTCACTGCATTGGTTTTATGTAGTAAGAACTCCGCTGAATTTTCGCATGACAAACTGGAGAACTGTGTTGTATAAAAGGTTAATTACTGAAAAAAACCCCCACTAAATTATCCAAGGGCTGCAGCTCAAACAAGCAAATTAAGAGACAGACAGTAATTTTATAAAGGTCTGCTTAGCATTCACCAAGGAAGCAACCATATTTTGCTCATTTGGGAAGCAGAAGTCTAGCGTCAAATATTTTCCACAAAAACCCATTTTATAAGCACAGTCACCATACAACATGTGCCCCAGTAAGGTAAAAAATTCATACAGCATTACAAGGTAGCTTAGCCCCATTCAGATAGCACACACATTTCAAGTGACATCAATATTGTTCTACTGATTTAGAGGCAGCGTGGTTTTTCATTTAACCTTGGGGAGCAGAGAGTTCAGAGCTTTGACTATATTAACCTTTAGTATGCACTGTAACATTTACGCAAGAATGAAGTATTTGGCGCCCACATCTCTGGGACAAAACATCACATCAAAAGCTTATCCCAGGAGGGCTGCATGGGCACTGACCACGTTCTCCAGTACAGCAAGTGGGATTACACTGGTGAGCTGACCCCCCAGAGGGGTATCAAGATGGTGGTAACAAAATAAGAAGCTACAAAATGAGATTTCAGAGTTGGCTTTGTAAAGCTTTGAGAAATAAATATTTTAATATACATAGGTTTTAATGTGATTTTATGGTTGATAAGTTCCTTCTTCTCTGGAGAGCTGCTGTGACTGAAGCACTTGTGTTGATTAGCATTACACTTGAATCTATCCTTACAGGCTGACCTCACAAACCACAAGACCCTGGAGTTAAATCCTGCTTTTTCTCTCCCGCAGCCACAGGGCATATGCACTTAATGGCCTCTCTGAGAGGGACAGCATGCTTTTCCAGCTGGAGTGTGCTGAAGAGAGGGCTGCCAAACCACACCTCCTCACCAGCAGACCGACACACAACCCTGTGGTCCCCAGCCACGGTCTGCCAGCCATCTCCGCTCCGGATACTGAGCAGGGATCCTGCCTCCCGCCAGGCATGAGGGGAGAGACATTTCTGCCTCACCCTCCCTGTGCCAAGACACCTGTGCTTCGCGAGGCTGCAGCTTCTGCTTAACCCGAGGTGAGCATATCATGGCTTGGGAGAGACCACAAGTGCAACTCCAAGCCCAGAACTGCTATGGGAAATATTTGTCCTATTATCTCATCGCTAACTAATGTCATTCATTTCAAGCAGGAGAACTTCAAAACAGCCCTGCAGCAGGCGCCTCCCACGGCTCCCTTGGAAAATGCAAATGTATTCTTCCCAGATGCATTTCTTAAATTCCTACATCTTTTCAAAGACATTCCTGATCTAATGTTCCAAGAGATGACAGTGCAGTAACGTAGCAATTACGGCTTTAACGGTATGGGTAAAAGCCATTCAGCTTTGCAGGGAGACTTTATTGTATTTAACAGTTTATTTAACTGATCCACCTTCAGACTGTTTCACTGCACGAGATTTCTCCCCCTGCCTTGCCCACTCACACTCCTCTCTCCCCCACGCCTATCTCCACCTGTGAGAAATTTCACTGAAATTCCCAGAAATTCAAGTCAGACTAGAGCTGTTTGACACAGGGAAAACTACCAAGCATTTATCCCCAGCCATCCAAAACACAGGCAGCTTCTCTGCAGTGCAGAGACAAGAAAATGGACACATGAACAGTTAGTGATGTTATTAGCAGAGCTTTGAAGTTAGGGCAGATTTCTTGCCTTCTAGATTGGCAAACTTGGAAAAAATTACACATGCTTTGTGGATTGTGCAGTCAGCCTAACCAGATTCTCATATCAGCATGCTTTTAAAGCAACTTTCAGTACCATATTTTTCTGCCAAGACTGCCCTCTCCCAAAGAGGCTTCGTGGAGCTGTGTTTCTTGCAAGCACCCAAATGTAATGCTGGGCTGTTTGCACTGGGTGGGCAGATGGGCTGGTGTCTTATTCACATCCTCACAGAGCTCACCAAATCCTCTTTTCCTTGCAAGAAAACTACATCACTGTAAGGCCCCTTTGTGCATTTTTGAGAGGTTTACACACAGCCTAAGCAGATCCAGTTAGAATCTACTGAAGTATCCTTCCCTCACAAAGCAGACTTCACAGGAATATAACAGCATAATTGCTCTCAAAGAAACCCAGGTTAGCTGCTCCTCTTCTTCTCTTCATTAGCCCAGCAGTTGCCAACAGGGGAATTTCAGACTGAGACTGATCCTGCCCAGTGTAGCGGGCAACTGCACAGCCAGACAAATGAGACCCAAGTTACTTAGCGATTTACAGTGGAGGCTCTTTGCATTTAACAGCCCTTGCCATTCCAGTCCTTTGATGTTTACTTTCTTTCCCTTTTTCCAGCCTACAAGAGGAAGCAAAATACTTTAGGCAGAGACCACGCATCCCTGCTGGGTCTCAGACACAGATACACTCCTTGCTCTAGACATGTATATGCCAGATGATCAGGCTCCCTCCAAACCAGCCCATGCTCCACATTTGCCAACGCTGCTCTCTCCCATCTCTGCTGGGATGCTCACAGCAGTTCTCCTTAAAGCCTGCCTGACCAAATAAACTCTGTAACAGAGAAGGTTTTTGCCAGCCTGGCCCTTCTGGACTGAAAGGGGCTCAGCCACAGCTCTGAATGTCAGGCAAGCAATACGGTGCCCCTGGGGTTGGGCTGATGACTACCGGAGCCACAAAGGAGTTTAGCTCTAACACACTGTATCCTGAGAGAGGAGGTCAGCATGTGTCGTGCTGGCAGGACTCTGACCTCAGGGTGGTGGTGGGAGATGGAAAAACTTCAAGCAACATTACCAAAAAAAAGTATCTGTAAGTCCCATTATAAGAGATCTCTTCCTAAAGAAACGTGCTAAAAAAACCTCCCCACAAAACCTGTCTCTCAGAGCTTTAATGTCATGCCTCAAAATACATGCAAATGTTGGCATAAGAAGGTATCACATCAATTTGTTATTTTAGTGCAGTCTCTTTCTCTATTTAACAGCTCCACTAGACAGAACATAAACTTCACATTTTACAATAAAGCCCTCCACACAATTTTGGAAGTAACTCATAAAATAACAAACTGATTTTGTTGTGATGAGCTCTGCACATAAGCCATACAAAACCTATCTAATTAATTTTAAAGCACTGTTCTAGGGTGGTTTAAGACCAAAAAGTCCAAGTTTAATATTTTGCATTTATGAGAAAACTGCTATCAAAATAAAAATGTAGCTCAGTAGATTTACTAGGCTTATAAGAAACACAGAATTCCCAAGCCTAAATCACTTCAGGCAAAAGCACTGCAAGATAAGACTACATCAGAGAAAGAATGAAACAGCAAGGCAGCTGACTGATATCAGTGAATTTAGTTAGGAGCACTGCTTCAGTTAGCAGAAGATGAAGAAAATAAAGAGGAATTAATCTTTCTGGCAACAAACCTAAAATTCTGGCACAGCAAATAATCTTATTGTGGTCTAGCTGAGGGAGAGGCCAGTGTCAAACCCGGCCACAGTAACCCCCACCCTTCAGTGATGAGCCCAGAGATGACAGAGCGCCTGCGCGTTACAGCGATGCTGCTGCATGCTCCCGGGGGATTTCTCAGCAGACAGCAGTGCCTGTTCCACAGCCATGCAGAAATAGCAGACCTCCTCCCTCCTTCAAAGCAGGCAGCCACAGCTCCAGCTCTGGGGAAGCACAAGGGCAAGAGGGGTTAGAGCTGTAGCCTGCAATCTCACCCATTACCGTCTTCAAAGAGGGTCCCAACAGGGACAGCAGACCCAGCTGCCTCTCTTCTGCAGATGGAGAACAGCAGCACCCAGAGCCTGCAGAGAAGGGAGCCACAGACCCCTGCTGCAAGCAGCCAGTGCCAGCTCCACACAAAGGTGGGTGGTGTAATTGCAGTACGAGCTCCATTCTTACATCCATTGTGGGGGCAACCATGTTAGCATGGAAACCTGGACTCTCAAAGTGGAGGAGGAATATATTTCTTGGCTAAAACCAAACTGCATTCAGTGCAAATCACTTCAGATGCATGAAAAGCTGGTTCAAAGCTTGTACTTTACAATAACTTGCCCTTCTTGGCAGACAGCACCATGGCATACAGAACAATTAAGACTCAGACAAACCCTAATTCCTTGGAGACCCATGAGATTTATGTGTTAGGTTTTTTCTTGCCCAGTTTCCGAGTCTGAAGTTCACTTGCTTTGCAAGTGTTTCTTCTACATCCACAAGGATAGACATTTGATTCCCTAAAAAACCCTCCAAGTTAAAAGGCAAGTTTCTCACATCATCATCTTGTTTTGAGCTAGGGTTTTAAAGGAAGTACCAAATATCAGGAGACTTACGATGAAAATCACAAGGCAGCAGCGCTCTCTGAAAGCTTCCTTTCCCCTTTTACTGCCAAGATCAGCTTTGATGTCTCAGTTGTTTCCATCTAACTGTATCTGTGACTGTGAATATGTATTTACCATATAATAAAGCATCACAAGGTTTATGCACAAATCCCAAAGCAAATCACCATCTAATAGGAATTGACACACTCACTCAGCTTT
The DNA here is from genome assembly GCF_965178545.1 of Coloeus monedula. Classification (NCBI taxonomy): domain Eukaryota; kingdom Metazoa; phylum Chordata; class Aves; order Passeriformes; family Corvidae; genus Coloeus; species Coloeus monedula. Next base: position 30,708,853 of record NC_138782.1, on the reverse strand, counting down.
CCAAAACCAACAATAGCAGCTGGCTTGATCAGGACATCTAAAAAGGATTAAACAGGGAGAGACAGGGTGAGGGAGGGAAGGAATAAAAAAACCAAACCAAAACAAAAAAACCCAAAAAACAAACCAGAATTATACATCTCAGAGAGCTTTGTAAAAGCAAGCAGAAAGTCCTCACTGTGTTTTGCATGGGGAAGCCAAGGTACACGCAAACCACAGTGCCACATTCTGCAGCAGAGCTGGCCAGGGAGGCAGACCTGAACCTCCTGACCAGCAGCCCAGCAACACAGATGTGTGCAGGCCCACCACCTTCTCCGAAGAAAATGGAACATTCATCTCTCACAAAAGCACAAATCTTGTTTCCTTACCAGAATCGGTATCATGAGCATCTGGGAGAGTGAGATGCAGTCCATTATGCTTTTTGATCACTGGTGTTTCAGTCACACTACTTCCTTTCTCAGAGCCACTGTAAAGAAATGAAATTGTGTCACCTGCACATCTGTCAGTGGAGAAACGTTCTCCTCAAAGCAGGCAATAGTTGAGCTGCCATGGTAAGTGAAAAATCAAGGTTTCCAGTTGTGAGAAATCAGCTTATTGAATGTATTAATCCCCACCCCATTGCCAATGGACAGGAAGCTCAGAGACTGCCCAGCAGGGGCTCCAGGGCACACACTCGTATTAGTTTACTTGGCTATAGGGAGTCCTTGCAAACCACTGGACAGGAAGCATGTTGGCAGCTAGAAGTCAGACCAGAGGAGGCCCACTAGCAGACCCACACCCAGCAATAACCACCATCTCTTGGGCTTGTCTGCAGAATAACTTGTTCACAGGTCTACTCTGCTGATCCTTTTGAAACAGACAAATTACCACCTTCCACCTGGGTGCTAATTTCTTCATTCTTTCATTTCAAAGGGCTTATTTTCTCCCCTTCCACCTTTGCTCTGTTCAAAAAGAGAAGGAAGATAAAAGCTACCACATAGCACTGCTTTATGAAACAGGGAGCCTCTGGTCTGTTCTTGTACTAGACTTCTGTCCTCACAGGAGAGGCCTTACGAAGAGAAATTCACCAAAAAAATCATGCGCCTAACAAAAAAATCACTTAACACAGATCTCCTGAGCCTTCCTGTCACCACATAGTTTGCCATCCCCCAAGGATCAGTGGTGATGATATCTCCTCTCATCATCCATTAAGGGACAAAATACCAAAAGGAAAAGTGACTGCCTTGGCTACTTTTTCTGGCACACTTCCAAGCCTGCAGCTCAGCCTTTGGACAATATTCTTTCCAGGAAGCAAGCTGTCAGAGAGACATGATCGCTGTGGATGCCCCCATCTTTCAGTCTGATGAGTCCTTTGGTAGGGATTGCACAGAATTCCCTTGAATCTGCACTAATCTAGCAGAAGAATTAGCTTGGGACTGCTATTTGGTTTTAAACACAATTATTCCGTTATCACAGAGAACAACAGCAAAAGATAAACCAAGTCTTGTCCTTCCCAGCTAATAACCTAAGACTGAAAGCCACTTACTGCCATTCATCATAACAGCAGTCATATTTAAAACAGCTAAATAACCTTCTATTTGGGCTTGGGGATCAAACATAACATTTCTGTCAATGCACTCTGAATTCTTGGGCACTGGACTGCACCAGTCTGTCCTTGAATGGGCCTCCCTTGTCTTCCATACTGGTTTCCACACTGAAAACTCATTTGAGACCGTCAGAAGGGAAAATTAAATTACCTGTCCTATGCCTCAGCCTTGCCTAGACAGGACTGACCCAAATATAAGTGCCCTGGCCGGGAGCTGCTGGTGGAACTGTAGGGGCAGCTCAGTCTTACTCCTGTGTATGCAGGAATAAGGCAGCTGCACTTTGAAATATTACTGCCATGAGGCAAGTGCTGCCTTAATGCAGCAGCCACCACCATGGAGTCACTGTTCAGGCACGTGCTGAAACACTGGCTAATACACTGCACTCCCACTCTAAGGACAGGTAAAGAGACTGGAAAATCCCAGGCTGAAAATCCTGTGTAATGCATTGTGCAAAACAGCCTCTCCCAATGGCTTGGTTATCCCAGAGAAGGGCTGAAAATTAACTACCCCTTAAAAGCTGCAGTACAAAGCCCTCAGCCAAGAAAGCTTTTCCATGCACCACAGATGGGATAGTAGCCAGATGATTTGCTTTCTGCATACAGCACTGGAAAGGCTGACAGCAGGACATCTACTGCCCATGTTTTTGAAAGGTGGTTGAGACAGCGGACAAAACAGTGACAAAAATGTTGAGCGGAACACTTGATTGTGAGACTGCAGAGGCACCAGTTTGTCAGAGAGAAGACAGGAGGAGAGTTGAACAGGGCATATGAATAGCTGCTGGGGATAAAATATTGGGCCCTGCAAGACTTTTTGGTCTGTCAGAGTCACAGTAAGATTCCAAAGCCAGGAAAAAGGCCAGACAAATGCAAATAAAGTGTCATTTAATTGTGTAGGCAATTATCTACAGATTGAACTAGTAAAGAGTATTGGGTGCACCAGCTCTCAACTTTGTATAAATACAACCTTCTCTTTTGCAAGAGGCCCTAAAAATGTTTTTGTGCAAGTCTCACTGATAAGAATTCCCTTTAAGTTCCTTTGCAAGCCCTACCCAGAATACTTTACATATTTGTTAGCTGACACTGCTGCAATTTGCTTAATACAAGGTGCTTCCTGGGTCACTGAATCCAGTCTAAAACTGCAGGTATCAAGCTGATTCTTGTTACCTTTCAAGTAGTATTTCCCAATAAAAAATACTTTATGATGTATTTTTTGAGGAAAAAAAAAATCCCCACTGGGAATAGCAGGGAATACACATTAGAGTTCCTAAAAGCAAAAGCAAAGCAATTTGTTTTGTTTAGGCTTCTATGGCTAAAGCTTATCAAAAGCCTCTAAAGCTATTACATCTTGGGTTTTTAAGTGTAAGAGCCAAAGCACAGCTTGGGATCCAAATGCAGTCCAAACGGCTGAACTAGTTATTTGTCTGTTTTCCAATGTACTCTCTACAGTCTCAGGCTTGCAGCCCCCCCTTGCAAGAGAAAATCTTCCTCAGTCATAATTGTTCAGTGTGGATTTGATCAGCTTCATGAGGACTACTCATGGGTATAAAGATTATTCATGTGAGAGGTACATGATTGAATTCTTAGCTAAAGATGCTAAGGCCTAAGGAAATCAATGATTCAAGTCTGTAAGAGACCATTGCTGCTATGCAAATATCTTGATTTTTGTGTTTGGTTTGCTGCTCATCAGCTAAACCAACAAGAATTACTAATAATCCCTCAAGGACAACTTGTACACAGGCATTCACCATTCTGTACATATACTTCTGGTGTTTATAAAGCTTATGCAAATGCATACAGAAACTGGGGAACAACTCAAGCTACATCTCCCTGCTGTCTTGACTGTTGCCATCAAGCATGTTGTCCTTCCCATCTAACACAAGCCCTATGGACATTATGGGTGCAGGATCTTGGTACAACATTCCCAAAACATTGTACACTGGTACCTTGACTGGGGCAATATCCAAAGGTGTGGGAAGGAAGAAAACCCAACTCAGTGTCTTCCACACTTTCTAAACTTTACCTTTCAGCGGGGCAGCAGATGAAAGGGAGGAAACAGAGAATGCAGCATTGTTTGGATGCAGATTTACTAGGACAAGGGAAGGGAGAAAGATGCTACATCCTTCCCTTCTTTCCTTGCCCAGTTAGCACCAGGCTGTGCAACCAGCGTGCAACTGCATCTTATGAGTTTGGCAATGTGCCTTTCCTTGGCTTACTCAGTTCAGGGCTGTGTCACCCCCACACATTCCTGGGTGGTGCCAACTACTGCAGTCTGTGAACAATAGCTGATGAAAGCTCAGTGCTATTGGGGAAAAAGAAAATCTGCCCTCCATTCTGGACATCCAAATATGGATAGAGATGTTTAGACATTTGGATCAGAAACTCGTGGTTCAAACTGCTTCTTCAATATTAAAATACTGAGGTTTCGGTTTTGTTGCTTTTTATTTTTTTAAAAATAATGGCTATTAAAATCTTGCTTTTTTTTTAATCACTGCCAGAAACATTATTTATCTTTTAAACAGTACTGTTTATCACCATTTTTGAAAAATAACTCAAGTGCCTAGAAAACTTAAAAAGATAACCACATTGCAAATAACAAATCTGAACTTGCTACAGTGGAGGAAGCCTACCTGTGCTGTAAAACATTGTATACCATCTGCCACATCCTCAACATATGTCTGCATGTCACCAGAGCTTCTTCAGGTCCTTTATGTATCCATTCCAGTTTTACTTTGGTGAAGAGTAAGCTGCAAGATGAAAAAGAGTAACTCCTGTTTTATTGGCATCTCATAAAAGTAGAGAATCAGTATCACTCCAGCGAGATCCTGGCAGGCAGCATTTTTACTTGCTTTGTACGTGCAGCAATAAAAGAAAAGAAAACGGCGTAGCACAAAACATTTCATTTGGCTCAACTTTGATTCCCCACAAGGAGATGAGAGGATTAACAATATTCTTCAGCTGCAGTGAAATTTGCGTCACAAAGCTGGCAGGACAGTGTTAAAAGCAAAGCATTGCAAAGCTAACAAGGTGAAACATACACTGAATCTCATTTATTTTGGACAGTATTAAAAACAGGAGAAAAAGGAATTGCCATAATACATATGCCCAGGCTGTTTTCTTAGTCTGGCATCTTCTTATAGCACTTGCTTATATAATAAATTTCAGACAAAAACCCCAGCACACTTAACATACACGGATAATTATGTAATGCCTCACAGGAAGGAAATGCTTTTGCTTAACCCCAGCTGGCAATCATCTCATGGCCCTAGGCAAGACAGCTGATAGCCTTGTACATTCTTGTTCTAGGTAGTGTAACTGCTGCTACTATTCTTATACCTAGAGAAGACGTACTTGCACAGACCACTGGAATTCAGCAGAATTGGGTCATGCAGAGGTTAGAAGGCAGATTTGGCAATGACACAACCTACCACTTGCTGCCAGCATGGCTTTTAACACCATCCTTCACTACACTCATTTTATTTTAATTGTGAATATGATTTAATTTATTTCTTTTATATTAATGCAACTTACTTCTCTGGTTTAACTGTTTTGATAAAGTCCAGTATCAACACAATTTTAATTCACTTGATATGGCTAGCAATTAATCCACTAGAAGCACATATGTGTACATACATGCATACAACAACAGCTGAATGTCAAAAATCCTAAAAACAGTTTTGTGAATGTGACCTGCCGGCTCCTTAGGAATCCAAACTACTTCAGAAAGAGACAAGAACAACTGCATATACGATGTTAGAAAAGAATTTGCAGCTGAGTAGGAAATCCTTCACTTGGAATAATTAGAAATCTATTGCCAAGACTGTGTGGCGCACATCTACAGGAATGTGCTAAAATGGCAGTTCCATTCCAGCTAACAAACATTAGGGTGGACATCTGTGTTTTGGGTTTCTTGGTTGGTAGGCTGGTTGGTTTTTTCCTTTGGGGGGTGGGGATAGTAGTGAGCAAAATGGAGCCCAACTGTATCAACTGCTGTAGGGAATTCTGCTCATGGCTGCTGCAATTTGACCTCGTAGAACAAGCAGTCAAATTCTTCAGGTAGAAACTTTGACTAGGAAAGGAAGATCAAGATTCATAACCAAGGGAGTTTGTCTCTGCCCTTTACTATTTTACATCCCTACTCTGTATCCTTGATTTTCTTGTTACTGATGTGAACAAAACAGATACTAAAAAAAACATCATCTGCTCTTAGAAATACCGACCCCATAACTGAGAGGAAATGCCTTTATGATTCAAGTATTTGAGGCTGATACACAGACTGATCAAAATTTTGCTGGGACAAAGATGTAACACTGGATGCACTGTTAAAAAAATGTGTCTGAATTCAGAGGAGTGGTTAGCAATGGAACTGGCCAGCGATGCATGCTGCTCTGTATCCCCAGTGAACTGGGCTCATAAGAACAAAGCTTGTTTCAATAGATCAGAATACGGAATCAATCACTTGGAATATATATCACACTTGAAACATGGGAAGTTACACCCTGGAGTGCAATGGTATTACAAAAGATGTGCAGTTCCTGAGCAACAAGGCAATTCAGAGGTCAAACAACCCTTAGCATCCACATACAGAAATGCAATCAGCTAGGAGTTGCAAGACATGGCTATTCTTGATCATAGCATCAGCAAGACACTTGTTACAATCCTCTTTCTAGTTCTTGCTCTTTGATTCCAGAAGATGAGTAAAAATGGGATATGGTTCAGAAAATGGTTATGCAAGTGATCTGAGGGCTAGAAAAATGTACTTCATCAGAGGCTTAAGAAGCTCAGTTTATTTGGTTTAACCAAGAAGCAGCAAAGAAATTATTTTGTCCCAGCCTGCAAGCACCTACACAGAGAAGTATCTCACTGTGAGTCTTTGATGTAAAAGAAAAGATGCAGAGAATCTAAGAATTTGTTGGAAGCTGAAACTTGTCAAATGGAAATTTATACGTAAATGCATTCACAGAACTATCAAGGAAAATAATCCTTGCAGCAACACTACCTTGTGTGCACAGTAAATTCTGTAGTCATTACAGCCTTTTCAGCAAGACAGGATACCATCTGGAAAGCAATGGTAGTGTACAAAGAGAAGCTGTGGGTTTCATGCACAGGCTCATGAGTGAGTTTCTCTGGGCTGCGTTGTGCAGAGGGGTGAGACTGCGTCACCGTCCTTCTGGAAGTTACTCTATTAAAATGTTCTTCTGGTCCCAGAAACAAGCACATCGAACAATCTATGCTATTTTAAGCATACAGAGTAATTTTTAAACCACTACAAACTTTCAAAGTGAAAGACCTTCTAAAGCACTGTACAGACCTGCCTGCAGCAGAACAGTGGTCAAGGAGACCAAGGCCCAGAGACCAGTCATATTACATCCCAGAATAACGCCACACTTTTCAACATGGTAAGATGCCACTCAGTGTTAATTAAATAGAAGAATCTATTAACAGTCAAACTGCTGGACCAGGAGGATTATATTAAAGGCTCCTTCTCCCTTTCACATTAGTAGGGACATAGATGGCATATATGCAGGCAAATAAAATCAGTACATAATATATTTATACATTGCAGTTAAACATTAAAAAGACAAAGCAAGCATTTCATCACTCTGCTATTTACTGCTTAGAGTGAGTACATGTCAGCTGCTCTGGATGAAGGCGCTATGTTTTATCTCAGGAGAGAGAACAACTAATGAAATCGGGGAAAAAACCAAGTCTCTCACAAAAACATAATGAAGCCTCAGCACAATACTATCACGAGTCGTAAGGCACAGGCACACTACAGGATCTTGGAGACACCGTGCTCTACTAACTGTTGTGATAATTCACCTTGGGAATACTGTTATCCATGTCATCGTGTAGTCTTATAATGAACCAAACCAAAAGACAAATGGGAAGAATGTAAGAAGCAAAAGGAATCAAACCATACCAGTAGTAAACAATGCAATTAAACATGATAACTAATAGGGAAATACAACCAAGGTATCAGGCTGCATGTGCCATACGCTGTTAGTATCTCTCAGTTTCTAATAAGCTTTTTAACAGTGAAAACAGATAAGTAAACACATTGAGAAAACACTGAAGTGAAGCAGTATCACTTATCTCAGGCTTGTAATTTTATTAGTGAGCAAGCACTCTTGCTACACATAAATCTACCAAGTATTGTGTCCTATCAGTGTCTGTGCACAATTTGAGGGGCATAAACAAAAATTACATACACACAGATCTCACCTTATTGTATTTTCTTAATATTATTGTACATTTGTATGATGCTCATAGTATTAAGCAGTGCAGACTTTTAAAAAGGTTCAACACATAAAAATAGCCCCAAGATTATTTGTATAGTCATTGGTAATTCTATTAGCCTGTGAATATGAAAACAGATTTGGGCTAATGCAAGTATATAAATTGCTACTACATAAGCATAGGAAAACAGAGCAAAAAACCCCAGAGATCTTTCTTGTAATGTGTATGATTTCAGGGACAGTAACAATGGAAAATAACCAGAACTTAGTCTTGATATGAGACTCTAAGCTCCCTCTCAGAAGAGGTTTTCTTTTGTGGTGTAGGTGGACAGTATGCACAGGCTTTTTATTCTCTGATGTAACATCAGGCTACTGCCACAAGCAAACACAACCATCTACCACTCTATCACATTAATGCTGGCAAATTAAAATCTGTGTACAGTCGAACTTGGTCAAAGCTCTGAAAATTCAAAATTAGGCTTTCTAAGTAACACAACTTCAATAGTATAAATTACCATATCACTATAATATGTCATGCCTTGACAAAAAATGTAGAGACCGGAATCTTGGAAGACCTACAAAAATTTTCAGAAGTAAGCAAGCTACTTTGGTTGATTTCAGAATTCATTCAGCATTTGTCTTCATTAAGACTGATTTCAGTTACTTATACTCATGATGTCTCAAGGCCTAGCCAAATACACCTATCTAGCACTTTCAAGAGTCTTCTAATCTTACGTGGCTAAATGCTCAGCCTTTAAGCTCTTTAATAAAACCCATGAAGAAAAGAGGCAATTCCTTCCTGTCCCTGACAATTTAATTACTGAGGTTTAATAGCTAATATTTATTATCAGAAGATCTCACAAGTGCATATGCTATACTATCAATGCTTATGAGCTCATCTGTGGAAGTTTTAAGTTGCTATGTATAGCAATAACCAATTGACAACTTTATGGATGCTCTAAGATTCTGTAAGATTTATTAATCAGTTAATCATCGGAACTTTTAAAACTTGCTTTAAAATTGAGTTCTTAGTATCAAAGGTAGCCCTTGTACTACACATTTATACAGAATCACAGCGGGATCTGTGTCTTATCACTTGACAAGCAATAAAAAATGCCAGTATTGTAACCAACAGTAACACCTTCCACTCATTTCAAGGCTGAGAGACTAAATTAGGACTAATGAGTATTATGTAGTCATTTTTCTATATATTTTGCCATTCACTGTCTGCTTAAAACCCCTCCAGTTTTTCAGAGCTTGTCAGCAGCTGCTCAAAGATCTACATGTCTTCGAGCTTTACCAGATCGGTGCTGTCATTCCCCGAAGTCTTTCATTATTTACTGAGATTTGTCTACCTACACACACAGCTGCTGGGTTATTTTGGATTCTGAATGCAAAGGAAACAAAACAAGACACCAAAACATGCAGCAATTCACCAGCCAATTGTGTACATTAGCATGAAGATACTGACCTTCTCCAGCTAATAAGTGTACTTTGTTCCTCTCTTTTATTAAAGGATGGGATGCATGTGCCTGGCTTGTTTGTACGGACATTTGCCCGGAGACAGGAACCAGTGCCAGCCCCAAGAGCAGCAAATGCAATTCATCGAGTGCCTGGCTGGTGGGGCATGGAGCAGCAAAGTGCCACTGGACAGCAGAGACCAGCTCACACTACCACCTCTCTGCAGCCCAGATACATGCTCTGCATCAGCTCCAGTGAAAAGCAGGGGACTGCCACAACCTGGGTGGGTGGATGACCTGAGTATGCCCTCTGAGGAACTGCGAGGCATGGATTCAAACCCCCAACACTTTGATCACCTACTCTTGAATCAGCTTCTTCTCCTTTAAGGTAAAGGATATAGAAGGAGGACACAGGTGAATACAGGACACAAACTGGAGCTGGAAAGAAGATGAAAGAGACAAGAACAATGATCAAAGTTTTGGAATGCTTTTGATATATAGAGATAGTAAACAGACTTCTCAGCCTGAAAAAGAGGCTGAGAGAAGAGATGACAGATTTATAAAATCATTAATAGCATGAAGAAGATCAGGAAGTCAAAGCAATCTGTGTTGTTTCAATGAAAGAAGGAATATCCAATAAAGCAATCAAACACTGGATTTAAAACAAGCAAATGAAGTGCTTTTTCATACAACACAAAAGTAAAGTGCAAAACCCATTGCTGCAGGATATTCTGGAGCAGACACACAATATGTTCAAAAAGGGATTAGATAAATTCACAGATGACAGGCCCATCAGGGGCATTAAAGACAATCTAATGCAACCTCTGACTCCGAAAGCCTCTGAATCAATCTGCTGACAGAAGCAGGGATCACATATGAGGGGGAGGATCACCCTACTGCTACATTTCTATATACTTTTCCCTGTGCATTCACCAGATGCCCTGCTGAAGCCAGATAAGCCCTTAGTTTGATCAAGAATGGCTACTCTTACATTTTGATACAGCAGGAACATGATTGCAGCCCATGTTCTTTTTATAACCTAGATTGTCTAGTCTTGTTTTATCTGCCAGTGGAACTGTAGTATCTTCACAGAAAAGCAGTTGCTCAGTTTCCCAGTTACTGAGTTTAGCTTCAGTGGTGAGTCACCTACACAAGTCAATTAGATTATGGGTACTCTTTCACCATAACTGTTATGGTTTCATTAACTTTCCTACAACACCTGCTAGTGCCCTAGTCAAATTATCAATAAGAAAAAAAGGAAGCAGAATTAGAGGGCTGCTTTTAATCACCTGTATTTTTGTTGATAAAAATCAACATCAAAGTTGCTGTCTTCTCAAATAACTCCGGGCTTCTTGCAGTCTCCTGACATTTAAGGGCACATTCTCTAGTTAAATTAATGCCAGCAACACTGACTGCAACCTCCTTTTATAACTTCATGCGGTGCCATGTTATCTATCACTTTCCCAACAAAAATAAATTGATCATACACTTTTACAGACATACAGTCCTAATTTTTATGGCTCCCTGCCCATTTAGCCCCCAATATGAACAAAAAAATAAAACCAAGAAATCTGTCACCATGCCCAAAGAATTACTGACTTCATCTTCCTAGCCCAGGGAAACTAACAGACTCGGAGCTGCCATCTCCTCCTTTACAAGAACGCCCTGCTCAGAGACCAGTCCTGCACAACAACAGCAATTCGGCTGATGTTGCTCCACAAACTGTGACTGCTACAGCACAGGGTGAAAACAACTTCCAGGGTGGTAGACTCTAGGCTATTTAAAAGTTAACACAATGGAGACAATTTGCTAGGTTCAGCCTCGTAGCACAAGGCACCTAGAAGGCTTTTGCTTATAGAGAAGGAGGGAAACACAAGAAGAGGTGATCAGGAAAGCCAAGATCACAGCCAAAACTGTAGGAAGAGATTGCAAATCAAAATCAAGGGAGCAGCCATTGGTATGGCTCAAGCTCTGGGTGTTTCTTCTTGGACTGCTTCCTCCCAGAAGCTGCAGCTTGTACCTGATGGCAGAAGGGCTTCCTGTCTGTCAGGGGAAGGCCCTGCCCATGGACTATGCTGCCCAACTCTGCACAGACCCGAATGCCTCTTCCCAAGGCAAACATGTGTGCAGCCAGTCCAGCAACCTCATGCACTTATTTCAGCATTCAGGTCCATCAGATTCATTTCTGATACAGAGAGCAAATATACTATGAACATTTAGGTGGTCCAGTCAGAAAGCGCCCCTTACATCGAAAGCAGGTCTTGTAGCAGACCTCCTTGATCTGCTAAATCCAGTCTGGTTGTCAACTGAAGGAAAAGCAACAATTAACTAATAGTCTGGAAAAAGCAAGCTGATTTGCTTGGAAAGAAAAAAACAAAAGATGCTGAAATTCTTCACTTGTCTTCAGTATCAAGCCATATCTAGTAATATTCAAGAAAAGAAGGCACAAAAAAGGGTGATTAGAATTATTGCCTGCGTTCTTTTTACTTAAGTCATTACTTCTGAACCCCAGACTTATGGTATTTTGCTTTTTGTTAAGAATGTAGGAAGCAAATTGTTAGCAGAGCTGATAAAAAGCCTTGTCCCACCCTGTTACATAGGATCCTTTGGGTGATACACCTGAAGAGTTTTTATCTTCCTCTCACCCTGATGAGGAATTGCCAACAAAACAATTTTGTACTATCACAAATTATATGTATTTCAGTCCATATCTTGCCTGAATAAACACAAAAATAATTTTCACAGTTTTAAGTTTTACAGCAAAACCTGGAAAAAAGTTCCCAGTTTTGCTGTGAAGTGTGGTTACATCAAATTTTTATTTGCAATATAAAAATAAGTGTCATTTGCAAGAACAGTGTATTAAATTCTCCCTTGTTTTACTGTATTTTGTTGTGTAATTAACATCATCAGAAGATGTTAAACTGAGGTTTATTCTGCAAGTCTCCCCCAGCATTCTTTTGTGACTTTTTTCTTCTCTGACAGACTCCACCTACATGGAATATTCCCCATTGTGCTGGATACTGCTATGAACACATCTGAAAACCAGGGCCAGGTCTTGAGCATTCAAGGCTAGGAGCTCAGAGGTCCACCTCCTGTTTAATTTGAATCATGAATTCAGTAGCAGTTCAAGGCACAGCTTCTCCCTCCAGCAGATCCAAGCCCTTGCACTTAAACTCAGGTGACTCTGTGGTGCAGAATCTCATCTGTGTGTGCAAACAGACATCGATGTGGCGACATGCACATGTCAGTGCGATATCAGAGGTGCTCTGGGAACATGGTCCGCTGTACTTCACGCACGCGGGCAGCGAATATCCCGTGGCGAATATCCCGTGCCTTGGGCTGGGGACCTGCGAGAGCCGCGCTCCACTCCTGGCTCTCTCGCATGGCTTCGTGGCCAGTTTTGGGCAAGTCGATCCAGGCCGCTGTGCTTTAACTCTTCCAAGTGCACAGCAGATAACAGGAATGACCTTTGCGAAGCATTCAGAGAACTAGGTCCTTCATCATCGCCTGCCCCATATCCTTTACATCTAATCTCTTAATACTGGTGCCCTCAGCTTCAGAGTTATTTGTGGACAGGAAAGAAAGCAGGTTGAGTTCCTCTGTGACTGACATCACTTTTAAAGTATTTTCTCATCAGCTGGGCCTGATTCTTCAGAATTTCATGAGATGTGCCCCCAGAATAAATTCAGCCAGCCCTGATTAAATAGAATTCATTTGGAAGGCCAGAGCTGAGAACTATCATGCTGCCACAACCACTGGAATAACTCTTGATTTACAGAAGTTAAAAAGGAAACCAAGACTAGGGTCTCTGATTGCTGAGCAGAGATCCTCCAAGACAAGAAAAGAGCACTAACAGACTAAGCTGAATATTTAACATGCTGCTAATACTTCCTATCCCCAAAGACAGCAGAACTGGATGCTTCACTTACACTTCTAAACTGTTGTATTTTTCATAAAAGCTTCTACTACGTGTAGTTCAGGCAGCTTTTAGAGGAAAGGATACCAGGACTCTGGCTCATAAAGTAACACTCGACATCAACCTCCAAGTCACCTCAGTCTGCAACCAGTAACACAGCTTCCTTTTGGAAATGTATGTCTGAATCCTGATCCGTGTATTTAAAACAGAGTGAAATACCTCCTAATTAACCTGGTGTCAAGGTAATAAAAAGTGATAGCATAGTCTTACTATGGATGTATAAATTATACAACAAAATACAGTAAAGAAGAACCCCATAAAGGATTAATAAAACATTTCTACCCAACTCGACATATTTATGAAATCTTGTACCACAGAACCCCACAAAATTTGGCTTTGCTATAAAAACAACAGGCATAAAATAAGCTTTTCTTTTTCAAATTGCATTATACAATGTTGGTAAACAGACTTCACCCTCTCTCTGATTTTAATCTGGAGCAATATAATTTATGCCACCTTGGCACTACTACAGTAACGCACTTATAAGAGGTCTTCATCTTTAAGCATGAGTCCTGCTGACGTCGACAAGAAGCCAATTATTCCTCTCCTTAAAACTGTGTGCTTAAGAACCTTGGTAGATCCAGCTCTTCATGAGGAGAATGATCTATGAGATTCTCTCCTAACTGCTTAACTTTGCAGAGGACCAAGTATTAACATGAGTAACACAGTAAGGGCCAGAGTTTGCCGATATTTAGCGTGCACTGTCTGCACACCTCAGCAGAGCTGAAAAAGGTGAAATCAATCTGTCAAACACCACTGAATTTCACTATAGAATATTGGTTGTGGGGCACATGCGGGCATGTTTCAACCTAGGTTCTGGCTAAGACAGCCTGCCATATATTTATGACAGCTCAGAAGCAGTGCCTTTTACAAGATGAGCTTGTTCAGTAAAATATGGAGGAACACGTTTATATGCCAGCCTGAAAAAACATAGGGGCAGGCTTCTATGCCAGCCTGAAAAGATACAGGGAAACACATGGTTAAAAGGTGAAAGAAGTGACAGAAATGAAGACAGACAAAAGCTCCTCCATTGTTTAAAAAAACCCAAACAAACCCAACCCCAAAAACAACCTCCAAAAAAACCCAAAACCCAAACAAAACCACAGTAACCAGAACAAACCTGTGTTTTGGTAAGTAGACAGAAAACTGCTGGCTTCACCAAAGAAAATTCCAGAGAAAGAAATGGCTATTTTGCTGCCAACAGGAATCATATTTGTCTAAGCCTGCAAAGCAAAACCACGATGTAGCTGCAGCCTATGTCAGCACCAGCTGAACACGGTTAGTGCAGGAACTGCAGCAGGAAGACACAGGAGCATGACCTTGAATGCAGAGCTAGGGACCAGTGTACACACTCAGGGCTGTACTCTAACACATGTGCTGAAAATCAGCTACTGCAGTTTCACTCAGTCCTCCACTGGCACAATTGAGCTAACCTAACAAAACCTGTGTTACCATCTGGCTCAACATAGCACAGGGACTGCGAAAAACCAGGCAGACAAACTGTATTCCATGGTAGTGCTGGGTTGCATTTTCACCACAGACAGTGTTTTGAAGGTGCATTAAATTTCCTTATGAAGTTCTTACTTTACAGTTCCTTTCTGTTGTGTACAAGGCTAATTGCAGAGTCAGGACTTGTAGCCCTTATCCCTGTCACATTTGAGACCATGCAGATTGGCTTTGGCAACGATGGCACTTTTTGTCATGTTGTTGCCTCCCCCCCATAAAGATTCTCCACAGATCTCAGGCCTGACAGCTGAACTGATACAGTGATAGCTCTCCTTAACCATTACCCTGAGATAGAAACTCAGAATATAACTGCTCCGTATGTTTCCAGCCACTTTCTTCCTAATAATTGCCCAACTACACACATCAACTCAAGGACATTGCTGACTAACAGAACCCAGTTCCACAGCTTGCATCCTTGACTACTATTCCAGTGTCAGGTTTTCCCAGCAGAAAGCTGTGCACAGTTCAGCTGAACACAAACATAATTCAGGATCTTGCAGGCTGTATATTAAGTGTGAAGCTTTATTCCTTAGCTTTGCTGTAAATTTGAACTGCACTGTTGCATGCATGACTCCAGCAGGTACATTTTACACTGTACAAGTAATCTGAGTCACTGCTCACAAGTGACAATCAGCAGTCTCAACCTGGCAGAGAAACCTAACAAATTTCAATTAGAGCTGTCAATAAAAAATTAAAGCCTTAAGAGAAAGGTGAGAAATATATATGCACGGTAAAAAACACCAAAACAAAACAAATTGAGAGTAAAAAGAGAATCCACAACAGATTGAACCTAAAATCAGATTAATGGATTATTTTTCTGCAATATATTACACCCCAGTGTGACAGGTCTTCCAGATGCGCTGAGAGAAGATGACACAATATTATACATCTGAAGCACTGCATATGTGATTAAAGAAAATCCTTTGACAAAACATGCATAGTAATTACATTTTAAACATTCAAAAATATTTGGCCTTCTTTCAATAACAGCCTGAAAAAACCACCTTAGTGTAAAACGGCAAATACAATTTAAAGGCTGGCTGGAATTAACCAGGTCTGACTGCTGAAAAAGAGGTTTCATTTCACAGTACAGTGCAGGTGACAGGATTGCTGGTTTTTGGTTTACTTTTTGTGTTCTTCATCCACCCACAGAAGGTGGGTTTTTTTTGAGACACAGTCCAGCACTTAGCAACCACTGACCTTTACAAATTTTTACACAACAGTGCTTTTAAAACTGAACTCTGTTCCAAAACTTAGAGCTAACAGCTGTAATGAAACAGGTAAAAAGAACTAAACATGCAGGGTCTGACAGTGAGCTGAAGGCAATCAGCTCTGTTCAACTGCAATGAATGGATTTTTGTATTTTTAAACTGGCTGAGGATCTGGCACTCAAGCTTCAAGTCAGAAAAGCTCAGGCAGCTTTAACTCCCTAAAAATGAGCATGCATCAGATAAACAAAGAAGTGAAGTGCAGGGTCAGTGCGGTTTGATCAGCTTGTATCAGCTGACCCCCTGTGCCCTTAAATAAATAATTCATTTGCAGAATTCCAGCCTTCCATAATTCCACAAACATTCTGCAACTGAAACAAAGAAAGGAACAGAAGTGATGACGCACAGCAAGCCCCAGCCTTTCATTGAGAAGAGCTCTATGCTTTCCTGTCTCCTTTGTGGAGAGAAAGCCCATGCGGCAATGCCCGGCTTGCATGGGCTGCCAGTGCTGATCGTGGAGCAGCCCTGCAGCACAGCAGCCCAAGGTCAAACCCTGCACCTCAACATCTCAGCCAAGAAAGAGGCCAGACTGAACTCACTGAAATCTGAACACAATGAAATCCCCATGTTTATCCAGTGTTATATATCCTGTTAACTCAGTGCAGAGCCCTCTGCAGAGTAAGAGATCAGAGCACACTAGGATAAATCAGAAGAGTATATTTATAATCTGTGCCTTCTGATAAGTTAACAGCATGTACCAGTTTTTTCTGGAAGTAACTCTGAAGGGGAAGAACAGGTATCAACCTAAAAGCATTAAGAATACTGTAACTCTTCTGTTTACCATTTACCACTAGGCATAAAAAACACTTTGCATTTATCTATGCCTTTACTTTCCCTCTTAGAAGGCCACCACACAAACCAGCTGAAATTCAGAGCTCCCAATCTAATTTCTGTTTCTTTTCTTTTCTAAGCCAATACATCCAAAGCACAGGTATAGTACTCTCCTCCATTCACACCACACCGAGGGCACTGTATTTTCATTAATATGTCCACACCTTTCCTTAAGTACCTTACTGAAAGGATATCCAAAAGCCACCGTGCAGAACTCAGTACTCCCAGGCAACTGAAAGTGCTCGGGCTGTCTGCTGACCTGACTGTTAGTTTTTCCTCCAGAAAGCTTAACAGAACCTGTCATTATGTATGTGATACAGCCTACCATAATTAATTCCCTCAGGGAATGACATCTAGAGGAACCATGGTTCAAATACATAGCACGCACCAGAAATCTGACATTTTGAAACAGACTCCCAACACCAAGATGCATTCGTGGAAGAGCCGATATTTTTATTTTCCTTGACTGTAGATATATGGCATAAACTAAATCTTGTTATAAAAAGACTGGCTAAAAACTGTTGAATGATACAGATAAAAATTGGTGTTCTTTGCTCCTGAACAGATTTGATTTAATTCGTTAGAAATCCAGAAGGTGTTTAAAATTATCATGTGCCATTTAATATACGATGAAGTAACAGCTTCCTTCAGCCTTAGTGGAAAAGACTCAGAGCTGTAATCCTTTTTCAAGTAATTACCCTGTTCATCAGGCTTCAGCACAAGATGACTCCAAGAAGAAGTGAAATGGCTAGACTGGCTATGAAAGCCTCAGTATATACACACACCAAGCTGAATGGCAGAGAGCACTTTGCAAGTGTTTGTCAAGTCACAGGCCCAAACTGGGCTAAAATTAGAACTGAGAGGGAAGGGCAAGAGCATGTGAAAGTATCAGGTCCATCTGCCATATAAAAGGATCTTTGAAGACAAAACTGTAGGAAGGGCGGGTTGGTACGCAGACTGAATGAGGCAGCTACAGCAGTGAATTACTGCTTTCACACACACAGCCTGTGGTTTTGACTCAGCCAGGAGCTGCTCTGTGTTGCTACCCAGGAAAGTGAAGCCACATGTAGGAAAGGGAAAGTTGGCGGCTGACATAAAGAGTTAGGATAGCTTACTGCTAACCCTGCCACAGGAGGCACGCACAAGTATCTCACTTGCACAATCCCAGGACACTGCAACTATATCCTTACTCAGGATAACTGCAGTGTTTCCAACCCATAGGTCAAGGATATCCTGCATCAGTTTGCACGAATGATTCTTTCCAACAGAAATGGCAACATAAAATCCAACATGCTGACGAAACAGTACTGCAAATTACATCTGTACAGAGTATTCAGGACAGCAGTCAATAAACTTCTTGGACATCTTTTTCCTGGAGGCCCTAGAGACATTAGTTAAAGTAGAGACATGTGAGTTGCAGTGCACTTTAAGCATAAATGAGACAGAGAAGGAATTAATTTGGAGAAACATCAGCTCTGCTGGAAGCTGACATATTCCTAATGCATCAGATTTGTGATTGCTTATGGCATGACTGATTTTTTTTTCCCCTGTGTTTTTCTTCCATTTTGTTCCTTATTTATAATGAGATTCTACAGTAGCGACATTTGGCAGGTTTGACAGAGATACTGGCTTTGCCATTAAATTTTCCCCAATCCCTTTCTCTTCCTGTTCTAGGCCAAGATGACAGCACTATCTGTCAGGTCTCTCCAGGTACAAGTCTACTTTTCATGTAATACCTGCCATCCAGTCAGTGCCAATGCAGAGTTTTTAATGTGATTCCAGCTAGCCAAACAGTTTCATTTCTCCACTGAAAACTAAATAATAATGTGATGCGCTTGACTGACCCAAATCTGCTGAAGTCTGCTTCAGTAATCCCTGCAGATCTGTGTATTTCAGATTGCCATCTCTTCTGAGCAGTTTGCTGCTTCCTATGGATACAAATTCTGGTATTTATGTTCAGGACTACAACCAATGGACAACTGAAGCCTCAAGTACAAAAATACCACTTTTGCAAAGCCATTGCATCACAACCACCAGAGAGTATATAATGCCCAAGTCCATAAAAGCTACCATGGAGACACTATGTTGTAAAACGCATCATGTACTTGGTTTGCTCTGTAACACAGTTCTATAGGAGCTAACCCAGGAAAGACCACCCTGGGAAATGGATTAAACCACTGAAACATTTTGCCTCCATGTAAGCTATGTGTTCCCTCTTGTTAAACCAGGTGATTGCACTGACAGGGCAGCCTGATGTGGCTTGGTACAGCTCTGCACCATTGCAAACCACTCCATCCCAGTTTAAGACACCACGTTCCACAGTGGGCAGCATGTGCACCAGCACACAGAGGCTCTGCTCACATACACGAGCCCTCCCTGGATAAACAGTGCAACTGTGAGACTCCCTGTGTGTGAAAAACCTGCCAGGGCACTGGACTCATCCCTTCCTCTCCTCTCCCATGGGCTGTGCCTCAGGACACATCCACTTGTCAAATTTTACTTTTGCTGCCATAAATAAGTTAAACTTACTTTGTCAAATGAGTCATTCCATGGTTTATTATCACTGCTCAGGAAGCAGGCCTAAACTACAAGAGTGGAAGAAATACTATGACTGCTCTTGTGTCTCTGCTTAGATACTTAGACAATTTTTCTTAAGTTTTGTAGCACAGACCAGTCCCCAAAGCACCTACAAATACATTTTTATGAGCATGGTGGACTGGCAGAAGGAGAAAGGGACAACCCTAAAAGTAGTGATTACAGTATTTCAGGCCCTTGTACCCACAGAATGGAGCTATGCCAACTGCTGTACTGCTGTCTGTTTTCAACACTACCACCATTCTGCCAGGAACAGTGATCTCAGCTTTGGGAATTTTGTTCAACAAAAACCCAAGGGATGAACCTGTCCAATCCACAAGCATCAGTCTGTTGGCCACCGATCAGGAGAACACTTATGCAGAGGACACCATGCAGAAACTGCTGTACTCTTAGAGCTGCTATATCACAACATAAAGTTAAATGCTCTTGGGAAAACAAAACAGTAGCATGAAGCCTGAAACTTACTGCCTGCATTACCTCATCCTATAAGTAATTTACTAAAACAGAGAGAAAGGCAGAAGTTGAGTTCTTCATTAATAACCCTAACCAGAACTGTGCAGCAAAGATAGAAAAGCCAGCCAGTTCTACTAATTTTAGAATGTTCTATTATGGGATTTAGTGCTGTAGCTGATTTAAGGGAAGCAAAAAAACCCAACTTTCCAATTGTCAAATGAAAGAGGTAGATTCATTTATATATGGCCAGCTTTCCTTAACACTTCAAATTAAATTGCTTTTATTTGGAGCTTTTAAGATTACATTTGTCCCCTTAAGATCCAAACATTTTAATACCCATCCCATCCCTTGCTAGGACATTAATTTATTTTAAATGAAATGTAAAACCCAAGTCTTAATTAACTGACGATATTAAGGAGCCTAAGTCACACTTCTCACACAGGTGCTAGCTCAAATGATATGGTAAAACTCCACCTCTGTTCTCTATATTCTGCTTCTTTACAACTATCTTGCCAACTTCAGTTTGCAGATTATTCTTCCTAACTTCACAACCTCATCAGATACGTACTATTGGTCCTTGTCACACAGCTGTTCTACTCCTTCCCAAGCACAGCTGCATTTCACCAGCGTACAATGTCATTACAAAATGTCTGATGCATCACAAGGCTCCTGGGAAATTCAGAGAGAGTATTATTGCAAGGAGTCTGGAGCTGAAATGGTTTACTCCAGTTATGCACCATCTAGGAAATGTGCTTTTTGCAAAAGAACAGCTTTTTGCTCCCTGTCTGCTGTTAGAAAACAACCTCTCACTATGCAGAAGAGGTGAATTACTCAATTTTCTGAGTTACAGGAACAGCCCCAAAAAACTACATAAAAGCTTCAGATGGATATTTCTACCTTCCTTCAACTCCAAAGAACAGATTTTTGGCTTTCTTTTACTCTTTTCCCTTCTATTTTCCTCAGCTCCATTTCCTTGCCTGGTGCTCCAAATACTCTACCACCAAATGGCTGGAGAATTAGTAGGAGCAAGTAGCTGTTGTTTGAAGGAGGAAATACAGTGCAGTAACACATTTAGTTTTATTGGAGGCTCATAATGTGAATTGGTGTTTCATGAGCCATTTGAAGAAAGTCACCAAACTTTAGACAATTCACAGACAATAGAAGAGAGGGTTAGGGATCCCTTTAAAAAACCAGCACTTATTTATGAAGCCAGGATAAGGAAACTCACAGGCAGACTGTCCAAGCAATCACAGCTTTGAGGCCATTCCTGTGTTTTCAGCTTGCTTCAGCAAATGCCACACTTTCTTTAAAAATGTCTTTCTGCTCCTCATAAAACACCCATTTGTAACAGGAAAGCTCTCCATTGAAGCTTTATAAGACCTTTTAATGAAAAAAAAAAAAATTCTTTCTGCTGTTATTTAACCAGACTGTCATTTTCAGGCCAGAATTTCTGTGAACACCCAAGAAGTGCCATTCCCTAGTTTTCCAGAGAGGTGCATTCCTGCAGGCCCTGCTGAGACCTCAGCCTTTTACCTCACCTCCAACACGTGCAGGTTTTGTTAAGATGTGCTGATTACCACTTGCAGCATCTCTCCTTTCCTTCCTTACTCATGCTGCTATGATTTGATACACATGCAAATGAGCAGGTAAGACACAGAAACAAACAGTATGCATTTATAGTCTTCACTTAAATGCCACAAACTGTCCTTTCCCAGGTGGTGTGCAACTTCCTACAGATTTGCATCCTCTGCACCTGTCCCCCAGTGCAAGCTGTGTCTGTTTTCCCCAGCCATCCCTTCTCCCAGAGCCACCACCCCCTGGCAGTGCTGCTGCCATGTCCCCGTGTGTTGTCCCCACTGCCCCGCTGGCGGCTGCTAACCCTGGCACCACATGGCTCGGCTCTGCCTGCCCCCTCCAGCCTTGACTCAGCAGGCTGCTTTTAGAAAATTTGCTGAAACTTATCTTCAGGACTTCTAACACACTGTCAAAACTTGTTTTAAATCAGCCAGTATTTCCAAAAGTGTTCAAGGTATAAAAAGCCCAACTACATAATCCCCATTTCTTTAGAAAAACAAGTTAAAAAAGCAGGAATATAATTAGAACATTTCCATTTGAAGGCAAAAGGAGCAACCTCCATAGGTTTTAGGAAAAGGGGGGGGGGGGGGGGAGCCCACACCAAAAGCAAACAAATGAAAATTTCTAAATATGTTTGAAAATACAGTAGTAGCTATTAAAATAGCATTGCACACAAAACCGATAAATAAGCATATTTCAGGGGCTGGATCAGAAACTGATGTCCCGCTCATTGGAAATACTCCTTCACTAGCTAGAAACTTTGTTTTGTTACTATAGTTACTGTCACTACAAGTGGCCCTGACTAAGGCATGAAGTATTTGTTATATAAAACCTCGACGCAACTGCAGCCCTAAACTTCAGAAAGTACCAGCTCTGTGCTCAGTCCCCTTTGCAAATCCTGTTCCAAGCCCGAACTCAAAATGCTTTTGTGGTGAACAGGGCACACTCTTGAGCAGCAGTTTAGCAGCACTATTTAAGTGCTGAAAACATAATCAACATTGTTCACGATACACACTACAACTGTGAGGGAATTTAAATGGACTGTGCACTGTGCAAGGGGAGCAGTGATTTCCTCCCTGGAGAATTAACGCTCTTAGCAGTGGCTGTGAGGTACAAGAGAAACCGGCAATCAACCTTAATAAAATCTGCTGACTGACCATTGAATTTGATGGGAAAAAATGCCTGGAGCCAGGAAGCGCACCATGTAGAAAACACATCCTGCAGCACTGCAATTTTTTTTATTCCATTATATTTTTATCAGCTTAGTTTGATGAAGTTTAACATCCGTAAGAAAAAAAATAAATATGCTCTCTTTCTTGGCCTTTAATATATTCTGGTTTCACATAATTTTCTTCTTGTTCTTGTGGGGGATATTTTCAGCTAGACAAACTGCTATTATGGATAATCTTGGAAAAGCAGCTTATGAGATCCCCAGTGAAAACAGGGAGATGACAGAACCTCACTTTTTAAGGTAGTCATCTGATGCTGATACTCCAGTACAATGTGCCAGTCTTCTTCAGGCCATCTGCACCATTCTCAGCTGTGCTTTTTTCCCCTACTTGGGTAGGGCAAAACAGCGTGGCTTTCCTTCTCTTCAGCTTGAAATCCAGGCACTAAGCGTTTTCTTAAAAGGCCAACAGCCCACACAGAAGCTGCTTGCCAGTGCCTATAAGCACTAAACAAGTGCCAAGGTCAGAAAATAACATCCGCTTGTACACTTGCTTTCCTGCAGCAAGCACTGCTCAAGGTTAGGGTCAAGCCAATGATCAGGGATATTTCTACTACAGCACTATTTAGTTAACTTCTGAAATGGCAGATGTAGCCATTTATGCTACTTAGCTTAAGCTTTAAGCAATTTGAATGCTACAGGAGACTGGAAGAGAGTATCTTCTCTTTCCCTTCCGCCCTCAGTGCTGACACCCTGTACTATTCTTAGTGTGGTGTTAATTTCAGAGTTCACACATCAGAGGAAGCATTTCGAATTTATTCATTCATTTGTGAGAACCTCTACAGGGCTTTGTCCTTAATGACTGAGCAACACTTTTTTTTTCAGCTCTGACATTAACTACAACCAGTCTTACAGCTTATTACAGCCTCATAAGTGCTTAAGAGCAAATCTGCCCTGCCCTGTAAGAAAACATGATTTCCTTAAGGTGCTGTTTGGATACAGAATTGCTTCATCGGTTCTTCCCCGTAATAACAGTGCTCGCAGTGACACCTAAAACCATGATTTCTGTCCCTTGTATGTCTGGCAACTAATCCCAGACTAATGACTTTGTCTATGTAGGCAAATAATGAGTACCTGCTGAAATACATAATTTGCGAGTACTGCTTCTATCATTTTGTGGCACTGCAACTTTACCCTGTACTGTGGCTTAGACTGTGTTAGAGAAGAAATAAATGATTGTTCAGCTACAATATTGTTGATGTCCAGAATTCCCAGGTTCAGGGTGCAAGCTGCTAAACCATATAAAATGAGACACTGGCTCTGCCATGTGCAGAGGCCAATTAGGCAATGAGATCAGAAGTAGATATTGCCATATCTAAAACACAGTTTTTGCATTAGAAGTTTGCTGGAGATACAGTTGGAGAGATGACGAAAGCCTAAATTAATAACTGATGAACATCAATGAAAAAAAACCTTGCAAGGATTAGGCATGTTTTGAGCCAGTGAGGCATGTGAAGAAGTTATTTTTTCTTTTAAGACTAGACTGACCTCTAGAACATCAAAAATCTGTACTAGAATTCCCTGTACACTTTTCAGTGTTGCTATCACAGCTAATGAGCTGAATAAAATCCCCCTGCAGCAGCTTATTTAGATACTGTCCTTCACAGTATCATCACAGGCCTAAATAATAAACTAACATTGCAGAAGTTTAACGTGTTTGTTCCTAAATCACCCCAAAAATTAAGTGAAAGGGTAAGCCTTAAGTCAAGCTTGCTTTGCTGTCGTCCTTTCTCTGTGTATCAGACAAACCTTTTAAAACAATGGTTTGATCCAGATGCATATTGCTTTTTCTTTCTTTTTTCCCCTAATTGGAAGAAATGTAATGGGGCTTTGCTCGAAAGCAGCCTTACATATGTGGGAGAAAATCTGCCTGCCAAAACAAAGAAATACACCCTGTCTAGGGCAGTATGGAGAAGGGAAATAACACCAAAGACCACAGGCTTTCAAATTCAGGTTTTCCTACCCTGCAAAACCAGACGGTGCATGACACAAGCTTGGACATCATTACCCCACAGGATCTCCCTTCCTCTTCCCCACAGGCATCTTGCACAGGACCACACCCCTGCTACGGAAACCCTGACGTTCGCAGGTGGCCAGTGAAGCAGTAGGCAATTGTTGGTTGCCACAGAAAAAGAAGCAACATAATTCCAGGGTTGCTAGTAGAGCAGGCTTCAATCCCTAATATATTTGAAAATAATCTGGTGTGAAGGCTCCAAAGAGCCCATATATATTGAATCTTTTTTTCCTTAAGTGGACTTGAAAAACAAAAACCTTGTTTCAGTTGGCATTTCCAAACTGACAATGTGCAGCCTCTTGATTAAGATGGGACATAGTTTATACCCCTGGCAACAAAGGAGACTCCAGACATTTCCATCTGCTTTAACAGCAGAGCAATAAACAAGAAAATGTACCATCCAGTTTAGTTTCACAAGAATGTTTTTCACTGAAAGATAATTTAGGATATGAATCCTGACTTTTACATGTAACTGTATATGAAGAAGCATTAATTCACACAAGCACTCTGGATGCAAAGAAAACCAAACAAACTACAAATCCTTCCAAACAATAAACTCCCAATATTACTGCGCACACAGCTTTGAACAAATTCTACTACAGAATAGCACTATAGAGGGTGGCTCAAATGCAGAGAAAGACTCAGTGCTCCTCCTCTCAGGAGCCATTCCTTCCAAAGACATAGGAAGAGCACAGATTAAAGCAATCCCACATAGATTAAAAATCCTCCAGGGGTGAGATCAGCACAGCTGGATGGCAGCAGCATGAACTACCCTCAATGAGCACTGGCCCGACGCCAACTACCAGCGGCTTCCTGAGGTGCACACTCGTGGCAGCTTTGTTTGAACGCAGTACATGGGACATCTAAGCCGTGGAGACTACTCTGTGCAGGCCAGGAAAACCCCTGGCCCTGCCACTCTGAGTCCTTGCCTGCTACGCAGCGCTAGTTACCGCCAGCGCTCTGCCTGCTGTGGTGCTGCATCCCTGCCCCTTTTCCAGGCCGCCCTGCCATCGGAGAAATCTGCTTCTTACTGATACCTCTGCTGCAGCTTTCTTAAGCTATTGCAAGTTCTCATTCTTAACAGCTGCCTCACAGAAGCGCAAAGATTCAGGCTGCTCCGTGCTCATCTGTCGTTCTGCACCCTCGTCTGGCAGGGAGTGCCACCACTCCTCCTGGTGGGGCCACAGTCCCTGGCACCTGCACCTGGGGGTGGGAGACACTGCATGTCCTTCTCCTCAAGTGCCATTTTGCAATCACGCTGGCCTCTCAAAGCACTTCTGCTGCAGAGGTCTGTGCAGGGCTGGAGAAGACTTAAAGAGGATCCTCACAGCCGTACTGTATCCCTTTGTTTCATGCTGGCTTATGTCATTCCTACTGTGCACTGTTGCACACTTAAACACTACTGAAATGCCAAGCAAAGAATTTTTCCTTCTCCTTCCCAACACAAAGCGCCTGCATTTTGGAGAATCATACAAAATGACTGACTGATGAAACTCATGGGGCAGGAGGCAGGGTTTCCTCCTCCATTCAGCAACACAGTTCCTTGCCAACTGCTCATCTCTTCTGTTCATTACACAGACTGCAGGGACATGTATATTCCCAGCTGGGTTCAGACACCCACTGCTCTACATACCCTACCCAACACTGGAAAGACATTGACCTTGTCCTGAAAAAATATAAGAAAAACTACAGAAAAATCTCAAGTCATCACAAGCACCCAGAAAGTAAAGGCAAATGGCCAGATTGCAGGAAAAGGAAAAAATAATAATAATAAAAATTATTAGAAAATGTCCAGGAGTCTGTTCACTATGAATTTCAGTTCAACTGCTTACTGGTATGAACTTGATTTGAGGTGCTAGGTATCAACCTCCTGCCATTCCTCCAGCTGATAGAGACATATGGAATAGAGGTCACTGCATTCATTTCCAGCAGTTCACATGTACAGCCACAGTGCTCAGAAACACAATTCTGTGTCATACTTGCATCATTCTGCATTGAATTTTCTGTTGGTGTAT
Source organism: Coloeus monedula (assembly GCF_965178545.1). NCBI lineage: Eukaryota > Metazoa > Chordata > Aves > Passeriformes > Corvidae > Coloeus > Coloeus monedula. Next base: position 30,682,114 of record NC_138782.1, on the reverse strand, counting down.
GTAGGAAAAAACTCTGCTAATGACTGTGGTGCTTGATTAGGCCATTTAGCATTCCACCCCGATATTCCCTCTTCCTCCTAAAATACAGCCTTATGACAAATTTAATGCTGAACTAATACATAACAGAAAGCTTCAAGTCAAGGTAAAATTGAATAAGAGAAAATGAAAATTATCCATATTATCTGTTTCATGCTGTAAAAATGTTAGCATAATATGAAATATGTCAGGATATTTTCCAAGACATGTTGGTAACACAGAACTTCTAGGTTACACTCTCTCCATGATAACATCTCCATTCATCATTATCTTTCCTTTACTAACAGAGACTAAAATATTAAGTAACATGAACAGTGACTAATATCAAACAGTATGAGTGTGCCTGCTAACATATTTGGTTCTGCAGAAATTAATGACAATGGCAACAGAAGCTGATTTACCATCTAAGGTGTAATTATTGCCAATTACTGCAAGTATTTCCAAGCCAGCAAAGAGCAAGGGCTTTCCCTGTTTTCAGGAGGTAAAAACCACATCTGTGGCTGAAAAATTACCATACTTGCTTTGTGTTCCCTGGTGAGTTCTTCAGAACATCTGAATAAATTCCCCTCCCTCTTCTTTTTGAAGAAAATACAAATCAAAACATTTTGTGCTCTTCTCATTAGATAAATAAATACTCCTAGGACCTTAGAGTAGAAGTCATTCAAGTCTGAAATTTCCAGCTGGAAAGAAAAAAGCCAACCCTTTCACTGAGCGATTGGAGCATTATACTCTACTCATCTCAAGACAACATAGCTCGACTGTACTGCAGACTTCTTGGAAAGTCACTTCCTGCACTGAAAAGCAATTTGCTAAGCTTAACATCCATGCCTCTCCATATTTCAGGATCTGTTTTCCAGCGAGTATTATCAACAGTAATTCTCAGTGAATCCTGATTTTTATTCTCAAAAATCAATTCCCAACCAAAAACATGACTCTTGATCATCCCTGCATTTTAGACTTTTTAAAGGTCTCAGAAATTTCAGAAAATATTCTCCTATACTTCCCTGGTAATCAGTTTCTGAGAGCCTCAGAAAACAATTTCAGATTATTGTATCTGTATGTTTGACAGCAGACTTTCCACAGCCTTTACCTTCACCAGATGTGAAGCAATGAAAAACAAAGACAAGCAGGGTATTTTGTTTTCTCCTTTATCCATATACGGAGAACGCCTTGAAGGACTTCAGGAAGGCTCCAAAATCTTGTTTTTCCAGCAGAATCGCTGTCTGAAGCTGCTAATAAAAGCTGGCACACCATTCAGCTCCACTGAACACCTGGGTAGCTGTGGGGAAAGTTTAGAGCTGGGCTTCCCACACCAACACTACTTTTCTACCTTGGTTCTCTTTCAGATTTCCAGGCAGCAAGCATGCCTTAGGTTCTCCTTGGGATCTCCATTACTTTTGGAGGTCGCAAAACCACCTGGTGAAAGCACAGGGATCTCAATCACTAAGTCCCTTCTCACCCTGGATAACCCCTACATGCACATACTGTGGCTAAACTCCATTTCTAAAAGTTCCTACTGACAACGACTCTGCTGCCCAGATAATACACACATGCTATTTTTCAATATACTCTGGCATCCAGCATAGACAGTCAGGGCTCCTAAAGGCTTCCTTTGAATATAAAGCAGAACATGCTGCAGCTGTTCAAAAGAAAATGGCCCTTAGTAGGGAGCAAAGTGTGTGTTGGGGATACTAACTCATTGGTGAGGCAGAAATACAGAGCTCTGAAGCACAGAACCTGTGGCTGGTAACTCAAATGAGCCATGCTAGTCCTGCATTTTTGAATTTATTCTTAAATTTCTTAACTCTGTGCATTTGCATAACATTACCTCTCCAATGCCAAAACAAACATCTAGAAGCACTGCTGCTCACTACAAAGGTCTTAAATGCATGGAGGCAGTAGCCATTTACTCAGACACTAGAGAAAAAAATTATTATGAAATAAAATTGACTTTTCATCCAGAGGAAAGATTTGAACCATTGCTGTTAAGGCTGGAAAAGTATCTGTTCCTTCTTTTCATACCAGACTGAGAAAATTAGTCTGCAGTAGGTTTCCTTTCTAAGCTCCATTTAACTCCTTTTATTCAGATGCTGAACCCTGAATACGAGGGAATGGCATTCCCCCCAGTTACCTTTGAGTACACTCCTGTAATTTTAAGAGGGATCGATACGTACACTAACACAAATCCATTCCTGGCACAAACAGACATTATCTAGGGGGGTATTTCTTCCCACTGCATTAAGCTAGTGGATAGAAGTCTATCATGCTCACCTGCTGAATTTTTGTCCTAGATCACAGACGGTGATCCTTAGAGAAGCATGCATATGTCAATTTGAACCTGCCAAAAGAGGAATCCAATCTTGGATACTGTAACTCAAGAATTCATTTTGGTTCTTTATCATGGGGGGGGGGCAGTGCCAGAAGCTTGGAAATAAATCCAAACCAGAAAAAAGCACCCTTGGATTACTAAACTTTTTTAAGCTTTAAGCATCTGTGTTACCTTTAGTAAAAGTCAGGAGACTACCTTAAAGCTTTTCCTTCATCTATTTGCCATACAAATACTCAACATCATTACTAGCTCTACATAGTATAGTCCTGATTATTGCAATATATTGCCAAGGTTGTTTTAGGTTAGTTCTATAAAACCAGAACCAAACATTTGTAGTTACTACAGCAAAAACTCCAGCTCAACCCTTCCATCTCCACATCTCACTTGCTTTAGTGAATCACAGAAGCCTAACATATTTTATATTCTTGTAGCACAGTACTGTTATATCACTCAAGTACATTCTTCCATTTTTTATTACTTTGTATTACTGTCTGGGGTGTCAATAAAGAAATAAAATCATTTTTGGGTCACTCTCACCAGCCAGGGTATGAACGCACCATTACAAGAAGTCATCTTACAAAAGCTCCACCCTTAAGAGTTTTGAACATCCTATTTATAAAAGTTGTCTAGCATGATCAAATGCTACAGCCAAAATATTAATCCATCCTTGCTTTAGATCTTACACCCTTGAGGAACTCAAACAAAACAGCATTCTGATAATTCTAACAAGCTGTTCTCTCACCAAGTTGTACTGACTTCCTTGCCTCCTGCCTAATGATGAGCTGGAATCATATAAATGGGCTGATCTGATTCTCTACAGCCAAGAGGCCACCACCACTTCCATGAGAGAAGTGGTAAAACCCTTCCAGGGTGTGCACAGCTGTAATACCTAGGGCTGAGGTGGGAGGGGAAGGAGGCACAGCTACCTTCACTTAACAGTGGTAGTGCAGATCAGCCATAACACAAAGGTGGGCAAACCATCGACTGAGGGACAACTGACCCCATGCTCTCCATAAAGATTTACAGGCAAGAACACAGATCTATTTTACTGCTGTCAACAATACTGGAGGACTCTACCAGTGCCCATAAAGATACCGCTCAAAGAAGGCACGAGTTGTTTACTTTCAACACACAAGAAAGAGCTTCACAAGCAATGGAAAGAGAATTCAAACTGGAAATGCCAGTTTAATCCTGCATTTTGTGATCCTGATTTTACATCAGGGTTGGGGTTTTTTTTTGAGGCAAATGGAAGCACCTGGTAAAAGACATTGCTTATATTCCACAGAATAGGTCTCCCCACAGTAAGTCTGTACCAGACTATGACAAATCTTGCCAGATGATTACTTCACATGTCCTTAATGAAATTAATGTAGCAGTGATGAAGTCAAGGACATTTTCTGTCAGTAAGCCACTTCTAATCTAGAAGAGGACTTTATATTTTGAGGGTTGGCTGTAGCAAAAAAAGCATTTCTGCTAGAACACCACCAAGACAACACACACAATTCCCCAAGCAAAATTTACTTCCTTTTTTATAAACACTCTCCAAGATACTCATTTAATATTTCTTGGCCTTCTGAGCTTTTTTTCGCTATATTTACAGTAATTACTTTTGTGATAGCTTTCTGTAGAACAAAAGCACCTGCATTTGACAGCTACATTGCTCCAAAACACCAACCCACCTGTTTCTTTTTGAGTCTTTATGTGTAGAACAGCAGTGCTTCCCAAAAGTTTTGTTATTTCTCTTTATAACTAGTTTACAGACTCTGGGAGCAACAGAATAGTTACTTATAGTCTAGAAAGAGAAGGAATATTAGGATTTGTTCATTTAAGAGACTTACAACTCCTGTGCAACATGCAGAATTGCTACAGAGACACAATCATTTAACAAAATATTCACCATCACATTGGGCAGCAATTAGATGATGCGACATGTTATGCCAGAGGATTGTGTTGTTGTTCTAACTTAATGGGGAGCCGTCCAGGAGACAGAAAACTACCTGGTGAACAACAGAATAGGTTTGGATAAGCAGTCTGGGAGCAACAGAGTATCCAAAAAATTTATATACTATTTCCAACTTTATACTTGGTATAGATTTTAATTTTTTTTCCAATGCTGGAAGCTAACCAATTAAGAGCTAAAAGATCACCAGAGACCAAAACAGTGTTTGGAAGAGTGGCTGAATCAGGAAGGCAAAGACACACAAGCAAAACTGGAAGGAAGAAATATTACCAGCTGAAAATAAAGGAGCATGTTAGGCTCTGTAGTGGATTCTGCAGCCTGCTAGACCCATGGGACTTCTGCACAGAACATTGTGAGGTGTGGACACAGACTTTAAAAAAGTGAAATTCTTTCTAAATAAACAACGAATTATTTTAAGAAGATCACCTGAAGGGCAAAGGAGTGGTCACTAACATTATTTCTTCCCTGAGACAAGCCTGCAGAGGTAATCGCTGCCAGACTCAGGTAGAACACTGACCAAAAGGCTGGCCTTTGAGCTGGAAAAAAATTAGAGGAATCCATTGTCAGAAAGGCTTACGATTAGCAATACTGACCTGGAGGGGACACACTTGATGCTGACACGAATCTTCTTACCCAAATGTGCTGAAGACAGTCCTTTCAAAATTATATACCAAAGCCAACTGTTGGTACTGCATTCATTTGCTTCTTTTAAAAGCATACCATCATCGACAGGATGTAAAATCACTAAGTTTAATCCTGGGCAGTCTCACCCCACAGATGTCAGCAATTTTTCAGATGATACCTTCCATGTAAAGGTTGCTATTTCTATATTTTATAGTCATGGCACGACAGTGTATTTCTTCTGGCTCACTGCAGCATGCAATGTGTTCAGCATAGCTGGCTCTCATCCTTCCTTTATGAAGTCTTCCTCTGTCATTGCTTGACAGTACCTTCAAGTGTTCAAATTCAGTCAGTCATTCACTGATGGTAATGTAATGGATTTGTTACTATATGCCACCTTTCAAGAAGTCATCTTCCTAAGTTCATTTTGTGCCTTCTGGATATCCAGGTCCTCTTCAACAGCTCAGTCCAAACCACTGCATCTCTCACTGTATTCAGTGCCTACGTTTCACATCCCTCCTCCCTGTGCACCACATCAACCTCAGAAATGTGCAGTAAATGTTTAAACACATAAACAAGGGGCACTTTCAGACATATTTGGGTCACTATCATGAGGTTGATGCCAAAGGATGTTGTGTGTTAGCTTAGCAATGCAGTGTATTTTTTCCAACTGCTTCAGCCAACAACCAACTACGTGAACTACCCTGAAAAATTTCTTTAAAATTTGTAACGAAAGATAATTTAACATAAAAACAAAAAAAGCAGGAACTAATTCATCTTAATTACATACAAAGACCAATGAAACAGTATGAGACCAGTAGGTTGGGTCAGCTAAGTCCTTAATTTTTTGTATCTTATGCTTTCTTTTATTTAGGGTATACATCTAGGTAATGCTTCTGGGCTTTTTCTCTGCCATCTACAGAGCCCTAAGGTCCTTTAATACAGCTTTCATCATCTTTTCTTGATACATGCCATCGAACTGTGCTTCCAAAAAGAGATGTCATTAGGAAGGGAGCCCCCAGGCACCACATTACACAGTTGCTCGGTTCATATAAATGTCAAGTGGGGAAAAATAATCAACCACTTTTAAATACAGCTTTAAAATCAGGCAGTTGAACTTGCCTACACTATTTACATGAAACATCTTGTAGTCATTCCATACAGTAGTAAAATTTATTAGCATTTTTCTGTAAGGCAGTAGCAACTGGAGACACACAATAGCATCAGGTCTTTGTCCCTTCAAAGAGCTTTTACAAAGCAGTAAAGCCCTTCTAGCATAAACTGCACTAGAAAGCCTAGAATTTTTTCAAATTTGTACAAACCAAAGATGTACACTGTTACTCTTGCTTTTCCCCTCCTTATCGGATTCCAATTCCTTTTTCCAGAAACACTTTTTTAATTCTACTTTTTTAAGCTTTTCTTCTTTCTTGCCTTGCAACTCTGACATTCTTTCTCCATTCCCTCACTCATGAGTTATTTGCTGGCTGGTTTAGAGAAAGACCCACACGGAGACAGGGTAGTCACATGGCAGAGGCAAGAAGCCAGCCCCTACTCCTCCATCCATGTGTACCTGTGATTGAGTCTCAGTGTCAGCTGTGTCACACAGCCCTGTGCATGCAAGGAGCAAAGAGGGGCCCTTTCCAAGGAACACACTTCAGCAAGGCTGTGTCTAGGAGCAAGCACGAACCTGGGCCTTCACTATCAACACCGGTGGTTTCTATCAAAAACAACCTATTCTGCTACTCCTCAGCAAAAGTCTTTGTGCACACAGAGATTTGCACTCACAGAAACACAAGAGATAATATTCTTCTCAGCTTTGGGGAAATCAGATTACCAGACAGCACAAATGAACCCACCCAGCAGTCCTCCAAGCTACTTTGCATATAATGCTTTGTATGTTTTGTCCTCCCTGAAACATAAATAATCAGTAACTGCTGGGGGAAAGATCCAGGACATGATGGGTCACTTGGTCAATCAGACAAGGCAAACACTCTTCTTCTGACATAAACAACCTCCTTCTCTGTCACTGCTGTCTTGTGTATCTTTAGGTGTTTTTGTCTCTTTCAACAGACTTTCAAAATCAGATCTTCGACTGTACAATGTGACCTTTGACTGCATGAGGGTTTTTTACTATGTTTATTACATTAAAACCCTAAAATACAATTCAGCAGCCACTGGGCTATTTCCTGCTTCAGTCATACCTATGTTCACACTCTGAAGAGACATTGGCATCATTTTAATAGCGTTTCCATTACTAATTTCCTCTGCATTCTCAAAGACGTGCATTGACAGTCTTAGCTCCTCACATACACAAAGTAATTAACCTCAAAAACACAGGCAGAAAAGCTATTTTAAATGGCAACATGCAGCTTGCAATAAAAAACATTATGTGTTGACATGGCACCATAATTCTAAAAGATCCTAAAGCATTCAAGCATTCTAAAGCATTTAGACAGTCTCGATCTTCCTCTGACCCTCCTTTGCTCTGTTTAGACAATATTCCACGCAGCTGCTGGACTAAACCTGTGGAGGCTGCTCCCTCTTGCTATTGAGAATGCAGGCTATCTACAGACAATGGTGCACAGGTTTAGAACACCATTTAAGTACAGGCAATTCTGAATGGAAGTTGGTCTTCCAGCAATGCAACAGGATTTTCTGCAGTTTGGCTGAGAAACTCAGCTAGTATGAAATCACCAGAGACTATTACAGTAGCTTTAATTTTTGCACAGAACAGACAAATTCATTGTTTTGAAAGGTCATGACAGTAAATTGCATGGAATTCAATTTGCCTCCCTCAGATGGATGAAGGTCTGAGTCAAACATAGAACAGTAGAAGCCTTTGGCTCCAAGAAGTCTGTGCTGATTCAAACTTACTCCTAGGCAGGCAAACCATCCTTCCTCTCAGCTATACATTATCACAGCTTGTGATTTTCAGCTGATCTTTTTCCCCAGCTGTGATGTTGCAGCCAACTGTGTCATAGATGAGCATCAAAATAATGGTCAATGCAAGAAAAATCTGTTTGTTTTCAACCATGAAGTTACCAAATATGAAATTGTTTGTGATACAGACGTTGTTATGGTTGTCTCACGCTTCTTTCTCCACATCTAAAGTGAAAAAACTCCAGGGAGATGTATGGGAAACAACGCCATCACCACAAAACAGAAAGACAAATACTGGAAAAGCAAGCAAGAGTAAGGATTACGGAAAGACCATGAAGACAAAGTAAAAGAATACCTTCTCCAGGAGGAGAGTGACACACCTGTAACACATGTGATTTAACAGGCTCCTTGTGTGTAACTGAGAGCAACAGAGCTAGTGAGCAGTTCACTGCTGACTGGGTATATGGCACCAGGTAACAACTCTTACCTAAAGCTTTCTGGGTATTCAACGACAGCCATGTTGATAACATCCAGTGCATGCTGATAGTGCTTCTGAGCTGAAAAGAGGAGGGCCAGTAGATGAAGTGAATTCATGTCATCTTTGCACAGTTGCAAGGCCTCTTGAAGATGGTCTATAGCATCTGAAATCTAGAAGGAGATGGGGTGGAAATAACAAGAGAACACATTACTGTTTCAGTCCTACATTATACCTCAGAAATAAGAACAAATAGAGTAATTAGAAATTCTGAAGAAGTTCTACTTAGGCACCTTCTACTATCAGAACAGTCTGCCAAAATTAACAGACTGCACTGCTTCAAAAAAACCCACACATTCTAGAGAAAGAAGTCTGCAGCATTACTAAATCACTGCTTATAAACAAGAGCAGCAGACCTGATCCAATCAACCCCCTCTTCCTTTGGCATGGCGATTCACTGCTGTAAACAGATCCACTACAGAGGCCCAATTCTCAGCCCCATTTTCTAGGATGGGTGGCTGGCTCTTCACCTGGGGGTGAGCATTACACACCTCTGCTGCATTTTGTCTCTCATAATGGCTGTACAAAGCCTTTCATGATTTGGATCACGAACATAAAAATTAAATTTGAACGTTCAAGGGTAAAAGAGTCAAGATTTAAAATGCTGTCAGAAAAAGAAATATATTTCCCAGCAGTGACGTAAAGAGCAGTCCTGACAGTCACAGCAGCAGCATGTTATTAGAACCAAGTCTCACTTGGCAGAAAACTTAACACCCATAATGAATGCAAGTATATCACATGCTCTTTGTGATCCAGTACATTATTTAAGTGTACTGTTCAAAAGGGAACTTCTTAGCAGATTTTCTTTCGTTTGTTTAGCAGTAAGTTTTATGCAGAGGATTTTCTTTAAAATTCTCTAGTGTCTGAAATTACTGTTACATAAATTATTTCATGTCTGTGGCTCTGGAAATCTGCAGAAAACAAAACATAAAAGTGTATAAATTTCTTTTTCTCACGTATGCCTTCCTGCTCCTTCTCTTAATGGATGGAGAATGTAGTTCCTTCTTTCCTACTATGAGAACTTCCCACCTAGCAAAGCTTTGCAGACATTCTTCTACCCTGGCATACCACCAGTGTCAAATTCCCACCGCCTCCACAGATCTCTCATAAAAACAAGTAGCACATAACTAAGGAAAGCAACAATTATACTGCCTGCAGCTACAACAGAGGTTGTTGATTATCTAGATCTAGGTGTGCTTCTGGGAGCAGTGTATATTCTGTTCACAGGACAACTTCATCCTAATGTCCAAGTGACATTTCTCTCTCGCTGTGCACGCACGAGCCGTGGTACTTAACTACTCTATTACTGGTGACTCCATACAAGCCTGGAAATCAGTGTGACTGCTCCAGACATAACCCCAAACTGGCATCTGGCCCACAGCATCAAAACTGCTGAATGTCCTGGCTTGGATTCAGGTTGGGATATATGACTGAGTGCTCAGCTTTAATGAATTACTGCTTGTCAGTGGAGCTACTTTAACCACATGTGTTATTAGAGCCTACTGCAAAGGTAAACATGTTGGCTTAAATCACCCATGTTCCCTCAGCAGCTTACTAGAACACATTTTCATACAATGTAAAAATTCTAGCAATGACAAGACAACTTGGAGGCAGGATGAGACACTGGTGAGCCCAGACCTGCCTGTCCACAAAGTTTATCAGTAGATACACCAGAGGTATATAGATTTGATGTGCTAAAACAAAGCTGCTGTCAAGATTTCTTGCACTCAGGGCTAAAAACCCCTTCTATTTTTTTCCGTTTTTTTGTCTCAGACTACACAAGTATTCATACAGAAAATACAAGTTTGGGGAAAAATTCATTAGATGAAAAAGAAAACCTGCAAACCAAACAAGAGGAGGAGACTTGGAGCAACCTGTTCCAGCTGATCCTGCTTTGAGCAGGGATTGAACTGGGTGATCTCTAAAGGTCCTCTTCAAACTATTCTATGATTAAGACTTGGGAATGGGATCCTAACTGGCTAGTAGAAATCAGACAAAGAATAATCCTTGCAACTACTGCCTTTACTGGGGGACTTCAAAATTGTAGTGGTACTTGACCTTACTCGCATGTGAATGTGTACACTGAGACTTTGCTTTGTGTGTTGCAAGTGACTTAGGATCAAACTGCAGGTAGGTCCATAGCCCTAACAGAGACCTGCCATGCAAGCTCTCTGTTGCAACACACATGAAATAAAGCTGCAAAAAAGTGAGTTGTGGTCACTCCTGCAAACCTGTGTCTGCTGGACAGGCAGCCACATACTGCTGAAAGAGACGTCACCTAAAGTAATTCTGTTCTGTAGCATGGGGCCTGCAGTGGTTACATCTCATTTCAGTGCTTCCCTCTAGTACCATCAGAGTCACAGGCAATGGCTGGTTTTGAAAATTAATAATGCTTCCCTGGTAGCTAATTTATTAACTCGGGTCCAAAAAGATTCCTTAGTGCTGTAACACAACTGTACAGCCTACACAGTACTGCTGCATAATTAGAAACACTGGACAAAAATAATATGAACTCCATGCCTTTACAGAAAGCATTATGTGAAACAACAACCTACAACAGACCAGATGCAATGAAATACAAACTAAATTTCCAGATCAACAAAAGCAAGATATCTGGCAGCAGTCAATGCAAACTTCTTTTGAAAGATGTGTTTTTATTTAAGTAACTATATGATTTGAGAAAGATGGAAGCGGGCACCGCAGATGGCACCCTGAAACATCAGGGCTTTATCAGAGACAGGCTGCCACTTAAACATTCCCTCCAAGTACTGCACTTTAAAATAATCTTATTTCAGCTGGACTGCAAGTTCAAGTGGGGCCTGCAATTAGAAGAAGTTACAATTCCCCGATTTCTCATTCTGTTAACAAATATATCACATGTTTTGTATGGCACACAGGTATCTTCACATTGCACTGATTAGGAAGCAAAGATGCTGCAGTAGGCCAGAAATAGCATCTTGCAGCATTACCAAAATAATGCCACAATATGGATTGTTTAGGCTGCCTCTTATATAATAGGATTTATTTCAATAATGCTGTATGTCTCTTTAAAAACAATGCTGGTATGTCACAATTATAGGTATAAAAAGGAAAACAGAATGAGTGTAAAAAATACTTCCTAACAGTAAAACGCACTTGGATATTTTAAATGGTAAATGAAACAGGAACTCTTAAGAGGAATATTCAGGCCTTGTAATTTCACATCAGTTGACAGTTACACTTAATTAACCATTAAACCTACCCACTCCATCTCTTTTTATAGCATGGGAAGGAGAAAGCTTTACTGACTGGCAAGAGCTTTCATTGAAAACAGACTTGCTACAGTCCACCAGAACCTCAGGAAAGAAGGCTTAGATACATCAGTGGGTTATTACTTAGCTCTTCCTACAAGCCACTCTTGATCACCAGAACAATCTAGGCTAGGACGTAGGCAGAAAAGCAGCATGTTGCTGTTCAGCAGAGGAGGCAGTAGCTGGTCTGGGAAAAAGACAGGCCAGAAATACCTACATCCAAGCAGCCACTGAAAGAAGCACCTCTCGATACCTCCTAAAAGAGCTCCTCTCCTGGGGCAGAGACAGCAGTCTCTCCTTCTTGAAACCAAAATAAAAACCAGGGAAAGCAGGTGAAATACTTTCTCTGGTCTCTAGAATAATGTTTATCTTAGTTGTACATCCAGACACTCTGGAAGGAAGTAGGTGTTTTCTGGACAGTGCCACTTGGAAACTTGAGGTCTGTTGGAAGTCCACAGGAAATTGGTGAGACTTCCAGTGCTCAGCTGCTGACCCTCACCCATCTTTCCCTTCCCATTTTCATGAAAAGAAAGCTTATTAAGTATTAAAATGGTATGAAGCCTACATATGTTGTTTTTACATATCCAATACTGATTTACATGGCATTCAAGGTCACAAACACCATCATCCCCCCCAAAAAAGGGAATCAACACCTAAAATTAACAAGAGTGCTGCTGACTCTCTAGAGTCATTTCCATAGAAACCGGTCTGCTAAAAAACAAGGCAATGCATTAAAATCAGTGAGCTTTAAAGTGTTCATTCTACCTTGTTTTTGCTGATCCAAATGCTGTTACCACAGAAACAGGAGAAGCAGCTGAACCAGCCGCTGGGAGTCGGGAGCTACAAGTCTCATTTGTCGCTCAGCTCGGCCGGCTGCCAGCCAGGCGCTGCAGGTGGAGATATCCACTGCAGCAGATACTGACCTTGGCCTCCTGGCACTGCAACTCGGGGCGGGGAACCAGACTGACACCCTCCTTACAGAACAGGTTCTTGTACTCTGTATTTGGCTGAAAAATGCACTAAAACACTCTGGGGCTATTGCAGACCCTCCAAGTCTTCCCAGTGACTCCCGTGGTCTTTAAGACACAGGCACACACATAAAGCTCATCATCGGTGTTTTTTATCTTGGTTGCTGGTGGTTTCAACTGCCAACCCTGCACGAGCCTTTTATAACCATTCCTCTTCTTGTCACATCCTCATCTCAAGTCAGAGGGATGCTTATGTTTTTCCATTTCCCCTTTCCCTTGCCCAGTGGTGACAGAGACAAGTGCTATTGGAAATATTTTACAACCTTCCAAGGAAGATGAATTGCTCCAGCTTTGCTTGGCACTCCACTGGTCAGCTGCCTCTCTTGCTTTGTTCCATGAAAACACTCTCTTATCTATGCAAGCTGATACATATATTTTTCAGTGCTGGGTACAGTTACCTCATTTATCGACTCTGACCATGGAAACAAAAAGGCCTATTTGCTGAGAAAAACATTCAGGCATTATATTGTAACCTACTATGTAGAAAAGGCCTGATTTATCATATTATAGCATTGCCTGATGAAAGCCCTAACGATGATGTTCAATAGTTAATGCAATCTATCAAAAAAGGTATCATTTATCTTCCAGTTAATCAGAAAGAGAATATATTAGATACTTTAAATAATTAAGGATATTAAAAATGCATTACCAAATGTTTATCATTAAGTAAACTGGCAAAAGAAGAGTAGGATATTTTACAGCAGTCTAAAAATAAAGATGTCTCAGGTATCTCCTCTCTGTCCAAGCATGCGTTAAAGATTTATATCTCACTTGATGGGAGAAGAGCAGGAGCACCATCGCAGGGGTCAGGCTGACACTACATAATAAACTGAGATCATACAGCTGTGGGAGCAGAGGCGACTGGCAGAACACCAAGGATGAGAACACACAGGTGAACTAGACAAAGAGGAAAGTGAGCGTGGGGACAAGAGACTGAATGGAAAGAACAGGAGAGAAGGGAAATGAAGAAATAAGACAGATGAAACAACACTGCAAAGACAGGCTACAACCAGAGAAAAGGAAAGGGTAATGACTGAAAATGCCAGTAACCACAAAAACAAAACCAATGACCACAAAAATCTTGATTTTATTTTTCAGGATAGCAGCTGAAAAGCTGTAATGTTTTTACTCATGGCAAGAAGCAGAAGAGGCAGCAGATCAGACAGTCTTCCTATGAGGCAAAAGCTATGAGAGAAAGAAGGGTAGCCGGGTGTTTTTTAACGAAAGACCCTGAGCAAACTGCATCATAAAGCAGCCAGCAGGCAGATGAGAAAGTTAAATAAGCCATTTTAATTATCCTTTCTTATTGCAGGCTCACAGCACACTGCTCTCATTACGAAAGGGTTACAAAAGTGACATTATCAAGAGGGTGCTCTCTTGGAACAATTAGTTTAACCTAATGAACACACAGCTCCCCTAATTAGCTCAGGAAAGTAAGAAAGACCCAACTGTTCAACTCTGCAGTGTAGACTAAGGAGAGAAAACTGCAGCAACAGAAGGCCTGCCAAAGAAAGAAACTCCAATGATGAAATTTCAAATCTAGCTAGAGAGGTATTTAAAAAACAAAAGCCGCTCCAATAAAGATTTAAGCTTTGAAACAGAAAGGAGAGAGAAATAAAACACCCCAATTTTAAGAAAAAGGGGTAGAAAAATAAAGCACAGCGCAAGTGGTTTGGGGTTTTTTTCTGAAAGGCAATGCAGAGCATTTTCTGATCAGCTTCATTTTTATGAGTTAACACCTGCAGCAGCATTCAAATGCCAACTAATCCCACTCGCTGCAGAGCTCCAGCACTCGTCAAAGCCGAACGTCAAACGTGCCCAAGTATGGAATAAAGCAATCCCAGCGCGGGGAGCACGATCTGGCATGAGATGGAATGGGGCAGTAACGGGAGAGCCTCTGGAGCAGGACACAGCGTGACACCCAGGGAACAGGAATAAACACACCTCGCTCATCCCACACGCACATGGGTGCTCCAAGACTGCTCAGGGCTTAGAGCTGAACCCACTCCCTAGGGAAGGCCATTCCACGTGCTACAGAATTATTAGTTTTAGAGTAAGAAAAAATATTTTACATAAACATATTCTGATTGCTTGTTACCGGTTACAATGCAGGAAGGAAGGGACCCTGTTTAGCGAGCCTGGGTCTTGTTCAACTGGACTGTCCTTCCACCCTCCCATGACTCCGTGATTTCCAATTATTTCACATACCTGTCTGACAAGAGCCAGCTGCAGCGACAGGTAGAGGATGATTTGGTGATCATCGGGGGCCAAGTCACGTGCTCTTTAAGGATGACAACACAATACAAAAAGAAAAGTGACTGTTAGATTGCACTTTGCAGAACTCCTTCACCGTGAGTCACACAAGCACAGAACAAAACCCAGTCTTCCCCCACAGAAAACTAGTCCAGTAATGGGGGAGCACACTGAAACTAGACAAAAAGCAGAACAGCGCTGGCCTGGCTAAGCCAGAATCCCAGGAACAAGTATGAGAAACACAGCTGCCAGGATGTTATACAACTTACATGCTCCTTTATTAAATGCCACCTAATATTTTGGAACTTGGATAACTAATATGGAAAAAGTAGCTCTGAGCTCATAACAAACCCATCAAAGCATTATTTTAAGTAATTTAGGTGATGGATATAGCTGTCTAACTTGTTCCTATACTGCCACTTTTCAAACATTAAGAGAGGGTTAGGTTAGCACTGAAAAAAGTAGTCACTCTGAGCATGTACAGGACCAAAGATGTGGAGCCCGTGACACAACCTGGTGCTCAAACACACAACACATTCTCTACCCTGCAGCTTCTAGTTTAACTTTTGACAGTAGACTCCTAATTTGGAAAGGGACACTGAGGGAGGAATGATTTGATGACAGGAACTGCACCTGGACCAAACCCAAGGCCCTTACTTCTCAAGCCTGGGCTCTGAGATATTACCTTCCAGTCCATAGCAGGCAGCGGGCACTGCAGTGAAGGGAAGCCCTGGCTAGTGAAGGCTGCAGTGTCTCCAGAACCATATTTGCAGGCCCTCAACGAAGTCTTGTGCAAAGCAGGCAACAAGGGATGGACAACCTGGGCAGAACTGCCCCCTCTCAGACTATGCCAGGCACGAAATTGCAGTCTGAATTTGGTAGCCTGTGGAGAAGCCATTAACCAAGGCAATGATGCAATAGTGTCTTGAGGAACCCAACCTAGGAGGAAAGGTGGGGCACCAGCTCATGCCATCTGGCAGCCCAGTCCAGGAACCAGCAGATTCTCCCCTTCTGACTCACAGAGCTCACTCGTAGCTCTGCAGCACAGGGAAGTCATTTCACATGGGAGAAATGGGGAAGAGGAAGGTCCCTCACAGCCAATTAACATTCCTGACCTCTTTCTGGGCTTCGTTCCAGGACACCAGGGAAACCTGCACCTGCATTGCCAGGCCCAAAGTGAGTACAATTAATGTCCTTATGAGGGAGAAATGACAGGCTGACAACACTGGTGCTTAAAACCCATGCCAAAACTATTGATTTGCTAATAATAAACAAATAACAATAAAAGAATTACTTCAGGGAACAAACCACACACCATTTTAATGGCAGTCACTTTTCAAATGCCACCTTGGCCTGTGAGCAAGAATATTTTGAAGCTGATTTTTATAACTAGTGTCTCTAGAACAAATTAATTTACTACGGACTGAATGTGTCCTGTAACTTTAGAAGTCAAGGTGGCACTCATGTTCTGAAGCAATGACAAATACATCAAGGTGCAATCAGTACAGGCAAGTCACTAATTTCTCCTTCCACTTCAAGAAACAAACAAAAAAAAATCCCCAAACCCAAACAGCCACAAAACCCCAACGAAACAAACAAAAAAACCCCCCAAAAATTGCAAGCAACAACAAAACTTCTCAAGTTAGAACCCAGCTTTGTCCTAAGGTGTTAGACAGGGTGAGCCACCTCTTTACAAAGCGTCTCTTGCAAAACCTTCAGGAGCCTCTCCAGCAATAAATAACATGGGAAAGTTCACAAGAATACAGCAGATGAGATTAATGGTGCTTTTGGAAAGAAACAAAGAATTGTCACTTTACTGCTTATTTTCCTCAGAAGGAATTAGAAAAACATTTGATGCAATCTTCCAGCTGAAAAGGCCCCTTACAAAGATGACTGCAGGCCAAACCATGGCCTGAGAGATCATACATGTTCTTCAAAAGGAGGTGAAAAACAAGGAAGGTAAAAAAATATAAGAAACCAACTTAGGCATTTAGAAAAACACTAGTAATCAGCTCACTGTCACATTCCTGTTGGCTGAGGTTTGAGTAACTAATGTTTGGCTAGAAGCTTGTCTGCCTCCTAGCTAGAGTTAAGATACCATGAAAACAAGTCAAAGCCAATGGGAAAGGTCAAAGGATTAAAAAAAAAAAAAGTTTAAAAGCAGTGCAGCACCACAGTTCCTTAAAATTGGTCACTAGTTAACGTACTACGCTGGAGTCCAGAAACTTGCTGGACTTAAAAGTACACTCCTGATCCAAACAGTGAATGAACAAATGGCTTATAAAAATTCTCTCTCAGATCTCCATAAAGTAAGTATCCAGAATTGTATCTGTGGTTTCAGCTCTTGAACTCACTACAAAACCAGTTTTAAGACAAACATGTTAGGCTCCTTGTTCAGCATCAGCAAAACAGCTGAGATCCATTAACTTTGTTCAACTTGCTAAACCTGTACCTTGGGATACCAGAGATCTCAAATTTTCTTCACTTCTGTAATTATGACCACAACTCACTCACAATTAGATATTTCAGCCCAAGACATAGACCATACAAGCTTCCATTTAGTTGCCATTTGTAGTCTGTAGGCATCTACATTTACAGTAGGTTGTAAATTGTAAATATAATTGTACAAGTGTAAATAACTGCCTGAACACCACCCAGTGTATTTTGGGTGGTGTAACTTAATCATAACAGAGTCAGGAAGCTCACACCTCACCTCTCTACCCCACAGAATGGACAAAAAAGAGTATTAACTCAAGCAGTTGTACTTGAGGTCTCAAGTGTAGCTGCACAAGAGCGTAATTCACAGTTGCTTCCAGGGTGGAGCCACTGTATCTGTTCCCCCCACAAAATACAGGGACAAAGGAGAGGTGAGTGGTGCATGCTTTGTACCCTCTTCTTCCAACAACAGCTCACATAAACACTCATTAGGACAGCAATTATCCTCTCCCCTAGGTGCACTGGTGCCAGGTCACCCCACAGCTGCCTACACCCTGATGGCAAAGGTACTTTCCCACCATGACGGAAATAGGATTTTAAGCCTGCTTCACACAGGAATTGAGACAAAATTAGCTTTCCACGTTTGCCAGCTGGCATGATGTGAGGAAGCTGCATCTCCCAGCACTGTAGATCTCACTGCAGCTAATTTGGGGCTAAGGTTATTTCTGTAAGGTGGCAGAGCAGTACTCTTACCTTAGATATTCAATCAAATAATCACTGCATTTAGCCATCACAAAAATGGTTTTGACAGACTACTGCTGAAATCTAATGAACTGTTTTCAAACTTTCCAGCAAGGAAGCCTTACACAGAGGAAAAAGAAACATAAAAAGAACAATTTTTCTGAATTCATGCAAAAAATACACAATACAAGCATCTGCAAGATTCCTACTCACCTCTCCAAAGTCTGAAGTGCTTTCTTGTTTAATTCATCCTGAGTGCCCTTCAGACTAGCTGTAGGACAAGATACAACACAATTTAAGAGTTAATTCAATGTTTCAGATTAAATAAATAGATGTATAGAGTATTTCAAACTGGGAGTGTAAACACTGTGGAAATCTGCATGTGTGTGCATGTGATCATTTTGACATGAATTCTCAAATTCATTTTTATTAAAGATATTTTAAGTCCTTCGTTTGAAATACTGAAGCATTTTTTATTTACATATGCCACTGAAGGGGGCTGGGAGAAGGGGCCATCCACTAACTAGATACCAAGAAGGTAACAGGCCCTCAGCCAGGCTGGTGCAAATGCTAAAAGCAGTAACCTGCAACACATTCTGACTTAGACCACCCCCACCACCACTGCCACGTAGGAGGGTGCTGCAGGTTGAACAGGGAACACCAGCAGCCAAACTTACAGCTCTGTCACAAACCACCACCATCTCTGAGACCACAACAGACATCTAGGTTACTTTAGATGTGGCATTAGCCACTAATGCCCTCCTTCCATGCTTCTAACTACTTGACCAATGGATCCTGCCCAGTATGCTCACTTATGAATGTATAAATTAATTCCTACCTCAAACCAGAAAAAGAAGAGAAGACTCAAGCTCTTGTTATACCTGGGTATCGTAAGATATCATCATCAAGATCAACAGGAACAGAGGAAGAGCTTAGAGGAACATGGCTTTCTCAGATCCAAAATATCTGGAAACCCAGTGATGGTTTTTAGAAATGCACTGGCTGTCTTGTTCTGGTTCTTATGTTTTCAGATTTTGTATAGCAGTTGCTTCTTGTTCTGCCTATCCTCAAATTGAGAGCTATTGATCAACAGCACATGGAAATGATGAGCAGTTAATCCATCAGCAAACACCACCCATGAATATATCTGAATTGATACATCAAGTCAGTGTATGCTCCAAAATAGAAAGTTACTAAGTAGTATATAATAATGCAACAAACCCAGCAAAATTTAAGTATTCTTAAAAGCTATTAAGAAGAAAGAGATGTGTTCCTCTGCAAGACCTGCAAAGGTAACCAGTTTCTTTGGATTCTGCAATATGTCAGCAAGTGAAATTTTGAAAGTAAATTATTTGCTGCAGCAGCTATAGTGATCAGACTTTTTTTTATTCCTACATCTTCCAACAGGTCTTCAAAACACCAGGTTCATTTGGGGGGAACAGCAAGCTTCAGGATTTCCTAATCATAAAGATCAAACTTTGCTTAGGCCACAAAACCTACTCTATGCATTAAAAACTAATCCAAAAATGTGTATTTTAAAGAATAAATTTAAACACATGGACTTTCATGCAAAATGCAGCATTTATTAAAAATACATTGCTCTCAACAGCCTTCAGTCAGTCTACTGCAAAATACTGGGAAAAGGTAACAAAGGAAAAAAATTTACAAAAAAAAAGAACCAAGATTGATGTAAACAAAAATACCTGAGACACTGGAAAGGATTTGATCATACCTATAAACATCCCTACAGAAAAAAATCTGACATTCTGTTTCTCAGGAAAACTACAAGATTCTTCATTTAAGTTACAGAGCAATTCTGAAGATGTCACAAAATAAGAAAGACTGAAAGAAATGTTACTATTTGTCCCTCAAATTAAACACCAAATGGAAAAGCTACAACTTCTAGCTTCCACCTGTTAAGACATTTGACTAATGTTCAGCTTGCAGTCAGAAAGAACACAAAATATATTATGGAAATGAAGTGATTACAGCTAGTCAGCTTTGCCTCTGCATTACTGGGAAACAGCATGTGACTCTCACCTCCCACAATAGGGACTGCATCTTCAGCTACCATGAAGCTGGAAATCTGGTTGTCCATCTCTAGCTTTGTGTCTGACACGGATGAACACACTGAAACTTGTGTTTGACAATACTGAGCACTGATGCTGCAAGTTAACTATGCATTTACAGGACCTTTACCACTAAGGGAGACAAATGAGGGGGAAAAAAACCCCAAGAGTGGAAAGTGACTTGGGGAGAGATGCATAAAAAGAAGCTTGGCCGTCAGGTCAAGGGAGGTGATCTGCTCTGCTATCTGAGACCCCCACCTGGAGTGCTGTGTGCAGCTGTGGCATCCACAACACAAGACATGGTTCCATTGGAACAAATCCAAAACAGGGCCATGAAAATGGTTAGAGGGCTGGAAGACCTCTCCTATACAGAAAAGCTGAGAGTTGGGGTTTTTCAGCCTGAAGAAGAGAAGGGTCAAGGGAAGCCTTACTGCTACCTTTTAATACTTAAGGGGTTTTTAACCCCTTTTAACTCTTTATAGGCCCCTTTTTAGCAGGGCCTATAGTGATAGGACAAGAGGTTTAGTTTTAAGCTAGAAGAGGAAAGATTTATATTACATACAGGAAGAAATTCTTTACTAGGAGAGTGGCAAGACTCTGGAATAGGCTGCCCAAAGATGTTGCTGATGCCCTACCCTGAATTATTCAAAGAAATCTGCAACCCACTTGTATCACTGAAAAGCTCTCACTTCAGACAAAGAAAAACTTGCACTAAGGAAACAGAATCTGGTAGGTCTGATTAAACTTCTAAAATTTATGTTCCATTCTCCCAGGTTGATGACACCAAAGAATTCTTCGATCCCTACGCAACTTTACCTCCTGCAAGCATGGCTGCTGCAGTTCCATCAACTGAAACAAAATATGACTTATTACTTAATTAAAATAAGCTGGAAAAGCAGTCTGACCAATGGGAAAGTGGCACAGGGGAGTTTCTGAAACCTGTAAGACACAGTACTTTTGCAAATGTCACTTGAGCAGCCCAAGATTTATCTTCTGAAGGACTCTGGGTTTTTAAAGGGGCTTCAGCCTTTCTAAAATGCAACAGGTTCTTCAGCAATATTTTGGTATGTAAATACAAAGCTCTGAAGTCACATTTGAAAACAAAGGAGGACAAGTTCTGTCTTAGCAAAAGCAGTTAAAGCACATCAGGAGTGGTGAATGCATGGAATGGAACACAGTGCCAAGGATCAGAATCAACACCACCAACAGGGAGAGAGGAATCTAGATCTTATCTTGTCCAATGGATTGAGCACCCATTAGCAGCTGAAGCACAGTCAGGTCTGTTTATGTAATACATTTCTTTTGTGAGAAAGAAATCAGTTTGTAATGTGTGAAACTGCTCCTTTATGTGAATCACAACTTAAGAAGTGGGGATGACAGATAAATGGACTTCAAAAATACACTTCTGATCCAAACTAAAACACTGACATGCACGCACCCTTTTGCAAATATCAGCGAGTTTCAGAAACTATTCCCTTGTGTTAAGACATCTAATATGGCACAACATACAGTTTTAGCACCCAGAATTATAATTAAAGATTGCATGCACTGGTATTTCCAAAAGCAAAGATTCTAAGTTTGTTCACTAATAATTTATTCACTTCTTAGTGAACAAATTGGGGGGGGGGGGGGGGGGGTAACATTAACCAGTGCTGTCAGTACACTGACTGTTAGTAAAATCCACAAAGACTGATAGGATGAGTTTCCAATTCAAGTCCCTGATCCATGGCCTTCTACCAAAATTTTAAATGAAAACAGACATACAGCACACTCATCTCAGAAAAAAGAATGCAGGACTGTTAAATCTAAAATGATTTCACAGTTTGTGTGGTGGTGATGTGAGATAAGAAGAGCACTTGTATTTCACGATACAATTCTCAACCTAGTCTTTTCTCTTTAGCCTTTGTTAAATTCATCTCACCTTTCCCTGCCTTCAGTGAATTCTCCACCAGACCTAAGGGAGGAAAAGTTGACAATGCAGCTTATGTCAAAACTGGAACTACGGGAGGAAGAGGAGCAGTTTGCTTTTGACATTGACCCACTGGAAACTTATCTGCAGAAAATGGACAATAACTACAAACAGGAGGCTTGGGCTTCTAAGACTGAGGCAAAAGTGGCAATGACTTCCCCTGAGGACATATCTTTCAGCTACTTCAATGAGACTTATTTCAAGAAACATGTAATTAGACATTAAGAATGAGGAAGCTATCCAGCATAAGTTTCAAGAAGTCTTACTTCTTCCAGGAGCTTTTTGCAAACCACAAAGAAAAGGCTTTATACAACTCCTCAGTGCCTTTGTCACACAGGAGGAGAAATAATCACTAAAAGGTTATATTAAATAAGAAAGCCTAACTTGGATGGAAGGCTGTAAGCTTTAGAAGGCAATTGGTCAAATATTTCTGAAACGCTTAACTACCATTGAAAATACTGATTGACTGAAAGTCATCTCAACTGGAAAGTTATTGGAATCACATATACGTACACACAGATGTTTGATTTGTCTGCATATGTCACTAAGAACTGGTATAAATACAAGATTGACAACATGAGGCAGGATTACATCACGGAACTGCTGTCTTTCAGCATGTTCTAGCTTTGCTTCCTCACTGTCATATGCTATTTTTTAACAATGCTAATGAAAAATGTCTTTCTAGTGCAAATTTGACATTTTCCAGTAAAACACAGTTCCATATTCATGACCATCACATGTACACTTTTGAGGGACTTAATCCATTTTATTAAAATATAATCTGAAAGATGGAAATACACTCTTCCTATTTCCCTCAAATAACTGAGTGACTTGCCCTATTGCCTTCAAGGCTAGAGATGCAATGAGAAGGCAGATACATTCCGCTGTTCCAAAACATCAATCAGAGGCTAATCTGAAAACAATCCAAGGCAGTTGTTGTGAAGACTGTTTGTTTTACATAAAAAAGGACACAATATTGAACTAATCTCTTGAAAACTGAAGCGATATCCAGAAAAAGTTTCCAACTCATATTTCGCTGCACCAAAATATTTTTAGAGCCAGAGTACAGCATATGCCTCTCCAACTACATTCTTTAGAAACCACCTTCTTTTCATACTGATGTTAACAAAGAGATTTTAAGGGGCTAACAGAAAACCTACCTCTCAAAATAGTCTCTGGGGTCTTGTATAGCTTTAGAACAGTTTAAACAACATCCAGGCAAAATGCCCTTAAAAACTAGGCTGTTAAGCAGAACTCTATTCCTAGTGGACTTAAAATATATATATAAGAGAAAGTTCAGGCTAGGAAGGACATACTTTTTGACATGAACTTTCTAGGGAGAACTATTCTGAGGCAGAGAAATGGAGAACTGGAGAGAGCTGCGGTGCCTGTTAGCCTCCAGGATGAAAAGCAGTTCTCAGAACAGCTGATCAGACGTGGCTGGCTGAAAAACTACACCAACTTGTGCTACTGAAGAGCACAAGAACACTTTCTCATACACATGCCTTGCAGAATTCTGGTGTAAGTTGCAAGGCCAGCATAGTCCATGACAACATAATAAAGTAATTTTAGCTTTGATTCTTTGCTGGAAGAAGTTGGTTTGTTTATGTGAAACCTACCCAACAGAAAAGCCATTGCTTGCATGAGGGCAGGACTGCCAAAATGATTAGGAAAACACACAAGCTCAGCCATTATTCAAAGAAACTGTGTTAGAAGGCCTCCTACCTGTGTAAGAAGTCACAGAATAAGGAAAGACTGTTCCCACCTGTGAGCTTGATGAAGGTCAGAACTAGAACTCTCCCAAATACTTCAAGCCCTTCTGACTACAAAGCACCAAATCTGCAGAAGCCCCTTGGCCACTCATTCAAGACCCAAGTAAGCAGCATTAAAATAAAATACTTCTTACATTCAGTGGTGTGTTTCTAGTCAGCATCCACACCAGTGAGGTAGGTATTTTTATCTTGTTTACTTCTAAGTAGAAAAAATAAAAGCCATCACAGAGAGGTTGAATCTCTGTGGGGGGACTCAGTATCACGCTAGGAACTGCAGTGAGGCATTTCTGACTCCAGTTCTTGGATAACATTTCTTTCTGATTTATGAGTGGGCGACAAAAATATGAAAATAGATGGAAAGTTTGACTTCTTCTTGTGTAAATAAGTGAAAGAAATGTATTACAAATATTCAAGTAAAGCACACCAAGCATTGTCAGCTACACTCAGATTATCACCCCCTAAGTAATGACCTGCATTTCTTCCTTTACCTAAAAGCTTCACTTTTATTACCACAGAAGACAGTTCTCTGAGCAAGTGAACAGTTCCCATTTATCTTGCAATCTGATTGTTTTTCATGTCTAGTCAGCACTGAAAGCAGATTTTCTGATAGATTTCCATTGGTTGCACTGAAGACTTTGAACAAATGCTCTCTATACAACACACTTGACAAACAAGGTAACTCACCATCAGTAGCTTGAAGGCTGTATGTCAGGCCCAGTGCCAGGTAACCCTTTGCTAGGGACTCTCCAGCATCCTCACCCAGGTCTATCACCATTTTAGCAAAGTGTTCTCCTTCTTCCAGCTGCAAAAGAGGTAGGTTGAGACTTACAGGCATTTCTCTCTACTCACTTCAATAAAACGTGCCATTAAGCTTACCTGTAAGTGATCTGAGAGCCATTCACACAAGGGCTTTCAGTGATCCCAGTGAACACTCAAAAAGGAGGATGCAGAAGGTCAGATTAGCAGACTTTGGTGCAGAGTTTTGAGAAAGGTTTGGGTTTTGCCACCCAAACTCTTTTCAGATGTTTAAGATCAATCAAGGGCACTATCTTATTTTAGAGTTCCCTTCAGGCACACTTTAGTCATGCAACCTTAAATACAAATGCTGGTTCAGCTGGACTACTTACAAGCTATCCTAGCACTAGATGGAAAGGTCTAACAGGTTTCTTCCTACAAAGACGACCATTCAGTTTTACTGATTTTTTTAAACTGTAGCAAATTCTACTTTCTTTTACCACTACAAGAGTAAAACAGGAAAGCACTAACTTCTCTGAAAGCTCTCAGCTGCTGCTTGCAGTTCTGCTGCCACAAGGACGCAGAAATTGCAGGACCAGAATTTGGATCTGAACTACCACAAGACCTTGGCAGCTCTTGCTGCACTAGCCACTTTCTGCATCTTTTGCGAAGACACAATTTCCCTGAAAATGCGCTTTATATTACAGATAGTAACTGGAGGAGAGAGCAGTCACAATCTCTCTGGGTCAGCCTCCAAAATGATGATATAATGTAAGCTGGTCTCTTCTTACTACAGCACAGCCTGCTCCCCACAACCTTCCTTTCTCCACAGATCTATCAGCATCTGTAAAACCTGAGTTAATGGTAATTTTAAACAAAATGAGTAAGTTAAATATTTTATTACAGAATGGAGGGTTTCTCATTTCTAACTTCAAACTCTCATTAATATCACTCACTCATTTTAAGTAGAAAAGACTAAGACCTGTAGACTGTACATACCTTGAAAGGTGTGAGTTGGAGAGACACTGGCAAAACTCTTAAGTAATGTTTGAAAGATAGAGCCTACAGGAAGATCTCCTTTCTGTACAAGACACTATGCAGATCCTGTCAACCATAATCAGAGTCATCCTTAATCAAGAAGCAGACACCATTATACCATCTGACAAATCCTCCTTTTGGAAACTTTCATTACATGACAATTGACTTCATGGGATGCAGTTGTTTAATTATGAGAAAGTACTTTTTTCTTTGAAATCCAGCTGGTTTAGACACAAGTACTGTGGATGTGTGCCCTCTTAATACTCAGCTTTGTCTGACTTCAGCACCTCATGGCTCCTTAAACACCTAAAATGACTCACCTGTAAAAAACTGGAATTAAAATGCAACATTAGACAATAAATGTCCCTTCTGCAGTGATCAGTTAATATGCTACCTATGAACAGAATCTATTTGACTTCATGTAGCATCCTGTCAATGTGCCTCCTAGTCACATCACTTGAAAATATTCAGGTGACAACACTAACTAATGGCTTCATGAACAAACAACCTGGGATTTAGTAGATGATATCAAACATAAGAAAAAGACTACTGTTAACGTAAGCCTGAAGAAAGGCTGAAAAGTGCAAGTGAAGAAGCAAATCTCCTCTGCTTGGATTTCTTCCTCACTGGTACAACTCCCTGAGGCCACAGAATTCAAACTAGATGTAGAACAACAGTTCCCCAATTTCTGTAACCTCAGATCAGTCATTCCAATGACAAACACATATGTTATCATCAAACCCTTTCCTGAAAGCACTATGAAAGCATTAGTCTTGCTAATTGCCTGGTTAGCTGTGATTGTGGAAACCACTAACTGACACAGGAATGCCTCTTATGGAATACCTGGACTTACCAGCTAAACTGCAAGGCCTGTCTTTGAGGGTATAATCCAAAGCCTACAAAAACCACTGGAAACAGTCCCACCTACTTCAGTAATGTTCAGATAAGACCCTTAAACTCTGATCACATCAGGAAGACTGAGATTTGTTTCAGGAGATTTCTTAACCTGTCAGGAGCCCTACCAACTTCCCTGCCACATACTGAAATGTGTTCTGGACCAGAGCCTAGGAAAATGGAAGAAGTGGCCCATGACTTGCCACACAGAAAAAAAAACCCAAAAAACAAAACCCACAAATGAACAAAAAACCCCATCCTATAAAACTATAACACAATTCTTCATGTCTCAGAAACTTTTATATAAGACATGAAATCTCTGCAGCCTGAAAATTCACTATGCACCTCTTTGCCACCATAAACAGCTAGATTCCCACTCTCTTTCTTCATTGTTTCTCCTCTTCTCCCCACACACATTTCATCCAAGAAGTCTCCATTAGATGAAGAAAAGAGCTATACAAGGAATTCTTATGACTAGTGAACAAGAGTAGGGGTGGGTAGAGTGTATGGAAAAAAAGATTAAATGAAAAGTTTGAAGCTGAAATGAAGAAATGTAAAATTAGAGAGATTCTGCTCCATTGTTTCTCTGAACGGTCACCTGATGGTATTTTCAGTCAGAGACTGGAAATCTCAGAGACAATGCATAAATCAGTAGTGCACCATTCAGCCTTCTTGTCTGCCAGCTACCCAGGGCCACCTGTCAGTATCAGATTAATAAATGCATAGTTAAAACCGCAGCTTTTCAGAGTTCAGGCTGAAACAGCACTGCTAGCACATCTCGTACACATTTATTCATACTAAACACTAGTGGCACTTTGACCAGCCACAAAGACTCTTACGAATGCAAACTTAGGTCAGCTGAAGTTTGCTTTGAAAATAAGTGGCCTCACAAACTCCAGCACAGCTGGTTCTGTTTATGAGAACATTTACTTTGCCTTCTTACAGCACTCAGACACTTCCCCTGCCAGCCCTGCTGTGGCAGCCATCTGCCCCCTCTTCTTCCATTCTCCTACTCTTCAATCACTCTGGGCAAGTGTGAAAAGCCAAACCTTTCACTCACATCACCCACTGTGAGGTTTCAACTCTCCAGTGCATCAGTCTTGCGGATGGCCTAGCCAACTGTGAATCTGACAGTACTACCTGAAACAGGAGTAACTCCCTTGGGACACACTTGGGGTAACCAACTAAACTGCAAGAACTACCAGATTGCAGTCTGGATAAAAGCTCCCCCTCCATACACCCGAGTCAGGGACCAGCAGTGAGCCTGAGCTGTGATCTGCCAATAGAGCTGTGTCTGTGGGGGTCCTTAAGGATATGGGATGTCTCCAGTCTGTATTGTGGAGATGAGAAGGGGAGGAGGGAAGGCCTACCACTTGTTATTCTCTTAGAAGCAACAAAAAGCGAAGTCTCAAAGCCATACCTCCAACTTGGCCCTTACTGTTCTTACATTTTTCTGCATATTTTGCACCGAAAAGCTGGCGGAGAGAAGAGTAGCAACCCGGGTTGCAGGGAGAAGTTCCCTGCCTTCAAGACCTGCATGGAAGAAAGAAGGCATGGGGGAAAAACAACCTAAGAACTTTCTGCATTTTGAACTCCAGCTATATAAAGTATCAGGAGGCACCTGCAAGCACTAACTAAACAACCCCACCACCACACCAGAAAGCAAACACCTGGCACCTGGAGTGAGACAAGCTGCCAAACCGTGAACTGACACCAATGAGATGTAATACTGTGGGGTTGGCTGGGGTTTTTTTCCCCTTTCACTTCCTCCTTTATATTTGATAGAAAAAGAACAGTTGCTAGCTGTACTACCCTGAGGGATATTTCCCCTGGTACAGAGAGTGGCTGTTCCAGCCACCACTGTTACTTGGCCACAGGTTTTGGTGTGTGCTCAAGCCAAGCCCGGAGGCATACTGACAAGGGAGCGGAGAACAGCAGGTGCTGTCCCCTGGCCTAATGCCACCCAGCTGGTGTCCAACTGCCACCCAGATTGTTTTTAGAAAAGCTCAAGCCCTACCCCACTGAATCAACAGCTTCCAGGACTAAGTGGGAATTGCATTTCTCACTAGCACGCATTTAGTGTTACTAAGGACAAACAAATCAATGATGTACAGCAGCATGAAAACAGCACTTTATTGTGCCAAAAAAGAGGAACATGCAAAGGAAGAGGCAGGAAATACATGAAATGACACTGGACTTAGAACAGCAGACAAGGTTAATGAAGCAGGTGAATTTGGACACCAGTGACACTTAAGAATACCCAAGCACTTAAGAGATCAAAATCATACAGAATGGGTATCTATACAAAATAACACATGATATTAACAGTTGAATTGACCTCTTCTTACCATTTTCATTACACTGGGTTGTAGCTATAGAGACTAATTCAAAGAGAAGAATATACATATTGTGAAGTGAGAATGCTAAGAGGAAAAATGCATAGGAAGAAAGTGGTCTATAAGGCATAGTTGAATGAAAAGGCTTTGTCCCACAGCTATTTACAGCACACAAAGCTAATCATGTTACATATGTCAGAAAAAAAGTCCTTCGCTTTTTATCACTCTATAGTCAGCATTCACTCTCTGTGTCACCATTGTTAAGCCCACCAATTTACTCTGTGTAAACTCAGCCCCCAGCACTTAGGAATACTCGGGCCTTTCCTCCACTGTAGCTAGAGTGGTTTGTTCACAAAGGCAATGCATAGAAGACAAAATTCTTGGTCATTTTTATGTCTAAAACCAATGGGATTGCTGCAGTAACAGTAGTGGTGATGTAATCAAGAACATCTTTTAAAAGACAGAAGAAATACCTAGTAGCTTCCCTGCTTTCTCAGCAGCCTCTCGCCCTGGTGATGCCGATCCTCTCGGATGTCCGTCAGCAGGCAGAGTAACTCCAGTAACAGGACTAGATTTGATCTTTTAATATTATTCATACTGCACTAAGACCTAAGCACTTCCAGGCAACTCCAGGGCTCCTAAGTGACTGGGTACAAGCACATGCGCAGCATTTATTATCTACAGTGGCAGGGTCAACAACAGACAGAAGGGGAGAGAAGCACTCTCTGATTAAGTGGTCTGTGTGAGTAATGAATGATAAGCTGTTACCTCAGAAGTATGCAGCTCTAAATCTACATCCTGCCAACCCCCCCGACACACACACCATGACGTCCTGACCTCATGGTATGCCTTACTCAGTTTTTATGACTCCATGCACAGTCTACTCCAGCCCAACACCACTTCTTCTCCCTTTCCCTGACTGATGGCATGATCTCTGTCTTCCCAGCAAAGTGCTGCAGCAGAGCACTTTGCTGTGTATACTAGTTGAAAGAAATGTCTGAGGTACAGCACATCCTGTGCTGAAGCTTTCACCATGGGACGAAGTCCTCTGAAAAGCTCAAATTAGATGATAATACTGGCATCATCTGGTGCTACCCAAGGTTTAGCATGCCACCACTCTTGCTATTATATCAACTGTGGGGCAATGAAAACTTTAAGAACATGCCTCATGTCCTCCAGCTTTCTGTCAGAGCAGAGTTCTAGAAGATTCAAGCCTATCCTAGGACTACAGTCCATTTTGCTCTATGTGTATTTACGTTTTCAACATGCCTCCATTGAAACCAATGGAGTAAAAGGCAAAAGAAAGCATCAGAGTAACCCTAAATGCCTCAAACAAGGCTCTTAAAATGGAGAAACTCAGGATTTAACACTTGCCTGTAGGCAGAAGTTCCGATTTTAGTATTTTCACAACACCTGCCATAACAGGATCCTGAAGAACCTAGATTAGTAGTGAAATTAACAGTACTGTACTATTAAAATATTAAAAACAACAACTCATACTGCAACTCAAAGTCACTGCCAAAATTGGCAAGTGAGCATTCAGCTGAGGCCGTGCCAGGGAAGGCTGAGTGAAAGAGGAAATTGTAGCAAGCCTTTTAGTAAGCACAACTCTGAATTTATAGTGGAGCAAGGCAAGACAACCTCAGTATGGACATGTTCCAGTGCAAGCTACTTCAACTTTCCTATGGAAATTTAAAACAATACTCTGACCTACAATAGTGAAAGACCTCATAGTGCATTCTGGAAAGCTAAAAGACAGCTGGCTAAACACAAATGGGCTTTGTGTTCGCTTGACAGAATCATCCACATGCAAGTTCAGCAAACTGTTGTGCTGAAACCCCAGCAAGCTGGAAGGCTTAGCATCATGTTGCCTCAAAAGTAGCTCTGAGCCTACTACAAAAACATTTAAAACACCTGTGTAGTGGTTTAGATACAATACAGAAGTTCCAACTCTGCTGTACAGGTCTGACTGCATCCTGACCATACAAATGTGGCTTACACACATGCACTAGTCTTGAAGCTGCTCTGGTCCTCCAAGTCTACTGGCTTAAGCTTTAGAATTAATAAAGTACTGATTTATTGTTTACACTGGGTTTTTTGGTTTTTGTTTTGGAAAACCTGTAACTCTTGAAAACATAACCAAAACATTGCTTTTACCACACAGTTGTTTACTGCAGGCCCAATCCTAAAACCTAGTGGGTGATGGGACAGATCATCTCCTGATGTAAGCCAGCATGGTACCACTAACATGCCAGTGAAGTACTGCCAACTTACATCAGCTAATAATCTGGTCATGCTGCCACAACAGAAGCTGGAGGAAGCTCAGTTCTTTTCTGCACCAGGCTCTGTTATATATTGATTTGCATGGCACTGTCTGAATGCATCCACGTTTTCACTTTGATTTGTTCTGCACTGAGAGATTATTTCATAGATGTGATCTGAGCATCCTCAATGTTGTAAATCGCTATAGTACATTGCAATTAATTTTCTGTTTTTCCTGTTCTTCAAGTGTGCTGAGACACCACATACAAAGCCAGCAAAATGAGTTAAGTGATCACTAGATTAATCACAAAAGAAACTGTTCTGTGCTTCTCATGACATTCTGTAATTATCCATCTGCATAAATGTTGTGTTTGGGGGTTTTTGTTATTGCTAGTAACTGAAAGAAGACTAAAGTACTGCTTGCCCATGGGCTATAAACAAACTGGCTACAATACTGCACCACACAGTAGATAGATGCAGGACATAAATTAGCTGTTTCATTTGGATAAACGGTCATTTGATTTCACCCTTTTCCTGCCTTGCCAGCAATCAAGTACGCAGATATATTTCCTAATTGAAAAATTAATCATATTTTATATGTCCTGAAAAGGAAGATATATTTGAGTATTTGTAACTGCTAATATTTGTCCATTAGACTGTTCCTGTCCCATGTCTATCCTCCTTTCTATTTATACTGGCATTGATCAGCCTGTTCACTTCCAGTTTAAATTATTCAATTCTGATTTGATTGCCATGTAATTTAAATGCAAATAATTACTGTAAGGATGACATTTAGAAAAACAGCTCTGCTAAGCAGGAAGGTCTTTATTAGGCACAGGAGTCTACCAGTAATATCAGAAGCACCCCTTTGACTAAGAGACGTGGGAACCTATCATTTCAGTTCTTCTAAGAGATGCTCTTATTTCCCTCTGACTCCCCTTAATTAAAACTCTTCCATATCATCATCAAGTTTGGTATGAGGGTAAAGCATAGGCCACTGACTGAAAGGAAGGGGGAAGGGAATATTTTTAATTTGGTTTTAATTCATAAGGCTGTGCTCTAGATAACTGCAGTAAAATTACCCTCTTGTGAAATCATAATTTTATTTCATAATGCCCCCCAGTTCGGAGCCAGAGTCTGACTGAGTAACACTGAAAAGCAGTAAGAAAGCAGTATGTTGAAAAAAAAACACTCTCGTTTTGAAATTATCAAAACCAGCTCATTTTTCTCTTCTTCCCTTGCCTTTCCTACTTTTTAGGGTTAGCCAGTTGTTTTATCAGCTCTGCCATGTATGAGAAGTCTGGAGATACTGGATTGCCCAAGCTGGAATTGAATTATAGCCTCACTGTCTTTTCAAAATAACAAGGTATTTTTATATGCTAGCTGTGCTTTGAAAACTTCATCAGACATAGTAAGAACAGCATTCAACGTAGCTGTAATGCCTCGCTTTCACATTGTTTTAACATCTCAGAATCAGAAAGAACCTTATTTGCTTTATTTTAAAAAATAACATTCACTGTGGATGTTATTTTATATCCCTGAATGACTTCAAGCCTTCAAAATTTAGAGACTGAGCTGTGGGTACAAGGGAGTTAAATTGCTCCAAATGTAGAGTAGAAGTAGGTTGGGCAGTTCAGCAAGGATTCCCTGAAGGCCCTCAGACCTGAAGATTTTTCCTAGAAAAAGATGCTGCCCAGCTTTTGCTGACTCATATATAAGCTTAACCATTATAGTTTGAACAGTATAGTTCATTCAAAAACATACATAACCAGACATCCTCCCCAATGGTGGTGTAAACTAATACAACTCAAGCTTAGCTGAACACCAGCTTCCATCAGAAAGGGATGTAGAAGGTTGGGAGGCGGGATGAGGGAACAGAACAACAGCAAATTGCCTTCTACAACTTTTTACCAAGACCTGTGCAGATTCTTCTGGCATTTTCTTTCATGTTTTCTTGCATCTGTTTTACTTCTATTTAGCAACTGTAATCCTTCACTGACTGCAGGGACACCTCGTGGTGAGGACAGGTGAGAACAGCAGGCTGCCGTGTAGTTAATTAAACCAAGTAGCAAAAGAGTGACTGATGTTTCGGCTCCTTTGGATAACCAGAATTTCACGGGCACCAACTTCCACTCCCACTCTGCTTCCGGGGCGTACATTAACACACTGGGGACACAAAACACTGACACAGCAACTTCAAGAACAAAGGACTGAGTTGTCCAGCAGACCTCAACTGTCTAACAGCCCACTTGTAACTATTAGCTTGTGTCTTCCAGGGCCTAGAAGAGTGGCCGATTCAATGCGACACCCAGTTGAAGCAGCAGTCCTCAGAACGGCTGTTACGGCTTTCCTCCTCCTCCTTTCTCTAATGTGCCAGCAAAATACATTTAAATGACTCACTGCAAACCTTCTTGCAGGGATTTTCATTTTTTATAGAAGGCACACACGTGTGTATGATTTTTAGCAGGGATTCCCTTTCTCCCCACTGCAACTACACTGTGGCACTGCCACTGCAGCACCTAATCGGTTACATAATAAGAATTGCATCAGCTTGCTTACCCAGTGCAGTGACCCAATGCAGACCTTGGCAGCCAGAAGAGGAACGGTGGGATCTGTAGGTCGCAGTTTAGCGCACTCTTTGAGCACTGACACAGCATATGCCGACTGGAGGAGTGGGAGAGAGGAGGAGGAAACATAAAGGCTGATTAGACAATGCTGTTGGGAGTCCAAGCAAAATATTGCAGTGGCATGTACAAAGAAGTGCTATGGAGAAAAGAATCACAGGTCAGCAACAAGTTAGCAACTTTATTCCCACCTCCACACACAGACGTGTGTACACACACGCACACAAACACACACTCTCCCACGCTCACAGGAAATATGCCAAAGAAGCAGCCCTGGCTGTGCACTTCACAAGAAACAGTTTTCCTTAGCTATCAATGCACTGGTTATTTTAACTCTGCCCTCCCAATACATGAGAACTCTGCTGTAATTTTCCTTGCATATAACCATCTTCCAGTAAGCCAGGAAAGATCATAAAGAGTTTGTCCTCCAGTACGTTCACATTTTAGGCCAACTCCACTCACAGAGGTTTTTGCAGCTAAAGTAATCTACTCAGTAGGTTCTTTTGTGTCTTCTCCATTTCCAGGACATACAAGAAAGCAGCTGGGACCCCACCACACAAAGGGTGGAGCAAGTAACTGCAGATCAATACACTGTTCAGTGGGTGATCCAAGCATGCATTAGAAAGAAAGCCCATAAAACTCCTGCTGTCTTTCTGGTGTTAGGTTACCATTAATGAGGATGTTTTTTAAGATTAGCACTTACACAGCCCTTTTGATCCAACGTGCTCTGCACGCATTGCATTTTACAGCACATTCAGGGCTGCGCATTTCTGATGTTTTAAAGGGGAATGAAGAAAGCTCTGGTCTCAATTAGTGACGAGAAGGCCGTCAGTAAGGAGGTGGCAGAAGAAGTTGCCCTACCAGAGTCCCCCAGCCCATCCCACCTGTTTGTCTCACATTTAATCTTCCTCACTACTGACCCCTGATCCACTCAAATTTTCTCATGCTTAAGCTCAAGGGGAAGTTTTATTCTCTTGGAATTTCTCCTTGCATGCCTGTTTCCTCCTAAAGTCTTCCACACAGTCCCAAGACACAATGTTCCTGCTCAGAAGCACACTGAATAGCCATGGCCTTTCCATATTACAGAAGAGCAGCAACAGAGGCTTGCAAAGTCAAACACTCTGCTACTCCCTCCTATCAGGTCCTGGCCATCCCCTCCTGACCCCCAGGGGCTCTCCCTACCAGAACTCTGACCAGCACAGGCAGATGGGTCTGGTGACTGCTGCAATCCCCTGCAGCAACACCACAGCTTCATATTCCCACTGCTGATCAGCACTTCTCCCCCCTCACACTACACCAAAGTGGGCTGTGCCTGCCAGCTCCTTCCTCACAGAACTGAAGGTCCACTTCTTGCTGCTGAATTCAAAAGCTTGATTAGGAATTTGTGTGGAAGGGAACCTGGGAAAATGGAAAACCAGATGTATATCAGCCATGCCCACGTTAAGGCAAAGAGGGGTTTCATAACCAACGCAGCACAGAGCAAATCCTCGTGCTTGAAAAGCTTGAGTACCAGCCTTGCGGTCTGAACAAGAGCAGCGGCACGCCCTGTATTCTTCAGGTTGCTCCCACTTAAGTAGAGCATCAGGCATGACCAGTAAAAGTGAGGAAGCATTTGCTAATTTAAAATTCAAAATGCACAATTTGCCTAAAGCCAGAAGGAAGCCTGTCTCAGACCAAGGACAGTAATCAATAAACTTTGTTCTAGAGCTTGAACCACTACTTCATCCCTCTCACAAATGTAGACAAGTAATTCAACCCTGAGGTATAGGAAGAAACACTGTGCTGTGCTCTGTTGTTACAAGGAGCCTAGCATCCCTCAGAATGAACCTCTCTGACACCTGTTTGTTCAGAACAAGTGGTGTCTCAGGTTTTAGTGGCATCTTATTCCCCTCTCTTGCAAAATGCTACCTGCACTGAAAGCAGCTGGTATTCCCAGCAGCATGACGGACATGCTGGAAATCCAAGCATACCTCCATAAGGCACCTAGGCTGGATATCATCTTCTTGCCCTCCTACCTATATTCCAGCCCCACAGGTGCTTCCAGAAATGAACAAATGTGACAGCGGGACAAAATGCACCATGACAGCCAGTGTATCTACAGCTGAACCCCACCAACCCTTGTCACCTCACCATGCTAAAGTGAACTGCAAAGGCCAGGTATGTAAAAGGCCATACACAGTCCAGAGCCAACACTTGCAAAAACAGACACAAGCTCAAGCCAGTGGTCATTTCTCAGCTCCCCACCAGCACTGCAACTGTGGGGAAAGCAGGAGGCACCTGGGAGCTGGTGGCAGCTCTCCTGTGAGTTAGTACAACCAGCACTAACACAAATCAAAGCAGTGACAGACCTGTCCTATTTTGGGCCACAGGTGTAGGACCTTCCAAGGTCTACACCAGAAGAGAAGAGACACAACCCATTCTTTGCCAGTTCCTCTTGAACTCTGCTGCCTCCCTGCCTGCAGGACAAGCCAATGCCACAGCCTCCAATACGCTCAAACCACAGAGCCCTTCCCGCGTCTGTCCTGTCCCAAGCCTGCTCAGGAGGCCACTGCAAAGCAGTGGCTACTGAATGCTGCACAGGAGAAGGTCTCACCTTGCGCCTACACCCAAACACCTCAGGTGTAGAGTCACTTTATTACATATGCACTCAGGAGCTTCTGAACATGGGTTTACAGAGCAAGAGGCACAGTTTCCACACTGCTTCTAAAACATTTACAAAGTTATGTCATTTTAAAGAAGTTTATAAAATTTGCAACTAAACATATGGAGCAGAAGTGGTTTTAGAAACAGGGTGACATGAAGCCTTTCTCCCCAGCTACACTTTAAAAATTCAAGAGATATTATATAATTTCACCTTGAAACATTTACTCAGCAGATATTTTATACAGATGATGAAAACATTAGTCAAGGAATGACAGGAGAAATAATATCCCACTCCCACAGTGACCTTACTTACGGGAGACTGGCATGACATGTAATATCAAGGTTTCTCAAAGACACTAATTACAGACATAAATAACCAGAAAAAATATCAAACACTCATTATTGAATACAAATATCACTGGTTTGTAAAAATATTTAATATGAAACAGTGTTTGTGCAACATTGAAATACTCTGGTAATTAAAATGTACATATTCCTTCACTTAGTGTGGGTGGACCAGGCAGCCAAGTGCATTGTTTGTGAGATTCACTGCAAGGCAATAATAATTTGATTTATTGGTGAGGCATGTTTTGAGAAGAGCAGAAATTGAATTCCGAGTGAGTACATGCTTCCTACTCACGATTCTAAGCTTCGGAGGGGCTCACATAATAATTCAAAGGATTATGTTGTTTCAGGATTTATGTTGTTTCTATTTAACTTGCTAATTGCTGGATTATAATGACTGCACTAGAACCAGTTCCTAAGGACTTCAAAACACTAGGTCTTTTGGCCTCTCATCTCCAGCAAGGAATCACAAGGAAGCTACTGGGGAAAGAAAAGGATGGAGAGGACACCATCTCCTATGTAATTACAGCAGCCATAGTTTTGAATGCTATAAGGAAGTAAAATGTGAAGAAAAACAACTATCCAAACACTCCCCATTTACTAACTCAATAACGAAGCATGGAAGCATACTCCTCAAAGATGCTTCCACATGAGCAGAAGAGAACACAGAACATCATACAGTTAATTTTCTTTTTTCCTTTTCAAAATGGCTTGAGAGAACTTGACATCAGTTATGGTAAACCCATAGATGCTGCCCAAATGCCCATTTTCCTATCTTACTCCAACACAATTTCCATTCTTTCCCCTCCTTTGCTCTCTCGCCATACCAAAGCAACCAAAGACTGAAGTTAGAGAGTCGTTTCATATTTAGAAGATAAAGAAAACACAGATATAAGTAAAAGGAGGAGTAATTTCCAGACAGTAAATCATGCCTGATAGACTTTGACATGCCATGAACAGTTGCTCTTCTCTTGCACAGGTTCCAAAAACCTCCCTGATTTTGTGCTTCTTTGGTAATACTTTTCAGCCAGAAGGAAAAATGTTCCTTGAGATGGTGGGTTGGAAGACAGCCTCATTCCCAATTTACCTGGCAGTTTAGTACACAAATGAATTCCCACAACTAGTGCTGCTATATTTCTTGCATCATCCTGTCTAAAAACTGCACTATTTCAAAGGGATTGTGGGGAAGTGGAGGAATTCCTTCATCCCAATGCAAGAATTATTATTCCCTGTGTGCTGGGATTCACAGCCATTTAGATATAAATGACCTTGAACTGACACAGAAAGATGACAGAATGAGCAAGCAATTGAGAACTCTGGAATCATTAGTTTTGCTGTTAGCTTTCCACTGAATTTAGAGATTTCTGTGAATCTCTCAGCATGAACATTATTCCCCTAAGACATTTACTTCTCTTAACACAGGAACTGACTCTCTCTCCCTTTTCTTTTACCTTGTGTTTATCAAATTAGAGCACTGGAGTTAAGCAGCTTCAAATACTCCCTCTTAAAAGCACCTCTTACATTCTAAGATCTATAAGCACACATTTGTACTTGCTGATGTGACAAACACCTCACTTCACACTTTCTGTCAAGAAAAGAGAGTTAAGCCTGAAGGCAATTATATAGCCCACCTAGGTATTCTGCTCAACAGTCAGGCATCTTAGGAAATTTCCATTTTTTGTACTATCTACAGCACACAGGCAAACTTCCTTCTAATCTTTCTTTTGCACCAAAGGAAACCAAACTATTGAATATCCCCGAGACAGCTGACCTTTGTAACAGGATCTTTAACCAATGAATGTTCAATATTTTAACTTTCATTCCCCAGCAATGCTATTTAGGGAGCCATCCGAGGCCTCTGCTGCTCCCAAGGTTCCTGCCTGCAATACAAAGAGAAATGTACTCTTTTTTTTTTTTTTTTTAATGCCAGTTGCCTAGCAACCAGCCTAAGCTTTTGCAAGGATACCAACAGAAGGAACAGCCTAAATCATAAAATTCGTCTGCTGTTGCTGCAGAATTATGTATTAAATATATTTATAACTTTCCTTCTAACCTTCTGGAAAGCTGTATGTTGGCAATACAGGCATGGCTGAGTCAAACTTGAAGCTCCTTGAAGCACTTAGAGACATCTGCTTTTGCTGCACTGTTTAAATAAGGGGAAGGATTCCTTTTTTTTGGGTGCAGCACAGATAGGGGCAGCTCAGACGTTAGCTTGTCATTATTTGGCTATGACCAGTGTGTATCAGCAACTTGCTAAGGGCTCCAAAATCAGAGTTCATGTCTGTGTAAGACTGGTTTCAAAACTTTAAAAATGCTGCCAGCACAAGCTTTGGGCAAGGCTGCAGTATCTCCAACTGCTGAGCAGCCAAAGGGAGCACAGTGACACTGCAAGACTAGCTCTGGGAAGAGCTGGAGCTTTGTCCCTCCGAAACACAGCTGAATGACAGATGCCAGGAAGGATTCGATTATTTCCCTTAGTAATACACCAGACACCTGAAGCATTACACAATTAAGAAAACCATTCGGGTAGACATACGTGACTTTTTTCTTCCCCTTTGCCTTAAAAGGAGCAAACAAAATGGGTAAGAGCAGAAAGGGGCGTTTTGTGTAGCTGAAAGCTGCTTTATCTGCCTGGTTTTGCAAGGTATTACGCTTGGAGCTTACATCCCCTAGTGCCAAGCCTATCCATCTATATGGTAATGTTGACCACTGTCCCTGTGGTACCCTCAGTATGGGCTAGAGGGGGCTGGGGAGGGTCAGCAACAATGCAGTAGTTTCTGAAGTCACACAGTTGCTGTCCTCAAGGCAAGCACTGAGCTGACTGTGCTCTGCAGGGCTGGAGAGCTTTGCGGCCAGCACCACAGGACCCCATAACCACCATCAGCAATCCCAGTACAAGGCCTGCTGAGCATAGTCCTTGCCTTCAGGTACCTGCTTCCAGCTCCACTGAGCTCTCACAGAGGCTTTTCCCCACAGACCCTCCAACTGTTCCCAACCTCTTCCTTTATTCACTCTTGAGGCACTTCATCCCCTCAGTGAGTACACAGCTGAGGGGTGGAAAGCAGATTATCCTCTCCTAGTGGGTACTCCAGACTTCCTTCAGCTGGCCCAAGGCTATATTACTACTCAACGCCCCTCTCAAGAAACACACATCCAAAACCTCTTCACTCACTAACCAAGCTGTGTTGTGGAATTTTTTCAGGCAGACACATTGAACGTGAGTGTGAAAATGTTTCCATGCATTGCATACACTGACGACAATGAACATCCACTGTACTTCAGAGACAAAGACTCACGAGAGTTGAATGGCTCAATTAGGGAACCCAGCACTTTTAGACTACGCAGACTCAGTGTTCACAGAACAATTTCACAGCTATCCTTGAAGAACCCCTCCCTCACTACCCTTAGTAAAATGGCAAATCAGTGTCACTAAACACAAATCTTGTCTCCCTGTGTGGTAGGCAGAAGACAGGCACCAATATTACTTCATGTTGTTCACGGCATGTATTTTAACACTCACAATGCAGATCTAGGAGACTTTCTTAAGTACCGTAAATTTAAGCTAGAGCCTACTCATGATGCACTTCTGAATCTCTATTTCCAGGGAGCTCCAGTGACACTTTGGGATACCCAGGCTAGGTCCTGTGTGAGGACAGTAGGTGTGGAAGGGGACAGAAATCTGAAAAGGGAACATGTAACTGATCCAACTGGTTCAAGGCCAAGGAAATGCTTGTGAGTGCACAAGGACCCTATTACACATCCCTTGCGCTTGTAATACATCATCTAGACACTATTTTGCCTCCGACTTCAGAAATGTCGGTAGAGCTACCGCAGTATCCCCACTGCAACAGCTACCCTAGTCTGCAGGAGAGCTGTGTGCTGGTAACCTCCACGACCTCCAGGGAAAACTGTTTAGCTGGAAAGCAGCAGCAGAGAACAAGTCTAGCCCAAGCAAGTTCTCTTCACTTCTGCAAAGACTACAAAGTCTTTTGCACCGTGTAAAAGAGAGTTTGGTTCTTCCTTTCCCCATGCTGCTCAATACTGGTCACTTTTCCAAAATCTTGAGACAAGCAGATGCAACTGTCTGCACTGTTTTTACTCTGGCAGCAGGACAGTGGCTCATCTCATTGCCTGAGGACTCTGCCAGATGGCATCCGGCTATCACACCACTCGCCACTCAGACTCCAGCGTGTCCACGCACGGCAGCAGAGCCAGGGAGCTGCGATGGCCACTCAGCCTCCAGCTGATATTACCACATAGCCAAGGTTATTACCAGCACAAGCAACTTAAAGCATCTGTGAAGAATTCAGCATTCAGCACCACAGGAACAGGTGGTGCTGCATTAGAATGATTTAAACCTCTTTGGCCTATTCAGAACTGCACACAGGACATCTCCCACCATGTTTTTGCCATTGTCTAGGCTTTCCCAGCATTTCCTTTCCCCTCCCATCTAAATTTGCCTACAAAAGTATTTCAAATGTAATGGTGGATTTTTTGTCATTTAAGTATACATGCCGCTCTTGTTCAGTGAATATACAGCTCAGTATAATAGGTATCCCTAAGAATGGGTTAAAAAACAACCAGACCACACCATCTTTCTCATTGTGCAAGTTGCTGAGAAACACAGGAAAGTGAAATTACTGTCACTCCATTATTTCCACCACTTAAGTGGATAAAAGACAGACAGGAAGGTTATGCTTCTCTGAGTTTTTTCATTCACTGTTTTAGGAAGCCCCAAGGCCTGCAGGAACTTACTGAAGTGATGCGCCTATTTTTGTTAAGACACATGCTTTTCAGAATAATGTGTAAACTCAAGCCTACACGTGGTAATGAGCCAAGGTGGCTGGCTTGACATTCAGACTGATCTCTTGTGAAAAATGACAATCACCATTTGGCAATTTTTTGGCTGGCAGAGGAAGAAACTACATTGAAATATGACTTGATCGACTTCATCTGAATACACAAATTAAACGTACCTCTGGTAAAATTCAGCGTACAATAGAGGGCAAGATAGGATTTTATGGCACTTTTAAGAAGGTCAGAGTTGAAAATCCTAAAAACACATTTAAAAAAAAGAGAAACCAAAATTTCCAGCATTTACAGGTTGATAAAACTGTTCCTGTCACGCCCAGGATTTATGAGCACAATTCGCTGTACTGCAGAACAAGTAATGCTGCAGGATGTGAGGTTTCATTACCAAGAAATGAGATCATGAATTGGCTGTGACTGAGACAGGTGAAAATAGATCTTCACCTATAAAAGCTCAAGTGTCCTCTGCATTTTGCAGTCTAGACTGACCACACTCTTTTCTCATCAGTTCTTTCTGCTACACTGGAGCACTTGCTTTTATATGGACTCCATCCTGCTATCAAGCTGCAAAGCAATATAAAAATGTATGCCACATCTCCCGTTGGCAAGATGACGCACTGCAGAGTATATGACAGGAATCCTCAGGGAATACTTCGGGATTAGAAGTGAAATACTGCACAGATGGGATTGCTGGGTAAGGGAATTCCCTCTGACCCACATAGGGCTCAGAACATTTAGCGCTTTTACATCAGTAGGCAAGATCAGGACATTTTACCTTGTAAATATTTAAAGTGTAGGCAAAAAGACATGATGTACTTGAAAATCTGAAAAGATAGGACAGTTACAGAGATTAAAAAAAATAAAAAAGAGCAACCCAAATATCTAAGTACCAAATATTCTGTAACAGGTAGGGAAGGTGAAGAGGTATGCAAACACAGAAGGACAAGAATGGAATTGCCATCCAAGTTGTTAGAAGCTAAAGATCAGGCCCCATTTCTCCATGCTAACCTAGACTGAAACAGTCATTCTCTGCATATGCTCACTTTCAACCAACAGCAGTTAAAAATCTTGCTTTGCTCTACAGCACATTACTAGAGCTACAGCATTGTCTGCCACTGAGAACCAGTTTACACAACTTGTAAAGCCAGAAAAGCTCCCAGCCAAACCTGTGCCTTTCTTTCATGGCCTATGTAGTCATTGCTGTCCTCAGTATCAAGGGGTCAGGCACCTGGAAGACTTGCAGAAACACAGAGAGCAGGACTGTGCTAATTCCAGCTGAATTCCAAGGTGAGCTGGACATGACACACAAGCCCCCACCTGATATAGGTCAGTGCAAGGTATTAGCACCATGGCACCAAGCTCATTGTTTAAGTATTCCACCAGCAGCTCCAGGTTTCGTTACACATGATTGAGTCTAGCCATTGTTTTCAAGCTTGGAATTGGATTTTGAAATGCTTGCACTGAACTTCTGTAGGAATCTGTGAGGCTCTTTCCGACTAAAGATCTCTGTTCAGCTCCCTGCTGATCTAACATGCATTGCCAAAGCTTTGGTATCTCATAAATCAGCCAGATCTGTTGAATATTCAACAGGAGACAATGATGGATTCCCAGAACAGAGTCAGAGTTTACAAGGTCCCACCCCTGGTGCCTCACAGAGTGGTCACTACAGATTTGCCTAGGGTGTTCCACAGTGATTTAGGCTCCACACAATCTCCACAGGGCACTTTTTCCAGTGCTCCACTATCCTTATTTTTTTCCCCTCTTAATAAGAAACATGAACTTGTGTTGCTGCAACTGGATGCCATCGTGTCTTGTCCTAGCCACCACAGACAAGATTAACCCCTTCTTTTAAGGGCCCTTGAAGACTTGTTTCTCTTAAACTTTTTTCTCCCCTTTAAGGTGAAAAAAATCGTTTCAGTCTTTCCATAGTACTGCTTACTATACCTACTATACCCTTTATTAGACTTTCTCTCATTGTTCTGCCATTTTTCTGAAGTAGAATGCTTAACAACAGTCTTCCAAGATAAGGC
Source organism: Coloeus monedula (assembly GCF_965178545.1). Classification (NCBI taxonomy): domain Eukaryota; kingdom Metazoa; phylum Chordata; class Aves; order Passeriformes; family Corvidae; genus Coloeus; species Coloeus monedula. The sequence goes on along the minus strand of NC_138782.1, from coordinate 30,638,479 downwards.
CTTGCCTATGCTCACAGAAGTGAAGGAATCCCTTCAGACATCTTCCAAGCTCTGCAGCAGCCACTTTCACCTCACAAGAAGACAATTTCTTTACAAGAGCATAGATTCATCTCCTATTTCCACGCCAAGGCCACTGTTTCCAGCTCAGCTTACAGCCATAGAAGGCCAGCAGTAGCTGTAATTTGGCAGATGAGTGCTAGTTGGTGGTCTCCACTCAGGTCCACATGGATTCCTGTACACTCCATGGGCACAGAATATAGGACCATATTAAGCGGTCTACTCTGCACAGCATCAATTTGCTCATACCTCCCGAAAGTGTAAGTGGGGACTCCAGAATGAACTGGCAAAATTTTGTACCATCCACATTTCCTACAAAAGTCCACTCTTTTTAAGACTAATAAAGTAAAGCTCCCATTACCTTTGCCTGCTTTTCACAATCACATTTCAGCAATCTCAGTGGTTTACTGATGACTTCCACAAATACCACACTAATTTAAAAAAACCACTTATGCTGAAACACACGACCATGCCAACATTCACACTGTTTCTTTTTCTAGAGCATATTTTGCACCACGTACTTTAAAAATATTAAACCTTACAAGTTCTCTACGAAAAAACATTAACATTTCCTTGATCAGATGGAGAAACCACAGCTTAAGTCAACTGCCCAGAGACACAGAGTGAGCTGATGGAAGTTTTAGACATCAGTTCTTTCTTATACTGAGCCCATTTATGTTGAACCTGCAGACAATGGACAGCTATATATAATGCTTTTCAACCCACAGCTATGCACAAAATCCATTTTTCTCCTTGATAATGAGAAAAAAACACTACACAGAAAGAAGAGTACTCAATGCCAAACACACAGCCCCGATCACAAAGTGCAATCAGAGACTAAAAGGAGAGCACTGTCCTTCCATCGAGCTGCCTGATGGCACCTACACCCACAACACACGACTCTACACATTCCAACAAGTCATCTAGATACACTCTTCCCGAGGAAAATGCGTCCTTTCTGAGTCCCTTGGTTTGAACCTTACCTTTCCACAAGCTACCATGGACAGGGCAAGCTGGTACCAGAGGTGAAATTCACCAAATGCAAACTTCATGGCTCTCTCCAAGCACTGAGAAAGAAAATGATGAAAGAAATATCAGATTTTATTTATTTTCCTTCTTACACTTTTTGTCAAGACTGCTGCTTGGGTCAGGAAACAATCTGTTGTGGCCCTGGAGACCAAGGTGATTTTTTTTTTTTTTTTTTTTTTCATTTACACTTCTCAGCTAATGGGACTTGCTAGTGTACATCATCACTTCAAAAGGCAGCCACTTTGTTCACGTACCTACATATAAATTACACTAATGTCTCAAACAGTTCTGTGTGCATTTCTGCCCTGTGCTGCCATAGCTCTGTAGGTGTCTCTGCTAATTGCTAACTAGCACACTCCATGTGCACCTTCCCCACAGAGCCACCGCAAAGAGGGGCTCTGCCAGTGTGTTTGGAGGGACAGCTTGGGCAGAGGCCGGGGGAGGTACCTCAGACAGCATCACATACTGCCCTCTTCTGCCCAGCGTGATGCTGAGGAGGTCGTAGACTGCAGAAGCATCCTGGAGGCTGACGGCTCGGTCATCCTGCTGCTCGGGGGCTCGGCTGATCACCGCATCCCGGTTCGCCTGAGCACAGACACAAGTGAGGCATCAGAAACCAGCAGAGCAAAACAGAACTGACTCCTCCATAGGAAGCTACACCCACCACTCACAGCATTTTGTTTAAAATCATCTCAAGGTTTTTTTCTTTTTAAAGTGTATCCCAACATAAGGAAGGTGTTTCCACAGAGGTGCTTTCTACCCACATGAAGCTACCTCAAGAAGATAGCTGTATCTACAGAGAGGAACTGCTACACATACCTCATCTGGATTTGTGTCACAGAATTCGAGCATTATGAAACAGACCTACCAGATCCCATTTCCTCGACAATTAGAATTTCAAGGCCATCCTTAAACCATCTTCCTTATTTCCTCAATAATTAGAAATTCAAGGCCATCCTTAAACCATCTTCCTTATTACTTCAACTGCCTGCAACTGTGATAACTGCTTCCATGGTTGGTAATTTATCTTCTACATCTACACTAGATTTCCTCACAATAGCATCCATTTTTGTTGTTCTTTTCCGCTACTCACCTTTTATTTTTTAATTTGAGCAGCTTCCCTAAGTAATCAGATTTGCCTGCCATCAACTTAAAGCAATTAGAGATTTGGGCAATGCAATACCAAATATTTTTTTTTTAAAATATATATTAAATGTGTCTTAATTTTGCTAATCTATCAGTACGCTTCTGGGCCTAGATCAGGAAGAAACATTACTTTTGGCAGAAAACAATCAGTTCAGCAATTTCCAAGGCTGTCCCAAAATGCCACATGCCACAGACTGAGATTTACCTCAAGAACCCAGCCCTTTGCGTTTCTGAGCACAAAGAGGCAGACTACAGCTACAGAGTAAACAGAAAAGTCCCTCTCACTCCCAAACACAGAGGAGCTCACCCAGACTGGCCAGCCTCTGGGAGAGGCAGTGCTGGATGCCACTGAGCCTGAGGACTGACACCACAGACACACTGCCCTGGGCTCCTCAGCTGAAAAGGGTGCAGTATCAGACACTCAGGTCTAGACATCTAAAAGATCAGAAAAATTAAGAAAATTGCCAGCAATTTCACCTTGAGCAAAGACAAACAAAATGTTCCCTCCTTGAAACAGGAAGGTTATGAGATTTATTTTGTAATACAACTATAATCTTATATCTATTTCTTTCTAATTGTGGGGAGATTTTTTTTTCTGTAAAAAGGTTAAACATGGGAATTAAGTGTAACAAAAATGTCCAGAATATGCAGCCCTTAAAGCCCACGCATATTTCACTGTGATTAAGCCGCAGCTGTTTCATTATGATTTTATCTGTGCAATGCCCCAGTTCCAAGCACTCTTCATCACAGCCTCCAGCCAAGATTGCAAACACAGCTACTGACAACTAACACAATCTCAGCCGAGAGCTAAATGGTGACTGCAGTTAAAGGCAAGCTGACAGATCAGACCCAGCCTAGTGTTTGCACAAATAAACTTACACCAACTCCTGCAGCCACAAAAGCATTTTTCTTTCTCATGCTACTGCAAACGATGTAACTTGCACTTAAAAAAATAGTTCAGAACAACAGACTGCATGACAGAATGAAACCAACTTTAAAAATTCTGCAACCAGAATACAGAGGCATAGCTTGTCTACCTTTATTAGCAGAAATAGGTAAGAATAAAAAAATAAATAGATGTTTAAGCTCTGTTTGGATTTAACATAAGACTGCTACTTTAAAAGGAAAAAAGGAGTTAAGTAAAAGGCATGTACTGTATGATCCTTATTGCCAAGTGAATCCTCCTACAGTTTTTTCTGCACTGGTTACACAGTTATGACAACTGTTTGTAGCAAACAGCTACTGAGCTAGCACCCCCATGCTCTGTAATCATCAACCTCCCATTACAGTCAGCTACAGCCTGATGCCTTTTTTTTTTTTTTTAACTGGATGCATTAGCACATACAGAAAATTAATTAAAACTCATGACTGTCCATCAAGTTTTGCCACAGATACTGGTACTAGAAGGAAGAACACAGCCCAATCCTGCAAAAGCAGGAATATAGGGCATATTACAAGGATGCAACATTCTAAAACTGCAGTCATACTGAACATACTGTACATATCATACTTTACCCAAGACAAGTTAAATGCAACATATTCATAGGCATGATGAATATTCTTTCCAAGAAGGTCATAAACCTACTGATTTTGCTCAAGCTTTTAAATCTCAAAGCCACAGAAGGTCTCTGCAATCTATCACTCTCTACGCTTGTATGCATAAAAGTTGCCACTAGCAAAGTCATTGTTACTTCTATCTCCACAATTTCTTCAATACTGAACCTATTCCCAACTGCTAATTCCAGCTGCTCTAAAATAATAAATCAAGAGCCCACATTATCACAGAGACATAAAAACCCCACAAACCTCAAAACCAAAAGATGCAAACCTCATAAAAACCTGACTGAACAGTAGCAAGAACATGGAATGTCTCTAACACAATACCATCCTAAGGCTCAAGGTACCACTGCAGTGTACGTACAGAAGTCAGCAAAGGGAATGTGAATCGCAGTTTCCTGAACCCACTCAGGAAAAGGGCATGTTTCTGTGACCCACCTCTCACAGAAGACAGGCTGCTGTCACCCAGACCACCACTAACTTTTTTTTTTCTTTGCCTTTGTTTACATTTTTGTAAGTATTAGTTTGTCAGTGAGAAATCCTGACAGTCACTGGCAAGTACAGGTGCAAAACAGTTGCAGAGTTATGCAATAAAGAATACACCCATTCTGTGGGATGCGGAATTTTACCTACAGAAAGGTACACAGAGAGGCACCTCATTTTGCATATGAGAATGCAAAAATTCTAAGCTATTAACACCACCATTTTTTTAATACCTGTGTTTCTGTTGTGTCAGACCACTAGTTTTCCTGAACACAACTGAGAAAAAGGTTATTTGTACAACACTGGTCTCAAGCAGCGGATCCGTAACATGAGCAGCAATTTCAATTTGTCCTACTGCATTATTTCCTCCTCCTCCACTATTAGCAGCAGCAAAACATAGCTACAAATACATTTTCAACACCCTCACCAAGACTATTCCCTTTAAGCTGTTCCCATTGTCACACAGACATGCCTCACAGCACACAAGCAGGATGGAGAGAGATGATGAGTCACATCATCAAGAGAAGCTCTGTTCAAGGCTGTTTTGTGGGATGGAGAAGGTCACCAGTGCTACCGACACAAGCTTCACCACTGGGAATTAGCATAACTTGCATTATAAAGGCAAAAATATACAGTCAATTCCCCTCTCAAGTATTCCAAGGTAATCGAGCAACCCAGAGTTGCATCACATTTGCATATTTTGGGATGCATTAGGCACAATTAGCTGTGCATGTAGGTGGCTCAGACATGACACCAATCCTATCTGGGGAGACTGGACACATTTTGTAGTGAGGCCTGACCTAGGACATTGAGCATCTCCAGCCCCCCTTTCCACAGCCCAGTGACACAGCCCACCTACAGGCCACACATGCCCAGGAGGCTGCAGCCCAGGCTGGTGGCCCTGAGCTAAGCCAGCATTCAGCCATGGTGGTGTCTCTGAATCTGACAGGGCACAGAACCTGGGGGTCAGCAGGGCCTTTCAGTCTGGCTCCAAACACAGCAATGGCACCATATGGGACTTTCAGACCCATGCTGACAGCAGGGAACACCTCTGCCTTTGCAAGTGCCCGCCATGCTGAGCTACACGCAGCTTGGACCTTCCCATGCACGTACACAGTACGCTCACCTGCAAACTGGATAAGCCCCCTGTCCACAGAGGATTTGCTGTACATCAGTGATGCTTATTTATGGCTTGTTTATTTCAGCAACAAAGGAAAAGAGCCACAGCAAATCCAAACAGCCATTACTTCAGCAGTTATTACGCACACAGTTACGCTGCAGAAAATTAAATTTTACCATAGTACAAAGATGTGCTTCTTAATAAAACGTCAAGCAATCGTATGAATTACAATAGAGATATTCCATGTAGCAGCCCCTTCTCACAGCAATTAGCTATGAAGTATCCTTTAATTGCTCACTTTGAAACATGGCTTCCCCTGCTTTTTTCCAAAGAAGAAAAAGAAAGCAATTAAAATCTTTAATGAGTGCCTGCTGCCTGCCCCCTAATTCATGGGCATTTGAATGTTCAACTTGTGTCTTTTCATAATAGACATAATTGCCAGATCCACTGCAACCCATCTATACAGAACGGCAGCATGTTTTACACAGTGTACTGTAATAATGTAATTGGTGTGATTCAATACTACCATTAAGAGAGAAAAACAAATGCTGTGTGTGTAAGATTGACAACAGGCCTTTGAAATCATGCAATTGATGCCTTTTCTGCTAAGAGCTGGGAAATATTTATACCATATCCTTTGGGTCTCCCTTCTGGTTGTTTTGCCTGTACTGCCAACAAAATGAATGAATTCTTCATAATGGCAAGAACCCATTCAATGGATGAGGCTACAGACTTTTTGCCTAAGCTATTGATCATCTCTACACAGCACCCGAAGGTTTCCCTCACTAACATATGCAAAGAAAGTATTCAGGGTTGACTGCAAAGCTGCTGTGAAAATGACGTGTACATTAGAACAGGGAGGACTAACCATGCCCCAGGAACTCAAAAAATTTCTCTCAGATACTACAACTCATTCCACTTCAGACCAGAAGCACAGCAAATGAAAACTTATCTCCTTGTGAACAGCATGGCATCTGTCTCATTTCTGGTAATCAAAAGACCACAGGTTACTGGTGCCCAGTTCAGATGTCTCATCAAAACAGCCCATTATAACTGCTTATTCAATGTGACCATATAGATACGTTTTACATGTTTCAGGTGCATTCTAACACCTTGTACTGTAGCAGAACTAATTCTGGAAACATCACCGAAAGCAACGCAGACATACGCCCCCCATCCAAAGCTGCCAAATGACCCTACACGAAAGGAACAGAGAGAAGCAGAAAGTAAGGAAGGTTGTTTATGGATACTATCTTGGGTTTTGCTAACAGTTATCTGGATTTAGAAAGCTATCTTCCAAGAATTTAAATCCTCCTTGCACATTTGGAAACAAGACTTACTACTGCAAAGCAGAAGAAAAAAAGCTCTCATATTCTGTTCTCCAGCAACTCACATTAGAACCATTTATTCAAGAGGTAACTAGCAGAGGTAGTGTATTTCCCACTAGAAACATCCTGCAGTCCATCTCTGCAGGTCCCAAACACATAACTTTTGCAAACCAGCTAAAGAGACAGCCAGATTTGCTACTGTAAGTGCACAACCACAATTTGGCAGGAACCAACAGAGCAGGCAACCCCGTCCCCCAGTTGTCTCTTTCAGCTGCCATAGTCCAATGGCCCTCAGTAAAATAGTCATGATGGGAATCCAGCTGTTGTATCATCACTGGGCTTGGTGCCATTAAAAAAAAAAAGGAAAAAAGGAAAAAAAGGAAAAACCAACCTACAAAAGCAACCAGAGATTCTTCTCCACCAACGTATTTGTTGGACAGCGTTATTTTATAAAACTAGGAACTGTAGAGCTAACAAGTTTTATTTATTTTTGTGCTTAAAAATACATAGGTTAAATGTTGTTCTGTTAAAGGCATGCTCACAGCCATGAGTTTGTTCTCACCAGTAAAAAGAACAGGACAAGTCCCAGTATCCTACTTCCCCCCTCACCATCTGTTCCATGCTCTCAGGCCCTCCAAGGTCAAATCGCCTTTAGGGATTCAAATCAGAGATAAGATGGGGATGACATTTCTAATCTTTGTTACACAGGCACAGAATTTATTCGTTTTGGATACAAGAAGCTTCACTTCCAATATGAGTGAATACAGAGCCAAAAAAAATAAACCATGTTACCTAGTATGTTTGGTGGACCACATCAGCCAAAATCCCCAGCTGTTAAGAGCCAGCATTGCTAGCACTGAATAAAGGCATTTCAGACTGTACGCTGGACCTCAGATTCCAGAAGGGAAGGTTTCTCAATGCAAACAAAGAACTTTTTCCTTTTTTAACCTCAAAAGTAAACACGAAAAGTAATATGAAGTGTTCCATTCCTGGCTCTGAGAAGCTTCTGGGTAACTTTAAAGGCAGTGCAGTCAACTCTGAATACTCCTGAGAATGGCTATTAAACAAACCTGCAGGGTTAGTCATGCCAAACCTTCTCTGTCTACACCCTGCAGCTCAAAGCACCGAAGTCCCTGATGGTGGAACCAGTCCTGTTCCCACTAATAGGTGATGCAGAAAAATCACACTCCAGCAAGTCACAAGATGTCCTCAGTTCTCCTCACAAACAGTGGCACTGGTTTAGATGGGTTAAACACAGTAAGAAGGAGGACTAGTCGTTTAAAAATAGGCAGGTCCATTTTTCTCCAACATGTGATAGGAACACATCATTCTGCCACAGCCTGAGCTTGTAATGGCCGTCACCAGCTGGCCTTCTTGGTCTGAAGGAGAGCGTTTTCCCCCCTCTCAGAAACACAGCCCATCCATACCATAACTTATGCTATACAAAAGGAATGAGAGAGTAGCCAGGAGGCCCAAACTCCCATAAAGACAGCCCTGACTGTGGCAAGCTTCAGGCTGCCTGATTAGTTTCACTAGATTCCCGCATGAGAACTGTACAGCCAAAGGCTGTGACTAAGAAACAGCTGGCACAGAGAAGGAACGTTTGCCAAGTTCAACAACCAGGATTCTTTTCATTGTTTACTGAGGTGCCTCAGCTTATGAAAACAGACTCCCATTTTTAACAGGACATAAAGAACACAGGATGCAATTTGTGAGAGTGCCAGGGCAAAACAGGCTACAAGCTTTCACTGTAAGTGTTAATACATCCACAGAAGCACCTTCAGAACCATGAAAGAGGCTACCATGTTATTTGGCCATTTGAAAACCTTTTATGTACACAGGCTCAAAGGCAGAGTGAGTGAAATACTGAAGGAACCCTTAATTGCCCCTTTATTCTCATTTCATCCCACCATAATATGCAAACTGGCTGCCTTGCAATGCAAGGGAAAGTGATAAGAAGTAATCACAAGCCAGAACCCTCCACCATTAAGAGCCAGAGAAGGTTTGGTGAGAAATAGGATCTGGCTCTCAAGAACCTCAAGGCAATTTCCTGCTCTCCCCTTTACAGGAACAGTTCTACTCCCCCATAAGATCTCCTTGGTAGTCACACAGGTCCTGGCAAAGTAGATGTCAGCTTCACCTTAGGAATGCAAGTCAAACACAAAAACAGAGTGAATTTCCGCAGCAAAGGTGTTCCAGGTGTATACTTCTTGAAAAAGTACCATGTCTCCTTTTCAGCACGTATTTACTTTGAGGTTCTCTGATGATTCATGCTCCTCCCCAGTACATCTTTGCTCTGTGTCCCCTGCACAGGCTGACAATTTTTTCTGTCCCTCCTTCCCCTAGTTTTGTCCCCCTTCAAGGTCATTTTGGAGTGGGAGGAGTCAGGAACGGGCGTGTGAAGAAGCTGTTTGGATTTACAGTCCTGCAAGAGAGTTAAAATGGCCTGGCTGCCCTTTGTCAGACAGGAGAAGTACCATTCTGGTGAGTTTTGCTCTGATAGACCAAAGTGTCAGAGTAGCCAACGTAATTGCTTATTTCTGTTTCGTTTTAAGGGGTTCATAATTGAAAGTACTGAAAGAACACCTAATCCAGCCAAAATCCAACTATGTTGCTTATTGGCCTACAGAAACATATCACTACCACTTGGCACTGACATTCTCTCCAGGAAGGAAAATGTTTTATCCAGTTGTTAACATCATATCATTAGGGAAAGACCTCAGTTAGAAATCTGCTTCCTGTTAACTCATTCCACGACCTTCTGTAAGTTTTTTAAAGGAAAAAAAAAAATTCACAAAACCAAAAACCAAAACTTCAAACAAACAACAAACCTGTACATGAGAAAACTCACTAGCCTACAGCAATGCTGTTATAAACAAAATTTCCCCTTCTAAGTACCGTAATAAAAATCTACAAGAAAGTATTTATGGATTGCAAACATATGTAAGAATTAGAGCGCTCCCTCTGTTCCTTCACTTAGGAAGAACATTCACGTGGTTCCTAGGTGTATTTCTATACACTTGTCCTGAATTTTAGTTAGAACAAACTCGTGGCAAGGCTGATGCAAGATGAAGGCTCAGATGTGCCATTTCCCCAGAATCAGAAACACAGTTAGATGGCTCCTGCAATGCTCTGCTACAGGATCTTCTTGTATTTGTTTTATACATAGCAGATCAAAATGCCTTGCATCTTCCTCCAGAAGTTCCTATATACTGGAGGCAGCATTTAAGCATACACAAGCTTACTTATTTAACCTGGAACTTAGCACAGCAATCCAGCTTCTATCAATAGCATTTTCACACGACTTCATCCATAACTTAGCTACAGGACCAGTTAGCTCACCATTTTACACGCTATTGGATAGGGATAACTTTCACCTCCTCAGCAGAACAAGATTGTGGAGTTCGGGGCTCCACGTGGCCTCTCTAACTGCAAGTCAGTCCCAGAAAGGCTGGAGCAGCCAGTTCTGCCACTGCTCCAGATCCCGATCTTCCTTCTGCTTGGATCAGCCCCAGCAAAACCCACTAACATGAGTACTTCTGATTTTAATACAAGTGCCCATGATATTCTACAAGCCCTCACTCCTGCCATCTCCACTACTAATTGTGAAAAGCCCTTCTGACTGAAGAAAAGCCCTTGAAAACACAAAGCAGATGTCCCACAGAGGTGTAATCTAGAGAGCACTGAAAAGCACATAGTAACACTCTGATGTACATGACTTTGAAGTCAATTTAATATTTTGGGGTGGTTCCACCTCTTCAATTTTTCCCCAAATTTTAAAAGCAGACAATATTAAATTGCCTTGTTCTGAAGAAGTTTGCGGAAAAGGGAAAGGACTTGAGCCAGAAGAACCAGACAAGAAAATCTGAAGGAAGCAAAAACCCGGAAGTTTCCACAGTATCTCTTTTCAATTTGTCTGAAAATTATTAAAAAGTTTCTAAGAAGGTTGTTGATGCTCCAAGGTTTTGAATCTTTGAGGTACAAGTGTCCACCCTGTATTTAAGGCAAAACACACATCACTTGCACATTTTCAGAAAACATTTCTTACACATTTTCTGTATGTTTGCATCTTCTCAGAACATGAAAATTATCAAAGGTTACCATGCAGTTATTTTTCCTCCAATCTTCTGCCTGCCTCTTAAATGGATTTTTTAAAGCCATCAATGTTATAAATAGAAGAAATCTAATTATTTCACTGTAGCTTATTATGAATGTTTCTGCATGTCACAAGATTCCCTGTATCACTGCATCAGAAACTGTCAAAGTTCGCTCCAGGCTGAAACAGCCAAGGACTGCAGACTAAGGCATGAAAGCAGAATACTGCATCCTGCAGTTCCAAACAGCAGGTACCACCATCATGCCTGGCTTTAGGGAAGGCTCTCTTCCTCTCATTCTTGGTCCATAAATCCACACAGATGTTATGAATGGAAACATCTGTCTACTGACAAAGTCTCTGGATGTCAGAACCTGCAGGCAGCAATGGTGAATGCAGTAATTTTCTCTTCTTAGACAATTCCCAAAACTCTTCACTGACATTTCATTTAATAAAAGTTGTGTCACTAATAAAAAAATAGATAGCATTTTCTGCTCAGCATCTGAACCCCTGTTTCTGTTTATCTAGGGAAGATTCTGTAAACAGAACCAACCAGGAGATATGGTAATGCTAGCTATCCCTTTGCACTATTAATACTACAAACTCATTTTTGGCTTACCATGGATTCACTGATTAAGAGGAGGAGAAGAGCCTCTTCCACGTTGTCTTGAGGGCAGTACACACTGAAAGACAGAATACATTTTTCTGAGGAAGGTCAAGAGTTATCCTGTCAGCCTCTTTCTCATTTCACTAGAGAAGCAGTAACTTGAAACATCTCATGCATAATTCATTTGCTAGGCAATACTTTCTTTGCCAGTTCACACAATTAAAAGCTCTGCAATATATCTTAGATGAGCTATACTGAACCCTAAATAGATTTTTTCAATTTCATAGCAACAACAGCCCTTTGGTTGGATTTTCTTCTTCCGGGGGGGGGGGAAATCACTCTAAGTTTAATGTTTTATTTTTCCAGCAGACTTTTTAGAGGGAAGCTGAAAAACAAGAAGACACAAAACTACTACATGAAGAAGTGACATAATTAGCAGTACCAAAGAGTGTTCAAATACACTCCTTCCTCCTTCCAATAAACTGAAATAAAAATGAACACTTACTTCTCTTCCGAGTACATCTCAGGCCTCCGACAAAGAAGATTGCTAACGTAAGACTGATATTCCTTGTTCATGAACTCAGGAAGTGGATCAGATAAAGGGCTCCAGTAACACTCTTCACTGAGGGAATGGAGAAGTACTTGGGCTAACTGTTTGGCTGCAGTCTAGAGATCAGTGAACAGTACAGAAAAACACATACATCAGTGAAGCCTTCTCCAACACAAAACATTCACCCCTCCCCATGTTCCACCTTGGGAAGGAGATGTACCAGCATGACAGTACCATTTTTCAGAAAGCTGGAGTAGCAAGATCAGCTGCTAAGGTCTACAAAAGTGTCAGTTTCTTCCCTCCTCAGAAAACCCAGACTTCTGCATTTACATGGTCTTGTTGCAATGCTCTAGGAAAAAAGCATCAAAAGGGCCTGGCAGCAAGGGACGCTTTGGTGAACAAGGACAACTGATTGCCAGGTGGACTGCTGAGAATCTCACAATAGTTACTATAACAGAGTATGATGACACTACACTATGTTCTCAGCCTCAGAATTTTGTATGCAAGTTTCAGGACCAGAGGCAACTTTTGTGTTAGGTTTAAAAGATCAACCTTTTATCTGTTAATATCACTCTCCCTTGTAGACTTTTATAGTTTCATCTTGGTACTCCTCCTCTCTTCCTGTTGCAGTAAAGGACAGAGGAGGGAAGATGCTTAGGAACTTTACAGTGAGACAGCAACATCACATGTACTTTTTTTACCATCAAGCAGTGAAAGATCCTTAAATACTTGCTTTCCACTTCATATGCACAGCTGGCAAACTGGGCCCAAAAGGAGGCAAGTTAACTTCACTTAGCAAAACTATCTTTGGCATTTGCCCTTGTCTGACACCCATCAAATCTCTAATTTCTTGCACTCAAAATAGATGAGAATGCATACAAGCTCAGAGATATCAAAATGGGTGGTGTCTTCTGTGAATTCTAAGCAGCACGCCACTCTAAGCTATAAAGTAAATACTGCACAAAACAGAGGGCAGGCTGAAACTTCAGCCCTTCTGTCCTGATACTTGTAAGTTGTATTTTGCAACTTCTCTGACTACTGGATATGTCTTTTATATGAAATTTACACTTTATGAGATGTGTTATGAGCCCACCAAGAGTCATTTTCTTTTAAATACCAGGACAGGTATGTTATAGATGTCATACCACAACATTTATGGGATCAAATAAACCACACTGAGGTTAAAGTTCTTACTATCAATTTCAGAAAAACAACTTGTTTTGATGCAAGGCTCTTGATTTTCATCCACCTCATCACACATGAATTCACTGAATTAGTCTAAAATGCAACCACAGTAGCAACCACTGTCTCTTAAACATCATAAAGGAAGGCTTCATAGATGGCAGTGATCTGAGTGTGCGATGGGGTCTTAAAGAAATATCGTCACGTACAAATCCCTGGAAACCCCAAGACCTTCCAAGCCCTCCTACTGACAAGTTACAGAAAGCAGTCTGTTTCTAACTAAGCTTTTCTATGCTTTTTATAGCAAGTAACTATGAGCAAAATGGCCTCAGGCCCTGCAACATTAGCCACTATCATTTTATCGTCTCAGTGTGTAATTATTCAGTCAGTTTTACCCTGAGGAGTCAACTCTCCTATATTTTTTTTCCTACAGTCTTAGAGGGGAGGGAAAATAATAAGCCAGCAACAGAAAGATCTCTACTGGTTCACACAGAAGTAGGAGTACAGTTTGTGGTAAGCCATTCACAAGGCAAGCACCAAATACTTCTAGTGTCTTTAATTTTAATATACAGCACAGTAGCTGTGTAAATTAGCTTCACTCTTGTTTTGAATAAGATCAAACAAACCAGAACAGGCCAAGACTCTGATTTATGTTATTACTGCCTTTGGCTAAAAAAAGCATCATTATGCTTGAAGAACACTGTGATCCCACAAATCAGGGGGGAAAAAAATCATGTGTTTTACTTTCATGCTTGAAAAACTTGTTTAATTAAGCACGTTCCTCCCTTTGCCCTCTTGACGGCTCTTTAAAAATGTAAGAAAATGAAAATGCAACTTGGAAATCCCAGGAAAAGCTACTGAATGAACACCTTGAGAGTTCCCCTAAGGGATAAGTCCCCCAGGGGTGTTGTACAGCTGTCCCTAGTTGCACAGGGACAGGAGCAATTGAGCCACATTCTGTCACAGTCTAGGAGCAGCAGATGGTTAAACTCATTTCAGCAAAATGGTAAAACAGGTGAGCACAAAAATACTGCTGAACCCTGATCTCAGTCTGGAGAAGGATGCAACCATTTGAGTGGACATTTATTTAAGTCATCTCTTCTAATTTCCTGCACAAGCTTCCACATGCATCTGTATTCTCAAAACCACTATGCAAACCCATGCCCACCTCCCCTGCCCAACTTCTCTGGAATGACACAGAACACAAAGTAGAACCAAGTACAAGTTTAGCTGTAAGAGTATCAAAGCTCTTAGGGCTGCAAAGCTTTCATTCCCAAGACTGCTATTCTGCCTGCTGTTGACCTTGTCACCTCCTGAGTAACTTAAGGACAAGATCTCTCCAAGAGGAGACAGGGAAGAACCAGTTACAGGTCTAAGTTAAACATAAATATTTCTTTACCTGAGACATTTAGGATAAAAGGATGCAAAGATGCAGAATGCCAACACCAAAAAAAAAAAAAAAAATTAAAACAATTAAAATCATTCGCTACTGTATTGAGGAGGGTTTTACAGAAGAGACACTGCTTGCTGCAAGAGACAGAAATACTTAATGCTTCTACATGCAAATGAAGAAAGGTGTGCATGCACACTGAAATTGAGAAAGAAAACAAGACGGTGTCACCTGAGGACAGCACTGTCAAACTAAATACATCTCTGTTTCTACCAGGGCTAGAAAATGCACTGAAAACGAGAAAACAAAACAATCAAACAAACAAAAAGCAAAAAACAAACCCAACAAAAGTAACCTACACCCCCAAATCTGAAGGCTTGGAGGTTTCAATTGGGCAGGTCTTTGAATTAAGGGGATCACTTGACATATCACTTCCAAAAGTTAAAAAAAGAAAAGAAAAAAAGAAAAAAAAAGCACCAGCAATCAATCAAGTGAGGACAAATACACTTTTGTGCTACTGCACTGGTCAATCAAGAAAATTCCTGCATACCAGACTGCAGCACCCTCCCATCTCCCACCCCTTACCATTTTGAAGGTCTGAGTAGCTTTTGTTTCCACAGTCCGTAGTATTTCTCGCAGACTCCTCATTCCTTTCACAATGTTTCTGTGGGGAAGACAGAAAAAAAAAAAAAGAAAAACCCCTAAAATCAGCACACTGCAGACAGAATATTTGTGCCAAAGCTCAGCAACACACCTGATATTCAAACAGCCCGTGGAACAACCACTAACACTGAATGTGCAGTAGCAGACAAGTCACTCTGAGGCACAGACAGGACAATGGCACAGAGCAAGGCAGCGACTGCAGCATTGCCTACTCCAGATGGCTTCCTAAGAGAAGATCACATTCACATTTGATGAACAGAGGGGACATTTGGAAGCCTTTCGTAGCTCATATTTATAAAGCAGATGCTGCTCCTTAAAAGCATCCACATCTCCTCTTCATACACACAGACTGTACTTGTTTGAATTATACTGAGCTTACATGATGCTTATAAATGACGATTTCTTTTAGGTGGTGCTTAAATGTCTTGTGTCTGATGGTCCAGGCACATGATGAAATTACAGTGGTTTAAACAGTTTATTATCAGGAAGTTAAGTTGCAGTAACTGTCTGCAAGCACAACTTAACCTGCAATAAGAGTGTTAGACTAAATAAAACAAAAATTAAAAAAAAAAAATCACATTACTCTGCATACACCATGAGCAATTGAAGCTGACTAGTTGCCAAATGCTATCTTAATCATGTGTCTGTGCACTCAGAGGGATGCAGAGAGGAAAGATTAAACACTGGACATATTAGTTAACACACTGGCAGCCTATCAGCTGTTCAAGGCTAAGGACACGGCCCCACCACCACAGTAACTGCAAAATGGTTCAGTGCACATTCACTGCAGGGTCAGAGCTACCCTAAGAAATACAAGCTATCAGAAAAGGAGCAATGTTGTACAAGACAACAAAATAAGCAGTCGTACTGGTACATTAACTGCCACTTCAGTTTATCCAGGAGAATTTTCTGTGCAGACAAAAGCTAAATTTAATTTAAAAAAACAAAGCCATAAAAACCTTTTCTGTCAAACTGATTAAATTTTGAAGGTAAGCAGTACAGACTGCATTTGTGACTGCTTTCATGCACTGCAAACCTTCTTGCACTCCAGAATCAACAGCAAACATTTGATGACAATAAAAAACAAATTAATCATTTTGGGGGTAGGAGGATAAAAATGTGATCATGTTTACCATGAATACTGGCTACATAAAATGCCACCCTAAAGCTTGTACTCACCATGCCACAGAATGCAAATGCTTATGGCCTTACTTCCAAGCAATACCAATCTCAGTTTTAAGCTGTGAAGTAATCTATAGACTATCTAATCATGGCCAATGTACAGGCAAGCAAGAAAGTAAGACGAGCAAAAACACTGAAGACTTGTAGAGAAAGTCAGAATGCTGTCTCTTTTACGTCCACTTTCTCCCAAGTAAAAAATGCGCTTTGAGTTTCTCAAGGGGAAAAAAGCTCAAGGAAGTTTTTGTAAGTTGGACTTAAATACTTCAGCAAGCTCTCCAACGACAGGGCCAAAACACCAGGTACTTTCTAGTGGGCTTAGAATAGAATATACTCACAAAGATGGAGTTCTGGACCTTATGCACAAGTAGTGACCAAATCCAACAGAACTGTTTACATGGTATTTACTATCAGACAGAAAAAATTAATAAATTCCCCCATCTAAACAAAATTCAGTTGCCCAGCTGTTCTCCTTGATTACCGAAAACTACCAGCATTTTCTGTTCTTCCATGGACTCCTTAAGAGGCTGGACAGAAGAGTTATGGAGGATAACAGTTCTACAGCATTTTCAAAAATGCATTTGTTTAGGTTTCTTGTTAGCATAATGATATTTGTCTTAATACAGTGCCAATGAACTGCATTAACCAGCATCAGAAAGAAGACTAGTGACCACTTGCAAAGCCAATTAATTTCACATTTGGCACATACTTACAAGAAAAACCTACAGAATGTGATAAAAGGAGACAGCTCTGTTTCTAGAAAACTAAAGCACCATTACAGTTCAACATTTTAGACAAGGCCATAAAACAAGCCTCCTGGTAGAAACACCTTGCTCTGGGATGGGGGGAAGGGGAGAAGACAAACAAGGAATAGAGACACTGAAGTGAATGAAAGAATAAGTGGCAAATTGCTGTCCATCTGCAGCAGTCAGGGCTGGAACCATGCAGCACATGACAAATGCTTAGGAACACCTTTAACAGACGGCAGCAGTGCAAAATGGATGGCACAGGAGGAGCACCCAGCACTCACCACCTCCCAGACAAGTGCCCATGTGGTCAGGATCTATCAAAGAGCACCCACTCGATCCCCTGAGCTCTCAACAATACCAGTTCTACAGGACTGAGGATTTGGTTTGGCAGCTTTTGTATTCTGAACTTTATCGAACATTACTGAGCCAAGACAGGAGACAGAGCACACCTGCCAGCATTCTGCCAACACAGGAGTTTGTCTTTCCACTCTACTGTTCCAAGGCAGGAGACCATCCCAGCACATTTCATTTCAGGCATACGAATTGTTCTGCCCATAACAATAAGGGACTCACTGTTCCATTAATTTTTTTCAATTAGGACCTTAAGAAGTTAAGAGAAAGAAAAGTATGTATTTGAACAGAAATACACGCTATGTAGATGACTGGATGAGGATGCAGACATAAAGCCTCCAGCAACCAGTGGTGAAAACACTTGATCTTACTTAGATTAGAAACTAAATCTTGAGTCCCTGCAGGACTTGGGTAGAGGACTACCTGGAAATCCCAGGTAATGCTGCCTCAAGCCATGGCATCATAAGTGAACATTAGATCATGGAAATGAAATTAGTTGGAAGAGTCCATACGCCCCTATTGTATTGCTAAGAAGCCAGAAAAAGAAATGAGGAAAAACAGGAAGAGAAAAGCACATGATCATTAAACTGCCTTGGTTTTAGCCACAGTAGTGGCCAGAGCACCATTTGAACAAAACACGATGAAGTGCAGTTTAGGATTCAGTTACGGCTAATCTAATAAAAATGAACACAGACAATCATGGGCACAAACTGTGACAAAGAGCAACTTGAAAGTCCAGTCAGTCCAGCTTGGCATAAAAGTATGTTTTGTTTGTGCATGTACCCTGTTAATATAGATGAATTACCAGTCCATGAATCAAAGTAGTCATATCAGAGTTATGTCACATAGTTCGGTTAACACTACACAAAATTTTAAGACACAAGAAAATAAAGAAGTACACTGTTTTCTATGCAAATTGCTGGGAAAAATATTGACAATAAAAGAGTGGACCATGGACACAAAGGTCTGCAGAGACAGTGCCCCAACAACATGGTCACCAGCAGATCATGTTCTTATCCCCACTCGTTTACTGCTGAAACGGCTAGTTGCTGAGAGATAGAACAAACCATCTTGAGATAATTACACGGCAGTTTGCATAGTCACCTCTCCAGAGTAAAGCAGTACTCAAAGCACAGAAACAGCAGCAACACCACTGCCTTTGCCCACCTCCTTTTGCATCTCTGCACCTCACCCAGGTTTCTAACAAACCATACCCTCTCTTTAAACAGCTGTTCGTGCGCAGACACAAAATGCATCTAAAGAAAAGGCAGTAAGAAATGAGCCTTATGTTTATACATCTGCATCAAAAAATAACCAAAACCAAACAAACCAACTAAGACCCAAAACCTAGTGCAGGTGATAACATGAAGACAACTGGTTGCCTCTTACAGTATGACAGCATCTGCCTTCCTATGTTCTGCATCCATAGCATCAACATTCCTCACTGGAGGACCAAAAGAAAGCTTTCTTGGGTTGCAACATGGCAAACAACTGCAGGAAATGCACCTGCAGCAACACAGTATTTTTAAGTAGCATGTTATTAAAAGCATCTGTGACTGCCACAGCTGCAAGACTTGCTGCTCCTTACAGCTGGCAGTTCAACACCTGAAGGGGAGACTGGACCTTTCTTTTATATTGCTGCCTTCTTTCCACTGCACACTGCAAGAGAAAAGGACATCCCTGACCACACTCCAAGAAGAGCACATCTGATCCTGTCAGCAGGAACAAAAGCATAACAACAGCACTTGGATCTCGCAGCTCTTTTGCCTGTTGAGACAAGAATAAAGCCCTCACTATTCCTTTTGTACACACGTAGGACTGAGGAAGGACATCCCACCTGGTAGAACAGCTTGAGCAGTCATCATCCACGGCTTATTTCCTACCTGAACACGCTGGAAGCAATAAGGTGAACAAAAGCATTTCTTTGAGCTGTTCAGTATCAGGTGGAGTAATCTATTATACTCATGAAGCATCCTAAAAAGCTTCTTCCCGTATCCCTCCCCTTTCCTTAACATATCCCAATGCTGCTTATGCCCTCTTGTGGCAAAAACCACACATTAGTATCAGCCGCGGGGGCGGACAAGTTGCCACATCCCATCAGGCTCTTTTTATCCCACCGGACCCTCCAACCCCGGCTGGTGTTTCTCACTGAAGGAGGTAAGGAGCCCATGGGATTCCACTCCCATCCCAGCTGCAGGAGCTCCATTGCTATTTCATCAGGAGACAGCTACAGAGAACATTTTGCTGCTGTTGCAGCAATTCATCTTATAATCAAAGCACAGTTTAATTCACACGTATTTTGCTTCAAATTGTTTTCCTGGAGGGTTTTTGTGGTTTGTTTTTGTTTGGGATTTGGTTTTTAAGGCCATCATTAAAATAACATGGGAAGGGAGCATGCAGGGGCCCACAGTAAAAGCCAAAATATCCCACTAGATATAATGAACGCATCACTGATGAAGACTGAACTTACAATGCTGCTGAACAAAATGATCACTAGTTTGATATTCAAAAGGTGCCTAGAGGACATCAGTGCCATATGTTCTAAATGGGATTTTATTTTACTACATAGTTAATGAGCTTACTGGCAAGACCCGAGTTTTTTTGTTTGCCATGAGAAGGGCAGAGGGTTAGGAAAGCACATACTGTGCCACAGCTGGCCAACCCCCAGCTCACCTGGGAAAACCACATACCAAGAGGACACTGAGACTATGCTTTACAAGTCCATGCTTTTCTCTCTGCATAAACTTGTACTTGCCTGACTAAAGGGGTCATTTCACAACATCTGAGCTTTGTGTTTTTGTACGCCTCCAGGCTCAAACAAGGCTTACCTGAAGGCACCTCTCATGGATATGCTAACAGGTACAGCTTCACTCTACATGCATGGAGAACAGTGGCTATTCACAGTTGCATTTAAAGTCATTCTTGGGGGATAAAAAGGCAGCAAAAACCCTAAACAAGAAGCAACCCTCCTCCAGCAGAATCAAAAAACGGTATAAATTTTCTACAGAAGAATTTAAACTAATTTTTGCTGGGATTTTTTTTCCTAGTTTTCATCTTTTTAATCTTCCCTCTTTTTTTTTTGCTTTCTTCTCCATTTTACTCGGCAGGAAAGAAAGTGAAGAAAATGAGAGAAAATATCTTTGACTGCGGGTGAAGGCAAAAAAAGCCAAAGTTAAATATTTGTGAAGACAGTTCGTAGTGAGAAACTCAGTATCTGATTCCTTGAGAATAAATGGAGTAATATGGTGCAAGAACAGGACTAAGGAAGGATAGATTCTTACAAGTGCTGTTTACACATGCTGAAGAGACACCCTCCTACATGACAAAATCTCTCCATTGGATGACCAGAGTTAATTACGTTTTGAAGACACGTTTAGGGAACGTCTGAAGGCCTGGTTTGGGAACAGCCTGTCCTCACCAACGACCACTGGAAGTGGGCTTTCACAGTGTCTTTTCTGCTGCTCTTGAGAAGGTTTTCCACAGGTGAAATTCACTGTAGGCTTGTACATATTAACTCCTCTTGCCCTTCTGAAGTTCACTAGGAGCTGTATTTCAGAGGTGTAATAAATCCCCTGGAGCAGCACTGTTCCCACACGCATTCTCCATAGTAAAAACACACAGATTTGGGGCATTGATCAGGATATTTAAGACCTCAGACAAACAAACAAACAAATGAAAGAAACTACTTGTAAGACTTTACTGAACTCTAAATCAGGTGCTGTGGCTGAAAATTTTAAGGGCACACAGCAGTGTAAATTCCACTCTCTCTTTACGGTCAAACTCCCCTTGTCTCCACAGGGAACAAAGCTGAGTCAAGACAAGAAAAATTTTCTACCCCACTCTACTTGCAGGTTTGGAAAAATGATGCTTAAGACTCTTAAGAAAGACAGAGAGACACAAACAGGAGAAACGAAGGACACTGAGGAGACTTGAGGTAAGCCAGCAGCCAAAAGTCATAAAGAGAAAAAAATTAGTCTTCATCTGAGACAAAACATGCAATATTATGTAATTTTATTAATATCTGCATCCACCTACCCTTTCTTTAACTGAGTCACGTAGGCACTCTGTAGAGCTGCTTCCAGAAAGTAGGAAAGTTCAAACTCAGAGTAAGTCACATTGCTGCCCTTGATACTCCTTGAATGTGTGTTGTTTAAGGTCTGTGAGGAAAAAAAAGAAATACCTGGGAATACAGACAACTGTTGGAACTAGCCAGATCCTCATGAGTCAGTGACATCTTCAACAATAAAATATTACCTTTATTAGCTATTCAAAAATGTTACAAAATCAATTTTAAAATAAACTATACAATTACTTCCATGAGATATTCTGCATGCAATACGAGTTTTAAAACACCATCCATTATTACTTTCCAACCTTTAATAAAGTAAGCAGAAAGCCACATATTAACACCAACAGCTTGAGAAATACCACTCACACTACAAAGATCCAGCATCTTGCACAGAAATATTAATACAATGTTTGAGTAGGTTTATCTAGTTTAATATAACATAAATATTTGTTAAGAGTTACCAAGCCGTCAGGAGTCCTGACGGAAGAATCTTCATCCTTCCTCTATTTGTCCTATCAAAATCTCTCTTGGTTTTGCTTCCTTACCGGTAACAAGCAGCTTCCATTGCTGAAAGCTGCTTCTCCAAAGCAGGGTTTTTCATTTAGGACTGGAGAAGGACTGTGAACTTTTACTACGTCTATCAGCAATCCTGCATTTTTGTCTCTGTGTCCAGAAGACAATTACGTGAAAGGAGGTTTGTAGAGAGGTGGGGGTAGGTCTCCTCCCAGGAGACAGGACAAGAGCAAATGTACTCAATTTGTGCCGGGGGGGGGGTTAGATTGGATATTAGGAAAAACGTCTTCACTGAGAGAGTGGTGAGGAATTGGAACAAGCTGTGCAGGGAAGTGGTGGAATCACCATCCCTGGAAGTGTTCAAAAAGCACGGGGACCATGGCACCTAGCAACATGGTTTAGTGGCAAACACGGTAGTGCTGAATTAATAGCTGGTCTCAGTAAACTCAGCAGTCTTTTCCAACCTTACTGATTCTCTGATTCTAAGTGAATGAATTACAGGTCAGACCCTTTCCCTTCTCCACAGACCCAAGCTGTCAGTAAAAAAAATTTACAGTGTCCAGCACTGGCAGGAACTCATCCTTCCACAATGGAAGGACAGTAACATTTTAAATTTAAAAACTATTCCTTTTTTTTCTGTAGAGAAACAGAGCAGGCCACTTGTTAGTTGGCTTTCTTAATGAATTGTTATACATGCACTAAGCTTATTTTTTCTTGTTTCGATGCAATTAAAAACAAAACCTGAGACAGAAAGACACCTTTGCTACTGAGAAGAGCAGAAGTATCTGGTCAGGTCAAAGGCCTTTGAGTTACAGGACAGGTAACATGCACTGCCAATGTCAAGCCTAATGTGTGGCAAAGGAAGGGCATGGAAGCACATGGTATGTCCTGAAAATTCAGCTAGGCAAAGTTTGCATGGGAACAGCCAATCAGTGGCACACAATCTGCATGGCTCAGTGGAGGGCCACCAACCATGGGCTGAGCAGTTACTTGCTACTCATCACAGAGCCACAGAATGGTTTGGGTCAGAAGGGACCTTACAAGATCACCCAGCTTCAATCCCGCTGCCATGGGCAGTGACACCTTCCACTATACCAGGCAGCTCCAAGCCCCATCCAGCCTGGCCTTGAACACTTCCAGGGATAGAGGATCTAGCTTCTGATGATCTAGATTCCTCAAGGTTCACTTGGAAAAGGTGAAGTACTCGCAATTAAACTGCTTTAGCTGACCCCAAAAGGTTTCTTTCAGCTCGTTAGGGATCTCAATATCCACTACTGTGTATCATTTACACAGCAGGTATGTAAAATGTCTTGAGTTCCTTCATGCCAGGACTTGCCATGTAAAGTTCATAGCTCCTCTTTAGTAAGGGCTAAACTTGAGACCCAACCCATGCATATCTGAAGTATTTGGTGCTTTACCACAGACAAAACTGGTTTTCAGACCTCATTGTCAGAGAAAACAGGTAGAGACCAGCTAAACTGCTGTTTTGGAAATTATTTTACTGAGATACTTCATTCTTTCCAACTTGTTTTCATACTCCTTGCTATGATCACTTGACATTTCTCCATTTTTTAATTTTTGCTGTCAAAACCCTGGAAATGCCATGCAGGCCACCAGGCAACACCCTAAGTACATTTCTTCTTACCTTCTCAAGCTCCTGCAAGTACACCTGGGCAATAACACACGCTCTCTCAAAACAAGCCATTACCTCCTCCTCCCTTTCACACAGTCGAGCACGCGAGGCAATTGAGTTGGTTGAGCGCTCCAGCGACAAACCTGAAAAATGGCAACATCTTCTTTAACTGAAGCCCACCAACAGCAGTATGGCCATATCATTCTTAATTTACCAGCTGACAGGAAGGCTTTTCCATATGTGGGTTTCCCTCTTGTTTTGATGACTTTCAGGACACTGCCCCCAGGAAAATACAATTCCTACACATGCAAGGCATCTTTGTCATGCTGCTCTAACACACAGTGCCACTGCACACTCCTACAGTGCCTTTCAAACACTTTATGAAGACAGGACACATAGTCCCTCTCGTAGGAATCAGCAAACAGAGAAATTAGGGTCTGTATTTCCAAAGATGGCTATAGATCTTGGGTGCTTCAATTCAGCGCCAGCCTGGCACTGAATTTGATAATTTCTAGGCATCTGCTACTTCAAGTGAAGCTTTCAGTAAGCAGCGCTGAGGGGGAACAAACAAACAACAAAAAACCCTAACTGGAAAATGATACAGAAACTAAGTCGGAAAATCTGAGGCCTCTCTTGGAAAATCTTAGCACATGCAGATTGCTTATGGACAAACAGCAAGCTCTTGGCAAGGCACAAGAGACTCAGCCACAAGATCATTCCCTTTCCAAAGGAAGGAAAAAACCCTGGGCTTTGTACTACTAAACTTCTTTCTTGTATCATTATCCAACACCACCAACAGACAGAGAGTATGTTAATTGCAGATCCACAGCTACTGGTCCCTACATTAAAAACTTCTACTATCAGACCCTTAGTCTGGCATCACACTGACATCCTTTATATCCTTAAACCTATTTGGATAGGCTACACATCCACATACCAATTTTACTCTGATTGGTACAGGTTCTCATGCCACACTGGATCTCTACAAGACACCACTGCTTGAAAACTTGGATCTTCACCAATCACAACCATATGTACTGATGCCCAGTAGCCCAACACAGGCTGCAAAAAGTTCAGCACATACTTTCCAGTAAATTTTTTATATATAACAACATCCCCTAATAACAAATATGTAAGATGTAATACAAAATCCTAGTGTTCTTGACACAGATCCACAGAGGTGACAAAAGAAGAAAAGAATTCAACTGTCCAGACAGCCTTCCAATGAAGTTATTTCAACTGCTGCAGCAGGTGGCAAAGGATGCGGGAGGACCCACCACAGGCACCAGCCATGCTTTCCTGGACTTCCACAGCCCGGGAGACACCTCAGCTCTGCCCATTCCAGGAGTCTTCACAAACTGCTGTGAGGCAGCAATGGGCAGCCAGGCTTCCCCATGATGTACGATACAGTCTGGGCGCTCATGCTGGAAGAGCCCAAGGTTCCCAGGCAGTGTTAGCTTTGTTTACTTCTAATGTTCAACATTTGTTTTGTCCCCTTGGTTACTCTGCTAGGAGTTTCCCTATCTCATGTCCTACATTTGAGCCAGACATGAGCAGTTAGTTCAGTGGGCTGAGAAAACGCCTCCCTGGTTCAAGCTCGGGACGTGGCTCCCCACTCCTTCTGCCCTCTCCCAAGCCAGAAGTATATATGGTGTATTCCCTCAAAGATCTGTATCTTGGAGGAACACATATCCATACCTTTCACCTCTGAAAATACAGCCCAGAGTAGAGCAGGAGGACTGAATTTATTTCAAACTGACAGGGTGTGTGGGATGTGGATGACAATCATTTTGCTGCTTTTAACCAATGCCCAATCTGTGTTTTCTTTTTTTCTTGAACACCTTGTACAGCATCCAGATATAACCGATTTTGTCTCTAGTCCATCTATGAAGTCTCTGTCTTTGTATCATGAGTTGTTTTCCTATTATTTTGATGCTTCCATTTTCCAACCCTGTCACTTTGTAATGAGTAAAGGGAAAAAATGCACATTAACTCTCTCTACAGCAAAAGAACAAACCAAAAGTATCCAGCACTCCAGCCAGAACAAATAACCTACAAATATTCTTCTTGTATCTGTCTCCATTTAATCTACCTCTGAACTTCTAGTCATTCCCCTTAAGTGAAAATAAATTTTAAGAAGTCTGCATTTCAGAGCCACCATCCCCTTAAGTGCAAAGTAGGGCTGAGGGCCCTGCAAAAAAAGTCCAGTACAATCCACTGACATTCATATACAAGCAGCATTTAATCAAATGGCAAGAGCCATCCTAACACAGTCTGCGTGGGAGCGTTTATCGTGGGAGATGTCACACAGAGAGAACAGGCTGATAAAAAGCCATTTACATACATGCTACAGCCCACTGCAAGGAGTTACTATCTCTGAGCTCTGACACAGGGGAGGAAAGTAAGTAGCCTCTGCCAGCATTAGGTACTGACAACAAACATGCCCATCCATGCAAGTCAGAGAAACAAAGCTGGGGCTGATCAGAGACGGGAACGAATATCTCCAAAAGGATTCTTGCCACAGTAAGGATCCAGCAACATACAGTGTATTAAAACAGATACTATGCTACACTGCACTACTTGTAAGGAGCTAGAAGGAAAAATGACCCCCACAATGTGACATTAGTCATGGTTCTCTCTCTGCTACCGTATGCACTGACCTGATGTCATTTGAGTACAAAATCTTCTACAGAACCCAAACAGGGCTATTCTTCCCTACCACAGAAAGGCAATGAAAAGAAAAATTAGAGCAAGCAGACTGCAAATCCAGTATACAAAGGGAAGAACAGAAGAAAACCAACACAAGTTCCCTACTCTTGCAGCCACCAATCAGTTCTCGCAATACAAAACCCCAGCAGTAAGATTAGCTTAGGGTGCAGTTGGATAAGACTTGACAAGCCCTCCACCACAAAGAGCACAAATTCCACTAACTCTTGTCCATCCTCCAGTTATCAGCACAGAAAAAACTCTGCAGCACAACAAGCAATTTAAATTCAACTCAGTTCCCACAATGTGTCAGAAAACCACTAAAGTGCATGCTACTTCCAAACTGGGTTTAGCAAGAAACGTGGAGCTATTGCCAAGACAGAATTAACTTCCAAGTAAATCATAAGGCTGTATGCTTTATTGTTAACTGGTTAAGGTAAAGGGACTCGGGTATTTTTCACAACCAGTTGTGGTAAGAGACTATCAACTTAAAGCTTATCTATACTGAGATTTTTCTCATATGAATCAGGTGCCTAAATTTAAATAGATACATACGTATATACTATAGTAGTTTATCGTATAGTCGAGACAGTTTTCTAGTAGAGTATGGCCCAGGCTCAAGACTTCAAGACATGTTTCTAGATTATCCTTCTTTAAGAACAAATTCTACCCACTTCAGAGGGGGTAACTTTCTATGTATAGAAATGTGGCTTTCCTCTCCTGAATAAAGACAAGGCTTCCATTCACCTACTCTACTTCTCCCAACGATTCATCTCTGGCTCTTCACCCTTCCATAATCTTTGTCCCTTCTTCCCTGCCCCCAAATCTAAGCTGCAGTTATGTAAGAAAAAACCCAAATCCATAAAGTTTGTAAGACATATCACTGAACTAATCTCTTCCTCAAGTTGAAATGCACTGCTCTCATTTATGGAAATCTGAAAGGGGAAATTTTATAAACGCTTATTTCCACTTTCATCTCAGTCAGTCCTTGCCAAGGGAAGACACTGATATCATATAGCTCCAATGCTCTGAGGTGGTATTGCTACCAGAACTGGAACATCCATGTGTACGTGGACATGCGGTATCAGATTCTCAGCAACACAAATGGGATGAAAATTCATGCTGCAAGGAATCCTTGAAGGTCCATGGTCTGATTTTCTGCACAAAGAAGGGCCAGCTCAGGGTGTGTTGCCCAGCCTCATCTTGAAGGCCTCAGTGCACAGATGGAGACTGTACATGGACTAGGGAGGAGATTAAGGTGGGTGGCTTTATTTTTCTATGGTTCATAAACTACCTCACCAAATAGCAGCGCTCCTCCTTCCACGTAGGAGCAATGTACCAACCCTCTCACAGGTTCTTTTAACTTTCCTTTTTACACAGACTTCAAGCCTCCTGCACTTGGATGAATTTAGACAACCAGGGAATGGTGGGTTCATAGGTGCAAGAATTCAGGGTCAGAAGCAGCCCATCACTTTCACCAAGAGTGCTAACCCCACAGCTCAGGAGCATCAGAGGTACCTGGCAAGCTGAAGAAGAGATCAAAGAAACACGACAGCACAAAGAGCATGAACCCAACCTCTTGTGTTGTGTCTCAGCGCTACGTGTTGAACACACCTATGGCAACCTGAAGCAAAAGACATCTTAGTGTGAAACTCAGAGCCCTGCCAACAGCAGCAGCCCCAGTCTGCAGAGCAAGGTTCCACTGTCTGTGTTCCTGTGCCCCACAGACAGGCCAGCCTGGCCAGAAGACAGTGTGATGCTAAGCTAAGTGCATGCAATAGTTCTACTCTAGTACAGGAAGGTAAGTCATTTGCATGAAGATACTGCATGGCAGCAGCTACTGCAAGGAAACAGGTTCTCACCCTGGAGAATGCCAGGTCATTCCAGGTCACTGTCCCTAAGCAGAGGATGCACTCCATTACTAGCACATGGCCTTCAGTCTAGTTCAGAAATGTGGCTCTAGGAAATTAATTAGCATTGAAACAAGACTATTTTTAAGACTTCAAACATATACATGTGCATGCTGACTAATCAACATTCATCAGAATACTAAACACTTCTCAGAGACAAAATTCAAAGGCACAATCAAACCATTCTAGAGATGATATTACAACCAGTCTGCCCTGCCAGCTAAGGTTTGAATTTGAGAGCACAGTCCTCAAATAAGCTATTCCATTACAGTGTCTTGGAAAGCAAAATGGCCCAAACATCAACAAGCAGCAGTTGGGATTAGGTTGACACAGGCAAGACCCAGCACCATGCATTATTTCTACCATAATTCACAGCAGTTTAAATAATTCACAACCTGGTCTTGACACTTATCTCTGCAGCAACTAAGCTATGATTTTTTCAGCAGGGCTTATTTGCAATGCAAATAGAGGAGGGGGAAGAAAGGCCTAGAAGCCCTTGGTTTTGAACACATTCATTCACACTGCAGCCCATGAGAGATAGGGATGAAGAGACACGTTTAGTTGTTCAAGAAAGCTGCATGTACTTCTTTCCCTGCTGCTTCCTATTATATAGGATTATTGTAAATTCCTGGCAATCTGTTACAATCTTGAGGTATTTTTCATGTAAAAGTCTCAAAGGTAGAAAGGCAGAAAATGCCAGTAACGTCAAGTAAAATTATCTGAAGACCTTTCTAACTATAAGCTGGGAATGAAGCTTAAAATTTAAGCAACCTATGAAGGCTGCTCAGTTGCATCAATGCAGAACTCAAGACCTCCTACTCCCCACTTTCTTACTAGATGCAATAAACCAATACTAACAATGTTACTCCATTATTATCAAAGCAAGAACTCTACCTGGTTAGACTTGTAATTACAGCTCAAGTGTATAGCTCAAATTAGGACAGCTTTTTGATCGAGTGGTTGTGAAGCCAGAAGGCAGCAAACACTCCCCTGAGATGCAGCCTCAGTCCCCTGCCCTCAATCGATGCTGCGTGGGCTCTGCATCACACTGCATATCTTATGCATAGCAGAAATCAGCAACTTTAATCCACAGACACTAAATCTTTGGAGCATACCCAGACCTGCTCAGCTGGCTGCTCTTAACCTCCATGGCACATCTTTTAACCTTTGCTTTAGCCTGTAATACAGTGGTGTCCAAAATTCTTTGATCATATTAAGTAAAAAAATTTTGATTGTGCACACCCAAACATATGCTTATACTTATATACATACATTGCTTTACAATCTAGTTATTCTATATTTAAGTGTTTATTTTTTCAAAAACACCTGCTAGATTACATGCTACTGACAGCCACCTGTCACCAGAGAAAAGGCCCGCAAATTCAGAATACCTGACTTTTTGTAAAAGCAAAAAGGCATAATTCACCCTTAAGTCTGACAACTATTTTAACCATTTTGCCAGGAACAACCACTGAGCTTTGGTGTGTACAGATTTTCATGCTCACTCCCCAACGCACTACAAACTAGATTCTATTTAAAAGTCCTGTGTTAATAAAGTTAACCCCACTGACACCATCCTACAGCACTTTGTGCATTTCTGGGCCCCACTGTGCTGCTAAGCAGTTCTTTGTGTATTTCATTTTTAAACCAGAATCTGGCAAGGTGTTTCTCCAATGGTACCTTTTTTTTCATATTTTGCTTTTACGTAAGAAAGCTCAAAAGAGGCTTCTAAAAATTTAAGTACTGAATTGAGTGTCATTAGACTTCATTGATTAGATCCAATTAGACTGTCACTGCTCTTACCTGATTGAAGAGCTCATGCTAATAGTGTAAGCTCTGACATTCTTATTGTTCACTTGTGCTCCAGTTTCTACTACTACTTGGAATCCACAGGTTTTTGACGGAATCTTTAAGCTACTTGTCTATTTCGTACATGTTAGTTTAATAAGAACTAGACAATATAATGCATAAATCCACTTAACTAGGCACAAGTGAGCTGCAACATATGGAAGTGAATATGGAACATACGGAACTACTGAGGATGGCCTTCCACAATGTGAAACACCCTCTCTTTTGGAAGACACTTTTGTAGGCTCTACATGACACAGGACCCTCTGACATACAGACTAAGTGAGGGCACCACTTCCAATAAAATACAATAATCAAGATTTATTTCAATGTGGGGTGCTTTTTTTTGCTGGTGGATTTTTAAAGAAAAAAATAAACAGAAGTTATAATACTTTTCTTCTGCACCACAGTAGATCATCTTGCTTACCCCCTGGGGCACATGCACCACTTTGGGGACCACTTCTATAACGTATTGATTGTCCTGGTATAAGAGGCCACCTCCATTCCATGACACCAAGATACATCTACTGGAGCAATGCTCTGAGGCACAGCAAAGACAGGGGTGATCAGCAATCTCTTACAGCCGCACATCTAAAGACTTTTGTCAACACCATCCACATCCATAAACTGTCATGGCATACTGCAGAAATTACATTTTTTTCCTTGGTCTAAATACAACAGGAAGAAACGGAAGAGAAAAAATGCAAAGTGGAAGGGGCACAAGGGGAGAGAGATGGCACTGATGACCAAGTACTAGAATTTGTTCAGCTTGAGTTCACCTGCACCACAGTTAAGCAGCACCACCAGCAAGAAAGTTCTTTTCTAGCTGCAGAGTCACTGGATCAGACAAGCCCTAGAATCCTGTGTTCAATTTTTTGGCCCCTTACTACAAGAAAGACCTTGAGGTGGTGGAGCATGTCCAGGGAAGGGCAACAGAGTTGGTGAAGAGTCTGGAGCACAAGTGCTATGAGGAGCAGCTGAGTGAGCTGGGGATGCTCAGCCTGGAGAAAAGGAGACTCTCTACAATTACCTGAAAGGAGGGTATAGCTAGGTGGGGATCAGTCTCTTCTACAACGTACCAAATAACAGGTAAAAACAAGAGAAAATGGCCTCAAGTTGTGCCAGGGCAGGTCTGGACTGGCTATCGGGAAAAATTTATTCACTGAAAGAGCAGCCAGGCATTGGAACAGGCTGCCCAGGAGTCACCATCTCTGGAGGTATTTCAAAGATGTTTTGCTGTAGTGCTTAGGGATGTGGTTTATTACTGGATTTGGCAGTGCTGGGTTAATGGATGCACTTCATGATCTTAAAGGTCTTTTCCCATTTAAATGATTCTATGATTCTATGTGTATTTGGGAAGTAGAAGAGAGAGAAAGGAAAGATAATTCATATTTTACTATGCTGATTCCTATCAAGCACTCAAGACAATCCTACTTAAAGCTACTAGAACAGACAGAGCCTGTGAGGACTAACAGGCTTGTTGCCCTGTCACTTAAAAGATAGACAGACATTTGAAGCTTACTCCAGGGCAAACCAGCACAGAGAAATCTTCCCATAGCCACTGGACACATACCACGCTGCACAACACAGCCTCAGCATGACACAATCTAAAAGCTACATCTGTATTTGTTCTCTTCTAGTGAAAGTAAGTGTAGCATGCTGTCTCATGTAACCTAACAAAAACTGGTCCCTTGCCTCAGAAAAGCATGGGCAAATAATCTTCCATCTCCTGATGCTGCTAACCCCACAGCTTTAGAGAACTAAGTCATAGTGCAGAAGGTGGAGAAGGTTTAATGCACATGTGCAACCACCACCTACAACTATGTGTGGGGAAGGGAGCAGAATAACTAAACTTTTCCATCGCAGAAACCAAGTCACATTAACAAAAGGAACCAGAAGTTATTCCCTTTTTCCACTTTCCACATTTCAGTAATCTGCATTTAGTGGCCTGCATCTAACTCTTCTCAAAAGTCTAACACTCACACTGCATTTGTGCATAGCTGACTATGCTAAACAAACTACTGCTGAAAAGGTAAACCATCTGATCCAACAGCAGAGAAAAACTCATGGGGCACAACAGAAAAGCCTAAGAGCATCACAAACACCAAGGCTGGGCTTGGCAACTCTTTCACATCCAAGCAGGAAAGCAGTGGCACCACGGCACACAATTCACCAACATGCAACAGGTTAAAAATCATCACTGTCACAATGTAAGGGCAACTCCAGACTCTTAAACTGCTTTTCTGAAACCCCAAATAAAACATACTAATACTAGGTCCTTTTATCAAGACAACAGCATCTACAAAGTGGGGCTTTTGCCTATCAGCTACTCTGATACCAACATGAATTAACAGCATGCTTCCTGTCTTGCTGTCAGAACTGTGAAAACTAGCACTTTGAAGTGCATACCAGGTACAGAAAAAAGTCTCCCTCTCTCTCTCTCTGATGTGGATTAACATTTAAAAGATGCATCTTTTGCCAAGCAAAAGTGAAAACAAGTTCTGCCAATGTCTTATTTTAATTTTAATGTTGTATTGTATCATATATCCTTTTGGCTGGGACTCAATTTTGCTATTCAGGCTCTCTTTGAAGGAACCCATCTCCCACAGATCTCAGTCCTCAGAGAGGCAAAAAATCTCAACCTTTTGTCATCATCAGAGGATTCCAGCAAAGGAATTTGTGCCCTGCCCCTGCCAGACCCTTAAAAAAACAAAGCAAACAAAACAACACACACACAAAAAAAAACCCAAAACAAACAAACAAACCCCAAAAAACCACAAAAACAAACCACACCAAAAAACCCCAAGCAAACCAAAACAAAAAAACCCAACACAAATTCTTCTCTTCTACTTGTATCCCACTAAGTTCCACTTAGTCAGAGCTGCCAGTAGAGGAAACAGCAATGAAGTAACAGAGACAACTGCAAGCAAATATATCATCCTAAAAGCAGCATTCAGCTTAACAGTTGCATGCTGGCAAGTGTTAATCATCCTCATGAAGCCCATTATCACTGAAAAGCTATACATCAGTATGAAAAAAAGTGAAATCAAAGTTTTAGGTAACTTTTCCCTTAACTGTCACCCAAACCTACCCTTTTCTCATCTCAATTTTGTGCCCAGTATAATTCTGGTTCTTCATGATCAACAAGCTTTCCTGAAGACACTGAAGAACAGTGGTGCTGTCCTTAGCAAGGTTCTAGCTGCCCCTCTCAACACTTTAATGAACTCAAGTGCCTCAGCCAGCACCATCACTCCCAAGGTGGGCAGGTTCCAGACAGCAGCGAATTGGGACCCCTGGGAAGCCAGAACATATTACGGTAACAACCCTTCCACTTTAAACAGTGGAAATCTTTATAGAAGATTTAGAAATTCAAGTGAAGGCCTATGTATGGTACACATGCTACAATGTCAACAGTGCCTAAACAACACGATACCTGACACTGAAACCAATGGAGAGAGACGGGGAGGGAATTCAGGCTCTTAGGATTTTTCCCCTGCACCTTTCAACCTGCTGCCCATTTCTGCTAAATGGGTACATCATAGCACACTGCCCTCAGCTCAGACAGTAACTGCAACGCAGGCAGCATGAAGACTCAGCTTCTAGGGAGGGTGGGGTCAGCTGTGCTGCAAGGAGGACAGGAAGATCTGTTCCCTCTTTTTTTAACCACTAGCAGATTTGAGTACTTTCCTTGTAGTCATGTGGCTCCTAAACAACAATACAGAAATGCAGCATCTTTATCTTGACATGGGTAATTAAAAC
The DNA here is from genome assembly GCF_965178545.1 of Coloeus monedula. NCBI lineage: Eukaryota > Metazoa > Chordata > Aves > Passeriformes > Corvidae > Coloeus > Coloeus monedula. The sequence goes on along the minus strand of NC_138782.1, from coordinate 30,604,557 downwards.
AACTTTTACTTTTCTCCATTAGTTTCTAGAGAGAATATAAAGCAAATTACTTACTTGAATATGGAGAAAATGCCATCAACCTTCCGTTAATCCATTTTCTACTCGTCTCAGTGGACAAGATAAAGCATGTTCTTACATAGTAAGATACACACACACACACACAATCTCTTTTTAGGTATTACAGCAAAGTTTTTCTTAAGGAACTGCAAAAATTCTTAAAAATTATCCTGTAGTAAAGATCTCAAGCACAAGAGTGTGTATAACCACTGGGAGGGTTTTTTGGCATACAAGAAGTGGAATAGTATTCCAAACATTGTTTGCAGAAAGGAGAAGACATCCTGAAAAATGCTATGCCCTCTGAAACAAGGAACAGACTCAGAAAGTGCACGTACAGCCCATTAAGAGGCTTATAAAACATGACCTGAATTAAAAATGGTTCTGGCAAAAAGAAGTTAGAAGTGTAAACTCACTTTCAAAAGAAGATTATGAAATAAATTATGACTCTGCAAAACTATATGATCTTTCTAAACTCAATTGATCTGCACTTGAAATTGTTCAAACTACTGGTACTCAACATCATTCCACACAGTCTGTATTCCAGAATACTCCACAGTTTTCATACTACGATCTCACTTACCAAAACTAAGTGGACAAAAATCTCATTCCAGAGAAGCTAACAGGAAACTCTAATTAAAAGTAAGGCTGCTTAAGTTAAGCCAATAACACACAGTAACCCATTAACGTTATTTGAGTGGAATAATCCTTGTACCATGGGATCAGCAGCATTTAGTAAAGAACAGAACTAGCAAAGTTATTAGCTTAGGATCTGAAATAAGAGTTCGATGAAGCACTGGAATAGTCTTTAAAATAGAGGTGTTCTCTTGCAAAGAGGACAAAAATTAATAAAATAAACTTTAAAACCCCACAAACCTTAGCTTTCTCCCTTTCAATTCTCTCCACCATTTAGTTCAATGAACCAACACTGAACTAAAAAAACCAAACAGGAAAGCTTATTTTTCCCATTTTAATCAGCGAATTAAAAAACATGTACACATGACAAGAAATGTATCAGCTCATGAGAAACACTGAGTTAAAGAAATTCATTTATTAAACTGAAAATTCTTAATCAAATTCTTTAGAGAAGAGGAAAAAGTAGATTTCTCAGAATACGGCTTTGCAATAAAGCTATCTTTGACTCTACATTTTATTCTAATTTTCAAACAAAAGCAGCTGAATACAAATCTCACCTAGGAAATTAATCATCATATAGAAAACTGTATTAGAAAAATGAATGACACACAAGCAAATGTCAAAATTAAAAGACTCCAATTAAGCATATGAACAAGTGCGTGATACATCCTTTGATTAGCTAGAATGAACAACTTCAATACCAAACTCTTATTTACTGAATGCAAACCTACTGTTTTTAACAGTAGTGCAAGCCAACAAAATAAGAAACTAACTAAGCAGCACAATCACAAAGAAGTTTAAAACCGCTTATTCAAATTTTGAGGCTTCACTTGGTCAATTTAAAACCATGATTAAAACCAAGCAAATAGTTTTCAAACCAGGCAAGTAGAAGGTCAGGTTTTCTGTTTATCTCTGTATATCACCATTTTCCTTTCAGAACACCGTAAGAACCTCCAAACAACCACTTCCAGTATTAAAAACCCAAGACAATTATTTAACACGGGGAGAAAGCAGAACAATGTCATTCCAAGCATATGGAACTCATTACCACTGAATTTCTGGAAGATACAACCACAAGAGAAACAGGAACACACCTAAGCTCAGCAATTTGTCCTAAGACCAAACAAATGCAAAATAATCCACAACAAGCTGGGCTGAACCCAGGACACTGGAAGTAGGATCCAGGCTGTTTATCATTATCAAACTCAGGGAAAAAAACCCACGTGGTAGCTTCAAGGTTTTGCTCTCAGAAATACCAGTCACAGCTCTTAGGAGAGCTCTAAAGATCAGTGACTCAGTCCAGCAGTGTTTGTCTCAAGATCTTTCTTATCTTTGGTTTTTCAAAAGTGTCACACCACAGATCTTGAACATCCTGAAATGACTAAAATGGGTTCAAGAACAAAATATAGGTAGTTCTGTACGTTGACACAGTCTCATTTCCTCGTAGATAAGACTTGTGGTTGGATATGTTACAATAAAATGCAGACTATGATCAAGGCTTCTTACAGACATGTTACATTATCACCTTATTCTCCTCCACATATTTTCAAAGATTTTTAAAAACCAAGCTCTCACTGCAGCCTTTTGATAAAATGATGTCTTTTCTAAAGTTAAAAATAAACAGAAACCAGACAAAAAAACCAAAACAATTTAGGAACAGATTTACAAGGGATAAATCTCAACTTAGTCCACAGTCTTCTCTCACAGTCACCAAAGAGGCTGTGTTGTACAACACCATTCACTTCAATTGTGTCACACACCATTTAAAGAGGTGATGAATCACCCCAGAATAGCCAACTTCTGACGCTACAGAGAGTTCAGACTCAAGCTGCACAACTTAAATCCACCCTGAGTTGCCAAATGGCCAATAATAGCACAAAAATGACTAAATTACAAAAATTACAGGATGGACTGGGTGAAAACTAAAACAATAGGCAGTGAGACTTCTAAAGCTTTAACTCCCTAGAAATCCATTTAGAAACTAGATACCATGTGCAATCCTATGCTATTGCTGCACAAATTTAGATAGGTAGCTATCTCCAGGCTACCCCACTCCAGGCAGAGGAAGTCCCGTGCCTGGCCTGACAGACCCAGGGAGCCCCTCAGCACAGGGCTGACTCGCCTTGCAGCAGCTCTGACATCCCTGACCACAGGCTAAAGCCCCCTCAGATGTCACAAAGACAGGACCCCGCACACAAGCCCTGCCTGAGCCTCCATCACTCGGGCTGGCAACAGCCTGCCTCAGTTAAAACAGCTCTCATTGTGCTCTCAGCAGCACAGCAAACACTGCCACATCAGAGAAGCCTCTTTCTTGGAGCTGAGGTATGCTGAAGCCCTGGCTAGAGCTACACTTACTAGAGCTTTGAAAGGGTTAGGCAGTGACCTAACCTACTGCCAGGAAGAATTTCTCCTTGTGAAGAGAGAGATCTCTGCAGAGTTTCTGCAGTAAGCAGAACAGAGGGAAATCCATGGGCTCTGACAGCTACACACTTTGTTCTGAAGTCTTTTTTGCTTGCTTGTTTCAAATGGGCAACACCAGGTAACAAAGCCACAGTGTGTCCCAATTGAATTAGAAGCAAAGTTTACTTACTCAATACTGGTTTAACGCAACACAGAGCTTCTTGCATCAGAGATTACCAGCAGTAATGTGAACCGAGCAGAGGAAAAATTTTAAGGAGGGACTGACTTCAATGGAGGATGGGGAGGAAGGAGACAAGTACAAACCAACCACCTATTAACTAACCATAGAGGTTTAAATTAGTCATAATGAAAAAATCAAACTGTTGTCAGAGTTCCACTCACAGCGCCCACAAAACTCATCTCCTCACAATGCAGAGATTTAGAAACAGAACAGGAAGCAGCAGTCAGATGAGAAACTGAAGAATCCTGCTCTCTCTGCCATTTCTCCTGTGACTTGTCAATTGCACAAGTCCTCAGACCAATAAAGAACTTCCATGTTTACCTCTTGATACTCACTTTGTGTGGAAGTTTACTGAGAAGGCAAGCAAGAAATTTTTTCCCTGCTCAACTTCTGTAGTCCAAACACAAGGGTGCAAATCCATACTGCCTCTTACCATAATATGAACCCACTACATGCTATGGACCTCCAGAGAAAGACTCCAGAGATTTAGCTCAACATCCAACCTTCAGTGTTGCGGAGGTTAAAAGGTGCTCTAAGGAAGGAAACTTGGTTTTGCTGGATTTCTACAAGCAGCTTCATCTGTGCAACTCCTCCCAGTGCATCCCACATCCTTCTTGTTAATTTTTGTTCATTTCCAACATTAAAAGGATAGGTGTCAACATTAAAAATATAAGCCTTTGATTTGACTTTTCTTTCTTCCATGACCATTTCTTCCATTTCTTTCCAGCCTAAACCTATGCTGCCATTCAGCATACAGGCATAACTCAGCAGTATTAACTACACAAAACTGAGGCAGTTTCAAGTTCACACTACGAGGTGATACAAAGTTCTGCTGCTTTAACTAATGCTGGGTGAACAGGGAAATTCTATTAAACCAACTGCTTTCTCCCTTTTCTGAAAATGTGAACAAGAAATTAATAGGGGAACCTAACTTCTGCCTTGAAGTAGACAGGACTGTGGCTTTTCTGAATATTTGCCTAAATGACCCCTGCAAAAAATTTTACTACCAGCAACATTCAAGAGCATCTTTAAAGAACATTTCATATTGCATAAATGGCCAATAGTTCAACCAAAGGCAGTAATATGGCATGGATCAACATAATTTCTGGAGAGATACCAAATTAAAAAGGGGAATAAGAAAAATCTATAGCATAAAGTATCAATGAATTTTAAATAATTCAACTCCATATTGTTACTTGCCCTGCAGAAGCAGCCTGGACACACGTGCTTTAAAATGAAAATTTACATCTACATTGTTATTGCCACAGCTACCTGCACAAAGTGCTAACATAGGAGTGGGAGGTTGAGGGAACATGGCATGAGGGAACAGTGATCCTAGTGAGTGCCCTCTCCAAATTCACCTGGACTCCACTCTGCTGGACTTTTTTCTGCCAGAAACTTTGGCAGAATACTGAGTGACTTACTACACCCTTGATATCTTAGCTAATAATAATCACGGAGGATAAAGACTGTGGAACTGTAACAGCACAGAGGTTGCTCTGCAATGGCAGAGGCTCCTACGGTTTACAGGGGCAACACAGTATTTACATTCCATGCTAAACCACACAGGGAAAGAAAGCAAAAAAACTGCCTGATGCTCTGAGGCAAACACCTCCAATATCTTCATGAGTAAGTTAGGTAGCCACCACAACACAAGTGGTCTTATAACAACAGTGCTATTCCATCAGTTTCCACTCACACCTCCCCAAGGGTCATATCCACTTCCCAAAGAGGACAGTGCATCTCCTTCAGACTCTGGAGTGCACCAAGAGTTGCTCTCAAATACACTGCTGAGAATGCATTGGCAGCTACTCACTTCTCTGGGCCATGCAAGTGTCAGTGTGAGGTACAAGTAAATTAGTCCTGCTTCACAAAAGCTCATTAATGAAGCAGATTCGATCAGTACCACAGGAAACAAAAATAAAAGCAAGCAAAGCAGCACAAACAGGGTTTCAAAATAAGCAGAATGACTCAAATTATTATCAGTAATACTAGCAGCCCAGTCAAACAGTATTTTGGGTTGATTTGGTTTCACTCTTTTACATACCAGTTGAAGGTATCTGATCATCAGAGTTCTCATTCACCTAATTAGCTGGTGGACATGCTGAAAAGAGTAGAAAGCAGTAGATAGGTAGCAGTACTTGAGCAACATTTATAAAGGAACCGAAAGCGAAGGAGAAGATTACTGATCTTTTTCTCCCCCCAAGTCAAAAACTGACAAGGGTCTTCCTTTCCCCCACTGAAAAAGGAAATGCAATTTCACTACCCACAGAGGTAGTTTCTAATTAGAATCTCTCAAACAGTGCAATGTCTGTAGAGTTACAAGGGGAAGGAGAGATTCCTGTTTGTACATAAGGTCTGATACTGTGTGACATGCATTGCAAAAATATACTACCTGCTTTGAAAGCACATATTCTGTTAGTCCAAAGTTTAAAACTTGGAGACATTGTCCGTGTTTAATTCACAGAAATCACTGAAATGTACAAGTAGATGAACTCTTGAGAAAGCATAGGCCCCAATTCAGCTGAAGGCTTGATTTAGATTTTCCCAAAATGGACACACATGCTCAAGCATGTAGCTGACTTACAGCCAAGAGTTACCACAAGATTTCCAATTTCAAGCTTTTCTTTACAAGCCAGCCAAGTTTAAAAACCATGGACTAAGACTCCATAATGCCTTTAAGTTTAAAACTACACAGACCGTACCCGGTAGGATTTTCTACAGCACACATCTTTACCCTAATCCTGCTCTAACCAAATCACTTGGAGAATTAGCTTCAACCTAAAACCAGCTTATTTCAAATACACATCCATGGTCCTTTACCTTTAATCACAAAGGCTTCAGTTATCAAACGCAGCATGTACAGAGGTTCATCTTTGGCTGAGACGTCATCAAGTCCTGCTTTTGCATACATGCTGATGGCATCTCTGTAGCATCCCTCCACATAATGAAGCTTTCCTAGGATCAGCATAGCTTCTGTCATATACTTCGGCTGAAATGGAGCAGGGAGAGAGAAAGTGTTTACAGGAAGAATGAAGTACTCCATGGCAAATCAGGCAGGTACAGAATGCCTTCCTGTCACAACTGCAAGGGCTAAGCTCATGAGAGCAGTAGGCAGCGAAGGTCAGGCAACCACTTTGGAGCTCAGTTTTGAAATACACAGTTTCTAAGCCAACTCTCTGGTCTCAACTGACCTGCTCTATCGATTCTCCAGCCACACAGAGTACATAAAAGGTTGGCATTGTCAGAATTACCTACACACACACACACACTAAGAAAAACCCCTGCTTTTAAACTAGGCAGTAAACATCACTTTTTAGACAAGTGCTTCCCTGTCCTCTGTATATTTAATTAGAGAAAGCTCCCAAATTTTCTTCAGTTGTCAAAGAATTTTTACACAACAGTGAAAAAACAGAAGGCACACCTAAGATTTGTTTCGTTTAGGGACTGAAAACGTGTAACAGAAAGCTCTGTAAAACACATCTGTTCAGATCCTTTGGAAAGCATGAAAAGGTTCCCAAGCCTTCATACCCATTTTTTTTAATACATACAATCAACACTGCATGAGTAGCTAAGTCACCACTAGCAAAGAAACAGTAATGGCAATTCTTGCAGCCAAACTAAACACAAAGAACTGGAAGAATTCAGTAGTTCTGACTGTTAATGGTGCTAAACTATAAAGGAAGAGGGTTGGACAGACTCCTCTTCCTTACTCCCTCCATTTTATTTTCTAAATAGGCTGACCTTGCTCATTGGAAACTAACACGGTAAAAGTACAATATACATTTCCAACCTAACTAAACTAGCCTAGCAATTTCAGGACCACAAGTAATACAAGTCTAGAAAAGACTGCTGTAATTCATTTATATCTAAACCCAGTTATGCAAATGTGTGTCAAAGGACACCAACGCAGCAGCAGCAACTATCAAAGCAGAGTATTAAAACACTCTTGAAGCTCTGCAACTGAGTTGACAAGCAGCTACCAGCCAACACAGCCAGACCACAAAACAAAATAAAAGCATTACTTCGCTGACAGACACTGAAAGCAGCACAAGGCTGTAGTCCTGGACTCACAACACAACCCTAAATTCCTGACAGCAGCTTGTGGCACATTTTTCTCCAATCAGGAGCTGACCAGTTGTGCACAATTCCCTCAGATCAGGAGCAGCAGGAGGTCACTCAGCTGTGCAGGCCTGACAGCACCCTTATGCGGCCACGCCTCACCACCCAAGAGAAATTCTAAATATTTATCCTGCTTCTTTCCAGTTAAAGACAGAATAAACAGGATATGTCTCTGTAGCACATAATTTCTTTGCATATGAAAAAGCAAGTCTCACAAAGTAAGATTCTGCCAAGGGGAAGTACCATCCCTTAGTATCACCTATAATACAGCACTGTACATCCATGGACATCAACAGCAACACCCACAACCTGTATCAGACTAATAATCATATGAAAGAAGCATCCAGTTGGCAGGAATTACAATGATAGAACCCACTTACTCTTAGTTTCCCTCTGCTTAAGATATTGGTCAGATACTGTTTAGCTTCACCCAGTTTGGGCTCACTCTTCTCTGACAGTGGAATGGAGTCCTTCAGTTTGGCAAAGTTTTCCTTCAAACATTCTTCCAGCAGAGCCTCTGCAAGCAGCATATTCCCATGGTCCTCTGAAAGCACACACCAACCAACAAAAACATTGCTTACTGCCATACTGATGACACACAGAATTCCAAAAACAAAACAACACACCTTTGAGAAACACAACAAACTCAAATGATGGGATAAGGAAGAACTAATAGACAAAAAAAAAAGTTCCACTAACTTCTATCTAGTGGAAATAGTACGTTTTGTATGGAAAAATGAAATAAGTTTCTTGTAACTTGAAGATTTTCCCTTAATCCTTTAATTTTTGGCAGCACCATTCCTTCTTACATTGCCATGAATATAACAGTTAAGAATTTTCATCACAAAACTCACTTTCAAAAGTATAAGATCAAACTTTGCAAACATTTCAGTGGATGCTTTTTATTTACAAAGGTACAAGCATGAAATGAGTGCTTTAGACTATAGAGAAGTGATAGTAGTAACTGCATCAGAAACTTGTACAATTTTCCTGAAAGTACACAGAAAATAAATTTAAAAGATTAATTAGACTCATTCTACACATCCATTAACACACAAGGATTGATCCTCTGCCATAACTAATATGGTACATAAAACTCTTTCTACATTAAAATGCATGCCTGTTCACAGTTCCACAGAAGACAAACAGAGGTAGCAGCACCGGATACAGCATGAAGCATCATGCAATGTGGCAATCAAGTGCTGAAAAAAAAAGTTTCATCTGCCAGAGCACTTGGAGTTCTTACACAATGGCCCAGTTCTGCAGTTGCTTCATTCGTAACAACAGTACCTCCTCCATCAGCAGACTAGTGAGTCAAGCAGGGTAAGGAAATCTTTGAACATCAAAGAGCCAAGCCCTATATTTCATACATATTCCATGTTTCAAAGTCCAAAATTCGAGAATAAGTGGAACACAGTAGTGTACCTATTTCTGTATTTTCAGTCCAGGGGACATCTTATGACCAGTTTTTACCTATACACTACATATAGCATTAATAATCAACTGTGTGGTCGTTTAGACTTTTTTGCTGCTGTGGCCTAAGTGTTCAGCTGCATATCAAATTATAACCATAGCTCTTCCTGCTCGTTTGCAGGTCTGCAACTTGCATAACCAAAGTACAGGTACATAAAATGGAAAGTGTAAGTGTTCCACTGTACTCCCCCCCAAACCTGCATGCAATCATTTCTACACACTGAAGAGCTTTCAGGCAATCATTAATCTCTTAACCAAACTTAAGGAATTAGGTAAGACCATACACAATCAAGAAATAAATATACACAACCTCAAAAAGCAAATACTACTGTTAAATCCCATCCAGACACACAATCATTTCTAGAAGCACAAAACCTGCTGAAAGAAGCTCTGCAGCAATAACAAAGCATTACACTTTCATAACTAGCAAGTTATGATGACATAGCAGCAAATTAACAAATCATGTTTTTACAGCAATCATACTGCTGTTATACCTCTTAATTACAAAGGAAGAAACTACTGTGAACTCTTCAACTACTAATGCCCCCAAAGTGCATGGTGATCTCTGCACCTGGGAAAATGCAGCTGAAACCTGACTAAAGTTCAAAGGTTGGCCGTGTGGTTCTCAGCACAGGGTTCGATCTGCATCATGTACACCCTTGGAAAGCCTCAAAAATAGACATGTACTAAACTATCTACATCTCCCCCATCACGGTTCCCACCGTGAAGTTTAAGGCACCTCAGAAAGCTTCAACTCTAGGGCCACATTCTGGACACACTCCTCTAAAGAAGCAGGTTTATTCCTAGAAGTAGCTCTTCTAACTTTAGAAGCCCTTTGCACCACTACCGTGGGTAGGATCAGGTCCTGTTCACAACTTACTTGCTGATCTCACACTGAGTAAGGCTGCCTCACTTTTTGCAAGAGATTTCATTAAAAAAAAAAAAAAAAAGCAAAGCAGCGTGTTGTAACAGGAAAAAAAAATACTAATACATTTGCTATTTATGAAACTTGTTTTACATGTGAAAGGCTTTAAGTAAAGCAGTGCCCCTCAGAAATGGAGTAACACAAGGACACCCACCCAAGAACAGCGCTGGGCAGGGGGCAAGAGCGAACTAGCACAACACGTACAGAGAAGCTGAGGAGACACCTTTCCAAAGGGAGTGGAAAGGGCTGGCTGCACCCCGGGCGGGCTCGGAGCGGGGCAGCCGCCACCTGCGCCCGCTGCTGACCGCGGCGGGGGCGGCATCCCGAGCGCTCGGCAGCGCTGACACGACGAGGAAACGCAGCGTGATCTTGCTGCGCGCCGCTTCCTGAGCTCCCGCCGCCTCTCCCAGCCATCCCTCCTTCCCTCCGGCTGCGGGGCCGGGGCGCAGGCACGGGACGGCAGACGACGCCCCGCAAGCCGGCGCTGCCCAGCCCGCTCCCCCAAGCTCGGGAGCCGGGGCAACCACAGCTCCCGCCCACGCCAGCGCCCCGACGCGGGGCTACCGAGCCTGGGCGGCGGCAGGGAGCGAAGAGCCGTCCCTACGGCCGCCCCGAGCCCGGGCGGGTCGGTACCGGCGGCCGCCCCGCCCGCCCCCCGCCGCCGCCGCTTACCGGCGTCCTGCGCGCCCCTCGCCGCCTTCGCCTTGCGCGGGGCCCGCGGCGGCAGCAGCTGCTGTGCGAGGTGGCGGAGCCGCCCCCATTGCCCCTCCGCCCGGCACCGCTCGATCTCCAGCTTCACGTGCGAGTGCGAGCCCTTGGCCGCCATCTTAGCGCCGGGACGGACCCGCCCCGCCCCGGCCCGCGGGGAGTCCCCGGCGGCAGCGCCCGGGAGGCGCCGGCGGGGCCGCGGATCCGCCAGGTGCCGAGGGGCGGGGGCGGATGGGACGCCCTGCCCGAGGGCTGCGACGTGGGACGGCGAATCAGCCATGGCCGCCACTCCCTGACGCCTCGCGCCTGACGCCCGGGCACGGAGCCGCGTCCCGAACCGGCGGCCGCTGTCGCGGTACCGGGGGTGTGGTACCTCGCTCCCTGCCTGGGTGAGCGGGCCGGCGGTGCTGTTCCCCCACCGCCGCCCTCGGAAGTCACCTGAAGCCCCGGGCTCTCCGCTGGTTGATCACCACCGCCACTGCCCCCCTCCAGCAGCAACTTCGGCACGAAACACCCGGGCGGTGTGTCAGGAACGGGCCAAAAGCCCCCCCTGGCTCCCCGAGGCCGAGGTTTGCTCGGGGGTTATGATCTGCGAGAGGCCAGAGCGGTGCCTGTGTAGGCGTCGAGTATGGACACAGCGAGACCTGTGGCGTGTAGTGCGAGGGGAAATACAGAACGCACACACCTTATAAACTGCAGTGGGCACCGGGGAGGGGGCACAGCAGTTCCCACTCGAGCAGCAGGGCAGGAAACACGGCAGTCCTTTGTGGATGGGGCTAGAGGGAAGCATCTGGAGTAGGGGTGGCCGGGGACTGCCCTAGGAGCAGGACACACGCTGGCCCTCACTGCCACCAGCTCCGCCATTGCCTTCCTTCTCGGTTCTGCCCACGGCATTGGAGGGCATCCCTCCAATGCATCCTCTGGGAGGGAGTTCTCTGGATCAAAAGCCGGGGTTGTCGAGACCCCACAGCACCCAGAATGGGTTAGGTTGCAAGGGACCACAGTGGGTCATCTGATCCAAGCTCCCCTGCTCAAGCAGGGTCACCCTAGAGAACATGGCACAGGATTGCATCCAGGCAGTTCTTCAATATCTTCATTGATGGAGAGTCCACAACCTCTCTGGACAATGTTCCATGCTCAGTCACCTGAACAGGCTGTTTCTTGTTCAGATGGAGCTTTCTGTACCTCAGTTTCTACCTATTTCCTCTTGTCCTTTTGCTCAGCACCACTTGAGCAGAACCTGGCTCCATCCTCTTGGCACCCCCCCCCCCCGCCTTGTATACACTGTATAAGTGTATATATATATATGTGTGTATATATATATATATATGCACACATTTGCATACGTTGATAAGGTGCCCTCTCAGTTTTCTCTTTTTGAGATTGACCAAGCCCAGCTCCCTCAGCCTTTCCTGGTAAGAGAGATATTCCGGTCCCTTAACCATCTTTGTTACTCTCCACTGGACGTGCTCCAGCAGCTCCATGTCTCTCTTGTACTGGGGAGCCCAGAACTGGACACAGCGCTCCAGGTGTGCCTCACCAGGGCTTACCAGAGGGACAGGATCACCTCCCTGAACCTGCTGGCAGTGCTCATCCCGGCGCACCTCAGGACACCGCCGGCCTCCCAGGCCACAGGACACGCTGCTGGCTCACGGACACCTTGTCGCCCAGCGGCGCCCGCAGCCCCGCGGTGGGCGGGGCGCTGCCGCACCTGCGCCGCCGCGAGGGCTCCACGTGGAGCTCCGGGAGCGGTGACGTCGCCCGCGGGGCGGGGCGGGGCGGGGCGGAGCGGCGCGGCCAATGGGCGGCGGAGCGGGCGGGGCAGCGCCGGGTCAGGGGTGATCCCGGGATGGTGTCCCGGGAATGGTGTCCAGCCCGCGCCCAGCCCGGAGCCCGCGGCACGGCGGGGACCCGCCCGAGGGTGCGTAGTCTGGCGGCAGCGGGGCCTCTCCACCCGCCCCGACAGCCGGTGCTGGAGCGGGGGTGCTGGGGCCTGGGCGGGGGGCGGCGGGCCCAGCTCCATCCTGCTGCGGTGGCGCTTTCTCGGGGATCCAGCCGGGCGGGGAGCCGGGGGTGGGAGACCGGCTGGCGGCGGTGGAACCGGGGGTCGCTCCAGCTGGGGCCGGGAGCAGATCAGGAGCGGAAGCCACCAGCCCGCGCCTTGGCTGCTCTCGGCCCCTCTGAAGCTCTGTACGCTGTCACCTGCCCGTGAAGTGCGCACATGCATGGCTGCATGGCGTCTTCCAAGGCGTCTGCCCCTTAGGGAATTCACTCGTAATAGAGCTACTAATTACATGGAGCCGCTTCGATACCGTAAGCGACCTTTGCTCCCATAGCTGTGGGGCAGGTCTGCCTGAGGCAGGCATGGTAGCTTGGTTGTCTAGAAGGTATATGAAAACCCAAGCATGGCTAAGGTGTGCGCATCTCCTATGAGGGAGAAAAAAAAAAAAAAGAAGACATGATCTGAAAATTACTGCATAATCCCGTCAAATAGGGACCCTCATAAAAACTCTTAGTTGGAGCTCTCTGGCTCTCTGCTTGCAAAGTTTTCAGTGCAGCAGGTTCTCCTATTCCGAGACTTAATGGGGTTGTTTCTAAGCAGTCTCTAAATCTGCCGAAAGTAAATTGCATTTTTCACCTGTTGTTTTTGGGGGGGGATGTTTTCCTTTTTGTAGATCACAATGGCCCAAAGGATGTTTAGAACACGTTTGCTATTCTGCTTTCTGGCTGCATTCTTCATCTCTGCCCTAGCTGAGGAACACGTAGGAGAGAGTCAACATCCAAATATTCGCCTTGATAAGAATTTGGTACAAGATAAAGAGTATGTGTTCCATGTTCTAAAAGCGTAAACTTTACTTCTTAATGATTTCTTATCTCTAAAGTGTTATGCGAGTTGGACTTAAGCCTAGGGCACCCTGTTTTCTCAGAATGTTGTATAACTAGCTAAAGCCAGATATGAGACATGCTTGCTTGATAAATTTGTAGAGATATGAGACCTGGAAAGGTCTCTCTGGAGCCTTCAGCCCTACTTATGCTATAAAAAATTTTTTACAGAAATCTTGCTTACCCATATCAGCATACTTTAGACAAAATCATATTCCTAACAGGTAGAGTTCATTTTCTCATTTGATTCTTCATAAATGCAGAACAGTTCTAGCAGAAAATAAAACTCCCTGGAACACTTCATGGTTGACTGAGAAAGATGTTCCTGCAGTTCCTGTGCTTTGGAAGACAGCCAAAAAGAGATTTTGGGCTCTGCTTCAGTTGTTTTGATAGCCTGCTAAGTAGGCCAGAAAAAATAGAAATAGCTATCTAAGGTATTAGAGGCCTCTACAGCCCCTGTAACAAGCAACCTTTGTGCCCCCTTTATCTTAGTATCAAACTGTAGTTTTTAGTTGTCCAGGGTACTTTTAGATGTACAATATTTGATCAAAGACTAAATTTGCTGTAAACAGAACATTAAATATTAACTGATGGAAATGTTGTGGGTTTTTTCATAGACACATCATGGAACACTTGGAAGGTGTTATCGAGAAACCAGAATCTGAGATGTCTCCACAAGAGTTGCAGCTCCATTACTTCAAAATGCATGATTATGATGGCAATAATTTGCTAGATGGGTTAGAGCTTGCTACTGCGATCTCACATGTCCACAAAGAGGTAGGTGTAGTTTTGTAAGGGCATATGTGTTTGGAAACAGTTCTGACTCTAAAAGCAGCAGAACAGTTGCAACACATCTTCAGTGCAGTTACAGTTTTGCCTGAAAATGAGACTTCTTCTCCTGATAATTCTGGTTGAATTTGTAGAAGTACATTATCGCAGCTTTTCATGTCACATTGCAGTTTTTAGGAAGTTTCCATTTTGGTTTAAAGTCTAGAATGAGGAAGGGCTCCAGAGTGAAAATTATTTTACAGAGGGCTTACTTTGGTAGGTAGGGATGGGGAGAAAGGGAAATCATCCAAAATGGGGCATTGAGGGTAGACATATCATGTGATACGACACTGTTTTCAACTTCAGACTGTTACTGCTGTGTATACACAAACTATGAAAAACCTCTTGCACAAAATTTGTATTAGAAGAACCTGTTATGGTTTGCCTCTTCCTAAACTCAAATTCTCTTTCCAGTCATTAGGAACACAATAGAAACACACTACCTCATATTAATGTTCTGAAAGTTACAACTCAGAATAGCATAACTTCCTGCTAATAACCTGTGGCAAAAATTACTGAGAGGAGAACAGAGTGATGACTGGTTGTTTCTTGTGCAAAGGCACCTCTCTGTGTTCCTATAAGGGGTGTTACTAAGAATTTTACTGACTTTGAGCTACAGTGCTTAATTTTTTCACTTCTCTTTTACTGTAAGATGTTTCTGTACTGTATAGAAACTACAGTGGCTGTACTACATCAAGATCCTAATTAAGCATACATCTATTAGATGATTGTCCATCATTATAGATTGTCCTATTCAGCTTTTGGAACTTCTGGCCAAGAATATTGACTGCAGAATGCTTGTTCTGAAGTCCAGAGAACTTTGACTTCAAAGCTTCCATCTGATGAAATTTGCTTATATTGTTACAAATGATTACATAAACCTTAGTGCCAAATTAGGCACCAAACATGAACACCTTAAAAATTAGATGTCAGTAATCTGTCATATGTGCCACTAGATGGGAGAAACTGCTGAACTGTTCAATGGGGTTTTGTTTTTGTAGGAAGGTGGTGAGCATACCCAAGCAATGAAGGAAGAAGAGCTGATTAGTCTAATAGATGATGTCTTACGAGATGATGACAAGAACAACGATGGATACATTGACTATGCAGAATTCGCAAAATCACTGGAATAAGGGTTTGTTTCTCCTTCTAACCACGTGAAAATGTGAACCAGTATAATGTGATTCATTACTGTCTCATGTCAACCTCTGTGCTGTGAGAAGGAGAGGTGTACCAGTTCCAGCTGAATTTATTTGAAAGTTCTGTGTGTTAAGAGGCTGGCTAACTTGGAGTGAGAGCCATGTTTGACTAAATGTAACTGCACATTTGAATGATGCACATGGGAGTGTCAACAGTACTCACACAGGGTACAGCTGACAAACTCATAAGTAGCTCCGTATGAATACTAAATAGAATCATTAGCATCTAAATTTCTGGGTTTCAGTCATTGGGTTTTATAGTTCTTATTTGCTTACATCTTCTATTTAAAATTACACCTAGAAAGCAATAAATGATTACTGCATATAGTTGTATTCCAAGGATAAATGTCTTCACCTTCTCTCTAATTTACAGGGAAATCTGCAGATAAGTGCAGGAGCTTGAAACAGCAGTTGTAGGGGGAAAGCATTTGAATGTGGGTTACATTTCAGTTCCACATGACACCATATGGACTTAAACAGTCTTTGAATAAATTGAGTATTGTTAAATATATGTACTTCCTAGCATACCCTTACATATAAATATATATACATGTTTTTCAATTTTTTGTCCTCTACAAATTTACTTTTTATATCTTAATTTACTGATTTCTTTTTCATCTACCTTCCATGTTTTCTTAAGAAAATGAAAGTATTTTTATTACATTTATATGTTGTGTTAATGCTGTATAGCATTTGCTAGAGTAGCTTCTGCTATCTCATTTTGAATCATAGAATGGCCTTGGTTGGAAGAGACCTTACAGATCATTCAGTTTCAAGACCCCTGCCATGGTCAGGCACACTTTCCACTAGACCAGGTTGTTCAGGTGTTCCTTGTCCAGGGCTAGGTCGTCTACAGCTTCTCTGGGCAACCTGTTCCAGTCCCTGTCTACCCACCCAGTAAAGAATTTCTTCCTAACATCTCATCTAAACCTAGCCTCTATCACTACATACTTTTGTAAAGAGTACCTCTCCATCTTTCTTGTAGGCTCCCTTCAGGTAATGGAAGGCTGCAATTAGGTCACCCCAAAACTTCTCTTTTCCAGGCTGAACAATCCCACTTCTCTCAGCCTTTCCTTGTAGGAGAGGTGCTCCACACCTCTGATCATCTTGGTGGCCTCCTCTGGACTCTAACAGGTCCCTGTCTCTCCTATGCTGGGACCCCAGAGCTGGATGCAGTGTTCCAGGTGGGGTCTTAGCAGAGCAGAGGGACAGAATCCCCTCCCTGGCCCTGCTGCCCACACTGCTTTGGATGTGGCCCAGGACACGTTTGGCTTTCTGGGCTGTGAGTGCTCATGGCTGGGTCTTGTCCAGCCTCTCACCCACCAGCACCCCCAAGTCCTTCTCAGCAGGGCTGCTCTCCATCTGTTCAACCCCCCCGCCTGTGTTGATACCAGGGTTGCTCCACTCAGGTGCAGCACCTTGCACTTGGTTTTGTTAAACCTCATGAGATTCTCATGGGCCCACCTCTAGAGCTTGTCCAGGACCTGGATGGCGTCCCATCCTTCAGGAGTGTTTTGAAGGTTACATTAACAGTAAACCAGTTTAATATTAAAGCTTTTGTTCAATTTGGGTTTTACAGTATTAGCCAGCAGGAGTGAGCAAGTAATGCTGCCTTGTTAAGGTTTAAGTTCATATTCCTTGACACTTAAATTACGGTATTACTTTCACGAAGTATTTCATAACTTAACAGTTTCAAGCTACTTGAGTGTTTGCAAATCATCATGGCTCTAGGAATGTTTTCACTCTCTTGACTCAATAGTTGATAAATCAAGCAGTTTAAGGGTATTAGAGCAGTGATGTATTGCTGTGTTATTGATGTTTGGTGACTGAAACATAACTGAAATCTTAAATTGCATTCAATGATTATTCATTAATAAAGAATCTAAATGTTAGCCTATTTCTGTAAATGTATAAAGAGCTATTTTCTATACAAAATTATTCTTATACAAGAGAAACACATTTGTAAAAGAAATTATTTCCTCTGTTTAAATGTTTGTGCAATGAAGCCTGAGTGTTGGATTTTTTTTCCTTGTACTAATTATTTATTTTGAAATCTTTGTGGCCAGGTTTGTGCTGGTTGTACAAGCAATAAAATTAAGTTGGGGTTTGTGCATGCTGATAGGATACACAAGGCTGGAAGTCCTAGTAAGAAATGTACCTCATTTGCTGATGTGTTTTTAAGCCCATCTCTCTTACTCACAGTCATCTTATAAGAAAATTCTTTTAGTTAAACCTACTTTTTTTTTTTTTTTTAGTCTGTTCTGAGGCTGAATGATCTGGAGTGAATGTTGAATCAGAAAAAAGTGTAGGATATGCTAGTGGCTAAGAGGGCAGAAGAGGTTAAGCTGCTCAGCTTTGAGCACTTAAAGCAGGTTGCCTGTAGCCCTGTCAAGTCTTATATGCTTATTGCTCTTGTGGTTTAACCCCAGCTGGCAGCAAGGGACCACAGAGCTGCTCGCTCCCGCTGGTCAGATGGCAGAGAGAATCAGAAGGGTAAAAGTGAGAAAACTTGGGGGTTGGAATGAAGACAGTTTAATAGCTAAAGCAAAAGCCCTGAGTGCAAACAAAGCAAAATAGGGAATTCCTTCACCCCTTGCCATGGGCAGGTGAGTGTCAGGAGAGCAAGGCTCCATAACGCGTAACAACGGCTTGGGAAGACAAATGCCATCACTCCGAATATACCCCCTCTCTTCCTTCATCCCCCTTAGCTTTATACGCTCAGGAATATCCCTTTGGTCACTTGGTGTCAGCTATCCTGGTTCTGTCCTCTCTCAGCTCCTTGTGGCACCTCTCACCGGTGTGGTGGGATGAGAGGGTAGAAAAACCTGGCCTCTGTGTAAGCTCTGCTCAGCAATAACGAAAAATCCCTGTGTTACCAACTCTATTTTCAGCACAAATCCAAAACACAGCACCATACTAGCCACCGTGAAGAAAATGAACTCTTTGCCAGCCAAAATCAGCACAATACTTAGGGCTCTGAGTTTTAGGTTTATTTGAGATGAAAGGGCATGGCCAAGGAACTGACTCTTGTGCATGGTTTTCTCATCATGTGCAACCTCCTCTAAGTCCATTTAATATACATCTGTTGTATTTATATGCATATTTATTAACTGCTATTGTATGTGGCAAAAGACATGCACTATGGAAGCTTCATATTGCAAATCATGATAAATGCTGGTAATGTGAACATTATTTGCCAGCTATTTTAAACTTGTTTTAAGGGTTCAGAAGTATAAATAGACAAATTGTTTACTGAAAAGGGAAAACAAAATTGGCACCTTTGATATGCGTGAAGAACAAAATAAAGTTTCTGCTTTCCTAGAAAGAACAGTTCAAGAAGAGTTATCCAAGCTGAAACCTGCATCATGTCTTTACTCATCCTCCTAAAACAAATACACATACGTCATTAAGTACAATTAAAGATAAGTGTTTTAAGAGCTGTCTGGGGAGCTTTCTCAGTTATTAAGTAGGAAAGTGCAAAATTGCTGAGAGTGATGGTGAATCAGACTTCTTTTTTTTCAAATAGAACTAATTCATGTGCTAGTTGTAGCTCAGATGATACTCCTAAATGCGCTGGTACAGGCCATATATAAATACAATATTTTTTGTTTCATATATAGAAAATAGGGTCTTTACAACAGTAGTACTTACCATCTGTAAAGCAGTTTTAGCTTCCATAGAACAGTACAATCTCCATTTCACAGATAAATAACAAAGCTGATCTTCACTGTTTTAGTGAAGATCAATCACATCCCTGGCAGAAACAGAAGACAAGGAGAATGCTGTTGTATGTGATCTTCATGTCTTCCTAGTCCATGATCTCAAGGGATGAAGATCAGCTTTCCCCATCAGGTGAGAACACATCTAGCCTTGCATTACTGTCTACTGTGCACTCAGTTTAAAATATTTAGGTTATCTGCTTTTACCTCACAAAATATTGCAGAATCTAGCAACTAAAGAAGATACTTAAAACTTGTTCTTGAAGCGCTCCTGAACTGAGTCGGTTTTTTAGTAATAAATCTAGAACATAGTCTGTATAGAAAAGAGAAAGATCTGTCAGACTTCTGTTAATGACAGGACTGACTGCCTGGAAGTCCCCATCAAGAGTTTTGCCTGCACATTCACACAGACTTTACTATCTTTCTGGGTTTTTTCATTAATCACTTATGACCTCAAAATGTCTTAGATTCATTAGGAAATGGTTACAGACTTACAAATGCCAATTTTGTCTGAAGTATTTTTTAATCCCACAATTCACAGGTGAAAGAATTCAGGGATAATGTCATAATCGACAGAGCCACTAGATAGCGTATGGACACTGCACATCAGTTCCCTGCAGTATGGAATAGTGATTCAACAACCTGGATTTCCCTAAACCATCACCAGTACTCCAGCTACAGTCACGGCTTGCTCCTCTATCTTCCAACACCACATTGATAGTATGATGCCTACATTTTTATTTGTTTATAGCTGTCATAAAAATTGACTACAGATGAGACTGGTTACTGGTAATTAATTTTCATTCTTTAGGAAATCCAAATTGACTTGAAGTGATAGTAAAGGAACTCTCATTGTAATTTTGTCAGTAAAAGTAATTGTGTAAAAGGAAATGTAATTTCTAATATAAGTATCAGGCTTGGTCTGACTTCGCGACCATCTCAGACCTGTGAGAGGGGCCATGATATATCTACAGTGGTCTCAACCAACATTAAAGAATATTGGAGGGTTTTAGTTGGACCTGAAGACTTACTGCTTTTGCAGTAAGATATAAGAGCTTCTGTCACTGTTCTTACAAGGCATAGGTCCAGTATGGTCTGATCAGCCCTTTTTGCCTAAGGTGAAGTTTATTGCTTTTTTCTTCCTCTCCCCTGTTACAGTCTCACTGTCTGTCCTTTGCACCTTATGCATTATAGCTGCATAATGGTCTTAAGCTTTTATTAAACAAAGTAGGGCAAGGATCCTCTCATACCTTAGTCTGGAGTATTTATTTTCACAAAGAATTTGTGTTCTAAATGCTTCATTAGCACAGATCCTCTGTCCACATTGACTGAGATTCATTACAAGGGCAGTTATACCTTACAGGAATTTTCTCTGAAGTTGTATTTTTCTTCCCATTCTCTATGATAAATTTTGAAGAGCAGCCTAAATCTTACGGCCTAATATACACTGTAATTGTCACAACCTTCCTCAGCTGCACTGCAGCTTTGCACGTAGGTAGAGGGCAGTGTAACATGCAACTCAAAGTCTGCTGCCAGATAGGACATTTTACAAGAACTCAGCTCTGCAGTGCCATAGTGTCATCTTCTGCCACTCGATCCAAGTGACCGACAGCATTGGATTTCAAGAAGGCAGATGTCAGTAAACTCAGAGAATGGGTAGGGAAGATCTAATAAGAGGCAAATCTAAGGGAAAAACAGATTATGGACAGCTGTCAGTTCATTGAAGAAATGCTAATAAGAAACCAAGTGCAACCTATGGCATTTTAGAGGCAAGAAAGGAAGTTGAGCAGAAGTCAACTAATTCCCAACCTTTTAATTGACCTCAGTTGAAGAAGGGGTATCTATAAAGTAGAAACTAGTACAGCTGGTTGAGAACCCAGCACAATACTTCATTCATGGGAGGGTATAGATGGGGTGTAAGCAGTTATTAAGATAAAATGGATTAGATACAACTAGCAAAACTTACCAAAAGAAAAATAAATTTTACAGGTAAGAAGAGAAAAATAAAGGGAAGTTTGAACCAGTACTCTGTGATGGGGATGTGCAGAGGATGTTAAGAAAGTGGAAGAGTTTTATGCCTCTTTTTTCTCCTTTTTTCATCAGTCTTACTAAAAAGATCAACAGCAACAAGACAGTGCAATTAATTAGGGGGCAAAATTTCAGCCTAAAATACGCAAAACTTGCTTAGAGAATAACATCTCACATTAGATGTCTTCCGGTCCCCTGAGCAACCTCATTCTAGGAGTCTTAAAGGGAGGTTGAAGTACTAGCTGGAGATGTCACATCGTTCAATTTTTTGCAAGGCCTTTAGTGGTATTTGATACAATATCTTCATCGACAGGCTAGTGAACTGTGTTCTAAATGAAACTGCTGTGGGAAGGGGCAGGATGTCAAGTCTAGTTGGACAATTGTATCCACAGGGTAATTCCATCTTAACATATCAAAATATGTATGTTTTGTAAGGAATTCTGTGGGCCTTGGTCCTGTATAAGGTTTTATTTTATGTTTTCAATGAAGGCACAAAAGATTGAATATGAAATATGAGTATGAATCTTGCAGATGGAACAAGGAAGGGCTGCAGATGTTACAGATACTAAAAAAATCAGAATCTAAAATGTTCTTGATAAGATTTAGAGAGATCATCTAAAATGAATGGAATACAATAGTGCAAAATGCTTACACAGAAATACTCATCTGTACTTGCAAAACTGTCTAGGTACCCGTTCACAAGAGAAAAGACCAGGGACTATGTTGGAACAAGCTGAGCATGAATGGCAAAGCCCTCACATCAGGATGTTTAAAGGGTCTTAAAGACTACTGAAAGAATCCATGTGGGCTGATTCCCATAGGTAAAGATTCACCTGGAAGACCACAACCTGTTCAGTGCACTGTATTTCAAGCAGGAGATGAAACAGTTGGGAGGGCAGATCAGCAAAAATTGACAGGGGTCCAGAAGACATGAGGGAAGACTGCAAGAAATGTAGCTTTTTTTCTCTGGAGAAGTAACAACTGAGACAGAAGGTTAATATTCTTGAACTAAGAATAAAACATTAAGAAGCATAAACCAAACAGCTTGGGAGATTAAGATTGGACAAAACTTCAGTATCAATAATAAGCTACTGCAGCTTGGGGTGATGTGATTGCAACTTGGTCTTGGGATAGAAAGGTAGAGTTAATTTCTCCAGATTCCCTGCCGTGAAATATACCTCTGAGTGAGTCAATGACTGTCGGTATCTGTGTGGACTTGATTTTTGAGGAGAAGTCTCTTATGATGGGATCCACAGCTGAGAGCCAAATACAGGACCTGAACACAGGGAGCCTGTGCTCAGCTCCAGGTCTCAGAGAAATCTTCCCCAAGATCACAGACTGTCCTATTCTCTCCCTGCTGTAAGGCCTTCTTCTTCTCTTTATCATCTCTGCAGACCATCATGGAGCCAGCCATACTCCAGTTTTCAACTAATCCATCTAGATATCAGTTTTGCATCTCTTCTTACCATCATAACCCACTTCCTTCTTGAAAAGTTTCTCCTGAAAATTTACACATCACTTCTGCCTTCCAGTCAGGCCATTCTTCAGTCCCAGAAGACAATGGCCAGTGAGACAATCCTCCTGCACTCAGTTCCTGTGCTGCATGGCAGAGCAGTCTGCAGCCAGCAGCCTCCTGCTCAGTCCTGTCAGGGTATGATCACTGTCACCAGCATATGGATGCAAAACCATTCCCAGTTTCTACTGAGCACATTCAAAATGTGAAGAGCCAGAAGTGAACACTTTGACTCCAAGATAATGCTTCATTTAGGATTCAAATCCTAGCTCCAGAGCACAGAGAAAAAACAAAAAAAAAAAAAAAACCCAAAACAACACAGCAAAGACTGTTAAGTCTTTAAAATGACAAAGTAAATTCCTAGACTTATTTCCAATAAATAGTGAACTATTTTTGTTGACACTGAGAATATAGTGTAAGAACATCCATACTGAGTCAAAACCAAGGTCCATCTAGCCCAAGCGCTTCAAACAGTGGTCAGTAACAGATGCTGATGGAATAATAAATAGAGAAAGAATGGTCATACTTCTGCCAAGTACACACAGGGCTCCAGCAATTTGTAGGTCAGGGACTTGGCTTCAACACCAGTGAAACCAACTGAGGTCCAAAGCTCAGAAAGATCAAGGCTTAAATGTCAAAGTCTGGGAACATTATTAACCAAACCCAAGGTCTCACAGCACATGTTCCATTGTCTATGGTACGTGCTGGGCAGACTTTACTGTTCACATTGTTCTGCTATAACTTTCAAGGCAAGCTAAGGGAATCATCCAAGGAGACCACTTTAGTGCAGTGGTATAGCAGAACTGTACTATTTGCAGATGTCACATTCTTCTTAAAGTGAGAGATGCTGAAAATTGTCTAATGAATGTTTGCCTCTGGTTTTGGTCATACTTCAAGAACCATATTTAAAAATTTCCCAATTATGAGAAAGTTCTAAGTACATATTTTGCAATAAATCCTCTTTAAGAATAGAATATTATGCCTCAGAACTTACTTTGTCATAAAACCACAAATAAGCCACAAAACACATATGCTGAAAAATAGTATTGGCTTAAGTCTCATCATGTGTGGCTCGCATCCATATTGGCACAAATCATGGCAGGTATGAATTTTTTGACCCAGTAAAAAGCACTGAGATGAGTAGACAACTTTGAATTCTGATGCCTTTGAAAAAAGGGAGTGTGCAGAAGGGACTGTAAAGCTATGCTGTTGATTTCAGCATGGTTTGCAGTGGGAATCAGGAAACATATAGGTGAGGATTTTAGACAGCAGTACCTGCAGACAGGACCAGTCTCAGATAAGGAATATGTCTGTTCAGGATGCAAGCAGAGTTGTTTAGAAACCTTGCACTGCCACCATAAATTTATAAGCACATTGGTACTGACTAGTTGAGTGAAGATCTGCAAAGTGCACATAACACATATATGTACACAAACCGAGGCAGGGACCACTTTCAGTAACCAAATAATTCTGTCACCAGACAGCCTAAAACTATTCACGGGCACCACTTTTAGCCAAGACCAACAGATGTGAAATATTTTTTGAATCTCTAGGCAAATGAATTTTCAGGATGTGACAAGCCAAAAAGTCTTTAGGAAACTCTCCAAGCAGATGAACTCATTTTTTTAGCCATCATCTCTCTTAAACACCTTGACCAGTTTCCTTCAACTCTTCCAAAAAATCTGTCCTAGAATAAGATTATGCCTGTGAAGTTGTAGGTGGATAGGGCTAATTTTGGCAAAGGGAGGAATAGGAATAAAATCAAGTTTATAATGGAAACTTAAAGACATCTGCAGTTTGCTGAATACTGTTCCATGGGATCTATATAGTACATGATCTTTCCATTGCAGCAAAAATATAGTGTGCTTTTATTGTCACTAAGGGAAAAGACCACTTCCTCCATATGAAGTCCTACCTAGGAGACAAAAAACCTGTCAGGTCATGCAAGTATTTTTGCTTCCTCCCATTAAAATGTTTATAGCACCCAGATTAATTTTCTAAAATCTTGGCTTGAGGATCTGTGCAGTGTATTACACTATGATGGCAGAGCAGAATGATTGTAATTTCTGACTTCAGGTGTGCCTCTACCACAGACTTCATTAAAACTGCAGCATGGCATTGACACACCAAACTAGCATTAAATTAGCCGGCCAAGTACTGCAGCACTGTGGCACTGCCATTACAGAATACAGCATGCTGCAAAATGCACTCTGAAAGCAGAGCTCAGTCAATGGCCAGCTGTTTTTGGCAGGCCATCCTGAAGAGTCTTCCTGGGATAATGGACCCAAGGACCCACTTCCTACTAACTGGACCCAAGCTACCTAATTTAGTGGGAGTTCAGGTCTGTCAAAGCTCTAGTCATATGATGGTCCAGTAGTGCAGGTAGTTAAATGAAAGTATTCTGTGTAGTTGTAAAATCTCCTTCTAGATAGTTCCTAGGCAATAGGTCCTACAATTGACATTGATGCCCAGATTGGGAAAACATAGTGCACACTGTTCTTACTGAGATCTAGACATTTTCTGGTTTGCATAATGGTTAAGGAAAAACTCCCCTTGGGGACCTTACATTGCCCTTTTCAGATTCCTGTGGCAGGTAGAGGTCCATTCTAGGTCTTGTAAAGCTCACTTAATAAAAGTCTCTGTAAGGAATGGAAAGGGTTATACAGGCTGCTGGCCAGAGAGCACATTTCCACCCAATGTGTCATTGAGCTATCGTGGGCAGATACTACTCACAGAAACACACATCATCCTCAAAGATACTTTACGTCCTCTAACCCCATCCCACCCCTGACCCACACCCATACCCACTTCTTTCTGGTCACCAAATGTCCTCCCAACACAACCACTTCACCTAGGAACTATTCAGCCTGAAAGCTCTTCCTGTTGACCTCTGCAGTACTGTTTGGAAATGCAGAGGAAAAAGTACCAACATTGATTCAGTGGGTCAAATAAAAGTTATTCTAAAAGCTGCCAAGCTAATTCATCTCTAGGAACTGGCAACTTCAGCCTGGTACTTAGAGCAGCATGGAGATTTGAAAATCTCCATGTCCTAATCCTATATGGCAGGGATTGCTGGTCAGAAAAATGACCACTGGACAGCAGTAAAGAAGGAAAAGGATGAGCAGAGCAGAACTATAAAGCCATACACATACACAAACTCAAGATGTGCTCAAATTTAAGCCATTAGATGTGCTCCCTGGTAGCATAATCTCAGCCTGCTTAAAACAACTGTCAAAAACATGGGATGCAATATGGAACTAAGTATGTCAGTGGACAAAGTACAGCCTCAAAAGACATTGCAAAAGGTTAAAAGTGTCAATGATATCTAGCAAGTTGAGAGCCTTTGACATGGAACTTCTTGCATTCAGGCTGTTTAGCAGCAACTCCAACTTCAGCCTGAGCGCAAACCACTGGGGAGCATATAACTGCAGATGTTTTTCCTTCTCCCTCAAGAGAGGAGAAATGTACAGTTACTCCCTAAAAATTTGTGTTCAAGTGACTTTTCAGTGATACATGAGCTTGGCAACACCATGACTATTCATTTAGGACCTTCCACACACAAACCTTCAGTTTCTGGTGACATACGGCATGGGAAAATCCAGCTCAAGCAGCTGAAGTCTGGCAAAATTATAAACAATCAAAAACAAGGTCTTCTAATGGAGGCTGTTAGACAGCATTAGCTATTGGGCCACTGTCATCTTCACAGCCAGAGAGTGATTTAATCTGTCAGTTATGTGAGCATTAGGAGTGATGAATAGGTCTTTGTATTCATTCACATCAAGAATGTATCCAGACTGGCATACAATGTGAGGGTTCTTTTGTCTGATAGTTGACTGGATCTCTAAAAAGCTGGGAATTTGCACAAAATGGCAAAGCAGTGCCACAAAAGATACCACCCATGTTCAGAAAGAGGAATTCCCAAGGTGTCTGACTAGTGCCCTTCCTCCCCAACTTAACTTGTCCATCATTACCTACACAACTTAAAAGTCACATGTCAACAAAGTAGTCCAGTTTTTCACCTCGCTTTCAGCCATCCCAGATGGCCACAATTAAAATCAGGGTGGCTCAGGGGCACAAGTGCAGCTTGTCCAAAACTGCCAGCAGCTGGTAAGACAGCAGCCACAGGGCTCCTCTGCAGAGCCATGCCACTTAGGCCCTGCCAGCAGCCCAGAGGTTTTGGGTGACCACACTCCCAGAGGCACTCAGCTGTGCTGTCAGCACGAGGAGCAGAGCAGGGGGCCAGGGCTGCCCAAGCCAAGCTATTCCTTTACAGGATGACTTCTCCAGACTTTATCAGTGAGAGCAGTTTTCTGACTCCTTTTTGTTGCTGCAGCAGCACGAAAGGACAAGAACTGGCCTAAAACTCATATTATGTTTTCACCTGGTATAAATGAGAGCAGAGTATGCTCTATCACAAGCCTTTAAAAAAGCCTTTAAATAAAGCTGGTCACAGCTCTGCCAATTGGACACAGCAGTTCACTCTTCCCCAGCAGCTGCTTGGGTTGGAAGCTGTCTGGAACAGAGCCACAGGGGGACAAGAGTGAGGTGTGCCATCTGATCGAGGACATTTATTAGCTTGGCTTTATAATTCTTGGGAAGCCAGTGGCAACTAGTCCTAAGCCAAACTCATTCTTCATTGCCATAGAAAAAAAATGTTAATGCATACAAATTCCAGTAAAATTAAATGATTGTAAAGCTTCCAGAGATATTTCCAAATTCCAGCTAAAAAGTCTCTGAAAAGTCTCAGTTTGATACAGATTATTATGCACTACCTTACAACCCCTCCCCTCCCAGGACTGGTACATCTTCTGAACTCACCTCTGTTGTAACTGGAGTGAAAAACTGGAGTCTATCACTGGCCACAGTCCAACACACCCCATTACATTTTGGCATCACCCACAAAAATTACTTCTACCATTCAGATGAATATGGTCTATTTATTTTTCTCTTATTCTTGTGATCAGTTATTTCTTAGGACCTAATCCCAGTGTGGACAAGGTGCTTAGACTTTGTTAGCTCAGTCAGACCATAGACAAGACAAATGATGCCTTTCCTCTCTTTTCACTTTCTGAGATGCCCTTAAACATACTCTTAAGGATGGGGTGATCCTGGGAGGAGACACAGCAGATAAGAGTGGGTGTGGGTGACTGGGGATGGTGGTATAGGATTTGGAAAGGATGTGCTGGCAGATTGACCCATTATGGCCACAGCATAAAGGCTTCACCCCTACTGTGCTGCTGGGGTGACCTGTGCTAGCAGAGCATGGTGCTACCAGTAGCTACAACCAGAGAAAGTAGGGGAATCTTTCCCTCTCCTATTTCTCTGTAGGTACGTCAGAGAATGGAATGGTTCATGCCTCAAACATTGATATAAAGTTTTAAACTGCATGAAGAAGACCATCCCTCCCTAAAGGATGCCTGATTGGAACTTTGGACTGGAGATTAGATAAATGAAAACCCATTCTTCAATCACTCAGGCCTAGGAAAAAACAAACAAGGCTGGGGCCAAAGGAATGCATCCACAAGGGAACCAAACCCAGCAGCCATGCTGAGAGTCACCACCTCTGGTTGAGTCTGGGGTGGGGAGACCACAGCCTGAAGAAGCCAGGTTTGCACAGATTCCCTGAAACTAGGCGGGGGAAGAGGTTTCGGGTGTAACCTCTGGTCAGAGACAGTGCCAATCTCCCTTACACAAACTGGCCCAGCTGTGAAACCCCCAACCCCACAGGCCACATCCACAGGACTTTCACATGAGAGGTAGCTGAGGGGGTGCCATAATCCATCAAAGACCCCCCCAAGTGCCCGCCCAGAGGCTTTGCACCACAGGACTGCACCTGATACAACAGATCCAGAGTCTGTTGCAAGAGACTGCCCCCCCACCCCCCCAGGGGTGATGTACCTGGACATTGCCACCTGGCCTGAGCATATATCAGCCCAGAAATTCTATGCTTTTTGGGGGACCTTCACCATCAGGAAGACCAGAAGAAGAGCATCAATGGAATGCCATTGGGATCCACAGAGTGGTAATACTTTCTACCTAGTCTGTCTCCACCTCACTCTCTCCCCCCCCACTCCCCAAGATCCTCTTTCCCTATTTCTTTCTCTCTGCTTTTCTTTCCCTCATATTTGCTATTATATAGAATCCATACTATTGTCACTGTCATATGGTCTCATTTGCACCTTAATTTGGGCTGAGGAATTCCTCAATAATTTTAATAACTGGACCTTAACAAGGTCAGACCTAGGTTTCTGGAGAGCACCTTTCCTTAATCCTCAGTGAGCAGGGCATAGGGCCCCACCAATTTCTACATGGAGTATCATGAAAGGTTTGAATGGTGTTGCCCATCACTACCAGAAAGCAAACCATACCCCCAGGCACAGGACTGTAGGGCTGGCTCGTCACTTTTATCTTATCTGGCCACTGCAAAAGAAACCGTTGAAGTGCTGGCAAACCATGAACTATGAGTAGGCACTTAAATCCATCCCTGTGCAACAAAATGATAGGAATTAAGTGCTTAGAGCTAAGTGTGTAAGTGCTCCACTGAAAGGCATCAACCTTGAACTGCAGCAGTTTTCAGAGAGTGTGAGATAAGGGGAAGACAGAACATTCCCCTACAGCCATTACTTCTGCAGGCACATGATGGGCCTACTGTCCAATGAGAACGTAGCCAGCTGCATTTGGAACCACCAGGCCAGAGATAAAGTTAAGCCAGGACATTACACATCCGCCATTTAAACATAGCAAAGAAAGACAATACAGTCCCATACCTGTAGAGATGCAACTCACTTCAGGCAATTAATAGGTTCACTGAACAACCACCAACCTGGATAACTAGAGAGAAGGTACCAGCTTCTCAGAGTGTTGCGTGCTCTCTCCTTTTGATAGATGACTCCCAGAAGTCATGCATAATTTTCATAAGGTGAGATAATAAGCTGTCAGTTGTAGGAAGCCTAGAGTTAACCACACAGAAAATCAACAGTCTGAAAACAAGAAACATGTCAAACTGCAAAACAGATTCTTTATTTAAAAATAAAATAAGGGAGTGATTTAAACACAAAAGCTTTGGCTTACAAGTAATATTCTAGCCATCAACAAAATAGGAGTAAAGGAGTAAATTTGTGTGATTTCTGAGTGATTAGATATGAAACATGCTGAAATTAATTCCTGATATGGATTTGCCTGTCATTCATTGCTTTACAGGCTGCCTCACTTCACCCCCAGCTTCTCTTCTTCCCCGTAGACATCAAACTAGAGGGGAAAGAGAGGAGAAAGGGAGATTGCAGGACAGGGAGATAGGAGGAAACCTTAGAGTAACAATATATATAATACTTCTGTATGCTTTATCCCATATTTCATACACATGGTTGGACTCTCAATAAATATACTTACTCACATGTGTACTTATGCAAGTGACAGGGAAGACTTAGATGGTCATAGAATCCTGTGAGTGAAGGACATCATCTTGAACGGAAAGCATGTGGGAGAACACCTTTAACCCACGGCCATTGCCAGGGCACCACATGGGCTGTGGTGACAGGATAGGATGTGGGTCTGGCTCTGGGGGGCCCATGTCCAGGCAGGGCTGTGGGCAGCTGGAGCCTGGCCCTACTGCAGCATCACTGAGGTAGATGGGCTTGGGGGCAGACATGGGCAGCAAGTCCTTGGGCTGATTGAGCAGGGGACTGGGCCGGACATTAGAACCCCTTTGTGCCTCTGGAGCACTGGCGGCCATGGCATAAATGCCAAAGATATCCCAGGCCTATGTAAGGACACAAGTTAGGGGCAGGTTGTGCAGATACAGCTACCTCCAGCTGTTTTGGGTCATATTCAGTAGTGTTAGCAAGGGGAGGTCATAAAACTCCACTATCCTGATTCACATGGTGGAGCAGCCCCAAGCACCTCCATTCCTATCAATGGGGAGGAACAGGTTTTTCATAGCCAAGAGTGCCAGCAGAAGAAAGGACCAACCTGAGCCAAGTGCTGTCATCCTGCCCTGCCCCACTCTGGGGCTGCCCATGACAGCAGTTCACAAAGGTATAGAGGAGGAGGAGGTTGGAAAACTGAGGCTATTGCTGCCTTCTCACACATTACTTGCATTGAGGAGGACCCAACCAGACACCCAGGTTTACTCAGGTGGAATACTCTGTTTGAGGCCTTCATTTACTTTTTTTTTTTTTTTTTCTCAGCAAAGAGACTAAATAGGATTGTCAGCAGGTGACAGTTTGGGTTGCTGGGCTTTAGTGGTTTTTAATTTTCTCCTTTTGGTGATTTGTGCCAACTGTTACTTCATCTCACTGGTGTGAAGTAAGAGCTTGGCACGTGCTGAAAACAACACGCAGAAATTAACTTGCTCTCTCTCACCTTTAATGTCAATACCCACCTGTAATTATTTGAAGATTTAAATATGTAGTTGTCTAGCCATCACCCTAATTCACCATATTAAAAGGGATTATATAACAAATTAGCCTGATTTAGTCTCTCTTCTAGGGACTTACCCACTGGTTCACTCTTCTATATTAATTAGCAAAGGAGCTTTTGGCTTTCAGATGTGTTAGGAAATCCTTCCCAAATTGAGACCACCACTGCTAGGAATTGCTGAAGTGCTCAAACTGCTCTGGAACCACCTCCTTGGAATTTACAGAGCCTGAACTCCAGGTGACCCACCACACAGTGAAAACACACAGGTAGACACTTGTAATCTGATCTTCTGACATTCACCCTCTAGTTTATAAAAACCAATCCCCCAATTCACAGGGGTCATAGAGTCTTCAGACTCTTTCCTGTGCTCATTTAAATATAACCCAGGGTTCAGATTTTGGGTATGTGACAATGGGATCTCTGCTAATTCTCTCTCTGGCTTAGCAGGAAGCAGCAGTTGCAAAGCAGAGCTGGATGTCTTTCCACCAGTTATTCAAGAACATCTACATCGCCTGCAGTGACAGGGATGTCTGCTGACCAGAAGGGTGAGTTGCAAAGACACAGCATGTCTTATTCCTCCTCAGCTGACTGTATGTTGGAGAACTAATGCTTCTTTCATACAGAATTACACAGTATGAAGTCTGCTGATTGCCAGTTATTTGAAGGCCTGATGCAATGCCCACTGAAGCAAAAGGCTGTTTTTCTTCTGCCTTTATAGGCTTTGGATTATCGCCTTACTCAAAACACTAAACCTTTGAGTATTTCAAGCTGTAGGGTCAAACCCCTTTACTTTCAGTGTTCTTTGCTCTTAGCTGTAACAGTCCATGTCACCACCACAATGATAGCATTGATGGCAAACAGATCTGTGAATCAGTCCAGAAACAGTTATGTACTCCTGGTTTTTCCTTTGACTTTCTCCAGCCTCTCCCTTGAGGGTATAAACCCACTGCTCCAGATAGGCCATTCTCATAGGAATTGCAGCTTATTGATTTTAAGCAGTAATTTCCAGGTTTCTTATTTAAAAAAAAGAAAAGTTTCTTATCTATTTTAAAGAAAAAAATCCTGATCAAGACAGAAAAAATAAATTATTCTGATTTTTCCAAGACTAGACAGTAAATCTGATTGCCTGTACCCACCTTCTCATTAGTTTGAGCTCCATGCCTTTGAAGCTGTTCCTGAAATGCTTGTTGGCCCGAAATGTGGGACAATTGATCTCACCCATGTATCTGCATTGCTTTTACAGCAGAGGCAGGGAAAGGGTGTCCGTTCTCACACAGAAGTGCTTGCATCATTTGCCTGAAGAAGCACTAAAGGACCAGTGGCTGATGAGAACTCTGAGTGCTGCCCACCGTCAGGGTGCTCACACAGCATTCATGGGTACCTCATCAGGGACTTCAGGTTAGGTCACCACAGCTTTTGGTCACCACTGGTAGCACTTGTGCTCCTCTTGTGCTCCACTCCCCATTCAGTAGACAAAGCAGAATCTGAAGAGAGAAGAAAATATAATCCCTTGTTTTCAGAGTTACTGATACTTAACAGCTACTGATTGTGACAAATAAGTGTTCTGGTTAAATCTGGTCTATAGCATAGCAGACTCGTCTTGACTGGCAAGGTTTGGAGATGACAAAGGTTTGGAATAGGTCTAAAAAATCTCATTCCTCTTAGTGTTGACTTCTGTCATTTTCTGCTATGTATCTTATTTTGCCCATGCAGTCACCTCATGGCCTGTTAACCCATATTTCTTTGAGGATGCTCAGTTAAAGAAAATCCATTATAGAGCCTATTTTTTCCAGTAACCTCATGCTCTGCCTATGATGGTTATAAAAGAGTGTTCATCCAGTTGTACAAATTATCAGTAACTTCCAAATGACACTGAAATTTTATTTTGAAAAATCTTTATGAGTGGTGATTTTTTATTATTATTTTATGAAAATCTGATTCTATCAGATGATTATTTTTATTTCCAACAGCCTCTGACTTAAGAGAAGCTAAAAATTCTCATGGGAGGTGCATATTGTACCATGCCTCAATAATCATCGAAGTAATTAAGTCACCCAAATCTGAGACTGTAATCTGAGATTGAAACTGTACTTCTTAAGGAGTGACGTCTTACAAGCAGACAGGATAAACAAAATGAAAAAATCCCAACCCTCAAGTGACAAAACACACATGTAACAATAGTGGTTCCTGCTGCCTCTGGAGATCTTCACACCGAGAAATGAAGGAATTTGCAGTAATTGTACTCCTAATCATGCTATTACATGCAGTGTGAAAATAGTATATTTCAAAATCCCTCCCATCAAAAACTAAAAGCTTCTAGGCATTCTGAGTGAATATATTGAAAAAAAATGTCTTAGAGAAATGGACAGGGATGAAAAATCTATGTAGAAAGGATTTCTACACTTACGAAAGTAGTGACATTTTGATAATGTAATTTTTTTTTCCTCATTTTTAACACATTTTCAGAATTTTACAAAGCTGATTTACACATCTTCAATTCTGCAACCCGGTTTAATGTGATCTGTATGTAACATACCCCACTGGTGGTATGAACTACATGCTTCCTCTTTCCTATACACACAGCTTCAGTTCGAAGTGCAGCACCCTGTACTTTTCCACAAAGTGTTTTTGCTTTGGTCCCCTGTATCAGGCAGTATTGTAACAGGTAAATGCAATACTCCTAATAATACACTAAAAATGCCTCCGGCTCTATAGAATGTGCTAGTCCTGTAAAAGTGAAACTCTGCTGGAATATTGATCACTCAGTAGGAGGCCAAATAATCAGACACTGGCAGTTTCTGCAGAGTATTTGCGACCTTTGTTTTTAGTCCAGCAGCATGGATAGAGTGAAGTTGCATTGGCAAGCCCACAAACTTGCCAAAAAATTTCAATTCCCCTCCCAGTGCAGTTCTATGGGATTCAAAACACCACAAACAACTTCTTACATCTCTGAGCAGTGATCGCCTCCAAACGTATCATTCTGCAAACTGGAAAACTATACAAAGAAAAGTAAACTAAAGAAAACTGGTATTATTTAAAAAAAAAAAAAAAAAAAAAACAAAAACAAACAACAAAACCAAAACAGATGAACAAACAAAGCAAGCCACGCATTCATTATCCACTTAAATATATTTTCTGTAATATTTTGCTTTTTAAAAAGAGAGGAGAGGAGCTGGAGACTAAAAAAAAAAAAAGCAAGCACCCTAAACTGTTGAGGTACATATTGTTCAGTGAGGAATGTACTCAGAGAGGTTTCATGGAAGTTCCTCACATTATCCCTATTGGCAGCAAGCAAGCAAGCAGAACTTGTGTTGCAGGGCTTCTGGGCTTGGGTCTGTGGGATTACTATGGAACACCAGAGCAATGTCTGTAGCAAGAATAGAGAAACAACTCTACAGTACATAGGACTGAAACTAAAGAAAATTACAAGCAGATTTTAAGAGCAAGACATCAAGAAGAAGACAGGGATGCTGAAAAAATGGAAGTAGAAAACCCTTCAAAATCATAAAAAGCTAAAAGATTCATTCAAAATTGTCTCCTCCAAAGCAAAATATTCCCACTGCCTCACTTCATTGTCAATGACATTTCCATGGGGCCTGGAATCTGATCTGGCACATCTAATTTACAGAAGCTCATAAAATTTTTTTACTGTAACAGCACACCAACAATGATATACTATGGATTTTAGATGAGTATTTTATATTTCCACAGAAGTCAATAATGTCATGCCAGCAGAAAACTTAGCTTTACATTCACATAAAATACTTTATCTCAACAATAGAAACTCTAATCAAATTGAATCACTTTATATTGTTATAAACTGCAATTAATCTGCTCAGACTGAAAAGCCATATGAATTTTGACTGAAAGGCATGTCATTAAGTTTCTCAGTTGTTTACATGTAATGCAACATGACAGGAATTTGTATGGAGATGAGAGAAAATGAGCTATTTGCCATTAACTGTTTGGAATCCTGTCTATGGCTGTTTGCAGGACTGATTACAGGGATAAGTGTAGGATTTGTAGGATTTCTCATACTGAGTTGTTCTTTGAGGAACACTTGGTGAAAACTCACTGTGTCTTTGGGTATTCAAGCCTAAGGAAGAAGTCAACATTAACATCACTATTTTCTAGCAAGAGTAAATAATAAATCTACAAAAAGGAAATACATTATTTATATGAAGCAACACAGGTAAAAAGTAATGTAATTCATACCTCATATGTGAAGCATGGAAGTTACCTCCCCCAGTCCTTTTCCCATGCAATGTTGAAACAGGTGATGGAGACCTGCAGAATGTCTGGGCAAAATGAGCAGCTGGGCACCACAGGGACTGAGTCATGATCACAGCAGATGCTGTGCAGAAAGATGGAGAAGATTGGCATTGGGCAAGTGCAGAAGAGTATCTGCCACCTCACCTGTAGAGTGACTAGTTGGTGTTAGCTGGGATGTAGAGTCAAGGTGAGTGGAGGCTCTAGTCTCTGTGCTTAGGTTGAGGCTGTAGGCAGAGTTATCCTATTTAATAAAGTTTCTTCTGCTGTGCATTTTTTTTAGCACCTTAACATGGCTAGTTAGTTAGAAAGCAAGGGGAGAAGAAAATCTCTCTCTGAAAAGAATTAGATTGAAAACATGAACATGGAAAGTTCAGAGAACAAGAAACAATTTTAAAAAGCCAAGTATTTAACTGTTTGTTTTAAACTTCAGGCTTGGCAACATTCAGACAGCTTTCTGAACTGCGGCAGAATTAGAAGCTTGAATGTTTGAGAAGTATTTTGGGTCAAATTGAATGATGGTCTTGTTTGCTAATTTAGGACACCTCAAATAAATAGCATCGGGGATCAGAGGGCAGGTAACCAGCATTTGCTGTCACTTTACAATGTTTTTGAACAGAGTACCTGAAATATTGAGAACCCCATAATGATCAGGCACTTTTAAAATCTTCATTTAAAACTTTTCCTGTGTCATAGAAGAATAATTTTCCTTCAGAGATTAACCTCCCCCTCCTCCGGAAAAGTGCATTTGATGGTGGGAAAGGAGGAAAATTCATTAG
Organism: Coloeus monedula; assembly: GCF_965178545.1. NCBI lineage: Eukaryota > Metazoa > Chordata > Aves > Passeriformes > Corvidae > Coloeus > Coloeus monedula. The sequence continues at coordinate 30,568,362 of NC_138782.1, read as the reverse complement.
ACTAATCAAGAAGGCAACTGGAAAACCTGACTTCATTCCAAAAAATGAATATGCTCATGGAAAACCAGCCTTAAGTTAGGGCTTCAAATGAATCAATTTTGAAGGAGGAAGAAATTACATTACTGGCATTAAAAAGACGAGACAGATGTCCTAATTTCTTCCACTGGCAAAGAGAAGATGCTGAGCAGCGATGAGAGCAGTCACCCTTGGCGGGTCCCTCTCCCCTGGAAAGTTTTGTGACTGTTCTCAAGCACAGAAGGATGTTGTGGTGTCTCTGCCCACCCCAGCATCTCAGCTACCTTTCGCACAGGTGCCATATTGACCCCCAAATTGCTGGTGGCCTATGCCCAGTAGCTTTGCTGTGAGACTGGACCAGCCATCAGCATGCTCAGGCACTTGCTCAAGACACAAGCACTGCCTGCCTTCATCTGGGAAACCCCCTGGCACAGAGGCTGAAGGATGACATTTACTTACTTTCATCAGTTGTTTTTGGAGAACTGGATTAGCTACTGGATTTTTTCATGGATTTGCTTTTATTGACACACAGCAGCTCTTGCTCACCCTCCTCAGCAAATGAACTCCAAAGCACACAGTCAACTTCCACAGGAGATGGATACCCTCATAAAGAAAAATGCAGAACTCTCAGAGGGAACCACAGAAAGAAATAAACCACGGAGCAAAAATTCTGTTCATCTCTAAACTAGTTGTCCCTCAATTAGGTAATTAGAACTGTAAGAGACTGAAAAGGCCTCTACAAAGATAGTGCGATAACTTCACCATGTCTGAGATGATGAAGGAAGACAGGGTCATTAAAGCCAGGGGAAAATTATTAATAAAAGAGGTGATTTATGTGCTACTCTTGTTTCTCTAGCTTACTGCTGTTTGACTGAGCTGAGAAATGACAACTGGATCTGTAAGTGTAAGTATTGCATTTTTAGCTTTCATGCCTACTTTGAAGACTGAGTCCAGTAAGTGAGGAGCAGTGAATTTATAAGGGATATTCAGGTTAGCCTATAAAGACAAGTTTATGAGATGCTGAACCTCTGGCAAGCATCTGCATCTGTTCTATTTACTCAGGTAACACGAGAGAGGCCACACTACTAAAACACATCATAAATGAGTTACTGAATTAGGTCATTCAGCCCCAGCATTAAGACTGGTAGTGATTATATATTGGTTTATTTTATTAATGTAGGCAGTTACCTCTCCAATGGGACTCAGATGAGGATGTTCCTACCAGTAATGGGAAAAATAATCTGTTTTAGTTCTTACTGTCTCTTTCCTTCTCACTATGTATCTAAAATGACTGAAATCCAATGGCTTCAGAAGATGTAACCTCTCAAGTAGTGCTTTCTTGAAAACAAATTTTAAAAACCCCAACCAAACAAAAAAAAATCCCCTGACAAACTAAAAACACTTGGATTGTACAAAATACCGTGAGAAAGCTTCTCTCTAAATAGTTCCTCTGGCAAATACAATAATGGAAGGAAACAGTACACTGAATGAAATCTACCCCATGTTAATTACATTGCTTTTTTCCCTTAGGAAAGACTGTTTGGTATATGGCAGAATACAAACTGCTGAAAATTAAAATGTGCTGCAGAACTGAAATCTCGTTAGTCTCTGCTTAATGTTTAGCCTTTCACTTGCAAGCTGGGAAGATATGGCAGTTTGTGTAGGAAACACCACATCTCTGCCAGGCTTTGCATGATGGGAGCAATCAAACAGCCTGCACGCAGGGCACACACATGCACTTACTCATGACAAGACAAGGAAATGTTTTTGGGGTACAAACACACAGGCAGCTGCTGCAGCAATCTGAGGTGCTGCTGTTGGTGCCTTCAGCCTCCTTTCTAGGCTATGGAAATGCAAATAAAAACACATCTCCATGAAATTCTGTATTTTGAATAAAACTGAAACAGGGATTTTTGACCAAATTAAACAACTTCTGCTCTTTTGTTAGTGGCACTTATCTAGCTAATGAGAAGTCTTATCTAGATAATGAGAAGTCATCTTCTTGTTCTTCAGTTTAAAAAAGCTGCTGTCAGTACATAATATAGTTAACAAAACACATGCATAACTAAGCTTCATTTTAGAAGTTGTCAGTCTCAGTTTTGAAATGGTGTGGGACATAGTATGAATTATGGGCAACGCTGGCCATGTTCCCACATAAAGAAGATAAAACATCAGAGCTGCTCCTTGAATTTTGCTTTTCAGCAGAAAATATTGGTGTAAACAGCAATCCGTCAACTTACCCACTGCAACCTAGAGCATTACCATTGTGATGAAGTACCAACAGACAGCTTTCTCTCAGAGCATCCCTCAAGAGCAGAGCGTAGCCCAGAGCATTTGCTTTGATCCATCCCACTGCCATTCGCTTGATGCTTTGTCCCTGCAGACCAAGTTTCAGATGAGCAACTGGAGGCTTTGAAAATTTGGGTCAAAGCATACCTTTGCCTCTTCCCAGGAACTAAGCTCTTGCCCTGGTCCAAAGTATCATGAAAAGTTCAAAGGGATCATCTGACAGTGATGGAGAGGATAAATACCAGCATTTATTAGTGATATGAGTAAGCAAATAATTTCTTGCCTTGCAGAGTCAGAAAGTTTGTAGCTGTCGGGTTCCCCATGGAATTTGACATTCTGTCATGAAATATACTGAATTCATGAGTGACTCCAACCTAATAATGAGTCAGAGACTCACACTGCTCCGTCCTCAAGCATGATAGCCAAGGTCCTCCTATTGCCAGCTGTAGGATTGGATCCAGAATCTCAGAATAATTCAGGCTGGAAGGGACCTCCACAGGTTATTTGGGAAAACTACTTGCTCAGAATAAGGCTTGCTGAGGTCACGTTTTTTCAGGGCTTCATCCAGTCAAGATCTGGTTATCTCCAAGGTGGGAGATCCTGCAGACTCTCTGATCATCAATTCCAGTGCTACATCACCCTTCCAGTGAAAAACAAATCCTAATAACAAGCGAGAATTTCCCACATTGTGCCTGGTGTCTCTTGTCCTGTTACTGTCTTCCTCTTAGAAGAACTTGGATTCAACTTTATACACATGCTATTTTATCTAGCTGCTAACAAGTCTCCTGACATTCTTCATTCTCTCTCCCTCCAAAACATTCAATGGACCATGTTCCTCCTTGCCACCATCCTCATTCATGATTTGCAGTCTTCCTTCATCCCTCTTTGGAGCCACTCCATTGCCTAGACCAGTGAATGAGTTCAATGCTGAAACAGAGCAAGCTCTTATCTTCTTTAAAAGAAGTCAGAGTCAGCAGTGCTCTACAACTAGGCGAGCCTTTCTGAAACAAATGCACATGGCCAGTCCTTCGGGTAGCAGGATCAAAAAGCCAGAAGGCTCAGGCCAAAGTTGATTAAGCCTTCAGCAGAAGAGGACATACTGTTTTCTTGGTATTTTCTCCTCCAGGTATTTAAAATTCACTCTTTTCTCTCTTGTGGTCCCTGTATACTTTTCCTCAGCCTGTGTTTCCTAGGCAGCTCATGCATGTGGAAATAATTTCCGCAATGCCAATATTTCCTTTTTTGAGTCTGCTTCAGGTCAAGACAAAAGAGCATGGCCCTATTCAAGTTTGAAAGGCTATTCTGCACCACATTAGACCAATACAAATGGGCTCATGTTTTCTTGTCTTTCAGCACAATATGAGGCTCTTACCTATTTCCTCCCCTTATAAAAATATATATACAAATGCTGGGAAAGAAAAGTAAGCGCAGCAGCATGAAAGAACTACAAAACATCCTCATATTCTGCATATTGACAGTCTGGTCATGGTCAGGTTTTGATGTACACAACAGGGAATTTATATGTATCATAAAAATTTATCTATGGTGAAGTTAGAAGGATTGAATTTGTATGTCCTAAAGCAAAAAGCTGCTGCAGTAATCTAGTCTGAGATTGAAGTGTCATGTCTAACAAGTTCAGGCCTAGTAGAGACATCAATATACTGTGAGATAAGCAATATCTGCCCAAAGGACTGCTACTAGTCGAAGTACCACAGGTTTATTTTATATCTCTGGGCCACTAACATTATGTTCACTTACTCTATTACATTTTACATAGTGACTTCATATTTTTAAAATAATTTTTCAAGAGCTGAAAGTAGAATTTTCCATTATCTCATTTTCAGAACTAGCCTAACTCATACATTGGTACAAGGATGGTAGGGCTTATTTATTTTATATCCTGTCATTAGAAAAATATTTGAAAAAATATTTTTCTATGGCATTTCTAGCAGCCAGGAATTGATGACAGTAATCAATCAGATTATTTATAACAATTTTGGCTGTAAGTCAAAGCATGCATTACAGTCTTGAGGATGCTTCCATGCAGCAGAAGTTCTGGAAAGCATTTAGGTGGCATATTGACATTTCCAGACAGCTCTGGGAAATAGATATTAAGGAAACTCTACAACCTTTTGAAAGAGTATTGCATGTTCTCCTTTCTCCTCATAGTTCCAGTCTGTGAGGTTTCATGATTAAAGCCTCACCTCACCCCAAATTATAAGGGAATCACATGCCACTCTACACTGACATCAAGAACCCATTTCACACAGAATTTTTGGCTGGTGGCTGGATGGAGGTACAAGAGTAAAGAAGCATTTGTACAGCATTGCAAAAATCTAGTCTGAAGTTTTTCTCCTCTTCCGCAGAGCCCAGGGTCATTTATGTGCTTTGCTGAATTCACTGAGCTCAGAATCTTTAGACTGGAAAGTACATGGAAACCCAAAACGTCCTCTCACCATAACTAACCACTGCAAAGCTCACAAAGGATTGCTGCTCCCAGGCTCTGTCCAGGCTCTGCCTGCTAGAGTGCTCCCAAGGGTGCTTTGAAGTTGAAAATCTCCAGCATCTGAAGTCCAAGTTTCCTCCGCCTCAGCTTGGGCTGACTGTAAATTCAGTCTGCTCTTGACAAGGTCGGAGCCCTTTAGAAAATCCCAAGATCCTCACAAGGTAGGATCTGCGTAATGCTTTCTGCCAGACATTGTCACTAGAAGATCAGGAGGGTGGTGGGAAACTGCACAAAGTATCAGGACCTCATAATGCCACAGGGGAGCCTTCAGGTAGTAGTGTGAACAAACTGCTGAGTCCTGAATCTATCAGAGGCACAAAAACCAGACAGACTTGAGATAATCTCCTCCACCTCCACTTTCAAACCAGGTAGATTTCTTCTTCCCATTTCTCCCACTGACTTGTAACTGTTTCAACCATTAGAGATTAATTGTCAATGTTCTCCTACTCCTTTTGTGTGTATGCTCTTTGCTTAATTAGGTCTGCTGCAGGGAGGTTGGACCAAATGACTCACTGTGGTCCCTTCCAACCTTACCCATTCTGTAATTGTACCCCACAGATGATGCCTCTAATATTCTCTTAAAGAGCATCTGACCTTGATTTAGGCAGCTAATCCCAATCTTCTCACTCTGCTGTAGGCAGAGTAGAAATTCCCCTTTTCCTGTGGTTTCCTTGATCCCTGATATTGATTCTGGCTCTGACTGCTGCCCTCCGCAGTGGAGGCATCCCTCCAGGAAGAAAGAGAGAGATTCAGTGTCAGCAAAGGCCAACGTTTTCCTGTCCACCAACCCTGTTAGGCTGAAATACTCATAGCAGTGCTATGATGTTTCACTGGTGACATTTCTTGCCCTCCCTGGAAAGAACTGTTCCTGCTTGGATTCTTCCTTCTTGCTTAAATAAAACACACATCACCAAGTGTTGCGTATTCAGGGAAAATTGCTATTATTCCTTTTATATGAAACATATCAATATACCACAGACTTGGAGCAACTGAATTAGGAATTAATAGGGAAAAAAAAGAAGATTCAGAGAAAAAAAAAACCCAAATCACAAATGAAACAGCTCCTACCCTCAATCTTATGTTTAAGCCAAGAAATATATTAAAACTTGGTTTTAACTTGTAAGTATTGGCAAGCAAAGTCAATCCTAGAGCAATCACAGAGGAATAAAATAGCAGCCATAAAAACCAGACTGGATACTGAGAGATAAACTCCTGCACATCCATTTACACAATTATTAAGTGCCAGAATAACTGCAATTCATTTAGGAGTTGAAATCATATCAGAAATCAGTCCTCGGCCACATGTTAAACAAAAAATACCAATTTTAAAACATAATTGCTGAGTGTAGCATTAGTAATTGTAAATTAGCATGTTGTAAGTACAGATGCTTACCCCTTTAGGTTGCTCACAGTTCTGCATGCATGTTTTGCACTACCATTTGGTTCCCAGAGGTATCACATTCCACGTTATTTATTCCCAGGATAGTGTATGGCAGATTTCCATGTACCTACTTGGCCTGTTTGCTCAATGGACTTGTGCTGCATCATTTGCCCAGTGATCACATACATGACTAGCAGTCCTTCTTGCTAGGAGTCTTAACAGAAAGAGAGGGTTCTCCAGGCTGCAGCAGTGAGGTTTAGTCTTGATAGAACAACTTCCAAATACCATTGACTATTACAATTGTTGGGGTTTTAGTTTAGTCTTAGTTTTTTTTTCCTGTTAAAGGAATTTTCTCCCATATGCATGTTGCTAGGGGACAAATAGCTGTACTTAAGAAAGACAAAAAGGGGAGTGGGGCGGGCCTGGCTACTCCTTTGTCTACACCTGGGTGTGGGGTCAGTTCGCTCAGAGCGTCTGGAGAGAGAAGCTGCAGAGAAAGGCGCTGCTGCTTCTTTCTTTTTGGCCGTTCTTCTCTTCCTGCTGGAAACAACGCCGGGACCCCAAAAGCCGCTTTCCCTGCCCTGCTGGAGGCCGAGCTGTGGCTGCCCTGCCCCGCTGCTGCTGCTTCGAGCTTTCCCTACGCTGTAGCCCTGCTCGCCCTGCCTGCCTGGGCATCCGTGGGGTTCTCCCATCTGGATACATCTCGCCTGCCACCCGGGATTTGCATTCGTCCCTGCCGCTCTAGCCTGCCGCTCTAGCCTGCCGTTCTAGCCTGCCGTTCCAGCCTGCCGCTCCTGCCTGCCGTTTTCCAGCCTGCTGTTCCTGAGAGTCCAGGATCGGCTGCCCAGGGGTTTGTGAAGCCTTTGTCCCATCCCTTCCCGGGATCCCAGGGCACGGGTGCCGCGTGCTCCCCGAGCTCGCTCCGGAGCGCCCCCTGCAGCCGCGGGGGAACCATCGCACCTGCCCTGCTCACCGGGAGCCGCCAGCGCCCCTGCCGGCTGCGAGCGGAACTGCACCCGAGGGGAAAGGGCCCGACAGCCGAGAAGGCTGGGACTGGGTTTGTGTGTGCTGGTACTGCCAGAGTTGTTGTTGTTTTGTTTGACTGGTTATATACATATACATATATATATATATATATATATAGTAAAGAACTGTTATTCCTATTTCCCACATCTTTGCCTAAAGGCCCTTGATTTCAAAATATAATAACTTGGAGGGAAAAAGGGTTATATCTGCCACTTCAAGGGGGGCTTCTGCCTTCCTTAGCAGACACCTGTCTTTCAAAACCGAGACAACAATGACAAAGCAGAACACATGATTCCTGTTCACAGGGCATTAGTATGTGTAGCTGTAAAACTCAACCTTCGCTAAAGGTTTTACTTGTATTGCAATATTTCATCCTTACAGGTTGTTTCAGAAGAGAGGGAATGTGTTGCATCCTTGACAGACATGCAGTTGCTGATTGCCTGTGACGGTTTGCTGCTCCTGAGCAGACGTGGTAAGGATGAGGCAAGGGGTCATGCCTGTTTCCCTCTATTCTCTCTGGTTGCTCATGGCAGGTATGGCATATGGACTTCCTATCTTCTTCATCTCTTGCAACTTAGTGTAGACCTTGGATGTGACTCAAGAAATTGATCCACAAATTAACTCTATCGTATTCACCTTGAGAGAAAAAGCAGCTCCTTCCTCCCTCATATCCATTGTAAACCTCATGCAGAGTAAGACTGAGGTTTAGTGGAATTCTTGTGTCCCTGCATTTGAGGTAATTGCTCTTCAAAAAAAGAAAGTCCCATAACACATGCAATATTAATGCACCATGGGGGATTTTCTTCAGCTTCACTGAGCTTTGGATTAAGCTTCATATAACTTGAGACTTTCTACAGTCTCAGACCTCATTCTTTTTGGCCTTTCTGCAAGCCTGCAAGGGACCCAGCAGCACACATACACCACACATCCCTCCCTCCCTCCCCACCCCCAGCAGGATTTCACTCAGCTCCATCTCTATCTTAATTCATCAGTTGATCTAATGATATTTTGAGTGAGGCCAATTCCACATTTACTCATCAATACTGCATCTCACATCTCAGCCCTAGAGATTTCTATATTTATCTTGCCTGGGATTGCAGGGAAGGACGTAAGGAGACTGTAAGTAGTTTGCACCATTCTCCTTGACTAATTAAGGGCTTCTGGTATGGAAACAGGGCTGGCTGTTTGGAAATTAATTTGCAAAGCAAACATAGGTACAGACAAACACACCAAGTTCCCATACAGTATAACATAACACATGATATATGATATGATGTATGGCTGAAAAATATTTTGCTTACATTTCCTTACATATAATGTAATATTAATATTCCTGTCCATGGCAAAGCAGGAAGTATCTTTTGGCAGCATTTCCCTGATGAAAATAGGAAGGTACGTCTTCAGTGCATACCTACTATGAGTAACATAGTTACTCATAGTACATTGCCATACAATTATCTGTATTTCAGGTGAGATCTATGGGACACCGCTGAGGGCTTGAAACACTTATTCTACCTCCATTTCCTTTGGGATCATTCTGGATTATGCTATCTAGTTACTTAGCCTTTATAATACAATTTTTAAGCACTTACTTGGACAACTATCAAGTATCCTTTAGGACTCCCACAGACAGAGAAGCAGATTCGCTGTAACCATCTGGGGCCAGAACTATGATTAACTTTCAAGTCAGTGTGCCTGTAGGAAAGGACTGTATGTTAGAAATGTTTCTTCCACTTCAACCAGAAAAAAAACCCCAAATTTAAAAGTGGCCTCTGGATTTGGGTGCCCAGCATGAGACATTTTTTCTGTTAGGCATCTAAAAATCACTGATACTTACAAAATTTTGGAAGCTGGTGGTCTCCTGTCCCTAAACCAGAGATACTCACTCCCTTACACTGGCAACTGAGTTCCATTCACAATTCTTATGGAAATTACTCATTTGACACATGTTAATAGGGTCTAAAATCACAATGTCCTTTTGTAATGCTATGACCTGCCTTTCCTGCTGTTGTTTGTGTCATTAACCTTCAGGTTTTGGTTTCTTTGACTTTATCTGCTGTTTCAATTTACAAGGGAATGACACCAAGACAGGCGTTTCAGTTGGAGAATTTGGGATGGGTAATTGCTCCTCATTTGGCTAAGAAATTCTCTAGCTGTTTCTGTCACACTGTAAGACTGTCTGGAGATGTCTAAGACCTCTGATCTATACCTGCAAGCTTTCCTGATCCCATAAGCCAAGAGCTCCTTGACTCCAATAAAACAGGATTTCTTCATTGCTTGACAGCATCTCCTACAGTGGCAGTCTGCATGCTTTTACCCCTGAGCACCCCAGCTGCTCACACCTCACAGACATCCCTCTGGGCCTACCAGTACATCAGTCATCCCTACCACCGGCAACCACATCCACTTTAACTTTCAGCAAAGCACCAAAGGCACCTCCTTTGCTGCTTCCCCCTGTCTGATTATCACATTTCATTGCCTTTTAACTTCCTGGTGCATTCAGAGGAACATAAGCTTCACAGATAGATGGTGAGCAGTCTATGAATGAAAATAGACTGGTTGAAGTCTAAATAATGGCTATGTAGTCACAGGTAGACCAACCCAAAGAAGACCCTTCCTAAGTGACTTCATGTGCAACTCATTGGGCTTAGGCCGGGAATAGTGTCAGTGCTTTAAGAAACATAAGTCTTGTTTATGACATATCCCTTTTCAGCCCCTGAACTAAATTCATTCTCCCTCAACCCAATTTCAGTCAGATTACTCATGTGCCAGCTTGGACTGGATGCAACAGTGGGACAGAAGGGGCTGTACAGAAACAATGTAAGCCCCACATGTCAGCTGTGGGGCTAACAAGTGAAGACCAGGCCAGGGAGGTATGCGTATACAGATGTTCCCTGGTTTCCGGCAGACCTTTGCAGAAATGGTGGACTGAGGACAGGGTGCTGCTATCTCAGCTTGTATCAGAGAGAGGCAAGAGCACCTTATAGCTTTGTCTCAAGAGTGTATGCAAACATTTGGAAGGAATTTGGCTCAGCATTTTCAGAGTCCACATGATAGCAGGTGTCTACAGTGCTGAAAACAAGCTGGGACCTTGCAGGAGCCTACTTTTGTAGGCCCAAAGTGCCAAGGAGAAGTAAATCCACTGTGGGGGTGACAGGGCCCCTTTAGCTGTGCTGCTGTAATGCAAACAGTGGGGTAGCAGGGCAGTGGAGAGGTTGTGTAACTGTGCAGCTCCCACATTCACACTGCAGCTGTCACGAGACTCAGAGCCAGCCATCTACTGATGCTGTTGGCAGGCATCAAGAGGACAGTGTCCTAAGGAAAACTTCCCAAAACTTTGAAGATGCCTAGACTGAGGGAAGAGTGGTTCTTTGGACTGTCTCTGCAGGAATTGGGATGAAAAACTTCAGTTAACGTCAAGTACACCAGCTTGTACACACACACCTTGTCTTACAGAGACTCTGGCAAAAGTATCGGAGTGTGTAGGGTATCCATCTTATTTTCAAGGTAGAATTTTCAGCCAACAATGTCAGACTGCTTTGTAATCTTTAATTAGTCAATCTGAATTATTTCTGTGAAATAGAAAGACCACATGGACATGGATCACTTGAAGCATAGTCACCACTGGAGTACAGCATCAGCTGGGTAGTAATATGCAATGATATCTTCTCAAGTTTAAAAGGAAGTGAAGACTATCACCTCTAGTTCAATTTCATGAGGAGTGTGGGAGGCTCAAGTGCAAACTTCAAAGTGAAGCTGTGTGCAAACATTCCAACTGGACCTGGCGCTGTTAAGATTTGCTTTGCAAAGCAGCTGTTACTCTGTCACAGTAATATTGCTCAGGACTGGGAGTGATCAGGGTAGCAAGGCAGGTCAGAGTCTACATGTTGCAAGAGCTTTGGTTTCTCTGTCAATAGCTGAATCAGCCTGGAAATAAATCTTAAGAAAAAATCCCCAGCACCCTTCCAGGCTGCCGGAAGCCCACATGGGCCCAAGAAGTCCTTGTCTGCACTGTTCTCCATCCCTTCCAGTACATCTATGCAGATTCTCAGGGTAGGAGCAATCTCTGGTCAGCTCTTCCCTATTTAGGGTAATAATTAATTTTGCGTTTACCTGAAAACCAGTTCTGATGCTTGTTCTTGGGTCAAAAATTTCTGTAACAGCAACAGATGAAAACACTCAGCATTCTCTCACATGACTAGTAATATTTCCTTTTCAACAGTCAGCAGGTGAAGAAACTCAGCAGTAAAATTCTTCTGCGCATAAGGACCCAGAATATGACAACTCCTGCCTTATCAAGAGAGCATATGTGTTGAATCCATTCTTTTCAGTGAAGGCAGAAGGGAAAGTGTTAATTATTCTCTGTGGGATGAATGAAATGCACTGTACAATTAGCACCTTCTGTGCTGCTTCCTAATGACAGGCTTAACTTAAGCGAATTCTCTGTACTGTCCTACGTATCACCTTTCCTCTGACATTATCTTCATTTTCTTGGCTCTCTACATAGAATTTTAATGATATCTTAATTGTTTTTCCATCAGCTGCATGAATTTCAATCCCAAGTCATATGTTGGTTGTCGTTCTACAGAAGGTGGTATGGGGAGCTGTAGAGATGTTCTCTTGCTAAAACAGAGCAGGAGGCAGCCCCCAGACCTCGCACTGCATCCCAGGGAAGGGCTGTCTCTGTGTTTCCAGTGCAGGCCCAGAGAATACAGCTTGCCATTTCTGCCATTACACAGTGGGGATGGGATGGGAAAAATCAGTCACACAATCCACCACCACCACCTCTGTGCAACTCCACTGGTTGCAAGGAGGTTTGAGGTGTTGGTTTCTGCATCTGCCTCACTAGGGTTTGCACTCAACCCCATCAGAGGACTTGCAAGTGCCAAATGAGCTGTACATCAGTCTCCTATTTTATGTCCTTGCCATTTACTAGTCACCTGCATACTTTTGTTTCATCATTCAGATCACCTTCAGTAGTACAGCCTATTTAAAACACATTTACTTACTTCTCTTAAACGGTTTCAAGGGCACTTCTGAAGATACCAGAAATTCCCTGAAGCATCATGAGGAAAACAGGATATTGCAAGAGCAACTGGGTAGAGCTCACTATATGTGCTGACCGTGGGGAACATGAAGGGTTCCTTGGTATGCAGATCCATGATGTGGTGCTGTTATGGAGAAAGATGCTACATGCTAGAATTACTCTGTATGGTCATCAGACTGCATGAAGATAAATTTCAGATTTAATTTATAGAGGTGCTGCCCTACAGTTCATTACCAAGCCATTTCAATAGCTGTCACTGCCTGTGGGAGCCCAGCACTAGGTGTGAGGGTGCAGGGCCTGTAAGAAGGGGCGGCATCACAGCAGGCAGGTAAGCCCTGAGCACCAGGGCTCTGAGGCTGATGGAAGAAGTCTCAGACACAGAAAGGGAATCTTGGTCTCTATACAGGGCTCCCACAGGGCTTCAAAGTCTGCACTCAGCAAAGGGCCAGGAACCTAAAACCAAAGATGATTAATTAGTATCTCGGAGTTCCATAATATTCACTCCTGGGTCCTTCTATATAACTTATCACCAATGGTCTGCAGTTATGTTAGCAAACAGCAGCATTTAAGAAATGAGGAAACTGAGACACAGAGGAAAATACAACTTGAGGTCTTAGAGAAAAGTAGTTTCAGGGCCAGGAGGAAAACCTCAGCTTTCCACTCTGAATCATGTGTTCCTCAACTGGACAACGCTACATAGGCTAGCCAGCCATGTTTAATCAATACTTACATATTTTTGCTATTCATCCATGAACTTAATATTTATTAAAATACTTCTCACAGCCTTGTTCCTGCACACTATTTCAGCATGCAGAGCATTCAATGACAGTTTCCATGTAGCTGTCTTCTGTAATCACATCTTCTGCCTTCCTAAAATATCTCTTTCCCTTACAGGAAACAGTATGGAAGAAATAGCATCTTTTATGTCATAGCTGCTGTGTGACAACTATGTGGTTTCCATCTACACCTTACACTCATTATAAATATTCACTTTTTGACAGCTAGAATCTTCCCTTTGGGGCTTTGGTGCCAATCCAAATCCCAGGAAAGTGTAAGAAAACAAATTAATTAGCAGGCACTGAAGGGTGTGAATGTTGCCCAAAGGTATACATTGGCAACCAAATATGAGAAGCCTATGATGCTTATTAAATGACTAGAGCTTGGCTGGCTGGCAAGAACACAGGTCCTGCACCAGGGAGCAGTGGGCAGTTCTGCAGCTGGAAGCACAGCCGGAGCTCGGCACTGCATCTTTCTCATGCTGGGCATACCTCCTGCTCCACTTAGGGGTGACATCAGGAAGCTGCCTCAGCATTTGAGGCACGTGCTTTACATTTGATCAGTTGCTACAAACAAGATAGGCCAGAGTCTCCACATTAACATGGAAGGCTGTAAGATAACCACACAAAGTGACATCCCCTCAGCAATGGGCTGCTTCCCACTTTGGCATCCACAGAGCATCGTAGCCATTCAAACAAGGCTCTAATTTTGACCACTAATAGGAAGATGCAAGGAAGGTGATGAGACCCGAAAACTTTGTTTACTCCTTCTTGCTCAGACTATCTTTCATTATCCATGACAAATATTCAAATTAAAGCAAACACTGCAGATAGGAGAGAATCTTTAATTCACTGACAAGAAATGCTGCCTTCAGGACCTCTTTCATGACCATTATAAATAGAAAGCCATAGCACTGCAAAACTAAGATCAGTGCTGACAGTCCAGCTCTTGTCTTCCTTAAACAAGTTACAAAAATGTGCAAAAATTTAAGTATTCAGAGAGATAACACACTGTTTGCTCAGTGTACCTCATCTGTAATTTACAGATTGCTCATGCTGGCATCACTTGAACACTCTACTCTTACTTTAAAAATGTGTTCCTTGCCTAGAGCTTTAGACAAATCATCTAATTTCCCAACCAGCCAGTTACATTCAATTAAGTGCTGCTACTAGAGCAGAACAAAATATGTTCCTGTTGTATCATAAATGGAGGACCGTTGAGTCCAGAACTTAAACATCAAGGTGCAGGCAGGGGCTGATGCATTTGTCATACCTTACATTTCTGGATTAACTCCTCTTTCAAAAGCATAACCATCCTTCTGAGATATGCAAAAGCAAGCAAAAAGATGGCTATACCAGCTCTGGCCTACACCACCAGATACTTTCATGTAGATAAAATGTAATGCTCATGTAATAAGCAAATTCCAAAAAATGTCAGTTTAAAAATTCCTCTGAATATCTTATGTCAACTGTGTCTTATGCCAACATGCTCCCCATTCTCTTTTGTACATCTTTCTCCCTCTCCAGTTACATTTTCTGGTGTCATGTACCTTTTAATCAGGAGGAAATATGTTTTACTTTTTCTACACAAAAAACTCTCAGCAATCTTCTGAAAGCAGATACCTTTAACAAACAACCTCAAATTAAATTGCGAAAGAGTCACACTTAAAAAGCAAGCATACAAACAAAAATCCCTGAACAAGCCCCGTCTTGAGAGAGAACTTGAGAGAACCCTGCACTGGGTTGAGGGTATGATTAAGCAGTGATAACCCCAAAAACTGGAAAGCTTCCCAAAGGTGTAAGAGATCTTTAAACATAATTCTCTCTGCAACCAAAACTTGAAGTCAGTTCCTTGGAAGTGAAACTCTAGCCTATTCATCCTGGTAACCTCATGTTAAGGCACCATGTGAAGTTCCTGGCTTTTCAGGCTACGACTTCCTACGTCTGCTGATGGAGAGCTGCAACAGGGCCGCTGCCGTGTGGAGGAGCTGTGAGGTCTCTGGAGGAGGCAATTAGCACCAGGCTGATGCCTGTTGGTACCTGCACTGTGTGTGGAGGTGAAAATGCAGGTAATGTGAATAGAGCAGGAGCCCACACACATAAGGAGGGGCTGTGGGCTGTTGAGGCATGGACAGCTAATGGAAATACCCTCTGCAGTGGCATGGAGCAATGATACACCCCCAAGGCACCCACGGAGCTGGTAGGGCTTTTGAGCCCCTAGGAGGATCCATCCTCAGGAAACACAGAGAGAGATGATGTGTTTACTCACACAACAGAAATGTTTCTGGCTTTGCACACGCCATGTATGGAGTCCCTTGACTGGGGAGGAAGCTGGCATCTATGAATTTCACGACCAAATAGGGTACATAAATGCACACATTTATGCAGTCACATGTGCTTTCCTCATGGTCTGTGTGTGCCTTACCTGGCTTTATAAGAGGTTGGATCAATCAGTTTGGAAAAGTGCTTGGGATCCTCAACTTCCAAGGAAGGAATGGATAAAATCTCCAACAGATCTGGGATTTTGGAAAGCTGTTAGACTTGCCTAAAGTAAAACACAGAAAGTAAATCACGAAACACTGAATATAGTACTTTTCTTCCATTATTTCTGAAAAGGGTAATTAATGTCTTTGCCTGTGCTGTAGTGAGTCCTTCAGGTCACAGGAAGTGGTGGCATACAGGCAAAAATAAGATCAGTATTGCATTCAGTTCACACCTGTGTGGTTCCCACTGCTAGAGCCAAGATTATTTTTTTCCTTTAATTTTAATCATGCATGCAGAAAATGAGAACTATGTAGCACACTCCTTCCAAGCCAGAGTGGCAGACAGCCTGACTCTCTTCCCTACCAACAGCCTTTTGGGGCCATACCATCCCTGACCATTCCAGAGCACAGCTTCACTGACAGCGTACACAACTTGACAAGTAAAAAGTACAAGATGGTGAAGGAATTTTCATCTCTCCCCACCCCCACCTTTTAGTAGCACTGAATCTATATAAACAAATTATATCATTGACTTTGCTGGTAGATGAGCCTTTTCATCTGGGAATACTACTTCATTTAAAATGAGGGATTGGAAACCCTTCACGATAGCACAAGAGACAGGTAAAACTACTATAGACACATCATTCCCAAATATACCAAAAAAAAAAAAAAAAAAAAAGATAGCAAGAGGCAGAGATTGACCAAGGGACATACAAGTGTTTTTTTCCATTTCTAGCTGCTATGGGCTTCCCTGGGGAGAAACAGTTGCTGTCTCCCAGAAGTGATGGAAACCCTGGCTTTGCCCTGGCTTGAAGCTGAGCTAAACTGGAGGGGTGAAATAACTTACAAGAAGTACTGATTGCTCTCCCTGTTAATTTAAGTAAGATGCTGGCCCACAGGGCCCCTCTGCTGCTCCTCAGCAGCCAGGGCAGGGACATAAGTAAGGGGAGCAGAGTGGGGGGCAGTGCTTGACTTTCCCCAGGGTTCCCACAGTGGCCAAACCAGCTGCTGAGGAGAAGCAACACCTCACATTATCCCCTTTGTATCCCTTGCAAGGAGCACAGTGAGCAAGCAAGCAGCCTGTCCCATGGGCGGCAGGGAGGGAAGCTGCCGTAGTCAGTGTGGCAGGAGTCAGTGCTGCTCCCTGCACTGTGAGAAGATGGAGAGAGATGTGTCCCCATTCTATCTTGGAAATAAAATGTTTCTCTTAATCATTTCAGTATAATAACGAAACTTTCCACTCAGGCAGAGCATACAAGACCTCTCAGATGCTCTCAAAATTTCTTCCTTAGATTTGTTGTGCAAAAAGGCACCATAAACTACCACAAACTACAGGTAAACCCACAGGTTTTCTTTCAGTGCTGGGAGCCCTCACCTCAGTGCATTCCCACTGGAGCTCCACAAACTGTGAAAATTGTTCTCTTTTGTTTTTTCCTAATGATGCCATGAAACCAGGACAACACCAGGGCAACTAACTGCAAATATCAAGCTTCAAAAGATAACAGTTTATATGATCTCTGAGGAGTTTCCATAGATGTTTTCTTTTACTACTGTTTAAGCCCACTGCAGAGTCTTTATGCATTCATACAGGTAGTCCTGGAGTGGATTTTATAGGGTAACACAAGATCCCCAAGACAGATATGGGCCACCTTGGAATGACAACAGAAAGGGGAATATAAAAGAAGATTCCAAGGTCATTTCCAAGCCAACAGTAATTTTTTTTCTGCTTGCCAAGAGACACTGATTAAATAGTCACATCTTGTTAGAACTACCTTGATACAAACATGTATGACAAAATTTTCTGTTCATAGCATATAAACGTCTATAAAAGTTCAGAAAAAAATTCATGTGAATTCAATCAATGACCTGGAGAATAGGGGAAAGGGGGTATTCATTCTTTTTGCACTAGTAATATAAAATCAGCCAAAAAAATTGCATTTTACTGTCAGTCAGTATACAAGTTCTTTGTATGATTGGGGGAGGGGAGGGCATTACACCCAAATTGCCTAATTTCAGTGATTCAATGCATCTTCTGCCAGTCAACAAGAGCTTTCAGCCTAGACAAAGACTAAAATAAAGCATACCAAATAAAAGCCATGGAGATATAATTGTCATTTCCCAAAAGCTTTTTTCAGTCCCAGCTTCTCAGAAAACTACCCAAGCATTAAAGCTGCTGCCTCTCAGGGAAACTAATTATAACTCAAAAAAAAAAAAAAAAAAAAGGGGAGGGGGAGCGGGTGAAACCTACATGTCTAACTGAATATATAAAGGATAATCGAATCATTAAAACTAACAACATTCGAGATGGCAAAAGAATCACAAGGCAAGAATGGATGTGTTGGACACCATCAGGCTCCCATCAGATTATTCACGTCAAAATGCAGCCATCACCAAAAGAATGTAATCCTTGTGTGCTTCCACTGATAGGGCTCAGATGTGCATGCTGGTATTTCTGAGCTCTTGCAGAGCTGCAAGTGTCAGCAATTCATTGTTTACTGTCTGGACTGAATTGACTCTTCAAGCTCCTTGATGATACACAGACGGCCAATGCTTCATCCACCAAGGCATGCTGATTGCCATCCAAGTAAGTATAAGCTTTCACATAGTTCTAAAGCAGGGTCCTCCTCACATCGTCCAAGGAACTGCTCACAAAGGCTCCATTTAATCAGCGCAGCTCCACCTTTGTGGCACAGCAAGACAATCATCCTTTTCAGAAGAACTAAGTCCTGGAATCAAGAGAAGCCAGTGGGTGCTGCGAGGAAGGCAGACAGCAGAGGATAGGTATGCTTTCTGGACATAATTTATCGTGAAAAAGAGTCGCTATCTCTGTCGGTACAATTGCACAGCCCCAAAGAAATCATGAGAGCATATTTTCTGAATAACTTCAGTCATTCCCTCGTCTAACCTTGCCAACAAAAAGCTCGATAAGACAAGTTCTTCTGTCAGCAGTGGAGCTAATGAAACTCAGCTTTCTATGGATTTGTTACATACCCCCACAATACTGCTGAAACCAGCCTACTACCACCCTGTTACACTTTTGAGTTTACTCTGCATCCCTCACTGACAATATTCTCAGGTCTTTTGAAGCTTGTTCATTCTTCAAAAACAGTCATGTTCCTGAAAAACTGACAGTGAATGATACCTTATAGGTATCCCTCCCTGACAGCCATTCGTCATGGTGGTCTCACTTATTTCTCTTTCCATCTGATACCCTACAGTTCCCCTCCAATCTCTTGCAGGTCTCCAGTGGCATCTTCAGCTCTCACAAAACCTTTACTTTTCCATTACTTTGAGGCAAGCAAGAAACAGCCTATGCTCTAACTGGTTCAAAACCTTTCACAAAGGTTGAGAAGGCAGATGGCTTTCATACATTTGGGCATACAGAAAGGACAATGGCTGAACGATCATGGCTTTACCTTGAGGGGACATTAATCAAGCCTTTGGAAAATTTCCACCAGACTTCCTGAAATTCATAAAAATGGTCATGTCTTTGACTGGTTTTCCTTTCTTTCCAGATTGGCTGAAATTTGCTGACAGTTTGAAAAGATACGTGGAGGAGCTGGGGGACCAACAGATGGACAGACAGCCATGGCAACTGTATAAGCCTTATTTCTTCAGAAAACCACACTAAAAATAGAAGAAAAATACAGTGGCTGACAGATTTGATTAACATAAACATACAAGGCTTTTATTCCATTAGCATTCTTACTGGTCTAAATATTGCAAGAGAGGTTTAGTTGCCATTTCTGATAGAAAATAATTCAGCTGTGCAACATCCTGTCTGCAAAGACTCCCTCAGACTGAATTTCTAGGCAAAAGACACCCTTTCCCACTGCTTCTTCTCATTAGTCAAGAGTTGCCTCTAACAGACACAGAGCAAGCTCTTAAACTTGCCTTGTGGATTTTTTTCTTCTCTCTGTTTATTCATATTTAACTTGGAAGAGCTGCAGACTGAGTAAGAATATTAAGACTCATACTTGAAACAATGCGTTATGTACTAAGGGTATAAATCAAAGTCATGATGTCAGTGGAAAGACTCTCATTAAATTCAATAGGTTTGGAGCGTCAGCTAATAGAGAGTAGAAACTCTTGGTGAGAACGTATCAGAGCATCTCATGTGACTGAGGTCCTCCAGGCAGCTGAGTTGAGCCACCCTGTGTGTGCTGGGGCCAGGCAGAGTAAATCCAAGCAGCACCATGCAGTGGCTTCCAGAAATGCTAACCTGAACAAGCCCTCCAGTAATATAGCTGTTAGGGCTGTTTCTAGCATTGATGCAGATTGTGATACCTCTTCTTTTGAGTCTAAAAGGGTTGTATGCCCTCATAACACCTAAAAAATAATAAAAACACTCCTCTGCTCAATCTCTGATTTTGGGATTAAAGTTCCTGAGTTATCCTTTCAACCAAGACTGTAGCTAGGATGTCTTGTCTGAATGCTGCCTTCAATTTTTAACACCTTGACCACAAATCAGATACATTTTTCTTCAGTAATTCAACACAGCCTTTAGGACACTACTAGATGATACACTAGAATCATCTAGGGACTTAGAGGGACTTGTCCAAATGAAATGGAATTTAACCTAAGGAAAAAGTCACTACAAATTCCACCTAAAATTCACCTTGGAATGTCTTTGATAAGTGGTGAGCAGATCTTTTTTGGGTAGGAGTACAAAATTAATTCCATTTAAGTATCAGAGGTGCTCATTCTATGAGATACTGACATGTCAGACACAAACACAGAATGAGCAGGTTTTGGCTGAACCATTATTAAACTTTTTGGCTCTGTGATGGCAGCAGGGCAACTAAGAGACCACGCAGATAATTGCAGCAATATGCAAGGATAGCAGAAACTAAAATCATTATAATTCATTTAAAAGTGCTTAATCTTCTGCCTAAGGAAATTAATGTCATAGAAAAAGATTATCTGAGATAGGATACTGCTGGGAGAGTTGAGATCTTTTTTGATCTGCTGCTCTGTTTCAGGCAGGCTTTTTTTTTTTCTCTCAACTCATGCAGTGCAATCATGCTGAGGAGTTCTTGAACATTTTGTGACCCTAAAATTTGCCCCTTATTTGGTTTTGCAGATGCAATCACTTTACAGGGTCCCTAGCCTTCCCCAGGGGTATGGACAGACCCCACAGCCCTATGGAGACTGTGAGATGCACCCTTGCAGCCTTACTGGTTTGGGTTAGCACCCTGCCAAATGACCCAGAAGCAAGCGGTCACCTCCTGCTTCCGTACACCAGCATCTCCATTCATTTCCAACGTGCCAGCTCACAGCTCTCAAAGCAACATTCTTCAAAGCTTTCTCTCTGCTGCTTCTCCTGCAAAACACTGTCTATGGGAAAGGAACAGACAGATGTCAAGGTCAGCCCATGACTGACAGTCAACAGCTTTTACTTCTCCTCCCTGGCTCACTCTTGCTCTGTTACTGACAGTTCAGCCTTTCCACAGCCATTAGTTTCCTTAACTGCTACCCCAGCCATGTATATGCATTGTGAAAATTTGAACCTGTCTTGTTAGTTATTTGCAGATCTTCAATGCACAAAGACACTGCAACGACATGAATACAGGTCAGCAGCCAAGTTAGTGACATGGGTCCTTTGGGAAAAGGAGCTCACATGACATATGTGAAAAATTCAAGTCCTTGCAGAGATTTCTGTGATGATTAATAAATTCCATCTCAGCAAAGCCACGTTCTGCTGTATTTCAATGGCATGGAAGCTTCAGAAAGGATTTTTGGTTTTCCTTTATCTTTTGATATTTGCCACACCAATCTGGTATAAAAACTTGCACTGCATTTCTCCAAACTTTGTGGCACAGGCAGGAAGAAAACAGAAACAACTACTTGTGAGATCTGCCTGGGAGATGAGACAAAAGAAAAGTCAAGATCTAAACCTAGCTATAGAAAAGGAAACAGACTATAATTGTGAGGTGTAGCGGAGCCTCTTGGGAGTTGCAAGGATTTTGTCTTTCCAAGCAATTAGAAAAATAGCCATAAAATTATTTCTTTTCAGGGAAATGGATGAATCCTCAGTTTTACAGGTTGCAGAGACCTGAGGAGCAGACATCTCTGTGTTTTCATAGCTTGTGTTTGGGTAGTTACTCATCAGAAAAAGAGGGATTTGACACTGTGAGTATACCATAAAACCTCATTTTCCTCTTGCATCCCTTACAAAAAAGTATTTCTACCTTCTTCTTTCATTATCTGGGGTGTAAATAAGGAGGATAACTATTCAGGAAGAGCATGAAGATGGCAGTCAAGTTTGCATAGCAGCAGCTGAAAATTTTCTGGTTGTTCAGAAGAACTGAAAGCTACTTAGAAGGCACCCAGATGCTGGAAAGGAAAACAAGAGGTGTCAGTGGGAAAGAGGGGTGCCCTCAGAGATGTGCCATCCCAAAAGCTCCCTGACAAAGTTCTGCAACTATTCAGCAGCCAGAAAATGCTAAAGATGACTGAAAAGCTGAAGGAGAAGACAGCATGGCGGGAGGAAGACCTTGGCACTGTATGGAAGTGGACACTGGATGAACATTTCACCAGAAACCTCACCACATTTCTCCCGGAGGAATGCACAGACCAGCTCTACAGGAAATGCTGTAAGATGAGGCAGCCTCTAACTTTAAAGGATTTTTACATCAAAATCCCAGGTAGTGTTGCAGCATTACAAAGCCTCTTTGAGAGCCTTCACTGAAGCAGAAATTTTCACCTCGTAAGAAAGCCAAGAGCAGGAGTTCCTGAAAAAACAGGCCAAAAGCAGTTTCCTTGTAAATAACACTAATATCAGAAAGTCTCCTGGGCCTCAAACAGAGACCAGTGGCCCAAGGACCTGGTCACTGGGCTGTACCGGTCCAAGGATATGAATCATAGAAGCAGGATGGTCACATTCTGTTCTGAGCATGCTGTTTATTTTTCCTCCTCCGTCAGTCCTGGACCTCTCTGCTGTGCCTGCCACCAATGCTGCCAGCTGCAGAGGCTGTAAGGTGGACGACTGTCAACAGGAACTGAGCTGTAATCACAGCAGTTCCTGAAGCAGCCATCAACTGGCAGCCAAGTTCAGAGAAGAGCCAGAAATCTCTTGGTCAAAAACTTTTCCTAAAACTGACTGGTTTTTTCTGTCAATGGGAGTACAAAGCATGGAAAAGTACTATTCTGATTCAGTTATCTCTCCGTAACCACTTGCCTTATGTAGAGGTAAATCATTGGCCACAACCAGCAGCTGAGGAAAAGCAGGCTTCCTACCTGGCACACACCAGCCTTGAGGCAGTTTTGGTATGTAAAATCATTTAATAGAGAAGACCAGCTCTGCCTCCATATCAGTCTTTTAGACTGTGTGAAAGACTCCAAAGCAACAAACATACTCATTTTACACTCAGGAACTTTGTCCCTGATTTTCTGGTCAAAGACAAGAGGGCAGTGACAAGCACAGTATTTAAACTTCATGACACATGGGTAGAACTGTGGCCCCCCTGGTGCTGTTCATCTCACGCCCCTCAGTGAAAGAGTAAGCAAGGAAGCCCTGGCTAATTTAAGCACAGTAGGAACTTGACCACTGCCTTCCATGGGAGCAGAGTCTCGTTGCACAGTTATACTGACACCTACCCAGCCACTGCGTTTTTATAGGATACCAGCAGACCTAACATGGGTGATACTATTTTTCCAACGAGTGCCCTTATTAACAGTAACACCATGGCTTGTCCAGACAACACACAACTGTGCAAAGGTCACCTTGAAAGGAATTGTACTGAAGATCCCAGTCCTCTCTTAGCTAGAAGATGCAATTAAAAGTGTATTACTTTCAGTATCTCCCAAAGTCATGCCCTCATTGCTGCAGGATGTTGGGGAGGCAGATATTTAAGGGACTCCTTCATTTGTCGAGCTCATCATAAGATATGTTATTAATGCTTTAAAATGTTTCCTTTGTGAAATCAACCATTTAGAGCAGAAAGGTAGTGGGACTTACACAAGCAGCATGCTCCATCAAAAGCAAACCTTGGGTTAACTGGCACACACAGCAGAGTGCCCAATAAGACCAAAGCTTCTGTAAGGAAATAATTGTACAAGATAGCCCCTCTGAAACACATTAATGTTCAGTCTTCCTGCCGTGGGTGTAATTTTCCCTGACCTCAGCAGCCTTGAGCCCAGAGGATGCACACCTTCCAAAGCTCTTCTGCTCCCCTTGCTCCTTGGAACAAGATCAGCCTGGATGTTCAGGGACCTCCTATAACAGCTGTGGTTTCCCACAGGACCTGGGTAGCCAGCAGGCAGGGAAGTGGCATAACAAAATATTACATTTGAATCAAGCCAGAATCATCTTGCCCCCACTGGACAACTTCACAGGTATTTTACAGAAGGTGTCCTGGTTTTTTGTCACTCTTGCTGTTTCATATGCTGGAGCTACCTTCAGGAGGTATGGCAGATATACCAGTCCTCTGGGAACACTCCACCCTTAACAGGGTGAGACCATAACACAAGCTGGAAGAATGCTGAGATGAAGAAAAGAGTTGTTTTTCCTACACACTCCAGAGAATGCTCTTGACCACAAGTTGGGGTTGAGCATCAGTTTCTAAAATCATAGGGCTGCCTATGTCAGGAACAGCACTTTCACCGGGCTCTCAGCTTGCTCAGGCCAGTCAAGGTTTGTAACTCTAAGCAGAGCAGCAAAAGTTTCCTATCCCTGTCAGTATCCCAACAAAAAAGCCCTAGTGACTTCTGTCATCTTCCAGTTACTGGAAGCATTGGCCCAGGACAGACTGAGACACTTCCATTCCCCAGATACTGAGCACTGGTCCAGTCCTTCCCAAATTCAGGGTTATGAGCCCATTTGGGCTTCAGGAATTATGAGAGTATTTACAATTAAAGTTCAGTTGCATCCAATATCTATCCTAGTGCTACAGACCCAGAGTCATTCACACCCACTTCTGTTTCCCATCCCAGTGTTCCCTCATCTTAGTCTTCTTGCTGGCTTTTAAGCAAGGAAGAAGAAATAGGCACAGTAATATTGCATTTCCAGTATCTAGTTCTCAAAATTTTAGTTACTATGAAAAAATTTCCCAGTTAGTCTAGATTCACATCAATATTGCCTTTATTTTAGCAAGTGCTTTACCTAATAGAAGAGAGAATATGAGAAAATTTGGCTCCCTTGGTACTGTTAATATAGTTGAAAACTGGGCTGGAGAAGAAATAGTACCTCTGTCAGTGGCTTCATAGATAAAGTAACCTCTCTCAAATAACAAGAAGCATACATGTTATTAGAAAAAAATAAATACAATTTCCCTGTCAAGGAGATATAGAACTTCTCTCTGAAGCAACTTGTCTGGGGCCATATGACAGCAATCTACTCATGTACTAGCAATATGCTCCGGTGGGAAGCAGATGAAACAAACATTAGACAAAGGATCAACATGTCCCTGCAGGAACTTACAGATTCAACAAGAAATTCTTTATGTACCAGGCCTGTTAGGAAAACACTTTTTAAAAAAAAGGCATCCTGATAAGAGCTTAATACTAAATAATCCCAAAGCCTGTAGAGCTCCCCTTCACTCTCTGCCCTAGCAAAATCTCATTATTCAATCTACACAATGTATATTGGTAGTATAGAGAAATGAAGAAATGGAGAAGAAAAAGAAAAATAACAGGAAAAAAACGGAGAAGGATATTTATGCCAGCTGGATCTGTTATTCCCTAGGATGAAGGAAGTCACAGCACCCCGGGAGCAGCATTGACAAAAAGTCCCCAAATCCTTCTGTCTTTTGCTATGTGCTTCAAAAAGTTGTCATTGACTTTAACAAACATAGCTCCAAAATTTTTCAATAAAATCGTCCCTAAAACTATTCACCCACTTTTCTATGTCAGTTACATAGCTATGTGCTATAACTATGTTAGTTAGTTCTTTTTGCACAAGGATCTACCTGGAAGACAGGCAAATTTGATTTGCACCTGTTTCATGGATACCTGAAGCCACTAGGGTGCTCCCATGTGACCCTGCTAAAAGGGATTTTACTGTGCTCCTTGGAGGGGAAGCGATAAGGAAGCCTTGGTACAGCACAGGACTTTGTGTTTATGAAGGGATTTGCCCATGAAATTCAGACAGACATATGGTGAGCATGCTGATACCACAGCTAAGAGTCATCATTCCTCACTTTCTTCTCTAATTTGAAATACTTCACAGGAATTTATACATCCTAGAAAGTTTCCACCATGCTTATAATTTAAAATAATTTCAAGTATGTAAATAACTAACTTAGATCCAGAAAAAGGGCAGTATGCTACAGTGAAAGGAATGCTCATGCTACTCAAACAGGCAAGGACCATCCTCACTATTAGCAATGGTAAGTGACAAATTTGATGCCTCATCTGCTACAAACATAAATTGAAAATAAATTTAGAAAGAGTGTTTGTAGCTCAACATGTGCCCCAGCACAAGGTTCAGGCACAATTCTAATGTCCTTTTTTGGTTTTAAAACTCATTCCTAACAGGGCAAGACAAAAGGAGAGCTGTGGCCTCTTTGAGATGATGTAGGACAAGCCATCCTGGAATTACCCTGGAAAGAGACTGCTGCATTCAGAGCCAAGGCAGGCAAGAGTTTGATGACACTAACTAGTCCAAGAAAGAAAATATAGAAGATATAAATCAAAGATCAGTGACAGCTTTGGAAATCAGCTAGTACATTACATCCTGCCAGCCCAAAAACCTGCATCTCTTCAAACCCAGAGGAACTGTCAAAGTCATTACTGAAAAACTACAGGGAACAAAATATTGACTTCAAGTCCTTTCTGCTCATAAATTGCAGGTTTCATTTTCCAAGCTGCAAATTTCCTCATCCATACAAATGCAGTACCTCAGGAAGTCTTTCCCCACAGTTTGTTCCTATATATGTCAAAACAAATTATCTCTGTTATATAAGCTTTCTTTGGCACAACCCAATTATTTTTCTTTTCTATTGTGTGCACCCTCCAAAAAATAATCAACCAAAACTATTATCTTCCCATTCATTTTGATTCATTCTGATCTTCATACTCGCTTTTGGCACAAATACTCACAATGAACAGACGATAGCAAAGTATTTAAAACCCAGGGTCACATAAACACTGATGCAAATCTTGGGCCCAAAGGCTGAAGTATTGCTGCAGCAAAAACCTCCTGGGATGTTATTGCTGATTTGAAGCACAGTCTGCAGCATGAAGGTGACAACATTGGTAGTGGAGACTTGGTTAAAATTTATCTATGAGGAACCACAGATGTAATCTTAGCAATGCAAACAGGTCTTTTTGTACTGATGGTAAATTTAATCTATGATACTGATTTCATTTCCCTTGGAGGTCCAGATAACCATCTGGTATAAATCAGACTGATTCCTTTGACTTCACCAGGATTATAATACTCTAAGCCAGTTGCAGATCTCACCCAGTGGCTAAGGAATATTTGCTCATTTTCACTTAAAGCTGGCAAATACTGATAGCTTTAAGTTTCCAACCAAAGGCAAAGGTGAGCCAAACAAAAAAAAATTTTTTTCTAAACAATGCAAGCAGGAAAACCAGACATTATTTCAGGTCAGCCTGAAACATTTAATCCAAATTAAAGGAATAGGCTTAGACTTACAAATGAAAAACAAAAATTAAAAGCTTTCCTTCAAAAAAACACCCCAGCGAATGGATACAGGTCAGGGGGCACAAATCTCTATGCTTCCCAGAACTGTGTCAAAATAGGCAAAGTTTTTCTTCAAAAACACTGGAATTATTTCTTTTAGGGAACAACAAAAAAAAACTTTTTTAAAAGAACAACAGGGCAAGTTCTACTCCATATGATGTGTAATTCTTCAAAATCTCACTTTTTTCAGGCTCAATATGACCTGGCCAGGAGGAGCAGAAATCTGTCCTTTCAAGCAGCAGCTAGTTTGTCTTTCTGTGACAACAGCAGCAGCAGCAGCAGAAGCAGCAGCAGCAGCAACAGCATGGGAACCTCACAATCTCATTCATCTCATCTGTTTTCCTTTCAGTCTGTCCTATGCCTTCAATACTTTTCTAATGTGAATAGTCTGGTGCAACCTAACGTTAGCAAATCTAGGAACTTGGAGAGACCTGGTTTCCTCCTGCTGAGCTGTGCTTGACACAAGAGAGAGACCAGTTCATATTCAATTGCACAGGAGCATGTGTGCTTAGCTGTTGCATGCGCCTCTTACATCACCACCTGTTTCACCATGCACTTGCACACCGTGCTCAGGATGCAACAGCCCCAGCACAGTGGTGTACAGCTGGCACTGGGAGTGTGGCTCAGTGTCCAGACCTGGAGGTGCAGGTCCAAAACACAGGAGGTCCAGCACCAAAGCACAGCCCCTCCTAGTTCAGGAATAGACCATTATGTCTTTGTGGGCTAAAGGCTATCCCAAACCATTTATTAGCTGAGAGGGACCTCAATGCCTGGCTCTTTCTGTTGTCTGATCTCCAGAAATACGGCGCTGCTCCTGAGCAAGTTGGCCTTTGACAAAGCCGTGTGTTGAAATCACAGCCATTCATGGTCCAGCCTACCTGTGCTGTACTCTCAGCTTCTACTGCCTCCTTTCCCCTGTGCCACAGGCAACACAGTTCATTTTCCCTCCCTGCCTCCCCATGCACCTCCTCAGGACACAGCCAGATGTTTGAGAACAGCTCCTGCCTGCTCCCCAGTCCTCCCCTTCCCTGCTCCTTCCCTCTCTCAACTAATATCCGAAGGATAGGATGTCCCTATACATCATGGTTAATACAGTTCATTAATATTAAGAAAGGCAACAACTACAGTTGTTTAAAATGAGGCAATATTTGGATAAAACAACCTCTCATCTTGCAGAGACTGCTATGGATTCTCTTGAAGTGTTGCGAGCTCTTGCCTCCAGGGAGAATGTATCCAGTGCCAAAATGTCTTGTGGCCATTCCTTGACATTGCTTGACAAAAGTTTCACTCCTACCAAAATAACATTTCTTTTTAGCACATGCTACATAGTCTGATGGCAATCAGGATGAGGATACTTATACCAGGGATTGAGCAGTCCCTGGATGTGTGTGGCCCTTAAAACCAACCGAACTCAGCAGACAAAAAAACCCCAACTGCAGAAATAGCAGCTTGGCACTGCCTATTTCTTTTTAAAAGCAGAGTTTATTATGTCCTCACAGCTGGTGCCTGGGTGGCATCAGCCATCTGGAATTTGAGTTTCTCTCTAGGAACTTTGTTTTACCAGTTACATTTTCATTTGCTCTTCAGAGTTAGAAAGCAAGTGAAAATCAAGAGCTAGTATGCTCCAGGATCCTCTGAACTGTGCTTTCCAGTTGACTGCTGGACTCTAATTTTTTTTGCCAGGTGTTTATCCATAGTGGATGGATTTGGTGTTACCTCTCCAGAGCTGTTTTCTGACAAGGAATTTTAATTTGAGGTGACTTGTACAGAGTCCTAGCAGGACTTATTCTGAGAAGTGCTCATCATGGGTGTAGTCAGCTCTCCTGGAAGAACAAGACTATCATTTTTAATATGTGAGGCAGGAAAGGACAAAAGCACCAACCATTTGGAGACTGTGATTTTCAGTAGGAAACAAGTAAAACTTCACATCAACTTTGAGATATAAAAGTAACATCTATTAATTCATTAAATACATTTCACATTAAAATAAATGGGAATCACCTGATTCAAGGCTAACTGGTTTGTGTCAGCTGGACAGTTGGGGGAGAACCTAAATGTCCCTTTCTTTTTGCTTCTTGGACTGCTTTTGTTTTGTTTTGTTTCACCTACAAACTTCAGACAATGGCTCAGCTGTGGCCCAATCCATTTTTTAAATTATTTTCCAATATAAAGAGGTTATTTCAAACCCTAAATGTAGGGACTGGAAAGGAAAGAAAATATGAGAGAGCACTAGAACAAAAAAACCAAGGGGGGTTGTCACTTAACAAACCTTTCCAATAGATAAAAAAGCCTCAAAAGCAATATAAATTCAATGTCTGTCTTGGTCTTATAAAATATGCCTGGACTGGGAGCATTAGTTTTACTACCCAGCTTTCAGACATAGGTGGCTGTTCCAGCAGTGTGCAAAGGTTACGCAGCAAACATCTGCTCACGTGGGGAAGAACAGCCCCCGACACACCTGATCTCTGTGTGCATCCTACACTGAACAGATGCAGTCAGTCTTCTTCCAAAAGGCTGAAGCAATGAAACTCCTTGTCTAGTTCTCCTATCTTCAAATCTCATCTCTATAGTATTTCTG
Source organism: Coloeus monedula (assembly GCF_965178545.1). Classification (NCBI taxonomy): domain Eukaryota; kingdom Metazoa; phylum Chordata; class Aves; order Passeriformes; family Corvidae; genus Coloeus; species Coloeus monedula. The sequence continues at coordinate 30,538,614 of NC_138782.1, read as the reverse complement.
GTCTTTTGTTACCATAGTCTTACACTTTACTTCTGTGAAGACTGCCTTGAAAGTGCTCCTACCATTTATGCAAAGGGAGACAAATGTAATTTCCTTGAAGCTGCATAATCTCATCTGTATTCATAACTATATGAATACTGATGCAAGCTTATCCCTATCCCTTTCCTTTTCCCAATACAAGGATCCTGTAATGAAGAGTCCTAAGGAAAATCTGAAAATTTGTTGTAGTGACTCACATTTATTATGCCCCAGCCAGACTTTTATTAAATAAGGCTGAGTCACTCATTAGCTGAACCTTTGCAAAGAAAGAAAAAAAATAAGGGCTTTCTTTTTTTCAGTAACTAAGTCTCAGTTTTTTCAGTTACAGCAACACGGATTATGGCTTCACCAGAATTTTTATTTAATTTCCTGTGACTTTCCTGGGTTTTTTTTCAGTATTTCTTTCATACAGCAGCATCCTTATGCCACTTGAACTGACTTGAGTCTTGGGTTGCCAGGCATTACATTTCCAGGTGAAATTGGTTCTCTTAAAACCTCTTCTTCCATTTCACATACTGTGGGTGTTTCATATTTATTTTTCAAAGCCCCAACAACACACATGTGACCGAGAGGTATTTGTCTCCCTGTGCCTACAAATGCAGTTGTTGAGGTTATTCCCAGTTTATACCTCGGAACTGCATTGCCTTATATACAGCCCTCACCCCACTGACTGCCCAGCGTGCCTGTTTTGAGGAGACAGAGAAGACCTGTGTGACTGCTAATTTGCTGTGAACCTAAACAAGCCTCCAAGTGACTGTGGTTCCTGCAAAACTCCTCCCCAGGTCTTTCCTGCGGGTCTCTGTGAATCCAACACATTTCAAACAGAATGCTAGGGCAACTCTCTTTCTGACCAAACATTAATGTGGTCAATTACTTTAAGGGAAATTAGAGGAAATTGGCATCTTCACACTACTCTTAATAATTTTTGTCTTTCAGGTTCAAAGCACCCATATTTTCACATTAGAAAAGAAAACTGTCATCCACATCTAGTTTCCTAGGCTTCACTGGCAAATCTTAATTATGATGTTGGTGGGTACTGTCTAGATGGCAAAAAACTAAAACAGATTTACCAGATTTTCCCCAGAACAAGTTTTAGGAACAAATGTGGCTTCAGCTACTCTCAAAAAGATGATGTAGAAAAATAACCTGCCTTGACTTTTTATACTTACATAGTAAAAAGCAATGCAGTGCTTTTTTCTAGTAGGAAAACAAAGTGAATGAAGATGTGCTGGTCAGTGACTGGCTTTAAATCATACATGGTGAAGTGTAGCTTATATCTTGCAGGGATTTGATACCCATTTTTATATATATACTGCCCAGCAGACAGGAGTATAACTGCAAGCTTTTATGTGCAGCAGCTGCCAATAAGCTTCAGATTTATTTGGAGGGGAAGGTCTCTGAGGTTAGGCAGAGAGTTCAAGCCCCATATTTAGTTTGAACCTTGCTTGGCAGGTGGCTGCCACACCTCTGGGATTTCAAACTATCACATCACATCCATCTTCCTCCAAATGAAAGCTGTCCCAAAGTGGCTAATCACTGTCACGTCTTCTCTCCATCAAGAGCCAGTCAGGGATTACACACATCTAACTCATTTAGACAACTGTATCAAAAATCTCTGCTGATAGATTGACACCAAATATTTGGCTTCAAACATGGAGATGCTTTAGGCAGAAACACAGTGAGGCCACAATTTCATAGAGACCTTAAACCACCCCAGCCCAGCCCAGCAGACACCTCTTATTCCTACCCTTCACCTACCCCTTTGCTGGGATTGCCCCAAGTATTCCCACAGCTTCACAGTCCACAGGGTGAAAGAAGTGATCCAGAGAAAGATAAACTCACAACAACAAACAACAAAGCTAAGTCTCAACATGGATGGGTGCTCTAGCCCCCACCAGTGTGTGACCCCACAGCATGTCCAAGGCCACCAGGGAGGAGGAAGTGGAAGGGTAGGACTCTGTGGGTAGGCACAGAAAGTGGGTAGGATTGTTCTTTGTGGTAACAGTTAACACCAGGACAAATTGTTGGAAACCTGTGGCCACAGCTAAGGAAGGGAGGCAAAGACCCCAGCAAGGGATGAGTCAGAAGAGCACCAGCCAAGTGGCACAACAAGATGAATTCTCAAAGGTCCAAGCATGTGTGCTGGTTTTTTCCATTTAAGAGTCACACAAATAACTGTGACTGATTTTCCTACTGTGAATGCTGTAAATAAATACTTCTGCTTACATTTTACTTTAGTCTTACCAAAATAACAGTGATTTTCACCATAGATAGCAGACATTTCTGGTCCAAAAAGGATAGTGAAGTGTAGTGGACCTGAAAACTCTAGATCTGAAAGCTCAGCTTCAGAAGTGCCCAAGCCCCACAGGGTGTTTTCCAGGGTATCCAAAGGGTACAGGAGGGTACCTCAACTGAGCTGCAGAAGATAGCCTGAGAGATAGCATTGTGGGTCAGAAGAAGAAATGTGTGTGGTGCTGTCAGGACCCTTAGCATCCCAGAGAATTTGACTTGTCACCAGTGTATCACACAGAGGCAACCTACAGCAGGAGGGATTTCAGCCTCTCAGCCTCAACAACTTGAGTCGCACTGAAAGCAGAAAGAATACACCAAATGTTGATTTTGAAAATGAAATTTGATCTGCCCACAGCCAGTTTTGCACTTCCTTTTCTGTTGACACAGAAGAGGGTCAATATTTGCTATTCTCTGGCCCCTGTGTGCTTGCTACAAATACACATTTGCATGAAGCTCAGCACAACCAAGGCTTTTTGACAGTAAGCTAGAAGAGCAAAAATGAACTCAGCAGTGTTAAAAATTAGTGGGGAACCTCTCCTCAAACTACTAACTCTTGTGGACAGTTGTTTCAAGGTACTTGCCTCACTTAAGCACTCTGTAAAAATGACTTCCAAGAAAAAAATGGCTGTATTTCAGCTCTAGATTAGCCTGAGCCACACCATAGCTCAACTGTTGAAACCAGCTTCTGAAAAGATCCCTGAGAATACAATTTTGTCAAGCAGAGTTGGTGCTGCAAGCCAGGATCAGCTGAAGAAATGTGGATTACATCTGCCTCATTGAATCCTGTTATTATCATTATTACTTCACAGCTCATTTTTTCTTCCCAGTGCAAGGCTCTCCAAGCGCAGGAATTCACTGAGCTCCTGGTAACTTGCCACACACACCGACAAAGCTGGCATTTATCATGGCTTGTCAGAGCAGCATTGCAGCCGCTGTGTTCCTGATCCCTGCTCCTGCATGAAAAGCCCTGGGCCCTGCAGGCAGCCATGGTGAATCCACACGCCCAATATTGCACAGTGCCACACTGCTCACTTCCCACTTGCCCAGAACCTGCTACCTGTGCTTTGTCTCATTTCTCTTGCCCCCCCGCTTTGGCATCATGTACCTGCTTTAAACAACTCTTCCCACCTCAAAGGCTGATGGGCTGCTCTCCCCTCCTCCTGCCCATTTTCCACCAGCGCAGCTCTGTTTCCCTGGCTGGGCTTTTCCACGAAGTTCCACACCTTGCAGTGGCAAATATCAATGCTGTGACTGGATCCACTGCCAATGCTTGGGGCTGGCATCAAATGCAATTGCAATACCGTAAAACAATTTTTGACAAGCACCAAAAAACGATGTCCTACAGCAGGCATTCCCCATGGCTACTAGCTTTGGTGCAGGCTTGTATGAAAAGGAAATCGTGGAGACCCTGTCAGCTCTGCCTGCTGGCTCATCTGGCAAACCCTGTGTGATGTTAGTGTATAAATGAACAGTCCAGCTTCTCAGCAGCTTCACCAGCAGCTTCTTCAGTTCATTTTTCCATTTATGAAACATATGCTTTTTAAAGGTCATAATATCGTAGGCTCTTGGTGTTTGTAGCTCATTTATCTTCATAGAGATGGCATTTGGTTTGGCTGTCTCTGCCCATCACAGAGTTTGCTAATTCTTTTATTTTCTTCTGGCAGGATTAATGAGCTCACGGCTCACCTTTGTATTTCTAATGCTTTTGTACTACCATACTTTGGAAGGAGCTACACAGCTCCCAGAAAGTGTTAGAGAGACCTAAACAATTCATGGAAGAGATGACAAGCTCAAAACCAACTTCCTCTTTCTTTGCTTCTTTAAGAGCTCCTTTACTGACCCCTGAAGATAATGCAACCCCTCCCACTAACTTGCAACATGCTGAGCTTCATTTTTTAGGCATCCGATATTGGGAAACAAACACTCAAAACTACCATGTCCTGTTGTGCACACTTCATTCTTCTGTTCAGATGAAGAGTGAAGTGTGGGGGAAGACAACAGTTACCAGTATAACCAATTCTATACCAGGACTAAGATCTACTAACTAGCATAAAAGTAAAACCTGACTCCAGAGAGTAAATATTCCCAGCTTTTTATTTGCATATGTTAAATGAGGAATGAAAAAAACCAGACGAGGGAGAGAAGAGGATCTTTTCTTTTTCCTTCATTTTACCCCCCGCTGCAGCATAATTGTTGAAGGTGTTTAAAGTCATTCTCATCCTTTTCAACTCTTTCCCACAGCTGCACATGGGCTGTGGTATTAGTGCGAAAGTGGGGAGACCAGCCCACACAATGCATGAACAGATGTCTTGTGTTTCTTTCTCTTGGCAACTCTGGGGACTACCTCCACTTTTTCTGTTTATTTTTTAGTTTTACCCCAAAAATTTTGGATACACAAAATAGACAGGACAGCTCTTTTCACCTTCATCTATCCCTGTACCAGGCAATGTTTTTACCACCCTCTGTATTTTTACCAATGTTTAAGTTTTTAATGGATGCTTTTCATCCCACTTTTTCTTTCAGATAGGGCATGCTAAAGCTCATACATTCTTGGGGGCCAGGATTAGAAGATCCCACCACTCACCCCATCAGCCAGAGGAAGAACAAACCCCAGTGTGAGCTCTCCTGTAGCCAGCTCTGCATTCTCCTCTGCATGCAGCTCCTCTGGACTATGCAAACTTCACAAAAATTCTCAGTGGGAGATCGTGAGTGTCCAAAAGCACACCAAAAAGACAACCAATGGGATTTTCAAATATTGTCAACAGGCCTATTTCCAAAATCAGATTCCTTCAGAAAATTGCACTGTCGTCATCTGCACTACTTGGCTTTTTGAAAAGCTTTGAACTCTGGAGCACCAACTCTTTATAAGACCTGCTGCGATTTTTCCCTTTCTGCCAGCCCTAAGACTGGGTCTCAGGCTGCTGAAAGGAGTGACATTTCCAGCCCCTTTCCTTGTCCCACAGCTTACCCTGTGCTTTCAATGACATGTCATTTGTTAGGTCTAAACCACACTCCTTACATCCTTACAGCTTACCCAAACCACGCATGGTATTGGGTACCATCCCACAGCATGCTAAGCACCTTATCCCTGGACCAGCTGTATGTGGAACAATTATTACATGAATAACCTTGATGTGTGGTGTGGTTTGTGTTAGCATGGGCAGGGCAAGGAAAACCTTTGCATACAAGTAGTATATAAGCCCAAGAAAGGGCTGAGGTCCTACAGGAATTTTTTTCCATGGCTCCAAACAAGCCTGAGAAAGCACTGCCTTCTGCTGAGGTGGGATTTAGTATCTCCACTACAATACACTTGCTGCAAAGGCCAGGGGTGTTTTCCACCAGCTCTGCCTGCTTTTGGGCACCTGGCAGCCCCCCAGAGGCAGCACCAAGCTGGAAACAACAGCATGATCCAGTGCAGCTCCCTGCTCCTGCCCTTTTGCCAATGCATTGTCGGCACCTCTGTCAGCTCTTGTTTTAGAGGTGCTTCTGCCAAACACAAAGGCTTGACTCTCTCTGTGCCAGGGCAGCCTCCAGGGTCCCCTTATCAATGGCTGCTGCCACTGGTGAGTGAGCCTGCAGCTCCAAGGCCAGCCACGGGGAAACTCTCATAAATACTGTGAAAAACAGGCTGGTTTTATCCTGATAGGCATTAACAGAGCACCCGACAACAACACATACCTGTGGGACAGAAGAGGAGACCTTGCAGTCTGGATGGACTTACACACAATGCAACTTGAAACTGTAGATAGCCCTTGCAGCAGACATCCCACTCCAGGGTAAATCCATCTGTATGCATTCTAGCTGGAGCCTAAGGTGTCCAGAACAACACGTTTTGTTACTTTTCAGCAAGAGAGGATCAAAGAAGTGTTAATCAAGGTAAATGTCCTTCCCACTAAGCAAGTCTACCTCAAAATATATTCTCTTCCAGTAGAAAAAGTACTTATTCTGAGGACTGAAAATTGCTTTTAGACTTTCAGCCTTCACAGAGTGCTGTATTTTGAGGTTTCTCTTTTCATCATGTACTTAACTTTCTTGTTAGTCTTGGGCCTTTTTTTTAGTATCTGTTGGAGAAACCATATGAAGTAAGGTTGCTGATTAGATGCACTCAGTAATCCATATCCAGATTGCCTATTATATATAAAAAACACTAATAACAGTAGTAGGGCCGTACATTCTTGGGGGGTTCACCCACACTCTGTGAACACAAGCAACATGGTGATGGGTTATACAGCCTCAAGCTGAGGAACTTTAGGAGGGACTACATCCATTCTGACATATTTATGACACCTTTAACTTAGGAGATTTCAGTTAACTCCAGGTACATGTTGTATGTTTCAGAAATGAACAACCCACCCCTGCCTTAGCCCGTTTTTGTAACCTGTGACTTGAAAAGATGGAGTTGTAACAGACTCTTCTGCTGGAAAGGAAAAAAGCTAAATCAGACTTAGCGGGTAGAATTTAACACAGTACTCTCTGCTCTGACAGTCCTTTTGTAACACCAAAGCTGGAAAGCAATATTCTTGGCTCTCTGATGTTCAGCTTTCTCCATCTGTAAAAAGGGATTAATAGTACTTACCTAGCCCATAGACATGTTGAGACAATTTGCCTACCACGTTTTGAAGTCTGCATCTGAGAGATGCTCTACAAAAGCAGACTATTATTAAAAGCACAGCCCTTTCGGAAAAGCAGTTAAAAATAATTAGTTGCATATTCAAGAGTGTTCTGTTGTCCTTTTTGTTTTCATTGATGGTCCTCACTAAGTATTTCTTGTGTATTTTGAGAATTATATGACTGAAAACTGAGTAACATCTGCCTGAGAAATCATCTTTCAAACAATACCAAAAAACTGGGCAGCTGAAACAGAAGGAGATCTTTGTCATCTCTTGGAATTTTCGTTTTTTGTCAGGTATAAGCCTAGAAGACAATAGAAAAGAGCACCATAAATCACATATCTGCATGGCATTGTCTCCCTTCATGCTTACTGCAGAGGAACATGTATTTTGCTGGGTTTAGTCATTGCCTTCACATGAGCAAGTATCCATTTTGTTATGGAGAATCTCTATTGGTGGCAAATTAATGTAAGTGGATTCATTAAATATGTTTTCCTTTGCATGTGTGACTGTGCTTCACCCTCCTCAGAATACAAATGTTGCTGTGTATCACTGCAGTATGAATCAATAGGGTTCTTCTAATTTTACAGGCACAGACAGAAAACAAAAAATGCCACCAGTTTATTTTTTTTTACCACAAGTTAAAAATATCTCAAAACAAACTTCTTTGTCACACAGGGACGGATTTTTATCTTAGGAAAAACATGAAGTATGAGTATTTTCACAGAAGAGAAAGAAAGTATTCTGTACATTCCCTAGCAGTAGTGAGGACTCTAATCCTCTGAAGATATAAAATATATATGAACCTCCCACAGCATCTGCCTCTTCCCTGTATTGCCCCATCACAAGCCCAGGCCCCACTGGTTCCCACTTGATGCTTTTCCAAACCAACAGCTGCTTCTCAGCTGCCATCTCTTCTGTGGTGTCTTTTCACCTCTTTTTCCCTAGACACACACATGATCTCAAGAAAGGGATCTTAACTTGGTGCAAGAACTATGGACTTCTCTCCCCAAAGGAAGACTAGAAAATGTAACTGATCTATTTGCCTCTGCCTCCAAATTAATACTGAAAACATCTTTCAAATTAACCTGACATTACAACAAAAAGTAACTCCTTCCAAACAATTTTAAGTTACTCTGTGCCTGACATAGATTTTGCTTTTTTAAGTAGAAGGACAAACCATGACAATGAGCTGATAGCTCATGGTCAAGGATAGCTTTGTATTTTCTGGGGAACTCTTGCTAGCTTCTGTCAGAAACTCAGTACTTATGCAAGCAAATAAACAAAAAACCCCAAACAAAAGCAAACAATCCCCCCCCCCCCCCAAATAGCCGAAAAACCCCCAAATGAGCCCCAAACCTGTGTACTTACCCTGAGAATCAGAACAGTTCATTGTGTAAGTTTGTAATAAGGAAGTTTTACAAATGCATTTCACTTACTTCAGAGACAAGAGCATCTCCATCAGAGCTCTTGTGGCCTGTCAACTGCATAAACTCTTTCTATTAGATTTTTTCTTTTTACTAGACACATTAGGAATCAACTGGAAAAGATCAGTCCCAACCCTAGTCAATATACTCATTTGCTGCTTATGTAGTATGACATTAATACTTTGAAATTATTAGATCTCAGATCTTTTTATGAACAAAAGACAAATGTCATCTCCCCATAAGCATCAACATGAGACATCAAGCTTTTTAAATGCTGTTATTCCCCCATCCTCTGTTTCTTAGAATATCTTAACACTGACTGTGTTGATGTGTTTAAAATTACTAGGGAAAATAATTTCTTAGCTGTCACTTTGCCAAATTTCACTGTGAAATATGTTTTTATGTCTCCATTACTCCATTATGAAACTCTGGAAGTTGGGACCAAAGACCAAACCTAAATTGGGAGGGATATTGAGCTCTAGTCACTGTCCAGCAAAGCAGCTCACTGTGGCTATAGTTCATCTGATCCTGCTCATTTGGGGTCCAGACAAATATATTAGCTGAAAGATCAGGAAAAAAAGCAATAAGGAAACTTTCCTGGGAGACCAGAGCATCCAGGTGAGCCTGACTGTGCTTTGCAGATGCCTGCAAGCTGAGGTGAGGATTCTGAAGAGCAGCAATTGCAATTTTGTGAGAGTGCTTCATGGCACAACCATTTTCTTTCACGTTAAATTCAATCTGAGGCAAGATGCTGAAAAGTCAACAAATATGATATTGAGTGTTTTAAGAACATCAGTGTCACTTGTTTTTTTCAGGAAGGCTCATACACATTAGGAAAAACCAAACTGTTTCACTATGAAAAACATTTAAGCCATTGTTTGTCTAAACCCTGTTATTTTTATCTTTAAACTCCCAAAACAGTTTGTTGTCCTTGAATGTGACTGACATGTTACAGTGAGATGCACAAGTAATTAGGAAAAATTTACTGGTTTCTTTCTATATACCATTGCTTCATTATTTCAAGTTGTTGAACTTGGACCGACTTGGTGGATTGAACAGATTTTCCAACAGGTAATTGACTTCAAGAGAAGGCCTGGAATAATTCTAGCTGGCTGTTACTCTGGGAATGAGTCTCCTTCCATTAATTAATCACTCTGAGAAGAATTTTTCTTTCTGAATAAACTCATTTTTAAACATATGACATTTAGCTGTATAAATAAACTCTAGAACTGTGATTTAAAATGTGTGCTAACTGTAGGCACGACATGCCATGGATAGCAGAGCCTCCTCTGCATTTTCTGGAGTGACTTTATCTTCTGATTACAAAGAAGTGGGGGCAGGGAAATGAACTGACTTGTGATTTCACCCACTTATAACCAGGATTTCTTTACTCGCATGACTGTTGCATTTAAAGACACACTCAAGGAGACATCAGCTGTTCAGCTGGAGAAGACCAAAATGTACTGAAAGTAAAAAAAGAAACGTACCCAAAAAGGACAAAGCCCAACCAAATACAAAAAAAAGATGCAACAAATTCGTTTTTCTAACACAGAGATGCTCGCTCTTGTTCAACTGTATCAGTTCAGTGAAAGTCATCCAGACCTTTTTTCATTTAAAAACCTGTTTTTCACAGTATGAGGCTTGGACAGATGTTCTCTTCCAAATCTGGTTTCAAGATCTGAAAATATTACTACCCACGTTGTTAACAAGAGGTTACAATCTCCTAGCTAATTTTATCTCAAGTGGATTGATATTTCTCATCAGCAGGATGGGGTAGAATTCTGCCACTAACAGAGAAGCCGATTTTTAAAAAACCATTCCTCTGGCAAGACAAATACTGAGTGTCTGGTAACAGTTTCTGTCTGCAAGTCTAAAAAAAAGCCAAAGAAAATTTTTCATACAATCAACTATAAAAATATACAACTCATTCCTGTATCTGACTAATGGAATTGGATTAGTTCTAGTCCTCATTGTCCACAAAAGGTTGTGGAGGTGAGAAGTTTACACTGTGTCCCTGAAATGAAATACATTGATGGATGGCAGGTCCATTGTTTGCTGGGCCATGATGGTCCAGATGCTGAGGTTTGAGCCTCTGCTGAAAGGATGTACATAGATACACCTTCTTTAAGCATTCAGTACTAGCCACAGTCACCCATAGGGCATTACCCTGACCCAGTAACCCCATTTTTGTCCTGTCAGTGTTGCTCTGCATCAGTTATTCAGAAACAGCAGTAAGTGAATACCGGCTTCAGACTCAGTCTGGACCACTTGGCTTTTGCCTTTCATCCCTTTCTCTCTCTGCTGTTTTCTAGTCTTCTTAGAAAGGAACCTAAATGGTTCCCCACACCTGTCCAGGCTGAACTGGACTCAAGGCAACTCTGGTTCAAAATCCAGTTCCTGCCACTTCTACCAAAGAAGAAACACCATCTGTCACAGCACTATTAGTACTTCATTAGAAGTCACAGAAGTACTTTCCATGCCTGGTACACCAGCCCATAGCAGACAGTAATGCATGTGGTTGGCAAAGTGTCCAGACCCTTTATGGACTGGCAGACAGGCAAAGCACTTGACCCACTGGCTACAAGTGGGCAGGAAGCCATTAGAAATAAAAAGTCTCTGCCTCCTTGGATATTAACGTGATGCTCCAGAGTGTACAATTAGAACAAACATTAACATAATAATGGGGTTTTAGGGCTCACATTTTAAAGCAACATTTTTCTAGTAACACCTCTTCAACATCTCTCCTCCATTCAGCTACACACGAGGTATTAAACTGGGCCCAAGCCAGTAACAACAGCGGAGCCGTCCCACCTGGCAGTCCCAGCAGTCTGCTCCATCAGTTCCCACAAGCCTGTTGAGCAACACATATAGGAAGAAAGCTGCAGCTGTAGCTCTGGCTAGGCTTCACTCAGAAGGTATGCATTCCCCATTCCAAAACAGCCACAGCTTTATTGAAGCCCTAACTAAAAAACTAGGAAAAAAGAGAATGAACCCCAAATTCATTAAATTCATTTAAACTTTTTCCAGTCGCTGGGGAAGCTCCAGTCTGCATGATGACTACAAAAGCAAAGCATTTAACAGCCTTGCCAAGCAATTTGAATGTGTCTGTACAAGACAAAAATTCAAACCTTTCCTACTCAAGCTATCAATCAAAGTGAAGCTAAAATTACAGCTTAACAAGCAGGTATACATGTTTTAGTTAGCAAATGAGGCAAGCAGGGCACATTATTTTTAGTTGCAGTGATGAGGAAAAGAGTGAAAAATAGAAGGAGGAAGGAAGGAAAAATTGTGTCTCTCCATTTGGCTCAGGCTTCTGAAGATTTAGTTAACATTGGCAGCATTTGGATATGGTATGTCTCCTAATGGCATTCAAGAAGTCTCTTAGACTGAACTATTGCTGTGCATGCAATTATATTGTAATTTGGTTTCTTTAAAAATGAGCTAGAAAAGAATGATTGAACTTGCCCCAAACTTGCCAATAAATTGTGAACTGTTTTATTAGGTGACCCTACAGGGCCAGGATGACCATAAACCACTGCTTTTTCAAGCAGATGCTCACCAGAATTCAACGTACATCAACATGCATTTTCTCCTTGATTCCAAATGATTTTCAGCTGAACCCACAGAAAACTTTCAAATTGCTTAAGACAAAGTCTGAATCAGCAATGAGATGATTTTCTTAAAAAATATTTTCTCTTAAATTATGGAAACAATTTGTCCAAACACAGCCATCATTCATCTTCCCTAATACCATACAAAAACATGTCGGTTGCAGGATTGCTAATCAGACTCTTAGGCTGGTCCCTCAGACCTGAAGTTAGCCAAAATTTCCATTCTCTGCATTGTATCAGCAAAACAGCTTCCCATAACACTGGATAATGGAGAAAGATATCTAATGTATCTTGCAGGTACACATTGCTGAACATATTAACAAAAGTCACAAATACATCTCTACCTACCAAGGAGCCCCAGTTCCAGCAGGGTTATGGTTGCTGTTGTATGTTTTTCCTAAATGCTCTTTGGTAAAGGTACTCACCCTTCCAGCTTTAACTCGGCCCTCCATATTTATACATCACCACAAACACAATCACAACAGGGCTAGGAACAAACAAGTTCCTCTCAGCACTTCTTGAAATGTAGAAGACCATGACTGTGGATGCCAGAACTCTGTCTTGACCTCATCTTTTGGCACATTTTGTTCCAAAATCACAATCCTTTACCCTGGCTAAGGCATATCCATCCATATGCCTGGAGAAGGCATAGCCAGCACTGAATTCAGGTCACAGAAGCTGGATATTTTTGCTAGAATTTCATTTAAACCAGAGTTGTCCTGGTAAACCGCTTATCATAAAAAGTGCAAAGCTGCCTTCTGAAAAAGTTGTGGCAGAACCCCTTTTGACAAAGACCAGAAGTCACCATGAAATGGAAGGTGTTTTTCAACTTTCTTTTTGCTAATGTTCAGTGGGAAAGACTCATGGATGCATCTCCATCCATTTTCAGAATAATCAGCCAAACAAAACTGGAAGCAAAGGCTAGCCTGACACATGATATCAGAATTTTCTAAATGCTATTCTCATGGGTTTGATGAATGGGGAAGGCAGGAGGGATCTCTTTTCCTTTTCATAATTCTTTCTCCATGAGGAATAATTTCCCAAAGGAATTATTTAATCATAAATTACAGCTAGTAACTCACTGAAGAGGGAAAAGAAACAAGTCAGTAATGAAGAATCAACTTTTTGGTCCCAGCAGGGAACTGAAATAAGCAGCTTTTTTCTATTACTATTTAGCCCATCCTGGGGTGTGACTCATTAGTGCCTTCATGGCTCACCAGGATGTTTTGGTCAGTCTTTTAATTTTAAGAACAGTCCGATCTGTTTTTCTGTTGTTTTCAGGGCTTGCACTGCATTTTCTTGCGGGTTCTAGTACTCTCCTAAATGCTGGAGGCGCTTGAGGTTCAAGACTGCTCTTAGGGGATAAAAAGGTCACTGAGCCAAAAAGAACATCTTTAGTGAGCTTTTGTTCCCCACCAGAAACCACCTCAGATTTTTCATTACAGCAGAAGTTTGAATTTCTGAGCAGCTGCCTGCTCACGGGTATGAGCAGATTCAGCAGGGCAGGAGTGTTCTGCTGGAGAGGGTCTTGAGAGCTTGTTGTGCTGTGCCCCTGAGCATGGAAAAAGGCCACAAGTAAGTTTGCAGAAGAGAAACATGGGTGGGCTGGATCACTGGTCTGACAAGAGACTGTTTAGCTGAAGTGCTATGTGTGCAGAAGGGTCTGGGGGTGGGATAAGGCTGTGTTTACTAACTTTGAAGGGCTTTTGATTTTCAACTCAGGGGTTGAGAGAGTTCTGTCACAACTGGCATATGTCCTGGAAAAAACCAAACTTGTCCAACTGGTGTTAACACAAACAGGTCTTCTCCCCAGTCAAAGCAACTCAGCAAGCAAACAGCATGGGTGAAACAGGAAAGTTTGAGAATTAAGTCAGAGGTAGGAGTTGCTGGGAATGGAAAAGTGACAGCTGAGAGCCAAGTAAACTACCTGAAATAAAGTCAAAAGCCTCCATAAAGCAACTGCTCCCCCCCAAGCTATCCAAGCATCATGTTCAAAGTGTTTCATTATCTTCTGAAATCTGGTGAGTTCACAGCCTGGTTAACAACTTTGATAGTGAATCTCACAGTTTAATGGCCCTTTTGTCCTGTGTTGTCTTTCTCTGTAGGACAATAAAACAAGTGTAAGCAGGATCTGGGTATGGAGAAGAAGAGGGGAAAGTGAAATGGAGAATTTCAATAGATTGGAGAGAAGCAAGAAATGTGATGGTCAGAAAAAAAATAGACATCTGATGTGGAAGAAAAAGGATGACAGAAGTGCAGGCTGTTGGACACATCAAGTGTACCCTGAGACATGTCCTTGCAGGTGCAAGATTCACAGGTGTTGGTTGGGGGCCTGAGAGCCAAGAGCTGTGCTGGTAAACGTGCAATTGGAGAGGGATCAACCCAGGACACAGCAGTACCAGAGAGGAGCACTCCCCCAAGTGGGCCTGTGCTGCTTCAAAGACCAATGCAGAGGCTGCCTTGGGATTTCGTGACTGATTTGAGTCCTCGTGGTTGCAGGGAAATTCTGTTGCTAAGCTGCTCCAGCTACAAACCTTAATAGTAATTGTTGCGTGCATCTCGTCTAACACATTTATCAGCCTGGAAAATGAAGAGATGAGGAAAACAAGCAATGCCATGCTATGCTGCACCGGGTCTTCTCCCTTAACATGGAGTGTCACCAGTGCCAGCCGCAACAAATACAGGAAAGAAAATTTGGACAGCTGCAACCAGACTGATTTGCACCCACTAAAAGTATTAGCTTGGATACCACAAGAGTAGAATAACCAATTTCTTTAATATGGTGAAGCCTGGTACTAAAGCTTCCTGCTCCCATGTTATTTCTTTTGCCACACTGTAATCACTTGGTTTGAATTAACCCTTGTGGCTTTACCTAAATTGTTTTTAATTTTTTTTTTTTTAGCGAAATGGTTGGACTGTTTCCAAAGCAGAAACTGTAGTTTGTGATTTTATGCTTACAGGATCCTTGCACAAGCAACTCCAAACCCCATGCTCTGGAGCAATGACCTGGTATCTGTCACTGACACAGCCTTTACATCTCAAGAGTAAACACTTGTGTAAAAAGTTATTCTAATTATGGGTAACTTGGGGTGTGGGAAAAAGAAACAGCAAAAGCAAAATTCTCCTTCAACAGTTCACACAAGCTCCACAGAAGTTTCTAGCACAATTTCACATCCCCCAAACTCACCCATGTTTGGCATGTTCCTGTTTTTCCTGATTTTCTGGTGGGAAAACACAAAGGACCCTGTGGGGGAGTCTCTGTACCCAGCTGACAGCGAGGTAGGAAAGAAGGAAAGAAAGAGATTTTACTCACCAGAAGGTAACACTGTGCTACATGCTCACACACACTGCAGAAATGGACCAGATTTGTATTCAATGCCTTTTACAAACACCTGTAAACCCAGTGCTATGATTATGATATGAAGAAATTACCAGCATTTAATTCTCCTTGGTTCCATGATATATTTCCAGCAACACAGGAGTCAAACAGGCAGCAAATGAGCTGAAAACAGGGACCAGTTGTTTGGATGCAAGACAAGAAGCTACAGAGGAATATGTGAGTACACAGAGAGATCCTATGATCTGGACTTGGAGAGAGTGTCAGGGAGAAAACAAAAGAAATAAAAATGAATTGTAGCACTTTGGGCTTTTCAAACTTGGTACCATCATTAACTGATGAGATTAACTTGAAGACAATGTCCAGGCAATGACAGTATAGGTAAAGAAAAGAGCAGAGAGGAACATCTAGCCAGGAAAAGGAGAAAGGAATTTGCTCTGGAGAAAGACCCTCTTGGCCATGAAGTGTCGACCTGCTCTGGGGCACGCCTTCAGACAGCTACTTCTGGGAATCTGCTGAGAAGCTGAGCACAGCAGTGGGAGGTTACAGAGGCCGTAGGTCAGGCTCCTTTGCCAGCCACTGGAACAAGAAGGTTTCACATACTGCTTTTAGAGCAAGCAAAAGGTCCTGGACAAGGAGCTTGAAGAGCCTTTGAACTGCCATACTAGTATAGATAAATGACCTATTTGGTCTGCTGTCCTGGGAATGTCTATCCTGAATGCATAACTCTGTGTTAAGGGAATTTGATAGCATTAATCCTGGATTAACTGTACCTATTTTTTTTGCCCACAGCTGCAGAAGGAAAGTTCTGACCTCGGTGTGCTGATGGAGTGGAAACATCACCAGTGGGGTCCTGGAGAATGCTGGCATCTCTTCCCACAGTAAACTTTCTTTCTCCCCCTCTTTCCCTGACCCAGCAGTGACCTGTCTTTTGGATTTACAGTACTTCAGTGGAGTGTGGTCAATAGGTTTGCACACTACATTGTCAAGAGAGGCATGTGCAAGTCAGAAAAAGGGAAGAACAGTATTGATGGGCTGATAATCTCTACAAAAACAGGAAGGAAGGACAGATTAATCTGTAAAAATACAATATGTTTGGAGCTGAACTCAGTAAAAATTTCTGTTTTGGTTTACTTTCTCATCTTCTATGGTTTTACAGGTAAAAGTCTACTTTTTTTGCAGAAGCATCCACAAAAAATGTTTGGATTCAATGACCATTTGTCCATGACTATTGAAAGAAGGTGGAGTGATGGAAAACGGTCTGGTAGGAAGTGTGGATTTATATGGAACATAACAGAGAGAGTTGCATAGTAACTGATTGGTTGGCTCAATAACTGGCCAGGAAAAATACAAAGGGGGAGAGGGGAATCTATTTCAGGTTGGGCTAAACTTATTTTCAGCTATTCCCACCAAAATGGAAGAAAAAAAATCTGAAAAACTTGAGAATTTCAGTCCAGAATAGAAGCCTGGAGCTAACTTCCAACGCAGAGCTGCAGCGCTGCCAGCTCTTTGGCTTCTTTCCTAATGGTCACGAGAAAGAATTTATATCAAAACCCATTGCTAATATAAGTAATACTTTAAACATTTGGTCAGCAGTTAAGCTTTGACTTCTGAAGAACTGACAAGCAATTCACAGTCTGTCCCAACAAACTTGGTGTCACTGAAAACATTCTAAGCTAATGATACCAGCATAGTTTCTGTCATGCCAAGAGTTATATTAAAAAGAAACTCATACATAACTTGGAACAAGAAACATATGTAGGTCATTTAGACACACACAATTGTTTGGGGGAGGTTAGTTTTGTTTTGTGATGTCTTTAATTATGAATCCACAGGAGATCAATGCAAGTATCAAAATCATCATAATGAAATACTGAACTTCCTAGCTGGTTCAAGCAACAATCATGACAACAAGATGCTGCCACATCCAATGCCTGTGAAGAAACCAAATGGTAAACAATCACTACATTGCTTGTCAGGCTGCAGCCTTCTCCTCTGAAACCAAACATCAGTAGAGACAAGGGAGAATGAA
The DNA here is from genome assembly GCF_965178545.1 of Coloeus monedula. Classification (NCBI taxonomy): domain Eukaryota; kingdom Metazoa; phylum Chordata; class Aves; order Passeriformes; family Corvidae; genus Coloeus; species Coloeus monedula. The sequence continues at coordinate 30,521,266 of NC_138782.1, read as the reverse complement.
TTGGCTGTTATGATAATTTATATAAAGTAACTAAATATTAAAATGAGAGATGATTGTGCTTTACTATTTGCAGTCACTTGTCCTTCTACTGAGCTTTTCACTTGAAGATCGAAATCTTATTAAAAGCATTACTAAATGAGGTCTCAGAGCACTCCAACATGAAAGACATCATAAAATCCTTCACTTCTCAAGTCAGGAAGCTCAAAGCAGACAGACTAGCTCTAAAATTAATTTATTTCAACTTATGTGGCACATGGTTTACTTCTAAGGGTTCCAACAAAAGATCAGTACATTGTGTGGTTTTGGGTTATTTTTACCCAATTCTTCTCTTCCAGGGTCTTAAAAATAACAACACAGTGTGCAGTTTGCAGCTGGAAAATGAAAGCATCTGCCATTAAAATTGAATGACCCGTTCCTCCTGGAGTTTTACTTGCCCCTCCCAAGTCCTGTCAAGGGCTGAGCCTGGGACAAAGGAATGCTGATATCCTGCATATTCCCTCCCACCTCTATTTCTTCATCCACTCATGTTCACCTGCTTTGTACTGCAAACAATTGACCAAACTGGTCTAGAAAAATTAGACTGTAGCACTGAAAATGACCATGCAACAAAATAACAGTTTGCTTTTGTACCCGGTACTATAAAATCAAAAACTTAAGTAGAGCCTTAAGGAAGTAAGTAATGTGAATTACTGAATAAAGCTGCATTTATATGAGATAATGCTTCTAATCACTTTTTACTAATAAAGATTTTTGGTATTAATTCTGAAGTGTGACCTGCCTTTTAAAGGATGCTGGGCACCACATAAGTAGTGGATGGTACACATCCACACATGTGTCTTTGTACCCATGTATGTCTTGAAGCACACTCATGCTTTCACAGAAAGGAATGGTGGTGAGACAGGAGCAACCTGATGACACCACAGCAACAGAGTGACAGCTTCACACCTGCACACAGCAGTCCAGTGGTACTACATCACCTGTCAGTCTGCAGTCACAGCTTTGCTCTCAAAAGGGAATACAGAGGAAAAGTTGTGGTTGTACACATGCACCAAGAGGCATTTTTGATTGGTAACAAAACCTGGGTTTAGTGCTCCTCATTATGTCAAGCCTGTGGGGCAAAACTGCAGAGGAGCTGCGAGCACAGGCTCAGCTCTAAGAGCCTAAGTCTTACTCACAAAGCCCAGACAAACAATATTAGAAACAACCATTAAATAGTGCAAAAACTTTTCCACTCACACATAGGACACAAATAATGTCAAAAGACAAATCAGGGAAGGCCCAGGATACCCTGCTTGAAAGCATCTCTGTGACTGCTTGGCAAATGGATACTCTTGCTCTCTCTTCTGAGCAGAGAACACATTCCTGGAGGCTTTGGCAAGCTCAGTATCCCTGTACAGACACTGCTACCACCACTGGTATTTACAATACACACAGACTCCCAGGGCAGATCACCCCCTGCCCAGTACCAAGGAGAACATGATAGCCTTTCTCACCCAGGATGCACACAGCACTGGCTTGGTCCTGCCTAGTGCTGCACGCCCTTGACGGTCATTAACTTCAGAGAAGACTGGAGGCACAGTGTTGGGCCATTTCAGACTGAACATGTAGGTTTTTAGAAGGCTTTGGCCCTGTACTGAGCTCTTCCTTATTGTAGGACTGGCACCTTTAGGAGCCTCTTGTTCTGTGGGGCAGCACCTGGATGTCTTCTACTGTCTTTACCTTCTCTGTACCTTTGGTTTTCCCCATCTTTTCAGTAAAGGCCAGTGCTAATCTTCCATTGCTCCAATGTGACCAAGAGCTGGCTCTTCTCCTCTTACCTTGGTCGTTGTGCAGCAGATTCCACATGAGGAAAAGCAGAAAATCGAGTGGAATGCTGCAGGTGGGTGCAAAAAGGGCACCAGGTACCCTGGTGGCCTCCCACTCAATGCAATTTCTTCCTCTGTGTATCATTGCCTGGATTTCACTTCCACCAGATGCTTCCCTCAGCCCCTCTCTTCCCCTCCGCAGTGAGGGTGGAGACCTCCTGTAGGAGCAGGAGGGCTCTGCCCTGGGGTCCTGGGGAGGCAAAAGGAAATAAGAGACAGAAAATAACAAAAGGATATTCAGAAATCTGCTAAATGCCAAGGAAACAAACAACAAATACAGTGGCACGGCCTGAAGCCCACAAAACAGGGCTCTCAGTAACCAGGAGCACTGGGAATGTTCACAGGCTGCTTTTTACAAAAAAATTTTTGTGAACGTTGATACTTACCTCTATTTTGATATTTTTAGGTCCTTACATTTGAGCTGATCTGTTCACTCTAAATTCAGCCAGTGAAGGGAAAGCAGGAGAGAAAACCATGCTCCTCTGAGGAAAGAGAAACCATACTCCCAGTTTGTCCAATGTGACAGAGGCAGTGGGATTCAGTTCAGAAGTATGCTGCTAATACTCAGTACCAAATCAGTGCTCATATGTCTTCAGTTAAACTATTTTTTATTATTGTTTTCAAAAAGCGGTGGAGAGTATGATTTTTTAATTTCCAGGATTCACTTGAATTCAGAGCAAAAAACCTTCTCAGTAAAGGATAATGTTAAAGTTCTTTCTTTTCCAACAGTCTCATCTAGAGTGAAAAATACCTTTCTCATGCACATCTCTATGTCTGTTCTCCACCTGGCACTACACAAGATTAAAGAACTCTGTCCAAGTTCATTGTTCATTGACAGGTGTTTGCAGGGAAAGCCAAAATGACCTCATATGTGCCCGTCCTTCCAACGAGCACTTACACCACGCCAGCTTCAGGTGATGTTGAGTTTTATATTCTGCCAAGGCACAGATGGTGAAAGCACACCTGAAGTCTTTAATGGGTATGCTTCTTGAGTATCTTAGGACAGATTTGGTTCACTCGGGTCTGGTGCTTATGTCTAGGATAACCTCAGGATTTTAAGCAAATGCCTATTAAACCATCTCTTCAGGTAGCAGCTGATGAGTGCCAAAGTACATTAGATTCTGGGATATTGTATCACAAAGATTTATCTATTCACTCCAGGCTTGTGTTATATTATATTGCAGTAGTCCTTTGAGTCATGCTGCATGGCCTTCCAGAAAGACCAAGATAAAATTTGAATTGAGACTCCTAATTAATGAACTTTACAGATTTTTACATTAATGGCAAGTTTGAAAAGATCAAGGCAAGGTAGGATTTTAGGAAATAACTGTTTAAAATATTCTCTGGGTTATTGTGTTTCATTTCTGTAGGACGACTAGGCCCAAGACCAGATTTTTACCTGGTCTTCACATTAACATTTTTATCTGATCATCCTCCATCAGTTGCTATGTATTATGCACATATTTGCACACACTTTGTTTCAACACAAATTCTTACATCATGGGGAGACCATTTCTCTTTTACTTGTGTTCCAATCCAAATCAATATCCCAGGAAGAGATCCAACTCACATCCTCTGTGTCTGCATTTCTGCTCCTGACAGAAGTTGTACAACATTAAGTCTTCAAATGCTCAGAATTTGCACTGAGTGCATTTGAATGGATACTGGGATATACAGTTCCCTGCACAGCACATCACATTGATTCTGTCAGCAGTTACTTCTGAAGCCAGGCAAAGAGCTGACTGCAGTATCTAACCTTCATTTCATAGAAACTTAATGTCCCTTTTTATTCTTGGGTTTGAATGAATTCTACCTCTGGAGCAGCCTGACACATCTTTGGGCATCCCCACATCAAGTCTTTCAGTTCTGTACTAAAAATGGTGCAGCCTACTTTTCTCTTCAGGACTCACCACCACAGTGTGGGATAGAATTATTTTCTTTGATGATTTTCTCGTAGGGAATTCCCAGTCAGTAAGACACAAAACAACAGAAACAAGCCAATGAAAGTATGACTACATTACATTCATCTTTAGCCAAATAACCTCTAGACTCATAACATGAGTCAATGATCTCCTGGTACACAAAAAGAAAGCCAATAAATGAGGGCCATTAAGAGGATCAATAACAGCATACAGGGAAGAGAATGGTGTTAGTCATCGCTGTGACGTTGAAATGTTCTTATACTTTTCTTTAAAGCTTCTAAGAAACACCTTTTTTGCTGGTACTGAAGACCATGCAGAAGCCATCTTCATTAAGAAAGATTTTACAATGAGAAGCCTGAAATAACACTATCACCTTTCATTCACCAGAAAATCCATAGGACAAAAGCATTTGTGTGTTTCATCACATCCATCAGCTGTATATTGCTGTAGTCAGGGAAGCTTGCCCTTGCCTCTAGTCTGTCAGTATCTTCAATTTATCCCACATGGGGTCACCTGAGCTCATTTCTTGGTTTTCATCCTTTCCTTACTTGATGAAACTAAAGCAAAGTGACAGGTACATAGATACTAAACAGCACAACTGAGCTAGACCTCCAAAGGACTCAGACATTCTGACAGGGATCTTTTAATTTAGTCAGCTTCTTTGAACAGGCAGCTGCCTGAGAATAAGCCCTTGAATTTCACCATGTGTGTTCTTGGAGGTGGCACAGCCTTTGCTTTTACATAGCCCTAAGCAGGAACCCACACAGAGTGATGCTGCAGGAAATTATGTTTGTGACTCACAGCTTTTCCACAGCGTCCACAAGACTTCACAGTTTGGTGACCCCAGATGGGCATGGCACTGGGCCTGGAAAGGGGAGCTGGTTTTTGGACCTGGGACAACACTTTCTGGTAAGGACTTTTCCAAGTGGCCCAGAGGTCAGGTGCAATACCAGGTGGCTAACGCGAAGTCCATGTTTCCTTCTGAATTATGGGGTTCTCAACATCACGCCATGTAAGGTTCAGGGGTTGGATTTAAAATCCTTGCTACTCTTCATACTTTTCATATAGAAAGCTTTCAGAAGAGTTTTTGGCCAAGTTTCAAAAAAGAACTCCTATAACGGTACCAGCCACTTGAGGTACGGAAGAAGCATCAATGATGTGGTTACACAGCTCCCTGAATTCCTGCGGACTGTGGCTGGGAGGAACTGCCCAGGTGTTTATTTGTCCCTGTGTTTGTTTTGCAAGAGTTGGTTTTTAAGAGTTATCTCCTCATCTGCAATTAGAAGCCATTTTTAGAAGTTTTTTATACAAAGGCAAATGAAGAACTCAAAAAAAAAAAAAAAACAAACCAACAACAACAACAACAAAAAAAGGGGGGGTGAAAAAAAAAACAAACCCTCCTAGTTACCTGTGCTATTTACAGCTTCCATAAGTCTGTTGGTCCCTGGGTGGACAGTAAGCCATGGGTGAATTTGGGATGCCTTTGGAGATTTGATAAGGTGGGAAAATGGAGAAGAAAAAGTGCCACTTCTCAAGTAGATTCAAGCAAGACCAAATACTTTGTTGCTTTAAATTGAAGAAGAGCAATTGATTTCAGTCAGTAGCCAACAGACATGGGGTAAAAGTTGTACTGGTGTCCAGTCCAGGACCCACTTGCCATTATCCCTGAGGCCAGCACTGAGCTGAAAACGGGGTAATGCAAGATAGGGAATGAGGGAGAAAAATATGACACACAATCCTTTGCATTACATCATACATGCTTGTGCTGACTTCAGGGTCACTTAATGAAGCCTTGGCTGGGTAGGTCTCTGACCCAGCAATAGCTCTCCTTCAGTATTAAGCACAATGCAGAGCCCATTACACCACAGGCTCTTGCATATGTGTATAATGGTTCTAAGTTGGATAGGCCCCCAACAGACATTAAAAAGTACTTGATAATTAAAGTTCATATGATGCTCCACAGCCCACCACTTCACAGTCCTACACTGCCCATCCTGCTAGCCATAAGCTTAGTTCCCAGCCCTTGCTTATGAGTCCCATGCCTCTATAATTTTCAGCATACTGCTCACATTAATTTTACAAGATCTCTGCACAGGTCTGAAAGCTGGCCTATGTTGAATCACATTAACAGGCCCAACAGCACATGCAGCTCAATTTTTTTTTTAAGCTCAGAAGTGTGTTTCTGTGTCTGTTTGCTCTCTCTTCATTTCTTAATATGCTGCAATTAAATTAATGAGTGAGACTTCCAGATTCCCAGCTCTGCAATTTTAACTGCAGGACTTGGCAACACTGACTTCACCAGTTTGCTCTCTTGTCTGGTCATGAAGGTCTGCTTATCTGCTCATTAATCCAGTCTGAAACCCTGATGCTTTGCTCCTTACCACTTTCACTTATATGATCTATAAAATCAAAAATGGAAATGAAAAAGAAAATAATAAAAAAAAAAAGCAGTTGTTGTGAGACCTTTGAAGTAGCTGAAATGTATCTTATAAGCAGCAAATGCTTTTTGCGGAAAACCTAGAAACTTGAACAGACATTCTGCAGTCTTCTGTCAACTAGCCAGGCATTGGTGAAGCATGTATGAAGAATACCCATCTGAGATGAATTTCATTTACTAGTAAGCTTTGTTTTTACTAAGGAGGAAAAAGGGAACCCGAGAAAGAGTTAAGAATTTCCTTGTCTCATTACTGGTGACCTTCCATTAGTCACTGAAAATGAAACGGCTTGTAATGGGATCCTGTGGTTTCCATGGCTCTAGAAAAGCCATTTTTATGAGGTTGCTGCTTGATGACTCTGATGAGTCACACCTCATGAAAAAAGAAAAGGCGGATTTGAGAGCAGTGAGTTCCAGCAGTCCGGGGATATGAATGGTCCCCAGAGGCCTGTCTCAGGGAGGAGCACTGTCAAAGGCTGGGGCACAGGTCCACCCTGGTCTCAGAGGGCCAGCCCAGAACTGCTGGGGATGCTGCCAATACATGTGCACTCAGTGTCGGGGAGCACAAGTGGAGCCATGTTCACAGAAATGTTGAGGAGGAATAGAAAGGCAGCTTCTCAGAACATGCTTGGATTTTTTGCAAGTGTCAGACAGCACAACAGCCATCATAAAATTATGTTTTTCTCTTTCTTGCTATGGTTTTCTATGGCATTCACAGTAAATTATACACTCACAGAATCATTTAGGGTAGAAAAGACATCTAAGATCATCAAGTCCAACCATTAACCCAGCACTGTCAAGTCCATGTCTAAACCACGTCCCTAAGCACCACTTCTTTTAAATACCTCCAGGGATCGTGAGTCAGCCACTTCCCTCGGCAGCCTGTTCCAATATCTGACCCTTCACCAGCTTCATTGCCCAAACCTGGACACACTCCAGTGCCTCATACTCAGAAAAAATAAAACACCCAGAAGAAAATAAAAAGGGTAAAAAACCAACTCCCCCTGTTTCCACCACTACCACCAAAATAATTTCAGAACCATCATGCAACCTTAAAGGTTTTGGATAAGCTACGTACAAGCTATTTTGAATGTATTGCTAACATTAATTGATGTAATAATGTTCACTTGCAGTTGCTCTATGTTGAGTTTACCTACCTGTAACATCTATTAAAAAGATGGAATTTCTTTTAGGAGGAACCTAATACAGTAACACTCCAACAATATATGTGAAAGAGGCCTTGAGCTATTTAATATTATGGAAAATTTTAAATACTTTATAAAAGTCAGCCACTTGAATTCAAACTATTTCTGCTGATGACTGGAGCAGAAATAATATTCCTCCAACTTTAAGAACGACAATAAGGAAAATCTGAGGAACTACAGACTAGATGACTTCACCTTAGTTCCTAGGAAGCTGATGGAGACAACTGTCCTGAGAAGCATTTCCAAACACACAAAGGATAAGAATGTGATTGGGAACAGTCAGCGTGCATTTACAAAGGAAAATTCTTGTTTAATCAACCTAGTAGCCTTCTACAATGTCATACACTTCCTTTGTATGCCCGAATTCAGTTTGGCACTGCTTGCTCCTGCATACAGGCTTTCTGCCACTTTTGCTTGATTTCCTATGCTTTGAGATGGTGCTTTCCTGAGCACCCATCACTCCTGGACTCTTTTTCTCTCTGTAGCCATATTCCATAGGATTCTTCCAAGCAGATCTCTGAAGGGATTGTTATGAATGAGTGTTTTGAGATCACTTAAAGAACCACTGGCAAAGGTATCAGTAAAAACAGGTTTAATATAAAAGCAACAGCACAACAAAGTTTGTTGGCAAGGTTCACTCTGCTGCTTACTAAGTGGCTAAGGCACACTGAGTAAAAGCAACAAACAAAAATCCAGAGTCAATCAATCCAAATCAAAATAAACCAAAAACTATCTTTGTGTTTGTGTGTGGGTTTGTGTGTGCGTGTGTGTGTGTGTGTGACAAAAGGATAGAAAGGCTAAGGATAAAAAGGAATAAGGTCTAAAGGCCTGATATCACTTAATAGCATTTAAACTCAGCAGTACGTAAACTTACCAACGTTTAACTTAACTTATAATTTAACTTAACACTTTAGCAATGGATTCATATAGGATGTACTGTGTCACAACAGTAACTTACTTACAGGCCTAACTTAATTACATATCTGAAGTACCTAAGAAGAATCTAGGAGACCAACATTTCTTCCATATTTGATATAGCATACACACACTCGCATGCACACAGACACAAGGAGTCTGTACAGGGTACCTGTAAAAAAGTCTCCTCAAAGCCTTTGCATCTTCTCAATGGGCACAGAGTCAAGGCTCAAGGAGTGGACTCCAGGACCTGTCCTTGCTCAGCAATCCTCTGAGTGCAGCAAATCTGAGAGGCCCCACTCAGAGGGAGGTTGCTGGTCACAGTCCTTTGCAGTCTGGGAGAGCTCAAAGAGTCTCCTTTAGGACTGCTGTTTATAGGGCCACAAGAAAGTGGGCTTTAGCCATAACAGTGTTTCATCCTGGCTGCACTTCGGGTCAGAAACTTTCTTTGAAAGTGTGAGAACAAGAATGTTATGCCATTTAGGAAAAAAAAAAGCTTCCAACGCTGTTCATAAAATAAAAAAGCAGGGACTGGTCAGAGAGCACAAGTACTGGAAGCAGAAAGTGTTTCTTATAATCTCAAGAGGAGCTGAGCCCAGGTGCTCTTTGTCAAGGTTGAGGCCTAAGGAGCATTTCTTAGATCACAGTGTGGCCCAAAAAAGAGGCAGGAATGGGAGGATGCACCACTACAGAGGCATATTTTGCTCTCCTGAAACCCAGGCCTGTGATCCTGCTTCTTGGCCCGCTCCCTCCTCTTAGGGTCTTCAACTCCACAGCCCCCTGGTCACTGCAGCCAAGGCTGCCTCCAGCCCTCGTGTCTCCAACCAGTTCTTCCTTGCTCGTAGAATCAGGTCCAGCAAAGAACCTTTTCTTGTTCACTCCTTGATCACTTGTTTGTACAGCGTCATATCTTTGCTCAATACTTTTCTGCATCGATGGATATCTCCCTTTGAACATTGTTTTGAGTTTGCAGCATTGACAGTGAAAGCTGTTCTCAGTAGGCACGAATGCCAGGAAGCCACATGCTGCTTCACTTTGTTTCCTGACTGTACCAGCATAACTCTTAAAAATGAGACTTCTGGCACAAATAACCACAATCGCATTGACAGGATATTCCATCATCACTGTTTAAAATGTGATGTTTAGTGAAAACTCTGCTGGATGTATCTTTATGATTATTCACACAAAAAAATCAAATAAAAGAGAAGTGTTAAGGTCCCAATTCAGAAAAGCAATGAATATTCCCTTTAAGCTCTTTTTTTATACCAACCTGAGTTTGGCAAAATATTAAAGTTAGCATGCTGAAGCCCTCTGTCTAATGTAAGGTTAACTCTCATAGAAGTTAAGATGAATGTTTTACCATCCTCCTTCATCTCTACAGTGAGATTCTAAACATTCTTTAAAATATCACCTCTGCAGCACTGTCAACAGAAAGCAATAATTTTGGCTGCCCAAACTGAAATACCTAGGAGAGCCTTTGTTTCCAAGGATGGGTGCACAAAACTCTTTGAACACAAGACAGTTTTTAAAGGCATGTAAACTGGAGTTCCAAAAAAACAAAGGCAAGGAAAATCACTAAATAGCTATGAAAAGCAGTCTGTAACTTCAGTGTTGCCTGATTTTTAATGGTTGAAAATTGGAATCCTAATGTTATACCAACACGTTTTTACATTTTCAGTAGAAACAGATGGAATAATGTTGCTCATGCTATGCCAACACTATGTTGTCTTTATTAAAATTGCTCCAAGGCATAAAACCTGTATATACAAAGGTAAGGGGTGGGGAAAGTTGGCAACTGCCTTGGATGTTCAGGCTTGAGTCCTCTAACTCTGAGCCAGCTCTGTGCATCACTGAGAAATCCCCACAGCTTCATGAAGGGTCAAGTGGAAGGGAAGCTGGGTGCAGTGCTGGGTGCTGGGTGAACTGTGTCCATGAGACCCTTGTCCTGCCAAAGGCAGTGGAGACCACAAATAAAAAGGAACAAGAAGAGAAGGGGTAACATGTACAAAATTAAGAAAACCAAGCTTCACAAATTAAAGCAGCAGAGAGAAGTACGAGAAGAATGAGATTTAAAAAGGACATCATTGAACTGAGAATTATCATCAGCTTATCTCTAAATCCAGGAAAACCCCCCCAAACTTTCCTTCCTTATCTTGCTCAGAAATTAACCCCAGTTACAACAAATGAGATGCGGAGCAGACAGGCTTCTGTGTGTGTGCATACATATATAAATGTGTCTTGAATATGTGCTTCTCCAGTATGATCCAAAGCCACTGAATTAGATGGAACCATTCCCATTTGGCTTCAGTGGGTTTTGGACCAGGTCCCCAAACTCTGGGATTCAGCTTTGAAAAAAAAGAAAGGGACAATAAAATACCAGATTAATTCTCATTCTGAAAAATCTGATCTGATCTACCAGAGAGGGGAAAAAAAAAAAAAAAAAAAGGGGGGGGAAAAAAACCCAGACCAAAAAACCAAAACAACAACCCCCCCTCAACTTTTAATCTTCTAACCATATAAATGCCTTCAATTAACTAACATTGATTTCCCTTTGCTTATACTGAGAACTTTTATGTCCCAAAAGGAAGCAGTAAAAACATTTCCATGATAACCATAAAGATCACCGAAAAGAAAATAAAGTTTTCTGTTTCATTACCTTTTCTGTGTGGTAATCAATTACAGAGGAAGAACAGTACAGGTTCAATTAAGTAACTAAATAAAAAGGAATTAAAAGCCACAGGGGATCTTTATTTTACTTATGTTCAAGTAGGGTCCAACTCCAGGCCTCATTGACTTGTTTGTACCGTATAAAGAGGTTTAATTTCTGTGAACCAGTCTGTCAGCATTAGCTGATCATAATTAGGAAAATGGGGTTAGAGAAAACAGAGGTACTGAAAATAGCTTTTCCCAAGTGTAACCTTCCCTCCTCTCTGCTTCTTTCCAAATGGGATTATCCTGAGCTCTCAGCACATAGCAAAGTAAAAATGAACCATTCAGCAAAACAAAGGTTCTTCCTTTGAAACATAAGATACAGCTCAGGAAAACATTGAATGCTCTGTCCCAAATTAGCAAAGGCCTGAGCACATGCTCACCTTTAAGCACTTGCTTAGATCTTCCACTGACTTCAGGTTTAGCATCTGCTTAAAAAAGCTCTCCGTGTCTTGCAGAATTGCAAGTTCAAACTAAGTGCTGAGAGATTCATTTAAAAAGGAAATATGAATTTTTTTTAGAACTTGAAAAAAATAGCTGCGGGTTGGGTTTTGGGTTTCTTATTTTGAAGACTGGGTTCTTATTTTAGGCAAATAACTCATGACTTCATTATAGACAGCCAGCTTCATATGGGCAAAAACAAAGCTCCTGGAGACATACGCAGTATTAAATTTGTGCAGATAGCTGAATGGAAAATTTCAGAGGAACTGGCACCTACAGGATGCTTTGCCAATGGAAAGAGTTCTGTGGGGATCTTGGATTACATATACATGTCTGCCAGTGCATACACACACACAAAAATTACCACAGGAAAATTAGTCATTTTACTGAAGGCAATACCAGAAATTTCAGAGACTCAAATGAAGCCATCGTTTCATCCACAGCCTTTACACACACTGGCTGGGACTCATCACCTCTAACCCCTGAAGCCTCACAGTCACTTGTCCCAGGCTACACCAGCCACATGTGTGGGTGACTGGGGGTGGCACCTAGAGGGACAAGTGGACCATGTCTCTGGCACTGCATATAGGCACATAGCAAAGTGACCAAAATGCCTTCCAATCTCCTCAGTCTGGTCTTGAACCTGCAACACACCTGCTCAGCTTCATCAGGGACCTGTGGCATCCCTGTTCAACCATGGTTCACCATCCCCCTCTGCAGCAGGGACCCTCAGGGCTTAGCATTCCTGCAGCCAGCCCTCCTTCCCACTCTCTCTAGCCACCAATTAAAGAAGAGCTGAAGGCAAGAAAGCACCACCACCCCTGGTAGGGCAGCTGATGCTCCACCAAGCATTCAACTAGGCCATATAGAGAAAAAGAGAGATTGTACCACCACGTTTCATGAGCCATCAGTATAATTGTACATCTCACCAAGAGCTGCACCTCCAAAGAGCACAATTTGAGAAAAAAATCACTCTAAGAAATCTGTTTACAAAAAGATAGCTTGGTATAGCTCATAAATTAAGCCACTCTGCTTCACTGCCAAAATATTCAACAAATTTCTTTTTTGGACTGCTCCTTTTTCATTCCTTCAGGCTACGTTTAACCAAGCAATCTCCCTACAAATCCTGGCTCCTGCTGCCATTCACAATGCAGTGGGTCTTGTTCAGAAATTCTTAGAACCGGTGCATTCCTGCTGCATGACAATCCTTCAACGTCTTCCCTTTTGAAAGGAACAAAATGGAAATCGGTCCTTCTCCAAGTTTATCAGAAGGGCAGCCAAACACTGATGTTATACAGTAAGATCTTGAACTGGGAACTAGGCAGCTATTTTAATCAGTGGGCTTATTTCACATCTGTCAAGGACAGTATATTTAGACCTGGACAAGCTGTTTCTTCCCTGCACCCCGATCTAAAAAAATGACCCAAGCAGAGCAATTCTCAGATGGACTCTTAACGCACTTTGGCAAACCCTTGTGAAAGAGTTTAGATAACACACCAGCTATCAGCAGGGCCAGGATTTAAAAACAGCAAATAAATGTCTATGACTCGTAGAGCTGGAGCCATCACTGCTGTTTAATCAATTGTGGCTATTCGATCATACCTTCTAGGCACCATCAGATTTGAGCGAACCACTCAGGTCAAGGCACCAAAATAAGACAAGTTCTTTTGTCACTGCTTACCCACCCAGAGTGAAGCATATGTGAAGTCATGTAAGTGATGACCTCTGGGTGACTGACAGTAAACAGAGCAGGAAAGCTCTCCTGAGCCAGAAAGAAGAAAGAGCTTCTTTAAGGTACCCCTTCCTAGCCATACCACCAGGCAGTACTGCAGCAGGCTGCCAAGCCTTTTCAGAAGTGCATGGCCCCATCTTTGGGCATCAAAACAAGCAGAAATATTTTGGAAAGACCTTGCCTCCAAACTAGCTATGCTTACCACAGTGCAGAGGTGAGAACAACTGGGTGGGGACCAGGCTCTGCTTAAAATTCAGGGGTTTGGTTAGTTGATAAAAGAGGAATGGAACAGATGCAAAACCAGGATCTTTAGTGAGTGTTGGCAGTATAGTCTGCAGTGTCTGCAGCGACGACTGGGGTTTGTCCACTTTTATCTAGGGCAATAAGAAGTCATTCTATGCCCTACTGCTTGCGAAACATGAAAAAAGGTGTGGATTTAGCCACCAGAAACAAACTGCTGCTGCAGCATTTCATTGCAAGCACTTTTCTTTCTTTTTAATCAGCCATTTGGATAATAAAAGGATTAAAAATGAAAGCATTACTGTCCAGCACATTGTAAGATACCAGAAACATTACCAATCAGTCTCACCCAGCCTGCCATATGCTTTGTCTCATCAGCTGGAGCTGTGGGCTACAGCAGGAAGAGGAGATGCTTGTGCTATGAACAACAAAGGTCTTTGCAGCCTGTGCACTGCCTGCAGGGACTACAGCTTGTCTGCTTCAACTTTGGCACAGAGCTGCCTTTAATGTCAAGGCAAAACACAGATAGTTGGCATGGTATCGTCTTCCCCATTCTCCTCACTGAACAGTTAGGATTTGGGACCTCCTGCAGTCAAAAACCCAGAGTCTAAGAGCCATTTGGCCTTGCATTGTATTGATAGTAAGGCAAAGAGAGGAAGCACCATCCTCTGCACTCATGCAGAGTGTCTGTCCTTTGAAGGACTTCTCAGCATGCTTTCATAACCATTAGAGTAGTAATAAAATACTGAAGCAAAACGCAATCTGAACCAATCACCACCAAACAGGATTTCCATATACTTCCACAAGGACTTCCATAAACTTCCTACTTCTCCACTCTTCTACTTTTTTATGTTTTAAAGGGAGAAGAAAAAAAAGCTAAGTTAAGGGTTATTGTCTTGGATATGCCAGTGGACAAACTGCCTAGTAAGGCTGAAATTCAATGACCTGTTCATTCACCACACAACCACCCAGGGACTGCTCCAGATCCACCCACCACAACTCTTCAGGGTGCCCCTCTCTAAGCGCTGTACAGGGAGCGCTGCAGAGAGACCACTGCAGGTAACCACCTGTCAGAAAATGCAGGAGCATTAAAAAAACAAACAACTCCCAAGAAACCAACCTTATACTTTCTGCTCTCATCACAAGCCACCACAGATGCTTAACAAATCCCTGGGGAAAACGCCTTTATGACCCTCAGAACCTTGTGCTCCTCCAGGGTGCTGAGGACACAAAAAACCCACCTGCTACCCTGAGGTAAGAAGTAAATTCCATCCTGATCCAACTAGCAATGTCACTGGGAGGACGGCAATCTGACAGGCTGTCAAAACACCTCCCTTGCCTTCCCCGTGCAGTCTCATCCCCAGGCTTGCCCTGGAGGAGAGAGCAGTATTGCCCCTTGCCTCACCTGATGTAGCACAAGCTTCGGCCCTGGACTCCCCTGGGGCTGTTCAGCAGGGCCCTGGCTCTGGCCTCTTGGAGGGCTGCAATGCAAACCTGCACTTCAGCTGCTGATTTAATATTCCACTCCTCTGCTCCCTCTCCTTTTTCTGCACATCAGCTCCACTCCTCCCATGCATTTCTCACTTTCCAGCTCTGTCCTTCCTTTATCTCCTTCCCATACCTCATCTTGCTATTCACCCTTTTTACCAAGGCAGATCACAGTTACGTAGTCATGGGAGTCACCTTCACTGCCAGATCCTCTCTATGGAAGTGCAACACGGAGTGTCACCCACATTTCAGCGACACGTTTTACTGCAGCTGCAAACTGCAGTCTCAAGATCAAGGGCTGGGGTCCTAACTGCTTCCTCCAACACCCATCCAACCTGAAGTTGTTTTAAAAATGTATTTCACTGGCAAGAGCTATAATACAAGGTAGCAAAATACCACTTCCTCCATTAATGCCTGTGGAGCTGTAACATTCTTGCCATAATCTGCCAGCAGATGTACCATAGGTATTGAGAAAGAGCTCAGAGACTCAAAAGCATCAGGAAACGACCACTTTCTGGGGTACAGAGTCAGCTTGTTTTGTACAAACCGTCTGGCTTACTAAGACAGTCTTGTCTTAGACTTGCCAGCCAAGCGATATGAGCTACTGATGTACGTCTGGAAAATATTTATGATAAAAATTATGGTAGCAAAAAGAATAGCAAGTAAGTAGCTGATCCAGCTGGCATGCAAATTGCACATAATGTTTATCAGCACAAATATGTTCATCAGCACTACCACCTAGTCCTTCTGGAGAACAGTAGGTACTCAGAGATTTTCGTGACCATTAAGCAGTTGGGTTTCCTGTAGCCCTGATAATAAATTTATTCCTGCCTTCAGTAAAACAGGAGAGGGTGTTTAACCATCTATCATACTGTCTGTCAGAGCAGCATCAGAATTTTTTCCATCTCAGAGTGCATCAGGGCAAGTGAGGCACTTGAGGCCTTGGACTTCAACTGGTATTTCATCAAGATAGTGCAACATCTTGGGAGTTCATCAAGCCCCTGGCACTGGGTAGAAGAGTGCTCAGTAAAGTCAACACTGTCAGAAAACAGAGCAACTGGGCATCACTTTAAAGTACGTCCCTCCCCTGACATCCCTCCTCTGCCTAAGCAAGCTCTACACACTGCAGCAGCCAAGTTGCACTGCAGAAGGGACTTTCCCAGAGCAAAGGCAATGCCAGCCTGTGTCAAGTGAGCACTGTGCAGGTGCAAAAGGCTGGAGGGAATTGGAAGGCAGACTGATGCAGCACCATCAGGTAAACTTATGTTTCTGTAGGAAACCAGGCTAGTAACAGCCCCAGTCTTCCACGTCTTTTGAACAAAATAATTAATCTAGGAACTGCTATATTAGGGCATACCTTAATGTTGCTGAGGGAGGAGAAGCCAGCTCCCAGTCACCTTCCACAGTACTGTGGAAAGGTTTGAAGGCAACATTTAGTGAGATCTAAATCAATCAGGATCTGCTTTAGCATCTGCCCCTTCTGAAATATCCTGACACCCACTCTGTCAGCAAAGACCAGCAGAGCATTCGTTCTCCCTCACCAGCACAGCAGACCCCAGCCACACTGGTTTTTCACTGTAGGCCTTTCCAATCCTCTGACAGTCCTAGTGTCTCAAAAGACTGTTTTAAAAGGGCCAGATAAGTATGAGTCATGTCACCAAAAAGTATGATTTGGTTTTAAGTCCATGAATTCTGTGCTCAGTTCCTTGACGGACAAGGTCTGCTAGTGTGACCCAGTTCCTTGTATTCCCCTCTCTTCCCATAATAAAACAGGAATAAAACCTCCCTTTCCACCTCATTTCATATAAATGTTACATCTTTGTCTCAGAACAACTTGGTCAGCTTTAGGATCCAAGACCAGTTTTGTGCCCACCCTGCTCAGGCTTTCTAGAAATGACTTTGTTCCAGTGTGGGTCACCCAGACTGTGGGATAACTGGAAACTTCAGTGTTTATTAGTTTTCATTTTCAGTGCTGAGTGATTTTTAAAGGAATAATTGTTTCCAGATGTCATGCATATTTTGCTCTGAAGGAATACTACAATCTCTGTTAAGGTAGCAAAGCTGAAAAGGTTGTTTTTCCCCATCCAAGTGGCTCTCTCAAGAGGATTTGGGAACACCGTGTCTCCCATGTGGACCCTGCAAATGCAGGTAAGAATGAGACACAAGATCTCTGAAAAACACTCTTGGTCATATGACACACTTCATAAAGCTGAAATGTTGAGTTTGCATCTGTGATACCATTTTTGGGTTGCTCTGTAGGGAGATCATTGTACTGGGGTGTTACAGCAAAGTCCAGTCAAAACCAGCCAACCTTAGAAGACTTAGATCTCCACTTTTACAGGAGCATCCTCACACTCGAAAACACACTTCTGATGATGCCAAGTCCTGTCTGACTTCAGAGTGCAAATGCTGGAAAAGGTAGAAGCACTTGAAGAAGAGGCACAAGTTAAAAATAAAACTGCCATTCATTCTCAGTCTTGACTGGTTTAAAATGCATTTCTTTAGTCAGATGATTCTGTGCTTTTACTCTTAAAAGATGTGCATGTCTATGAGTAAGTATAGAATTTATGTAGTATCAGTCAAAGATAAGGTCAGAGCCCAGAAGAAATACAATGTTATACCTTACAGGAATGAGCAGTTACATTATCCAAACTTTGAGAGGATGCTCTGAATTACTCCTGAGCAGTTGCAAAGTTACATCTGTTTGGGTGCTCTACTTTCAAGCAATCACACTAGGTATTACCTAACGAGGGCTCCTGACTCTGTTAACCTAAATTTCCAGTTCCAGACAATATTATTTCCATAAACATAATTGCTTGTTGAAAGGCAGATGTGTTCTACACATCTGACACAGCAGCAGCGTGAGCAAGATTTCACGTGAGGCCCATGGAAAGAAGGATGGGAAGAGAGCACTTTCTCCAGGATACAACAAAGGAACATATTTTGGACACAGGTAGACCAGCTAAAACACTCATACCAATATGGAAATGACTGATGAAGACAGAATAATTCCATTTAATTGTCTATGAAGTGCTGCAGGTTTGCTTATGGGCAAGGAAACCTTGTATGACACCCAACTAGACTCGTAAATTTCTGAAAAATGCTGGGCAGCTGAGAGTGAAATGTGGCAGCTTTGGGAAAAAAATCAGTATATAAGTTGGTAACAGAAAGCTTTAGTAAGACTTAAATGCACCATTTGAACCTTTCTGCAATCGACTGATTCATTTTCTATTTTTCAAAACATTTTTTCAATCCTGTGGAATGCAATAAATGCATCATTTGATTAGCAAAATCTATGATTTTTTCTCAGTTTCTTTTACATCTTGTATCAAGAAAAAATTCAAAATTGCAAATGAAGTCCCCACAAAATGAAAAATTAAGTTATCTCTCTGCTTTACAACTGAGAGTAGGCGGTGTTGAAAACTATCCTAATAACACAGGACAAGACTGACAGCACTAAAAAAGGGGCTAGAAAAAAAATAGAGCTAGAAATAAACTGGCCTCTGCATCACAGCATTCCATAAGAGGTATGAAAATATGTTCCTTTTTCTACAGAAATAGATTATACAGAACACCATAATTTTGAGTACAACACCTACTTCAAAACAGCCCAAAAAGCTGTAATACCTAAAATAAGAAAATGACCAAACTTATGTCCACGTTCAGCAAAACTCCAAATTTTATTCCAGTGCTATAACACATGAATAGTTAGTAAGTACAAGCTAAAATATATTGATGATGGTAAAGAAACATGGGTCTAACTTAAAGGCTTGCCTGGGTAAGTCAGAAGGACATCCAGGAAAGTTTAAGTCTGTATTTAAGAGATTCTACGAATAGGAATAATTGACTTTAGTTGAGGGCATGCAAATCTGAAGCATCACAAAATTTGTAGTACTGCTGGGAACAGGCTGTAGCCTCCAAATCTGCACCCCTAAATGCACTCTAAACAGTAAACAACTAAAATATTAATAGAGTTTGAGAGATGATATGCTAAGTGTTCAACCAACTGATTGTATCAAAGAATTATTGCAGATGGTGGTAGGGCCACCTGTTAGCACAAGCTGTCCCTTCACATTCTCCTCTTTTCAGCTGTTTATAACTTTGTAAAGATAAAGATATAGACTATTTTTTGCTAAATGTCTGATGAAATTAGATGTTTCTTTGCAATCAAAGAAGACCTCTCTATATTACCAAGACAAGCTTCTGAAATGTACTGTTTTGCCCAGGTTGAAGTTGTGCACAATTCCACCAATTTTGTTGAAAAGTCCTATTGATTCCAAAATATTAAAGCCTGGGAGCGGGATTTGGCACAGACTACCATAGCAAAGCATGCCCTTTTTGCCATCTCCACACACACTGTCCCAAACCTGACCATGCCGTGGTGAAAGTGATCACAGTTCGTGCAGGGCCAAGAGACCCTTGTCTCAAGGTGCAGGGATAATCTTCTGATATCCAGCTGCACCAGAATGATGCACAGCTCTTCTCCATGTAAAGGGATTGAATTTACTTTTATTAATTTAATCTGATTATTTTCATTCTGATATTCCAAAGTGCTCATGTGCTTCAAGCTCTTTAAATTATGTTATGACATGATATAAAGGTCATCGAACCACCCACAAAACCTTCACACACAAGCACTTAATAATAAATACATAAAAAATCACTGTGCCACCTAAATATTCCTCTAAATACTTCCATTTTAACTAAAAGCAATGTAAGTGTAAGAAATAGCCTGCAAAGAGAAAAAAAAAAGAATTTTCTTTTCCTTAGAGCCAAAAGGTCCCACATTAGGACAGTCCATGGTGACCACAACTCACGCTTGTGTAACAGGCACTTGCTCTGCATTAGATTTGCTTCCACAGGTCCCATAAGCACAAGCAGTGCCAGGAGAAACTATGCTGTGGCTCAGTACCAGGGATACACATTGCTTTTGCACATTTTAAACAATACTCAGCACTTTTTTATCTGTAGCTGCACTAACAGGTGTTATTGCAGCATCTGGAAAATGTACTATGTAAAGATCCGATTCAAATTCATGGTTAGGCTAATTTTAAAAGTAAGTCTCCACTTTAAAACAGAACTAAGTCTTGTCAGTGCCCAAATCCTGCAACATGGCTAATTTTAAGAGGCAGAAATCCTATGAGATCTGATATTTTGCAAGATTTCCCATCCACATGCCTTTCAGCTTGAGAAGCGATTCACTACCACAGCTATGGGCACAAATCCAAGCTTCAAAGATACAACGTGGACTAATCTCTATTTTAATCCCTGCTCCTCTTCTGCTGGGTATTACAAAACACAAGTTTCTGGTTTTGAAGCTTCTGACATTATCACTCTAAGTTTGGAGTTGATACCAGCTCAGCTGGGAATGAAATACTGAACAACCTTACCTGGCAATTAGCTTTCCTTGCTTTTCTGATTTCCATGAAGAAGGCAGCATTGCTCTGCCCAGCCCACATGGATCAGCAATGCTGGCAGCTGGTGAAAAGAAGAGATCACTGTCCTTCAGGGGTGATGTCCCTCTGGGATCTCCCTCTCTCCAGCTGTGACTTCCAGGGTTCTCTTATCACTGCAGTAGAACATCTCAGAAATGCTCTAAACCTGCATTTGCTAAGGCAGAAGCAGTGACTTGAGCACTGCAAGACTGCCAGGTAAAATGGCTGACATCATCAATATCCAGACACCTGTTAAAACAAACAGTGATGAGTTCTGTATGCTGGCACTCCATAGGCCAGATGGAGACTGATAGAACATCTCTAAGTATCCTTTGATACAGTATAATAGCAGCTTGTTCAGATTGAGTTCCTTTGCAATGGACATGAGACCTTTTTTTATAAGATGCGGGGCACAATGGGACCTCAAAAATCTCTTGTAGCTTCTAAGTTTTTCTGCAACACAGTAGATGAAGTTGTGGAGGAGCAGAATAGTTCCAAGAATTCGTCAGTGATTCAGTGCCCCATGCTCTGAGCAAACAGGCCCCTGGAGATGAGGCATGCTAGTGGTCTGACAACATCTCCAGCCACACAGGAGTGACACAATGCTCATTTCCCTGAGGACCTGGCAAATGACATTTCCTGCAAGGCTCTTTGGATTCCCCTCTGGGCAGGGACAGGTTCTCCTAGCACAGAGGTTTCTGAGCCCAAAAAGGAGCCCTGCTTTGGCTTCCCTGACTTATTCAGCAGCCCTCTGGAAATATGTGGCAGGGAGGGAAGCTGCTTTTCCTGACACCATTCAGCTGCCAAAAGCAGTAACCCCTCCACAGTGCTCCTGCAGCCTTGCCTGGCCCTGGGGCCATAGAGCAGGAGCCTTGTGGGCATGAACATGGCCCTGATTCATCCCCTGAGCAAAACCCGCTAGTGAAAGGTGGTGAGAGCAACCAGGGCAGGGGTGGTAAGCAAATCTATGACCCCTTAGGAGAGGCCTGTGCCATCAAAAATGTAGAATGGTGTCTTTCAGTTAAAAGGGACATACAGTGTTCATCTAATCCAGTTGCTTCACCAAACACACTATCTGACATACAAAATAATAAGCAGAAACCTTATTTCTGATATTTCCTCACTTCTAAGTCTCAGAACTTGCAACTAAACCTACTCAATCTGTAAATTTGCGTATGTCATTTATTAGATTATTTGTAATCTTTCTCGCTGCTGAAGGGTTAACATGGTGTCCTTATATCCTGATGCTTATAAATAATTAAGGACACAGCAGAATTCTTCACTAAAATCTACTGTAGTCTTTTCCAGAACTGATTTCTAATCTTTTCCAAGACAGCTGCACAATTTAGTATTTTTTTAAAAAGTGCTGAACCATATTTCACAACTTGCCAGCTGCCTGCCAAGGCAGAGGGGTGCACGGTTCTGGCAGGGAGGGCACAGCCTCAGCACCAGCCTGCTTGGAGAACCTAGCTCTGCTCAGTGCCAGTGCCTCAAGCAGCAGTGCCTCAGGAAGGACCATTTCCCAGCCCATCCAAAAGGACATAGGGATTTACTGGTCTGGCCACAGGGAGGGGGTGAGTGCTGCAATGGGGAGGCTCCTGCACAAGTTTGGAGTGGGCAAAGAAGGCACAACTGAGAAGGAATGGCCACCTCAGCCCCTCTCCTTCATTACAGCTCTGCACCTTCCCCTACCTGTAGGTCATAGGGAGAGGTGACAATGGGCACTGAGGGAATTAGTTGGCTGAGCAAGCTGGCGGGCAGAAGGTCCAAAAAGTTGACTTGTAAAAAAAAAAACCAACCTAGAAAGGTTAATCATGAGACCCACATATCAGAAATGCCTTCCTCTCGAATGGTAAAGCCACTGACACACTTTTTCTTCTCCTGCTTTTCATTTACCTCGCAAATCAATCCATCTGCTTTCAAACCAAATGTGCCAAGTAAATATGAAGATTATTAGGAAGCCTTTTTATTTCCCTAGAGCAAATTAAACAGCTGGAGGTTACATTTTTTTTAATATTGCCAAGCCATTACCAGGCGTAACAAAAGGCAGTTGGCTGCACACACAGCCCCGCAATGTTTCACTGGGCTGATGCAGCAAAATCAAGGAACTTGTGCCTTGCACCCAGCTGCAAATGCCGGAGACGCACTGCTGATTTTATGGCAACTGTCACACCAGAAGAGCTGATCCTCCCAGACAGTGGAAGTACACAATTAGGTCACATTAAACATCGAGAAAATGCCACAGCAGTTCCACATGCCAACTACAAGTGAGTAACACTGGAAAACAATTCCTAGCTGGCAAGCGCCATCCCAGCATCAGCGCATAATTTCTGCTAAAAGTTTATAGATGAAGTCTGAGGGTGCAGAAACGTGAGCAATCACCCAAACTGAGGGATTCATAACATTTTCCCACAAGGCAGAGAAGTGAGACAGGCAAGCACCAAAGACAGGTTTATTCCCCCTGGGAAGCCACTACGACCTCCTGTTCACAGAAACAGAGGGGCTGGATACCACATTCCTTCAGGAGGGTTTTCTTTAGGGCCAGAATAACAAGATGAAGCAGTGATGCTCACAGCAGAAGCTTCAGACTTGTGTAGGCTTTTTTTCCATGTACAACACCAAGCTCCTTGCCCTACCACAGGAGCAAAAGTGTTTGCAGTGTCCTTACCATTGCACCCACACACTACAAAGTACGTCCTTGGCCAGAGGTGGACTAGAGAGAAAAGCACAGCCCACTCTGCTAATAGAAAGCCTTTTGCATCCTGTCAGCACCACCTATGTTCAGCTTAGTCCAGTCTTGCAAACCTGAAATCAAAGGTAGTTATCAGTTGAAAGGTAGCTGTTATCACAGATAACAGATATTCTGTTGCACAATATTTGGTGCTCGCCACAAATTGCACTGAAAAGACTTCTATGCCATTGCCACAACAGTGGTAATTACTTAAAACATGAATAAAAGGGCTCTGTACAGGAGGACAATGCTGCATGGGGAGAGAATACACCACATCATGTAAACTTCAACACTGTGAGAAGTGTCAGTCTATGTCTTTTTACTCCCATATACTCCCATGTATCTTGAAACTACTTGTGGAGTCTACTGATTACAAAAGCATGCTTAATTTTGCCTGTGATCAAAGACATAGCCATGATGCAGCAGCAAGCAGTGCACCTCAGGGAAATGTCACACAGTTTTTGGGATGGTAAGTGGGCAGCACAGCTTTCTCAGCACCTGAATTAACACCTCAATTCTTTAAAAGTTTCCATTTTACCAGTTTCTTCACCAGGCTTTTTCAGTAGAAACACTAGTTGTCATGATCAGCAGTCCTGTTGCAATATCTCCTCTGCATGCATCCTCACAGAGCATCCCCATGGTTCTCTCCCAAACACAAGAGCAAGGCTATTCTTTACACTTTTAGGTCAGCCCTTTAGCACAGGCCAAGAGCAGCAGCTCATCCCAAAAGCAGCTGTCAGAAAGGCACAGGCAGATATGGATGCAGGAAGTAACCTCCTGAGGTACTGCTGCTGCACTGCCCATGACCAGGTCTGAGAGCAAAGCCATGCACCAGCACATGCTAAGAACAAAGCTGAGGGCTTAGAGGAAACAACCAACCTCCAAGATATTTTGAATTGTGAAATTTAATTTGAGTTACAGCCCAGAACAAAGACGTAAAAGTTATGACACCCTCATAAATCAGATTTAGTCTGGTCTGTCATGGCACAAGATTACAATGTCACACTTTCACAGAATGGTTAAAGATTGGAAAGGGACCACTGGAGGTCACCTAGTTCCCAGACACGCAAGGGTTATTGAGGATTGTGTCCAGATACCTTCTGAATACCTCCAAAGAGGGAGACTCCACAACTTCTCTAGGCAATCTGTTCCAGTGCTTGGTCATCCACACAGTAAAGTTCTTGCTCACGTACATCAGTTTCTGTCCGCTGCCTTTTGTACTGTTGTTGGGCAAAACCCAACCAGAGCCTGGCTCCATCCTCTTGGCACTCTCCCTTGAGATTCTGATAGACTTCGATGAGGTTCCCTCTCTGTCGTCTCTTCTCGAGGCTGACCAGGGCCAGCACCCTCAGCCTTTCCTCACACATGAGATTCTCCTTAATCATCTTTGTCACTCTAAGCCGGACCCTCTCCAGAGGCTCCATGTCTCTCCTGTCCTGAGGAGCCCAGAACTGCACACAGCACTCCAGATGCGGCCTCAGCAGGGCCGAGCGAAGGCGCGGGGTCCGTCCCTCCCGGGGAGGCTCCGGCGGCCTGTGTGAGGGCCGGGCAGGAGCGGGGCGCGCCGGCCGCTCCCTCTCGCGGCCGCGGGGCCGCGCTGGGCTCGCAGCGCTGCGGCTGCCGGGCCCTCGCTGCCGGCAGGGCCCGGCCTGGGCCCCACCGCCCGTGCGGGAGCACCGGCCGCCGGACCCGCCTCCCGGGACACAGCCCCGCTCCCGGGACACAGCCCCGCTCCCGCCCGACCCCGGCCCCGCTTACAGCACCTCGAGCCCTAAGTGACAGCTGGGCTTCGCAGGACCGAGCGCGATGGAAAAAGGGAATCCAGCCGAAATACACGTGCCTCAGACTCCCAAGCTGTAGGGTGGTCTGATGAGAGCATGAGCTCATCAAGACAGGCCCAGCCTAACCTGGGGGAGACCTGGGACAGAGGAGCTTGAATGTCCCATACCTGGGAAAGCAACAAAAAGCCTTAACCAAAAAATATTTAATTAGTTTATATTCAGCATAAGTTTTCCTCCCTAACTCCCCATGCCCTCCCCACGACCCCAGCCAGCCTGGGTTTTGTAGAGTAATTTTAGGGCTCCGTGTTTCTGACCAGATCTCATCTACTGTGACATGTGACAGAGCCCAGTGAGTGGAAGGCTCCAGCCCACAGATACCCAAGAAAATCTAAGATTTCCTTGCTGCTCATGCAGTTTTCTCAGACTGTTTGTCAAAAGTTATTGGTGGCTATTTTTTAAATCAAAGGAGTAGAGAGAAAATAGCTTTGCGGCATATTGGGCTAGCAGATTGTTCAGACTCTGTACAGGGACAATAAAGCTTTTAGGATCCTTTGATTGACATATATAATGAATGTAGCTGTCAAACTTTTGTGCAGCAATTTTATTTTGTATTGACAAGCTATTTCACTGGCCAGGGTTTTGCATGAAAGGAATAATTCACATTGTTGTGGTGCTGCTATTTACAGAGCCTAGAGGACAGTGGCATCACTACAATATAAATATTAATATTCAAATTTCTTTTGAAATACATAATTCTGTATGCAACCTATCCTACGTGCACATCTTCATACAGAAGGGAGAAGGTATTGTTCTGCAGAGAGAAGGGGGCCTGGAGCTGCTGGGGGTTGTTGTTCATTCACTGATTCATTATGTAGCCTTTGAAAAGCCACTTAGTCACTCTGCAGTTTAATGTTTCTCTCTGTGGAGCAGAGAACAAAGCCTCAACACAAACTGCCATCACTGTTATCAGTCAGAGTGGCAGAGGTCACAGAGCCAGCATGGGGTCAAGGGGCTGCTCTGAGCAGCCCTTGTGTGCACAAAGCCCAGGACAGCTGTGCTCTTCTCAAACAGCTTCTTTCTCCTGCCAAAGCAGTGGCAGGGTCAGCTTGGGCTACCTAAGACAGCAGTTGCTGCTTGCCCACTACCTTTCTTTGATTATGAACAATAACTTGCCAAGAAATCACTAGCCTCAGAGAAAACAGGCAGAAAGCAAATGAGAGGGCAAAGCAAACCATAAAGGAGAGGGGGAAAAAGAAACCCACATAAGCAAGGATGACTCTCACACTGTATTTGCTATGCAGTCAAGCCCACAAGTGGGTTGTGTATCTGACGGTGGAAATACAAAGACATGTCCTGTTCCCTGGGGAAAGGTAAGCAACTTCTCAAATTATCTTTAGAGGCTATTATTAGCCTCGCACTAGCACTGACATACCCTGTGCCCAAAGTAACAGCATGCACACACTGTATCCATAAAAAGAGATATTCACAGCCCTGCAGCTCATAGAAGTGCTGTGCCCGTGCTCTGGTACCAGTATCATTTAAAACAAAACAAAACAAAAAAAAGTTTGAGTAGCAAGTGAGGGCATGGAAAGGACTTGCACGGCAAGAATTTGGAAGGAGCGTGGTAATCCAGCTTGGGGTGCTGAGGTCAATGGGAACACAATTTTTTAAGAGTGTACCAGGTTTGTTTGTTCAGTCATTCCTATATTCATTTTCAATTCCAGAGGCAGGAGCTTCATGTCTAGCCCCAAAATAACAGCATTGTCTGAGACAAAGCCAGCTTGGTAAGGGGTACCAGAGCTTTCCCCAGCCCATTTATGTAATAAAGCGTTATATACAACTGTTGGAAAACATACCAGTTTAAAAATTTTTTATATATGACTTTAGCCAGGTTTGCTCATCTTTGCCCCAGGGGAAGGGAACTGAAGCTTCTTTCCAGGGCATTGTTTCTCTAGGTGAGGCCTGATGGGTTTAGCATTTCAACAGTCTGGGAGTAGCCCCAACAAGATAATGCCATGATGGAACATCAACAGAACGTCAGCGGCCATCTACGAACATCTACCCCAGACTCTGCCTCCGGCAGAGTTGGGTACATCTCCTCCGGAAAAGACTGATAAGAAAATCAAGCAATGAATGAAGATCTAATTAACGTCAGAAGCGAAGAAATCCGGATCTAATAGGAGACCAGATACTAGGAACTACACAACTTGAGACCAATGAACACTGACCCAATTCGTTTCTATGAGTTTTGACTGTAAAAAAGATCTGAAAATTCTAGTAAAGGTCATGTGTCATGGAATGATTCTCTCTGCACACCCGGGCTATGTGTGAATGAGATGATTTCTGTGGTACATCCTGGCCAGAACAACATCCTGGCCAGAGAATAAAGTAGTGCCTTGACTCTCTAACATTAAAAATGTTGTTGGAGGGTTTTTTGGTTTTCCTGCAGTTTCGGTGACACAACCAGGAAGCAGAACAGGAGCTTTATGTCCCTGTTACTTGGGTCCTAAAATACAGAGAAAGAAGACAGGGCAGAGAGCAAAGAAGAAGAACAGAGCCTTGTCCTCATTCACATCATAGCCCTGTAAGGCTTTAACCCAAAAGATATAACTGTATAGTGAAACATCTATGGGGGACTCTCTTGCCTGGCACAGAGGAGTTCTGCAGGTGGACTTCCAGGGTGGGGAAAGAGTACCAAGTCGGCAACACAAACTACTTCAGGCCAAACTCCAATACATAACTATAGATTCCATAGATACATCCAGCCTTAAGCCCAGGAGCAATGCAGGTGGGGAGAAAGGAGCCTGGGTGATTTAAACTACATATTTAAGCAGTTCAAGGTAGCTGGAAGTAGCACTGGTGCCTCTGGGTTTCTCTGTTCATTATTTAAGGTGAACATAAAAGCACAGAGTGCAGGAGCCCAAGGATGTTCCTCACTGGCTTCAAGCTGGCAGTTTGCTAAAAGCAGCGCTGGTTGGTTTCCTTGGTTTGCCGACCAGCAGTGCCACCTCCCCTCCCTGCTGCCATGGTGCTCAGCCTTCCCCAGTGTTAACAAAATGGCACGTTACTCTACTTCACCAGATTTTAGCTCTGAGAATTTCATTCTGAACAGTTCAGCATCTGCTTTAGCCAAAACAGTTCAGCTATTTCCAGGAATATTATTAAAGGAAAAATATACTGCTTGGCACATGTTACATAAATTCAGGCAACCTTTTATATGAGGATCTCTAGCTTCAGAAGGGAAATTTTGAAATCTGGCAGAGAGGTGACTTTTGTGGTAGAAATGTGTCTATACCTATTAAAAGCTACCTAACTTTGGCCAGATTACAGAGCAGGGAAATACTGCAGTTAAGGGCGCAGTAACGAGTTCTGAGAATTGCAGTTACTTGCTGTTTCTGCTGTGGGCAAGAGGTCCCTTATCTCCTGCAGAGCTGCAGCTTGTGCTCACCCATTACCTTGGCCAGTTATGGCTGCACAGGTCCTCCATGGCTGGATGACGAAATTACAGAGCCAAGGGTGAGCGGAGAGACCAGAATTCCATCTGACGCCTACATACATTCCCGTAACTTTCGGATACGGGACAGCCCCATCTGCCACACAGCCCAGGGTCAACGTCAGCATCACGGGTGCTGCGCAGGCACGAGGGCACTGCAGAAAACAAACTGTGACCAAAAAAAATCAGGGAAATTACAATACATAGATGCACAGCTGGAAGAATTAATGTCAAGCAGACAATGGCATTGCAGACGTCCCCTAATAATGAGGGCTTGAATCTGCTGTCTCAGTAAAACTCTCTAAATGAGGTTTGTGTGCAGCATATGGAGAGTTTCTGAAAGAAATATAAATATAGGCCATCATTCTGCAAAGCTTCACAAACCCAAACCCTTGCATTCAGGTGCCATCTCACTGACTTTGCTGCAAAATCAAGGCCATTCACGTTAAAAGCACAGACAAGAACATCTGCTCAAACTGATGTGTTTTAACTGTATTAGTTAATTATCCAGACAACTCTTCTTATGTCATGGAAATGCAGTTTGAACACTGGCAGATAAATGCTCTTGCATTAAAAAGGGAGACATCAGTATTTGCTGTTGTATCTCTGGCATGAATGGGAGTGACATGAGAAGGTGGGCTGCAGGCTCCCATTCATCTCTTACAAATAGGGGTTAAGAGGATTTACAGATTTACAATGAAAGCATTCACCCGATTGATAGCTGCAGCATTTCAGTAATTCTTCAGTCTTGGCTCATGGAGAAGGGACAAAGCCAACCAACCTCCACCTAGACCATGCTATTCCTTCAGGGATTTACAGCCCAGGACACCAAGAAAACAGTTTCTAGACAAGGAAAGAGATCTATGGAGGAAATACTCGAAGCAGCCATTAGAAGAAACAGTCCCACCTTTCACCCAAGCATACCTTCTCCCCGATCTTCAGCACATTATGCAGTCCTTTTGTGTATCCATGTGTGGGATCTCAGGACTCATACCCATATACCGAGAACTGGCATGTCATCATCATCCTAGAGAATGATTTTAGTTCATGAAGTGCTGCTAGGAAAAAGATTATAATTCCTCTCACCAAAAGCCTCAACAGGCTACAAAGGAAGAGTACAAGGAAAAGTTAACTTCTTTCTTCATGATATGTATGCCATCCCCTTTCCTCATCCATAAAGCAGGAGCAACACAGAACTTCTATACATATAAAGAAGTTCTATAGATAGATAGATAGATAGATTATATACTTCAGTACATATATATATGTAGATAGATATAGATCTATGTATTATTATATACGTACTTCAGGTCTGGTTAAAAGCACAGTGGCGAGCAGAGGGGGTCTGTGGTGCTTTCATTCTGTGAGAGAAGGAAACCATACCTCCTGCAGAAGGCAAACTGTCCATGCAGAATGCAGAAGGCACTCAACAAACAATTTTGGTTTGTCACTCAAGTGCTTGGTTAATGATTCACCCTGAACAACCAGGCAAGGAAGAAGTGAGCTTGTCCTCCTTCAGTGCACTGGCTGCATTAAGAAGAAAGAGCTCAATGTGGAGCCAGTGCAAGAGAGAAACTTCCCACCTGCACTGCTGCAGGAAACTCTTCCCAGGAGTATGAACTGGGATTATGTATCACAACAGCAGGTATGGCTGGAACTATGGAACCAACCCAGCCACACATGGACCTTGTGATATATTTTTCATTAGCAGAACCCAGATCCTTTACACAGTAGTTGCCTCCCAAATGAGGAAACTGCAAGATAAAAAGCACATTTGGGTGACTTCTTGATGGGTGACTGCAGAGCCACAGGCTCATCTCAGCTCTTCCACAGACCCAGCCTTGGAGTGCCTGCAAAATCCTTTTTTCCTCTTATGCTTCTGAATAGTTAAGGCAGCATGGCTAGCCATTTTACAGGGGATTTCAAGAAAATGACACGTTTGATGTTTACATGTTTTTGCCCATGAGACAACTTTGATATGCCTTGTGAAACACATGCTTTCACAGAAATCTGAGGAGGAAAACCACATAACCAAGAACAGTAAAATATTGTTCTGTTTGGAACAGACAATTTTAACAAGACTGTTTTAACGGGAATAGGATTTGGTAGATATTTTTAAATGTTGGCAGCAGTTTTTGCTAGACAAAATTTTATGATATCATTCATTGGATAGATTGCTAATCTGCAAAAACCCATAATTTGAGACCCATTCTAATATTACAGAAGTCCCTTGATTTCCATGTACAGCTTTGGAAACCATGACACAAGGTCAGGCCATTTATGAGTGTAAAGTGTCCCCAGTACTTAATTTTTCCAGGTGACACTCGGTGCCACTTGGCTGTTTGAGCTAAGCTATTACACTTCCACAAAGGACTGCACAGAATGGCCATGTTCTTCTTCCCTTCTAAGAGTTGCATAAGCAGATATAAATGTTTCTGTGTTCAATAACTAAAATTTAGATTCCCTTTGCTTGTAGCCTCCTTCAAGAATGTCGCTATTCTGTTTGAGAAACCACATCCTGCTCTGCATCCTATGTGGATTCATTCTGTCAGTCCAGGGAGATCAAGTTCAGCAGCCTTCCAGGACTGCTGATAATCTCTTGAAAGTCCACAGTAAACATTTCTTTACAGACTGGATCAGATCTGATGAACTATACAACTTCACACCAGCCAGGAAAGTGTGTGGGACTGACTTTTTAACCAATGCAGACGTGGGGGTACACTTACAGGCCAACTATAATTTTTCCTAGAGAATGCTGAGTATATATTTTTTCCACTCAGAGCTATTGTTCCATGTTTTCCCAGGACTTCAGAGTGTGTCCAGCAGTGACTGGAACCCGCATGCAGTAAACCCACTCAGGCTTACCAGGAAACTGGGAATCCAGAGTACATATATGCTACAGTATATGTACCCTGTTACTGCTAAGGGTATTACAAACATTTTGGAAAGTCTTACTCCACATATTGCTCAGGGCTGCACAGTGGATTTGCCCAAGTCGGATCCTGCCGGAAAACTATTAATTTTCTTCTTTTTTGTATTCTGAGTTATTTTACTCAGAGTTTGAATTAAAATGCAGGAGATGGAGAATTCTTGTTTGGACTTAGTTGTTTATTTTATCTTATGAGTAATACAGCTGCACGGTATGTGCCTCTTAGTTGGCAGGGTGGGAAATGGCCGTGAGCTCTCATTTCCAAGGTTTTTTAAAGTCTAAACTAACCAATTATGAAATGCTAAGTAATATGTTTTTACTTACAACCCAGTTACTGACTTTTCACGTCCTGCAGTGCGGAACTTTTAACCCAGTGACAGGGTACTCAGATTTGTGAAGGGGAAAGAAGAAGACATAAATCCACACCCCAAATCCTGCATATTGTAACCTATTATTACCTATACCTCCTAAACCTAATTTTCTACATTTCTACATATTTCACCCAGTGACATAACTTTTAATTACACAGTGATAACCTCAGTGTTATCACACAGTTTAGGAAGCTTTCCCCAGGGTTTTGGATCGAATAGAGTGCACTTCTGAGGATCACTGCCTCTCAGCACTGACAAGCTGAAATTCTCAGAACCAGGGTTCCAACAGAAAACCATCCTACTCAGTTGGTACAATTCACACACATACTGTCAAGGACCTCCCAAAGCATCAGATAACCCGCACAGCACCTCGGCCATGCTCCCAGCTTAGGCAAGGGAGATTTGACATTTCTTGGACAAAGTCCTGTATTTGCAAGCTCAAATACATGCTACAGGCAGTAGTAGCACTATGGAGTGTATTTGCAGACCCAGCTCCTTAAGATAGCTTCAAACAGCTCTCTCCCCACCTCCTGCATGCCCAGCACATAAGGAAATCAAACCCAAGTGCCCGATTTCTCAGTATGGCCACTTGGTTTGCACACATCTAGTGCTTTGACACCAAGCACCTCCCAGAGCAGAGCACGAGCAGTTGGCCTCCAGCAAAGCTGACACAGACAGATCCCCTGGCCCTCACCACGCTTTGCTTAGAGGATGTCTCACAGCTGCTTTTACTTGAAGGCAATCTTCACCCCACCTGATGAGACCAGCAATAGGCTGAGGGCCAGGCTGAGGGCCAAAGCCTGTGCAAACATCTGCTGGGAATCAGTCAAATGGCCTTTTGCTATGGAGAAGAAGTCTGATTTTGAAGTCTACCTTACAGATCAGTAGCAGAGGGTGCCTTCGATGCACAGGCTGAGGCATCATGTCACGAGCAGTCTCAGCTGAACATGCCTATTTATGGTGGCAAGCTAAAGGTGCTATGAGTCAGGTGCCTGAACAGGGATCTCTAATTATACCTTCCAGCTACGTGTAATATGTAAATATGCTATGTGGGCAGGAAACATATGAAATAGGAAGCCACTTATTATAATTATTTTAAAGGAATTTTAAAAATATTTAAATATTTGAACTTTATTTACAGCATGTCAAAAGCTGCAGGGACAAGAGCTGGAAGTGAACAAACTCATTACCCACAGCTTTCGTACTGGCCACTTGGCAAGATGAAGTGAATGTCACTTTTCTGCCTCAGTTTCTTTACTTTTTACAGCCACAACAGGCAATACTGGGCTATTTAATAAACTGATCTGAGTTTTGCAGATGGAAAGGAATTTATAGAGCCTGGTATGATTTATAACAATGTAATACAAGAACATTTACACTGTGGCTTCTTCTGACAAACTGGACAAATTTCTGGATTTCTTGGTTTATGTTTATAGCAAATTAACATACTAGGAAAAATGCTGAAGTGACAGCAACAGGAAGCAGAACAAAGAGTCACAAGGGGGCGAGCAGATGCCCTCAGGAGAGGATCCAGGATGACACTGGTGACTCACTCAGTGGCCCACACATTTTATCTGCTATGCTCTGGGATGAGATCACCACATGTGCCCATCCCTGGCCAGGCTACTGCTCCTTGGGGACAGCCTGCTCCTCTGCTCCCAGCTCTGACTTGGGAGCCTACAGTGTAGGATATGCCTATGCAAACTCCAGGAAAACCATCTAAAATGGACACAACATAGCTGCTTGTCCAGAAGGGGCCTTCCCAATAACGGAGCGGAAGATACTCAGTATTTCAGAATCATCACTGTAACAGCGGTTTGAACCTAAGGGATGGGTTTGGATGTGACTCATGGTGCCCGGTGCACAGCTGGTGCAGGACTGCATATACAATTACAGTTATTAAAGTCAGCCAGCTACAAAAACCCGCTGCTTCAAAGTGGGGTCTGAGAAACCACAATTATTTCCCGTTCAAACTGTAGAAGAAAAATGTGGTATTTTTTGGTACCAGCATGCAGCAGTGTTTGCAACAGCTGTACACGTTCAACTGAAAGGGAAATGATGGGTTTTGAGAAATTTAGGTTCCAATATTAAAAATCTGTACTATAAGATTCATCAGCCATGAATCATATGTGTTACAAATGCAACTTTAAGTCTTTCACTGTCAGGGCAGGCTTTGGACCTGTGATGTGGTCTATGCTAAATGTCCATTTAGCAAGCCCTGATGTCATCTGTCTCCTCCTTTCTAATTTAAAGGGGGAACAAAACTCACTGTTAGAATTACAATTTTCTAAAGAACAAAATAAATGCACAAAAGTTGGGAAGCAGCAAAAAATTTGAGGAAAACAACTGTTGAAATAAACTCCTAAATCAAGCTGAGAGAACCTTTAACAGCAACTGTGGCACAAGGCTCCCACGACACTGAGAGCACTGAAGCAAAGTGTTGTGCTTGACTTGCTTCCCGACATGCATCTGGGAACTCCTTGGATGGGGCTGGCATGAGACCTTCATGGCACGATGATCATGCAGAGGCTTACAGCAGGCACACCACAGAGAAGAAAGCTGTCCTGTACCTTTTCTATGGATCAGCTGGAACTGTCATTTCAGAGGAGGTATCAAGGGAGAGGATTAAGAGTGAGGAACAATTGCATCTGATGTCCTTGGGCCAGCTAAGCTGCAGTGCTCCTTGTCTAGTGGGTAACTGCCCCAACATTTTGGGGTTTAGCAGTTTTAAACAGTCAGTTAAACTGAGGTGGGGCAGGGAGGAATAGCCTGAAATAACAATTGTGTGTATATGGTGATTTCCAGTTTCCTCTCATAGCAATGTGATCTCTTTGGAGGGCTTGCTACATTTTCTACCAGCCCAAAAAGCTGGCTTAGGTACAGGCTTGTTATAAATGAAACTGGTAATTCGTGCTTGTGTACATAAATGTAGATATTCATTATACAAATAAAAATGCCTAAGCCCAAACCCCAGGCCGGGGATGGAGAAAATTTCACAAGCCTTGGCAGCAGCAGAGAAGACAATACGGCCAGGAACTAATCAGCGTACAAAAAGTCTATCTCCAGGTGGAGATAGACCTTATCTGGAGCCATTAACACCACACCTGGGCGACAATCTGGATGATGAGGAAACTGATTAACATCTCAGAGTCATTAAAGGAGTATCCCATTCCGGGCAGTAAGAATAACTGTTCCAGGAATCAGGGATGGACCATTCATCATCCAAGATGGACAATTCATCAGACCCAGGAAATGCTTTGTGCAGTCCAACTTCGGGACAAGAAAACATCATGAATATGCTAAATTGTGAGAAGAATAGAATTAATTCGGACTCTGCCCAAGAACTGTATAAGAAGGAAGCAGCCGAAGCAGCATTTGTGAACTTGGGAGGTCTGATGCGATAGAGGTCAGATCTGTGTTCACCCAGCACCGATCCCGGGCTCGGGGCTGACCTTTTTCCGATCGTGGCTTTCTGTGTGACCGATCCTTCGGCCGCCGAATAAAATCTATTCCTTTATTAAATTTAATTTGGCTGAATTTCTTTACCTCAGGCTGGGTCTATTTCCCCCATCAAATTTGTCCAGATTTTACCTTGCTAGAATCACACAGCCAACAGTCAAAGGAAACTTGAAGCTTTGAGAAAGGCTGTTCCAAGGCACCAAGGGGAGGCAAGTTCCCCAGAGCCTCTGAATGTCGTGGTAACAGATTGACTTTGCTGGAGCAATAAAATCTGCACCCATTCAGCAGTCCCCAGCACCTGTTAAAGTTTCTCAAAGAAGCTTGGGTGTTTGTGGATTTGAGTTATCTCTGAATTCAGAAAAACAGAAGAAAGCTGTTGACAGCATTTAGCTCATGTAGCCACCATAAGAGGGCCAGTGGCAATCCTACACCAGCACTACATCTCTGCTTATCTCACACTTAACAGAATTTTTTCTCCTCTACATCAAAGCATTTAGCCAGTCTGTAAGGGTATCTTTTAGTTTCATCAGCCAGATTCTGCTCTTTAAAGTATCAAGCCTGGAGATGAATATAATTTTTATGTGATGAAATCAGTGTTTTCATGCCTCTCTGGCTTCAGGAGAGACTTCAAAAGTCTACAAATCATGCAGATTGGTTTAATTTTTAATTTTTTTTTTAAAACCTCTCAAATTTGAAAAACACACTCTTGGGGCTTTTTGTACTCAGAAGTAACAAATGTTAGATCAGTCTGACTTCCTTCATTATCACAAACAAAACTTAATGTAAATATGATGCATATTATCTCTAGCTCTGACAACAGAAGAATTGTTTGGTTAATAGGCTTTTCTTTATGTTCTATAGCTCAGGGCACTGCAGTACTCACACTAATTTTAATGTGTCTCTTCACACATGATAGACCCTTCAGGTGTTGCCATTAAGGGACATTACTGTTTCACATAATAAATTGGATTTATGAATAGGAGAGTCCATCCCAGAATGAGTAATCCCATTACGAATGGGAGCGTGGGTATGTCCCAGTTTGCAGTGCAAAATGCTAATGCCATAATGTATACTAATTTATAATATTAAAAGAACAGTTTCTGCAGGTTTTCTATGTATCCATTTAACAGTTTCAGGCAAAGTAAATTCTACATAAATCTAAACTAAATAGATTTAAAAACAAACAAACAAAAAACCAAAACAAACCCCAAAACCACCCAGAAATCCCAATGACCAAGCATCATCACCAGAACAGCAGGTCTGGTCTGTTTAAATTTCAACAATCACAATAGGAAAGAAAAGGCAGAGAATTACTTACAGTTTGTCTCCATGCCAGCTTCAAACAACAAAAAAAATTCAAGTTAGTTTTTAAAAACATCTACATTTTTAGCCACAATTATACACACGAGGCACAGAGACACACAGGGCCTGGATCGAGTGACAACACGTGTAAGTGAATTACCATGCTCCGTGTTTGCACAGCCCATCTTAATCATCTCTGAGATGCTGAAGAGCCTTTCTGTTGCACAAGCAATTGCTGGGATCATGATCAAAACTCTCTGGGGTGTGTGCTGAGGGGAACACTTGTACAATGGACAGTTACCTGTGACATCCCTGCAGCTGGTTTCCCACGCTGGAAGTCAGCAGGCTGAACCTTTGGCCATCTCGACATGGCCACAGCACGAGCTGAGCGTGAGGCCTTTGCCATGGCCACGCAGGACTGCTTTTGGCAAACACGCTCCAGGATGACCACGTGTCTCATCCTAAAAACGTTTGACTGTAAATGCACATGGAAGACCTGGGAACAACAGGGAACGCTGGCGCGCTATCATAGCAGCTGGCTGCTGAGGGCAAAGAGCGAGCTGAGTCAGCCCACACACAACGAGATAATGTGACAGAGGGTGACTACACAGGCGGCGTAACAGGCCACCAAACAGTACTGGATCCCAAGGCAGTTGAGGTAAGCAAGGAATAAAGGAGACTCAAACTTTCTTTCCACAAATACACAACAAGAAATCTCTTATTTGGAGCAGCGACCTAATGCCAACAGGGAACAAAGTACAGCTGTGTTCCTGGAAGACCATGGCCTTACAGAGAGGGTCCAGTGGAGCAGCTGTGGCAAAATGTGCTGTGGAACATTTTGAGGAAAGAGGTGAGCCTGCACTATCTGTGGCCACCTTCCCCATGTTGCAGCTTCCGTGCAAACAACATTCAAACACACAGCTCAAAAGCTGCAATAATTTGACAGGCTGGCTGAGTGGGGAGCTAGGGCTGGGGGGTGCATTCCACAAGGTATTCCATGAACGCTTCCCAGCCCCCCCACACCCAGGCAGTGCTGCCTGACCCAGTCCACTGTTTCTGAGTCTACCTACTGAAGTTCTCACAATGAATCAAAGCAGGCCTCCACAGCTTTCCCTTAAGTCCCCATTGTAAACCCACACTAATTTCTCATCTCAAACTACAGCATTTAATCACTGTAGAATAAACCAATTAAATCAAGACAATACACATAAATGATTAAACCCTGCAGCTTCAAATTCTGTATTTCTAGATCTACAAGCTAACCTACAGAAAATCACAGGTCACATGCTGATCCAGGTCTGGATCTCACACAACTCAGGAGGAATCCCAGCCCTGTCATTTTTAACACAGGTTCCACTACCTGTTGACCTGATCAGGAGTTGGGACATGATAATCCTGACGGGTCACTTCCAACACAGCATATTCCATGATTCTATAACCCATCACACACATGCCAAGCACACCTTCTAACTTTCACCTAAAGTCTATGCTGACCAACAAAAACTGCACAGTAAATTCTGGGGGGGGCACATGACAGATATCTATGCACAAGGTAGGTAAGCTGTAGAATGAAAATAGAGCTTTGAAAGGTCATTCTGTACATAAACACGTAAGAAAGTTTTAAACTTCTTTTGCATATTTACTGATTAGCTTAAAAACCTTTATGTGAAGGCATTTGCCTAAAGTTTTTCAGCCTTTTCCTCATCCATGCAAAGAGATTGGCTTGGCACAGAGAAACATCCTCTCAAAATACAACTTCAATAAGATTGAAATTCTTCAGATAATTAACTAAAAAAATATTTCTCTGTTAAGGTACATATTCACTACACAGGAGGTCACAACATCATTTTTACAGGAACAACATCCATTTCCACAGACTCTTCACCTGGTAGACAACCCTGCTATCCCTGTAATCTGAATAAATGGCGAGGTGCAGCATTTTGCAGTCCCCAGGAGAGAGGGGAGCAGGGCACTGTTCTGCTGAAAGCTCACCATTCCTGCAAGCCCTCACATCAGCACACTCCTTGGTAAAGATGAAACTGATGCCTTTTCCTGGTCTTAAAATCAAGAGTCAAACACAGTTAGAAGGGGAAAAGGGATTTTACCTTGGTATTTATTTTAAGGATCCTTAGGTGCACATGTCCAGGTCATATGCATCAAAATGCACCCCGCAAAAAAAAAAAAAAAGCTCTCCCCAAAAGATCTGGTATAACATTATAGGTTTTACTAATTAGCATATCTATCAAAGATTCCCCAATGAGAGGCTCAAGTGAGCCCCCCTCCCCAAGGAGCCTTCCCCTGGATGGTTCTATCTTGGTTTACAGAATGTGTTCTGGAGAGGACCTTGGGCTCTGGGGCACACTGATCCCTAGCTACGAAGTTTCTAAAATGTTTCGTCTCTTAGCTGAACAAACAAGTTCAAGAATTTAGGCAAAAAGCACTAGGAATACAGAGGTTGTAAAAAGGTATAACAGGGGTATAAAAGAAAAGGCAAAAAATCTTCATGGCATCACAACCACACTTCAGGTAGCTGCTTTCATCACCCGGTTCCCCAGAGTGGTCCAAGCTTTGCTGGGTGGCATTTTAACCACATTTAATATTTTCATCCTCTCACTTTCATTATAGGTGGTGTCACAACCAGCTCTTTTGTTCCACAACTTTTAAATGAAATAGCTGAGACCTGGACTTACATTGTGGGAGGTGGTCCCAAAAAATTTCATGCTGTTCAAATAGAAAACCAAAAGGTTCCTCAATCTCCAAGATAAAATTAGATGATTCAGACATGTACATCTGCAGTTTTGGGAAAAACTGTAATTAGCACAAACAAAACTCAGATCAAACAGTAAAGCAAATTGCAAAAGGCAATTTTGTCAAGAGAGAGACAGTGCAGGGAGGGCCAGCTGTAAGGGCATGCATTGTTCACCCTTGTCATCAATTTGACAGCCAGCAGAATGGTTGCTATGGGCTCAGCGATCTGATCTTCATAGATGTCAAATCCAGTTTAAATATCTGATAAGGAAAGAGGTTTTAAAATAACATATGGAGACGAAAATTAAAAGAGAATGAAAGGAAATATTTCTAAATCCATAACGTTTCTAACCACTGCAGGATGGAGGAGAAAAACAGTGTTTGAGTAGCAAAGATGGCCACAAACAAACTTCACTAAGAAGCTCAGACATCAAGCAGGGTGCCAGAATGAAAGGGAAGAACATGTCCCTACAGAGAAGTGATGACTAAACTTGAAGGAGAGAATCTGATTACTTGGCTTAAGCATTCATTGCTGCTGTTAATTAGGGTATCTCCCAACAGGAAAGCTAAGTCATGATTTAACACTGAGGACCATATGACTAAGGGCTACGAATAGAGCTTTGAGTGGAGATGCTGATTTAAAAGACTGTGAGCAAGTC
This sequence comes from Coloeus monedula, assembly GCF_965178545.1. NCBI lineage: Eukaryota > Metazoa > Chordata > Aves > Passeriformes > Corvidae > Coloeus > Coloeus monedula. Next base: position 30,481,407 of record NC_138782.1, on the reverse strand, counting down.
TGAAGCATAGTGTTGATCAGTGTCTAATTGATTGTTAATTGCTTCGTTATTTTTGGCAAAACTCGCTGTACCACAACAAATTATAAGCTGTTACCAACTCAAGTTAAAGTGGACATGGTAAGACTAGACAGTGTCTTGAGAAAACCAAGAGGAGCCCTTTGAAACAACCTGAAGGGGGCAATTATACTGCAGAAATTCTCCTTACACCAAAACTGAAGGCAGCTCACTGCTCAGAATGCAAATTGCTCATGATATGGGTGCAGACATTATCTCTGTACTCCAGGAAAAGGCAGCCTGAGGAGAGCCCTGTTCCATTAACCAAGGCAGATGAGCACAATCTCTTACCTTGTACATGACAAGTGGGACGCCAGAACTGGCCCTGTTAGGATGGAGGGATTTGGTTTGTAGGCTTACCCAGGCAGGAGCCAAGCCAGATTCTCTCCTGTGAACCCAACACTTCTGGCTAAAGGAGGATAGTAAAAGCTCTCCAACCACAGGGCATGGAAAGCAGGGTTGGCCACTAGATCCATTCTCTGCCCGGTCTGAAATGGGGATCAACTCTTGTGCCTAACCCCCTCTCTTTCCACCTACAATAGGTAGCCCCAAAGAAGCAAAGGAAGATTGAGCCACATTCAGAGCCTCAGACCATCTCAAGCTGCTTCACGAGGTGTCACTGGTCCTGGGAGGAGCACAAGGATCAGAAATGGAACCTTTGTGCAAAAGTCTAAACTGCCAGAAAGCAGGACTCGGGGCAAGCTCTGGAGGGCACCAGTGCCTTCGAAGCACATAGTGCAGCAAGTGATGACCTGCTGGAAAGTGACTTCTGAGGCATCTACCAAGGGCTGCAGCCAAGTAGTGCTCAACTTCTCTGGGCAACTGTATCTCGGGAGCTGGTGCCAGTCTTAATGTTCCAGCCAGACATACCAGACACCTGAGAATTTAAGGAGGTCCTAAAGTGACGCAGATACCAGTCTTGGAAATAGCTCTTTTGAAGTTTGTGCTGAAACTATTTACAAGCACTTTTGCCTTTCTTTTCCTTTACCCTCTGATGTAACAAAACAAACACGCAAACAAAAATCTAGTTGACGTGACCCAGCACATAGATTAAGACTTCTTGAAGTATGGAGTCAAGATGAAACAAAAATCATCATAAAAAAAAAAAAAAAAAAAAAAAAAAAAAAAAAAAAGCTGAAGCTGTTGCTGTTTCTTGCAAACACTTGAGTTAAAACCCTCCTCGCAGAATGTTTCCCACTGGCTTTTTCCTGAACAGCATAAACAGTGGCAGCACTCATCGGATGGTCAGCATTGGCTCCACCACATCTGGAACAGTTTAAAGCCACAGCCTTTATGCAAAGCCATACCCACAAAGTCAGGAAAGCAAATCTGCAGTTTAAAAGAAAAGCTGGATAGCTCTGGCTCAACTGGACATTTTTAGAAGAACAAGGATGAAAGTGTCCTTCAACCATGAGTGCACAACACGTGGGCCAGGCTGGGGGTGGAGGGAAGGAGAGCACCCTCATGAGCACTGCTAGGGCAGAAAAGTATTTGGCTGGAGTACCAAGGCGTCCGCACGCCCATAGTATGAATGGTTATACAAGCAACCACTTGAAGGGAAAGTCTGCCTTTTTTCTTCCTCTTGGCACATAATGAAACTGAAGACAAACGGTGTATAAATAAAACAGGGCACTCCTGTAGTACAGAATGGTAACAATCTCAGCAATTCCTCAGCTCACGCCAGGAAATGCTCCTCGCGCACTGCTTGCGGGTTTATCAGCCTTATCAGACGGGACACAAAACGTAGAATGACAAAAGCGAGGAGGCAAAAGCCAGCGTCTCCACAACGGCACTTCTAAGGAGCAAACACCACTTTATGTGGGAAAACCCAAACTATCCTTGGCAAAGGCTGCGTTAGGCCATACAGGACACTCAGTGCTGTGCCACTGCGTACCTCTGTATCCTGTACATCATGTTGGTCATCCCTGAGCAAAAACAACGAAGTGCAAATGCTGAGGGTGGACACACACCTACCTCAGGTCTACCGCTCGCTGAAGGGAGAGTGTCACACACCTGCTGCTCCTCACCAGAGCACTAAGTGTTTCACAGATGAATCAAGTATCATCATTCTTCCCCAAAAGGGAAACCCGAGCAGCAACACATCCCACTTACCCCATGGCCAGCAAGCCTGATTCCAAGCAGCTCGTTGTGACCTTGTGAAGTCTTTGTCCCACTCGAAATTAAGATGAATTTATGTATTCTTACTAAGGTAACAGGTGAGATACAAAACTAATGCTCTTCTGAAGATTAGAAACCATATAAATGGCAATTCTTATTAATTTGCTAACTTTTTAGGAGAGGCTGTGGAACCCCTACTGAAGGTTTACAACCTTGACTTCCCAGATACCCCAGGACACCTGATAGGAGAGTAAAAACAGTCTCACAAGCAAGTCATGCCAACATAATTTCATCCACACCCAAGCTATTGGTTGTTGGGAAGCTCAGATGTGAGACCACACTAACACTCCTCACACCACCAGATGCTTCAGAGGTGAAGTGACAACACAAACCTTTCTTATGGATTCGTTTGTCCAGGTCCTCTGTGTTCGGCAGCAGCAACGTCACTTCAGCAATCTGTGCTGTGCTTGGAGCTCTTGCATTCGACCTAGGTAACCAAGTAAATGCTTACCAGACACTTAGAAGCCCAAGAGAAAGCCTGCAGGTACGTGTTCTCCTCTGCACAACTTGTGCTAGTGTAACAGATACGTTCTTTCCAGAGCCTCTCCTACACTTAATTCTATATACTGACACGTTCTATTCTAGATACCTGCCAAGTCACAACACAACAGCTTTCTAAGAGACTCCTAACATTTCCTTCCCTAGGAAAGTGATGCAGAAGATACTGATTCTAATTTAGGAATTTTATCTTCAGATCACCTGGTGTTTTGAAACCCTTTTTAAGTATTGTTGTGCCTGCATTTTCCTTAGCTAAACACATAAAATACTTAATATACTATTAGGATATCTGCCGTAAGTTTTACAGAATTAGAGCCTAATATTTCAAACCCACCACTACAACAGGCAAATCAATTTCCATAACTTTCATTTCTTAATCAATTATGGATTTATTTCAGGTGAGTTTAAGACACGTAGGCTTCCGAATGTTCCAACGAAGCTAAAAACTGCAAGGGCAATCTCTATATAAAACAGCCAAAACCACATGGTTTGTTTTCAGGGTTTCAGTTTTCTATTAGTTCACCAATGATGAGATATAAATACTCCAATGGAGCCTAGACTAAATGTATTTTTAGGAGCAGTGGTCTAGAAAATATATAATTAACAAATTAAGAAGCCCAAAATAGTTCTACAGAGCAGCCCACGACACTTCTTCAGCTTGTCACACGGCTGTTGCTGTGCCCAGCTCCAACTCCTCACCAGCAGCATTTTGCTCACTTTTCATAATTAGCTTTAGGGTTTGCACTAATTTGCTTTCGGAGCAGCTCCCATCAGGCACAGAGGAGAAACCCTTCCAAGCTCACAGGATGACATTGACATCTGTTCCTTAGTTTGTGCCCATGGGGGCTGTGTTCTAGAAGACATGTTTATGTCACAAAAATATGTCCTTAGCCCACAGCTAGAGAGAAAAACACTTGAGATTTAAGTGAAAACTCGCTAAACTAATTGATGAATTTCAGAGCGATAAAACTTCTGAAGACAGTAACTATCAGTCTGTGGATCTCTTCACTCAAGCATTTTAGATGAAACAGAAATAGACTCTAACAAACATGAGTTACTGATTACTTTGATTTAACTACTTCTCATTTTGACACGTGCAACTAAATATTTGTAAAACTATGCATTTACAGCAGGGACTTAAAATAAACTCATTGAACCCACAACTTTTTGCTCCCAAAACAAATATAAAAAGAAAACAATATGGCAGTTTACACCCCGTTTATTAAGACAGAGCCATCTATTACTTCATACACTGGTTGGGTAGCCATAAATCACATGATTTTCTTACTCTATTAAGATGCAAGACAGTTTGGCAACCAAATAACAAAGACGAATTAGGCAGGGTGGAGAAACACTTAAGCTGCAGCGAGTTAAAAACCACCTAAGCTGGGGAGACCTAAAGCAGCACAGTTACACAGGGTGCTGGCATCGGGTGACGCTCGGCATGGCGTGCTTGCCAGCCAACTCCTCGAGTGCCCAGCGGGCCTGCCAGGCCCCGTCAGCTGGAATGTCAGAAAAGGTCCAGGGACCGTCCGGATGCTGCTGTTTTGGACATCTACCAAAGAGCGCACCACCAAAGCTACAGTTTCTGTGCAGGGATCGCATAGTTCTTTGTAAGAATGAAGGCTTCTGGTAAGAAAGTTTATAGTGCAATCTGAATTAATTTGTGCCCACAGTGTCATTATTCATTTCCCCAAAACAGTAGAAACATAATTGTGTAGGAATTTGCTGTCTCTGTAAAGATGTTACAAAGCAGTGCTTCTACAGTTGGTGACTACATAGGTTCAATTTTAGTAAATATACCTCTTCAAGCTTTTGCAAAACTACAAGTACGAAAAGCAAGAAGTGACAAAGCAGCCAAGTGCTTCTGCATCTTCCAAACACCATTAAAATTCTCAGGGCTCTAAGGAGTTCAGATACCTTATCGCACAGGAAGCACACCCCGTGTTCAGTTTAACAGCAGCTCAGGGAAGAGCAAAACCTACTTCTGCTTCCTCTTTGCCAACGTGCCACCAAGTTACAGCTCCTGCTGAGAAGTCAGAGAGGTTGCTTTACTCCAGACAAGCAAGTTCAGATATGTTTCTGCTTGTCAGCGTAGCGGTGTGCTTAACATGGAAATTTGTAACACGAGCTGTATCGCACAGAGCTACACACATTTTTTTCCTACTGAAGACAAAACAGGGTCAAGCACCAGGAGCTTCAGCTCATAAATTCATTGTGTTGGCCCTAGGGAACCTCGCTGGTAACAGCTGTAGCATTAATGCAAATTTACAAAGTGAACACTTACTCAGCTCGAAAAGCATACACACAATAGTTACCTTGATAACAATAAATACAGTATCAGGTTAACATCCTGTTGGTAGACAGTTTTTGTAAATGGAATATTTTATAAAATAATAAATGGCAATGCTTCATTGAAATAACAGATTTAATTTGCTTCTTGAAGCAACTATTCTTAAATCAGTCTGGCAACATGCAAGCAAATTAAGTAAAAGCACTAGATTTCTTTTCAGTTTTTAAATGATTGTAAGGTTTTAGTCATCAAGAGATTGTTTGGGTTTTGTTTTTTTTTTTTTTAAAGAGTCTTGATTTAAGACACAGTGACAGGGGAAAGCTTCTAAAAAGCATCTTCAAGAGATCCTTATCTCATTGCAAAACATTCACTTTAGGTATCTTCACATAAAAACATCAAGCCTTTTTCTTTTCAAAGCCCTCATCATGAGCACTTTCAATAAAAAAAAGTGCTTAAAATTCAGACATTTTAAGTCAACTACATTCAGCAGATACAACTCATGGTGAAGCTAAATGATTCTCTGTACATTAATACTGCAAAAAGGGAGAGCAATTAACAGTGTTAGATGACGCTCCATAGGAATTAATACTTTTAAAGCCAACTGATTTGATTTCTATTTAAAAATAAACAGGTATGAAAAATCTCTTTTGGTCACAGTCCGAAGGCAACTGTTTAGGCAAGTGTGACAATAGCAGGAAAAAACATACCCATCAACTGGTCATAATATATAAGTGCAGGTGAAGACACAAATAAAATAGTCTTTTTAATTGCAAAGCATGCCATGCACAGACAGAAAACTGAGAGAGAATTTTTAGAATTCCAATACATTAATGCTCACCATATTGGTGTACTTCAGTAGCTTCAAAAAAGACCATGAATGTAAACATGCTTGGAGGCATCTTATTAACATATAAATATACATGTGCCAGATACTTGCAGACTAAGGTTAGGCACATCCATGCTCACTTCACAACAACAGTTTAGGAAAATGAGGCTCAAAAAGCGCTTTCAATAACTTCAAATGTGAATTCTAAAAGTCTTAAATGGAGAAATGCTATTTTAGAAAGAATCAACTAAGATTCAGTTCATATTTTTCCATTAAATACTGTGTTTCAAGATAGCTTTGAAAAAAAGAACCATAATCCCTGCAGAGACATCTCTCTGGTATTCAACAACTTCTGACAATGACAACTTCTGTCTTACATGCAGCTCTGCAGCAGAGACAAGCTTTAAAGCATTCTGCAAATATTTTGGCTTGCACACGGACACTGAAGCAATCAGGTTTTTTATCACAGACATTCAGAATCTTTGCTTGTTTCTAAGTAGTGCAGAACCTTAAAGTTAAATACGGACCTAAGGATCTGAATGACTTCTGTAAGGCTTGACTTCATACTGTCAAACACCACAGATACACAGACACATCCTTTCACAATTCTGTGCTTCTGAGTTAAGGACTATCATTTTGTAAGCAGCAAGTCTTCAAATGCACAATAAAAGTACATAAATCCAAAACATGAATTGGTAACTTATTTTCTTCAGAAGTTCCATTCTGACAAGTAAATTACAGACAAGTGTCTATTTGCCTTATGAGTATTTTCAAGAGTTACGCCTTTATCAGGTCTATGGTGTTTAAAAATTTTAAAGTTGATAAAAGATCCTACACTCAGAGACCCTCCTGTATACTAAAATATAGTATATTTTCCTTTCTCCAATTCCAGGAGATATACAATATCTTGGGATTCCTCACAGAACCCTCCTATGGAGTAAGCCCTTTCTATAGCTCTTTCTGCAGAAACGAGAATCACCTCAAAAGAACACTTGACAAGACCGAGGCTCAAAAACTCATCTGTCACATAACCAAATTAGACTGGAATAATACAAGTGTACCTTTTTACATTGAATCCTACTGTTAAATTCAAAAAACCAAATCTGTGGTTTGTGCACCTCTTTAAGACATGTGTAAGATTTTCTAAACAAAACCAGAATGTGGAACACAAACGAGAAATCAACTATTTGTGTTCTCCACATACTAGCATTTTAATGCCTTTAGAACTGAAAATATATTCATTAAGAAATACACCGCAACTGGAGTAGTCAGCACTCAAGTCCACCATAATTTAAAAAGTGATTCATTTTAGCATAACCACACTAGCAAATTATTCTGTATATTTCAGTGAAGCAGAGCTTTAAAAAAAGTTGTAGAGAAATAGATCATTCCTTTTTTGTGTGTTTTAAGGGAGGAAATCTCTCCATAAAGATTATGTACACAAATGCAAGAGCAAACTTTCTGAGATAAGGGTTTGGGGTTTTTATTTTTTTTTTCCCAAAGATTCCACCACATGATAAAAAATTAGATGAATGTGTATTCCTGACCACATTGACAATGTCACAGCTAGTTCATGACAAGCAACTGCAACGGGTGTAAACGAAAAACAGGTCCCTACACTGGGACAAAGCTTGGTTGCAGGCTGACTGTATGACACTAATATTGAAAGCAAGAATTTAGTAAACTCATCTGGCATTCAGATCTGACTGAGGGAACAGCGAGAACAACACAGTGAAGGTACACTTAGGTGCAATTTCATGCTGGTGACTTTTTCCTCTTTTTATGCTTAGAGCAGATTTTAAACCAAGAGTTGCATACCCAATGACACACACACAATTCAAAACTTAAAGGGACCATTAGCACAGTTGTACACATAATTACATAAACTTAGTATTTACATATTCTAAACAAAGTTCCATTTTAACAGTTGAAGTCTTTTAACACATGAAAGAAGATAATCTACTACAAAGAATGCATAACGGGATCACAAACTTTCCACAAGCATATAAACACATGTTTTAAAGTGCTTTCTGGGTGCTTCAGATTAACCCCTCGCAGTACGAGCTTTTATGTAGTGCTGTTCCAGTCATTACAAAATTACTTAAATCATTCCTCTTCAGGTGCATTGTGAGTTCAGGAATAATGACGACACCATTGATGTAAAAAGCTTTAGGCTCTACCAACATAACTGTACATTACTTAGGTTCAGATGAAGTTGTCAAATACTTTGGTTTATCACAGCTTGGGATAAATATTTGATAGAACAAAAATTGCACCTCTCCACTCTTGAGTTTGTTTTTTTTTTAACTAAAAAAATACCCCAACATAAATTGACAGTATTCTTTGGTAAAAACAGGACATTTGGCCAGCTTGTGTGTACGTCTATTTATTAAAATAGCCTAAAAGTGAACAAATGCCGCTGCTGTACTGTCAATTTACAGGAATAAGCATTCCTTGCTCAGTGGGGAGTATCAAAATATTAACCTTAGCAGTTACCTATATAACAAGCTGAAACACCTTCAGCAACCATTACAGGGGATAAATAATACTTTAGAACACTTTTTGCTTAACGTTTATCCTTTGCATTACAAAAACCTGTAAAATGCTCTATGCCTGCAGACAAGTCCATTACTTTGCAGTGACTACAGAAACATTATTCAATGGTGTACACTGTCAAGTTGCTGTAACAAAAACCAGGAATATGGTGTGCTGACCAACTAATACTCAACTGCACAGTACTTGTGCATTACCTATCCTAAATACTAAGAAAAGCCTATTAAAAATTCAATTAACTGCTACAAGTTATGTAAATATATAAAAACAGAGCAGATATACAAGTATAACACTGAACATACTGTACTTTATTAGCACAAAAAGCCAGAACAAGGCACAGCAAGCAGAAAAATACATCAATAGAAGGGTTAGTGTAGCATACAAGAATAACGTTTATTGTACTTGCAGCCAAAATGTTTCCTACCTCGCACAGGTCACTGCCTTCGAGAAGTAAGAAATAACACACTGTAGCAGCTGGTAAAGAAACTAGGGAGCACTCAGAATCGGTACAAAACATTAAACAGGGGTCAGGGCATTCCAACAAAATTTTAGTGCAAAATATCTAAGACAGAACTACTTTAAGTTCCATCTCCAATTAAATAAGCAAACAGAAGTTAGAATCTTGTTTCTAAATAATCTGTTGAAACTATCATCAGTGCATATTACTTAAAAACATTTTTAAAAGCGCAGATGGCAAGGTATTTACAAATAAAGTGTAACAGTACCTTTGAAACCTGACATTTGCTTTGGATATGTCAGATTTTGTACTCTGATTATAATAATTCAACCACTTGTCATGTTCCCCATAAAAATATCAGACAACTTTTAAATAATTAAACATTTTTTTCTTGCTACTATTACCTTCCATTGTAAGTTACTAGCAGTCAGGCCACCAAAATCTGTTTTGGAAAAACCCACAACCTTATGTTTCATGGCAATAATCTAATTCTGTGTCCTGCCACAGAAGCAGCAATTCACACTGGAAGGTATTTTTAATTGTCTCAGACAGTATTACTTTTGCTAACAATGCCACTTAAATCTCCAAGTGTTTGTAACAGAATTACAGTACTGAGCAGGCATATTCAAGTCTTAATGGTTAGGAAACCTTATACACTGTGAAAAGCATGATTCATCTGTTAGCATCAAAGCACCATTAACTCTTAATGGACTGCTTCTAATGAATTGCTCTTCGTTAAAAGAAAATATTCCCTAGTATTTGGAAACTTGTTTGTGAGCTAAATTATTACTTTGAGTAAAGTTTTCAAGAAGAGAATTTTAAAAAAATACTTCAAATATTAGCAAAAATGCTCTTCTGATAAAGCCTTTCTTTATTAGCATTACATGAATGCCCCATGGGAAATGCCTCATAGTTTCTTCATCCAATTACTACAGCTATAAAAGGGAAACAAAGTATTTAGAAATTAGCAAAAATATTTTCATTAGGCCTTAATGAAAAACGTGCAGAATTGTGTCTGCTTATTGTTTCCAAGAGGCATCACAACTTAGTTTGATTAACAGCAGGCAGCATCTGACAGGATACTAACACTCAGCTTAAATAGGATATTGCAGAAAAGCCAGACGTCGTCGGTGCGCTTGCTGCAGTTAAACTGTAATACACAAAAAAAATCATGTTCCAGAAGCTTATTTTGATTTCCATTTACTTTGTTTTAATAGGTTCCCGCTCCAGCCATCGCACCCTGACTTTTTGTTTATAGTGATACTCCTTTAGAAAGTCTTGCAACATGGAGGGTAGAGGAAGGTCATCAATTCCATCATACGTAGTGCACCTGCAGATTACTGCCCGGCAGATATACTGCAGACTAAAGGGGAAGGTCCTGTTCAGAGATACAGTAAGCAATGGTTCAAAGAACATGCAAGAGCTGGGGTCTTTGTAGTGTTCCAGGAGCCCTGTAACGGTGGAGGAGTGAAACACACAGGGGTCATGGGCATCAAAGCTGAAGTTGTGGTTCCACTGCTCAATGCGTGCGTGCAGCGAGCGGTTGTAGCGGCGGAAGCTCACCGAGAAGAGGTAGTCCTCCTGCGCAGAATCCCTGAGCAAAAAAGTGCCTTCGGGCTTACCCTCCAGAAGTGCTTCTGCTTCGTAGCGGTCCATGACACCCCAGTAACACGGGTTCCCTGTGATCTGGAGCAAGTCTGGCACGAGGCAGTGGATGTAATCGATCTGAGTATGCACTTTCCAAGCCCCCTGCCTGCTGATATGGCCGTGGCTCTCTCCCGACATCTGACGCTGCTTCTGCCGGCGCGACTGCAGGCAAAGCGTTGTTGTGTCCTCTTCGGAGTCGCAGCTCCCTGGAGGTGTTACGGTTTTGTCCCCAGTCAGCTCAGTCATACCAGGGGCTAACTTTGGTCCCAGTTTATACAATGGATTTACCTGTGCTGTAGCTTCAAAAGTGTGTATTTGGGCATTGGGAGGGGGGTCAACCCCTTCTTCAATACTAAGCCTACGTCTCTCTCTCAGCCTGTCTTCTTCATCTTCTGTGGAAACCAAGGAAGGATCAAACGTGTCAAAGAAAGTTGAATGAGGGCTCACAGGCGCCGTGTGTTGTTTAATCAGATGCCACTTCTGAGCCAGATCTGAGCCTGCAGGGAAAGGGCATTTCTCAAGCATTAGTTCAGAGAGATGGATCTTTCTTTTGTTAGAAAATAGAGGTTTGGACTGTTTGCTGTAAGTTCTCATGGGAAAGCACAGCCCAACAGTATCTTGGAGACGCTGTCGCAGAGAACGGCTGCCTACTGTCCTGCTGGATACCGCATCCATGTCATGGACTGAGCTCACCCCATACCTTCTCTCCCTCCTCTGCAAACCACTTCGTGTTCTACCAAATCTTTTTTCAGTATCCAAGGAGCTCTGTGTTTTGGTAGAGCAGGAATGCTTCTTCTTCCCACCCCAAGGAGCATGCCGAGAATAAGAGTCCCTTCGAGCAAGCCTGGCTCCCGTGGTGACACACGAATCATTCTCTTTCTCAATGCTTATTTCAACAATCTGAGGAATTTCTGAGACACAGTTTTGGTTCCGCCTTGCCGAATTCTTTGAAGGACTTAAGCCTAATTGCAAAGCAATGTTTTCTCTCAAAGGGCTGCTGGGTTGTTGCTGAGCCAAGTCAGTTATCTGGATAGCTTTCTCTTTACCAGACGAGCAATTACTGGAGTTCACAACTATATTCTCATTTTGGCTTCCACCCTCATGACTAAAGAGATTCTGGCACCTGTATTTGAAATTGTTCCACATCTTTCCCACTTTATCCATGGATTATGTTATCTAAATTCAAGAGGAGAAGAAATATTAAAATAAAAATATAGTTTAAAAACATGAGGATACATCTTCAGTTATCAATTAAGTTACAGACCCAAGACGACTATTAACTGAATGCAATACATTTTAACAAGTGCCCTAGTCTTTGTAGGGTTATGTGGAAGCAAGATGCATCACACCTTTTTTATATTTAGAAAAATCACCATGAAGAAAGTGTTGAGGGAATTATAAATATTTCATTTACAAACAGGCCCACCCATTTTTCTTTAGGCACGTAGGTAGGTCTGCATAGTTATATTTGATGGAAACACACAGTCTAAAATTCTTCATTTTAGGAAGAATTTGTAAGTCATATGTAAGGTATGACTCCTTGATAAGCTTCCAATAAGCAGCAGTAAAACAAATCCTGAATAAGAACTGTTCAAGTCACTCTAAACTACAAGAGCAGTTAGTAAAATCCAGCAAGTACACTGCAAATGTCCAGATACACCATGTAAAAGCAAAAGTTCCAGCTGCAGGCCAGATAAATTCCAAGATATAACTTTTCAAGATTAAAAGAATTAGCACAAGAATAGAAATTTAGGGGGGAAAAAGGCATTCATCACTATTAGATGAGACAATCATCAAAAGACAATTTTAGAATTATAAAGTCTCTGATACATTAATATAAGCCATATGAAACAGCTGAAAAAACCCCACCAACCAACGGTCTGGCTTTATTACTTAAGATATAAAAGAATGAAAGAGCCCAAGGAGCTTTTCTATCTTTAGTAAGAACACTTAAAAAGAAAGCAGCTCCACAGCAGAAACACGATGACAGTGAATCATGAAGATACAGTAAAAAGATAAAAACATTAGCAGTGTGTATTCTGAAACTGCATCTTTAGAAACTGAGTTTGATAATTGGAACAAGACTGCCAAAATTACAGGACTGCCCTAGGACAGAGAGAAACAGGCTAATTCTGTACTAAAAAAAGTCAGGCAATGCCAAGCTAAATTAGATCTAATTAAGTTCTGAGAGAAGTGCTAAACTTAAAATACTAAAATACGTCATCTTATCTAATTTAACTCTTTATGGAAACTGCTCTGTTCTTTGGAAACATATTTTGAAGCAACATTCCTCTGTTGCTGCATTTCTTTTCCGTTCATAACTGGAGAAGAAGCTGAAGCACTGAATGCACTGGGGCTCATGACAAAGTGGACAATAAACAAGTAAGCAATACTCTGGTGATCCGGCCTACAAGTCCTTAAGACAGGAGCACACCTGTAAGCCCACGACCTTATAGCAGAATCCTCAGAGTGGGCAAGAGTCAGAGGCATAGCTTACATGAGAAACATGCAAGAGAATGAATGAATGTGTAACACCTGACCGATAGGAACAGAAAACAAAAGCTTTCTTTCTCACTCTGTCATCAGATGATCCAGCAAACCCAACGAGCCAAGTATCTACATCCAACTGCACTAAATAAGACCTTAAGAACTGGGTGTGGATGAGGGAGGTGGGGAGAAGGGGGAAATCAGGCCTTCACAGTCTCTGGAGGTTACTGGTACAAGTTACCTACAATACAGACAATCTGCACAGCACCCAAGTAGTTACTAAGGAGGGAGACACTTGCAGAGCAATGTTACACACAGAAGATGCTACAGAGTTCCATGTATATGTAACGACCGTAAACAAATGAGCAAGGAATGTCTTCCTGATTAAAATAAAAAAATCTTAAAATTGTTTTTCTTTCTGGAGTTGTCTGGATCAAGCTAGAAAAATTCTAGTAGCACCAGAACTACTAAAGTAGGCCACATACAGATCTGCAGGAAGCACCCAACACGTATCATGTCATTGCAATGATCATAGCTGTTTGTGGTGTCTCAGAATATCCATGCTGACCATGAGGGAGCACATGTTTGCTAGCTGCCAGCCTGTCAACACAATATATATAAGGTGGACTTCTACACCTTTGTCTCAAGTTATAAGTTTTTTATTCTCTTCCTAGTCAGAGAGATGTTTAAAATTCTTGGGAATGAGAGATTATATAAACTCCAGTCCTTTGGCAAGTCAGGTTAGAAAAGGTACACATTTTTGTTTCAATGAACTGGAATTACATTTCTAACCAAACAATCCTATGCTGTTCAGCAGTGTCTCTTATTCTGAAATTGCTCTTTATTGCTCTTCCTTTGCACTACTAGTCTAAAATGTCTTAAGACTGTTAGATGAGTGGAAAGTTCTCTACACGTGCCCAGAAAGCTTCAAGAACAAATAAAAATAAAAACCAACAAAACACTCCACCCACAAACCCCCCACCACACTGGCTTGACAGACTGTACTTTTCAAAAGTTAAATTTAAAAGGTTAAGTACTTTTTGTCACACTCAAGAGAATAAAGATACCTTTCTTACCCAGAAAAGCAAATGAGTCACTGTGTCTTGTCTTGGGAATATACCTCAACATGAACTTGCTAGATTCCTTCTTTGAGTTGTGGACATGATTACTACAAAGGGAAAAGCAGAAATTTTGTTAATAGTTAGAATATTTTTTCATTTAGACATTTACCGTTAGTCACTGACATCAAAGGGATACTTTACTATTTATTTCTGAAATGTATGCATGGAACTGCCTGCTCATTATATGTTTTTAATACATATTAACATAAACAAAAAGCTTCACAGAATGTTTTTTTTATACATTAACAGCATTTGTCAAGTACAGTCATGGGGAGGACTCTGAAATAAAACTCTTGACAACCAAAAGCAAAGCCACAGTATCTGGATCATTGAAGTGCCAGGCACAATGGGCATAATCAGACCTACAAAACGGTTTCTCCACATTTTGGTCTCAAGTCCAAAACAGTGGTTCCCAAGTTGTGGTTGGCAGTGCTGTCAGATCACCACATACTGTCTCTCCTCCTTGTTTCCAGCTGCTACATCAAATCAAAAGGCAGCTAAAAATACACACTTTTCTAATATTACTTTTCCAGGTAAGCAACTGCTGTACTCTCCACAAGGATGTTAAATGATTGTGAAGCAAGAGCAATATGAACCACGGTTCTAAAAATGGGAAAGTGGAATACAAGACAAGCTCTTTATTAAAACAGTAGGTCAGCACTTCCCTAAAATAATCATCATTGTTTTTCAGAAATCCAAGAAGAGTCGAGGGATTTAACATGCTCACACCACTGTCAGAAATCTAACAGTAGCAGAACAAAGGAGAATAATTTGCTTCTCCATGCTAGAACCAAGCCCAGGAAAGCAATAAGAGTTAACAGAAAACATTGGGAACTTACATTAAAGCTTTACATACAGAACAGAAAGAAAAATACTGTAATGTGATGCACATGTACTTCAATGAAAAGCTACAGGGTTGGGCAATCACTAGGTGAATATTAAAAGTTAATATACCTAGGTAGGAACTCCAGAGCAACGACAGAAAAGCACAAGTATTACCAGTTTTCATTCACCTCTGGAAGCACTAGAATTGCTGGAACATTTTTAAAGTTAGGCCTCACTACTGCTATTGAGATTCCATAAAAGTAACCTTTTCAGAGAGCAACAGAGTGACAAGTACAAAGTATTTATACCAAACGAAGATCAAAGCACAAGCATAGTTCTTCTGCAACTGTAACATTTACTCTCATTTCTTTTGTTCTGCATCATGTTCCTAGCAAGCCTACAAACACAAGACAGTCAAACCTACTAGAACTGGTTCAGTGCAAGGCCTTAACAGCACAAACACAAGGTAAAGTTGCTAGAATAAGGGCTATCCAACTTTAAACTAAACCTTACTTGAAACATTATCTCCTTCAGCCCTCTGAAGTCTGTCTTCATTCCAAACAAAACCAGTGATGCTGTTTTACTGGGCACAGGTGGCAAAGGGGCTGCATGCTAACCATTTTATCTCATTAAAAATACAAAAGTCTCACATGGGTGCTTATCCTGAAGTGTCATGCTTAATGGTATTAGCTTTATATATCACTATTCTTCTCAGTTCTGCTCAGAAACACAGGCAGTCAATGCACCACCTATCACATCACCGTTGCCAGCCAGCTGACATGGCTTGTTGGACAAACTGCCAGGTGGCTCCAGGAGGGAGTCTCTTTGGGAACCAGCTTTCCCTAATGGAAAACAGTTTCTTGAATTCGGGCAAATTGTCTCAGTTAAACATCTCAGATTTGTGTTAGAATAAAACTTGAGTCACTGGTAAAGTATTTAAAATTCAACCTAGTGATTTTAAATTAGTTTAATTCAATGTGCAACAGATGTGTGGTTTCACAGATTTCTTGTGGCAGCACTAAGCTTGACAAAATAAAAATTGTTTCTGAACTGGTTCTAAAGCCATCCCAGTTTCACAAAGGAGCACCGCCAATGGTTATTCTAGCCTAAACAGGAAATCAATTTCATTCCATCAAAATCCACAAAATGAATTCAACCATTTGTAGATTTTCTAAGAAAAAAACCCCAATTATTTTTCTACGAAAAATAGAAGTTCTACTGATGTTTGCAACAAAATCTCTTTTCAACTAAAAATTATTTCTATCTACTTTGAACTGGCACAAATGATCTTAAAAATAACAGATAATAAGCACTCTACAGGGATTACAGAAGCAATGAGCAGTAGTACCTTAGTGCTATACTCCCATTTGCAGTAAATTTAGACATTCAAAGGCTTGAAGTTTGCAGGAGTGTAGTCTTCAAGTATTCTGAGTGCACAAATGATGAGACAACAAAAATTTTGAGCAACACAATAAAGCTACAGTTACAACCTGTTTGTAGTTTTAAAGTACCACACATTAACAGATTACTGTGAAAACTCAGATCACTCTTTCCAGAAATGTTACAAGTTCTAGCTAGAGTCTTCTGCCTGTGACTTCGTAGGATGACTATTCAAAGTCAAGGCTGTGCTCTGTCTGAAAGAGCACAATCCACTCTCACAATTCACCCAATTTAAAAATTACTCAGTATGGTTTATTATATTCAAAGTATTAACTCCTAACAATGCACCATCTTCACAAAGATGATACACTGCACAAAGTATGATACCTTACAGAACGGGTTCAAAAACAAAAACCTACAAGATGATTTGTTTTGATTTTTTTGTAAGATGATAGCTTCAAAACATTGAAAGATAACAAGGTCAAAACATTGAAGGAATACAAAACCAGACAATTCTTACAAGTCAAAACCCAGTAACTTGACAGGAGAAGGAAAAGAGGAGAGGGAGAGAAATCGGAGTCTCCCTGCTCCTTGCACACTGTTTAGTTCAATGCTAGCAGGAGCTGGCACAGCTAAACCAGCTGCCACCTTCCATGACACTGGCGCATGCCCCCACGGACCATAGAGGGACAAGACTGGAGGGAAACTCTGCTTCTATTTGTATCAGTCCTTAAAATGATTTGCTTAGCAGTGACAAAAGACTTATTAAAGATATTCGCTTCCATTAAGGGATGCTTGCTGGAGAGGTCACTGCCCTATCTGCACACTGCCAGTGCTCACTACAGGCTCCTGCTGTAGGGATGCACTGAGGGAGCTGGTCCCCTCAACACTCCTCAACCTTATCCAAAGTGAGGAAGGCTGGCAAAGCCCGACATCAGAAGTAACGCACTTGAGGAAGGAAGGGCAGTACCAAGGATTACAAAGCAATTTCCTCCCTGCCATTGCACATTCCAGAAATAATGAACTACTACTATAATACTAGAGATAACGTTTCTTGAAAAACAAGGAATGTCTTGGATCGAGTGGAACCATGCATTTTTCTACACACACAAAAATATGCTCACTGCAGACAGCTCAGAGAGCTGATTTAGAGGCTTGGAAGGAAAAGGTACCTGCTATTTTTTTAACTAAACAAGGTAAAGGGGCCAAGTGTCTCAAGTGCTCATGAAAGCCTTATTAGGATAAAGTACTACTGTTTTTTTCCTATAAGGCTTTGATAAACTGGAAGTGCAGTTGTGTAGGAAGATGAATATGAAGGTTTTAATCCCCAAACCAAAACTCAAACCTGCCAGAAAAGAAGTAAAGGATACTGAGCTGCAATTCCAACAACACACAGAATTGGCCTAAGTCAGCACTCACTGCAACCAAAAGAAATGGCGTCAGCCTCTTCCTGGCCACCTGTGCTGGTGCAGGAGGTGGTCTGTACACCATATGGCTGCTCAGTCAACCAGCTCAAGGAACTGATCCAGACTAAAATGAATTCTCAGAAAAAGTCTCAATCATTTACTCCATCTGGTTTATGACTTCTCTATAAACATTCAAGTTAACACATGGGAGGAGCAGATGAGGAGGGAGGAAGCAGCAGCCAGGGCAAGACTGCTTCCTTCCACAGCAGCACGGGTTAGTTCTGCTGAAGTTATTAAGTCCTTGGATGGCTACTTTGAAGAGAAATCTCCATTTGAAGCCTATATATATTAACCAGCTGTGGGGCTCTGGCTGCAAAGAGAGAGATTAGGACTCTACTCAAGATGCTGCTTTGAACATTTGCATTGAAAGTTCAGCAACTGAAAGAAAACCTTTACTTCGAAAATAAAATTCTGAGTTGGCTTGATGCATTCTGCTAAAACACAAGGAAAGCTGTGAGTTTCAAGGACTTAAGCTGGCAAACTGTCAAGTCAAAGTAAAATAATGATATTTTGCCATTGTTCCAACCTGGAGTAAGAAGTAAACGCCTCCCCCTCCTTCGTGCAAATTCACAATGACCAAAGAGCAGTCTTAGCCTGGACAGCTGATGTTCTGCCAGTTTCTTTCCAAGCAGCTACACATTGGTAACTTCAGTTCAAAAGTACTGCTCCAAGATTTTGAACAGTGGCAACATTCTTGCAAGCCCCTTACTAGGCTTTGGGTTTCCAGAAGGACAATTTTGGGACTGTATGTGCTCACCCCGGATTGAAAAGTACTGTACAGTTCTATCCATTTCTCTTCTGTTCAGAAAATCTAAAATCCCTGAAGCAGAGAAGCCATCAATGGACAAACAAAGTAATGGCACTGAACCAAAACTAAAGACAACTGTTTTTTAAATACTCCTTTCCCTCTACTTACACAAGTCTAGTAGATAATAACACAACCATCATGAACAAAGCTAGTATTTCTAATTGTGCAACAATCAGAGCAAACATGAGTTTCAGATATTAAAACAGAAATAACACTCTACAGATTTACCAAGAACTCCACATAGTGGTAGATCTCTATGCTAGAAACTGCAAATTCAAGACAATGGTGCACATTAATTCCAAGCCAAAAAACCTACAAATCATTTAGGCAATATCCTGATGGTGGCCACTCATTGTAACATGCAAATCCACACAAATGGAAGCGGTTTCCTTTAAATTACCTCCATACACCCTAAGCAGGCAAGTCAATTTCACCTTAACATTTGAAAAAACAAAAGAACAAGCATTAAGTTAGCAAGGTAAAGTACCTGCTATGCAAGAGAACTTCGGGTGACCTAGTGTAATGTTTTGCATATTGCTATGTTTAACTCTTCTCACACAGAAGCTGCCACTACACCTTTTTAAAATTCATGTGGACAGAATAAATGGTTCCAGTCAGTGTTCAAGTTAAGTACAGCAGCCCTCTTGATGACCTCTGCAAAAGCCGTAAGTACCCTGAGAAAAGTTATGGAGCTCTCCCTTAGCAGAGAAGAATTTGTTTCCACTTCTAAGAACACTAATGAAGCATATCTTCCTGTATAAAGTTCTAAAATATAAATAGGTCTCAAATTGATACAAAGAGTGATACAATAGTTATTTGTATGTAATTCTTGGGAGCTCTGAGTTAAGAAAAAGCATACCTTAATAGCTGTGCCTCACTAAAAGCAAAGGAAATTGGAAGCAAAGTTGAAAAGATGAGTCAAATCA
Organism: Coloeus monedula; assembly: GCF_965178545.1. Taxonomy (NCBI): domain Eukaryota; kingdom Metazoa; phylum Chordata; class Aves; order Passeriformes; family Corvidae; genus Coloeus; species Coloeus monedula. The sequence goes on along the minus strand of NC_138782.1, from coordinate 30,461,888 downwards.
CAACCCACATCCTTGACTAGCTCAGTAAAAACATCCAATTTAATATATTTTGTAAACAGAGCATTTCATTCAATTGCAAATGGCCTGTTTTCCAAACACATTTCTTCTGTTCTGGGATCAATTTATACTGGTTTAGCAGCTTTATTTCTTCTCACTACATTTTTCAAAACCTTAACAGCCTAATACCTCTCCCTCACCACTGTACCTGTGCCCCCCATCAGCTTACAGGCACTTCCTGTACACAGAGCTTTTCTCATGCACTCAGCCACTTCCCATGTGTCCTTTTAACCTGACCAAGCAAAATATCATATTCTCCAACACAAACTAGCTACCTGCCACCCCCTACCAACTGATAAAACCGAAGCTGTACTGGTCTTTCTCTAGTGATGTATCTACAATGGTAACCACATAGAAAAAAGCATTATTGCTATTCATGCAATTAGCAAGAAAAATAAAATAAAGCACCCCTTCTCTAAAAGTGAAATGGACCCAAAAGTTCAAGTTTCTAGAACCATAACAGTTGAGAAGAGTAACAGCCTAGGCTGTCAGCCAGCTACAGATATGCTGCACAGCAAGTAGAAGGTGGCCTGAGATGGACTGTTCTAATAACATCCATAAACTTAAAAAGTGACCTTCATAACGACTTAACTCCCAACTCACCTTCTTTCATGCCAGAAGTTTGGCAAGTAAACTCTATCACTACAGCATCATTGGAAATCTTAGATCAGCTTCTGTATAGAATATACTTTCATAAAATAGAAACCTATTTGAATAACTGCAGAATGAGACCAGGGGATTTAACCTGTGAAGCATTTGGCAAGCAAGGAGTTAAAATCCTGCCTAAGACTACCCCACAGCTGCTGTCAGCAGTCAGGCTTGTCAAGAGAAGCTCTGGGCTGTCTTGACAAGACTAATTGGCAGCAAGCACCTGGTTCCCCAGGCTGGGCCTAGGGAAGGTAAAAGAACATAAACCCTGCAAAGAAGGAGGAGAAGCAGCTGGAAGGCTGCCAGTAGGTCTAGCCTGTTTCATGTTTTCACTTCAATCCACAAGCAACTTTATCCTACACTATACCCAGTTAGAGCTATTACAAACATTTCTCTGCAACTTCCCAGCCGAAGGAAACCTGTGCTTTGTGGTTCTGTACTTGCAAGTTCCTCCACTGAGCACCCACCAAGCCTTTGCTGTGCAGGGTCACACTGCAGCACAGCCAACTGCAACATCACCACCATCACTAAATTGCAGTAGAATTGAAATTTTGGTTTTCTAATGCCACCAAAAATTCACTTAAAGGTGTTACTGTAACTTTAAAATTATGGACTAATATGCCAGAAAATCAAAATGAAGACTGTTCTGGATATTTTGTACATTGCACACATAAAGCATGTGCAATGAAAACTTATGAACATAGCAAATTATAGTGCATCTTTAAAGAAAGTAATAATAAAAAAAAAGGTTTAAAAATCCCCAACATTCTGGAAACTAGCTAGAAGTAGGATGCATGTGGAATTTTAAGTGGGATTTCCAGAAAAATTTAAAAAATTTAAACATATTTTGACCTCTGCTAAGAGTCATGACCAGTGAACGTGAAGCTTTCTGAAATTCTGCCCTCATTTTTTTCACACTATTAAAACTCAAGTGAAAAAAACTTAAAGCATTAGCCTTGCAGGTTCAGCCCCTGAGGTAGGGAGATCTTTCTTAGGAGTAAGGGACAAAAAAAAATTCCTTTAGTATGTTTAGCTGAATTTGTATTATTGAACCAACAAGTGTCTAATTATATATAAACATACACAAAAATTGATATATATAAAATATATAACATCAACATACACCAGAATTTTTTTTGGTGCAAGATAGTGTAAGTATAAACATTAAAAAGTCAGAAGTAAATTTCTTCAAAGCAAGTTGCTCAGCAAATACATTGACTATGCCTCTGCCAAGTTTCACATTTTGGGCGTTTTAGCTTGCTAGTCAAGAATTCTAACAATGTAGAGCAGCACAAACGTTTCCATATCTTAAAACTCTGGAAATTTGGAAGTGTACTTGTACATAGTCTCAGGATGAAAGACACTTCCATCAATAAGCAATAATGCCAAATTATGGTGCTTGGGGGAACAAAAAATTGCAATGGAACTGCTTGCTAGTTAAACCACTGGTATCTGTAGAACAAACTCACCCCGAGAGCCACAGAGTGTGCCACTCTGCTCCTGGCTGGACACACCACAGAAATGACTGCAACATTCCTTTAACTGCTAATGATATTAATACAATATCATTGTACCAATACAATGATCCATCAGCAATATTTAAAAAGGAAAATCCTCAGCGTAGCAAGATTATAAGCTACTGTGTTTAGAGTTACTGCTCTAGCAATAGCAAAGGAATGTTTCTCTGCCTGACAGCAAAGGATCCAGCCCTTTACAATACCTGCTCTCCATTTATATTCAAAGACTACTAATGAGTAAATCTAGAGGCTCTCTTGGTCTCTACTCATGAGCTTCATGACTCAGTGTTTTTTTAAAAAACCCAACAAAACCAAACAGAAACACCCAATCAAAAAACCCCACCCCAAAACCAAACCAAGACAAACAAACAAACAAAAAAAACCCACCTACACCACACTTCCCCTTGTGCCATGCAAAACATGAATGCCCATGATTCAAAACACAGGATCAAGGTGTACCATAAAGTCAAGTAGAACAATCTAACCTTTCCCGTGGTCAGAAATGTAAGACTATGACTATATGCACAGGACATGCATTACAGAGACTGACCAATCACTGATAAGAAAATCAGGTCTTGCCTCTTAAGAGCATGAATTGCCTCAGTCCATTACAACTGAGGTGCTAACTAGATTATTACACTACTGCCTTATCTTAAAGGAGCTAGACTCTACTGCATAGTAGGATGAAATAGGACAGCACGATTGTCAAGATGTGGCTACATCTTTCTTCTTGGTTTTACATAAAGCAACCAGTTAAATAAAAACTATTTGAATGAAATGCTTATTCTAGCAAAGAAGCACCTGTGCACGTTAAATAAGTAAGCCCCCACAGGATGAGAATTCTCTAAGAAAAATATATGTATTGGGTTAGCTCCTAAATTCTTCTGAAAATAAAATATATAAATGCTTTGTCTTTTGAAGTCATCTATCCAATCCAAAAGCTGACTCCAGTTATCACTAAGGATTGTTGCAGCAAGACCTAGTCACGAATCACTAATCCACTGCTTAGCTAATGGGCATTCCTATTAATCAATAGGAAAACGGCCTATCTAAAAAGACAACTCACTAACCTATGATACCACTTGAACACCTACACACCAGCTCATTCCGTACTGGCAAGCTGCTTAGTATCCAAGGGCTCCTATCTGATATGGATGAATGTAAGTTACAGGCTGCAGGAGCTCCAAGAAGATGCAGCAAAGGAACAGACTGGCAAAATGAATCTTTACAATGGCATTACCAGCTGCATGAGACTAATAAAAGCAGTAATGCTCTTTTGCCCTATGAAAGCAGAGATTCATTTGTATGTATGGTTTACCCTGCTTGAGCAGGGAGGTTGGACCAGATCACCCACTGCAGACCCTTCCTTCCAACCTTACCTATTCTGGGATTCTGTAATGGCTTAAGAGGCTGCATTTCATGCAGGAAGAGTCTGCAGCACCACATAAAATTGAGCAAACCTACATCAATGATAACTGAGTGATAAACTTGTCAGAGGGCAGCTATTGAAGAGTACAGTTCTTTCCAGGTTTTCTCATTAACAGAATTTAGCCACAGAAAGGGCACCCCAAGGATAATAGATAGTCCATGATAACTAATCTACCACTATTTTGCTCCTATTAAAAGGGATATTTTTGCTTCCCTCCCATCCCTTTGCATCAGTTCCAACACTCATCTGACCTCCATTCTCACCATAAGCTAATTGGTGGAAGCACCAGACAGACAAACAGCACTTCAACTAGGAAAAAGAAGCCAGAAGAGACCAGTGATAGCACGAGGGTAGGAGAATCTCCAGAGTTTTATGCAAACAGAGAAAGGGAAAAGAACCATGTCTACCAGTAGCAGTGAGGTGTTAATACAGGTTTAGCCATTTCTGTGAAACCCACTCCTTAATGTTAATCCACACTGCCCTTATAACCAGAAGCATGTTTTATTATATGAAAGATTAAATCAAAGTCATAATTGTAAAGCAAAAATAAAAAATTTAGCTTCAAGACTAAGACCCACCTAGAAAAACACTGTACTCTTCAGATCAGGAACTGTAACACTGTTAACAGGAAAAACTTTAAACATAAAAATACAAGAAATATTAATATTTATTTTTTGAAAAAGATGGTTCAACTGCTACTTGAAAGACCAGACATTTTCTGGTATTTTCATAAACATCCTCAAGACACAGGAACAACCTGTTCAATAAATGATTTCAGGAAGTTGTGATCCTTAATTGTCCTCCATGACGAAAAAGAATTTGATTCTTGATGTTAAAAATAAAAAACCCGTCATTATGAGACATGGCAGTTTCCACATCTAGCTACTGTCACACAGTGGCCAGGAACTCCTGAAGAAAAACATGCATGGTGATCACAAGAATGAGAATTCCAAATTCTAGATTCAAAAATAGATGAAAACTAAGAAATTTTCTTAAGATACTCATGATTAGTCACAGCTTGAGCACACTTTGAACCATTATATAAAGTTGAAGGGTCCAAATAACTAAAACCAGTTGTGCAAGTTCAGAGATTTCAAACTCTTCTGCTACAGATTGGCAGGAGTCTGCCACTTAGGTAAGGGGAGGGAGGGAAAACCCCAGAACACTGCCTCATGTTTGACTGTACACAAGGCTACAAATTTCTGGTTGTACTGGTGCCAGTGGCACACAGACATACAAAATTAACCTGTACATAATTTAAAATCTGTCATGACTTGAGGAAAAATTATTTATCTTCGTAAGAGTTCTGATAAGCAGCCAGACTGGAACATTCTTTCTGCAAAATCTGTCTGTTTGCTCCTCTACTGAATGAGCATGGAAAAGAAACACCTGATCCACCAGGTACCAATTTCCCGAGAAGTTCACCCTACCACAGTGGGCTCTGCTGCTGGTTCAGAGAAAGCACAGCAGTGAAACTCAGGGAAAGTTCTCTCACACAGCTGCAAATGGCTACATAATTGACATGGATTTTGCTACAGGGGAAATGCATTTTAAAAAGGAAACTTTCAGCTGTACTGTGTCAACAGGCAAGGCCATCCTTCTTGAAGTTTAAACTAGCCACCTCAAAAACAGCAAAGAAAGTCAGTGTACTTGCTGGCCCCTAAGTCTTTTCCTAGTAAGAGGGACATGCTTCTGAAAATATTTTTTTTTCTTTTTCCTTTTTAAAAAATAATTTATTTACTACTATCACCTAATGCTTCCCATTATCAGACACATTCAGTTGCTTTCTGATTTGGTCAGAATTTCATAGGCTGGGTAGTGACCTAAAATAGTTCTTCAAAGTCTAAGTCGTTCTAGGAAAAATGTCAAAAAAAGTTACATTTTGGCCATCTTTAAAAAGCTACCTCCTCATTTTATAAATTCAGGAAGCGCAGCCTTTGTGCGGAGTATCTTCTGCTATCCTTAAAAAAGTTCAGCCGAACTTGGTCCAGTTTGGAACTCCTAAATAAAAATACCTTTAGGTTCATCAGCCCAGTAGTCTTTTGAGATTTTATCTGTGAAGATCTGTGAAGAACCACATTGAGCTTTTTTTGGCTGTCACAGCAACCGGTCCTGACCAAATGCACACACTCTGCTTGTGTGAAGTGACTGAGCACCCTCCCTACAACCACAGTTACACATGAGTGTGAGGAGTGACATCCTTGTTATGCCCAGAAGTAACAAATGTGTTCAGATACAGAAGAGGCCAAGCTTTAGCCCAGTATGGATACCTCAACTTCTCTGAAAAAAAATTCTTAACACAGTCAAAGTCACAGTCAAAATACCAGCGTTGCTAGGAGTCTGGAGATACTGTAGAGCTGATGGGACAGGAAAGGAGGAGGAACCAGTGCATGATTCTGGAGCTGACACATGTCAGGGCTGTCTCAGAGATTTCCCAGTTGGCTTTGTACCATAGGACCCCCACTCAATCCCCCCAATTCACTTGGGACAATTCTGGTTCCCATGCTCTGCACAGCTTATTGCAGTCCAGAAATGTACTTGAAAGAAAAATCCTGCTGAGCATACAGAATGCACACAGTCTCCAGGGTACCCCACAAAAAACAAAACAAAACAAAAAACTGCCATGTCCAGATCAGAAATTTTCAAGAAGAGAATTGGCTTAATTTTGACAGATTTTCATGTAAAATTAAAACAATACTGCTCAGCCAGAGGCTGCCCACTGACAAATTTCAAGTGGATGTTCCAGTTCAGAGGTGCAATACATTATTTCAAAGTAGAGACTGACATCAAAAATTAAACCCAAGGCAAAGGAAAGGCATAAAGTATTTTGGTCCAGAAGATTAGAGATCAGGAAAGTTATAAATCATCTTTTAACATTTTTCCAACATTTCCTATTATCTGTGGAAGAAACAGATGAAGGAAGAACATCAGTGGGAACAAAGACTTGTGTGAACTCCCATTTTCACTTAAGTAGCAATGCTCTTTGTTACAGAAGTTTACAGCTGCATAACAAAATAGGATGCTTTGTCAATGATACAAAATCAAACCATTCAAATTGTCCATTCTGATTATGCAAACTGCTGGGTGAACAGCTAGACACTCTCAGAGTTATCTGTGTGATGACCAGTGTCAGGTTCAGTGAATGACAGCACAGGATGGAGCCAGCAAACACAAATAAAACATAATACTATTTTCCTTCCTAAAAATTCCAATTACTTGTTTACTCATTGACATCAGGTAACATTAACACTCTATGCCATCTTGTTTTCTCCAGAAAAAATCTGAAGGTAAATCAGAGTGACCTTTGCAAGCCTCAGAGACAGACTCAACTGGAAGACTTCACAGCCTTGATCTCATAAAATGGCATACTCTATCCTAAGGGAGCAAACAGGAAAGTGAAGCAACATGGGCATATACAAGGACAAGATTCTCTTAATACTGAAAATAGAGGACTTTTAGGCCTAAAGTAAGCACAATCTAAAGTCCATAAGGACCAGACAAGACCCCTCAAAGAGTCTGAAGAGGGTAAAAACCCCACCTCAACTGTAAGAAAATACAACAACCAGGAGAGGTTTTTTTCACTCTTCTGATTCTCCTACAAGCAGTCCTGGACATTCTCTTTAAATTCAAATCATATATAAATAAAACCAGAAACACCCATGGCCACTAACTCTTTACAACCAGTTACCACTGTTCAACTCCCACTACGGGCAATTGTAAGCTATTTGAAGTATCATGTCATGAGCAATACATGCACCAGCCTAAAACTGAAACACCTTTGAACACAGCTACACTTGGTACAAAGTCATCTTTGTCTAAATACTGGTTGGCTGTTGTTGGGGTTATTTTTAGCTTGTTTCTTCTATAGAATAGAGTATTTCAGTTGAGAGGGACCTACAGTGATCACCTGGTCCAACTGCCTGACCAATTTCGAGCTGGCCAAGTTAAAGCACATTTTAAGGGCATTGTCCAAATGGCTCTGAAATGTTGACAGGCTTGGGGCATTGACCACCTCTCGAGGGTGCCCTGTTCCAGTGTTTGAAGAAATGCTTCCTAATTTTCATTCTGAACCTGTCCTGAAGCAGCTTTGAACCATTCCCACACATCCTATCTGGATCCCAGGGAGAAAAGCTCAGCACCTCCCTCACCACTTCCCCTCCTCAGGGAGCTGTAAAGAGCAATGAGGTCACCCTCAGCCTCCTTTTCTCCAAACCAGACAAGACCAAAGCCCTTGGCTGCTCCTCACAGGACACTGCTTCCAGGCCTTGCACCAGCTTTGTTGGCCTCCTCTGGATTCAAGGACTTAACATATTCCCACGGCAGACTTCCACAGTCATATGTCCTTTCTACCTGATGAGAAGGGAGAAAGATGCAAAAGCAGAAATAATTCTTTTACCAGGCTGGCACTATGTTACAGAGTAGGGATCACACACAAGTTTGGCACCACAGCACCTGTGGCTGTGCTACTGCCAACACACTGCCAACTTCAGCTCAGCAAGGATGACACAGAACTCTGCTTCCCTCACTCCATGATACACTCCTTTGCTGCTGCTCCTCACCAAGGAGGCCCAAGTCTGTCTTCCTTCTGTGTACTCCCACACAACAAGCAGAGTGCACGAATACACATAGGACTCTTGCACACATAGGACAGGTATGCTTGTGCAAAGCCTTTTGAGTAGCAATTTTCTACATGTACTTGTTTGAGCCCCAGGCTCAGCTCCTGCAAAGAGGTATCACTTCCCATTAGAGCTAAATACATGGTTCAACTCTAAAATTAGTAAAAAGACAAAAAACACATGCAAAGCTAAATAAGCAGGAACCAAAAATTAGGAGCACTGGATTCAGCAACACTTAAGGGATTTGCAAATATCTGGTAGGCCCACCTAGTGAGATTTTGTAACAGTTACCTTCGTACATTGACATTCTTTTCCAGATTTGGCTTTCATCCCTGTCTCAAATCAAAAACCAGAATATTTTCATATGTAGCTGTATCTGTAACACCACCATAATTTCTGCTATACACAAATCCCAAGGGTTTCCAACAGCAAAGACCAAGACTATTTTTCCATGCTAACAACAAACTCTGCTATGTTTGCAAAATGTTTCCTTTGGATCGTTCCTTATAGCAATACTATGATGTTTCTAGAAAAGAGAAGAGCATCCTGAGCATTAGGAAAACTTACAGTGATTAATGAAACCACAGAACTAAACATCCTTCAGAAGAGAGGCATCAGCTGAGTACTCTCACACGCTACTGAATGACTAAAATACGTCATCCTGCTGCTCAGAGCGCCACTGTTGCCTCTTCAGCCCCTCCAGACACTAAAGGAAGGCACATAAACAAGCAAGGCAGAAGAGAAGAAGGTATGTCATCCATGATGTCAGCATACTCTTAAATCAACAACTGCTAACTTACTGTCCTCTCTGAATCCAGAATAACTTGAAAAAAGACAGGGTACAGTGCTTTAGCAATGACAACCTTACTGTTGACAGGAAGCTCAGAGGCAGTCGGTTTTAAAAGTATCTCAACATCAATTTGCACATAAGAGTGAAAACTAAAAAACTTCAGAGAATTGCTATCTGTTTTACAGGTAAGCTGTACTCCAGTAACTTTCTCACTAAATTAAATCAGTTTTATACTTCTTCGGGCAACAGCTCACACTACATCTACAGATTACCTAGGTAACAGAGTTTTGAAAACCTTACTAGCACCTACTCCTATATTTGCCTTTGGCAGGAAAAAGTTTTTGACTCATTTTTACATTCAATTAATCCACAGTCACATTCTTCATAGAAAGACTTCTGGAAAAACTCAACTTGCTGGAAACAGTAACTATAATTACTGACCCTCTTCAAGTCAGCCAAAATTAAATTGCAAAGTAGATTTTCTGGCATTCGAGCTATAACTTAATAGTACAAAGAAAAGCAAGTAAAAGTGTAAGTAAAAGAAGAAACCAGGCCCAGGATTTGAGAGAACCCAGAAAATGAGATACGAGTAGTGAGTTATAGGGAAAAATTGAGAATGGACCCTGAACATTCTCCTTCTAGATTTGTACTGCAAAAGAAAAAGGGCAAAACTTCTGCTTTGCTCATCTTTTCAGTATCAAATTTCTGTCAAACAAAGCATTAAGACTAAAAAGGAGAAATATGACTTCATGAAATTTCATAGTAAAGAACAAATCATAAACTGTAACTGTATGGTATTTTATCTCCTTATATAACATTATTCTCTTTTTGCCACGGTTTTCAGGTTTGTTTTACTTACTGCTCTCTGCAATTACGAAGAAAGTAAAACCAAAAATCGTAGTGTCTCTGTATTTCTCAGGAAAACAGAAAACACCATTGCAGGTGTCCCATTAGGAAACTTGTGTGCAATTACACATGCCACTGTCAAATCAAGATTCTTTTCACTTATTGGGGCTTTAAAGCAAGTACAAGGATCACATATTCATGGATATACTATTAGTATACCATGTTAACTCTACTAGCATTGAGACAATTAGCTTATCTTGGTGCAAAATTGATAAATATTTCATATTTGACTAAAGTTTAAAAAATACAGAATTCATGGGCTATGTAGACATTCTGCAGGTTTTGCTTCTACCGAATTATTTGCACAACTGAAAAAAAAAAAGTGGTTTCATAATGTGATAATTTTTGAGCCTGTAAGCAAGAACTTCCAGGACTAAAACCAAAATAAGTTCTATCTTAAAAACCATTTACAAAATAAGCTGAAGATTTAAAGTTACTACTATCTATTGTCATCTGTGATACTCCAGGAAAGTATTTTCTACCCAAATAAACCCTGTTGCTGAAAACAGGGCTATAAAGTTCTTAGAGAGCTCACTATCAACAAGGATTCCCATATATACTTAAATATGGGTACCATCAAAGAGATGACCAATGGTACATTGCTATTTTTTTCCATTCTCAAAATTCTGATCAAAACCAGTTGTGAAAAAAGCTAAACACCAGTCACCAAAAAATACAGCAGGGGTCACCAAATGTGGGGAAGGGACAAACCAAACAACACTCAAAGCAAGGATATTTCAAACTTTCAGGCCACTTAAGCGTTAGCCCCTAGAAACCAGCCCCTGACCTGAAAACAAGTGTAAGTCCAATCAACAAAAAGTCAGTTAATCCTGAATTATACGGAACTACAGAACAAAATTTTTTCCAAAACAAGTGCCATACTGAATCTAAGTCCAAACCTTGATCTAAGATACAAGATGCCTACTATTATTTCAGACACCAATTGCTCTACTGGTCTGGACCTTAACGCACCAAACCTCTTTTATTCTGTCCACAACTGTTAGACAAATATCAAAATAGAAAATTTGTTCAATGCAGTGGTCATCACTCACCCACATAAGCAACTCTGAGCTATAGATGAGTGCAATTACTTGATAGTTTTGAATATTAGTAACAATCATTCTGACAAAACCGCTGAAAATCCTTTAACAGATGCTTCACTCCTTTAGGAGTTTGAGAGAACAAAACCACGTCGTATGCACATGGGGACTAACAGTTCTACTGACAAAAATGCTAAATCCTCTAACAAATGCTTCAGACCCCCAAGGAATTTGAGACAACAAAACCGTATCATCCTCACATGAGAATTGATACTGGGCAGCACAGACTCTTGAGGCAAAACAGCCTTCTCACTTCTCACAGCACAACTATTTCAGTATTATAAAAATTAAAACTTCTGACTCATTCCCAGATTTTATCTTTTTAGTTCCAGTAATGAGAAACAGGAGATCATCAGGTCAATCTGAAAGAGTCTGTGTATTTATTAAAATAAACTTTTCTAGAATACAATTCAATAAAAATACCTCTATAATATAGACTACTGGATTAACTGAACTTGGAAATAATTTAACCGAGACATGAAAGCACCACAGAAGAGAATTTATTTTGGGATTGTCATACTGGAAGACTAATTGCTAAGTTATCTTTTTCATAAAGAATAAAAAATGAATTTTCCTTTTCAAACAGATTAGGTGAATAGGGGTTAAAAAAAAAAAAAATCAGTATTTCTACTTTACCAGTGCACATTACGCTAAGTGTCAAGTATAAAGACAGATTTTCTGAAAAAGACCATTTCAAACATTCTCAACTAAAGACAACTAAGTTATGGAAAGAAACCAACAAAATTTGTTAATTGCCAAACCAGGCTATATGCTAATTATGTCAGCAAATACTAACAGGCAGACGACACACTCCTGAAATACAGTAATGGGATGTAACATAAGAATAGCCCTGACCATCACAGGGTACACCTAATAAAAAACCTGTCTGGCCAATACATGCTGCTCAGCAGAGAATACAAGAACGGGTGAACTATTTATTAACACATTTCTGATATCCTCTCCCAGAGTCAGTACTCTGCAGTTCAGGGTTTTAAACCCAGAAGTAGTACTTTTGCATTCTCCAAGATATACTATACTATCAGTAATTTCAATCTCATACTTTAAATCTAAATTATGACACATAATCTGTTTTACATCTGTAAGAACCAGAGCTCCTGCTGTCAGAGTTCTTGCTTCCATAAATAAGTTGTCCAGATCTTAAGAACAGTAAATACGAGGAATTTCTTCAGTGGATAAATCACACATATTTTTGAAGATAAAAGCTGGTTTGATATGGAAACTTTGAATCTGATTTATATTCCAATCTACCATCACTGTGACAATCTGCATTAAGGCCTCATTGTTCTATTAACAAATAAAATTAAAGCAAAAATCAAAGCAGATCAGGTTTGTTGCCAAAGTTTTAAATAATGTCATATGTCCAAATGAGTTAAACTGCTGGCAAGAATCTGCAGAACTACCCAGTGAGATCTTGGCAGCAGAAACTTTGCTCACTGGATTCAAGACTTTTCTGACTTTAAGAGTGTGGCTTGATGAGACAGACTTAAGAGAGAACAAGTCACTGCAGTCTGAAGGGACAACATAATGCCATCACCCCTCTGTACCCCCACGCCCCATCACACACCCCAGAGTCAGTCTCCCTTAACAACCTACTACCAACTAACCCAGAGGAAAAAAGAAATTAGAACAGTGTGGATTGAATGAACCAGTTGAATAAAAATTGAGAAACTGTGTCAGAGATTCTGAGGACTCCAAGTGTGTAATAACACAGGCACAATTTAAGACAGGTCAAACAGAAGCTTTATTAACTATGATCACAGTGAGAGAACATTGAGAGCATCTTTCCTGATTGTCTGCCAGGCGATTGAAGAGACCCAACCCATATCCTGTTTCAGAAAAAAGGCAAGGAAAAGCAATCATATGAATGTTAATAAAGCCAGGTACCCTTCCCCTGGAGGGATGGACTCCTTAAATCTGTTGCTAAACAGCCACAGTTCTAATGAAGACTCAGGCAGTAAAGAACGTAACAATAAGAAGATGGCTCTTGGTGGAGCCCAAAGGGATGGCCTGGCATTATCCTGTCTGAGGTGCAAAGTTGGAAGCAATCAGACTACTGGCTTCTGGTTGAATGTTCTTGAGTATAGATAACCTCTTAGCCAGACCTCTCAATTTTAACTTTTAATAATTTTACCACCACAACTGTTTGACAGCTTAAAAATACATTGTTATTTTCTTTTTCCCGGCCACAAGTAAGACCAATGAATGAGAAATCATATCTATCAAGTCCAAAACACTGCAAGATACAACTGAATACAAATTTTAACTTACTGAGCAAATTTTAAATTTAAAAAAAAAATAGTTTTGATAAAACTGATGTGTTAACTACTCATCCTGCACATCTAAACTGATAAACTACAAACCAGTTTTAAAATGCTTTTTGTACATTTGACTTCCATTTCCTATCCAAGTGCGATTCAACACATTTTTAAAAAATACTTAATTCACTATTCCCCAACAGAAATGTGAAAATTAAAGACTTAAGAAAGCAAAGCATCAACTAAGCAGTGTGTTTAACTGAATTTATCACACAAAGACACAAGCCAACTGAAGATTAAAGATAATTTGCAATCTAAGATTAAATCACTTTATCCATGTGCTACTTCAAAAGAATAGCTCTCAGTGCACTAGTGGAATGATTAAAATACCTCCTTCTTCACAGATGCCAAATGTAAAAGCTCCCCAAAACCAAAGTTTAGTAATAGGTACTTTTTCCACAAGCAAATCAGTCAGTAAATCAAACAGTGCTGCACATGTCTTACTGCAAAACCAAAAACCCAAGGTACAGAGTATGTAGTTTGATATAAAACCAGATGTACCTAACCAGATGAAATTCTAAGTATCAGAAGTTAGAGACACCTTAGAGATGGAAGTCTCCTGTCCCCAGTTCTTTTCAAGAAACAGGGTACTTGCAGGTCTACCCCATTAAACGCGTTCACCCTTAGCTAGGCAAGTTCCATTAAGAAAATTAAGTCAAACTGGCATAAGCAATCACTACAAGGTAAATTTTTGTCATTAGAGGCCAAAAAGTCCAAGAGATTATCTCTATCAGTTTTTATCACGGTCTTGGTCAAGCCTAATTCATTCAGCAGGAGTCCTTGAGTCTCTACAAGCCTAATGGGAATATTAGGTAGTAAGTGCCAGACATTTTTTATCCCAGATTTACAATTCTTAATCCTATGATTGACATTTGAGTCTTGAGCAATGAGGCCCAAGTTACTTCATCTGGGAGCCAAGCTGACTGTTGAATTACTATCAGAATTCATTCTGCTGAGGAGGAACAAAAATGTCATCAGTTTTAGTACTGGAGAAAAACTATTGCTCCAACTCAAATTTTTAAGCAATACTTCAAATTTCACCTCTGTAAATGTGCTCCAGTCAGAAATCACTGAAGCACTTATAAACACTGTAAAAGTTTCTGCCTCTAAGAAACTGGTGCTCACCATAAGTATTGCAGTATGTACTGCAATACAACAGTATCTTAAGGAATGCTCCATGCACCTTCAACAGCAGTGAAAATATTTGTTATAAAAACCTTGAGTTTACACAAAGTAGTTATGTACTGCACTGAAATTGCTCTTATTCTGCTGCAGAAAAAGAAAACCAAATTCCTGACCTCTTTGATTCTTCAACTACTGTAAAGACTCAAACTTCCACAAGAAAGGAGTACTGGTTTAAATACTTCAGTTGACCATGCAGTACATAATCAAGTAGTCTCCAGCTAGCCCTGAACACACCGTACACAGCTACATAAAGAAAATACTTCAGAGTCCTCAAGAAGTATTACTTATCTGGGCCAGCCTCCATCTCCCCCTCCTTCTTATCCCAATCTTTCAAAGATAGGCTTTAAATGTTTTGCAGCTGTCCAACATTAAGGCTGAAGAATTCAACAACCACTGCACTGTAAAAGCACAGGGTGAAAAGCAACTACATTCAGGACCTGTTACAGAGCCAGAAGAGCTTCCTGACTGCAAACTTCTTCAGCAAAATCTGGATAAGGTCCCGAGAGCAGATAAACCTGTAAAATTATTCTTTCTTCCTTCCAGATAATTCTCCAAGTGAGTTCCTACCATATAAACTAGTGCAGACTATGCATAACTGCACTGAGTTTTAGCCAACCTCTCTCACAGCCAAAAATATCAACCACCACCACTGCACACATTTTCTTACTGAGATTTTCAGAAGGTCTGCATAATCTTGTAACTATGAAGTTAGTGAGCCATTTCATATTTCCTGAAACTAAACTGCACATTAGATGATTCACCAATTAGTGTATTCATGAAGCTTTAAGAACCAATCAAAATTTCATTTTTGTTGAAAAATTTAACAGAAATGTCCAGCTGTATGCATGGAGAGAGCATGTGGGCTCTTCTCCTTTATTTAACTTAACTAACAGCTACGTTAGCTGGTGAAAAATATTCAGTGTGTCAAAGTTAATTTATCAAGCTGACAAAGTATAAGGGCTCCAGAAGGTATAGCATACATTTACTAAATTTTAAATACAACATTTTAACTAGATATAGCTCAAAGATTAAAATAAGCTGTCCAACAACCAAACCACACAAATACATATCACTCCAGGGCACTTCTTATTTAATGGAGCAATTGCATGCTCATTTCAAACTAATGCATAGGTCAACATACCAGAAAAGCTGATCATCCTTCAGACCCCAAACCCCACAAATCAAAACGTGTTTTTTTAAACTAGGCAGATATCTCTGGAAGACAGAGGGCTTGTCAGTACAGTGCGGGCCACGATCAGATGGAGGGGAGGGACTGCACGTTGCTCAACACAACCAAACCTTGTGCCTCCCCGAAGCCTCTAGGCACAAATACCACACCGTAAAACTAAGTGCTAATTTCCCCCTACGGTTGAAACTACGAAGTACAGCTCTTGGGGAAACAAGAGGCAAGGAAATCAGCCTAAAGTAGATGGTTATTCAAGAATTACTTAACTAGCCAACCTATTCCAGTACTTTGGAATAAAAATCAATATTTTAGGAGTTTATGATGGAGCCTTTACATCAAAAGTTCTTTCATTCTACAAAGTCAGGAATGTACAATTCAGTAAACAAAAAGGTATCCTGTCTAGATTTTACATTTAACTATTTGCAGCAGTAAATAAAATATCACCACTTGAACTAAGTTTTAAGAATAGATAAAATTGCTGTACGGAAGTCACATGGAATGATCTGAATCCACGCAGTATCTATCAAAAATTGAGCTATTAGGCAAGAGGCTATCACAGGACAAGGTGGTTTACAACTATTAACAATCATCACTACCGTTTGATTAAACTAAAATACATCTCTAAACATAATGAATGAGCCCAAAAAATGAATGTTATACCATCTCGGGTTCTAAGTCCATCACGGAAACACGTAAATTGCCACATCTAATTTGATGAACAGTCACTCATCTCTCTAGAACCTTGCTGCAGTGACAGGTTTCGCATGTTTCAAAGAAGATTAAAAAAAACCCCTTTCTGCTAGAACACAGTTCATTTCTAATCCCTTCCATCTGCTCCCTCTTTCTTAGATGTACCTGCCATCATTAAAAGAGCAATAGAAGAGAAATTCCACATATTCTTCCAGGGACGAACCCAGGCATTTTCCCAATGCTCTCACACATATGAAGTCATGTCAACCTACTGCTACCCAGCTGTCTGAATTCACTGCCTGGCTTGTATTGTTAATGCAATCCTGAAAACCAGAGTAGAAACAGGACATTTAGACCAACTGGAAAATCAGAACTGATTTCATCAGCTCAGTCCACCAGGTCACAAAATCGGTTCGTTTTCTCTCCTTCTATAGTTTGCTTTGGACTGACAAATAATTTGCCCTAGTAGTATAGCTAACTCACTCTGCCATACTTAGCCATGTGCAAAAATGTACAGAATTGAATCTGTTCTGACAGAGACTCTACTGCTAAGGCTATCGCTTTGATACGAGGTCCATTTGAGTATCTTCGTTTACAGACTGACAAGTGAATGAAGTAGGAGGTTGCTAACTTGGAAACCTGCCTCCTTTCAAATGCCTCACTGCAGCAAACTCATCAGCTGGGGATATTCAAGGTAACAGGGGTTATGCTCAGGCTGAAAGCTGCACAACATCTTCAACAGGAAGACTTTAATGGCACAAACCTGCATGACATGAGGTCTTGAGGTGCATGGATCGCACCTCAAGATTCCTATGGATGTAACATTCCCAAACCATACTGAAATTAGCTTGAGTGAAAATGCATCTTTGGTATGGCCAGGGATCACACCCCACGTAATGGGCCCCATATGATGAATAGTATAAAATTTATAGCTTACAATCAGAAACAGTGTGGAAAACTTCAACAAGCTTTACAGGAGAGGGGAAAAAAAAATAAAAGAGGAGAGCATTCTGTAAGTATTCAGGGAATGGAAACCTGACTATTGTACATGCTGGGTAAGACTACATGATACACAACCCTGATGAAATAAACATTCAGAGACAGAAATGTATTCCATGCGATTAAGCTACTGTGATTCAGTGCAAGTACTGGAGTACAAAGTTAATAACAACAGCAAAAATAACTACAATTCTAAGAAACTATTCATAACTCCGAGTCAGATGCTTATAAAGACCACTTGTAAACTTTTATGAGCGCTCACGAGGGAAGACGGCCTGATGTTTAGCGCTCCCCCCCCAGTCCCCGCAGAAGGGGTTAACAGGAGGCTGTGCGCCCTGAGGGCTCTTTAGTGGCAATTCTGCCAGGATAATTTCCATACGGACAAACCGTGCGTGCAAACTCGTACACAGGACACCGCCGACCACCGCGCTGCTCCTGCACCAGCCCCACAACCACCCCGGGTACCAACACCGGGCACCCCCGCCCGGCCGGGGCAGGTTCGACCCTCTGCAGCCGGGGCGCCGCTGCGAACCGTCAGCGGGACGGCCGGGACCGAACGGAACCGCCCCCGACACACCGCTCCCCGCCTCGCCCGCCCCAGGCGCCCTTCTCCCGGCCGCGGGCACAGCCGAGCCCTCGCCGTCCCTTCCCCCGGCTCCCTCGGGCCGGGACAGGGCGGCAGCTCCCGCCTCCCTCCCGCACGGAGCCGCGGCCTCGGCGGGCGGCAGCGGGGCTGCGGCCGCCTGTGGCCGCCGGGGGGCGAGCGGCGCAGGCGGGTCCCGCCCGCCCGCCCGCCGCGCCCGCGCCCCGACCGGAGGCAGCACCTACCGCTGCGCCGTCCCGGCGGGGGCAGCGGCGCCTCAGCGCCGTCCCGGCGGGGGCAGCGCCCGCAGCATCCCCGGCCCGGGCCCGCCGCCGGTGCCGCTCCCGGAGCGACCGGACCGAGCCCCCTCCCTCCCTCCGCCCAATGGAAAATAGTTCCCCGGGCCCCGGAGCGGAGACACCGGGAGCGACACCTCGCCGGCCAATGAGAGCCGGCCTGGCCCCCCGCGGCGCCAATGGGAGCGGCGGGCTGGCGGGGGCGGGGCGTCGCCCAGCCAACCGGGGCGCGGCGCTCGCACTGACCCGCTAGGCTGTCTCCGGTGGCCTCCATTGACCACCATCTTGGAGTCGGGCGCGATGCCCGCTCCGGGAATGGGCTCGCTGGCCGGCGGCCATCTTGGATCCGGGCGGAGTCACGTGCGGGGGCGGGCGGCAGGAGGCGGCGGGGCCGCGGCGGCCGAGCGGAGCCCCCGCCCCGTCCCGTCCCGCCCCGCCGGGAGCCGGAATTCCCCGCCACACTCGGCGTCACAGGCCGAACGGCGGTGCGCGGCTGGTGCCTCCAAGCGCGGCTCCCGGGGCGGCCGGATGCTGCGCAGGCAGGGACCGCCCCGGCACTGCGCCTGCAGGAGTCAGGCGGCTCCTTCTACGCTGAAGGTAGCAGCAAAAACTTGGAGACCCTTGGAGACACGTCGGTATTGTCGGGAGTAATACCCCATTCGAAGCAGTTTCCTCTCCCTTCCTCCCCATAACGGGGAGCGAATCCATGGCTTGGCCTAAGTGCAGGTGAAGTAACATCCGATCACGTCGGGCAAAGGAATCGGTCGCTGCAGCGCAAAAAGACAGCTGGTATTCCAAGTACCAGAACGCATCGCATCTTCCTGTAGCTGGCAGACACACTGGGACGCTACAGTGCGGACGGTGGACACTCAGATGGGAAGAGATGCATCGATGTCAGGCTCGGAGGGAAGGGTCCATGGGTTTACTCTACTGGAAGGCAGCAGCAAGCAGAGAATGGCAGGGGTCGGTTCTCTTTGACATCTTTCTCAGAGACTTTTGAGGAGGAGATGGAGTGTGTGCTCAACAAATTTGCAGGTGGTGCTGAAGCTGGAACAGTGGGAGTGCTGAAGGACAGAGCTGCCATTTAAATGGATCTAGACCAGTTGGGGGAATGACCTGACAGGAAGTCTGTAAAATTCAGCAGGGACACATAGAAGGAAATTTGACAAGTCTAGCGCTTGGGAAGGAGCAGGCCTCTGCAACAGTACAGGGTGGGGACTGATGGGCTGTGGAGCAGCTTTGCAGGAAAGGATGTGGGGTCTCGTTGGACAGCATGTTGGCCATGAGCCAGCAGTGTGTCCTGGCAGCAAGGAGGCCAAAAGCATCCCAGGTTATACAATTGGAAGCTTAGCCAGTAGGCCAAAGAAAGTGATTATTTATTTCTGCTCAGCTACATGAGGAATACTGTGTCCAGTTTTGGCTCCCAAAATGCAAGGAAAATCTCAACAAACTGAAACAAGTTCAATGGAAGCCACCAAGTGGTCCAGGGGGAGGTGCAGCACTTGCCCTGTGAGGGAGAGTCTGAGGTAACCACCCTGGATTAGCTTGAAGAAGAGACAATTTAAAATACTTCAGCATACAGAACACAGCCTAGCATATACGTTACCAGCAAAAAAAACCCCAAAGATTAAATAATACACTGTATAAGCAATTCTGCACCTTGGAAGAGGATGAAAAATATAATGAAACATACATAATTTATGTTAGTTGCATTCAAAATGATACTGATGAGGCCAATGTGTGAATTTACATTTCTAGAGCAGGGTAGCAGTCACGAAGGATTCATGTGCACCCTGCACAAATGCAGCTAAATTGCCACTTGGCAGTCCTACGTAAACAGTGCAATAAAGAATGTGCTAGCACGTAGCAACAACAGGGAAAATAAATATAGAGCCAGCATAGCCAGGATTTAGTTACCAGTTCAACATGGGGAAACACGAAGTCCTGCATCTGGGGAGCACCAGCCCCAGGTGCCTGTACATGCAGGGGGCTGCCCCAGCAGCTTTGTGAGAAGAACCTGAGGATCCTGGTGGGCACCAAGTTGAACATGAGCCAGCAACATGCCCTTGATGCAGAGAAGGATAACGGTATCCTGGGCTGCATGTTGCCAGCAGGTTGAGGGAGTTGATTCTGCTCCTCTCCTCAGCACTGGTGAGGCTGAACCTGCTGAGCTCCCCACTACAAGGGAGATACAAAGCTGCTGGAGAGTTCAACAGAGGGTTGCTAAGATATTAGGGGATTGGAGTACCTCTCCTGGAAGAGGGGCTGGAGGAGATGCGGCTGTTCTGGCTGGAGAAGAGAAGTCTTAGAAGAGGATCTCATCGATGTGTATAAAAACCCGAAGGGAGGATCCAGAGGATGAAGTCAGGATGACAACAGTCTCTTCTGCAGTCATCCAACACTGACTCCACTTGTATAAAAGTTCCATAAGTCAGTTTTAGCCTCAATTTATAAGCTTTTTCACTTTTTAATTAATTATGTAGCAAACTGTAGCATTTTCATTTCCAGTATGCAGTAAATATTTTTATGCTAGATATCTAAAACTTATCAGAAGTATAAAGTTTTAGTAACATAAACCCTCAGATTTGCTATATCTCTTCATAATTGTAGAGCAGGTCCTCTTGATGTTACCATTTTTGCCAGGATTAAGGTTCAGCAAGTTTCCATCTAATGAAAACACCTGCCATTCTGGCCTGCTTCTAGGGCAAAGAACTTGTAACTGGGTGGAGGGAAATAATCAACTGCTTTGTTTCATTTTGAAGATCTGATGATAGGATGGAGGAAAAGAAAGGAAATAGGCTGCTACTTGGTATAAACAAGAAGAAAAATTCCTCATACCAGCAGAGCTAGGCTGTGGCCAGAGCTCAGCAGGATGGAGACTGTGTAGCTGGTGGTTATCATGCCCGGGCTTCACCAACCTGACCCACACAGCTGTAGGACATACTTTGATTTTGTGAGGAAGCATTGGTGCTAGGGACCAGCTCTGAGCCCTCAAAGCATGATGGAACTTGCTGTGGTTTTTCTGTAGCAATATGTTGGACATCTGAAGAGCTCTGTCAGTAAGACTGAGAAGGATATGAGAAAGCCATGGACTGGTGTGGGTGCTCCAGACCACGAGGCTGCAGTGAGCCTATTGGTTCCTTTTTCAGGGTGTGCACACACTCTTGAATGAAAAGCAATTCCCTGGGGAAATTTCTGGGCAATCCCTTCTTTCCTAAGGCAATCAGTTTTCCGGATGGAGGGCAATGATCCGTGTATTGTAGGAGAACAAGGGGATACTGAGAGGAAACACCACTTGGAAGAAGGTGATCAGAGGCTGGAAACTGAGCCGGCTGCTACCTCCCGCATTGGCTTGCTTTCATCTTTCAGTGTTTATTTCCCAGGCATGCCGCCAGCCTGGGGTGTGTGCTGCCAGCAATGCAGCGCTGCAGGGCATGCTGTGCACCGTCCCCTCAGTCTGCCACTCCTGGGTGACACTGCCCACTTTCTGTGCTATGGGCCACCGTGGTTGCTTCACCAGCCCCGAGCTGCCACATTAACCATGCTGCCTTAGCCCACATCTGCGGGATCATTGTTTTTCCGTGTGTCCCTGGCTGATCCTACTTCTGTGTTGCAAATTGTCTGACCCAGGCAGCCTCTGCAGCTCTGGCCCCGAGCACTCTCTTCCACTCCCTTCTCCAGAGTTTATTCCTCTCTGCAGCCTAGAGCAATTCTGAGAAAGCAAATGCAGGCATAGACTTTAAATAAAACTTTTTAATTCCAGATGGAACTTAGTAAGGTTTGATGAAGTTAGTCAACTCCCCTCACTCCTACCACCATCAGCCACATACCAAACCTCAGTGTCAGGGGTTGTAAAACTGAATTGGAGTTCAGCAAGGCAAAAGGGCACCTTTCAGTTCTGGCTGATGTGGCAAGCAGTCTTCTCTGCAGACCCAGCATCTGTGCCCAGAAATCTGTGTGTCTGTGGAACTGAGTTATAGCTACAGTGGTAGGAATTTCCTCTGCTAGGGTGCTTTTTCTAGGCCATGGTGACACACAGCCAGAGGATTGCCTATGGGAGTCAGAGCAGTCATCAGAAGTGTGAGCATTTGATGCTGCTTCCTTACTTCCAGGCTTTTTCCATTCTGAGTGAGATGAACACTACTCTCTACTTCAGCTAGGCAGAGAAGAATAATAATTTAGATGGAAAATCTAAGGTAATAGCAAGGAAAGAGAGCAGGAGTAAAACAATAAGCACTTTCATTATCCTGCTGAGGAAATCTTGGTGTCTGTGGATAAATCCGTCAGCAAAGGATACCTTGAAGCAAAAGGCTGATGAGCATGTACTAGATAAACCACAAGATTTGGCAAGAGGGACTTGCAGTAGGGACAGAGACCTCTGCAAAGCAGAAGTGGACAATCCTGGGAATGGTAGAACAAATGCAGGGTCTTGCCTGGTGTCTAATCTAACAAAATAATCCCAACATGGCACATCTCAGGATTAAGGATGAAGGAACCCTCATCAGCAGGCCAGCCAGCTCCTGCTGGGCACCTTCACTTACCAAGTGCTGCCCTGCTTTGCCTTCACTGAACTCTGGCAGTTTTGCTTGCACATGTAATCAGTTGCAGCATGGTGATCTGGTTGTTCACAAGCAGACTCACATTAATTTTACAGGGCCAAAAATTCTATCTTGCCTAAATAAATAGAAGGCAAGTTTGGTCTTAAAAATGCAAGAACCTCAGGTATCAGAAGCGAAATACACTTTTGAAATGTTCACCTGAACATCCAGCACACCTGCCCTGGCCACAGACCGCCCTTCAAAGAAAAGGCAAGGCTGGTAAAGTGACTGGACCAAACTGGAAGATACAGGTCCAAGTATTTTTAATCTGGGCTAACTGAACATGACAGAAATAGAGGGGCATGAAATAAGGATACCACAGTGTTATCACTGTGGTGGAGGAAGAGCTCTGAAGGGGTTGGTTATTTGCTTTCTCCTTCAGTCCTTTGCTTTCCTCTGCCTGCTCCACTGCAGCTGAGCTGGGAAAAAGACCTAGAAGCCTTTCTGATTTTTTTGGAAGCTGAGTCATTTGGGTGGATGAAATAAGAACATCTATGATGCTTCTTTCTCCATTGTTCTGTACCTTGAATAAGCATCGACATCAAGGCTGAAAACATCAACTTTCTGATTTGGTTGAAGGTTCCCCACTTTGCATAGGTGTTAATAGTCATTCCTCCTGCCAGAAAAAGGACAGCCAGGCTCCAGGACAGCTTCAGGCAGGCACAACACATGCAGTGACTTTTAAAAGTACTCTGACATGTCCAAGCACCACCCAAGACTGTAGTATGCATTCTTGATCTTTCCTTTACTGAGTAATACAAAGCAACTGCTAGAACCGGTCCCTAGCCTACCCTCTTTTGCTTGTTTGTTTGTTCATTAAGTAACTTCCAATCATCCCAAGAGTCGAGAAGTCTGTTCTTGCAAGGAAGGTATAATTTTAAAATATTTTCCTTTGAAATGGATTTATTTGTGATCTAATCTGGTGCTCTGTTACTAATTTATGAATTGGCATACTTTTTGTCACCAGTATACAGTATCTACCATGGTCTTAAAATGACAGGGTCTGAAGGTTTTGAGAGGAAGCTGGACCATTTGTAGAAAATCAGTGTTTAGCATTTTCTGAAAACCAGGTCCCTCTTCAAGGTATTTCAAACTGAATACATAAAAGCAAAGAAACCCCAAATCATGAGTTACTTTTGAAAATTTTAGCCAGGGAACATTTTTTTTTAGTGCTGGTTGTGGAATCATTAATTATCATTGCACAGAATGTAATAACAAAGCAGAGCTCCCCAATGGATGAAAGCAAACCACTTCTCTTGTAGCTTTTTCTTTTTTTTTTTTTTTTACAGCAATAATAAAACATATTATTATGCACTTCCAACCATGAATGTTCTCCAAAGCAATTTGATATTAAACTCCAAATCATCTGACTGGATGAGTTTTTACAGATTGTTACAGCAGAGCAAGCCAGGAATGTTATTAGAGTGGCCTGAGGCACAGTGCTGTTTCACGGAAAACGAGGAACAGTTAAAAATTTAAAGCGTCCCAAAATTCCTTTTCTCAAAGGGGATTTGTGGCACTGTGGAGATTAGAGCCATTCCTATCCAAGCTATATTCCTGAGGAGACCTCCGTTTGTGCCTATTTAGTCTAGAGGATCTGGTTTATTTCACCAGGGCAGAATACTAATGTGAGCTGGTGGTTCTGTTCTCTGGACTTGTTTCGTTTTCCTTCCTTTCTTCAGCAGCAATGCATTTGCACAATTTTTCAGGCTACAGCAACAGTAGGAAGAGGTTGGGTTGAAGCCTAGTTAACACCACCCAGATGCATGCCAGGTTTGTATTTTCAGTCGGTCCCTCTGACTGTCCACTGTATTGCAGGATTGGCAGACCATGCCTTCCATGATTCAACATGCAGGACTGGCTTTCAGCACTTACAAGAGCACTTTTAATTTGTAGAAATCACCATTAGTTAGAGAGAGGTGAAGCAAAATTGTGACACCTGACAACACCAGCATCGACAGGGTTGTGTTACACCGACCAAGGTGTTTTACCAAACAACCTACAAAATGGCTCTAAAAAAATCTCTTTGTTCTACAGGTCACTTGATTGTGAGCATAATTTGAGTATAGATCGAAGCAGCTGGACAGTCCCCAAGAATATCTGTGCAAGCTGTATTCTTCTGTGGCAGTGCCTACCAGGAGGTAGTTTGGGAGACATTCTGGGTGGTGGCTTCACTCCACTTGGAGATTTCCACACTTGCAGAAAAGAAGTTTTAAACTTGTTCCGTGTTTTCAAAGCACTGAAGACCAGCAATGTAGGATTTAGGATTTAGATATTTTATTCTCTTAAAAATCTGATGATAATCAGTATTGGTTGGTGTTAGTGGCTACTAATGTGATTTCTGAAGGCTGGCAGCTAAACACTGCCAAGCACCTCAATCAGGCCAGCAGCACTATGGTGATCCCCAGGGAGCCCAGGCTGTCTGAGGAGGAGAGAAACAGGCAAGGTTGGAAAGGAAGTGGGACAAAATTCAGGACAATAGACAAATTAAAGAAGTTGGGAAAGTTTTAGACATGAATTTTAAACCTAGAAGGAATTTAGATTGTCTTTAATGTGCTATATTTTGAAAATTTTCACAATAGTTTGACTTATTTTTTAAATGAGGGGCAACTTTTATCACATGTTCAGCTAACTAAATAGTAGCTAATAACCTTCTAAATTAGTTTTCTAAGCTTTGTCTCCTAGGTTAGAACAGAATATATTTATTAGCCTACCTACCTTGCCAGACACAAAGAGAGCATAGGTGTAGTTTAAGTGAATTACCTGGTAATAGAGCCAGGTAAGACAACTCCTGGATCGCCTCCTGCCTCACACACACACACACACACACACACACACAGTGGTTTGGCAATGTCATTAGCAATGCACCAAGCACATCTGTCAAGCACAGTCCTCGCCTCGTCCCAGGCCTGCACAGCTGGGCAGTGTTACACCTCCACTGGGCCTGGGCCAGGCACTGCTTCTTCAACCTCCATGTCACCCTGTTCTGTTGGGGTGACAAAGAAAACAGTGAGCTTTGGGGCACTATTGTTGCTTCCCACAGGCATACCACATTGTTGGGGATCTTTTCCAGGTGCTGTTCTGGACTTCAAATGCGTTGTTGGGATGGACTTCGGTTAAGTCACCCAGGTTGCCAAATGGGAACAACAAACGGCACGTCCCATCAGACCTTCACTTCACCAAGTACTTCCGAGAGTGCCACGCTTCATTGCCAGCCACACAGTCCATTTTTGCATCGACAATGGAGTCTGCAATGTCTACCAGGACCAACATGGGCTCCAGGAATACTCATAGACATGTCTGAGAAAGTAAGCAGCAAGCTATGGTTGTTTTCAAGCCTCTTCTGAAGTGAGAGGAGGCCTCAGGGGTACATCTCAAAGTGTAAAACCATGACCAGATTAAAGGAGATTTAAAGCACAGATTAAAAGGAGCCCTTATTAGAGAACACATTAGAAGAAGTAGGACAACCAGAACATTTTCTCAGGATGTGCTCAGAACCACACAGGAATTGTTTCAAAGAGCAGTGGCTCATGACTAAAAGAGACAGTTTAAAGTGTTTTTGGACATCCTATGACTCTCATCTTCACCACAGGTTTAGCCTTGCATGGGCAAACAGTCCAATTCCAGCACAAGGGGCGCCTCATTTATTACTAAATGATGCTATTTAAATGTTGGCAGTTTGAAGCAAGGGTGCCATGCTAGATTTTTATGCTCTTATGATCCCTCTTCATCCTTTTTGGGATGAAAGCCTATTGGGGTTAACCTGCACATATTGGCTGGGTGTGAGCACAACTTATAGTCAAATGTTACTGGTTCCAGTGCTTATTTACCTAAGCGATTGTATTGTCTCCAGTCAGGCTATTCCCACTGATAAAGACCATTCTTGTCGTAAAGGAATGTACTAGTAGGGTTTCTTGTTTGTAACTAACTAGTAGATGGCCTTTTAGCTGGCAATATCCCTAAAGTAAATGTAGCCGTAGGACTAGAACAAGATTTACTTGAAGAAACTCAAACATTCACGTTGAACTTGCCTTAAGATTTAAATGTCAGTTTCCTATCTTTGAAATATCTAACTCCCACTGATTCCAGTGAAATAGCTAATAACTACCCTTGAGGATTTGAACCTGAAGCATAACAGAAGGCAAAATATAACTCACAGAAATGCATAATAGAAAAATAATTATATTGTAAAAATAACTCGTAGTGCTGTTGCAGTGAATATTCTGCACTTGGATGTTTCTTTTAAAGGATTTACAAGATTTATAAATCTGGTTCTACAATGTTTTAGAACTCAAATCTGAGATAGACCATGGTTTTTTCATTGCTACAAACACATGAATTTAGTTTAAAATGGTCCAGCGTACAAGAATAAGTATGATTTTCTTGACAGGCTCTATTTTCTCCTTTATGCATTTGATAATGTAAGCTACAGAATCACTCAGTTATTCCTGTTAAAGACTGTACCTCTGCAAAATTCTAAAAGTAAGCTCTCAAATCAGTGTGTTAGAGAAAACAAGCTATATTGACTGTTATAAGAACAATATATGTATTAAGCTTTGATGTTAGCTACCACCTGTGGGAAACATTAAAAGAAATTGGCAACAGCCAGCATTTAACTTTGTGTGACAGGAAATGTAAGCTTTGAGGCTAGTCCCAAAATCTAGGTGATTTTGGTCCAGAAGTCAAATTTTCATTTTTAGGCACAAACCACTGTAATTATAAACAGGCAGTTTGTACCTGCAGACAGACAATGAACTGTCTGGTTGCCCAAATGACACTTAACACTTCTGGTGTGCTTTTGAGTGAGATGCCTTTTGATGTACTGAATCTGGATATACTTACCTTGGGTTCAGTAGAACATAACAGGTTTTCAGGTACCTTGTGGTCTCACTTTGTGAAATTAAAACATTTCAGGTAGCTTTGCACTCTTCATCATCTATATGATATCACTTATCAACCAACTGAAGACTCCATGTTTTAATCCTTGGAAAGACCGCTACACCTCATATTCCTCAGAATCTCCTCAGGCCACACAAGTAAAATTTGGATGGTAAATCTGAGCTTCCCATTCAGAGCTGGACCCGAGTCCATCATTCCCTGGGCTTGGCCTATGCTTTTTGAGTGAAAATTACTGTAGTGCCATCTAGTGCTACTCTGCTGATCCTTGTATTTGTTGTATAGTTCCCAAGGACATTGTTCTGGATTCAATATTCTATCTCTAAACACTGAAACATTGAAAAGGCAATTACCTTTCTTGGCAACATTCCCCATTTTTTCTCAGGCAAGTCATAGTATAGATTATATACAATTTCTATAACAGACTTTGCAGCAGTGCATTAAATTTGGCTTTGAGCAGTGTGACAGTGTGGAGTGGGGAAGGAAGTGGAGATTATCTTGCAAAGAGCATGTGTTCCCATATCTTCAAAATGTGCAACTTTTAAAAATAGGAATGCAGAAACTGCTCTGGAAAGTATGCCTATAGAAGGGAAGGAATCCTTGCTTGCAAAGATGATTTTGAAGCATCAAGCCCAGCCCAGTTAGTGAAGAAACTGTTCTTTCCCCTGTATATATGGAGTGCAATCTCTGTTGAAAAACCTACAGGTATTGTCACACCCTAAGGAGATGAAAAAGACTTTCAAGAGTTTTTGTGCAATTCTGTTCACTAAAATGTACCTGGTTCATGCAGCAATTCTTCCTGTTAACCCATCCAGGTCTCCTGCATTCCAAGACTGGGAGAACTAGAGGATTTTGGTCTGGATATGGGACAGCTGCCCTAACTGTAGTTGAAAACCAGCTACCCAAAAGGCAGCATCTGGCTGTCTGCAGCCTGAAGCATTGTGCCTTGAGACACCTAATCCCATATTATTGAAATGTTTCTAAGCTATTCCTACAAAGACAGTCCTAGTGAGAAGCCAATTGGAAACAAGCACTTGGGGGCTTGTGAAGATCCTGCTGGCTTCCCATCTACACCTGCAGAAGTTTTTTAATCTGACCTCAAGGCACCTTGTGGTCAAGTAAATGTGCTTTGCTGAATGTGACAGTGATTTTGTGAGCTGTGGTACAATGTGACCTGTGGCCTGTTAGATTAAAAAAGTAGCTGCTGTTGCCAGATGTTCCACGTGTCTCCTCAGACCTCTTATTTAAAGTACTGGCAGCAGCTACCCACAAGCAGTCCAGCACCCAGTGGGCCAAATGACTATTTCTGTTTTCTTGAAGAGCTATAATGTCAACGCATTCATCTGAAGTAGTTCGAGGCCATGCCCATGATAGCAACTGTGGGTAAATAATTTCAGGTGTGTAGCAACTTAAATCAGTAAAGTCTGTCCTATGATTTCTTTCATCTCACAATCATTATATAGTTCAAGAACTATACTGGGCTTGCTCTTAAAAAGTTCTACTGACACTCCCAGCATCCACCTTTTCATCATACCTTCAATATGGAACTAAAATTAGACTCTGTTCCTGAAATGAATATATTGTTCTTCAATACACAAGCTGCAAATTGAACAATAAATTCTTGTCTTAGCATGGAATTAAGTTGAGGTAAGATAGGAAATTTTATGTTTCGCCACCTCTAACATAATAAAGTAAGTAATAGAAATTGTTTTCCATGCTGTCAGCTTGAAACTTACAGCAATTTACTGGCTAACAGAGCAAATTTTGCCTGATAGGAGAACTATATGTAAGATAGTAAAATAGGTAACAGAGGGAAGTTTATAAAACTCTAAATGAATATTTACAATAATTTAACCCAACATACAAATCTAGAAGCATTATCACTATTTTTTTTTACCTTAGGAATAGGCACAAACTTCCACATACTTGATATAAATGTCTAGACCTTATTTTGTTTGAGTGAATCCATGTCTATTTAATAAGCAGAATAGTGCCAACAATTTTATAGAGAGCTCCACATGTTTTTTTTTTTCCTCTGGAATGTCTCCAAGCAAGTCACACTCCTAAAAAAAAAATATTTGGCCCTC
The DNA here is from genome assembly GCF_965178545.1 of Coloeus monedula. Lineage (NCBI taxonomy): Eukaryota > Metazoa > Chordata > Aves > Passeriformes > Corvidae > Coloeus > Coloeus monedula. The sequence continues at coordinate 30,431,969 of NC_138782.1, read as the reverse complement.
ATCCTGCAAAGCCTTGTGTGTGTGTCAAGTTTTACATGCTGTGAAGAGCCTCACTGATTTAAATAGAGTTACTCACAAAGTAAAATGTTAAGCCTCTGCACAGATTTCACCAGGTTCAGAACTTTTCTTTGAAATATATTTATGTGTTCTCAAGTTTCCTTTTGAAAGAGCTCCTACTGTCCATTGCTCCGTTTTTGTGTACCCAACACTTTCTATAGCTGTTCTAGCATTACTCCAGCCTGAATTTGCTGGAACATTTCACAAGATCCTGTGAGCTGTGGAAGAGGAAACTGCAAGTAGGAAACTTACCCAGTCTATATTTTTCACAGATCAAGACTGCAATACATGACACTTTGAGCAGTATTAATATATTTATGTGAGTTAGTGACAGATAGAATTTGATCCAAAAAAAGTGTCTAAAATACACTCAGCAGGATGCCCCCTGCTCCCCACCATGAATGCCAATAACTTTCATTTTTACAAAAGTTTCTAGTGCTGTTCCTGAAAAAATTCCAATGTGACTTGAGAGTGACACAGTATAGTACCATATTCCTCACAGGAGCTCACAGGAGATTATTCCAGAGTCTCTGCTGCTGCCCAACACCTTCTCAAATCACAAAGGGGTGAAAAACCCTCATGTGAGAAGACACTTTTCAGATTTTGCCATGTAAGTCCTACAGAACAACAGCAAACCTAACATCTTCCTGAAGTCTTTGAGGTGACAGTATAAGCTATTTCAGAGGTGTTCACTGTCTATCTTGGATCATGCTTAAGTTAGAAAACTGAAAGCAGTGATTTATAATTACCATCTGACTGCCATCCCTTTGGAACATATCACAGGAACTGTGGCAAAGACCAATATGGTTTAATTCAGGGATATTCGTACTGACTTTTACTTTCCATTCTATGTTAGCTCTGATAGGAGTTTCAATTTTAAGACCGTGCTAAACATGTCTCAGCAGTAAAATATACTAAGATTGTAAATGAACTATCTAAATTTTACCCTTTTTTAAAGGTCAGGATTACATTCCTGTTTTATCTAGAAAATATTTCACACATTTTGTGAGAACAATGTATTAAACAAAATCGAGCTGATTGACAGTGGCACAGCTAAAGACAGTATACAACTGTCTCATTAATTTAAAATGTCAGATACATGTTCTGCTCTGGTATACTTCAAACAGGATAAGAGATTTAGATATAACAGGTGTAGATGAATTTTCCACTGTCAAGCAATAAATATAACTTAAGAAACAATACAGAAGCAGAAGACTTTAAATACAAGTACTTCCTTCCCCTAGGAGTTGCACAGAGGAGCCAACACATGTGACTTCGGAAGATTCAGTGACATCTGGCTTCACATTTTTCCTGCATATTATGTGATATTTGGCATATAAATTTGTCTTCTTTGATACTGTTCTGACTGCTAAACCTTTAACCTGACTTAATTTCTGTCTGAAGGACTTTTTCTTATCTGCTTTATTTTGCATGTTTTGTTGGTGGGTTGGTTGGTTTCTTTTTTTTTTTTTATTACTCTTTGCTGCTTTTACCTGTGGGACAGAACTGGTCTAATTTGTCGCTTCTTTCATGGATGATCCTGAATACAGTACCAAGCAACAGAGTAGGGAACCAACCACTGCTCCAATACAAGACTTTTCCAGAGACCTGTGTGAATAAATGATCCTCCACTCAACCTGATGAAGGAAGATAAATAACCATCTACTTCTATATTAAGCATGTATTTATTGTGTAAGAGTGGGTGTGTGCACATGAGCATGAAGGGAGAGGTCAAAACACTGTTCTAGAAGATACTGGTGTTGAGTGCTAGAGGTTGATGCAGCGAGACATGGAGGCTTAAGAAGGTGAAGAAAGGAAGGAAGAGTAGGAAGAAAGCTGGAGAAAGGAGGGTGGGAGTGAAAACTAGGATGCACAGGAAGAGAGAAAAGTGGGTGAATGAACTAAAAGAGATGCGGCAAGCAACAGCAATGGGCTGGCAAATGGAGGCTGATGCAGAAATAGCAGAAGCCGAATTTTGGAGTTCAGGATGTGGTTGGGTCCAGAAGGACAAGGCCCTTCCCAGCTATTGCTGTGCATCGCTGGACAATGGGAGAAAAGAAGGCATTTGAGGGCTATGGCTTTTACTGCCTGATCTCAGCCTTAAATGGATGCTTTGAGGAAGGATAAGATTTTAAAATGCTGAGGGAGAGAGAAAGAAACAACAAGGGAAGGTGAGATAGGAGACAAGCCTCAATGTGACTTGTGATTTTATTTCAGGCTGCTTGCCAACGCATGTTTTATTTATTTTTCTGGTTACTATTGGATAATGTAAAAATGTGTGTCAAGTTGTGACCTGTCAAACGTGCTCAGAGGGTTTTCAGTCCTTAACAGGGAAAAGATTATGCCACTCCCCAGGTTAAAAATTTAATATGGCCAAGGGCTGTCTGTGAGTACAGTGGAGAATCCAGCTGCAGCAGTGGAGGTGGTCTCTGATAAAGATACCAGATAAAAGTGAAAGCAAACTGGAAACTCAGCTGTGCAGAAGCCTGTAAGTGGGAATGTCATCTGTAGCCTAACATCACACTGAAATAAAATACATCTATAATGAACTCTTCCAGCCTTAAGAAAGATTCTGATACCTTGCTGGCCTTGACTATGGCACATTGGTGCCTGGGATCCTCTTCCCAGCTGCTGCTGCTCTTCCAGTGGGAGGGAGGCTGTCTGATCTGCACTGAGACCTTGACTCGTAGTTGTGATGGCAGCAGGAAGCCCATTTCAAACTGTCTCGCCCCAGATATCTTCTTTATCCCTAACCCAGAACCTTTAAGAGTGAAGAGGAAATTGCACACTGGATGCTGTCATTGAGCTTCAGGGCTCAGGGCTCAGGTGCAAAGGTGCTGCACCATCCATCTCCCTGAGGCACCTGGTCCTCTATCAGGCTCCACTGCTGGGGCAGGAGAATTCCAGAGCCAGTACTGCAAAGCCAGCCTACAGAGCAGAGGAAGGATGGAGGGAGTTATTTCACCCATTCTCTGTTCCCTGTTGTCAAGTAATAGCGCATGGGCAAGTTGTTTTCATAACTCACTGCAGATTATCTGGTATTTAATAGGAGTTGCTGGTTTTGCTTTCAAAAGAATTGACATGTTGCAGGATTGTGAGCTCTGAAGCCAATCTCTGGCAAAGCTATCCCATTTCACATTGCTGACTAACACACCCATCTCTCAGTGGCACTGTTTCTTATCCCTTCTGTTTAATACTCAGATTGATTTTCATTCTTTATTACCATTTCTTTAGTTTTACACAGTTCACTGCTGTAACTCCAAATAATCTCCATCTGGAATATCACTTTGGCTCTCTTTTTTCATATTACTGGGAACTCATTTAGTTTTGTCAGTGTTTCAGTTTAACTCTGCCTTCTTTTTTTTTTTTTTTTTTTTCCAATTTTGGTAGTGACTTGCTGGAAGGTTGTTAGCTGAGTTTCTTGGGGGATTGCATTAGCTTTTCATTCTGGTTTAAAGGTAGAAAATGCTCAAAGTTAACAGATTGTGTCACAGCAGAGGTGTCATAATTTTTTCAAAAAACAGGAATAATGCTTGTAATGGATTCCTTTTTTGTCTTCCCAACACTTGCTGTATATTTGTGATGGACAATATCAAGTTAGCAAGTTTAGATATAAACTTTCACAACTGTTCAGTTGTTTTCCCAATCCCTAACTCCTTTGTGGTAGTGGAATGCCTTTCCCCCCGCTCCAATATTTATGCAGTTTCATGTCTCAGTAAGTTTAAATATTATTTTTATTTAATAGCAATAATGTGGACTTCTATATAACTTTACTTGTCTTTCCATAAGATTGGTTTTTCTCTATTATTTTTTCCTCTTATAAATGTAAGAGACATCTTAGAACAGACTTGCCTTTTTATCAAGTGTTCAATTAAAATCAGTCAAAGGCTCCTCTTTATGATTTCTGCACATGCAGAGCAGAAAGCAATGAACTGATTCAGGACCAGGCTTGGTCCTCTTTTTCACAGCAGATCCAGAGATCTCTGCTGACTGCTCTTCATTCACATGAGAACAAAACTTCTGCTTTAATGTGTAGCCAGCAGCACAGTTCTCGTATTGTCAGGAAGATGTTAATTCCTGTTAGTGTTTAAACTTTGCTTTCAGAATGGCAAGTTGACACCTACTGGTGCAGCAATCAAACTCTCTCAGATATGAGGGATTAGCTGTAGATGTCTCTTAACCTTTTTCCCCTTCCTTGGGCCTAAAATTTGGCAGATTCATAATCTGCTCAGGAGCCTTTCTGTAATATGGCTGAAATGTGTTTTACAATGAAGTGAGCCAAGAAATGGACACAGAAATTATTCTTTTTATTTTCTATTCATTTAGCACTGCTGTGTGATTTGAGATTCTCTGGCAGAAAAAAAATACTTGGTTTGCTGATGTGACTTCTGTGATCTCCAGTAAATATTGTCAGAATTGAAAAGTTTGAAAAGGAGTTTTCACTCTCTGAGTTTTCAGTAGTCTACTCTTATCCAACTCTGTAGATTTCATTCCAGGCTTCTGCATGTAAGTTGAAGAAATCCTGTCCCAATAAATAGAGCTTCCCTTCAGTAAGAGAGACACTGACAGAATCCTTCCCCCCACTCCACACAGATAAAATCCCTTCTTTAGTGGGGCCAGAGCTCTTGGGTTTACCTTAAGGGTTTCAGGGCAACTGGAGAAGGCTGGCCCTTGGTGTTTGCCATTTCAAAAGCCAGGCTGGGTATCTTTCCACTGGAATTGGTGGGCTTGGTTAGTGAAATCCAGCTGCCACTGCCATGCCAGAATAAGACAAGATGATCTGCAATGATTCTTTCTGGCTGCAGGGCTTATGAATAAATGAAGTGATTAAGACATATGGAAAAAGCCCATGTTCTTGAGGAGTCCTAACAGTAAATATGTTCATGTGTATGAGAAGCAGAGTTAGAGAGGCTTAAAGGACCTTCAAATTATTTCCCAAGATCTGCAAACTTTGCTTTCTATTTTTTTTAAGGTAAAGGTTTTCCATAGAATTCATCTGTAATTTGAACACATCTGGCACCTTTTATTATTTTTGTGTAGTTAATTACCTTCTGCTCCTGACAGAGGACTACTGACATGGCACTGTAACAGCACTAACACTGTGGCTGCAGGATTCCCATGTGCCATTCATTCTGTCACAACACATTTTTCTACCCCTGGGATATTTTTGAGCTTTTACTGACTGATCTCTTCTACAGTGGAGAGACACTAAAAACAGTAGTGGGTTCTGCTATTATATGTTTGCTTGCTAAAAAGACTTACTCCTTTTGTTGAGATATTTACAAAAACTAATTCAAGTTGGTTTGGAAAACATATGAGTTGCATTATTGTTTCTAAGAATTTCAATGGTTTAAAGAAAGTATCTTTTTATAGCTCCTAGGCTCTGAAGGAGCATAAGTTTTCCATAAAATAATGCTTTATTTTTCAAAAAGAGTTGGGTTTACTCCACATGCCAGAAGTTAAGATATTTGAGAATGTGAAAATCTATTTCTATTTTCATTGGAAAAGAATTCCCATTTCTGATGATACATGATCTTACAGCTTTGTAAGGTGATATTAGCCTCTATTACTGCTAACATTTATTTTGGACAAAAAGTCAGTGGGGAAGACTATGGGGCTTAGCAAGAGAGTTGAGACCATAGTAACTACATTAATTGTCCTGGCACTTCTAATATTTCTTCAAATAAATTTGTCTTAGTGTTACAGATCCATTACAATTAAATGCCAGTCAGCTTTACAGTGTTGTAATGTGGTTTTTAGGATTTAGAATGACATAATATGAAATTTTTTCTCAGACCACTGTATTTTTTTTTGAAATAAAGCTCATTGTTAAGATAATTATTTACCTTGTCTTGCCATAGAGATTTGCCTTTTCTTTATAACAATGCTGCCTCCACACCTTTCAGATAAGGGCCATGCATGGGGCTGGGCACCTCAGCTGCAGCCCCAACCTTGTTTAAAAGTTAGTGCAAAAAAAAGGAAAATTCTGGAATGAAGTGAAAACAATTAAATGGAAGGACTGAACTGAAGTGCAATGAAATGAACCGAAACTTAATGAAATAATACTCATAGAAATCTTGAGATATCATTTCCTTTCATACAAATAAAGAATTTTCATAAAAGGAAATTAAATGAGAAATCAATAAATAAAGTGAAATAAAAAGAGAGGAAAGGAAATAGAATGTAATTAAATGAGACTGAAAAAAAGAGAAAATTCTGAAATTAAATGAAAACAGTTAAACACAATGGAATGAACTGAAGTGCAGTGAAATGACCCGAACCTTAATGAAATGATACTCATGAAAATCTTAAAATTTCATGTCCTTTCATGAAATGAAGAATTTTCTCTTTATGAAAGGAAATGAAATGAGAAAAGAAGGAATGAAGTGAAATGAAAAGACAGGAGAGGAAATTGAATGAAATGAAATGAAATTGAAAAAAAAGAAAATTCTTAGGAGAAGTTGTATCATTGAAATGGAATGGAATAAAGTGAAGTGCACTGAAATGAACCGAAACTTAATGAAATGACACTCATGGAAATCTTGAGATTTCATTTCCTTTCACGAAATGACAATTCTTCATGAAACAAGAAATCAGGGAATGAAGTTAAATGGAAAGACAGGAAAGGAAATAGAATGACATGAAATGAAATTGAAAAAAAGAGAATTCTGAAATGACTTACAGGTGTTCTAAGCCCTTTTGCAGCAGCAGCTGGAGTCTGCTTGGTGTGTAAGAAGACAACAGATGCTTCTGATTAGTTAACTGAATCTCAGTGGTTCCACAGCATGTGCTTCAGGAAGGAGTTTCTCTTTCCTTGAAATACTTGATGGAATTTGCCAGAATCTGAACTATTAAAGCTGGAAAGTTACTCTCAAACTTTGAATGCATCCCTCTCGGTCCTAATTTTTTGCCAGCTGTAATCTTGTTGAGTGGTCAACTTGAAATAAAGGGCATAGAATGTAACATTCAGCTACAATCAACCCTATGTAATCATTCTGTATTATTTTTTACACTCATGAACATTCAGGTTGCCTGTACAGTCTATATACACCTATCCTAAAGTGTTAAAGTCCCTGAATGCAAACACTAAGCAAACAATCTGGGGGTATGAGGGGTGTGGGGAATGCTACAGACATCTGTGGTTGTGATAAAAGGAGTTAAGTACTTTGCTCTGTCTTCAGTTTCCTGATGACAGGAGTGGAAAACAATTACCATTTTTCCAATTGAATCCTAAGTTTATTGTCTTGGGAACATTCCTTGCAGATGACAGAAAGAGAAGAAACTATCCTACCAGATGTACTTCTAGCTATTCCATTACTTATCTCTCCTGCCACTTGGAAGTCTGTTTATTTGGTTTATTAAATATTACAGCTTACTGTTTAAAATGTCATACAGCAGGACTGGTAGAACTGCTGTGTTATCCTCCTTTGTTCAGCTCTTATGTGACAAGGTCATTGTTTAATGAGTGTAGGCACATACAACCTTCAAGACACAACAAGGCAATAAACTGTTCTCTTTTTCCTGTCGGCTGTAAAATCTGCAGGATGACTGACAATTATAAACACCTCAGGAGGTGAGGTATGAGATTCCTTTTAATACTGGATTCTGATATATACACTCTGTGTTGGAGGCATGGTCTCCCTAGCAAAGAGCTGTGTTAAGCAAGTAAATTGGAACATATGAAATGTTCCATTCTTAAGGCTCCACTGCATCTTCCTGTTACTAATGGACAATCAACATCAGTAACTTCCCCCCCTGCCCCACTCTTCTGTTTCTGCATCAGACAGAAAAAGCTAATTTTTGTCTGTCAGATTCAGACAAGGGCAGCTGGTGAACTTCTTAAGCACTTTACAATAAAGTATAAACTCCTGCCCCTGTGCTTCCTACATGGCACACACAGTTCAGTGAGGAATGCATCATTCACAGGACCTTACAGTCGACATTGGTCTGTACTTTAAAAATTCATGTGATACAAACATTTAAATAGGTTAGCTGCATTTAGTTTCTACTGTCTCTTCACTGAGATGAAGCAATGCAGTGATTAAACCCCATGCCGTGATCCTTGTATGATACAAAACAAAGTACAAGTGCACACTTGTGAATTAGCTCAGATTACCTTTGCTCTGATGAGAATGAGTGCAGTGATCTGGGACAGAAGTGAAAAATGGAAGGACAAAGGCAGCACAGTCATTGTCCAAAACAGGTACTCACAGGTTGGTAGTCAGGCACAAGAGGCTTCCTGCCACCAGTGCAATTTGCACATCCAGAGGCAGCCAAGGCATGGCAGCTCTAGGGGGAAAAAATGGGCAGGAATATTGTTAAATTGATGGCAAAGGTCATTTATAGCTGTCACTCCATCTGAGCAAAGTAAATACAGGTTTTCCTGAATTCTGACAGCATTAACAAGACTAGAGATCTATAGCTGGAAGGGATTTCCTGGTATCATTTACTCCATTCTCCAGCATCAGCACAGAATAATGCCTATCATGCTATTCCTGACAGATGCTTATTTTTTAACAGCTGCCAGTTAAGGTGATTCTGCAATGATCACAAGCAGCATTCCCTCATGCTACTTCATTGCTCTTCTAACCTGACATTTTTTCTAATTGCTAATCCAAATCTCTGTGATTACAAACTAAAGTAATTATTTCTTATCTTTGTATCTGGAGTGGTACAAAGCCAATTGAATCGGCTTCATGACAACTGAAAACATACTCAGCAGATTCCTGTAATTTCCCTTTTCTCAGTTTCCTCTTTTTTTTCAGCCTAGATTCCTTCTATTCCTTCTCAGAGCTCAGGGTTTCTGAGCTGCCTGTCAACTTTTCACTCAGCTCTCTCTAGGTTTTCATTCTTTTAAAAACACAGTGCCCAAAATGTCTGTGGAAGAAAAACACAGTGCCAAACAGATCTCAAAAATTATCTTCTTTGGCTTATGTGTGGTCCTGTTATTAAAACTTCCCAGAACATCGTTGGTTTTGCAATCCTGCCTTGTCAGTGACTCATGTTCAGATTGTGACCTACATAACCCAGGGTGCTTCGTTGCAGAGAGGGCTGTGGTGAGTGAGCCCTGCTTAAGGGTCTTTAGCTGACTCTGAGGGACAGATGAGGGTGGATCATGGGGTAGATCATGTCATGCTGTGACAGCTGTGAGGGAAGAGGGCCTCAGGGCCTGTATCCACCAGCCACAACCAAACTAGACACAGCTCAAGGATAATGCTGTCAAATAGTTTGCACGGGGACCTGGGTGCAGTCAGTCCCAGAGAAAGACTTGTTCCTGCTGCTGGTTTTATGAGTAGATCCTTGCATTCATCAGGTCATTTAATACAATCAAAATGGACTGAAACAGAAGTAAATAGAGTCCATGGGCAGAGGGCAGTGGGGAACAGAAACGTCAAGGACATGCAGGTCAGTTTAGATACCTACAGGTCATGGGTCTCAAGACTGTCATGCCTATGCCTTTCACTCTCAGTGTGCTGAAGAAAGACCAGAGGAGGGAGTTCGCGCCACTAATGGTGTGCTTTTCTTCAGGGCTTCTTCTCACCTTGCTTCCACCTCCAAATTAGTAGAGGGTTCATCCCACCTAACATCTAAAACTGGTGTCATATGTAAGCCCCTTTTGGGAAAAGGAAAAGTCTGGGAAAAGAAGAACTACCTTTTGAGCCCTGGATTCACCCCATTCCAAAATAAATGTCTTAGAGATGAGGTATGAATCATCTCCTGAATGTGCTGCCTCTCTCCATTGATCAGTGAGGGAGTGACTAGGTCAGCCTTAGGCCAGGTGTCAAATTATTTGACAGCCATGGAAAGGCAATCCCAATTATTTCCTTAATGATGGGCCAGACTTTCTAGTCAAGCTGATTACTTTTCCAGAAAAGCACTCATAATCTGTTCCATGCATAACAAAATCCACTACATGTATGAGAATCCATAAAGTTAAGTTTAAATGCTGAATATCCTCTCTGTTCTCTGTCTTCCACACATCCTCTGCCTCTAGCTCCAGTTATCTATAGCAGATTGTCTTTTCCCAGCCATTCCTGGCAAACCTCAATAACCAGCAGCTGGGTCACATTCATGGAGTCACAAGAACAAGACAAAGCTATCAGTTAAAAACTGTATCTCCTCTCCCTGGCTTTCACTGGCCTGCCATTAACTGACAAAGGGATGTCATTTTTTTTTGCCTGCCCACATTTCTCACAGCACGTAGAAGGAAGTGCCATTTGCTGTCACAGCAATTTTTCCCTTTCACACTTGGCTAGACACACTGTACATTTCACACAGATCTTTTCACTCAGCTGCTGCAAGCAATGGCCGCGAGGTACCAGAAATCAGAGACTGCTGTCTCAGCTTTGTTAGAAGCCATAGAATTCTATGCTAAAACAATACACGCTTTACTCATCTTACTAAAACAAATACTTTGGTAGCAAACTCATGAAATGCAAACTGTTGGCAGAAAGGTTTTGCTGGTAGATTTTTGCAGAGTAGCACTTGTACGAATACATACATTTATATGTATCTTTGGTTCTGTTTCTGCCAAACTTCATGAAAGAATTGGAAGGTAAACATCAATCCCTAGAAAGAAGGATAATGAGCAGCTAAATGTGGAATGCAAAACCATGTTATGGTTGGGTCAGAAACTGCAGAACAGCTCCAGTCTAGAGCAGAAGCAGAAGATTATTTTCTCCATCCAGGCTGTGCTTGAAGATTTATCTAACACCGTACTTACCTCCATGAAGAGTACTGTGCATTTGCCACTAGTGGGCACACAAATGTTCTTTTCTGACACTGACTTGATCTACTAGCTCCAGTGTAACATCATGGGAGAGACAAGGGACTGGAAATCACAAGCACAGGAAGTGTTTTCTGTATCCTGATCTGCTATATTTGTATTTTGTAACTGGAAAAACACAGTTGTGTGAAATTAATTAGGTGATGGCTCAGAGCACCGTTAGCTTTTATTTTGGCTGAAAGCTCTTTGTAATGATGTTCTGTACTCAGTGGTTGAGAGTTGGTCTGCGTTTTCAAACGCTAGATGGTGCCAAGGGTTCACACATAAAGAAAAGCAACAAAAATATTCCATTTACCAGCAATACTGGCGTAGTTTGGTCTTTCTGTAGTTCTGTGAATTAGTGCAAAATCTGTTCTTAGAATGTCTCAATACCAAGGAAGTGACAGTGAAAAAAATCTGTACAAGAGGGTACTAACCCAAGTAACCCAAGTCACAGCTAAATTATTGTTAGAGTCCCCAGAGAGAACAGCAATTCAGACATGAAGTTTCAATACAGGGACATTATCAGCACAGATCTAGTGTTTTCTTCAACAGAAATTTTTATGTTTGCTCATTCAGTACTCTTACTGGTCTCACTATACAACCAAACTCTCAGGAAAGAGAAACAAATTACACCAACTTTAAATCAGAAATGTGTAATATCCACTGCATACTGCTTTACAGCAATATTTGGGGGGAAATCTGTAGCCATTTTTCAAGCCAGTATCATACTTTCTTAAGGCAATTTGTATAAAACTATTATCTGTGAGATTATCATACTGATAGTTTGCAGGAAGACTGTTATTAAATTAATAGCAAGCAAAGGTCAAAAAAAGGAGTATTTCATACCTCATCAGCTTTTTTATTCTAATACTCTGTTGTTTCAAGTTATTGACACTGTTTGATTTTCCCAGTCCAGACTTTCCTGTTTGTACTCAGTCGGAGTTCTGAGGAAGAGGAGTGTCTGTCTGCCAAGGATATGCAAGAGTGTGGAGTTATCTGAGTCTTGGGGAAAGTGCCCAGTTCATGCAGTTATCTGTCAGTACAGGTGCTAGATCTCAATCCTGCATTCAGGATTCTCGTAAGGAGCCTCTCATGGATATCAATGTAGCTGGAAGAGAGTCTATCTTCTCAGTGGAGAGAAGCACCATTTCTTAAAGCCTTCTGATCCAAGTCTTTAGGAAGGATCCTTGGATCCACACTTGATGTAAAATTGTTCCCTGAAACCAGGCTGTGATGCCTCCCCAGTGCTGTCTCTGTGTGTTTTGTGGCAGTTCTGTGTATGTAAATGAAGGAAGTTCCTCCTCGATGACCGGCCCGCAGGACCACAGGTGCCTCTCCCCAGCAGGCTGACCCAGCCCACAGGACACAGGAAAAACGTGCTGCAGCCCAGCACAAAGCAGGCTGAGTAAACAGAAGGCACCTTGTCTCTGTTGTTTGTACGTGTTGCATTTACCAGAACTCAGCTGCCTCAACAAACTTGTGTACAGAAGCTGTGGTGGGGACTGACAAACATTCCAAAGGGGGAACAACAGTGTATCTCTGCCTAATGGACAATGGCATTTGGAGACACAACAAAGTCCAAGGAGTTGTGAAGAATGAAGACAGATCAATAATACAGAATTATCTGGGTGGCATCATCAACTGGAGACAGAAGGCATAATCAAACAAAGTTTTACATCTAGGATGAAAGCATATCCCTCATACTCAGACAACAGGTGAAGGCTGGGAGAGCTCTCATGAAAATGTGACATTGGAAAGGATTTGGCAATGAGTAAGGTGGATTGTCTGCTGAGCATTCAGCCTCTGCTCTGATTCTGCAGCCAAGAGCACTAATGCAATCCATAAATGTATTTATAAATCAAAAGTGAAGGGACCTATTTGACATTTGTGTGATTGATCTCCACTAATTTCAGTGTGGAGACCCTGAGAAAGTTTAGAGTAGACTGAGAGTTGCCATTAAGAATTGGAAAGCAGTTTGCAGTGAAATATTTCAGGAATTTGCTTTGTTTTTCTTATGAAACATACGTAAGTCTATGACCTCCTGTGCAGTTTCTCTGCAGATTAATTCACGTGCCCACTGGGTGCCCTGTGTCATTTCTGTAGATCAGCTAATTAGGGTGAGGTCATTTCAATCTCATTTTGACTCCGTTGCATTTTGCAAAGTTAGGTTAAATATTCTTTAAAAAAAGAGAGGCCCAATGACAGGAGATGAATCTATTATCCATTCATTATGGATCTAATATAAGAAATAAGGACTTTGTTTAAAACTCACTTCTGAGAACCACCCACCGCAAGTTTCATGCCACACCTGTCCGTGCAACTGATTGCTGCAACACCACTCCCCAAAATCCAGGGAAGTCCTGAGTACACAGGTGAGTACTACTGACACAGGACTACAGTTCACGTGTTCGGGGGATGAACACAAGCTGGAGGGTACTGCTGCATTTGCAGGCCAAATGCAGCCTTGCTGCCCTGATGTTGAGCAGTCCTGCCTTTAAGCACTCCTTCACAGACAGAGTGTTGTTTCCTAACATTGTCATTGCAGATCATCTGTCAAAGACTGAATAGCTTCAAAAGACTAACTTCAATTTCTAGGTGTCCTTGCAAAACCACCTACACAGCATCAACTCAAGCCCAGAGCCAGGAGTCTTCAAACTAAATGATACTGCAGATAAATGAGCTGCAGTGCTCAATAAGCAAAACTTTCCCTGTAACAAGAAAAACATCAAATAAATGTTTTTTATTTATCCTTTTTTAATGGGAGATGAGAGGAGATAAAAGAAAAAACAGCAACAGATCCACTAGATATATGTGAATAATACATAATTCACAGGTCAACTACATCACTCCCAGCATAAGATTAGAAATAGATCCATCATAATACTTCTTCAAAAGCTGTCAGGAATGACTGAGATAAACAGCTACTGCTCTCAGATTGATGTTCAGGCTCAAGAGGGATGAACTGGTGAGTACATCTATGAGCAAGCTGTGAAAAGAATGTTCATTGTCTAGAGTTGGCGAGCAGCTTACAGAAATAAGGTCATTTTGTGATACAGACCACATCAGTGTTCTCAACCTACAATACAGTACTATTATAGATCATTAGAATGGCCTTGGGCATCAGAACTGTGTTTCCTAACTTTCCTTCCCAACTTAAAATTAAACTGGCTATGTGATACCATGCCAGAATTTTCACTTCCACAAGTGTGAGTTTTACACACATGTTCACCTAAAGAAACTCTGTTTATGTACCAAGTAAGTGTTAGGCTAAGGAGCTAAGGAATAAATAAATACTTAACCAGATCACCGCCCATTTACCAGTTTATAGCCCTTAACAAATTTTATAAGTTATCCATATTTGAATTTTTCAGCTGGAAAAAAAAAAAATCTTAGTATTTCCATGCTTCATAGTGAAGTTACGAGGTCTAATCCATGAAACTGTGAAGTGTTATGAGGTCCTCAGCTAGAAGATAGCTAGAAAAACAGTAAGATTTATTTGAAAGTACAGAAAATGATCTGAACAATTAATAGGAGGGAAACATACTCTGTTTCACTCTGTTTCACTCTGTTAGGATGAATGGCATTTTGCCTGGAATATGAGTCATGGAGAACATCATATTCTGAGTGGAAGACATGGCTAGGCAAGAAGGAAGGGGGAATAGTAATCTGGAGGATAAATTTCAGGAAGAAATAACTAAGAATACACTGAGGTGGAGATTAATGCATTAATAACTACTGTAAGAATAAAAGCTCAGTTACATCTTATCACTTTGAAAGTCACTCAAGTTAAAAGGCTCAAGAATTCTGCTGAGAGAATTAATCACATCTCAAAGGCTGTCAATACAGCACATGAGAGCATAGGACAGTGCATTCCCAGTCTGGGACACCTGCCTCTACAAAGAATTTTCGGTACAGGTTTGATGAATCACAGTCAGAGCTTTCCTGAGTCACTGCAAAATCTTCATTAACAGTTTCAGACCCAAATAAACATTTGCAAACTGAAACTCACAGCTTTCCCACAGAACAGTAAAGGTTTAGCAGGAACAGCCTGGTCCAATACAAAGCTTTCAGGGAAGTGAAATGTGAGAAAAGCCAGAGACTCAAAATTGTAATGTTATTCATTGCTTCTGTACAGAATCCCCCAGAATTACTGATGGCATATTCATCTTCTCTGGTCACATGTAGACATTTTATTGGTACTCAACAAGTACTTTGGCAAAAAGACAGTAGCAATGCTGGCACCTATCACCACACACAGTAGTCTCAGATTGTGGTGGCAGCAGTTTCCGTTTTCTCTTTTTTTTGTGGACTAGGGTCACTCGGCCTCATCTGGTACCATATGGTATTGCTGTTATCATCACCAGTGATTGTTCAAAAGGAAGGACACCAGAAACACAAAAGCACGTCAGGACTGAGAGGGGGAAAGCTTTGGGCATATCTTAGTGACAGCAGGAAAAAGCAGACAAACTGCCAGTGTACAATGACTACATTTTATCTGAACTGCTTGCCAAATGCAGTCCTATGCACTGTCATTAACAGAAACCAGTCCTAGTAAATGTCATTTGTGTAGAGTTTTTGTAAGCCCTGATTTGACACATCTATTACTGACATCACCCAAGTCCTGCTTTGAGGAATTTTTGATTGAATGTGCTGATACAGACTGCATCCAAAGCTGCTGATATTATTTCCAGAGGACTTTCGGAAAAATATTGCTTGCAGCTATAAGCTGGACAAAAGATGCATCTAGTATTTTTCACATATTATATAGCTTAAAAATACATTGGATAATTTAAGTTTGATTTGCTGCTATAGTTGAATCTATTCACTTATGCTATGAGCACAAAAGCAGCTCACACACCCACTTAAATGCACTCTGCCTAATTTTTTTTGTATTACTGTGCACATGGCCTCCAAATTTTGGCTTGGAAATGTAGGAAGCTTATCACCTAGAACCTCTTTTTAAGGCTATCAGTTTTATTTAATTATATTCAGATTTTAAATTTATGGTTTTGATTTTTCTGTCTTGATTCAATGCCCAGTGAAGTCAATGGAAAACTCCTATTGACCTAAAAGGAAGTTGTTTCAGGCACTTTTGTGTGCCTGGTTTGATTCAACATTAAAGCTCTTCTTTAAATATGTTCCCCACATTTAAAATGGGTTTGGAACTGTCACAAAGTACTGAACTGTTTTCTGAATGCAGAGATGTGACTAAACAGTGCTGCTTGTGAGAGCCTGCCCCACCTCTCACTGAAATCAGCGGGAGCTATTTCATTTACTGCAGGGGAAGCTGAGCTAGAGCTGAAGATCAGAATGAAATTTATTCCAGGATTTATTCCAGAAAGTGAAAACCTAATATAAAAACCAGATGGTTTTGCCCTTTCTGGGTCTTTATTGAGTTGGAGAGAAGGTAGGCTCCCAGTGCTGGTCACAATTGAATGACTCAAATTAAATGAAATCTGCTGATTTAAATTTCCAGAGTTCTGTGAAACTCTCCACTTTCATCTTAAAAAAAAAAAAAAAGAAAAAGAACAAAAGCAGAAAAGTAAACAAACTGCTTTTAAAACTACAGAGAAAGGTGGAAAACAATAAATCCTAAGAGCTCAAAAATAAGGCAGCCAAGTCTCTGCTCCCAGAATGATCTGTGGTAAAATGCTATGATTTTTAAATCAACTGCATAGTTTGGAGGACTGATTCACTTTGAAATGCTTAGTGTCATTAATGCCTCTGTCTCATTACGCTGGATAATTATTCTCTGGGCCATGACATTTCTCTCAACAGAATCCGCACTCCACTAATGCCAGAGGCTGTCCAAAAAGTCAAAATTTAAATAGGGAAAAGTCATGCAAGCATGTCAGCAAAATTAGTTTTATCATGAACTCACATGCAAATAGATTAAATACGCTGTTTAAATGACAACATTATAGTCTGCCTTGTTCCTTGTATGAAATCAAAGTGGAAGAGAGGTTAGAAGACCTTCTGCAAAACTATGTAAGAAGGCACCAGATCACGTTTTTTCTAGAGGGAAGCCTGTGCCATATACAGAATGTATCTTTGGTGAATGGATGATGTTTGGAATTCCAAGACTCTATTACTGTTACAAGAAGGATTACTGACAACCCTAATTCCGTATGTGATCTGCTGCTCATCTGCTGTACTCAGATTTTTACAACACAGGAACTATTGCAAGAGCAGCTATACCACATACTGCTCATAAAATGTCTGAGTACTTTATCAGCCCTGCACACCTCATTAGCTTATGCTGCTCTGCTGTTCAAAAGGAAAATGCTTGTTGTTTTCTCACCTGTGAACATCTTCAGGACCTTCTCCCCCATTGTCTCCTGCAGTATGTGAAATATGCCCTACAGACCTGAGCAGTAAGATTTTCACATGTGCCTACTAAGGCTAGGAAAACCAGACATTCCTGATATGAAGCACGCAGCCAGCAGCTGGCTGCTTTCCTCTTTCTTAAAGCACCATATTACCACTTCTTGAGAAATCATTTTTACTTAATGAGATATCCTCTTGCTATCATGGCCTGTTAAACCTCATGGGTCTGCCACATCAGATGTATAAAGAATCTTTTTAATGGAAAACAAGTTTATTTTTTAAAAGGTCCTGCTTCCAAAGGCTGGAGGGCTTTTATAATTTTATGAATCCCTGAGCTTTTGCTTCCTTTTCTCCATTTTTAGTAACAGGGATAATAAATAATCTGAATTTTAATCCCACAGATTACATTTGTAAGCTTTAAAATCTTCATTTTTCTTTGGAAACCCATTGTGCACATTACTTCTATCACTGCCACTGCTGGTTTTTTTTTAATTCTGGATATTCACATAGCAGTTGGTTAGAAAATTCTCCTATTTTTTTTTTTGTTGAAAGTATGTAAAGGATAAGCCTTTTAGTAGGGACCTTTATGAGTCAGTATTTAAAGACCAATTTAAAAAGCTATCACCATGCAAAAAGAAAAATCAGCAAATAGTTACAAACACATCGGTCATGAATGAAAGTAAGAACAAACAACAACCTAATTTTGTACCAATTTTGTTCATCCACTGAGAATCTATTCCAGACCTGCCTTCTAAGATGCTTCCTTTCAATTACATGTAACAATTTGATACCAAAACCAAAGGCCAAATCTTGAAATTGTTCACATATAGGTATTACCTCTGTTCACATGGAATTTGCCTGGGCTAACATGATTAAAGTGATGGTGGTCCCAAAGTGTTCACTGAACCAGGTCATACAGCAGGCCAGAGGGAACTCACAAACAGTGATCTTAAGACCAAAGAAACATCTAGGAGCAGTTTAAAAGGAATGAACATTTAGAGTGATGATGAGAAGAGATATTTGCAGAGCTCATCCTTCATACTTAATCTGACTGTGCTTTCCCCTTCTTTTGCTAAGGCCTTCTGGGATTCACCTCTATTTTTCCGCTGGCAAGCTGCTCAGTTCTTTGGCCAGTTTAAGGCTATGATAATACTGTAACTTTGTTAATAATTGGCAAAAGCATTTTTTAGGGAGTACTGCAGCGATGACTTAAAAGGAAGAACTTGAATGAAGAAAATGGAAGACAGTGCAGGGAAGAAGTGCACACAAAAGAAAGGTACTTTACGGAAAGTGTGAAAAATACTCAAAAAAATCTCCTTCAATAGATTGCACCTTCTGCTCATTTTCTCTAATACTGGAAAATTTCCTTCTTTTTTATCACTGCTTTCTGAGTTGAACCCTTTTATTTGTGAAAAGAAAGAATGATTTATCCAGTGCTTTTGCTGTGGCTCACATTTCATTTGGGGATCATGGCTTCTATGTGTCAACTTGATTTTGCTCTTGTCGTAATTCAAATGTTTGGGAAGAGATTCCTCTACTGCTGCAGTGCATGGGAGACCTATTTTCTCATGCCCTCAGCATACTCACTACTTGTAAACTTGGGGTTCTGGTTTGATTTTTCAGAGTTTATTTGATTTTTTTTCCTATATAATAAATCCATGTAATTTCTTCAGTATTTTGAAAGTATTCTAAGTATTCTAAGACTTCACATTTAGAAGGACCTCTCACTGTGCCTTGATTTGCAATCAGTAGAACAGGGATAAAGTTGCTGCTCTTCTTTAGGCATTCATAATTCCCACTGAAATAAATGACAACAGGGCAAGTATTGCTCATGCAAACACTATGCAAACTACACCAAGGAAGTACCTCTGCCCAAAGCCAGAAAAACTTAATCCAAATTTTACATTCACTGACTTAATCTTCAGATCCTTCCACAACTGAAACACCTGCTACATTTATTCGCTAGAATGCCATTTAAATTAAAAATTCTTTTTTTCTAACCAGTGAACTTTCTTTTTTTTCACCTTCAGCCATACACTTTTGCTGTGTACACACTGCTTAGCTACAGCATGGCCCCAGTACTTACTCCATATGAATCTCTGGCAGCTTAAATGACTTGGAACACACAAAAATATACCTACCTGCCTTAGGAAAAATCCAGCTTCTAATCCAGACTCGCATAAACTGCACCTCAAAAGAGACTGATTAATAACTTGAATCACTGTTTTAATTATGATTTAATACAGCAAATGGAAATTCCTGACTTGGATCATTTTATCATTTTCCATTTCCATGGGGTTTTTACTTCACAGGAAGAGCTGAAGTCTCATTGATTAGTAATGTAGCATTCATTTGCAACAGAACCTAGCTTTTGCATTACATTGGGGCTTCCTTCTGCTAATCAGTAAGACACATTCTCTTCATGCACAATCACTTAACATGGCACGTATTTATTCTGATTTCTCATGTCTATATTTTATGCTAGAAAAAACTGATATTGAATCAATTCACTTTTGATTCCTGATTAGTGTTAAGCTATGCTTACATGAAAACTGGAATTCAAATATATTATAAACATTCAGAATATTGAAGTAGTGCTTTACTAGCTGAATAAAATCAGGTTAAATACTCAGCTATAGGAATAAAAATGCCTGTCAAAATAAAATTTCCATTTAAAATGTCACCTTGTCTTCGTGAGCTGGATGATTGTTCCTGGGCATTCCATCCTCTACAATGTTATGAAGGTAATGTTATTCTGAAACTGGGGGGAACTAAGTTTCTCAGCTCCTTAGCATCTCAGCTGTAAAATACCTCTACATGTGCCCTGTTTACCTCTACAACTACTAGGCTCTATTTCAGATGCAGTAGTGAATTTCCTATCGGTATTGCTGGGAAGACTTGCAAGCTTGAAGACCACAGTTTAAGAGCTCAGTGTTTACAGTTTCTGATTTGTACCGATACTGCTGTGATCACAGGTTGCTCCACAGATTTAGTTGGCACAGAAATCCTCTTTGCTCATTACTTTATTTAATCTTCACCTTCCCTTCTAGGATCACTCCTACTGGTTATTCAACACTTAGACCCTTTCTTTTTGCAGGTGTGTCCTTGAGTCATGACAAAACTGGCAGATAAAAAGCTCTGCATTGCCTCCCAACCTGACAAAGAAAAATTACCTTCAGGAGCAGCTGCAAGGTACACAGGTAAAACTCCATCTCCACCTCAAGTTCTGCCTTCTCATAGCAGGCAAGGGTCATTCACAGTCAACAGGAACAGTGCCAACAATAGATTGTGATTTGTTTAGACCAGTAACAAAGATTATCTCAGAATTTTTTTTTTTTGGTAGGAAATTACAGCTTACATAATACGATTTTATTATAGTTTATATGGGTAATTGCAGCTTTTTAGTGGCAGGGCTGTGTTGTGCCATAGAAATGCTGTCTTTTGTGAAAGCATTTCCCAATCAGACTTCTTGAAACCTTGCACACAAAACACTTGCCATCATCTACAAGGAAAAGATTGGCAGGAGGGTGTTCTGTGTGAGAGGTACTTAATTGAGGAGTTGGCACCTCACCCTGAATTGAAATAGCTTCAAGGACATGCTGCAAATATTTTCCTATTGCCCAGACTTCTCGGTGGGCAGGGACTTGGCAGGAAGCTGAGGCCTGTATGAAGGGTAGGTTCTGTGGTCTGCTTAGTTAAGATCTAACCACCATATGTACCTATTTTACTGGCAGCTGCTGATGGCCCTGCTGGGCATCTGCTAGGTTTGCCAGATCACTTTTGCAAACAAATCAAGGACACCTGTAACTTCCAGACTGGTGCCTCTTTCTGGGTAGAAAAAAAGAGTTGTCACAATACAGGAGCTCTCCTCTCTGTTGAAGGGGATGATGCTGTCAAATAATGAGCATACTCCCTACACTTAAAAAAATAGTCCATATACCCCAAAGCCAAAAAAAGCACTTGCCAGTGACCCTACTGTATTCCTACTGTAACTGCAACAAACGGACTGTGATGTTGGAGGTTGCTTTATGACAGTGACAGCAAGGCTGATAATGCATTGGAAATAGATCACACTGGTAAAGTAAGATCTCTTTGTTGTGGCTGACAGACATGTTATAGAAAAAGCAAAGGTTTTCATAGTTGACCTTAGAAGATTGTAAAATTTATGAATGTTTAAAATATGTATTAAAATAAGTGGGTGCTGGTTTAACTCTGGCCTCATAGACTTGGCTGGAGGGGAGGAACAAATAGGTTAAACCACAGCTGAACTGCAGAAAGAGAGGCAGGTATTTCACTGGTTTATACAAATGGAACTCGGAGTCCTTAATGTCACCTGTGAATGCACCCCAGAACTGCCACAACAGTCACATAATCGAAACTGTAACAGCAGCTGAGTATTTTTTTAAACAAAAATATTTTGAGAGATAATTCTACAAAGAATATAGCAATGGTGACTAGTACATAGGATATTATGAGTAAGCCTGAATGCCTTTTTAGTCAGATTAGATATGGTGGTGTATGATCATCTATATTCCCAGCCCAGAACTCCTTCTTGGTACTACACCAACTGGCTTTTCAAAGCATGACACAAATGCTTTCAGCACAACAGACTACTTCATTTCTTGGTGTTCAAATCTGATGGTGTGTGCCTGGAGCACAGCGGGACCATCTCCATGCTACTTCACAAGTACAAGCTGCCAAAGCTGATTTTGGACCCAGATTCCATGACCTTGGTGAAGTCATTTGCAGCTAGCTCCACAGAGGAGACAGCAGTGCTCCAGTGCTTCATTTTAGGCCAATTCACGTGCAGTGGGATATTCTGTCTTGAGATGGGCACTGCTGCTTATCTGCACAAAAGTACATTTCAGAGCAGTTCTCAAAAGTTAAGAATGATACTCCTGTGAACCTTTGTCCAGACATAATATTCTAGAATATCAAACTCAGATTGAAGATTTAACATATCATTTTATGGATGCATATGCATTGTATTGCTCATTGTTGACAAACAGCAGGACAGTCACCAGTATCTTTAAGGGCAAATGGCCTGAAGTTGTGCCAAGGGAAGTTCAGGTTGAGTATTAGGAAAAATGCCTTCACTGAAAGCATTTTTAAGCATTGGAACAGCCTGCCCAGGAAAGTTGTGGAGTCACACTCCCTGGAAGTGTTCAAAAAACAAGCAGACCTAGTGCTTTTTTATATGCTTTAGTGTGCATGGTGGTATTTGGTCAAAGTCTGGACTTGAAGACCTTGAGGTTTTTTCCACTCCTAATTGTTCTATGATTATTTTGCAGTCTTGCAAAAAGATTCAAAATCCAAAGAAGAATTTTCTCATGCTGATCAAGAATTAAATGGAAACAGACTCCAACAGTTCGACAGCACCAACAGTAAAAACAATTGCCAGACACTAGAGCTACCATATGTGGTGTTTGTGTTATGTTTGGAGAAACTGTATCAGAGAAACAGCGACTTCACAGCTTTGTTCTCACTATTTGTTAGCACCTTGCAGTCTCTTAAAATTCTTGCTAGAGAATAAAAGTATTTAATTCACAGCCACGCAACAAAAAACAGATAAGGTATTCTCTCACTGTTCGCAGCACAGTGCCACTGTAATTTTTTACTAGTGAGAATCTAAAATGACCTACTCATTCCCACACAAGAAAACAAAACCAAACGAACTCAGCCTACCTACTAACAAAGCCTACCGAAGAAAAACTTAACTACATATTCCCAAAGACACACAGGCATTACCCAGATGTCAAGGAGAACTGGATGACCAAACGTCCTTACACCAATAAGCCCTGCTCTTGAGGATTCAGCCCCACTTAAAAGGGTTTTATGGATTACTTTCTAAAAGATGCCTTGATTAAAAAAGGTCTCTGTCTTGGGGTGACTTTATGATGTTTATCCCCTATCGCCGCTCTATGCCCAGACGTGATTCCTGTGCCTTTCTCTGTCTTTAAAACTGGGTGTGAGAGAAAGAAAAAAAGCCAGATGAACTTTTCAAAGCAGTTGTGCTCCAAGGTCACTCTCTCTCTCTGCATGCTTCTGTGGTGGCAAACGTGGAGGAAAGCATCCTTTTTGCTGCTTTTCAACCAGCTTTTGGCTGTGTTTCTCCGGAGAGAGATAGAGAGTTAAACTTTTTTTTCTCCCTGGGGCTTTGGCTTCTTCTTCTCTTCTGGACTGTTCAACAGTATCAGAACGCACTGGGAGACCTTACATCTCCAGCCTGGAGAGGCCTATGCCAAGAACCCAGCTCCAAAGACACACCCACAGAAAGGACTGACATCTTCCCAGGTTTCTCTCCACAGCGAGAGCTTTCATTATTTAGCATTATTCTTTTCCCATTGTGCATTGTGTCTGTTAAATAAATAGTTTTTTTCCCTTTCACCTTCCTCTGAGAAAATTTTTTTCTTCCCAAACCCAGTGGGGGAGGGATGGCTGTAACCTGCACTCTATCAGAGCATGTTCAAATTCGGACGTTCCTCCGAATTTGTCTCAAACCAGGACAGTCTCCCCAGACAGCATTCTGCCTATGAACAGCCAGAAAATACAAGATTGATGTAATCTGCTTCTCCACTGTGTTCTATCCTTTCTGGCTGGCAGAATTCGGGTGCAAGCTAGTATTCCCAGCTGGCATGGTTAGACAAACACGCCACAATGCTCCAGAAACTGCTACCTGTTAAGCTGCCCTTTGGAATTCATGGCCCACCAGAAAAACAGCAAGGCAATTATGTGTCCATACCTAAAAGTCACTAGCAGAAATTTGGTTAAGTGAACTACAATGAAATATGGATATGTGGTTGTGGAGAGCCATTCTCCTCCAGAACTGCCCCTTTCCTCCACACAAATGCTTCTATATCCTGAAATTAGGACTCTCTAATACACAGAAATGTTACGGGGCCTTATGCAGAATCCAAAGAAGAGTACAAACCTATATTTGTTTAGCTCTCAAAAAACATTTTTAATAATTTTCCTTAACCTAATCTTCTAAGACAACTTGGAGAAGGGTTGAATGACATACTGTATCATGCAATGAAGTACCACGCAATGTGTATCAGTACTGCACTATCAGCCTGCTTTGATTTATCAAAAATGTTCAGTCATCAGTTAACAGGCTGCCTGATTCCTCCAGTGAGGGCAATTTATTTACCATTAGCTAGAAATTCCAGCTCAGAAGCAGTTTCCCACTTTTTGAAGGGAATACAGAACCAACAAGGTAACACAAAAAATCAGCTTCTATTGTGTCACTACATACCCACTAGCAGCAAGCTGAATTTTTATTAAAATTTTACTGGAAAGAAATCTGCAGTAACAGTAAATCAGATAGTGATGGTATATAAAAAATACCACTTGTTCTGATATGCCACATGTTGTACCTTATTCAGACTGTGCAGTACCTTATTACACAGCTTGATGTGAGCATGCATTCTCAATGAAATAAATTTAGTGGGAATTAGGTCCCTAACTACCCTTAGATATTTGCACCTCTAAACCAAATGAGGAGCAATACTTGGGAGAAAGAGATACTATACTGCATCAGGAAGAGTGACAAAATCTGACTGTTAACTTGAATTTGAATCAAAATTTTACCTTTAGATTTTGGGGTTTTTTTCCTATAGGATTATTGATTTATTCAGCATTCCTAGTTTCACCAGTTTTATGAATACAGCATTTTTCAAATGCAAAGGTACTTTCAGACATAATTGTTCTTCAATGCACTGTAATCCCATTGACCCAATGTCTTGACAAAACACCCTACAACAAGCTGGATATGCCTTAATCTTTGGCAGAATTGGGATAATATATCATAGCCCATATGTGTTCAAGTAAGAACAAATTGAACTGATAGTTTTATGTATGAAATGTTCAATGAATGTCAAAATTCCTACCTAACTTTAATCAGTGCTGAAAGCTGACCAGTTATACAGAGGAAGTGTTTACATAAACAAAACAGCTGCATAGCCCAAAGCATTAAGTACTGGTATGAAACTTAACACATAAAATGTTACGGAAAACTGTTTGAATGGACCTACCTCGAGGGGGAAAAAATCCCATATGAAAACTCTGCTCTGTTTTTCAAACTAATTCCTTCATTAAAGTGCTTCTTGTGTCAAACTCCTGTCGTAGTGTGCCCTGGTCACACAGGTACCAAAGTATTGCACATGGAAAGGGCACACAGAGGCAAGCCATCTCCCAGACATCTGCATATGCCACAGCTCTTTTCAGTGAGTTCTAGCCCCAACCTGACACCAACTTCCTCATCAGCCTTGGACAGATCAGCTGAATGCTTCCTATTTATCCACCTGGTGTGGGACTGTAGGGGAAAATGAATGCTTACCAAGTGCTCAGTGACAGAAATGTGAGCCTGTGTTCCACACACTTTTACTGCTCCTAGTCCAACCATTTTCTACCTCAATCCAAATGGTGATCTTTTTTATTACGAATATAAAGGCAGGAATAAAGCCAGAGCATATGGCACTTTATGGTTGAGCTGTGTTTATAGAATTGCATTTCACAGCTAGCATGTGACAAGCACACTTGTCAAAACCTGGCTAACCTATATATTCACCTCTAAAGAATCTTCAGGACCTTGCCATATATAGTCTCATACTGGAAAGGACTTGAAACTTTTAATTATTTGCTTAGATAAACTTAAACTTTAAAAAAAAGTCCCTGGCCCCCAGCTGTTTCTGAAAAAAACCAAAACAAAACACAACACAATCTTCAGAAATATTTCATGGAATAAAAAAGCATGGAGATTGCAAGCTGGTTTGTAACCTTAATATCTGCATGATCATTTGTTTTTAATTCAGCTAAGATAAATAATTTAAAAGGTTTTCTCTTTTATAATGAATGTGACAGTCTTCAAAAACTGTTTTTTTCTTTTTAATTCATGTGTCATAACACCTAGTCATCTATTTTTTCCTCAGTGCAACTATCAGTACTGCACTTACTCAAAGTTTACCAATAACAAGTGCTTGTATGTTACCCAGGAAATCTGGATCCAAAAAAATAAAGGGTGGGAGAGGAGTGTTGTGAATATTATCAGCAGAAACTGGAGAAATAAATTGCATTTGCTGTTCTCTAAAAAGTTTTTCTAGAAGCTTCAAAGACAGTTCACTATTTGTAATGTTTTAGAGTTTGCCACAGAAATTAAATTTGAATACTAGAACCTGAATTCTGCTGCTTTTACTAACAGACACTTCTTTCCTTAGCTACCACCAGGAGCTCCTCTGCCCAGTGCCTCCACAGTAGCACTGCAGGATGCCACACAGACTGAGGACATGATGCCCCCTTCCTCCTCTCCAGGGCAGCCCTCCCAAATTTATGTAAATCCATACTGATCTACTTACCTGCCCACTATTTCTAAGATAGGCTGGGAAATGTGCCAGTTTGGTGAGTCTCTGAATTTATATGTCACATATTCTGATGAGAAGGGCAGCAATTAATGTTACTAACATCTCATTATCCAAACCAGGATCTATTTTAAGGTAGAGCGACTCAGTCACAGCTTCAGGCTCACTTCAAATTCAGGCTGACACCACTGCATAAACAAAATATGCCTGATCTTTCAAAGATATCTTTGGAACTCTAATAACAAACAAACCAAACCAAACCAATCTAAAAATCAGCAGAATAACTGTTCTCCTATATAATTTTTTTTTACTTCCCATCCTTTAGGAAACAATGCCTTTGAAAGCCATAAAATGAAAGCTATTCATCACTGAAATGTCATATCATCACTTTTTCAAAAGCCTCCCATAGAAAGACAGACAATTTAAGATGTCAGAGTAAAGACTTTGCTTAATCCAATTTTAATCTATAAAAGACGACAATTGGACTGGGCTGGAAGCCAGCTCCTAGAGAGCCAAGCCTTTTGTCACACATAGTCTTATTTGCACTGCTACGTTACTGAACAGTAGTAAACATATCAGAAGAGTAAATATCCATGACACAATCTGGGAGCTCTATCAACTTAAAATCTTTACCTTCTATGGCAGCAAGGAACAAACAAAAATCAACAGCAAGTAATGATTTCCTGGACACTGGGCTGGTTATGATATATTTAAGATGCAGGTGATGAGACCCATTAGCCAGTAGAAAATGGCAAATGGGAGTTTTGTGTGTTTGCATGTGACCTGAAACAGTTAACAATAATGATATTTAATCATCAGCACCGTGATGACGCAGAAAACAAACCCTCCTCAGCATCTGTTTTCCCAATGGCACTTGGCAGATGAACATACAGCAAGTGAATTTGCTGGAAGTGCTTATGCCTAGTGAGTCACTAACATTGCTAAGTTCAGTTTGCATCTTTTAGTGCAAAGAGAGAGACAGAAAGGAAGGAGTAGTTTTGAGAAGTTTTCTACTAGAAAGTCAGTCTGAAAATGCCTGCTCAATTAGGTACTTATTTGGTCATCAAGTCACCAGTGCCTGAAAAATCTACTTGCTATTTATCAAAAGTGAATGGCATCAAGGCAAAAAACCAAGAGTCAGTAGTGTCCTCCTGAACCATGTAACAAAGTAACCTTTTACTACCAATGCCCACATGGAGAACACCTCATCCATCTCTTTCTTCCGTTTCTTGGCAAGATTTCAGGTTCCTTCAACAGAGCTTTTTCTGTTGCCCTTACGTGCGAGAAGTAAGCGCTCCCTGTCAACAGAGCACTTGCGTGTTCTGCATTAGCCAGACATGATGAACACACATTCTGCAAAGTGACCTATGGCCCCTCCCATAGAAGTTGATAAAAAACCAGTTCCTGATGAATTTTAGATGACAACTTCTTCCATAAAAGCACATATTTGGGAGGAAGACAAGCAGTTCAAAACCAACTGATCTTCCTATGAGGCACAGCTATAATCCCCACAAAAAGGAACACTAGGATTTGTTATTTGGAAGGCCTGCCATCTGGCTTTCTCATATTGTCCAACCAGTCCTGCTAATTGGGAGAGCAAAAATACTTTTGCTTAATAGCAAACCTCAGCTGTGAAGCAGCAATCTGTTCATTCTCCCATGATATTCAGGGTCAGTTTTTCTGTCACCACTATTCCCTTTTGCACCTGGCCACCTTTATTTTCTAAACCACTGATCTAGTAAGAAACTCTTAAGCAAAGGAGATATGCTCATGATCCCACACTGAACCAGGGCTCACTGAATAGCCAGTTCTATCATGCAACTGGTAGGTCAGTGCCTGGGGAACAACATGCCAAAAATCACTCTTGGATTCTCCAACACCCAAAGTAAATGACAGAAAAAGGTCCATCTTTAGGCCATATATACTTACAGGAGATCAGGAAGCCCAGTTCCAATCCAGGAAAAGCAATGACTTGTCAAGAGGATTTCTAATGACTTCAGTAGCTGCAGAATTTCATTCACAGCATAGAGGCCCTACCATAAGCTAAATTTTGTCATTCTAGATGTAAAGAGCTTATGTTCCTGGCTTGTGTCTTTCAATGAATAATGAATCACCCATGCTGGGGAATCTTCTGTGTCTGGGAAACTTACAGCTTTGTATTAGAAAAATAAAGCAACATGGTTCATTGCACTATTTTGAACAGCTGTCTTTCAATTTTTGCACATCCCTCTTATGACCACTGACAATACAAAGGCACCAGCCATTCTTGCCCAGAACTGTGGGGAGATTGGCAGAGGGCTGTGGCCTAAGTGTCTCTGGGTAGAGCAGAACTGGAAGATTTGTACAATCTGAGGCACTGCAGAGAGATGGGCTGATGATAGGAGTGATGCCAGAACAAGCAGGTGCAACAGACTTACCATTTGAAACCTGTATATCTCTTATTTTGCCAAAAAATAAAAATAAAAAAAAAAAAAAGAGAGATTTCGGTGCAAGTCTGAGCCATTTTCAAGAAAAACTGAAAGCAAAGTGGTCAGTGACATCCTTGTATAGAAGACAAAGTCTTTCTGGTTATTATTCTGCTAATGAAGGAATGAACCCAAGATGGAAAAAACCACCACCACATTTCTACAAGTAAACAATTAAAATAGTCTTAATGCTTTGGAACAATATTGCCAAATGATCATACTTCAATGGTCCTTTCTCCAGCTCCTGCAGCAGGAAGAGCAGGGTTAAAAAAACAAAACAACAGGGGGAAGAATGGGAGAACACCCTGACACAACAAGGACCCTTCAACAGCTCCTGTTTAATTTTCATCTGATTGGCTTCTCCAGTCACAGTAGCATTATGTAGCTAATTTTTCTCTTAATAGTTTGCACCAAAATGCTGCTTATACTTAGCTCACTAATAGCTCTGGCCAATGGATACACAAAGGAACAGCAAGGACAGTGTAAGAATTCAGCTGTACCAAAGAAAATTCTAATCCTACTAAATTTGGCAGCACAAATCTCTTATGTTACCTGTGATTTAGAGGACAGGCTGATCATCTGGGAATATTACTGTGTTCTTCTCAGTATATTATACAAAACTGGCAACTTTCCATTACAAATTTTCTTTTGTTTTTCACTGCATAATGTCTCAGGAAAGACGTCCCATCTTTACAATATAATTTTAGCATCAACAATATGCTTTTACATGAAAATTCAATTATACTGAGGGTGTATAAAAGTTTAATAGCCACCCTTAAGTGCTCCTCTGTCCAGGCTGCCTTGAACTGTGGTACATCTCTGAGGTTTTAAGGAGATGGATGCCTTGCAATCTAAATTTAAAGCAGTGAGACTTCAAAATAATGCTTGGAAAATGAGCTTTTCTGAAAGTTGACTGTTGCATCAGCAAATTTTACAGATCTCTGGAACTGATACTCTCATGAAGCTGAGGAGCATTGAGAGCTACAGATGAAAAATCCTGAGCACATAAAAACCACTGGAAAAACAAAAGAGTTTGTATCCACCATTAAAAAAAGCCCACCAAAACAAAACCTGTCTTTCTTTTACAACAAAAGGAGATTCTAACATGCAAAAACAGCTTTCCAGTAATAGGACACAAATGTACAAAAGCTCAATTCACTAAATAATTATGAACCAAGCATCACATTATTTAAATTCCTGGTGTTCTTTAATTGGTTTCAAAAGGAGGTAAGAGTTCATTCAGTGCCAATAGTCACAGAGTGCAATAAACATCCAATTCATACCAATTCATTCAAGAATTATGATGTCAGTCTTTTGAAATAGAGATAGTGGCCAGTTGTAGGAAGACAAGTTTTATTCACAGAATAGTAAAAATCAATCTTATTGCACATACCCATAAAGGTTGAAGAGTTCAGGGATTGTTGGGGAATCTGCCATCTGAAATTTTCACACACACTGCTGACAAGATTTGCTGCAAAACGTGAAGCCAATTACAGACAATTTCTTTTCACCCATATAAAGGATGAGTCATAGAGATATACACTAATATGAGAATTCCTTGATGTGTTTGGAAACAAGTGGCCAGCACCAAGCTCTCCCCAGCTAGCTAATCCATGTATCTCCATGCAATTGTTGCAGTAGGAGAAGCTTTTACAATAAAAAGCAGCAGCATTGCTCTCTTCTTTTGGGAGACCCAGCTCATTCCACTATCCCAACAAAGCTTCTCAGCAAATATAAAATGCCAAAAATAATTACCTCTTTAGCAACTGCAGGAAGCCAACACATTTGAACAAGAAACTTTGGTGATAAATGCTCAACAATGGATAGTTAAGGATGACAGAAAATGTCAGACAATCCCCTTTAGAGGGCTACTTGCAGCACAACTACAGCATGAGGAAGGCAACAGCAAAGAGGATAACTATGTGCCCAGTGTTCTTCATTTTGCCCCACAGAAAGAACAGCAATTTTTCAGTTTCCATTAGTCATGCAATTTCCTCAGTAATGAGAACAAAAGGAAACCTAAAAGAGTATCTATTCATAGGGAAATTCCCATTGATAGTTTTTCTGTTACAGTTGAAAGACAGTTGCAGAAGCATAAAATTGCCAAGAGGAGGCTGCAGGGAGGAATAAACACTTAAATAGGTCTAGTAAAATCTTTACCATGAATTAAGAATGAATAATTCTTTGCCCTTAAATTAAGAATTAATTAAGAATGAATGATTCTTTTTTCTTCAAATACATGCAAAGGCAGTAGTTATTATGCTCCATAACAGAAATTGCTTTAATACGTAGAAACTAAGCAAAGGAGAAAAGAATCACAGAGCCACAGTCAGCCTCTCATGTTCAGAGACTCACTTCAAGTCTTGTATCAAACCAGAGCTGAAAAGCAGGTAGCCTGCTTTGATCTTTCAAATTTGACATGTATATAAGCAATTACATCATAGAATTCAAGAGCCAGTTACAAAGCAAGCATTTAAAAGCCAGACTAACTTAGAAAATGATGAGACTGAGATATTTAGAAATCGATGCTCATTATTTTATTGCCCTGGGCCACCTGATACTGTATGTAAAGTCGCCTTGGAGGCTAACAACAGAATAGCTGATCAGTCTTGATGCCTGTGCTGGTTTTGGGTGGGGTGGAGTTAGTTTTCTTCCCAGTGGCTTGTTGGGGCTGTGTTCTGGATTTGTGCTGAACACAGAGCTGATAATACAGAGATGTTTTTGCTATTGCAGAGCAGGGCTTACACAGAGCCAAGGCCTTTTCTGCCTTTTGTACTGCCACAATGGCAAGGAAGTTGGGGCTGCCTGGAGGTTGGGAGGAGACACAGCCAGGACAGGTGACCCCAACTGACCTAAGGGATATTCTAGACCACACAACACCATGTTCAGTGCATAAAGTGGGAGGAAGAAGAAGGAAGAGGGGATATTCTGAGTGATGAGTTTGTCTTCCCAAGAAACCATAATGGGTGAGGGGCCCTGCTCTCCTGGAGATGGCTGAACACCTGCCTGCCCACAGGAAGCAATGAATTTCTTCCTTGTTTTGCTTTCCCTATTAAACTGTCTTTATCCCATGACTTTCAAACTTTTACCCTTCCAATTCTCTCCCCAATCCTGATGGTGGGGGAGTGAGTGAGCAGCTCCATGGGGCTTGGTTGCTGGCTGGGGCTAAACCACGACAATGCCAAAGAAAGAACTGGCAGGGCAACACACCAGATTTCAGTAGCTTAACAATTTGTGATTTAACCAACCATACTGTAGGCAGAAACAAAATACAACAGGACAATTGCTTTCAAATCTGAAGAGCAAGGATGTACTAGTTTGGGAAGAGAATAATTATAAATACTTATAGGCACGGAACTAAATGAAGATACTTTAATGAGGTGATGCAAGCTCATATTTTATACATCTACAAAACATTACCGTAAGATAAGCAAAAGACTTGTGATAGGCAAAAAAAAAGAGTATACATCTCAAAGATCTGTGTTCTGATGGTAACATTGTTTCAACCTATCCACCAGGATCTTCTCATTCCTGTTGAACTGTATCAGTTGCTGAAAGCCATCACCTTTAAATACCAGCTAATATTAGTGCTAAACCAACAATAATCCAATATTATGTACATTTTAGGCAAATAATCAGGCTGTCTTTACCTCTCATTCCAAGTAAATGTACTATCTTCCAGAAAGCACTATTCACAAATGATTTTAGAGAAAAGTTACTGTACAAAGACACAGAAGCTAAAGTTCATAAAAAGACTAGCCAGTACAATTAGACAGAAGTTTGCTTGTAGTTCTTCGTATCCAAGACCTTCTTGCCACACATGGAGCAGATGCCTATAAGCACACAAAAAGTGTGTAAATTATTTTAAAATCATTAAAGTCTTTCTTCAAAAACAGTTGCTGTTTTTGTAAAGATCTTTTAAAAAAAAATTGTTCAAATGGGCTCTCACTGACAATCTTATCTGTGCATGTTCTCAAAAGATACTATGAACTTAGAAGTAACATTGTAACTCCTAATACAAATTAGTATCTGCAGCATATGTGTAATGCTTCCACTTTAGAACATAAGCTCTATTTTGAGAGCATTATGATTCACGATACTGCCTGAAGCCTCTGTAATTTGCTGGAATGCCCGAAGAGAGCCAGGAGAGGCTCACATCTGACAAACAGGTAAAAATGGTGTATTGTTAATCGTTTAAAGTCCTGTAGCCAAATGAGGCATGAGGTGGACAGGAAGTAGCAGGACTAAGAAAATACAGTCACCAACAAACTGACTGCTAAATGGGGCAT
Source organism: Coloeus monedula (assembly GCF_965178545.1). Lineage (NCBI taxonomy): Eukaryota > Metazoa > Chordata > Aves > Passeriformes > Corvidae > Coloeus > Coloeus monedula. Next base: position 30,398,707 of record NC_138782.1, on the reverse strand, counting down.
TAACAGGTGGGGGGCTTCAGGCAACTAAGAAAGTTTAGAACACGTTTTCACAGAATTAAGGTATTTATGGAGCAAGAATACTTGAGAAGTGAACACTGATGTCCCAAAGGACTTTGTCCTAAACTCTAGGAGTGTCAAGTCAAAAGACCAGAGCACCAAAACGTACACAAGTTTGGCAGAGGAGTGGGTTGTCTCAATCTGTCCCCCCCTTTCCAAAGCAGAAAGGTGCTAAATCTTTTATCCGGTAGGACCACTTCTCAATTTACACAAACATTGACCAGCAGACAAAAAATGTCAAGTGGCATCCACTCCTGCTCTCTCCAAATCATGTGCTTTCATATACTGACACCACGCCTGGACACGTATCTAGCAGTCCATTAGGGAAGAGAACAGCAGGGAACATGCCACATGATTTACTCTGGAGACCAAAATTCAGCCCACTAAATATTGACTTCAAGTCTAAACTGAGGAGTAATTAACTTAAGACTGCCTCCCAATTTTGGAGATATGCAACAGCTGAAGCACTAAGCTGTATGACTGCATTTGCTTCGAGAAATATGCCCCAATTACATCTTTGATGGTTAGAGCTACAACCTAAAGCACTTAGAAAGGTCTTAATTTTATGAAGAAGACAGGTTCAACCTGGAAGGATACACAAGCAGACAAAGATCAAATCCCGAAGCCCACCCAAGCCAGCCACAAATTTAAGAAAGAGAACAAGGTTCTACCACTTGGGATTCAGCCATCTGGTGAGCACCTAGCAGGCAACATTCCTACAGCAGGCTGCTAAACCACTGGCTTAGTGACACAGGACGTATTTATTGAACAATTAATTTCATAAACAAAGCTTACTACTGGTTAGCTGTAGCTCTACATCTAAAAATCAGTTCACCTTATGTGCTATAATGATTCCTTGGCCTTAAATCATGATGCTTTTTCCCCACCCAGGAATTTTAGATTTAGCTGTTATAAAAAGGGGAGAAGAGAGAAGTGAGCAGATGAGGGACTGCAACAAGCAATTGAGTTTTACAAGACCTGGGATTTTTTAAATTAAGGAAAATCAAACCTGTTAGATGACAGTTCTCTATGCAATTGCCAAGATTAAGTTTAGAGTTATTTTTCCAAATCTACTGATTTAGATACCACAAACATTCTAAAAGAAGCAGAATTACAGAATTACAAAGGTTTAAAAGAATCTCCTTCAGTCTCCAGTAAAACAGCCAACTTGGATAAGGCTGGCTCAGGACTGTTCAAGTCATGCTCTGAATACCTCCTGTAAAGATTCTACAACCTCTGTTACTAGAATATTTGATCACTCCCACACTGAAAAATTGCTTTCCTTTTATGTAATTAGAATTTTCCACATTCTAACCTGTGTACACTATTTCTTAATCTATTACTGTGTACCTCAGAAGGGTCTGACTCCATGTTCCCCGTGCCGTCCTATTAGTAGCTGAAGACAGAAATTAAATCTCATCTTAGCCTTCTCTTCCTAATTACAAATTCAGGTGTTGTACTTCCTCTCTGGTTTCAAGCCAAACTGGGGTATTTTGGCACTAAGTGAAACTCACCTTTTTTATAGGCACATCCTTGACAATAGTGGGACCCTGGCTGATGGACAGAACTCTTACAAATGCGACATATTGCAAATTTGTTCTTTCCATAAGGATCAAATCTGAGAAAAAGGAAGAGTATTTTATTTATACACCTTGAAATGAAGTATTTTTTCTGCCTCATCCTAGAAAGTCCAAGCCAGAGGGTGCAGTCAGAAACTCGAGCAAAAACTGTTATTTAGAAAAGGGACACATAAGAATTATTTCTAATAGGCTGCACAAAGTATGCAGAAAAGCTCCCACTTTCCCCATTAAGAAACATTTCTTCCATCACAGACAAAAACTTCATGAAAGCAGAACTAAAAATGTGTATTTTTATTAAGATACTACATGACTTTGAACTTAAACACCTTCCAGCAGCATTTTGCCCCCTTGCAAACAGAAAGTCCCTCAGACATGAAGGAAATACTCAAGAGATTATCCTGACAATATTAGCACAGAAAATAAGCATTTCTCGGCTTCTCTCCTATAAAAGCATCAAATCCTAGCAATTCCAGGGAGAACTGCAATAAAATACTTGCCCAGACTCTAAGATTGAGCAGAAAGCACCCATGAAATATGGATGGATGCATTTGTACTGACAAATCAAATACCATAATCCCCACAGTTATTATTTACTAAGTGTGTTTTGGACAAGTCTGGAGTAGTTGCCCAGGTATGCAGGAAACAGGCCTCAGTTAGTTTGCTAACCAATGTTCTTAGCCAAAATCAGCGTTCAATACTAACCTTGCCTTCTTTGAGGTCAACGCCTTGTTTTCATTTAATTTGCGACCACCGCTTTCTACAAAAAAGAATAAATCAATAACTGAATAAATCTCCCAGTTCCAAGCATACTTTAAAAATCTTTGTTTACAACTTTTACACATATGCAAATAAAGTTACAGAGAGACATAAAACACTCAGCACAGCATTAGGGGACAGGATAACAGAACACTTTATACTGCCTTTAAATACTCTTGTGTATTGTCCTCGCATACAAGAAGGAAAAAAACCCAAAAAACAAAACAGACAAGTTCAACACTGAAGAGTCCTGGACAAATAAATTCCCAATGCATTAAATCAGCATGGGAGGGAAAGTACACAAGTTAATATTTAACCTGATTAATAATATAAAGTTTTGGCCTTAAGATGGTGACATAGCTCGGGTGCCCAACTGGCTTTACAATACCTCAAAACCAAGTTGTTAAACCTTCCTGAGGTTACCTGTAGTGTTTCTTGCACCATCTTTCCATGTATCGGGAGTGATCACCGTCCCAAGCTTCTTCTCGCCTACATAAGGAAACATTACAAAGGAAAAAGATTCAGAAGCACAGAATCAGTTAGGTTGGAACAGACCTCAGAGATCATCGAGTCCCACCCGTGACCAATCACCTCCATGTAACTAGACCATGGCACTGAGTGCCACATCCAGGCTTTCCTTAAGCACCTCCAGGGACGGTGACTCCACCGCCTCCCTGGGCAGCCCATTCCAATGTGTAATCTCCCTCTCCAGGACGAAATTCTTCTGAATGTCCAACCTAAGCCTTCCCATCCCAGTTTAAGACTACATCCTCTTGTCCCGTCGCTGGTTACCCGGGAGAAGAGGCCGACCCCCGCCTGGCTCCGCCCTCCCTTCAGGGAGCTGCAGAGAGCAGTAAGGCCATCTCTGAGCCTCCTCCTCTCCGGACTAAACAACCACAGCACCCTCGGCCGCTCCTCATCAGACTCTGCGCTCCAGACACTTCCCCAGCTCCGCTGCCCTTCCTGGGACCTGCTCCACAGGTCTTTTTTTGTAGTGAGGGGCCAAGAACTGAACACAGCACTCGAGATGCGGCCTCAGCAGTGCCGAGTTCAGGGGGGACAATCACTTTCCCGTTCCTGCTGCTCACGCTACTGCTGATAGAGGACAGAATCATTTAAACTATGTGTATTAATACGCTCCACAGGCGGAGAATGACAACTCACACAGGGGAGAATGACAGCTCACTCAGGGCCCTGCCGGGAGCCGCCACCCGCGGCCCGCCCTGAGCAGCCCAGGACCCGCGGCTGCTGCTCCGCTCGGGGCAGCCCGGGACCCCCACGGGCAGGGCAGGGCAGGGCAGGGCAGGGTCCGGCAGGTCGGGCAGGGCCCCCACACCCCCGTACTCACACTTGTCGCACACCATGGCGGCCCCTCCGCAGCCGCCGCCGCTTCCGGCACCGCCCCGGAGGTGCCGTCGGTCGGGCCCCGCCGCCTTCCGCTGCCGGCCGGCGCCGCGCGCTCCGCGGTGAGGGGCGGGAGGGGCGCCTGCGGCCCGCGCGGGATTTGTTTTTTTTCAGCGAGCGCTCTTCTCCTGCCCCAAAATCCGCACCTTCGCCCCCGGCCTGCGCTCAGAGCTCTGCCCTGCGCCGCGCGGCTGGGGAAGATGCTGCCCTGCGGCGCTGCTGCCGTGCGTCGGTGACGGGGCGGGACTCGGTGTGTTGCAGGTGGCCGCTGCCCGGACACCATGAGAGGGGCGGAAATCAGGAGGCTCCTGGCTGCCAACCTGCTCTGCGCAGTGTCCATCGTCCTGGCCGCGGTTGGCCCCGCTTTCTTCCTGGACGGATTCAGCGTCCTGGGAACGCACCTCACGTGGCTGTGTGTTTGTTCTGTTTCTGTTGCTACCCTTAATATAATCTTGCACTTAGTCCTTAAACCAAGTCAGTCTCCTAAGAGAAGTTCCTTTGCTCACAAGGTAAGATTTTTTTTAATTTTAAATTGCTACCAGACAATACAGAGGGGAAGCAAATTCTCTGAAATAATCACATGAGAAAGAAAACAATTTTTGGTGGTGAATTCTCATTTTCCATGAGTGAGTTGAGTGTAGCACCTTTTGAAACAAATTTTTCAGTATTTTCATGATGTTAAACTTTCTCTACCTGTAAATAACCTGTTCAGGTGAATGATTCTATGCTTTCCGTTTTCGTGTCAATACAGTGTTGTTTGCAGTCCCAAGAATTTGTATGTTGGCAAAACCTGGTAAAATGAAATGGCACAGAACTCATTTTGTAGTCCAGGCCTGACTCATCTTGATAAGTGGATATACCAAGAAGAAATGTTATCACACGTTTTTCGTGTGATGACTTTAAAGGAAAAAAATATTTTCAGAATTTGAGACATAAAAGAGATACTACATTACATTTAAACAATTTTAAAAAAATCATATGGAAAATATTAAAATGGCTGGATTTCCTTGTGTGATGAAATCTGCATACAGAAGAATCTGAAGTTGGGAGAAACTTTTTGTAGTGACAGTTTGCAACAGGGAGCGTTGAAGGTATGAATCCCAATGAAATACTTTCGAACAGAATGATTTTGGAGCAGCACACGACTTGCCCAGCAGTGGGGGAGTACCCCAGAGCTTTGAAATCAGGTGGATAGTCTTGCACTCCTGACCTGCTGAGCCAGGCAAGATGCAGTGAATTTAAGATGCCAAGTTCAAAATATAGTTTTAGTTAATGTAATTTTGATTTTCTATGTTGCAGGGGTTTTTTATATTGTATGTTTTCTTGCTTTGAAATATTTTTTCACTTTTTGTGAGAGTTGCCTTTTAATGAATGGACATGACAGTCAGATGTAAAACAGAAATGTAAAAATATCTAATAAAATGACTTCTCTTTATCTTGTCATTTCTGGTTATATTTTTTGTATGTTTGCCCTGTTTAATGGGGTGCATGAAAAAAATTTTAGATGGAGTGCGATCTTTTAAAATTAATTATTTAAAGTATTAATATATGGAAAACTGTTTTGAAATATGCCATGCTATTATATTGTGCTGTAGCTGAAATTAAAGAAGTAGAGTACAGTGCTGTTGATAAGATATAGACTGTGAGTGTTACTTATGTTCTGTTTTGAAACATGATTCTGATATTTCGTTGCTCTTTTTTAGATATCCAGATTTCTAAAATGCTGTATATACTTTTTCATGTCTTGCATACTATTTCATGCGATTATTGTTCTTTATGGAGCACCTCTCATAGAGTAAGTCAGAAGACCCTCTCTTTCTCTAAACATTCTAAGGGGCAGCTCTCCTTGCAGATGTTGGTATAAGTACTTGTGTATTTTCTGGTACACTGGAAGTTAAGGGATAAGCTCCTAGCTGGGGGATGAAGGGTGGCTGTTTTAGCTTTCTCTTGTTGGTGGTATTTTTTTTGTTGGCTTGTTCAGTTTTTTGTTTTGGAAGCCAGCTCTTAAACAAGACTGCTGTAAGTAAAAATTGTAAGACAGTTACAAACAATTTATGGTAAACATAAGGGCACAAACATTTTTTGGAGTTTCATTTAGTCATTTTCCCCATAAGATTCTAAACCACCTGTCTTGCATATCTTCCATCCTTTTGATATTAGTGTTTTAACTTTTATGAAAGTTTAAAAAAAAGTACGAAGCAACCTGGTTTTTGAGAGATAGACTAAGTTACTGACTAATAATAGCATCATGTAGTTTGGTTTCATGGTTGCTATCATAACACCAAACTGGAAAAATAAATGGAATAATGAAGTAAATATCCAAGCATACTTCAATTTAGAAGTAGCGATCTATGTGAGGTACACCTGTGGTTTTACAAAATGTTACAGGTGTCAGGCATTTCAAAATATTACCACATTTCACTCTTGAGGCAACAGCAGAACTGTTTCCAGCTTCCTTTACTATTCTACAGAGTAAGAAGAAAATAAATTATTTTTCTGCATGAGGTTTAAGAAAGCACACACTTTCACAAGTTGACTTAGAGGGGCTTTTTTCTTCCTAAATCTTGGAACTCTTAGAACACTAGCAACCACCTCACTTAATTTTGTAATATTCTGGTTTTTTGTAGGTCAGTGACTGAGACATTTTTGTTTGCAGTTCTCCTGTCTACCTTTACTACTTTACAGTGCTTGTGTTTGCTGGGACCAAACATACAGGCATGGATACGGGTATTTAGTAAAAACGGGTGAGTTCTAATCTAAAGTTTCTGATATTTCCCTGAATAGAAATGGACAGAATTGATGTCAACAATATCTAATGGAATTTTTTGTAAAGAAAAGGAAACTTCCTGAATGATGGATGGTTTTTGTATTTGTGATTACAGACATATGAAAGCTTCTCTGACAAAGAAAGATTTATTTGAAGACACTGTTTCAGAAAAATGGCTTTTTATTTTTGGTGTCCAGATGCTAAATCTCACTTTGTATGTGTTTGAAGGAAGTAAAGTTTCCAACACATATTCCACTGGAGTAAAAACATTGTGCAGTCCTACATGATGGTTGTCAAATAAAGGGGAGACCTGACACTGAGCTGTGCATGGAGAATCTTGCACATGATTCAATAGTACCTTCATAAATACAACTTTTAAAGTAGGAATAGGAAGCCAAAACAAGCACTGTTTTAAACTTGAATATAATGTGGAAAATTATACATAATTACTGTGTTCTTAAGTATGTCATCTTAACCCATGCTCTTTTTCCAATTACAAAGAAAGCTGGTTTTGGTGTCAGAGTTTTCAAGCATTAATTTTTTCAGGAGTGTGTTTAAAGTAAAATGAGCCTTCTAACCACATTTTTCACCTCCAGTGGCAGCCATGGCATTATCATGTATTAGCATGTATCAAGGATAATGTATTTTTCAGAAGATTTCCATTTCTTCTGCCTTTTTTCATTCCATAAATAATAGCATGGTTGAAAGACTGGGACACTGAAGCAGGCTTCACATATGCTTGAGATTGAATAAGATTTTAGTATTCATTCCCTTTTAATAGTTTGTAATGGTGAAGTCTCATCTCAAAAGAAAGTGAAAAGTTGTATTATGCTGCTGACCTATGGAATTATTTTTGGTTTGCACTTCTGTAGAACAAGGACAAAGCTAGACTTTAATACCAGCTTCACGTATTGAATTCTGGTTTATCTCAGTTGTCAACTTAATGAAAAATATCTTGAGTCCTTGTTCAAGTAATTTACACAGTTTTTTTCAGTGGAAGGATTAAATAGAGTGTAATAAAAGCAAGGAGTTGTTTAGCCAGAATATATCATTGCTGATTCCCTTAGTCATCTTGGGAGGTTTTACAACAGGAAATAACAGCTGAATTGAAGTAACAGATGTTTGACAATATCAGTCTGTGCCAGGTAGATTTTGCATGCCTGTCAATTTCTTTTTTCCCTAGTTTAGATCTTAATGCTGTTTCAGCACAATTTTTGCATAGGAAACAGTTGTCTTGTTTTGACACTTTTTGCTGTGAGGACTTGTAAGTACTTCATACTAGTGAGCCATGTGACATTATTAGAGTAAAATGTCTATTATTAATCATGTTTGTTTACATTTGAGTGAATATAGACTATTAAGAAATATTGTAGCAATTTTTTTAATGGATTGTAGCAGGCTGCTCATTTAAAAATAATCCTGTGTCTTTTCATTTGACCTCATGAAGTTGGAACCTCTTATGTCTGGGCATGAGATGAGTGTAGACATGATGTATTAAAAGGCTGTCTCTAACTGAGCCATGTGGAATGAGGTGGGACTGGTTAAATGGAAGAAAAGGATGGTGGGGTAAAATCAACAGAGCTACTTGCCTTGTAAGTAGAGTTTAGGGAATTGAGTTGCACTGGAAGAGTAAGCTTGAAAGTCTGATTAAGTGTATAGCTTAATATGAGAAAAGAATGTGTTTTAAAAGCACCTGAGTGCAATTTAGACTTAAGTAACCTAAAGCCTATGTGCACATAGAATGTGTGAGAAAAGTAAGTCCGTATATTCTACATCACAAACCCTTCCATTCTTAGGTGGCTATAAATAGGGCCCTTTTCACTAATTCTGCATTTGGAAAGGGCTGGGCCCATGCCAGCACTTCTGGACTCCTTATTCTGCCATCTAGACTTGTGGCTGATGTCAGTGTCATGATACTGACCATATGCTGTCATGTGCTCTGCGAGCAATTAGAGGGAACTGAAAGCTACAGAAAGGGTTATCAGCATTAGTGGCAGCACGTGGTTATTATTTAAATAGTGTTTCTTAGCTGAAATAGCCTCCTGCATAAAAGTCTTTAAGAAATCAGTTTTCAGTGGCCTTTTTTTATTTTGGTTCTTTTGGAGACTGTTTATTTCAAATCACTGCTCTGAGAAATGGTGTTGAAATTTCTGGTATAATAGCAATTATAAGGTGTCACCAGGGTAGATGAGATTTTTATTTGGATATTGCCAAAAAATAGTATAAAACCATGGTGTTAGGGCTCCTTCCAGTTTTCATTATGCCTCTTCTGTCACTTTGTTTGTGAACTGCACACTCTTACAGACTTGAAATGTCCCTTGTAAATGTGGGCATCATCACACACCAAGGGCTGCTTAGTATTTAGTCCTGCTGCAGCCAAGAATTCCAAATCTTGTCTATGAAGGAGCTGTCTCAGTAGATTATTTTATGTCAGCTAATGTCTTAATTCAAACATTATTTAAAGCTGAACTGAATGTATTGTATTATTTAAAGGGGTTAAATAGTTACTTTAGGCTTCAAAAGACCTTTCTGCCACTAGTGTTCATTTATTATCTTAAATACTGCTAGTTTGTCTGCAGGTGTATCTTAGTTATTCATAGTTTAAAATGAAAGAAACCTAGAAAATACAAAGTTTATAAACATTGCTGCAGTTGTTAGCCTCATGCAAATGAGGAGTTTATGTGGCGGTTTAAAGAATACCTGCAAAAATCCCAATAGCTGTCATTCCATGGAGAAAAGTGAGTAATGGAAGCATTGCTCCTTCAGGATAATGCTGGAGGACAAGTCAGGTTGTCTTTGGGTAGCCAGTCCATGCTGCAGAGTGGTTCAATTAGCAGCTGAAATAGTTGCCAAACTGCCAATGGCTGTTTTTCACTTGGGCACTGTGCCTTGCTAATTCTGTTGTTTTGCTTTTGGACTCTGATACCTCCATATGGTACAGCACTCTCTGGTGAATCTGCTACACACACAAGATGTCTGGTGAGGTATAACTGTACCTCGGTTAGTCCTTGGTGTATTCTGTTGTCCCTTTCGCTGCTTTAAGGCTGTAGTGAATGTTCTCTTCCTCATTCTGCCTAGCAGCTCTGCTCAATTATTCAGCTTCTGAAAATAATTCACAACAATTTTCTTTGTGCAGACTCCTAAACAGTTTTACAGGTACATCAGGACTTTTCTCTTCAAGAAAAAAAATCTCAAACTGGTAGAATTGTGAGTTGGAGTGTTCTAAGTTAAAGGGATTGTGTTATTGCAGAAGAAAGAGTTCTGCTCAGAATGTCAGCCTTGCACTGTCAGTATTGTAGTCTGCAGGACCTTTTTTTGCAAACATTGAAAAACATTTGCTTTAAACTTGTGAGCTGTTTAGCCAATATCAAATGCAGCAGTGTGTAGTCAGAAGTAAAGTCAGAAATTTTATTCTCTTCAAAACCAAGTGTTCATATCACACAACCTCAACAGCACATGCAAAGTTCAGAGTTTACTATGAATCTAGTCTTCAAGCCATAAAAATGCACATATTTTTCCTCTGTTAGCTGAAGCTAGGTGTATATTTATAATCTGAGATGTATCAAACTTAAATCTCAGATCTCGAACGGTAGTGATTTGGAGCAGGGATTCTAGCCTGGTTCTCCTCTCTTGGAACTGTACCTATGGTGTTCTGATCTTCTGTTGCTCATTTCTTAATTGGTACCAAGTACCCAAATGTTTGTGGCCTGAGCAAAGCAGAGCGATCCGTTGGTACACTGATGGTAGCAAGTGCTCATCTGTTTAACAGAAATCCAGCTTTCCAAAAACTTTTGAAATCAGTACTGGTAGAAGGCTATAAACTGAGAGCTGAAGTAGTTCAATGTCTCTTATAATACGTGCCATGATTGGTAGTGTAAGAGTTCTTTAGTGTGCAAAAAATTTATCCTGCAGCCAGTGTACTTGAACTTGGATGCCCTGGCTCCAATGTGCAGTTGCATTTACTTGCAGTGTTTCTTTTCAGTTGATGGAAACTTGTTTTGAAATATTCTCATAGTGAGCTTCTATTTTAAATTTCAAATTGTCATAGTCATCAAATATGTCTGCACCACAGAATCCTTTGTGACTGTGCTTGTGCTTTTCTGTGCAGTCCTACAGTACCCTTTCATGTCTGCCTCTCCCTGCAATGCACACAGTTATTGAGGTAGATTTATTTGCTCAGTCTAGCAGTGTTTCAAGCTCAATAGGAGTGTTTCCAGGTAAAATAAATTAGCTTTTGCAGTAAACATCTCAAGAAAAAAAAAATTCCTGAAAGTGTGGTATAAAAAGATTGTAATTATAGCTAAAATTTGCAACTTAGATTTTACCTATAGTTTGTATGTTTTAGAAAAAACCTGCATGCTATTTATCAAATATGTGAATTTTTATTTCTGTTTATAGCCTCAAAAGTTTTGGGAGAAATCTGATCTAACTCTCTGCCATGATAACTTTTGCTGTTGTTGAAAACTTTTAACACACTTTTTACAGAGCTATGTCCATCTGGGAAAGCAGTCTACAGATTACTTCTGTGTGCAGTATACTTGGAGCTTGGTTTGGAGCCTTTCCTATTCCTCTTGATTGGGATCGGCCTTGGCAGGTTAGTATGTACACCCTTATCAGAAATGTACAAAATACTAATTTTCTGGAGATGCACGCTACACAAAATTGCTCTGAAGCTGTACAGGTAGGTGTATTGGACTTAGTCATAAGCTGTTTCTGCAAAGTTATGTGAACTCTTTGGAAGCATCTGTGCTTAGGGTGTAAGGAAGTAAAATATGTTATTTTTACTTCCAGTTTAAGTAAATTCTTTGTTACAGACTTGTGAGTGTCTGTTGCATGCAAACTTTATAAAGAAATAGAGCTCTAAGGACTTGGATAAGAAGAAGCTAGACAAGCTGGAGGAGAAATGTGAAATGGTGAAGATGGCTTCAAGCTTGCCTTCAGGCTAGTAGCTTTTATTGCTCATGGGTAGGGAAAGAAGGATGCTTTCCTTGTGTTTTAGCTCCCCTCTGTCTCCCATAACAGCACTTAACAGAAGGTATTTTCAATGGATTTGGATCGATTTATGAAAATGATGTAGCCAAAGCACTGTACTAAACACTTCTGATTTCAAAGGAAGGCAGACAGTAGCTTTGTAGTTGAACAAGAAAAATGTGAAGTTGGCATTGCAGATTCTATTTTTATAAATTCAAATGTTTATGCTATTTTCTTACCGTGTTTTTGGCATGAAGACATGATTCAATTAAATATAACTGAAGTCTGCAATTGCCATAAAATGATGGTACTAGTACTTCTTCTTAGATGTGCTCACTGGATATTTTTTTTCATCTGGTTACCAAACTCATACACTCTTAGCTGAGTAGTGTCTACCAGGCCTGTTTGTAAGCAGATGATTTCGGAGGTTTCTTCCAGAAATCAGTGTAACAGGCAGCACACTTTCCTCTGTGATATTGTAGAGATGTTGTGGCTTACAGCTGCAATTACAATTTGTCTTCCCTAAGTAGCTCACAGCCTGCTTTTTTGCCATTAGTCTTCTATTGCAGTAGTGTAATGAGACATTAAAATTTGTATTTCAGAAATAGTGGAGGAGTAGGTTAATATTTTGGGTAAAAATCTGGGGTTTTCTTCCCTGAAAACACTTGGTTTTACTCTTGCAAGATGTTTTATCATCAGTCTGACGTAGGTGTGTGTTGGTACTAATTAATTGTTGACAGACATGAATGTAACCCAAAAATCAAGGGATTCATTGAAATACAATCTCCTATCCTCTTGCCAAGCCATACACACTTCCCTGTCCCAGTGAAAGGCAAGCACTTTTTCCTTGCTCAGGTGGGATTTTAAAGCAGTGTGTCACATCTGGCAGGTTTTGTTTTATTCCTAAAATCTCAGACTTTGCTAATATGCTGTGTATAAAAACTTCACCTTTTATGCAGCAGTGATATGAGGAAAGCTCATATCACATGAAGTCAGGGGACTGATTAACAAAACAAAGACGCTAATAGCTGAAGACAGATACTTCAGGTAGAGTTAATTTTTAACGTTTTGCCCATCCTCACATCTTCCTATAGTGGAAGGCAGAAGTTTGATAATGGTCTGAAAACTTTTTCTGTTTGAAAACTCTTCCAAATCAATAAAAGCCAAACATGACTGAAAATTTAGCTCTGTAATATACACTTAAACATGTAAAAAGATACTGACTCCTCAGAACCGCATAGTGTTTGCAGAAACTTCAGATACCCAAACTTGTCACTGGCTGTTTCTGGTATGAATGCTCCCCAGTGCTCCCTGTGTGTCTGCAATTTCCCTTTTCCTTCACCATCTCCACCCTCATATCTGACATACTCCTAATACCAAAGTTAGCAGGGGAGAGTTTCTGACTCTCAGATTAAGTCCCAAGCGAGGTCTGAAAGAAATCATGTAGATCTTAATGTAGACTTAAAAGTAATCAAACCCAGTCAAAACCAAATTAATTCTAGACATCTGCATGAGTAAAGTATTAAGCTTCTGACATCAGCTGTTTCTCATATTAGCCTAAAAACAGAGAGCCTGAGGATTACAGTTTTGGATTTACCCTTTTCCTATCCAAAAATGGACTCAAATGGAACAGCTTAGTCTTTGAACTCAAGACCAGCTTTTGAGATAAAAAGAGGTTTCATTAGTGATTGTTTTCCTTTTTGTATTTTAGCCTTTGTGCTGTTAACAATTTTTTTTTTTGATCTGTAGTAGAAATGGTTCTGCTTTAAAGCAGAAAATGTGTTTTAAATCTTACTACTCGGGCAAGACTGAAGTGGTATTACTATTTAGAAAGCAGTGTTGAGGCCTTTAAGCCTGCTTATTGCAAAATCTGGTTCTGATGTTGGTATTGATTATAGTTAGTATTTGTGGTGTAACAGGTGATGGAAACACAGCTGCATTGTTACCTATAACTTCAGACAATTCATTATTGGGGGACTGTCACAGACAAGGTGAAATTGGTACTACAAGAACGGGATGGATCAGCAATAACTGAGAAATATCACGTGATAAAGCAAACCGAAGGGTTGTTGCTGCTGCCCTTGGGCTCTATTAGTAGCCCTGGAATGCCAAAAGTTGTCAAAACCACGTAATATCCAGCTGGTACAAAAAAGTGCTGTGAGGTTTGGAGGAAAAATGCTATTGCTATTGATTTAGCTCTGTTAGAACAATATAGTATGGCACAAGGTTCACACAAAAAGTTAAGCACTTGAATTGGCACTTTTTTCCACTTCATCAGGATTTAGCACTTGATCAAATCTGGTATCTACACTTTAAACTGTAGACAGTTTGAGAGTGTCTGCAGTAAACTTTTAAATTGACAAATCATTCAGGAAGGGGAGACTGTAAAGCTGCTTCTGTGAAGTCTGGTTTGTTCACAGAAATAGCTCCAAATGCACATGGTCTGTAGTCACTCACCTAAATCAAACAAGAGGTTGAGGGGAGCAGTGAGAATGCTGGAATCCCGGTAGAGTATTAGCTAAAGCTGTCTGCACTATTCTGTAAGATACTTGGCTGAATTGCCACACTCACACGTAGGGCAGTTCTTCTGCTGTCGCTTTGCCGCTTTGTGTCCTTCAAAGAAAAAGTAACATTGGTTTCATTTTTTGCTAATCTGCTTCCCTGCCCTTGGCAGTCTGTATTGGGACTGGCATATTTTCCTGCAAACTTACTAGAAGAACTGAAAAATTACCTGGTAGTTATTGCGTTACATCGTGGTTGAGATGTATCAATAGAAGCTGAGAAGTCTGTTGTACTGTTACCTGGATCTTACCTGGTCAGAAAATCAGATGTCAGTGTCCTATGCATCTTTCACTAGAATTTGCTTTTACTTGAAAGTACTTCAGGGCTCTATGGAGTAAACCTGATGATGAATTTCATAACAAGAGTTCCAGTTCATGTGCTAATGGCTAAAGCCCAAATGCTACTTCATCCTGAGTTATTTAAAAACAAAAGGAAACATGTTGGTTCTTTATACATACCTCTTGTGACATGCAACAAAACTGAGATAAATACAGATGTCTCAGAAAATCTTCACTTTATTTTCCATGTTTATGTTTGAAAAATACTGCATACAGGGGATATTCAGATTAGTGTGCCTCTCTACCCTTAAAAATAATAATGTTAATTGCATTTTTTTAAGCATACAACAATTTTTATGCTAAGTAAATATTACTTAACAGGAACAGAAGATTGTTTCAGAAATAAACTAACATTAATTATATGAATAATGTTTGAGAATGGAAAGGAAAAATATATAAAGCACTTCTGTTAGAAGTATTAAATATATTGCTGAAAGTCAGTTTGTGTCCTATGATTCATTGTTTTTCATTATTCTGTTGTTTTCTTAAAGCAACTTGTAAACATGCCATGTGTGTTACTCCTCTGCTAGCTTTAAGAAAAAAACTGTAACTATGCAAAACAGTTGGTCAGGGAGGCCTAGTCTACTGTTGTTCCTCGTTGTAGGTCTGCAGAATTCAGCCTGTCTTAGATAAAGGTAAAGATAACTGTCTTACAGGAATGCAGGTTAGGCGCTATAATAGTTACATTTCTGTATTAAAAACAAGAAAACCCAAAACAACAAACTTTCCAAGACTTGTTCTTCCAGGCATGTTTCAGTTAGACTGGTAGACTAATTTTGCCAGTGTTTTGAGATTGTTATCTTATTCTTCAGCAATTTTTATAATAGTTTGCAACACTTAATTGTGATCATTTAAATAAGGCTATTCTAGACAATTTAAAGAGTTGTACATCCATCTCCAGTTGCCTCTAGGCTGCTGAAGCACAATGGGTATGTAAGGGTTACAGTTAGCTAGGACAGTTCTACAAAGAAATAGAAAATAACTTCCTTTGTTACAGTTGCTTGGTTTTTCCAGATTGCCTGTTTCAAGTTGATGGTGTACTTTTAATAACCACATGTGATTAGGATCCTGGCCTCACATGTCACTGAGAAGTGGAACCTTAAAGCACACTGCCACTGAAGCAGAAGGGAATGATGTAGGAGTTACTAGACACATCCTTTCTCTACTCAGCCTTAGGAAGTTAGTTGCAGAACAAGATGGTATAGTTAAAGATCACAACTTTATCAGCACACTTTATATGTGGTGGAACTACTATTCCAGACACAGCATTCGTCACTGACAACAACTGGATTTAGCTCACTGGGAAGTTCCTGGGTTTATTGCATGTTTGATAACAGACTTTTAAAGCGTGTCTCTGGGTTTGTTGTGTGCATGCCCTCCCAAACATCTGGGGTTTTTGTAGCATTATTTTGAGCTGTAGTACCTGTTACTAGTGGTAAAAAGTGAGTTTGAAATAATATTCTGCTTACAGTGTTATTATTAGGTAGAAGTAAAATTGCTGTATTCCTACTTCGTGGTGGATGCTGCAAACATAATAGGTAGTGCTGATATAGCTCACCTGAGTTGACTGACTGCCATGTAATTTAGCCAATATGACTGTAAATATTAGCCTTAGATACCTCTCAGACATTTGTAGCCTGAAAAGTCATCCGGAGAATCTTGGGTACAGTTCTTGGTGCTTACTCAAGTAAGCTGAAATGGGACTGTAAACTTTCACACTACTTTGGTTCTTAACACAGCTCAGAGGGTTTCCTTCTTGTATTTCTCTTTGGATCTACTACTCACTGTGAAAGTTTTGTTAGAAGAGAAGTTGCTTAATATGAGAAGAAGGGATAATATGCAGTTGGAGTTGTTTTAAACAGAGGTAGAAGCTTGTTCCACTTTAGTGTGGTTATCATTGTTTATTTAATAAGGTGTTTTCTAAATGTAAACGTTAATGGTGAGATCAAAGGCAGTTATGCTTGCTATAACTTTAGAACACAAATCCATGAAACCAACTTCTAGTTACAAATGCCAGCCTGAAAAAAAACCTCACACTTTCTTCTTGGTGTGTGCTTGTCAACACACACATTCTGTACAATGTGATAAGACACTTGTAGTTAACGTGTGCATGCAACCAAAACAGATTAAAGGCATGTACTGAAGTTTTTAAGACAGTACAGACTAAACAATTAGGAATTTAAGGCATATTAGAAACAGGGAGGGAAAATAATTGTGCTCATTTATTCAGTTTAGAATGAAACAAAAATAATTACATAGCCTTCTAATTGACAGTCAAATGGGTCTTTTGAAACAGTAAGCATACAAAAAAAATGTGTTTAGGAATATGAGAAAAGCACTCTTAATTTTACTAAAAACAAATAAGTACAGTAGATTGCCCCACTGTATTTGCATTTGTATAATGAAAGTTCCAGCAGGCAGCTGCTTACTTCATGGTATCTTTAAAAACATTGTGTTGCTCCTCTGATCTATAAGAATCTGGCCTTTATGTTCTTATCAATGTCTATGTAATTCCCCTTGCATGGGATGCGTGTTACAGACCTGTAATAGATGACAGAACTGTCATGCAGTCAGAATTCTGGTTTAACTAGCTACATGCACAGTCCAACAGAGCTAGATACCTTGCTGAGATCCTGCAACATGCTCTGCTTTCCATGCAATATGCTAAGCATTCTCACGTTATAGAATCTTAGGTGTTCTAAAGAGTGCTGAGGAAACAAGCTCACTTGTGTCCTGAAAGGTTGGCAACTCCTATTTCGAGTCATTATTCTTAAAATGAGTTCTAATATATACTAAAAACCTTGCAGTTCTGCAGTGTCTGTTTAGCTAGACTAAAGAAATCCCTGTGAAGTCCTAACACTGCTGCCAGATGAAAATGCAAAAAGAAAATTTAAGCTAATAGCAGAAGCCAGAATAATTTTGCATTAACCACTGGCTCATGCTCCATCCTTTAAAATGTGTTTTTTGTTCTTAAGATTTGTTTTTGCCAAGCTGCTGTTCAGGTTCCTAGTAATCATCTACAGGTTGTTAAAATTGCCCTTTTCATCCTGCATTTGATATGTAAACTGATTCTTGTGTTAGGCTGTGAGAATGGTAGCTGATGCTTCCCAGCTGCTGAGACAGATAAGGCATTTCATGACAGTTTCATGAAAAATGTTCTGTTCTGTCTCCTGTAGTCCCCACACTTTCCTCTCCACATCAGCCTTTTTCCCCTCAACAAAAGTGCAGCTAGGCCATGTGGCCTAACTTATTCCCTTGCTGCTGACCCAGCCCAGATGTGACATCAGTACTGGGGTAGGATATGTCAGCTTCCTCAAGGCAGAAGGGAGCATGAAGTAAGGAGGAACTGAGCTGAAAAGTTCTCAGAGGACAAGAGGGGTGTATTACAAGTTGCATATTTTAAGCAAGCAGAATGGAATCTCTTGGAACAGGCAGACAGATATTTGCTGCTTAGATTTTTATCACTTACAGGCAGTTCATACCAAGTCAAGGACATTAAACCAAGTTTGAGATAATATGAAAGACAGGGCAAAAGCAGGCCAATCGAGTAAGTCAAAGTCATTTAAAAAAGTCCAGAAGAAAGTGAGAGCCTCAGAAAAATGAGGCCAGCAGCTAATACAAATTAAAGCAACCCACTTCCACAGAAAAAAGCAACCCATTTTCATATACAGTCACAAGCATGTGGAAGTGGTGTTATTTTAGTGCAGCCAATGTGCTTAAGAGCCATATCTTATCTGTCTTTGACAACTTGCTGCTTTAGATATACCCATGGGTGCATTGGGCTATATGTAGCCTAAAACCCATCAGTCAAGAATAAAAGGTGCAAAACTGGTATTATTACCTGTTTGTTAGTGGATTTTGCCCTGTCTTGAGGGTTAGAGAAAATAACGTAAGGACACCAACGCTCGTAAGTCCAGGCTTTTAACTGCTGTGCTTAGGGAGTTTTCAAAAGGCCAGTCAAACTGCCTTCAGAACTACTTTGGGCTGTCCAAGCAGCACAGTAAGAACAAGAGCCTGGCTTAGTACCCCTCTGTTCCATGCCACTAGAAGGGATGAGGTGGTGTCTCTTTCTGTCTTATTCATAGATGGGGAGATGGAGTGTTTTATGGTTTCTTCCCTTTGTTCCCTATCTTTGCTACCTGCCATTCGTGAGTGTTCAGAGGTCAGAGACTCAGCTGTTAAGAGAGAGCTTGAAACTTATGTAAGGTAACACTGGTTTTTAAAAACCAAAGCAAAAATTGAATGTTTTAGAAGACAGAGGCATAATTAATATTAAAAGTTACATAGCTATTGAAAAACCACGTCCCAAGTTGCAGTTCAGTCAGGTGAAAGAGGCTACATCATCAGATATCTTTTTAATCATACCAATAATCACCCACTATACACAAAATAGCACAATATACAGGGTCATTGGGTCATCAGGGATATTCACTCTCTAGTTAGGGGAATATGATCAATTCAGAGTCCATCATCTACCTATACTTCTGCAAAGCAAATAGGCAACTACAAATTCACCTAATGTAGGTAAAAATTTCATGAAGGGTTGATTATTGATCACTCAGCAAATCTGATGTAAAAGCAAGTTAAGAAGTAACTTGATGTAAAAGTTAAGAAGCCGTTGTCCGTAGTTTTGTGGATATTAGGGTGGTATTTGACTTCATCAGTGGGTAAGAAAGTATGACTTGTGTTCCATCTGAATGTTACTGAGTGAGCGGAAGGGTTTCAGGGACTTTTTTATTGTTTTGTCCTTTAGACGTGTGTAATATGCAAAATGCTAGAAACAATTACATTTCATTTAAAAGCTGAAAAGATCCACCTGAAGTATAAGTTTAGCCAAGGCCACAAACTTATGTGAGTTTTGAATATGTGTAGTACCTTACCATGCCAAAGCCTCTCAAGGCTTTTTGTGGATGATCTACAACACACAGTAAGTGAATGAAAACAAGCAAATCTTTGGCTTGAGAGGCAACTGCTGAAATACTCAGCAACAAAAACAAGCAGCAGAGACAGAATGTATGAAAATGAAAGAATGAAACAAGGTCAATAAAGAGTACCTAAGGCACCTTGTTTAATAGTCATCTTTGCTACACTCCTTAAGACCTCCAAATAACATATAAAGCTGTAAATGCTAAGGAATGTGAAGATGAAACAGCTGAGGAGATTGAAGATGAAAGAGCAGAGGACAAAATACATTACTCTTATTCATAGTTAAAATTCCCATGATCAAAGGATGTGAATAAATATATTCTTTTAAGTGATAATGAAGAGAAGAATCAGAGCTAGGAAAATGAATGAAAGGAGGAACCAGGACCGTTAAGAGTAAGTTCATTTGATACTCATGAATTGCAAGTCAAAGTGAAGTAGAAAAGAAGGCTGGAGATTGGGATATTTCCTCTATTGTCTAGTGCATTTCTCAGTCTCAAGTACTACAGAGGGGGGAAATATCCCCCTTAATTTAAAAAACAAAAGAATAGGAGAGTCCAGTCTGTACTTTGTTTAGGAATATGCATAGTACAGCAGGAACTGCAAAACTGTCCTTGCAAAAAAAAAAAAAAAATTCAAAGGAGAATTTTGAAGAGGCGTGGGAATTCTGTTTATTCTACAATAAATATTTTAATCACCACTTAGTTGAGACTTTCATCAAATGCAGTATGTAGTGGACTGGTAATACAAGCTAGATCTGATGACAGACTGGTTAAGTCTTGGTTTGGCCACTCCTCCCTGCAAATCAATACCAATTAAAAAAATAAAGGGCAGGGGAGAATTCCATTACTACTCTGGTTCAGTACAAGTGGTTTGTTAAAGTGAGTCGGCTCTATTGAGTTGGCTTCCTGTTCTTACAATAGAAAATAAGAGGTTATAATTAAAGCTCTCTTTGACATAACTGGCTTACTACAAGTTTGATGATCTGGGTGCAAGATGTTCAGTCAGCTTCCAAATTTATGTTCCCTCCCTACTGCTAGCCAGAGGGAAATTTATGCTTTTACATACTTTACAAGAAAAAAAAAGCCAGCAAGCCTCTATCCATCTCAGTCTCTGGCCTTATTTGAATACTAGTTCATCTCTGCACAGCTGAAAGTTTCAAAACACCATGAGAGATTGAAAGGAGAAATTGCTGAGAAGTCTGTAGGTATCCAAATGTATGCAGCAGAGTAGGAAGTTAGGTCAGCTGAATGCTTCAGGGGATATAAATACTTCTAAGGGGTTTTTTTCACATAGTTTTTGGACTATCAAACTAAAGTCCGCAATAGCCAGAAGCCTGCTTACATTTTAATGCATATTAATTAAAAACTGTACAACAGCATTTAGTGTTCATGAAGATGATTGTTACGCTTTTGGCATTTTTAGGAAAGCACATCCAGCTTTAAAGTAGAATAAGACTACTGTCTTTCAGTACCTAGACTTTGTGCTCATGAAGTACAAAAAGCCACAGACATTTTCCTCATTGTCTGCTTTTACCTTGCGTTCTCCCCTCAGGTATGGCCCATTTCCTGTTCCCTCGGAGCTACCTTTGGCTATACGGCTGGTCTGATTATTGCACCTCTGTGGATACACTGGAACCGGAAGCAGATTACATACAAAAGCAGATAACTGGAGCAAAGAGAGACAAGGTATTTTTTTGTGCAGATTCCATACAGACTGTGCAAAAGTTGGTTTTTTTAAGATATATATATATATATAGTCAAAGCAGAAGACTGTCCAAATTCAGTTAAAGTATTTCAGGCCAAGCATCACCACTCAATAAAATCACATAGTTGCCGTTTCAGCATGGTGCAGTTTTTGCTTCCTCTAGACTGTGTAACCCTGAGAGACTGTACCTTCCAGTCTGAATAAAATACTTGTAACAGATGTGGTGGCTTCTTATTACAAGTTCGTTGAGTTTGATTTTAATCCTCTGGATTTCACTGGTTGTAGAAGGCAGAATCGTAGGTTTAGCTTTCAAACCTGTAACAAATTCTCTGTGTACTTAATGCATTGTATTTAAAATCAGTAGAATTTCACAGTAAGCCTGGCCATTGTCAAATGTCTCTCACGTGATCAAACAGCAGTTTATGCATCTTGAGCCTATTCTCTTCTTCACTGTGTGTTTCTTTGGAGTTAGAATGGCTATAATGGCTTCATCAAAAACGGTCTTCAGTCCTTTCTGTGTTAAAGCTGAACACTCCACGTAGCAGTAGGCTCCTATCTGTCAAGAAAGTAAGTTATTTCAGTAGCAGTACGTCTCAGCTGTTCAATTCCGTCTGGGCACTGCTGCTTTTTTTTTTCCCCCCATAGTAACATTACAATGTTTGGCTGCAATCTAAAAAAGTTATATGCATATGTACCCCCTGTAGGAGAAAATAAGATTTGTGTTTCATCCAAAGATCTGGAAGGTATTTAATTTGGTTGGTTTATATAGGAAACAAATATGGTCTTTAGATTGGCAGTGGGGGCCAAAGATATGTTCAATAATTAAAGAGCAAAAAAAGAATTACATGACCCATTTGTGTTTCAAAAATAAAGGCTCTGTAAGTGTCCTGGTAAGAATTATCCACACAGTAGTTAAAATGGTAGTATGACATTTTCAAATAATTTCTAAAAGATGCTTCCAACATTTTGCTTAGCAGGAGAGGTCCCTTCCAGCCTCAACCAGTCTGGATTTTAATTATATTGACTAATATTTATATAGCTTGTATAGCTTTTACAAGTGTCTACACTGAAAATTAGAACTACTACTAACAAGAAGTGTAATTACATAGGTCTGCCTGTTACCTTTATTCATTAATGTAAGTAAGTACTGTTAACTGGTAAGCAGTCACAAGGTTTCATATGTGGACTGGTAAAAGATAGGCAAAAAGTGGTAAAGGAAGACAAAGTCAGGTAGAAATAGGGGGGTTTTGTTGTTGTTGTTGTTACTTGGTTTCATTAAGGAGTATCCAGTTTACCTCTTTTGCTAACTTCTGTCCTTGCTCCACAGATATGGGCTTCTCTTTCATATCATTCAGTCTTGCCAGAGTTTTTGGGTCATCACGGAGATCAATCTAGCAAGAAAGATTGAAGTCATGCTGGAATACTTCCTCTAAACAAAAGTCAGCAGGCAATATGATACCCTCATTTTAAAGGAGAATTATTTAATGGAATATTATCTCTATAAAAATGGAGTCATGTCATGATTCAAATCATGGACCCTTCCTGATTCAGAAGCCCTGTATTTAAGCTGTGAACCCTTAATCCAGAAGGAACAAACATTTATTCTGTATTCAGCTCTTCAATTAGATGTGATCATCTTAGAATACCAAATGCAGAGCTGAAAGATTAACCCAAAGGTAACACCAACATGTGGGTCACTTCATAAATGAAGCCCAGTCCACTACCCACAAAAAACAAGAGGAAATTGTCTCACTTCTCCCCTTCCTCCTCTGCTTCAGCAAATGTTGCATGTGACTAATAGTTGTAGACCCAGTAATTCCAGTAACGTGGGCATGAGCAGACAATTCTAGTCCGTAAGTCCCGTGACTTTTTAGAAAGTCACATGGGAGACATGCAGCCCATCTTGCCACCCTGTTTACAATGGACATAAGTTTTTTTAACAAAATGGAGATAGCTCATTGGAGAACAAGACATATCTAGGTTTTTCTGCCACCTCTAAGGGTTGTTCCTCCAAAGGCAGAAGGAGGTGCTGCTCAGGTCCTGTTGGGCCTGAACTTCCAGCCCAGAGAAAAGGCACCATACAATGATCCTAATTGTTTAAATAAAGTAGAACAGAACCAAATATACCTGTGTTCCTACTAGTAAAAAGGGAACATTAGGTGCATATTCCTTCAACTCCGGTACCCACTCTTCCTTCACATTTTGAAATGAAGCAGGGTTTACCACTGAGAAGCAGATAAGGAAGACATCGGTCATAGGGTAAGATAAAGGTCTCAGACGATCATAGTCTTCCTAAGGAAGAAAAATTCTGTTATCTGCAATATTAAATTGTTGCCTGTATTTTGTTAATTTTAACAGTTATATTCAGAAACTGTATTTGCATTTCATGAAGGTTGTTGAGGTAAACTTTCTGAATGTTTAAAACTATTCCAGGTTAGTGTCACTGTTAGAGCAAAATCTACATATGAAGATAACTCCATGTCAATATAAGTATTTTGAAAAATGTGTTAATACTGATAGAAACTTCTCTATGAGAATATACAGAAGACTACCGTTTAAAAAGTTTTTACTTAAGGAACAAAACCAAAAGGCTTATGGTTCAAACATACTTGCAGATCAAAGATTAGTATTTGTAGAGAAATGAGCAGATGAGACTGCTGTAGTCATTCAGGTTACACAAAGCTAGGCTAGATTAAGGCTATTCAGTGCATTTAAATGTTCTATTTTGGATCATACATAGAGGTGATATTTAAAGCCCTCTTTAGAATTTTCGTTGTAGAAGCCTTACAGTCCTGTTGCTAATATTCAGGGCAGTAGGAAGGATCAGAAGGGACCTCTTTTGTCTAGACTGTGCTTTCTATTAGCAAGCCCAGCAAAGGATCAGAAGGAATAGAAATTCAGGGTCAAGAACACTAACAGGGTTAATTAATGCCTTTGTTTGTTCGTTTGTTTGTTGGGGGTTTGGGGGAGGAGTTAGTGTGAAAAGTTTATTTAGAACGTTTAGAAGCACAGCATTTAAAGCCAGCAGCCCTACTGCCAGGGCATACAATAGTGTGGCAAGACAAGTACCTGGGAGCATTGCCTGCACTGTAAATCAAATTTCTCTCTGGCAAGGGAGAAAGTGGATTCTTGCCCTGTGTTTTAGCTGACAGCCAGAGGGAACATGCCCCAGCTTCCCTCTGCAAGGCTTCCTTTGGTCTTTGGCAGTGAACCGATGCCTTACCATTCCTGCCATAGGGTTTTGGTGGTTTTTGTAACGTAGATAACCAAGACTGAGCCCAGGCATTGCAGAGACACTGATAAATGCCGGATTTATGCCTTCCACAGGAAACACCAGTTTATTATGGCAGCTGCAGCAGTCTCCCTCTTCCCCATGTAAACTCCCCATCTTAATTAAATCTCACAAATAATGTAATGATTTGTTCATTAAACATAGAGACAGAAATGTAATTCAAGTCCATGTTTGAAATGAGTCAGAAAATTAAATTTTTGTTTCCTTGGCAACAGCCACATTACCAGATTATTAACCTACAGTCACACCCTCAAAAACACCCTTCATTGATTTGTTAGGTTTTAAACATGGTCACTAGAATATCAGAAAAACTGTGAGAACTTCCTCAGAAAACAGTTTCTGCTATACCCATCTTTCTATTTGGAAGTCAACAGCTATGGGAAGAGAGCTGTTACTCTCATTGTGAACTGGAGGAAAGACAAGCACAGGCAGAAATTCTGCAGTGGCAAGGAGGTGGTCATTACTTGTCATACTCTTGTGCCATTTTGAGTATCCTCTCTACTGTCACTTTTGTACACAGGCTTGTCACTTAGCTAGAGCATTCTTAATTGTTAACATGGCTTCCCAATTCCACAACCACAGTAACTGACACCACTGTGAAGCTACAGCATTTGACAGGCCTTTTCCCTGCCAGTGTCAGGCTCTTGTCCTGATTCAGAAGAAAAAAACAGTAACCCTGTCTTTTCCAAATCTGTGGACGTTCATCACAGAAAGCAGAAATAACTCCAAGAACATCAAGACAGGAAGTTGAAACTCTTCAATATTCAGTTGGGGTTTTTTTGGCATGTATTTTACGTTTCACTTCTACTACTGAATATAGCTAGATCCTGCTCAGGGTTGCACTCTGTTTTCTGGGGTGGAGATCAAAATCCTAAAAGAAGCTTCCCAACTGCCAATTACTCTGTTCCCTGGAGTACACAACCTGCATGAAAGAACGTACAGTAGATCCATCAGTTACTCTCAAATTCAGCTCTAAATCATATGTCGGGTATTAGTGTATAGGTTGTGTTTTTTAAAAATCTAGTTTAAAGCTGTAATTTGTTCCTACCACCAAAGAGCTGCCATCCCTATACTCTACATTTTCTCAAAATCTCATATTTGGATTACGATAACTAGAATACTGCCTGCACTAAACGCTGGAGTGGAGAAAGCATTTCATGTCAGCAGAAATTACTGTAAGTCCATTAGCCTTAAAATAGCTCTTTAGTTAATCCATTCCAAATTCAGATGGACCTTTATTCATAGCAAATATTAATCATTTTCTTAAAGCCAGTCTCAGGTCTGATCTCCTTTCCTGCTCCTGCATTTGTTTATGTGCCTTTTGATTTATACCCTGTCCCACTCGCACTGGGTAAGCTGTGGGTCCATGCAGTGTAATTAAGAAGTTAAACTGAAGGCAAGTACAATGTGATTGGATACATCATGTACCACAGCCAAAGATGTGTATGGTATTTGCTACAGTGGCTTCACTGCATTTACTCTTCCTTAAATTATCAGAGAATTTTGCTGTACCCACCAGTCCTGCTGCTTGAAACATGTCTGTGCTCTCAGGCTCTCCTTTAAACCTTCTCTGTGCTCTGAACATTAGGTGTGCATCAATATTAATAGTGGCAGTAGTTCTAACAAAGCCTCCCACCACATGATTGGACTGGTCCTGAGTCCTCCTGAGAGAAACCCAACTTAAATTTTGTTAGCATCTCGTAGGCCATCTGTGCCTAAAGACTCCTTCCACTTCCCAACAGCCCCTCAGAAACAGCAATAAACCTGTAAAACTGATGTATTGGGCCAACATAACTGCTGCAATTGGTAGAAGAATCTGAAATACCAAATTAATTTAGACAAATATTAGAGAAGCCTGGAAAAATCTTATTGCTTCAACTATAATTTATTTCCTGAATCTAGTGTAAGGGAAATAAATGTGGTTTATTCTAAAATTAAATGCAACACCAAAATTGATTATCCTAGCCAGTCAACATAAATTCCTATTTGAGTGCATGTACACACCACCCTATACAGCAATTAGACTAATTAGACAATCTGATTGGGGGAGGCACTGCATATATATTTAGGCTTTAAAAATACTTAAGGATATTACCAGGAATATTTTAAGAATGTGAATAAGATGGGCAAGAAAGCCCCTAAGGATCAAAATAGTCAGTATAAGTCTCAAAAACTCCAGGCTATAATGGTGAAACAGCTCATGCTCCAACATACTCTAGAGTTTTAAAAAAATTGTTTGCTGAAGCAGGTGAATACAGACAGAAAATACGAGGGCTATAATAACTCCAAACAAAATTGGACACAAGGATGTTGATTTAATTAATGTTCTGTGGAGCTGTGATCCCTCTAAAAGACATGACACTGCAGCAGGGCTGTTCATCATTTCCCTAGTATCCCTGTGGAAACTCAGGACAGCTGCCAGTACACAACAGACACGAAAAAGGAGATGAGATGGACTAAGGACTTGGCTTCTCAACTACTACAAATGGGGCGTTTTGTTTTAGAGTGGAGGGTGGAAGCTCAGACTTTCAAATTACCATGTCTTCTTATGGTAGGCTACAGATATCTCTAGCATTGCCTTTATCTTGGTTCCTTAAAATCTTGGTTCCTTAAAATCTTTAGGTCTCCTATGTTACAGTACCTAAAAATCTGCCTGAGATTTTCTGCTGCCTTATACTTGAATACTGTATTTTGGATGGCGAAGTGGATTTGCTCTAACATGTCCAAAATCTGGCTATTTCCAACATTTACCTGTTCATAAACAGAGGTCTTGAGAAACTTTTTGTATGCAGACTGAAGAGTGGTATTGCAATTCCATAGCATTATAATATTCATTTCATGGGTTTGCTCAGACCAAAAGCAGATTGCAGTGCCCCATTTCAAGTCATGCATTTGATTTTGAACTAATCCTTTTACCCAGTTCTATAGATAGATATCAGCTGAGAGACACAGCTAAAACCACACAAATTGTGTTCCTAACTCTGCCACTGACACAGTATGTAGTCCTGAACAAATCATTATCCTCTCTCTATTTGCATCTTCCCATCTGTAGGGGTTTGCTAGTTTAATAATGCATTAGTCTTTGCAAAGTACTCCAAAAGTCTTTGATGTACACAGCTTATGTGCAGTGGGATACTTTTTAAAAAATAAACTCAGACAAAGTGGAGTATAATTATTTCTGGACAACCTTCTTGACTCACAAAAAGCATTATTTTCTTATCTTTATTAGAAAACTGAAATGAGAGGTGCAGGCATACAGAGATTCTGTCATACTAGAGACCTTGTAGCTTCCCTGACTTGTGGTATCACGCTCCTCCCAGCTCAAGTTAAAGTGATGGAGACAGAGACAGAGGTCCTTACCCTGCTGTCAGTAATGTGAGACCCCAGGCCTCCTTCTCATCTGGAATGGTATTAGGGTCTCTCTGTCCACTTTGGAGAGATGAAAGGCAATTAGTCCTTTGCAGCCAATATCTTCCCTCATCTTGACCAAGACCTTTGAGGAATTTCACACCTCTCAGGTCTGCCATTCCAAGTAGCAAAGACAATGTTAGCCTAGATCTGTCTGTTTGATTTTTATTTCCTTGCTAGTGTTTTTAAGAAAACAGGAGAAACCAAATTCTGGTATGTCATTAACACTGACGCAGGGGCCTAAGATGTGTCATGTTTTAATACACAGTGTCTTGTTCTGACAGAACCGAAGTAATGAATTATTTTATGTGTTTTGCAGCTTAGGAATGAAATTTTAACAGTGCACCTCCAGTTGTTATACTGACATACCCTTGATAAACCTATTTCTATTCCAAGAGGTATAAAGTAGATGGGTGGAAACAAAATAAAGCTTGCACCACTGGAAGAAAAACTGGAGCTCAAAACCGCTGGGTTTGTGATCTCTGTGTTAGCAACCATCTGTTGCTTTCACAGCTTACAACACCAATCGTAAGAAGAGGTTCTCACTCCCAACCATCTGTTTTTAGAGGGGAAGCCAAAAATAGACATCAGGCAGAGTTGCTAGAGGAATCCAACCTTCATGCAGCAAAGGGTAAATCACTACTGCTCAGACGGGCTCAGTGAGGCAGAGTTTTGCAGAATAAAATCCCAGGTAAAAGTCTTAAGTTTTAACCATTTCGTAGTAACAAGAGTCAGAAGTCCTCTCTCACTATGAATTGCCGTATTTCAAGTTTTGAAATGCATTTCAAAGCTATCCTTCGAGACTGCATTTTTCAGTTTTCCTACCTGAAAATAAGTTTCTGTTTCAGAAGACTCCCTGTAATATTTTGGAAAACATAACAAGTGAACCATAATGACTGCTGTACATAACATATGGACTTAGTAACAGCTGCCAGCTACCTCTGGACACTTCTTGCCATCTCCCGCAAATTGGAATTAAAGGCTGATCTGCAGCTTTGCCATAAGCACCAGGCAAAGCCTCTGAAGGCTTTGAAAGCAACTGCTTACTCCAGAAGCACACCAGGAAACAGACTTCACTCTGCTGAATCACCCTGTGGTTTCTGATTCTATGAGATGCTTGGTGGGGGAGGAGAGAGAGGGAAGTGGCCTGTACTGCCCCATGCCAAGCACAAATTGCTTCCCTGGCTAAAAAACACACTTCAAATTTTTCAGTCTGGGCTGAGTAACACTGTAACCCTTTGCAAGGAAGGAGAGTGGAGTGTCCCCCAGGATGCTGGTTTCCTGGCACTGCCACTCACCAGGCACCATTAACGCGGGACCATTTGGCACAAAGCTGCAGTTTGGACTGACACTGCATTGCCATAAAACGTCTGCTTGTCCAGTTCCGCAGCCCAAGCTCTGCTACGCTGATGGCTGTGTTTGATTTTCCAGTTGCCTACATCTGTAGCCCTTAGCTTCTGAACAGCAAAACAAGAGTGATGCAGTGATTATTCCCTGGCTGCAGGGGAAAAGTGCACTACAGACCCTCTGTCTCTTCACAGGCTTCTGAGGATACAGCTTGCATTGCTAAAGAAAGCAGAATTGCCCTGTTGTGGTTTGTTCGCACAGGTTTCCCAGAGAGTGCAAAAAGCTGCTGGTTTGGGCCCAGCATCTATTTTTAATTTTTAGAAAAGGCTGCAAGAATGCAGGGTAAGTGCTCTTCCATTGTATTCTAAAAATGAAGTAAACTGATCTAAATCCATTTCTGAATTCCTGTGAGGAGGACTGTTCAAAGGACATATGAATTATACATTGAAAAAGCCCAGGGTTCGTGAATTACCTTTTTTTTTTTAAACAAAACTTTCCTCGTAGCATATTTGGGAACTGTGCAGCTGCTTACATGTCTGAAAAGCTTTTCTGGATAGAGAGAAATAACTAGCTGGAAGATGGAGCCTAGTAAGATGGATTTTAGAGCATTAGAGACAGGAAGAACAGAATGTTTCTTTTATTATACACAAAATTTTCATTAAGCAATCAGATTTGATCCCAGCCTTAATGTGGGATTCAGTACTGTCCAAATGCTACATCTAGCCATGTGGTGATGCTAAACTACTTTCCTAGATGGTCTCAATAGCACACTCCCTTCTCTCCATCACCATGAGAACTTCGACTTGCTGGTTTCTTCTTGGTTGTCTAAAAGTGAAAGTCCATGAATTTTCTCTGTAAGGCTTATTATTTTAGCATCTCTATCAATGGAACATGTATTCAGCTGACTGCAAGCACAGTTTTACTTCAACACATTCACTTAAGCCAGTTGCCTACCCACTATGGAGCTCCTAAGAAGTGGCAGAGTAGCTGCCATGGACAAACCCTTTCACTCCTTGCCCATAAGAAATCTCAGTCCTGCAGTGTGTTTCTTTCTCACTGTCAGTGACTTTATGAACAGCACTCTTTCCACACCGGATTTCCATTTTCTCCAGGAAAGGAATTCACCCCAGTTGTTGTGTCTGCAGCCATGAACAATCAGGATTTTCCATTCTTTCAGACACAGCAAATCAAAGTTAAAAAATTAAATGCACCCTGACATGGAGATCTGGTCAGATCCTCTGCAGAACCTGCTCTTTGGAAAGATGGGTTCTCTCACTATTTTCACTGAAGAATATGACCTGTTCTCACAGGCAAAACAGCCTATAGAATAGAGTTAGTTTAATACTGTTATCCCTATCATATAAGACATGTCTTTTAATTTGCTATCTATATAAAGACTGATCAGACAAGCAAGACTGATCAGTTAAGTGTCCCACTCCCTTTCACCTTTTACAAGTAAACCCCTTCAGTCCAGTGTTGAGCAACAGATAGAAGACTACAGCTTCACACTGCCTCCTCAAGATTAGCTCCCATCACACATCTTCTCAGGAGAGTGCCAGGGCCATCATCTGCACCTTGAGTGAACACATCACAATGAAAGAGTTTCTGGAATTAAAGGAGTTCCTAAGAGTCTTCTGCACCTTGTTTTATATTAAGTCCCATTTGCTAGGACTAACAGTTTCCATTGAAGAACATGGTAAAACACTCAGCAGATGTTAAGGCAATTGAAAAACTGCCTATGGTTTTTCTTTCTTAAATAGGGAATTCGTAAGCCATCTCACTGCCCGTGGCTGGCCTATCTCTTGGTCGTAACTGAAGATGCATTCCAGGTCACACCTGGCATCCATCCCTTGTTGATTCCAACACTGAATCCCAACTGGAAATCAGACCAACAAGGAATTAGCATTAAGTTCATTCTAATGATGATCTTAAAGTCTTGATGGCTACATCTAATTTAGAGCACAAGCTGCCTGAGGTTCTCTGAGTCTGTGTTTTATTCATGTGAAGCAATACACTCACCTAGGATGCTGACAGATGTTGCTTTGCTCTGGAGAATAATGCTGCCACCTGCATTTTTATGTGCACACCAGCGAGTGCCAGGCATAGCAAAGAATTATTGCACACGTGCCACAGCACAGATGCAGCATGGAGCGGGATTAAAACAGACTGGGGACTGTAACTTAAAAGTGTCAAATGACAAAACCTCTTCAGAACTGCTGAAAGTGTCACATAGCATTCAGACATTTTTCTTAACACAGCTCACCCAGTCACTAATTCAAACAAATAGACTGCTTATAAAACCATGGAACAGAGCAGTAAAAAGATACAGTTCTTCTCCTCTCTGTCCTTATTTTACATTTTTTCTCATTAGAGGAGGAGCAGTTTGTTAGAAATGCAACTGCTAATTTGGAGGCCTAAAAAAAAAAAGTCCTGATGTTCTGCCCCAAAGCATCCTTTTTTGAGATGTCGAAGATTATAATTCACAGTAGAACTGCAGGATGTGGAATTGGTGTGCTTTATATTATTTCTTAATTACCAGGTTCCTGGAGTCTCTATAAAGCACATCCTTTTCACCTTTAAATGAAAGATTAATTTCTAGTACCCCACAGATACAGAGAAAGCTTGATACATGAAGATACATGAAGGCCAAAAGTTTAAAGACATGCAGCAAAGGGCAAAACCATTTTAATTTCCTAGGTTTTTTAGGTAGTGGTGTATGAGGACAGGAATAGCTGACTCGTCATTTTGCATACCTGGGACTGACAAAACCTTATTGCTGAAGTAGGTTTTACATCCACTTTGTCCATGTGTTCTTAATAAAGGAACTGGAACAAAGTTTACTGAAATCAGCAGTAGGGTGCCAGCTAACAGAGCTTTGGATCAGACCCTAACACGCCGTAAGCCCTTTTACACTGCAGGTCTGTGCTACTGAGACGGTACTCTCATCTAAATGATATTTACTTTCTTTTAAGATGTAGTTTGGAGGCTGAATCAGGAGTTAGGCTATAAATGAAAACTGCATTTTTTTATACTTCTCCTATTTACCAAAATACGGAGAGCTCTTTGCAAAGGAAACAAATTTCAAAGGAGAAGTCTGACTATGGACCTGATGAAAATTCCCAGGATCTCATATGTTCTCTATCAGAAAAACTCTGCAAGTCATGCTACCTTACCCAGTTGTCCCATTCCATCACTCCTGCCTCCTGCAGCACAGCTGTAGATTATATGATACTCAGCTGAGTGCAGGTGCACACACCATCTTAAAATGAACTCGGGCAGTAAGATGATATGCAATAACATTGTGCTGGAAGAGCAGTAACTATTGCTTGTATTCAGTATTTCCTTTTTAGCTGGTGATGTTTGGACGGCATTGAAAGAGGCCAGTGTGCGTCAAAGAAATTAAAATAAGTAAAATTCAGACAGAATTCTGTCACAAACTGAAAGATATGTACTGACTCTTAACCCAGGAAAAAAAAGGGCTTTTTACTTGGCCATGTAATCAATGTTTAGCAAGGGTCTGCCCTTGGTTAGTAGTCTTCATAAAAATGTGCTTTTAACATATAAAAATGGAAGTTTCAGAGAACTGTCAAGCTTGGTTTGCTTTGTGTTCTTTATTTTGGTCTGTCATTAACTTGCTGTTAATGTGGCAAAGATATTCTGGATCTACATTTTCGAATGCATCCCTCAGGTTTGATTTTAACATAACTTAGTGTCGCTATTCAGAAGTACTGTGGGGCTTTTGGCTGTCCAAAAATGAAATGTACCTGTCTTGAGTTTCCAACATCTATCTAATGTATGCTTCTGGGAACTCAGAATGCCATCTCCCATTCTGCAACTCCCCATCTGGTGATAACAGTACTTACCTATCCTAGGAAAGCTACCGTGCTTTCAAAGCATGAGTCACAGCTCACAAGGAGGCGTTTAGATGCAGGCTTTGCGCTGAGAGTATTATTGTTGCAAGGCCATTTTTAATAGCAAATCTGAAGGTATAAAGTCCTCTTCCTTTTAAAGAGAAAGCCTGTCTTTGCTTAAACCCTTATCTAGAGAACTCCAAATATAGAGATTGTTAGCTCAGGCATTTCACCTCCTCTTAAAAGGAGAAAAACCTAAATTGCAAAGGGACAATCTAGGCATGTTTTTATTTTATCTGCATACATCCAGTTGTTAAATCTACGTGGCTGGCAACATCCTGAGGCACAGAGCAGCTTCAGCGGAGGCTGAGCTATTCATAGGCCAGCACGCTGGGCCGGGAGTGAGCTCATGAGCTCACAGCCTCCCAGTGCCAGCTGCCAGCTCGGCTGGGACATGTAAAGGGAGCGAGGGAAAATACATGTGGGAGGAGGGAGGCGCGGGGGGGCAGAAAGGGGACATGATGTTAGTTGCTAACATATCACGTCTAGATCTGCCAAAATCATGTTGGAGGTCTCTGTGTTTACACCTCTGCAGTAAAGGGTGGCAGGCTTTGCAGTGTGTGAGACTGCTTCGCTCCAGGCTGACATTTGGAGCTACGGCTGCCTGGTAGGGGCAACTCAGAAGTAGCAATGTGCTCTGAGGAGGGACATTTCTTATTTCACAACAGACCAGCAGCTGCCTCTCTTCTCAGTAAGAGACTGGAGTGGTACCTAGGGCTAGACCAGGGCTACCTTCCAAAGCCAAGACAAACAGCCACGAAGGAGTATAAAGATTACTGCTATTTATTTATAGCAACCACCACAAGTTTAGGGACCACCCATTTTAATAACCACACCTCACACATAGGCACCTTCACATTTATAACCATTTGTTTTTAAACCTCTCCTTAATGTGGACACTCATCTCCCTAATATCTGAGTTAGCTTTACACACTTAAGCAGCCTGGCCAACTCTAACACAGAATTGCTTTAGCATCAAGGCTTCAGTTAACAACCAAAAAATCAGTGTTAAGATGAATTAAGATGGCTATGGCTGCAACTAGTGTGACCATCTGAGCTGAGACGTGCCAAGAAGTGGCTTGTTCTGTGCTTGTGCTTAGCATGTTTTGTGGTACTGTTCTGGTGACAGGTGAGAAGGCACCAAGAGCTTCATTGTATCAGACCACATATTAGGGCCTTTAAGGCAGAGGTATAAAAGCAGAAAGCCAAGGAACACAGTTTACCTCAGCTTTGTCTGACCAGGCCCCACTAGTATCAACAGTAAGTGATGCTGAGGGATGTAAATGTTATTATGAAGCACTGCACCATAGTAAGATTCACCATACCCTGCTCTGCACTGCCCAGATGCTGGCTTGATGCCAAACCTGCACCAAGCAGCCATGCCATGCCTCAGCATCTCTCTTCCCAGAGCAACACGAGCAGTACAGGCTCTGCTATGGCACCTCCCCCATCCTTCCTCTAGGTCCCAACCATCCTGCACAGCAAAGACATAGGAGCAGAGCAAGACTTCCCCCTGTACATGGTCAGCACACACTGGAAGAAAGGGACACCATGAATGAAAATCCTATAGCAAAAGGAACTGGCAGGAGGATGGACTCCAACTGCCATTTTAAACAACAACGTTCAATATAGAGCAAAATCCCCAAAAGGCAACTGCTCTGTGTCCTACCACTTATCCCGACCATTTGGGACATGGCAAGGGGACATGTGGCACTCCTCTTTGTTAGTGCTTGCAGACTTTTCTCCAAAAGTGTTTAACATCTTGAGAGTTGGGAGTATTACTTGTGATATTACAGAAGAGCAAGATGATAATCACTTGCCAGCAGTTCAAAAGCACTCCAACATGGTGATCTTAACAGACCCCTGATGAAGCCATGGTTCTCTTCCCAAGCTGATTTTGCCATGTAGCCCTGTTCAATGAAGAGCAGTATTGACACATAGTCTCCCAGAAGAGGCTGCTGCAAAGCCTGAGGCATCCAAGCATCAATATCACAAGCACCTCATGTTTAAACTTCAGTGCATTGATGCAAGTCTTCAGTGCAGGTAGGTTCCACAGTTCTCATCTTCTGCGGAAACCAAGACCTGCTCTAAGCCCACCCAGTGCAAGCAGCAAGGCTAAAAGGAGCTGCTGGCTCCACCTGTGGGAGGAATTGCTGGAGGAATGGCACCAAATTCCCACCCACCTCCTGACATGGGAGGCCACCTCCACAGCTGCAAACCCAGATGGGCTCTCAGAGCCTCCACTGCCCAGCAGCTGTACTGGCTATTTTCTGCTGAACCAGGGCCTCAGTATTTTCAGCCAGAGAAAAGCCTTCTTGAACTCACACACACCCAGAGGCCTGTGTATAAACTGAACTTTGTGAACCACTAGTGGCATTCTTCCTTGCTATAGATATTACCAGGGAAAAGAATGGGATTTTAATAGATTTATTTTCAACCTATTTTAAACTCATGAAGATATGAGGCCTTATGTCATCGTTATAGTTACTACATGTGATCCTGTGTGTGTTGTGAAGAAGTGAGCTAGAAATGAGTACTGCAGGAACTCAAAAGCTTGCAACTCCTCTGCCAAAGCAAAGTCTGTCACAAGTTGCTAAATACATAACCACGCAAGTTAAAGAGACCCACACATTGATAAGTCAGTATTTTAGGGTGATGAGCCTGCTGTTCACCAGCTATGAATCAAAAGGTCTTTAATCTTTCTTCTTCTATGGGCTTTCTGCATGGATTTAGAGTAGGTCACTATCTGAGCTTTCATTTACCCCTTCACTCCTCTTCCCCCTGAACTGAGACCTGTAGATTATACCTATTTACTTTGTCCAGAGCTGGAAGTATAAACATGATGATGATTGTGGACTGCTTAGATACCACAGCGATCATGCACAGCCAAGTTTTATAAAATTCTACTCTCAGGCCAATATTTTGCAATAAGATTATTTGGGGGTGACAGAGACAAAAGCACTGATGTATGCTGGCATAGAAATCCCAACTTTGGGCAGCAATGCATCCGATCCATATGGAAGTCTGTGGAAGCACCAGGCATGTACCAGGTACAGCATGCTGTTTCCTCAACACAGAGAAGACATTATCAACTCATGTCTTTTCTGCTCTTTACTGTCTATATTTAAGCTTTAATGTAAGTTTTCTATTACTGCACAGCTTTGAGAAGACAGGCTTGTCAGCTGCTCTGACAAAGCAGCTTTTAACTGAATGAAGTTGCTGGACTGGCATCTTGATACAGACTCCTTTCTTTAGTTGTACTGGATGTTGGGATGGGGCTCCCATGGGCAGTCTCAGATGTCCACCAGTTCTCCAAACATGCTGAAGTGGGATGGGGATAGTGGTAAAGATTTTATTAGTACCACAGGTCTGACTAAAAGGGGAGTTTTGCCAAGACCAGATATATCTGTAAAGGTAACCTCATTAAAATACCCTTTGTGAACTGAGGGTCCTCTGAATCAGGCCAGCAAGATCTATTCCTAGGTGCCTCAAAAACTGCCCTGGAATTCAAAATGAAGATTTCAGCTTTTCAGGAATGGGGAAAAAAGCTTACCTCAACTTTTTCTATATACAGCTTCACAATGAAAAGTTTTTCTTGGTATAACAAGAACACCTTCATTTGCTGTTTGTTGTAAACTGGCCAGTTTTCCCTACTAACTTTTGAGGAGGCCAAAGGTCCCCTGGGTTCGCACTCAGCACATTCAGGCAGTTGGATACAACAAAACCACCTTAGTTAAGGTTACACGGAGCTAACAACACATACTCACATTATTAGCAACAAGCCCAGCACAAGCAGTTTTGAGATGGCATCCCCAAATACATTATGCACACCTACAGAAGTGCTAGGGTCGCTTTCACACTTTCCAATGTTCATTATATAAAAAAAAATCACTTGCACACTAACCAAATGCTTTGTCTGAGTACTAGATCCTCACTTTGCAACCTACTTAAGCAACATTTTAAAGCCATGTTCTGAACCAATTACTACTGAAAAACAGGACTATGATAGTAATAAGAAGTGCATTTAAATTTGACTAGTTTGTGTTTACGTCAATGAGATGACAACCATGAAGTCAGTGTTTGTGGGAAGAGTCTCACCCTTCAGGGTATCAGCTTTCTGGAAATTGCACTGTTTCCTACAATTCTCATGGAATTAGGTTTTTTACTTATTTCAGGCCTAACAAAGATATAAGGCTGGTTAAATGCTGATTCCCTAACTCAAGGCTATATGCAGATCTAAAAAGGTACACTGATTCAGGCAGCAGTTGTTCAATTAAGTATAGGAATAACATGGTTAAAAATTACGGCTTCAGTCTATGCGAGTTCAGCGAGATTATCTTACTAGTTGCTCTTTACAACAAGGAAGCATGTCTGAGGTCATGTGAGACCAAAGCACATGCTCACACTGCAAGAAGAAGTTTTAATATAAGGAATGCACAACTTTACAGAAACCCGTGCTGCGCTTCCGTATATGCTCTGCACCTCCTTGGGAGACTCCTGCACCTCCTGGGACCAGGCCCTTCACAAACTGTTTCAAATAAGGGATCCCCAGAAAGCTGGGAATACTCCAACTCCGGAGACCATGCTCAGCCCATTGCTGGCGCCATGCAAGTTAAGCTAAGGAAGAGATGACTTGAATCACGAAGCCCTTTAGAAACCACTAGGCCAGTGACCCCTCCAAACATCCAGCATTTTATCCATCATTAAAGTTACTTAAGAGCCATGCTGACATCAAAAGCATCTTTCACAACTGCCTGTAATAATCTTAACCAAATGAACCATTTGAGTTGTCTGGGACAGCAAAAGAAACCCAGGTTATCTCAAAGGCAGTGGCTGAGAATTACATGTTATTATTTTCCACCTTTAGTTTGAACAACTCTTTGTAGCTATTTGAGTGCTGTAAACCACAACCAAGGCAAGCTGCGGCCGCCTGGCTCTCCATCCGACCCGAGGCGGCTGAGGCAGCATGTGCCCTCTGTGCTGAACGGGGCACATTTCCCCACCTGAAGGCCGACGGGAGGGTCGGCACCCCGGGGAAGGGGGTGGCTGGCCGGGGGCGATGCCCGGCCCGGAGAACTGCCCTGCAGGCGCCGGGCATCTTCCCGCCCCAGCGCCGGGCGATGCCGTGGCGCCTCGGCCCCAGAACCGCTAAAAATAAAGCCCGTCTCCGCCTGCCCGCCCTCGGGAATCGAGGTTGGATCGATGGTTTTCTTTTAAAGCCGGATTTTATCAATCGACCCCCACCCTCGCCGACCCGCCTCTGAACTGCCCAGCCCGGACCACAGCCCTGCGAATAACTTCAGCGCCGGGATCGCCGCCCGGCGGGGAAACGGGGCCGGGGGTCCGCGGGCGGCGCTCGGCACTCACCTGGCCGGCGGTGTCGTACAGCCCCAGCAGGTACTGCTTGCCCCCGACGGTAACGCTGACTGCGAGGGGGGAGAAACACACCGGGTGAGGGGGAGGAAAACCCGACCGCCCCCCCCCCCCGGCAGGGCAAGGCCGGGGGATGAAGGGAGGAGGGAGGGGAGAGAGCGGCTGCCGCCGCCGGCGGTAGCGGGGCCCCCCGCCCGCTCACCTGCGTAGTGGTCGAAGACGGTGGGCACGTACTCCTCGGGGAAGGCGTCGTTGGCGTAGCTCATCAGCAGGCACGTCTTGCCCACGGCGCCGTCCCCCACCACCACGCACTTCAGCATGACCGCCGCGCTGCCATGGGCCATGGCCGGAGCCCGCCCTCATGGCCCCGCGGGCGCGCCCCGCCGAGCCGGGCCCCTCGGCATCGCCGCCGCCGCCGCCGCCGCTCAGCGGGCGCCCCCGCCGGCCCCCGCCGGGCGCGGCCCCCCCGCCATCCGCCGCCGCGCTGGGCCCGGCGGGAGCCGCCTTCCCCCGGCCGCGCCGCGCCGCGCAGGGAGCGCCCGCCCGGGCGCGGGGCCGGCGGAGGCGGGAGGGGCGCCCCCGCGGGGGCGGGCGGGCGGCGGGGCCGCAGGGCCGGGGCGAGGGCCGCTCTCGCACCGCAGCCCCGGCCCCGCTGCCCGCACACGCATGCACGGCAGCACCCGGCGCTTCCCCGCCCCGCAAGTTACTTGGGCGCTGCGGGCACCCCCTGCCCCGCGCAAGCAGCGGGGCCGCGTTGATTCTGTGGTGATCCCCCACCGCCGCCCTATGCGTACAAAGGAAACTCCGGTAGCATCCTCTGGTATTAGCCCCTAACTGTGCCGGTAAGTATGAAAATAATCAACGGGATGAGACAGGATTTTGTTCTGCGCTGAGCTTATTGTCTTTGGGTCTGAAATTCAGTAGTGGGAACAGATGTAAGAACACCAACGTGTGTCATTTGAACAGGCTTGAGTACCCGTTTCAGGGCTAAAGGACCGGAGGACAAGACCTAGAAAGAATAGATACTACATGCAAAATGAGTGAAATCATGCTCCCACTAGTGTCAGTGGCAAAAGTTCCACTGTTCGGTGGCACTGGGCTGTCACCCTAGCAAGCTGTTCCCAACCTCACGTTTTCAAATGCTGTGAAATACGTTTACAGTCAGACAGAAACAATTGCCTTTTTTAGTTTACAGTTTTCCCAGATTTATACTATAAGCCCTATCCAATTGCAGCAAAACCAGCACACAACAGTGCAAGCCACGAGGAGACCTCTGTGTTGTGTAGTTTGTGTTTCTATTTGATCTGACATGCTTCAGGAAGAAAATAAATGCAACTCCCACATTGCACAAAGCTTATCTGAATACCCGATAAAACACATTTTCAAACCAGGAGAAAATACAAAAGTTATTACTTTGCAAGTTTTTCAGCTTAGTCAGTCAAGCTTTCATGTCTTCAGACCACAAAGGGTGCGATCAGGACATCCAAGGCTGCTCTGGTGCAATCTCTTCATAATTCACCAGAGAGCATCAAACCCATGAACAGACAGCAGCTGCCCCAGGAGGAATTTCCTCAGCCCTTGGAAAATGCCAGCTATAAAAGAAAGCTGGATTTACTGAGAAGTCAGTCAACTGGCAGCCAGCGCGGGACTCAGTACACAGGTGTCCCAGACAACAACTTTTCTTAATGAGCAGATATGTCCTACATGAGCAGCTGTTTCAGGATGGCTTATGGCACCACATCCAGGAAAACTGCTTTAGAGGTTTCCAGGGATCCATGAGGGACTTGAAATCATGCAGATACTCAGTGGCCCTGGTGACATCCACTTCCCTTTTGCTGTACTTGCCAATGTGTACATTTAGGAGTACCCAACACTTGCATTCCTGGGCAGCAGCACTCCAGGCTGCCGTCTGCACAATCGATGGGAAGTACACTTCTTCCACTCTGCTGCTTGCTTAATTGCTAGTGTTGCTTCCCAAATCCTGTAATCATCATTTTGAACTTGCACAATCTCAGCCAAATGATTCTCATCCAGTCCTTCCTCTTGCACAGACAGTGGATAGCCAATTAGTCTGCTCTAAATATTTAGAGAAAATGAAGATACAGAACTGGCAAACTGAAACACTCACCTCGTCCCTCTCCTAACCAGTCTGGCTGGTTGTACAGCCAGGGAGTCATGTAGCTGCAGGATTGGGACCTCAGAAAACCTAACAAGAGTCCCACAGTGATATGGCTCTATGGAATCATCTGTAGGGGCGCAGGACCGTTGGTTTTATCCACAGCATAAGTACTTGCTTTGCTTTTCGCCCTTTGCAGATGTCATTTTCCAGCCAGCACCTACAGCAGTGGGATAAGGAGGGTGCAACTGTAAGGAGAATACCCACTCTGAAAGTTCCTGGGAATTCGTTTACTGTCTTAAACTTCTCTGACTTTCAGCAGCTCCCTAAGAACGTGTTAGAGCCTCTGCTCAGTGTCAACTGACTGGCTCAGTGGAGGTTTTCAGTTCAGCTGTATCGGCACAACGGATACCTTATCACATCCTTCTTTCATATAGATTAACAATCTGTTCTGTGTAATATGCTTCCATTATTCAGGAGTGCAAATATAAAGAGTGTTAAAATAATTACCTATAACAAATATTATTTTAAATATCTTTATTAAAGACACTCAATCTAGCCATTTTCCCCAAATGTCTTTCATAAGGTTGTAAAATAAGCCAGTATGTAATGTTAAAAAGAAACTCTTATCATCTTATTGACATTTAAAATGTATTTTTTATTCCTCATTGTTTGTTATAAAGTTGATAGGAAATGAAAAACAGTTCCATCTAATTTTTCACAAAAGATAGAGTTTCTGACTAGTTCTAGGCTATGTACTGAATGGTTATTTTAGTATCACGTATAGTACTGAACAGCCCATTTTTTCATTTAAGGAATGAAAATTTTTCTTTGTAGGATTTCTGTAAGTTTTTATATGCATATGAGGCTGAGCACAGCCTCATATGCATATATGGGAGGGAGGAAGAAATGTAACTAGATTACCGTTAGAAATAATTCCAAATTATTCAGGTTCCAAATAATTCAGGTCGGTAGTGGAGGAAAATGTGTAGAGAAGGTCTAATAAATGATGGGAAGCCTATGAGGACAGAGGTCTAGTGAAATTCCATAATGATTGTACAGCTAAACATTTATTGGAAGTAATTTCTGGGGTACACAGACTTTGCAAGTAGGAACATGGAAGTGGACAATGAAGTAGAATCCTTCAAAAACCCTTCATCTGAGTTACCAGCAGCAGGGAAAATAGAAGAGAAAGGGATGGAGCAAGGCCTTAGTACAAGCAGCAAAAGACCTGTTTGGTCTATGGAACTAGGGAATAAGTGGTGTTAACCATGTAATCAACATATTTTGAAAAGATAGATCTGTCCGTGTCCATTATTGACATGTCTCTGAATTTAACCTAGAAATTTACACAATATAGTACTTTTCATCAACTGTGCTGCCACTCTGTGTTGTGAGTGCACTCCAGCAATTCTCTGTCCCAATTCTGTTCAGCTGCCAGATAAACTGCGGTGCC
This sequence comes from Coloeus monedula, assembly GCF_965178545.1. NCBI lineage: Eukaryota > Metazoa > Chordata > Aves > Passeriformes > Corvidae > Coloeus > Coloeus monedula. Next base: position 30,356,739 of record NC_138782.1, on the reverse strand, counting down.
TCGGTTTGTCACTGGGTTTTTGTGCATCACTAGATTGTGGCCATGCATCTCACTACAGAGGTGGACATCTTCCCAGGTTGGGTGAAATGACTTCATGGAAATAGCCAATATTTGAGGAAACACCCCTAAAAATGCCAAGTCCCAGTCAAAGCTCAAAGCAATGTATGAAAACCATTTGAATTAGTCTCACAAACTCCATCAAAGGATTAATTTTTTAGGCACCCCTGTCTGTGGAAGGTTGGAGCCATGGTTTATGGTTCTCTAAAAAAACTTCTAGACTTATAAGAAATGTTAAGTCTTCAGGACAGTCAGTGAAAAGGGCAATGCCATCTGAATGCCCTGTTTACACCATATTGTCTTTCAGACCAATCAATCTCTCATCCTCGAGCAGAGCTGGCCCTAAGCAGAAGGTTACACCTTAGTGAACATAACACAAGCCTGGTTTTTAGTCAGAATAACTTACTGTTTTCATAAATGTTGAGAACACCACTTTTACAGTTTATGAATCTGATCATTACAGGTTTGTTTTTCTACCCAAGATTAGGTAATGCTGAGAATGTGCCTGTATCTCAGCTAATAGAGAGGAAAAAAATCACATATTTCTAACGTGCCAAAAAAAGACAGGCAATTCGATAGCTGCAGATCCAATTCCTTCTGAATGTCAGTTTCCACTCTAATTTCCTCTCAATTTAAAGGGTCACAGCTGTGTGCTTGCCTTCCTCGTGTCTTTCAAGAACATGGTGACATCTCCAAGCAAGGACCTGCACTATATGAAATCAGAATGACAGGATGACACATTTTAGGTCATCTGTGACAGTCACCTGCTAGAGCATACTGGCTCTTTACTGTACCTGTAGAGGTCCCCTTCTCAGAATGGGGATGAATGTTGCAAACAGGGGAAACATCACTTGTTCTCTCCGGGGAGCAACCAAGTGTGCTCCCCTACCTGGAAAGCTCCTGCACAGGTCTCATCTTATTCTGTTATGCTGTTGCAGCTTGTGATCCTTTATTAACATTTCCTTTCTTTTTGCACAGATGTAACTGAGATGGGTGTTTTCACAAAAGCAAAATAGTAGCAAAATAGTAGCAGCAGGACCAAAACCAGGCATTGCTGGGAATGAGGTACAATGTTTTAAAAATAAATTTGCACTTGCCACTGCTAAGTGTCACAATCACTGCTCTGTGCTTTTTTTCTTAATAACTCTAGAACAGGAGCTTTAAAAGTGGTCAAAGAAAATACATCAGTGGAAACATTTTCTCTGAAAAATCAGATCCTTTGAGAAGAATACCTTTTGAAATCATGTCAATTCCATGAAAATGTTTTAAGAAAGGCATACAAATGTTCTGACAGCTTCAAAGCATCCAATTTTTACTTTTTTCAGAGCAAAACATTTAAATTTCTAAATCACCATGGTTTCAATTTAAGTTAGTATAGTGTTAGAATATGGTGTAACATAAATGAAAAGGTACCATCATCAAACATTTCAATCAGCTTCATTTTTCTTGCAGAAGTTTTGGGGTTTTTTAAGGATTTCAAAATTTTCAGATTGCATTGTTATTTAGACCAAAGACAAATCTAAAAAATATTCATAAAAGTGAAATTTTATCCTCTGAACAGCTTGTGTCCTCCCTCATACTCATGGCAGGGGTAAAAGAGATATTAAGAAAAATAAAAAAGAAACAGCCAACCAAAAAAAGGAACAACAGTGTCTGGTTCAGATATCACTTCTGAGGGGGTACTAAATTTTAAATATGAGAAGTCCACAGATCCAGGCCCATGCCTAAAATTAATCTTGTGGTTTTTTCAGGCCAACATAAAATTCAGTTTTCTACACAAGGATTTAAAGCACCAGAGAGAATAAATCCATTGGAAACTTGGTGAGATTAGGGCACCTGTCTCCCACAGTTTTCTTGACAAATCTTGAATTTCAAGATAGAGTATTAAAATATAAAATAAATTATGCCAGAGCACTTTTGGTACTATTTCATATTCAGTGAAGGAACCCGAACAGAATTAAATTTCTACTCAGCTACTTAGCACTGGGCTAAGTGTCAAGAAGCAGCAATTCTTTTTCCTCAGGCCAATGTGAAAACAGTGCCTTGTAGTTCACCAAACATTTTGTTGGAAACAAAATCTGCATCATGGTGGGGCTTTTTGTACGGCTAGAGTCACCATGAGTTCCAGGCACAGAAGAGAGGACTAACCACTCAACATCCTGCGTTGATGCCACCTCTATGGCTCATCCCCACAGCATCAGAGCATCCCTTTCATAGGTGCTAGGAAATACACACCTCTGACCCATCCCAATGCCCAAGACTGTATAGTCTGGCATGGCTGTTATGTACCATGGTGTACCAAAAAGAGAATGAAATAGAAATCTTAAACCTTGGCTCACTGCCAGAGACCAGAAGAGGTATTGTTACATGAACCAGACAGAATTTGCAAAAAGAATACCGGCTCTTTCCTGTATTTTGAAACAAAACAAATCCTCCAAAATATCTGGTTCTGGAAAGTTAAAATTGAGTCCTACATGGCATTGGTGAGTTCCCTGGCAGAATCATGGTGCTGCTCCACCCAAAACTACCCTGAAACATGTTCTAGGGATGGCACAGTGCTGACAATTCAGTCTTAGTGTTTGATAATACACTTTGACTTTGTTTAATTTACTAGGATAGATGTCATCTTTGCAAAGGCATTGCAAGGCCTATGTGTTCCAAATCTCATTTTTATTTAGCTGCACTAATTCCAATGCAAATTATTTCCCTTGATTCTTAGTAGTAATTACTATTTATTAATTGTGGTAAATCTGGTAATATTTCCCTTTGTGCAAAAAACAACTAACTAACCAAAAAATCCTCCAGCTCTAGATTTATATATGCATGAAAAAATACCTTTTAAATTTCACTTAATAATATAAATGAATCTGAGCCTAGAATTGACATATGGATTCTCCCCAACCTTTGATGAAGCCTGGATTCAAGTTTGAATTTTAATGAAGTCTGGACTTCTTTCAACAGGTTCTTTGAATTTGATTCTACATCTGCTTGACAGACAGAAGCAAGTCCCTAAACTAGTTAGTCTTCTATAGTCAGTAAGATTCAATTGTAAAGCCAAATGGTGATACAAACATCTTTCTTGATTTAAGATGTTTCACACATAAAAATGTGGCCACATGTTAACCCACAACAGTTATTCTGCTTCCTGGTGAAATAAAGTCTGGCATCATGTGGAGGTAAGGAATGGTAGTGGATGGGATACTGGGAAATGGGGGTGGAGAACATGAGAAATGAGTGGGAAGGCAGGCAACCCTGCAATAGCCCCACTCAGTCCTGCTTTAGGACCCAAACCCACCTTGCACTGGGAAGGAAAGATAGGTCCCTCTTTGGCTGTCCTCTTCAACAACTTGTCATGTAATCTACCATGTGGGGAATGCTGGAGTGCGTTAAAAACAGCCCTGAGAACAGAAATCCAGGCTTGGGGAATCTAGCATGTGCAGGGGAGCATAGGCTGGAAGCAGCTCGCTGTGAAACATTAGGAACTCCTTAGGTGCTAATAGCTTCTAAAAAGCTAATGGTTTAATAGGGCTGGAAGAGAAGAGCATGCTGGAAATTTTCTCAGGCAGGATTTTGTATATCCTGATAGGAAATGGAGGGGAGGGAGAAGAGACCCATTATTTTCTTCTTAGGTATTTATTTGAATAGAAGTGGAACTGTAAATTCTGAGGATTCTCTCACCACGGTTTTGATAACTTCACATGCCAAAGATTTCAGTGAGTGGTGACAACCTCCTTCCATATAACAATGGAGAGAACAGGGCTTCAGAGTCACATGTTTATTTAATTTCATTAGCGCTGTTGTTGCAATAGTAACTACAAGCACCTAAAGAACCTCTAAGATCTTAAAAAAAAAAAAATAGTCCTTATTAAAAACATTACTTTGCTGGAAAACTTTGCTGACATATGGTTAAGGCTGCTCACTTGCTTCCATGAAGTTGATATCAGCATAATTCAAACTTCTGAGAAACCAGGAAATACAGAGGATAATAAATTAATATTCAATTCAACCTTTTTAACAATGCTTAATATATCTGCAATGGAAATAATTCACCTTTTCAGTGAGTGGCTTTCAGAGAACATATTCTGTAACTACTATAGTTCAGGCACCCCTTATCTTTGGAAAAGTGGACTGTATTCAAAGTGACACTTCTTTTACACGCATGCTCTGACCCAATTTCCTATAAAAAAATTCCATGATAATTAAGTTTTATCTTTTCCCCCGACTCACCATTAGCCACACATGTATCATTAAGCCCACAGAATATTTTTCCTACTTTACTTTGCACTTTTGATCCCACCCACAGGAGTGATGAGCATTGTGGGCCTGAGGCCCCAACTGAAGGTATGGCCTCCCACTTTCACTACAATTGTAGTTTACTAAGTTTTCTACAATTTGACACAGCAATAATCAACTCCCCAAATACTGCCAGTTCCCTGTTCCCACTGCCAGCTCTCAGGAGGGAGAAATAAAGGTTGCTTGAATGTTGACCTAGACTCTATATTTCCTGGCTTCCAAAAGTCTGAATTTTGCTGAAGCTGATATTTTATAAGAGCTCCAAATACTGCCAGGAAATCCTAACTCTGCATTAATTAAGGGGTTTTGTCAGTCAGTAAAAAGGAAAGATGCTTTAAAGACCTGATATTCACAATTTCCTTGTTTCTTAAAATATATTTGAAAGAGTATCTTTGCAATGTGTCGGTCTGTGATTCAGGATGAGAAAAAATTTCTGAGGAGTCCTGAAATTTCTAGGAAGGACTAGATGCATTGGTAGACTGGGTTGGGTTTTTTCTGTGTGAGGGATGGTAGCTTGGTTTTGAACACTTTTCTACTGACTGACTCTTTTATACCAGGTGAATGGTGTTCACCACCATTTTGCTATTTTATTTATTGCTCTCATGGGTTCTGTTTTAAATGAGAGTCAGAAAACACTGAGCTAAGGGTGAGCTGGCTTCTTTAGCAGGTATAGAGAGAAACCAGCTTTTACAAATGTATGCATAACTGTTTGAAGCCACAATAGCCACACCAGTTTTCAACTGAGCTCAGCTTTTATCTCTTCAGGAAAAAAAAAAAAAAAAAAAGAAAAATAAAAAGGATAGTTATCACAAAATACTTGGTGGATCTCACTGGCACATTTTACAGCTGGGTTTTCAGCAGTATTTGAGTGAGCTCTTTGTGAGGTACATGAACACCTTTCAAAACTGATCCAAGCTGTGTATGGATGAAAGATAGAGTCTTGACCTAGGACTACAGATAATCTAATCCTTTAGTTCAAGTCCTATCAAAACTCAGCCACAAACTCATTACTGAATTTTTCAGTTCTAGAGCTCTGTAACAGGATGGAAATGCTGTGGCACAACAATAATGCTGACAGAAGAGAAGAGAGGAAGGACCAGTGGTGTCAGTGGAAACAGGGGATGAACACCTCTCACTCCTTCCATCCTCTGATGTAAACTTGTATACCACAGCTATCTCTCAAAGGTAACTGAAACCTTCTTGACCTTCCATTTCCAGAACCTGAAAACACTCCTTTCAGGATGGCTGGAAAATGCTGTGGTGGCAAGGGCAAAGAAAAAATGTTTTAAAGTCAATTCAAGCATTTGAAGTTTTCAAAGAATAACATGAAGAAATGTTTTTCATTGGAAAACTGGTATTACTGTGCCAACTTAAGAATGGTGAAACACCTCAGGAGGCATTTGTGAATATTCACGAACACGCAGGAGCACACCTACCACCAAACTCACTGCTCCTTCCACCCATTAAACCATCATCAGAAAGTGGTGGTAGATGCTGGGCAGTATCAAGAGCTCAAGGAGATAAAACTGATGTAGACTTCAGCTTATAGTAACAGACTTCGAAAAGGATTCAGCAGTGGCATGAGTCAGCCCAGTTGCATCGGCTCCTGTGATGTCTGAATTTGGTCAGAGGATGAATCCAAACAAAACAAATCTTGCTTTAGAAATAAATTTTACATAGCCTTTATGCAGTTGAGCAGTGCAGGAGAGGAAAAAAAGGTATTCAAGCACAGACGACTCCAGCACTCTCCCTGAGAAAGATTTCTGTGGCAACCAGTGATTAAGTGTGATTGAAGCCATGCAAAATATTTTCAGAGAGCTGTTTCTTCACAGGTCAAAACGCGCTTGCTTTTGAATTCACAAATTCCTAAATGAAACTGGCCACCTCCTCACATGTTCCAATGTGTGCCCCCTTCCTCTCCCAGAAGTAAGTAATATGATCATCTGTTCACTAGAATGACTGCCAAAATCCTGGGAGTAATGGTTGTAAATATTTTTAATTTCAAGCTGGTTGAGTTGTTCTGAAGTCTGTTGGCTTCAGACAAATCCCAGTTCCCTTAGTCACCATCCAGCTTCATGTTATCATAAAAGCCAGTAGGAAATTCTCCTTCATTTTTTCAGACAGGGAACTGCACTCTTCGAGTTATCCTCTAGCTGGAAAAGATAAAGAGGCTGCTGCTTCCTGTGTGTGAGTCTCTAATATCTATCTTACTGACCACAAGAAATCCAAAGACACAGACACAGGGACATAAGCATTTGCAGAAATAACTGTACATTATAAAGTCAGGAGAGGAAAGTAATATTGGCCACCTTCCCCCTAAGAGAATGCTGTGTTTATGAATGCCCTTAATTTTGAACGACCTTATAGACTACTCTGAAATCAGAGATAACATCAACACCTCAGGTCCTTTCCTGGCAGTAGGGCTGGATGTAGCATGGTTATGTGGAAGTCAGCTTTGTGTGTTTGCATGCAAAGGTGCTGCATTAATGCACAGACTGCAAAACCACTGCTATAGCCATTAATTTACTTCTCTTGCAGCCACGGTCAATCAGTCCTGTTCACCAGGTCATGCCTTTCTCAGATGGTAATCTGCAGTACCTTCCATCTCCTTTGCATCACCTACACAAACACAGACTCATCCCCCAGACAACTCCCAGATTTGGGACTTGATACACCCATCCTTTCCAGAGAGCTTGGAAAAGGGTTAAGTGCTAAAAGCAGAACCAGCAGAAGAGTGCTTATGCTAATGGCAGCTTTTATGCAAGTGCCCTGCCACCTGTATGACTGACTGCAGGATGCCAGCCTTTGCTCTGCTAGGGTATGCCTAGAAACATTTTAATGGGAAGTGGCCTGCTTTTTAAAAATCAGTAATAGAGGGGAAAATTTTGTTTAAAAAGATGGAGCCATGCTATAGAATAGCAACTGGACAAAAGCATTTCCAAACTTGATTCAGTCTGTGTCCATGTGTTTTTCCCACACATGCACAGCAAGTACTTTTTTGCAAGAATTGTATTTTTCTGCCATATTGTTTTTATTGAGAGGTTTCTTTTTCCTCAAAATCTGTGCTCTGAAGTTGTAATTTCCAAAGTCCTAACTTAGTTTGGTTTTATTAAAAATGTTGCCCTCCTGATTTTGAAAAAGAGGTGGAAAGCTGAACTGTAGTTTTAAATACTAGAGAATTTTTCAGCAGATCTAGGGATGGAAGTTTAGGGCCTGATGCTCAGTTGCTGGTTGTTGGAGTCAGCAGCACTATTAGCCTCAAGACCAGAAGGCTTAAAAACATTGGCTTAATGCTCATACAAGGATTTGAGCAGGATGTTTTCTTTCATTCTTCCTTCCCCACCCGTATGCTAGTATCAAATTACATACATTGCTTCAGATTTCCAACATTTCCCAATCTGGATTAATTTACATTTGGAGAGAGGGTGTGAATTAAACTGTTATAAAAGGCTTAGATGCAGTGCCAACTTGTTACTATGCTCTTTCAAGCATCAAATGCTTTTTCTATTAAGGAAGCTCTCAGAGAATTTCTTGCATCTGGAAATGGCTCTCATTGCGCAGCTCATTTATTAAATGCAAAACATGACATATACAAATGAAGGCATTCATAGTAACACATCTCCTGCTGCAGTTAGAGGCTCTGTCATACTATGGCCTACAGTAAGATATTGCTGTCTTCAAGGAGATTTCAGTCTGAGAAAAACCCAGCTCCTGCAGGGATGCAGGATGCAAGGGAAGAACCAGAAGCAACCAGGAGACAAGCAGAGGACAGAGTGCACACCAAACTGCCACAGCTGACACACTCAGAACTCTCAGCCTTTGGCTTGAACTGCCTCAAACAGTCCAAAGTGAGAAGCTGGGCCTGATAGAACTTCCTAATTCATTAAATACCTAGGAGTGAAGATAAAGCGTGCCCTTGTCTTCTACAGATCTTTTCCCTTGAATTTTCTCATATGTCAAGTTCTTACAGACATACAATTCCATTTTCTGCCAAGGGATGTGATATGATTCCTATCCCTAGTTGGCTGCAAACACCACATTCATAGCATGCCTTTTAATTATAACACTAAAGCATGGGATGAGGCAGATTCAAATTTGGGTATGCCTAGAGGATGGTGTCACTCTTGCTGTTCTTGGTACTTGTGTCAGAGCTGGGTTAGTCACTAAGGACTTTGCTAGCAAATTGTATTCAAGGTCCACGTAACTTCTCCCTTGCCAGCATTAGCCTCTGCCAATTTTTGTAAGCTCTGTGAAAATTATTCAGGGATCACAAATTTCTCAGAGATCGTAATTTCCATCCTGAAGCAGTATGGGCCAACACAACCTCAGGATGCTTTAGAATGTTCATTTACTTGTGATCTTAAGCCTGCCTTAAGCTCATACTCACTGTCACCTGGGTAAGTGTCTTCTTCAACTGAGGGAATACAGGCAGGAGCATAGAGCTGAGTATCTGGTTTATTTCTGCAGAAGCAGAAGGGATTCAAAGCTTTGAGGAGAACTGCTGGTGAACTTTCTTTCTCTGTTGTTCACCTTTTCCAATGAACAGCTACCAGAGCCTTAGAGGTTCTGCATTCCCCCTTTACCAGATTTCTTTAGGGGCATGTGATGGGTTTTGTAGGGTAGCTGCAGAGAACAGCTCTTCTCCCACATCACCACTAGCCATCGGAGACAGCCCAAATGCTGCCAGCAAGGATCGCAGTTCTTCGTCCCACCAGTTCAATAGCTTGCATACTGTTCTCTCTGATTCTCTACTGAGTGGGGAGAGAATAATGCATCAGTTTATAACTCATCAAATGTGACCAGTGGTTTTGCGGTGTTTAACAGATGAGATAAATGTGAACTGAAAAGTAAGGAAATTGCCAAGCAGAAGGTTTTAAACAATCAGAAAACAGTTGCTTTAACATGGTGCTTAATGCTGTTGTGACTCATAGCCAGCAGTTGTAGCAGCAAAAATGGGTAAGTGTGCTTTAAAAAGATTGGAAAGATTTGTGAAGGATGATTACACCCTTGGCTAATAAATATGATGATCCATATGCAACCTCTGACTCAGGAAACTGTTCAACTTTGCCAAAAAATGCTACAATGTTCTAGGAGAAAAAAAACTCTTCTGAGAGAAATGTTCCCTAAGCATCAACCTTGGTCTCTGCTGATGTTAAGTTGCTGAGCTAGCTGAACTCTGGCATAATTCTTATATTTCTCCTAAAAAAATATGCATTTGGGTAACATAATGATCAATCTGTGTCATACAAGGGCTAATCTATAAGGCCTTGTACAGTTCTGATGAATTTACTACTCACAACAAACACTTGGATATTGCTGGATCCTGTGCAATTAAATACATCTCTGGTTCTAATAATTGGGGGGCTACCCAATACACAGTCTGTATTCGTTCTTCTCTGCCATGGCTCACCAAATAAAAATGGAAACTTGTAAACAATGGGAATGTGTTCACACTGTGCTGGCAATGCTTCTGAGTCTGCAATACAGAAGGCTTGCTGCAGAGAGAGAGAGAGAAAACACTGGTGTGCTGCTGCACCTCCTGACGTAACCCACAACGGATCTGGCTATCCCCATAGTCATAAAACAGTCACAGAAAAAAAAAACCAAATCCCGAACTACTTTATCCAATGATTACATAACCTACACAGCCACACTGCAGCTGAGGTGAGAATCTTGCAGATAGCTTGGACAAAGTTCTCAAACCCCAGCTGCTCCAGGCAGGAGACTGCATTCACTCCTGCTCAGCCTAACAAGCTCAGAGCTATCCTGAAGCACAGTAGTTAAATTTGCCACTCCAAACAGTCCCACCCAAGAGACTGTCCTGAAGCTTTTTACAGGGAAAGGATTTAATTAGAATGTGGTTTTTGTGGTGCAATATTCAGTACAACAGAACCACCAAAATGTATGCTTTGTGACTTGTGGAGCAGGTTTGCTTAGGCAACTTTTAAGACAATCCCTAGGTAGAGAAAGGGCAAAGGCACCAGAGAGGAGAAGAGACTTTGCTGAGCAGGTTTGAACGTCATAAATGCACAGTTATGGCTTAGTATTTGTATCGCAGTTGACAGATGCTGCAGCAGTCACATGACTAGAACATGACCTCATATTTCGGCTCTCTCCCCTCCTCCCCCCGTGATGAGGGCAGCGCTGGCACTTAAATGAGCAGAAGGCATTTCCAGAAGGCTAGTTTGGAAGTTACTTAAAGGAGAAGCCTGAATTTTGGCACGGAGATATACTTTATACAGACTATTAACAGCTGCTCAACAGCAGCAGTGAAGCAAAACTCTTTACCTCCACTTGGGAAGTGCACTACAGTTGTTGTTAGGGTAGAAACATTGAATCCCAAATCCCATGGGTTTAGATCATTCTTTCCCAAGGAAAAATCTGCATGAGGCACAGTAGAGGGGAGAAATGCCTCCATGACTCTTCACAGGTTTACCCCGCAGACAGTGGAGCTGCTGCAAGCTCTGATGTCCTCAGGGGATCTGTGAGAGATGCTGCAGCCATGAGGAGGCCATCTCTGCCCTGATGCTGTCCCAGAAGCCACTCTGGATGCTCTGGCAGGGTGATTTCACAGAAGCATTGGGCATCCAGGAAGAATATATAATTTTATGGAGATTTTCCAAGGGTACTGAGTGAACTCCTAAGCCCATCCACACCTTTTTGCATAGGTTTTGGATTATGCAATTCCCAGAAGGGCCCTGGGAGGAAGACACAGTATGATACTCTCTCAATAGCTGAACACCACTTCAGCAGGAAGGGGTACCCCACCGTTTCCAAATTTCCAAAGGTGCAATTGGCTCCATGGGGATAATTTTCTATAGCACTGTTATAGAGGAACCGAAATTGAGACTGGCTGAGAGGTAAAAGTCCTGAATTACAATCCTAGCTTTGGCACTGATCTCCATTACAAGCTATATCAACGGGAAGCATTCTAAAAGTGCAGAGATTTTTGTATATTTTAGAGTCTTCCCAGTAATGCACCTGCATTTTGCAGCTATTCATGGACCACGGACCTGAAACTTTCCATACAGCTTTGCAGTTTTCCAAAGGATAAAAAGTAAGAATTTTTTGTACAACTACTTGCCTCTAAGCCTTCTTTTCTTTAGCCTGGTGTTCGATTGAAATGTGGCACGATTATTCTCACCTACCAGGAGCAGTAATTCTTTGGAGCCATAATAGCCCACTCAGCCGCGCTAATGTTGATAGCACACCAGAACTGGCTGGGACTTCTCTGCTTTTGATACACAGGGGGTTTCAGTCACGTTTGGGTTTCACCATGAAGGTCTTTGCTTGAAAAGTCCTGGTTGCATACAGCAGTGGTTATTTTGATTATCCCAGCTGAAGCACAAGCATTCCCAGAAGGACCAGCAGCTCAGTGCCCTGCTTTGTCGCTGACCTGTTACAAGCCTTTGCCGAAAATCTTTGTATTATTACTTAGTTTCTTAAAGGAAAAAAAAATTAAAAACTGATAATCTGGGTACAAGAAGAGGTCTGCGTGTGTGTGTCTTACACATATGGTAGGTATTACTACTTGACCATAAGCAAGGGTCTTCCAGTCCTTTGGAGTGTGCTTGGGTGGCTGAGCCTTCATCCCCAGCAAGCGCAGTGTCTGTCCTCCATCACACTTGAGGCCAAGGGCAGGGCTGTCACACCCGAGGCTCCGGGTTTTCCCTCAGGAAATCGAGCAGTGCCGGCGACAGCGCACCGCTACCAGCCCCGCTCCTGCCGCCCGCCGCCGCCATGTTGGGAGCCGCGCACGGCGCCATCTTGTGGCCCCTGAGGGCTGGTGGCGGGGGGACGCGGCACCCGCGGGCCTGGAGCGGAGCCGGCTGAGGACGCCGTTGTCCTTCTCGTTATGGAGAGAAAGACAAGCATTTCCCAGTGTTGTAGGGCCGCCTGGTTCTCGGCACAGCGAGCGAGCAGCAGCAGTTTCAGTAGCTCACCTGTGATGCCTCCCTATGCTGGGTGGAGATGGGGATTTTCAGGTGTGTCAATGAGCCCCAGCTCCTTCCCAGCGTATCGGAAGGCACCTTCCCGGTGGAAACCACACCAGCAGCCAAGAACTGCTGCTCACACTAGAATGAACCGGTTGCCGAACATCTGAAAAACCACGGTGATAAATATGCACTATTCCTGTTCACGGTGAGCCTGCCCCCAACTCCTCTTGAAAGCTGAAAACTGAGCTCTCAGCATCTCACTGAGATTTAAAATACTCAGGTGCCTTTCTTTCACCTCGCTTGGCCCGTGATAAGGTGTTTTCTGGTACGACGTTGAATTGAAAGTGAGTATTTGGGAAAAATAACCTGTTGAGCAGCTCTGTTATTCCTCAAATGCTGGTGGCAGTCGGCAGTGTCACCCTGATGCTGGTGGAGCAAGCTGACTTACCCCGGGTCGGAATGGGCTTCCCCCTCTGGAAGGCACCGAGCACCTCAGGAAGCGCTGGACAGAAAGCTCATGCACCTTCTGAGGCCTTTCATAGACAGCCTTTGGAGCTGGAGTTGAACTGAATGAGATTGCCTGGAGTAGGATAGAGAGCAAAGTGGGATCAGTCATGGTTTTAGGTATTGACCTGTTTGTCACAACATCGTCCTTCGGGGAGTCTCACTTTATCCACCTTCTTGCTAAAGCTTTCCAAAAAGAGTTATTCAAGGCTGTGTACAGTCTGCTGTCCTATGTCACTGAATGAAAAGTTTTCAGAGACAGCGTATATTCATTATGTTACAAACATTGATCAAAACATCTAGGTTTCTACAGGTTCATGCCATGCACTTAGGTGCTAGTAAACATTTGAATATCTAGCTCTTAGTGTTTATCTCTTTTTTTCCCCCCATTAATTTTCTTAGCACTGGTAAATTAAGTAGATGTCAAATTATTGTTGCTATTTGGTAAAATGCTGATAGGGTGAAAGCAACAAGCAATCTTTCACATATTCTATGGCATTCACTTGACATTTTAATCACTTAAAAATAGTTAAAAATCACTCCTAGGAGGTAAAGCAGTACAAGGTCTGTGTGTGAGCCCCACCTAAGCCATGAACATTCAGGAGTGAAAAGAGATTATTTTCACAAGGTTCTAATACGCCTACATGGCTTGAGTGTAGGCCATCCATGGTTTGTATCACTTACACACCCGACTCCCCCTAGCCAGTCTAGGAAAGGAATTTAATCTATTGGTGAGGGCCTCAGGATATGCCCCCTTATAAATGTTGTGTGTCAGTGTAACTAAAATTTTATTCTGGGGGTAAATTAAATGATAGTATCATTGACATTATGTCTAAGGCTTTACAATTTTCTCTTTTGACTTGAACTGGGACATAAATTAAGCTTCAGACTCTGCTTTTCTGCTCACAATCTGCCTAATCAAAGAAGGAGATCCTCCTGAACATTTCAATGCCCAAGTTGCTGGTAGGAGTCCCTGATAGATTTCTCTTTTAAATTTAGCATAGCCCAGAATAGTAACTCTTACATAACGTATACAGACCAAATATGGGACTTGCTATAATTTCAGTGAGAGACTGCGGATTTCCTGCTGAATAACTAAGGCAGACAGCGCTGGAGTCATGCCTCAAATACAAATCTTGAGCAAGTAAGCTCATTCGTACAAAGCAAGGGATAATGTTTCTTGTAGGTATCAGAATAGAGCTGCCAACCAAATGGACTGTGACAGATCCCAGCTCCTCTCATGTGTCTGTGCGTGGCATTGTGGCCTCTGGTTACCTCAAAACTTGCAGATGCATTGGACTCCCTGTTCCTGGGGCTAGAGAGAGACAGCAAGGCAAGAATTTGCACTCCATTGTCCACACGCCACTGGGGCTACTCAAGAATGGAAGTTCTTAAACAAATAAGATCTCTGCTTATTGACAGCTAGCTGGGGTCTGTGGAGCATATACTCTTCCACACAGCCCATGTCTCAGATGGGAGGTCTTGAAGGAGCAAAGGCCAGAACTAGACCTTTCTGGCACTGTATGTTTAGTAGGCCATCTAGCAAAAGAAATGAAATAGACCTTCAATCAATTTTCACCTCCTCCTGCCTTTTGTTTTCCATACCTTAACACCTCCCCAACAATGAATTGCAGAGCAATTGCAGAGTCAGCACATTATGTGTGTGTGTATCACAGCTGGAGCTTGATCCCTGCCATGTTCCAGGGGTGAATCTGTGAAATACTGCATCCTCTGGGTGCTCTCTGGCTCTTCAGGCTGTCAGCCTTTGAGGACTGTAGCTTACTGAGCTGAGTAGGAGTCAGCTGTTCCAGTAGGCAGGACACCAGGCTGCTGCAGCATCCCAGAGTTACTCCAGCACTGTTATACAGGAGGATGCAGCAAGGACCTTCACTGTACTTAGTAAGATGGTAGTAGTCATGTGGACTCTTGAACAAGGTTTCATTTCACTGGGATCCGCAGATACAGAGTCCTAGAATTGCTGGCACCTTGCATACAAAGCGCAGGCTGGACAGAATTTGTCCCTGTGTCATTTGACAAAATTATTTACACTGAGGAATTTGCTTAGCTAAGAAACCTGATGGAAACACACACATGGCAAATAAGCAATTACCCCCATACTCATAGGCTTATGGAGATCAATCATACTGACTTATAGTCCCTGCGATTTCCTGGATTGCTTTATAAATAAAAAACCTAACAGGAAAGCCATTAAGTCATTATTAGATTAGCCTTGATGTTGCCTTGAGAATTTTTGATCTGATAAGAAGTATTCCCCCAGCTGATTTGGTAAGGTACCCTTTTTTTGCCGATATAAATGATGGTGCAGACAAGGCAGTGGAGTCTGAAAACCAGTTCATTACACAGAGGAAATGTATCAGTTTCATTAGAACGATGATATTGCACCAGTTTTACTGTGTGTTTCCTTTAAACCCTGCTTACCCTGGTGAAGTTTCCCTGAGACTAGTACAGAGTATGTACATACACACACTGCTGCAATGATTGAACTAAAGAAGCGTGATGCAATATTTTTTAGCTAAATGATTACAACTCTTCTATGAGTATTTAAGTGTGGCATTTATCTGTCCCTCAGACCGATAGCGATGCACTGATCCTGCTTTCTTGTGTCAGGAGCTAGTCTGTGGCTGTTTTCTATGCTGATACAAAAGGCTGGGGATTGAACATGTGTGGTATTTTCCTTCCTGCTTGCTTCCCCACAGACTCTAGGTTTTCTGGACCCATAGAAGTAACTGGAAGGGTAGCTTGAGTGTCTCACATTGTCATTCATAGCCGTGAGTATGCCTTTTCTGCTCCCACAGAGTCCCAGGAGTCCCAGCAACCCAGAGTTTCTAGATTCTGTGCCTTTATTCAGTGTCATGATTGCTGCTCAAAATACAATTTCCCTAAGGGGTAAAAAAAAAAAATAATCAGAGGAGTTTGCCTTTGTGAATGCGAAGATTGGCAATAAACCCCATGGTAAGGTGGGAAGGAAGACTCCAAAAAATTAGAAGTGAGAGATCTAGCATGTTATGAATATCTGAAACTCTTACTACAATTCATGCATGCATCTGCATGCTTTTAACAGTGAAGGATATTTGGGTGTACTGAATTCCTTGTTGTTCATAGTCTCTGTGACAGGAAAGGGTATCTTCCTAGAAGCCTGCCTACTTTTCAGAGGAGAGCTCTGGACTTTAAACAGGAATTCCTGGGTTACTTTCTTTGGTCAGTCCTTTGGAAGAAGTCAGACTAGAGCATCATAATTGATATGTATGACTTAAACTCTTTGTAACTGAGATTTTGTTTCAGTAACACAGGGGAACAGTGCTATTGACCTTAAAGGGAGTTTAATCTCATGTGTCTGTGGAAGACTGCTGTACATATGCTGGCAGGTAGGCTCCAGCAGAAACTCCAAGATGCCAGTCTCTGGCAGCCTGGGTCTTATTTTGGATAACTGTAGAAAGCAAATGATTTAGGATATAAATGAGCAATAAACGGTATAATCCAAATTTAGAGGTTTAATTTAAAATAAAAATAACTTGATTTAAAGGGTTAGATTAGAAGCAGATTCAAAAGTAGTCATGTGGAAGACATTTAAATAATACAAATGCCTTTATTTGTAAATTTTTTCAATAAACATTTAAATAAAATACTTATGTTGAGGGTTTTGCCAGAAAACCCTTGGAGAATTCTTGGTTCAATCAGGTTCTTGCTGGTGCTGTAAATCTGCCTGTAAGAAGAGTTTCAGTTCTCTCACATGTCCTGGCAGGGGCCAGATAAACACCTTGGGGTACTCCTGCTGTGCTAAGGTCACCCTTATGCAGAGATACATCACAATGCTCTACTTAGCAGCATCAGAACAGGACTTAAATGATGCATAAATCTTGAGCTATTCAAGAGTTATTTTCACTCTCTCTCTATGAGAGGAAAAGCAAGTAGTTCCTTTAATCGTGTGTGGCTTCTGTATTAAAATAAGCCTTGATACTAATCCCTGGCTGTCTGGATTTAGACTGACATATATCCTACAGCTTCAAATACCAGAACATCTGAGTTACCAATGTGCCCTTAAACACAGAGCATTTATGTGCTTAATCACACCAAAGGACAGAAAAGTCATTATATTCCCAGTGTTTCCCTAATACTGCACAGGATTCCTTCAAAAACCCAGGCAGTTTTCCTGAAATTATTTCCTTTTGCTGCAGTGTTCTCAGTGTTCCCCATTGTGACTTGAAGAAACATGCAAGGTAAATGTCACAGAGCAGCACATCAAGGTTGAGTTGGCATCTTGCATAAATTCAACTACACAATTTACAAACGGGCTTGCACGAAGTTTCACAAAAGGCAGGTGGCTTCACTTGTGTGTGAGCAGATTTTCTCCCTAACAGAAACATCAGGATTCCTAGGTCCTCATCCTAACACAGTTGTCAAACTTGACCAAAAAGAAATATTAGTAAATTATAAGGCATCCATACTTCTGGGTTTTATGAGTATATATGTGATGGTAAAGTAGTGGTAACTACAATGCTCCTTTAGCGGTAACTTCAGCAGTGTCACTTCCTAGATGTACTGTGCACATTATATAAGATAAATAGGCCACCAACTTGTATCTCCTTGTGTCCCTGAAAGTGCAGAGGTACTTCATAAGATGGTGCTGCTCTGCAGTAGTTCACTTTGTTCTTTACCTTGTCTTTGTGTCCATGCCTTCCTTTCTGTCTTCTGTTTCTCACCCCCATCTGTTGATAGGCACAGAAGTGGTTAACAGTGAATGTCCTGCCTCACTCAGTTCTGAAGGGCAGGGTCACTCTTGGGGTTGCCCACAATAAAGAAGTTGCACGTGCTAGAGCCACATATGTGCTTTATGCTTCTTGCTCCCCTCTGCCTGTATCACAGCAGGGTATCATGTCAGACAAACTCGGTCAGTCAGCAGGAACAGGGAAAAAATCTCCTTCTCTCTCTAAAGTTTCTGCTTCATAAGCTCTCTTAGGCAAGGACTACCTGACTGTGGTTTCTCAGGCATCTTTAGACACTAAAAAAACCCAGCTACTGAACATCAGCAACCTCACAGATATAGGCAGCCAGAGGCAGCCAGAGTTCATCTCACCTGGCAGGTATGAAACCTGTCCTTTAAGTAAATGTAAAAATCCTTAGCAGGAGGCAGCTAACAGTGAAGAATCCCAGGAAATTAAGTCAAATCATAATGCTTTTTTGGAGATGGATACCAGTACTATATATGCTCTGATGCTAGAGAATCAGCAGATGAACAGCAAAGATTTCAACATACAAGAAAATATTGGCATGACCTCTGCTGGCAGAGAAAAGTTCTCAAGAGATCTTAATGCTCAGAGTAATGAAACTTCAGCTGCAAAGCACTCTGCCATGAGGCTTCTCACTAACTCATGCTAACCAAGAGGACAAAGCATCTGTTTCTGAAATCTCTCCTCTTCAGGTTACTGGAGAACCTTGGGCACAGATTTTAAAACCTGATCTCGAGATACCATATCAAGCCAAAATCACATCAATACCACTATCTTTTTTCCTATCAAAACTACAGCAACTACTGTTAGCTACAGCGAAAAGTGTCTCTGAAGGCAAGCTCCAGAAACACAATCTTTAATTTATGTATAGCCATTAATAAAGATGGAAGAGACTTTCAGCTCCTTTTGGCACAATTTTCCAAAGATACTGCTTTTCCAAGAATAGTATCTTTGTAACTAGTAACTTTCCAAGAAAGTGTCTACACCTCAATCAAAGAAAAATTGCAACAGCTTTCAAAATGCCAGGATCATTTCCTTCCTCTTGTGACAAAGCATGGAGTAGGGAGTCATTAGGACACTGAGGGAGAATTGGGTGTTCATGTCTTCACAAGTGACTCGATCCAAAAGAACCTATCAGGTTCTGGAAGAATGGATGTGGAGGTTCTTATGAAAATCAAGCTGCGCAAGTTTGTTGCAGAACTGAGCACAGGCTGAACTTCTGAACTTTGGGGGGGGGGGAAATGTACAGGCTTAAGAGACTTATGAATATTCACTTGTCTGCCCAGGGTCACTTAAAACAAATTTTAATGGTCATACTGCATGATGGTCCCTGCATGATGAGCAGGGATACATATTAAAGGAGGAATATGTAGTAGGTGGCTGTACCTTCCCAGTACCTCAGCCAATGGGGAAGGGAGGAGGGCAACATGTGGTCAGGAATTTAGGATTAAAGGAGGCTGCATCCACCAAAAAATCAAGAGAGACCCCACAAGGGTATGGCCGAGTGGCCTCTCTCCCTTTATTTGAATAAAGTTGATTCTTGCAGGGCTCCTCTGTCTCCTTTGGGGACACTGGCCTTTCACAGTGTTGTGATTTTCCACACAACACCATCTCCCACATAGTTAATATTTCCTTTGCAGTGACTAAACAATGCAGCTGCTAAAGCCTACTGTGATGCCTAAAAGGATCTGCTTGCTTTGAGCACTGCCTGGCTGAGGAACTCTTGATCCTTGACAGTGAACACTCACATAATCACATGAAAAGAGAGATGCACATTTCTTCCAAAGGGTTATTTTGACAATTTTCACTTGTTTTGTTTGCAATTCAAGGATTTTTTTTGGTTTTGAAATAATGGAAACCTTTGAAGGAGTCAAAACATAGCATGTTTAGAGAAAATTCCATTCTTTTGAGAAAGGAGAGGGTTTTTCTAATAGGTGTTTGTTCTTATCTAATTCTTACTTTAGTGACTGGCAGCAATTGAGACCCTCAAAGTAACCAAATATCTTTCCTTGGTTAAATTTTAGTAGGTAAGTTTACATTTGAAAGCTATATGCCAGGGGCAAAAAAACCCCAGACAACAAAACCATGAAAATCAGGGACAGTCCGTTACCGTGCCAGTTTCAAGAGTGTCCCTTGGGATATACTAGCTGATGATATGCCCAGTGAATAGCTGCATATAAGGTAGAAAGTGACTGATCTCTATACTTCTAGTCCTCCGGAGTTTCTGTTTCAATACTCATGTAGTGAATGATTACAAAGTAAGGAATGTTTCTCCATTGCCTCTTCAAAGATGAAGGCTTGAAAGTTAAAAGTTTTAAACTGTTTCTAACCAAAACTTTAGAAACTGATTTATTTTAGAAAATGAGGCACCATGTTTGAAGGTCACTGAAATATCTTGTAGTTGATACATCAGTAGAGCAAGCAGTACACTCTTTGATACATCAGCAAACTTTGGCTGGATATCAACGAGCCAGCCACGGAACTTTAAGCCAGCAAAGATGAGTTCTCCACGGACCTGCTGTTGCTATGAGCTGGATGTGATGTTGCCACTCTCAAAACCCTCTGTAAGCAAGTGCCTAACCTGTCACAGGGGCTGCAAAATCTACGAAATGTCAGAAGCTCTGCTGTCTGTGCTGTCCTTTGCTGTCCTGGTTGCTCCTATGAGGCTGCTCGTGCCCCACTCTATTGAGGACTGCACGCACCACATTTAGTGCTACAAAATCAGTGATTTCCCCACCCGTGCTAAATATTCAAAAATCATGACTCAGATTCTAGCATCGTGATTGTCTTAAAAATCATGAGATTTTTCTTTTTAAGGATATAAGAGCCTTAGAGCTTTTAAAATTGTCATCTGGCTTCTTGTTCTGGAGTTTTCATAACTATGAGAGCTGGAAGCCTGAAAAGAAAGTGTTTACTTTGTAATCACCTGACTGGTGTCTGTGACTTAAACAGAATCTTTAAGAGCCAGCAGTACCGGATTTGATTTGTATATCCCATTTTCACTGGGGGAAAAAAAAAAGGAAATTGAAGAAATTTGGCTTCTATATCCCAGTGCTGAAGAGGGTTTTACACTGTTATTCAGTTTGTGCACTGCAGGCCTGGGAGCAAAATTGTCTGGTTATCTTTGGGGTCATGCCCTGGAGTCCTGCAGGGGCTGCAACAATGCTTAGTGTTGGCTGGAGCCTCCCCAGGGCCGGGGTCATTTGTGTTGCCCCTCCTAAGGTGCTGTGAAGCAGTGACTACCCTGAGCTTAGCAACTACAAGCTGGGCTCCTGATCTTCCCTGGATGCTGGAGCTGGGACAAAAGCCAATGTGTCAGTCCTAAACCAGTTCTTCATAGCCCAGAGGGACCCTTGGAGCAGAAAGTACTCTCAGCAGATTACTTACCTCTGTGTGATAATGCCAAAACAGATTTCAAGGCAGGAAATGCCCAAGTAAAATCTGCAGCGTTCTTAGATGAGATGGTTGAAATGTGCTAATTGTTTAGCATTTTCTTTTTTTAATATATTTTCTTATACAAGTTCCTTTTTGAAATTGAATTAGAAAAATTTAGAAAGAAAAGGTTTCCTGAAAGCCAGGAAATTATAAAAGGGAAAAAACACTTCATTTAAAAACACTTTATTTTAAATTTTGCACACAAATGCTCAGAATTTTTAGCCCATGTACACATTTCACACTCACACATGCACAAAGTCCATAGTTAAAATGACTTAACCTTTTGTTAAAAAAAAAAAGTGGTGATCCAAAAAATTACCTGACTGTATTTTGAGACAAATGAACTATGAGTTGGGTTCTGTTTTAGAAATGAACATATGTAGATGCTGCATCTAAATGTCCTGATTAAGTTTCATATAAGGAGCCCATGTGCTCTAAGAGTGAAGGCTCAGAGCCCTGCCTGTTAGTTTTCTTACACTGCAGTCTTCACCATTGGCTGCTGCTGTGAGGCAACTGCAGAAAAATACACCACACAAGGTTTGGGGTTGCTGTTCTAGAGCAACAGGAGGTGCTGAGTCATTCTGGTTTGGTTTAAGAGCAGTGATGCAGGGCAGCAGTATCTAAGGCACAGGTTAGCCCCCAGACTTTAGAAGCAGCCTGTAAGTGTTCCTTCTGGGAAGGCGCTGCCCTGCCCTGCCCTGCCCTGCCCTGCGGGGCCAGCACACATGTTCCCTGGATGGAGGCTTCCTTACTCCCCTCGGCCACAGGGCTTGGTTTTGTCCTCACTCCAGAGCAGTGTCTAGCAATTCAAGGGAAACAGGACTCCGGAAAGGGTGAGCCACAATCATAAAAACTATATTGTGAGTCCACTCCAGATGGAAAAGATTTTTATCTGTGAACTCCAGGTAATAGGGGAATCTGTGCTGCTTAATTCCTAAGTCTGAGGTTCTGCTTTGCAGTCAGCAAGTTTTGAGGTGGAAAACGAAGGAAGGATTTCTTACAGATTTTTTGTTGAGTGTGTAAATGAGGATATTTCAAGGTACATGAATCTAGTCATTCTTTTCTCAGTTGTATTGGGGACCTTGAGATCCATGACACAAGGGGTTATCTCTTAAACTCAAGGACTGACAAAATGACCCAAGGCCACTGCTGTACATTAAGATGTGCACTGTAAGGTACAGTACAATACATTTATCATTAGTGTGACTTGCTGCTATTTACCATCCAGAAAATGTTGGAATTGAGACTCTTTGGTTCTTCCAGTGCTGGTAAATAAGCTCCATCTACTGGTTGTTGGGCATGACAAAGAGTTAGGACTGAAGACATTATTCGTTTATGTAACACTTGCACTAAGACAGTCATCTGTGGGATTGTTAGAGTTGTCTTCTCTTAGATTCAATACAGTCAAGCACCTAAGCTTTTGCTTTTGGAATTCTGAGGGACAGCATAGAAAATGGATGCACAAATTTTCTGGCCAAACTAGTCCAGAATGTTTTTCTAAGGCAGAGGAGGAGATGAATGTGCTGGAGATGACCAAAAACTGGGTGCATGCAGACATGCCTGGATAAGAGTCCTAGGACTAGCAGGCTTAACTCACTGCAATAATGACACAGAGGTCCTGGAGTGCTCCTGACTTGCCCTAGGAAGATGGTGGCAGAGAGCATGGCAGTTGGGTCCCTTCCAGAACTTCCACACTCAATTTACATTCATACCACTCAGCATTTCTATTACAGTTGTCTACAACAGTACTACAACTTTAAAGAAATCATTTTCCCAGGCCATTAAAATTTCTGAAGTCTTGAAGGTATTTCTTCATTTTGTACCAAATGAAACCGTGAACTTTCCAGAAAGCAAGGGTTTATGGGTTTTTTTCATAGCTTTCTTAGACTTTCCAACTTTGCATGCATCTGAGCTTGACCTAGACAATCAAAGTTTTAGGGCTAGTAACTAGGTCAGAGGGAAAACAGCCCATTAGGATGCAGGTGTAGATGAACCAAATCCCCTGTTGCAATATTGCAATATTAATGGGACAGGACAAGTATGTTCCAGGTGGATCTGGTAAGTCTAGGCATGGTAGCTAAAGTACTCACTTGGCTTACAAGAGAGCTTTGTGCAAGATTGCATCCTGAGTCCAGAAGGCCAGAGTCTCGTGAGTCTCAGACCTTCTAGACGACCACTCTTGTCAGCTAGCTGTAAGGCCAGGTTCCTTCTGCTTTCCTCAATGCCATATTTACTCTCTGATTCACAACAGAAGTAGCTACAGAAGGAGAAGCTCCAATCCTAGAATCATCTACTGCCTATGGATTAGGACACTCACCTAAGAGATGGAAGACACAACTTGTCCCTTCTCTAAATCAGGCTGTTTCCACATCTCTCAGGTGAGGTCTCTGTTACTGGATTACAGGTTTTCTCTCTTATTACTAGGCTTTCTGCTGAACTGTGAAGAGGCATCACTTGGCTTTTTCTTCTGAGACCTCATGCCTGGATAACTTGTATACAGAAGCATACCTTTGGTATAGAGATAGATATTTAATGCCTTGGGGGAGCTCCCATTTTCTTCTATTTCCTGTCAGCTACTTTCAGCTAAGTCATGAGACTTTTAATGTATTTTCAAGCATGTAGCATGTTAACCACAATTTCTGCCTTCATAAAACATTTACGTTTCATAGCTGAAAAGAGAAGCATGTAAGCTTCTGAGTTTGAATGAGTCAACAATGCAAGACTGAGTTAATGAGTAATGTCACCAAGAGACAGGGTCCTTAAGAAATAGCTGTTGCCAATTTTAAGTCATGTTTTAACATGGCCCTCATGTCTGAAAATACTGTGTGATCATATAAAACTTTTGGCTTCAGTTTTTGTGTCTGTTGTTATTGGCAAACATTCCTTCTTTAATTAAACACTTTGGGACCTTATTGCTCTTGCACAAGAAATGTTTATGCATCAATACTCTCTGGACAGTTAAAAAGCACAATTTTCACCTGTGATTAAATGTGCTTTAATTTACATCTATGAGCATTTTTATTTGATGGCTCAGTTCTCATGGTTTCTATTTTCACCTGTGATTAAATGTGCTTTAATTTACATCTATGAGCATTTTTATTTGATGGCTCAGTTCTCATGGTTTCTCTTTACATCTAATGCCAGTGTGGAGATAACTAAAAACTAAGGGCAACTGCACCACTGTTTTGTTGTTCCCCATCTATAAGTTTCTGATACCATTTTCCCCATAAGCTTTGAAGTACTCTTATCCCTCTGACCACTAACAAAGAATACAGTTCTGCCAGTCCATAAAAAGTGAGCAACTAACCAGTAGTGCCTCTTCTTCCTTGCCATTGCTACTGCTTAGAGAACAGGGCACTGAACTGCCTGCCAGTCCTCAGTGTATCAGCACCGAAAACCTGAGATGATGCTTGGCAAGTCTTTACTGGGGCTGAGGTTTGCACTGGGGAGACAAAGCAGGGCCATTTACCCCCCTGCTTGCTCAGTTTTCCTCACAAGGGCAAGAGAAAATGGAAGTTTCCACTGCTAAAGGGTGTAGCTATGGTCATTGCAGCCCCATGTTAATACTGAAGAAACAGACTCGTAAATTGTGCTCTGTTCTTCTTCAGTGCACACTCACAACTGGAAATCATCAGCTCAAAGGTTAATGTGAAGATGCTCCTTTCCCTATTACCATTTTATCTTGTTGTCTGGGTTCCTATCACAGTCTAGCAGTTATTTTGCTTTCTGTAGGGAGATGCAGCCAGAGTAGGCGGTAATGATCAGACAAATTGTGATGACTGTAGCTTGGCCCTAATGCTACTCTGCCTGGAGAGTACTTTGGAAGTGGGACCATTGGCCAAGACCAGGTAATTTAGAACAGTCATCCTAACACAGTGAGATTGAATATGCAGGAAACCAGAAGACAGAAGAAAGCGAGCTCTTGAAATTGAAACAACAACAAACCAAAGATCCACAGCTTTTCAGATTTCTTGGGTAAAAAACCCAGTTTCACCAATGAGGGAGACACATGCCTTTTAGTTTCTGTGGAAAGATTTCATTGCAGACGTTTTGAGTTCCTGCATCTCTCCATAAGTACCATATTCCTATGCCTCATCTTTTTCACGCATGTACTTCCTTTGTGACATGAAGAATCTGCTCAGCTTCATATTTTTCTCTCCTGCCTCTTCCCTCCCAAGAGGGAGGCTGCCACTTACTGTCTGTGTATACTCCAAACCCCATCTCTTTCTCTCAGAACAAGGTACCTTTTCCTTCTCGTGGTACAATGGTCAATAGACTTCCCTTGGTCTAAGTGTGCTCCTTTGAGTTCCTTGAACTCTTAACATCTTTGTTTTCAAAAGCCACTTCCTGCTCTTTGTTCCTCCTTTTTTTTTTCTGGGATTTTTCCATGACACATCTCCAGCTCTTACAGACCAGTGGGTGCAAGGACAGTCATACATTTTTTCTAAGACAGTTCCTCAGTCCTTTCTAAATGTACGACTATTAATGGCAGTGACTCACTTAGACATTTTTCCCTTTTCAGGGAGTTATATGACACCAGCTGTGGTAGAAAATTGCTGATTCACTATAATATTAACCTTCCCATGGTACAGCAATTTTATAGCTTTATCCAGCATTCATAAATTTGAAATAAATAGGTTTTTCTACCTGTCATTCTTAGTCATTTAGGACAAGCTTTGGCCTCACTTGAGTTTATAGAATTGTTTGATGCTGGCATAAATACAAACATGACTACTGCTTAGAAACATGGGGAAATTATACTGTATGTGGCAAAATGTGAAGCCTAGAACGTGTGAGAAAGGATATAATATACAATGCTCCAGTGCTTTGCATTTGGCATCATTTATACAGATCCAGGAGAAGGTTTCCACAACCATTTCACTTGGTGGCTGCTAGCAATGGTGTAAGTCACTCAACAGCAATGCTACAGAGTCCAGACCAGAATTTTTTTCTGCTGTATGTGCTGTGTCATGATGAATGCCTCACAGAAAGGAAAAATGATGTCTGCTGTAGGAAACAGGTTGCTTTAAGCCATTAAAAAAAATTTCTTTCATTTAATTTCCCAGGCAAAGGAAGTATGGAGATCTGTTTGCAGAAACATAAGTAGATAGGATTAAAAATTATGAGCTCAAGCTGTCCAATAACTCACCTGTAATAAAACTCATGTGAACAGATGCCATTCCATGGGAAATGTCTTGTCTCTGGTTGACAAGAGACTCAGGAGACACTCAAACATAATGAGATTAAAATGAACCATTATTTTTCCAGTGGAGAAAACTGACAAAAAGGAATTCACTTGTACAAACACTGTAGCAAATCAATGAAAGAACTGGTACAGACTCCCCAGGTTTACCCAGCATCATGGAGGAAGGTCAGGTTCGGCTTCCCACTAAGTGGAGTGCTGTGGGTATCAGAAGTGCTAGAAGGTTAAAGTGCTGTGCTCTGCTGGGGTCTTCTAATGCTTCAGGGAAGAAGATGGGTATTCAAGGAACAGAAATATAACCTGTGGGGGAAAAGTGAAAACAGCAGAGAACCTATTTTAGACTGATGCGTTATTTGCTCTCTACAATTTTTTTTCAGCCCAGAATTCAGGTATAATGGGAGAATGTTGGTTTCTAGATGAAAAGGTTTTTGTTTTAGCTTTGCCTGAGACCACTCAGTTGGGGTGTGGGACATGAAGGATTGTGTGAGAGCAGGGAGAGACTTCGCCTTTTTCCCTACTGCAGATGTGTATTTTGAGAGCTGGCCTTTGTTATGAGGGCAGTGCCTACACAGGCAGACCAACACTTTTCCTTTGATGAATTCTTAAAAGCCTGTCACTGAGTTTTGCTAGTTGGTTGGTTTCGGTTTGTGTTTTCTTTATGGGCCAAGTTTAGCAAAGGAAAATGTCTGCTTTTTCACTAGATTGCCTGTAGTTACAGGCTTGTGCTGATAGCATGGACAAGTATGTGGAAAGTATGGGCCAGTGAAAAATGGCTGATGCAAAGTGATTTTTGTTGCTGGCTGAATGTAAATGAAGACTTGCATTTACTGTGGTAAGAAGAGAATTTAGGGTCACTGTGGTTTCTTTCAGTTCTGTCTCTAACATTTTTTTTTTCAGTTACATGGTTCTTTCACTCAGGAGGAACACTGTTCCATTATTGTGATGTGCCCAAGCAAAATACAGAGCCACTTCAAGGCTGCTTTAATTGACAGAGAAGCTTCTGATTATTTTCTATTATCCCCAGGATATAAAGAATACAGTATTACAGTACAACATAGGCCACTCCTGAGAAACTGACAGGGTCCTCATCCCCTCTTAAGCAGTGGATGGTTCCTAGAGCAGGCAGGTATAGACCCCTTTCTTGTTGCTCTAGGAAAGTTTTTTACGTGGATATTTGCCCTCCAGAGCTTGTGTGTTGCCAGTTTAGCTCAATGGATCTTTGTGGTTACTGAAAAGAAAACCTGTGGAATAGACTCATACCAGATACTCAACCTCTCTATACATCAGTGTTCCCAGCTCAACATGAAGCCAATAACACCTGCTTAGCATTTTGCTGAGTGATAGATATGTGTCTGGCATTCACGTTTGCACAGCTGTTGGAGGCCCCTGCGTAAGTATATGAGGAATATCATTACTGTTCATGTATTTACTTATTTGCATGATTTATCACTGAGGTATCTAGGCACTCCTGGCCCATCTATCAGATTAGAAATGACACCCTGCTCAAGTCCAGTTCCCCTGCTACTGCAAATATCTATCTATCTATCTATCTATCTATCTAATCTGTCATGAACTAATAGAGCTCTAGCTAGCTAAGTATTCACTATCTTCTATTTTCCCTCTCCTTTTGTTTTGCAAAAGCTTCCATCCTCCTTATCTTGCTTTTAAATCTTCTCAGCAGGTATGCAAGTCCCAGTTCACCTGTATTTGAAAGTGAGTGACCAGAATCACATGACTTAACCAGAGTTGCAGGTAGCATCTCAGCTATGGCCTACTGAATATTCACACTTCTGCTGTGGCATTGCATACTGGGAGTACCTAGGATCACATTTCACAGAATCAGAGAATTGTTAGAGTTCGAAGGGATCTCTGGAGATCATCTAGTCCAATGACCCTGCCAAGGCAGGGTCACTTAGGGCAGGTTACACAGGAATGCACCCCGGTGGATTTTGAATGTCTCCAGAGAGGGAGACTCCACAGTCTCCCTGGCCAGCCTGTACCAGTGCTTTGACACCCTCAAGATAAAGAAATTCTTCCTCGTGTTGAGATGGAACTTCCTGTGTTTAGGTTTATGGCCACTGCTCCTCACCCTGTTGCTGGGCACCACCAAAAAGAGTCTGGCACCATCCTTTTGGCACCTGTCTTTGAGGTATTGATATGCACTTAAAAGATCCCTCCTTTGTCTTCTCTAGACTAAACAGGCCCAGCTTCCAGTCTCTCCTCATAAGAGATGATCCAGACACGTCATCATCTTTGTGGCCCTCTGCTGGATCCTCTCCGGGAGCTCCATGTCTCCCTTATCCCCAGGAGTCCAGAACTGGACACAGTATCCTTTTTCTCACAGCTACAACCATAGCAGCCCATAGCCCGGATCCCTCCTTCTCAGTCACTTCCAAATTGATGACTCCCCAGCCTTCATCCCTAAAATGGACAGACTTGGGACTCATCCCAGTTCTGTGACCTCACCCTCCGCAGGCCAGCACTGCTCCCTGCGCGATGCGCACCTCCTCGCGTACGGACCGCGCCTCCCGGCGCCGCGCCGTGCCCCGGTTCCGCCGGCGGGGCCGGGCTGCGTGCGCGGGGCCGCGGCCGAGGGCCCGGGCGGAGGGGCCGGACGGGCCGGCGCTGGCTCCCCCGCCGCGGGCGCTGCGGGCGCTCACGTAGCCGGGGGGGCGGCGCGGCGGCCCCGGGGAGCGGCGGTCGGGGCCGCACGTAGCGGGGCCGGCACCGCGCCGCGCCGGTCACGTCGGCGGAGCCGGGCCGACGGCGCCTCGGGGGCGATTAAATCGAACTCCGTGTGCCGCCGACTGTCCCTTCCTTGGCTCCGGCCGCCGGCACCTTCCGACTTCCGCGGCTGCTGTCGGTGCAGCGCCTGCACGTGTGAGGAGACCCCGTCCTGCCCCCCCAGCCCGGGGCTTGGCCGCTCCGTCCGGCGACACCCCCCTGCCCCCCTCTCCCGCCATCGGGAGCGGAAAAACTGATCTTCACGTTTCACCGGGAAAGCGGAGTCGTGGCTTGAAAGTCTCTCCTTACTGTTCCCAAAATTCTTAGGAAACGCACTGAATTTTCACATTAGGAGAGCTGTTTTTTCACCCAGAAGGTCCCGTATTCCACTGGGCTCAAGGAGGCATTTCTAGTGTGTCTCAATATGTAAAATAGGTTCCTAAATTGATTTTTTATCAGACACATTTAATAAGTCGCTGTTACATGGACTTTATACACAGATAGACAGTTTCCCTGTATACCAAGTACGTTCTCAAAAAAAAATGGCATCTGAAAAAATACAAAAAACTTCATTTGACTTGAAATGGTGAAAAGTATTTAAAAATGCTTGCCACTTAATTTTCCTGCTTTGTTACCCTTGTGTCCCATAGGAAATGCTTCACCTCACAGGCATTCTAGTGATGGCTGTTTCAATTCTCATTTTATGGCTATGCATAATTTATGTATGCTGAACTGCATGTTGTTTCCTCTTTTCTTATAGCATCATCATGCCTGTCACCCTAAATCTGCTGCTTAATTCTTTCCTGTCCTCATGGCACTGCTGCTTCTTTTAATTTCTTCTTTATTGTAGCAGCTTTCATCCACTTTTCCTGTTCCTACGCACACTTCCACTACATATGCCAGCACCTGCCATTTAGCTCATTTCATCACCCAAGAAAATGAATTAACAATGGAAGATTAACAAACTGGTTTCCTGTCCTGAAAGGAATCCTTAATAATGTGTGTAAGGACCTGACTTTCGGGTCTGCTTCAGCTGCCATCAGTCTGCATGGATAATTAACAGTGTTCCCTAAAAAAACAATTTAAAAATTGTGCTCTATTGAGGGAAGATAATCAACCTTATTCACCCACAAAGGTGGCATCCCTTAGAGTAAGGATGCAGGACAAGAGACAATTCCACAAAGGCCACTGGCTCAGTGAAGCAGGCTCTGATTGTAAGAAGACAGAAAGTCGTTTTAAATCATGCCAGAGGCCAGACCAGATCCTTTCTGCCCCCAGATCTGAAGAAAATAGGAAGGCCTGTGCCTAACCCTGGTCCTGTTCCTGCTGTGTATTGTAGAATCTAAGTTTAGACTTTAAGAGATGAATACTTTGCAAATAGTCATCTCAGAGCTCAGACTGAATGGCTGGACAATGTTTTGTGTTTGGGAAAGAATTGTAAAACTGTCATAGTTCATCAATACTTTAGGGCATGTTAACAATGCACTTCAGTAAGACCTGCTTGGAGAGACTAAATTGGTTAGTTTCTGGTTTTCTGCAGTGGCAATCATATTGCATGTTCTAACTTTTATTTCCAAACAGTTGACATTCTTCTCTGAGTTGCCAAGATGCTTACAGAAATCCATTGGCTTAATGGTCAGGGCCTCTCCAGTTTTCACCCTGCAAAGAGAAAGGAAGTAGTCTCCATACATCTCACCATACAAGAAATTAATCTAATAGCTAAGGTGTTTGACAACAGGCTAAGGTGTTTGCCCAGAAACAGCTTTGGCTTTCTATTACAGCAAAATGTTTAAGCTTTTGTCAGTGTTCTTTACTGTCATCAGAATTTTTTGGTCTTGAAAATAGCTAAGAATTCTTGCTACTGCTTGCTGCTCGGTGCAAGATGCCTATCCTTTATTTCACTGCAAATTGTGCTTCAGCTGTAATTTAGAAGTCCTAGGACTGGTATCTGTTTTTAATTGTAGATAGTAGTGTGGTTATTGTGCACACTGAGAAGCACATGCAGGTATGAAGCTTTCCATGGGACAGCTCTGATCATAATTTTTGTGTCAGAATACAATTTTTTTGGTGAGATTATAAAACAAACCCTCATCAGTGGAATTATTCCATGAGAAGTCTGTGGGACAATACATTCATAAAAGGGACTAAGATGGAGGTAAGACCATAGGCCATAGCTAAAACTGGCAGCATATCTCTTCACTATTTACCTAAAGGTAAAACTTCCTCACTGCCCTCCATGGTCCTGTAGATCAGCTAGAGTTACTTCTTACACCTGTTAAGAAGTCCTTCTGGATTTCAGATCCTGAAGGACCTAGATCGTCAACACAATCAGTAATCTTTAAGGCCTTGTATTGAAATCGAGGTTATTCTCTCAATAAAGTAAATAATTTGTTTGGGCTTGATTTGGTTTATTTTTTCAAAAGACAATGTGTGTATGGAGATCAGAGTCTGTCTGGGAAACCATGCCTATAATTCCCTTTTCTTCTAGGTTTTTAAGAGAGATTATGAAATATATATCTTTATCCTCATGAGAGGGGGTTTTGCAAACAGTAAACTGTTGGATAGACCAGAAATTCATGGAGGTGTTGGAAAGAGAAAGATTGTAGAGAGCTTATAAGCCACAAAGACTTCCACAAGGGGAGTGAGAGAGATAATTTATGGTGAAAGGGGGTGATACTATTTAACAGTGGGTGTCTAGGTGTCCTCTTGCAATAGAAAATTAGTGGACTGGAACTGCAGTATGGTAGTAACTTTCTTCATCCTGAAGTGAAAAGTGCCAACCTAGCTGCAAAGCAACAGCATTGAGCCAGTAATGCAGATGTAAAATCTGTTTCTTCTGCATCAAACTTTACATCAAACATAACATTCCTAATTCACCTTCTAGCAGCTGTAAAAGTTCTTCCTCTTTATTAGTGTGTGTGTGAGCTGATAACCCGGACTTGCATGGGTGATAAAGTTTAATGGAAAAGAACCAGTCAAGAACATTTGCAGGATTTATGGCTGGTTCTATTTACCAAATTGAGTTTAGAAGTGGGGAATGAGGTTTTGATATACGTTTCTTCTTTTCGCTTGCTCATTTTGAGGTGAAGTCTAAGCTTGCGTAATCTAAATAGTTTACAGTCATGCCAAGCTGAGGCTCATAGAGAACTGGTAAAAATGAGCACTATGATTTATTACTGGAGAGAGACATGAATATTCTCTTTCTAAATGGTTTCTAGGCTCACAGCACGGATTTTGTCTAATTCAGGCTGAATTACAAAAATGGGACTAGAACTGACTTCCTCAGTTTTGTTCTCAGATATTGAGTGCAGCCTTGCCTTGTAATCCCTTTTATACCCTTCAGTTGGCTCTAATCAGTATGAAAAATGGAGAGTGTCTTGGTGAACTGTTCATCTCTCTGAATAACCATGCCATGCTCTGGTGATCCCAGCAGTATGCTAAGTACGTGGGAACTTCAGTCTTCTTTAAACAGATCTTTCCTAGTATTTTCTTCCCATATCTATCCTTTGCTCCCCTGTTCTTTTGCTAATTTTTTTCCCCTTGCTTAGCAGTCTGGCAGAAATCTCTTTAATGTAACTGATATAACTGGTCAGCATTGTTTCAAGGGAGCACAGCACAAGATCATGCCAATACTTTTAAAAAGTAATGGTTCCCTTTTTCCTTGGTGGTGGCTTCCTTTTAGAGTAGTAACCCATTAAAAGAAAACATAGAATTATGGAGAGAGAAATGCATCATGTCAGATGTTCCTGGCAGTAGCTGTTGTGTATTCTAGAATAACCTCTCATGGTAAAGTCAGACTGGTCTTGCTTGGGGTATTTAAGATGGTATTGCACATAGCATCAGGGAAGACAGTTTTCAGCTCCCAAGAAACTGATAAAATGTTGTGGTAGATATTCACTTCATCCATTCTTATACCATACTCAATTAGTTTTTTGGTTTTTTTTTTTTTTAAAAACCAGTTTATTATCAGTGAAATATTTTACAGGGCTCATAGGCCATCTGAAGGACAGAACGAGTTCTCCAGAAGTGAAGTACCAGAAAAAAACACGTACAGCTCATATCACATGCTAATCCTCCTCATAAGGTGTCGTTCATCCTTACATCTGAACATTGTGAATTATGATCAGAAATTTCAGTGAAGGATGATATTGGAGAGGAAGAACTAATAGCAAGTAAATAATTCCAGAGTTTTTAAAATTATGTATAACAGAGTCAATACAGTAACAAGCAGCTGATGCTTCTCAATGAAAAAGAACAGCAGTTCCTTTTCTGTGTAGATAAGGAGTGTGATGCTGAAGCAGTGCAAATAACAAAGCAATCTGCTTTTGGGACACATAAATGTCCTGTGATGTTTCAATAGGCTGCAAGGCAAAAAGAGCAAAAATAGATGATACATGTAGGAGGATTTAATCAGGTGGGGAAAACCAGTGCATTCTTTCTGCCTTCCCCAGCACTGCTCATACAGTGGTGGACAGTTGACCTCCCATCTGAATGACATTCAGCCATGAATATTTCAAGGGCAAGCACTTGTCAGTGACACTTGTCATGATCCACTGAAAAACATTTGAACTGCATGGGAGAATGTCAATGAATTGCAGGCTAATGGCATTACTTAGGGAAACCATTCAGCTGGTGTTTGATGATGGATATTAAATGTCTCTGAATATTCTGGCACTGAACTCTGCCTTTCTTGTGCATGAAATTCTTCTCCAGTACCAGAGGCAGAAACAGCAACATTCTGTATATTTTTA
This sequence comes from Coloeus monedula, assembly GCF_965178545.1. Classification (NCBI taxonomy): domain Eukaryota; kingdom Metazoa; phylum Chordata; class Aves; order Passeriformes; family Corvidae; genus Coloeus; species Coloeus monedula. Next base: position 30,323,087 of record NC_138782.1, on the reverse strand, counting down.
TATCAGCTGCAGATTTTTTCTTTAAATCCCAGAGGATGAGTTAAATCATAGAATCATAGGGTCATAGAATCATTTAGGTTGGCAAAGATCTCTAAGATTATTGAGTCCAACCATTAACCCAGCACTGCCAGATTCACCACTAAACCACGTCCCCAAGTGTCTCATCTATATGTCTTTTAAACACCTCCAGTGATGGGGACTCAACCACTTCTCTGGGCAGCCTGTTCAAATCCTTGACAACCCTTTTGGTGAAGAATTTTTTCCTAATACCAATCTAAACTTCCCCTGGTGCATCTCAAAGCCATTTTCTCTTGTTCTATTGCTTGTAGCTTGGGAGACTGACCCCCATCTCACTACAACCTCCGTTCAGATAATAGTAGAATTTGCACAGTTTCTAGGAACTTGTATGCAGAGTCACTGGAAATCATTGCTACTTCTCATTTCTCATTCCTTTGGAGACTCTCTTCTGTAGCCCACTCCCCCAGAAGAGACTTCTGGGACATACAGCACACTGTTCTAAAACTGAAACACTGCTCCATTTACTTCTGTTACTGTAAGAACAGCACCATGCTGCATATTGGGTAGCAGGTAGCTGCTAAATTCTAGCATGAAAGTTAGTAATTTGATAGCACTGGTGTCTCTGAAGAATTACTCTGATTCACATGAGAATTGACTTAGACTAGTGTTAAGATTTTCCTTTGTGGCTTTTATCACTGGTAGACTACAAGCATTCACAGATATCACAGAAACTACTACTACATTTTCCAAACTATTTATGGATTTGTTTTCCTGTTTTCACACTGAGTCATCCATGCAGGTATTGCATGACCTCAAAAGATTTCCTAGAACTGATGTTAACTGGATAATCCAGTACCAAATGAAGTTATTAGCTGTTGAGTTACTTACGGTGTATGTTATATTTCTACTTTCTAAAGTGTCTCTAAATCTGTGTCGTAGAAAGAAAGAGAGGCTGTGGACACTCTTGTATGGCTCTTCATCTGACTTGCTGTAGCAGATTTCTTACTATCACCTGCTCCCTTTTGCTTTCAGTTGGGTAATTGTTAACAAACTGCCACTTGCTTGAGACAACCAGAGCTTGTTTTGCAGTCAGTGCCTTGGGTCTGCAGTCAGCAGTCTGAATAACTGAAGACTCATTTCAGAGCTAGCTGAGTTTCCCCACAGCTGTACCGCCATCTGGCCTGTTTCTGTTACATCATGCTCCATGTCTCATTATTCTTTTCCTATGAGCTGTCCTTGTGTCTATTAACCATCACAACTGCTTGTTTTCCCTTGCCTGGGATTTGGTCCTCTAATCTCCTCTTCAGTTCCTTCAGAATTTATTCAGTCACAGAGTATTTTTGATCTGACTGAATGAGTATTCCCTTGCCTCAGAAAAAAATGTGACCTCTGTAATGTAGGTTCCAACCTCTGCCATGCCTTGCTTATATACCCCTTTAACCAAAGAGATTTGGGGCTATACACTCCAGGCAGGCAGTCACAGCAAGGAATTCTGGAAAGATGAGTGGCTGTATGTAAATGCTCCAGAGGGAGTGTGGGAGAGAACGGGCTGTGGGCCTCTCCTCCTTGCAGAGGGTATGACAGTATATTCAAGGTACCACACAGCAAGTTAGCTGAAAAGGAAATTGCAGAAGAAGCTGCCTGTTGGAGGACACTGATGAGACATCAGGCATCTGTGAAGAGTGACAGTTCTGGGCAAGGAAGGGAAAAATGGATTTGCTTCCTTTAGTCAGATCTCAGAGCTGAAGATAGTGGTGAGTAACAGGAACCTTCCTGCAGTTCTGCTGGGCTAGAGAGAAAAGGGAGTCTCTGCTTGTCAGGAGGAAGCCATGCTGAGGAGTGAGAGATGAGCTTCTCCTTGTTTCTCTACCACTTTGTCTTTTATCCATTCTGTAACTGATCAGGAATAGGATAACTCAATTGAGGACCCAGATTCGTGACATCAAGGTAAAAAAAAGCAGAGGGGACCCAGTAAAGTAAACTGAGAATGAGATTGAAGTTTTTTGCATTTTTCTTGATATTTTAGCATCTCCAAGGTGAATGAAATAGAGTTTGTCAATGTTAACTGGTTTATTGGCTGTCATTTTCACAAACTTATTTATCAATTTAAGAGGCTCCTGTCCCTTCCCTTGCTTGAAATGTCTCCCCCTGTCATCTGTGCCAAATGCCAGAGCAGCAGCAATGTGTGCCAAATGCCAGAGCTCTAAGTGATGGTACAAAAGTCTGTCAGGATGACTGTGGCATGCTTGCCTTTCTTTTCTCAGAGCAAAAGTCACTTGTGCTTATAAGCAGAAAAAAAAAGCTGGAGAAAACTAGACTGTTTACTGTCTCACCTCATTTTTTGAAGCTTACCTCACTTCTGAGTCCTGTCATATCACATGGACTCTTCTGCTTTGCATCCCCTTCTGTCTTCTGGGCCCTGTATCATGTTGACTAAACCTTTAAAGTGTTCTTGTTGTTTTCAGGACTGAAGGTTTCTAGTTAGACTTGCATATAATGTTTTAAAGAAAGGACTGTTGAATACTGTCATCATCGTGTGTAAACTTGCCTAATTCTGTGCCCTTCCAAATTGATGTCAGTTGAAGTAGGCTGGTGTCTTGGGGTGACTTTGTGATGTGTATATCCCATATCGCTGCCCCACGCCCAGAAATTAATTTTGTGCCTTTCTGTACCTTTAAACTGAGCCTGAGAGGGGCAAGGAAAATCTGAGCAAAACTTCTTCAAAGCAGTTTTTAGCTTGTTCAAGGTCACACAGAGACAGTGACTTTATTTTCAGCTGCAGCAGCAGAGTGAGAGTGGGGAAGGCACCCAGCTTGCTTTCAGCCAGTTTTTTCAGCTCCCTTTTCTTTCTCCAGAGAGAGACCGAGAGTTGAACTTTTGTTTTCCTGGGACTTTGTTTTTTTCCTTTTTTTTTCTCTGCTGGACTGTTTCAACATCAGAATACATCGGGAGGACTTTCTACCAAGGCCTTGGCCCTGGAGGTGGGCCCACCACCCCATCCCAGCTCCAAGGAGGGAGAGAGAGATCTATGGAAGGACTCTGAATTTTCCCCCAGGTTTCTCTCAGCAGAGCAGGAGGTTTTATTATTTAGCATTATTATACTTTTCCAGTGTGTTTGTTAAATAAATAGTTTTTATCTCTCTCACTTTCCTTCTTTTTTCCCGAACCTGGTGCGGGAGGGGTGGTTTGTGGCCTGCCTTCTCTCAGAGGATATATTTCTAAATTTGGCCAAACCGGCACAGCTGGCGGATGTTGTCTGAAGATCTCTTTATTTAGCAGGTGCAGGAAACCTGGTCAAGCACTTCCATAAGAAAAGATGAGAGGAGAAGGAGATAGAAAATGGTGAAGAAGCTTGAATCTTAGACTATAACAACAGGCCTGCAGCAAACCCTGAAATGTTGTCACCATTAGATAGACATCCACCATCTATCATTGAGAGTTTCACAATGTATTGGTATTGATTGTTGGTATTATTGATTGGTATTGTAAGGTATTGATTCCTTTATGCCATTTCTCTCCTCCCTGTGAACTGAAAAACTAAGCACAAATGTACTTTTGAAATATCTGGTTATTCTGCCCCATCCTAGATTCTCCATTTCTTATGAACAGTTTTAATCAAGACAACTGAGAACATCAAAAGAAAAGAAGATGATCTGTGCTTCTTTTGTAGCATATGAAGTGAAACAGACTTTAGGAACTGAACAAAAAGGAATAATTATGAGAACTCTTCTACAAAGGAACTGAGACAGGAAAATATCTGACAGGCAGGCAATTTTCTTTTGTAATAGACATGGGGCAAAAAGAAATACTGGAAGAGCATGAGTCTGCACTGCTAAGTACACAGAAGTGATAGAAAAAACTGATGAGGGTGCTCAAACTACTCAAAGCCTGTTGTTTTCCACAGGGAAAACTATAAAAGCTTGGGCTTTGGCAGATGTAGTCATTGTTGGATAACTTCATGGATCTCCAAAAGAAATTAAACATTAAAAAGAAGAACAAAATTAGTGTCAAAGCTATTTCAGAAGAGCAGATGAAAGTACTCAGTAGCACCATCACAACGTGCATAGAATAGAAATGTGAATACAACCAGCAATCGGACTCACCATGAAGAAACTTAGGAACTATAGCATTCAACAGTAGCTCAATGGAATTCAGAAGTTGTGCATCAGTATCCTGACCTTCAAGATAACCATCTGAAAATGCTAAGCGGAGGAATAGACTTTTCTGTGTTTCTTCATAGACAGCTTTTTGCTCTCCTCATAGGATTCACGTTTGCTGGAGCTGTGGGTTTCAAGCTGTGACATTCTTCGCAAGACTGAAATGTAGAATTTGGATTTATTTGAATCCTTCATCTGATTTGGAATGGAGATACCAATTATATGTTCACATGTCTCCGTGAACAGTCTAATCACTGTGCTGGTAGATGTTAGGATTGTCAAAGTGGAAGGCAGCTTTTATGGTTCTATTTTGTGCGAAGTAGACAAACACATAATAGGCCCATGTCCACAGGAATTAGAGTTTTGATGCCCTGTCAAGCAAGGGGGGATGAGGGCCTGAGGATGTAATGGTATAAGGCCTTGAACAGTCTGTGTCAGGTGATCACTTTGCTGCAATAACTTTCCTTAGGACATCAGTAAAAAACTGAAGTCATTCATGAAGTGAATTATTCTCAGCAGTCTGAATATATTTTTTAGTTTTTTGGTTTTTTGTTTTTTTCTTCTAAACTTTTAGCCTTCCTTCTTCAGGGCAGAACTCATCATATGTTCATCATATTTTAATAATCTACCTCATCTACTTGAGCTTTCCAAGGAGTGTTTTGGCTTTGTCTGTGAATATGTTTTCACTATTGGCATATTTCATGATCTAATTTAAAACAGGTTAAGATGACTCTGAAGAGTAATTTCTGAAGGAAGGAGATGTTAGCAAAATGCAGAAGCATTTCACAACTGAGCTGGGGATGATACTTCCTTCTGTGTCTTGCCCAGCCTTCCTTTTCCCATCCTTGCTTACTGGTTTATGGGCTGACTATTGACATGATTTCTCCATTTCCTCGTCAAACACCTTTTGCATTTAGGGGTTTTGGTTTTTTGTTTCTGAATCCCACCACATCCTCCATAATATTCTGTAAACTTCATGCTTCAAAGATGTTCTAAGTCTTTCAGATTGTTTGGCAGCAAAAGCTCTTTAATCAGCTTTGACAAATGTTCATTTAGATGTATTTTTCCATATATTATCCTAATGGGATACCTACAGGAAAATCCAATGACCTATTCACATTGCTTTTCCCCTTTTTGGAAAATATCAGACTGTACAGATAAAGGCTGAAAGGCTCTGACACTGTTCACAGCAATGAGCTTATTTGAGCTAATAGAGAATCCATCATCCATTCTTAAGAGTTGGCACAGGTTCCTTTCTCTTTTATAGATATTTTCTTTTGAGCATCATTTCTTTTCTCTTTCACCTTCCTTCAGATATTGGGTGTGAAACAGCCATAACTCTGCTTCAAAATCTCTTCCTTCTATTTTCTTTTTTTGTTTCCTCTTACAACTGCTAGCAGAGAACCTGATGGTCATACACAGTAGCTATTATATATAATTTTGCTGGTATGTATTGACTTGAAACCTTTAGCCTCATCTCTAATTTCTGAAAGCTCAAGCATAATGCTAACACATCATATGTCTATGATCTAAACAGGCATTTATCACCAAAATGGTGCTAAAATCAAGAGCTGTTACGGGTGCAAAAGATTTATTCTCATTCCCAGTTAGTTGATTTCTGGAGAATACCATGGTTTACACAAAAAAAAGCATGTATTGTTGATGGCTCCAATACTACTGATAAAAACCATTTTTATAATATTTTCAGAATAGTCTTTAGGTTTTTTGATTTTCACAAAAACATAAATGTACTTTCTTCTTCCGCTTTCTCCATGGCAGGTGATTAAAAAAAGCCATGAGATTTTAAAATCTGGCTCATGAAACACTGAGTTTCTGGGTATGTTTTACTCCTTCCATGAGAGAAAAGGCATGTACACAGAAAAAGAAACCCCTCTTTTATAACCTACTCTATTCTTCACTCTTACAAATTGTCTTCTCAGTGCAATTTGTGAACTTGCACCATCAAATCAAATTTCATACTTCTCTCCTTCTCATCACACACCAGCAACCCACATCCTCCCACATCCTGAGCCAGAAGTTCAGCTCCCAGCACAGCCTGAGTTCCTCCACAAGCACTGCAAATGAAGCAGCCAGTCAGCATGGAGCCACTGGCACACACAGAAACAAGCTGGTATTAATTGGTGGGCTGAAGGTAACTCCCTTCGTAGAGTGATGGCTAATGTTCAGATCAGCTCAATGCTTCCCCACACAAGGAGTTGGAAATTGTTTTTTCCACCTGGAAGTGGCTCTGAGCCTGTGATCACAAGGACCGTTTGGTCCCTCTGGGCACCCGCACCAGTCCCGGACTGTTCTCACTGTGAAGTTTTGCTAGAATTTACCAGAATTTCCCTGGATGTGACTTGTGCTCCATGCCTTCCAGCCTTTCCCAGTGTGTCTCTGAGAAGGATCTGGCTTGGTCTTTTCTACCACCACCCATTTGGTAGTTAATATAGCAGGTAGATACCTGCACAGACATTTTTCCTGTAGGCTGAACAAACACAGATCTCTAATTCATGTATTGCAGTCCTCGAGTCATGTTAGGATACCTCCATCGACCTCCTTCGGTTTGACAGTGTCTTTGTGTGCACTGGGGAGCTCAGACTGGGTACAGTACTCTGGATGTCATCTCAAAACTCCTGAACAGAGAGAATAAGCACCTCCCTTGACCTTCTGTCTACACTTTCACTAGTGCAGCCTAGTACGCTATTGACCGTCCTCCCCCCAGGCGTACTGCTGACTCATAATCAGCTTCTCTGCAAACACAAGTTGCAACACGAGTTTGTGGCAGGGCTGCAGCAGATGTTCTCTGCTCTCTCACCACGACTGTTTATTTCTGGGTTTCCTTTTCATGATCTAGATGAGATACTGCTCCTTTAGCTTCCCCACTGGTGGTGGGGCAAGGGGGGATCGTGTCCAAGAGTAAGTTAGTGATGCTGTTGCTTGTTTCTGGATACTGATAATGTATTATGTGGCCATCTAGTCAATATAGGCTATAATTAGGCACACACACCAGAGCACCAGAACTTTTCAATGTAGAGTGCTTTTGCAGCAAGCCCAGTAATGGAGGAAAGTCTCCTATAGGCTGTTCCTGTCCAGTTACATATCCATATCTACTCCAAAGCTGCCTAGTTGCTATTTAATTGGAAACACAGATCATGACAGTATTCAGTGTCAGTGTGTGCTCCATCTCTCAACACGACAACTGTTTATAACTGTATTGGTGATGGACACTTCCCTGAAGTTTGTTATGTCTTTGTCCATACAGCCTAGTCACTTCATGCTGCTACATCTGGCTGTGCAAACCCATTTGTCATTCCTGGACTCACTCCAGAATGGTTTGCCAAGCTTTACAGACTGATGCATTTTCTTTGCTGTTATTATGTTGCCACAGTAGTTTATCTGGCAGCAGGAATGACAACTGCAGCAGGTCACTTTAGGGTCATACAGCACTCTTCTTCCTCATTATATAAGGCTGTCATTGCTTATAAGTATTGTCTTTTAAACTGGGTGTAAAGGAGGCTTGACTGCGTTGGGTGGTCAGCACCATTTCTTGGCTTATGCTGTGTAGGTTTTGTTACAACATTCCTTTCTGCGCTATCCCACAATTGCATGATACCGCCATTTAAAGAGATGGCTGCCTGTGGCAGCAGCAGAGATGCTGAGGAATGGGGCCAGGTGCTTACCAGGTAGAGACCTCCCAGTTAGTAATAGAAGAACATCTGTTAGTTGCCTCAGAGAACTATTGAAGGGGAAACTCTGTGATCTGCTTCTTGAAAAAGGGAGATGCTTAGGAAGTTTCTCTAGAGATTGTGGCTGACAGAAAATATGTAAGGAAACAGGAGGCTGATAGCCTCAATGATAAAGACGAGCTGTGCTGGTAGGAATTATACTAAGGAGTAAGTATGAAGATCTAGAGCCAGCTGGAAAGGCTGGGTGGATAAGCTTGTGTTGCTTGTTAAATTTTTCAGTAAATGAAAATCTCCAAAAGGCAGATGTTCTCTAGGACTTTTCTAACTTGCCAGGAGAATGAGGCAAGTAAAGGGAGCTGCGAGACATGATGTTAGCAGGGTTACCGTCTGCCAAGGGGATGCGTGCCACGGGATGGTGCAGGGCTGGCTTCCTCTCCATGCAATACACACAAATGCAGACTGAAGACAGAGACTGCCTTTCACATAGAGAGTGTCTATGTTCAGTTAATATTTCATTGCTCTTTTGCTCCTCTCTGAGTCATCTATTGTTCTTTGTTTCTGGGTCTTCTCCATGAGGGAGTTGAGTCTCGGTGATATTAATTTTCTTTGTTTTTTGGGAGCAAGTGCCATTTAAAGCTATTTGTTAGCTTGCTTTCTTTATTCAGTCCAAGTGTTGGACTTGTTTCTTCTTTTGTGTCTTTGTCCTACATGGGTTTTCATGCCTTCTTTTTTTGCCTTGCTTCTCTAAAATGCCAAGCATCATCTCCCAAATTGCTCTTTATATGTGTGTCCTGAATTATCAACTTCCACCCAGTGGACTGAGAAGTACTGTGGTGCTTCCATTGCTCTTATTGGAATTCTGCTTTGTTTTCAAAAAAATAAATCAGCTAGATAAATAAGTAATGTGCTCCATTTACAGAAGTAGAGCTGTGCCAGGAACAATTTGGCTTTTAACTGAATAATCTGACTTAGTTTATATGGTAATGTTCTGGGAGAAGGGACATATGTGTATCAAAACAGACATATTAGTGTTCAGTAAAGTTAGTCAAAAAGAGGAAGGCACCACCCCAAAAGCTTATAGAAATGTCAGATGTGTATATAAATATATATTAGAAAAAATAGAAGAAATGGAGAATGTTCACAGTATTTCGCATCCAAACATAAAGGCGTATCTTGGTAAGTGATTTTTTTTCTCTTTAAAGTAATAACTATTTTTTTTTTGGAGAAGAATTGCTGATAACTGAGAAACACATCTCAAATGTTAATGTCATCCTGAGATAGTTCTGACCACGTAGTATGAGCTGGAGCATGCTGAGTAACTAGGCTGACATTTAATGTGAGTCGTATTAGTGTGGGGGTACTTCCAAGTACAGCTGTCATCGTGAGCCAGTTCCCAGAGTAGGAGGATAATAAGAGCAGGTATCCAGATAAATCCTGGTGTCAGCTCTGTGATGGTGTCTCAGGCTTTAGCAGGGTCCAATTGGTAGCAGCATGAGTGGTACCGCTCTGCTCTCAGAATGCTGGAGATGGCTTCTCAAGTAGCTACATTGTGTATGCTAAGTTTTCTAAACACTAATTTTAGTGAATTATTTCATCTGAACATAGATATCCTGAATATTAAAAAAAAAAAGAGATTTGCCAGCTTCTATGTCTATAACGAATGCAATAAGCTTTGGTTCTAGAGAGAAAAGCAGAAAGTACCTCAAATGTGAAGCATCCCCCAACCAACATTTACACAGGAAGAAATGACATTTTGTCAGTTGTCATTCTCTGAAGGGATCCTGTATTCCAACACAGCTGCAGGCAGCTGCGAAACTCTTGTAGGTGTAAACAATGGGAGAAATAATTTCTGTAGTGTTGGCCCACAGCCAACAGAAGAAAGGATGTGTTCATCTTTCAGGATTGGCCTTTTCTTAGCTCAGACTCTTTCAGTGATCCAGAACCTAAACAAAACTTTGGACTTAGAACACGGAGCAATACACTTGGAAGCAAAAATTTCATTAATGCTTCAGTGATAGATAGACTGACTGCAGTGAAACCAGAAGCAAATGTAGCTCAGGTTTTGCAAATAATTTTATGGTTTTTTCAGAGGTAATTTCTAATATTACCTTGGATAACTGCAGAATTTAGTATAAAATTTCAGGAAAAACAAACTGATGAGGCTTTTGACCTGGCTGTTGACACATGTTGGCTTTCTTTGCTTTCTCAGAGGAGTCAGACACAACAAGCACAGCCTTCTACTCTCATCTTTCAACTCTCCTTCAAGCTTAAACAGCTTGACAGCATTGTTTCGATACCTGCCGTGGGAGAAGCCACGCTGCACCTTTTCACCAAAGTGAGTGGGGTTGGTCCCAGGCTTCAAATAAGCTTTTCTGAAGAGTAGTTAGAATTTTAATGAGTACAGAGTAAAGTGTGAGATTAAGGAAGCTCCAAAATACACACTTAATAAAAAAATTCTGTCATTCCATTAGCTACTGATATAAGAAGTTACCTGGATTTGAGTATGTCATTATTTTTTGGGTAAAAGAACACTGCTTTAGCTATAGTGCCTCAGAATTGTTGTGAAATATTCTAGGTGAAATTCTCAGATGATGAAAAACAGCAGAATATCGTGGAAGAAAATGAGGTTTGCTAAACTAGTCTAGATGATAGTCTGATCCCTGAAGGGCTTCAATATCTTAATAAATTACTAAAACACCAATATCATTTAACCAAACCATCACTCAGAAAATTAATTTTCCCTAATGGGTCACAGTATTATATGTATTTCCTGTTCTGTCCTTCATGACATACAAACACTTTAAAATAATCATATATGTAGATATGTAAGTAGGTTTGTATATGGTAATTAGATTTTACAGGTAAATAGTTTTGCACTGTTTGTACAAAACTGAAGAGCTCTTTTCTTGATGCGCAAAGAAAGACAACCGTGATAAATCAGCTCATGAAAGTGAAGTATCCCAGTGCTGGCAAAGGAACAGATCCTGAGTTCATTAGATAAGATGTAGAAAAAACAAAAGAATGTGTTTCATGGTAAAATTAGATTACTCTCTCAGTACACTTTAAGTAGTATTGTCTTTGTTATCTAGTATGTACAGCCAGGGTGTACATACATACATACATACATTTGTCCTTATCTTCAGGAAATTCAAATGTATATTCCGAGTGGTCATCAAAGTTCACTAAAAGGAACAGTGAAGCAGAGTAGGTTAGGATAGTTTTAAAAGTTCATGGGGATTGATCAAAAACTACATAGAGAAAGCATCTTAGCATTTAAAGGGTTTGGGAATGTTGGTTATTGCCATTTTCTGGCCTTTATATTTGATGAGGGTTATGTGTATTTCAGTTTTACTGAAATATGTACTGTGTTCTTGCATGTAAATTTTGCTTGACCAAAAGAAGAAGAACTTGGCGTTTGTCTGGAATTTCTAAATGTTTGGCATCCTGGAAGTCCTGTTGCTGTTGCCAGTATACATAGATTGACTGTCCAGCGAATGCAGTGTGATCCCAACATGGGAATGATTGTGCATGTAGTTATTGTATCTACTCAGCATTTTCCTCTGCACACAGTTCTTGCTGGAATTAATGCCTCTGTGCATCAGGAACTTTATGTCTGCTTTTAAAAAGCAATGCACATAGGAGAATTGTGATGCTTGTTTCCTTTCTAAGAGGAATTTTATTTTATCTACTGCTGCAGTTGGAAGGAGAAAATATGAGCAAAGAAGGACGGTTGTACAGGTAAGGTGTAAGACTAAAGATTAGGCTTGGGTATGTCATTTGTTTTAGCCAGTGACTCAATTCCCCATATGGAAAGAGGAGATAACTCCCCTTACCATACCATTAATTAATATAATTGATTAATTTGTTAACCACAAATGAACCCAACTGCATAAAAATCTATAGCAATAGTGTGTGTCCTGCAGAGCAGGTAATCATTTATTTCCTAAGAGGTACTTGAGGAAGACTACCTGGCTACTTTAACAGCCTAAAAGCTGCAGTCTAAGGAAATATGTTGCCAGCCCTATCCAATTTTTCCAAATAACAGCATTTTGATCCAGTGTATTGGAAGGTTGCCTAAGCTGAGTGGTCTGAAACAGCTGGTGTCTACATACAACACCATTTGCTGACTTGCCCATTTATTAATATTATGTAGGAATTTTTCAGTGCCTGACTACCAAAAATTCAGCTCCTGGAATTCCTTTGGAATTCTTTGCACCTACTCACAATCTCTTATTACTGACATCCTACTCTAAATTTGGCCTTCAGCATAGATGCTCATATAAGATGCACTAGGCTTTACAGAGAAATTATCTTCAGATATTGAAATATGTAGTGAAGAGACACTTCCTACTCAGGCATGAACATCTCTGACTCCCTTAACATATGCAGTAATCCCAGCTGTTATGTACCTTACTGTGCCCTTGCAACTATGGAAAACTTATATAAAAAAGGAAATGAAAGTAAAAATTGATAATAACTGCAGCACAAATTAAGGCAACAGTATATTGTCCTACTATGTGTTAGTTTCAGCTCTGGTGGCAAAGTGACAGCAATCTTGGAGAGAGAAAAGGGAAGCAAAACAGCACAATAGAGACCATAATTTGAAAATGGGAGTTGCAGCTTCCTCTTCTTTGGGTGCAAGGAAAAATTACATTAGCTTCTTCTCTGGTTTATATATGAAGACATATTTTAAAACAGTAAATCAATGACAAGAGCATGTTTGAAACTGAAAGGTCTTGGGTACATGGAGAATGAGTGATTTTGTAAGTACCTATTTACTGTAGGAGGTTTACTGTTATGTCTGCCAAACAGTATCCTATGCCTCCCACTTGCCAGTTAAGTCATTCAGCAAAACCAAATTGATTTCCTGACTGCATTACAAGGTTTGGTCCCTGGACAGAGATGAAAATCTTTTTTGCAGTTCTTGAAGATTTATGGGGAAAGAAATTCATGAGGATGTCTTGAGACTTGCTGAACAAATATGTAATTAGAAAGCATTTAAGGCATTATGATATGTGCATTCTCCATAAGGAATTCAGGGAAGCTAACTAATAAAAGCAAGGAGACTGCCACAGCTCTATTTCAGTGTCTTCTTAGAAAATACACATATGGCAAGCATAAGGTAAATATGCAAATACACATGTATCCTCTATCCCTTCTTGCTCTTTTACTGATTATTCAATAACTAGAACCTGTGTTTAACTATGTAATTGGATCATTGGCAGCAAAAGCAATTAAAAACTAATATATTCAGCTAGAACTAATGATGGAATTCTAGAGAACTGTGTATCATTCTGTCTTCAGTGTGCTTTGGGATTTGGAAAATCTGTAAACTGACAAAACACTTGATATATGATTCAACAGGAAGTGGTCTCAGTAACTCCATTAGTCTTTCTTATCTTCACTGTATCTGTCATCCAGCTCTCCACACATCACCTACCGAGCAAATATGCTCGCTTTGCCCTAGCATATGTGATAGATGAACAGGGCAAAAAGCAACTGAGGTCCTGTGTTTATTTATATGTTATAATCTGGAATTGATAGATCCTTTTCTGGAAGGTTCTTTATATAGAGTAATAACAATAGAAGAACTTTGTCTCCCTATGCCTGAATAACAAAGAAGAAAGTCTTTTGTAAGATTGTTAAAGGCCTCATGTTACCTTATTACAGGGACATCTTTTACTGTATCACAAAGTCACAGTGAACTTGTGACCAGTCTCTGCAAGGAATTCCAGTTCATAGCTGGCAAACTGAAATGCTGGCATGTCTACAGTAGGGAATAGGGAAGAGTGCAGAGATTCCTGGGCTAACTATATCTATGAGATTCAGGCCAACACCTTGATGAGAAACTATTCAGGAACACTGAAATGGGGATAGCCATTTTCATGTTGCTTTATCTGATCCAATAAACCTGCCTCCCAGAAAAAGCTAACTTGCTTGTGCACAAGGACATTCTGGGAGCGCACAAATTCTGGCAGAAAGCTTCACCACAACATATATATTCACCACAACATATTTATAAGGGAGAAAACAGTGACTGAGTAGGACAGTCTGTGACAGAGGTGGTAAACTCTGTCTCCCTCGAGGAGCCTGGATTCTGCCCCAGGGTCAAGACAGAAATGTGACAGAACATGACCTTGCCAACAACAAGCATTAGTTTGTTGTGGCAACACACCAGTCATGAAGTCAGCCAAGGGCAGAATCTCTGTTGTGGTTGTGTCCTGGCCCTTGAACTGGGACAGCTGGTTTCACATTTTCTGTATGGAAAAGTTGTGAAGAAGAGTCTGTTGCCTGCTGCCTACCCTGTCATTGCACATCAGTTAGCCATGACAGTAACTTGCTTTACCTTCTTTCTCTTCTGCTCCTCTTCCTCAAACTCAATAACAAACAATTTGATTGACTTATTTACCCAAATCTTTTCTCAGATATGAAATCTATGTCTTATACCCACTTCTATGAATTGCAGCAGGTACTACAAACCTGGAAACAAGGGGTTTGACTTTCAGTTCACATGCGGAAATATCAGTCTGGTTTTAGTCAGCTAAAAGGATAGGACTGGCTTCTAGCTAATGACTAGATATAGCCTACAAGTTGTGCTCTGTCTATACTGGAGGCAGTAAGAAACCTAAGGTAGATTTCCGTGAAAGATTTCCTTGTTTGAGCTACAGAAGGATATCGATTATATTACATTTTAAAGAAGTGTGGTTCACTGTTCTTACTTCCTGGTGGCCCCTAGCCAACTCCACAGGGAGTGCTGTATAAGTACACAGTGATTTTTGACAAATTCTCTCTTCAAAAGCCTACAGGTGAGATTTTTGGAAGATTTACCTACAGGCCCATATTCAGTGATCAATTTTTACATTCATATCTAGGCAAGGAACATAATGAACATAAATGAAAATTAAGCCCCTAGCCACTATGCTATAGGCTCCAGTATGCCTTACAAGTATGTGCCTACTTTATTCTCAGTCACTCCTTTCCTTAACCTACATCTTTGTCAGCACATAGATATCCCCGTTCTGTTCCAGAACATCCTTGAAGATGCTTTAGCATTATTATAAAAATAAGAAAAAACGTTCTTAAAAAAGGCAGTTCTCTTTGCCCTTCTTTTTCAGCTTTTTAATTATTTTTTTTCCTCACTACACCAATTATACATGGAGGATTTCAGCTATTATACACACAGTAGCCTAATTATGGAAAATGAACTAATTTCCTCAAGAAAACTGTGACTGAGTGACATCATTTGACTTCATGCTGTCTCACTAACATATTTGGCATCATGCAAGGGCATTCATCTATCCAATAAAGTTATGCACAATAAGAAATCATTTTGGAATGTGTTCTATTTTATCTCCTTAGAGTAACACAATGACTTGGGTTTACCTTTAAAAAAATTATCACAGAGAGATCTCAGAGCTGAGTTTACTACCCTGAAAAGAGGTGCTCAGGAGAATTTAACATTCTGCTGTGTGTTCACTCCCTTGTGCTGGGCAGGCACCTTGCATTGCATCAGGGCTGTCTGTGCCGCGGGACAGAAGCATTGTCCTCTGCTGTGCCACCCTCTGCAGTTATGATGTCTATCACCAACAAACCAGCAAGTACTGGGAGTGCATGCATTCTCTGTAGCTGAAGTATTGTGATTTCTGAGGTTTCCATACTGATAAGGGAAGATATCAAATACCGCCCAAATAAAAGGTATTTTGTCTAGTGAGAATATGACTGGACCCTTTTCATACAGCTGTAGTCATTCAGTAGAGGACATTTCCAGCTGAGAAAAGGTAAGCAGTCATCTACCATATGGTATGTCAGGTTAAAGTAAGTACAATCTTAGCAACCTTCCAGCATTGTTAGGATCAGAGCATAATTCATCTATATATCCTCATATACATGCCTTACTGTCTTTTATTTAAATAAGCCTTGTCTCAGTCTTCATTTTCTTTGTATTGTGTTTTGACCAGGAAAACCACTTGAGGCTCCCTCACCGCTTTAGTATTTCTGTGGGAGGCAGTGATTTCACTTTATTTTTTTAATTACTTAAAAGCAAGACCTGAAAACAAGCTGCTTTCAAATCTGTGCTCTTCTTGCACTGAAATCATTAGAATGTCACCCAGACAACTGGGTGGCAAAGCTGGTCCTTCTGCTGAATCTGACAACATTTCCTGTATATAACCTGTATAGAAATATGATTTATAACACCATGAGCAAATTCGAATACTTCTTTTCATTGCTGGTAACTCCTGGGTTTTCATCAACAGGAGAGATGATATCCATCTACATCTAATATAATTCAAATTCACAGTCACAGATGTGAGACTGCTGAAAGTTTCAGAATAGAGAGTTTGCACAAAAGCATTATTTTTAACACTCATTCAATGCTAACTTATGGGGAGGGGAAGAATGAATCTCTTGCATTTTAATTACTGCACACAGGAGGTAACACTAAATAGTCTCAAATATATCCCCAAATCATAAAATCAAGGAGCAAAATAGGTTAGCCTTTCTCTGATAGGTTCTCTCTGAGCCATTGTGGGTACCTATGCTATACTTCCAAAGTTATTCCCATAATGATGAGAGCTAGATTATTTTTTTTAAGTGGCAATTTCTGTGTAGCTGCCTAGCTTCTGGGACCTGCAGCTCAAAAAGCTGTTGAAAATAATTGCTGATAAAGTCACGAGAAGTAGCAATACAGCAAAGGACAGAAAAATCCAAGATCCTCCCTAACTGCTTCAGGCCCTTCTGAGCTGTGATCAGTTCTTGCCCTTCAGTGGGCTGACAAACACCCCTTCTGAGTTGCCTGACCATACCCTGTGCCCTTATTTTACAACAGTAGGCACACTCATCACCAAGTGTATGTTTCATGTGAAACCACAGGAAATGGTGGTTTCAGCTATTTTAAGCCTAAACGTGGGCAGTATTTTACAGCTGGTTTGATTTCAAGAGAACCACAGCAGTTAAAAAATACTTCTTAACCTTCAGGGCTGTACCTAAAATTTCATAAGCCACATGAAGAGCCCCAAATTAATGGATAATAATAATAATAATTCCCACATTTTTGGCAGCTGATTTGTGATTTATTAGTACCCAAGTTGGGAACTACTGACCTTGGCAAAACAGTTTGTTAATTCAGTCAAGGCTACATTTCACGCCTTTTATTTGGCATTCTCCCATAGGCTGCAGCAAATCAAAGGGCAAATTTGGAAGCAAAAGGAAGGCACTGACTCACGAGTTAACTGAAACTTGTTTCGAATTTAGCAACTTCGTTCTGGGGCCCTCTAGCCAGAAATGTCTCTAAACTCAAAGCTGGAGGGGGCTTTAGAAGGCTTTAGGGTTTGCTGCCAGAAGTTTGCACAGTGAATTGGTGACTTCAGAGCTCGGACGGATGTTTGGACCCCAAGGTGAGCTCCTACCTCTCACAGGCTTAACAAACCTGATCAAAACCTTCCTGTTTTTTTAATTCTGCAGTGGAAGGCTAAGGAAAGGGTACGAGGACAAGGGCAGTGCAGCAGCAAGGAAGATCGTTCCAGGAGATCGCCCGCAGTGCTCAGTCCCAGCGCGGCAGAGCTCGGCTGGCCGGGCGAGCCCCGGCTGACGGCGGCCGGTGCGCCAGCCGGAGCCTTGGCTCCCGCCGTGCCAGCAAAGCGCAGCCACAGGAGCCGGGAAGGCGGGACAGCACAGCGATCCAACTTTCCAGCGACCCAGCGATGCAGCAGCTCCTGTGCTTTGCCAGCGAGCTCCGGGTGCTCCGGGACTGCCCCACAACAGGCGCGGCGGGAGCCCCGCCCTGGCAGCGCGGAGCGGGGCAGGGCAGGGCAGGGCGGGCTGTGACTCTCAGGGGCTGGCTGAGAGCATCGGGAGTGACCGTCGGAGGGAAAGCGCCGGCTGGCCCTGGCAGCGAGGCACAAGGAAACTTTGGAGACCTTCAGTACTACGCAAGGGTGAGTGATTCCAGCTCTTCTGTAAGAGGAAGGAGGATGCTGTGGGTGGATTTTCATGTTCTGAAGAGTGTAATGTTAATTTCACTTATTTTCACCAATGCAATCCCAGAAGTGTTGCTCAGATAGAAAACCTGTACTAATTTGCTAAAGTGATTTGCAAGTTGCTGTTATGAGGAGTGAGGTGAGATAGGATGAGAAAAAACTTTCTGCCGAGCTGCAGCAGTGTCCCAGGTGCTCAGCAGTGCCTGGGTGCTCAGGTGTGTGTGCTCCTTGTTACCCAGAGCATGGTAGGAACAGGTGAGGAAGGAGGGTGTCAGTAAAGGCATGTGGTAGGACTCCTGCCCCACTGGTTTTATGGAGCACTTTGTCTGTGGCAGAGTTTGGTGCAATTCTGCTAGTTGAATAAAGAGTTGCTGTTGGTCTCGATTGGATGCTTTTGCTCCAAGTCCATTTGGGACTGGCTTAAAGGCCAGTGCAACACTTGTTGGTAGTCATAAGTAGCCAGCTTCTAGGTGTAATGGATGTACTCTGGGTTTGGGGGGAGTGGGGAGAAGAGGCTTTCAGGTCTTCTGAGACTACTGTTTAGATTAACATAAGCTGCTGCTGGAGAAAAATATTTTAGGTCCTGCCTGCTGCCTTCAGCTATAGAATCTTCTTTGTAGGTCTTACAGAATGAGGTAGGTTCCCATTTGCATTGCGGTCCTGAGGATGACTCTCCAAAGTACAATATTAAGGTGTAAAAAGTGTGGGTTTGTGTATGCAGGTGGCTTCCTCTTGGTGGTGGGAACTGAGGCCTGACTGGGTAAGTGTTTGAACCTGGGATGCCACTGATCACAGCCTCGTCTGGACTCAGACTCCTTCAAAGAGCCTCACACCTTAAATCCTAGTGCTCTCTGTCACCTTCCATTTTCTTTCCCAAGATCCATTTAACCTAAATTACAGCAAGGTTCTTGAATTATCCTTTTGTGTGTGCTTGGTTGTATAAGGGCTGGCTTTGACATGTTGTTGCATGTTTAAAAGCAAGATACTACCCTTCTGCAGAAATGCACCATGTCTGCATAAACACTTGTGTTCTTGGCTTTTTCCTAAAAAAATAAGGTGTCTGTAGTGCTGTGGTGTAGGGTAATTAACTCTGCACTTCTGGGATTCCCTACTTGTTTGAAGCACACTTAGCACTTCATGGAGTCAAATCCTTTAAAGTGACCTGAAATACTCAACTTTGGATGTGTGTTATTGAAATGGGGATTTGGCTTCTTAAAAGCCATGATATCCTGAGATATGTTTTGGATGTGTGTTATTGAAATGGGGATTTGGCTTCTTAAAAGCCATGATATCCTGAGATATGTTTTGGATGTGTGTTATTGAAATGGGGATTTGGCTTCTTAAAAGCCATGATATCCTGAGATATGTTCTTACTTTATTGCTGCACAGAGAATTCCAAAATTCTGCCTTGATGCTTTTGTCCAAGGACCTTACCGTGTAGATGATCAGACTAGCACTGAGGCTAGCTTTCACTGAAACCAGTGAAAATCATTCTGTTAACCTCAGTGGTAGCTACCTTACCTCCTCTGGCTTGTAAAAGCACTCGAGAGGATTATCACTGTAGAGGCCAATGGCGTATTGTAGCTGTAACAGTCTCATTTCAGACACCAAACTTTTCGGGTCTGCACACTGGGCACCACCTTAGATAAAAGTGGTGTTTCCCATGGTGCTGTTCTGTTGCAGCAAAGGTGGAGTTGGTTGCAGCAAAGGAGTATTTGTTTGTTTGAAGGATTTTTTAGTATCTCAGTGAGAGAAACAAGAAAATAGGTCCTTGTTTGTTTTCTTATGCAGCCTTGAAATCACACTAAAGAAGTTCAATTTTCATCAAGATATCTCCCCCCTGCATTTTTTTTTTTTTTTTTTTTTTTTTTTTTTTTTTTGCATTCTGCACCTGAAAGTTTCACTGCTGTCTGAAATTCCTGATACCCACATAGGTCTGCCTTACTGGAGAAAACATATGAGTGTGTGACTTTTTTCACCATCATAGTGAAATTAATTCATTGAAGTCGGTCACCAGCATGAACAAAGATGTGAATGCGTTAGGGAGCGAGATAGAGAAAAACTACAAGATGCATCTCTGAGATGATGAGGGTGATTCTGGTTGAAGGAACAAAATTCATGGGACTCTAGTTTCTCTGACTGGTGAACCTGTCTGTGGCTTTGCCACCTGCAGGGCAAGAGCAGATGAATCTCACAGGTGCTAAGTGTGATGGTGTGCAGCCAGACTAAGGGCTTTAGCAGGACGTTCATAGACATTAATCAGGATCTTGTTACTTAAATAATTTGAAGTAGTGACATGCTCACAGCTGTTCCTCCATCCCTAGTTTGGTAAGCACTTCTCCAGTGCACCTGAGGGCAGCCTGTGTCTGTCCCCAGTGCACTGCTGTTCTGCATGGCTCCGACACAAGCACCACCACCCCTGGTGCTCAGAGCTCTGGGTGCTGCTTCCTGCATGTCAGCTGGTGGCTCTGCCTTTCAACACTGGTGTCAGTGGAGATAAATGGCTTATACAACTTGGGTTATTTCCAACCAGGAAATAATATTTTTATCTTCTGAGTGTAATCACCCAAAATCTGGTGTCTCCCCAGGGCCTGGAGACCACCACCAGGCAGTTGGTGCTTTGGCTGGAAGTATCAGTATTAAAAGGAGGGGTCTAAAGCTTTGGAGGTGTTTGAAGTGGTGGAAATTAGTGGAAAGGTTTGCATCTTTCTTGAAGCCAGTCTGTTCACTGGCAAGAAAGAAGATACTGGACTGTATTTGGGGGCTGACATTATGGCTTTGAAGAAAAGTAGAGAAGGCTCTGGTCTGGTGTAGTTTTCTCTCCCCAGTTGTTTAGGTAGTCAAGCCTGTGTTCAGAAGGAAAAATGGACAGTAGGGCTGGCACAGTCTAGCTAGCTCCTAGTAACTTGAAACCAACCAGACAAAGAAGCCTCAGAAACCTTTGTCTTTGAGGGGAAGTGTTACATAAATTGCAAATTTTTAACTAATAATTTTTGCTCTGCTGGTATTTGATCTTGCAGAATCTGTGTGATTGTATCTCACCATGACCTTGCTGCCAGTGACCTTGGAAGCAAAGTGAGTTGGCTTCTATAAAATTGAGTGTGTGTTTAAAGATGAGCAGTATTTATGAGCCATTTTTGTTGAACAAAACCTGTGTGTGGAGCGCTGTTCCTTCTCTTACAGCATCTGTAAAAGGGAAATATCTCCCTCCCCTTTGAAACTTGCACCAGCCAACTTGTAAGTTTTGACTTATACCCAAGATTTTTTGATGGTGATATATAAACATCAAGCTTCTTAGATACATACAGTAAAATATGGTAGACAACAGGTGTAACAGCACTGCTCTCTGTGAATCATCCTTAGTCTGAGACTGCCCTCTCTTGGAGGCCATCAGTTGCTTTTACACCCTCCTTTTGGGTTTTTTACTTTTTTTTTTTTTCTTTTTCCTACCGGAGTAGGGGCTTGGTTCTCCTTCCAGAGAAATCACTAGAAAGTTTTGAAATAATTCAAAATACTTTCTGCTATATTCAGCTCCGAGTAGACAACTGTCTTCTAGGTCTTGGGGTTTTTTATTTAATTTTTTCTTTTCCTTTATAAGCAAGGGAAGTTGATGGAAGATTAGAAATAAATCAACCTTTTGTTTTGATTCTAGCAAGGGTAGAGTTCCAAGGAGCCAAAGGGATGTAGATGATCAAACCTTGCTGAATTATTGGGAGGAATTTCAATGCCATAGGATGTCAATGCCATAGGAAATCTTGCTCTGTGTTAATATGCAGTGTCCTAAATCTTCTAGCTGATAATGTATGATGATTTTGAACTTCATTCTACTTAAATGTTTCAAGTAACATCCTTTTAGTAATATGACCAGGGTAACAAAGACTAAAAGTTTTCTTTAGCTAAAATAATGCTGAAATATTTGTTTAAATTTAGCTAGATTGACAAGTTAGTCTAGACCTGTTCATTCACCCTCATTCTGGCGCCTAAACCAGAAAACGTTTATTTTATTCGTCTGTCAAGGTTTTAAAAAATAATTTTCTGAGGTGATTTAACAGGACACAAAGTTGGTATGGTTGAGAACACTCTGCTATCCTGCTGTTAAAGCCTGACTTGACAGATTTTGGTGAGTAGCTTATTATTTGTTTTAGGGAGAAGACAAATTTGAATGCTTCTGCTGGCCTAGGAGCATATCCATTTTACTTTGCTACAATACTCCCCTGAAACCTGATTTTTGCCCAGTTTCATGGGATATCCTGAGGCCAGGGGAGAGATTCTTGACGTTCTGATCCATGTTCCCAACCAAACCAACATGTCCTTGACATTGAGAGTAAACCAGCGGGTAGAAGACAGTCAGGCTTGCGGAAGGGAGGCAGTCCAGACAGTGCTGAAGGCACCTCAAGGAGGCCACAGCAGCTCCAGTTGCTTTCACTTCAGTTGTTTTCAGGGGCATCTTCTCAGAGTGAGCCTAGCTGCCTTCAGGTTGCAGACTTCAATGGGTTAAATTAGTTTCTTTGTTTGTCTGTGGTCATGTTATATGGCACTTCTTAACAAAACACTGGAAACTTGGGATTATCTCAGATCCTGTTTCTTTGTTGAACAAAGGTTCACTCAAGCCTTTACTGTCACATATTCCCAACAGTGTTCTTCAGCTCACTGCATTGGTGTCTGTTGTTGGTTTTGCTACAGTAACTCCAATGGAGAAAATGCTTTATCTTTTCACAGGAGAACAAGGAAATTAATTGATTAACACTGGCTGGCTCACCAAAATCACATCAGCCTTCAAAGATATCCAGCTTAAAAAAGAATATTCTGAATGTCTGTCTCTGACAAGATTAGCTTTTCAAGGATGAAATAACTTATCTTCTGTGTTCTTCCTGTGCAACGAACAATTTCTCTGTCTATTAAGACAAGAAAATGCCCGATTTTTTTTTCCTTTTACCCCCACAAGTGGATGGATGTCTGAGAACATTCTCCTACGGTGGTGGGAGCATGTTACTTCCAGAGCCTGTAGGGGGTGGAAAATTATTTTGGCATCAAACCATAAGTCAGAGGTGCTGAATAAGTAGCCACTCTAATAGCGGGAGTTTTAAGAACATACTTTCCTAAGATGCTTTAAACTTTCAGCTATGGTGGAACAATTTTTTTAAGTTCAGTTGTTCTGAACCCTTGCTAACATCAAAAATGGAACAAGTGCTGTTCTGATTGGATACAATCTAGAATAGCTGCTGCAAAATTTGGCTTGGGCTTTGAATTTATGTAGGGTTCAGTTGCTTGTAGCCACCATGGTATTTCAGCAAAGGAAATGGAAATAAGTAGCCAGTCAGTTTTTGGTAGCATTTAACACATCTCACTGCATTTTGAAGACTAGGTCAATTTGTAGTGATTTATATAGAGTGATTTATATTTGTGTTCTTCTGATGTTTCCAGATCTGGGGCTTGTGGCTTCTAACCAGTGAGCTCTCAGCATGCTTCATGTGAGACGAGAATTTAAGCTTTTTCTCTTGCCTTCCCTTTCTTGCTGGAGAGGAAAATCATCAGCACAGGAAGAGCAGGGTGTCTTTTAGCTCCCACTCCACTGCCATTCTGGGGCTGGTACAGTTGAATCAACGTTCTTTTTCCTCCAATACCCTCTTCGGCTTGAGGACAAGGAGCAGGATGGAGAGGACAAGAAGGTAGCAGCCTAGTGGGGACAGCAACTGGGAAGATTGCTCTGGGAGACACAGCAGATAACAGTATTGTGCCTTATTCCCTTTCATAGTGCAAGGACATCACATGGGTGCTTTTCACCTTCTGAAAGGCAATGTCCTTTCATTCTTCTGAATGGAGAATTGCGATAGAAGAGAGCGTTTCACAGGGTTGGAAGGTAGTTTAGTTGGAGGGCAGACTCCTGTGAAATGTACTCCTTGGCATCACTGCCCCCAGGGACTGTACAGAAGATTTCTGCTCTGATTTGAGACTGCAGGGAGAGAGTGTTTGAGAGAGCAAGTGAGGGAAAGGCAGTGTCAGTGCAAACACTGTTTTTTATAAAAACAGAAAAAGGCAGGTCAGGAGAGGGATTTGAATGGGGCACAGCTACAGATTGTGCTGTGAGATAAAATGTGACACCTCGTTTCCTGCAGAGCCCCTGGTATCTAATGGTGTGGCTTAGCTCTGGCTGCAGTCTGTTCCTCTCTGAGGTATTCAGGCTCTTTCCTTTCCCTACATATAATCAGAACTCTTACAAGAACCTAATATTCCTGAGGTCTCAGTCAAATTAGGATTGGAACTGGGCAGATATTTATTTTTAAAGGGAAAATAAAACCCTAAGCCTCTCTGTCAAGAGACGCAAGAAGGACAGCAGAAATTACTGAATTTTCTGCTTCTACTTCAAAGATGTAGTAAGAGTATTTTCCTAAACAACAGCTGTTTTTTTTTTCATTATTGAATTTTTTTTTTTTTTAAACCCAGGGGCCACTTTTGATGTCAGACTGCATGTAAAACATATCCAAAAATCCTAAGGCAGTGTTTTTAACAGTGATGTTTCACACATGCTCCAAAAGCACCCATAAAAACACGTGTGAAGAGTGGAAAGTGTTAAGTTTTCTCCCTGTGGGCTCTATCCTTGTGCATGAACAAGTCAATCACTAAAAGAGCAGCAGAGTCAATGACATTTTAACCCAATTGATCTGTGATCTATTTTACTTCTTGCTTACCTACTGTAATGACCCCTGTGTTTGTGTGTCTGGGGTCAGCACTGGGGTAAAAAAGAGTGGTTTCAGTGGTTATTGGAGAGCCACATCCAGGCTGGCTGGCTGGCTGGCTGGCTGCTCCCAGCCAAGAGTCCTAGGTAAGTTCCTCCTTTGATGTCCCCAAATGAAGCATGAATCTGAATATACCTCATTTTCGCAGCTGCTAATACTCAGGAAGCGAGCTGGGATTTGGAGATCTGAGGTATTTCCTCTTCTGTGAAATTTGATTGAGTTTTTCTAGCTGGAATGGTATGAATCATTAGTAATTTTGAGATTCAAAAATATTAGTAGCAGAGATGAACAGACTGAACAAAATATACCTTGCTTTTTTTAGAAACAAAGGAAAAACCTAGCAGAGCTTAGTGATCCTCTTGTAAATATTCTTTTTTTAGTTCTACTGGAAGTTGAGAAGATAAGGCCATTTGACTCTGACATACACACAAATGCAGAACCAAGCTTGGAAATTTATGGGAAAGGTCGAGCGTCCTCTTTGCTCGGCCTCTGAAGCAGTTCCCCAAAAGGTGGCAGTCTCTGCTAGCGGGAATGTGTCTCTCGCTGGCAGATGGATGCTTTTCCTTAAGGTTCATCCAGTTCAATGTTCTGCATTGGCTGGGTCTTTTCCCCTCCCCTCCGCTCCCCCTCCCCCCATAACCTTTATCTTTCAAACGAGAGCAGCAGCCTGTATATTTGACAAATATTTGTCTAGCACTGTAAATGCACACAGACTTAAAAATGACCTTTGAGTTAAACCAGAGCAGATTCCCACACGAAAAGGAATTAGTTTTAGTTGGTTTTTTTTTCCTAAGCTGTGTAAACAAAAATTATTAGAATGCATGCTATGAATGCTTCATCTCTGCATCTGTGGCTGGGCTTCCACAGTTTTTTGAAATGTCATTACAGCTATAACTATTCCCTAAAAAACATGCCAAAGGCCTGGACCTGTACTTTCCAGTTATAAGGTAAAGGTTCCTGGCTTATTCTGTGTTCACTTGACTAGGGGTGAGATCTGAAGGACTTGAAACTGTCCCTGTGTTGTAATTCAGACCCTGTGGAGCTGGGACTCTTTGCTTACTGGTGTGTTTCTAGTGGAGCTGTATTTACTTGCCAGCTTGGGCTCTACTTCTCCACGAGCAGAGTTTTTCCTGAACCACTGCTGGGTCTGACAACAGTAACAAGCTCTGCATCCTCCTGCAAGACCCAGCCAGTGGTCATTATGGGACAAGAGGGAATGCATTTCATACTCTGGTGTTTCCATTTCCATCCCCATCACATCCTTACACACATGATAGAAGAGCTCAGTGAACTTAGGGAATGGAGTGGAAAATGTCTGCAAAAGCAGGTAATTCTGTCCTTCCATTGACAGAAACCCAGGTTTACCTCTTGGGACACTCAAAGGCACGTGCTGCTTATTCCTTTAAAAAATATGGAAAAACAGACTTTCCAGAATGGATCTTTTGCACTCAGGAGCCTGACATTATATTTTTGGTCCTTTTAAAAGTAGGGTTAAACTAACAAGTGTATTCTAGAGACAGTTTCACTGGGACTGAGCTTTCTACTGTGCTGGTTCTCTAAAGTAGCTTTGTCTTTACAGCAGGACAATTTCTATGTTGGTTTGGTTGGATTAAAAGGATCTTCATAATAATAATTCAGACTAGCATGGTACCATTAGAAATTTGATTTAAGTAATCTGTTTATCTAATTGGGCTTGTTCTAGGATTGTCTTCTCTTTAAAAAAGAAATTAATTGGTTAACAAATCTGACTCAGCCTCACTCAAAAATTACATGACTTGGAATGAAAACCTGGAATTCTTGGATTTTTTTTTTTTTCTGGTGCAGAGGGAATTTGGGAGTGTGGTATTAGTTTGTTTTTAAGAATGCATTTATTTGGTTGCCAGACCCTGAAGAAGTGATGATGGTAAAACCCAGCTTTCCTCACTACTGATCTTTGGAAGGGCCTTTGGTTCCATTGTTGCCTGCATTAAGGCTTCGCAAAATGGGATAAATAGTCAAAAGCCAACAGCACAGAAAACATCTAAGGGCATCTGATCCACATCAGGGAAGGTAGATCAGAGCTAGAGAAGATTCAGATCACTGAAACAGTAATTGTCAAAGGCACCAAACAGCTTCTGTACAGCAGATAGGCTTGGGACTTCCTTTCTTGGGAAAGAAGCTGCTGAGAAAGGATGGACAAGTGTCTTTTGATGCCACAAGGAAGGAGAAGATGAAAAGGAATTTTCTTGCTGCTGCTTATAATCAGAGATCCAGGGAATCTGAAAAATTTTAGTGGGTTTGGGATTTAAAGCAAGGGGATGTGGTTTGTAATGTCGTCTAAGCAGTTGTGCAGAGGCTGGAGGTACTGGAACTTCACATGGATTCAGGAGTGCAGGATTAAGGAGTCCCACGACAGACCTGTGAATTGTGCTGATTCTGGCAGAGTAACTTGCACTAGTCTCGCTTTCCTCCCCACCCCCCCCCATCATCTGGTATTTGCCAGTGCCAGAAACAGATTAACCCAGGCTGCAGAGACTGATGTTGCCAAAAGATGGGCCCATCTACTGTGTGTGTCAGTGATTTTTAGACACTGTAATAACTAAATTTCATATGGATAAGAACCAGTTTGAAAGTCAAATCTTTAAAGGTTCTCTTTGTCTTTAGGCAATCATGACTTCTAAGTAACTTTTCTCCTTTCAAATAAATATTTCACAGACGTAGAAGGAAATTAGATGATCTGGATTATTTCACAATTGATGTAGAATTTGCTTCCATTTTTTTTTATCCTTTCCCCTCTTGGCTTGGCACACTGCAATTTCTCATTAGGGGCCAGATTCTGGGAGATGAATATTCTAACTCCCACAGAAAGTTTTCTGGAGGCATTTGGCAGAGGAAAAAACACCTCTTTTTTTTTCTATTATAGAGGGGTTTTCTTCTTTTTTTATTTTCTTTTTTTCCCTTTTTTTTTTTTGTTTGTATTTTTTTTGTTTGGTTGGATAGGTTTTTTGTGGTTTTTTGGTTTTGTCTTGTTTGGGGTTTTGTTTTTTGTTGGGTTTTTTGTTTGGTTGTTGTTGGAGTTCTTTTCTCTCTTTTTTTTTTTTTTTAACTGATCGCATTCTGGACCATTTACTTTTCTCATATCTGGATTAACCAAAAAAAAAAAGAAAAAAAAAAAGAAACACCCACACAAAACCCCTCTAAACCAGTAGCTTGTTCCTCCCCTGTGGACAGAAGTACCATGACCACATTGGCCCTGCACATGCTGCAGAGGTCTTCAATGTAGACAAGCTGACACTGTCATTAAAATAATTCATAAAAGTGTTTCAATTAAAGTTTTTCAAAACTCTCATTTTTTTTCTTTCCTCAGTTAAATTTCATGGGGTTTTTGTAAGCTGACATTGGGAGACCCATTGAAACACTGCAAACCTACTTGGTTAGATGCTATCTAAAACTTGCTGGTGGTGGAATGGTCAATAATGTTTGTTCTGAAGATTTTTTTGTGCAAGTTGGATGAGAGTGACCCTTCTTAAAACAATAAATAGTCCAACAGCAAACTCGATCAGGCATAAGTTATAAGGCATTAATAAATTTACATAAGTATAACCTTTCGTTGTTGTTATTATATTTTTATAATCTACTAGGGAATAAATTTCCTAATCAGATAAGGGAAGGAATGAATGTTAAATGCACATTGCTTTAAAATAGACCTGGAGTCTTAGTTTCTTTGGATCTCTGTTGCAAAGATGTTTGGATCAAAGCTTATTTCTTTAATGACAAATAAATTGCATTAAACACAATTATATGCCTTTCATGAAGAGTCAAAGACAGAGCTTGTCAGCCATGCAAATATTTTGGCATATGCATTACAGGTTTCTTCTGGGCTGGGCAACCTCTAATTTAATTTAAGAAATGAGTGGGGGAGAATCATATTTATAATAATAAAATCACCGTTTCAGAAGCAAAGGATGGGAGCCTGTTTACTGCCTTCAGTAGGCTTCAGATCAGAAGCAAAATTATCACAGTTATCTCTAATGCCCTTAAAATTATTGTAATAAACTTCCTTTTCTTCTCTTCAGTATCCACGTGGAAAATCTTGTAATCTCTGCTAATTTTGAGGCAACAGTTTCCCTGACTTTATTAGAGGCTTTCCAGAACTGTGTTAATGAAACAGTGATACATGACAGGTTGGGTGTTATGGTCTAATAATGATCTGCCTTGGAGGTTAATGGCATTTGGCTCACAGCCTCCGAGTAATAGGCCGCGTGTGCACTCAGTGCCCAGGTGTAGCGTTATTAATTCACTTGGGTTTACTCCAGGCCCTATGTGCATCATCAAAACATTTGGCCCTTCCTTCTTCAGCCCCAGTGTAGCCTGGTGTTAGAGGAGAATGGCAAGATTTTGCCAAGTGGGAGTAACACACCTCAAAAAAGAGCTAGGATGAGAGGAGCCTTTCCCCTGCTCCTCCCCAGGCCACAGCCTGCCCAGCATGCCTGGTGCCCTTCTCCCTTGCCTGGGTGCAAGGCTGCAGCTGGGCACCAAGCTGTGCTTCGCTGTCCTCTCCCCACGCCCCACTCTCCTGGGGAGGTGGGAGCCTAAGCTGTGCCACTCCTGCTACATGCCTAGGAGAGCTCAGCTTTGACAATTAAACCTTGAGGACCAAGAAGTTGAAAGGCCATGGGAAGCAGGTGACAGCAGTCTGCTCCCAGGGCTTGGAGGCTTTACAGGTGGATTTGCTTCAGCCACAGGGTAGGAATGTACAGGGGTGGAGGCAAGGGCAGAAGCAGAATAGCACGAGATGGCATGGGGCAGGACATGTTCCTGGTGACACTGGTGTGGTGGTGATGCATGGCTGCATGCACTGAGGCAGGGTGCACTCACAAGTGTTACATTTTTTGGTTCTTGAATGACTGTTGTTACTGCAAAGAGAGGTAGCAACCTGTGGGTGCAGAATAATATGGATGTGTAATTAGCTCTAACCTGGAAGAGAAGGAGGGGTCATTTTGTTTAGCTGAGGTATGTTCCTTCTGGAAGGGAAAGCAGCCCAGAGGCTCAAGAACAAACTTTATATACAATTTCCTTAGGTTACAATTCAAACCCTCCCCCAAATCCTTCTGCTACAGTAGGAATGAGAAAACTGAAACCAAAACACCTACTTATTGCATTAACGCAGCCAGACAGTCCTGGGGGTATGAAGTAGAGCACCAAGTGCATACGCTGCTGGGTGGAAATGATGCAGACACTGCTCTTGAGTGAGACACCACTGCCTGCACTCTGATTTTCTGAGTTGTTTGATGAACCCAAGCACTGCCCTGCATCTGATAGAAAAGGGCCAAGAATCAAAAATACGGTTCTCATTCTCACCTGATGAATTTTGCTTGTGGGTATACAGGCCTGAGACCCCAGCATTCATTTCAGACAATGCAGTTATCACACAGAATATGAGGAGAATGAGTACTGTACTTCAGTTGCTTAACTAAAAATGACTTCCAGGGTGAAATATCTCTGCTGTTCACAGGGAAGGGCAAATAATAATGCTGTGTATTGTGTTTGATGTTTGTCTAGTAGAGTGATTTCTTCTTGTGCTATGATTTTTGGTTTATTAGTGCTTAAAATGGGAGCTTTTTTTAGCAGACATATAACTAGACTCTGTGGTGATGCTGTCCAGTGATTAAAAATAGCCTCTTACGTGGGTGGAGAAACTATGAGTTTACAATGAAGAGCAAATCCTTTAAATGCTCTCCAGGAAAGGATAGACAACTGATTTGGAGTTAAGAATATTAAAATATCATCATTGTTGTGCAATATGTCCTATCCCAATACTTTCTCCTAAAACTTCAGTTCTTGAAAAGAGTAAAGATGCTGCTCCTGTGAGGCTGCTGCTGCTCTATTGTCCAGATGCACTGATGTCTGAAACGGTGTCTCTAGCCAAGACTGATGTCTGCAGGCTAACTGTGTGGGAGACCAGGTGTGCCGTGGGATGGAGGGGGCTCAGGAAGCCAGAGTGCTATTTCTGGCTCTGTCAAGGTTCTGGAGCATGACCTGGGGAAAGGCACTCAGCCTCTCCCTGCCTGTGTTTCCTTTCCTGTTTATATAGCCTGCACACACTTCAGGCAGAGTCTTCTCTGACTGCTTTCAATATTGAAAGTCTACTTCTCCTCTTTGCTGAAGGAGAGCTATGGCCATCTCTATTAAGGGCTGTGGCCCTTAATGTGTGATAGTGGATACATTAAGAGATATGGAGATTCTTCATGATCCCAGTCAGGGATTTGCCTGTGAACAGCAAACACATTTACTCTTTCCTGTGAATAATAGATGGTTCTTTCTCTCATGACTCTTCTTTTCCCCAGTTGAATTGCCTCGATCTAAGTTCCGGAGAATTATTAGTATAGTAGCCATCGCATATTTTTTTAAAAAGTCAGAGTGAACTTGAGAAGACAAGATGCTGAAACAATAATTTGTTGCATATAGGTCCCACTTGATGATTAGAGTACTTTATGAAACGTACCTGTGGTATGGAGTAGTGACAACAATTTGTGTGCAAGTCATAATAATCCAGAAAAGAGTACTATGTTAGGGGAAAATACACCACCAGTAGTGCGAGATAGGTGAGGCAGCTGCATTCCCAGGTCCAGCCATCAGTGAGGCTAACAATGTATTCCCAAGCATTAGTAAAGGCTGCATGCCGCTCCCTTTTCCAGCTGAGCAGGGCAGAGGTCCTCTACTGAGGGGTTGGGAAAAAGCATATGTGTTTTTTGCCCTGGTCTTCAGTAGCTGACTCCCTTGTATTCTAGCCCCTAGAGACAGCCCTGGCTTCCAGGCTGGTTCACCTCCTCACTCAGCTCAGGCCTTGCTTGCGCTTGCATGCTCCCCTGCACACCTGCGCTCACTCCATGGATACATGGACACTCTAACCCAGGATCTGACTCCACTAGCTGCACTCAGATCCCTGTACACACACGTGCATAATAAATAGAATCCCTCACCCAGCATAAAAGTAAGAAATTAATTTGATAAGAAGTCAGGGTGGGTGCAGCCAGGCAAGTGCACCAAAGAGGCAACTGGTTGCATGTGACCAGTCTTTTATATTCCTTTATCTCTTCATTTTCCCCACATCCATTCATCCCAAATCACCTAAATCCATTCCTTTCTCCACCTCTGGTGCCTTCCCTAACATCCTGTAGAAAGTCTTGTGCAATCCCAAATTGCTGTGCCCCCATATTCCACAATGTGTGCTATACCCCTGGGCAGCAACCCCTCTCCATCCAAAAAGCATTCTAGTGTTGGCCCATCTTGATGGGTTGTCTGCCTGGACACTGGGCCTGAAGCCCTGCTGGGACAGCCCTGGGAGGGGTCTAGGTAGAGTCTCCTCTTCTTAGTTTGGGTTCCTGCCCTAGTGACTCGGTATTCCTCTAGGATTGTGAAGATCAGGCTGTGGTGAGCTCATGGCTCCTTTGTCTAGCCAGGGCTGGGTATTATTTGGGCTTCCCCTCCTGCTACCATCTCTCTATGCTTATTTGGGTGTGTGCAAATGAATTTTTATCACATAACCTAACACCCCTGAGCTTTTCTTTTCGACTTCTTAAATAGCTAAGGGAAAAAATGTGAGTAAGCAGGAAACCCCAAATCTGTAGCTGTCATGGCTACCCAATGTGCCTAGTGCCTGAGAAATACATGTATCACCCTTCTCAAAACTATATGGCAAAACCTAAGGCAAACCAGCATAACTACTTTTCTGTATTAGCAATTCTGCTCTTGCTTGCTATTTTTTTTAAACATCACTCTTCAAACCATAAGTACAAAACCATAATTAGTACTCAGAGCAGATACAGCAACTTCAAAAACAGAAATCAAGCAATAAACCCCGGGGCAACATAACCACATCTTGGTTGTCACTAGCATGTTATACAGGCAGTAATGATAAACGGAAGCATATGGCTTCATGGGGAGATGAGATAGGAGGCATTTATGAAGGTTAACACAATTTCTGCTTTATCTGATGATGATGGCAACAAACTCCCAGGTTTGTCCTTGTGGTGGGTTAGGTTACTTATCCTGCTAGTTATTTGTCAGGCTGTTTTCTGTAGCAAGGTGAAACCTGAAGATGCCCTCTCACTTCTGTATCATCTAGTTACCAAATTCTTCTACAAGCTACCAACATCCTTGTTGGCCTGGGCAAAAGTCAGACCTGATAACAAGTTTGCTTTTCACCCTTAGTTGTTGCAAAAATGGCTTCTTTTCCAAGTAAAAAAGTGAGCTGGAAGAAAGACTCACAATTTGTTTCTTTCTCTTCCATGTGACGCTGGGCAGTGGTTGCGTGTTTAGCACAGAGCAGCCTTTTATGAAGAAGTGCTTGCTTCAGTTTGAGCAGCCTGAGCTGAGGGCTGTACCCAGTGAGAACTCATGCAAAAGCTCGGTGTGGACATACAAAGGGATCAGTTGACTGCAAGCCAGAATCTGATAATGACAGTCAGTATCTTGGGTCTTGTCCATGGTTAAAAAAAAAAGGAAAAAATATAAACACACAGCCTTAACTATTCCGAAGGATTGTATTTTATGCAACCCACAAATACAGTTGAACTAGTAGTGCCAGTGTCGTGGTATTAGAGTATCTTTCCCATTCATTCCTGTATATGAAACCATGAACAAATACCAGTAGAAGACACCTAAATGAAGCTGTTTCCGTGTCCTTGTACCAATGGTCTCAAACAAATGCAGTCACGCAGTCACAGTGACTGCCTGATAACCAGGGAGGACCCTGTGTGGTGACACTACGTACAAAGTACCTACAAAGCCTTTGGGTGAAACCCACCTCAGACACAGTCATTCCCCTACACCTTTGGTGGGAAAGGACCTGGGTGTGCTGCTTGGGCAGGGAGTGAAAATCCAGCTCTGCCCCATCAAGGAGGTCTGAGAAAGGAATGAGTGGAGATGAGGATGAGATCAAAATGTGTTACTTGAGGAGTAATGTAAATTATCACAAAATTTGATCCTGAAACATAACCTGGAAGACAAAAGCTATTTTAATAACAGTGCTTTGAGGCACAAGGGAAAGGAGGAATAGGGTAAATTACTCTGTTTTTTCTTTAAAAAACCCAACAAACCAAAGACCCCCAACTTGTATTTTTTTGGTGATATTATTTTCCAAGTGCAACACGTAAGAGAGTTGTTAGAGCAACTCTGTGAGGTGCCCTGTGCCAGAAGCCTTCTGTTCTCTCTCCAAATGGGAATTAGTTATATTGTTCTGAGCGGTTGTACAGGAACACTACAATGTTTGCCCTCAGAGAACTTGTTATCTATGATAATCAGGGTAAAGCAACAGCACTTCAAAGTGAAGATAAAACATAGATAAAGATATTTTTCCACCTGTGACCCTATTATCCCACTCTATATTTCTTATTCTCTATTTTGACCAGATAGCTTCTAATTGCTTTTCCCTTCTTCTGGTAAAATAATTGGAGGGTTTAGTTGAGGTTTTCTGACGTGAAAACTGATGTCTAGCACATTTTTCTTTTTTTTTTTTTTTTCCCACGAGAATGTCTTGCTTTGTGGTTGCTTGAGGAAGTTGACTTAAGCAATTTAAAATGTAGTCGTGGCTTCTTTAGAAAGGGACACTGGCTGTTAACTCAAAAATATATGCCTAAATACACTAACAGGTGCAAGAGCTGCTAATCACATGATTGGCTACAGGAAACCTATTAACCATAGTGTTTGGGTTAAAGACGGGTCATGCTGATAATTAAATACAGAAAGTAATATTTTTGCCATATTTTTTCTTTCTCCCCTCTCTGTTCTATGTTTCTGTGTTCTAGAGCTAATATGAAAGGTTGTGACACTGATTAAAATCAGTGACAGTCATAGCTGTAGTAGGAACAGAAATAGAGGTGTGAGGTTAAGCAGGTGTCAGCGTCGCTATGAACTTCTGTGCTCTTTCAGGTCACAGCTTTTCAAATACTTTCTATGTATTGCAAAAATAAAGCTCTTGAAAATATATTGTGGAAAATATGAAGCTAGGGGTCTTATGTAAGGCACCATTAGGGTTTGGTTTCTAGGGCTAGGACTTTTCTTTCTCACTGTTAGGAGAGGGCACACGCACAAAAAAATCTTTGGGGTAGATTCCAGTAATTATACAGAGGGGCCCTCTTCTATACTGCCCAGTCTATCAGGTCTGCAGTCTGGACGTAGAAGTAGATATAGCCCATGTCAAAGCTCTGTATGAACTGAGTAAAATCTGTTAGCTTTCTGCATCACAGATTTCTGTAGGCAGAGGAACCCTGGCAATTCATCCTCAGCTGTGTTGTGAAGCATTTCACACCCTTGATATTGTTGTGCTTGCTGGTTGAATGTTCGAAGTGCAGGTTACCATTTTACTCTCACTTTTCCTCCCCCAGTCATTACTTTAAGATGATATAAATTGCCCTAGAGTTGGTTGGTGCCATCCTGCCACTCTACCTAATTTGGAATCATTAAAACATGTTTGTGGAGCACGTGGCTACATCTGGTACTAAGTGTAGCAACATTTTTGTTTGAAGTCTACTTCCTAAGGATGTTTAGGGAAAAATCCCAGCAGCATTCTCCAGTGCCTGTTCTTTCCAGGACTGGAAGAACATCTGCCTGCCTATAGCAAAGGCAGTGCTCTGAGAGGATAAGTCCACCAAGCCTGCGTAGCAGGGATTGTCTTCCAGCAACAAACAAGGTGATATAGGGGATTCTGTCCTACAAGTGGAAAAAAATAAGTAAATCATCTGGTTAGAAGTCTTCTTACCATGCTCGTCTTCTCTCGTCCCCAGCAGAGCAAGGCGATGTGAAGAGTAAGATTTTTATTTTCCAAGACTCCTTCTGACATGGTGAGGTGAATTCATCCCTGTCTGGCCTCTGCCTGCTAAGACCTGAACTGGCCTGCAGTGTACCCTCGATCTTGGGACTGAAATCTGCAGTTGCAGTTCAAACACCTCACTTCATTAGTCAGCCTGTGCTGCTGTCCACACCATTAAAGCTGTACAGGAGATAGAAATTCCTGGGCATTTCCCTTAGAACCGTAACCAACCTATTTCTTTCAGTATTATAGTGGAAAGTTGATTGTGAGGTGAAATTACTTAGAAAAAACGAAATCTAGACTTAAGTGACAAATTTTGTGCTTCTGCTTGAGGCTTCTTACTTGCAAGGTGGGAGTGTGTGAACCCTGCTTCTGTAATGCAACAAAACTATTGGGATCTTTCATTACAGACCATTTCCCTTGGAGTAAAATCCCATGCACAGTAATGCTGCAGTATGCAACTAACCTCTGTTGTTCATCCACTAACTGGTCTTCCTCTTTAAACTGCCAGATAAAGATATTTATATTGCAGGTGTTGGTAAGGAGTGATGACCCAATAATTAAGGGATTGAGTTCAGCTTGTTCTGCTACAAATTTCTTCTCAGGCTTCAACACATTGCTTAGACTGTTTGGCTTTAGAGCACATCCTCTTTGACTGGCAAGATAACTTAAAAGATAAGGAGAATATGAGAAACTCCTGCCTTGTAGTCAAGTAGTCTCTGGTTCTTCCTGCCTGATTTGTCACCCACTGACATGTCAGGAACTCCTGTGTGTTGGATAACCCAACCCTTTATTATACAACTGCTTTCGCAAGAATAAAATTTTTATTACTGTTTTGGTAAGCAATCACTCTTATTCTCCTAATTATTCCTTCCTTATGTTGCTTAAATGTTCTAGTTTGTATGAACTTGATTTGCCTACCTGATTATTTTTAAGATTTCAGTGTATTTAATCACTTTTCCGATGTGATACTTGTGTTATTTACGTAAGGTGAAAAACATGTCTAAGGTAGAGTGTCACAGTATATTCCGAGTTGGAAGGGACCCACAAGGATCATTGAATCTTAAGTACAGGGATCAAACCCACAACCTGCTGGTATTAGCACCATGCTTTAACCAGCTGTATCTTCTGAATGTTCCTTGGAGATTAGAGCAGCATATTTGCTTCTCTGGATTCTCCATACTTTGTTTGTCTGCTTGAAACTGCAAAGCACAACCCACTCCTGGTTATATGTATTTTAATTGTGTAGCTGTAGAAGAAACTGTAGAGAGAAGTGGGCAGAAGGGTGACTTAATACTATTGCAGCTTATTCAGCTGTGGTCTCATGTCCATTACTATACATGATTGGAGAAAGTATTCTGAAAGGCTCTGCATTTTAGAAAAGGCAAAAATAAGCAGCATTTTGAGCTAAATATTACATCAATGATGACGGGGGGGGGGGGTTTGTTAGCGGAAAGTAAGGGTGGACACAGAGGTATTGGAATATTATATCATGAGCTGGAAATGGGGCGGATCCAGGCAACTGGGAGGTGAAAAAAAAGTATTTGCATTGCAAAAGGTGCACAGTTCTCTGCTGTTCAGCAGTGTTGAATAAAGCCACAACAGATGCAGCAACATCGAATCTGTTCCCCAGAAAGGAGGAAGCCACCTTTTTTTAGTTGGTGACTAGTCTTGAAGAGAGCAAAAAGACTACATTTTGTTTGCATTTCAACATTGCTTTTTGCTCCTATATCAGCTTTTAAACAGCGTCCTACTGTTGCTCATCTTGCACAGCCTCATTTATTCTGTACCTGAGGAAACCTTACATCCCAGAGATACAAAGTTCTTGTTGATCGCTCGAGGGAGGCTTTGAAGTTGGCTACGGCAAAAAACACTAATCTGTGGCAAACTGCACCTTTCAAGGCAGCTTTACCAAAAGACCTGTTGATACAAGATCTGGAAATTACAGAGCATGTATATATCAATTGCAGTGGGCTGAACTAGAGCCTTTAGTTTCTAAATACATGTCCATGTGTGAGGATTCACAGGAAGCCTGTGCGGAGCTGTTGTTGATGAGTCAATATCTGTGCTGTGTTTTCCTGGAAGCACTTGAATAGCCTGTCAATGCCTTTGAGTGTCTATTCCTGTCTCTCCAGTACAGACCTCCATCAAATGCAGTACTTGGTATAAACTTCTGCAGTTTGCATGCAGGTTGCTGGCAAGTGTAATAGAAATCCAGGATTCAATTTAGATGAAAAAGAGATTGCACTTTCCATGTGAAATTGGAGCACACCCCAGTGATACAGCAGATCTCAGCACTTCTTTTCACCTGCTATATTCTCTTTATCACTCTCTCCTCCTCTGTCTCGATCTGTCATTCCTGCTCTTCTCACCAAGAAACTGAGCACTGAACAGCATTCCCTGAATATACAGCTTTCGTACTTCTCCTTTCCTCCCCAGCTTGGATCTTCCCACCAGTGGTATTAGTCTTTCTTCATGAGAAAAGGTAGCCCTTGGAGGGTTGGGGAAGGGACAGATGCAGCTGTGGTTCAGTCTGCTGCAAGGCAAACACAGTGTGTTTGGAGATGTGTACAGCTCTCTGCCATGGCTGCAGCACTGTGGAGGTAGAGCAGAGGTTAAAAACCAGAACCCCTGTTGTGCTCTTGCCTGCCTGAACACAGTGCAGGAAGTCTGGATTGCCTGGAACTGAGGTCCCTGTTATTGCTTGCTAACACAGACACTGTGCTAATACACAAGTCAATATGAACAGCGAAGGGCAGGTAATGTATTTGGCCTCCTGGAAAAGGGAAGATATTTTGTTACATGGAGCACAATACAGCTTGGTTAAGCAACATATGTGAGCCAAGAGGCACGGGGCAGGTGATCTTTTAGGTGTGTGAGATATGCCAATGAGCCTGAATATGGCCATCTGCATAGGCATGAATCAAGTTCACCCGGTTCACTGAATGTGAATCAGGATTGAGACATGAATACTAAAAGCAACAGATGTATCATAAGATACTAAACCAAAGCACAAAAAGTATTTGAACATTGCTATGGTCCTGTTGACACAAGAAAATGCCTTTTTGCTCTACTGAATCCACGCTATTCCATAATTAGAGGCAGAATTGAAAGCCATAGATTTACAAGATCAGTATCTGATGTTCTTGGTCCTGTTGAGCTGCTATTTTATTGGCATTGCCCAGTAAAATATTTATCTTCTGGGGGAAAAAAAGGTTGTTTCTTGTCTAAAATACTGAACTTACATGAGATTGGCTCTGTGTTTGGAAATAACTAGAAAAACACTAGATAAGTAGAGACAGAACACTCTGAAATACCTGCCTTCGAAAGAGGTTACACAAGTTGACTGTAAACTGGAATCTGGGTGTGCTTCTCACATCCACACTTATTTTGTGTTTAAATCAATAGCAAGTCTCATAGGTATTCACCTGTGACCTGTAGATATGCACCATAAAAACAGCTTGAGAAGTATTTTTCTTATTCCACACTGACAGCTGCATGTGGGAGAAGACTTTTAACAACAGGCACTTCAAATTCATGGCCTTTAAATGCTTGCTGTGAATATCGAAGGTGGGAGAACAGTGGTGCACTTTATAATGAGAAATATTACATAGAGCACTTTTGTCTCTAAATACTTTATCTTATTCAATAATAACCAATGGTTATTTTCACTTTACTCCCTGAAAAGCTAAAGCAAAGACAGGCTATGTAATTTCCTCTGTGAGCTACCTTGGAGCTACATGTTGGTGTAAGGGATAAATTTCATTCTCAGAAGAAGGAATCTGCGTTACTACATTTTATATTTCAGCTTATATTTTAGCTGTGAATTAAATAAAATGAAAAATCACTTGAATGCTACTTTGGCCAGAACTGAATAACTCTTTGTTCCATTTTTCCATTTATGACAAAGCAGATAGAATTACTAATGAAGTCTCCACAATTGTTTGGCAACACTTACAAAAGACACTGCATGTGAAGACATTCTAGGATCGTAAACAAAAGAAGAATAGCAAGACTAATTTAAGTGGTTTATAGTTTGGAAACACCTTGTAAGGTATGAGAATCCCCAATGGGCAAAGGAACAAAGGAGGTTAATCTTGGGCATGCTCACTTCCCATTCGTAGCAAACCATGGTTAAAGTCTGTGAATTCAAGCTTGAAAAATCTTGAACATAACCAAAAACACAGGAGGTGAATACTTCAACTTTGCAAAAAAACCCTAAACTCAAGAGAGGAAGTTAATGGTCATACTTTACAAGAAAGAATACAGTTTTAAAATTTGGCTAGTCGGTCTCAACTGTGCATTTTTCACAGGCTACATAGGAGAGAGTTGGTTTGGGGGAGTGGGAAAAAGGTAAAATAATAGCTCTGGCAATACTTTTACATCCTTTTGTCCTCCGTAACAAATTATGTAGATGACCTAATGAATAAAAACAAAGATGGTTTACGGAGACAAGATACCTGTGAATTCAATACAGACAAACCTTTGGCTACAAACTGTGAGTGATGTTTGAGCTTGGTGATAGGATCACTTTTGACAAAGAAGTGTCCGTGTTCAGAAAAGATGGGAAGAACTTGGACAGAAGCCTTCCTACTGGATAGAAAGCTATGTGAAAGAGGGGAATAATTTCTACCTTATTTGCCAATAAATATTAAATAATGTAACATGAGGTTTTTGCCTGCCCAGCAGCTTCTCAGCAGTATTAGAAGTTCATTTACTCCTTTCCCTTCTCAGCATCTTTCTCTGTCATAAATTTGCTTTCAGAAGAGGAAATAATCTTAAGCTATATCAAATGTTACACTGGGAACAGTTCACACTCTCATCTTCCAGACAGGAGAAGCCCTGACTGATTTCTGGAGGAATATTGGGACTAGTATGTGCTCAAAACCCATGGGACTATCAAAGTCAAACCCATGTGGGGTGTGAAAAATTTGAGATAGCAGAGAGGTTTTGTTCTGTTATGCAAAGGACAAGAGTGTGAAACCCAACAGGAAAAATCAGCAATAGATTAGCTAGTCCAAGGATCTTTCATCTTTTTTTCATTATGACTGTGTGTTTTATCAGGCCTTTGTACAGTTAAAGGTAGGCCCTTTCTCAGGACGTTTCAGAGGCGGCTCTGAGTAGCCCTGTGTAATAATCTGTCTCCTGTCCTTGCCAATAGAATGAACCAGGAGAAAGACTGGTATTGAAAGAATGATGTTTGGTGGTTTGGGTTTTTTTAAATACTGTGACCAAAATGCACATTAAGTCATATCTTGAGATGACAGCTTTTGCCTCCTAGGTCTAGAAGGGAGGAATTTTTCTAGTCTCTAGTTTCTCTCTGATAATTGCTGTCCATTATTTGAGTAAAAAAAACATACCAGAAATTGTGATTCTTGCCAACATCTCAGGAAGTTAAGCATTATAGGTGATAATTATGCTCCTGGCAGCAGGTTAAGCCAGATGTTCAGAAGCAGCTGCTGTTGACCTGTTGGCAAAGTTAGTTGCTTCATGGTATGACGCAATGATTCTTGGCATCCTTCTAGGGAACAAGGGCATAAAACTGAGGGGAAATTAGACTGAATGTAAGTTGCAGCAATATGCTGTGGTGATAGAAAGGTCTATCAGTAGTGGGTAATGGAGAATCTTGAAAATGATGCTGATGGCTCTGCAGAGGGTAGAAAAATACCTCCTGGGCATCATTACTTAGTGATTTCAGCTCGTCAAAATCACTATTAGGAGTGGCATATGGTTCTGTTTCAAATAGTCTAGCTCTGGATTGTGGGAATATGACCTAGAGGCTTTTCTTTCATCACAGGTACTCAAAATTCAGGGATGGGAGATTTCTTTGATAGCAAGTGTTGTTGAGGAAA
This sequence comes from Coloeus monedula, assembly GCF_965178545.1. NCBI lineage: Eukaryota > Metazoa > Chordata > Aves > Passeriformes > Corvidae > Coloeus > Coloeus monedula. The sequence goes on along the minus strand of NC_138782.1, from coordinate 30,281,865 downwards.
AGAAATAAAAGGTTGTAGTGGAAGGTCACAGGTACTTTACCACTGGTCTAACATTTCTCACACACGTCTGTAATTCCTGATTCTCCTTCATAGAGAAGGCATCTTGGCAATTGTGGGAGCAGTTGCAATGATGATCATACTTGTTATCACAATGAGGGTTTTATGAATTTCCCGTAGATAAGTAAGCCATGCAGGGAAATGTTCTGAAGGGACTTTAGTCCTCTGTTCTCTCCAATGGATTCAGAAGTGAGTTTTAAAAACTTGTCTTTATGGATAACAAAATGTAATAAAGTTTTGTTTTCTTTGCATTTCATACTATGACTGAAAATGTTCTGAATAGGATGGTTTCGCATCTCTAGGTCTGCTCAAAATTGTCTAAATCATACATTTACACAGATAATTCAGTCTCCAGACCAGAGTCCATTTGGGTTTTGTCATCCCTGAGAAGGGTAAACAATTCCCTCTGTCAGTGAAATGCATCTTTTCAGTGCAGTCTAGGAAAACTGAGTAGCACAGACAAAAAAAAAAGGTGTTAAAGTGTTTTTACATATATAAAACTGAAAGTAGACAAGCTTTATGTATAGTGCTGTGTATGTGTAACTAAATTCAATATAATTTATCTTTATGCATGTCTGAGATTTATTTAGCTAAATTGTCAACATTTATATATGCAAAACACTTGATGCCTTCAGAAGCCAAATATTGACTACAGCTGCATGTCATCATGACCAAGATTTCTCACCATGGGAATTTTAAGTTCCAGTCAGCAGAACCTCAGGTGTTAAGATCTTGTTTGCACTAAGTCAGACGTTTGCACTCTAAGTACCCTCGAATAAGATCCCACAGTTTCAGCCTTTGGTATTTATGCGCATGTTTGCACATGAATGGGCTTACATAAACCGGCATTTGTGTTCTTCATTGCTTCACTTTTCTTAGGTAAATGCTTTCGACAAAATATGCGTGCTTCTGGGAAGAGCCCGTTAAGAACTTTTTATCAGGGCTGAACTATTTCAGGGATCCTTGGGGGATGAGCAAGTTCGTTTGCCTGTGGTTTGCTGTCCTTCAAATGACAATTGCTAAAGGGCAAGCTGTGTAGAAAAATAAGGTCATTTTCCCCAGTGCTTACTGGAGAGGCATAGAGTTTGCTTTTTCAGCTCAGTGTTGCACAGTTGTTTTTTTGAAGAAACATACGGCGTAGTTGCACTTGTCTAGATGTTCTTTTCTGCTTACTCATCCCAGAGGTCTTAATCTGTTGTGAGGGTTTTTTTATTGTAAGTATAAACACTGTCTAACCATTGGGGAGACTTTGTCCCTGATCAGATCAGCTGATGTTAATGTTTCTTGGAAGAATGAGTAAGAACACTTTAAGAAAAAGAATGTTTTTATATTGAGGAAAGATTGTAGAGTAAAATATACACAAGTTATTGCTGTGTGTTTCCCTGGCATAAGAAGGGTGGATGGGTGAGAACACGTTATGAAAAACTCCAAGAAAAATGAGGTAACATTGTGATGTTCCGTTATTGTTGTTAAACTATATGGGTCTGTTTCATAATGTATTTGTGTCATTCTCTTCCCCAAAATGTAACTAATTTTGGGATGTGTAAACTTTTTCAGGTCCAAAATCTTGCCTGAACTATATGGGAGGAAAGGGGGAACCTGTCTTCCCTCACTGCCCCCCTACCTCCAGTTATAATCAGTAAAGCATTTTACTCTATATATTTCCCACTGCATAAGTATTCTGCCTTTAAACCTGTTCTTTTAGATCTAAAGCAATTGAGGGGAGAGATGGTAATCTGGGAGTTTCGGTGTTTATTTTTCTTTTGTTTCCAAGTCTGTACCCTTCATGATATTCTATAGTATTTCTTGACAATTTCTCTGTAGAAAATATTGGAAAAAAAAGTGAAATAAAATTTAAATTTATTGAACAGCTGTAGCTGAAAACCCTATGGTAGTACAGTATCTCTTGTTTCGTGCTTTCCTAAGATGGATAATAATTCAGGATGGTTTTAAGGTCAATGTCCTATGTTTAAATCAGTGAAACAGTCTTTCAGTCTTTCACGTGTTTTGGTTAAATTCTGAAAGTCTCCGTGCTGAGGTCAGACTGCACTATCTGTGGACATGGAATGGGAAAACAAATGAGATGGGAAGGGTTAAGCATGAAGAATAACTATAACAATGTGACCTTTCCTGCTGGTGAGCTGTAGACTATCATTTGTTCTGCAAATGGTTTTGCTTGTCCAAGCTATGTACGGTTGTTAGTTTTGAAATGGAATTGAGGCACTGTTACTTAGTTTTGTTTGTCTTTGCTCACTCTGTGCAGCTGAACTTCCTTCAGAAAGATATGGTGGTTCCTCCAGAGTATTTAAAAACTGCAAGAACAGCAGCTGGGCCAGGAGATGGTGAAGGAACATCTGCAAGACTGGCATTCTAGATGAAATTCAGCATTTTAACTTCACAGGGGCAGGTCTGTTATCTTGCCTGGGGCAATGGGTGGGGTGTCTGCTGACTGCCTTGGACCTCATTGTGTCCAGGGTGATCAGTGCATCAGGCTGTAGTTTGTGTGGTTTAAATTAATATATATTAACTGATGCTGAGGGACTCAGCCCTGCCACTCTATGATATGTAGATAGAAAGGCTGTCCATCACACAGGAAGAGTGCTATGCCCTTGGGAACACGGGGGAAGCTGTGATGCTTTTTCTCTAGTTTGGAAGTGCTCTAGTCAGCAGACTTATGGATTATTTTGTGTGAAATGCTGGTTTTGTAGATGCAAGGGAAGATGGGCTGGGCATGAAGAGGTAACCAAAAATTGCCTGGGGGATTCATATGTAATGTTGATGTAATGCATTGCAGGGCCAAAAAAGAAATGCACACCAGTACAGTGAAAGCATTACTGGTGAGTAGTAAGTGCTTAGAGGTGGAGGCTGATTTAAATACCTGCTCTACATTGTCATCCTGTGAATAAAATTCCTCTTTCTTGCTTAGTATAATTTATATCTGTGGAAATTTCTGCAGAGCCACAAATGCCTTCAAGGTACCATTCTTGGAGGTACTTAGAAAACCAGCATGGAGAGAAAAATCCCTGCACCAGAGATCTTCAGATCTGAAGGGACCCGTGAGGCAAGGAAGACAGGGTCACAGCCCCATCATCCTTCCATACCTTGGGTGCCTCCCAGTGTGGCTGCAGAGCCTCCTTCCTTCCCATAGTCAGCAGCCAGGAACCTGCTGTTCCCCATGCAGCACACCCTCTCAGTTTCTGAATGTAGCCTCAAGACTAATCTTCAGGGCCTTCCTCAGCACCCTCAGAAGGTCTGCAGACCTGGTGCTAAAATAAAGCAAAAGCTGCCCTTGGAGGTTGCTTGGCCTGGTCACCATTTCTCAGTCCTGCTGCTAAAACTGATGCTCCTGCCACTTGCCCTGGTGACTTTTGGTGCACCCAGGAGGCTCTTGTGGCCATGGAGGGGGAAGGTGAGCCCCTGTGGCTTTCTGGGGCACAGGCTTTCGAAGAAGAGGTACAACGTTGTGGTGAGGGTGCTGTTGTTCACTTCTCCACTCTCTCCATGCTGCTTTTTGGCCGTCTCTGTTGTGCCCGCCACCCCTCCCGTGCCAGTGCGTGCCGGTCCCCCTGGCCGGAGCAGTGCCCAGCTGGGCCGTGCAGCTGGAGTGGTGGGGGCAGGATGTGGGGGCAGCCCCCGTGCCAGCTGCGTCCTCACACAGGAAGGTCTCCGCAGGCTTCCACATCTGCTGGAGAGGCGACGTGTCTGCTGCTTCACAAGTGGCGTGTGGCTTGCTGCCCTTACAGCTGTGCCAAAGCCGCGGGGCTCTGTCCTGTCCTCCCCCCATGCCCCCATGGGAGGATGAGCGTGCCTGGGGATGGTCATGAGGTGGTGACTCTCTCCGGCTCTCCTCAGTGTGGGAACAGCATCTGGCAGCACAGAAGGGACATTCTTCAGGTCAGCAAAACACAGATTGTGCCAAAAACCAGAGAGAAGTCAGGAGGTGTAGTAGGATGGCAGAGGCTGTGCTCCCTTGGTGTGAGGAGTACCATCATACTTTTCTATTGCTCTTCCTGTGTCTCTGATGGCTCTAAACAATATTCCATCTTCGAGCTTTAAAGTTGCTTGAGCGTGTGTTGCCATATCTCCTGCTCTTCAGCCACATACTCAGTGACCTTCCCTTGCAGTGCTCCCAGCAACATGACTGGTATCTTTTCAGCAGAAGGTAGTTTGTCTTAAGGGAGTATTTCTTACATGTGATACAGTCTTCAACTAACATCTGACATAAGCACTGCTGAAAGAAAATGGATCCCACCTATTGAGCAGCAGGTATAATGGGGCTTCTTAAACAGCTCGGTTTGGGAATAACCCAACTTCTTTTTCTGTGCCAAACCCAAGCTGCTCAGGCAGTTTTATTCTTTTCCCGTGTCTGGGAGGCAGTAGACTGTTTAAAGACTTCAGTAAAGCTACATGTTGATTTTTAATAACACCTGTGTCTTGAGGCTGGTTGTGAGGGATCACTGTCTGTCATTAGTCAGGCATCTTGTTTAAGCTTCCTAACCAGTTTCTTGACAAAAATTACCACTGTTTTGGAAGAAATCTGACACCTTTTTGCTCTATTTCTTTAACAGATTAGTTTGCTTTTCTTCGGCTCCTGTGCATAGGGAGTCTGGCACCCTAGAACTGAGCTCCTGTTTGAAATAACTAGCATATACCCATGAAGTATTCATGAAAGGATTCAGGCTTTTTGTTTGCTCTTTAATTATTCCTAATTAAACATCAGAGGATCATTTGGGATAGTTGAAAGCTGAAATGCTTTTTCTGCACGGAATTCTTCAGATCCATCAGCTCTCAGTTATTTTCCTGCCGAGGTACTGCTGCTGAGGGCTCAGGTTTGTTTCCGATGAAGGTGGAAAGCAAAAACACTTTCGAATGTCTGGTTACTCTGGGTGGTTGCAGGCTCTGGCTAATAGTCATGCACACATGCTGTGGGGGTAGCAGCCATCAGACTGGTGCTGTAACCCACCATGGACTCTGCCCCAGTTCTTCCACATTTGTTTCTGCAGCCAGGCTCCACCTGATATGGAGGATGCTGCTACATGATTGGTGGTTTTGCTCCAGGAGTGGGAAAGAGCAGAAGGTGAAAAGCCTTTTTTGTCTTCTCACCAGTGGTGTTCTTCCTCTCCCCAACGAAAGTGCTGGAGGTTGGCCAGGCAGAGACCATACTGAGGTAGTTTTGGCCTCTGCTGTGCAATCATAAATCTGTCTTCTGACATCTTCATCCCTTCTCTGTGGTCTAGCTGGGGACAGGAGGGTTAGTAATTGGTATGACTAATTCCCTAAAGCCCCACTGATGTTCTTGGTGTTCTGTGAAGGACTTAAAGCTTCTGTCATACCCTGGGATGTATTGTAGCAGGAGTGTGCTTCTATTTTTGACTTACAGCTTTAGGAGGAAATGGACTGCCTGGATTTTGTCTATAGATATTGTGCTTTGACTGGGAGTGGGACCATCCTCAGATGTAAACCATGGCACTGTGCTGCTTGTGCTGTCATCATGCTACAGGCTAAAAAGAGAAACTTGCCCCCTCTCCGTTTCTATGCCCCTTTACAGGTATATCCAGCTTCTTTCAGAGAACTCTGAACCATAGTTGAACCTTTTATATTCATTCTGGGCAGGTCTAGTGGTATAGTAACCATGGTGGAATGCTCCGTGATCCCCTGACTCTGCAATGTACTTGTCACTTGTTCAGCAGGTGGTCCAAGCAGCTCCTTAGGCATTTAGAGGTTCAAAACCAAACCTTGCTTGTATGTGATGTCAAAGAAAAAAAACAACCCAACATCAGAATGAGCAAATTCAAGTCAAGATTGTTTAGAGATTGTGATTTCAAATTTATTAGAGCTGTTGGAAGGTAGACAGTGTTGCCTTTAGTGGCACTGTCCCATAATTGGGTGTATTCCCTTGTAGGTCTCTCGGTGCATCTCTCTGTGTTCCTACTGATGCGTAACAGAAAGCTCCGAGGAGCGCTGGTGGGTTCTCTGAGTAGGAATTTCCGTTCCTCACCTCCAGCTTCTGTCTCATGCCATGGATTATCTGTATATGCGGGGTTGATGGTTTAGATGGGCCAAGGAGCCCGGAAGTTCCCAGTCCCCAGGCAGGTCCTAGACATGTTGTACACAGGCATGTGGGGTATCGATGACTCCATGTGGGAGTGTGCTCAGCACAGCACAAATTCCCTGCTGCCTGCAGACAGGCATTTGCTCACTGGACTGTCTTAAGCCCCCCGCTTTGGAATATATAGAACATATTCGTGACCCTCCCAAAGAAGTTAATAAGATTTTACTTTCATTGAAGCATGCTCACAAAGCAGAAGGCACTGTGACTCCCTTACAGGAACTTACAGCCTGAGCTCCTGCAAATTACAGGGGATGTTGTACTACAATGGCTTTCTGCCTTTAGGGTTTAGCAGAAAAACACTGTAAAGCTTTTTTTTTTTATTTTATTTTATTCTTTTTTTATTATTTGCAAACAGGAAATGAATAAGCAAAGAAAGACCATTATAACTGTGGTTTCAGAGGCTGTTCAGCTTGAAACAAAGGGATTTCTTCACATTCAACCTCATTAGTCTGATTAGTGGGCTTGTAAAATGAAGCATGCAAATGAAACATGACATAGACATGAATTGATTGTACTAAAATCTACACAAACTGCTGCTTGGAAATGAAAGGATGACAGACATCTTCTCTGAGCTGTCTAAAAAGTTAAGCTTTTAAAGTAGCTCATTTTTTAGAGCATGTAAATTACATTTCTGTAGCTTTTAAGAGGAGACACAAGAAGCTGAAAAATCCAAATGAGCCTGTCACGTGATTTTTTTGGTTGGTTGCTTGGTTGATTGGTTGGTTGGCTTTTTTTTAATAGAGCAGAGAAACATGAAGATGTAATAAGTTGTCAGTAGAAAGATATGTTGGGCAGGAACATGTTATAACTGTGTAGAAATGGATGATGGGCTACTTGTTGTTTCTATTTAAAAATCTGAGAGAATACTTGGCATTATTTTCAGAAAGGACTCTTTGTATCTTCCTGACTTCTGCTTTCAAATACACTCTGTCCTGTTTCCTTGGTTATTGCAAAAATACCTGTTTGGATCTTGATGGGAGATCCTGAAGAGAGGTGATTTTCCTCTTTCAGCATTAGTTCAGTTACTGGCACTGTATGGTACAGGTGCAGCAATCTCCTGTTTTTAGTGTAGCTGTACAGCTACAACATTCTAGCTTTAAAATTTGGGTTTGAATGCCTAGTTTTCTTAGCAGAGATTAGTCACACAAGCCCATATCTCTTTAGGTATGAACTGATTGATTTCTGCATGCATCTCGTACTGCCAAAACTAGGTCTGTCCAACTGCAGTGTGTGTGCTGCACGTCACTGTGTGACTTCATGTCCTTTTTCTTCTGTAGCTCACTTTAAAAAAAAAGAACAAGTTATTTGAACGTATGTTTTGGTGTATTTCGAAGAAGTATTTTGAAATACTTCTTTCAAAGATGAGTCACACTAGTACAGTTGGGATCCCAGAACTCCTTTCGTAATTGTGGTGTCTGCATTTCCAGTAAGAGCATCTGGAAGATGATTTCTAAATGCTGTTGGACATTGTGGAAAAGTGAGCTGGAGATGTTCATTCAGGAGGAGGGTTTGCCATCTTGGTAGTGAGGAAAGGAAGGGTATGGCTGGGGATTCCTGCAAATTGGAGAGGTGTATGATCACCGTGTGATCATTGTGAGTGAGGGGCTGAGCACAAGTGTGACTGTAGTGCTGCTTTCAGCCCTAGCAAGTTGCTGTCTTGGTTTGTCTCACTGGGAAGAACAGGGTAGGACATTGGTGTAGGAGGTGTGCTAAGCTGTTGCCCTTTGGGCAGTGAAGCTTGGAGGTTTAGTGTGACAGTAGAATGTATGGGGTTTGGAAAGCTCCCTGGGGCAATTTCCTGTTAGGCAGCTTTTGCTGTGAATGACGTTGCTCTGTAATGCGCAGCCACAAAGTATTTCCATGAACCATGGAAGTAATGCATTTCCAGATGTATTTACCCCCTTGCTCCATATATAAGTGGATTGTGCATTACTGACATCAAACCTAAGTAGGTGGGTGTTGTAGAGGTGACCTGTGTTGGGGACAGCACGTGAAATGTGCAGCTTCTTCAACTGCTGCCCTTCTGGCCCATGACTCAAGGAGCAGCAGCATCTGCTGGGCACAGCCACTGCTGGTCATGCAGCGTGCTGGGTGCTCCCATGCCAGGATCAGGAGGGCCTATGGAGAGCATGAGCTCCTGCCACAGGCTGCAGAAGACCCGTTTTTCAGGGTCTTGTGAATGGTCACTCCTTAGCAACCACTTTGCACCGTAGGTTTTGTAGGTACATGGGATTTATTTCCCAGACCTGAGTCAGGACATGATTTTGCCTATAAGGATCAAAATACTCTTTGAGATGTTTCCATGGAAAGGGGGGACTATATGGGAAAAAGGGAAGGGGGAGGAAGGAGGATCACTTCTTTGAGCAGGTTTTGGGACAAGTGTTTTGAGTATGGCCATTATGGCAGTCTGCCATCCAGAGGCACCTGTTGTGGCTCTTCAGTGCTGGGCATGGGCACTTTTCACTCTGTTTATTATTTTCAGCATAGGTTTGTGGAATTTGTGTAATTTAGCTAAGTGTGTGTGTTTCTAATACAAACCTCAGTGCAAACAAACCCTGCCCAGCAAGGACTGTTGCAGAAAGAAGAATGAGAGTACTGTTGACTTGAATATTCCCTGTTCCCTGTCTTTCCAAGGAGTTCCAGATATTTCATGGGCTCCTTGGTTCCTCTGCTGGTTACCCAGACAAGTGTTTTAGTGACTTTAAGATGATTTCTTCTTTGTTTTGAATGAAGGGAGGGAGAATGTGTAAGGGGGGATGTTGAAGAAGTCTCTCTAAAAATGAAAGTACAAGTTAAAGTGTTTGTTCAGTATATTAAGATACAATTGATGGTTAAAATAGCCAGGTTTATGTCCACTTTTCAGAGTGCTTGGGTGGCTGTTTGCTGTCGATCTGGGGAAGGCAAAAAGGGATGCTGGATAAAAGCGAATCCATCATGCAGTTTTTCAAGGTTTTGCCTGTCATTAAACAATCTCTTCTGCAGGAGAGAGGTTTTGAGAGGGAAGAGGGAAGTTCACCAAGAATTATTCAGTGTTGGTGTCACTTTCGTCTTTGAGATTTCTGTGGTGATCAAAATGGCCCTGAACTAGATCATACTGCGCACTCCAAAAACTGACTAAAGATTAAAATTGAAGTTGTGAGCAACAACCTGTGTTAGAAGGTGTAAATATGTTTTAAAAATAGCACCTCTGTAGTTGAGCAAGGCACAGGAAAACTCTTCATGATGTTTGCAGCTGAAGTTAAAATAAAGAAGAGCAACCTGCTTTCCTGGTAAACTTCCATTGGTTTGATTTCTGTGAACTCCTGGTGTGTTCTGGGGGCTGCAGTTAAGGACAGCACTATCTGTGTTAGCAGTAAAGCATAGACACAATTAGTATTGCCTGCTCTTCCAGGAAAAAGCCAATGGATGTCATGTGATGCATCTAAAAATGGATGGTGACGACAGCCATTTTATGCTTCGTTTGATCCAGTGTAGTACTGTTGTGGTGCTGCTGTGTGGAGGAGAGGCTGAACTAAAATAATATGTATTTGTATGGATCATAAGGCTCATTATATGAGGCAACTTTTGTGGTTTGCCACTTAGAATTTTGCTCAACATCTGCTACAAAATAATGCCAGGGAGCTGTGTGCTTTGGTCTGGGGGTTTGACAGTTGTGGGATTTTTGTAATTGTGCTTTCCCCTTCTATCTCAAATTTGGTGTTTACCAACATCTTGAGAAAAAGAGAGCATAATTTTCAAGCTGCTGGGTTTGTTTGATTTTTTTTTTCCCCCCACTAGAGAATATAAAATATAATTCAGTTGCATAAACAGTTGTAACTGGGAAAATGCATTCCTGCCAATGTCTTTAAAAATAGCTTTGTTCTGGAAAATTCTGCTGAATTGGCATTGTAATCACTTTCCTGTCACTCTCTCCAGTGGACATATGAGTGGGTTTTAGTTTGCCTGTGTGAGTCTTAACTTTGATTTTTCTGACTTATGGGTTATAACTAGACAGAGAGAGAGATCCACAGATCACTCTCCTCTGGGGCACCCCAGGGTTCTCCAAATTCTGCGCAGCCAAACTCTGGAGTGAGCATATAAGGATTGTCCAGGGCTGAAAATACTGATGGATAAGTTGGATTTGGAAATCACACCTTTTGTGAGCTTGTTGGTGTCTGTCAAGTGCGTAGCAGCATTTGGCAGCAGTTTAACAAGTGTATGCACCTCTCTCTGTCTCAGGCTTAACTCTTGTCCTGAACAAGCAAGTATTTGTATGGGAAGAAGGTTTGGGGAGCCACAAATACGGATTCTCTTCCCACTAGTGTTAGTTCTGTGGTGCTGATAAGACTAAAAGAACAAACCCATCCTGCTCCTGTTGTGGCTGGGAAATTGTTCTGGCTTTACAGACCAGAATTCAGACATCTGGGAAACTTGCTCAACTCTGCTCTGATTTCCAAAACTGCAGGATAAATTATGTGCACATCTGAAATTTGCTGGGATTTTTCTTGAAGCACTGTGTCAAGGGGCTGATAAAAGAGACACTACATTTTCTGTGAGCCAGCAGAACCTTTTTCATTCATACCCCACCACTGCTTTCCTGAATAGCAAATGGAAGTAGGCATGTAACAGCTGAGGAAAATGTATGAAATGACTCAGGGGTGGTGTTGCAGCTCTTGGGAGAATGCACTGACTTCTTGTGAGCTGGAGCATTAAATCTGCTTTCATGTCAGGCAAAGGATTGTGATCTGTTATGCCCCGTGGTTAGAGTGGGAATGGGGTTTGGACATTTTTAACATGAGCTCAACTCAAGAACCAGAGAAGCTGAGATTTGGGTGAAAAGGGCTGGGAGTCTGGCTGATAGTTATATCAAACAGGAAGCCAAGGCAAGGACATGATGAGAAAGAACCCACACTGCAACTCCCCAAATCCTCACAGAAAACTGCTGCCTGCAATGAGGGCTGTGTAGAGATGGGACAGATTGGAGCAGGTTTGTCAGGGAAGGTGAGCTGGGCAAGGGGAAGGCCGCATGAGGCAGAAAACACAATAATGAAACCACAGACCTATGTAAGGACCAGGGGCTAGTGGAAGGAATGGCATCAGGGTTGGAGAAAAGGACAGGAGTCAAGTCTAAGTGATTGTCTGCAGTTGCTTGCTGCAGCTAAGAAACGTGTTCAGCTGTTGAGAGACTAGAGGACTTTCCATGTTTGATGGAAGAACAAGCCATCAAGATGGTGGTGCCGTGCTGCTGTGGTTTATTTAGGACCTTTAGTCCTGGAACTGTGCACTGGAGGGTGACACCAATGAGCCTGGAGGAGGCAATGCTTGAGGTAGTTTTCTTCTGGTTTGCCTTTGCCAGTGCTGTGGGGAGACAGCTTCAGTCCCTAGAGCCAGTGCCAGTCCTTCAAAGATCAACAGCCAGACCCCAAATACTAAAATACGCCTGGTGGGGCAAAGTCACTCTGGTTTCTGGTGCCGGTGCCTTTGAGGATCTATCTTGCCAGCTTTGTCTGTAATTCCAAGACCTAAACACAGGCTTTTCAAGTGAGGAGTTTGGGGGATGATTTGGGATTTTTTTTTTTTTTTAAATAAAGCTAAAAGGAGTTGTGATTTTTGAGATGCAACCCAGGTGCAGTTAAGATGCAGGAATTTCCACATCAGATAGTGCACAAGGTGTGACACAGCTGCTGCTGCTTCCAGCGTGTCAAGGGCTGGTGTTGGTTGGCTTGCAGTGTTGTAGTCCTTGCAAGCCAAGCTCATGCAGGTGCTGCTGTTCCCTAATGAGACTTCCTAGCCACATTACTAACTGGGAGGAATGACTGAAGGGAATTAAGTAGCTTCTTGATTACAGGAATTTAGGACTTCTTCAAGGAAAATGTTCCATGTGAGACCTGTGGCACATCACAAGCTTCCAAAACTTCAGGCTGGCTTTCAGACAAACAACAACAAAAAAACAGTAGCTAAGGTTTTTCTCACTTTTGAAAAATTTTTGTTTATTTGAATGCATTTTTAATGCAAACACCCAAAACTGGGGTACGTCCCAATTACTGGAGCCTTCTGATGGTGCTTTTGTTGTATCAGTTAACTAAGGAAACATCAATGAACTGAGCCCGGAGCAGCAAGAATCCACGCCTGCCCCCCCCCCCCCCCGCCATGGGCAAGGGTGGGCTCAGATGCAGCCCCAGGAACCCAAAAGGCAGCCTTTGTGCTGTGTTTTTGCTAAGGTTTGTGCAAAGGGAGCAGGACAGGGATGTGGGACAGACGGTGTCCTAATAAAATATTGTTAAGGACTTGCTTTTTTCTTAGAAATTATTTCTTCCTCCCTTAAGAAGCCTATAATTAGGGTATGAGGGGGAAGAAAAAATAGGCTGTTTATTTAGAAGTAGCGGAATATTTCCAGTTCTCCACTGTACTTAAAAAAAAAAATTAAAAAATATATACACACACACATGCATGTGGCATGTCTGTGAATAGCTTTATAAAGCTCCTCAGGTAGAAGTAACAGATGAAACCTTTACCACCTAGAACTGGAGCATCTGTGTGTTAGTTTTCCTGTACTCTGCATGCTGCTCCAAGTGAGTGTGATGAATCACGTAGTGTCTGCCGATCTCAGTATGGCTTAGGAGCCTGTGTCTCCAATGAAAAGACAGTTGGACTTTGTTATCCAAGTTTTCTGGGCTTTCTTGGTTTTTTTATTAGTAATCACATGTATTTTGTTACAAGCATTTCTTTGATAGACATGAATCTTACCTGAGTGAAATCTGTGTTCTAGGAGAAATGGCTGCTTGATCATTTTAAAAAGACGATAGACTTGATAATCAGCCAGAGACTGAGACCAGCCCAAGTCATGAGAGCTTGGCAAAACAGGCCAATTTTTCAGCAGAATGTAATGAGTGTTGAACAACATTGTTAGGATCAGTGCTGTGCTGTTAGAGATACAAAGTCTGATGCCAAGAAATGGTGCTTTTAGGCAGTGAAAGATGATGTACGCTGAATTTTAAGCACTTCTGCTGGCCTACTGGGAAGAAAAAAAAATTTAAAAGCTGCAATAAATCCCTGTTCAGCAGAACAAAACTCAGCTCTTAATACATAGGTTGCATTGTGTTTCTGACCAGGGTTTGGGTCTTTGGGGTATGTAAATTGTACTGTCCGAGTTTAGCTGTCCACGATTCTCATATATGTAAGGAAAAACCACGAAAACTCACTAACATGAGAAGTGTTTAGCTGTAGAGGGGGAAAGAAAAAAAGCAGCTCAAGGCACTACTACTATGTTCCTTCAGCTATTTGAACATGGGAATGGTGAATGCAGGACCACCTTAAGTATGAGAGTGTGAACAATCAGCTGTTTGGATACCCCAAAAAAAAATTTCCTGACAGCAATAATTTATATTAACAGTTAGCTATTACAATCTTTAAAAGGTAGAAGTTGATCTGAACAGGTTAACCTCCATTTTAGAGATTGGTTTTTTTCCAATACTCAGCTGGATTAAGATCTGCTATACTGAGTTAGTCTTTGTCCAAACGTCCCCAAGACTAAGGGGATACTTTAAAAGGGAGAGTTTTGTATCGTTAGTTACAACAGACATAGAGGCAAGGATTTGGTTTCTACTCCTACTGAGTGTCCAATCTAAGAAAGGAGGTAATGATAGCCCACTTTTGCAGGCTCTTCACAGGATTTGCTGCTGTTTGAGCAGCTCGCTGGTGCCTGTGTGGGCACTGAATGTTTCAAAGGCAGTTATCAGAAGGGTCAAGCATTAACAGCTTTCACACAGCCCTGCAGTTGAAGTGCATGTTTGGAAATGAATTTCTTAATGTGTCTGTCCTCCTACTATGCAATTGGTGTAATTACACAGGAAAAACTGGCATTTTCTATATGGAAAAGGATTGACCTGTTTAACAGCATTGGGATTATCGACTGTGAGGGTGAAGCAGAGGCTTGGAAGGATTTGATGGGGAAAGCCCATTAATCATGGGTTTGTCAGGACTGCTAGAATATGATGGCTTCTGTTTCTCCACCAAAACTCAGGTTGGGAACTGTGGCAATTCAGCCTCTAAACTGTGATTTGGTAGTCTTAATTTTCCCTTTTTTTTTTTTGTAAGTGTAAGGGTAGCATTACAAAAGGCACCCTCAGCATGGAAGCAGCAGTCTGAGACACAGGACAAGTTTCAGAAGGGCAGTGGCCTGCAGGGCATTAATTCTTCATTTGAAGAAAGATGGGTAAACTCTACAAAGCAGTATGGACCTTTGGCAGGCTCATTCCGAGCTCTCAAATATGGGTGACATTTGATTGTTCTTTCAGTCTTCAAAGATCAGTGCAAACCTTTAATTTCTATAAATAATTTAATAAATACTTTTGTTTTACAATGATACAACAAATAACAAATTCATAGCAAATGAGTCACAAAGAATTTAGGATCAGTATACTTTAATAAGGTATCAGTGTCAAAATACATTTCCTTATCAAGTTAAGGTTCCCATACAGTTATAATATTGTCAATAAGAATTCAGCAATATAGATTATGAAATAATTATGATAAAAATATGATTAATATTAAGACATGGAATATTTTTTCAGAGTGTTTTAGTAAACTGTTAGGGTATAACATTTTTAATGCTGAAACTACACAAATAAGAAACAGAAGAGCAGTATTCAAGTGTCTTTAATCCTTGAAGCCTTAAGTCTGTGCCACTGCAAATTTGACAAATCTGGATGGCCAATTTTCATCAGATTTTGATCCTTACAATAAATTTTTTCCACACAGTAATAACTTCACTTTAGGAGTAGATTATTTTTGGTAATAAACTCTTGAAAGGTTGCCTACAATAGGGAGTATATTTTTTTTACATCATGTACCCATAACAAAAGGCCTTCAGCTTTTCTAGGTAAGTGTGGTTAAGACTCGCTTAACACAGCGAACTCTGAAGTGCTCTACGAACCCAAGGCTCTCTCTATGCAAGTGTCAGTGCATGATAAAAAGCAATTTTATATACCAGGCTTCAGCAGACTCAGAAGTCTCAAAAATATTTTTGTTCTAAGTTTCTGGGCCAGAGTTTTATCTTTAGTACTTAGCCACTGTTTCATTTTCTTCAGTGAATCTACAGTGATTTATACCAGTGGAGGAAACAAGATGATACATCCCAACATAGATCTAAGTCTGTATTTTAAAGTCAGAACTGCTCATCTGCCTTTTACTTATATTTCCTGCTGTTTAGAGATGTTATAACTTGAACTTTCAAAACCCTTTGAAAGGATTCAAAGCCCTATTTTTCAAGTACGTGTATGACAATTAATGATAGTTGGAAAGGAGCTCTGAAAATGTCTGGCTGCCTTTTAATGACTTTTTAGCTACTGATTAATGCAAGGCAAGTAAAAATGAGAGACCTCCCTGCTGGCTATTCATCTCACTATGCAATCCCTAATTCTTTTTATCTAATTATAACTGAGTTAGCCTAATACACTGGGAAATACTACTTTAAGATTTGTTGATTCAATATTGCAATTATATTGCTAGCTAGCGTACAAAATGAAAAAGGGTAACATTAATCAGAGGTGTTAGTACTGGCCACTGCTCCTATTCCTGAAATATCAGCAACATCATAACAAATACTGCAAGTTTCTAGCAGAAACAGCTCTTAAAGTAGTTGTGTCATAGATACAGCAAAAGTACCAAGAGATGATTAACAACTGACCCAGAGAGAAATAATAATTAAAAAAAAATCTGTTTTGTGTAAAAAATAAAAGGCAACAACAAAGAACAAAACAAGAAACCTCAACACAAACAAAAACACAGGTCTAAATCCTCCACTGGGGCAAATCTGTAGGACTCCCTTGGCTGTAGAGCTAAGCCAGGTTAAGGCAGCTGAGAATGTGGCTTGCATCTGAGAAAAAAAGCTTAAAACGTGCAACTTTCACAGATACCCACAAACATTGCATTTCACCATTCACATTTCTTTCAACAAAGTGTATAAAAATGAAGGATAGGGATGGGAGGCAGAAGGCTGGGATTTTTCCTTAGTATGCTTTTCCAAAAGTTATTGAAGTTACAATAAAATAAATGCTGGAAAACAGAAAGACTCAAAGGATTTTAATTTGGCAGATCAACAAAAAACTGTGGTTGGAGATCAAATTTGTTTCATTCATCTTTGGCAATAAAAATATATCTTTGCAGTACTGCAGCCAAAGTATCACATGATGAGGCATTTATACCACAGCTTTTTAATAGCATGAAATTAAAAAAAAAAAAAATTCAGAATATAAATTACAGGTAATGAGATAAGGGGAGGGTAATCAAACTCTCTAAACACCATTTTAATTGCAACAGAGAAAATACAGTAGATGTATTTCTTTAATATGAATAATAAAGTGAGTAACTTCAAAAGGCCACTATTTGGTAATGTAGACAGGTTCAATATCTAAGTAAAATCCTGTAAAAGTGTACTGGTATTAGAAATTGTCTACTTGCAAAAATATATTTAAAAACGGAAGCTGTTTTGAACAGTATAGGCCACGGAATATTGCGGGATCGCTCAGGTCGCCTGGTCCAGGGCTCGGAGCAGTTCGCTGCCCTGCAGCAGCATCGAGCTGCCCAACACAGGCACGTTCACCTCACAGTCATATCTCGTCAGCTCAGGCAACAAGTAGGGTTCAAAGGAGGGCCCCAGCAGGCGACTCGTCATACCTGGAACACAGCAGTGAAGCAAGTTATGGTGCTGAGACCAGAAAGGGCACTTTTTTCCTCCCACCTCTTCTGTTTACACCAGTTTCATTCTGTTTTTATGTCAATAAAATCACCAGTAGTTCCAGGTGTCAGAGCAAACCTGTGCTCTGCCTTAAACTGCTGCAAGGGTGTCACACAAACAAGTGCAATTTTTCACCTCCACCCCAAATTCTGATTGCTCTGAGAAAAACTGTATTGGTGCAGATGAGGAAAGCTGTAGTAAAAGACATGGTCTCTGAATTGACACCCACTCCCCTCGTGTATTAAAAAGAACAGATACATGTCCCCTTTAATTACTTATTTCAACATTTAAAAGGCACATGTTAAGACTAAGCTACAAACTTCCATATCAGTGTTTCAGCAGAGTTGTTTAGTACAATGCAACAATCAATTCCGTCACAAGACAAGAGTATGGCCAGAGGATGACAGGACCTCCAAGGTGAAAAGGTGTTAAGTTTAATTGAAATGAAGCATAAAAATACTTTTCTCATATACTACAAATGTAAACATTACAGTTTCATACTAAACCACACAACTAAGTTTTTGTGCTGTATTTGATCTTGCTTTATTATCTTCCTCCATATTTTTGTGGGGGTTTTTTTTTCAATTAAAATTTCCTTTTTGGAACAAAATAGCAACATTTTCCAATTTCTGTGTTTGACAGCTCTTACCTGATGCTTTATGAGCTGGCTGGACACTGTAGTCCTGACAATGGGAGCTATAAAACAGAGGGGGAAACGCTCCTGCTTTCAAATTCTCACCCAGACTTTCACAGGTGGGTTGATGCTGCTGCTGTTGCTGCAGTTGATTCATTGGTTGGCTCAGACGTCTCGAGTTACAGAAAAATTCATCTGTTATTTACATAACAGGGAAAAAAAGAAAGTTAAATGAAGCCATTGTAATAATTATAGTACATTATACTGATCCAAAGCAAAGTGAACCTCGGTGTGGTGGTGTCACAGCATAGGAAAATCTGCATCTTATCACAAAGGAAGTCTAGAAACAGCCCCAGCTCTAGCAGTAGTATTGCAGTCAAAATATGCTTGTGTAAGGAAGCACAGTGCTGCAGAGCAGCAGTATCTGTTCTAGCTCTGAGATATTCACACCTTGGATCAACAGGAGGTAAACACGGCTCCATTAAGCTGATTTCTGTTCCCTCCAAAGCAAGTGTGTGAATGTACATGAAACCAACTAACTGGTATTTATCAAATGTACCTTTAAATTGTTCAGCTCTTAGTGATACAACTTGATCTTTCATTTAGCTTTGTGTAATATTTACACAGCTTATTTACCTTTCCTTTTGAAAGAGCTTTTTTCCCTATTCAACTTGTCTTAAAACGGTGTTTCAATATATAACATTGCAAAACCACTTTCTTTTGTCTTACCAGTAAGAACACTTGTGCTGAGAGACTTCTTTTCTGTAACCAAGGAACAGTTTTCCCCCTTGAGAAATTTCATTCTCTTCCACATTAAGTGAGATGGGTTAATGACAGATGGATCTCCCTAGAATGAGAAGGGAAGCAAAACAAACAATTACACTGATGACCGTGATGAGTCCAAAGTTGTTAAGGGGATGCATTCCTTATGATTACCCCACTCAGTTGTTGCAAAGCTTGTTCTTCATAATCCAGCTGTCGCTTCAGTTTCAAACTGTTGGACAGAGCAAGTCTTGCTGGGTTTACATCTATGCCTCGTTGTCCAAAAGCATCCAGGGGCCTGTGGAGAAGAGATCCTTGTGAGTGCACAGGGAGGCAGATTGAAATCATCTTGTTCATATATACAGATTCTTCTTTCATTTAAAGACATTTAAGGTGTCTGAGATTTGCCAGTGGATGGATCTCAAACATCAAATGTTTGTATTTCCTTTTATTAGTCATCCTACCATCTTTAGAAACTTTTGACATTTGGGATCAAAGACTTAGGAAAGTTTAGCATAAACAGCCCCTAGGGATCTCCAGGCAGACAGAAAAATGCTGTGGAAAAGAAAGTCATATAATTCTTAAGAATTAGATTTGAGAGCCATGCATGTCCCCTTGCTTTATGCACTAAGTATGAACACAGTTCATACTTGACACATTAAGCATGAACAAGCTGCTGACTGGGGACAAACCCTTTCTTTCCAGATGCGCATTCAGACACTGGTATTTCTGCCAACAAGAAATCCCAGGAAGCAAACTGCACAGCTTCACATTTTAAAATGACCATCGCTATTTTATGTACTTCCTGAACATGTCAGTGTGACCAACGCTGAAAACACAAGAGCTAGAGAGAAACTTCTAGTATGGGGCAACTTCTAGGACTACACCCTCTGATCTACATCTCATCACATACCGTTCACATGTGTACGAAAGCAAACAAAAAGGTTGTAGAAAAAGAGCCTGCAATTTAAGTCTTGGCTGTAGTATCTACATATGCCAGCAATAATGTACTTTCATTCCTCCCTCTTCCCCATTTTCTGTTGTGCAGAAAATAAATGCAAGGTAAGAAAGTATGTGTGTGTCCCTGCTACTGCTGGACCAGTAAGTCTTTTTGGTACTGTTCTTAAATTGCATAAAGCTTTGCAAAATTACTGGTGTAATTTTAACTGGACCAGCAGGAAATTAATTTGCGTATCATTACAGGCAATGCAAAATTAGCCGACTTCTGCTTCCTCCAGACTCACTGCCACTGGGAGAGCACCACAATAATTTCCCCAGAGCTGCAGTCTGATGCCTATCACAACTAATTGTTTCAGCTGAATTGAGAAAAATTTATTTTTAAGATTACGACCCTTCTCATTTCCCAAAATATTTTCTGGATAAATATACATAGTTATGCCACAGAAACACGCACCTTTTTTTATATATGGGCACCCTCTGGGAAGTTATTGGTGGCCCCGAGGGGGAACTTGATAGGGATCCTGAGTATTTATCCATGAGTCTCCATTTTGCAGGAACATATTCTAATGGGGGATCAGGTGGCCACTGGATGTTTGGTCTTCCTCCCATCGAAGACAGGGGAGTGCTGGCTTGGTCATGGTGTGGTGGCAGTGATGACCTACTCGTATTGTTGAAGAACACTGATGATAGGGACCCATGACCAGAGTTCATTTTTTCATTTGCTAGCTGTGGGCAATATTTCTCTGGGAGGAACTGATTCTGTGAAGTAGGAGTGAGGGGTTGGAAGATGGTACTCATGCTACTTAGACTCTGCTGGGTATTTTGTGCACTTTCAGAGAGAGGATGTTCTTCTTGGCAGATGGGGCTGAGCTGGAAATCTTCTCCATCCATAGGAATGTAAGGAGCCAAGGTTTCAAGGTCCAGTTCACTAAAGTCAGTCTGTGCAAAGATAAAGGAAGTTCATAAAGAAACTGTAAGTTAGTAACAGTTGTGGCAGTTAGTGTGATATGGAATACTAACAGATGCAAAGATGAAAAATCACTGTATGCCAAATTTACCTACTGAAACTGGCCAACTCCTGTTTAAAGACGTCTTAGTTCTGTGCTAGCATACATGCTCATATCATCAGCAGCAAAATTAAGACAACAAACCAAAGGAAAAAACCTCCCAGAGGAGCAATATTTGGTAAAGCAGCTTGCATGCAGCCTCCAGCATCACTGTGATCTGAAGTAGATATTGTTTCACTAAGCTTTGAATAACTTGTCTGCCAAGACTCTGCAACATGTGGCACATAGTTCAACCTCAGGCTTTTTCATGTTAAAATAGAAAATACAGCTTTCTCATAAACCAGCTACATAAAAAAAAAAAGGTGTCTAAAAATGCAAAAGTTGAAAAAATTTAGCCAGAAGGATACTATCACACTGTATTCTTTTTTCCCTTGAAGGACTAGTCATACCCACAGTCACTTCTTTTGGCATTTGACCAGAGCTGAACAGAGGGGATAATCAATGTTGGTCCCCCAGTCAGCTCATAACACCTCTGCAGCACTTTTCTAACACTCGTTTTTCCCACCAAAGCAGCTGATGTGGTGGGACACACCTGAACAAACAGATGCTGAATCTGACAATACTGAAGTTTGCACATGCCAAGTCTTGCACCAAGTTTCATCCTGATCCACACTTTTCTCCTATCTGTCCACTCTTTCTCTTGCTTTCATTTCTGTTTCTATGTCCAGCCTTAGCCAAAATTTCTTCAGAACATGGATTACAACCTACCTAAGCCTGTACATTGTGTTGGCAAATTTGGACCCCAGCACCCCAAACTTTCTGTAGGATTAATAGATGAAGATGAGTGTGAGGTCTGCGCTACCAATCAGTGATGCCTGTTCCTTTCTCTTAACTCTAAAGTATAAGCTCTTCAGAAAGGCCTTTCAATTAAGTATCTAAAGTTACATAAGCTGAATCAGGCCCACACCTTTTACTCACTAGCTCACTTGCTGTAATGTTGCAACAGTGGGTTTATTTATTTATAGGGGAAATTTCTACACTTACACCATGATTAGAATGTGGAAGATGGAGACTGTATGTTACTGTTGTGCACATAATACTCAAGTCTCTCTGAAAACCTTCAAGAGGCAAAACAGGAAGAATGTATCTTAAATGAGTTTTCATTTTGTAGTTAAAGGAGATATATGCTATGGGGGGCATTCCTCTCTCATTTGGTTGTTTTGCAAAAATCATTTATATTTTGTTCTACAAAGGATGTTTACTCATTAGTCATTCGGCTGGATTTAAAAACAAATTGCTGCTGCTTATATTCCTTATCCAATCTACAGAAGGCTCCAAATTTTGAAAGCTCTCTGGTGATCCTTTCTTAGCAATGCCACCACAGCAACACTCTAAACCTCGTGCTTCAGAGAGTAAGGGACAGAGATTGACATGGCAGCTTTTGGAAATGCACTGTTTTGTTAACGTGCATCCAAGATTTGGTGTACATGATTTGGTTTACATGCTGTATCCCAATATCTGCACACAAAACATGCAGCTGTACTGTCTACCAGCAGGGGACTGATTTTGGTGGCTTTTGGAAGACAAAGTTCATTACCTGGGAGGTGCACTGACTTTTTGATTCGGTGTCCATGGCAAAAAGTTTTTCAATCACCTCGATCTTAAGATCTTCATTCACAGAACTGTAATAATCTCCTGGGCTGCTGGGCTGCATGGAAATAACAATTTGTTATAGGCAGGAAGACAACCACAGTACTGCCTCAGCATCATGACATTTATACCACACTGTTATTCAGTAACAGATCTTTCCTACAAAAAGTGAATGGCTAGACTGTATATTTAGTGTCCTCAGAACCCCAAACTGTCCATTTCTATCATAAGCTTTTTTCTGACACAAGACTGTCAATACAAAACATAGGCACCCATTACAGGAACCTATTTGTGCTCTTATTTTAAATGTTTTTTGGCAACTTAGACCAGGAGCAAGAAATGTGCACCATTAAATACTACTGTCACGAAAGAAGGTACTTAGCAATACTTCCATGCTTTTCTTAAGACTGGATGCCCTCTGGTAAGAGTGGCTCTAGCTCTTGGGGGCAGTGCCACGAAAGCATGTTCATTCCTTCAGTAGGAAACTCCAAGGAGCTGCTCTCAAAAGTCTGACTTGGCTAAGCTTCCTAAAAGCTGCAGCTTCTATTTAACAGAAAGAGGATGGGTCTGGGGCAATGCTCCCAGCAGCCACACCATTTTACACTGGCTTTTTATATAAGGCTAACTACATGAAAGGTGGTAGCATGTTCTCCTACTAGTTGTTTTATATGTTACAGTAATTACTGAGGGACAGCTGGGCAACAACGAGAACTGCAGTGTGAAGCCAGGATATTGTTCCCATTTGATAGTTTTGCTATTGATTCTTAAGGCATGATGCAATATAGGAAGGATAGAGATATGCTGGGCCTTGCTAATAAGGAGTGAGACAGGACCGCTAACACAGAAATGTCTACATATATTGATGGGATTTGCATCCAAAACATAACAGGCTTTTAATGTTTTTCAAGCTCTTCTTACCGTGGAACAGCTACTGTTGCTGCTTGCACTTGGAGTACTGCTGCCAGGTGCAATCTGAGGCATTGTAAAGGATGGTATTGTCAGTGTTTCACCTTGAGAAGGGTGGCTTTTCACTTCCACTGGCCATGCTTTGTTTGGTGTCAAAACAGCACTGGTGAAGGCAGGGGCTTCCTCAAACTTCTGTGTTCCTGGATGGAGTTTTAACAATATTAATGCATACTTTTAGCTGGTGCAGTGTTATGATATAACTGCAGCTATTCATTAAAAGTAAACACTGCTCCTAGTTGCCATGACAATAAGTTGGCATAGACTTAATGCATGTTATTTAGTCAGCAAGAAAGCCTGATTCTGCTCTCATTCACGGAAATTTTCCACTGGTGTGAGCATGTGGGCTCTTTTAGCCATTACTCCCAATTTGTACACACGGCAAACAGACCTTGTCTATTAAGTTTCTAAATGTAGGCTCACATGTGGTTCTTTGTTGCACAAAAATAATTTATACAAATACTAACCAAAATCCAGGGAAATAATGGCATCACCAGGTGTTGGTGCCAGCTGAGCAAGTTCCTCTGGTTCTTCCTTTAGCTTAGTAAACAAGAAGTCACTCTTCTCTGACGCAGGGATGCCGCTGTCATAGGCAGTCTTCATTGTCAGCAGGTGAGGCTTGAAGAGTGATTCTGTTTGGTCCATGGAGAACACAACATCGTTCTTCTCAATTTCACTAAGAAGAAAATAGGTTTTAGGCATTTTGTACTGTAAAGATGAAAGATGTGGATAAAGTAGGCAGTACAAACTTTCTGAGGCTGGGGCTATAGGAGCATTTCAGCCTCTCGGTTGCACGCCAGGCTCTCGACAGGCGAGGCACAGTTCCAGCGTTGCTGAGCCACCACCATCTCAGATGACGCAGAGAGTGTGGTCAGGACTTCTGTGGGAATACTCGGGGCTTTGTTGCTCTGCTTTTTAAAGGGATGTAGTTGAGGCTGTAATGACTATTACTCAAATAAGTATTTCCTATTTTGGCCCCAACTAGGACCAAAAAAACTTGAGTTTTGCCAAATGAAGGCAAAACTTCTGATTGGTCCTGATTTTTGAGGCTGTAAACAGCTTCTCCTAGCAACATGAGATACAATTACTACTTAGTTTTATCTCTTGGTCACAGCATTAGAAAAACAAAACACATTAGCAGTTGTGTTACACAATAAAATCTTCGGTGCAGACCTTACACTGGGTTGCATGAGCACAGCAGCCGCTCTACAGAGGAGAAAGGCTGTGGTGTATTTCAACAGCGCATATGTGAACAGGCATGCCACATTTTTCATTGATGTCTAACATTAGTAAACAAGACTGAACAAACGTGACTAAACTGATTTCAGAACAACAACGCTGAATAAATAGACCCTTGAGAAGCTCCTCCAAGTACTGCGTTTCTCCGGCACACGAATGCACACGTGTTCTGAACCCACCTCAGCACGTAGTTGACGCAGACGATGCACTGGGGCTGTAGGTTTCGGGTGTTGTAAATCACAGTTCCTTGGGTCTCCAGCCATACGTATCCCCCGTGCTTGGCAAGCATACGGTACTGGCCCGTCACTACTTGACCTTTTGTACACACTGAGAAAAGGGGGCAGAGATATAAATAATGCAGCAGGACAGGAACACACAACATGTAACACTTGTTTTAAACACACCCACTTCTGAGTTTTCATTATGCAGAAGTGTACTAAGGCATTTCTTAACAAGGATGTGCTTAACTCTGGGGAAATTCAGCCATTTTAAACATGAAAGGGGATGTTCATTTGAGGCTTCTACTCAAGACTGAAAATTTGAGTTCCGGCATTTGAGTTCTTGAGATGGTCTGAATCTTCAGATCAGAATGTGGAATTTTAAAAATTTAATATAATATTCCAACTGCTCCCAAAATAATGCCTGCTGACTGCATGTTTCTTGAGTCCCTGTTGTACTGTAGACGTCTCAGTTTGGGCTTCCAAATTGATCTGTAGAAAAGTGAATTTATTGAGGAAACTATTTTGGTTTTTAGGAATTATTAGGAAATTAAAAAATTAGGAATAGTTTCCTTATTTAGGTGATTGATAATATAAGAATCAGATGATTTAAAAGCTATACGCACTAAGAATTTTTTTAAAATTAAGATCTTGTGGTAGTAATATCACTCTTAAAAAAGTATAAAAATTAAGAATAGTAAACAGGACTGCTTTGTCTAGACAAAAAAAAGCTGAACTACTGTATTTCTCCCTCTGGTTGAACTGTGTTGTTCCTGTGCAAGCTTGGAATTAGCAGCCTAGAAGAAACCAAGATCCATGTGACCAAATCAAATAATGTTTATGTAACTCTGTTTTTTGAACTGTCTTGTGTTTTTCAAGCAATAAATTGACAATAGTACAACTTAGGTTTAAAGCTTCTAAATGTTTGAAGGGTGAAATCTGTAGCCCTGCTATCCCCCAATATTTTGCAGTATTTGCAGAGAATGAGTTTTCAGTGGGGAGCTTTGGACTTTTGAGATGTAAAGTTTTATGATGTCCTGTCTGTTGTAATTCAAAGTTGTCAGTGAAGAAAAAATAATGTTGATCAATGGCAATAAAATTAGGGCTGGAGTAGACAAGCAATACTCACACTAATAAGAGCTTCTACTTGTAAGCAGACATAGTCACACTGAGTAGCAGCAGAAATGGGAACTGGCTGAACTAAACCTGACCACACATTGGCAACCTTTCTTTTAAACAGCTTTTACATCCAAAAGAAGTATGCCATCAAACTAATGCCCTAGAAATAATGCAATTTGACTCAGGAGGACTGGGAAATTGATTCTGTAGTCTTTCTACAGAAAAATTCCTTGTGAATGTGGCCATTAACAGAAGCTATTTATTGTCAGCCTCTCCTACATCGCCACCATACAAATGTACAAATCCAGGCCTGTAAAATACAACAACTGTTTTGCAGATAATTGTTGCTGTGTTTATCCTTCTATTTCTGAAGTTTGTTTGTTTTCTTCCTAGGAGTATTTAATCATCCTTCATTTAATTTATTTAGACAAAGTAGAACATTACTTTTATTGATTAAATACTTCTGGTGGAACAAAATCAAAAGGCTTTCATTTCAAAGTGTTTTAGTGACTGGACTGTTCTGCTCTGATTGTGAAACATAATTACACTGCTTCCTAATCATCAGTTCATCAATAAGAGTCACAGTGTAGGCGCCTGTTACATTACAAAGAAGCTTTTTACTGCTTTAATCTTTTTTATTATTATTATTCAAAGCATGTCATGTTCTGATATAATAAAGTACAGCAGAATCCCTCCATGGGGTAATCTCATAAATTACTAATACACTTGTAACTGCTGACTTTGTTATCAATGCTACATTTAAGGTCCTGCCTTCAAAGTGAACTTCTCACTTCTCTCTTTATTTTTTAAAACTTTTTATAAAGTATACATTACCTGTATCTGTGCAGAACTAGTTACATGTCAATGAAATAGGCTCCAATTATATTCCTTATCTTTGTGTGGAGAGGGGGAAGGCAGGGATGAATTTAATAGAACACAAAACCATGATTCCCTTGCAAGGCTTGCTGAACTTCTGCTATATACTACCAAGTGGCAGGTCCCAGGTGGTGACAGTCAGCTCCCCACTGAAGTTAGGAGCTAAATTCCCACTGGCTTTAATGGCCACAAGACCAGCTCTTAGTGGAAAGATTCTTAATTATAGATTCTTAAATATAGATTATAGATTCTTAATTGCTGAATCAGAAAATACAGTTCTACAGTCAATCTGTTGTGTAGATTTATGTAACAAGACAGAAATTTGCATCTTGCTTGTGTAACGTAAAACCCGGGGTATGTGAAGCACTGCCAAGCGCACGCTCATCTTCCACGCGATAGTGACTAATTAAGGCTTCCGTGCTCACTCTGCAGTTGTACTTCCAGCCATGAACACAGGCACTATTGTGGCTTGCTTGAGCGTGAGGCTATTTCACCTCAAGAAAAAAAACCCAACCCTGCAGTACAGTAAAGCTGCAAGAAGCATGATTTATCACTAAATTAGAAGGAAGGAAAGGGAAGGAGTTCTGCTTTGTGCAAGAGATTAATCTGAGGTTTTTCCTTCCAATTTTGGTCTCCTTCCTCTATTTCCCATACATCTTTACAACACTAACTGGTGGGCACTCAGAATTGATGACTGCATTACTGCAAGGAGATATACTCTATACATAGCATATTTCTAATAAAAATTATTGTTTAATAAATGCAAGTGGGCTGAACATGAATTTTGAGCTGGATTGAGGATGTGGCCAGGGAAAATGAGTAAGTTCTGTATAGCCACATGCTTGGAGGAACAAGTAAGGTCTGTATAAGCTCTATACCTGCTTGGTTACCCTGTGCATTACACAGCACCTCAATGGCACACAATGGAATCCAGGCATTTCCTGTTTGAAGGCTTTATGTGTGTTTTGTCAAGTTGCAGCTGGCTGTCACTTTGTCTTTGTGGTTGTTCTCTGACTTGGTAAGAAGCCTGATGGTCCCAGAAGACACAGGTACTACTTATCTTAGAAAAACTAAAGGGGTCAAATTTGCTGGTGATTTAAACTGATGGTTCTGTTGTGGGCAACCACATTTATCACAGCAAAAGACTTTGGTCCTGTGCTTCGAACAGTAAAAAGATAATCCGTGCTGATCCTGTGCTATCACAAATCCTATGGAACAGTTTGATCCTAAACATTTATAACCTCTACGGTGCCTTGAGGACTTTTGCTGGTGCAACACCACCCCTCTAAGACTTACTCTTGCATTCATTCTACTTCTTGATCAGACCTTGTACCCTGCAGCAAGTTTGCAGGACATGGCCCTTTTCAGTGGGCACAAATGGCATCTAGACACACACCCTGCACTTTGTGAGGTTAATTGAATTGCTGGAGTGAGGAGAAACATCTGTTAGTGCCTGGTCATGGTGAGTACTAGAAACTCTCCAGAAATCTTTACATGGACAAGTAACTCAGTGCTCCCGTTTCATTAACTAGATAGGGATAACCAGCAAGGGCTTGCTCACTTTCCCTTTCCTGTTACCAAATGGATTGCCAGCTCCCATTTTATTCCCTCCCTGGTGGTGTCCCATTCTTAGAAATCCAACTCAATGATTCAAAAGTACCAGTGCAGCACACCCCCTGATTTCTCAGGATGACTTTTAATAGCCCAGCATAGGGTATGAACATCCTATCTATAAATACCACTTACTCATTTTTATTGGCAAAACCACTAAAATATTACCTAAGAAACAATTTTAAAAATTACATTCCCAGATAACTCTCACTAAGTATTGGCTGATCTATTTTTTTCTTTTAAGCAGCTTTGGAAACAGAATGATTCATATCAACACTGTTTTACAGCATACAACTTTCAACACTGCCAAACATTTTTTTCAAGAAACATTTCAACTTAAAACTGTCCTGAATCTTTGCCATTGGAGCTAACCCCTTAAGGTCAGACAGCTATTCTTTGCTGCAACTTTTCTCTGGGAAGTACAGAAATATTTTCTGTAAGTCTGTTTGGCAGGCAATTCCCCACAGATGTGACCTAAGTAATGGGCTTTTTCCTGAGGACAGAGACCTTCATCACAGCAACTACAAGGCGTGTGGGGTTTTTCTTTATGATCTTCTAGGTTCCAGTCTAGCTGTTTTGCTTTGTTTCTATAAAAAGAGCATCTGCAGAGGTTTTAGTGAGGTGTTGCTGAGAACTCTCCAATAAACTGGTTCGGGGGCCATAACAGCCAAGGGTGGGAAATGTCATTTGTACATTAGTGTACCACCTTGTCTCCAGCCAAAGCACCAACTCTTAAGGACAGAGACTAAAGATTTAAATCCAATTCTTTTAAGACACCTGATGTGAGAGAGATGGAAATTGTAACTGTGTGGCCTACTGAAGAGATGGATCTTGGATCTGATCCCTGCTCCCAGAATAATTCAGGTACTTTACTTTAAGAACAGCTAGAACAGTTTTAGGTATGGGAGCAGTTCCCATAGGCATAACAATAACAAGAAGCAGCTGTTCCTGGCAGTAGGTATTATTTGTATAATGAATATCCCTTTTGGAAAATCTCCTTGCACATCTACTTTGGATGGGGAAGATAGTTGTTATTTGATAGCAAAAGAAAGACATTTGAAAGAACACTGCAATAAGCTCTTCCTATTTCCCTTTAGCTCTGCCTGCTGAGCCCAACAGCACATGAGAAAGATAAATAAACATAGAATGGCTTGGGATCTTTAAGGGACCTTACAGATTGTCTAGTTGCAGCCCCTGCCATGGGCAGGGACACCTTCCACTGGACCAGGCTGCTCCGAGCCCCATCCAGGCTGGCCTTGAGCACTTCCAGGAATGAGGCAGCCACAGCCTCTCTCAGCAACCTGTTCCAGTGCTTCACCACCCTGATACTAAAGACTTTATTCCTAATATTTCATCTAAACCCACCCTCTGTCAATCTGAAGCCATTCCTACTTGTCCTGTCACTACATGCTCTTGTAAATAGTCCCTCTCTATTATTCCTGTAGGCTCCCTTCAGGTACTGGAAGATCAACCCAATTCCTTCTCTTTTCTGGGCTGAACAATCCCAATTCTCTTGGCCACCAGTAAATGCCCTTCTCACCAGGTTAGAACTGCCTACCTCAGCTTTTCAAATTTTCAGCTGAACCTTGCACTATACCTTAGAGGGGCAGTGATTCTCTCTAACATCCAAGTTTAGTTTTAATTATGGGAAAAACAGACCCTCGGGAAAGATCAGCAGCAGATTTCAGCTAGACAAGCAGAGTAACCTGGTGTAAATACTGCTCTTGGAGAGTATCTGCACACAAAATGCACTTGTATTTTCAACTGCATATTGAGGTACCCATCATTTATGCTTTACATGCAAACTACAAACAAAAATAAGAACACGACTTACGGTTCTGATGACTCTTGGTCATACTCTCTGAATCCAAGGCATGGTAGAACTCATATGCTGAACGACCCAGCAGCTCCTCTGGATGGTATCCAATCAACTCTGTTATTCTTGTTTAACAAAAAAAAGCAAGCATTTAAAATTCAGGTCACTGTAGCCTTATGCTTACATGTGCAGGGCAGCTATCAGCTCGAGTCCTTAGACTAAGAGAATTAAAAAAGCAATACGAGAAATTCTGAGCTTCCAAACATGTGAGAAGCTGTAGAGGACTTCTGATCACATTCTGAAATATGTCCGTGTTCAGAATAAACTGCCTTGTACTACTACTGGAATAAAAATTCCTAAGGATGTCAGTATGTGCATTGCCAATTTTCTTATACCTATTGCATGCTATCTGTAATAGAAAGTATCAAGTTTTGTTACTGACAAAGTTCTCAAGCTGTCTACTACATGCAGAAACTCCAACGACCACCATTCAAAATCAAGTATGTGTGAGGGGGTAGTGGTTGGCGCCACCAGGTTTAAAAGTATGCATACATTTTAAAAACATACACAAAAGGGTTAAATCACCACTTTGAGCACTGTTTTAAATAAAATAAAAATGCCAGGTGAGAAATTATGGGCAGTTAAAAGAAAAAAATGCTCGTCTACTTAGTCTTTCCTCAGTTACCTGAGAACTTTGGCATATGGATTAGGTTACTTGGGTGACTAATCCACAAACTAAGTAGGATTTTACACAAAGAAAGCTATGATCTCAAAAACTAGACTTTTTTTTCAGAGTATTTCTGACACAAGGCAGGTTTTCTCACAAGTTCCTGAATCAATGAAAATAGGTCAAACTGTGCAGATGATTTTCTCTAATGAGGGGGTGGGAAAAAAATGTACTTCAATTGGAAATACCATCACACACAACTTTACAGGAAACACGGTGAGTTTAAAAAAGTACATAAAATTAATTCAAAAGCAAAGATTATTTTCTGGTTTACAAGACAGTGACTGACACTCTTGCATGCATCTTCCTAGCTCCTAAATTCTAACAATAACCTGTAATACAGAGAACAGCAGCAGAAAGGACCCAAACTGATTGTGAAGCTGTCAGAATCCTTTAAAAGCTCGGAGGTTTGCAAGGAATGGTCACATCTTGCAGCACCTCACAGCTGTCAGTGGCAGTGCCCAGGTTTTATGCCTCATCACTAACTCACTCGGAATGGCTTTATCTGGCCACCACCAGATTTGATTTGTGGTGTTGCTACTTTTAAGAGACATCCTCAGGTTTGGGTGCTCCCTGGAAGGACAGCTTTGGCCTAGCCCTCCAGACACAAGCATGTCTTTACAAGACAGACATGTAAATACTGTTAGACAAACAGAGCAAAAGCATGGTATTCATCTCCTGGATCCCCCTCCAGCAAGGAAGACACATAAGATGGGACTATTTTGTGTATGGCTTGAACGCCAAGGTATTGAGTCAGCTTTTCCCTCACCTCCCCCTCCACAGAACTCTATAGCTCATAGCCCCAGGACACCTTGGTTTTGTCACTCTGAAAACTATTCTCTGTCCTGATTTCCATGGAACAAACATGGGTTTATAAAACTTTAGTTGAGCAAAAGCTGTAGCTTGTATTGGGTTCCCCTCAAAAACTTACTCTTCTGTTTATGTTTCTAGTTTTATTTACAGTCACAATTATTGTGTTTTATTTACACAACAAAGGGGAAATGTTTGAATCCAGGTTTCAAAGAGTTTTTTTTACTCTCTTTGCTGACAAACTTCTGAGCTTTTAAATTGCATCCCACTCAAATCTAACTTTTTTCTGAAACCACAATTGTTTTTTCTTTCTTATTGAAAAGTAGTTCTCATCATGAGTTGGTCATCAAAGCTGAACGATCAGGAGAAAACAACAAACACTGAAGGAGCCCTAACAAAATTAAGGCTCACAAAATACAGTTGCTGCTAGCCTTTACACAGCCAGCTGGGACACAAGTGACCAGAGGCTTTGGCAGGACCAGTGTAAACATATGGTCTTTAAAAACAGAAACGATGGCCTTTTGTTATATAATGGCACAATATCATAAAGCCATTCCAGTTAGTTTGGAGCTCATCGCAAGGGGAAGGATTTTAAAGTTCAGGAAGTTGAGTATTTACTCTTAATCCAGTCATTGAGAGCTGAGAGCCAAGTGGGGGTTGAGCAGGGAGAAGGAAAAGGAAATGAAGATAATGGGGAAAAAACAGAAGCACCATGTACCCAGCAGCACCAGTGCAAATCCAAACCCACATTACAGCCTTCATGGATGTGAACAGTGGAACTGAGACAGCAAACAAAAACTACACGGTACAGCAGGCTCAGGGACTCTTCTTATATGGGAATTGTCATCTCTATACAAAATTTATGTATTCCAATCCTGTAATTCCCCTTCTCAAACTGCTCCTTGCTGTTCATAATGAGCACCCTCACTATAAAATTACTCTTCTTGTCATTCCATGGCACAAAATGACTTGTGGTGCAATCCTGCTGTGACAATGACAAATCTAATTAGATTTAATGTAATCTTGGATGGAAGTTAGCAAGTGGTTGGTTGGTAGTACCTTTTTACTACAACCAACTACATATTACACTAAAAGATAAAAATAAGGTATCAAAAAATTACCCACAAACCCCACAACATTGGCTAAGTTCTAAACCGATGCCTGGTAACAGTGAAATACTGATAAAGAGTAATTGTTTTAAAATAGTTACTTTAAAAAATAATAATAAATGGCTAAACAGCCTCTATGCTCTCATTGACCTATTTGTTCATCTGTTAACACTATTCAGATTCATTATACTTCTCTTTGAAGACTCCTGGCATTGACATGATTTTTTAAAAAAAATTGTAGAATGTTCCTTTTTCCCACACACAAAACCCCCCTAAAACTGGCTGACAGTGTTTCCTAAATACATTTTTAAATACCACTATTTTATAACAAACACTCTCTCTCCAATAATTGTTATCTCTATTAGTTTTGTGTGCATAAATTAGCAGCTCACACCCTCTAATAATAACTTTCTTTATTCCTCCAGTGGTGCTGCTGACCCTGAAAAACTTAAAAAAAAATCTTGCAGGCTGTGCAGGGCTGGAAATCAGATTAGCGCATTTCGTGCCACATTATACACCAGGCTCAAGGCAGGCAGCTATCCCACTATCCATCACATCCATCCTGTGGCTCTCCCAAGATGTTTGTGGAAGAAGACTGGGCACAGCCAAGAGCCTGAGCAGCCCCTGGGCCAGGAGGCAGTTGAGTGTTTCAGCACAGGTCCTTGCCCTGACCTCACCTGAGCATCACTTTGAGGTTTGCCAGTGAGGTGCACCCTCCAAACTCCATGTGCTCTCCACAGGAGCCTCAGCAACACAAAATGCCAAGTGAACACACAGAGGACTAAATGCAAAGGAAAAGGCATCCCACGGAGCTATGAGAAGGAGGAGTACACAGCTAAGGAAGTCAGGGAAACGTCTGTGTCCCATGGCACCAAGGGATCATTTACAAAACTGAGTTCAGGCACAAGACTTCCACTTTTGCTTAGACACCAGACAGAAAATTGTTCTTTGTGCAAGCTGTGGAATGACAAAATTAGAAAACAAACTGTATGGTGGTTTTGGATGGCATTCCTGCCATGGTAGGCTTTGTGTTTCCTTTGCATCTGTAGAATGCTAATTAGTAAGATAATAATAATTTTTTTTGTTGAAGACGACAGGTGGGCTGCAAGGCTGTTTATTTTCCTGTTACCAGCTCATTTCTGAGAACACAAATTTCTCACAAACACACCTTTGGGGGAATCTTAATTTTTGCCAGAGTGGCACTTCAGTTTTCTGAGCTAAACCTGTCATCATGATGTACAGAGGTCAAAATCTCAGAAAACACAGTGAAGAGGTGGGCAATACCCATCTGCAGTAGCAGATCTGTCCCAGCTGCCACCATTCAAGTGCGTTTTGAGCACTATTTCAGTTTCCCTTAAATATACAATAGATATAAGTATCTTAATATTTAATTTTTGGGACACAGAAAAATGGCAAAGTTTTGTGCTTAGGGTACACAATCAAGAAACAAGTGATCTGAATCCTATTTCTAGGTTTGCACAACTTTGCCCTATTTTATCTCTGAGACATGGCAAAGCAAACAAAACTCACTGCTTTGAGGGTGCATTTCCTACAAGATGAGCTAGTTCAAGTATTTTTGTTTTTCTTAAAATTGTGCTTTTCTGTCCCTTTATAGGAACACAAAGCTTTTCATTGTATACCATTTCTTGAGTTAAAATAGTATGGTAAGAACCATCAGAACTGAGAAGTCAGGCTCTGTGAAAGACTGCTCTAATGTTTACTGCTCATAAAAAATAGCTGGGTGTATATTTGTCGGGCCCTGTGCAGACTTTGTGTGTGAGGGTGTGGATCTCTTAACAAAGTCTTTCTGTATTCAAACTGTTACCAAGGTATTGAAGTTAAAATGGTCTTGGAGGGAACAAACAAAACAAAGTTATACTTAAAGCAGAATGAGTTTAAAAAAAAAAAAAAGAGAAAAAATAATAAAGCCTAACACAGACACCATGCCTGGGGTAAAGCACTCTGTCAGCCTGCTAGAGCAGGCAGCAGGGCAGTCTTGCCAACTAACCACATCTCCTCTCAAAAATATTCATGGCTGCTTCTACTCTAACCCAAGCCAATGGAAAACAAAAACCCCAAATGAAAAATCCTGGGATTCCTGGCCACTCCTGAGCAGTATGGATGGCCTGGTCAGGTGTATCTGCCCTGCGAGGCAAAAAAACTACACGTGTACATGAAAATCTCCACCAGGACTGTCACTCCTACTCGTTCTGTCTACCTAAATCAAGGTTTTGTTATTAACAAAAGAAGTAGGTCATGTTTTACTCTTAAATATGACACATACCAAAAGTCAGTCTTGTCAAATGTGGATCTTTGGCTTCAGATATCACTTCACTCATCTTCATACTGCATTTTCCCGCGAGCAGGAGTGAAAGGACAGGAGGTCCATTCAAATGTTTCCTTGCATTCTCATTAAACTTAAGAATATTCCCCAAGTATAGGTCAAATGGCAAATTGACGTAAATCCTCATCCAAAGTCCTATGCCTGCATATTTCTTATTTACTGGGACATGACTGGAAACACAGGAAAACTCGGTTTCCTCTCAGTTGGGCACAGCCTGGATGCCACATGAATACTCATATGGGAAATCTAACTGGGACCAACACTACGGCATTGCATCTTCCTACACCATCCTATTCTGAATCACCACATTATCCTCCACTGCTCCTTTTGTCTTCTTCAACTTTACCATTAAAATGTCTCAATCAAGAAAAAGCAGAAAAGGGTATATAATTAATTTGGTTTCTAGTATTCAGGGACATACGATTCCCCACAGCAAGCTATGCCTTCAAAGTAAAGGAAACATACACCATTCAGTGTGCCAGTGCCAGGGCAGCAGCCTCTGGAGTTGGCACCTGTGCATCTCACTCCCTGCACAACAAATCTGTTTCCTTATCCATTCTTCCCTCCCCTCACACATGCTCCCCAGGGCAATTACAGGCAAAGGGAGAGTGCTTCCCTCTCCCCTCCCCAGCACTGCACAGGTTGCAGGGACGAAGGTTAAAGGCGCGCTGCCCTCACAGCTCTTGAAACCCTGGTTCCCTCCAATCCACAGCATATGGTCTTCCTTTGATGTACTTAAGGCATAATGGCTCAGACTAACCATCTGTGCTTGGGCACCTGAAGCAGTTTTGGGGGTTTTTATCAAATTCAAGTACAGTTTTCACTTTCGTTTTGTGGATTTTTCCACAACAGGAACACACTGCCACTATTTTTACCTACTCCTTGGCCCCGTGGCCCTGCACATAAAGATACACCAAGCAGCAGCTATGCCACCAAGGTAACAAAATTGCTTTTGTACAAAGACATGCCTTTTCTTCTGACTAGAACACGCTCACTGGCAAACTTTCCTGACACAAAAGCATTATGCAGCTGAACTAAGCTTTCACTTGGATTATTAAATTGTACCACTGATCAGCATTTCTGTATTACAGCTAAAATAATCCTTCCTGTAAACCACTTAGCCAAGATAAGTGGAGCAAGGGAACAGTTTTAAATCACTCTCCAGGAATGGCTGAAGCAGGCATTTAACAGAACAACCCTTATTTATTATTCATATCTCATGAACCTTTCTCTACAGGCTCATCACCTTGCAAAAACTGTTTTAAGAATACAAACATATCCCACCTAACCACTGCCAAGTCATAGGCCCACATACATAATTTATTTTTGGAAGGCAAATTATATGGGCTACTGTCTCACATGTTTTAAATGATGGCCAGTCTTGTCTGCTTCATATTGCATTTACCCTGTACCCTCCGAGGCAAAAGCCAACTAGTTTTTGTCACCAAATGCTGCAAGGTAGCCAGCCTGTATTTTGTATGTTGTTTTGTCAGACAGAGACTATGAGCCTCCCTAAGGAGATTACACTCAGAAATCCGAGAGCTTCTTTGACTGAGTGCTTTGAAAATAAAAACTTAATGCTCCCTGGAAGCAGACCTGTCCATGATGCCTGGAAGTGGCTGCCTGAAAAGAGAGGCTAAAGATGAAGAGAATAAAAGGAGGTATTTATTTGAAGGGCCTTCAAAGGTACAGCCTGGGCAGTCAAAAGACCACACCCAAGATGGACCCTGGGTCACGGGTTCTTCACAGTTTTATAAGTTTGGTTCATTTGCATACCAGGGTTAATTCTCCAATTATAATTTCAGTTAATGATGTAATTGCCCCAAGTTTGCTCCTCCTCTTCAAAGGCTTATAGTTTACACATTTTGGGGCCTGGGACAATCAAAGTGCCCTTGAAGAGAAAACCTAGAGATGGATTGTCATGTCTAACCAGCATGAGAGAACAGCAGCTAACAGGCTGTATGAAGTTTCAGAGTTACAAACTAGCCAGTACAGGATTTGAAAAATAGAAAAGTTAAAACCTAAGGCATCATCCACACCAGATGAACTGCAAGGACAATACCAGGACCACTGCAGAAGCCTGGCAGAGGAGGCACACTGCCCTCAATGATACCAGCCCTGAACTGGAAAGACACCGTCTGCATCACTGCAGAAAGGACAGAGTACATAGGAAAGACACTGGCACATGCTGCTTTCCCTCCTCTGCTCCCCAGCCTGGACTTATATTTTTGGCATAAGCTGCTCCTTCAATGCAATTTGTCTAGCAGCACTGAATTTGATAAGAACAGCTGAGTGTTTTGCATTTTTATGTGCCTTGTGAAGTGTCGCCTGCTGGAGAGAAATCAACGTCCCTCTGGAAGGGAAGTGGGAGCCAGGTGGATCTGCTGTGAAGAACCTGAAAGGTTTGTGAGGTCTCCTCCTTCTCTGCCCTGGCTGGCTTTTTGCAGCTTTATCAAGATCTGAATAAAACAGGAATGAAACATCCAACCAAAACTATCTAGTAAAAGATGTACTACTTTGTAGTCTGGTTTTAAAGAAAAAACCTCTAAAATCCCTACAAGTTCAATCCTCCACAGGAAGCTGTTGTATTTCACTGCCATGTGAAACATTTTCCCTGTAAATCAAACACCCACTATTTAAGACAGGGCCTAATATATCATTTTTAAAAAATAAGCATGTGTATCTTTAATGGGATAGCATCAGTCCCTCTAATTCTCATTTATAATGGCTTATGCATTAAGTCTTGCAGAGACATGTGAATGCTGCAATAAAGCAAAATCCTCTGCTACTCTCCTGTAGCCTGCCACTGAATGACCCCAGTAATTCAGAGTCACATTGCTTTTAATAATGAGTCACTACCATATTGTTGCTTCTCCCTCCAGCAGCAAAATCCTATTGATATCTCAATATTTTCATCCTGAAAATATTAACAAAGAAAGAAGTCTGACTGTGATTACATCAGAGACCATTTCTAGTTAAAGCACACTTGCTGCTCAGTTCTCAGAGAGTTCAGAAGGTCAGCCACAGGTTTCACACTTAAAATCTTGCTTTCATCCACAGCTGCGAACACTGCAAGTTTTATATGGCCGCTTCATCACATTGTTTAAAAAAATAATCTTACTTAGCAAAGTTTAAGAAAACCTTTGAAGGTTGAAGAAAACAGCAAAGCTGTCGGTCCTGTGAGTTTCTGTGTAAGTTGCAAGCATGTGTATAATCTCACTGATAAGCCTCCAGACCTCAGAGGTCGCTAGCATCTCTGAATTTCAGGAGATCAATTTCTTTAGGCAGTTCAGAAGTTCATCTTGAATTTAGGGATGACGCCATAAACTTAAAAAACCCCAAAACAAACCCCAAATCCACAGCAGTAAAGACAAGACTTTTCTCTGGGCAAATGGGGGACTGGAAGACACTTCATGGGAAGGGATCTCTGGCTCGCTCGCATGCATGGAAGATTGTTAGTACATAGACAGGCAGAGGAGGCAGATGGCATGAAAGGCCATGGAGGTCCCAGCACTAGTCAGGCACATGGAGACTAGATGGATCTCCATTTTTTCCACTCAAGAGTGAAGCGTGGGGAGCAGAGGACAAGCCCCTTGCCTGATCCAAGATCCTCCCCCCCCACCATTTCGTCACTAAGAGGCGCATGTAGATAACCAATACAGGCTGTTTGCTTTTCGTTAAGCAAGAGGCTGCAACTCCATTTCAGGGCAGCCAGGTACTCTGGATGCCTTAGCAATTCCTGGTTAATTTAGAGCATGAAGTACTTGCCAGCTAAGTGATAACAGCATCCTGGGCGAAACCAACCATAAAACAGTCCTTGACTAAGGTCCATATGGTGTCCCATGGGGCACGCTCTAAAACACGGGAACAGAAATCCTGTATACCCTTCAGTGTGTTAAACCCCGAGAAGCTGATGTTTGTGGCTCCAAGTTGCCTCACATTTCTCAGTAAAATTGAATTTCTCACTTGGCAAGAGGAGGAAATACATCAGGAGTATTGCTTTGCCCAAACTGAAATTTAAAGTGAATTAAGTACGCCATAAATAGCCATTTTGGTAACAGGCTGTACTTTCTTCTAGTCCTTGCTTACCAGGACCACAGAGGACATTTGGAAGACCTGCTTGTTTTATTCAGGAAGATAAAAACACCTATGGAAAGGAAAAACCAATGGAGCTTACCTGTCATCACAGTAGGTGAATTTCATGTCCATGCTATGGCGACTCAGGAAGGTCTTGCTGTCCAGGGGGATATCGATGTTTGAAGGGTGCTGAATAGGCTCGCACATTATTATAAGGCAGGTGAGAAGAGGCTCCTTATACCCACACAGAGTGTGAGGAGGGCAAGTGTTATATACTTTAACTTGTCCAGTGCAGTGCAATACCTGAAATAATGAGAACCAAACTTAGGATGTACTTTCTCTACACATCAAAATGTCAATAAAAATCAGAACCACTTAATTTGGCTCAAATATGGTACCTTCCATGTGGCAGACTTGAGGTTAACAGTTCTGCCTCTGTTGGTAACAGTGCATTTCATCCTCATGAAGAAGTCCCGCTCAGTTGACGTCTCTTTGCTTTTCTTTCCGAAGCCTGGACCTGAATCAGGAAAAGGCAAGTGAGTTTTCTCACTTTCCTTCTTGCTTTCTCCTACTTATAAGCATGAAACATTCAACAGAAATAACAGACTAGTTCTCAGATAATTTACCTGCAGAGACCATCAAAGATGCATCAACCATTGCAGAGCAGTAAGTAGAGCTCAGACCTAAAACTTTAAGTACAACGTAAATAGAACTTTGTGCGTTTTAAACCTATGTTTTAGCTTGCAGCACATAAAACTTTCCAAAGAATGACAGTTGAAAACATTATACCCATCTAAACTTGATGGAAGGAAAATACTAAACAGACAATTCCTTAGTAATATCATATTTAAAAAATATTTGGCAAAACAAAACAAATCTGCAAAGCTAATGATTACTGAAAATTCCCTTTACCATGACTAACAGATCTCTACTAGCCATTTACTTCATTTGGTTATTTCAAAAGCAAGCAGGGACTTCTGTATTTTCATTATTACCATTTTTCAGACTCAGATTCTCTCGAATTTCTTCATGGTCACATGGATGAGTGAAGTCAAAAATGCTGTGTCCAGTGAGTTCCACCTGTGTAGAAATAAGAGCTACACTTAGCCAAATCAGAGCAATTGAAAGTATTTATCTGTTTTTAAATACAATTCAAATGAAATTGGTCACTAGAACTAAGTGCATCAACAGGATGCTCTCGGGCACAAATCCCATGACCTTCCCTTTGTTTATCCTATGCATAACTCCTCATTTTCTACCCAGAACAACTCTCTTATCTTTGAATTTGCACAGTGCAGTTAACAGTCAACACCACTTGCTATTTTCAACACAGGAGAAAACTCCCAATCCACAAAGCAGAAAAAGGGGGACCCAAAAGAGCTCTGTCCCATAGTCTAAGGCACAAGTGGAATAAATGCCTTCTCTTTTCCCCAGTAATATCTAGGAAGGCAACTTTGCAGTCACCAAAGACACTACAACTTGGTAGGAAGGGAGAGGGAACCTCCAACTCGTGTTGTCTGCTGTGCAGGGTACCTGCCTGAGAAAGAAGACATTTTATTTCCAGTCTTCTCTGCAGTGACACACAGATGGGTTTTCTGCATTTAGGTGTAAGAATTGTTTCTATGAACTGTATCACAAAGAGGAAAGCATAAGGGAAAAAGTTACCTGGGTAAGACCCATATATTTGTTGACATTCTCTGACAGAAAGATCATGTCTCCATCCTGTGTCACCACGGCAATAAATCCCTCCAAAGCTTTCAGGTACAAGTTGTCCATCTGCTGGTCTGCCTCTAGTTCATTCTCATTGTCAGCACATACTGAGAAAAAAAAGCAAAAACAGCATTTAAAGCCTTCAGCACCCCAGCCAGCCTTCTGCAATGCAAGCACATCTGGTTACAAAATTTCTGCTGTTAAAATTTCCTTTCAACAAACCCCTTCTGGTGGGGCCTTCTGAACAGTATATGAAAGGGATACCCTTATCACTAGAAAGGCAGGAGATAATTTTCAAATGTTTTGGCAAATGCAAGACCCTCTCTTCACCTTTAGCATGTTTCTGCAAGATGTGCTTTCAGTCACTAACACCTACAGACTCAGGCACTGAAGTGCATCTTCTTTGTGCACGTTCTCTTGGCCACATGCAACATTTGCACCTCCTAACAGGAGGCACAAGATAGAGGGCAAATCTTACAGAAGGTACATAAATCTGTGCATCCCTTACATCTAACGGGACTCTTCCATCAGGTCAGGCTTTCTAAGAAGTTCAAACACAGCTCCTACAAAGCATGTCTAAATAGACCTCTTCACTCAGTACAGACACATCTGTTAACACACTTTGAATAGAAAAAGTAGGAAACTGCTCCCTTGAAGTCATTTTGGGTGAATCTTTTTGTCATCCCATAAATCTCAGTATTCCTCAGAAAACCACAGATCCATCCCACTGATACCTGCTTTTTCATCTGCAGACATCAGAACTTCCTATGCTCCATTCCACCAAACTCTGACAAGCTTTGTCACCCACCCCCACTTCCTCTGTCCTGCAAGGAGAGCCTCAGACTCTGCTTATGTCCCAGATGTCTGCCTGTGCAGATTCATGAGCCCAGTGCATCTTACTCATTTTTGGGAAAGACATGCCACTGTCCAGCTGAAATCTAAGGCCGTGCTAGAATGTTTATTACAGCTTTTTTTTTTTTGGTTATACATTTTTCTGGTACCTTTGGGCTGCAGTGTAGTGACAGCTGATGGCACTGTGATGCCCTCGTCATGTGTGCTCCACACAGCCCATCTCGTGCCATGGGAGGTGACACGTGGCAAAACTGCAGGCAGGGAGGGAGGGGAAAGGCACTGCTCCTTCTGCTGCCAGTCACACAAGTGCCCATTTCCCTTCTATGCTTTTAAGCATGTCTCAGCTCCATGAGTAATAAGCTGTCAGGGAATGACGTGCAGGCAACTAGCATTGAAAAACTTCTGCGTAGGAGCCAGCCCAATAATTACTTGATATGTTTTATGTGAAACTTCTGGAATAATTTTT
This sequence comes from Coloeus monedula, assembly GCF_965178545.1. Lineage (NCBI taxonomy): Eukaryota > Metazoa > Chordata > Aves > Passeriformes > Corvidae > Coloeus > Coloeus monedula. The sequence goes on along the minus strand of NC_138782.1, from coordinate 30,240,029 downwards.
TACAAAACCACTTAGAGATATTGTATCTGGTCTGTGTACCTCAGAGATGCTGTGATGAGCTTATCTTTACAGTTTTGTCAGTTAGCCTGCTCATTTGTGATCAGTCATTGCAAATGTCATAGTAAAGCTCTGATTTTGAAGGGAAAAAGCAGGTAAATGAAGAACAAAACCCCACCTAATTGTCTCAGAATAAGGAATAACCAACTTCAAGATATAAGGCCATGAGTAAGTCTCATCTAGATCAAAGCTGCCCTAGAGCCCACGGCAACAAGGATGATGGGAGAAGAGCTGAAACAATTCTGCTTTCTGTGCCATTTCCTGGTGGCACAGGCTCCAGGCTGGGCCCACCACCAGTTTTGCTGTCCAGGGGTTCCAACCATAATTGCATCAGCCTTACTCGCAAGAACAGTGGGACACAAACAAGTTTCTTGGAGAAGATGCTCTTCCTTGTTGGTTTAGTGTTGCAATTTCAGCTTACAGTTTGTTCTGTGGTACATACTTGACAAAACTAATTCATTTTTGTTATTTTCCTCAATGAAACAGCACACTGATCACTTTCCTTCATGTTTCTTGTTGAAATACTCATTTTGCAAGAAGTCTAGAAGCAGGAATAGAGCAAAGCTTTGTAAAACATTATATGGTTTGGGTTTGTTACTTTTTTGAATAGGGAAGAGGCTGAGCCAAACTAATGCAGTTTTTACTTTGAAGTACTAATGAGTGATGATTAAAGGATAAGCTTGATCTATACAGCTCCTGGAACTGCATCTGCTAGTGCCTGAGGATGGACTGCAAGTGAACCAAGAGGGATGAGCTTCTGCAATGCAGAGCCCACCAAGCACTGTTTGGAACAGACGAAGGGTGACAAAAATGATGCTGGCTGCTGCATCCTCCTGCTTCTCAATATCCGTCCCTGCAGCAGCCCATCACGCATCGTGCAAACAAGGGAAGAAATGGACTCTGCCCCAGAGCCATGGGGAGCACTTGGTTTATCACCCTTTGCCTCTCAACAAGACTGTTTAGTAGCAGGGAAGAAAGGACACTCTCCAGGGATGGCCAGCACAGGCTGGGGATTTATCATTTCACGTCCCTGCACTGCAATTCTGGCTACACATGCAAGGGCCAGTTCCTCCTTAGTACAAAGCAAATGACTTCAGGAAATTACATCAGGACTAGCATTTAAAATACAGAAAATACACAATAATATATTTGAATAGTATGCACTTTGACCAAAATGACATTTAGGGAAGGAAAAAAAAAAAAAAAAGAAAAAAAAAAAGAGGTAAGTGACCATCTGCTCCCAAGCTTGTTTCTACTGCGTAAAGAATGTCAAGGGTCTTTTTTTACTTTTCCGGAAGCAAACAAATGGTTTATTCAGCAGGGATCATGGCTATAGCCCAAGACAATCAGCCAAGTGTGGGTTCAGAGAAAAAATGACTTTTCAGCTCTAACCCCAGACCCTCCTTTCCATTTTTTTTTCCCAGCTCATTAAGTTTGCATTAACAAAACATGACCATTCAAAGGCAGGAAGGCTATTCAAAGCATTTGTATTCTTAAATGCCTCCAACAGTGAAAGACAAACACTTTACTTGTATTATCAGATGATTGAGTTTGCTTTTCCATGTATATAAATTATATTACTTATACAAACACACACAGAGGACATGGATCACTCACATCAGGGCTGCAGGTTCAAACCCTTAAGGTCCGAGCTGAGCACAGCACTTAAAGATATAGTCAGCTTTAAAGCATGTAGTTACCGGGGTTTGTGGGATCAGAGTTCAACTGTTTCTATTAAAATTATCTTCGTCCAGCTGGAGGCATCTGTGATGTGGATGGGGAGGAAGGAGAGATCATTGTTTGTGCTGCTGTGCACCCCATCTAACCTAACCCAAAAGCACAACCAAGGTGTTTTGCAGACACACTCCAGCCTCCCTGGTAACTCAGTAAACCCCACTGCACCCCCTCCTTTCTCCTCAGCAGCTTGGCTGCAGCAGGAAAGGGGAGCTGGCAGATATGGGTTTCTTGTAGTACTTAATAGGGCGTGCTCACGTTTCAAAGCTGAGGAAACTGCAGGCGCTATCAGGCACATAAAGGTGGGTGCCAAGTACCTCCAGAGCCACTCTGCTGCTGTTGCCCATCTATTCCTTGCCTGTCCCCCATAAGCAGCCCCCAGCAGCCTACCCAGTGCAGCTGCAGCACTGGGGGACACACCAAAGGTGCTCGTGTCTTCGACTGTTTCCCGGTTCTTTGCGGTGGCTGCAAACACAGAGTCCCAGAAGGTGTCATCTGTGCTAACCCGCTGAAGCAGATCAGCTACCTGAGGATCCTCGGTCTGCAGCAAAGAAATGTGCTGGGCTGCACTGTGGCGGCTCTGGTATGCCCTGTATCAGGTAACTCGGTATAATTATAGTAATATAAATAATAAATAGGAGTCCCTCCTATGGGTGCAGTGTCAGCACTAGAGCACGTTCCCTTTCTCCTGTGGAAAGCACTAGCTACTAATACTCAGAGGATATACACACTTTAGGAGAGTGATACCTCAGAAGCAATTCAGTCATTGCCACTAGCAAAAATCTGGTTTGCTTTAGAAAGAATCTATTTTGCAGATGCAAAACAAATAATGGCATGGCTACTGCAAGCTCCTCCCTGAAATCCCTATTGTGTTTCACTTTGCTTTAAATTGTCTTCATTTATTTACCTTGGGGCTGAACTGGAGCACAAACGTAAGAAAATTCAGCTTCAGATGGAAAATATTTGAGAAAGCTGGGACCAAATGGAAGTGCGAAGTTAGCATGAGGGGGTGAGAGCAGAACTTCAGCCTTTGGTTTCCAGTAGGTCTGAGGTCACTTTATTCAGAGAGCAGCACCTCATGCACACTTGCCAGGTTTTTGCACATCTTCAAGAAAGGTAACAGTGGGACTCAGTTTATACTGATTTTTAGGGTGGGATTTTTTTTTAATTTTTTTTTTATTTTTCTTTGTTAGCATTGCATTTCAAAATAGCTTCTAGCTAAATTTTGAAATAAAGATGTGTGTCTGGTTTTTTTCTACAACTTTTTCCACCTCCCCTCAACTAATAGGAGTATCTCATGACAGTGTAGGAGGGAGATTGGACTGCAAATATGCCAGTTTAAATTAACAGCACATTCAGCAGAATGAAGCGCCGTAATACTGTTGTTCATACTATAGCTACATTGATGGAGCCCAGCCAAGATTGTGTTCATTTAACACTGGGAAGCCTATACAGGAGGAGAATCCCTGTCTAGGTGAGATTGGGAGATGTTGAAACCTGTAAAAAAGCCTCATAAAACTGCCATGGCCTTCCTGGGATGACTGTCAGAGCTACAGGAGAACCAGGAACAGAGCAACAGTGTCCCATGTCCTAACATTTGCTGGGTCATCCACTGTTCACTTTGCCCCAAGGCAGCATTTCTTACTGCATTGAATTTTGATACAGTATTTTTCAGTCCATGTCTCAGTCTGTATTAAATTTTGGTAAGTATTTATTTTGACAAATTTTCTAACCACCAAACAGAATTTATTCATTGACAAGAAACTTTGAACTGTAACAGCAAATGGTTATTGCAGTGTTTATGATAACCTTTTATGCTAAAAATAACTTTTGTAAACAAGCTTTGATTAATTCTCACTGTCAGGATGTGCACTGTTCCCAAGTTTAAGAACACTTTTTCCGTAGATGCTTGCTCATTTCCTTCAGTCCAACCTCTTGGAACAAGTCTGAAGGCTCAAAAATCAGGCTGCTCCTTACAAGAAATAACTGTGCAGGTATAAACAACCTCCTAGCAAACAGCCTATAACTCCTCTCAACACCTTTGATCTGACTCAAAAGGGTCTTTTTGGTCCGTTCAGAGGTAGACAATGATAAAATGTGTTTCTACTGGAGGTCACATCCTCACCTGCACAGAATTTTCCTGGCTTTGTCTCTTGTCCTGGTTCCTATAAGTACCAGTAAGTTGCTTACATATTGTGCGTAACAGATACCAGGCTACAGCTGCCACTCCAGAGGAGGGTTGTAAAAACTGCCTGATGCCAGCAGGCAAAAGTTAGGGAAGATCTAACAGCAGCTTCATCCTGCATCAGAGAGAGCAGCTTTGAGACAGACTTGTCTCTTCCTGGTTTCTTGTTTTCCATCAAAGGAGAGTGACTGATTTTTTTCCCCCCTTTTTTTCTGTCTTGACAGGGCAGTACATCCTGTTCAAGGGGATATTTTCAATGTGTTCAATAAAAGCTTTCAATTTAGATACATCAAGAAAAAGCTACTCTTAAACTTGAAGCTTCCTGAAGGGCTCTTATCTCCAAGTGCACAAGCAATCTTGGATAAAGAAAACACTTATGTTAGTGTTGTTTTGATTGCAGAGTTTGTATCTAGCCAAATCATTCAGATGCTGCTCCCAGGAACTTGCTGGAGTCCTGCAGCCATCAGTGTTGAATGGTGGGAATACAGCACTCCATCAGACCAGGCTTTGAGTTCCATGGGACCTTTGGGTGCACCTTCCCTGAAAAGGGACATCACTTCAAGCAGCTGAAGCACTCAGCACCCAGCTCACTCTCGTTCCTAACAGCATGGTTGGCATAAAACTATTTTTCCAATTTAATAAAAGCAACCAAGTAGACATGCTATTTTTAAAGCACTGTTTTATGCCACAATGGTCTGACATTAGATGCAGCTTGTCCAGACATTCAAAAACAATGCCCACATCAGTTCTCCCTGCAGTCTGTCCTCTCCCTTAAAAGCCTAGAGAAAAGCTATTTTTTCCCCTTCTGCTCCCTGCTGGCTTTCCGGCTCTGTTGTCTCCCTCCCTTGAAACAACTTCACACTGGCTTCCTTGTGGCCTCCCTTCTCCCAAACAACTTCCTGTCTGCATCCCTGTTCCCTCCCCATTTCTGCTGCTGTCTGCCTGCACAAGAGCAACTCCCAGCCAGTTTCCTTTGCTGGATTTCTGCACAGAAAAGACACCCAGGTGACCACACAACAGGATGGGATTAAGGCAAGCCAATAAAATTGTGTTGGCCTGATTAGCCTGATTAAAAAGTCTGTAGTCCCGACACAGAGAAACTCACCGTACTAAAGAGTTCTGGTTCCTGTAACACCTTTAGCATCAGCATGCTTCAAATAAACACTTAAAGTTATTGGCACTGCACATACAGGCTTCCTAAAATGGATTCTCCTCCTCATATTCAGACAAAAAGAGAATATTCTGAGGCAGCCACAGCAACTATCACAATGCTAGCTGTTAACCAAGGTAGCCATTCTTAAGTAAAAGGTATTATTTCTCTTTTGCCATCTATTAGCTCCCCCAAAAGCATTAGCCTTACTTACTAGCTGTACTAGAAAATAACATGGGAAAAGTACTGCTTACATTTTTTCTGAGTAAACTAAAGGACATAAGATCCCAACTCCAAAAGCTCTACTACTGATAAGCATCAGAATGCCTATTTTCAGCAGCAACTTTACGGGATCAAAACCTTTACTTGAAATGAACAAAGATCAGGTCTAAATTTATCCCAAACATTTGAATGTGACGATGGCAAAAATGTACTATGCCAGCAGAATTAGAAGACATCTTGAAAAATATTTAAGATGATCATAATTAAATATTTCTACTTAGCATTCCAATTATACTGTGTACTGTTCTGTGCACAACATGGAAACAGTATTATAAAGCTATTGTTTCAGTTTGCTTCCTGTGATACTAATCTCAATCAGGCCGTCAGACGAACAGCCTGCATTTCTAAATGTTAAAGGCTTCCTCTCCAACATTCCCACACAGAATTGCCTACTGTGAAAATCAAAGGGAAACGTGTTACTAAGTAAAGCAGCAACTTTTATAAAGCAAAACCTGGTATTTTTTACCCTTTTGAACTCTGAGATATACAACCAGCTATTTCCTATTATGATAGGATACAAGGGCCAAGCTCGGGCCCTGCAACGCCTGCAGGAGACGTGCGCTCTGCAATCCAGAAGTCGGGATTTTTCAAGGCACGTAGCGGGAGAGCTTTCAATGAGGGCTCAGATTCAGAGGCTCTGCCGTTCACCTGCTGGAAGAATGTGGGCATAGATTTCCCTAGGTCTTGGCTTCCCAACAGATAAATGATCACTATGCAGACAGAGCTAACAAAACAGCCCAAGTAACACAAGTGAAAAGCCCTATTCCAACTCAGGGAATAATAGGAAAGGGCATGAGACACTCAAAGCCAGTGGAGTGAGACTCACAAGTTGCCTACAGCCATCTCCAAAATCCCACCTGGAGCATCAGCTTGCAGAAAGATGAGGGTACAGTCCTGGGAAAGGCCTTGTTCTCTGTGCTTCAGGCAAAATTGCCTTGAAACAGAGAGATGTGTGATGTGTTTGAGAATCATGCCCACAAACAGTAATACAAAATAAAATATGGTGTGCTAGTAGGTTTTGATAGACGAAATTAGAAACAAGAAACATACTCTCACTTAACTCCAGTTTACAGCAGGTGTCCAGCCCAAATAATCAAAACCATTTCAATAAAGACAACATAAAGAAAAGAGGGAGTTTGCAGGCTGAGGTGGGCATTTGCTTCTCATGCACTTCCACCTCCCCATTTCCCAGTTCATCCATCAAGAGATGACAGTGTCCCCCATGCTCCCTGTCAGTCAAATCAGACTTCTCAAATGCAACAGGAAATTTATGGTCAAATTCCAAGCTGCTGAACATGCACATGAAACCTTTGCTGCAGCTTTGCTTGGGGCTCAGAAAGGGTCCAAAGCAGAAGCAAGAACAGAACCAGCACAAACATCGCCCAAGCCCATTATCCATCTTGCTTTACACTTGTCAAAACAGGACGAGCAGCAAACCTCTTGATCCGTGAGCCTCCAGCTGCATCAAAACCTACCACTCTGAATTACATTGGATGGCTTTCTAGTGAAAGCCAGTGTCCTTATAAAGACTGACATTATTCAGAAGTCCACAAAGACAGGAAATTTAATTTATATGTTAGCTGTACTCAGAATAGTAGATGAGCAGCAGGCAAGGTTTTCTGACTTGATTCTTTAATTTTAACGTATTTTCATTATCAGAAAATAATACCCAAAACTTCCAGAAAATGTGTCCTTTTACAGTTCCTTAAGTTCAGTTCCTCAGAATATAAGTATGTAAGATTTTGAAACCCTTACCTGCGCCTCTGGTGTCTAAAGATGTAGCCACGGACAAATCTGCATTTGACTAACAACACAAATTTTCATGAGAGGACTTACTCCAAATTAATATTTAGACTGAGGAAGTGAGGGCATCAGATTAAAGGCTAAGCAAACAACTAATACAGAGAAAGCATGAAATATTAGAGCACAGCCTGTCACTTCTGTAAGATTTAATGTCCAGATTCTTTTCTGCTGCTGGGTACTGGTGGTACTTGAAGAAAATGTAAATTATCTACATGAATCACATTGTTTTTCAAACACTGTCACAGAAATACCGCTCAGATATATCATATCTTTACGTGTATGTATGACTATTATACATGTATACTGAATTGTTATCAAATCTCATCAAATAATGAGTCTAAGCCTTAGCACTATAGAACCATCAAAACAAATGTTTTAATCAGTAGATTCTTTCCTCACTGAGAAATGTAAATTCATTTGAAAAGTTCACTTTAGTCTTAGCAGGTAAGCAAAGGTATTTTTCTGATGATGACTGCATCCGACTATTTCATGTCAATTTTCACAGGCACGCACATTACTTATATTATCGGTAACAGCCTTTCAGAAGTTTACTTTTCCTATGCTGTGTCAGTCTCTAGTTCATGCCATATAAATATTTGAAGAGCTGAGGCTGTGTTTTTATGAGAAAGTTACTAACAAACTGGCTTTGTTTAAGAACATTTACCTATTTACGCAACTTCAAGTATTAGTTACATGACAAAATCAGAGATGATTTCCAAACACTGTTCAGCAAATAAACTTCTCTTTCACAGAAGTACACAATAAAATCACATTCTATAAGCTAAGATGAAAATACCTACATTTTATACAGCAGGCTTCAGCAAAAGCCAAAAGTGCTACAAGAAATTACAGAGCACACAGAAGCAGAATTAAATTTGCGATATCTTTCAGACTAACCAAAACCAAACCAACAGCAAATCCAACCACAAAATGGGATGCTTCCTAATAACATTTATTAAAGTAATTGCTCTCGTATGACTCAACTTTTCTGAGGAGAGGAAGTGCAATTGTGACCTTATTGAGAGTCCTGCCATTAATGAAGGAAAAGACAAAATTTTGGGTTTACCATTCACAAACAACGCAGGCATTGTTGTGTTAATGTATTCTCAACACTTGTAGGTCACCGTGTGAAAGTTCTGGAAACATCAGTTATTTTCATTGATCTTACAGGCTACTCAAGCCACATATTTCCATCAAAGTGCTTATTCAAATATAGGGGCAAAATAAGAATATTCCTAATTTTACCAGTTTTCACAGGCTATAAATATTATGCTTGTTTGCATTTCCTACTAGTCCAACGTGAGCAAGGCTCTGATTGTGTAGAATCCATTCACATCAAGTATTTAGAAGCTGTTTTAGCTATCTTGTTTTAAACAACCTACCATTTAAACAACCTACTCATTGCCAGTGGATACCACGATTACTCCTTTCAAACAAAGTATTGGACCTTCAGAGCATCCCAGCTGCTGTTTGAATGTGCAGGCACAAACACGCTTGCCACGCCAAATCAAAAGTTATTTGTTTCATGCATTTGAATTCTGATAGAACTCTTAAAAGCTCAAAGTCTCATAACTGAGATTAATAAACCACATTCAAGAGTTCTCAGAGGTTTTTTTAGAGACGCAAAAAAACCTGCACTAATTGTTATTGTGGTAACCCTCTAGTCAGAGAAGAGCATGCATAATCTTACCAAGCTGCCATCAGCCAGCCTGACAACTGACTTCTTTTAGCCAGATCTTACCTGAAGACAAAAGCTTGTGAGTCCGTAGGAAACTGATTGCCAGGCGCATTATGGAGGCCTTGTCCAGGTGGGAACTGATGTTGTGGGGCAGGGGCAGCTCATGTGCCAGTTCATAGAAAACCTCAGTCTCTTTGCTTCTTCTGCATCTTGCTGCATCTCTTGATTTCTCCTTCCTCCGTTCAGAACTGCTCCTGACAGGTAAAGAAAAGAAAGGAAAAAGCCTTTCTTGAAATGCAGTTCACAACTTGAGAGGCATTTACAAGAGTGTATCTTCTCAGCAATGAGAAGATACCATTCTGTCAGGTGTTTGAAATCAATTGGCCAGACTTTAATACCCATTTGTGCCCTTTAAATGGGAATTAGGAGATGACTGCCACAGCTGGAAAGGGCTCCGATTGTACATGGGTCAGCCTTTGAACACCCTGAATCCCCACGCAATGTAACAGGATTGAGATCTGCCTTAGGCAGGAAATTCAAAATGAAATTGTAAAATATTATTTCTGGGATTCAGGATGCATTAAAAATAATTTTTTTTGTTTGTTCAATCTAAATTTACTTACTCTGGGATGAGGTGGTAGTCCATTTTAAAGTTAGAATAATTACAGTGAATACGGCTGTGTCATGGATACAACAATGTTGTGAAGTTTCAATGGCTGCACTCCACATTAAAATAAAAGTAGTAGTAGAGTATCGAATTGTGTTAGTCTATAGAACTGTCTCAGCTCTTAATCCAAAACTCGTCCAGAAAGCCATCTTTCCTTGACCATGAAGGGTACAAAGAGGAAAATGCTGTTGCTTGCAAGATAGCCCTTCTTTGGAGAAGCTGTTCTAATAAATCACCATCTCTCCATTGTCTATGAAAATAGATCCTTTCGTGAGTAAAATAACATGACCAATAGAGCCAACCTCCTTCAAACTCCACAGAGAACAGAAGAGCAGGAAATAACAAAGCGGAAGACATTTTATGAAGCAAGTATGCAAAATTAAGCCACCAAGGGACATAAAGCTAAATTTAACATGTGAGAAATGCAAGGAATACATTTATAATGATTCTGGGATAGGGCATTTTAAGAGCGAACTCTACTGACTCTAACGTTCTTTAATGAAGTACAATTCTTATTTCAGAACATGAAGCATCTGAATCCATTTAAAACCATGAGCCTTTTCAACCCCACATAGCTCTGCTGATACTACAAGTTCCTACACTTGCATGAGTTGAGGTTTTGCAGTTGAGGATTGCAGTCACACCAACACAAAATACATTTCTTTTCAGGCTGACTCCTGCAACAGTCCACCAGTGCCACCTGAATGAGCACAGAACAGGGTGCTAAGTAGAATGGTTCCACTGTTTTTGCTGTTTTGGCTGCACATTCACTTCTAGAATCACCAGCAGCACCTCTCTCCATTCGCGAGGCTCCCAAAAATGAAGCAGCTTTTAACTTGTTTTTTCCAACATCAATATAAAATAATGAGCCTGTAAACTAAAAATGGATCCACCAAAAAACCCCACCCTATCAAAACAAAGTTTCAATAAATATATTCTGTTGCACGAATATTATGAGGAAAACAAGTATTAATCCCATTACTTAATTCTAGAAACTGTTTCAATCATGATTGGTCTCATGCAAAACTGCCTAAAATAGAAAAAGAGTATTAATACATAGCAGAGTATTTTAAAGAAGATTACTGTTTCTGGAAGACCTAGACAGTCTGCAAAAGCTTCTTGCATTGAAACGACAGGAGGCTTCATAAATTAATAAGAAGGAAAAGTAGCCATGGTGCACATTAAATGCCAAGAGTAAAGTCAAGCGAGGTGTTTGCTGGGGCTCAACAAGGCTGGACACTCAATATCATCACTCAGAGCAGGAGGGGGCTCACAACATATCAGTAGAGCCCTTGTCCTGTAAAACACATGAAGTTGGGCACATATGTGGGATCAGACAGGTGCTCACTAGTGGGTGTGCTAACAGGGCAAGGGGCTCAAATCCTTACAGTATCTTCTCAAGATCTGTGATCAGCCCTCGGCAAACTTCTTTCACAATTATTTTGCCCAAGGTGAATGTTTTATAACATCGTCTGTGTTACAAGAGGCATGTGCTGGAGGAGACCTGCACACATTTCAGTATATAATGGCAGGATCCAACTTCAATAATTACTTCAAGGGGTCTCGCTGAAGCGAGCACCAACCCACCTAAGTTTGAATCTAAAGGATCAGATATTCACAAGGTTACACTAACATTACTTTTCTCCTGGCCAAGTAAGAGTCATACTACATCCATGTGAAAAAAAAGTCCCTTCTTACAACTATCTGAGAAGATACTACAGAAAATGCCCCATGTTCTCCTGGGGCAGGTGCTAGGTACAGGAGAGTCATGTAAAATACTTACACTGATGGTACTTTCAGAAACATGTCTTGCTCTCTAAAGAAAAATGTGCCTACCCTGTGCCTATACAGATGATGGACCAGGAACAAATCTTCTCAGTTTCTAATTATACCAAGAAAATAAATGAGTAGAAGCAAAACAAAACCAAACAGAACAAAAACTATGTAGCAGTATTTGTGAGCATTTCCAATTGTTGCTTGAAAAATATAACTTCAACCATAAATGTTTGAGCTCTGTTCTAAATCTAGAGGCCACAATTTTCACATTAGAATCAACTTGGGCAAAACAAGATCCAATCCTTCCTCATTTAAATATGAAACTTCGGGAACCAAGGCCAAAGCCAGGTCGCAATTTATACAGTAAAAACAGGTTGTATAAGACAGGGTCTCTCATGACACCACTCCAGCCACAAAGAAAAATATTTAGTTTTCTAACCTCTGTAAATATAATTTTGAAGTGTGGCTAATGGGACAAGCTGGTTTCAATAACCATGGGTTGCTCAAGGTTTCTAACAATTAACACTATGAGCAGAGAAAGATTTTCTCTCTCTGTGACAGATGCTTTCCCTCAACACTGCTTCTGCTTGTCCTGCTAAGGTCCTCTGCAGAGAGACATCTCCGTTCATTACATACCACACAAGAGCTTTCTCACATGAAAAAACTAGAGGAGGAATCAGTCTGCCTGTTGCTTTCAAAAGACTTTTTTGCTTATTCACTATCATTTAAAATAAACAAACTACTTGCTTTTTAAGCATTTCTCCCCTTGTGGCTTCCTGGACCTCAGTTTTCCTCCCCATCTCCCCTCACACAGCACACCCTTGAGTCATGTTGCTGTTGTAGCCAGCCCAGCATAAGTCCACCAAGATCCAAAATGCCCCTGTGCCATTTCCCCACTCAAGACGTCCATCTATGCTTGCTTGCTGTGCCTCCCAGGGATGTCCATGTAAAAGATGGTCATTCCGTGCTTACTTGTCCTGGTTGCAAAAGACTCCCAAAAGTGCAGTTGAGTGACAGAATTCTGAAAAAAACAGTATTTGCATGATTTTTGTTTGCAGACTGCAGGCCATTAATAATTCTCTCTGCAGTTACCCCCATGTGATACAGGGGATTAGGATTTCACCCTGGGTGAGGCTGGACCACCCACAGCTGGAGAGTGGCAGTGTGACTGCTCAGCAACCTACCCGACTGAAGGCCAGGAGGAAAGAAAGGCTGACACTGAACCCTCTTCACACATCACCCAGGCAATAGAGAAAAGGCCTGGGCTCTAGCTAATTTATGAATCATTCCCTCCTAGCACATAAACCACCCACTTATGTGGCAGAAAAAGAGCACACACGTGCGTCACTGCTTGGAGACAGCAACGCAAGCAGAAACCTCGCTCACTCCGACAGATTTCTAAAAGCGCAGAGGGAAGAGCAGAGAAAGCCACCACGAATGAAGCCACCTGTATGCTGATCCAAAGCCATGGGGTACTGCAGGGCAAGCCTCCTGGGAGCTCCCGGACACTCGCTTCTTCAGGAGTCCCAGGATCCGGCAGGATAAGACTCCACTGAGCCGTACATGCACCCTCACACTGCAATCACAGCATAACTGGTCCCAGTAAACCCAGAAGGGAATGAAGAAGGTCAAATTTCTTTTGGAAATGGGGAAGCCAAGCTGAGGAATGGGTCTGGTGACTCCATTCAGGACTTGGCTACATAAAAGGTGGTCAGGAGACTTGAGGAGAAGGAACAGGGAAGTGCCACTTCGCAGTAAGGACTCTCCCAGGGCTGCTGGATCTGATGCACTGGTGCTGCACTGCTTATGGGTGTGCAAGCCATTGGGAACAGAAGAGTTCCGGAGGCAGAGGCAGTTCTGACACAGAACACAAGTGTGGCACTGTACCCTCAGGACAGCTGTTTACATGATTTCCCACTCCCTCCTGGTGGGTTTAGTTTGCACTCTGAAAATAGAATTTATAGGCCAGTGCACGTGAGAAAAGATCACAAAAAACTGGCAACTACTTACACTCCCAGGCAAAGCTTCCAAATTTTTATAAGCAGTTCTGCATGCTTCTTCCCAGAGTCCAAACACCAAACTAGTCCCAAGGGTACAACCATGCCCAGGAACAGAGCACTTCATCCCACTGGGTGAAAACATCCCAGGTGACATAGGAATGCCCTGCATGGATCCCAGGAGCCAGATTCCTATCCCTTTGCTCATGTCCAGCAGGCCCTTGCAACACAGCTTCACCGAAATGAGCAGGAATGCCTCCAGACAAAGGTCTTGCACACCCAGGGTGAAGATCATAATCTCACTTTCTGAAGCCTCTCTTACTGCAGGACTGGAAACTTCAAGGATGGCAACTTATTGGCAAAACATGAAGCTCCACATAACCCATCTGTTTTAAACAATCCTGCAAAACTACTGTGTCAGCTTAGGAATTGCCTTCCCAGCGCCCACTGCTGTGACAGCTCTGGGCTCCAGCTGCCAGGAAAATAGCTGAGGCAGCCAGCCTCAGCCAGGGGCTGCAGTGCTGGCACTGCCCTCCTGCAGCATCCTCAGAAGGTAACTGCGACCCAGAGACAGGAAGGATCAGCCCTACAAACAATGGGGCACACAGATCATCCCTGCAAGGAGCTTAGGCACACGGCGTCACTGATCCGGAGTTTGGTTAGGCACCCACACAAACCCTCCTCAGTTCAGCAGCCACGGACTGACCTGAGGTTCCGGTCCTGTTTCCACTGCCTGACTGTATTCGCTCTCTGCAGTTTCAATCCCACCAGCACTTCATCCCCATTGGTGATCCCTGCCCACCACCTCCACCCATACATCTGCCCGCTCCTTCCCGCAGGCTGTTCCAACCCCTGCAAAGCCCTGGGTACGCACTCAGCTGATGAGGGTGCCAGGCAGTCAGCTTCAGGGGTCCTCCCTCCTGGCAAGGACATTGGTGGTCTCCTCTTAAGCTGATGGAGGGACTTGCCAGGACAGCAATCTTCTGCTCGGGGTTTCGCTGCTCTTCACAAGTCCACGTGGGTCGATACTCAGGTTGTGTACACACACACACACACGCTTGTTTAAGATTCAGCAGTGCAACAACTGCACTGAATTACACTCCCACTGTGCAGGCTCCAGATCACAGAAGCTTTCAGAGAAACTGAAATGCACACCTTGCAGAAAAATATCTCCTAAGTAAGCTGGTAGCCTTCTCTCATACCTACACTCTGTGTGACACATCCAGACAACACTTTGAATTATGCAGTTCAGACAGACCCGCTTGAGTTTACTTCATGATTTTCGTGACCCTTGGACTTTGCTTCAAACTGCCATGTATGCAAGCTAGTAAAACAACAAGCATATTACTTTATATCCAATGGCTGGTTATTAAATGTTTCTAGCTTCAGCACTTTAAAGGTCAAGAATCCACAGTTAATTAAGTTGTCACATGAAATTTCTGTAGCAAATGCTCATTTCGAGTGGTTTAAAGTGTCAAATGCTAACTTGCAGAACAAGAAAAATACATTCTGTGGATGCAAAGATAAGAAAATACTTTACAGTACAGATAAATGAAAGATCAGATGCTTAGCATTAAAGAAAATTCATATTAAAACCTGTAAAAACTCAATAAAAGTATTTTAATAGGCAGTAATACCTTAGATAAAAAAAATATTTATTTCAAACTAGCAAATCCATTTTTTGTTGAGTTTATATTTTGCATTACTTTCTGCTTGGCAAATCCCTAGTTGGTTTGAACCAGAATAATAAAAAAGGAGTTTTGCTGACTGTGAGGCACTCTATAGCTATCTCAGAACCACACCACTTGACTGCCCCAGAGATGAGCTTGCAGACACCAAGCAGCCAGCAGTCATGCTTACTTAGCCTTAAAATTCCTTGAAGAAGTATTTGTAACCATTCTACCTGACAAGCAGTTTATTCTGGATGGCATGCTGTGCTTTTGAAAGCTCCCTCCGTTAAAGTAATAAAAGTGACCATCAGTAAATAAAAAGTGCTAGAAACAGCAATTTACTCACTCCCCAGGAACTCAGGCCAAACTATGAAAGCTGTGAAGGAAACCCAAACACAGTGCCACGCAGATCCCTCCTTATAGCTCTTTCCAGTGAAAAGAACTATTTCTAAAGCCTGAGAAGACACCGGATGCCCAGGTTCAGCACACCAGCAAGAGCAAATGGAAAGGGAAGGACACAGAGTTATTTTCAGGAGGAGGAAAAAATCCAAAATCAGTTTGAAGTATGTGGAGTGCTCATGGAGTGCTGAAGTGCTAAAGCAGCATTACTGCCCACTGGGATACAGTACCCAGTACACAGACAAAACAAACTCAAAGGATGCCAAAATGGGGAATTCGTTAATAAAGGAAATGAGAGTTCGAAGGTAACAAGCAAGAAAGGCTACTAACAGAAAGGGCTATTACAAAAATAAGGAAATGAAGTATCTTCCACCCTTCCTTTAAAGCTGCCCTAACTTAAGAGTAACTCACCAACAGCTCCTTGGCTTGTTTGAGGAATTTCTTGTGTTTCTGTACATACTCATTAAATAACAAATCCCTGTTAGTTCAGCAAAGCTCGGCACCTACTGCCATAGCAATATCGATGCAATTCCTTCACCTAAGTTTAAAACCAAAGGCAAGATGATAGGAAAATGAGAAATCTGAGTGTCTCAGGGACACAGGAGGGAGGAGACTGCATTAAGAGCGAAGAACTCATTTCCATTCTCATTAGGATGCTTGGCACAACAATAGAGGATTTGGCAACTACAATTACAGTATCAAGAGATGAAGCCTAAATGAATACCAAACTTTTGGTGTCTTTGAGCATATTTATGATTCACTAAGTCCATATCACTCCAAGACCCTCACAGCTGACAGTAACATAGCCAGGAATAGGTTTTCTTTACAGGGGATAAATTTGTATATACTTTAAAGCCACACATAAGACTATAACTTCTTCAGTGTCTGAAGCTCTGATGGTACCTTTATGCATAATAATTAAACTGTACTGGATTTGTATTTTATTTATTTTCATGAACATTCTTGGCACTAATTTCTGAAAACGAACAAACAAACAAACAAAGGTGGTGCTAAGACAAAAAGCATTATACCTATACAGTTTTGCAATGTTTATAGCACTGGCATCTTTTTTATACCACTAACTGTGCTTAATGCAGCTACTGAAAGAAAAACACTTTGCAAGTGCAATTTAAGGTATCGCAGTAAATACTGAAGTTATCACAGCAATTATGTAGCACTTTGGAAGTTCAATGTTGCAAGCCTCACTGAGGCTGCAGGAACACTGACATTTTTTTAAGCATTTAGGTTCACAATATGTCAACAGAGTCTGATAAATTTAATCACAGAAAGCAAAACAATGTCTACAGGATTTATGTTCTTCCATTTTTTCTCTAGTTTTATGAGTGCCTTGAACAGAAAGATAAGTATTAGGATTTCGGCAGCCATTAATCCCTTCCTGGATTATTTCACAATGCTGTGAGTGCCAGCCTGTCCCGCAGCTGCCACACCAGCACAAGCCTGGTACCTCAGATGATGTGCCAAATGCTTTGTGTCCGGGGCAAGGCACAGCCCCATGCAACCACCTGAGGCCCACAGCGTGCAGAGAAGATACCAGGCTGCTGATCAGCTTAGAGCAGATAGTGGCACTGCCTTTTTGCCTTTCCAACTCATTGCCAGGGCTAGATGACTTCACTGTGGCTTAGTTTTCAGGAAGTGCAGTGTCTTACTCCCAAGTCACTTCATGCTCAGAAAGCACCAGTGCTGGTCACAGAGAGGGTCAAAACAGCTCTGGGTCACCTTTTAAAGCTACTGCAGCCCACATCGAGAACTGGTCAGTGAAACAAGACCTTTATCTTCTCAAATATTACAGACATTTGGAGAGAAACAAGGAAGACAGCATATAGCCAAATCTCAGTGGACTAGCTAATCATGGCAGCCCAGGTCTTCCCTCCCCAGACTGGTTTTGCATTGCTCTGCTCCATCAAGATCATGGATTCCTTCCCTGTGGCAATCAACTCGGACACCAGCCAAGGCAAGCTTCAGAGATAACCTCCAAGACTGAAAGAGGCCCAGCACCAAACACTCTAAACAACACAACAGAAATTACTGTTTCAACATGGGCCAAAACTGAACTTGCTTTTAAATCAGCCAAGTTTTTTTTGCTGCTAATAAATGTACCACTCTGCTTTTCTCTCCTGGAATTGCACTGCAGTGTGGGATAAGGTTGGTTATGACAATGCACAACCCCAGATGTCTATCAATGACTTGTGTTTGAGAGATTACAGATCCTTATCTTGGGGCATTACTTGTAGTAATCAGTCAATGTTGACAGCTAATCTAGAGGTCCATACACATTGTTGCTCAAAGGCTCAGCAGGTATTGCTAAGATCTGTTTTCAGATAACCCAACTATTTACCTACTCTAAAAAACACATACCAAAGGATGTGCTTTATCTCTTCACCAGCGGGTTAAAGCTAAAGGTGAATGAAGTGCAATTCGCAGGCTGGGGGGGGAGGTGGGCCCCCAAGTAAAATTCAAAACCAGCCTCATTTTTTGATAGGGCACTGACCACAGCCCCAGCCCATACCAAACCCCAACCACCATTATTTATCAAGATGGTGCAGCTGCACGTAAACAGGGACAATTTTTCAGTTAAGCTTTATTTCACGCCTAAGGGACAAGCACTGCCATCGCATGACTTCGCTATCAGTGGTATGCGTACCGACGCTTCAGCCCCAAACCCACTCAACCGTAAATGGTTCAGAGAGACGCGCAGAGCATTGTTGACAAATCCCAAGTTTTACGATCTAACCCTGTGTTGGGCCTTGGGCAATACCCACCAACATTTGTGGGGCCAAACCCTGGTGCTTCAGCAGGCTTGGACCAGTATCTCACGACATTTAATCTCGTCCTGCTGGCACATTTGCTGACAGGTTCACACAAGGGGCCTTTGTGGGTAGGAACAATGAGAGAGTCGTGCACGGCACAGGAAAATGGGTGGTGACCACCAAGGGCTGGAAAAAAGCCTCTTTCAAAGGAAGGTCTTTGAAAACATTCATTACACCCCACCCAGCTATTTTCACTACAATATTTCAGTACATAAAAACAACACAGGGAAAATAAACAGCCCACCCTTCAATATGTTGTAGGTTCTCCAACCCCTGAAGAGAAATCAGCAAGCCATAAAGACATAGAAATCTTCACCAAAAAGAGCCATGTTAAGAGGCTATCCACCAAAACCTCTCTGTACTTTCTTCTCTTGTGCATCTCCAGGCTCTCCATGTAAGCTGACTCAAACAGACATCCTAGTTTTCAGAGTAAAAAAATTGAAATTTTAAAGTGTATTGGCTAGTAAATACATGATAGTGAGCATTTATAGGGATTGAAAAGTAAATATATAATCACAATTTAAAAAGTTGCTATATAGTCCACCACAATGCATTTTAGCTGTGATTTTTTTCCTACCAACTTCAGCTAGAACTAATAAAATATTTCAGATAAACCAGCAGCCAGACAGAAAAGAAGCAATAAATAATCCATAATTAAATGTGTCTCTGAAATCAGCAAGCAGTTGTAAACTGGAAGCCAGTCTTTGGAGGCCATGCTCTCACAGAGGCTTGTCTCCATCACAGTCAGCAAGGTTTCCAGCAGAGCAAAGATTGAGCAGGTGAAGCCCCTAGCCTTGGGAACACAAAAATAGCTCCTTCTCCTAAGGCTTTGGGCTGCTCTCTGATGATGCTCTCTACAGCATCCTTACTCATTAGCTCTGTACAGAAAGGCAGCAAAGCACTGACAACAGAAATTCAGCCACTTTGTCTCGCCTTGTTTCAAGCATGAGGTCTCTGTGCCGAACGCTCTAAAGACTGCAGTGGGAGCACAAGCCTAAATGAAAATGTTTTGTCTCCTTTAGAGAACATTCAAAATACTCATTCAAATTACTTTGCAACATTGTCTGTTAATAAGTCGTGCTTTGTCCTCCCAAAGTGTCAAATCTTTTAATAATAAAGTTAAGAAAACAGATCTTGCAATAAAATCTGTATTAAATAATGCCGACGCTTCTTTACTTTTTGGACCTTAATCATTTTAGCCTGCACTTGGTAATGATGGAAATTAATGATTTCTCCTTCTCTATCTCTTGGCTCTCCATGGTAAGATGACGGATATCCAGAAAGACAGATTTAACAGCCATTTCTTTGGCAAGCAGGGAATAATAATTCCTGAAAATAACAATACAGATGCTCTAAATTTTGACCATTCCTTGTAACACAGCTTCCTCCACTTCCTGCAACAATGATCAAGTGCAGATTCTGAGGGCCAGGCTACATTTTTTGCCCTCTGGGGTGTGGGTTTTGTCTGTACAAACATCCCGGGACACAGCTCATTCTTAGCCCCTGCTTTCTTTTCAGAGGGCTGTTATTTTATACAGTAGCTCTTCATTTGTCTGTCTCCTCCTAAGTCATCAGGTAAACTGGAACAGTGATAACTTTGCATGCTGTGATTCTGAGTTCTCATTAATATTCAAAATCTGCCACTAGTTTAAGTCAATAAAAATGGAAATTTAGTAGCCTGAGCTGGGGTAAATTTTGTTCTTCGCTTACTACAAAGTAAAAGGATTGAAACTGAAGGGTCAGACTACTTCAGCTACCTAGCCAGAAAAGCAGTAGCCACTTCAGCCAAGTTCGGCAATTCCTCTAAATTTACAGCTAAAATCAGAGCCTGGAGTGATGTAACCTGGGGCCAGCCAGTAACCCCAAAACACACACCTTCAGCTCCTGGCAAAGTCCTGAGGAGCCTTCTCACTGCAGACCTGCCTCCCCACACCCACGGCTGTGGCAGAAGCCGGAGGGACATCGA
Source organism: Coloeus monedula (assembly GCF_965178545.1). Lineage (NCBI taxonomy): Eukaryota > Metazoa > Chordata > Aves > Passeriformes > Corvidae > Coloeus > Coloeus monedula. The sequence goes on along the minus strand of NC_138782.1, from coordinate 30,219,837 downwards.
AACTCCACTACTTGAGGAGGAAACAATTGTGGCCCCTCAACACTCAACTGCAGTATTTCAAATATTTTAAAAATTAAGGCTTGGTTCTCTGTCGGGAAAGGGCTGCTAGCTCCACTGACACATCACCCTGAATAATTACTTGCTGAACACTAACTTTCAAAGGGAACTGATATAAAGGCAGTCTGTGTTGTAACTAACTGGATGCAGTCCTTCTCTTTTGGTGTTTCTTGCTTTATTGCTGCCCTACTCCTACTGTACTAACTCCTTAAACTGCTATGTAGCTACAATAAAAAATGGTTACTCTGGGAAAAGGAAAAAAATAAAAATTATGAAAATGGGAAGCAGCAAAGCCAGGAAGAAATTCCGTACATATGCAAAGATAAATTCACATGGCCACTTTTTTTTTTAATATTTTCTGGGTTTTACTTCAGAACTATGAATTAACATATCTGTATTTTGGCATTATTCCTGCTGGAGGTTTTGTTCTCCTTAAGTTTAAGCAAACAAGGCACATATGCATATATTGGGCCTGATTCTCATCTCCACCATGGTCCCATCAGCCCAAGAGGGCAGGAGGCAGGAGTCAGCTGTGATAAACTCTGTTTATGAAAGGCACAGATAGGAAGAACTCAATTCTTCCAGAAAAGAAACAAGACTTTTTCGTTTCATTTGATACCATCTACAATTGTCAGCTTACCTAACAACATCTTACAACCAGGCAGGTCTTGGAGATCTATCAGAACTGTGCATCTGTCAGGGTGTGGTACCTCAATATTCACTGTTTTGATTCTAACCATATATAACGAAATTTCTGATGAGAATATCCTAGATACACACACTGAAATGCATGCAACTGGATCAGTACACACAGAAGTGGCCACAAGAGTTACACAAAACAGATGGCATCTCCCAAGGCAGGGGTGAGGGTGCTCTCATCCCAGTAACTACCAACACTACTTTGTAAACATACCTTGTGCCTCCTTACAGTGGCTCTTGGAAAATAAAATTTTTATTCTTCTCATCCTTTCCCTAAATTATGTAACTTAATCAACTGAACTGCACAATTTCCCAAAACCCAACTGCTTTCTCAGAAAAAGCAAAAAAATAAAAAGAAAAAAATGAAGGAAAAAAAAGAAAAAAAGCTGTACTCACTGCCAAAAAATCATGGTTTTGTTATTAGAAAACACAACTGGGATGTTACAGAGGCCAAAGCTGAGGTAGGCTGAGAAACAACTGTACCACCACCACCAGAAGTGCAGGGGAGGGCTGAGGCAGGCGCAGAGAGAGCACCACGTACACATGTTGATACAAGCTGAATCCAAAAGGGAACATGGCTTCTTGTGCTAATGTATTCTTTTGAACTGTGTGCATCTGCAGTTAGCTACGTTTGTACAGAACAGGCTGCTGGGGCCAAGAGCAGTTATAAAAATATATTTACCCCTTCATAGACAGGACAAAAAAAAAAGTCCTTTCATACAGAATACAGAACATGAATAAATACTTAACTCTTTTACTGCAACAGCTTTATGCTACTGTGAAACACATTCAAGAGTAAGGCCCATGGAAAACAAGAGTCATAATTAAATAGCAAGGCATAGTACATCTAAGAGAGTCAATCTAAATTGTACAAATATGACTTAACCTGATTTAACATAGTTTTTAGTCAATGGTACATTTATAAAATAACAAGCCTTGGAGAAGTACATACTATATGTACTTCATGTACATACTATTGACTTTATTACACATTTTTAAAAAAATTAAAGCCATTTTAGTCATGATTGTATATAACAATTACCTATATAAACGCTTCTCCCTTGTTCTTATTATCATTTCCTCATACAGATAATGGACTTCTATCAATTTCTGGTTATTTTGAAGAAAACTTGAAAACATTGGGAAAAACCTTCAAGGACTGTAAGACAACAGCCATTACCAAAACAAACCGATGTGGATGAACATTTCAACCACAGTTTCTCCACTTAAGAGGAAACCAATATCTCAGATCGTAAAGAATCAAACAGGTGATTTTCATGACTGATAAAAGTTTAATTATCTACCAATAAATGTTTACCACAGCTGAGAACAGGTAGTTTAGCTTTAAACAACAAAAGCCTGACAAAACCTTTCTAACAACACAGTGAACAAAATCAATCCACCATGTAAAAAGAAAGAGGCTCTCCTCTATCTGCTATATTTTCAATTAAGCTCCAAATCATAGTGAAGTAGGGCGTAGGTCTGTGCCTCTGCACACACACGGATTTTGTTCATTGTGATTGTTACAGCATGTTTTATTAAAAACCTGAATGAAGATTTGTTTCCCTGAAGCTCTAGCTTGCTAACAGCTCTGGGAGAAGGATGAATGACAATGTCAAGCCTCATCAGCCCAGAAATGAAGAATGCCAACAACTTGTCTAACCTGTAGATCAGAGGTTGCAGGATTCACTTGAATTAATACAATTTGAATCGGAGCATTTCTTTAAAACAACAATCTGACCAACTTAAGCAACTTTCAAGGATGGGGAACCAAAGCCAACCCACTGCAACATTTCGAAAGTTGCTCTACTGGTCAGTCACCTTCACTGTCAAAATATTTGTACAGATTTTCTTGTTCCTCCATTATAATTTATTTCTTACTGCCTATTTTTAAAAGGTCTGAAGTTATTTTGGGCACATAGGTGTACCAACCCAATACTGCTTCGCTTTCAGTCTCTGTTTCACACTCTGAAAAACCTCCTAACCAAGGAATCTTGCGTCACTGCTATGTTTTGTGCAGAAACTAGGTGCAAATTCAAACCCAACATTCAACATGAGAAAACATCAGGCCAAGCAGGAAAGAGCAAAGAATTACAAAGTAGAGTTTGGCCAGAGGGGAAAGGAGAGACAGAGAAACAATCAAGATAAGCTGTGGGGTTTAGGGAGAAAAAAAAACCACACACACAAACACTCCCCACCCCAGTTCCCAGAAAAAACAGTGTTTGTGTCTGATGAATGCTATTTCCCCTTCTGCCTTCCACAGGTAGCAGCCACAGCAAGTCACTGCTCAGGTGCTCCCAGAGTCTCTGCGCTCACTCGTACTCACCATCACGCACCGTCAGCACTCGCTGTGCCGGGCACAAACACTGCCACAGACAGATTGCTCTGGACAGTAAAAACCAAAGAGTGGCTACAGGCTGCAGCTGCAAAGCCTGTTTCTGTGACCTCTCCCTCCCTAGTGTTTACATGGGAAGGATGGAATGCCATAGAGCATACCCTCTGATGCGGAGTTGACTGAAACAGCTTTGCAAAGCCAGTCTCAAAACATGTCTTTCCCACGTTTTTGGGAGCTGCAGCTATTTAAATTATCATCTTGAAATATTAAACTCCTCACTTCCTCATTTTAGCATTAAAAACAAAACAGCAACACGACTGGGAAAAACATCCTTGACATGCAATGTCCCATGTCTGACCCATCCGACTCCCACTTGGAGCAGGGATCCAGTACTGACACTCATCCCCACGCACAAACAGGGAACCCAAGAAGATGAGGGACAGCAAAAAGCATCTGAAACTCTAGCCAAACAACGGTACTTGTGGTACAAAGGAAGAGGACACAGGGGGGAACCAACAGAGTTCAGGATGAAGGACTAGCTTGAGATAGTACAAGGGCAAGGTCTTCCCGCCCCCCCCCCCCGGTGTTTCTCTGGGGAATCACACCACACCTGTCCCTGCGATCAATTCTTACCTTATCACATTAACTTAAATAGAGTTATCCTGACTTGCGCCAATGGGAGATTGGAATACAGCTCTTCAAAATAAGTTCTATTTTATGTTTTCTTGTGTTGTGTTAATGCCAATAAAGAGGAAATACTTTGCTCTCAGAGTCTCCTGGGACATGTCACACTCCTTACACCAGATCAGATATTAAGAAGCAGTGACTGTTCAGCATGGGAAGGAACATCTAGATATCCACATCAGCTCTGTTACTTGGCTACCAAGAAAGAAAGATAAAGATTTAGAAGAGAAAGTTGGTAGAAACAACAGTTTTGGGAAATGTTTAAACAAAACAAGGGCTCTGCAAGGAAAAAAAAGTAACTCTTTCTATAAGGCTATTATAGAAAACAATAAAAGTTTCACATCATTCCAGAGGCCATGAACAATGAATCTCTAGCTAGTCTGTGATACAGTATTTCCAAATGCCTCAATACAAATCTATTTCAGTAGAGAAAAATAAATAACATATTGAGCAGCATTTGAAATTAATACCATATTAAAAAGCAAGGAAGACCACAAACAGAGGTTCATTAAATGATGTTCTCTTCCACACAGAAGCCTGAAACATGGAGAGAACTGGAAACCAGATTTTTATCAAACCATCTCTGGAGGAAGTAGATAACACAATTCAGAAAATGGGATAAAGATTTGGGAGTGCCATCAGCAGATTTAGAGAGAGGAAAGGGAAAGCACACAACCAAAAAAGAATCCCATGAGTGTAGAAAGACTTCAAGAATATGGAAAACATTTCCAAGTGCAGAGCTAGAATTAGATAAAGAGAGGAGTCAAGAACTTTTCACCCTAAGTGTCTTGCTTCACAGAGGGGAAAAGGTGCAGGTGTGCCTGAAATACAGGAATATCTGGACTTCGTTAAGTTCTAGTTATGCAAGCACTGATCATCTTAATTAACCAGGCTTTAAGAACTGTCAGGAGGACAAAGATTAATTCTGTTTAACTCCATCAATAACACTTTTTAAGAACAAAAGGGTTCAGCACACACAGTAGCTTTGTCAGGAAAGATACACTTCTCATTCCCACAGGGGTATCATAAGGAAGAGGAAAAGATACTGCTAAAAACTTTTTTAAAAAGATAAAAATGCACGTTCTATTAAGCTGTACCTTCATAGAAGCATACATGACTGCAACTGTATACAGTTGTAGATACAACTCAGTCCTCAAAAAACCACCAAACCAACCCCACAACCCGAAAAACTAAAACTAGAAGAAACCTTATATCAGGATCTATTTTCTGTATGCTCAAGTATTTTTTCCCATGCTTCTGCTCACCAGCTTGCTGTATCCTCACCCATGGCAAGCTCCCATGGCTATCTGCTCAGTGAGCCCCATGCTATCCCTTGCACATTCAAGACCACTGCCAGCCCTCCTCAGAAAGGTGTGTGCTCCCCTAGTGAGAACAGTTGTCCTGTGAAGCAGAGACCATTTAATTTACTGAAAAGCCTTTTCCAACTTGGCCTGAGTGAACTTTTCATGGCTGTATATGCTTTATCCCTGGTCCAACTGATCACCTAAACTACCTAAACTGGCTCATTTTCTAGTGTGCTTCTGGCACTCACATCACAGGCCAGGAGGAGCTGAGCCCTTGAATCCTCCTCCCTGAAGGCAGATTGGAAGCTCAAACCAGAGCTTAGTCTAAAACTAGCTGTCCTGAGGATTTAATTCTACATCTCCATTTGTGTTTTACACTGAGTTTTCAGCAGAGATGTTGCTTTCCTAAAGCTCTCAATCCTTCATGCCACTGTTTCTGTAGTTTTGGGAGCCACCTCCCTGTCATCAGGGAACTGGGGGCTATTTTCTGCAGTGAAATTGCTTTGTCCAACATCCATTCATACCTACAAGATCACAAATAAGTAAGTAAATATGACAAGCAGCCAAGCTTCCCCTGTATCTACTTGTGCACTGGCATTCACACTCTGGCCCCCGTTTCTAAACACAGATCAGTTTTGCTACTCCATTTTGTTCTCCGATGTTTCTGTTCACCAGGTGTAAACAGTGCCAACACATTGCACTGCTTTGTTATCCAGCTAGGTAACACAGCTTTGATGTTACTCAAAGTTTAACTTCATTGAGGTTGTGTTTAACACGCCATGAACAGAATCACCTCGTGCATCACATCCTGCCTCCCTGCTAAAAGCCTGAGTACACCTGGTACTCTACACTGCAAGCAGAGCTCTGCCACCATACCTTCAGGTTATTGCCCTAAATTTGCATTTGTATCAGTCAACTAGAATTTAGAGTTTCTTCCAGTATGGCATTGTTATTACTCCACTGTATTGCTATCTAAATATTATGCCACTAAGTTCATCTTTGAAGACAACTTTCATGTATTTGATCAGTATTGACAAAGAAGAATTTAATTACTTGTCTGCCATAAACACATTTTTAATAACACGCTACTGTTTTTTCTAAACACTTTGAAGCTGCAGAGGGAATAAAGCATTACCCACAGAATGGGCATAACACAGAAGCAAAGCTCAAAGTATTATAACATTATACATTTATAAAAACAGTGTCAGCCACAATAAATGCTAAGGCACTACAGTACAGTACAGACCCATATCACTTACAAGATTAACACAAAGGTTTTTGTCAGATAAAAGTACTTTAGAATGTTCATACATATGATATTTTCTCCTACACTACACATGAAAATATCAAGATATTAATGCATAATAAAACACAAACAATAGTAGTTTTGCACATTGTATCAGCCTGGGCCTGTAAGGAATTATCTGACCAAGACCAGCAAGGCTATGTGTTCTAGCTAATAATCTGCACAGCTACACACATGAAAAGACTTTCCCCAGCTTCTCAGGCGCCCTTGTCCTAGTATTTTGGGCAAGGAGAGGGAGCTCATGTACTTCACAGACTGCCTGGACCAACAAGACCCAGGCTTCCCAAGGATTACAGTCCTTGCAGTCACACAGCGAAACAGAAACTGGCAGCAGTAGCTGGAGAAGGAGCTGGAGAAAGGCAGGTATTTTGAAGGATGGGCAGGAGCAAGTCATTTAGGAATGCAAGAGGGTAACTGCCCTTGACATTTGCAAACTGGCAGGCGCTGTACAGCAGTGCCCAGGCTGCAACTAAAAAACACGCTAAGTACTGCAGCTAGAGTTTAGCAATGGTTCCCTATTTGGTCACTCAGAACTCAGTATCTTTAAAGAAATACTTTTACAAACTACAAATGTACCAATGAGCATGTCCACCTTTTGCCAGACACTGAACATCCTTCACAAACCCTGTGGCTAATGTTTTACCCGGGACACTGGCTAGCCCTCACCAAAGAAGTAAGAAGTCCAAGCATTTAAAAAATAATGAGAGGTAAGTCTGGTTTACAAGAAAATGATAAAATGTAAATGTTTGTGCATGTTTGTGCACATTCATATATGTATGTATTAGAATCACCACGAACACAGAAACACACGGGGCTCAGAAGTCTTTGCCTTCCCATTTCTGAATTTTTGTGAGCAACTGGGACACAACTTCAAACTTCTCTGTCTTAAAAATATTAAATTAAAAAAAAAAAAAAGAAAAAGAAAAACACACAGACATACAGAAAGACAGAAAGGAAAGTATGTGTCTCACACCTAAACACCAAGAATGAAGACCTTCACAGTAACTATTGTGTAACTCATGCTAGGAGCTACCAGCGCTGCAATGACAGAAGCCATTTTCTCAGTTTTCATCCTTAGCAGACACATTCCTCAAGGTGGGATGGATAAAGTTATACTGATAACTGCACTTCAAACTGAGTACAAGCTTTGACTGGGCAATACTGTAGTAGAGAAAAAGAAGGGGAAAAAGTAGTAGTTATCCCTCAGAAACTTACCAATGCCAGGATTTAGTGTACCCGTAATTTTATTGCCTGAAGCCTCTACTGAAAAGGCCCTTCCTCGCATGGGAAGGGGGAGAAGACAATAAAAACCAGAGGACAGAAGTAGGTTACAAGAAAACATTATCCATTTAAACTGCTAATGGCAAGCTCTGTTGTTATATTTTTATCAATGCTTTTCTGCAAATTACTTTTATCAGTGATAATTTAGCTTTTATTTCATTAAATGGCAGAGCAGACAAAAGGAAAACAGATTTGTTTTACAACAGCTCCAGCACTTGCTCTGTCCATTAACATTGACAGACGAAGGTAAATTAAAGCTCTTAGACCACATTTTCAGCATATGTGGCACTGAGGTCTCAGTTTCTAACCAATATGTGTTTCTAAAGGAGAACAGATTTCATGCTAATGCTTTTAATCTCTCCACACAGTTAATGCAAGTTTTTGTATTTTCATATTTCATGGTTTTTTTCCGTTCACTTCTATGTGCTTCCAAAAACATCTCAGGACAATCAGGGAGGATCAATATTTTAAACAAGGAAAATACCACATTTTAGTCAGCTGAAGAGTGAAATAGCACTTTCCCTCCTTCCAGTTTTCTCAAGACCACAAAACCACAGAAAAGTTGTGCTTGATTAAAATAATAAATATGCATAAAGAACCCTTGGAGGACTTTATTTTGTTGCAGTGCTCCTCTCCATTCTTTTTTTAGCAGTGTTTTCAGCTATTCTACTTACTTCAGTAGAGGTAAACAGATTGCTTTATAACTTTCATCTAAAATAATAAACTTATTTATAGAAGCTAATGTAGTGAGCCAGCTGTTCTGGGCAAACAGTGGGCTCTCCATTTAAATGACAGTTTAATGGCTTTGATTACAAACAGTTTTGCAAGAAAAACAACAAAATATTATTGACTGCTCTAGAAGTGCAACTAATTAGTCATTAGTAATAACCATTCTAACCAAATAATACAGTCACTTCTCTTCTTTCATGAAATAGCCTTTCACTTGGACTTAACAGAAAAACCGTATTAGAAAACCAGAGTTTCAAAGTCTGAACTGACAGCCAGATATTCTGGCTTGCTCTGAAGACTACTTGTGTTACCATTTAAAAATATATTTCTTTAATTTTAGATATTTGGGATAGTTCTAATTTGTGATATACAACCCACATAAAAGGGCTCTTTCTCAAAGGCAGTAAATAAGGTCATTACCAGTTGTTCAGTCTGAAATTGCTGCCACAACCCAAGCATAAACATTTATTAACATATAATGCAAAATTAAAAGCTCATAACAAAGTATTTCAAAGAAAGAATATTCTCCTTTGTAGAAGCAAAATGAAAGAGTTCTGCTACCGTAATTTCTTTATTGACTATTCAGGTTTGTGACAAATTACCCCAATACTGTCAAATGTCTTTTTATTTTCTAATAAGCCCCTCATTTCTCTCAGAATAAGATTTTTTAAAGCCGGAGATAGATTTAATTTAGTTTTTATGTCTCTTCAGCAAACATTACATGACCAATTACAAACAAATGTTACTGCTGGGGCAGGTCACATTGATGAACATAGATTAATATTAAAGCACGTGGAAATTTGGAAGAGCAAGAAAGTACTTCTTGGACTACCACCAAGGCAATTTTAAAGCACAAACATGAATATAATTTAATCATTTCCTTACAAGCAGCCTTCACTACGGGTCTCCCAAAGAAATGACAAAAATGAAGTGTCAGAGCATGTATTTTAAGAGGACCTTTACTGAGATGGGGGAGGAGGAAGAACACAGTAGTTGAATATTTTTAACCAGCTTTCCAGAGATGAGTCTAAATCAAGCTCTTACGAATCTTCCCTGTCATAACCCACTACAGATGTCAAAGGTTGAAGCTTTCCCAGAGGTTCACTGTGCATAACACACACTAAAAGTTCCTTAAATTTAGTTTATATGTAACAGCAAAAGTGCTGTGGCCAGTGACATCCCATAGCCATACAGTCCCATTAATACTGAACAGGGCATAAGCAGGGCAGGTAAAAGCACAAAATGGCCACGTTTTCTTTCAGCTGGTACTAGTACTCCTGTCTGCACAAGTTAGTGCTCTTGCACTCTTTAAAACATGCTGTGAAAGGATGACAGAACCAATCCCTTACTCCAGATATTAGACATATTTTGCTATAAAGTGTATTTTTTTCCTAATGCATTACAATTATTTGTGAACTATTATTAAGCTTTACAAAGGGACTTGGGGGTGCTCACTCTTTTTTTGCTTGTTTTGAGCAGAGATCCAGTGAATAATTTTGAGTAATTTGAGATTGTGAGCTCTGCAGGCTGGACTGGAGCAGCAAGTTCAATACCCTGCGGCTAACCTGGGGGACACCTGGTGGGAGCTTGGCCACTCGGCCAGAGCTGAAGCCCTTGGCTCTTGTGCTAGGCACCTCACCTGTATGCTGTTTCATGTCTATAATTTATCTTCAAACAACATCAGGGAAATCGGTAGGAGAGGCAAGGCTGCTAGATGCGTGTGCTGAACCTGACATTCCAACTGCACTTAGGACTCACGCTTCTAATACCGTCTCCAATCAACCAATAAAATTAAAATAAAAAAACTTAAACAAAAACCCAACAAAACACTCCTCCTTGAACTTCTTGAAACACTTAAAAAAAAAAAAAAGAGTCAGCATAATGGAGGTGGCTCCAGAAGAAGCTATCAGCGCGATCAAAAAGGCAAAGAGAAACTACCGAGTTCCACAAGACATTGTCATCATCAGCAAGCTCAACATAAGGAGACTTCTTCTGCCCCAAGCTGTTCATACAGCACTGGGGAAGAACAAAGGGACATTAATGATGCTGTTGCACGTACTGCACAGCCTGACCAGCATCAGAGAAGTGTTGAAGGGCCCGAGGCCACCAGTCTGTTGCCCCACCAGGCGCCCTGCCTACAGCCATCCACCCACCACCCGCAACATCTGCTGTAGGTTCTGCAGAAGCCAGCGTCAAATACTTGAAGAAAGTGGAGTTTTCACAACATGATGCAAATGAGAATTTAGCTTCAGCTGGTTTGTGAATACAGCTGCTACCCATAAACCTATCTTTTTCACACTCAGGTGATCTTTGACATTACCATTCCCTACAAATATCTACAACTTGTTTGGCACACGATGTTTCAAAAACAAGAACAGCTTTGTAATTATGGTTTTGCTTTGTATATAAGTAGTGGCAACCACAAAATGTATTTAAGGCAATTTGCTGTACATGCAATTCTATCAAGCACATAAACATCCCTCCCCTAAACAGGGCCTATTTGCCTCCATTAACCATCCTGGTGCCCCCCCCGCCCCAGCTTTTTGGAGGACACATAACCATCTCCTCTCTTCATCACTCCCTGCCTACACCAGAACCCTCCTGTCTGTCAGTGCCTCACTCCTTCTCCTCTGACATCTCAAAAGTCTCCACCACAGACTTTATACTTTTTAAATAGTAACAGATATACAGAAGAGTTTCAGCATCTGCATATGCTAAGTGCCTTCAGTTCCTCAGTAAAGTCACCCTACAGGAAGCAAATGCAAATTACTGCCTTCCAGACATAAGGCACAGTCCTGGGGACCTTGTTATTAAACTATTAACCTTCGCCTTTCATTTTACCTATGTTTCCAGTATTCAAATGTTGCTTGAAATAGACAACCTTAGTATTTCCCCATGCTGCAATTTGTTACCAAGTGCTTGGCTCCAATGATTGAACAGTGACAAACAAATGAGAGTTACCAGTTCTCAAGCAACAAGAAAGCAGTTCAATAATTACTGCAAAAGTTAACAATGGTGTCCCCATAAAACCTTGCAAAAATGTTTGTTTATCATTCCTATGCACTCCCTAAACCAAGATTTTCTAAGAGCCCTAAATACCATTTTCTCTGCCTTTAAGGCTGTAGCTCTGCATCCTACTGATGTGCCAGTTTATCAGAAGATGATGCTAACCATGGTTGGTATCTTATCTCTGTAATCCCCCAGAGTTAGGCCAAGGCTAGTGTTGTGCTATGGGTATGTAAAAATGTGTTTTGCTGTGGAAAAAACCACATGTAATTTGGTGAAAATGCTGAATAATGGGTATGGAATAATTATGGTTGCTAGTAACAAATGTTTGTTTTCCTGAAAAAACCAAAAAAGGCAAAACAGAATTTCGTAAGAGCCCTTATGTATTAAACATCAGACTAAAAGTTGGTTCATACACAGATTAACATATTAGATATACAACGATGAGATGTCTGGTCAAAAAGCATGTATGGCTACTGAAATCAGTGGGAGGGGGTTTCGCTGTTCATTTGGATGGAGCAAAAGGGAAGCTGGTTTGCCCCTTCTTCAACCCTTTCTGTCCTCTTGGTGTACCCTTGCCTACAGAGGAATACAAGGAAATATCCCTGGCAGGCAAGGTGAGAGCCCAGCATCTTCCCATCAGCCCATTTCAATCAGCAGACACTTCAAGAAGGACACAGAAAGCAGAGATGCTTCCCCAAAATGTTCTCCCAGCTTCCTGGCCTCTCAGCCTTCCCCTGAGCACCAACCCTGAGAAAGTCTGTTCAGTCAAACCTCTAGCAGTGGTTACGGGTGCTTTTGACGACTGAAGCCCAGCACACACCCAGCCGCAGCAGAACCCTTTGAAACTTCCTAGTGCGTGGCACTCAAGAGCTGAACTGCTCATCAGCCTCCACAACTCATGGTCCTGTCCTGCCAGCCCTCCCTTTGGGCCAGGAACCTGTGGCAGGCTCCTCAGGAGAAAGCCACGCTGCTGAACAGAGCTCCCTCTGCAGGGAGGGCAGAGCTCCTTGGTTCCTTCCCAGCCCCAGGCAGCATCAGTGCTGCAAACACCACCTCCACCCAAAAGACAACCTCGCCAAGCCTGCAAGGGCTCCAGTAACAGCAAAAGAAAAATGTGCCTCTTGTCCTCTCTTAAAGCTCCCTTTGCATTAAGCTTTTCTTTCAAAAATGTTCCCATATTTACTTATTAAAGCAAACAAAAAAATTTGGGGATTTTTTTCCTATTTAGGGAAACTGAAGTGCGAACACTGTGTAAGATGTCATCGCTCTTTCTGGGACTTTTGTGTTAACATTTTAAAAAGGTGCATTTTCATAATTTTTATTGCATCGTTCTTTCTGGGACTTCTGTGTTAACATTTTGAAAAGGTGCATTTTCATAATTTTTATTGCACAGCCCCACATCCCCATCATACCCTAATGCTTTGAAAAATTCAAACAGAAAAACAATACACCATAAGCAACAGTTAACATTTACTATTCACTTCTCCTTGTTCTGACAGATCTGTCAACCAGGGACCTTTTCAGATCTCTAATTTTTGTAGTATGGCTAAGACTATACTTCCTCACCATAGCATATGCTGGCTTTTAAGTTTAATTTTACTGTTCTTTCATTTCACTTTTTCAAACCACATTCATTTAAGCTTTTTAAGCATACTTATACATACAAATGTACTAATTGTTGTTATTAGACCTATCCTGTAAGAGGCTAAGTACACTGAATTACTACATCAGGCAGTAGGAGAAGCTCTTCCAAAACTCCTGAGGTCCTCAGTACTTAACGAGACTCAATTTTATAGTATACATTAAAATTGTTGTTACACACCTACAGTATTTCCTCATGTGCACAGGTCCCTAATGACAGCGTACAAGTTACAGTGCATGAGACACGGCGTGCTCTGCTGTAATGTCACAAGGTTGGCTTTCCCTGCTGACAGGGAAAGTCTCTGGGCAGGTGCCATTAAAAAACTTTAAATTATAAGAATAAAATAAAATAAATATTGGCAACTCTCTCTCAACAGCAATACCTGTATGAGAAGTCTCTCATTCCCCCCTGCACACTACCTGTGGAAGAGGTTTACAGATGTTCCCACTTTGCCAGCTGCAGCATACAGTTCATGAAAAGCACTCTAATGCTCTTGGGCACTGTGAGCCCAGCCCTATTTCCGCTGTTTCCAGTCAGCCTTTACACACACTCTTCCCTAGATAAGAAGTTTATTCCTGCTCCTGTAAAAGTTCAGCCTGAGAAACACCAAGCAAGCTCTTCAGCTTCAGGAAGGGGCAGGCATGCAGGCTGAAAACACTCGGTGTTAGGCGAGCTGCTCCCTTCTGCCTTTATCTGTGAGCACAGGCATTTTGGAAGTGTGTATCTGCCCTAACACATCCTTCAAAGGAGAGCAGTATCTCTGCGCACCAAGAGCCGAGTGACGGAGGCTGCTGTACCCCCAGAGATACCTATCACTGCTCTCCTGCAGCAGGACACATGTTGGATGGGCCACTGGTGTCCTTAACACAAGCCTGCACGAAGCTCCAGACGTGGCCATGTCCCCAGCGACGCAAGGGACACAGGGTGTTCCCAGCTCTGCAAGCAGATTAACGCGTACAGCTACACACGTGTTTACTTGACTGATCCGTATTTAGACATGTACACAAGTGAACAATCCCAAGCTGTTTACTGGGACAGAACTCCCACTGAATGCAGCGGGTATCTGCCTGCCTGTACAGCTGAGGATTAAACCCTCAAACCTTCTGCACTGCCCACTTACACACTTCTAAATCATCAAAGAAAAAGGAAAAGCCAACATGCCCACGTGACTGTGGATCTCTCCAACACTTGGCTACATTTGGATTCAGAGAACACGTGTGCCTTTTGAACACTGCTGAAAGAAGGACTAAGGCTCAGCCCATCTTTTTTGAACAAGAGTTTCTAAATCTTGTTATTCTATATGCTGAATAAATTTCTAACTCTGACTTTATAAGCCAGAACAATTTTTCTGAAATAATTTAAAATTATTTACACAGGAGGGACATATGCTTATTAAAAGAAGTGGACTGTCAGGTCCTAAAATATCTCTCTAACGGCTTCCATTTGGAGAGAAAAGCCATCTTTACTGACAGTGAACTGTGTTCTCCAGCTGGCTAAGCAGCGCTCAGCCCAACACCTTTTGCAATTCTTATGCTTCTTCCCTAATCTTAGGGCCAACCCCAGTCTACTACCGTCAGTCTACTTCTACCATATTTGTATGGCTTATCCAGGACTCCAAATCCATCACTGAGGAGCAAGCTTGTTGCTTTTCTCCATCATTGGTCAAACCATGTTGAGGTCAACCTGGTTTATTTGGCAACCATGCTGCTAGAGCTGTTTGGTCAAGACATACTAGGATTTCTGGCTTTGCATCCATCTGTCAAAAGTGCAGCATATGTAATACATGCCCCCCAGAAGTGCTGGTATTCTCAATACTACAAAATGGTTTGCTAGATGTCAGTAGTATCACCACTCTATTGCTTTGACAATTCTCCAAGCATCGTATTAGCTGGACCGTAGCCATTAAAATGTTGATCCTAAGAAAACAAGGTATTAGTGGTTTATCCATTTTTGAGTGACCAGGAAAGCTGCCTCGTAACACACATTAACCAGTAAAAGTTTATTGTCCACTAAATTAATCAAATTAAAAGACAGTGTTGCAAGAAGTCATGTGTAGGCAGCATGACTTTTTCTATGTCAAAGTTACTATGACAACTGGATAACTCAGATTCATGGAAAAGATGATGGTATGAGACAATTTAAACAAAAGCTCACGTAACTGTGATGACTAAGTCAATTCTAATGTTTTCCCTTAAAATGATTCTTCTGTTTCTTCAAAGCAGATAGTATGGAAGATCCTACATAACCTGGGAACTGTAACAGAAAAAATCAGTACAGTCTACTGAGTAAGTTTATAAACATGCTGAAGTGACTATTTTGTCATCTCTACTCTTCAGCTTTTCAAAGCCATGCCAGGAACAGGTTTGCCAAAGAACATGAGTAACAGTTTGAAAACTGTGTTTAAACTGTGCAGAAAGTGTCAAGTTAGACAAACCTGTTTCTGAAAAAGAGTTACTGACAAAGCTCTGTAAGTACGCACAGTGCTCTACGGACAACTACACGTGCAAACACAAATATTCAGAAAATAATCAGCATAAAAGCAGTGACATGGCACAAGCTGCTATGAAATACACTTTCAAAACACATACAAATAATCTAGGCTGGTAAATGGTAAACATTATTAGATACATTTGCTTGAACAGTAATGCAAAATTAATACGTATTTTAACCACAGACAAGCGCAGAAACAACTTGTGTGGAAGCATTAAAAATCATCATAATAAAAATACTATTTTCTGAAACTCCTTTCTGAAATTCCTATCACTGTCTTTAACACTCTGGATACCTGGAACATGTTTTCAAGGCAAATGTAAGGACTTCTAACTGAGGGGCTATTAGCAATAACAAGGATTTCAGAGTACTCTGAAAATGTGCTTTCAGTGGGTGCTGCCTCCCCCATCCTTAAATAGCACCTATATTTGTTACAGAACTCAGAGCAACAGCGGCACATATTTCAAAGGTGCAGTCAATCTGAAGTCGTGCCTCACGCTTATCTCGTCACAAGGCTGCAGCAGCCAACTTTATTGCCTTCAGCCATGTCGGCACTGACATACACCCCCGCTGCTGGCGGTTTCCCCACGGAAGGGGGCTTCCACTGGCGTCACCAGCGGGACGCCTCCTGCCACTGACATGGCTCAGCTGCACGTTTGCAGGACTGGCCTTTTAAAAAGTCGACCGTATAAACTGGGCAGTGACCAGAATGAGCCGCAGTTATACAAGAAGCAAGGAAATATTATGCAAGACCACAGGAAGTCAGAGGAGACAGCATTCTGGGCAGGCCTGGCAAGGAGTCTGTGTGAACTTCAGCTAACAAGCAAAGCTCGGTCATTGGCGCCAAATTCAGCAGAGAACATTCCCAGTGCTGCAAAGGATAACACTCCCCATGTTTTTGCCAGTGGGCTGCGTTCCAGGACGCCATGTACCTGATGAAAGGCAGATAAACCCGGGTCTTACTTTTCGCCAAGTTTTCACTTATTTTTAAAATTTGAGGCATATTTTGGTCCAACACTTGTTAGAAGTGGCAAATGGTTTGTTTTCATGGCTTTGCTAATAGATCACTTGCTCTTACACTTCCTGTAATTTCAACTACAATAAGTGACCTACAAAGAAAACGTTCAGCAGAAGCCTCATTTTTTCCACACATCTTGCCCATCTCTACCTCAAGGCTCTCTGCTAATAGGATATGTGAGGATTATGGATTCCTTTTCCCTTGGCATTTTGGAATGACCTCTGAAAATACACTTGGTGCAAAAGGATGACACCCACCTTGCACATAACTGCACTATTTTAGTATGCTTTAATGTCAAAAGTAATTGTTTTGGGGGTTGAGTTTGTCTTTTTTTTTTTTTCCATTTTTGAAAGCTACCTCACACAGGTCCTAATTGGAGAAGACATCCATTAAAATGCAGCAAACTTGATTTCCAAAATGACTGAAAAAATTTGCCTTAATTTGGAAAACATTCATTGTCTGGCAATACATGAGTTCCGAGAGGTTTTATGCTTTGTTCCAGGATTCACCTTTAAAACATCGGTGATAAAATGCTGGAGGTGGAAATCCAGGTTTAAGTTCACAAACACACACTGCCAAATATGAAGCACAGCATGCAAAGTCTTACACAACACAGAACAATTACCAATTGTGATGAGAGTAGACAAAGCGTCCTCAAAAGAATCTATTTTATGTTTGTAATCACCCTCAAAAAACACACAACAGCACTCTCCTTCCAGCAAATACATAATACAAACAAAAGCCAAACAGTAGTACTGCCTCAGCTGGGGGAAGTGATTCTGAGAAGTATAAGAGATCTTCAGTAGATACGAATTGCCAAAGCCAATGAACCGATTTTAAAGGTTTTCATCATTACCTTCGCTTACGGGAACAATAAACAGATGCAACTCTTAGCAGGAGATTCCCACCTTCAACACATTTGCACATGAAAAGGTTCCCATAACCTGCTGCTTTTGCAAAAATAATTAAACAAGCACTGCAACAACATAGGAAAGTGAAAATGTTAGTGGTGACAATGCCTTCCTTTTTACTGCCAACATAACAATGCCCAAAATTAATCACAACCCTGACAATCAACACCAATGCACACACAGTTGGACCTCTCCAACCAAAACAGATCTTTCTTCAGCCAGACCCAGAGTTATAGCTGTTGAGAAGTGCAGCTGTTTCGCCAGCTGAAGTCAGAGATTCCTGTCCGGCAGAAACAAGTCTAGCTGCACTTCTCAAGGCCCGAGTGAAGGATACACTGGTGGTTTTAATGTGGCCACTCTACAATAGCCCACAGTATTGAGTTAGTGTTAATCATAGTTGCACGGCAGTTTCTTCATCCAAAACCAGTAAGGAAGGTCTAAGCACACTGAAACACTCTGAAAACACCCAGAGTAAGGAACAGCATTTTATCTGTTTCTCTTTCTGCCAAATAATGAAACAAATATCTCACAGTAGGTTTTGAAAATGCCACAAGGGTTAACTAGAGAACCACGTTACAAAAACGGCAAGCTGTTTTGCCAACAGGGGCACTAGCAAAAACACTTCTCCAGATTCTGCAGACTCCTGGTGGATCCTGGAACCTTGCAACCTGCAAGCATTTAGCTGGCTGGCAGCTGGACTTCTTCAGCCATAGGGAGTCTCTTTTCCCTACAGGGAAATCCACTTGTGGCTGCAACTCTTCCCTGTAGCCATTACAACACCTACTCCCAGGTATTTCATATCCTTGAGATCTTTACAGCTCTATCAGAAATGGAGATAGACACACTCTAACCATGTAAACCTTGATTTCTTAAGGAAACAAGCTAAAAGGGGATAATTCATCTAATCACTGTCTTATCATCTTTTAAAATTTCTTTCGATTTCCAAGTAGTTCACTGAGCCACAATCCTTCTCCAAACTTCCTATATGCAATTCATATTCAGCTACAGCAAGCTACAATATACCTACAACCACAAGCACAATAAAGTATTTACTTCCTCCAAGGTGGAGGGGGAGATGTTTTGACTCTCAATAGCAAGTATATCTCCATGTTGAGGCCTTCTCTTTATCTTCCTTCAGTACAGTGATTTCATATTCCACAGCTTCACTAAAACATCTCCTGGTATGTGGGAAAACTAAACACTTTTGAAACAGAGGGCACTGAAATACATTTGCCCACGCAATATTCCTTCTCATATGTGTAAATCAGAACTGACTTCCTGTACAAGTAACAGTGTAAGAATAGATGCTTGTTTTACTTTCCTCATACCTTAAAAAGGTATTTCATTTGCTTAATCCACCAGCTAAGACCCAATGTGGAATGATCATGAAACCCTCTTGTAAGAGGAATGAAGGTTTATATCACACACAGTTGAGATTGTACTTTTCTCAAAGACATTTTCACAAAACAGTACCCAGAGGTCTGAGGCAGGAACTGAATCCCATTTTGATAAAAGTTCTAGACATTATGGACATGGAGGTTTTTTTGCTACAAAAGCCAGACCACTCCAACTGTTACTTAAGGTACAAAGAGAAACTCAGGAAACCAAATCAACAGGAGTGCACAGCTCAACAAATGACTCAGTAGGCTCTTTCCATGGCTGTAACCTACTCAAAATGCAACACAACATGAAATCATTTTATATTTGCACTGTATTCATCACATGACTCCCTCTGAAGGAATGCTCTGTAATGACTTCACAGTGGCACTGTTTCTTATTAAAAGGTTTTAACAGGTCAGGTGGCAGGCACCCTTCCTCTTTCAGCTCTGCCTTCAGGTGGACTTCTGCTCCACATTAGCTATCACTGCACCCAAAATCCTTGCTGTGACCAGCAATGCAGACTTTGCTCCCTGAACATTTTATTCCCCAGGTTAGAAGAGCTCTGAAATGTCCCTATTTGAATAAACACCATTTGCTGTCATCTACTTCCTTTAAAATACTTCTTTTTAAAACTGTCAGAATGCAATAGTGCTGGTCACTCTGGTTCATTGCTTCATATTTGCCTTTAGAAAAGCTGGAATTTAGTTACACCATGTTTACAGTGACATTAAGGTTTGAAGGGCGGGGGATGTTGTCCTAAGATTTGGCAGGCAAAGGGACAGAAGTACCGTTACGCAGATAACACGGCTTCTTGCACTATCTTCTTCAGGGCCTGCGCACACAGCGTGCAAAGCTGCCGAGTCTGCCTCAAATGGTAGGCTTTTCTCACTATTTCTTCTTTACACTAAAGACTGTGTGGGCTCTGTCTTCAGGCCCACCGTGGCACCTGTATGCAAGAGAAGCCTTAATTGAATGAAGGTCCACAGGCTTCAGTCTCCGAATGAGATTGCATATGCCAGCCTCTAAATCCATGTCACCTTAGCCCTGTACATCAGCACTGTTCCACTTTCTTACAGCTCTCAGTTCAAAGAGACTGAGAGCAAATGACTGCCAGCTGAAACCTTGCTGAACTCCGCATCTGCAGAAAAGACTGGTTTTGTTGTGATGGTCAAACCCTTCTTTTCACTCCTATTGCCCTGTGGGTTGCTCACCTGCCTGCTCTGTGATGAAATCTGAAAGAAGAAGGGGTTTTATCATCTCGGAGATGCTTTCAGGGTGTTGCAATCCACTGCTGCTGCCACCAACACCCCACCTTCTCAATTGCTTGGGGTGTGTAAATTGCACATGGATCTTATATGACAGGGGGACAAATACAAAGGTGAAGCAAATGAAGGCGTAGGTCACCCGTCAACACGTGGGTGTAACCTACATATAGCGGGATAATATGGAGTGGTGCAGTAAAGAAAGCAATTAACCAGGCAATACAAGAGTCAGAGATAACCAAACTCCTTCCACTTGACAACCCCCTATTAAAGTATTTCCAAGTTAGGTTTATCCTACAAGCTTCTTGCCAACATATCTACAGCATTGTGTTAGGCGTTGAAATAAAAAGTCCCTATTTTAAAAAGTTTACAGTTTAAATAAATAAGACACACAAAGGGTGGAAGGAAGGATGTACTACCATCCCAGTTTTCCAGACTGGGGAGCTAGGATAACTATAGTGATCAGTCACACCACACTGTCCAGACTACATTATGAATGCAATGCTCTGAGTACCCAGCAGAACAAAGACCTGGGCCAAGCAAGGGGCTTTCGGAGAGGGTGTGGAGGGGAAAGGAGACAGGAGAAGCAACTGCAGAGGCCAGACCCACTTGCTGAAGCTGCTGCTCAGCAACCAGACGTAACTTTCACAGCCATCTCTACTGAGAGTGGCAAACAAGCTCAAGAGACAGAATCCAAAACATGATTTTATTCAGCTTCACTGCGCTTTGTCCCAGGTCCCCATGCCAGAGAGGCTTTGTTTGGGCCAGTCATGCAGCTGACAAACAAAAGTAGGGTTGGGGGGTTGGTTTTTCTTAAATGGGAAATAATGGCTGTTTCGAAACACCAGCATTAAGTTTCCCTCAAGATATCTGCACTTGCTTCTATTTCATTTTCAAGCCAGCACACGCCTAAGCGAACGGGATAGTCCCCTTTTGTGAATCACTGGGAACATAAATACAGCTTTGCTGTTACGTAAAAGCCAGGAGAAGCGTTAAGATAACTTGAGCACATAAAGGATGTTCCCATAAAAACGTCCCTCTGATTAGTAATGGCAATAAACATGTTCTTCAAATCATTCACAGGGAAAAAAAACGCCCAAGAACCAGATTTATTAATACAAACTGATAATCTTACAGCTGCAGCACAAAAACAGCTCACCCGCTGAACCAAGCTGCATTCCCTCAGTGAAGTGAGACATCTTCCACTTAACCACATAAAAGTGCTGCATTAAGCAATAAAGGGGGTCAAGATCCCCAAATGTCTACCCTCCCTTAAAAGTGTAAGCAACACTGTTTTGTTAAGACCAAGCATCATCATCTGTCTTGGTTAGATGAGGCATTGGTTTCCTCTTCTGCAAGCAAAAGTCAGCCATCCCATGTGCAAGAACTGGCAAATTCCAACTCTCTGCATTCTTTGATGTGCAAGACAACCTTACAGGACAATGGGAAATGTGTCTCCCAGGTCAATATGGGGATAACTGGAAGAAGTAAACCAAGAGCCATGTTTGTCATGGTTTTCCTTTGCAACAGAAGAGGAATGGGAAAAGCTGGCAGTAGTAGAAGAAAGCCTCGCTGTTCTTCCAAAGACCTTACAGTGAAGGCAACAGGCAGAGGCTATTCCAAAATGCTCACCCTTTCCCAAAGGCTCTCCACCTTCACTGAATTAGACAAATGCAGCTTTTCCAGAAGAATCATCTGGCAAAAACAACAGGAAAATACCAAAAGCACTTTCACCAATTTGCAATCTTCTCTCACAGGTTATGAAACAGTGGAGGCAACTGAGACCATTTAAAAAAATCCTGGAGTGGAGTACAGCTATAATTGGTCACTGGATTTGTATTCCAGAGAAATACTGACTAAGGAGTCGTGGCATGATAAAGCCACTTAATGTTGAATTTCTTCTCACATCCATGTATGACGCTGACGTTCTGTAGATCATTCAAAAGCCATTTTTGTTCTAAGCAAACTTCCTATCAGCTTTAAGTCAATACTCACCACAAATACCTAAGAGTCTGGAGATACTATCACTGCCATCAGCTAACGAGATTGTTATTTCATCATAATGCCATAAAAAAATCTAACCAGAAACAACAATGCTTATCATCTCAGAAGATACTTTGCTATTTGCAACGATTTTTGGATACAAATTGCACAGACAGCTAGAAGTTGGGCACATTCCATGCAATGTTCCCCATTTACAAGTGTAGAAATACAGAGTGGGGTGGTTTTCTTAATGTCTCAAAGATCTTTGAAGTATTTTGATAATAAGTACCCAATAATACCTAGAATTTACTGGCGAAGAGGGTGATACAATTGTGAATGAACAGACAGGGCTTGAAGACCAACAGCAGCCAGAGAATATCCCAAACACAATGGCTGAACAGGATTGCTTTGTAGTTTATCATACAAATGCAAGTGCAAACGACTACAGCTGTGATACCAACAGTTTAAGCACCTTTTTATGGCAGTAAATACCTTAGATATACTAATGGTGAAACAAAATACAAGGAATGTTCTTTAAAGCATACTTCCACCACCTTTATAAAAGCTGCCTAATAACCATCCCACTTCATACTTGCTTCAGCTTATTACCTAAGCAAATATTTATCTTAAAAGAGCATGAATATATCTTAAAGGAAAAATATTACACAGTAAATTTTGAACACCATCAGATGACTTATACCAAAATTATGAGCCCTAAATGGATTTTTTCCATGTAGATTTTAAAGAGTTCATAAGGTCTCTGACACAATACATTAGCACTAGCTTTCCCTTTTAAGAAGGGAAGAATAGGGCACATTTTTAAGATTTCATGCAACTTATTCAGGCCATTGAACTGTTCTTAAACTGAAGCCATTCAGCAAACCACCTTCTGTATATTAAATTAGATATATATATATATAAGGGATTCAGAAGCTGACTACGTAAAGAAAACACATGTACTAGGCCAAAGGTGGATATCACCTGGGACGACTATATTTCAAGATATAATAATATCTGCTACTTAAAGCAATAGCTTTCCTGGGAAAGGCAAACATTTCTATCTCTCAGCATATGCAGGCAGGTTTTCAAGAACAGGGCTCTGAAATTATCAGTCCTTTGAGAACAAGTTAGAAGTTCTGCAACATGCTGTTTTCATCTCTCCCTTATTTTGACTTTCTTGTTTGTCATGTGGAGCCAGTGAGGGGTTATGGAGGGCCTTCATTGCTATGTTTTCTATTATACTACAGTCTTTAAAAAGCTGTTCACATAACCAAAGCTAGAGAAGACCTTTGTCATTGCCAAGTCACACTTCCTGCCTAACCCAGGGCAAAGACGACTAAGTATTTTCATCAGACCTGGTAACTTGTCTAAGCAACTGCAGTTTTTGAAAGACTGGGACTGTTTTGAATTCAAGGCCTCAGCTGATGAGGGCCTTTTGACTAGTGTAAAAGGAATACCTAATATTTTGGTTTAGCAGATAAATTTTAAGATTTCTCCTGAAAGGAAGACGGGAATTTGATTGAGGTCAAGCCACCAAACCAGACGCATTTATGTGTGTTGTAGACTTCAGTATAGCAAAGACCTGGAAAAAAACCCAATTGAGTCTAACACCAGAAAAGAAAGACAAAGAAAAAATAAAAAAAATCCATAAATTAACATGAGACTAATAATTACTTAAGTCTCATT
The DNA here is from genome assembly GCF_965178545.1 of Coloeus monedula. NCBI lineage: Eukaryota > Metazoa > Chordata > Aves > Passeriformes > Corvidae > Coloeus > Coloeus monedula. The sequence goes on along the minus strand of NC_138782.1, from coordinate 30,196,061 downwards.
CCAATGAATTTAAAACATCTGTTTTTCAATTAACAACATAGTGCAACACAGGAAACCTTGTAAAAATGAAGCCAAATCTGAAATGTTTCAGCAGTCTCCAAATGTCTTGACAATTTCTCAACCCAACCCCTTCATTTTAGTCTAGCTAAAACTAGAACACTTAGCTCTTGTTTTCCCCTTGTGCTCTGGAAAATCATTTTCCAAGAAAATATTTGTTTTTACAGAAAACATTCACCAACTGCATCTGCAGCTTTTCCAGTGCTTGGTAGCCCATTGTCGAAAACTTGCACTTTATATCTTACCTTCATTTGCCTAACTCTAACTAAATATATTTTGATGTATTAGATAATGAGTAACAAATATTTACAATAGATTAAGTTCACATTTTAGTAGTTCCAAATAGTTTCTTATTACACATTACTTCAGACAGACTGCTTGCTATCAAGTGCCGTAAGTTACACCCACATGATTCATCCATTAGGAGAGCTGCTCTGTTCAAAAAAAACCAAACAAACTCAAAATCCGTCCACACCACCATCCCCCCCAACAAAAAGCCACCATGCACAACGTTCCCCATATCACTTCTAATTTTAGCTTTTCCTTAGATAACACAATTTCCTGAAACAAAATAAGACTTTTCATACTCTTCTAGCACCAAAATGTTATTGTAAAAGTATTGCTATTGGTAGAAGTAGCTCAATGCACACAATATTTCATATCCAAATATAAAGGGATGTTTCAGTGCTTCAGCCTTCTGTTCTGCCATGGCTGTGGAGAAGGAGGTGAAAAACAGCCAGGAGTTACTAATTTTTTGGGGGTGAGGGGTTGGAAGGATTTAAAGAATGAGGCAGGCAACGGACAGCAGTGTAGGACTCTGCACTCATCACTGTTCACTCACATACATGAAAAAAAAACAAGCAGCCAAATCCCATAAAAGTCTGGTTCTCTCCATCAAATTCCTGTTTTACACTGTCCAAATGCTGGCCTGGAGGTTTCACTCGTGTGGGTCACAGCTGGGATTCAGGGACATGCCTCAAGAAGTAGGGACTGGAGGAATGGTCAGGCACAGGCAAGATGCAGTTTGAGAGATGCTTCTTGCTGGAAACACCAATATGTTGCTGAAATCTCTTTGGAAAAGCGACAGTTTGGTTCTACAGATTCTCCACAAATAATGGAGATTAAAACACATGCTACTTCAGGTTTGTTTGAAAGCACATCAGCGCATAAATATGTACACAGCAGAACAAAGCAGCATTTGTAACTTGGGGGGTACATATTCGGAATCAAAACTACTGAGAAGCTCTGTTATCCTATTTTGCCCTACTTGAGAACACAAACAAAATTAAGAAGTGTTTTTTCCTCCTGCCCAGATGCACAGAATATGTTCATAAAGCTGCAATAAGCTAGTATTAATCGTCCACCCACAGGCTAACATAAAGCATGTGTAAAGTTCCTGAATTTTTCAGACAATCTTCTTGGAGGCAACATCCTAAACGTTCCCCTAAATCAAAGAAAACAGCTGATTCTACATATTAGCACGCAGAGGAAGGGTCAAGACCAGGGCACCTCTTTGACTGAAGATCAGACATAAAAATTCAACTAAAGCAACTTTGCTTCTTGTCTGGCAAAACATTTGATGAGTTTCTATAGAATAAATATTGAATACTTGCTGTGTCATGTAAAGCAACAGACAAAGAAGCATAATGGAGATGCTATCCAACTCCAAACTTTGTAATAACAGTCAAGTTACAATTATAAGTATTAAATTACAAGTCTAACTGTTTTCAGGCCTAAATATGCCCATTTAATCAAAATCTGTTATGGTAGATTTTATTTCAGCTAAATTTTCTAGACACAAATAAAGTCACAGAGGAAAGAACCAAAACTATAATTAGATTTGAGCTCAAGAAGTAAGGAGCATAATTAAGTGAGTTACTTTGGAACACTAGTTATTTATCAGCCAGTTGGCCTACTGTACTTTATTAAGCTACTTTCCAAATTCACAGTAAAATAGTTTCCCATTTTACAGACTTCAGAAAGAGTCTCCATGAAAAGTAGCCCTGTAAATGTAAGAAAGAAGTTATTTTTTCTTATATAAGCAGTCAAGGTTTTATCCTTACCAGATAACTATTATATTGCCTTTTAAGCAAATTGAGCACAAGAATGATAAATGAGAAAAAACCTGCCAGATGCATAATATTCATACTTGCACTTTCTCTTAATTTAAGAGAAGCACTCTGTCAACCTTGTGCCAGCTACTGGAAGTATTAATAACTATTAAGATATACATGTCACTATGAACATTGGAGTAATTAACACAATAGCATTTCAGAAATAGCTTTAGAGGAATAAAACCATTCCACGTATTTAAATTATCTTTAAATACAATCTGCCTTTGTATTGCTCATTTCCTTACTCTAATGTTTATCCTAATAATAGCAAAAAGTTCAATGCTTGAAGAGTTCTGCCCCTACCACACCTAACAGCAGCTCCTGCTTGGAACCTGAAAACAAAAATACTTAATGTCTATTAATCCATCATAGTAAAAAATATTATAGAAAGATATAGAGAGATCCATTTCTGATACTCATGATGGATGTCCTGAATTCACAGCATAAACCCAAAACTGATATTAGCAGAGTGCCTCAAATATGCAACACATTCCCAGTGACCCACACAAGATAAATGTGACAGAAATGCTTGACATCAGAAGATGAAGAGAAAAGGACATGACATAAAGATTGTGTTTACAAAGGGCTGACAGATTTTTAACTTGCTCTAGGGCTAAGTGCTAAACACAAGCAGAACAAGCCCTTGGAGCATCCCTGCAAAACACAAATCCTCAGATGCCCAAATCACTTTGTGAGGATGGTACACACTGGGAGGCACAGACATTGCACACCATTCCCACAGCAAAAGCCATTCAGTCTTCATCAAGCTGAAATACTTTGGGTCTATTGAGATGAAACCACAAGAGCCAGCCAGCAGAAGTCAAGCGTTCCCAAGCAGGCCAGGTGGCCAAGCCAGAGCTCAGCCCAACCTCTGCTCCATGCCACTGCAGCAAAGGCAGACCCAGCAGCAAGCATGCAGCCTGCCCTTCCTCATTCCTGTACCCTTGGGCCACCCTCTGGTAGAAAAGCCAGACATCTGTAAAAATGCAGAAGGGGCAGTGAACACAGAAACAGAAGGGGCAAAACCAAAGAAGGATGGGTATGAGTGGCCAGGATCATTCAAGATGACCTGCAAGCTATGGAGCGCCAGAGTTTGTGGTGCTGAAACACAAATACCAGTTGCTTAATGTTAACATGCCATAAGCATGTGCTAAACAGCCAATTTCAACAGATTGTTCAACAGGAATTCAGGAGATCACATTTCCTTTTGATAATTCCAAATAAAAAAAATTGCAAGGGCAGATGTGAACACAGAGGCAAACAGAAATAAATCAAATATGTGGGCTATGCATGGGGAGGTGCTGAGCAATAACAAAACTTGAACAATTTTTATGAAGCTGAGTAATCTATGAAATAGTCTGCAAAGGAAAGTGTTCAAAGCTCCATCAGCTAAAGTACATAAAGTGAGGTTTACAAGAGTATAAGGACCAACCTATGCTGCCAAGAGAATGGGCAAGATCATCTCTGTCACCACCGTCACAGAATAACAGGCAATAGAAAGTATACCTGGCAATACTGACACACAGAAAATGTACTGGGTAGAACAAAACTGAGACTGCGTGTTTCCTGAAATCTGCAGTTTAACACTTTGGCACATACAAATGCTCACATTTCCTGACATCCAAATTACATCCATTATGAGTGAGCAACTACCTGAGCTCTGGAGAGCTGTGCCATCAGGACAGTTTCCTCATCCTGAGGAGGAGCAGCCAAGAGTGAACTCAGCTTGGCAAAACTACTCTCCTGAAGGAAAAGGTCAGTGAAAATTGAGGCACAAAGCATCTCATTAGAAGGGCTCAACATCAAATAAAGCCCAAAGTAAAAGGGTAAATGAAAGCAGTCTATTACCTAGACAGCAACTGGGGGCAATCCCATTACTTTACTATCCGGACCAGAAGAAGTTAAACAGATTTATGTAACATTACATGGTTATGGTCACAAAACATACTGTGTAATTACATGGGGACCACTAGCACAGAAACACCCTGAGCTGCAAAATTGGTTTATTTTTCATACAGCTGGGAAACAAACAGAAATCCCCAAGTAACAACAAAACGGAAAAGGTGAAACCAAATGTTGCATCCTTCTCAGTGATCAGCCATCCTTCTCAGTCTTCTGTTTGACTTGTCCTGAGCCTGGTTTCAAACTTTTCTCAGACACTGTTGCCCATCCAGAACAGTTCATTTAACACAGCATCCATTCCTAACAAAATAACTGTGTCTCTCAAATCATTAAAAACCACATCAAGATGTTCTGTAAGACTGCTCTAATTACATTGGGACCTATCTACTACTTGTCATTGTACTGCACAGCAATCACAGATACTTTTTCCTTGTTTTTTTCTATTTTGCTAAAATCTGTTATGCCCTTTTATTTCTCCTCCTCCCAGTTTCTAATTACCGGCATTCTAAGAGAGTATCAAAAACTGTGCAGATAATGATTTTTTTAAATTAAGTTAAAAGAATAATCATATTAATCTCAGCTCTGTATCTTGGACTAACTTTAAATGTGGGAAATCAGCCTACTGGAAGTGCTCTAACATTTGCTCCAAATAAAGCAACTGCTCTTTTCTGCTGGCAAACAGAGCTTCAAATGAGGACCTGAGGATGTTCTTCAACTTAAATCGACCATTAAAAGACTCAAAGATTATCTTCCATAGAAGATTTGTTTAACAGTGAGAGAACTGCTCCTCTTAACATATGTTTCAGAGCTGCCTGGAAATCTAGTAACACCGCCCCACCTTTTTCCCCGTGAGAGTGATTTATAAATGCTATTAGCAAGTTAGGTTAGAGATCCTAGCTGCATATCTGGATAGAGATCAAGCAAACAATACAGTAACTGTTGAACTCAAGGCAATAAACCTATTCTGTAATAGTATTGGAAAATTAAGAAAGCAAAACGACCTTGTTTCAACAGGCTACATAGAGTATATCCCCAGTAGGGATATCCACAGCGCACTGACAGGGAGGCACAAGCCAGCTATCTGAAATCCCTCACAGGACACTCACCCAGTTGTTCCACAAACTTTAATTTACGCAACAATCTCATGAACCTGATAACAATTAGCCTACTTCTGAGAGAAAAATTGTCACTGAATGTCACAATATTTAAAACCAGTGACAGAGTCGGGATCAGGGTTCACACTTCAGTCCTGTGAAGTCTGTGTTGTATCTGAAGAGTATTTCCACAAACCACTTCAGCATGCTGTCCCTGCAAGATTAAAAGGCACTCAATCCCTCACTGTGCTTGAAAATAAGAGGTTAAAAATGAAGAGATTAAGAGTGCCCCATTAAAAAGAGGTGATACAATGAATGCAGTGTATTTCCAATATATACACTATTTCATCCTCTTGCTGCATAAACTATTATAACACATTTTTATAACTACATTGTGCTGAACTATATTTTTTTCTTTTTCAATATAAGATGCAAAATGTATGTACATTTTGTACTCTGCACAGAAGCTTGCTACCTAGAACAAAATTCACTTGAGGCAATTGTTTAACCTTAGTACGTTAGTGTCCGATAAACTGAGGAAAACAGAACTACATGGAAAAGGTATGATTTATACTACTATACCTCCCATATTACATCGTCATAGGGTGACTCAATAAAAAAGAAGCTATTATACAAACAAAAACCCAGGGTTTAAAGTTTACTGGATCATCAACTGGACAGTACGTACGACAAATAACAACATAAAATTCTTAAGTCTGTAAACCACATCACTTATAAAGAGACTCTATAGCCAGAACAGTAACCTGTGCTGATAATAGACTAATCCTTGTTACTGCCTGCTGTATAAAACAGACTGAAGACATATCCTTTTACAAGGCTTCATAGACCTTTATTCACGGGCTTAGCTTTCCCCGTGTCAGTGCCCTCGCTCATCCACAGGAATTGTTTATAGCTCTGGAGCAACAAGTAGATAATTCTTCTCTTAATCTCCACCTGTAACTTCTGTGTTATGGACCGCTGAGTTTTATTTTGACGTTTGTTCTCAAGAACCAACAAGAAAACGCACTCTTTGGTGAACTACAAAACCACCAGTGTGTTACTTTGATTCCCTCCGGAAGGGAAGGGTCGCTCTGGCAGTGTGGGAATGTCTAGCTTTACATCCCTCTCGAAGGGCAGCGACAAACGAGGAGCTGGGCACTCCTGAAGCTCTCGGCCCTCCGGGAAAACCCGCTGACAGCTGAGGAGCTCCGTGAACCGCGGAAGATGCACCGCGGCCAGCGTCTCGGAGTGGAGCGAGGAGGTGTCGAAATGTTTACACAGCCTGGCAATTTCATCCACGCGACCTTAATTATGAAACATGTTCTGCTAAGGGGGCTGCTACCTTTCAAACCCCCGTCCTCAACTGAGGATAGCTTCCTACTACCTCTGTCCCTCTGTCCTCGCTGATACCAAGCCCTGCCATGGCGTACATGACAGCGGCCGCGCACGGGCTGGCTGGCCCTGCCTGCCAGGTGCACCTGCCCGCCGCCCGCAGCCGGGGGCCGCCTTCGCCGCGGGTGGCGGCGGCCGCTCGGGCCGGGGCCGGGTGCGCTGCCGGCCGCGGTGCCGCCCGGCGGGGGCCGGTCCCCGGGCAGGCGCTCCCCAGCTTGGCGGCGGCCCGGACGGAGCGCGGGTTATCCCGAAGGGACGCGGCGCTGCTCCCCTGTCCTTCTCCCCGCCCGGGCGAACTAATTCACTCTTGCCGCAGCCGGTCCCCGCAAAGGCTCCGGGTCGAGCCCTCGCACGGGAGCCGTGGCGGGGGGAGGCGAGGCCGCACCGTCCCGCCGGCAGAGCCCCCTTGGCTCCTGCCCCGCGGCCGAAGAGGGCAGCTGCAAAAGGAGGACGCAGCAGCCCGAGCAGCCCGGCGCCTCGCCCGCGGCCCCTCACCTTTTCTTCTCCTTGTCAGCTGTCATCGCGGCGGCTGCTGCCGGCTCCTGCGCCGCCTCTCGGGCCGGGGCGCGCTCAGCACCTGCCCGCGGGACGCGGGGCTCCGCGGGCGGCGGAGGGCGGGGAGCGGGGTCTGGTTCGGCCGGTCGCCCCCGAGGCGGGCGTACAGTCTCAGGACACTGCCGAGGATTGTACGGCCCGCTCGGGGGAGGTGGCGATGGTGGCGGCAGCTGCTGCGGCGGGACAGGGGCCACGCGGCGACGGAGCTGTGCAGCTCGGCGCCGCCCGCAGAAAGTTCTCACTTTAAACCTTGGGCCGCCGCCGGCCGCAGGGGTAGGGCCGGCCCCCTCCGCCCGGGACCCGGCCCGGCACGGCCCGGCCCCGCCGCCGCCGCCGCGCCCGCCAATGGGGGCCGGCGGGGCGCCCCGGGCTCCCCGCCCCCGGCACCGGCCCGGCTGCGGGTCAGCGGGGCCGCTCCGCCCCGCCGGCACCGCGCCGGCTGCGACGGGGCAGCGCTTACGGGCACCGGCCACTCCGCCGCCACCGCCACCGCCACCGCTCTCTTATGTTTTAGTTATTTTTTTAGTTATTGAGCTTTTTAGTAATTTAATTTTTTTTCTTTTCAGAAGCAGTATCTCCCCGCCGGTGCGGTCCGAGAGCCACCGCGGCACCTGCCCGGCGGCCGCGGAGCAGCTGCGGTGCTGCCCCGGCACCGGGCGCTGCTCCCGCAAGCGCGGAGCCGCCCCGCTCTCGTCCCCTGGAGCACCCCCCGTTCAGCCCGAGGCAGGGGGTGTTGAAAAAATAAATTTAAAATTACGAAAATAAAAGCCGCCAGGACGGTGCGGGCTTGGGGCGAGGCCCCGAAGCCATCGCAGGCGTGCGGGACCGCTCTGCTCCGGCCCGGCTGAGCTCGGCCCGGGTCACGCACGGAGGAGAGGGAGTGTGGCTGCGGCTGGAGACAGAGGGATGTGCAAGGAGCAAGGGCTGCACTTTTGCCTCACTGATGGGACTTCCTTCCTCTCCCTGTTTTTTCTATTTTATTTTCTGTGTCATAATGCATATTTCAATTCAGGCACTTCTAAAACTCTTGGTTGATGACACACGGTGAAGCAAGTCTGTGGCAAGAAGCGCCAAAGCTCATCTCATGCTGGCACCTGCTATGGCTTGCTGCAGTTAAGATAAATGTAAATAGTAAAAAAACCCTCTCACTTTGATTTCTGTTTATTTTACACCAAAGCAACTAACCTTCCTAGACAATGGATTATGAGAATTTTCTGATATTGTCTTTCAGCATGGTAGAAACTTCAGCCTTATCTCTATGTTCTCTAAGGCTTACTTTGCATTTTTACATCTTGAAACAAATGCACAGCTTTGCGTTAGGCTGCATCAGGTTTCCTTCTGGAAAATGGAAGTACTGTAGGTAACATGAGCCAAACAAGACTTATTTATTGGTAATTCAAATTTCAGCCATTTCCCTATGCCATTTCAGAGGCTGGTTGGTATACAATGGGTCAGAGGGTGTTTTCCTTTTCTTTTATACAGTAAGAAAGTTTGAAGAAATTAATTTGGGTTTGAATTTGCATATTCTGCTCTCAAGTCTGAAAAGAGCTACACATGCTTACACAGCAACAGCCTAATTATGTGGTAACAGTTGGGGTTTTTTTCTTGTTATACAAGAGAACCTAAACAAAAGAAACCCACAAATACTTAAAACCTAAGTAAACTTAGTCAAACAGAATTTGTGTATGCAGGACTAAATTTAACCTTCTGAGAATGCGAGAATGCAATAGGATGAAAGACCCAAGTCACTCATTTCCTAGATTAAATAGACTTCTTCGCCCTTCATTGATCTCTGCTCATGTCAATGCTCCTTGCTGTATCTTAAAGCACTTCACTTGGATAAACAACTTGCCTTCAAAAATCAGACAAGAAAAGCATTCAAACTGACTAAATCTAAACCACTCAGTAAATTTTAATTATTTCACATCTAGCTCATTGGCCAGACTCCTGTTGGCTCTGCCTACATGGATATGGTGTAGTTGATTAACAGTGTAAATCTCTCGCTCTCTTGGCCAGCAGGGCCTGAAGGTGCTTTGACAATTGGAGAATTCAGATCTGAGCACCACTCAAGAACCAGCACCTGTCGTGTCCTCCTCTGCACAGACAGGTTGGTGGCCTTCAGCACAGGCCAGTGCCCAGAAAAACAGGAATCTTGCTGCTGCATCAGGAAGTTGAAGCCAGCAAGACTGAGTGATTCTTACAGCTCCCTTGCAGCTTCCGTCCTTGAAGTTGTCTATACTATTAATTCTGGAAAATGAGCTCCCCATCTTGAAGATGAAGAAAAAAAAATTGCCTGTCCTCTAGAGGTTACTTTAAGTATGAATGCACCCTTTCCCAGAACTGTTCAGGGAGGGAGAGATCAAATGTACCTTTAATACCACTGTCATTTTACTAGATGCATTCTGTGGTGATAAGGGACCCCACAACACCCACAGGGAGGCAGAAAGTAATTAATTTTTAAATGCATCTCATTACTACTTTAATTTCCTTTATGACGAGTCAGTATTTATTAACAGCAGTACCCACCCTAACATGGACTTTTTCTAACCTTATGCTACCCAGAAGCTTCGATAGGAGCTCCACCATTAATATGAGCACATTTACTCTACAAGTGTGCACTATTTAACCCACAGAAGATACAGCTGCCAGAAAAGCCAAACAAAGCCTTAAACTGATAGTAAGCACACTTTGTCCTCTTGATTACTATCACCGTTGTAAAGGCTCTTTCCATTTCATATTCCCATGTTACTCCTTCTATTTTACCTTGCATTTGCTACATTTTATGTTTTATATTTACTTAGTAGATGTAACTCAGAGAAAACTCATGGAAGGGGAGAAGGTGTTCAGGAAACCTCATGAGCTGAACTTAGCAGGGGTTAACTCCCCTTTTTCCTCCCCCCACCAAAGATTTCAGCAGGATCAACATACCAGATGAGACTTCTTTACTCTTACTGATCAGAGAAAATACAAGATTCATTCTGTTCTGGAAAATATTGGGAAAGATGATCCACGTTGTTCCTATGTGAATTATTCTAGAGATGCTATAGGAACACGAAGTATTTAATTTCTAAAAGCAGCCTTCAGGTGATATATTTGAAAATTCATGGACATCTGCCTTGGTATCAGATGGGTTCTTGAAGGGTCCTTCAAGTGTACAGGGGACCAGTTTATGTCAGCTGCCTCTGGACTAAACTCTGGGGAAAAGACAGACTTACAAAAAAACTCCGATGGTGTGAGAGCAACTTTCACAACCTACTCTGAAGTTTAAACTACACTGACAAACTAGGAAATCTGCACAGTGGTGACAGGGCCCCTGGTGCTTATGGGGAATACCCCATCACCCAAACAAGATGCTGGCAAGCTCCTGATTACTGCCACTTCTTCTGAGACACACCAGTGATTTAGGACCAGTTATGCTGCATTGTTTTTTTCCAAGGATATGCATATGTATGTAATCAACCATCCAAATCAGCACTTGCACCAGTTTGAATGCGCATAGCCATCATCAGCCAAGTGAAAGCACTTCTAGTACTCTGGTTTATGTATGCATGCTACTGGCACCTGTACTGACTGAAGAGTATTGGTAAAACATACAAGAGTTTGACAGTGCTCAGCGATTAATGCTCCAGAGCAGTTAGAAGAAAACATGGATACTCCATCTCCTGTAGGGGAGGCATTATTTTTAAAATTAGAAGCAGCTCTTAAAAACAGATTATTGAGAGGATAAAGTGTTTTAGCTTCATTAATAATCCCTGTCTGATTTCTTTCTTTTTCTGGCTCCTCAGTACTGCAAAAGCAAAGAGTTGATGCTTGTAATAATAAATAATGGCATGATGGGAAAGGGAAGGGGAGAAAAGAGAGCCCAGTTATTCAACACAGCTGATCCTTTGAAGGAAGGAGACAGGATTCTTCACTTACTCATACCAGAATAAGTTAAAGCCACAGAACATTTATTAAACACGATAGCAAACGAGACAGTAAAATGTCAAACTTCAGGTTAATTTGTTAGCAGGGGGAAAGGGATGCTTATAAGCATAGGTAGAACACAGAAGGTCCATGAGAGAAAGTAGGGATTACTCAGGTGGAAATAAAAAAATAAAGGCCTGAACCGCAGGGAAAAAAATATTTATATTTTATATTTCTGTCAATTTTAATATTTATTTTATATATATATATATATATATATATATATATATATATATATATATATATAACAGGACATATATTGCCCTTACACAAGAGCAGATGTTAAGAACACCCTACAGCAGCACTGTCTTCTACCCTAGGCAGAAAGCAATTCACAGTCTATACAACATCCTGGACCAGCCAGGCTAAAATGTGGTTTTGAGGGAATAAGACATTAAGATGGTTTTGAGAGCTTCCAAATGCTGAGTGCACACCTCCGAGCAAGGCTTACAGATAAGCCCCAGCATTCTGAGGCATTGATTACTTACAGACACATTCCAGACTTTTCAGCCATCACACTCCCATGAAAAAAGAAGACACGATGGCCAAAATGTTGGGAATGTACCTGTAAATATTAAAAGGCTTAAAATTACTCTGCTTATCTCTTTGCCTTTTTCAAAATGACACACTGGGGATGTCTTAGGCCTGTCCCAGGAAAAGGTGTTCAAAAAAAGTCTAATTAACACAGCAGTTTGTTGCAATACAATCAGATTAGAAAGAAAACCCATGATGATGTACACAGAAGTACTCCTGTCATGATATTGGAAAATATAATTTTGAAATTTTGAGAAAGTTCAGTGAAGAAACCAGGGAGAAAACAGATGCAATCCAGCTTGTTAAATTGAGAAGGCTTTTGTTGTGTGTTTTCCTCTTGACCTTCAATATCTTAGTATTTAGAAATACTATGGTTCCAAGGTTGCAGGTTTCTTTAATTGGTCCGTACACAGTAAAGGCTGAACACGTTTGCTGAGCAGGACTCTGTTGCATCATGTAGAATGCAAACAAGACTCCAGCGTATTAAAAAAAAATCCTGAAGAGGAGTGAGGTTAATCTAGGGATATAGTGTATTAATGGGTGCTTTTTGGTATAAAATGCAGTAAAAGTCCAATTTAATGACAATGAAGTATGAAGTGGGAAGGGTAAACATTCCTCTAGGTGGATTTTAAAAGCCAAATTTTGTAGCAATGTTTTTAGTACTCATTATCACCTATCCCCAAGAAAGTTATCACCACAGAGGAGGAAGAGGAACAACATAAACAAGAGCAAAAGCACTGCGTGCTGGATGAATGTCCAGAGAAGGGAAGCTGTGATTGAAGATTTTTGCAATACTGAAGCCAATACCAATGCCTAGTAGTTAACATTCAGTCACTCATCAAATATTTATTTAGAGACAGTGTAACATGCCCATTGCAGAACTTTGAGTTTTAAAAAGAGCCACGAGATTGTGTTTTGGTTTTTTAGTGGGGTTTTTTTTTAGTTTTTGGTTTTTTTTTTGGGGGGGGGGGGGGTGTTGGTTAGGTTTTTTTTGTTGTTGGTTTGTTGTTGTTTTTTGGTTTTTTGGTTTTTTTTTAAATTCTTATTTTATTTCACAAACCTTAATACTACAGCACAGCTGTTAAATCTTTTAATCTCTGGCCGTTACCTCTAGAGGGTTTGTATGGCACATGGGTGATGATCAAGCCTATGCTGGCATTCTGTAGAGCACTGAATTTCCCTCATAATCCCAATGAAAACTCAGTTTAGGGTGAAACTAAAGCAATGAGGTCTCCTCTTAATCCCTGCACTAAATTCTAATTTAACCCTAATTCAGGCAAATAGATTTCGGCATTGTTTTCATTCTTACACAAAGACTAATTTACTTTAACAAAGGTCTTGAAAAGTGTTTTGTTTTAAACAGTCCTTAAATTACCTATGTTCAACAAAGGCAGTGAATCCATTAACCCTGTGGACACTTGTTACCTAAAGAAGGTGACAAATTATTGTAAAAATGCAAAGCAATCCAAAATTCTTCAGGCATTGCAATATTAAATGCCAAATCCCTGCCAAGGATATGACCTTTTCTGGGAGCAGAAAACTGTCATAAAAAAATAACTTCCTTATCACTACATCCTTTGAAATAATCACACATTACTGCTGAAGCTCTCTGACTTCTAGGTGCTTAACTTTTTGTCCTAAAGGAAGGTTAGTTTTTTAATAGGTGAGGTTCTTGGTGCTTGAAATCCCAGCCCAAAGGTACTGCTCTACCACTCCCAAATGTATCCTTGGTGCTCGGAAGCCTTAACTGACCCAAGGCAGTCATAGATACTCACAGTGGATAACTGCAACCACATCTTCTTTAGCTCCCTCCAAGTCAGTGATGAAAACAAAACTTCCCTGAGGGTGTGACCTGTAGCAAGAGTCTAACCCAGTCCTTGGAGACATCTGGGACAGCCTCCACCCACCCAGCACACTCCTGCTGCTCACAAGGTGCCTCCTCGAAGGCCCAGAGGTTACAGAAACCTGACTACCTACAGTGCTAGTAAAGTTCATCTTTTTCCTCCTTTGCCCTGAAACTTGTTCTGCTTCAGAGAACCAGTCCAAAATTTGTTTGGCACAAGGTCTAACACTGGTTTCTCAGGTAGATGTGCTCCTGGAAGTATTTATAGGCTCTGAAGTAGAGAAAAGATGAAATATTGGTAACAGTACAAGTGATTGATATACAGACAAGGAGTTGGATAGTTGACCCCCTTTTTCCCTCAAAGCCATTGCTGTGCTTTGTGTTTTACTTCTGTAAAATCATGGGCTCCATGATTTGCATGAGGCACCTGTTATCCATAATGGCCCTGGCTCTTTATACTAAGGGATACCTCTTGTCATTATACTGTAATATACAATTTATGACATGTCCTTTCACCAAGGAAACTGCAACTATTATATCCCAAGTCATTTATTTATGTGGAGAAAAAGATTTAATTTCATTGCTAGTTGCTTTGACAAGGGAATGCTTTAATATTCTCCAAACCCTTGCCCTTTGGGTTTCAGTAGTCATAAGAATGAAAACAAGAAGGACCATTACAGCTTGCTCCAAATTAGCATTGATGATGAACCCAAGACAATTTAATCTAGTAGTGAGTTTGCTCACAACACATACATTCAAATAAGAGTGCATCATCCCACTTTTGCATATTCAAAACCAATATTAAGCAGCAGCACATGAACAAGGGTAGGTAAATTTTCACAAACTCAGAGTTGGGGACTACATAAATACCCTTGCACAGTCACTGATTCCAAATTACTCCTTACATTGCTACAGACAGCTACAGTCAGATTACAAATATCTGAAAATCCCATTTAGCAGCATGAAATCTGAGACACTGTTATACATAGTTGGGGTTTTCTTTGTCTCTCATTACCAGTGACAAAGGACCTGGTCCAATGTTTCACAGTGCCTTTCAAAAGTCTTTAAATTGATTTCAGAAAGTGCCAAAACATCTGAATCTCTATCTCTAGCAAGTTTATTAGAGCTCCGCATCTACTTCAGAACAGTTGTAAAATAGTGTTTGCTCAAGCTGTGTGAGTTGTTGACTTACTGATTTTATGTGATATGTCCTATGGACAAGGTAAGGGCAGCAGCCAGAGGAGAGAGCAATGTTTAGAACTCTTTCCCTCCTCAGACAGCAAGGCTTCGGGAACACAGCTAAAACCTCCAATTACATTTTTCAAATAGCGGAGCATGTTAGACCAGTAAGGCCCAAAATCTCTGCCAGCCTGACAGGCTCAGCAGGTTTTCACGCTGGACTGTGTCACCAACACAGAGACAAGTACAGCAGAGTCCCAGACAAGCCTTGCATCAGAAGGTGTGAACACCCCGTTCAAGTGTTCAGAGATGCAGGTGGAAGTTTTGCTGCAAGAGTAGTGCAGAACACCCATGCAAATGATGAAACTGAAAAGAGGACCTCCTTCCCCCTCCCCCCCCCCAATTAACACTAAAAGCATCTACAGCAGTCAATTTGAGGTATTTCTCACCATCAGCACAAGTTGTTTTCATTATGCTTAATGATTACTGGTGCGAATTTCCACCAGTGATTGTTGAGCATAATGTCCACACTGACACCAGTTTTCAATAAAATCATCATGGCACAAATTGCTGTTACCACAACAATTGAGCTCAAAACCATCTTGGATAGTAAAGCTTTAACGCATCTGATCCTCAGCAAAACATTGGAAAATCTGCACATATATCATGTTGTCAGAAAAACAAAAGGTCATCAATAACTTGTAGCAGTGTCCAAAGGCAAGGTAACAGCTCGGAATCAGTGTCCTGCTTAAATAAATCATGTTTTGTCCTGAACGCAGTAAAGAACTTAAGTTTCTAAGTCCTTCATTGACTGGATACTCATGATTTTGCTTAACACAGGATGCTGGCATATTTCCATAGTTACAGGCACACAAATGACTTCAGCAGAGTTCTCCAACAAGCTAAATTAACTCAGTGTCCACATTATTAATACCACATTTCCTTGTACATAAATACTTTTGTTTACATGTTTTATTTCCTTTTCATTTCTCTGTGTATGTTCTGTAGTTTTATCTCCTAAAAATGTTCTGGAAGCAAAGATGCTCGTGAATGGATGCTTTTTGATGGAAATAGCAATTTTTGCAGTCACAGTGTATGCAAATTCAACAGGAATTTATATTGAAATTAAAAGCTAGTTCACAATAAAAAATACTGAATACTTTTAGAAGTGATTCTTACAAGAAAATACCCAATATCCCTACCATGCAACTTAAATGAATGAAAACAAAGACAAGCCTGAACTATCAGTTCTGTAAGGCAGCTTTGAATTCCAGTAAAACCTGGCAAACAAAAGAGAGAATTAATCTCCCGAGAGATAAATAAGTAATTTATGTCAATACTCTTACATTTCTTTAATAAATAACAGAGACAGATTATGAAGCACTGAAACAAAAGTGCTGAGGTTGGACGCTATGCTGCTCAGCTCCTGTCATGAAGCATGTAGTGTTACAAGCAAGTGTCAAAATCAAAGGACTCACAAATACTGAGCTCAAAGATTAGTCTGTGTTTTCCTCCCGCGTTTATTTAGAATAACTTTCACTTTCTAGCTGAGATTTTTCATCTGTGAACAACAACAGGAACAGTTAGTTCCTATTAGATTCAAAAAGAAAGTGAGCTGTGAAATACTCGTTTTGTGATACGTAAAGTTCAGTCACAAAGAGGAAGAAGACAGGGCAAAAGAAAAGAGAAACACAAAGTACTGTTCAGGCTGACCAAAAGATTCCATGCCTTATAAATGGGTTTTGGATTATTTTTCTCTTGGATTTTCTCTTTTTTGCTCTGTGAAGTCTGAGTTAATTTTAATCTTCATGCTTTAGATGTCCATGAAAGAGATTCAGTTCTGTGTTCTAATTCAAAAGATTTAGTTCTGTGATTCTGGGAAGTATCTAACATGTCTCTTTTGGAGTAAGAGAGAAGCAAGTGGGATTTTCAGCAGTTTGAGGCTGTACCCAAGCTGGGAGGAAGCACAGTGCTCTTTAGGAATTGCCACAGCACTTCCCCCTTTCAGTGAAACTGAAAGGCTCCCATGTTTTTGTCTGCTATCTGACACTGTCAGCGTTGTTTCCTAACTACTTGTTGTTCTGCAGGAGTCTGCTGATGAAATTCCAGCTCCTTACTGACTTCAAATCCTCACTGTCTCTCCTCCCCCCCTCCATCTTCTCCCACAGATCCATACCAGACTCTCCATTCACTGCTTTTTCCCCATGTCACTCTTCATCCATTTCTGAAACTGACAGTTCACTTTCACTCAAAATGCTCCATTTAAAGAGACTCATTAAATCTAGTTGTCATAAATCCATAGATATAAGCCAATAAACCAACATATCACAGAGAAGTTTTATAGTATCTTTTAGATATTTCTTGGCGAGAATCCATCACAACTCATTAAACGCTCTCACATCTTATCCTCCCAGTTGCAAGCCCACACTAAACGTAAAATGTCCCGACTTCTGCTTCCTATGGCATGTTACTTATTTTTCAAAATCAATAGGAATTTTTTTCAATTTCATTTCCTTTTGCCTGTGAGAGACTCATGATCTGCAGTCTAGTCAGCTTCTATCCTTCTGCTTGATTCTTCAGGCAGGTATTTTCTCCCTGTGGCACACTACAAGCAGTTTTTGGCTCTTTTAATTACTCCCAGATGGATCTCCTGGACCAACTGGAAAGTGCCATAAAAGCATCTCCTGTGTAAAACACAGGGCAAGATAGATTTTATTGATATTGCCTGAAACTCTTAACTTCATAAATTTAAGGACCACATTAGTCTTTACATTTACAAACATACATGATACTGAGGTTTGGCAAGGTATCCAGTCAAAGACCATTAAACTGCTGTCAGAGCCACAGTGCTCCAAGCTGGCACCTTGCAAACACAGCCTCCCTTTTATCTTTGCTGTGTAACTGCATACTGAGCATGAGCTGGGCAGTGCCCAGCTTACCAAGCATCTCCACCACTTCCCTTCAGGTGCTGCAAGTCTCAACCACCTGTTAGCTCCGTCAGCCTCTGCACAGGCTGCAAACATTTGTTAGCTAGGTTGTCACAGAATCAATTAGGTTGAAAAGACCTCAGAGATCATCGAGTCCCACCCGTGACCAATCACCTCCATGTAACTAGACCATGGCACTGAGTGCCACATCCAGGCTTTCCTTAAGCACCTCCAGGGACGGTGACTCCATCGCCTCCCCGGGCAGCACATTCCAATGTGTAATCTTCCTTTCTGTGAAGAAATTCTTCTGAATGTCCAACCCAAACCTTGCCTGGCAGAGCTTAAGGCTGTGTCCCCTCATCCTGTCACTGGTTGCCTGGGAGAAGGGGCCAACACCCACCTGGACACAGCTCCCTTTTGATTAGTTGCAGAGAGGGATCAGGTCTCCCCTCAGCCTCCTTTTCTCAGGCTAAACTGTGGCGATCTGTTAATCCCTTGCTTTTCCTACCTCACATGTTCCCCCTGTTCCCTGCCCTAGCCTTGACCACTCCCTTGGTTTCTCCCTATTTGCTCCTGTTCCTCAACCCTGCCCAGGGACCGCCCCTGGGCCCCTGACAAAACCACCCCGCACCCAGACCACGAGGTCTCTCTCTCTCTGCGTCAGAGAGCGCCGGGACAGGGTCTGATTAAAGCCATCTCAAACCCTCATGGGAGACCCTTCTCTACCTCCTTTACCCCACTGCGTTGTAACGCTGCTGGCTGCCGGAGCCAGATCGTGGGGCTGTCCCAAATGGACTCTGGGATGTGACTGGGCACACGGCCCTAGGAAACCCCCACTGTGCTCACAGGGAGCTGCAGACTGCTAGGCAGAGTCCAGCGCTTACAACACTAAACAACCACTGCTCCTTCAGCTGTTCCTCATCAGACTTGTGCTCTGTCTCTTCACCAGCTCTGCTGCCCTTCTGTGGACATGATCCAGCACCTCAATGTCTTTCCTGAATTGACGGGCCCAGAACTGGACCCAGGACTCATGGGTTGCCTCACCAGTGCCGAGTACAAGGTTTTGTTTTCTCCAGGAGCTGTACCAAGCCTTTCCAGAAACAGTGTTCCATTTTGAGACCTGCCAGTCATGTGGTTTTAATACACTCGGTAGTGTTTTTCATTAAATCAGGTTATTCTAGGTTCTAACAGTGTATGACATCGAAACGTTCTACAGGAACCAGAACATTCCTGATTTCTGGAAGAACACTTCCAGAAAGGTTTTGGCTAGCAGACACTTTTGTGTGGTACCAAGTTCACCTGTTCATTCTTTACTGGTTTTTATATTACTTGTTCCATTCTCTTCCCAGAATCAGACTATAACTTATCTTCCCAAAAATGCAGCTGCAATGTTAAGTTTAGGTCAAATCTCTTAATCTCATCTCATGGTTTCAAATACCTGGTTTTGGAGGAAATCACTATCTGAGAGATCCATTCAACCAGCCATTCTGAAACTCTTAGAAGCAAGTCATATCAGCCTGTCAATATGCAAGTCAAGAAACTCCTCTTTAGTATCCTCCTTTCTTGTGAGTGATACTGAAACACAGTTTCTACATCACTGGGTTTCTCTCAAATGCAAAGAACAAATATAAAAGTTCAGCCCTTTATCATTACTGCTTATTCTTCCCCTTTTGCATTCAAGTGAACTAGTAACATTTTCTTCATTCATATTTTTCAATCCCTTGCAGCATAGGCTCTACCATTCGCAGCTCCACCAATGGCCCTACCATGGAGAAAATTTCCTTTTCTTGCATGCTATCATTGACAGCCTCATCTGCATCAGTCATTAATTCTGCCTGCAAGGGCAGCTTCCTTACTGCAGCTACCTGCAGTAGATTTTGAGCTAACCAAAAACACTTCTTTCAAGAAAGTCAAAGAAAAAAACAGCTGATGACTTCAGATCATGAATCAACTGATCCAATGCCAAGGAGGTCAAAGTACCTAAACATCAGAAAGCTTCTGCAAAAACGAAAGTAATCATCTGGTAATCATCATCTGCTGAACAAAAGACAAAACTGAGACTAAGATTTCTAGAACACAAGTCCTCAGAAGAGTGGCTAAGGGAGCTGAGATTGTTTAGTCTGGTGAAAATGAGGCTCAGGAGAGGCCTTATCACTCTCTAGAACTGTCTAAAAGGTGGGGGTTGGTGTCTTCTCCCAAGCAAGAAGCAATAGGGCAAGAGCAAATGGCCTTGAGCTGCAGCAGAGAAGGTTTAGATTGGATATTTGGAAAAATCTCTTTGTCAAAAGTGTTGCTAAGCAGTGGAACAGACTGCCCAGGGTAGTGGTAGAGTCCTCATCCCTGGAGGTATTCAAAAGTTGTTTAGATGTGGCACTTGGGGATGTGGTTTAGTGGTGGATTTGGCAGTGTTAGATTTATGGCTGAACTCGGTCATAATGGTCTTTTCCAGCCTGAATGATTCTATAATTCTGTGACAAATTATGTAGATTTTAGTAAAAATAACTTCACTAATAGGAGGAGTGAGCTGTGGATCCTTTCTTGAGGTGCTGCCTTTGGTAGTGTTTTTTCCCCTGCAGTTGGCATGGGAAGGCAGAGATTCAGCAGTATGAAACTGGCAAAAGGTGTATAGGGCACTGCTCACAAACTGTGCAAATGTAGTGTTAAAACATAATCAACAAACATTTTTTCCCTCCGTTAATCTAATAATCAAAGAGGAATTACAGAGACAATATTTTTAAAGGTGCATCATCTCCCCTCCCTAGTGGTACGTACCCACTTGGAAGAATGTGCTCAGTCCCTGAAGGAGTAACAACCTAAATAGCTGTGTAACAAAAGGATTTGGCAAGAAACATCGAAACAGTTTACATATATCACTCGGTATGTTTTCAAAACGATTTTATGACATTCATGTGCAGTAACAGAGAGTAGTTCAGGTGAGTCAGGAGGTCTCTTTCTGTCTGTGCCCCATGAAGTCTAGAACATTGAAATGGTTATTTCTACTGTTAATATCATTACTGATGATAATTTTTGCTTTATAAGTGATTTAAAATCTCAGCTTTCATTAAAACAGATTTCTAAACCTCACAGTTTCAGAGGAAAACTTGCAAAGATGACACAAGCAAAATTTCATGAATCAGAAAAAAACCAGCAGAGAAGAGAGACAAGGGAAAAAAGCCCAATGAACAGCAAAATAAGAAACAAGAAGGGAGCCCTAATACACTTCAGGGCAATTGAATCAATTATCATGAAGCCGGACACACACTGGCAAAAACAGTCCACCTGTGTTTTTCTGAAAGTAAGCAAGTATGTTGAAGGACGACTTTTCCCCCTATTGCTTTCCAAGCAGAGTTATATAGAGACAATTTATTGCACTACACACCTATGGAATCCACAAATAATATAAATATAATCCAGCTTGTTTTTCCTACATGAAAGGCACAATTATATGTAGACTGTTAAAAGAAGAGGTTTCTGAGGCACTCAGCTGGTGCTGGAACAGCAGAAGAGGCAGGCACTTTTATTCTTTTTTATGCATGTTGAAATGGGTGCTTGACAACTTCTAGCTTCTCTTCAAGTGAGCTGTGTGGTGGAGAACTGTACACACAGACAGGAGGATCTGTCAGTGTTCTCTGCAGCCTTACCAAGTAATCTGGTTATGTGTGTGTTGGAGAGATCAAGCAGGCAAATTTCAAAGGGTGAATAATGCTAGAAATAACTGTGTGAGATAACCTAACCTTGAAATTATAACAACCCATGAATAACCAAGTTGAAATTGCCTGGTTTGCTTTGCTAGGGGTGTCAGTCAGGTGCCTGACTACTTTATTGCTTACTCTTCCTTAGAATGCAATACCGAAAAACCGGTTTCCAAGGAAAGCAGCATGTGCCAGTGGATTTCTTTACATAGGTGTAATGTCAATATCACTGAGGGGACCTTGCTTCCTGGGGATAGAACACCAGCCTTTGAGACTTCACAACTGGCTTCGGAGTGCCTTTGCCACAAAAGTCGCAATGATGAGGTCCTAGCTATGCGTAATCCCATTACCAGCCACCGCAGCAGGGAACACATCTCTCTGTACTACTGTAATGTGGCATGTTCTGGTTTCCATTCAGGCTATTATTTATTTATTTGCTTATTTATTTATTTATTTTAATTCACTGTATTTTGGGTCTTTATATTATTACTGTCTCCTAATAAACACTTCTATTCTCAAATGTAAAAGACTTGAAATCTGGGAAGCAGAAATTCCGTAACATTTTGCTGGAAGAACAGCCTTAAAGCTTTGATGTAAATAACCACAGCCCCAGACTCCACCTGGTCCTGGATGCACAAGGAGCAGAGCCAGTGGAGAGAGGAAGCCACTACAGCTGGGCTGAGAGGAGAATCCAAGGGAAGAAAAGGCAGCAGTTGTGCTCAATTGAAATGCAGACTGCCTGCCAAGTTCTCCAACTGCACCAGGAAGTATTTTTTAATCAGTAAAAAAAAAAAAAAAAAAAAAAAAAGGAGGGGGGAAAGGAGAACTGTTATTAGAAACAGGGTGACTTTTTATTATTTAGCATTTTCCTAGAAGGACGGATTGTCACTTAGAATATTATTTTTAATAGTTTCAGTAGTAAGAAAAATTCTCAGGAGGAGTGTAACACAGGTGTCTCACACAAGGTTATCTCTTGTTTACAGTACATTTTGATACTGTCTTTTAGGCGCTGAAACAAACAGGCATCTGAATACATGGTACCACAGTTTGCAAAAGTCGTGAATTATTAACTATTTCCTGTCAACGGTTACATTATGTTAATATGCTTCATGTTGCACATCTGTCACACACATCCTCCCAGTCAACATAAGGGAAAAATAGATTTATACTGAGTTGCCCACGCTTACATGTCATCAACATAGCTAACGTTAAGGTACAGCAGGTGAAATCTTCAGAGACATTACACCAGTTATTCTGCCTGGAGAACTGGTCCTCCGTCTAGGGAACTTGTCTTGTAATCCTCACCTTCTAAAATGATCTTCATCACCCTAACACCTTTTATTTTTAAAACTTAATTTAGGTTAAAAAAGCCCAACTAGATGGGAAAAAAAATGTTTAAATTCAGGCTTCATCACAATAATCCTTTGTTCTTTTGACTTGTCTAATTTAGGATTGTCTTTGAGTTTGTTTCCTTACACAATCACCCAGTTATCATGGTAAGAGTAAGAATGCAGCTTTAACCACTTATCAAATGAAAATAATAGGTCATAAGATTTTTGTTGACTGCAGTGGAAATTAGATCAAACCTAAGTGCTACACTGCAGGAACACAAATTCCACAAGCAGGCAGCAGTGGAATGCTGCCTGCTTGATGGAGCATACAGGCAGTGCTGGTCTGTATGCTCCATTAGCAGATATGGTTTTACACAAGATTTTTATTATCATGAGAAATTCTGACAGCGATATGGATTAATTCCATCATAACACTTTATTTCCAGCATTATCAATACTATAAATGCAGAGGCTCCATCTAAAAGCAACAGCTTCCAATAGCAATAGAGACTATACCATTGTTCATGTAAAGCCTTAACACAAAGGTAGAAATTAAGTTAGCTGTCCAGTGCATATGGGCACAGTATAAGAAGGCATTTTCTTCTTTATTTGCATAAGTCTCATTTGCCACTACCTGGCAGAGGAAGGCTGAATGCATGCAGCTACTCAATTGCTGTAGATCAGGTGCCTCCTTTAAAGCCAGCAACCTCATGATAAGTGAACTCAATTCATTTACAATGGGTCAGAATTTCCTGCCCTGGAAGAATTCAGTATAAATACTTGTAGCTCAGTAAGAAGGACTGCAGTACAAATAGGCATCTTCTTCCTCCACACCTGTTTGAATAAATTCCATGGTTTTCACCTGTTTGTGGTGTCATAGGATGGTTTGGGTTGGAAGGGACCTTAAAGATCATCTTGTTCCAACATCCCTGCCATAGGCAGGGACACCTTCCACTAGACCAGACTGCTCAAAGCCCCATCCAACCTGACCTCAAACACTCCCAGGGATGGGGCATCCACAACTTCTCCAAGCAACCCATTCCTGTGCCTCACCACCATCATAGTGAAGAATTTCTTCCTGTTATCTAATCTAAACCTACACCCTTCCAGTTTGATATGTAACCCAAGAAATCAATGGAAGTCCCACAAGTATGCCTCAAATCAATAATTTTATTTTTGCCCTGTGTTTTATTTCATGCTTCATTTGTGTTCATTAGGCTTATTAACCCTGGCTTACTTGTAGCAATGCCAAAAAAAGCATTGCAATGTACTGGAGAGGTACATTGAACCAGAGAGTCTGCCTGCCTCCGAAATACCAAACTTTCTGCTTTTCAAAATGCACTGTCTAAATGCAATGTCTAAAGTATTGTTAGCACAGAGTCGTACAAAGATACTTCAGGCAGAGAATCCCATGTTTGGTAACTTTTATAGTTTACCCCAAGGCTGGGGGTATTTCGGCTGAGGGCCATGGAAAAGAGACAGTGACACTGAGTACTTGTCTGGACTGAGGCCTATGGATGGAAAGGAGTCCCTCAGCTGCTCACATATTTGCATTCTGTGTACACTGTCTGTGCCCCAGATCCTTAGAGACAGAGGCCTCTCTTGTCTGAGAAATATTCAAAGTCTTATTCCTACCAAGAATGATTTATATCAACTAACGCCAAGAGAACCAAAATATGAGAGTTCTTACAACTCCACTGATAGCATAAAAAGTTGATTGTGGTTTTCTTGTTTGGTTTTCTTTCTTGTTGTTGTTAATTTGATTAAATTGTGTGAATACATGCCAATAATAAAAAGACAGCACCCTTCCAAAAATAGGAAGTGCACACACATCCTCCAACAAAAATCCACCTCCTAGAATTGTTGTCTTCTGTGTCACAAATGCTTTCTCCAGGGACAACCAAGGTTTGATTCACTTTATCCTCAAACTTTCATGCATGGAAAAAATTGTCAGTTAAACTTTTTATAGAATCTTTAATACAACCACTTGGTCAAAGGAATGTCTTTTCAGGGCATGTGCCCATGGCAGATTAAAGACTCAAGAAATCTATGAGCTCTTTAAATTATTACTTTAAAAAATGTTAGTTAAGGGTTTATGACATGTAGCTATATTCATCAAAAGTTAAAGAGATGGACTATCAGGCAGCAAAGCAAGAGCTCTGATGTGAGGCTGTCAGAAGAAGAGGTTTGATAGTTCTGATGTGGAATAACCAATATGTTTATGGCTAGGTAAGAGTACTGGCTGCTGTTAACCATTTGTACTCCACCACACGGGGTTTCCTTTTATGTTGGGGGGTCTCTCACTCCTCCATAAGAAAAGAAGCCCCTTTGCCTCTTTGGAAGTACCTATCATTGTACAGAGCAGAAACAAGAGAATGAGGAATACATATGGATAAAAGTGCAAGGAATGAAAAAAGCCAGAGTTCTCTCATCCCAACACCACCCACATTTCTCAGCAAAGAGAGAGGTCCTTCCATAGGCCCCTT
The DNA here is from genome assembly GCF_965178545.1 of Coloeus monedula. NCBI lineage: Eukaryota > Metazoa > Chordata > Aves > Passeriformes > Corvidae > Coloeus > Coloeus monedula. The sequence continues at coordinate 30,170,989 of NC_138782.1, read as the reverse complement.
AACACTGGCAGCAAGGCAAACCAGCACACTTCACGGTGCTTTTGAGATGGAAGAGCTGCCATCAGGTTCCCTGCTTTCCAGGGATTTCCCAAATCTCAACCCAGCTGCTTTTGCTGTTTTCCAGGGAGCACACATGAACCCCATCACTACAGCCCTACAGACTGGCAAGACTTTGGTGGGGCAGCCACAGAGGAGGGTTGTTCCTGACCAGATGCCAGCAGCAGCTCAGCCCTTTGCATTCCTGTGACATGGTCTGTATTTGCTTTTGGCCAGATCACTAGCCAGACGTGAAGAGGTAATACCTTCATTATCCCTTCACGAACAGAGCAAGTAAGGGGCAATATATGGAGCATTTGGGGTAAAGATAACATTTTGGGTAGACCTAGTCCTCATTTTCACAAGAAGATTCAGGGTCATCTGCACACAGGAGCTTGTGTATGTGTCTGCATCAGCACATATAGCTGTGCTAGTTAAGTCAAGTTCATAGGCAATTATTTCACGTTATCAGAAGAGAACACCACAAGAAAAGAAAAAAGCAAATAAATATAGTCTTGAATTTAGAAAGGCCAGCTCACTTAGATCTGCAGCATAAAGCACATGCTCCATCTTAAGTACATGAGCAATTCCCATAATTACTCCTGCTTGAACACAAGTGTGCACTTCAGTGCTTGCACTTGGCTGGATCCTTAATTTTCAACTAATTTCTCTAAAGATTTTTCTTAAACAAATAGAAGTTGTAAGAAATTACCTGCTTTTCCATTACTGGGAAAAGTAAACAAGTGTAATTTCCCATTCTCTTATAGCTCTGGTTTTAAGAAAATCTCACACTGATTCATGATATTTCTTTAAAAAAGAAATGCTTTCAGGCAAAGAAAAAACAGTCTTTGTTTTAAAGAGGGAACAATACAAAATAGCATATTCATCTCTCTTTTAATAATAATAATAATTTCTTTCAATAATAATATTTATTATAAGAGTAGTTAACCATATAAGCAGTAGCACTGGAATTCTAGGATCTTGGATCCTTTGTCAAGTAGTGCATGCAGCTGAAACTACCAGTGCCCTGAATGTTTCACGACCACATGACATCCTTTCACAGGCCAACAGCTTCCCTTTCTGCCAGAAAAACACACTAAAGATTCATTTGGAGTGAGGAGCTTAATTCAAAGCTTTCCTTGCATGCTGCTGTGTGAGAGAGTATACTTGCTGGGAGGTGACTTAAGATATCTACATTTAACAAGAGCATTCCAAATTTTAAAAAGTGTATACCCTGAGCACTTCTAAGATGAACATAGAAGCTAGTTGATAGGATGGACCCCTGGAAAGGATGAGGAGATGAATTTTAAAAGAAATTCTAAGGTAAGAAATGCAATAGCTGAGGTTCCAACAGCAATTATCATCATGCTGTTACTTTCACAGGTCTTTTCCTGAGAAATATATCACACTGACTGCCTATTGTGGAAGCGCTGAAGCCTCTGGATCTTTGCGGGCAGCGGGTGGGTGGATTGCTGCAAGTTGCAGGATTGAGAATAAATCATCAAATTGTGAGTGTGCCCAGGCTGTGTTTTCAGACCATCATTTCATGGTGACCCTTTATCCTTTCCTGTATCTTTCCTTCTCCACCCTTTATTAGCATGTCACCGATGTCAGGGTATGGACTCTTCAAGGATGGAACACACCTTACTTATTTTTTTCCTGCAAGATGCCCAAAAGCACTTCCCAGAGAGATGAAGACAACTCCCAGGGACCTCAGCTAGGTGGGATGCAGTCATCATGCAGCAGACTCACATGCTTCAGCATTTGCTAAATATGTGCCATAACATTGATTGGATATGCTGCTGTACTAACATAGGTTTCCAGCTGTATATTTTACATGGGTTGATTCTGCAATTTCCAGAGGTATAGCTTCAGCTTTGCACTACTCTAGATTGGATCTTGTCTATATACCCATTTGCAATATTACTTTAATATTTCAAAGCACATAGTTAGGACTGAAAGTCTTATTTTTAGTTCCTAGAGTGCACAGCATTTAACTGTAATTATTCTGTAATAATTCTATTTAGAATTATGCCAGCAGTTCCTTACAAGTTGCCTCTTTCTTTTTAAATGCCTTTTTATAAAAATGATGTGGCAAACAGATTCTCTCAGGACAGTCATAGGTAATTTTGGAAAAAGAACTGCATTCTAGGAACTTTGAAACAATATTAACTCAAATGTCAAATGCTTTAAAAAAAAAAGTCTCCACCCCTCCATATCTCCCCAAGCATAATTTTTGCAACACTTTCTAGCACTTCAGGAGAACTGCAGGGCCAGCACAGGAGAGCTTCAGCAGGTAACTGGAGGTCCAAAGGGGCTGAGGCTGGTGTGGACCAGCCTTTTCCTCCTGGCCTCTCTCACCAGTTACAAGAGTTGTCCCAAGCAGTAAGGCCTTGCTGCAGGAAAAATATTGTAGCTGCAGGGGACCAAATGTGCTGATCTAACTGTTCATCACAGGTGAAAATTATTGTCACTATCCAGCTTCCCACATTGTCTCACATTAAACTATTCCTATCAGCCACTTTAGCTTTCCTATGCAGACAGGCTGAGAGAGTTTGGGACTGTTCAGCCTGGAGAAGAGAAGGTTTTGGGGAAACCTTATGCCACCTTCCAGTACCTAAAGGGGGCTATAAGAGAGCTGGAGAGGGTCTTTTTACAAGGACACGTGGTGATAGGACAAGTGGAATGGCTTCAAAAGAGAATAAATTCAGTTTAGATATTACGACAGAATTCTTTACTGTGAGGGTGGTGGGGCACTGGAGCAGCTTGCCCAGAGAAGCTGTGGATGCTCCATGCCTGGAAGTATTCAAGGCCAGGTAGGATGGGGCTTTAAGCAACCAGGTCTAGTGGAAGGTGTCCCTGCCCATGGCAGGTGGTTTGGAATTAGATGATCTTTAAGGTCCCTTCCAACACAATATATTCTATGATTAAACCAGGAGGAAACAAACTGAGAAAAAAACATGTGAAGTACATAAATCTGTGCTGGTATTAAGGCTGACTCCTCTCAAAGAGTCCAAGCAGTGTGCAGCTGGTGCAGAGGAGTGGGACAGACCTCTTCTCTTTTGTGGTTAAAGAGGGATGCATCTTCTTATTCCACACAGCTTCTCACCTACCTGAGTGAAGGCACTCAAGGACCATAGTTTGACTACTCCTAGGGCAGAATGTTATTGTGGGATCAAGACTAAACCCAAACAATTGGCTAGCAATTCCAACTGTTGCAACAAGAGCAATACCAGCAGTTCCTGACGCTTGAGAGCATGCGTCTGCAGCTGCCTCCTCCACAGAAAGAGAAACAAACAGCCTTCTCTATAGCTGAGTGCTGGAAAAAAAAAAATCACCACTTCTGTTAATTTTCTTAAGATCTTGGCTTTTGAGCTCCCTGGGATACCTCAGGAAATGTGGGTTTCCTCATCCAAACCAGTCAGTCTTGTAAATTGGTACTGTAGAAACCAGCAGCGGGTGTGGTTAGCTCATAAAACCACTGGAGAAATAAACTGCAGAGGCTCTCTAGCAATGGGATCATTTAGGGCATGGGAGTAGCCACAGGCACCACAACGAATTCCCTTGTCTCCAAGGGGAAAACAATACCATTCCTGATCTCAATCTAAACTACCATACATCAACTACAAGCTGATCCCATACCAGCTAGCTGCTTTTCCAGCATTTGTCTGGAATTGCTGGCACATGGGACCACCAGCTCCACGCTCTGCCCAACGCCTCTCCCAAAATGGGCAGAGGACCAGAATACAGATGCCCTTTGCCTTGACAGGCAGCTCTGGGATGCAACATCTAGTCAAGCACACTTTAGGCCAGAGGAACAGTGCAAGAGCAGCAGCCTTGATAAAGGGCACAGCACTCTTCCAACAGACACACTGGAATAGAAAAGGTGTTTTCTTGTACGTAAATCCTGAGACTGAAAAGTAGGAAGGTTGTTGATAAGCTTTTGAAATTCAAAGTAGGAGAAAAAAAAGTGATCTTACCACAGAAAATCTGCATTGTTATGTAGTAGAATAAACATTTTGGGAGTTTCCTAATGGGAACTTCTGCTAATGTGTGCTAGAGATGGGCTACCTCCAAGACTATAAAAAGGCTTGAGAAAGCTTGCTGCACCTTTGCTAGTACCTCAGTACACTCTGCCTGCTGACAAGCAGTAATGCAGCACAGGGCCTCTTCCACCATCACCTGCAAGTTTACTTGCTACCTTCATTGCTTTGTACTGCATTCATTCCTGATCCTAAAGCATTTTCCACCTTGGACACTCTCTTTATAAAACAGATTCTCACAAACCCCAAAAAGCTGCATGTGTTTCTACAGAGAAATGGCTGAATGAGGGAACTGAGAGTAGGGGAAGAAAACTTAAGGTGCTCTATCTCAGCAAACCAAGTGTAAGAATTAACTGAAACCACAGTAAGAAAGTTCACATTTAGCCATTTACTGTATGCTATTCAACAGCTAAATTCACTTTAGCACCCCTTTAGTACTGCAGCGATCAAGTCTCTTTAAACACTGGTGTCACATACCTGAGATTAGGGAGGTATTCAACTAGATTGCTGAAAATTAAGATCACAGAGCAGTTTGTCAATAGTTGTATAATGATTCCATCCTAACAATAAGACTTCATGGAGTTCAGCTTGAGCAGAAGGAAAACAAAATAACAGGACTCTGAAATGTCTGTACATGTTCTTATAGAACTCTGAACCAGTGTAAATCAATGAAGATCAAGATCTTTAATGGAGACTTAGGCTGAGCAATACTGTAAGGATCTCTCTACAACAAAGCTAATGGCTTTAGATAAAATATACAGTTTATGAACAAGAAGTGATGCTTCAGGGCTTCAGGTTTTTTTTTGGTTTAATGCTGTCTTTGGGATCAATGGCAATATCATAATGTGTTTCCAAGAAAGGGATGAAGTTATGAAAGACCTAATTTCTGTCAGTATTTTTTTGAATTATATTGAAAGCAGTTTTGAATGGCATCTTAATCATCATTCACAGATTACATGTTGAACAGAAGAGAGCCAGAAAAGGGTTAGGAATAAGGACAGTGTTAAATGAAATCAAACCTGGGAAAACATCAGCTATACACAGTGTTTGGAAGGAAAATAATTCAATAAATATTAGTTAAAACACAGTAGCTGGTCCTGTTTCATCCCTGCTTCAAAGCTGCTATGTCACTGAAATTAAATTCCAGCAAGAGCCAATTTGTCCCATGCAGTGAGATGAGGCACCACAACATGAGAAAAATGCAACCAGCAAGTTAAGTCTTGAGAAGTCTGGATTCAGAAAGGGCAAAAAGTTCTTTTCTGCAAAGCCAGTGACAACCCAGCAGTATTTTCATCTTTTCATCATTTCAACTTCAGAAAGATGTAAACAAACACAAGGGACTTTGGAGAAGAGTTTCAAAACAATTATGTGGTTGCAGGAACTGACTGAGACTTCTTCACAAGAGCTAAACATATGTAGTCCAATTGAGCAGTCTCCAGCAGCAGTGGGAGACAGACCTGGGAATTTTTGAGAGTCTTCATCTAAAGTCCAAAACATGAAGGTATTTACAAACACAAATCAAAACATGTGATAAAATTAATCACTAGAAAGTAAGCTGGCAGGGAAAATTATACCCATAAAAAAGCGATTCTGCTGTGAAATAAGTAGCCAGGAAAGCAGCTGCATATCAGTCCAGATTAGCAGGTACTAACAACCAAATCTCATGGGGGTTATTTACTGGAATCACACAGAGCCCCAGGAAGCAGCACAATTAGCAAACAGAAATACACAGAAGACACACAATCTAGGTGTTCTCCAAACTAAACATCTAAAGCATCTCCCTTCCTAAGTTTTTGAAATAATAGCACCTTGATTATTTCAATCATCTAAACGTCTCACTAAAATTTTGATCCACTAGTTTATGCAGAAGGCTCCTCCTCCTAGGAAAAACAAAAAGGTTTGCTATGACTGATAACAGAAACACCTTTTGCCTGTATTAGTTCAGTTGCACATCTATTTCATTTAAGAATATAGAAGTTATTGGAATACAGCTGTTAGAGCCTATCGATCACACTGTCAGCATCTGAGGCTTTTTGGGTTCACAGAAAGAGCAGACAAATGCAGGGGGGAGGAGAACCTGTAATTTTGCTTTTTGCTATTCCTGACTGAAGCAAACATCCATTTCTAGTTGGTTTTGCATTTTACTACATTAGCACACATGGGCACATTGCTGGATTGGTGTCTCATAGGGGAGTCACATATTGGCAGGAGCAATAGACAACAACGATGTTGTATTTTCCAATTCTTAGACCTATGTCTTACTGAAAACTGGCAGTCCAGTTCCTGCATCTTATTCCAGGTTAAAGCAAGCCCCAATTGTGGTCTAAATCTTGTTGTCTGTTAACTTTATGGCACACAAATACAGCAATGTGTATTTTCTACATCTTTCCACTCATATTAGTGAGAACCATTTTACATCAAATCTTCCTCCAGTTTCTCTGTCCACCCCTTAACTTCATGTCCTTGTCTATTTTCACTTTTGCTCAATTTTTTCCTCCTTTGGGAACAATAACAGAGGCACAGAAACTTTCCAGTTACAGTTGTTTTTCCCTTGGAAATTAAAATGATAGGCATTGGTAAGGGAAAAGGACCGCACAGTAGCAATTACGCTCATGTTGAGTACATCATTTGGCCTGTGTATTTTGGTTGCCTTCTGAAGGTCCTTTTATTTTAGCCCCAGGCCTACTTGGCTGCAGTAGGTCATTTGTTTCCGACAGCAATAAAAATAAAAAGAAAAAAGAGACAGCCCCAAAAGCAGCATTCTTTTTTTTTTTTCCCCCTGAGGATGTTGTTTTCTAGCCCGTCTCAGTTTCCGGTTCCCATGAACCAGCCTGTCGCTGTTGTGTTTGGATTCACTGCACCATAGGAAAATGTTAAAAAGCTTGCTTTCTTTGAAGGCAAAAGCAAGACAGATGTTAATAGAAAGCCACCTTGATTTCCATGCTTTTAAAAAAACAAATCTAATTTTCCAACTTTTTTCTCCACAGTCCTACTTGTATTTGTTCCAGAAAAATCCCTGTCATCTTTCCTAAGATTCGAGAGGTATAGAAGGGCCTGCTTTCTGCTGCAACTCACTTTCCCTGTGGACGGGGCTGCTCTGCCAGGAGATCCTGACTAGGATTTTGCCCATTGCAACGAGTATTTTGGGAAGTATGATCCTGCCATGGCTCCACAGTCTAGCTAAGAGTGAGAGCTGGGCCAGACCATTCGCACCTTCAGATCCAGCCCATCCCTCTCTGCTCCAAAGAGAGAGGTCAGGGGATAGGAGTACAACTGGTAACAAGAGCCCAGAGAACTGTCACTCTGTGGCAACTGTGGCTTGTGGAAAACACATGCACACACACGCACATATATAGTTAATCTCTAGTTTTCAGTCATTACTGCAGGACTTGGAGTAAAAAGGGGTTTTTTGCTTTGGTTTTGGTTTTATACAGCCTCATTTGATAAGCTGGAATACTAAGCCCTGCTTCCATTAGTAGGTTGGAGTGGATGATCCAGTGAAGCCCCTTCCAACCTGAATTATCATCCTATGACCCTAAAAAGCAATTAAACTCTCAGTCCAACCCCCCACCTCAAATAGCTTTGGGACTTGACTGATTTCTATCCAGCTTGGCAAAGCAGTATTAAAAGACAGTTAAAGTCATGGAAGTTATTTTCATTTGGGGGGTGGTTTATTTGGTTTGGTTTTTTTGTTAGCTTGTTTATGGGGGGAGGGGGTTTTTGTTTGGTTGGTTTGTTTTTTTTTTAAATTATGGCAGGACAGAGAAGAAAGATGAAAAGCAGATTCCTCCCCCCTCCCCTTTCCTGGGAAAAGCAGACAGATTTCTCATTTTGAATGCTCTTTAGCAACAGCACATACATCAACCAGCCTATTTCCTTCAGCTGTTTATGTCTGTGACTAAGATAAGTCAAACACACCAACTCTCACGCAACAGCCCCATTTTCCCCTCCTCAAGATGCCAGCCTTTCTCCAGAGGGGCTCACACCCTGATGCAGCAGATGCCATGGGGAAGTAATGGTGCTCCATAGCCGCAGATCCAAGCTCTGGGGCTCTCTGGCACAATCGAAGATACACCCCATACTCCTAAGGAGCCACAAAATCCACCCCCCTCTCCCTCTGAGAAATGGCTTAGACGAAACCTGGGAGAGCTAGCACATACTTCTGTGTCACTGGCACAGATAAGTTGCATTTTTTGCTGTAGTTTCATGCCAGAGACAGCTGTTACATTCTCTGGCAATCTTCCTCTCAAAAACAGCCACACGTACTTCAGACTTCACAGGAACTCCAAGGTGCTCTCATGCCCCAGAAGGTTTTCAACCCTGAGGACAGGTACAAGATTTGAAAGCAAGATTGGGCCCTCAGTCAGCAAAACATCCAGGTTTCTAAGGGCACTATCTCACCCCGGGCTGGCTTCTGTGGACGGTTGGAGACACCCAGCGTGAGCCGCCCTCGGGGTGACAGGTGAGGAGCCCCAACTGCTGCTGCTGGCTCAGGATGCCTCCCCAGGGCTGTGCTTAGTGTCAGCACCAGCCAGGCACCCGGCTGCCCCCAGGTAAGCGGATCAGAGATAGTGGGATCCCTCTCCATAAACTGACGTGCATTTCCACACAGGAGCCACAGGTCCTGGTTTTACCTCTGTGCTTCCCCCTCCTTCCCCTGATGTGGGAAAAAAACACAGCAGAGACTGAAAGGTTTAAGATAGTTCTGCATATTTATTTATGTATATATTTATGATTCAGGCAAAGCCAAAACACTAAAAAAAGCTCTTTCCCCTGACAGACTGCACGTGAGCATGGCACACTCATGTGTGCCGTGCACTCGACTCACAGCAGCTGGGAGACTTTGGCTGTCCTCTTAAATAACAGGCACTGTGATGGCCCTGTATGTCTGGGGCATTGTCCCCCTCCCCTCTCACAAGGCAATATCACAGCTTATTTCACAGCTCCTCAGTCTCATGAGCCAGTCCTGAGTGACCTGCACACTGTACCATCATGTTTGGGGCAGTGGGGAATGCTGAGGGTGCAGGGGAGCAAGGCTGCAGTGCAGCGTGCCAGCTCAGAGCACACGGAGTTCAGTGCCATCACACCAGTTAGGGGTGGGCAGGAAAAAAATGCAGGAGATGTTCTTCATGTCCCCTCATTGACAGAAGGACTGTGAATGCCTGTTCTAAGGAAATCCTATTTGTGCCCATTCTGGGATCTTGATTCCCTCAGTCCTACCTGTCTTCTAAAAAATAAAGAAGGAGGGGGTGAGGGGGGAGGTCGGCAGACTAGTGGCGGTACTGAGAAATTGTAAAAGGGCAAACTGGCACGTGGTTGCACAGAGTAGTATTTCATCGATCCCACACCAACCACACGTTGCACAAGGGCACATTTCTGCGTGCAACGGAGGGAGGGCAGCACCACCAGGCTCACGCAGGCTGGCACTCTTCCGGAGAATTCCCGTAACCTCTTGGAAGGGTTCAGAGCTGGTCCAGCACCCAAGCAGGAGGTGCTTGCTTTGCCATGGAGCCAGCCTCCTGTGACAGGACTGCAAAAACGCAGCACACCCTGCCCTGCATCCTCTGCACATGCAATTTTTTGAGGTGCTCTGCCTCTGGTCTATGAGAGGAGCTCTGCCCTGGGATGCTGCATTGCACGGGATGAGGATCCTGCACAGAATCTGGTACTCCTGAGTTTGGGATGGCACCCACCTCAAAGGATCTTGCTCCCAGCTGTGGCAGCAGCACCCTGCCAGCACTTATGGCACCTTCCAGTTCCAGCCTGCTGCATCGTGTACATGATAGTATCCAACCCCGATAGCCCTACCCCCAGATCTCTCAGAAAGGGAAAGGCATCATCCTTTGGGTTGCAGGAAGCACAGGCTGGCCACGCACCCTCCTTGTGAATTTCAGTTTGTTGCCAAATCAGTGCTAATTACAATTTCTTTGTACAAGCACTCTCACACAGGCAGCATTTTGCTTGTGAAAAATCAACAGAGCCCAAGTAACTGCAAAAATAGAATCAGATGCAATAACACCTTACATAAGCTTTGGTTAATAATAAACCCAACTTTACTCAAATCCTAGTGACTCTAGTCCTTGTAGTGACAAGATAGGAGGCAACTATGAGAACATATTGAAGCATTTCCCATGAAGTGATGAGATTATCCTTCCTGCATTTTGTGAATTGTTAATGAAGGAAAGGACATATTTGGGGTTCCCCTGTCCCATTAATTGGAATTGTTCTGGTAGCTTGAATCAAATATCTGATTTATCAGACTGATTGTGAGTATTACAGCACAGATTGATAAACTGTGTTTTACTGGGACCCAAAAGCTATAAATACATACCAAGTAGAATTCCCAGCTATCTTTTGGTTTACCTGCCTCTAAAATCAATGATAAGACCCTAAAAAAAAAAAAAAAAAGTAATGTTACGACTATTGTTTGGCTAACTTGGGTCTGTTCTGGCTATCCTCAGGCTTCTTGATTAGACAAACTGGTCTTTATAAACTGTGTTTACGTCTGCCAAAGCACAGCCTGCTTGATCAGAGAATAATCCAAATTTCTGATAAACTGGATTATCCATTTTGGACCCCTTTGAACTAAGAAAATAGCAGTCTTCCCTCCTGCCCCTTAGTGATTGTAAGGGCCTGAAATACTGTCATAGAAGTTTACAAAGCTACCCAAGAGCAGGCTCTAGCCTGCCTGTTTCTCCTACTCAGGAGACATTATTTGAGGAAAGCATTAAACAGATACTATTATCAGCCATACCTATCCTCTTCTGCCATGGAGACAGTAATGTTCCAGGACAGGTTAGAGACAAAAAGGCACCCAAGTCTTCAGTAGCTAAATGACTAAGAATACACATTCCAGGGGCAAACAAAGGAAAGGTATTTAGATGCATTGAAATGCAATAGTCTCAGCCTCAGTGATACTAACAAAGAACAAGCCCTATAAAGGAATTTGCAAGGTCATAACCTGGTAAGAAAATTCATATTCCTTCTAGACACTGCCAACTAGATTTTCAAGCTTCTCTAAAGCCTGTTCTGAGTTAGACATTGCTTCAAGTTTTTGGTGTCTCAATAATAATGTATGTGTTGGTGCATCAATTATACCTGTATCTAATGCGAGTTATTTAGATATGTTTGTTATAAGCAAAAAACCCCATCCATTTGCATATCAGATCATCTGTTTTTCCTCAGTTTGATGACAGGAGTCCAACCCAGATGTTAATTACAGAGAGTATTTCAAAAGCAAAGGCACTTCTTAGGGTAAGTTTGAAGGGAGAAAGCAACACTCACTTTTCAAAAACTTATATTTGTAGAAAGATAAAATTAAAGCATATGCTCTGACATAATGAGATAATCCCCTAATGTATGAAAATGTTGAAATTTATAACCTGTCTTAATAGTGATTTTTTTTCTTTGATGTGTGAGATTTCTTAGCTTTAACAACATTCTAACAATTTTTTAGTGCTTTTTTAAACGAAGGAATGCACATGCATACATGTCATGGGAAGAGCTACCATCTCAAAGTCATGGTGGAAGAAGTGTCCAGGTTCAGAAGTGAGCAGTAGAACTCCCATGGACAGCCAGCAGAGAGTGGGAGCAGGTATCACTGCATCACAGCGTGACCCTGAATAAGATATCTGAGTGCCCAGGTCCAGTTTCTCAGTTTGTGAAACAGGAATATTAATGTTTAACTACCTCAATAAACCAACACCTACACATTAATACTGAAAAGGACATGGTATTTCCATGATTTAGTACATGGGAGTTCCTTTTACCGAAAGTTTGACCATTTGACATTCCCATCCAAAAAAAAAAAAGTTGTCTGTAAGAATGACACAAAATTGACACAAGGCCTCACAGCGAGGAGATTTGGGGATTTAACGTATCAAAGAGAAGGTCAAAAGTTAACTTGGTTACAATCTACAGATATTTATACAAAGAGAGGAACTGTAACCAGAGGGCTCCATCTCCTAGACAAAGGCAAAACAACTACTAGAAATTCTAAATACCCAAGGCTGCAAGGAAGGGGCTGGCAGTAACAATCTTCAGATCAAGGCTGGAGAGCATAAAGTTCTGAGACACACACTAGGTCACTGGCTTACCTTCAGGCATCACTGGCCAAGATCCCACATGCTTTCTTTGCAGAGGGGTCAGATCAGACTCAGTCTGAATGCATTCTTCCAGCCTCCATCTAGAAAATGATTTTTTAAATGGCACAAATTGAATTAAAGATCCAAGAGGGCATCCTTATCCAAGAGCTGGTAATAACTCAAGAAAAACTAACACTGAAGCACTAACATATAATGTTATTGAAGCTTCTGTTGATAGCTTTAAAACATCAGTTCGACCTTTAAAAAAAGGTTTTCTTGGAGGCGTGTGGGGGAAATAGAATGGCAATTTTTGCCAGAAAGGGTGGCGAGGAACACAAACAGTCAAGGGCAGCCCCACAGCGCTCCAGTTGCTATGAGGGAGAGAGGTACAGCTAGGAAAAAAGTTATTGTGAGTCAAAAAGCCTCAGGAATAGGAGAAAAGATTTCATGTCATCTATCTCACTGTGGATCTCTCTGCTTCTTTCACCTGTAAGCAGCCTGTCTTTCCTGATTTGAGCTCTTTTTGTGGGAATGCAGAACAGCCTATTTGTTGTCCCCTTGTCCTCTCATTTTGGGTAAAGATGAGTGATCAGTACTCCCCAAATTTGAACAGATCAGTCTTTTGAATGATTAATTCAGCTGGAAATAACGGCATGAGGTAAATAGTAACAGGAAAAGACAGTTGTTTTGGACCCATAATTGTTTCAAACAAAGTTTACCAAGCCTAGGAAATCGAAGCTCTGTACTGTCAGGTTGCACTTAATCTTCCCCATCTATATTATCAAGACTCCAGCGTCTACAGGCAACACCACTCCATAATAGGCAACTCTGAAAGGGGCTAGAAAAGTTAAACCACGGCTGCAAGCAGGGATGAATTTGGATATTCACACCTTGCCTGTTATTTCTTCACATATTCCAGAACTGCAGCTAAGAAACCTCTTCTAGATGTATGTCCCCTTCCTCATACAGACAATAATTGTCATGAGACGGTCGGCGATGGAAGAGACAGGGCAGATTGCTCGGATCCAAGAAGCCGATTTTATTGGTACAGAGCTGAGTATTTATACCTTTTCAGCAGTTACTAAAAATAAATTCTTATATAAGCAGCAATCACTATAACAACCATATCTATGTTTCTTAATAACATGGCAAAACTAGAAGCTAGCACTAACTAACACAGGTACATACCAAGCATGCCGCTCCCTTATGCTATTTCGTTATAGGCCGCACTGCCTGCCATGGTTTGCGGCCTAGCAGCGCGAGTGTGTCCACTTCTGACATGAGTTTAGCAGTGCTCTCACTTCTGCTTGCTAGCTGTATCGGAACAAATAATAACTTAAAAACAACCAAACCAAAATATCCTGTGCCTAAATCCCTGGAACTCTCTCCTTTGGACTTATATGTCTAAACAGATTGCTTTTCCATGAAAAATTGAAACATTCAGGCTTCAAATTAACCAGGGTTAAAGGAGTGCTCTGTTGGGATACAGGAAACTTGGGTTTAACCCCTCCTCTTCTGTGTGATTTAGAACTTAAAACATGAATGCGTACCTTCTACCTTCTGGAGGCCCAGAAGGTAGCCAGAACAGGCTACTGCATCCTAAAGGTAGTCCGGAGCAAACACTGCTAAGGATTATGTTGAAATGATGCACTGCCTGCGGTATCATGTTCCCAAATGTCACATTATTTACTGTAAGCACCCATGAACTACATGTACTCTTATCTCCTGATTCAAAGGTAGTTGGCTGCAGACACCAACAAACCCACAAACACAACATTATGTGGTTTGCTGTTTACTTTCCATCGTTTACCAACACAGATCCATACCCAACTGGCAAAGGATCTCGTACGGGTTGTGTCTTTTCTTTTTTTAATTACTAAAAAAATTTAAGTTTGCAAAGTCACCTAACTTTATGTTGCTAAATCAGCAATAAATAACATATTTAAGCATTTAAGTAAGACCCATTTAAAAGTCCAGTTGACTCTATAGCTATAAAAGCAATTAAATCAACCTTTATACATATTGCAATTACAACACTGCTCAGTGAAGGGTTTGGATGGAATCCTGGTGAGGGACGTGAGTGTCCCCGCAGCATGTTTAGTCCCATTAAAAAGTTCTAGGAACTACTTCAGATGACATTTATGATCCCAGGCCTCTTGTCAAAAATCTCTCTTTCTAAATATTTCACAGAAATCAGTAGAACACCATTTCCAGGAGGTGTTCCAAATCAGCTTCAGTGGAAGCTGAGCACCTATCAGTCTTTAGAAGACAAATTATTACCCACTTGTGAATCTCTCAGGTACAGGCTATTTGTATTTCTACCACCAAAGGAAAACGTCTTTCCTCATTTTGGGGAGCACATTCATATGTCATATCAGTTTAGCAAAGTACAGACCAAGTCCTGTATTTTTTACTTTCCCTGTGCAACACTTCCAAGATTGTCAGGACTCCAGGAGGAAAATAGATTTCGGTCCTTAAAAGTGAAGTTTAATTTACTTGAAAAAGATGTTCTTGGTCTGTTAGCGATTATCAAGTGTAAAAGGAGAGGAAGACAGATTGCAAGTTTTCCCCCACCCCTCTCCTTAGGCATCCAAGAGATACTGTTCTTCAGCAGCCTCAGGTCAGAAGAAACCAGGCATCTATCTCATCTGGCCCCAACCTCCCTGGTTCTGCTTTTCATCCACTCAGATGCCCAGTCCAACCATCTTGCTCTATTACACTAATGCAAAATCCCCAAAGAAATTCAGGGTTGAGACATCCAGGACTTTCTCCTTGGTAGCATGAGATGCCTGTTTGATCCCTGCAACACAGAGATGCAAAGAAACCAGTTTTCGTCACTTTATCCAAGAGTATTCCTAACTCTTAACTACTAAAAACGGATCAGAATCACTTCCACCACTTCTTCCATCACAGACCATATCGTAAGAGGAATTTAATCTTATGAGTCCTCAGTGAACGGCCAAATTTCTTTGCAGCTCTAGCTTTAGTTGACCATACCTTGTGATTGGTAGGATTATGGATATATCCCAACACGCAGCATTTCTTATCAACTGTATTTGCTAGGGAGATCACATTTAACAAGGGTTTATCTGTTCAGAGATGAACACCCTCTATGCTCCGTTATGGCTACCAAAATACCCGGCACAGATATTTGGATTGCACACGAAAATTACTGAAGGTAGACGTTAGAACACACAGTGGCCAAGTACTATTTTTACTGAGTTGTTTTCCTTATCTTCCTCGTACCTTGACTAGTCCTAAAACTAGCAGTTATTAGGAGAAATCACTCTCTTACCAAGTAGGGCTACATTTCTGAGAGGGCAATGACATTTTGCAACTGTAAAACCCACTTTTCCCTTCGTCTAGTCAGATGAAGATAACAAAATTCTCATGTTCTTGACAAAGCATGCTAACAAGCCTTGACAAGGGAGGATAGATGCCTTTCCAGACATTCAAGAGACACACTTGGTGAGTTTCTAGCATGACACACACTGCTCTGCTTCTGTGATTACACTTCTGCATTGATATTTGACAGGCACGTCTCTCAGCAGCGACACCAGCTTCAGCAGCCCCTTTTCCTCACTTTTTCATTTGCTCTTTGGTGCTCTCTTTCACATTATGGTGGTACATTTGCCCGTGCAGTTGTGCATTCAGCCAGGTGAGAACTGACTCAGGTTAAAAAGAGCCTATCAGAAAGGTTTGGCTTTAATGTGGGAGTATTTATAGATTGGCCCAGCCACCATAATTCACCTCTGTACCAGTAAAATGGGAACAGAAAGTAAATGGGAGGATAAACAAGCTATCTCTGGGACAGGTATGCCCAGCCTCCTTCCACAGCTTGCACCTTGCCCTCTGACTCTTGCTGCCATCCAGCCCTAAATGGCCAAAAAGACAAACAAGAAGAGAAAGAGGAGATGTGGATGGTAAGGTCTGGGTTATAAAGCTCTGTTATTCCCATCAAGAGCCCTCCTGCCTCCCAATACAGAAGACAGGCCAAGACTGTGAACAGAGAACCTCTCTGCCACCCCTCAGAGCCCCACTGCCCCACCAAGTCCCCCTGCCCTCTGATGCCACTCCGCTCCTTCTATTCTGCAGAACCACACAAAGGGCCAATAAAGACAAACATTATTAAAACTTCCTGCCTCTGAATTCGCTCTTTACTTTGCCTCCCAATATTTTTTAATTCATCAAGCAATGGACAAAGGTGGGGAGGGAGGGATGAAGGGGCCTCTGTTCAGAAAAGCATTCACATACCAAAATGAAGACTGCAAGTGACAAACCAAAGGTTCAAATATATAATTAAAGAATGTTCTCCTTTTAGCTCCAATCACCACATATGAGCTTCCTAGTTTCAGGAGTGTTTCACACTACAAACAAGCCGCCCTTGCTCTTAGTCACAGAGATACAGCCATGTGACTTGAGACTAAGACAGAAAAAAAAAAGAAGTCCATCACCAAGTGGCCCAAGAATCACTGAGAAAGCAGTTTGGAGTTTTAACTTACTTTTTACACTTTTGATGTTTGGAAAGTGGGGGGAAAAAAGCTAGAGAAAAACTAGGCTGCCTAAAAGATAAAGGAAATGAAAAGAGGTAGGATATTAAGCAAAGGATTGAATAAAAGATGAAATGAAGAAAAGAAAAAGACAACTCACAAGCCTCTCAGTAAAGCAACCAAAACCCACAAAGAGCAAATACAAGCAATATTCAAAATGCAGTCTAGCATTTAGTTGGCATTTGAAATAAGGTTGTCTGCAGAGCTTTCTTCCCAAATAAGTTTTAGAAGCCTTACCTTAGGGGGCTGGAATTTTTAAAATCTTAAAATAATAAAGAATTTGAGGTGAAACAAACAAAAAACCAACAACCCAAACCACCAAATGACTAATGAAAAAACAAAATAACCCAACTAACAGCAAAAAGGGTCCTTAAAGGAGTAAGAGGTTATTATATCATTCTTTCAAAAGATAATCTCAAAGACTGTCACAATGACAAAGACACACAGCTGACATGTTTCCTGACATTTAGTAAATACTACTGCTCAGCTATATCTTCCTTTCTTTGAGTTAATTCTGTTTCATGAGCACGAGAATACACAGAATTGACTTATAAAGAATGGTAAGAAGATGAATATTTACATAGGCATAGACCAAGAAAAAGAAATCTAAGTTGTTTTGCCTTTTAAATTCTCACTTTCTTGTTGCATTTTTATAGGAAGTTAAACTTGGAGGAGGTGGTGCAACTGTAAGAGAGGCTGCATCCACAAGCTCTCCACGACTCAGGCCACCCAAGCATAAATCCTCTCTCACAGACTCCAATTTCACTTTTGCAGCTAGAATAAGCCAGCATCACCAGTTACAGAAGCCCTCCCACCAGTGTCCTGCACAGCTTCCTGGTGTAACAGAAATGCTGGTCTTGGCCAGGTTTGGAAGGAGTTCAGATGGCCTCTGTGTCACTGCCCAGTGACAGGCAGTACAGTCCAGGTTCCCTGGGTCACTGTGACATTTGGATTCCTACACAAAGACATCCACAACTTTCCAAGTGCCAATACAGGAAAATCACCTCTAGAAGAAACTCAAGCAATAAAAAGACAAACATGCAGGCAAGGAGGGTGGACTGAAACCCATGTCCTGGCTTTTTTCTCTTCTCCAGCTGATGGCAGCTTAGGACACTGTCCACCAAACCATATTAATAGCAACTGCATGGGCAGACAATAAACAACCCAAGACAGGTTCATGAGAAGAACTGCTTCATTTATGTGTCTTAATGCTGTCTGTCCAACCCCAAGAACTATCACAAGCAATCCTACCAATTTCCTTATCCTTTCCACAGGCTCTCTGACAAGGAGTGAAGTCCTTTGCTACTCAAATTAGTGACTACTCACAAGTGCCCTCCTTTATCAAGAGCCAAGTCCAAGTTTCAGTCACTTAGTCTTTTTTCACTGCAGATGCTTCAGGGCAGATCTACCACGGGTGCTACACCTGCTGTGAGGATAACCACAGAGGCACAATCAAACATTTCACCTCCTCTTACAAAAAGGAAACCTTTGCAGTTAGACTAAGGACAAACCAAACAGAAATGAAGCTTGTCTGAACCTTTGTTCATTAATTATATTTCAATCCTTCAAAGAGACAGAGGAATTATTGGTAATAAATGTTTTTTTCACACAGTTATGATGAAACACAGCCCTGCACATCCCACTTGTCTTTGCTTCTAATCTCATCAGCCTCCCTCTGCCTCTGTGGAACTGCTAAAAGCCACAAAAAACCTCACCTACCACTCCTTCCTCTGCTTTCTCATCATCTCCATGAGAAAGGGGCAAGAATAGTCTGATTTTAGTGCCAGAAGATCCCATGTCATAGCTTTTGTGCCTTTAGTACTGAAATGATACAAAACAGACTTGCTACAGGGCTCAGTCTGATCCAAAACACACATAGGAATATAAGTTATCAATATCAAGTTATATAGCAAACCAGAAGCTGAGATCAAGGAACAGAGCTTCATACTTTACTACAAGGTCTATTTCTTGAGACGCAATTCAGTCTTCACCAGCTTCTCTTAATTTCACTTTTTAGATAAAAAGAGCAGTTAAAAATAACCCTATGTGTCAACACACAGTGAAGTGAAATGGGAAGCCAGTTGCTTGTAACTGAGGTGAGAGTCTGAAGGCTGTAACATGTAGTAAAGCCTTCACACATTAAAGTTTTTTAATACTGCATGAGATTTCTTTATTGCATATCAGTAAATTAATTTCATGACATAACAATAAAGTAGCATGCCTTATTTTTACCATATTTTACCCTACCACAGAGCTCACAAAACACAAGGAACTTTGTATGTAGCAATGATAAGTAGAATTGTTTTTTCCTGGAAACATGCACAGAGTTGGCACTTGAACAAGATCCAGCACAACAGAAACCTAAGATTCCTATCTGCTTCTACAAGAAACAGTTGTGTTACAGACAGCCCTGAACCCTCATATTTATTATATTAGAAAAGCATTGGAAATCCTGGATGCTCATGTAGACTGTATGCAGTAGCAAGGAAATAACCTCACACATCAGGTTTTTTACATGGGAACAGTGAATTCTCCTGACAGGTTCCAATATTAGGTCATCTTTCTCAACAAAGGACTGATTTTACAAGATCCTTCATGAAGTATTCATGTGTACAAACCATTTTTGCCTCACCTTAAACTCATCCCTGACACCACCACCACCACAAAGATCAATGTAATTCTTGCTGCCTTACCTGTATTCCTGCTGCAGACAGTCCCAGGACAGGGATGAGAACACACCAAACCTCCTCGTGCACTGAGGATCTGACCACCGCACTTGCTCAGGGCCTCTCACGGACACCACATCCCTCATTGGCCTCAGCTGCTGGTGGCTTTTGCACAGCTCCTCATGGCCCTGCCATCTCCACACTACTGCTTAACAGCCTGCATCCGAGACAAGAGCAAGGTTTCAGCTCTCCCAACCTCCCTCTTCAGGCCTGGAAGCAAAACCCTCCCAAGCACAAGAGTGTAAGAAGAGGTGTCACCTCCACAAGGAAAACTCCTACCAGTAATAAAGAATACCAAGTATGGCAGTGATGCTTAAGGAGGCAAACAGCTTTTTATTTGTAGAAGTTGAATGAGTAAATCATTGAGGGATTGCATGTAAAAGCAGGAACACAACTTTTCCTTAGCATGGTGGTGGTGAGATAGGCTGGAGAGACCAATATGCTCAGGTGATGTGGCATGCAGGGGATTCGGGGAGAAAATTAAACAGTGAGGGAAAAGGAAAGGCAGCCTCAGTTCTGCTTTTTCTCTGAAAGTTCTTCATGACTCAGCTCCCCTCTCCTGTTGTGATCTTTCTCCTATTGAAAGACCAGCCCAACTCTGCCAAAATCTGATTCCTGTGCTGATGCTTTATCTTCCCAGACTACTTTTTACAGGAAGAATCAACTCTTGTTTCAGAAACACCACCTTCAACATCCCTCGCAGCTCTGTGAAATGCACATTGAGCACTGCAGTGTGCTGACAGCTACTGGCTTTGAATCTACATTTGCAATTACAGCCCCCCTACACCTTTGTCTGCTTTTTCTCTTCTACCTGCTTGCTCTTCTTTTGAGATTAGAAATGGACTTCTGGGCAACTACCATGTTACCTAAAAATGTAGATCCCCCACACTGTGGGATCCTGAGCTGCTGGGAAATACAGCTATCAGCAGAGAATACAGGTTACTATTTCAAGGAGCTCTGGTACTTTATTACCCATCAATCATATCTGGACTTGCAGCAGTTTTTTGTATTTTGACTTGTTTTGGGACTATGAGTAGAATTCAGCAGAGAAGTAAAGATTATTCTTCAGTTACAGGTTAGACATTGAATGGTCATTACAGTATAATAGTTGTACTGCCACACTGTATGGTGTGGGCCTGAAACATCACAGAAAGTTCATGTTCAGACTAGAGAGAGAACCTGGAGAGAGAAAACAGAGGGCATAGAAAATTAACCTGAGGTTATTTCCAGGGTGGATGATGCTGTGGACATTTCATGGACAGAACAGAAGCATCTGGAGATGACCTAAGTAAGGACTGCTAGATTTTGGTTCATATAACCAGCAGTTCCTTTGCTGTCTTTGCACACTGCTTCAGAAATAGAAAGATGTGGTATCTGAAGACACTGCACTGTCAGACACTGGAAGGTGATGATACAGACTGTGGAGCAGCAACTCTGAATCACTGTGAGGTAGCTGAGCAGATGCTCACTTTGCCTCTCCTAATTATCATGGCTTAATACACAAAAGAAAGAGATGACAATACATGTTTTGGAAAACCTATCACCATAACAGTTGCCAGTCCTTCTTTTCCATTGTACTTATGCCTATTGTACACCCAACAATGAAATAATCTGTCACTTCAGCTATCCTCAGGAAAGAGAGTTGTATATAGTCACACTGACATGTCAAGTAGAAAGTAAATTTGATGGATATTAGCCATGTTAGTACTCACAATAAGAGGAAAAATCATGCACTTCTAGATCCTTGTAAAAAATTCCTTCTTTTTATAGCTTTCAAATACCAATCAGCTGGAGAAAAGCACGGGAAGGTGAGAAAAATAAAAAGGGCCATGACCAAGAACTCCCTGGATAAGACACAATTAAGTCTTGGCTAGATGCCTCCAAGTACTGCAGTCCAGTAACATTGCTAAGGGCCTCACTTACTCAGACAACTGAGCTCACAGGTCTCTACCAAGCACATCTCTCCTTTGCTCTTCCCAGTGCAGGAATGGCACCAATACTTTCAATACTGGCCCTGCTGCCCAGCTCTGCTGGGGACCTGCCCCTGTGAAGCAGGTGTGTACTTGACCTCACCCTGCTCCTTCTGCTCGTGGCACGAGACAAGGGTTCATACGCTCCAGGGGGGCAAGGACGGCAGACCTAAACACTCAAACCCTGTTTCCACCAGCAGCACAAACTGGCAAAGGGAATAGCATGAGTGACCCATCAGGAAAAGAGCCACTAGTCATCTAAAAGCAAGGAGACCAAGTGCCAGGGTGCTCCTCATCCTCCACTGAGCAGGGATGAGAGTAGTATTTTCCTCCTCTCATGGTCTCAAGAAAAAAGGAGAGTTGTTGTGGAATGTTGCCCTTATTCCAGGAGTTGTGGGGAGAAGGGGTTGAAACAGTCCCTTTTCTATCAAGCTTAGCTGCTTCTCTGAGGGCTCTGGAGTATTTACAGCACAAGCACATTAGGGTTTGGGGCAAGTGTTTTTGAGACTTTCTGGTCCCAAAGTCATGAGTGTGAGGAATTGCCCTAGCAGGAGACTTAATCTGGCCTGTTCTTTTTTCCATTATATACATTACCATCACGAGAACAAAATCCTCACAATGTGTTTTTTCATCAGTAGTTGCAGTATTGATACGGATTTCTTAATTTAGGGATAAGTTTGCAAGACCAGTTCATCTCTTTCTGCTGTGAATCTTGAAATACATCTCTCGTCTCCAAAGAACAGCAAAGGACTGATCAGTAGTCACAGCAGCTACAGACAAAACCACAAGTATTTGGAGTCAATTTTTTCCCTCCTGTTTGCATAGGAGAAAAGATTTCAAGGAGTCAATTAGTGTTTGGTCATTGGGCATCTGTGACAGAAGATGACTAAGTGAATCTGTAGTTCCTTTCACTCATTGTGGGTGTTGGGTAGCAGTTGCACAAAAGTGTATTGCTCCCTTTATTGTACATGGAAACGAGCTTTCAAAGTAAAGCGAGGGACAAATGTTGCTGCTCAGAACACCCATTAGCCTTCTGATCAAATCCCTCTTTGATATCCAAAGTGGTGTGTTCAAGAGCACATGCTATTGACTGCAATACCATGAAAACTGCCTGGCTCACATGCAGGATTGTAATTTGGGTAGATCTGTTTTCCTTTACATACTTACTTTCTGCAGTGAAGAGGAAAAGGGGTTGTGGGGAAGAAAAGGGGTGTGAGGTAGCAAAACAAGGCAGAACGCCAGCATTTTCTTTCAGTCTGTGTTCGTACCTATTAAAACATTTTGCCAAATCAAAGAGATGAATTACTGTACTGTTTCTGGAGCCTGATGCAACTCTTTTTGCTCACTCTGAGCCTGCAGTCAGCTGGTATCATTTTGCAGGCTAGAAGAGCTGTGATTTACAGTCTGGGGGATATTAACAGTTGGATCACAAGTTTTGAAACTTTCAAAGCACAGCACTGGGTTTCTGTTCTTTCAGGGTGTGTTTTGGCAGATGGTGGTAGCCAAGAATATTCACCCTGCCTTTCACCTCTATTAAATGTTGGCTGGTGAGTAACTAGTGCTCTGTGTTTACATATATTTGGTTTTATCATCATTGTTCTGTGCTCCTGTAATGAAACAGTTTCTTCTCTGCTCCTGCTGTGAATAACATTGAATGGATTGTATTATCTTAGCCAAAGTCACAGCAGGCACTGGGTCAATGGGTAAAACTGTCCAACATAGGAAGAAATCTCACCCAACAGCTCAATCTCCAGATGTTGACATGAACTGGAGAGGAAAAAAATAGAACTACAGGGAAGGGACAAAATTAGGTTAAAGGGAAAAGAAATTAATAGTGTCAGAAAATAGCCAGAAATGGACTAAAACCAAAGCAAGGCACACACAAAACAGTCAAAGAGAGCACTTCTAACTTTTGAATTTCCACATTAATGAGGAGAATGGGCTGCAAATAGCTTAATACTTTTGCAGAGCTCATTGAAGTATTGAATTTCACATCTTGTATGCCTGCACTTGAATGAACCTGAGCATTCTGTTGTCTCCTGAGACCTCAGGATGCTGTGCACCTCACAGACCAGGCTCTTGGTTCTCTTGCTTTAAACAATTGGACCCAACCTTCCATCATCGTACTAGCCAAGGCTGTAGCTGAGCTGCAGGCTGATGGCTTGCAAAGGGTTAATAAATCCTCATCCCAGCCCATGGATGTCACAGAAGCAAAGCAAAGTTTCAGCAAAGTAATTGCTAGTTCAGCATCTCTTTTGGTGAAATACTAAGCACACTCAGTTCTTTGACTATTGCTGCAGAGATACAAACTGATCTATGACATCTGCCTGGAGTCTCTGTCTTTGAAAATTAATCAAAGAATGTTTGTTTGTTAAAAAAAACCAGCCACAAACCTCCTTTACTAAAATGCTATAGTTTTGTTGTCCCCATAATTTATTATTTCCACAGCCAACAGTTAGGAGAGTGCGTCCTGATCTGTACCACCTCTGCAAGTCTGTAAGATCCCTTTGGGAGACTGGCAAGTGCAGCAGGAATGTGTGCCTGTGGTCACACAGTCTCCAGCACAACTCTGGATTCTGGTGCAAGTGTGAAGGCTACAGGGGCTACACAGGCAGGTCACACCCAGTTGGGTGGTGTCGTGTCTGAGTGGGAAGAGCAGGTGCCGTTCAGCCCTGGAGGTAACAGGCTGCTTGCCTGAAGACAAGACACTCTTTTCTGCAACCACTGGCAATTCTTTCCTCACTTTTGTTGAGTGAGTAATTTTAACTTTTGTATTTTAACTTAATTTACTGTTGAATTTCCCCTGAAAACTGTGGGCTTTCTTATTAGGGCTTTTTTTTTTTCCCCTTTAACCTGCCTTTCAAGAACTTGATTTTACATCTCGTTTCAATTGCTACATTTAAATCACTACTTTTTCAGCAACCACATCCTCTAATTCATCAGGCCAGCACTGATTCCAAGAAAGGACAACACCCCACTGATTCATCAGCATGGTTTCCTGCAGCACAGGATTGTCCCTTAGCTATTTCTCACCTTTGCAAAGGTATCCCCTGAGCCCGTTTATTTAAGAAACGGCAAGGTGACTCAGGATGAAGTGCCTACTTCCACCACCCCAATGAACAGTCCTTCCTTCTTCTACCACCTTGGCATTTCCAGTTCCACAACCACACCACTTGCCTTCAGTTGTCTGGCATGCACTTGACCCTTCTATGAACTAATTTAGCCTTCTAAATTGGCAGAGTCCTGACTCATTAAAAAAGTGAGTTGTTTCCTATCGGGTTAGCAAGCTGGATTGTCTCAAAAGGGACAGGGAATTGCCAGAGCCAGCACAAAGCCAGCAACACAAACAGGAAGCTCCAAGAGGCAGGAAGGGTGACTGCCCTCTGTGCAGGGAGTGTGCTACATAGGCTCTAGAGATTGCAAGTAAGAGAGTGGGTGCAGACCTACCTCATTTCCCATAAGGGAGTTTCAGGGACCTGATAAGCAAAGAGAAGGAATGGAATACAGCGCCTTGCACATCTAGCACACTTGAATCCCAGCTCACAGTGCCCACAAAGCTGGGATCACATGGCTGAGAGCAGGGAGAGAGGGACATGCTCACCTCTTTCAGCCACCGTGGGCTGACAGGCTGGCTTAGCTATCACAGTACACTGCAACTGCTAAGAACTTCTGGACTGAAAAATAACAGGATTTTGCCAAGCACCCCGTTTGTCAGCTTGATCCACCAGTAACATTATGCAAGTTTTCTATTCTGAAAAATTGAGCAGTCAGAGAGAAGTCTGAATGTTGATAAATTAAAATATACTCTATTTTATATTCTAATACAGGAAATATTTGCTTTAGCCTTTATTTCTATCATCTACACAGAAATTAATTAGTTATTAAATAGATCTAATATTTGGGTTTTTTGTCTTGTCTTGCTTTATTGCCTTTAATAGGTGAAAAGTTTTTCTTGCATTGCTAACTGCACATGAAGGACAACACTGAAAAACCCCAGTGTGTCCATTTGGGGCAGTGGGCTAATTGCCATAAACTGGCACTGTAAGTCTTCACCTGATGATCTTCCTACCTTTTGTTGACATACACAACACCATATACACCCCCAATAACAGATTCATTCTGTTTTATGCTAGAACAATCCACCTCCATTATTTTTTTGGAGAAAACCCTACCATGCTATCTGCCCTACATTTTTATCACATGGGCTATGAAACTTGGATTTTCTGCAGTGTTTCAAAAAAATTGTACTACTGGCTTAAAAAATTATGCCCTTCTCTTGAAAAAGCTGAATGCAAGAGCTCCATGAATGTACTTCTGGAAAGGAGGTGGTGGCAGAGTTGCAATCCTGATGGAAGAGACCAAGTGGTCTATTCTCCATGGACATGACAACCTTTGGGGCTTTATTTAGATGTGCCTCCAGTATAGGTCACGTTGTGTATGAACACCCTGGATGAGCTTTAAAGCAGATCACTCTTTACTCCTGGTGATGTAATGAGCAGCCACATTGAGTTCTCAGCTGATTGCCAACTCCCTCCCTCACGTGCCAGGTTGATACCTGAACACAAGGCTGCACGGCTGAGGTAAGAGGACTCATGCTAGTTATTCTAAAAGTAGCTTGGGCTTCACATCCTTGAAGCACAGACATCCACTTTGAATTCTCCTTGTTCCCTCCTACGCTTAGCTTCTATGCAAGATTCACATTTCCTCCCGCCATCACCTTTCAGCAATCTTCTCTTTGATCACTGGAAACCTCTCCAGATCCAACGCCACTTTTCATTCTGGACTGCTGCTGTGCTCTCTGCCTTTCCCATTCTCACCTACTTACATCTCCATCCTCCTGCTGCCATTAAAATATCCATCCTGTCGTCGCACTCAGTTTTTTGAATTCCTCCGATGACTTCCCGTTTCATGCCAGAGGCAGCTTCGATGGCGTGTGTGCTCACCCCTGGCACTGCCCGGCCGCCTGCGCTGGCCTGACAGCGTATTAACGAGGTGCTCATGCACCACAGCCATGTCTGGTTTACATATTTCCACCGGGAGCTCCACAAGGATGGGTGTTTTCCCAGCTGCTAGGCAGGAGATGGCCTCAGCGGTTTCCCCACAATCAGCAGTGCATCTCAAGGTTTTGCATTTTTCCACTTCCAGATTCTTTCACTGAGGGAAGCATGTTTATTGCTAAATACAATTTTGCCTCAGTAATGTATGGTTTCCAGCAGAATTCCTGGAATCTGCTGTTTACAAGCAGGGTCAGAGGTTAGAGAAATACTTTCAGTTTGCATGAGTGATATACCAGAAGGTTTTTGCCCATGCATAGTGTCTAAAAGATATGACAACTGCATTTTTATTGGTGTTGATAACCTCCCTGGCTCTGAAATTTACTTGTTCAGCTGTGTGAGTGGTTCAAGTTATTTCTAGACAGCTTAGTAAATGAAAATTAATACTCTCCACTCTTCTTCATCACCCCGACCATTCTTCCAACACAGGCAGGAAAAGTAACAAGAACAAAAACATCAGTAAAGCTCTCACATTTTGAAGTTTTGCAGCTGGAGATCCTCTCTCAGTGTATCAACAAAATACATGGTGGCAGCAATATTATCCAGTGCAAAATGCTCCTGCAGTGGGCTACTCTGAGCAAGCAAATTGGAAGAAGGATAATGTCACTGAGCTGAGCCTCTCGGTAGTTCACCACTTGGTGTAGGCCTCTCAGAAGGCTAATGGCTGATAGTACACAGGGGTTGTTGCATCCAAGTTTACTTCTTCTGGAGAAAGGAGATTCTGTCTGATGGTGTTAAAAATGGATGGTTTAATGTTGCTTTTGTTGCCCTGTCAGAATATTGGTGTTCTGCACAGTTTTCCACTTCTTCTTCCACCAAAGGCAGTACCTGTCAATGTGCTGCCTGACCAAGGCAGCACTGGTGACATGCGATGGGATGCAGGGTCACAGCAATCTTGTATTTATAGTGCAAGATGACAACGCAATCAACAAGAGCAACTCACTGTAATGTGGACTTTGGATCAGCACTTCTTGGCCCATATTTGGTAGACTGAACACACCAACGAGTTTAGCATGCTCTCTATGAGCAGAGATGCTTTCAATAGAATGTATCTCAGAGTGCCCAAACATAGTTTCATGATGACAGCTGCTTAAAAAGTTGCCCCTCTGTTAGGGATTGGCGAAGTGTGGGATGAAACCTGCTCTAAAACACCAGTTTACCAGCGACACAACACAAGGAGGATGGATCTTGGGATTACTCAGGGCTGCAGGTCAGCAGCTAAAGGTGGTATTTGAGAGATTTCACACAACCCTGTACTTCAGTAGAGCAGGCCTCAATTCAGCAGAATTCAAGATCTAGGAAGTTAAGCTCCTGTCCTTTACAGAAGGATAATGAGGGTGCAGCTGCAATGCACTAGCATGCAAGGGGTTAGCATATAATTTAATCAAAGAAAAAATGTCTCCACATTATTCAAGCAAGCAAAGATTAAAGGTCTTAAGTTTGCTTCTGAACAGGACAGTGATCCCTGCCCTAACATAAACATTTACCTAAGTGAGATTTGCATAATCTCTTTGACCCTCAATCTCCTTACCTTAATCAACCATATCATTATTTGGAAAAATATGGCTCCATGGGCCTGATATCTTTGCCTACTTCTCACTGCTCATTAACCAAAAATCAACAGAAAATGTTTTTCTGATGTACCAAGTCTCCGAGTAAATAACTTCCCTAGAACACAGAGGTTCTCAAACTTTGCCTGGGCGTGACCGTTTCCATAAAAAGCTTCTCCTATTGTAAAACAAAACCCCCTCCATCTCCCTTATGCACAGAATCATAGAATGGCCTATTGGAAGGTACCTCAAAGATCATCTAATTCCAAACCCCCTGCCATGGGTAGAGGACACTTTCTACCACACCAGGTTGCTCAGGACCCCATCCAACCCGGCCTTGAACACTTCCAGGGATGGGGCATCCACAACTTCCCCAGGCAAGCTTTTCCAGTGCCTCACCACCCTCACAGTAAAGAATTTCTTCCTGATGTTTAATCTGAACCTGCCTTCTGTCAGTTTAAAGCCATTCATCTACTGCTGTATCTGAGTGGACACCACTGTTGAAAGAGGAATGAAGGGGACTCCAAGCAGCTGTGATGCCCTTTCACAGGAGACCACCAGCAGGTATTTACCAAAGCATGGTTTTGAAAACACCTTGTGCTTAGAAACACCAGGACAATTAGGGCACTGATGAGCTTGACCCATACGCTTTTCCTAGCACTTCTGCCGACTTTATACGAAGATAATAAGAAGCAAATCACCATCACAGCACCTAATTTCAGTTTGCTGATTAGCAAAATGGCCATAATAGTATCTCTCCCTTTGCACAATTTTGAAGTCTCTAGGTCTAAGCCACTTGCGTCAATGAAAACCAGGGGGCTGCTTAGGCAACTGTACTCATTTTTTGCTATGTGAAAGTGCAAGTAACAAGTGCAGTTCTGACATTTAGACACATTTCTTCATGTTGATGTTCCAGTCTCTTCATCTCTGGAACATCTGATGTCTGAGCAGAGATGCATCTACTGTCACTGGAGGAGTGTCTGGCCTATTCCTAAAAGGTTTTCAAGGGTACAGCTACATAAGATGACCCAGTTAACCTAACAGCTTGTGCAGTCCAAAAGCAGGACTTCTGATCCTTACTTTCCTCTCTGTGGCACCAATCCTAGATGCATGGCACCTCTGGGTAACAATTTAAGAGGTCTGGAGGAATGAGAGTGTCCATCAGCACAGACAAGCATCAGCCCAGCACTGACTCTTGATGTCACTACAAGTCTCATCTTCAAGCTGCTCCCTTCAGTACACAAGACACTAGCTCAGACTGGTAGTGCTCAGTGGTGATGACAAGTGTATGCAATGCTCAATTCAGTGCCCAGATCAGCAATAGACTCCAGGTCAATGACTTTCTTCCCAATTGATTTTTTCCCAAGGATTAAACATCTGTGTACAAATGCTAAAGTTCTTTAATGCTTTTCCAAATTTTGGACAGTCTTGCATAATCATTTCACAATATTTATAGTGGCAATTTGAGTTTCAGCTTAGGCTGCTGTTCTTATCTCCTGATTCCACAGCAATGACAAGGTAAAAGGAAAGATGGAGTGGAAACTATTTTGGCACATACATACACTTTCCCAATGTGCTAAGTAAACCTTTATCTTTCTCCCCTTCACTGTAGCTAACAGGTCAAAAGAAGGGATACCCCAGAACACAGTAAGAGCCTGTTGTTGACAGAAGGAGAGGAGAGAATGTCCTGTATCTTGATTTTGGAAAAATACTTGTTGCATACAATATAAGCAAGCTAGGGAAAGACAGTCCAATCACAGCTACATATAGGGGGTATAAGAACAGCAGGAAAACCATACTGAGAAGGTGACCATCAAAGGTTTACTGCTCAAATGGAAGCCTGCACCAAGGAGCATTTTGCAACTTGTTGAATTCCTATTTTACATATTTTCATTGTGTCCTGGACAGACCTGTTTCGATTACGATTGGATGATCAGACAGAAAGCATGCACATTAGATTTACAACTGACACTAATCTGGGACAGCCTGTGAAATAATTGAGAACAAACTTGGATTAAGAAAAGAAAATGTAAAAATGTACCAGAAAACAAACCAGAATGCAGTAGTCATTGTAACAATCCACATTGCATCCACATACTGAATATTACATGTAATTAATATTCTGTCTTCAGAAGAGATACAGGAGAACTAGAAAAGATTCAGTGAAATTGATAGAGATGACCAAAAATATGTCTTCATGGAGCCTTTTGACAGACAGGGCAAGAATTTTCAGTCTGAAAAAGAAATGGCTGAGGAAGGATGTATGAGTGACCTATAAAACTGGAGTGGCATAAAAAAAAGCGTATAGCAAAAAATGGTTTATCCCCTTTCAAAGAAAGACCCAGGCAGCATAAAATGGAATTATGATTGGGTCAGAATAAACAGAGAGGTAATTTTTAACATAACTGTTGAACTCTGTAGCTCTTTCCCACAGAATGTTTTGCATGCCAGAGGTTGACATTGTTCAAAACTGATTATCAAAATTAATCAAAAGAAAGTTTCCTATTGATTTCGTCACGTCTAACTAGTCTACTAGGAGGCTAAAAGTCTTTTTGATTATAAAATGATCTAACAGCTCCTGTCTCTGGAAGGCCACAGAGGCAGACAGATACTTGCTGAGACTCTCTTCCTGAACATTTAGTACCACATTTACAGCATGGATAGCCAATGAGACTGCAACTCATTCCTCTTCAAAAAACTGTTGTTTTCCCAAATTCTGCAGACCATCAACAAGGACTAAAACTGTTCATCAGTTTTACAGCATTACAAGAAAACATGATATGAATTGATCTGTTTAGAAACCAGTGATGCTTATTGTTTGTGAGGTGAAGTTAAGACTTCATATGCTTGTAAGGCTGCAACACACAGCCAGAAAATCAAAGTTACATGGTTATTTAACTGGTAAAGTCTGTGTGACAAAGATTATGCTAATGCTGTCAACACACAGGAATTGGAACATGCTCATAGGCACCAAACACATTCAGTGGCTTTGAGAAGACTCAGCCTAAAGAAAAAAAGCGGAGGTTTATGCAAAAGCTACAATTTGAACAGAAAACACAATTTAAAATTTCAAATTTTTTTAAAGCTCCTCAGTATACCTACTATGCAGGCATACTAACTGGAGATTGTTAACTGGATTTACTGCAAGAGTATGCTGATAGCTGATCTACTGAAACTGAAGTTGAGAATTTTAGACCATGGAGTTGGAAAGTATTTAAGGTGCAAACTGAAATATGATGGAATATTTCAAATTTCAGTCAAAGTCATACTGACATATTAAGCTAAATAAATAATTTAATAACCTCTATGACCCTTAGCTAAATTTATGCATACTATTAATTCCTCTATTCAATCCAATGAGAGACTAAAGCAGTCCAATGTGTTTGTACTCAAAGTGCCCTACCGAAATGAGTTTTAACATTGCAGCTAAGCAGAATGCTGTGATCAGTCAGAACTCAGTGACCATTATGTAGCCAGTAAGCAGAAAAAGTGTGTAAACTCACCTGCATGGTGTTTTTGAGGTAAATGTTGTACTACCCAAGAATAATAGTGATCACACACTGTTACCTGTGTTTTTCTTGGAGTGTTTAGTGCTTCACAGGTGAGGCTCTTGTTAGCAAATCCTTCCTTTGCAAAACGTCCACTCCTAAAAGACAAGCTCACGAGATTTTGTACAACACGTAACAGGAAATTCATCCTTCATCTTTCTTTCTTCCTCATTAGGAAATACTCAGGAAAACTTTGGGGAAGAAAATAAGATTTAACATCATTGTATTTATTAGGTTCCGAAACAATACACATTCACATCCTTTTGAATACAGTACATTTGGCACAGTAATAATGTTTACGATGAAATAACACTAATGAATGGCAAGAGATTCAAATTACATCCATAAGAAAAAAATTCTGTACAAATAAATCCTCACAATAAAAAAAAAAACCTACCCCCCCAACTGAATACATTTTATATTTAGCCAGAACTATTCTGCACATAATTTAAAAAGAGGTAATTTTTAAGCCTTTTTGGAGAGAATTGTTTTTCACCCTATGGAGAAAAATGTATTTCCATTTTTAAAGTCTGTTTGGGAGAAAAATCAAGAAACAATGGGTTCTTTATAATTATTATTATTAACAACAATTTTGGCATTTTGCACTCAATTTACAAAGAAGGAACAGAAAAATTCTACAGAACAGGCAGAAATATAACAGAATGTCCTTTTTTTAAGAGTTATCTTTAAAAAATGTTCAAGGTAACAGACAGACCAGACCTTCTGATGTAAACCCAAGGCAGAGGATCTAACTATTTATACTGAAGAAATATCTGCCCATGCAATAGTTCTATCTCCTTCACTTTTCTCTTAGCATCCTACCCAACACTGCAGGCGCTGAGGCCTCTTCAAATATGAACATTTGCTAATTATCTTCACGTTAGAAAGGGGAATACAGACTACATAGCTTGTGCACAATAGCTTTATGGGATGCTTTTATTCCTTCAAAATAAATGTTCAGAGTTCTTTGTAAAGGCCCCTTGTTGGACAAACAGTAGTGCACGATCCCATAACTTGCCTTCCTAGCAGTCTACTCACCCATGGAAGAGAATGCCTTAGCATTGTGATCAGTTCTTGCCTGGATGTCAAAAGCTAACCGTGATGAGAAATAAACAGAGCCAGTGGCGAGACACAAATTGATGGGCAGTTCTACAATATATTTCTAAGAGAGAAAGAAATTTAAACACTGAGATGATGCGATCATTAAGATGTTTCTGTGCTGGTACTCAGCTCCAGAAGCTAGTCTTTTCCCAGTACAAAAGATTACTGAAGATAAATTAAATTAAACTAAAGGCTTGATCCTTATTACACTTGTAGGCCAGACAACACATTAATTGATATATCATAATATTTAATATTTTGAAATAATCATAAGAATATATATAATAATTACACCTGAGTTTTAAAAACAAAACAAAATGGAACTGAATGGTGTCATCAGTAACAGGCTATGAGCAGCCAGACGCAAAACTGACACAAACTAACTCATCTGCTTGAGACCGAGATTATCTCTCTTAAAGCCAATGATTCACACTTTGTCCACCACTATTTGTAACATTCCTTTCTCTTTCCGAGCTCTATCATGTCATAATAGAGTTGAAGAGAAGTATACAAGAGATTTAGTATAGCTTAATATATGTCTACATCTTTTATAACAAAAACCTCATCTTTCTGACAGTAACTTGAACCAATACACATACAAGAGTATTGCACATGGACATTATTATAATTATTCTTTCATAGACTAACATTTTAATAGTATGCCTGAACATGCAGCAGTTGATACCTCTATATTCAATGAATTCCACAGGCCTTGCAGCAAACACTATATACAAAATCTCACCTGTACAAAAGGCAAAAAAGCTTCTTTAGTGCCACTTTGCCAATCACAAGTATATATATTTTTGTGCAGCTGGAAATCCATGTGCAACAATTAAAATGGATTCCAATGACTGCTCACTCAGTCCAGTAAAATATATAATAAAATGACCTCAGCGATACATGTACACAAAAAAAAAAAAAAAATCAGAAAAAACCCCCAAAAAATCAAAACCAAAACCAAACCACAGGGTACTCCTGGAAATATAAGTACATAACACTGTTAACGTATCTACAGGAGGTAACTTCACATTAGTAATATTGTCCACATGAGTTACCATTTCAATTCATACACAAAAAAAAAAA
Source organism: Coloeus monedula (assembly GCF_965178545.1). Lineage (NCBI taxonomy): Eukaryota > Metazoa > Chordata > Aves > Passeriformes > Corvidae > Coloeus > Coloeus monedula. The sequence continues at coordinate 30,137,244 of NC_138782.1, read as the reverse complement.
TCAATTTACAACTTTCAATAATGTCAGTTTGTGAATGTTTGATCTTCAGTTTTTCAACACATTTCCACATAACGCATGTGTAGCCTTATTTTGTGTCTTTTAAAAGCAGATTTCTCTTTAGATTTTAAACATAAAACCCAACAAACACAGTAGTATTATGGTTTTGTAAAAGTGTGCAAAAGTAACACACTGCTGAGAAAATAAATATAAATAAGAAATTATTTATCAACTTAGCTACAATGGAAAAAGGCAAATTTAGAATGTTTATAGTTAATTTTTTATGCAAAATTAACTGTAAACATCTGCAAGCTTGCCATCACATTAATGGTTCATTTGAAAGGATATTAAATTTGGTAACATGGATAGTACACCAAATTATCTGAAAAACAGTAAAATGGTTATATATAGCTGAGTTAAAGTACTGGAGGCTTTTTATTCTTTAGCCCTTTAATATCTATCCATGTAGCATCTACTTCTTGCTTTAAATAAAATTTCAGTTATCTTTGCATCTCTTATTCCTAAGAGCTTCCTGTACATTGTATGATGAACTTCACTGAAAGCCTTAATTGATGTGCTTCTTTTTCTGGACAACTTTATGGCTTGTACCTCTCCACAATAAATTAATAATCGAGGATTACACCTCCATGAAGGCAGACTTTGCTTTCCAAAGGGCATCTGAGTACAGATCTCACCATAACCACCAGTGCAGAAGAAACAGTTCTCACCTTCTTAGCTTAATTATATATGATGATTACAGAACGTGGTCTGCTAAATTGCTTTTAATAGCATATCTTCATTTTCTATGGAAAAGATGTGATTTTGTCCTCTGGGAATTCCTATTCTTAGGAATAAAAGAAAAGTTGCAAATATACGGCAGTGTGTTACATCCACAATTTCTGATACAAAATTATTTTGCATTGCTTTGTGAGACAGAAATTAAGAGTGCTTTCAGGTCAGAAGATTAAAGGAAAAAAACAATAAATATATACTTTAACTGGGGATATGGGCTCAGGGTAAAAGAAGTAGTTCTTGATCTACTGAGTCTCAGTAATTTGATGATCTCTTCAGAATCACTTCTTGCAGCATCATTCATCTGTCAGCCTAACGTTGTCTATGGCAGTAGCTCTTCTCCAAAATAAGAGAACCCTTTAAATTCTTCTTGATTGATTTGTTTTATAATTGTCTCATCCACTAGTGTTAATACTGGTTCTTCTCGTGTAAAGTCTTGATCAAAGTTATTTACATCCCTTTTGGTTTTCTGAGAAGAAAAATATAAATAAGGTGAATGGTAAAACAGCACAATAAAATGAAAGGTGCTCTCCCTCCTCTCCATCCCCCCCCTTGAAAGGCTGAATTTTCTGGAATGATTGAAATAAAAGAGGAGCTACTTCACACAAATAATAACAGACATATGAGAGAAGCTACAGGAGCAAGAAATATAAATGAGTTCAGGAGAGGCCACAGAAGCAGTACTGTAAATGAATTCCCAGAGACGCGCGGGTCTCTGACAGGCGAAGGAATAGCAGTATGATGATAAAGCAGGAAGCTGAGATTAGGACTAGTTTTAAAAAGGCTTTGGCATAGTAGGTGGTATGGTTGTTTCCTCTTAGATTTGAACATAGTCATACCTCATTTCAGAGTCAGAGTGAACTGATTTAAATGATTTTCCCCCAAACGCAGCCTAGTGTTTCAACTCTAAGTCAACCATTTCTTTATATCAGGCTACACTCAGGTTTAAAAATCTCAGGGAGAGCTTGCAACAGCTCTCAATCCAAAGTCCTTAAGCTCAACATTGGCAACTCAGATTTCCTAATGCAGCCAAAGGTAAGTGAGAGCACCATGCAAAATGTGAAATTCTGTCTCCAGAGAAATCCACCTCAGAACTCTTCTTTATTTTGATGGCATCAGGATTTTCCCACTAAAGTCTAAAGCACCTCACTCCTTCAGCATAGTTGGGCCAACAAAGTGCAACTGTGCATGTTCTGGGATGAGAGGTATTTACAGAGACAGTCTTGGGGAGGCTGATTTGCTGTTCTCAGGCCACTCATGACAATGACTATCTGTGACCATTTACATGAAAAAAACACTCTAGGCTACAGTGGAAAATGCTCTCCACGCTCATTCCTTTGAACCTGCAGTATTCACATTTTCCATGTTAGCAGCATATTTCAGGTTCAGGGAACTGGAACAAACATTTTTCTTTATGCTGTCTCTTTTCTCTTTGTGTCATGGAATCTAGTAATTACCTGGGTGATCCTTAATGGAGGTACACTGACACATTGAAAATGAACTGTGTGTTCCTCCTGCCCATGTCTGGGATTAAATGATACTGGAAATAGAATAGCTATTTGACTTGCAAAGTAAAATGATAAAATGACAAAGTCATACATCATAAAGTACATTAACATATTCCAAAGGGGATATGTACCCCCTTTAGGTGTAGGTAAACTTGTCTATAACATATATATATATAAATGTATTTTATTCATCAGCTCTACTGAGACACTAAACAGTTTTCTTTCTCAAAATTGTAGAACAGTCATAGCAACCTTCACCCACACTGTAAGAACTTTATAGATACAGGGGAAAAAAGATTATATGTAAACACAAGAGACTGTCACTTGTAAACCAAGTACTTTCTAAGTGCAGACAAACAAAAATCCACAACCTCTATCTACAGAATTCCATTAAAAGGAAAGGGATATGGACTTAACCAACATATATATATGCTTATATTGTTTACATTTGAAATATTTACTTTGTACATAAAGACCAGACATGAAATGTATGTGACTCATATAACTTTGAATTGCATAAGGCATGAAGGACCTGGCTTTGGACTTTTTGAGGTTTTTTCCAAGTAATTTGGGCAAAACCTGAAAAATAAGAATGAAATTTCATCTCATTTTTTAAAAGCATTACATTGCAACTGCGTCTACATTCTTCTTGTTCTCCATGTCCTACCATGGTATTTTCACACACTCACACAATGAATTTGCCACAGGAATACTCACTAAAGCAGAAGAATCTAAGTGAGTATTTGCAAAAAGTAGAATTCAAATTCAGAATTGTAGTTATATGCAAAAGAAATATGACTACACTCACACTTTTAACCACTAGCTATCAAGGACAAATAAGCTCTGGAGTAGCTGAAAACAAATACAATCTATATTATTTTCAGGTTTTCATATTGAACACATTTGTGAAAACTTGTTTAAGTTAAAACAGTAAAATGACAAATTCATCAAAGCCTATCAGGGGCAATTAATTTCCAATAGCTACTTATTCCAGAAATCACTAAGACTTGTGAAGGTGGTAGACAAAAAAGAGCGCAGAAGAGTGCATCTAAAAAAGGGTCCTAACATTGGTGCATGTAAATTCTACTGATTAAAAATAGTTGTGCTGCCAGTAGAGAATCCCAAACACTTCTGAAACAATAACCAAAGATATTTGCTTAGATTTAAAAGCCTACTGTGTCTTAAAATATGACTTCGAAACCAAAGGAGGAAATACAAGTTTTTACTTTCTCTGATTTATAAACAATTCCATGTAGTTTTGGCAGCATAGACGTAAATCACCCAATTTATTAACAGGACAAGCATGGAGCTATCTACGATTGCAAGGATATGCTAAGAGGTCTCTAACTAACCAACTGATGAAGTGAGATTAAACAGGGAACAAAAGCGAGTGGATTAAGCCATACAAGACCAAAGGTAGAGTTCATAACAAGTGCTTCTTTTCAACAGAAAGATTTATTTGAGAAACCCTCCTTAGAAACTTAGGCACTTTCCTCCTGAAGCTATGACTATTTTGCAAGGCTCCATTTGCTAAGACAAAACAGGTCTGGCCACATTTCTGCTAATATTGCTATTTTAATGTACTTGCACTGTGAATACTCTGTAGGCCAAGAGCATGAACCAACACACTGTTGCATCATGAGGGCTCAGGATGAAGGTGTGAAGGACTGTGCCTGTCTCCTAGCAGAGAAGCTGAGAAAAGAAGGAAGATCTGCAAGGTAAGGAGAATATATGAAAGGAACAGAGTGCAGCTATTATCCAACTCTGAACATAAAAAAATAATGAAGATAAAAGGAAAAATGTTTAGATTGGCTGCTAAATGCATAATTTAAAATGCAGTAATTAAATGGGTGGGATTCTGTTTATTTAGCCTGCAGCTCCTAAGACTCTGGGACACATTATTTTAAACTTTTCAAACGTTTTTCCAGGTAAGACTTTTCAATTTCAGATGACAGAGGAAACTACAGTACTAGGAAAGAAAAACATGCAAAACTACAGCTGTCTTGCCAAACACACAAAAATTCCATCAGGTTTCAGATGCTCCTTTCTTTCTCTCTAGACTACCCAAGCATCTTGTCTTCAGCTACACGAGAGCAGGGGCACAGCAGCTACCCAAGAGCTTCCAACAGTAGGTGCCAAATTCCACACTGCACTGAAGCTGCTCTCCTGCAGGCAGCGTGTGGGCAGAGCCCCTGTCCATCTGACAAACAGCAGCAGCAGTGCCAATGGCAACGACCAAAAATGACATCATTCCAGTTCCAAATCTCATCAGACAGATGGCTGCTCCACCAGCAGAATACCTCTGGCAGTGAGAAGGAATAGTGACTACCTCTTGCAGGTGGGACATGTGCTGGCCACTTGATCTTTTGTCTTTCTTCTTCCCAGCAGTGTGAATGCTTCCTGGGTCTCCTGTCTGAGCAGTGACCTAGTGTGACTTAGGAGACGTGATCTGATTAGATGTAACACTTGGGCTACATCCTTGAACTAAGAAATCCATATGACTACTACCCATTGAGGATGACAATTTTTAAGTCAAAATCATGTTTTATTCTATTCAAAGAGATAAAGATATCAGAAACTATAAAAGACTATCTCTTCACAAAACACCATTTAATCAGCTTTTGTAGTTGGTCTGTACAACTTTGGACAAAGAGTTATTGGGTTTTTTGAGTCAAAATGCTTTTTTCCCCCCCTCATATTTCTCCACATATTTACTAAAAGATGCTGTTAATAAGCACACATTAAACAGTGGTTTTCTGAACTGTTTTTGTTTTCAGTGCCGTTTCAATAAAACATTAATTTTCTACCTGCAGTCACAAACTCAAGCTTAAGAAAACCCCTCTAAAATCTGCTTATTAAGCTTTGCATTGTTAAGGATTACCAACCTCATCTGTCAGTGATAATTAAATGACTTTATACGAATTTCAACAGGGAAAAAAGAAATTGATGATCTTATCACTGAAAATACATGCAGAAAGTTAAAACTTGCCATTCCTTCCATTAACTACATGAACCAAATGTGAATGATGGAAGCCTTTGGTATTGAAAAGCCACAGAAATCCTTGCAAGAAGGCATGTGACAGAGGGTTCCAAAACAGAGAACTCAGCAAAGCTTGGACATCTCATCAGCTGTGTCATGAGACCAAGAGGCTCAGTGGACTCTCTTCTGCCGAATAAAGATTAAATTAATTCTCCAGTTTGGAGACATTAAGAAGTCTCTCTCTTTAATCTGTTACTTATTTTCATTTAATTTGCAGAAAATCACTGAAACTCTTTCAAGTCCATTGTAAGCTCAACGGCTCCCATAAGTGGGCTGGCGTTGTCCAGCAGCTTCAAAGGCTACTTAGGGAAGGTAAAAAACAGATGGGGGTAGTACCTAGGAAACAACACTGCCACAAAAGACTGGGTTTGGTGTTTTAGTCTGATTGTCCTACAGATTCACAATATGCTGTTTAAATATAACTACAAGAGGCTGCTGCAGCTTTTGGTGTGCAGCTCCAGACGCACAGGGCAGTAGGAACAGGACATGCAGCAAGAGTCACACCTTCTCATATGTATTACGTGGTATCACTTAATTGTATCCAGAATTTTGCTTCAGTAAGAAATAAATGATGCCCTTGTTTGACACAGTATCATCAAGAAGAAATTCTTAGATCAGGATGATAAGAGTTCAAACATTTTGTATATACCTTATCACTGATAAGATTTTCAGATTATCAAGACAAATGGAAACTCAGACACCAAACCAGTGGGTTTGAAGCACAAGGTTATGTGGCTAACCTCACATGTCACTGTCCTCTCATTCACCTCTTCTTATTATGATAACAAAAACCACAGCACAGGCAGAGATCACTTTGCACCACTGTTTGGATCTCTTTTTGTAGTAGTTTCTAAATATTTGAGACCAACTATAATGAGCACTCACTTTTGCACATAACTCATGCTATATATATATATATAAATTCAGTATTATTATTTTGAAGGAAATGGGCTAAGAAGCATGACACTACAGGCCTGTCTTTCAGTTTATCCTCAGAATGCCTCTTCACAGTATTTGAATGTCCTGAGAATCTGTATCTGTATTAGATGTATTTCCTAGCTTGTCTTATTTCAGAAGATAAAAAATACATGTTATCAAAATAACTTTATAAGTTATTAAATTTTCTCAGCATGTTAATTGCTCTAGTCACACATGGGAGAGTGGCAACACATCTGCCGTGAGCTGTAGTATATTCAACTGAAGTTTATGATGATAAAAAGGCTTTTGAAGCCAAGTAGCTCTTACAAATATACCAACATTCATTACTTCCAAGCAGAAGGTGAGATTTCATTCTCCTAGATTATGCTTTCATCAGGTGTAAAGGACACCACATTAAGTGAAAGCAGTGGGAAACCCGCCACTCAATAAAGATGTTAATAGATAGTGAAACAGTATTTGAAAAGCATCTCAACCTATGCAGTCCATATTTTACTCTGTTATGGAAGTACACAGATATTTAATAAACACCAAACTAATTCACAAAATGATGGATTTTAAAAGGGATCATTGGTGATAGAGTAAGCTGGAACATGTTTATACTGAAATGGTATTCCCTTTCTTAGGAATGTGAAATGGGTCAAGTAGGAAGGAAGAATAACCTAAACAATTAGGGGCATAAACATTTAATGACTACATGGCCAGAATGCCAGCCTTTGTATTTCACTTTTACACAGACTTCCTCAAAACCAGAGCCTCCCAAAACCACCATCACAAAACAAACAGCAAGGCAAACAAAACCAAAGCTCTGCAGGTTCCCTGACAACCACCCTGTGCTCACAGCCTGGACAATGAACCTTTCCCAGCAGTCCCACTGTGAATCTGTTGTCCTCTATGGCCCTGCTTGGGCATACTCATCACCCTGAGTACGCAGCACTAGAGTTACGTACAGCAGATTGCTATATATACAGCAAACCTTTGTTCACAGCCTGGTTGCTGCATCACAACAGCTATCTCTGTGCAGAACATGGATGGAGATAGATTTCACAGGAGCTTTAGGGGAGCTCAGCACCAACTTTCCATCTGTGGTTAGTCCTTTACCCTCAACATCCATCATGTCCACCTTCTCAGAGCTTGCTTCCATTGGACTCAACTGTGACATAGAGCTACTGCACGTTAGCTGTGCTGTGGTAGAATACATGCATTTTGTAAACGGAAAGCAATTGCAGGGAATGAGTGCCAACTTCTGAATTCCTACACTACACCTTCCCTTTATGGTAGGCTTCTTTGAGAGATCTACCCCCATGAGAAACAATTTTGTATTTCTTCTTGGGGAGGGAAGGAAAGACAAGAAGAGAAAGTAATGGAACATATGAAAATACCCTTCACCTGCACAATGTGATTCCTATTGCAAACCTTATGAACTACTCTGCAGTGCAGATTTTATATGTGTGTCTCTAATTCACATTATACTGGCAAGCTTCCACTGATATCCTCAGCTGCTCTAAGGTTATGATCAGCAATGTCACCTTCCCTCTTTCATCCTGGCAAACATCTGACATTAGCCCATTTTCAGTTGTGCTCTCCTGAAGCTGCATTTCAACCATTGTTACAGCAGAATGACAGGAATCAGGGCTGGTGCATCTGTGCCAATGTGCTGAACCACCTGCTGGTGAGTCCTCAAATACATATGTAGAAGCCTTTTTGTCTTCCTGATCCCTAGCACTTTGGCACAAAGGACTATCCAGACAATGGAGCTGACTTGCAAAGAGGAGGGAAAAGTGAGGTAGGTTGGTAAGTCTAGGGCACATGTTCCTAGAATTTCAGTGGCTTCCAGGAGATATCCGCAAAATCACTGAAAAAGTTATCCAAATATAGATTAACTGTGCACTGAGGCATTTGACCAGATATATTCTGTAAAAGATCAATAGATTTACTTTACTTTCCATTCTTTAAGCCATCACAAAGACAAGGAATAAATTAAGGAGACCGTGATGTTAGTAAAGAGATGAGTATTGTAATAAAATATTGCAAGCCACTTTATGTATCCTGAATAAATATTGACTGACTGATTTTCGACCGTTTTATTCTGCCCACAGTCACCTACACATTTATTTACAGAAAAGTACCACATTAGGGAAACCTTCCTGATGATGACATGAAATTATACAGTAGTATCTTGTGATTCTGAGCCTTCCTCTATCAAGGAGCATTAACATGTGTATTGTGATGCTGGATGCAAAGACACATCGCAGCTTGAAAGGTAATAGCAACACGTATAGTGGGAGCAAAACTCCAAGACTCAGTTACACACTAAAATAGTGTGCATTACAGGCCATAGAGTAGGAATGCTACACAGTTTTTGGCAAGACTGACTGCATTTCTGGAAACTCCTGCTCTTTGATGCTCTTAGCTAATTAGTTTGATCATGCATATGACAGGCTTTCATACAGCAAAATGGTACAGCAGGTCTTATCTTAGACAAATGGAGAAAGCTACACAATGATGGTTTATTGCTAAGACTACTGAATTGTTAGAGATTATATTTTGAAGTGTAATGATTATTTTTAAGGCTTTGCAAAGACAGAGTAAAATAAAGATGTATGTGACTTTAGAAAGCAGCTGAAGATGCTGTCTTTTAAATTTTTTTTTTAAACTAACTCACATACAAATCATAGGCTAAGTAAAAGGCATAGCAGGACTATGCATGAATGCCTACTACTTCTGCATCTCAATACATCTCCTTTCCACCTTTCTTACAGACACTGTAACTGCTTTTTTTGGAACACACTTTTATTCAAAGAGCACAGTATGACATAGCAGAGTTTGTAGTGACATGACTTTAATTCTTGGTTCTGCTACTGATCTGCTTTGAGCTTGAGTAATTTTCTCTTCATCATTCATCTAGTTTTCTTCCTATTTTTGTTCTCCTACAGGTGGGCTGTGATCTCTCTCTCTGTCATTGCCTACAATCTCCTGACTGTCTTTAACTTACGTAGCTTTTTTCACAGTGGGAACCCTATCTTGCTAGGAATTTGAGCTGTTAATGCAGACGTGATGGTACAAACTCAATCTCCCTTTCTTCTTGTTCTTGTCAAATATAAGCATAGTCTTCCAAACTGCCATGAGCAGTCATGGTCTTCAGATCCTTCTTTTGCATACTCCAGTATTAAGCCAAGAGAACTGTTGTTCTGTAGGTCCTTCACAAACGTGAATATGGCATGCAAGGAACAAGACCTTAAGGTTTTTTGCAAATGTCTAGACTGAGTGTTCCTTTCATCCACAGGATTTAAACATATGACTTCTGGAGCACACTGTTGAGAGGGCCAGTACAAGGCCTGTGCCTCCACAGTAACAAAGCCCCTTGTACCAGCACAGCAGCATAACAAGAGGAGAGCAGCAGCTATTATCCTTACCATTTGCAGATGCCCTCCCTGTCCCGCTACTGCAGGTAAGTAGCTATACATCAGCTGCTTCAGTCCACTGCCTAGTAGTGCATATGCCAAAGGAATGAAGTTTTGCACTAGTATGCCGAGCTGTGAACACACACATTGACAAATCTTTGCTGCCCATTTTGGGTGAACACCCTAGTGCTCCAGTTTGGCCAAATTTAGAAATATATCCTCTGAGAGAAGGAAGGCTACAACCACCCCTCCCCCACCAGGTTCAGAAAAAATAAATTTTCCTCAAAGGAAAGTGAAAGAGATAAAAACTATTTATTTAACAAACACACAGGAAAAGTATAATAATGCTAAATAATAAAACCTCCTGCTCTGCTGAGAGAAACCTGGGGGAAAATTCAGAGTCCTTCCATAGATCTCTCTCTCCCTCCTTGGAGCTGGGATGGGGTGGTGGGCCCACCTCCAGGGCCAAGGCCTTGGTAGAAAGTCCTCCCGATGTATTCTGATGTTGAAACAGTCCAGCAGAGAAAAAAAAAAAAGGAAAAAAAAAATCCCAGGAAAACAAAAGTTCAGCTCTATGGAGGAAAAGGAGTTGAGGAAAAAAAACCTGCCAAAAGCTGTCTGGAAAGAAAAGCAAGCTGGGTGCTTCCCTTCCCTCTCACTCTCCTGCCGCAGTTGAAAAAAAAGTCTCTATCTCTGTGTGACCTTGAACAAGCTGCAAACTGCTTTGAAGAAGTTTTGCTCAGATTTTCCTTGCCCCTCTCAGGCTCAGTTTAAAGGCACAGAAAGGCACAAGAATTAATTTCTGGGCGTGGGGCAGCGAGAGGGGATACACATCACAAAGTCACCCCAAGACACCTAGCAAGACCTAACGTTTGCATTAGCACAGCATACTGCAAGTACAGAAAGTTCTGCACGAGAAACAAACCCAAAGCCAAAGCTCTTTTTATACTCAGTATTTACTGGACTCCAGCTGGGATGGGACTAGTCATGAAAGGCCAGCCTTCAACAAATCTTGACTTTTTCTTGATAAATTCCACCTTCTGATAAAGAGCCAGATGCTACTGCTTCTTAATTACCTGGTTTTTCCACTGGCTTTTATTGCCATCAGAAACAGGCCCAACCCAGGAATATTATATATTATATACATTAATATAAAAATAAAATATTTCTGTATGAATTCTTAAGAACGTACATAAGAATGTAAGTGAACATGGTAAGATTATTTCACTTAATGGTTTAAACAACTTTATGAAAATTGCACTGGATATTAAAGCAGCCAGAAAGTGAAACAGAATTTGTGTTTTTCTGGGGAAACCCAAAAGGAAAGCAGGTACACTCCGGTTGCTTATCACTGTATCCCAATGGGCACCACTTAACAATGTACACTTAACAGATGGTTAAATGGACTTAATTATCCAGTATGAAAATATTTTAGTGCTATAAAACCAGGACTCAACAAAACAAAACAAATACTGATGGATCTCCAGCACAGAATCAAAAGAAGCATAATAAAAGTTGTTTAACTTATAAATATTTGGAAACCTGCAGTGCTGGGAAGTAGCTTCCAAACTTCTGTAATTCTAGTGTTGTGGTAATCACATCTAAAAACAGCTGCTGGAGGCACTGACACTGAAGATAATAAAACCCCACAATCAGACTAACCGAATGAGAAATTCTGGGAAAACAAAACCTTGTACATTCAAAAAAAACCCAACACTAAAATCCCTTAAAAATACCAGCTCACTTACTTGTGATTTCTCTAAGCTGCACAGAGGCTCCTCAAAAGCTATATACTTACATCTTGGGCAAACTTAGTGGTTGCACAAAGCGCCAAGCTAGTTGAAGCTTTGAAAACCAAGTTCCTTCACTTTGCTGAGGGAAGAGGCAGGAGTATTCCAGACTTCTCTGTCCTGCCCAGCCACTGGATTGATCGGTCTAAGCTACGCTGTGGGCATAAGTATGGTACTATTTGTTGTTCACAGCTGTCTAGAGCAAGCTCAGCTGAGATCCTGAACTTCATTGCCTGAAAACAACCATTGCTTCTCAATCAGCAGCCACATGGTTAACACTCAAACCAGCAGCAGAAAAGTGTAACTTCTAGGAACCATCTGAAATTCAATACTCTGATTCCTGATACCCTATGACAGGGACAGCATGCAAAAAAGGTGTTGGAGTAATAAAAAGTCCGTCTCAAAAGTCCACACCCATTTTTCTTTAGTTTTTCTAAAGGATGTATATTAACCATTTTGACAAAGACAGTCTACCCCATTTCTAGACTTTTTTTTTGTACACCAGTATTAATCAACGTGGTGTCACTCTCAGAAGAAAGCTCACTGTTTTCCTGTGCCTGAAATGTCTGCAGCAAGTGGGAAATACATAATGGGCAATGTATAATAATGGTACATGAGGGTCTGAGGTCTCAAGATCACTCCCCAGTGTTTTGTCTAAGCAGTAACACTTCATGCAAAGGCATGCAGTATAGCCCCTTGCGTGCCCATCTGCTAAATGCTCATTGCCATGCACTGATGACTGAATGGAAATATATTATGAAACTGAAGGGACACCTCAAGGTTATTAGGCCTAAAAGTGGACCTACCTTGACATTTTCCCCATATTGAAGGCCTTACCTTAAAGAGGGACATTCACACTGAAGCAAACTTGAAAAGAGAGAACATTTATACAAAAAGAAATTTACTTGGCCTGTAATTTCCTATGTTCCTTCTGGTGCTATTGAATGATTACTGCATTTTACAGGATTTCTTCCCCACAGCGTAAAGGCAAAGTCATAATTCTGCATGGATGACGATACAATCTACTGTCACAAAAAAGTAGAGGCGTGCCAAAGAACCCCCACCAAAACAGTATCATGACTTCCCAACACCAGGTTAAAAATCCCTCATTAAAAAGTAAAAAAATCTTTGCCTCTTAGCCCTCATGTATGAAAATGAATCTGCAATTATAGAACTTATGTTTCAGGCTAGCATATTGGAAAGTTTTCTCCAGAAACGTGGTCCCTCTTTAAGGATTCCAGCCGTATTTCACAGTAAGCAGATGGTTGCTGCAGCAATTTGAACACACACCTCTCTAATTGAAGACTTTTTTTGGGAGCCATTCAGTGTGGCACCTACCCATGGGGCAGGTGCGGCCTCTGCCTGTTTGCCTGTGCAAACAGCCCAGCTGCACTCTCCAGAGGTGCTGATTTGTATTTGCTACTTATTACCCAGCTTCCAAACACTGTGGGCATCCAGCTTCTCGTTCAGTCATAGGCAAAGGATTGCCAAAATTTTGCCAGTTTTTTCACTCATTCAGGGGAGGGGGAAAAGAAAATTCACGGTGCTCAGTGACTCCAGTTGTAACCCACAATCATTGGCTACGACTAGAATTTCATATTTGGGAATGATTTTATTTCAAACCTTTGCTGCAGTGCAAAACTGAAAGCGGACACATTGCTGGCATCCTTAAGTCAAGACTTAACAAGGGAGTTCAGGTTCACAGAGGAAACTGCATACAGACCATGTGGCTCAGATAGTGATAACTAAGGGGGGAGGAACTTTGATAACGATTTATCATTATCTTAGAGGTACTGGAGCTGAGAGAGGTGTAATTTGAGATGAAATCTGCTAACACTGAGGTCTGGTGTAGCATAAGAACACTCTTCCAAGGGAAGTCCTAAGCATTCAGTCAATTTAAAAGGCTGATCTTTAGCACTTGTTTTTTGGCATTTCACAGCTATATTTTTTCACTGGCCCAGAACTTTGCATCAAGCATCCTGTGATTATCACAGAAGAGAAACTGAAGCATGAAAAGATTAGGTGATGCAGCCTGGCCACATCATGAGTTGCTAGAAAATCTGATGGAAGAACTTATATATCTTGCAATTCTTGAGTCTCTGGTTTTAGCTGCTAGACCAGCTCTCTACCCTAAGAAGTCAGAACTGAAGAAGGAACATACAATTATTCAGAAAATATTCTAAGTGATGTAACGATAGAAATTGAAAAAGCTGCAAAATGAAGTAAGTCAGATGAATAGGCCAACAGCAGGTGTTGTTGCTCCATACTGCAAGATACAATTCCGCAATAGACCATCTCATTCATTTTGTCTTTAATGCTCTTGAGGAAAGTGAGCTTTTAGAATGGAAAACCAAAAAATTATGAATGCATTGAGAAAATTAGAATAACGCATTGTTCTGTGAAAGCTGCATGTTGACAGTGAATCATTGTAATACGATTATTTTGTTCACTTCATCTCCATAAAGCCACACTATGAATGGATTGCCACAGGCACTGATAAAGCCATTAGTGATGAAACTTTGGCTTAATTGCTAGAAAGAAATACATATAGCAAACATCTGTTTTACCAGGCTTTGTATTACCCTCTGGCTGAGAGCTCTTCAGCTTTTTCATGTTCAGGACATCTTAGACAGTGTCTCAAATTTTCCCAACCCTGACACTGACAACAGGGTAGTTGCAAGTGGCAAGTCTGTCTGTTTGCATGCACGTTTCAAGGGTTGACACTGAAAACTGAGTCTGGAAGGACAGGAGTGTGCCTGTAGTGAGACTGTCCTTGCTGCACAGTGCCTGAGAGCTTCCTCTGTCCCACAGCTCCTTGCAGCACACTGAGCCACTGTGACCAAGAAATATGAGAGTGGTTTTACTGTGCTGGTCTAATTCTACAAAAATCAAAAACAAAGCCCTCAGAGGGCTGGAGCACATCTCTTACATGGAAGGGTTGAGAGAGTTGCGGCTGTTAAGCCTGGAGAAGAGAAGGCTTCAGGGAGACCCTGTATTGTGGTCTTTCAATACTCAAAGGGGACTAAAAAGAAAGAAGAGGACAAACTTTTTAGTAGGGGCTGTTACCATAGGACAGGGGGTAATGGTTTTAAACTGAAAGAGGGTAGATTTAAACTAGATATAAGAAAGAAATTGCTTATGATGAGGATGGTAAAACACTGGAACAGGTTGCTCAGATTTATCATAGATGCCTCATTCCTGGAAACATTCAAGGACAGCCTGGACATGGCTCTGAGCAACCTGATATGGTTGATTAGGCTCACTGCAGAGGGGTTGAACTAGATGACCTTTAAAGGTCCTCTCCAACCCACACTATTCTATGATTCTATTAAATTGATGCTCATATGAGACTACCACTGACTTAAGACAAATGGAAAACAAATTTGGGGCAGTGATTTTCCTCCATCACTGGCAAGAGGGACTGTGATATTGCACATCTTCTTGCCACTTGTGCACTTGTTTCTGGGCTTCACTGGCTGATGTTGCTGACATGTCAGCAGGCCACAGATTTACTGTGGAAAGCCTACAGCTGGTCAGCTGTGTTCTCAGAAATGGCACAAAGAATTTCTTGCAGGGAACTATAACAATATAAAATTCATCAGTACACATTAGAGCTGAAGTAGCAATCTGCTTCAATGACTGTTCAATGACTGCATAATTTGTTATTTGGTATAGACAGACAGAATCAGACCATCATAACACTAAGCAGGATCTACCACATTTACCACCACATCAGTAACTTTGGTAAGAAATTGATCTACTGCACCGTTTTAATTTGTAAGATTGCAAATGCAGTTTGAAAATGGAAATAACCAACTCAGCCAAGCCAGGAACACAGCCATGGAAACAAAGGAAGATGGAGAGCAGAGAATCACTGAATGCTATTGAGGTCTTTGTGGCTCTTGGGCAATAAATGATGCTGCAAATCACAGCCTGGCCTTATGGCTACTGATCATGGAAATGTTGTTCTCCAAATGGAATAAAATTCCAGGGAGAATACATGTGACAAAATAACAGAGGAATAAAATGCCTCAAAGGGTTTTCTGTCTCACAGCAGTTGCTCTGGAGAAAACATATCTGTCTGCACTAAAATGGTGCCTGTTGCATATGCAATTACAAAGTCATGACTGCATTCAGGAACGAATAATATTATTCAGAAAATTTCAAGACAGACTGTGAAGCTCAAAGAATCAGGTTTTAAGAAAAGCAGAAATGATCTTCAAAAGACACTGCAAAGTCACTGGAGCTTAGATGTAACAAATATCTTCTGTCTAGCTGCTCAAAAGTTTGCTTGATGTCTAATGTACATGCTCCAGAGCCATAAGGTTTTTTCTACACCAGCTTAACATATATAATAGCTCTACATGGAACAAACTCTCAATATAGTAAACCACAGTGTGTATACATATATATATACACGTCAAATTAATTTTACCACTGAAAAGCTGCATGATCCTAGATTTATGAGAGGAAGAGCTGGCAGATAACATGCATCATAGGACTGAGCCCAAGTGCATTTTCACCCTTTGTATTTTCTATTCCAAGTCATTAACTGGAGGAGCAAAGACCCTTCACAGCTGGTTTCAGAGCCACCAAATCTGCTTCCATTTTCTCTACCTAGGACAACTGAGGGTGGCACTTCTGTCACTGCTTAGCAATCTAAACTTCAGCTATTTGTATGAATCCTCTATCCAGGGCACTCTTGCAAGCCTTCAGAAAACATAGGTCAGTTTTTCAAAATCCTTTTGGTAATTTTCATTCTAAGGCTGGACACAGGAAGAAATTTCAGCTTCCAAAGCATCATTAGAATAATCAAATCATGTACAAACTAGAAGAACATTAATGGTATAATTATAGTATAATAAGCAACATAATTACATCCATCCACTGTGTGAATGAGATTTAAAAATAAAAACACCTTCAAAAGTCTGGCTAATAAATAGCCATGCAGGGTTTTTTCCAAGCCCAGTTGAAAAATTCAGACTTAAGGCTGGCAGAGCTGAAGAGATGTACCTGAACTATGGAGAAGCACAGGGCTGACAGTACCATGTAATATAGCTCCTCAGAAAACTTACTATGGCAGAGAAAGGATGGAAGGTAACAGAAAAGCAAGCCAGCTGTGCTAATCAAGGAATTCATGTGTTTTGGGGGGAGTGAGGCAGAAGAGAAGGAAGGCTTTTTCCACAATAGCACCTCTGTGACCTCCCTTGGCAGATTATTCCATTGTCTGATAGGACCTCAGTGTTTGACCATTTCCCCTAATGACTGTACTTGTTTAGTGTCACCACTTTATATTGCTTGGAGCTCATTTGAACACATCTTATGTGTTGTTTTATTTTGAAAGTGTTTACGATATAATCATAAATTTTCCCCCCTTAGTCATCTTACCAGTTGGTCAGAAAATAGAAGACTACCTGTGCAAATATATGCATTCTTGCATGAGCAGAACTTCTGTATGTGCATGCAAAACTCAACTTAAATGCACAGATGACTATATATGTATTATACACTTCTTTCCCAACACAGATGTACACTCACATTTCACATGCAAGAATGTCTATTTTCTGACTAATAATCTGACCTCTCTTTTCATAGTTCTTTTCACAGAACTAGGCCCTCCTCAACAAAAGATTAAAATAAATTTTTTGATCCTCTCTTAACATTAAGAGTCACTTTTAAATAATCAACAGCCCTTTATTAATACTAAAAGATGTTAAAAAAACATAAAACATTCCAAACACAGGCATTACTTATGTTTTTTCCATAGTTGTTCCACAGCTATGGAACAGTTACGTTTGTTAATCTGAATCAATGAATCTCAATGCTACACCCACAACTGAACTTAGAGAAGAACTCTCTGTATAGATTTTAAAGTAGATTTTTTTTCATTAGTGTTCACCTTCTTCCCTCTTCTTAGGATTTTTTCAAAGTGAGTGCAATCTAGTCCAGCTTGGCAAGTATACAAAATTACCTTTATAGCATCTGAAATTTACTGCCCTAAATTCCTTTGCCATTTTTGAAGTTGAATAATTGATAATTCTATTTTATTCATGTGATCTTTCTCTCCAGCCTAGATCTGTATCACACTTTACTTTCCAAGTAATACATCATTCAGTTTTAAGAGGAAAAATAAAAATTTCAAGTATGATCTTGCTCAAAGATTGCTATACAACAATAAAATCCAAACAACTGTAAAATGTATATACTTGGTACAAAACAGCTGATGGATCATAAACATGGATCATAAATATATAAAGTATGCTCTTTTGAAGGGTAGAAAAGTTATCAGTAAAAGCTGATAAGACCCAGTCACTGGGGAAGATACCTTAGAGAGAGCAGACTGAGAACATGAAAATAATAAGAGATGCCTGTAACACAGAGTACATATTATCTGAATTTACCACTATAAAAAAAAGTAGTTCAGAAAAAAATCCAAGCATACAGAACTACTAGCCTGCAGGAATAAAATCTGGTGGAATTAAGAAAGTTGGTAGATACAACATAGCAAGAAGTAGTATGAAAATCCAACATTAGAGAAGTAGCCTGAAGAAAAATGAGCAGAAGTGTAAATAAAGATGTATAAAATCACCCTAACAATTATTAAGGAGCAGAGAGCTGTCCAAAAAGTTATACAAAGGACTACTCTGCAACAATCTGTAATCACTACTGAAACAGAATGATTCAACTAAAATACCTTTAAAGAAAGCAGAAAAGAGGAAAAGGAACAAAACAACAGGAATTAATGAAATAGGATTGTCTTTACAATACAACAGCAGTGAAATAATTACTAGAAATAGAAAGAAGCCCCACTGAGAAGGCAGCAGGCATTTATATCAGCAATGAATAAAAATACCTGATATATGAAATGCCTCCTGACTTTTAAGGACCACCACAGTGGGAGTACTTACAAAAATAATAAAGGCCTCATAAAAATACCTATTGGCAAAGGGACTGTGCATCTTGATCATGAAAGAAAAACAGCCCATAAACAGACTAGATGAAAGGAAACTGGAAATTAGATGCAGGCATAAAGTGAAAATAATTCTGCAATTGTTCATCTTGATTTAATAACTGAACTAACAAAACTCTGATGAATACTGAGCAAAGTGACAACAATTACGGTGAGACGGAAGGCCAAATTCCTGTGAAAACAAGAGAAGACCTACACAAATGCAACTCAGTTGAACACCAACTACATCCAAGTGCAACTACCTGACAGCTGTGGAACCTGACTGGAAAACAGTCACAGTACTAAAGAGACTTCTGATAAATACTAAAGCAGTTAATTTAGGGTTCACACTTCCTGCAGCAGTGCAGAGACTTGCACAGCAGCTCAGGCACCAGCTGCAACCTGGCCACACCTCCAGAGAGGAGCTGGGCAACAGGGGAGGGGACTGGCTGCACCACTTCCAGGAGTGGGGTTGGCTCAGGCCTCCCTCCCCCTGGACATACGGCATTATAAGGTTTCCATTCTCCAACAAATACAGTAAGAAAACCTTCCTCATGTGATAACACTGTATCTTACTATTGGTCCCAGAAAGGCATTCATAAGGGCTTTCACTTACAGTTGTCAATCCTTTGGGCTTTTTCTGTACAGCTACAGAGAGAGAGAGATTTCCCCAAGAGAGGACTCAAAGGAGCTACCTCAGGCTCCTGTTCTGGATGGTCAGTCCCGTTTTCACCATCTACACAAGGAGCTTGGGGAAATGCATCTCACTGAACTCAAAGTAAATACATGTAACACACAGCAATTCTTCAAGAACAGAGGGGGCTTTTTCACCTCTAAATTTAACTCAGGATTCAGAGTTGAGACCTAAGGTTTTTATTTTGTTCATTTGTTTTGCTTTTTGGTTTTTTAAATACCTTTGTAAACTATCCAAAGAAAGAAACAAAGAAGTACCTTGATCATACTCACAGGCAAATCAAACATTGTAACTAGGAACGTGTGAAATCAAAAGATGAAAATCAGTCTCAGAGGATTTATCATAAAGTTAGCCTCTTGGCATGTTTAAGCACAGAAGTAACCACACACATTTTGTGACATTTGGTTAATTGTAAGTATTTTCATCCAGAGGAAGACTAGAATACGTAAAGTATTTTTGCTTGACTTTGGTACTTTCTGCAGGTGGGGTTGCTATTTACCCATTTTTGTTACTTTAAAATAGAAATACTTGGTTATTATCCAGGAAAATGTAAGTACATAAATTTATCTAATCATAATGTATATTTCTTTCCCCCAAGAAGCTGTTTTTTCAAGTTTCTTCACTTAAAATATTATTGCTGACAAATTCTTGTCTGTGTTTTACTACAAAATCCAGTGGCCATCAGCAATGCAGAACTGTAAAGAGTTCACACAGAAAGTATAGACAGTATATACCAACTGAAATAATCTTTTCTGGCTATGGTATCTTTAACAACACAGAAAATAATTAAAACAGTGCCTTGAGCTCTTTCATGGTTTATGTGGCCGAACATGAACATTTTCCTGTGCATTTAATTTATTCCTGACACTTACCTTCACAGAAACAATGACAAAGAAATCTTTTCAGCACTGTTTTTATGTTACTATTTCAGGCCCCAAATGCTGCATCAGGTAATCTCATTTCTCAGAAAAGCCAACAAGTAGAATTGCCAAACCAAGTTTTCTCTGAATCTTATACAAACTGTTACTTACAATCCGAGGTTTGAAGGGTGGCTTGATTTTCCTTTGTTCTAGAAGAACCCAGTCAATTTCCTTGAAAAATGGATGCTGCTTAATCGCATCTTCCCCGTTCTGCGACGCCACACAGCCAAGTCGCTTGTTGGGATTTTTTGTCATGAACTGCAGGGTGGGGAGGAAAGGAGGGAAAAGTTAAAACATGAATGGCAATAGCTAGAGACCATTTGCTGGTCAATTACACACTATAATTCTTAAAACTAGGTTTTTAGAGACAGTCCTCTTTCAGAAGGTTATTTCTTCTGGCCCTCCAAATTTCAGAGGTTTCAGCCAAACTATTAAGATTCAGAGACTCCAAACTGTAAATTTTCTGCAGGAAACTCTTTCAGTTTATTGTTGAGACCTCTTAATTTCATCTGACTGGGACTGCTAAAGGAATAGATTCTCTTTCAGCATTTCTAGTTCCAGCTTTAGCCAAAAGTACTAAAGGAAAGAAAGATGATCTTAAACCTCCAGAGACACAGAGTGATTAGTACCTGCAGAATGCTTCCATTGAGAATGGGAAGTTATGTCATCTCCCCCATGACATAACTTGCACATTCTCTTTCATTTTTAGTACACCATTAGCATCAGCAGCTGGAACTAACTGGTCTTCTCTGGTGTGGTAATTAATAAACTTCTCATTTTTAAACTATTACTACACCTGTCAGGAAAAAGCTGAATAACCAGTGTAAGATATTGATATCAACTGATGGGAGCTCAAAGTACTTTACTTGATTTTTCTCTTTTTTCCTTCTTTTATTAGCAATTGCTCTACTTATTTCCTAATTCGTGTGGACACAGAATCCTTGCAATTCAAGTAGCAAAGAATGCTGTTCTTATACACGCGAACACACTCACATTATAGAATTAGCTCAGTAGCTTTGCTGTAACTTCATATTCAGCCATTATATAACATTTTTAACTTTTAAACAAGTGTAAACAAAAGGTAATAATTGTTCAGTGCTTTTTCAAATTATGCATCACATTATACTACTGTAGGGAAAAAAAATAAACTTCGGAAAAAAAATCACTGTAATGCATGCCCTTCCAGTTATTAGGTAAGTAACTACTTAAGCCCTTAGGATGATTTTAGATAGCTAGATCAGCCATCTAGCTATCTAACAGAAGAATACCCTGTCTGTCATTTTAAAGGTATAACATAGATCAGCAAGGCAATTCTGTCTGTGGTTTCTGACATACACGCGCCGTTCTGAAGATGATCCTTCTCTTTGGTGTTGTGTTCAACTGCTCTGCAAGTTCTTCTGCAAGTGGACAAGTCCTATCTAAGCTACAGGCAATATTTCCTGTGGGCAGGAGAAACAAAGGTTTTGAAAGGATTACTGAGCTTTGGTAAGATCTCCTGAAAAACCACAAAATGGATTCCTACATTCCTCTGCTTTATTTCATCTCCAGGACTGGAGTGAGCAGGCCAGGAACCAGCAGCCACATGTATTGCAGAAACAGAACATGGAAATGACAGGATACACTTTCTGTACCATATAATCCAGGTATCAAAGAAGTAAAATATGATCCTAGTATCTGCCATGTTTTATCTGTGTTTTAAACTGGAGACAGGAAAAGTATCCGGACATGTAATTTTTTAAGAAGCCCAGGGCATGAAAATGTGACTAGACAGTCCAGTTTAGTGCTGTACTTCACAGACTTCATGAAGCTTTGAAATGGATGATGAGGGAGAATGTATTTTAAGAATGAATACTTAAACAAATTTATCATATGCATATATGATGAAATAATATCAAGTTTCTAAAGCAGACATTTAATTCCATTAATTTAATCCCTTTCTATTTCTGAAGCACAAGCTGACTTCTATTCCCTGTTTATCAACAGCATCAACACTGATGCAACTGTCAGGACAGATACAGCTGTTAAGTGTACTCTGCTGAAGAGATGGTTGCAAACAGAGCTGACATCCATAGCCATAAGCCTTTTTATTTTTCCCTACTAAGGCAGGAACCTCCTTTTCTGAAAGGAGAAGCCTTTTAGAATCAGCATTCCTACTGACTTAAATGATAACAGGACAAAATGTTACTTGGGGCGTGAATCAAGGATCATTTGGCTCCCCAAATTTTGCTTCTTGAAATAAATCACACAGCTGAAAAACAGAGTTCTGCTTCTGCAGCCAGAGAGTGTCATCCCGGTACACAGGGAACACATACCATAGAGACAACATCTCTCCATTGCTTGTGAAGAAGCAAAGAGACAATTTCAATGAAGAATTGTTTTCCTCACCACACAGGAAAGAATTTAAATAGCAATTCCTGTCAATTCACAGAAACAGCACTACTAAGATCCGTGGATTTTCATGGGATAAGCAACGTGCTGCCTTGTAATACTGAGCTTTAAAATCATCCTCCTTAGTGTTTTGTTGGAAATAACAGGAAAACTGTTTCTTCAGAAAATAAGACAACATTGTTACTTAACACAAGAGAATGTCTTCTTATTAAACTTTCTTTACATGCTGTTTGAAGGAGTGTAAAAATACACAGTTTCTGAAGAATAAAACCCATGTCTGAAAGCACAATGTGAGGAAATGAAGTGTTCCAAAGTTAATCCCTTGCTACCATTCAGCAGTAAAATACATAGACGCCTCTTTCTTTCCTCTGTTTTTCCTGTTCTTCACATGGACAAGTATCAGATGAAGAACACAAGTTTCAAACAGGTTTCACACCATGGATGCACAGGCAGCAGGTTGCTAAACGTAAGGAAGTGTGTTTTATTTATGGTGTAAACTGCCACAGCTCCAATCAATTGTATCAATTTTTGCCTAAAAGGCTATGACTACAGCAAGATATAAATCACCATGCCTACTATCAAAATGTAGATCCAGGAAAATAGGAAAATGTAGTGAAAAGTTAGCTTTAAAAGAAATTAGAGGCATTAAGGCCCTTGCAGTTTCATTCAGAAAAATATACAGATTACACCTGCATTCTACATCTGCATTTGTGTGTGGTCAGTGAAGGATGTGCATAACATTAACAGTTATCCATCTCACTCCTTGCATTACCAATGAGATAACACAGTAAGGCTCTGATTGTTAAATCCTCTGTACTCCTCTATACCACAAATACCTTCTCCTAACAGTTACAGTGGCTCTTGTACTACACACTTAACCCAGAGAGTTATCTGTTACATCTTCCCTTCCACCAAATGCTTTCAGAATAATAGAAAGGTCAATTAATGTAGATTCACTCAAGAAGCCTCTGGATAGCAAAGGAACAGATCTTACAGACTGTGAAACCAAAACACTACAGAAAATCTCCTGGACTACAGTGAAATTCAGATGTAGGTATGAAAACTGACAACAGCCCTTCCTTTACAATATGCCAAAATAACCCCTGAACCTTGGATATAAGCCTGAATTCTGCAGCTCAAGTCCATACATTTTAATTGCTGAAGTAAAATAATCAAAGGGTCTGGAAAAAGAAATGGATGCATGAAAGTATCATGTGAGCTAACAAAAAGCAGTAAGAAAGCTATTTGGGAAGAAGGGAGAATAAGTATTAATAAATTATTATCAGCAGTAAAAAATCCTGCATGTTCTCACTACAGTGAATGTAGCAAAAGGGATACTTCAGGAAACATTTCCGAGAGGTCAACTTTGACTTTTGCTTTGAATCACTGCTAGAGCATCTCTCTTGCTCACCGAGAAGGAGCCTCTAGACATTTTCATTAAAAGGTCAAGATGAGAATTTCTGCAGAATGTGTTATCTGTCCACTGGTGTTAAAATCACACGTTGTTTATGTTTTATATATAATTTCAAAATAACCCTGTATGAAGACCTCTGCAGCATTTTACACTATCAGGTGCCCTCTTAATTGAAAGTCTCCCTTATTCCAGATGCTGAAAGAAAAATATGTGGAAAGGCAGAAATTTTCCAGTTTCAAAGAAGGTGGAAAAATGGGATAAATAAAAAACAAGTTATTTTTTTAAGCCAAAAATCCTCCTCAGCTTTTCAAACTATGGGGATTGGCATACTGCTTCTGTATTGTTTTGCTTTTAATTTTAGGATGATACTAGCACAGAAGAAAGAATTTATGTCAGTGTCATGGTAATGAATGACTTTATCAACCTGGCTTTAGAAAGATAGTCTAAAAACTGAGTTTGCCCAGTGGCACACATTGACTGATTTAAAAAATTGTGGCATTTGGTGACACAAGTTTCTGTAAATCCACTACTCATCCTGAAAAATCCCAATCAGAGCAGAAACAGTCACGCTAAAGTAAGACTGCTTATCATGTGAACTATAAAATAGAACATGCAGCTCTAAATAAAGGGCTTTCTATCCATCTTGATGACAGGGGAAGAAAGGCAAAGGGACAGGAAATTTTGTAAGCAGGTTAAATAAAAAACGTTGTTTCTTTCATTACGTAGCGCTTCTCCCACTCCAGTGACCATGCAGCATATAAAGTGTCAAAGTGATAGCACAGCTTGAGCTGGTTGGGTTTTCCCTGAAACATGAATCTGCAATACACAGATTTATACAGTGTACAACTGCGTGGAATACAAACATTCTGTTCCTTTCCCACAAGTGGTGTAATTTATCCCAGGCCCCATTATCCTAACAGTGGCACTCTGAACTGTGCTTGAACTCCCAGTGGTGACTGCTCTCAACAACTTTTAGCAAATTCAGTTTTAATCAAGGAAAAAACCCAACAAACCAACCCCCCAGAAACTCATGAGGAGGAGGAGGAAAGCAAATAGTGGAAGACTCACTGCTTTTAAAATGCTGACAGCTTCTTTACTGAGCCAGACTGGATACAACACATCATCATGAAGGATGGATTCAAAGAGATCATCTTCATTGTCAGCTTCAAAGGGGGGTTGCCCAGCCATCATTTCGTACATGAGAACACCCAGAGCCCACCAGTCCACGGATGGACCGTATTCTAGCTCCTGGAGGATCTAGCATAGAAAAAGAGATTGGATTGAAGAGACAAGTGAGACAACTCTGTTGGCTGCACATTTGCTGTTTCAACATGATATACCCCTTCTATGCCCCAGTGCCTAAGTAGGGCTGAATCCATGCTGATTTCAGTAACAGCAGGCAGGGTTTCTTACCCATGCAATTTGCACTAACACAGCTAAGTGTCAATGAGATGTTGTTCTCAGAAGTACTGACGGAGTTTATCAGTCCCCTGAGTAAACGAGTATGCTTGTGAGCAAAAGAGCTGCATATCCTTCCAAGCTGTTTAAAGCAGGTCACACTATAGGGGGAAAAAAGATCACATATACAAAACAGACCCGTGGAAAATGTGAAGCATTTCCTTGTCTCTATCTTGAACAAAACAAACTGAACCAGCTTTTAATGCTGCACAGAGATCATCTGAGAGATTTATTCTTGTCCTTTAGGTAGGGCAGAAGGAAGCCAAAAGCATTTTTGTTCAAGTTCCTTTTACAGCATTAAACTGTTCTACAATACACTGCTGTAGAATTCACTTTAATTGCACTTGCTTTCAGAAAAACTGGCTACAACTTCTCAGGTGGCACAAGTTCAACCTTGTAGCAAATACCTTTAGTGGCAAGCAATAGGTTAGCACGATGGAGTTTTATAGTAGCACTTGGTGTTGCAGAACTACTGCTGTACCAGGAACAAGTTTAATTCTTGTCTGCTTTTCAAAAGAATGAAACTTGCAGTTTGGCTGCATTGGTTCAGCATGACAGAGAACCAGGGAAAGGAGAGTGGGTGCCTGGTTAAGGTGAAGCTGGCTGCCTTAAAGTGAGTCAGAATGGCAGCAAATCCACCGCCTCCTTACACAACACTTAAATGTTGCAGCCAGAAGGCCCATGGTGAACTGTTTGGGCTTAGTACAGTAGTTGGGAATCAAGACCAATATATAAAAACAAATTCAGTCTTAACATAAAAACAGAAATGAGTTTAACATTTGGATACACAGGTCTGGATCCCAACAGCATTCTTCATTGAAAGAAAATTATATTCTATAGCCACCAAATACAGAAAATTATATGTATACTTTTCAAGGGTTCTGGGCACTCTTTGGAAAACAGATACTGCTAAAGAAAAGGAAATTGAAACATATCACCACGGTGCAAGAGAAATAGAAGCAGGAGATAAACTTCTGCAATTAAGATGACAAACTGGAAGCCTCAGTAAAAGTTCCCGGGTTCTTATAATTGCTTTATTTTCAGTAATAATTTTCAAAGAATTTGTCAAAGGACTCAGTATACTGAATCAGAAAAGAATTCATAAAAAGCAAAACCACTATACTGGTATTTGTTTTCTTTCAATGCTGGAATACTTTTCAAACTCTGTAAGATATGCATTTATGTTACAATAGTTTAAGATGATTCACACCTTATCAGTTGTGCTACCAAAGTTGGACAGCCATAAACACTAACAGTATGGAATTATGATTTATTGTCTCTAATGAATAATAAATAACATTTTTTCCGCACTGCAAATTTATGGTTGATGAAAGACAAACCAACAACACTTCTCCATTAAACCAGCACACTAAACCTGCAAGTGGAAAGATGCACAGGTTACGAACTCAACTCAGCAGACAAAGTCTGCCTAGCAGAATAACTAATATTGAACTAACTGTTCAATATTGGTTCATTTTTAGGCACTTTGAAATGCATCTCATAATCTTAAAATCCAGGATATGTAAAAGCCACACTGCTCTCAGCTATTTCTTTTGTCCAATCAATGCCTCGAAATGTTATCAACTAATATGCAGCATCCATACCTAGTTTCCATGTTTCTGTGGAAGTCTATGAAGTAGCACAAGCATACTATCTTTCACTCACAGATATTTTAAAGGAAAAAAAATTATATTCCCACAAAGACTGTAGACAAAATGACAGCAAACATATGGCTTCTTCTGTATGAATAAGTTCTTTTAAATCTCATTAAAAAATAAAAGCATTTTTATAACTACTACAGACTACTAAGATTGCAATACTCAGCTGCATCTAGCACCTTAAAACCTGCTAAAAATCATCATAATGATGCTGAGTCAGAAATGAGCAAATGGAGAAGAATAATTTTAATTTCAGGAAAAAAATACTAGAAAAACCACTCCTATCATCAAGGAATAGTGCTTGTGAGCAGTAGAATAACCGATTTCTGCAAGATTGCCTACACACAACTGCAGCAGAGTCTTAGTCTGCATCTTAATTGTTTTCATCTACATGTAAAGAGTGTCTAGAATTATACATGTAACAGTCTGATGAATGATTATATCTGTACTCTTAGGGCAGGGCAGAAAAATACCTCCGGAGCTATATAGTCAGGTGTGCCACAAAACGTCGTGGTGGTCACTCCATTCAGAATCCCTTCTTTGCACATCCCAAAGTCAGCCAGTTTACAGTGGCCTTCTGCATCCAGAAGAATATTGTCCAGTTTCAGGTCCCTGAAATACAAAGGCCTCAAATTAAATCAACTCTCAAATTTTGATCATGGCTCTTGAATTTCATAATAAACTATAGAATTTGACAAATAAATGGTTTCACAAACACCACTGAGAGACTGTCCCTCACACGTGTGCATGAAAAGTTGGTAGCAGTCACTAAATAGACCTGGTTAAAGGCAATAAAATAAAGAAGCAGGCAATTACAAGAGTTTTGTAAGACCAGGCTTTTACTCTCTTTAGCTGCAAGAAAGCACAGCTTTTATGTATTCAAGACAGCACAGAAATATTTGGGAAAGATCTCAGTTTCTTATTTGCTACAAATCTAGCACTCTGTCAATATGAAATAGGTCAATGAAGCTATTCTCTATTTTTTGCATTAGTACTAAGCAAGGAGTACCAATTTATCCATACTCTATCATATGGGTTCAATTAATAGCTACTTTCAAACTTGGATAATTTTGAATTTCATTCTTAATGTATATAGCAACTCAAAGTTTAGATTGCAATGAGAGGGATGAAAAGCAGCATTCCCATCTTTGGGAACACTATTTTCTGCAGCTTAACCCTTCTCAAAAAAAAAAAAAAATTCACAGGAATATTCTGCATTCATTGTTAAAGAATATATCTTAGCAGCTGTTTCTGATCACTTGTTGTACAAATGTCTTTGTGTCAAAACCACACAATTGTCTGCTTATTAAATTGGGTCAGGTCAAAAAACGGTTGAGAAAAGGATATCCACCTTTCCTGTCTTGCCCTCTGCATATTTTCTAAATATACCATTGATGGCTATAGCATGTTCCAACACAATAGGTGCTAGGTACCATTTAACTTACCTGCCACTTGCCTTAAACTTAATTACAAAAGGATCTGGAAAGTCAGTGCAAAAAAGAACTCTCACTTGCATGAACCAGTCCCCCTTCCCAATTAAAACCTCTTCATCATGTAGAAATAATAACACAAACATAAAACAAAAGCAAAAAAATCCCACTTATATTGTGAGGAGCATTTTATTTTTATATTTCTGTCTAGGCTTTTAGGCACCTCTGATATGTATGAAAGATATGTAGCATATTTAGATATAAAATAGATAAATATATAAAAATATATCTATATCGTATTGTATGTATGAATGCATAGAGAGGAGAGAATCAAAAGCAGAACACATCCTTAGGTGACTTTGTTGACACTTTCTGATCAGAATTCTTTTTCGTAGAATAATTAGAGAAATTTCATTAGGTTGAATTGATTAAAAAAAAAGAGTGTGTGTGTAGGCAAGAGCTGCGTCAGAGAAGAGGAATAAAATCCCATGCCAGCCTCTGTAAATGAATTTCACTCCAAAAGCCTATGAAAAGACATGAGTTTTTTTTCAAAAATCCTTTATGCCAACAAATTTGACCTGAGTGAAGGATGAGAAGTCTTCACCTTACTCACAGGATGTCTTCCACAGAAATGTCTCCCTATTAGATCCCAGACTTCACAAACACAGGCACCAAACGTGGTGGAAGCATTCACCCACATTAATTGATTAAACAGCCCTTCCAAGGCTGCAGTATGTTAAGATTTTTTGTAGACATATTCAAGGCTACAGTATGCTGGGATTTCACCAGAAATGCTCTTTTCTGCCTCTCACCCCAATTTCAGTTGGTGGATTTTAGGTTTTTTTTTTTCCTTTGACACTTGTTAAACATTTTTTAACATGCTGGCCTATATATTCCTCAAGCAAGTACACGGGCCAACATAAAAATCAGGTATTTCTGGGACACAGTGGACTTGCTACTCATGTGTGCATAATCATTGCATGTCTGCAGTAAATCACATACTTGGAAGCACTGGAGAACTTACTGTGCATGTAGAGATAGATCGTGCTGTGTACACATTACAAAGTGGTTTGTGTGTGTAAAAGAAGTCTGACTGGCACAACAAAGTCCTATTTACCTCAGTAACAGTAAAACCACTGTCTCCTACACAAACTGGTTTATCAGATATGGTTTATGTAGCTGAAGTATACGCTGGCTGTATGTTTCTTGGAAGCAACATCCCCTACATCGCACTTTGCTATCTCTGCATCAGCTACACTGCTCTTGCAGGTCCTCAGTGGTCACCCACGTAAGGCCCCTTGGAGCAGACTACATATTTTATAATTCCTTAAGGTCATTAATTTCAGCAGTTCCTAAACAATCCAAGATCCAGCTGGCTGCAACATAACCCTACATATAACCATTTAACCCCTTAAGTAACCACCTCTTCCTACCTCTGAAAAGTGATTTGCAAGAATTGTCCAACGTAATGCCAGGGCAAACAGGTATCAACAGCTCTGTGTCCTCCCCACAAGAAGTCAAATAAACAAAATAAAGCTCCTTGTTTCAAAAATCATGTGCCTTCCCAAAACTGCTGCTTCAGCGAATTGCAAGTGTTACAATAAGAAGATCTGCTTTCAAACAGGATTATAGCAACATCAAATAGAATGTGATCATCAGGGTAAGGCTCTTGCAGATTGAAGAAGGAAACAAGATTGTAGCTGTAGCTTTTAACCTTCCACATACAGTGTTATCTTGGATGTTCCTTAGCTAAGGAAGAACACAAGCTATATTTCAAAAAGTCAAGATGTTCAGATAAAGAAATCAGAGTATAATTATATTGATGTAATCTTGGAACCACTTTCAGCCACAGGACTGTTAGAAACAAGGTAATAATACATATAAGTATTACAAGAACTCAAGAAATTTGAGAGGCTTCTTAGAATAATGGATCCACCTTTATTAAGTGTTTTAAGTATTAAGTGCTCATGAGGAGCCACTTAGATTATATCGTAACTCTGATCCCAGGACTTCCCCCTGCAGGCAGGTGACACACTGGAGTTGTTAGGACCTACAATCATTTAACTTTCATTTAATGCCATCCATATGGTAGCCATGGACTTGAATGGAGACACAGCCAATACTCCAGGAAACTCCTAAACTAAGAGAAACCTCAACAGCAATAAAGCACTAACAGTGAGGCACCATATAATGGATAAGGACAAGATACTCACCATTCTCTTTATTTCCTTAAGGGCTTGTATAAGACTCAGAAATTAGCAATAAAAATGTAACTTGACAGTGGGAAAACAGAATAAACATACTGAGTCAAGAGAAAACCAGGAAGAGTCTAATTATTAAATTCAGACTACCTGTAAAGACTGACAATGAAATTTTAAGCCTATCTGTAAAACCAGAAGTCAATTTAACTTTTTTTACTATTTACCAAACTATAATCTTACTTGACAGAACAAAACCATCTGGGACCCCTTCATCAAGCCAAAAGAGTGCAGTGAAGCCTATAAGCCTCTTCAAAACTCTGTTGAAGGCACTGAGGACATCAGCTTAATTACTCACGCAATAATGAAATGTAATACCAGTAGATTTGTGTTATCACAAAGTGCACCAGAGTTTCAAAAGAAATTTGGAAGAGGCTAAGACAACAGCAGTATGACTCCCATCAAAGTACATATGGGAGGTTAAAAGGTAAGCTGGGAGTCTGCCAAAGTGCCAAATTCATAGCTAGCCCACAAGATCACACGGTCCATAAAAGTGCTTGCACTGAAAATCATTGTCAATTTACAGTTGCCAGACTAAAAAAAAAAAAAAAAAAAAACCAAACCAAAAAAACCCTCAGAAAACCAAGAAAAACCTCACCAAATCCCTCTAATTCTGCAACTTTGGAAAAAGAAATCTTACTTAACTAAATAAATATGAGAGTAGGAATAGATAATGTGCTACTTAACACCTCACAGGAAAAAAAACCCCAACAACCAAAACATACAGAGAAAAGGAAACAAATGAGAAAGTAAGATAAAAAGAGTTGTCAGGGAAGCTTGTCTTTCCAGAGCAGTAGCCTCACTGAAAAAAATTAAAACTTTAACTTTTAGACCCGTATTTCCCCAGGACTGTTCTAAGACACAGCCAGCTCTCATACTCCTCCAAAAGTAAAGTACACAGCCATATCTGGAATGTAAAATAATTGTCTGTATGGATTGTTCCATTCTGATCCATTCTGTCTTTTATTTGTTTCCTGGATTTAATGCCGGTTGTCTATCTCTGAATCAGAACATACCAAATAATACAGTGTCAGATAGCTCAATGACAAAGGTCTATTAAATTCTTCTTTTTCTCATTTTGCATTCTCTTTGTAGCAACTAAGAAAGTCATCTGTGTCTGACAAAATGAGTTCCTACAACCTGAGTAATTAATTACATGCAACTGCAAACAACCTAACCAGTTAAGCCAGGAGAATGCTCAGACTGCTTGAATGCAGCAATGCTACATTAAGCTATTTCTCTCCTTTGTTTTTTTGCCAAGATGACTTGAGCAGTCATTGAATGAAATGCTGTGGGTTTTTTTTTTTTCCTTTTCTTTCTTTCATTTTTTTTTCTCTCACTAAAGGCTTTAAACAGAAATTTAAGCCTCGGTCTCTACTTCTGCATACCTGCCAGCATCACAATCACCTCAGAAGCTGGAATGACTGGCAGGATCTCAAGAAAGAATCAGGATTATGAGTTGGGTTTGTGCAAGTTGGAACAGAAGAGCTGGCTGACTACAGGTAACCTGTGAGAAAACTTCCGTAACGCTCATTCCTTGCTCCACACACGAGTGCCATGAGACACTGAGTGCCTGGCTTCCTCCAAAGGCTCAGTGGGCAAGTATTTCACAGGACTGGGTTCTTAAAGTCTGAATCCCACCAGCAGCCAGAGAGATAAGCATCTTGTATGAGGGGCACTGTGTGTCACAAGTGTCATTTAGATAACACACAATTTTCTTGTTGAAAGTAAGGCAGTTAAACAATCAAGATGGGTTTGGACCAGTAAAATCAGAAAGTCTGCCAAACATTACTAACAGTAGCCTTTCAACACAGTAAACAGCAGTGACTAAATAAATACATATTTGAAGGACAAGATCAAGCAGCTGAGAAACATGATCACAAGCTGGCAAGCAACCACTTACAGTGGTCACTTTACCACTTCTACTCTGACTGTTGATTGAGCAACATTTCACAGAATGAAGCATAATAATAATTACCTACAAATAACAACATTGGAAGGAATAACATTTATTTATAGGATAAAAGTTAAATGAAGGATTGTACCTCACTAAACATCTACAGAATATCAACATTCAGAAATATTTGAAAGCAACACAAGTCTAAAGTATGGAACTACTGCACAAGCACTTTTTTGGTGACTTTCAACTGCAATAAACCCTTTCAATAGGTTATTTGAAATCACTGCCATTGTTCCCCTGCATGGGAAAATCACATCCTCTCTGCAGGTTTTAAATAGACAAGCTGTTCCCACAAGAAACCACAGAGGTAAAAGGGAAACTTCCTCCAACAACATGGAAAACCATAAGAATCATTCTCTAGTTACTAGTGTTACTGAAATTCATAACTGAAGACAATATGATCATCATATCAATTAGAAATTTCAACAAGATGATTTTTTTGTCTGTTTAATTAAGCTAAGACTTCTACATCCCTAGAATTACTTTCTCAGTTACTGAGTGGTATCCAAATTGCTTTTGAGACAAAGATGCTCACCTATAACATCAGGTCTCTCACATACCCAGCACAAATTTACTCTTTGGTGTCCCCAAAATGCTGATTAACTAATGTATTAGGTTACAAGTCTAAGCAAATGCAATTATATATGGAACTAGTCAGAAAACAAACAGGAAAGTCAACAATTTTAAAGTTCTGATGTTAGCTTCTTTAGTGTTTAGATCTCACCAACTTAATCTCAGTATCCATACATAAATAGAACAGGACATATATTAGGGGACTGTACTTCAAGAGAGGATTCTTTTGTTGCTCTATGTATTTTAGTCACAACTCATCAGCAACGCTGTTTTTCCCCCCTGCAACAGATCAGAGATAAATGGGAAAATTCAAACCATACCTACTAAGAAAGCATAAACTAATAATAATTTTTTTCCCCATTTGGAAACCTCTATGGGAAAGAAGGAGCCTGTACTCTCTGAGGTTACTGAGCTTAAACAGGCAATAATTGCAGTGTCGTTGGGTATCAGGTTCTACCAGTGACCTCCCTTATCTATGTAGTAAAAAATAGGACACACACTGGACTGCTCATGCTTGTGAGTGAATTCATGACAGTAGAGCAGTTTGTGTTAGCAGGGAGGAAGCAGAGGGATACCCGAGTGAGACTAACAGTGAGAAAAAGATGGTTCTGCTGCTTTTGTTGTTGTAGGGTATCCCAGTTTTGCCTGTGATTATCTGAAAGTCTTGGAATTTCTCTGCTTTGTTTTTACGTTGATCCATTAAGTAATTACTGAATTTATGATACACATTTTTTGTCACTGTTACATTACTTTATATCATCAAAGAATAAAGAGAATATAAACACAAACACTGCAGTAGAGTTGTACTCAGTAGTATGCAGAAAAATCTGCTGTGGAGACTTGAAAACTGCCACTTTCCAGTGTCAAGTTTGGAATAAAGTGAATCCACCTTATTCTGATGTGCATCAGTGTGTAATTGCTAATGGCAGATGAATTACTATCACAGACTTGGTTTCAAATAAAGCCAGAGATGCTATAAATTCATTTTCATCGAAGAAAACAGTAATAGCTCAGATAGCAGGCTAGCCATAAATGGGAAATGTTGACTTTTAATGTGACCATAGTGACACTCTCTTGTCAGGCATGCTTACTTTAAAAAACACACACATTTACTTTCCTTACATAACACAACATCCACCACCCTGCCATTTGCACAAACAATTTGCGGACTAAGGGGTGGCAGAGATGGGTGGGGGGACGTAGCAAAAGGCAGCTTGCTATCTACCCACCAAAGACATAGAGGGAGATAAACAGATGATCACTGTATATGGCTCTGTAAGTCCTCATTTTTACAAGGCAAAAGTGAGGCTTGCAGATGTATAACAGCACCTCTCCAGCAGTGCCTACCATGGAGAAACTTTGCAGGTCAGCCAGGTCCCAAAATGGAGAAGAAGGCTGTAAGTTAGGACTTACACGGTCCTGTTTACTGATGTCTTAATGACATATTAAACAAAGGTTTAATATTAATTTCCAGCAGCTTAAGGAAACCAATGACTTTTATAATAGCAGAAAAACATTTTCTTTAAAATGATTTCTTTATATGGCTTTCTACTGGCTTTGACTATAACTTTATTACAATTGTCGGTAGCAGCTTGGGACGTTCCTGTGCCTGATCTGCTTATCTTATTATGCTGGGTTTCCTTTAAATAATGCGCAGGCAAATAAATATATTGTACTTAAGAGCTTTCCTTTGTATGACTTTTCCTTTCTTATTATTTTCACATTTTTATTTGTGAACCGAAGTGAAATATGTACAAGTTCAAATATGCATTATGTAAAACATTCTCTAAAGTTGGCTAAGCACATAAGGGAGCGGTCTCTATTTCTCTATCAAGAGAAGGTTGCCTTATGCATTCACATCATAATAAACCTCATCCTTCATGACTCCCACACCTGGGAATGCAACAATTTTTCCATGGGTCTGAGACAGGAATGTGATATAGCACTACAATGCTGCCTCTTGACTTAGCTTACTGCCAAAGACTTGATTTAGACAAGCTTTTTGTAGGATCCCAGTGGCAACACTCCCTTCCCATGGCCCACAAACCTGGAATTTTTGTACTGAATAAGAACTGCCACGAATGGACCTGGCTTCATGTTAAGCCTATTGAATAGGACAAACGACGTGCCTCAGAAACTTGCAGCTAAAGTAGATAGCAAATGATTTTTTGCATTTTGTAAGGTTTCTTGAGATTTTACAAACCATTTGTATTTCTCTCTGGGTGAAAATACAAACTGTTCAGAGCTTTTTGTGAAAGTAAGGTAAACAGCCCCCAGCGTGGTGCTCCAGCCAGGGATTGGCTCTGCATGGGGCTGAGCTGCCTGCAGGTCCTGGTCCCCCAGGCCCTTGCTGAGTGTCCCGACATTAAGGTTACTGCAGTTCCCTCAGGGATTTTCCTCCTTCTTTCTCATTCTCTCTACCTTGGTTAAAACCACCATTTTCTTACTTTTTCCTTGAAAACTGTAGCTGAAATATTCTTAACTGGCTCTGCATACTCAGGGTGGGAACAATGGCATGAAATCTGTCCTACTGCTAATGGTATTTACTGTTTCAGCCTCCACTACAAAGCTCATGTGTTAAGTCATTGCTAAATATGTAATGTGATAGACCTTGTCCTCACTGACACCTTGGTGATCTCACTGAAGACAAGAGAAGTCCCCAGGCTTAGCCAAGGACTGACTCAAACTGTGGTATGCTACGCTGTGAGGTTCAGTGCTCTTATTTTTGTATTTCAAATAACATAAGACTGTGTATTATAACAATAGGTTAGGTGGAGTGCAAACTAAAAGTGCCGACTATGTATGTCCATAATCCTTTTAAAGAACATGATACTTAATCATTATTTGATAAAACCACTTGATGAAAGACAGTGAAAGGATGGTGCAAAGCTAGAAAAGATCAGATCTAGTTTTGAAAACTCAATTCTGAAAAAATATTACCAGAAGCTTAGAAAGCAAATTTGTCAGTAGACAGCCTAAAGAAGTTCGGATCTGCTCAAAAGTTTTTCTTTGGAAACCAAAAGCAATGCTGTTTTTCTTTCTTTTCTTTTTCTCAGTGACCTCAGTACGTAGGATGACAAAATCATTATCATTGAACAACAATGGAATACAAATCATGCAAGCAGAAAGAAAAGAGCACTTGCATTTCAGGCATACAGTTTCTGCATCTAACCAAGAAGACTGAAATATTTCCTTCTCCTTCCAGCTTTCGAGTGAAGCTTTTGTACACAGAGTAGATAAACATAGAGCCAACAAATGCATGCCTATCTATTTAGCACCTTGCATTTCTGTAGCATTTCTCACTGAGCTATCTCAGCAACGAATCCTTGTAATAACCCACAACAAGAATCTTTTATCTAATACAGATATCAGGAAAAACGGAATTAAAAGATACATTGTAATCAACCCCAATTGCATCAATTTTCAAAATTTACCTTAAACATGGATTTAACTAGAGCTCTGAAACATTTTGTTCTGGTTTTAATTTTGTATTCTGTGTTTTCCAGGATTCTGACCAGATTTATGCCACCAGTCATCAGAGGTTAATTGAGGTACTGTGGTTTGCCCCAGGCTCCCTCCATGGCCATCTCCACAGATATCTTCAAGCAGATGACACACAGAACATGTGGGCTGCACAGCTCCCTACAGTAGTCTGTCCTTCTCCACTGACTGTAAATGTACTCCAGGAGAAGCAGAATCCTGACTTGGAAGCTTCAGTTGTGTTCCTAAAGTTAGGTGAGATGAATCTGAGCCTTTGTGTACATTCAGTATAAGCTGCTTCCTGGCTTCCTTTATTCCAGCTAGAGATTTCATCCAAATTAGTTGTAAAACTTCCATTTTTTGTAGCTGAAAATCAAACAAAGGCAGATTTCTAAAAAAGGCCTGCATTTATCTGACTTCTTAGTCATGGTGGAATTGCCACACACACTATTTGCTACGCTTTTAAGTTATTTCCTCTAATAATTCTTTATTTTTCTCACTTAGGTCACATGGAACTCTCCAGTGCAAAAACTCCCTATATGCACATCCATCAAAAAGCCAGACATCTAATTGCTCTGCTTTGACACACCAAATAAAGGGCTCCAAAGCATTATTATTCTACATTGTTTCAGGCACACAGAGAGAGTATTCTGAAAAAAACCCTAACAAACCAGAAGAAAAGCTGCTACTGTAATCAGACATGATTGAAGGCATTTCCTGTATTTTGCTATCAAACCGGTTGTTTTTTCCATTACATACTAAGTGAACTTTAGTAAGGTCAAAACACCAGAGAAAAACAGGATCAGAGTATCTTTAATCAACTAAAGTTGAGTATTTTTGTCTCTCTCTTTCAGTTGTTTAGCCCTGGATCTTATCCGACATCTCCAAATTTCTTTCTTAAATCACAGATACATAAACCAGGACAGTTTGAATTTATGATTTAGCCAGTTGTTTTCAATGGCATTTAATTTGTTAGCCTTACACTTCCCCTAGCCCAAAGGTTAATCAACCTCATGCTGTGTAACAAGACCAGTATTATTTTAATATGATGTAAGTCCAACAGGGGAGATGGGTTTTCATTCCCAATCACAATGCTGAGCAAAAAAACTTCCCTTGCAGGAAACCTATCGTTTCCACCACGGTGACTACTAAGATCAAGTCTAAGTTCTGAAATTACTTTTAGATGAAAGTCAAAGCTGAGATAGCATAGGTGAATTTGATCCAATCTTGTATAGTGTTATCCCGCTGTCACACTAAATGAAGATTATTTTAAAGTATATAGCCCTCTGTCCTGTGCTCTGACCCTATTATTTTTGAAGAGAAGAAGTCTTTATCTTCCATGAATGCCAGATGACATTTTCCTTGTTAATGTAATACAAATGTCAACACCTGCCTTGGAAATGAGCAGCACCAAGCATATTGTTGACTGATTGAAGAAGGGAAAACCAGGCCGTGCTAAACCCAGCAATTCTACACAGAAAGCTTCTGATGCTTCCAGACACATGGAACTAGTAAGGAAAGAGACTTCAATATGGGTGGTAGGTTGCAACAAGAGCCTAGACCTTTCTCCCAGGGAAAAGGTGACTGTCAAAGATGAGCACAGGCTCATCTTTCACCTAAAAGATGACCAAAGGACTGAGAATCCTGCCATGTGATGAAAGGCTGAGAGAACTGGGCTGTTCAGCCTTCAGAAGAAAAGGCTCAGGGGAGACCTTATCACCATGTTCCAGTATTTAAAAGGAATGAAGAAGTTAGATACTTTTTACACGAAATCACAAGGAAAAGACCATCTATTATTCCTGGAGAGATTCCGATTAGACGCAAGAGGAAAGTTTTTCACAGTGGGAAAAATCAACCATTGAAATAATCTCCCCACGGAAGCGGCGGATCCCCCAACACTGGACACTCTTAAGATTCAGCTGGACAAGGTGCTGGGCCATCTTGTCTAGACTGTGCTTTTAGCAAGAAAGTTTGTATCAGATGGTCCTCGAGGTCCCCTTCCCACCTGATATGCTATCATTCTATGATTCCCAGCAGCTACGAAGAAAACTTGTGTTTTGGTCCAGTTCCTTACCTAAACGAGGAGACCAGGCTGCCTGAACACTGCAATAAGTCTAAGAGCAACCTTATTATCCACATGGTGAACACAGGTGCAAACAGTGAAGGCTACTCACTGCTAATATAGGTTCTCTTCTTAATTACAATAAGGTTGTTTCTTAAAAGAAAACTAATGAAAAGAAGTTGCAA
The DNA here is from genome assembly GCF_965178545.1 of Coloeus monedula. Taxonomy (NCBI): domain Eukaryota; kingdom Metazoa; phylum Chordata; class Aves; order Passeriformes; family Corvidae; genus Coloeus; species Coloeus monedula. The sequence continues at coordinate 30,098,348 of NC_138782.1, read as the reverse complement.
TTTCTCAGCGAGGGAACCAGACCGTCAGCATATTCCAAGATGAGAACACACAGCAAAGATGAAGAGCTTGTAAAATATTACAATCTGCTGGTAAAAGCATAAATCTTCTACATCCCCAATAATGCCTATTTTCTGCTTCCATCTGGAATAGAGAGATGCACTGTTAGATTCAGGGGAAAAGTGAAAACACAGCAATGCGGGAAACCTATTTTATAACTTGAACTGGTCTTCTTTTTCTTTCATTCCTTTGGACAAATTCTATATACACACTCTGCAAAATTTAAAGAAGATTTAAAAAAAAAAAAACCAAGAAAATATTTTAGTCTGGCAACCACAACACAGGACATACAACAAAATGGCCAAACTCAGGTGACTGGGAGCATATGCCGAGGAAGTGATTAATGCACCAGCATGAGCCAACATTTTAGTGCCTTTTCTATACTAGCCAATGCCCTCTGCACCTTTAGGAAGCCCAGAAAGTGTAAAGGAGAAGGGCTGCTGAAGACTTTCACATAAAATGTTTCTTTTTATAAAAGAGACCAGTTCATCAGAATCCTTTCCCCTATGCTCCCAAGGGTATCCTTAGCAGGGAGCAAACACAGCTCCCAGCAGTAAGTAGACTCCTGTTAAGCTCCGTATCATGTTTCCATGGAGAAAAATGCTTTCTTATTCAGAAAAGAAAAACTCTGCAGTGAACTTTTATACAGACACTGATTTTTTCCAACCTCACTTTGGTCTTTTTATGGGAAGCATTTCCACAGAGTGGTGCCTGTAATATTACACAGAAAGGACTAAATAAATTATATAGCATAAATGAAATGATGTAACACAGCAAGAATGTTGCTTCTAACAAAATGTTTACTTATATGGAATCACTAGAAGAAAGATTTTAATAATTTTTGCTTCTATTCTGATTTCAGCAGCATAGTTCACATGCCTAAACATGTTTTTAACCTATCACGTGGTCTCAACTTGGGAAGGGTATGTAGGCTCTTCATTTAAAACCTTTCCTAACCCTGCTGTATTTATCAGGGATCAAAACAGCAGCAGCCAACAGCAGTTTAACAGATTTCTGCAGAAATTCTTGTAAAAACTGTGAGTTAAATTTATTTTGCCTTCTAACCTTGTAAAAGCATTCTATTATACAGATAGATTTGTCTGTTTCAAAATTCTGTACAGTTAACAATTTTCTATTATGTTTGATGGAAGATCACTGCAGTGGAGGGATTCTGGCAAAATTAAGAAGAGTATTATTTGTCCATAAAGTATGAAGAAAATGACTGAAAAAATGGGAGTTGCTTGCCCTTATATGTTGATTTATGCATAAAATAAACTCCTTATGCTGCTTCTGGACAGAGGTCATAGAAGCTAATGGTTCAAAATCCAAATCTTGCTTTGATATGTAATTAAAATGGGCTATGTATGTTAATGCAGAGATTTATATTTTATAAGATACTCTTAAAATTACAATTGTGTAGCAAAATCAAATTACTTTTGCTCCCAACTTCTGCCAGAAAGCTGCACAAACATTTGTAGATAATCTTTTCATGTGCAGGAAGTTTCAACTTCAGCAATTTTTCCAATGTAGCTGCTGCAGCCTTCCCCCATCTCCTCCAGAAAACGTGCTTGGGAATGCTACTTTGGCTGTAATGCCAACTTATAATGTCACCACTTAAAATCTACTTATACAAGGCACCCCACGATTTTTAATTAATATGAATGCAATGGAAAGATGACTCATGGGTTACTCATTTGAAATAAAACATGGCATGACTTAGGAAATTTACAGTGTACTCACTTTTGCCAACATCAAGGTTAGGAGAGTGCTATAGCAATTTACCTTCAGCAGTGAAGACAGAGAGACTACCAAGAGAAGCAAACAGTCCAGCCCAATTGCAAGAGAGAGGCAATTCTGAATAAAGATTTGGGAGGCTAAAATATGATTTTAATCTCTAACACTTCGTACTTACTGGGTAGTCACTGCATGTAAATACTAACTTCAGTAGGATTATAATATTAACTACTGGTCAGTGGGGCTGTTCTTGAACAATTTTGTCAACGTGAAAAAAAAGTTATTTTGGGCCGGAGGAATTATCTTTGTAACTTCTGCATGCCCAGCCTCTTCCGAGATCTGCTAACCAGACCATGTTCTGACAAGATCAGAAATTATCCCATAAAGCTCCCAGATAGTTATATGGGCAAAGACTAGCAAGGAACCTAATTATACAGGTTATAAATATTATAAAGTTTAATTAAATTATAATGTACAATAAAGTCTCTTTGCATCCTTCTGACAGCCTTAAACTGAGCACACTGAGTACAATTTAATTCCATTGTAAAACTGCTTTTTTCTTCCAGTGTCAGAAGGAGGTTTTACTGCAAATAAGAGTCATGATTTTTAAAGAAACAGTCTCTTATATGCCAGGTAGTGGCTTTTCTATACCCATGTCATGTCATGGTCACATTTACAACATATTTTTATTATCTATTATCATATTTTTAATTCTAGCTAAAAATGCATGAACAAACAAATCTCTGAGAAAGATTATCAAAATGCTTTTCAAACAGAATGGGAGAGAGGTTGCAGAAGTTGTGCTGTATCTCTAAGACATATACACGATATACTAAACCCAGCATTGCCCAACCCTGAAACAAATAAGGGTATTCGTTTATAGCCTCTGTAACCAATTTATAGTATTGTTTAGTTAAGACTTGATAGTGTAGCAAAAAAAAAAAAAACTAAGGGGCACTGTGATTCTCAACTCATTAAATGATGACACAAAATACTCCATTAGCAATGATTCAGTTCCACCCTTTCACCCTTTAGTGCCCACTCAGCCCCAGACATCAATCCTTCCACAGTCTTCCTACCCTCATAATTCTGTTGCTATAATTAGGCAAACATAACTGTGTTTGACTGCTTTTTAAATGGATGCTATTACACAAGGTGGGCAAGAAACAAACCCCATTATTGTATGTGTTGTGGGCACAGTTTTTTTGGTTTTAGTATAATCTCTCTTGGATTGAGTTTATACAGACAATTGTTTTGCCCTAAGAGCACACATATCTGAGCCAGGTGAGAAAAGTCTCTAGCAATAGTGAGTTATATCAGATTCATCACTGAATTGTCTCTGGCTTTATAAGCTATAGCTCACTAATACCAGTTAATGTTTTGTTGTTATTACTACACAGAGAATTTCCAGGATGCTGTTTCAAAATTTCTTCAAACCCTCTTGCTCATGGACAAAACAACTACTCAATCTGCAGCTGTTTTAGAAATCATGGTGAAATCCTCTTCCTCTTGGGACTTCCACAGAAACCCCAAACTTCTGTCCTACTTTGCGTGCAAGCATACCACTAGCTCTGATCTAGAGCTGACAAAATACCCCCTCCTTTTTCTTTTGTGAATTTTCAAAAGGTGAAAAGAGAACCTGACTAAAAGCAGGGTTGTCCAAAGGGTTTCTCTCTGCTCTGCTTGGGGCATTTCTCACTCAGTGTCTGCAGACATTAGCTTACAGGGTTTTAGCAGAGGCAGCTTCAACAAGCCTGCAGTGGAGTGCCTTTAGCCTTGTGCAAGGCACATGCTGCTGAGCTGCTGCCTACTTTCTTCATGCACAGTCGGAGGATCCTTTTATGCTAGCAGATATTTAAAGACTTTCATATAAATGGGAATCAGAGCCTCTTGATCATAGTTATGGCCTCTCTGGACCCATTACAGATTATCAGCAAATGAACTGGCAGGCATTTGGTATGCCTTTTATATCCTCAGTATACAGTACCATAAACACTTGCTGTCCTCTCACTGGTAGTTAAATTTAGGCAGACACATACTCAGGCAGTTCTTAAGTGCCAATTATTTTTGTTCTACAAGTACACCGTTAGAGCTCTTTCAGATTTATTGATGTTTGAAAGCTTTTAAATATCCATTACCCACTTAACTGACCATAGCAATTCCATCTGACTCATTATTTGTGTTAGAATATATTTAGGCATTTTTTAAATGGGTCTTAGTAGACCATAGGATCTCCCTTGGAAACCCTATAATAAATCAAGTAAATACTTGGTGAAGTGCTATAATGTTTACTTGTGACTACTTAATTTTATCCTTTATATTCCATGTTTTGAACACATGAAGTTCCTCTGTTCAGGTTATTAGTGACCAAGCTTTCTTTGGTTCATTTTTTTGGGTACTGCTTCTGTATTACCCAGTTCATACTAAGGTGCAGCCATGCTGGCTGCTATACTGGCAATCTACTGTTGAAGCTATCCCATCCTCCCCTTCCCTTGAAGGGGCAATCACACACTCTAGCACTGGAATACCTTGTGAAGCATACTTTTACAACTGCCACTGTCAAATCTACACAAAAAAAAAAAAATGCACACAACTGCATGCACTGTTTGCATTTGACAGTGACATTTTCTGTGTCCTCCATACATCAGGAGAAGGAAATTGAAGCCTCGAGGAAAAAGTATACATATGTCAATACCACCATTATTTCTGGCCTCTCACATCTATTTTCTCTCTCTCTCTGCTGTTTTGCAAGATTGACTACTGGAAACAAATTCTCGAAGCAGGAGGCAAGAAGTGAAGACCACAATGTACACACCAAGGGGTGTGTACGTTGTGAGAAGTGCTGCTTGGGCTTCACATAAGCCTCTCTTCTCAAAAGCTGGATGTTACTGTAGAAATTTTTTAAAATCTAAAATATTATACCCCCACCATAAGTGGTCTTGGGGGATTAAAACTCAAATTGGTGGTGAGAGTAAATTGTCTGTCCCTGGAGCCATCCATCCCAAGGTATGTAACAGTGCAGAAACCACACTATTATCTCCCATCTTGGTAAAAGCTGGCCTTGGCATTACTGCTACTCCTGCTTACCCTGCTCCACATCTGCCTACTCCACATGTACTCAATGCTGCTGAGATGATGAAGACTCCTACTTACGATTATTTCTCCTACTGTCTGCTGCTCTGGGGAGCTGCTTGTTCAGGCTCTGTGACACACTGGCAGCCAAGGAGAGGGGCATGAATTACTGCTGGCACAAGAAAGGATTTATTACCACTCTGGCCTTGTTACTCCTCATCTTTCTGCTCACTTTCAGCACTGTCAGGGCCACCAGAGCCATTCTGTTCCCCTTTCTGATTGCCTTGGTTAGACTGTACCTTGTCTGTCCAAGGTCTTTCTGATGTAATCCTACCACTATTTATGCTGGTAGCAGTAGAGACTTTGGTGCACTCCCCAAAGTGCTGGGGTTCTTACTGGCTGTATTTTCTCTGTTTTAGTTTGTTAGGCCTATTTAGTTAACCTCCTGCTGAACAATATTATTTCTGTTTTCTTCCATTTGACTACAAGCTGTCAGGTAAACAGACATTTTTAAAGTTTTCAAAGGATTCAGTGATAACCCAGTTATGTCAGCTTTCGGATTGGCTAAATTCTCATTTTCCACTGCCATTTGCAGTGTTAAGCAAAAGAACATATGGTTTTTAATAACAGTGCCTTCTCAAATGTGAGGGTTTGCTCTTTTAGAATAAACACACTGTGTATATGAGAAGTCAAACCAAGGTCCCAAATCATTCAGGAAGCTGCACAAATCATGCATATGAACAGCCTCACAACCAAAATCAGCCTTTGAGTAGTGCATGCAGGAATGTTTACTGGAGCAGCAGCTAAGTGATAAGCTCTTATATAACAAGGAGGTGGATAAAAGAGGGGGTGGGAAGATGGGCAAAGAGAATAAATGTAAACCTTGAGCCAAAAGTAGCAAGGTTTTGGCCAAAAAACAGAGTTGTATGCAAATGTCTTTACTGAAGGGCATAATCCAAATTTTCTTTTAAGGTTGTTCAGCATTTTTGTCATCACTATTAAAAAAACCTCCCACTAAATAGAGCTCCTTACTTGTTTTCATCTAACATTTTGCATTACTTCCCAGCTTCACAGCCCAGAAAGCCAATTGTACCCTGGGCTGCATCCAAAGCACCATGGGCAGCAAGTCGAGGGAGGGGATTTCATTCCTTTACTCCCCCCTCTGGTGAGACCCCATCTGCAGTGCTGCATCCAGCTCTGGGGTCTCAGCACAGGGAGGACACTGGCCTGCTGGAGAGAGCCCACAGGAGGGCCACCAAGATGGTTAGAAGGATGGGGCACCTCTCCTGTGAGGAAAGGCTGAGGGAACTGGGATTGTGAAGCCTGGAAAAGAGAAGGCTTCAGAATGACATGACTGTGGCTTTCCAGTACCTGAAGGGAGCCTACAAGAAAGATGGAGGGAGACTATTTACAAGAGCATGTAGTGTCAGGACAAGGGGGAATGGCTTTAAACTGCCAGTATTTTTAGATCAGATATTAGGAAGAAATTCTATATCATGAGGGCAGTGAGTCACTGGAATGGGTTGCCCAGTGAAGCTGTGGATGCCCCATCCCTGGAAGTGTTCAAGGCCAGGTTGGATGGGGCTCTGAGCAACCTGGTATAGCAGGAGGTATCCCTGTCCATGGCAGGGGGTTGAAACTAGATGATCTTTAAGGTCCCTTCCAACCCAAGTGATTCTACAGTTCCATTATTCAGTGACTCTTTGTTGAGAGAAGCATCTCAAGAGCACAACAAAATCTTTGTTAGAAGCCTATCACCTCAGAACCACGTTTGTTGTGCACTTCTCTGCATTACTATGAAACTTTGGCAGATGCATTCAACAGCATGCAAAAAGGCAAAGCCTCACCCTTAATGTGACATAGTTTCAACACCACTGCAACTGGGTTATAGAAATATTTTTCATTCCTTGAAGACAAACATAACTGAAGGGCACTGTAAAATTCAATCCTAACTTTTGCCTGTTAGCAGCAGAATTACATGTAGGAAGCACCTTCAGATTTTTAATGCATTGTGAAACAGAAAGCATTCTCTTTCTTCTGTTGGAAAATTGTTTGCAGAGTATGATTTTGTTTGGAGCTGGTGTACATGACTCTGCAGAAACAGCGCCATGTCTCAGCAGTTTAGGAAAACTAATGGGTTTGTCCTGTATCAGTACAGTTCAGTTTCACATGTGCTGCAGCTTTACTGGATTTTTATTTTGTGTATGTTTCTCTGAGTTAAAATCTTCTTATCAAACGTTGAGAGATAACACACATTTCTTCCTGTTATAAAATAAAGACACTAACATCAATCATCTAAAATCAGTGACATTCACCCAGAAATAAATACAAATATGTTCTGTAGCATTTCACTGCTATTATCTGTTGAGAGGCACTGTTGCCCTTTCTACTGAGGGTACCGGAACATGGCTGCCCTCAGAGGAATGTAAACTTGGCATTAACCCTGGCAGATTCCCACTCCCTGCTCACTCTCATTTAACATTAACTCACTTCTATACTGTTATCAGAAGGTAAAGGTCATAGCTTTATTTACACAATACAGCACTATACAAACGGTCATTAAACAAGAAAATCTTGCACCAAATAAACACAAAGCAAAAAAACAATGCTGACCTCTCTACCAAGAACTCGCCCTGGAAGTACCTTGTCATTCCCCAAATAAGGTCAATGGTGCTGGTCTATCCTTCTAAATATTAACTGCCCAGCACTGCCCCCCCACATACCCAACTCCCACACAACAGACAACAACAGCCATTTTTTTATGTTCCAAACCCAGGAGAAATTTAGAAAGCATTCTACTGTTGGCAAGACCATGTGGTTCATATCCTATTCCCACAGCCTTTACTCATCCTTCCACAGCTGGAAACCTTGTCAAAGGCTCTCCTATACGACAGAGACTTTAGCACAATACATAAGCTGGGCAGATGGCAGGGTGGACTCCCTCGGTCCGAATGCCAGAAGCCTGGGAACCAGCCCTCCTTCCTGCTTCTCATCTCCCTCAGCTCCACTCCTCTCCACCCCAGCCCACTGCCTTTTCCTGCAGGGAAGACATCCTGCTTATTTATGCATTTCACAACTGCTGGTCTGCCTAAATCCAGCAAGAAAAAGTGCAAAGAGGGCAGGAGGCCACTGACTAAAATCCCGTTGGAGCTCACATTCAGTTTTGGAAACTAGACCAGGCAGAGCAGAGAGAGCGTGGATGTAGTCCAGGGCTCAAACCCAGCCAGGAGCACTGGTCAGGTGGCGTGGCTTGGGCAGCAGTCCCTGGAGACACTGGGACTCCAGACACACCTGCACAATTCACTCCTTGCTTCCTATTTTTACTGAAGGTGATGGAAATAGTTTGTTGCTCACTTGGGCCAGAAGCAAACTGTAACTTCTCTGTAGCAGACTGCTGCAACAGGCAGTTCATGTGGAGAGGACCTTGTGTTCAGTGTATTCCTGTACTTAGGTGTGAATATGCCAGAGGAGGGTACAAGGGCTTGGCCTCTTTCATGGACCATAGCTAAAGCACCAATTTAACCTTTAAGTATTCTGAGTTGCAATACGATGATTTTTACATACGTAAATCAAAATGCTCCATGTCTAGTTTTGCTTAAAAGAAAAAAGGGGGGGGGGAAGGGAATTTTATTTGGCTGCTGCCACTCAGAAATAACACAGTAAGGTAACTTGGGAGAATGATGACTTTTAACATGTTAACCACTGACCATGCAACATCTTCATCAGTGTAAATATAACTCCTCATTACTCTGCCAAGGTTGCACTGAATCACACAACCACCAATGAAGTCAGACTTTCTAAATAAATGCTCTTATTTCACATAAAAACACACTAATGAAAGTGCTTTTAATTTTAGGTAGTTGTTCTTGCTGAAACACTGGTGTGCGCTGCCCTGATAAACAGGAATGCTGGGGAAACTGATCTAGGGAAAAATTCAGTTAGTGTTCAAACAATATCTTAGGGTAGTTGTGTACAGAAAAAGGCCGAAGGTACTCAAGGATTGGCATCAGCACATTTACATCCACATTTGCTCAATTCAGTGTTAATAAATCCTTCATCACGACCAACACATTAATTACAGAGTGCAGAGAGCCTCAGAAAGCTCCAGCAAGTTACAGGCTGGGTTATTACTTCATATTGTTGAGGAACATAATAACCCATAGTTATGAATAGGACTCCATCATGACCAAGTGCTGCATGATTTGAAGGCAACACCTCACAGATCCGACACTTGAAAGCAAAAAACTTGATCCTACCTTAGTCAACCCAAAGCAGGTGACACTAATTTCCCAGTTAAAATATTTTTCATCCTTTCAGGTGAACCAAAATTGTGTACATTCAGTTTCTTTCTTTTGTGTTTCAGAGAGAGCACTTGAATGATTCGGGAGGATCACAGAGATCAGGCAACACGCAACCACTGAAACAATTCTTACAGTTATTTCCTAAATCATGTAGGAACTGGGGACACCATCACTGATGTTTGCGATGTGGTACCCTGTTCTAGTGCCGACCTTCCTGCCTGGGGGGACAACAGTTCTCTGTAGGTATTTCAGGCCAGAGCAGGTCACTTGTGTCACCTCACTTGAACTCCTACACTGAGAGCAGAGACAGCCACTCAACAGCCCAACAACAGCTGACCTCAGCCCAACAACTGCAAGTGAAACAAGGACATGCCACGTGTACACAGATCTGCAGAAAGTGCACAGGAATATTGAAAATCAGTACAAGAGGAGAGTACAGAACTGACAGTTTCTTAACACACACAGTTTGCTGCATCTTCCCTGCATGAGAATATATACTAATACATTTTATACAGACATAATATATATTAACATATTATGATAACTGACTTTAAATACACCAGACTCCAGGGGCAGGTGACACCAAACATAGTCCACAACCCTTCCTCACCAAGGGCAAACTCCAGTCCAGCTCAAAGGCAAAATCAAAATGAGATTCATAGTCTAGTTCTTAATTCCTGAAGCTCGGATACATTTTTTCAAAGTGGTGCAATTGCAATTGCATAACACAAACAAGGACAAGTGCCAGAAAACGGGATTGAAACTTCTCTAGTGTCTGATTGACTCTACTTGTATTATCAGGCCCCAGCCTGCCATGTGCCTGAATAGCTGAATGCCAGATGAGAGGGAAGGTGGCAGGGATAATGTAAACAGTTTTATTAAGCTGTTGAAGTGTTTCTGATACAACAGTAACATTGCACCTTTAAAAAATGTTACAATGAAAATTATCCTCAAGTTTATCTATCATACGAGATGCATTCACTAATGCAAAATCTTTATATATAAAAGTTGTGGGGTTCATCTTTATTTCCAACATTAACCCAATAAACATAAGGAAGATAAACATAACGAAGATATATGTTAATTCCAGTGAGCACACCGGTAATTGGACAAGTCTAGGAACAACTGTTGGGCCAGCTGCAAAGATGTGAACTCAGAGAATAATTTCTATTGCCAAACAGGGACCTGGCTTTCTCTTTGAACTTCAGGGGAAATGAGGATAAACTAGTTATTATAAAAGATGATCATTTAGTATCATCATAGCACTTTCCAAAAACCTAACCAACAAGCCAAAGCATGAGCTAAAGCTAGTTATTTACTTCCAAAAATATAACTTTGTTTAGCTCCACACAAATACTTCCACATACAAGACTGAAAAAAGATCAGAAGGTATAGTAGCTATTTTGAAACCTACATTTCCATCAAACATCTTAATTTATTTATATATTCCCCACTTTCCTTGAAGTAGTGCCCACACAAGCAGCATTTCCCACTTTGGCGAATAACCATTAATTTCACACCACAATGTTTTTTCTAGAAATATAATTATACAGAAGACAAGTATTCTTTATTAAACTATCTGAAGGCATGTTAGGTAGTTAAGACTGCTAGCTAGTCAGGAGGAAAGGTTGTTTTATTTTCTTTTTTTTCTTTCCCTTTTCTTTCCTTGTTTGCCAGCTAATAAGAGCTCTGGAGATGTAAAGAGTGACTTGATCCCAACGCATTTTTAACATTGTAGTAAATGATGCAGTGAGGTATGGAATAATTAGGCTGAAACCGTTCTGTGCAAGACAACTATTCTTACATATGCTTGACATAAACAAATGCATTCTCCCAGGGCCTGGCACATTGTGAATGAATTGTGACATTTTCTTATGATGAATTATTTTAAAATAATCTCTAACTTCTTCCTTCTACTGTATTTTACAGCATAACTGGGATGTACATTTTACAAATATTTGAACTCCTAGTATCCCACAGTTTGGAAAACCAATTATTTTTACAGACATAGCTATGTCAAGATCCAAAAGCCTATGTAAAAAAAACCCAAAAAAACCAAAAACTGAATCTGTTCTTATTTCTTCCTGTTGCTTTTAATAGCTTATGCTTTCATCCTACAACTCACATTCTCTTGTGTCTTCTGCTCGCACACTCAGCATAACACTCCATTTACAAGTTCAGTGTCATACTCTTACATGCATGTCAGACATGTCAGCATAGTGTCTGAATCAGAAGTTGTGAGTGCCCTGTGAAGTTTAAATGATGAAACATTTTTGTCTCAGAATGACATTCCTCTTGTGATGGAAGCGTTCTGCTGAAGAAGCCATAGAAAGAACACAGGCACATGAAGCGATTCAATGCATCCAGCTAAGAGCCAACACACAGAAGAAGCTATATACAGAACAAGGGAAAAGAGGTAGGAAAGAAAGGGTAGAGAGAGAAGAGGATGTGTGTTAAGGGATGGGAGCAGAGAAAGATTGGGGGGGGGGCGGTGAATGAATGCATGCTCATATAAAGAAGGGAGATGTAATTTTATACCAGTTCTTTCTTGCTGGCTCACAGAAATCATTAAACTGACTGCTAATTACAAGGGGTCTACCTCCAGTTTCCAGGAAGAGGAAACTAGCCCAAGTATTTCATGGAAACAAATCCTCAAAATCCTTCACTTTTCAAAGTGCCAAGCTTGTCTATTCCCCTTATGACAGATACTTATGAATTCTGAGGTTTCCACATTCTATTATGTGAATGTACAAATACCTAGGTTTGGAAGTAAATGCAGACAATGAATAGGAAATATGATACGGGCAGGAAAGGTAAGAAATGTGTTGGATCTTCTGCACTTGAAAACAAACCCATGTGAAGTGTCAGGGCCAATAGTACAACCCAGTATGCAAACATCATACCAGCGTTAATAAAAGATGGAGATTAAGAGCTGCAGCTAGCAAAGATTTTTATAAAGAAAACTAGATTTTTGATGAAAGGACCACTTTCAAAGAGATTTACTTTCCTCAGAAGCTGTGATGTTCTGCTGTTTGCTATATCTCTGGAAAGGAGACGCCTTTGAGAAATTTCCCTTTGAATCCCTTTGTATGTGGGAAAGCCAATTGCTTCTAATGGAACTTACCACTCAGCCCTGGTTCCTAAACATTTAATATTCCTTTCTCAGTTTCTAGTACTATTAAGACCTGCCTTTACATGAATCCAGGGATATTACAAATTCCATATCCTCATCTTGATGTTTCTCCTCGTGAAATTTGAGACTATCTGCCCCTCAGATCATTACCTCAAATCAAAACTGATAACCTGAAAGAGGGTAGGAATACCAAGGGAGAAAACAGAGGTCAGTTAGATCTTAAGAACTCAGAGGTTTTACTAGACACAGGACAGATTTATACTACAAAACCGGTTAAGCATGCTGCTTGTGAAAGCCCAAATTTATCACAAGCAATAACAGGCTGCTAAAAACAAATAAAAACAGAGAGGAAGCGTGAAATGACAAGATAAAGGATTTAATAAACACATTAACATCAGGGTGAAATTTTTCAAAGCGAATCCTTACTTTTAATAATAAAGCCTATCCCTAAATGCATTCTTCATCCCAGCACAACAAAGTGCACTTCTTGTGTGTGTGTGTGCATGGATGTTGAAGATTAGAGACGGGGGCCAGTGAGGGAGGTTCAAATAGATGCAGGGCACTTGAAAGCAAATCAGAATTTGTCTCCGAAGAGCCACTTCCTGCTGGTGACTAAGCCTTCACCCAAACAGTCAAGAGGAAGGGGCATAAGCAAAGCATTGCAAACTACCATCCTGATTGTATGGGAGTGGAGACAACTCAGACAAACAAACTCAGGAAGTGGCAGGGAGTTAGAAACCGAGAGGAAAATCTATGGCACAGAGAGGAAAGTGAAGAGATTGCACCGATCTGCAGAAAGGTCACCTCTGGGCTGCATTGTGCCAAGCTTTCTCAAACCCACTTTATTTGGACTACAACACAAAACTGGCACACACAGCTGGCGACTGCTGCAGAGGCTATTCAAATGTTAACATTCTCAATGATAAACAGCCAAAAAAAAGTTCTGTGTAAGCAAATAGGAACAAACAACTAATCTAAAACTGGTTGCCAAGAGACAGAGGATTTCAGCCAAAACCATCCCGAAGCCCCAAGAATACTTTATTTTTGATCAAAAAAAGTACCTGTAGATGACACCATGTTGGTGAAGAAACATGAGTGCTGATGTGACCTCTGCAGCATAAAAGCGGGATCGAGGCTCGTCAAATTTGCGTGAGCGCTGGATTTGAAACATTAGGTCTCCTCCATTTACGTATTCCATGACGAAAAAGAGCCGGTCCTGAAATTAATTAAACAGTGGTATTTAGCTAAGTTCTTTTAGTGGCTTAAAAAACTGTTTGAAGCTACACATGAGGTGACTGGAGCATTTACATCAAGAAATAAAAGGAACCAATGCTACGATTCTGAAAAAGGAGACAACCAAAATCCCCCAAATCTAAAGAAAATGAGATGAGTCTCAAAGTGAGAAATGAGAAAAAGGCAATCAAAATAGTGTATTAAACAACAGACACACAAACTTCCACACATCAACAAATACATATGGAATTATAATCAATGCCATATAATAATAGAGATACTTAAGTGATGTTTCTTTCATAACTTAGCGATAACCATGAAAAGATAAGTCAATTTTATCGACTATTATTATTATTATTTCAATCTCCTTCTTTCTTCACTTCTCTCTTACCAGTTACTTTGTCTGCAAAGCATCTTCTCCAAATAATGTAAAAATTATTTAGAATTGTTAAGCTATAGAAAGCAGTGCTGCTGATCTCAAACACTTATATGTGTTTTTTTTAATTGCTTCAAACTTTCATAATGAAATAGGATTGTATTATTATAATATGTATCAGGTTCTTTTTATTTTCTTCTAATGCTTATCACTTCCCTGTTCAAGCTTTCAAGCCTATTTCCATGATGGAGGACTAGAAACAAACTTTCCTTGAGAACAGCAACTGAGATTCTCAGGCAGTCATACGATTAACCCAAAAGTTAAGCACATGTTGAAATAGCCAGAACTGAAAATATCAGTAAACTAAAGATGTGCTTGGCCTCTTGAACCATTTATTATGTAAACTGGCAATGCAGGTGAAGGCATAAGGAAAGAAATGACACACACCCACTTGATATAATATAGATCCTAATTTTTTAAGTGTTTCTTACAAATTTTCCTATTTTTCCCTAGTCTGTACTAATACCCCTAAATCTTCAACTCCTTGCCCGCTCACCCTTGGTGAATGGCTACTTCACATTCTTTATTTCCTTACTGTTAATGATCTACAGCTATATGCACATGAGTTTAGTTAGAGGTGGAGGTAATCCTGATGTGATGTGACAAAGACATTTCTTTCCCTGGTCACATGATTCACAGGTGTGTGAGCATGGGACTTCACCCCTCTGCAGCTCTGATGTCACACTGCAGTTTGGCTCTAGTTCCTAGTGCCTGGTGTGCTGGGTTGAAGAAAAGGAGACAAGATGTGACATTGCTTTGGACAAGGAAAAACAACAGAAGATTGAAGTTTAGTTAACCTCCCCCTAGTGAATCCAAGCCTGCAGATTACATAGTTTATACATATGAATCCAGGAATTCATAGATGTTTGTCGTTTGTCCTTAATCATCTACTCTATGACTCAGACTCTGAGCATAGCACTTAAAAACACCCTTAAACTTAAGTGTGTGCATTAATCCTGCTCATTAAGGCCTGAATGTTGTACTTATCAGGGATGCTTCCTGGAGGAGGCTAGAAATGTTTGTCTGACTTTTTGCTGATTACAGAAAGAGGATGCAGAAAAAAACTTTGTGCCTTTCCTCCTGCATCTTGGGAACACAGAGACTGCCAGACTGGATGAAATTTGGAAAGCCAGGTGAACTGGCATTCTTGGTAAAACATTGCTAATGACTTTGGTTCATTTTTCACCATTTTTCTTACTATCCCCTAGGAAGGAAAACCTCCTGAAGAATAGCATCAAAGTTTCTGGCTGCATCATACACTCAAAAGAGCATGGATTCAGAGCCATGTGTTTGTTCTTTTTGTAATGCTCAGTACTGCTGATATGAAATGCTCAAAATCATAGTGCAGACCTTCTGACATTAGTGTAGGGTTTAACTATAACCCTTTTTGCTTCTTTAAGCAAAAATATGGGTCCTGGTGCTGTCTGTCTGATTTATCTTCAGAACCAGTAAGAATTACAGAATTATATTAAGAATTATATTAAGAATAATAAGAATATAAGGAATTACATCTTTTAAAAGAAAATCTGATAGTTCTCAGGTGGTCTCAGGATTTCAGAAGCTAGAGCTCAAGGATAACCTCAATACAGTCAGTTTTGTGATGAAGCCAGTCAAAAGCATAGCTGTACTGCTACTGGAATATACCGTAAGAGGATACGACATCCCTAAGAAGAAGATGTGGGCACTGTCCTTTGTTAGGCTTCTCACTGCTGCACCACAGACTGGGTATCTCTGAAGAGCAGTTTCAAGCATCCCTTTGCAGGTCTTTGCCTAAGATTCTCTCGCATGGACACAGTTCAGTGTTTCAAGCACAAAACCCATTGGACTGCAGGCTGAGGAGAGCACGACTAACACTTGGCGAAAATAACTTCTAACACTTGCTGAAATTGAGCTTTCTTACATTGCTATTTTAACCTTTCTAAAGTCAACAGTCTGGACTTGAGTGGGCTCAACAAGGAAAACGAAGCTGCAATTCCCATTCTCCTGAGCAGCCATACTCATTCCCAACGTTGCTATCATTTTGCTGCATCTGTGTGACAAGTGGAAAGCAAACAATGCTGATGCGAAGTGACGGTGCTGTGCCTTACAGCTGTGACTCCCAAATGGTGACCCTCAACTTGTCATTGAGCTGGGAGCTGCTGCTCCCAACAGTGATAACACCAGAAAAAGGTGGATTTACACAATTGTATAATGAGGGCCATCTCCTAACATGTCAGGATGGATACACATTTTTTTGTTCTCATATTAAATACTCTGTGCTTGATCCAAACAGAGCCAATGCTTTTTGTGACACTCATTAAATGCCTAATTGCTGATTATAAATGTCAGAAATTGTGTTTAGTTAAAGCTTCAAGTTCTTTTATTGTAGTCCAGTCTTTTTTAGGTCACTTATGGTTTAGCTACCTGAAAATTTAACCTGGACTCTTTAGCAGAGTATCATGTCACCAGACAGTCTGAACAAAAGGTTTAGCAGTATTCCCTGAGCTGGACACAGCTATCTGTCAATTATCTATCTATCTATCTATCTATCTATCTATCTATCTATCCTCTTTCATATCTTCCTTGTTGTGCACATCCCATTCTCAGTTTGAGAGGGTATTTCTGACAGATTCTACAGCTTACTTGACAACCTCATCAAAAGTATACCTACTAAAAGCTGAATTAACAGCTCAGTAACTGAATTTGCTCTGGTATTGAATTCTTCTGCTACACATCTGTATTTCAAGTCACTTTTCCAGTTTTCCTCAGTAAATATTTCAGTTGTCTAGTGAAAATTCCCAGAAAAAAAAAAAGTTTGTAAGTTCTGTTCTCTCTTTACAGTGAGTCTGGGAAAGCCCACTAGCATGGAGTAAACAGTAAGATGCACAACATGCACAAACACAGCAGACTAGAATTTCAACATTAGAAGGTGTCATCTTTTTTTGATGAAATATATTCAGTCCCTATGGAAACTACTTTCTTAAAAGCACTCTCTGGTCTTTCTTTTTGGTCAGGACAATGATGTGATTATCTGAGACTCATATTTACTTGAAAAGAAGATGCAAGAGAAGAAAGAATATTTTATGAATAGGAGCTGAGATTGGCAAGTCTATATATTTTATTTCCATAACCTCAACAACAACAGACACACTACTTTGATTTTTGCACTCAAACTTTTTTCCCTATCTTTCATCAAAGGTTAATGTTCAAAATACAGGCTCCCAACCCTCTGACTCCTTCCTTTCTGTCATAATGTGAGCACACACACAGAGTGACCCAATGAGACCTCAGAGTTCAATGCAGAGGATGAAATCCTCCCACAGGTAGTGAAATAACTGTATTATTCCTGATTATATGTATCTTGGTACATGTATCACCAGGAGTTATTAAAATGTTGAAGTATGAGAATATAAAGAGAACACCCTTAAAAATTATACATTAAGGGACAATGCAGCGTTTACTCAGTTAAAAATGAGGTACAAGGTATGACTTCATTATCAATTGTGTTCCAAGAGAAAATTGAATGGGTATGGTTTGGACTGCATTATTTTTGAACTTTGTTTTCATAACATTTGGGAAGTATGTTTTGATGAATAAAATAAATGTAAAGCAGTCCTGGGAACTCTTTAATTACATAAACTGAAATAAAAGACAAAATCACAAAGACATTACAAATTAGTCCTCTCTTGGCACCTATAAAGCAAAAATAGTACTGCAAAGAAAGCTAATATGTTTTCTGAAGTAAAGTAAACTAATATGTTTTCTGAAGTAATTTGATTCTGTTTCAGGGTTTATTTTAGCCCTTAATCATACCTGCTTTTCCTCGAATTTCTCAAAAGATATGGTTGAATGAGAATACCTAAAATAACAAATGGAAAGAAAAGCAGAGCAGAGTGCACAGCTAAGAGATTTCGAAAGAAAACTGGGTATGAAATAAACAGAATAGAAATCAAAACAAAAGAAGTCCAACTCTGTATTTCCATAGGATTTTTCTGACCATAAATGTAACTCCTATATTGGAATGCATAATGCCTGTTTTAATATCTCTATGATTTGAGTCTCACCTCCCAACTTCCTTAATTGAGAGTCTCCTGCATGCTCTGTGTCATCAAAACTGGACACCAAAAGCAACCTCAGTCTTCGTTCTTATCCCTGTATGGAGAAGTAGGCTTACTAGTTAAACTAGAAATCTTGTTTCATCTCTCTAATTCCACTCCTCTAATTTTGTCTCAGTTTAATTTTTCATCCTTCTTGACATTCGAAATAGCCACCCCTTGATCTACAGTAAGTCCTTCTAACCAATACTTCACACTTCATTGTGATTATTGTAAAGCATATTGTAAAGCATTCTCCGATTTTCAGCTTTATTTATATTTTTTTGTTTATATCTGACTAAGTATTTCATGCACTCCCTGCCACTTTATATTTACTTGGGTTTAGATGTTATGAATTTCACTGGATAGACGTTCTTTTTTTTCTTTTAGAATAATGTACATGGTTTTAATTGGGAAAAGGAGGGGAGATTTCCAGAAACATCAATAGCAATAAAATCTAAGGACATAACAGAGTCAATCCAGCTCCTCTTTGTGGAGGTGTGATTAATGACCAAGACCTTCCTACTAGTTAGACTAGATAATCTTGCCAATCAGTTCTGATTTAACAGATGACACTATACAGTCTATTAGTTGTTTAGACATGGAATAATACCATTGTTAAGGAACAAGCTTCTACGCAAACCCTGTATGAAAGGTTAGGCATAGAAAGACTTTGATGTATTGTTTACATTAATTATTGTGTAGATCTTAAAAGACTTTTTAAAAATTGTTATCAGTCATTAACCTGTCTGTCCTTCGTTTGTTTTCCAATTAAAATCTCATTAACATTAAATTGCAGTCTAAAGACAATCCACTGATAGACATAAAACCATGTACAATTATCACTTCAATCTGAAGAACAGAAACTTTTTTTTCCCTTTCAAATGAGTCCTAACAGCTGGGGGACCCAATATGCAGTTCAACATAGCCTCATCACTGAAACATTACAAAACAAAAATAAATCGTGCAATCTGTCTCCCAGTGTCAAAACAGAGCTGTGCATCCATGGCACAAGTCGGAGAACAAATCTTTCCACTACTGTTTTTTGTCCCCCAGTTCAACTTTTACAATACTTAAAATCATTCAGGAAAGGCAGTGAACATGGACTCAAGCAAAATTCACAATTGATAAATCTTAGCGGCCTACTCCAACAACCATCTTTTCCTTATATTTTCATACAATTGGCTGTGAATAAATTCTTCCTGCTGGCTGTGAATAAATTCTTCCTGATTCTCACTAGTTCCCTAAACTAAGTTCTTTTTATGAATACAGATTTTTCCTCCCAGTTTCAGAAAGTTGTATTTGAATTAGATTTCTTCAGAGGCCCCTGAAAGTATCAAGGAAACTAATATGTGTATTAAATATAGGTAATGTAAATTAGTTCACATTCTAGTAGAGTACTGTTACATAATGGAATATGTTTAGCCACTAAAATTGTTGCAAAACAAAAGTCAAAGATACAACTTTTATTGCTCAAGAAGTCAGGTAAATGTATCACCTTGGTATGCTCTGTAAGCTGATATTTTACTCATGTCATGCATGTATGGAATTCTTCTTCAACTAATACAAAACGGTGATTACTTAACTCTATTTAAACAGGATGCTCAAACAGTTTATTTAAAATTACCTAAAACTACAGCAACTGTCCCACCCCTCAGAACTTAAATAAACATTTCCTGCTTCTGATGGAAATTGCACAGGCATACTGTACACAAAACTATGTGCAAACCTTCACCACCCTGAGACGAAGACTAACCAGAAGGGCAGATTCATTTTCCACAATCCCAGCATTAGGAGGGAAAAATATAAATCCAAGAGAAAAACCAGGTACAACACTAGAGAACAACAAGAAGCTCTCTCATGTTCTTGTGATTCCTTTTTGAAGTTCACAGTAACAATCTCCAACAGGACACTACGACAGGTTATCTGTCTCTGATTGCAGTGTTTATAATCGGGGCTAATTGTGTTGTTTTTCCTGTTCTGTACCAGGGCTTTCAAGGAGTTCCAAATAAGAAGGGGACAATTTCTACGAATCCCATATTTCTTAGAATAAATGATCTGTACTGATCTGTACATAAGAGGAACTGCTATCTTAAATTTCCCATGAGATACCCGCATCTTTCACTTAACACAAAATGCACATGTTCAGATTTGTATTAGAGGATTTTTTTGTCAGGTGGACACTCCAAATTTCTCTCAAGCTGGTGAATACTATTACAGTTAGGGCTTATTGCTCAGTTTTACTCAGCTTTGCGCAGTATTTAATTTCAAATTCATTTTTTGCCCTTGAAAGAATTGCCTCAAAGTTAAAACTTAGACCAGAGAGAATCAGAGAACCACATAAAACTGGATAAAGAAGTCTTGCAAGGTCATCTAGCTTATTCCACAGCTGACAGGCAGGATCAGCTGTACCTAACCCAAGGGGAACTAACCTTTTCAATGCTGCAAGGCAGTCTCTGGACACCATAAGCCAGAGATCTAAATCTGTGAACCTGAACGGCCCTGCTGAGTAGACTCAATTTGGCCCACAAAGAGCTAGAAGCAGGAGCCTCTGCTATTCTGGTCTGCCAGAGGGCAAATGGGTTTGTCTGCATTCCACTGCAGCCAAGCCTCATTTCTGCCAGAAATGCCCTGCTCCCTTCTCAGTCCCCTTGTCAGCAGCAAAAGACGGTAGTTAATAGTATTCCTTGAACATACTCTGCCTCGCAGGTCAGAAAATTGTATCAGTTACTGAAAATAAACTGATCTTCTCCTAAAAATCACCACTGATAAGCAGCCCTTCACCTCCTCTGGCAGTCTGTTTCAGTATTTATAGAAGATACCACTGGAAATCTTTCACTGCTGCAAATCATTTGCATTACTTCTTATTCTAATCTTACTCAAAGTATCAATTCCTAGCTGTGCTGGAAGTTATATAATACCTCCAGAGAAACAATTCTGTGCTTTCCACCTTTGTTTCTTATAAAAAGAACCAGTTACTTTTCTTGATTTTACAAAATTGATTACACAATATTCCTATTCTGTTTGTAGAGACCTCAGATATTATGTTAGTTGAGAGCTTGTGGCATAAAAAACACTTCTAAAGTCTTGAGAATGGTTTCAAATGTAGCTGGCCTTGAGACACTCAAAAATCCCTCTCTACCCCATCATACCATACCATGTGAATGGACAGAAAAAGCTACAAATCAAATGCAATTAGCTTTCAAACAGTGCTTTCAAATTCAGTACAGAGATTCTCAAATCCTTTACAGTGTCTTACTGTAAAGACTTGCCTTGCAGCATGTACTCAGCTGTGAGTTGTATGCCATAAAAGAATCCTGGTATGCCATTTTTGTCATGGGAGACTCATGTTGCCTCCCTATGGAATATCAATGGATGCTGGAACAAATTTTTTTTGGTTTTCATGCCCATAACACATCCCATAGTACTATTCAGCAAGGAAAATGTGGCTAGTATTATGTATCTTGAGATAAATTGGCTGGCTTGGGTGGGGGACTTACTACGTGCAAGCAGTAGGTCACAGAACCAGGGAAGTAACAAGTTAATGATTCAAAGCAGGAAACATTATCCAGGACCTCATGGACATCACCTATTCTTTGCAAGAAAGTTCAAGGGATCATTAACTTTTACCTAGACTGGCACTCAAGAAGAAAGTTTTATTTAATGGCAGTTCCAAAGACATATCCAGCAATACTCTAAAACTGTCCAAAATGAAGAGAAGCCAGCCTGTCCCAAATTCATAGAGAGTGAAAAAAATGTGCCATTTGTTTATCACCTCAGCACTAACACTTCTAGAAATTGTTTCAATTGTTGAAAGACTCTAATCCCACATGACTCTGGCAAGCAAAATTCACTGCCGTTGACATCACTTGTGAAATGAACAGGTCTTCAACTGTACCAGAGATGCTGGAATATGAGCAAGCATGGCTATGAGTAAAAACTATACTCTAGACTCTGCAACCATCAATCATATATTGCTCAGAATAACAGATTAACATTACCTCCCTCACACAGACCTTTTTCCTGAGCAATTTATGAACACCTGATCTTGAATACAGTCTTCCTACAGTTTTCTCAGATAATGAATTTTGTCAGATTATTATCTGGACCGAATTTACTATGCATTGGATTAGCTGGTGTATCAGGCTCACACTAGGTCTAGTAAAAAGAAAACATCATCCAAAATTTAATTAATCCTGTTTTTTTAAAAAATATATGAAATTTAGAGTAATTCAATGTAGCACAGAAATAGCAGGTGGAGAGCTGTCAGCTGGCTCTCCTCCATAGAGCTCTCATTTTACTCACTGAGAATATGACATAAAATTCTAGCTCTGAGTTGCCTGAATAGACAAAAATTTCATATAAAGACCCTAAAATATTCTCATCTGAGTGCAAATATGTTCAATGTTTTACCTCCTTCCTGTTTTAAATTAAGAAGAATTAAAATTTTGGTTGTTGTTGTTCTTGGTCACTGATGGATATTATACCTCCTCCCCATGTGAATGTTTTCTATGTGACACCTATAAAATAATATTGTATCTAATTTTCTGACACAGTATCTACAGGGCTTAGGGGTGAGAGTCTCTTTAGCTCAAATAGGGTTTAGATCAGGATTAAATTTTGAATGCTGTAATATGTGGAATTTATTAGCCAAGGGCATGCAATGAAAATGCTGAACTAATTATGTGCATTTGCATTTCATCAGCTCAATCCCCCAGCTTCCAACCTTAGACATGAACTGACACAAAAAACCTTCTAAATTTGGGAAAATCTTCAACCCCAAATTATCCTGGAGGGGTATGTGTTGTGTTGTCACTGGATTTTTCTGGGAGCTGGGGCAAACCTTTCAGTGTGGCCCCAACTGCATTGTTGGTAGCTGTGAGCTCCACGGTGAGCTCAGGGAAGGAGCACTCCCTGGGTAGCAACCCTGCTCCCTGCCTGCCCCCTGAAAGCCCAAGCTCCACGAGCAAGGACCCCAGAAGGGTCCCAGCTGGTGTAATACAGTTCTTGCGCCCTTCCTCTCATATAAGGGAGAAACACAACTGGAATCCTCTGCAGAAATGGTGTGGTTTGTAGTTGTAGTCACTTCAAAAGGGGTATCAAGTAGGAAAAGCTTCTCAGGCCATTTCCCTAATACCTTCATTTGATGACAGATAAGCTGAGAAAAGCGCCTTTTATGAAATTCTTTGATCTCATCTTCTTTTGGTGTTGTTTGGAAAAAAGAACTGTTCTGGTGAGATAATTTTAAAGACCTCTCATTTAATGGCCTGATGCACATGGCGGAAAATTATATCAAGCCTGCAAAATGTCATTATGCAGAAAATGTTACAATGTGCAGGCAGCTATTAATATTCCTTTGTTCTGATTCTTATAGGAAAAATATAAACACTGTCTTCCAAATAGAACTAACTTTAAAGTTTTTGAAGGCACCTCAAAACTTCTAAGAACAACTTTTAACCTGCTTATATTCTACCAGGGAGCTTAGATAGAGATGGCACATGTCATAGGTGTCTCCTCAGCCCCTAGGCTGGCTCTGGTACCTTCCTTGTCTTTGCAATTCCTGTTTTCTTACACTGTTTGGGCATCTAGTTTATGTCTTCGAGCACACAAGGAAACATCAGATGCTACAAAAGTAATAGGGAACACTCTGGGGAACACAGCCAGTTGGTCCAGCAGCGGTGACATCAGAAGGAAAAGGAACCCAGTTAAGGAAGATAATGAAAATGACAGGACAAAATACTCATCCGGCAATGAATTTCTCAGAAATTATCCAGTATTGTGAAAAAAACCCAACCAGAAGTAATCAGCTGAGTGGGCAAGTTCTTATGTCACAGCCATGATACGCTGCTAACAGAGCTCTTTGTTTCCAGGAATGCAATCAGCTGACTGAAAGGCAGAAGCCATCTTCTCAGATTTATGCACAACTGCCAGTTGTGATCCTAGAGGAATCTACAATGACTTTACCAATGAGTTACTTGTATACAAGCTATCAAAACTGTCTGCTGAGAAATGACTTCCAGTCACATACCTCAGGACCAGGCATACTGAACCAAAAGGGGCAGACTACAGCAGAAATACGTGAGCATATTTTATATTTACGTTTCTCAGTTTACGTGTTCGGAATTTGTTAGAAAAGAAAGCATGAATGTATAGGTATTGCCTCTCTCCCCATGCAAGAACAAATTCTTGCCATTGCACCAGACCGTGAAAGAGTTTTCATGCATTACAGAATTTAGCACTGAGAAAACCTGCTGCTTTTTCTAGCTCAGAACTCTACTTGCCCATGAACACTGTAGAACACATTGGACACTATAGAGGGAAAGAAGGCAAAACCAACAGGCATAAAAAGTTATTCAAACATTTGATATGTTATCCTGTAAGTTAACTTGCCTAATAGGAACTTGATTCGAACAATAGTGCATTTGCTAATAAAGAAGTAAACCAGAATTCTCCAAAAGCTTTTAAACTTCTTTTCCTCTAATGTGGAAATGAGTGTTAGAAAAACTGTGCTGCAGCAGGGCCAGCTTCCTTACATACTGCCTAGATATTCCATTTATGATGCTCTATGTGTTACAGAGACATTTGCTACCAGATATTCTTTCTTAAATTGTTATTTCAGCCAAAGTAGAAAAAGAGGTATGGTGAAAAGACTGGTTCTTCCTCCACAGATGATTTTTTTTCCTGAGAAAGAATAACCAAATGAAACTAGGAAAATGAAGTATGAGCATCAAAGAGAGGGTTTTTACCAGTTTTTCAGTACAAGCTTCTTATTCTAATAATTTCACAGTCTGTACAAGTTATTCATAATTAGTGTTTCCATCCTTTGCATGTTCCTCATACCTCCTTACTCTTGCAACCAACTCAATCACTTTGCACTAAGGACGAAATCCCATCATTATTCACTGATGCACCCAGAAGAACACAGTATTTTGTATTCAGCAATTTTACACAAGTTAGAGTGCAATAAAACATTCTCTGGTCTTGTTTTAGAACTTGATTTTCTAACTTTTGTACATTACAGCAGGCCACTGACTCCGACAGGACCCTTTGTGAGATTAAGTGTTAAGGAATTGACTTATACTTTTAGAAAGTTTGTGATGAGGGAGGACAGGGAATCCTGTGCTCCTTTCAAAAGACAGATGAATGAAGTCTTTGGCAACATAAAGATACTCAGTAGCAGAGAAACAGCTCTTCTGTATTATGTGAAGCGTTTCAGTCATGTTCCCACGTACTTAAAAATGAAGGTCAGCCAGTGACAACAGTTGGTTCTAGCTTGACAACACAGCAAGAAACTTCTATTGCACTGTGATCGTCCAGATGGAAAATTTATATGAGATACTGTCATATCAGTTCACAAACTATGCCCTGGATGCCAGAAATAACTAAAAG
Source organism: Coloeus monedula (assembly GCF_965178545.1). NCBI lineage: Eukaryota > Metazoa > Chordata > Aves > Passeriformes > Corvidae > Coloeus > Coloeus monedula. The sequence goes on along the minus strand of NC_138782.1, from coordinate 30,072,919 downwards.
TCTAGAGTTTACTTGAACATTATGTTCTGAATAGAAAAAGTAGCTGCATTTGTACTAACAAAACCTTCCTGAGGGTTTTAAGTTACTTAAAATGAGACATTAGCATTGAGTAACCATGTCTCCGCTCACATGAAAAAAAACCCAGCAGAGTTTGTTTTGCTGTTTTTACCAAAGAGACTTTCTTTTTGGGAACTTGGCTAAGCCAAAACAAAGTAATTATGACAGCAAAAATAAGGGTGTTGCTTTCCTGATGTAAGTTAAGAGATGTTTCCATTCAGAAATGTCTAATTCCAGATTTTTATTCAGGACCCCTCTTTTCTTACAAGTATTGACTCGTAGTACTCTGACAGGCATATTAACATGCTGATGCTTATTTCCTCAAACTTAAGCTCAGTCCTTCACACTGGACATATCAAACAAAAATGTTCACCTCAAATATATATTATTATTAATTGTCATAAAATGCCATAACAAGACCAACTTTCTGCTGATACTGCACTTAGTAATACAGCCTGAAAGCTTCTCTGCACCCGTACTTGGTATATGCCAGTAAGGGATAGAATTAGGATGTAAAGGCAGAAAAAGCAAGACAAATAGACAAAGAGACATTAGAAAAAGTGTTTACAGGGTATCTGCCGCCTAACCTTAGTGAGTTGCAGCCTCTGCTGATTGCTGGAACCACTGATGAAGCCTCAGGAACCAACTCCCTTCACTAAGCTCCAGGGGTGCGTGTTATACCTAACTTTTTACAGATGCCCCGCTTACCTCTCACTGAGCAAGCTTCAGCACATTGACTACAGCAACAGAAGAAGAGATGCTCATCCACACTTTGGGAAGTGTATCCTTCGTTGAGATAGGATAACACAAAGCTATCACTGAATCAGGTCATTTGGGAACAGAGAGACTAAAAGTTCCTAACTTCATGACTGGTACAAGGCCAGACACATAAGTACCCTCTCTTTGTCTCCTCATGCATCACCTGTCTTATTCCTAGGCTGTCCTGGGCAACTGTTAACATAAGTGTCACTAAATAGTGATGGTAGACCATTGTTTCTCAAGGTTTTCAGTGCTCTTCCCAAAACCTCGCTGTGGAAACATGACAACATCAAAATTCCCTTGTCATGAGGAGATGGGGGTCAGTCTGAAGAGCAGCTCACAGACAGAGCTTCTGCCCTGGGTAAATGTTCTGAGCAAATCCCCGTGCAGCCGCTGTTGCTAAGCAGAAACCAGATAACCTGCTCTACCACAGAGCAGCTGCCAGAGACAGAAACTTAACCTTCTTATGCTCTTTCCTGTGCCTCTTGTACACACCACTACTCCACCCACAGACTCAGTGTTTCATGTTCTGATTTGACCTCATGCAAGAGAAAACCACACAACAAAAAGGGAGAATGAAATTATGACAATGAGTAAAGACAAAAAAAGTTAACATTAACCATGATTAATAAAAATTCAAATAGATATGTCTCCTTCAAAATAACTAACATATGGACAGCTTCTCCTATTCATTCAGAAAATGGTAGGAGACCAAAATAGAGTGCTACCACATGAACTGATACAAAGAGATGAGGACCATGACAGACTACCTCAATAAAGGACCCTCGGCTAAGCTGAGCACTCTCATCTTCTGCAGCCTCAAATGTACCATTTATATCCTCCTTGCACTTACAAAATAGCTAATGATAGAGTTCAGGGCTCTGAGGGCACTGCCAGGCCCCAGTGGCCCTGTCCAGTCTTCCCTGGGTAGGGACAAGCCCTTAACACTGCCCATGGGAGCTGCCTCTTGGACCAGCCAAGGGCTGTAGGTGTGCACCTTTGGCCCTGGCCCTCAAGTGAACCCTGGCCCTGTTTCATCCCCCCACCCTGCTGGGGGCTGTCAGTTGACACCCTGACCAACAGACAGCTCTGCTTGTCACATCTGGACCCTGTAGCTAGGTCTGCACTGCCTGGTGAGCGTGGCCTGTGCTGGGTCACTCTCAGCCCCCAGTGCTCAAGCTGGCTCTTACTCTCACTGACAGTGTGTATCTATTTCCAAAGGTATGAACAATTTTAAACCAATGGTGATTAAATTTATACCCTCAAAAGAAGGCAATTAATGTTGGTACAACATGATGCCCAGGAATTTCAGGTACAGGAAGATTTTCTCTCTGAAGCACAGGTGGTCCCCTGCATGACTTACTCACTAGCCAAGCTGCTTCTGGGAGAGACAGTGGAGGGAGAGATAAATTACTGGGTCGATGGCAAGTCCCTTTGAGGTTACAGATGAGAACTTTGGTCTGGACTGAGTAAGGCTGAACTCCCCCTAAGGCTCAGTAAAGTGTTAGTAGCTTTCATAAACAGATTGGGAATTCCCCCTGAAGCAAAGAGCAGGGACACACTGAGCAAGGGATGCCATGAGGACATGACCAAGAGACACCGACCTCTGACTTTGGCAAAGCTTTTGTGAGATCAGATTTGCACCTGCTGCTTGGGTCAGCATACGTATGGAGGCTTTGGGTTGCATATACTCACTAGGCAACCTCAGTGCATACCAAAGCATGGTCAATTGAAAACATCAGTCCTGGTAGTACATGCTTGTATGTGGAAATGCTTGCACCTTTTGAATATACATTTATTTTATTGATGAGATCTCCAAAGTGAGTTAAGTTTGCTAGCTGCTCAATGAATTTCTATCTTCCCTTGGAGGAAAAGTCTTTTGATACACAGCAAACACAGACTTCAGCTTATCTACTGTGTCTATAGTCTTTTTAAATTATCTAGAAAACTGCTTCTTTGATTTGTTCTTTAGCTGGTTAAAGGTTAAAAAGCTTTAAAGAACACAGCATTTATTGCAACATCAAAGATGATTACAGTATAGCCTGGCAGTTTACTTCTCTGCAGAATGCCCATAAAAAAGAAAGATGTGTGCATCAGGAATTTGCAGAATGTGTTGCACTATAAGATAAACTGAAAAAGGAATGTGTATGTGTATGAATACAGTAAAGTTTCTATTTTGACATTTACTGAAATACCTTATGTGGTACCATTTCTTTTGTAAATCTAGAAGGAAAGACATTTTTGAAAAATACTTAAAGAGATGACAGAATGGATCCAAGTCAGAAAAGTTTAATTCCAGGTTAAACAGAAGATGTAACATGCTTCAAATCACATGAGAGAGAAATTACAAGGTGGAAACATTCAATTTACACTAGCCTCTTGCTATTTCTACCATCATAAAATTTTCAGCCATCTGGTGCCATTGCAAGCAGAGAATGCAACCAAACAATTGGGGTAAATTAACCTCAGAACCTGTCTGTGGTTCATGAAGTTTTCAGACATACCCTGCTCAACAATTTCAGTAAATAATAGAGTCTCCTCAAAACTGCATTTTATTTACTAATCTCAAAGAAATGAAACGTGTAATGTAAACTCCAGTTCACTCCAAAGGTAAGTTGCAGTAATGTGTGCAAGAGTCCTAGAGTAGAAAGTCCACTGCACAAAGGAGTGCTACAATATGAGTGAGATTAAAATCATCACAAAGATGGTGAAAGAGATGAATGTGGAACTGCTATTTATCAAATCCTGTAATATTAGTACTGGGACATTGTTAAACAGAAAAATGGGTAAAAAAAGTGTTTCTTCATAGTAGTTTGCTGCTGTAGCTGTGGACACAGACTGTACCAGCTACTCCAAATACAAATTAGAAACATTTATGGACAACAGATACATAAGCAGATCCTAAATGGGATAAGGCAAAGTAGTCCCTTTTACCATCCTTCTACAACTGTGGGTGCTGGTGGAGTATGAAGCGAAGAGACAGCAGAGCACAGCACTTACATGTCCCCTCTACATAACCTCTTTTATTGCGTCGTGTCAGTAGCAACAAAATGGATTAGACAGACCACTGATCTTACTTGGTAGGACACTTCTTAGTCTCACAGGTTGCAAAAAAATGATGTGATTTATATACATGTACAAAGACATTCAGAAAATGGAATTCTTAAAAATGATCATTATCCTAGCAAAGGCAGCAATGTACCTGAACAGTAACTGCATTAGTATAACAATTATTTTAATAGAATCTGAAGAAGGATTCAAATTATGATTGCAGCAGCTTGAAAGAAGAATGACAGGCTAAAATGTAAAGGTCATTTTTACTCTGGAAAAAAGACTGAAGATTACCATGCTTTGGGCTGTCAGGCTCTGAAAATTTTTCATTTAGGATTCATAAACTAATATCAATGTGTGAAAATATTGAAGAGAAAAGAATGAACAAGAGTTGGATGTATCAAGCCTTCAAACTCTGTAAAAGAATTTCAAAGCCTTTTCCTCTCCATCTATCAATGAACTGTGACATCTGCTAATGTGCAACAATTCAGATCAAATATAAAAGCATAGTGAAAAAAACTCCACTGATCAACAACAAGCTTTCATTAAAAGCCTGTGCTTTCAAGAATGTAGTGGGATAATAACAATAAGAAAAAATCTTTTAGAATACCATATTGTGAATAAAACTTATTATTGTTTCAAGCCTCCAATCAGATGGATTTATAGACTCTGCACCAATTGAAATGACAATTTGAATAGACTTGACTGCACAATGGGACCTAATATTTTTACTGTCTCTTTTCCCTGTACATATTTTCTGATCACACTGGAATCCTAGGAACAAAGCCAGGGATGTACACCTAGGTATAAACTGATTTCAATCTGCAGGTTGAAACAAAAATAAAACCTCCCTCCAAAACCAAAACCAAGCAACCAACAAAAAAAACCTCACCAGAAAATCCAGTTTACAAAAAAAACCAAAACCAAACACAACCAATTAGTCTTTCAAAGTACAGATATTTATGTCAATGGGAATTTTACACAGATTCGTATGATGTATCGAAACATTAGGGTTGTACAAGGTTATCCTCCTAAAGGAATACTTGAAACTGAAAATGACAGGAATATTCTAAAGTAACTTCAAAAAAAAAAGCAAAACCACCTTTTTCTCTGAAATATTTTTTGACATATATGCGTTTTACTTTTCTAACATGGGATCACCTTTAGATTCTCATAGCTCAATGAAAAAAAGTTGACACCAACTCACAAAAAATGTTTCTATTCCCACATAAGGTGGGCTTTTTTTTCCCTTCATTCTAAATTTAAAGCCAAACAAAACATATTCCTAGGCCTACAGGAATAAAACAATAAAATTATTTCAGCTGCCGGAGTTGAGGAAGTGAAACAAAAACACAATGCCAGAGCAAGAAAGAAAACTCCCAGCTTTCCATCTCTTTTTTTCTCTCACTACATTTATTGCCCTGCTGCTAGAAACAGCTCCTTCTTTTACTTAGCTAGAAACAGACCTTCATTGCCATTCAAGGAGTTATTTTTTAGGATGATTTTGCTTTGCTAGCTTCAAAATGCTTTCTGGTCCAATCATTCTGATCATGTTGTTACGAACATGAAGCCGGTCTGGGAGCAAGTGCACAGACAGCACTTAGGGATGTGCCATCTTCTGAGGGTATGTGCAGTGGTTTACATGTTTCATTAGTGCTGGAATTCTACAGAATGTGAAGAGATTCTAAAAGTACTTCAAGAGCACAGCAGCAGGGAAGGTCTTCCCTGTGTGGTAACTCCAATCTTAAGACACTCTTTGCAGCAAAGCTGCCATCAGAATGAGGATGGTCCCTCCACCCAAAGCAGGAAATATTCCTTTATTTGAGTGTCATTTGAAGTACCACTTTTTTGTCCTGTCTAGCTAGACTTTTAATAAGCAATTTACTACTACTAGAACATTCTTGAGACTTCTCATTTTCCAAGTCCTTTTTGTGTTTGAAATCAGTGCACCACTGGGGTGAATTTCCACTTTAGCTTAAGTTACCAAGGAATCAGAGTCAACATAATCAGCAGCATCTTTTGCACTTCTCATATTATCCTTATCGGTGAGATAGCAGTCTCACTCTTACCAAGACAATAGTGACAAAGTAACTGCTTTTACTAAACATTTTAAACTTTAAGTTCCACAAACACCACTTCAATAAACCATAAAAACTGCACAGTAGTTGATTTTAACCAAGTGTCAACAATATAATGCTCCACAGGCGACTGAAAGCAGATGCCCTTCTCTTCCAGCCACCAAACTTCAGTTAAATCCACCCTGCCAGAAAAAGAGTCTAAGTGTAATATCAAAGGTTTCCCCAAAAGCCCTAAAGGCAGTCTGGCAAAAATCACTAAGGGTCCATTCACCACCTGGTGATTGCAGGAGTGTGTTATTCTTCATCCTGCTCCTTCTAAGGCCTCAAAGCAGCCCCTTCACAGCAAGCAAAGCAGTGATCTCAGACCTCCTCAGGTCTGTTACATGAGATTCTACTATAGCATGGAAGTAAAACCAAGCCCAGGAAGATGCTATTTAAGCTTACTGTTACTAAATGATGGGGGAAAAAAAGGCCACTTAATTTTAATTATACAGAATCTAGAGGATATGATGGCTTAACAGAGTGAGACAGGTTGGACCTGGTTTAAGTAATCATTTTTGCTAAACTCTGTGTCAGCCAGCACAGCAAGTCTTACCACCTTTTCCCTGGTGAGGCTTAGAAGTTAGCACTTTCACCTTACTTAAATGCAGTCTTGTTATACTGTAAAAATATTTAACATCCTGGACAGTGAATTGGTTGCTTCCAAGTGCTTCTTTCCATCACAACACAACGAGCTGAGCTGCTGGACTTTTGCCAGGGATCTTGGCTTATGGAGGGACAAAGTGCTTAACCTGCCAAAAGGGGTGGCCATGGAAGTGTCCTGAGCTGCACTGTGCTCTCTGCAGCTTGCGTAGTGTTCCAGCACTGGTTTATTTATGTCTTACCAGAGTAGAAAACATGCAAGTTTAAGTAAATTGAGGTCACGTGAGGTAGTAAGCTTCTACAAATCTAACCTCAATGTGGAATTAATTTCTTGGCAAGCTTTTAGTAATATGATCTCATATAAAAAAATAACCTATTCACTCGTACGAGCAAGTCAAAACTCTGTTGAATCAATGGATCTGTGATTACATGGGCCTGCCATGAAGCTGATATATTGTGTTTAACAGCACTGGACACTGACCAAGTCAACTGCTATAGTACTGCTACTTGATACTATTGTCTATGTGCAAACATTAAGCTGAATAGGACAAAATACTGACTCAGGCCTTTATCCAACGCATAAATTGAAACGTCCTTTGAAGTTTAAGAAAATGATTTTTTCTGTTTTCATTACTGGTTGCAATTTTATTAGTCTGATGAGGACTGGCAGCAAAGCTGTTGCACAAGATAATGAATAATTTTTTTCTCTGACACTATTCGTACTTGGGATGAAGAACAAGAACATTTCTATTCCATGCTAAATCAATCATGCCTTGTTTGCAACCTGTTTAAAACTTTACAAAGCTCTAAAAGCCTTTCACTCTTATTGAATCCAAAAGATAAAGAAAACCTTTGTTCAAAAAACATAAAATAAAATTATAAAAAAGTGAATTGTGTAAAACCTAGCAAGATTAGAAACAATAAGCTGTAACGAAGCATTCTGACAAAACAACACTTGTTTTCATTTTTTTCCTCATAGCACATTATTCAATTTTATCTAATTCTATGACACTTCATTGAGATTTATATGATGGATTATAAAGTTATACCTACTAAGCATTTACTCAGCTAGGAGAACACTAGATAATTGTTTTATTATAAATTATTTTTCCTACTACAAAAGTAGAGTTTGGTTGCTGAAAGAATGATAACTTGTGATGTTATTTATCTGGGGAGTGCTGCAGGCAGTAAAGGGTTTACTCCCCAAGCAGAGTTACTTTGAGGCAGACCCCTTGGTATCTCCTGGAATGAGAGAGAGGGGGTGAAGGAGAAAAGCAGCTGAGGAATAAACTTGCAGTACAGTATTTTCCAGACCCAAGAAATTTCACTAATTATACAGTCAGACTAATTATACAGTCAGACTTGGCACTATTGATTTCTTTGTGAACAGAAAACAACTTTATTCTGTGTAGCAGAGGAAAACTAATATATAAGGTTCAACAGATACTATACATATTGCTAAGACTGCACATCACCTCAGTTTAAACTGCAATAATAAGAAATGCACACAAATTTGAGTGTAATGTTATCCTGACTGCTGCTTCTTTTTTCAGTAGGCTTCAAGAATCACGTATTTGGGGATCCAACCCCAAAGTCACAAGCTCTCTGAACAGTTCTGATTAAGGCACCTGCTCTGCAACATTCTGGCAAGGTGAATCAACATTTCTTCCATGTGGAAAACCAGGCAAACATTTTTCCTAACAAGTTTTGTCATTCATACCTACTTGCAGACTGTCTCACAGGTTAGAGCCAGAGGAGCTCACTGTTTGATTTCCTGGGCTTAGTTCTCCTGCAGTGAGCACATTGTGAAGAAACATTTGAACTATATTTCAGTATTTCTAGCTCATGCTTTACACAGCATTCTGGCAGTAGGAAACTATTAACTTAGTAGCTTCCATTTATGAATATGTGTCCATCACTTAACGGGGCTGATTGTATTTCAAGTGTGATTTGGGTTTAAATAGAAAATGGGGACTTGTTTTTCTTTAAATTTTGCTTGCAAAGCCATCCTCTTTTATTCCTGGAAGCATTCATGACACAGTCACTTGCTGTGCTGGGTCTCTTCTGAAGAGTTAGCTCTTGGGATAACACATCACAGCAAACTTTTTTCTTTTTTAAACAAATTCTTTCTTACAGAGTTTCACAGTTCTCATCTTCATAGGCTTATTCTTTTTTTTCCCATTCATGAAATAGTCTGGGGAATGGCTAAAAAAATAACACCAACACTTTTACCATCCATATATTTTGTCACTGAACACAGCATCAAGGTGGTAGGTACTGATGGATTTGCACCTGGATTTGCAACTGACTTTATATAATCAATGTTATAATCCAAAAATAATCTTTCAAAACCTTCTGTATAAAGTAACTGCCAGTTATTTTAAAATAATACTTAACTTTCTGTCATGCTGGATTCAAAAACTGGAATTTTCATAACTTTTCAACAACTTTTCAACAACTTGCTTAGCTATCTTTTAGGAACTTGGCTTTAGGAAACCAAGTTTTAAAAATCTTCAGCTCCAGCTCCTATGCAGCTCCAGATACGCTTTAAGAAAAACAGACCAGCTACATTTAAACACAATGCTTTCAAAATTAGCTTATTGTTGGACAGGGCCTTTTTTTTAGCCTTTGAGGACTATCACAAAGGCTTAATAAACTTAGCTTCACTCCCCCCTCACTTCAATGAAAGTGCAACAGAGATGCACATTAAATGGTAGCTCTGCACGTTATCTCCCACTGGCCAGGTGGGAACACCAGACAGAAGTTTAGAAAAAGCAAGCAAGTTTTTTTTGTTGTTTTCTACAGATAAACTAACACTTTAGACAGCATTCTCAGGATTCCATGGGAGATACAAAGGAGGTCCTGTTGTGATTCTCTAGGAGAGATGTGAACTTAGAAACAGTGTCCTCAGGAGAAGATACAAACCCAAGATAGATGAAAGGACTGCAAATAATATAGTGAAGGACTTGTGCTACAGATTTACAGCAAGCCCTACTCCACACAAGTTTCTCATGTATATATTATTATGAAAACACATAGAATGATGTTTCTCTTGAAAACACACAGAATGATGGCTATAATGAAACACCACATCAATATTATATAAAATATATGTACCCATTCCTACATTGGAAACAACCAATTAAAAGATCTGGGAAAAGCTTCTAATTTTACCTTTCAGTTCTCTTGTCTCTGAATAGATGTGATGATGTGACTAGGATGTGACAATAACAGACTCTTCTGCCATCAAATCATGAGCCATTAATCACATAACAGCACATACGTTACTGAAATCACTCTGATAAAGAAATTTATAGTAGGCTTCAGATATTGCTGTAGAATTCGCTTTACTGGAGACTTACAACTGATTTAGTAAATCCAGTCAAGGTAAGCCAAAGAATAGCTCTCCCTGGAGAAAACAAACAGTATATATATATGAAACTACTTAAAGACAAGAAATAGCTAAAACAAGGGCCAGATTATGTACCTCCCTGAAGTACGTAAAATTGCATGCAATAGTAAAGGCTGGACTCAGGGCTAAAGGACTAAGCTTGATTTCCCATCACTGTGAATATACATATGCATACAAAAGGGCATGTATTTCTTGTAAATAAATGTAAAACACTCACACAAAAAAAAGCATTGCAGAAGCAGTCAAAGATTCAAAACCCAAAAAATTTCAGAATTAAGAATGTTTGTATACCCTGATCTACTCCCAATCTCCCTCTTTAGACTGCAGCTTGATAGTGTTTACTTATATGATGACTACACTTTCTTCAGAACCCCCAATTTGCTAATACAGGAAAACTTAAATTATGTAATTTACCAATTTTTAGAGAAAGGATCCTAAACAAGGCCTTGCACTGATTATCACAGACACAGAAACAGGCACCTCCTCTTTTACTACAGCAATGGTCTGGGATAAAAATGCACATAATCATGGAATTAGGGACTGCACCCACTGAATAATCAGCTGAATTTTACAGGAAGTCTCAGTACAGCAGTGAATTTTCCTAAACCTGTGTTTGGCTGTAAGACTTTATCTCAGTGTTGCACAATACACTTTCGGAAACAGGTTATAGAGTTCATCTTTTAAAGCTAAGCATTTAAAGGCCTCAAGTGATCAGCTTCTTTAAAAGTAGCTGCCTGAAAATAGGAGGAAGATATTAATTTATTCCTTGCTAATCGTTTCCTACTAGATATAAGTGTGGGTGAATCACAGGACTAAAAATTTCTTGGGAGCTATCATGCAAATTCTCATATTAAAAATTCTAAAGTACAATATTTTATACAGCATATTCAGAGGCTTATATGGAGGAAGGAAAAATATTGCTCGTTACAATAGTAATGAAGAGAATCAGGCAAGAGTAAGAAAACTAAAATTAGTATCTTCCTAAAAGTCCTCAGTGCTTGAATTTCACCTTGCACTGCTCTGGGGATAGGAAAAAACCTCTAAAGGAAGGGAAACTGATCTTGGTGTGGCTGGCTAACATTAAGTCAACTTTAAAAGCTGTTGTCTATCATTTTGCCTTGTCAGCAGGTAGCTTGGTAGGGACTACGTTTAATGTCCTTGAAGGCGTGCCCACCAATATCTGGGGACACATTACACTGGAGGTGCTGACGGAGAAGGGACATGTTTAACCTTGGCAGGGGGAAGAAGGGGAACTTAACAATAAGCAGTTTTCTTTTAAGCAGCAGCTGGTTTCTTGAACTTCACTTAAGCAGAGGAAGTAGCATCCAGCTGGGCTAATGCTATAACAAAGGCCTTCACTAGCACAGAAAAGGGGCTGGGCAGAAAAGGGAGGAAGAAAAAAAAAACAAACCCAAGATCTGACTTCTTCTTATATAAGATACTTTGTATGCCAGCATAGTTTCTAGCAACTATTCATTGCTGGAATCCCTTCCTCTAAACTTATTGCCACTAAAAAAATGGAGAGTTTGAGCAATTTCAAAGTGTTGCAAAAATTGTTTCTGAGAAATAAAAAGCAACTAAAGATGCTGCCTCATAGAAGAGTAATGTTTAGTACAAGCATTATTGTGGTAAGTGTCATGTAAGGAAATCTACTCAGAGAAACTGCCCCCCACCCCAGCCCCCTGGATTCTTGGATACCTCATCAACATTTATTTTAGGTTGATCAAAAATAGAAGGAAAAAAAGCAGGGCTGGAGGGGACCAAAATGAACACTCTGGCAGCTTTGAAGGGCTCAGAAGACTCTCTCTCCACTCAGAAGCAGTAATTCAGATACAACTGGTGGCTAGAAATTCGAACTCCTGAGTGATCTTCCCAAATATTGCTACTACATGTTACTCCTACATATTCCAAGCAAAAACGAAACTACTAAGAAAGCAAAAAATACTGAAAGATTGCCCATTAAGAAACAGTCCTGATATGAGAAGATAAAGTGTACATACTTTCTAAAAATAAATGAAGATGATCCTTGCAGCCTGAAAGCAGTAGCCAAACTCCTGACAGTCCTTGTCCTACAAAGTTCTTAAAAATCCATTTTAGAGGAGATTGCCAACTGTACAGACAGGGTTTTACCATTTGAATGGAGCCTCTTCCCAGATGGACACCAACCACTAATGGAAAAAGGATTAGAAACTGAAGCACAGTTGGAGAACTGGCCAGCAAAGTCCCCTGGAGAAGAACTGTGGAGGTTCCTGGGCTCCTGTGGCAGTTTCTGTTAGTGCTACAGGGATGTGACTTGTACTGCAGTTCACTATCACTAATTACATGTGGGTGACTTTTAAAGCTCTTAACAAAGGGGAAATAAAACAATGTTTTTCTGTGTTATTGTGATCTTCAATAAAACTCTGACGTGGCAACCATCAAAGTCAAGAAGTTACACAAGCAATTCCCATTATCAAAATGAAAATGTGACAAACCCCTCAAAATGCCCAGATTATTCTTGACTGTAATCCAGAAACTTCAAAGACAAAACACACAAGGGCTGGAAGTCTGGATATCTACTAAAACAACCAATATACTCATTCAAGCAGGCTGTTCCTAAACATCAACAAGTTTTGTGTCCTGTACATTATAAATGTGGAGTTCATATTCACACAATAGATTTTATAAGAGTTACAAATTAATGTGAGTGGTGGTTCCTTAATGGCAGCTCTGGCCTTTAGCTTCTTTTGAGTCCAGACAATTTCTCAGGCTGTAAAGCATATGTGTTATTCACCAAGAATGACCGATCTGGTCCAACACAAATGCCATATTTTCTAATAGTTCTGATGGCCTGAACACCAGTAAAAATGCTGATACATAGGTTTCATTTTGACACACTCTTGTCTGTATCCACAAATATCTACAGTCACATACCATTTCTGCGAAATTATTCAGCAGCCAGCATGTTTCTCATACATGATGGGAGTTCTTACAACACTTTAACACACCTCTTAAGGCTAACCCTACAAAAACTGCTTTTATTATGCCCCCAACAAAAGAGTTTTGCAAATGCCCTGACTTATTCTCACCTTAAGATTTGCTGGTGCTATCAAGGTGAGAGACCTTGTGGCTCAAGCTGATCAGTCCCTGCTTTTCAGTGTGCGTGTGCCTGTGTGTGTTGTGCACACGAACGCATGATGGGTGGAATAGTCCCTTCTAAGTCTAAATTTTACAATGATTTTATCACCTGTTATTTGACATTAAAAAAAAAAGTGTTAAAATATGACAGATTTAAAATAAAATTGAGTCTGAAGACATAGAAAAAGCACGTGCAAATCAACAAGGGAACTTACAAATAGAGTTAATGAACAATTCAAAAGGTCAGTAGATCTTACAAAAATGCCCTTAGAGACCTTTAATACACACACACATAAAGAATTCGTTACCTGAGAATAAAAAACAGTTCCTCCTATTTTTTCTTGCCTTTATCATTATGACAATGTTAATGACAAATCTTTCTTTCTTTCATGGACCCCACGAAAGGAAATGCAAACACCCTCTACAATGTCAAAAGGCAGAAAGCAATTCTGACTCTAGCTGGGTAACACCTGCACACAGGGACTTTTACAGTGTGCATAAATCCCAAATGGTTTTTAGTTCTATAGGAAAACAGTGAACCAACAATTTTCTAAATTACAGATAGAGGATGATGCAAGTCATTTTATGGCACATGCATTTAATCTGTTAGAGCCTGAACACATAAGAAAAAACCAGAATGTTTACAATAACTTCCATTTGACAAAGTGAAATTTACTCAACTCCAGTTGTTGGAAGTCTGTATTTTTCAGAGTACTATACTGAAACTATTCTTGGTGTATTTTTTGTCAGCAGAGTATCTCTGCAAGTTTCTTTTTAGAAAATCAGATCCTAATTGTTGCTTGCATGACTTTTCCCCTATGCCACGGTTGGACTGCATAATGTTTTTTCCTGCCACATAAGCATGTCTATAAGAAGCCCAAACAAGTTCAGAAAGAGTTATATAACATTTTTTGAATTTTTGGGGACTATAATTAAAGCGATAAGATTATGGCAGAGATCCTAGAACAGATTAAGCACAGAATTCTATGATGAATGAAAGTTTGGGTCATTAAAAGTGCAAACCTAGGGGTTTTTTCTTTTAACCACACTCAGTTCAACATGTAGGACATAAAATTTTGCACTTAACAAGCACCTTTAACAGGGATCAGCAAGAGTACTGACGTATACATTAAGGAAAAACAAAAATGGATTTAAAAAAAAAAAAGGCAAAAAATTTCTGTTAGCAAGCCTGACTCAAAATGCCTGTGCTGTGTCTAGATTTAATTACATGGAAGGACACAGATCTAAGAAATTTACAGGAATCCTTAGGGGAAAAAAATTCCTAAGAACTTCTTACAGAGATAACTTTGATGTTCACAAGACCTAATCCACACTGAAATCATGTGAATCAATAGTTTCATACATCTTGAAAGTCGTCTCAAGATAGAGCTTAATATTTACTTTAACATACTGAGTGCTGGGAATAGGAAGTTAAAAGACTCTGTGGCCTGAAAACTGGAAGAAAAGTGAAGTTACCGAGCCTCCAGCATGTATCATGTTGGTTTCCAGCAAAAGGAGCCTTTCTGCTGAAATGAACAGCTCACACATGTAACACACTCCTCCATATTTCTCTTTGTACAGATAATTTCTCTCTGTGTTAAAAATCTGCCAGTCTTGTAACACAGAAAATAACCCCATGGACACCTGTGTTGACTCTCCTCTTGCTAGATGATGACCAGCAGGTATCACTTCCATGCACCATCAGTCACAAGCCTTCACCACTGAGCACTCTTCTTCCCAGTGCCAATGAGATTCAGTGGGTTTTTGTGCACTCCAAAGCACTTTTATGTGTGATTTGAACTATTTCTCTAGTATTGGGTTAAACAGAAATGTTAAAACCCCCCCATCTTATGTTAGTACATATGAATGAATTTAAGTAGAACCCATGTTTAAAATCACTGCAGTGGATCTAGCTTTAATATTTATATATATATAAATATATATACATATATGAAAATTCAAATCAACTTAAGAAGAAAAGTCAAGCTTTTCGGGTAAGCAAAAAAAAAAAAAAAATTAGAAGGGAAAACTTTCTTAAACAGTTCCTAATTTCAAAATTATAGCAGACATATTAAAAAAGGTTTATGTAAATAACTAATGTACATAGGTGAAGCTGGATGAACTCTAAATTACCAGGACAGAAATATATTCTAGAAAAAGTGTACATGCATGAATATACAAACATGTTGCTGCACATGTTTTATACACATGGTTGGGCTGGAAAAACAGCAACAGACTGACCTGTTTCTGTCTCCTGAAACAAACTGTCCTGAATCCTTTTTTCTGATTTAGAACAGGAAGCAGAAACAGTTTCAAAAAGTAGTCAAGAGTGTGTACAAATACAACCTCACGATAGTCAAAATAGGCACGGCAAACTCTTGTGCATGCCTTTCAAATCACTTTGTCTCTTCCACTTTCCAGTGTTACCCATTTCATCCCACAAATTACTGTAACAGTGAGTAAGGCACAAAGTAAGTGTAGCCAGCAGGTTAAGGCTTGTATCTATCTGACTGAGCCAGGTCTTGTTCAGACACAGGATGTCAAGACTGCAGACTTCAAACCAGCAGCCATGCACTTGGCAGTGATGCAAAGCAGAGCAGTGGTCAGAGAGCAGGGCTGATCCTGCCTAGAGAGCTCACAGCCTGTGAGAAGATAGTGACAGGCAGTCACAGGCGATATCTCAGAAAGTTCAGGAAAAATTGCCCGAAGAAAGGAGAAGACACCAGGACGTGCCAGTTCCTGAAAGATCAATGTGTCTGGAGAGTGCTAAGACCAGTGCACATTATTCCACAAATGCTCTGCAATCTCTAGCTGTTCTCCAAATTAAATGCTGCATTTGATACATAGAAATCTACTGGCCAATTTTTTCCTGTTGTTTAAGTATGCATGTTCAGATATTCTACATTCCATTTGGGATCAACCATTATAAATCCTCTACTGCATAGGTAACATACTGTCTAATCCACATAATCTAATGCTGTGCAGAAGTGAAACAATTACTTCCAAAGATAGACATGGAAAATGACAGCATGTCACCTTAAGACTATAATCAATTTATGTGTAACAGCTACAACAGAGGCTTCACTGACTACAAACACTACACCAACAAACAATACAAAAAATCCACCAAAACCCAGAAACAAAACAGCAACTGCACATGCTGCTCACATAGCTGCAGTGCCAAAAGCTGAATTTCTAACAGATGACAAAATGACACATCTCATCGGCAATACATACTTCTTTCTGGTTACGGCAAAAAAATAAGAAGGCTAATGTTTCTGACCCTTCTGAAGCCAGAGGGAATATAACCATTATCTTCAAAAGGATCAAAACTGACCCACAAATCTTGTTTTCCATTCTCATGAGCAACTTAATAGCAATCATGAGAATAAAGAGTTTAGGATCACTTCTAAGGTGATTACAGCCACAAAACACCACTTTGAAAAACCTGCAGTTCAAATTTTCTTTTCACTCTTTTAAGAAGAAAATCCATTGCTGTCTGGATAGGCAGGGCTACATGGGGTTTCTCAGCTGGTTTACTGTCCCAGCAGTGAACTGCCACTGAGGAAAGTGACAGCCTCTTCCACGCTTGCTGCCTCACAGGCACCAGTATCAGGCAGGTTAGAGCTCCTCAAATGACACACAGATTATTTTTTGCTGCTTCAGTTTTCAGCTCTACCAGAAAACTGAGTCAACTTATCCATACACGGGCTTAGTGGAACAGATACAATGGAAAGACTGGATAGCCCCAGCAAGGGGGAGCAGAGGGCAAGACGTCCTCATCCTCCAGCAGCAGCCCGTCTCAGATCAGTGTGCAGATACATATCATTGCACTGCACTATTAATTGGTCAGTGTTCCAACAGCCTGGAATAAAACGCGTTTCGTTTCTGTACAAACAGATCCAAATTGTTTGCTTTCCATTTTTTACCCCTCGATAGTCAATTTCACTTTTTCAGCTTCATTGACTTAAAGGTCGTCACTACTAAAACATACAAACAAAACCTGATTCCCCCATGCCACACAACTTGGGCAATAACCTGAGAAAAGTTTTCAATGACATATACCTGCCTGTCAGATACAGGCTGAGTACATTTGCAGTATTCTTTCCATAATCATTCTCACCAGGTGACACACTGATCAGTAAAATGTTATAGAACACTCTTGCAATCTATACAGTGCCACCACACAGTATCCTGTGATTCATCTTTGTGAGCCTAATCAAAAGCAAAATTAATTCTATGAGTTCTGGATCAAATCACAATTCCAGCTTCAACTTCTATAGCATCAATTTATTGTTCCTTACAAATAAGAATAATGTAAGGAATGTGAATTTTATTTGTAATACATGGCTTTAAAGACAGAGTTTTCAGCACCCTTTTCTACATATCAAGGCTGTCTATAAAGAACATATAAAGATCACAAACATGCAAAAATAAGTACAGGTTTTGAAAGCAGAAAGTAGATATGAAGAACATCGATAGAATCAGTTTTGTTTCTTACCTGTGAAAAATTCCATCTCTAGAACAACAGCAAGTTTTAAAGTGAGTTCAATGGCCTTTTATACTAAGAAAATAAGCAGAAATGACCAGTGCATTGGTGGGAGTACAAGCATCAGCTATGAAAATGCCAATGGCATTTACAAACAGTAGAGTGACGGCAGCTTCATAATACTTGAAGAAGACACAAAAAATTCCTTTCAGGAATTTTTTTCCACCACATATGCAAAGTTAAGGCAAAATGCCTTTCCTTAAACAATGCATGAGTAATGTATTTTCTTTGGATAATGCAAACAGAATTACAACTAAAAATTTTGTAAGACCACCCGTAATAGGTATTTGGTGAATTTCTAAAAAAAACCCCTAGCAGTATCGAAGATTGCTGACACATACTCTCTATCCTTTCTGGTAGACAAATGTATTTAAATTCAAGGTTTTATAAAAATAAACAGACTATTTTTCTTTTCACTATTAATTAATTGATTTCACTTTGTGTGTCAGAACAGCATGATTATATTTATTTTTCTAATTTCAGGTTTTAAAATTTATTTATTTATTATTAAATTTTAAACTGGAGTGTTCTGTCCCTGAAGCAGCAAAATTTTTCAGCATATTGAAGAATATATTATATAAACAACCTCTTGCTCACAGTCATCTGCATCTAGAAAACAATAATTAGTGAACTGTATATTTATGAAATCATAGAATCAAAAAACTGGCTGGAAGGGACCTTAAAGATTATCTAATTCTGATCCCTGTGCCATCACCCCACTAGACCAGGTTGCTCAATTAGAAAAATTATGTCAAAGGCTCACATAATTATTTTAAAAATAAATAATAAAACCCCCCATGCAGTAACTCCTAATGCATTTATCTTACTTTTATTCCAGTTGTGGTGTTATGTGAAGGCAAAGAGAGGGCAAAGTTTTTGTCTTTCTTAGCTCAGGATCAAAACCCGCACAGAGGCCACAAGAGCTGAACTGACAGACCAGCACAGCAAGCCAGTAAAGCAGAATGATGCAACCAGTGTCTGACAACTAACCAGATTTAAAAAGAAATCTCATGTTTTAGGAGAACAAGAACACCATTTTTCTTTATACAATTACAAAATGTTGAATTTGTAGTTTATGTTTGCCCCACTGGTTTTATGTTGCATTTCTACAACTGTTCCTGGACAAAAAAATGTCCAGGGAATAAAACATGCTGCAACCAAGGCCCAGTGTAATATTTCATTCTAAGAAAAAGTATATTAATCATTAAAAAATGTTCTCTGGAATTAGGAACAAAAGAGCAGTGGGAACAATTTGCACGAACTCAGCCTTTGTGATTCAGTAAATACACCAGCAGTGATTTGAACCTTCCCATTCAGTATTTTGTGGTTGTGCTAACCCAGCACTTCAAAGCAAACTTCAGTTCCACTGACACAGTTTCCCATGTCTTTAGTTCCATAGGGGAGAGAAAGTCTTTTTGAAAATTTCACCTACTTTCACCTTGAGGCTTTGTGAGACTCCTTTGAAGTTTACAACCTAAGGTTTCTATGGGACAAGGATTTACATAATTCAAAGAAGAGCTTTAAGGAATGGTCACAAATTACTACTTTTTAAATTAACAGACATCTATTCTTACAGGGAAAAAGAAGGAAAAGAAAAAAAATTTAAAACCTTAGATTTTTTCCTTAACAGATTATCATATTTTTAACCGTTTAAGCATTCTACTGTAACCATCTAATAATTTTATTTGTACTCTGCTTATCTTTCTGAGACCATCAGTAACTTGACAAAGGCAGTAACTTGCAAGCAAAACTTACGGGTAGGACTGAAAAAACTATATAATTCTTCATTGTAACATGATAAGATCTGACAACCTTTTATTCCCCCCAGAGTTTAGTTTTTTTTAATTCAAATATAACAGAGTAAGATCAGCTTGCCAAGACATAATGTTCTCTCTGCTATTACTTGAATAATTTAATTTAGCATTTGTTTCAAGAATATTTTCAAAAAGAACCCATAAACTCATATGTCCTCTAACCTCTTCAAGCAGTAGCTTCCGCATTTCCTCAAAGAATGTAAACAACTTTAAAAACAACACAGTACTAATGGATAAAACATTATTTTTCTCTGTACAAGGCCAGTAAATATTCCCCCTTTCTCTCAATGCTACTTACAGAATGATGGTAACTGTGCAATCAGATAATGGTTAATGAATTTTAATGAAGTCTGCATTGGCTATCAAATCCTGAACTTGGTGATATTTAGATTCTGGGGAGATGCCTGTGGCTTCTTAGACCCAAATCATCAGCCTAAATCCAGTTAAAAACAGAGTGAAACAATACTCAGATATTGGGTTACACATGTGGCTGAGATTACATGTTAGCCTAAGGGATACTTGAACCACGTTGAGTGTTTTATATAATAATACCACATTGAAGAGCACTGCAGAAAGCAGTTAATCTCCTCGGGCATATCACCCAGCAACAATTCTTTCCTAACTTTTCCCACAGATTCATGGCAAATTTCCAAAAGTTCAGAGGTTTGGTGAGTTTAAACCTCTTTAAATTCTGATTCCTATCTAAAACTCCCTCAGTTCTGATCCAAAAATCTCATTAGATATGATCTTCCCCTTTCTCATTATGCTAGAAAATCTTTGCAAGCTTCCTTTCCTGTTGCTGTTGAAATACAGCAGTTGCCATTAAAGGCCTTGCTCTTGAATACTGCCAGCATGAGAACATGTAGCACAAGACTGAATGAGTGAGACTTCAAGAACATGACCATCAAGTTTCTCACGTCTGAATGCAACCAAAAATGACTTTCCAGGAGTTAATTACATTACAGGGCTATGCAGAATTTTAAAGCCCTGAAGACAGACCCTCTTCCTGGCCAAACCTTATTACATTTTTACTCTTTGATTGTCTAAAAATACAACAAGAGAGATTTCTTGTATGCCCAAATAACCTAATTAATTTCTCTTTTAAAACTTGTCCCCTACTGTATGGGTCCATAAAGAAACCCATGTGTTATATTCATCAATATATCCAACACACCTACTGTCCTTTCTGAAAGTTGTCTATACTCAATCATTTCTTTAAGAAATGCTCAAGTAAATGTATTAAAACATGGCTGAATTAAGTTTTTAAAAAGCTTTATTTCATTTGGACTTGATGATCCTTGTAGGTCCCTTCCAATTCATCATATTCCGTGATTCTGTGATTTCTACTGCAGAAATTCAACAGACAAACACTGCAGACCGAAAATTGGAAAGAGGATGGCATCACTCTTTGGCATGCTTCTTAATTACATCTAATGCATTATGCATGATGCCCTTTTGGCTCTGGCATGGCATTGCCAGCTGTGGCTCACTGCTGACGTTCCTGAGGGGAAAGCACAAGATAGTGTAACACTTATCTCTTTCTTTCAGTACCTTTCCTCTCAGCAATGGAAAAAGCAACTTGAGAAGTGTTCTACCAAATTTACTATGTACTGTTTACCTGTATTACAACAGGTAGTACTTTTTCTATGTAATGTATGGATAACAGAACATTATGGACATGCATATTGAAATACCTGCAGCGAGTCCTGCGTTTTTTCTATCTGATAAGCCTCACTCAGTATGTTTAGTTGGTATTTCCAGGTGCTCAGATACATTATTTCCCTCCTCTAGAAGATGATGAAAATATAGTGCAGCTATCTTGGTTTTGAGATTTTTAATGGCATAGACACTACTTGAAGAAAATATAATCTAAAAGAAAAGGTGTAAATACTTATACTGCATAATAGGGCTGTCTGTTTGCAGATGTGGTATTAAGAGGATTTCTCCACTTCTTGTGGGTGAACAAAATGCAATGCTCACCAACAACTACATTTCCAAATAGCTTCTCACTTTCAACGTTACCACAAAAAACATCATGTGCAGAAAATATCATGTGCAAAGTGCCATCTGATTACATGCAAACCTGCCATCTTTGACTCAGGAAATGCCCAAGTCATCATTTATCTCATGATATTGGGATAATATTCTGGAAAAAAAAATCATTATATGTTTTACATTCTTCCTGGACATCTGCTTTGGCACTGTAAGAGAGTGGGCCAGACATGCTGTTGGTTGCTCTGCTCATATGTCTTACGCAGAACTTCGTGAGAACAGAATTCAGTTTTGTCTTTTCTTCAGCCCTTTACACAAAACAGTTCTCAAAAGGGGATGAAAGGAATCTAGCAAGAGCTTTAAAATTCACATTTCAAGACAAAAATACATGAGCACACAGAAGTAATGAAAACCTATAAATACATGCAAAATCCCAAGCCTACATATAACATTCCCTGTTCAACACGTTTTCATAACCCTTCCTGAAAATGAAGGTCTTTATGAATACCCATTGATCTGTGTAAGCCCCACATACTGACTTTTTTTGTTCTTATGATAAACATGAGTTACCTGAGCCAGGCTTGTTCAATACCTATTGAAAGTCATTATTCATACATCTCTCTTCGCTGTCTGGATTTCTGCAGCTCTAAAATGCAACAGTGACCTTTAAAAGCGTTAATTGTATCTACTTTATTTTCCATACTTTCCTGTTTCCAGAACTTGATTAATTTTTGGCAAAGCATATACTTCACACAGCTGAAAACCCTGGCAATTCCAAGTACAAATTAGTCAGACAACAGGAAACACTGTCCAAAATTCTGCTGTCATTTAAGCCATCTTAAACCCTCTGAAATGAGTAAAGCTGCACAGAAGAAAATAGTGTGTTTTATTTTCAGGGTATAATTTTTTTCTACAACTCAGGAAGCAGTTTTAAGTAGCAGAATTCTGTGTGATTTTAATATTGGGTTTCTGAAAACAGAAAAGAAAAAATAAGAACCACCACAGACTTTTCAAGAAACTACTTATCAATAAGGGTGTTCCAAGTCAGTTATTTTGTGTGATTCTGTGAAGCTTCTTGGAAAAACTTATTTATAGAAGCTTATGAAATGGATCCCGTTCATCCTTCTATAGGCTGAATGCAAAGTTAAATACCTAAAAAGACAATTTTCCTCTTTGTGAACTTGGCAAGGTGCCCATACTCTGTAAGGAAGAGTTGCAAGTGGATCTTTCTTGGCTGTATTAAGGATAAACGGGGTGATCCCTCTAGGTCACAATTTAGATTATGGAAATATGCAGACTTAATACTAGCTGGTATTATTCTATACACAACTGAAGCAGCTAAGTTGGTAAGTTAACCTTCAGAATGCCTTCCATAAACACTCTTTGCATTGCTATGAACTATGTATTAATAAGCACAGCCAAGACTCAGAAGGAGTCTTTACTATTCAAGTTTCCTCAGTTCTGAACAATTAATGATGAGATACATTTTACCTGTACATATGGTACAGATTTATGTTTACTCTTTCTTACTGTTTGTGGAAGCTGTATATACTCTTCACACGGTATTTCAGCCGTGGTGCAGAGACTCTGTGGACTCACAGGCCCACAAATGACACACCACTTGCTCTCCTCCAGGGAGACACTTCTCTTAAAGGCTGAGTTGATGTCCTAGATCACCTTTGTTGTAACTTTAAGGAGATAGAACAAGGCACTGAATACTTCTCAGCTTACAAAATGGCCCTGGGCTCCCCTTATGTGGGAACACAGAGAGGTTCCCTACATGCTTCCTTACACACAAGCATGAGACTGTGGACTGGGTGGGCATCACTACTCTTACATGGCCCACAGTAACTATGCAAGAATAAACCCTGCATCAAAACACTGTGTTTGGTTTTGCTACAAGCACTCACCCACAAGTGATATAAAATGGCATGAACAGGATTCCCTTAAACCTTCTCACACACCCATCAATGGTGTAAAAAGAATCTGATGGTGTGGTTTTGAGAAGAGATAAAGCATAATTTAAGCTATACCCTACCCAAGTTTGGCCCACACGTGGTGTATGGAGCAGAAGACATGCCAAAATTACTCTGTGTAGATGCTAAAAACAGCAATGAAAATTTTACTAAAGTTGCAAACCCAAATGTTTTGTAAATTCCACTTCATTCCCATGGTGAAATTCTCTTGTGTACTATTATAATTTACTAAGATTACTGTTGTTACAAAAAAAAAAAAGTTGTATTAAAGTGCCCACATGAATTCCGAAGAGAATAATTTCCTGCATTTAGAAAAGAAGCTGCAGAAGAACCAGATTTTATATGCAGTTTCCTTTTCCTTGACTTCCTTTGGGGTGCGTTAGTTGTTTACTTGTAAGAGCAACACGTAAAAACCACAGTATAAAATGTTTCCCCACAATCTCTTGTGTGTCATGGGCTTTCTTTAAATAGCATGTAAAACGGTCAACTGGCATAAATAGGTCTCCCAATAGCTACCCATGTGAGCATTACATTTTCACTTATTTTAAAGACAGGTTTTATTGCTGCAAATTAATTTTTATGCTGAACCCATCAGAGCCAAATTATGAATCGTGTTTTATGGCCAAAAAATACAAGAAAAAGCACAAAGGGTGATAGGAAAAGGGACCAGTCATGTACTCATGTCTCTACTGTCCAAAAGAGGGAACCAACAACAGTTGTGAGGATGGTCTTGGATGTAGGTGCAGAGGAAGGACAGAAAGGAAGGTCACAGCACATGTCTGCAGAGTGACAAGATGACAGATCCCGTTATGAACCAGTCAGGCACATTGCTTCCAAGCGATGCTGCCACAAGTCATATTACCCTTATCCTTCCCACTCTCCCAAGGCAAAACTAAACTGAAAGCCACAATCCAGCTTTAACACGCAGGATTTCATTTAAAGCAGCAATATTCAATTATCCTGCTGGATGAGGAACAGTACCCCATTTCCACAAGAGTTGTAAGATTAAGAATGCCAGATCAGGAACTAACCAGAATGATGTTAACATAGCCAAAGGACAAGCTCACACAGAGATTCTGTGGACCCAGTGAGTGAGGGCACTACTCCAGTTTCAAAGTCTGATACCCCCTTCACCTTGTTTGGATGACAATATTCCTGTCTCCTCTGATCTCTGCTAAAAGATAGTGTATAAGACAGACAGACTTGCCAGGAAAGTTACTGGCAAAGCATCTGGTAGATACTCCGAAAATTTCTCCCCTCTAACATGCCTCAACTGGAGAAACACACTTTTCCCTAGATCAGAAGTGTGTAATATGTAATTCCAGCTACTCTGTCCAAGAGATATGAAAACAGCACCTTAAAGGCCCTTAGCTCCCTACCTGTTATCCTAAAAACCTCATGTCTGCACATGATCAGATCAGGATTAAAATCCTGACATTGAATTTTACGCTTGGCTACACTAAGATGTCTTTAACACAGTGAACTACTGACATAGTTAACTCTAAAACCCTAACATGCAGGCATGAGGACCAAGGTGAAAAAAAGTCAGCACAAACTCCAGCTTGCCCTCACCTACTTCATGACAGCAGTTGCAGTGAATTCTGGTCACAGATGCTGGCTCAGGACTATTCCCAGGATTGCCAAGGCCTCAGTTGGTTACAGCAAAGCAATCCATGGAGCTGCAGCTGCAGCACTCACTTGTATACATGCAAACTAGGAACAAGCCCTAGCTTTGAGAGGGTGTGAAAGAGTCCTGTTCAGTTTGGGTGCTACATCACAAAATAAAAGTCCTTCCTGTCTGAAAGAGGAGCATTTAGACTGATTGATGCTGGAGGAGTAATTTCTCCTGCAGGCCCTTGTTGAGCCTGGCTGCACTGGTAGCCTGACTTGAAGTTTAACACTAAAGGGACTAATGTGAACAATGAATCTTCAGTGAGCTAACCAGGCTTTAATAATCCTTCGAGAGCAGCTAGCAATAACTGAGCTGCGTAATAGCAAGTTTCCCAAAATGGGGTCATCATGCTGGAAACAGGGGCTTGTGTGTGAGAGAGAGACAATGATTACAGTATTTGATCATCAGCTTCACCGTTCCAACTATTCTTGACCATAGTGTCTACTTTCAGACAATGCAGTGATCGTGGTCAGTGCATTCACACTGGGTAGCAGCCAACAAGAAAGCTAAATTTAACATACACACAATACAGATTTCTGAAAAACCTTATTCTGCCAAAATTTTATACATTTACATAACTTCTTAACTGTATGATATACGAAACATCAGCAGATACTATTCTAACTTCTAGTGCTTCAGGAAATACTCTGAAGAAAGATTCAAAGTCAGTATATTTTAATTTCTTTTTATATGAACTACCTGTATAAACCAGCTGGGAATTCAAAAATACTTACTGTGTATGTGCATATATAGCAACACAGATAAATAAAATATTTAAATTAAGTTTGAATATAAATGTGTATAAATGTATATAAAAAGGTACCATAATAGAAACAGTATAAATAACATCACTCCGTGCTTACCCACCATTTTATTCTACCTTTTTACCATAGTTAACACTTATCTTTAAGAAACCTTTATTAATAATTTTATATTTAAAATGTATTAAAATATTTTAGCATTAAAATAGCTAAAAATACAGGGGTTAATTTAGTCTTTTGTCTCACACATACAAATCCAGTGAAGCAGGGATAATAATGAACAGAATTGGGCCCTAAAAAGTTCTAATTTGACACTAATCAGTAATAAAAGGCAATGCAAACTTGTGTTAAACTGATTACACCCATATAGCAATATCTGTATAATGGCTTTAGCTGCTTAGCAACAAAAGTACAAGAATACCAGATAAAATGGATTATAAGATCTGATTGGTCCCAGATGAATGTAACAGTGGCAAGTCAGTTAGGTTAATTTGCACTATATATCATAAACGACACTCCTCTGAGCTGTAATGGCAGAAGACACTTAATTTTTTCTGTACAAATACACATAAAAGAAATAAGACTTTATTTAACCTTACCAATTACAGTTTTGGTCACACACTACAGGGATTCTTCCTAAATTAACTTAGAAAACATGACTTAAAGAAATCGTAAGTATGATGATTCTCTTTCCTTTTTGTGACTTTCTTACAAAATAACTCACTTTAAAAATGGAACTCCATTTTACACCTTTCCACTGGACTTCCAAAACCTTCTTGGAAACATTTAAATACAAGCCACAGTGGAAGGAAGACTAATTACTCTTGGTTTTTAGAGGGGTCTGATGCAGACAGAGGTCCAGGGGTTTTTCAGAGTAACAAAGAGATGTCATGAGAGCTGAAATGGAATGAAACACCCTGAATTTCAGCTTTATAAATGCCAGACTTCTAGCATTACTCAGAGTGTGCTAGACAGCAGAAAGGAACAACACCTGAACCACAGTACTCACAATCTAGGATAATGCAGCAGTAAGCCACTAGGCAGCATGTAACACTTAAGGGATCAACACAGTCATCCCGGGTCACTACAGCCTCTTCTTGATGCCCTTGTGCCATATCACATGGCTGATCTCTGCCTTGCAACACCAGAACACAGGAAAGAAGTGAATGGCCGTGCAGGCCAGCCCAGGAGCTATTCTATGGATAGATACACTGATTTAACATTGCAAGGAGGAGAAATGTTTTCATGGGTGGCCTAAGTCTGACTGTTCACCTGTAGTAACTGACTTTCTCTACCCTTTATTTAACTACTTATTTCCTCTAAGAGAAATGCTGTAATGTTGACTAAGGCCCCTTTGCAAGTTCTGCAACTCTATCATTCAACAGGAACATTTTTGTGCACTAAAAATACTCTCTACTACGTCTGTTGAACATAGTGTAACGAAAAGAGAAGGAGAGCACTATTTTCAAACCTATCTAATTTCATGAAGTTCAATAAAAAAATCAAATGCCAGATGATAAAAGCAGCAGCTCTCTAGTCTTCTAATTTTATAATGGATTATCATAATAAAGCTTTCATTGCCTTTAATAATTTAAACCCCATTTTATTTCTTAGGTATTTACTAGGATAATTCATTATAAATTACAGGGTGTGCACATAGATGTGTATGCATCTCATGGGGTAGAGGTCTAGAAAATTTTAAGCACTTATGAAGAAAGTTGACAGGGGTGTAGGAGGAATTAAGTGAAGCTACTTATATTTTCTAGACCTTTCCATAAAAAGCACTTTAATTCTCACAGTTCAGAAACATCCAACTGTGAATGAAGACAAGAATGTCTTCAGAGAAAACATGTCTAGAAACATTTAAATCCCCTTTGTCAGCCACCTGCCTGAAGCATTACCAATAAAACCTCCTGTTGACAGTGTTCCATAGTTGATCCCTGAAGCAGGGTATGAGCTTGGAAGGAAGAGGACAGTGAAGAGGGGAACTGGGCAGCATCAGATTACTGTCAGGTAAGATACCCCTTACTGAAAAATCAAGGGACCAACACACAGAAGAAGAGAAAGAGAAGATTGAAAACAGAATGGAAACAGTAGCAGTCTGAAAATGCCCTATGTTTTCTCAAAACCTTTATTGAGAAAA
The DNA here is from genome assembly GCF_965178545.1 of Coloeus monedula. Taxonomy (NCBI): domain Eukaryota; kingdom Metazoa; phylum Chordata; class Aves; order Passeriformes; family Corvidae; genus Coloeus; species Coloeus monedula. Next base: position 30,044,896 of record NC_138782.1, on the reverse strand, counting down.
CAATACCTACACAATGAAGTCCTGAATAAACCAAAGATGATGATAAGCAAAAGTCACTTATTACAAAAATGCTGTACCCTGTATGCCAGGTCTTGGGCAGGTTTCACCATGGGAGTGCCAAATACAGAACACAGTAGCCATCGTTCATATTCCCACTGACAGAGCACAGGCAAAACCCAACTCAAACCTCCAATATGCTGAGAGACCAATGACCATACTCCAGCGAAACAAGAAGGGAAATGCTGCCATAGCATAAGAGTGCTGAAAAACACTATCCAAGGGTGACACAGTTTTAGAAGATATGCCCCAGTAAAAGAGTTAAGCTCCTTCCACATAAAAAACCAGATCAGCTGAGGCACTGCTGTAGATTTTACCTTCTTTCTCATGTGTAGGACTGGGCTGTGGAGATTATACCTCAAACTACTGCAGACAAAACATCCTGTATCAGCTTTGCACAATTTATCCCAAGCTTTGGAACTCTCTCAACTTCCAGATCACTGAAGAAGATTTCAAAACTATTCCAGAAGTACAATACTTGAATATAATTTTTTTAATATCTTAATATCTATCTAAAATGCTGATGGGGGGGGGGCTCATTTTTTGATGGGCTTAAAGCAAATTAGTTTGATAAAAGTTTGCTTTTGTATTAAGGAGGAACATAAGAAGTATCAGTCCCAAGAATATTTCTTTAAAGTAAGGAAGTTAGATGGAACTGTAAAAAGAAATTAGAAATATAGGGCTAAAACCACACTAGTGTATAAAGTATGTTGTTGTTAGCCATGATTTGGCACAATTTCTGAATTCCAAAATAATTTAAAATATTACCCCTTACTTGTTGTGATAATAATAGATTCATTTAATAAATGACACTAATGAAAAGTCTGCTCCAGGTAAAAAATAAATAATACTGAAATGTACTTAGTGTAAAAAGCATATTAGGCAACTTTTCTGCAGTGTCTTTAGCTGATTACTGAAGAAAAACACTGCAGCATATAAAGTCAAACTTCTACATTTGCATTTTTGTGGAAGAGGAACAAAGCAAGTAATCTCATTACATAAAGACAACCTCTGAGTGCTTTGACAATGAATACTGAGTCAATCTTCCCATTAAGTCAGGGTGTATATGACAAGTGTGCTCTACTTGAAATATAAAATTTAATTCCAGCATGATCACTTCAGGGACCAGTTCTGCAAAGTGCAGCCGCCACGGCATGGCACGCAACCACGGCGTAAGTAACCATACACTACTGGGAAATACACTTAAAACCCATTGTATTACAGCCCTCATCTCAATAAAGCTATTTTAACCACAGACAATGTTTGCTCAAGAAAGTTTTTCTACCTGTTTTTCTACTGAACCTGAGAAAATCATTCAGTGACTAATTTACTTGGTACGTTTTCATTTGTTGCCATTCATAAATAATGTATAGTTTTAGTAAACATATTGCTTTTGCTTTTTCATATGTTTTGGTGTTTGGTATATTTGGTCCCTTATAAAGAATTCTTTGCAAATTGTTCATAGGACATGCTCAGGAAAACCCTTCAACTTTTCAACTGTGGATTTTTAATTTGACTAGGTATCACTAGGTGTAGTTTTGATTGTTTGATAAGAGACACTAGCCTATGACTTGTAACTATAAACCACTTCAGTATGAATTCCTCTGAGCTCAAGAAAAGCCACAAACTACAGTTTCTGATCTGAGAAGAGAGAAGAATCTTTGATGAATAGCTTTGGAGAGCAGGGAGGTAGGGAGAAAGCATGGTACAAAACAGGGAAGAGCAGGTCAAAAATACAAAAGGAAAGGAATCTCCAGGAAATCAGAGTAGTAGCAGGAGAATCTTCTGTCGTAATTCACTGTATGTAGAACTGATCTTTACCAATGTTCTGCCACATGATTCACATCAGGCTGCTGATACACTTATTTACACTCTAGGGAGTGCACTAAAGGTCCCTTTCTGTTCACAGAGTTTATACCTCACCCCAGTACAATCTTTTAATCACTTCTTTCATCTGAAATAACATGCTGATTCTAGTCACAAATTTTAAAATAATATGTTAAAACATTTTAAGAGCATGTTCACACATATAATAAAAGTCTGAATGTGAAACACCCTTCACAGACATACACGCCTTCCTGGGCCACTGCTTTGTGTCAGCTTCAAAGCATATAAAATGCTGGCACATTTTCACCATTTTAAGAACTGTATAAACATATTACTTGTTTGCTGTTTCCATATTCAAACCACTATAATCTTGATCCTACTAGCCATTTTCCTACGGCTTTCCCACCGCGCTATTTATCTTTCCTGACAACTTTGCTAGATGATCTTTTAGTCACAGCTTTTCTGCAACTCTACACACAAGTATTGCAACAGTGGATGTTAAAAACATTTGTACTTCATTCAACAAATGATACATGCTATTAATGTACCAAAGAAGCACAGAAAATGGCACCTCGGTAGGTGCCAATCCACCTCAGTAGGTGCCATTTTTGTGTATTCGATGCATGTGGGGTTTTTTTACTTTTTAACTCGTTTACTGCCATCTCCTGGTACTTACACGGTAATAGTAGCTACACTTTTTAACAGCAGCCAGTACTCCTGTACAATACTACTGAAATACCAAAAACTTACCAGAAATATTTTCAAAATATTGCTTCACTTCTTATGTTGTTTTCTTTTAGTCTGGAAATAGTGAATGTTATTCCTTGGGCAGAAACTAGTAAAAGACTCATGTAGCTTACCTTTGTCTGGAAGCAGCAGTAAAGTTGTGTTAAGTATGGATGTTTCCGTGCTAATGCCAGAATTCTCTTTTCTGTCATTGTACAGTCTACATCATCATCTTGAAGTATGACATCTTTCTTCAAGACTTTCACTGCATATACTTCATCTTTTCCTTTTAGCTCAGCTAACATTACCTAAACCAAAGAAAAATTCCATTTACATATGAACAACAAATGCCATAAATGCAGGGTTTCATACGAGTTTGACCGCACTGAAAATAGAAAGACAGTTACATACCTGCCTAAATCAAGCTGCAGTTTATAAAATAAAAAGTACCCCAATTTTAGAAGCATATACCTCTGGTATTCTTTAAATTCGAAACAGAAGGTATCTATTCTTTTTGTTAGTTAAGTATCTTAATGAGTACCTATTAGTGAGGTCTCAAAAACTAAACAAGGAAGGAAGTTGATGTAAACCAGAAATTTATTTCCCACTTTTATCTCCCACTTCTGGTAGTGAGATTTGAGTGTGATGGACTTTGTATACAATCTGAAGTTACCATTCCAGCTGCTTTCAAGTTGTTGACTTTAACTACCACTATTGTTTAAGGTTCAGGTCCTATACTCTGTTTAAGGTCAGTTCTGGCTTGGAGCCAGGATAATCTTCAGAGAAAGGATTAGGAAACAAGGACACAAAAGAACTGCTTCAGCCCTGTTCCCCTGCATGTGAAGTTCCCGTAATATCAAGGAAGGAAGAGTATACTTCTGAAACAGATTCATATTTCAGTCCACCTCTTTGATTCCATGGTGCACTACAGTGTGGAAAGAAAATCTATAAGCCCTGTAAACAGAGCAAGGCCCCTTCCACCCTCACCAATTCCCTGCTGTGGGAAGGTATCTGGTGAGTTACAGCCCTGCTGCTTACACGGTGTTTTGGGCAGCTGTCTAAGCCCTGTCATATCTGAGTGGAAATGCTTCAGTTCTGCTTCCTCCAGCGCTGAACACACCCACTGAGGAAAAACAAGTACACACAATGTTCTGTGAAATAAGTAGACTTGAACTGGGAATTATCAAGAAAGTGAATTAACCCCACAGCATTATTCCTGACCTGTTTCCTCCTGCTTGACCACAAGCAATTTTGTTGAACAGTTCGTGTGTAACTGTATGTGTGTCTTCATCGGCCATATCCCAAAATAATGAAACACTGACATTTTGTTTCAAAAGACCAAAAGACTCAACCCTAGTTAATGAAGTGAGCTAAAGCACAGACAATGCCAGCTCATCAGGAGACTGATACTTTTGATCTGTTGGGTAAAAGAAAACCCCTGGGGTGGAAGCACTTTCTGAATGTCAATATGAACATTTCCAAATCAGTACAGTCAAAACCACCTGTGAACACTAGCTTAAAAAAAAAAAAAAAAAAGAGAAGAAGGAGAAAAAAAGCTACGCACCTTGCCAAAGCTGCCTTTTCCTAAGACTTTGATGAAGTTGAACTCCTCAAGACCTATTCGCTTGCTCTGGGCCTGTTTGACCTCCCCATTTTCACCATTCTCCCCAGGTTTGTTAAGCTGGTTGTCTGTTGACGTTGTAGCTGTTGCTCTGTGTTCCTCTCCCCGATTGTCAAAAGATAATGCTTTCCTAATGTTGTTTTCCAGCTCTTTGATTTCTGTGGAAAGGTGAGGAAAAGTTAGCTTTAACCCATCAGAAAACCAGTTTGTGTTAGTCTGTATCACTGTGGGAAGAGACATTCATCATCTCTGAAAGCTGTGTTTAAGAGCATTCTGTGGTTAAGAATATATATTTAGCAAACTGCTTCTCCACCTTACAGTAATCAGCCAAACCCCTGCTCTAACAGGAAGGGTGGCCTTTTAAAATGAACCTAAGAAAATGACATATCCAAAACTTGAAAGATAAGTCAGAATAGTAGCCAAATAGTTGTTTTAGTGACTTTGGGTGTTCCTGTACCACACAGAAGTACTTTGTTTTTAATATCCCTATCTTCCTGCAGCACTTACTCATCTTCCTGCTTAAGTATTTTAGTATTTTGTGTCTTCAAAAGTTCAAAAGGATAGTTGGGCATCCCAGTCCTTGAAGTCAACATGAATGGAGCATCTTATTCAGCTCCAGCTGTTATCAGATGCCTGCCAATAAAGTATTTGACCATTTCCTACTGCTGCTTCAAGCAGCAATTGTGTAGATCTGCTAAATGGTTTTGAAGGTTTCTCAGTGTTAAATACAGAGTCTCCTGGTGACTAACAGTCCTCAGGGTCTGCCCCGAGCTCCTGCATGGTACTTCTGCCTGGTGGCCTTGGAAGCAACCACTTTATTGGACAGCTACAAAGGTCAAATTAAAGAGAGAATTTAGACAAATTCTTTGTTCTTATTTTAAACAAAACATCAGATATTTTAAAAATTATGATTTTATGAAAACAGTGTCTGTGAAACCAAAAGGTTAACAAATTTAAGGTCACAGATTCCTGATTTTTAAAAACAATTAGATCAGACTCAAAAAGTGCTTCTGACATACAAATTCTGTCAATCAGCTGCTCAGCTCAATGAAATCAGGTCATATCAGATAAGATTAAAATACCTATGTCCAAATCTATGCATAAAAGAAACTCCTGAAAGGAAATATGGTTTTAAGAAGCCTCTAGAGACCACATGGACATGCTAGCATAGCCTGTCTGGATGGAAGTTTTTATTATTACAAATGTTCAACATGGAATTACAAGGACTCAATTTTATCTCAAAAACTTAGTAACAGACAGGTTTAGGTTTTCAGGTAAATGAAGGCCCTCTCTCAAGTTCTGTGTTACTATTTAAAATGTTCTCCACTCTTACAATAGAATATGTAAGCTTCTTCCATAAATATATTTTGTTGACAAGGATCCATGTAGTAAACTTAAGATATTAAGATGACTGCTTTATAATTTTCCCCTTAAAAGCCACTTAATTTCACAGATTTAAATTAAATGAGAAGCAGGCCTTTTAAAAAAAGATTTTACAGTTCATAACTTAAAATGCTTCAATTTCTGGTGGTAACTACTTTGTTGATTTGCATCTACAGAGGCTAGTGCTTATAGATTTTTTTTACTCCAGGAAAATGTGTGATGAAATATGTTAGATAGGAAATAAAAAGATATGTTTGACCTTGATCACATGGAGATGTTGGTGCTGACTTTGACCTATCTTCTTCTGATGATGCGCACCCTGGAACTGGTGGTTGAGTCTCTGCACCTGCAATTAGCTAAGAACAATTCCAAAAGAGGTAGTCAGCTCTGAGATCTTCCTATGCCATGAGGAAATTTAATTCAACAACTTTAGTTCATAAGTAGAAGTATGAAGGAAAGTGAAGATCTTCTACCCCTATGGATTCTCACTGGCAGAACCTCAGCCATACAGTAGATGGCATCACATCAAATAGAATCCATAATATAAAGAGAGAAAAAGCAGGCAACTGAAAGAAAAACAGGTCCTCAAGATGAAATAAATGTAGTATACATATCCAGTGAGTGGGAAAGTTTTGAGAAGCCACCATGAGTCTGTATTCAAATCTATCCAGTAAATACATTTAACTATGACATGTACCAGCAAGCACTGCAAACTACCTCATGCAGTAACAACATGACAACACCTTTACCCAGGAGTGTCAGATCTATTAATTCATTCTTGAGTTTCCTACATTTCTGTAACATTTTAAAACAGCATACAGGGGATCCCAGTGTGCAATAAGCAGGAAAATGAACAGAAACAACTGTCAATGCTTAAAGAAATTATGGCAAAAATTGCCTATTTCTGTGAGCCCGATGGGTCTGTTGTGACAATCATGCAAACAGAGATACAAAGTGTGGGCCCATTCTCATCCAGGATACATATCATCACTCAGGGGTAACTCCATCAGCTTTGGATGTATTTGGGATGACCTGTGCTTTTTATTTCTAGAACAGCCTGGTTCTTCCTATAAAAGGCCTGATAACTCCAGAAATGTCATCTGGCAAACAGCTCCTCTTCATAAGAACCAGCACATTGCTTGTTTATCAGCATTTATAACACTGTGGAGTAGTGCTGTCTGCCAATCAATCAATTATCCAATGCCAATTCTGAGTGAAACATGAAATGCTTTTAACTGTTGCCAGACATTGTCTCTGGGTCAAATATCCTTCCTCAAAATTAAAAAGGAGAAATCCTTCCAGAAATTATAGACTCGAGATCTGCAATGTTGTACCAGGTTAAAATCAATTTCATATCAAAGTTCAGAATAGATTATTTACACTTATAAAACAAAATTCAAAGTCTTAGGTCTCTGCTGACTTAAAAAAAAAAATTATTGCGCAAGTCATTTGAGTGGGATTGAACCCCAACTAATTAAGTTATAATAAGTCATACTAATTTCATTTTTTAAATGTGACAATCCATACTAAAATTACCTTTTTCCTCCTCTGCCCACTATTAGTGATCTTATCTGGAGTGACTCCAAGATCTGCTAGAACTTTAGCTATACCTCTAGCATCCACTCCACAGTTTGGTGCCACATTTGTTTCACAGCGTCGATGTACATTCATCTTGCAAACTGCAATGAAATAGAAAGTAATACCAGAAACTAAATACTATCTTGGCATGCATTTGCTTTATCTAAATCAGATCTTATTTGACCTACCAATAACTTTTTCAAAGAAATACATTCTGAGTAGGAAAATACTTAGCTGGATTTAAAGGTGTACTTCAACGCTAGTATAAAGTTATTAATTTGATTATCATTCTTCTGATATGATAATGTAGAATAGTATTTTCACACAGTACCCAGAACAGACACAGGAACAAATGAAAATACTGGATGATACTGTAACTCTTAAATAGAATTTGAATTAGAAGAAAAGTCCTTCAGAGCTTGGATTTTCACTACAGAAAGCACAACATTAAATCCTTATGTATTATTGCTTCTTACTCCATTTTACTGATGTGGATTAACTTCTAATGTAGGCAGCTGTTAAACTGACAGCACTTTAAGTTTTAATAAAAATTAAGGGGTAAATATCTAGTTTATTTAGATGGCAACCCAGTTACTAAGCTCTTTCCCCTAAATCTCCTGAAACTATCATATTTTATAAGGAGAAAAAAAAAGGTTACATTGCTTCCAGATTATGGGGCAGAGGCAAGAACACAGCTCCTTTAAAACTCGAGGAGTGCAGGTTTGTTAGGAGCAGAGGACATATTTTATCTGAGACTCCAGTGCCCTCTGGTGGAGCAAGGCATAAAGAGAGCACAGCTGCAAGCGTAATTAAATGCTAGATTAATATCCAATTGTTCAAATCCCTCACTTCTTTACCTTTTAGAGAAAAGAAAATTTTAAAAATGTATGTATAAAGTTATATTTCATTATATTTTTTATCAATGGAACTTTCACTGCACAGCCCCTAAGATAAAAAACCACATTTGCCTCTGAGACTAAACTCAGGTGCTGTATCTGGCCATAACCATGCACTTCAGAAAGCTGGCACCTTTCCTTTTTAAGTATGTTTCAGCTGACAAGAAGAGCAAAAATAAATTGCTAAACATTGCATTTTCAATGAATGTGTATTCAGTGACACAACCTCAGCACAAGTAAAATGTTTGAGCTAGGATCCATAGAAGAGGACATTGAGGAACCAAACTGCTTGAAATAGCAGGCAAATTTTGTACAGTCCAACTTCATGCACATATTTTGTAAAAAGATGCACAGGAATAACCATTGAAAAAAACCTGAAGAATAAATCTCTGTTATACACTTCTCATGGTGTTAACAACCATGCTGGGCAAGGAAGTACACCTCTGAAGAAGGGAGTCATTCAGCACTTGTTAAAGAGAAAAAACCAAGCACAGAGAAAATGACATTTTCCATTCAGGTGAGTTCTAGATTTCATGTAGAGAACACTGCATTTTTATAGACAATAATTTTATGAACATGTAGAAAGCAACAGAGGCTCTCTGCACTATTGTTTCTATGCATCTGCTACACAGTAAATGCATATGTATGAGAAATAACAATTAGGAGCAAATGAAAAGTATGGTACTTGAGTTAGAATATGAAAAAGAGCTCATATATGCCCAGATTAGGTAGAGAGACACTATAATTCTGGTTAAAAAAATCAAAGAGAAAGAAGCCCAGGTTTAATTGAAAAGTCTTCACTGACCGCATCTCCACATTTAGATAGCATTTGAGCAAAATCTTCAATAGCTGTAAAGTAATAGTATTTAGACCCAAACATTTCCTCACTGCTCACTAGCTGGAATCATAAGGGAAGGCTTAAACTTCAGAAATCTCACTGTGTATAACTTTGCTGTGAAGGAAATTTCTTCTTTCCCTTGCTGCTCAGCAACTTGTGACATGAAACATTAGGTCTGACCTTCACCTACAGTTATGTGTCATCTTAAATACTGCAAAGGATGCATTTCATAGATAGCATATTGATACATATATGTGGGACTCCATGTTTCTGCCATTGAGAGGCATACATAACATGAGTTTTGTACTTATAAAGATGGACCTATCCATTCATAAGTTATAAAAAAATGGAAATGCTTATCATTCCACTAGGCACCACTTCCTAAGAATCTGATAATCATTTCCGTCATTACATCATTTCCTTCCACCCATTAATTGAATTTTATTAACTATTTCTGTAATATTACTTTACTTTGCAATTGTTTGTACTCTTTCCTTACCCATTATATAGATTTTCTGCTTGAAACAATGAGATATGGAACCAAACACTTTTGACAACTAAAATGACACAAATGCACCTTCCAGCCATATTTTCACACACAGTTACTGTACAGAGTACATAGTCCTTACATGGCAGAACATAATGAATCCTTTATTTTCTGGAATAGAGGGGCTAAGCAGACCACCCTACAAAGGATGATTTAGCTGGATATCAAAATACCTCATATTCTGGACATGGGCACACAGGACTGGCTCTACCTACTGTAGCCAATACATAATAGCAATTTTTTTAAAGGGAAAAGTAGCTGGAATAATGATGTTTAAAAAGTTTAACAAACCTGAAAACACGAAAGGCATATAAACTGAAGGGATGTAAATTGTCATGCTACTCATTTTCTGTTAACTTCTAATATCCTGTGTGGCAATAAACCTACACAGGAATGAGTGCAAAATGTGTTCCTTCATGTCTGAGCTCTGCATTTGTTACTGACTGGTGTTGCCAACAGAGTAAAGGGCCATGTTCTAACCATGACGGAAATCCTTACATTGGTCCACTACTTATTTTCTATTCATTTCTGTACATGCAGACACAGTAACTTGAAGTCTTTCTGAGTCACTCACAAAGAAAAGCTCTGAAGTGGTGCCTTACCTTTGCATTGTAAACCTTGTCTCAAAAGACCCCAGAGCAATGAACCACAGTGGTCACAGAAGGTGGGCACTTTGTAATTGTGAATGCTGAACTTGTGAGGCATGTTGACACTGAAACGCTGAGATCCCACTTGCTGAAAAAGGACAGCACAGCATATTTCATTTTAATTAATTTCTTTGCAATCAGTGTATGCTGAGGCTCTGCTACATTTTGAAACCACACAGAATTCAAATGAGATGAAATAGGTCTGTGCTTAGATGACCATTCCATCAGATGTACTCCAACCCCAGAGTTCTTTTCACTACTTGATCTGGGGAAAAGAGGGGAAGAGCTGCTGTTTTCCAAGAGATAAAGACTGAAGGCTACTTCCTAGTACTTTTGGGAACAACAAATACACAGCTATCAGGAAAGATCTCTAAAGTGGGAGGCAAGGAAGTCACTCCCAATTGTTTTAGGAGCATGAGGCCAAACTAATACAGGACTAAAAAAAAGAAATATATCATAAACCCTTTACCTTTTCATATCCCACTCTTCTTTGGATTATGATAATGACAGTGATAACATGTTGTGTTCAGGGATTTCAAGGTATGATTACTTACCAGTGACATCCTTTAATTAGTAAGTTTTTATAATGGTCACTGCATTGCAGGCGATTTATTTTTATGTTTTTCCTTCCCTTTACTATTACCGCTGGCTTTTGTCCCATGATCTAGTACCCCTTCTAAACAATGAGAGTATCAGCGAAGCATGCAAGTCTCCACCAGTCTGGAGCCTGGGAATATAAACCTGCACAAGACTTTGTGTCTTCCTGTGAGTACTACACAAAACCAGCACTAGCCCAACACAGTCCTTTATCACAATTGTGTGCACATGATCATATTTTGGATGTAAAATACTGGTTGTGAACCAGATATTACAGAATGGTTCCAGTAAGGAAAATGCTAATGAATTGCATAGGAAAAATGAGATCATGAGTTAGTGCCTCAGTCAAACCCAAGTTGTAGCTGAAAGAATACGTTATAACTGCCCTGTTACATACAACTCCAATTTGTAACTTAAAGCTAGGCTTTTTCAATCACATGAATGTAGGTTTTTAACAAATAAAATTAAGAAATGTAGTTTTTCTGTGTGGCCAAGGAATTGTGATCACCCAAAGGCCACCTCACCTAATCCTATGGTGAAAGACAGCAGGCCCTTGCTGTGGCACTAAACAACAGGAGGGGGAGCATAGATTTGCTTTTCTGTTGAAGCACAAACCAAAAACTTCTGCGTAAGAAAAAACATTCACTGTTTATACTTGAGAGCTAAAACTATTTAGAAAAACATAACTACATTTTGACAGTTTGGATGCAGTCTTTGTTGAGGTGAGACTTTGCAAGCAAATTCTGATCAGTCTTTTATGTTGGTGCCAGATACCCACCCGAGCATCCCAGCTCTCCTATCAGCTGCTGATGGCTCAGCCGCACAAAATGCAGCCAGGGGAATGAGGGACCCCAGCCTGCTTCTTCTGAATTAAACTGACAAGACTTGTAGCAACTCAGAAATGGAGAGAGAATGTTAAAAACGAAAAGGAGTGGAAAGATCTCTCTGAAACTTTGAGCTCAGATGTTATAGAAAGTACATAAATTAGAATTAAATTTCTGTATGATAATTCCCATGTAAATGAAACTGTGATGGCAATCTAGAATTCCAAAGTAAATGCTACACCACAAAATCACCAGAAGGGCACAAAAAAGTCTGCAGCATCTATTGATTCAACAGAGGGGATGATACTAGTTTGAACGGGTCAGACAGAATTTTATCTAGAAAAATTATTTTATAAACATTTACCTCATCGTGAGTTTCCTGTTTTTTTAAGCCAGCACACTTTGTTATTATAAGTTCATGGCATCTCTTGTGAACTACACAAGTGCAAACTGGAAAGACAAAAACAGATAAAAGAATGAGTTTTCATAAAGATTAATTTAAAGCAGAAGTCTGATCTCAGCAGACTAGAACTGCTGGGATTTGAAAGTGTGCAAGTGACTGGTGGTGACTTGGTGAGTCCTATGAAATAAGCTGGTTTACAAAGGCAGAAGATAATGGACTTTCAAAAGACCAAATAATTTTAAGATAACTAAAGCATATCTGCCAAATATCTCATCTATGAAACTACAAATTACTTTCTGAAATGTTAACTGCAATTTTTCTTGGTTTTTACATATGTGATTTATTTATCTGATGAAGTCCATGATCTCCATGTTACATGAGACACAACAGCAAAAACAATTCCTGTCTAAAGAGCTTCCACAGGAAAGCAGACATAAAGATAACTCATTGTAAAAGTCAAAAGAATAGAAAAAAAAAAGAAGTCAAACATTCTTTCTGTAACATATTATTGTAAGTTGATAGCAGTAAAAGGTTTCAGGAGGCAAAAATGCCTTGCCAATACACATCCTGATTATTTAATCAATGAATAACATTTGCAGATGTGACAGATAAGATTAACAATTACTAGGTCTATCATACCACAGAATTCAAGATCATTAAACAAAGTAAAAACCCTCATAGTGAAGTAATGAATTTCACTTCCTCCAGTTTTGGTCATTGTTGTAAGAAAAAAGAAAACTAAATCAGAAGTCAAGGTACCTCTCCAGTGTGTTAATACAGTAATTCTTATTATAGCATCAGAGCTCTATGAAAAAAAAATGGCATTTACTTATTTACAATTAAATTTCATCAAGTCTTTTGTAACTAGCAATCATCACTAACTTGATGGTTTCTACTTGTTAGATGAGTACTAAGTACTAACACATCATCCCAAGAGGTGATTGCATAAAAAAGTAGGAGTACAAGATATTGAGTTGAAAAAATGGGACATGAAAATGAAGCACTTATGCAGTCTTTGCTATAACCTTCTCTAATGATGACCTCTATAATTATCTCATCTATTTAAATTACAGTCTTTGCAATTACCTGGAATTTTTAAACATAGAATCTTAAGCAGAATAAAGAGCTCTCAATTTTAAAATGGAAGACTTGAAAAATGAAGAAGCCAACATCTGCAGATATGGTTCCCTAGATGGATATACATTACGAGGTATCTGGGATCTGATGTTCAGGGCTGTTAGCTGAGCTCCTACTTCACATATGACTCCTAAGACCAACAGTTTTGAAAAAAATTACTGTGACTTGTTGCAAAGATTGTATACTTGTTGAAACAAACTTATTCTGATCATCATGTGCTAAATTCTTAGCATCGTACATATACAATGCCTGACAAAAATACCTTATTACTTATATAACATAATAAATATATTTAAACTGTCCTTAAGTAGAATTTCTCTTACCTTGACACTGGTATCCCTGTTTTCCTATTACACCCCTGAAAAATAATAAAGTGTTTTAGAAAACAAAGAGAAAATATTTTTAAAAATGAAAACATTTTTCCCTTTCCTGGACGTGCACATGTTTAAAGAAAAGCTTCTCATAAGCAATCATCTGACAATTGCATGCCTAGACTGAGATCAGTTCAAAGTAGGAACATCTCAGCTGCTAAGAGGTAACAGGAAGAATGACAGACCATGAAGGCAGTCAGAAGTACAGACACATTTTCTATAGTGAAACAGACAGAGCCAAGGGGTACAGGGAAAGGGGACAAAGTGGTAAATCATCATCAAGCAGACCTCTAAATAGACAGAAGATTGCATTTGTCAATACTGCTTGAAATCACCTTAGCCAAGCTAAAGCCTAACCTCCAGGCACTTTTTAGAGGAAAGCAGTTGAGTTCATGCACATTTCACATCATTTTACATTAAGAAAGACTGATTCATTGTACACTCCTAAGAAATATTTACTGTGGATCACATCAGATCTTATGTGTAAATCAGTATCTCTAGGTCACTTTGGAAAACATCAGGAGCTGCTGAAAAACAACTGAAAACTGAATGTCTCCATCACTCCTCCCTATGTGAAAATTGCAAATACTCAAAAGTAATGTAAACAATTTCTAAAAGGGAGTTCTTGATGTACACTGTAATAATAAAGACACTGTACACTGAGCACCAAAACCTCTGTATCGTTAGACGTATAATATACCCATATTCCATTAATTTCAGTAGGACGCACAGGAGCTTTGCATTTCTTAGAAGGAAGATGGTGATTCTTAAGCATGTAACAAAGAATTCTGTCATCTTGACAGAATGTAAAGGTCTAATATTAAGTCTAAATCTACACTGAGGCACTTACATAATACTAGACTGGCTGTCTACCTGGAATTTAGCGTGCACTAGATGGGGAAATATGGAACTTTGTGGCTGAAAGGAAACCACAACTACAACGAATTCTAAAATTAGTGATGGGAGTTTAACAGGCTTCTATTATCATCTGCAACACTGGTGACAGCTTAATGTCAAAATAAAGAGGAAAAGAACTACTGCTGTATACCATTTTCACTTCAGCAGAACAGGAAGGTATGCTAACTCCCCAGTTCGAAGAAGCAAAGAAAGCAAAGCCACAGTTACTCCATACCATATAAAGTCTCTGCAGTGCGAGCAGTATGTTGGTTGTCTAAGGTAGGTGGCCATAAACTTGTGTCCATTAACCTGATGCACCCTGCGCCGCACGGCACCCTGGCGCTTCCTGGGGCGCATCCGTTCCCGGAACACACGCTCTTCATTGTCCTTGGGTGCTGAAACACAGGGAAAAACAATAAGCACTGGCTGTCACAGACACAAGGATGAGCAAACTCAAATGCAAAGTATAGGTAGATACTCTCCAAAAATAAAAATAATCCTCTCTACCCAGCAGTGCAAAATAACTTACTTCAGTTTTGGATAATTTTTATTCATTTTTAACATCAATTACCAAAAGGGCAAAGGTTTTCATTGCCTAGTACAAGAACTTCTATTTCCTCTAAAGCTTCATCTATGAATTCATGCTAAGTTGAAATTAAGTCCTCTACACTTTATCAAGCACACTGACAACCTCTTAACAGTAATTACACAGTTAGATTCTCCAAACAGCTCAGAATTTCACCTCACTTGATCTTCAGGGGAAGAAAAAGATCCCAACAATCCCTGATCCCTGTACACCCAGAAAGTGCTGATACAAGTGCAAGAAAGCTGAGTACAAGTACATATTATCAAGAACAAAAAATTCCATCCAGAATTGACTACTTTGTAGAATTCCTGATTAAGATCTGAACTTCAGCCTCTAATAACCCAATTTGATACTAATACATGCTCAGCAAAATGTTCAAGGGAAGGAAGTTGTTCTTCTTAACCAATTCCTGTTCCAATTGTACATGAGATTTAATGGCAGAGGAAGTATAAAATGAAGTTGATATATCTCAGACTGAAAACATTTGGAAAAAATTCTTTGAAGTACATTTGGTCTTTTTCTTAAGGTTTTTATTGAAAAGTATCACTAACATCACTAATATAATGTTCTGTATGCATTAAGCAAAAGCTGAGGATTAATTAGCAACAAAGAACAGTTGACAATTGTTAATGAAAGACAGATTTTACAAACATCCCCTGAGCCACTCATGCCTTGGCAAACTAGAATATAAGACTTGGATGGGACCATATTCAGTCATCCATTGCCAACTGAATCTACGCACTCAATATTTCAGTGCATATAACACTTTGGTCTGTAGTTAACACTTGTTGTTCTTTGAATTTCAGCTACTGTGAATCATTACAATGGCCTAAAAATACCAACTTTGGTCTGCTGCAAGCTTTTCTGTACATGATTGAGTTGTCCAAGCAACAGTACAGTACCTAATAATAACACACAGAAAATTCAAAGTCTGAGAACCACTCAATGTATAAAGGTCTCAAATTCTTTTACAAACATTGGAATAAATCCTGGTTTTGACGGTTGTAAAAGGTATTGATTAAAGAATTTCTATTAAATTGTCTTAAATTAAACTAATGGATGGACATCCTGGGAAAAAACAGAGAACAGATGAACAAATCAAGATCAATGTCTTTCACTGCAGGGCAAGGGCTAAACTCCATGACACCAGCAAATTTATGTGCAAAAGAGCCTAAGTTCCATACACATTAATGTCTCACAAAAACTTCATACTCAGAGCGGGTTTTCATCCTAAGATGACACATCTGTGGGATGGCCAGAGTGGCACTACTTTTCTATTTTAAAGTGAGGTCTCAGTAAATAACCACTGACTCATACACAAAGCTACCCCTTTTATTTATGCTGAAGAACAACCAAAAAGCAATGGTTGTAGGACGCCTTTCAATAAAGAGATAAGAAATAGCAGATAGTTACCAATTATGCTTATTTTTATGTTGTCAATTCTGTTTATTTTTAGGTATTAAGCAAAACTCGAATGTCTAATAAATGTAACAGCCTTAAGAGAAAGACTGTCTTCCACAAAGCATATGTAACAAGTAGTTGGAAATCCAAGCAAAGATCCATTTTTCCAGCTTCTCGAATGATTAACTAACTTAACAAAGCAGCTGAAAATCTTTTAAAAGCTATTACAGGAAATAATTCTATATTAGCACAGACCTGCTCTTTTGGTTATCATCCAGATTGTAGGCTTTGCTGCAGTATGCACAGCCTGTATGTGAGAAAGTTAAAATCCAGCTCTTCTGGAAAGGTTTCCCAGAAAGTTATCTGCTTACATGAAACAAACAAGATGTTCTGACAGTGCACAATACACATTTGATAGGATATTCAGTCTACAATACTGTTTTTCTCATTATTTCATCTTAAGTGCAATTCTTCACAGATAAAGCACCTGTAATTTTACAGAGCATGTAAAATCCTCCTCTTGTTTTGGCTACATAAATGCAGTATCATGACATGGGGCTTTTTCTGTTTGTTAGTTTTGTTTCTACCAACAAAGTCTTAAAACTACTTTCACTGCATTACTTTTAGTTCTATATTTAATACTTTAATGAAATTCCATTTTTCCCTTCTAATACTTACAGTTTAAATAAAACAATGAAACAGTATCTTTTTCAGAAATGCACTGACTTGAAAACAGATACAAGCAATACATCTGAAATTATCAGATTAAATGGCAGGCCTCGATTATCAAAATCACTTCCACACAAATAGCATCACTGTGTGTGAGAAGGATACTCTAACAACTCAAGAAAATGTCATTTTCTTGGTTTATCTTGGATAATGCTGGAGGTCCATTAGCCAGTTACTGCCAAACAGTCTCTGCTGCCAGTCTGCTATTCTCCTCTTGTCACCAAAGACTGGCACTTGGCCAAATCCATGCCCCATGTCCTGCTTTAGAGTCAAAATGCATGGATGAACTGCAGGTTCAAGAGCAGTGACTGCTTCCACTTCACCTCTCATTACAGCCTGTGTAGAATCCCCACCCAGTCAGTCAGCAGCAGAACTCGTTTAGAGGGCTCGGAGCAGCATAGAATCATAGAGTCATGGAATCGTTACGATTGGAAAAGACCTTTAAGATCCCTTGGCCTAACCACTAGCCCAGCACTGCCAAGGCCACCACTAAACCATGTCCCTAAGTGCCACATCTACATGTCTTTTAAATACCTCCAAGGATGGTGACTTCCCTAGGCAGCCTGTTCTAATGCATGACTACACAATTCGTTAAGAAATTTTTCCAGTCTATACCTCCCTGGTACAACTTGATAGCATTTCCTCTTGTTCTATCACTTGTTATTTGGGAGAAGAGACCAACTCCCACATCACTACACCCACCTTTCAGGTAGTTTTAGAGAGCAGAAAGGTCTCCTCTAGGGCTCCTTTTCTCCAGGCTAAACAAGCATCTGACATTACAGTGCATGACTGACCACTGGATGACTGGACATCAGCCTTTCATCACAGCAGATGAAGTCACAAGAGAAATTAGCTCACCCATCAGCTTAACACCCAGTTAACATTAAGTTCAGTTTATTCACTGCGACCCTACATAAACATATAAGCAGTGCTTTTCTGCAGTCCCCAAGCAAAACACTGGCACATCTTGCACAAGACTGGATTTTAGGAAAAATGTTTTACTGAAAAGGTGGTCAGGCATTGGAACAGGCAGCCCAGGATGTGGTGGAGTCACCATTCCTGGAAGTGTTCAAAAAACATGTGCATTTGGCACTTAAGTACATGGTTTAGTGCTGAACATGGAGGTGTTGGGTTAACAGGTGGACTTGATGATCTCAAAGGTCTTTTCCAACCTTAACAATCCTATGATTCACACTGCTGTTTTGGGCCACAGGCACAAAATCAGGCAGGAACTGTCCCAGGTGACTCAGAAGCAGATAATCACATCTGTTCTGGCTCATACCCAGGGTTGTGAACCACATTTCTGGCAGAACTAAGAGTAATCTGTATTCAAATTAAAATCTGTCTTATACTGAACAGCCACTCTAGAGATGTAACTTTATCTGTCTGATGACACCTACTTCAGAAGGGGGCTACACTGCTCTCCCCAAACATCTCTCATTGTTTACAAGCAGGAAAGCAAAGATTAGAAAAATGCTATCAGAAAGCAGGGAGTAGTTGGGAAGACCCCCAGCATGAGTGTGATACAGACAACTGGTGTTTGCAATGCATTCTGTTGAAAATACTAGCATCCCAAACAAAATTGGCCTCTTAAATACATTTTTGAAAGTCTTACAGAATACTGCACACTGTGCATGGCATTTCTATTCTTAGCAGAGGACTTAAGATTAAGTGAATTTTTCATAGTAAGAATATTAGCAAGTTTCAATATAAACCACTTCTTCTCACGGTATGTCTACTGAATAGTCACAGAGGGTTATCATTTCCTCAGTAAAGGCTGTTTCTTTATGTAATGTACATTCTGTTCCCTGTTTCACTTTTGAGTCCTTCTGTCCTCTGTACTATTCAGTTTATCCTTTTAAATGCATTTCTTTAATTTCAATTTTCAAAAGATAGAGTAAGAAATGATGATAATTTCTAAGTGTTCATGGAGAATACTGTCAATGGAGAACATTGAATTTAGGCTTTATATGATGGTACTTGAGAACTGGCAAATTTAGAACTAATTTTGTTTCAAAACCATACCCAGTAATGCCACTACTCCTGTTCACTGCAGCCAAGAGTAACTCTGAGTTATTTGAAAACCAATAGCATGTAATTGCTTTTATATAGTCATATGTACATACATACATAATGCCTACAATTTTAAAGGCTCAAAAGACTTGCAGGCTTAACTCCAAGCTCTAAGGGAAGTGTTATAAAAGTCAGAAATATCTGGCATGAAAAACTGCAAAAAATTCATAAATACCTGCAAAATGGAGGCTTAAATGAGCTGTCTGGAACTACATTTAATGCTGTTCATTGTGTAGTATCCATTAAGCATGAATTGTAAATCACAACTTAAAAGTTATTACTTAAAATTTAAAAGAAAGCGATGCATAATGCTCAGCAACCTGCAGAGGAAGCAAGACTGGGGGAATAAGACCTGTACACCAAATAACAAAGGCTCAACCATGTCAGGTCTTGTTTCATACTAAAGCAGTTTCAGCACAAATGAGAAGGGCTCAATGTGGAGCACTAAGTGCAACAGGATTATCCTGCATAGCCTTTTCCATTTTTTATCTTCGGTGTTCTGAGTACTTACAGAATTCTGACAATGACCAAAAAAATGCAAAAAATAAGGCCAAAAAAGACACACAGTAGAGGGTCATCCAGCATCTTTTATTGCTGAGGATGGTGACTTCTAAATAGGAACATGATGAGCCCTTCCCTTAACCTGAAGGTGATTGTTACCAAACTGTCAGTGTTTGGGGGAAAAAAAAAAAAATGAAGCTTTAGTTAAATGGCTTCTGCCCCACCAAAGCCAAAGTGTGGGCCATGTACAGTAACCCTTTCTGCAACTGGTGGAGCTGCCAGGTAACCCCTTGCAAGAGAACACTGATCCCTCCTGGCACTTCTGGCACAGGGGGCATTTCACCCTGGGCATCTCCTGGGTGCCACATTGCTGTCATCCGTAATTTACAAGCAGCATCCAGAAAAACCAGCTGGTTTAACATCAACCTTTAATAATTACAATTGACCCTAACTGAACAACAAATGCAAAGGAACAATGGTTGTACTGATGGTTTTTTGCCGAAGACGAAAACTAACAGCTTTTGTATCATATTTAAGCCTGACCACTTTAATCAGTGTGCATGTACTGAATTAGAGCTTTTGTTTTAGCACTTTATAATGTCTAAACAGAGGAAGGATATTGATTGAAGCAGGAGAGGGAATTTGTCTAAAAATATGTTGGAAAGTGAGAAGGACTTCTCAGGATTCAGGATGGAGTGTAACCAGATCATTATGCATCAAAACTAGGTCTCAAAGGATTATTCCCAAACTCTATTTTGGGCTGTACAGTAGAAGCATATATACCGTCATCAAGATTTCTCCAGGCAGAAATCATTACAGGATTTTGCCTTTAAGACTTTAATCTATCTTAAATGGAAAAAAAAAGCCAACGAAAAACTATCAACAACAAAAAGCAATATATTTGCATATATTTGCATTTCTCTATCCTTTCTTCTGAAAAAGCCTTGCTTAGTAGTAACACGTGCAACAAACTAATTTCGTACCTTTTAGAGAAAAAAATAGTAAGGTAAATGCTTCAATACAATTTCATAAAGCTGTTACTGATGAGCACAGAAATTAAGTAGATAGTTTACCACAGTCATAGAAAGAGCATGAAATTTTTCTACATCTTTTTCTAGAAATGTTTCCAGACTATTTCTTAAACAAGGAACAAGCATACAGGTTTTGCTTACTGTATCTCAAATCTGCTTTATTTAGGAGACAGGAAATTTCTTGTTTAATAGGAGAATAATCAGATCCTTCAATAACACTGTATGTTAACAAAATCAAAGATGCTGAGTGCTACTAAAGAAGTGAAAAAATGCTCACAAAATGGGTGAGTTTTAAAAGAGGTATGTGTCAAGACATGTCTGCTCACACCAGCTATTTACTAAACACACTGAAGAATAAACTGCATTTTAAAGTATATCAAGCCCAAATATGGTGGGTGGCTTTGTAGCATCAGCTGAGGCTCAACTGTATTTGCCTTCAAACACGTGCTTACCTATAAATGCTTAAATTCTTCTCTAAAAGAGAGATTCTACCTGTAAGTATTTTAAAATTTCCCTTGATATGCACACAGCTGGAGTTCATTTGGGTTGTGACAGACACATATTTTTGTTTGAGGGCTTCTATTATTTTCCTTTTCCTAAAAAAAGAGCCCAAACCAAAACACCAATAGCACTATAAAGCTATTCAATGATTATTTACACGTGATTCAAACTTTTTCTACATACTTAATTATTATCAGGGACACATTCATAAACTCACTAAAAGCTGAAGGGACAAGAGCAACTCCCCACATCCTTTCAAACAGAAATGCTTTCACATTCAATACACTTAATAAAGGAGGACCTAATGTCCAGAAGTACTAAAGAGTCTCATTGACACTGATGGTCCAGTTGCAATTTCAGCACACGGAGAAGCCCAATTTAGTTTTCAGAAATGTCCCAACCTTGCTGACGGGCAATAATCTGGACCAAGTGCTCAAAACCAGGCGTGTGGGACCTGAAGAGACTGGGTGAACCCACACTGCTGCCCCAGCTGCAGCCGATCCACTCGGCTACAGCAGAGGCTGGGGTGAGAAGGGATTTGTTTCCATACCTGCTCAGACAAAATTTTCCTTCTAATGACTCTGAGACTTTTCCTAAGAAAGAATTAGTGACAATTTACAGAAGCTTAAAGTATTAACAACATGGAATTACATATGGTCATCTTCAGTGATCATACAGCATGGTTCAATAAATCTAGTATTTAGCAAACAGAATTCTGTTTTATAGGAACTGGACCACTGGTAGAGGGTGGATATGAATATGTGGTCCATTTTTTAGATCACTGGAAGCTCACACAGATGATGGGGTACTGACCTCAGTTTTGAGGGTGGATATAGCAATTTCTGTACTTAAAACAGCTGTCAGATTCTCAAAGCAAGCAAATCAGTGACAGATTCCTCCTACTTCCTCTCAATATCTTTATTAATGGTTTTAAGAAAAATGCTATTCCTGAAACAATCAACTCGTAACTACAATTTACATATTACAATTTATTTGACAAAAGAAGTTACATCACTAGAAACACCACAGGGAATTTATTGCTATATGGCAGGTTTTCTGAGAAGTGAATTTCACATCTCAAGGTTTTTAAAATAATGTTTCCACTTTGAAACCTTTTTGCAAAAGCCACACTTTAGTGCTTTTTCAGTTGGAAAGGAGATGTCACAGACTACAGAGTCAAAAACCAAAAAACCAATGCTAAGGTTATTTCAGACTTTCAGTGTTATTTTTCAGGAGGAACAAACAGCCTCACTCTAAACACAATGCCCTTATGTCAATAAATCTGCAATTGAAATTAGAGAAGTGGAAATGCATTCTACATATGGCAAATACTAAAGCTGTTATTCAGGAGAAAAAGCTTACTCCATGAAATTTAATGTGTCTATTCATGTCCTAACTAGTAAAGTAATAATTTACAAAATGTGTAACTTTTTTGGTGCCATAACTTGACTTGATAAACTTGCAGGCAGAAAATTAAATTAGTTTGCGTCAGTAAGAGTCAGATCATGTTACAGTGTCAGTAATAAGCAGTATTAGCAGCCTGGTGTTAGCACTGTTAGTGTTAAGCCCTGACAGACTAACAAGATGAAATATCTTATATTAAGTCAACTACTTACTAGAGCTAAAAAAATACACAATCTTCTAACTGAAGAAACTACATCTATATTATAACACATTAGATTATTATTATTATAAGATTATTGTAACTGATCAGATTATTATATTGATCAGAAAAGCTATTCTCTACTGCTTTTTTTAAAAAGACTCTACTTACTGCTTTTTAAAAAGACTCTACTGCTACTGCTGCAAGTCTACAAACATGTCCTACAAACTGATTGCACCGCGCTCCTCGGAGCACACCCAGCCCCTTGTGGTGGCAGTGGTGGTGGTCAGTGCTCTGGTGACACACCCTCATACTGGCTGTGCTTCGTCTTCAGTGAAAGAAGGAGGATGAGACAAACCATCACAGTCAGGGCTGCTGTGGGAGGTGAACTTCCACACTGGTACAGAGCCATGCTTATTTTAACAGAGCTCCAGGCTATGGAAGAATCTGCAGGGTCAAATGACCTCTCTGCACGGTCACCACCTGAGCTGCTGGCCTTTGTCAGCTCCCTGGAAAGGAAACAGTGCTGTGATGCAAAGAAGGAAAACAAGCATTGTAAAAACTTAAGGACAAAGCCCTTTTCCCAGAGGTAACTATTAAACCAGACAGATGCCAAATAACACTACTTTAAGGAAGTGTTTATGATAGATTAGAGAAGTTCGGCAGTCTTCTTCTAATATTTGCAAAAGTTGCATAGATTACAATGAAATAGATCCTTCTATGACTGGGATTTCTAGTCCTTCAGAAGTTGTTTCTTAAATATTTGTTCAACCCCAGCTTTGTTCCTTTCCCACAGAATAACAGAAGCCCAAGCGGCAGGCACCTAGGAGATTCCTGAGCTCGGTCTCCTGCAGTGGGGAAGCATCTCATGTACTTCAGGCATCCTCAGCTTTCATTTTTTTGATGGTTCTCAAAAATCTCCGGTGAGGGAAATTCCACAACACACTCGTGTATCTTGTTTCACTCCTCTGGCAGGCAGGCTGTTTTTCTAATATTCAACCTAAATCTTCTTGCAATAAGTTATGCTGGATGAGTGATGGCACCCTGAAAAAGCAAGTTTTTGCCAGCACAGAAACTACTGAAGTATCAGTAGCAAGGCAGCCATTATCCTGCGGTTACCACGCAAAAGGCCAGAGACACAGCAAGATCCCACAGAAAAGAGGACTGCAAAAATTTTGTATGATTCTCAGGCCACAGCAAGACAGAAACTGCTCTGCACTAAACAGGACCCCGTGGATATCCTAGTCACAGGCTAGCTGCAGAAAAGTCGTGATAGCTGAAGGTAAAAAAGGGAATGAAAATCACTTACTGCCCTAAAGCTACTAAATCTAAGTTGTCTTGCTGATTCCATTTCCAGATTCCCATCCTGACAGCAACAACTTGTTTCCATCCAAGCTTTGAAATGCATGTAACAAAGCTCACTTGCACTTAACATTTCTATATTAAAATTCCATATAACCACATTAAGGATCTATGGTGCATAACCTACATAGGTCAGAGAAGATGGCTTTCAAAACATTGCTTTATAATGCTTGCAGCCCTCACCAAGCTCAAGCCTGTGATAAACATTACACAGATTCAGAGTACTTCACAGTGGCAGTGAAATCTTACCTACAATTAGAGAAGTGGTTTTGTTTTTTAAATTTTTTCTTTATTTGTTTCTGGATAAAGTACTCAATATTTGCTTGTATCCTCCACAGGGCAGATGGAGCCCACTGCAGAACTGACTGTGATTCACAGAACCTCACCCAGAGCCTATGTAATAACTGAGACAGCCAAAGAAGATTGCATAGCAGCTTCCTTACCCCAAGCAGGAAGAATCCTTTTAATTTGACTGAATTTGGCATAAAGTAAAAAGCATGGAATCCTCAATACTTTGCTCAAAAAATGCTAATGAAAGCCAGAGGAGCTTCAAGGGCAAGGGGAATGGCAGTGATATATTAATATTTTATTTATACAGACTTTTTTTTCTTATACTTTTAGGTAATGATAATGCTGTTCTTCAACTAATTAAAATAAAGTCTTTAAATTTGGAAATTAATTCTCCCTTCCAACAGTACTAAAGTAGTAAGACACAAAGTAGCTGTACCTTCATGTATGTAAACCCACTGATGAGACTGCAATGGTTCTAATAAACAAAGAAAGATCTGACCCCAAGCATTAGGACATATTAAAACAAGGCAATCAAATCTTTGGATTTAATTTTTCACAACTCTACTGTTGAACTGAACTAAACAAGTGAGAAATATTAGTGTTATGTCTCAAAAGGACTGTTCTCCCATGCAGTTGACATAACATCTGACACAATTTTTCCATTTTTGGCCCAATATACAACCCACAGCACACTTATATCAGTGTTCCAACACATCACTACTCTTCCTAGTTTATCTAGTAGTAAGGACTGCATTATGACAATCCTGTCATCCTCTACCAACAGCCTCATCTTGCCTGTCTCCTAAGTGGGCAGTTCTTGCAATCAATTGCAAGGGACAAAAATCAGCAGCGAAAGAACTCCTTCCCTCTTTCTATTGTCTTTCTTGCAAACGTGGGAGGAATTTTCCTTATTCTGATATCCCCCCCAAGCCCACAACAAAAGCTTAATTAAGAACATCTCTGACTCACAAGCAGTGCTATTGAAGCGACTCTCACATCTATGTCTTTCAACATTACATACATTACTACAAATTTCCACTCAGAAAACAGTAATAAATATAATATGTAAATCTTGAAGTACTCAATATGATTTAATACCAGCATACTACTTTCAGACCCCAGTTCAACAAAGCATTTCTGGATGTGGCCATAAGAAAGAGCATATTCACTCTGCTATGGATTGCAGCAGAAATTTTCCAATATTTAAAGCTGTTTACCTGCTCTGCATGATGTTAAACCTATGCACCTGATGCATGCTAAAAATGGACACACATGCTAAACAGTATGTTCTTTCTCCTTGCCAGGCTTATGGACACAGCATCATGAAGGAATTGCACATGATGAGTTTACATGTTGTAAGTAGAACCGGAATGTGTTATACAGGTTTTTACTGTGGAGGTGATTGACACATGGCAGGAACAAGGAGATGACCACCCTCATAAGCTGTTACTGGCAGAAGAAACATTTCTCACTGACAAGATTAAATAATGGAAGCTTTAATGTCTTTCTCATTTGCTTTGGGTTTCAATACACAGAATATTTTTTTGTTCAAACACTATACAACAATAAAAAAAATAGAGCAATGAGGGGAAATCAGAGTGCTAACTCATTCTAACTCAGTCTAGAAGGAATTGGGGTCCTACCATGCATTTCCTACCAGGTCCATCATGTCCTCTGATTGGTAATATCAGATTGCTACCTATAAAAGTAATGCTGAGTTTTTGCAGGTCTTCATGCAAAAGAACAGTAAAGGGATCTCTCTCAAAGTTCTTAAGATTACCAGAAAAATTTTGCAGCATTTGAGGTTTTGTATAGCGGGATTGCTGAAATACACAATCACATGAGAACCCCAGATCTTGTTAAATTAAGCAATACATATCTAGCCCTCAGATTATGAAGAAACACTTGAAAAATGTGATGCAAATGCACACCCCACCCCAACCATATTATGGAAAATTGTGCTTGTCTCTCCGCTGGATACACGAATTCAAAACTGTTTGGGGTTCACGTGGCAAGGTTTTGGTGGTGGTGGTAAGCTACAGAGGCAGCTTTCTGTGAGAACCTGTTAGAAGCTTCCCCTAATCCACAAATGCCAGCTGGGTGCATGACAGACCAATGATAGCTGAGGCTAAGCCCATCAGCAACAGGGATAGTGCCTCTGGCTTTAAGTATTTAAGGAGAGGAAAAAACCCACTGTGCAACAACAGACAGAGAAAGAAGTAAGAATATGTGGGAGAAACAACACTGCAGACAGCAAGTTCATTGAAGAAGGAAGAAGAGAAGGTGCTGTAGGTGCCACAGCAAAGACTCCCCTGCAGCCCATGGTGAAGACCATGGTGAGACAGCCTATTTCCCTGTAGCCCATGGAGGTCCACAGTGGAGCATGGATCCCACGGACATGCCCATGGACAACCCTACACTGGAGCAGGTGGATGCTTGAAGGAGGCTGTGAGCCCACAAGAAGCCTGTGTGGGAGCAGGACCCCAGCAGGATGTGGAGACCCATGGCAAGAAAAGCCCACGCTGAAGTAGGTTTCCTGGAAGGACTTGTGACCTGTGGAAGCAGAGGTGAAGAACTTCAGCCAGTGGGAAGGATTCATGTTGGGCAAGTTCATGACAGTCTGCCTCCCATGACAGGGCCCCCACACTGGAGGAGTGGAAGAATGTGAGGAAGCCTCCCCCTGAGGAGGAAGGAGCCCAAGAGAAAACGTGTGACGAACTGATGCAACCTGCATTCCCTCTCCTGTTGTGCCTCTGGAGGAGAGGATGTAGAGGATTTGGATGTTAAGTTGAGCCTGGGAAGAAAGGCAGAGTGGGGGGAAGATGTTTCAAGATCTGTTTTTTTCTCATTATGCTTCTCTGATTTGACTGACAATAAGTTAAATTAATTTCCCCAAGTTGAGTGTTTTGCCCTGAAAACACTCTCCCCACAGAGTCATGTCTCCCTGTCCTTATGTCAATCCATGAGCTTTTCATAGTACTCTTCTCCCCTGTCCTGTTACAGAGGGGAGTGGCAGAGAGACTTTGTGGGCACCTGGCTGGGGTCAACCCACTACAGCTGGACTAACTTTGTGTCTTACTGTGTAAGACACACATGGGTAAAAGACAAGACTCTGTTTGAACCAAGTTCTTAAAGTGTACTTATTTCTAACTTTCACTGGATTTTTTATATTCCAAACATCCTAGCTGCAAAGTTCATTTAGTCCTTATTCTCCAACCTTTGGTAAAACAGATGTATTGGTGTCTTTCTTGTTTTCAGTGATTTGGTGTGCATGGGGCTCAAAATTTCACATGTAATGAGAAGTGCTTCTGGCTTATGAAAATGTGCTTCACTGGCCACCTAATTTCTAACTGAGTCAGAATTTCAGAAAAATGTTGAAGCATCATCTGCTTGAAGAAATCTAATGGGACTTGAACTGTTTTACCTGACCTACGGCAGATCAAGTCTCTAATAAAAAGTATACTCACAGAGGAAAAGAATTGGCAAAGAGCCTTCGAAGAGGCAACAGATGTGTTGATTGAGATGTATTTTGTTTTCCATAGTTCTCTAAAATTGATGTAAAATTCAGGAATGCTTAAAAACTTACTGATGGAAGCAGCTGGCAAGTGGGAAGAGTGGGATGTTGGATGATGAGGTGACTTAGCATGGGAATTGAGAGGAAAAAAAATAAAAGACCAAAATGGAATCCGACAGAGTCTTAAACCTCTCACTTTGGAGAAGGAAACTCAGAGAAAAATGGGATGTGAAAGAAAAGGGAGGGAGGAATAAAAGGGAACACAGGGCTGATGAAAAGAGCACATCAGAGAATACTCCTTTTCCTCCCTGTAGGACAAACTGTGAGCAACACAACTCACATCTGTCAGTGGCCCAAACTCCAACGGCAATCTGAGTTTAGAATTATTGTTAATCATTTAATTTCCTTCCTACCCACTTGCTGTAAAGAAAAGTTAACTCTCCTTATTACAGAAAGCTCATACATAAGAACTAGCAGATATACCTGTACAGAGTTAGCTACAGAAAAGCACTCAAGATCCATGCCTTTTCCACAGGGATCTAGATACCTGTCTTACATTGCTCTAACAGTTTGGATATTCTCATGACAAAAGAAAATACATTAGACTTGCTAAGGTTTTCCCAAAGATACTATCAATCAAATTCACTGAAACAATTAACTTAAAAAACCCCACCACAGATGCTGTGTCTTTAGATTCATCATAGATAAAGCTAATTTAAACTAGGTTTATGCAGAAGACAGGTACAGAAAGTCAGCTTTTCTAGTTCTTCTCCTTCCACAAATCACCTTTTGCTACTTCCTAAAATGGAAAGCAGTTCAGTACTAAAAAATGCCCTCAGCACTCACTGAAGATTGACTTTCAACATATATGTGAAGACTTCATATAAGAATAAATGTGTGCAGGAGAAAACCTGCTTCTAACATTTCTTAAAACTGTAAGTCTTTCAAGAAAAATATTTGTTAAACTCTGGGCAGTGTATTTGTATCTTGTATCTGAGAGAGAAAATAGAACTAAAAAGAAAAAAAGCTCTGAATTCTTCTCTTTTCTTCTTCAGAACAAAAATCAAATAAAATGCTTCTTCGAGATGCAAACAACTTTCTCCCTACTCCAGAAACTAAATCAGGCAATGAAAACAAAGACAAAATAACTCTTGGAGTGATTGTAGATGTAATTTTTCTCTTATTATTCCAGTGCTGTAGCTGTTTTCTGTTTAGTGGTACTACCTTTGGGTGTTCTAAGGCATCAGGTAAGCTCTCCTGACACTGAGAGCATGAAAACTCATCTAGAAACCTGTGCACAGCACAAGGAGGATTGGGTCCAACCAAAATCTGTGGAGAGCTGAGAGAATGACAAGGAGACTGCCTGCAGCACAAAGGACAACTATTTGTACAACTTAATGCTCTAAATGCATAGCCACATGAGGATAAGATCTATCTTTGGTTACAGCTCTACACTTACGCCAGAGAACAGAGACACATACATAAAATCCAGGAGAATTTGGCTCAGTTTACTTACAGTAGGGATAAAAAAAGAAACCTTAATTGTCTGTGTCCAAAGTGGAAAGATACAAAATGTTCTAGCAATTGTAAAAAACTAACCTCCAAAACTTCATTCCATTTATTATTTTGTTTATTAACAAGTCAAAGAGATAGCAGACACTTTAAAAAAACCTTAAAAAATTCAGGTCACAGCCCATTATCTCAAAACCTTTCTGTCCTCCTTGCTTTGCCAGCACCTCTGCTCATATTCAAACACTACATAATTCATTTTAACGTAGCCTTATCAGGTTGCTGAATAAGAATGTGAAAGTCAGCTGGCTGTAAGTTGAAAAAATATATTCCGTGCCTTCTTATTGCTGCTGTCACTGATTTAGCTGTTCCCATGGTAAACTTAAATACCACCACAGGAAGCTGTATCATCTATCAATTCACAAGTTGCAAAGTGTGGTGGATGGAGATTTCATTTAACAGATCCCAGAACTGTCTGGTTGAAGGATGTGGCAGTTGAAAGCTGGAGACTGAATTTCTTGGGTTTTTTTCTCTTGCCTTTTTTTTTTTTTTTTAACAATCCTGTATAATCTCAAGAATAAGACATATGGCAGCACTTCCAAGATGGTTTCAAAGAGATTTTGATTTCCCACTCACTTTCTCTCAGTGTGAATTACCTAAGAAGGTGTCAGAAGTTCCTCGAGAAAATCCTTCTAACACTGGTTGTCTTTAGAAAAAGAACCTCTAGAGAGAAGCACCTTTACAAATATAAAACAAGCCAAAAAACAAAACCTCAAATGATTTTGCCTGCTCTATAGCTGAAGCCTCTAACTTGACTCTCCATGACATCACAGCAGTCATGGATTAGTTTATTACAATCATTTTAATTCAGGAAAAAATGCACTTCCTTCTTGAGAAGGAGACAAAAACACCCTAAGAAAGAGATTATTCCACACACTGAAGATATTTTATCATCAGAAATTGCATAAGTAACAGCTAACGTACCCTATGACACCTCTTCTTTTACTATCTATTGAAAATCAAAAATATATTCTTATATGTTGAAAAGATTTCTCTGAGTGTCTTTTTTTTATAAAACATTACCTTTGCCATTAGCATACAGTAGCCAAATAAAAATAGTGAATTCATTTTAAGAAATACAAACAAAGGTGGAAAAAGACAATTTTAAAAGCTAATTTAAACTAAATAAAACCACATTTATAATCTGACCTTTCCTTTATTCCAGTTCTGGAAAACCATAACCAAAAGACTTTAACAAAGAGAAAAAACATATAAAGATGTTTTTTAAGAAGTAGAAAAGAAGTAGAAAAGAAATGCAAGGAAATGGAAACACAGCATTTTAAGATCTGAGCACTCCAAAAATCTCTTAAAAGAAAATTCTTCACTATGAATCCTCAAGATTTTTTAAAGCTCCCAGTATTACCCCTTCCAACACATGAAACCAAATCTTACTTTTCGATTTCTTCGGAACACCCCCTGAATCTGAAAATTTGATATCACACAGTGAATCTAAACCAGTCAATTGCCAATTACCAATTTTGTGCCTGTATTTTTGGAACCACTACAAGAAACTTTTGCTAGAAAGTACAGATTTTATAGGATACAGTGAAACTGTCTGAACTCAGATGCATTAAAAGCATCTTAAATCCTATATCCAAACCCAGAGGTATTCAGAATAGCTGCCTCTATCTGGCAACTTGGACCTTGATTTCCACATTGTGGAATCAGTTTGCTTACTCTCCTACAGGCAAGAACATCATCTTAGTCTACACAATGCCCCTTGTTCCATGGTGGGGAAAAAGTCATAGAAATAGGCCAAGAAAATTAGATGTCACTGAGTGATTTTCAGTCAGCCCACACAGAACATTAGGGGGAAGAAAGCATTCCTCTGAGCAAGCATTAGCACTATTATTAGCAGCATCTAGACTTATTTAAAATAACTATTCCTGTATCTATTCCAGCAAGCAATACAAATTACACTTGTCCCTTAGATGGAAAGACAGACACAAAATCATGAATATGATCCTCCCTCTGCATTGTATTTATCTTTACCAGAAGGAAGAAAAACAGGATAGAAAGTATTCCTGGAAACCAAGGGCAAAAATAAATCTTAGTTTAAGAGAAGCCAATTGAAACATTATGATTATCGTGCCAGAGCTGTGGTTTCAATGAAAATGAATTGTAAATCACTTAGAAAGTAGTAGAAAGCTGCATGACAAATCAAAAGTAGTAAGATCCCAGTTTCAATATGGAGAGACCAGCAGATCATTGCTGCCCACCATCAACAATGCAGGAGTTGTGTGACTCTACCATTGCACCAGAAGCATGTTCTGAATCACCATCAAAATTATCTGACCTAGGCATTTACAAGTTTTCAAACCAATGGGACAATCACTAGATGCAAGGAGCACTTGCCTTCTGACCAGTGAAGACCCCTGGTTTTATTTGTATCACATTTTCCCCTTCCTTTCATTCTCACAAATGTGTAACTTCCTGCTGACATTACAGAACATCCTCTGTCTGGTCACACGTGCAACAAGAGGGTGAACTCCTATTAACAGCTACTGAAACACTCCTGGTAAGTTATCCTTTCTAACATGGTGTTATACCACTGGTCCTTACATAGGAACCCTTTCAGCCCACCACTCATTTCTTTAAGGGTTACTGCCTCTCAAACAGCTGTTTCCCCCCTCAGACACAAACTGCATACATGCTGAAATACAATGGTCTTGGTCAGGGACCAACTCTGAGAAACTGCCAGGAATTTTGAGTTATATTGCTGTAAACTCACACAAAAGTAATCTGTCTCTGCACATATAAAACAAAGAAAGAAATGGTTCTCAGAAGAGCAGCTCTTTGGAACAGGTTTTTAAGGTGCTTTATAGCTTACGCATAACAAATTTAAAGCAAAAATCTCTCAGCAAGCATGAGACTTCTTCAAGAAATTAAAATAGAAATTTTCCTCCTATTTAAAGTGAAGTAGCAGGTTATACTAGACTACAGCAATAATGACTCATTTGTTAATCTAAAAAAATTATTTTATCTTTTTATTTACATGCAATGGTGTTATTGTTTCATATTAACTCCAGAGAAATAGCATTTTTCCTACAATCAGTTTTTTCTTCTAACACTGTCAAACACCAACTCTCCTTTTTCCTCCACCTCTGGGTCTCGGAAGAACACAAATTAGAAACCTGTTTCTAAAAACCGATTTTTAAAACCCCACTTATAAAAGCTATGATTTTACTTCCACTGAGTTGGCCATGATGGCCCCTTCTCTTTCCCCCTTCCCTTATCCAGGGCTAAGGAAACAGTGTATATCAAAACTGACAAGATTTTCAGATACAATTTACTATGTAATAGATAGGCAGGCAGGCAGACAAAGCAGACAACTTTTTAAATTTAGTGATTATGATTTACTGTGAAAGGAGATATTTTTCATGAGAGGAGTTCAGGATTATCTGGTTTATTTTTGGTTATCACATCTTTCTAGCAGATCATGATTCATTCACTAGTCTTCACGGAAGACCAGCGCACATGAGTATTTTTAAGCACAGTGCTTGCATAGTTTAAAACTCATTTGCAGCAGTAAGATTAGATCTCTAATGAAGGCTCAGCACTTCTGCCCATGTATTACATGCAAGGCACTGTGGAGCCCTACAGCTCGAGCTGGACTCCAGTCCTGCAGAAACCCAGCGGCAAAGCAGCACACACTGTGGGGATCTCCCCAGACCAGACCGAGATAATGTTCCTAAATGGAGTCTTCAGCACAGGGATGTGGATGTTTTATGTAGTGAAGTACAATTTCAGAAAAACAGGCTAAATATTTTTATTTAACATACATATCATGTGTTTTTACAGGCACATATAGATACACACACAGTCAAATCTGATGTCAGAAGAGATGTACACAGTTCTGCTGTGCTCTCCTCTCCCTGTGAAATTTATCATCACATCTCATTTGGGGAATTTGGAAGATTGCAGAAGAAGGCGCATTTACCCACACAGAGACAGTCTCTCATAAACTTTACTAATGCAAATTCTATTCTGTAAGTTCAATACAGCTTTCATCACCACCTTTAACCTGTTCTGTTAAACACAGGTGTAACTATTGGGCCTCTTGAACAAAACCATAACCAAATTTCCTAAGAGGTAGCATCATGTAAAAGTGGTTTTTTTTCCCTCTTGCAGAAAATATTCTTCTTAGTGCTTGAGGTTTTTGAAGACTATTCAGTTCAGTGACAGTCCATGAAACAGTGCTCTGCTTCCAATTGTTGCTGAATTACTAAGAACTGGAAGTAACATTTAGAAATTTTAAGAAAAGAACTTCTGAGAAAGGCAATTCCTAGGAAACAAGCCTCTCTAAATACTAAAGAAATATGCTCATGTTTAAGATCATAAAAGATAAATTAAAGTCAATTATTAAAGGAGCTATAAAAACCCTGAGCATTCTGAAAATAAGAAGATTCATAATCAAGACAAACAAACCTTTGAACACAGCAATTCAAACATCCCTTTATTTGAGGCTCCAAGCTAAACAAACCTTTCAGCCATAAGTGTAAAACCCATAAATATCCCATAAATTATAAGATCCCTGAAGACTTTAAGTGATGATCCAACATATAATTAGAAATTTCAGGACCTCACTTTGCCTTGTGACAGTAAGCTGGATTGATGATGCACTTTATCATACCCATAAGTTGCTCAATGTGTTATTTTTTAACTCATGCTACTTGTTCTAAATAGATCCAAAATGTTACCTTCAGACACTCACATAAATTCATGTATGCTCAGTATGGAGAGCTAACAGGAATTGTTTTTCCAGAAAAACATTCAAGCTAACTTTCAATTATATAAGTGTCAATTACCATATTTTAAAAAATTATTTAATGGATACAATAAGATTTTAATTATTTGGGGTTTTTCCACCTAGTCATAAATAAGCTGCCAAACTGCCTTCAAAGAATGCTATAATTTACATGGAGAGACCACCTGAAAAAACCATCAGAGAAGGACGTAAAAGTATTAAACAAATTTTAATAAAAGAAGCTTTATTTATATTTAAGATGTTGTGACAGACACGTGACACCACAAGCTGTTATTAGTCGCAGTGTTGTCCTTTCACCTTGTTTAATGGGTTCCCTTTGCAAAGTGAACTGAACGTGGAGTTTGCTTCTCAAATAGAATGAAAAAATACATTAATGTGCTGAAAAAGCTCACACCCATAAAGCATTAATGAGCATATTATTTGCTTCAGGTGAATGCACTACCTTTTCCTTTCAGCAGAACTCACTTAAGATTCTCTGAAGACTTGCTTCTGAACAGTTCTATGACCTAGTTTAAAGAAAATGTACAAGGATTATATTTTTGGCTCTTAAAATCAAGGTTTTCTTGCATTTCCAAACTTTGCTGAATCGTTTTGGCTGTGGTGCCTGTCCTTATCTGCCCAAGCAATACTCAGCAGTATGGAATTTGCTTCCAGTAGAAGCTGAAAGTGCTAGCACTTTGCAAAAACCATTATCTCTTTAGCAAAGCATCTTTCATTGTATTTTACAAAACAATTTTGAAGCCTTTCGATACATACACGCAATGTCCATCTGTGCAGTAGAAATGTACTCAAATGAATGCAAGAAAATCTTCAGTTGGTCTTTCAAAACATGACCTAAAAACATCCTACAACAGAACTCTGTTCATTAATATATGAATATAAGACCTAGTGCTGCAAGCACAAAGGAATGAGCACTGAGAATCAACTGCTAAGACTGTTTGTGTAAAAAGGTTGACTTACTGAAGGTTTCGAAATCTGCAAAATCAATTAAAAGAATCAGGTTTTATTATTGAACATATTCTAACTACATTAACAGTAGAAGGGAGATGACTGAGCCTCAGAGGTAGCGCTCAGTGGAGTTAATAAAAAAAAGAGCTAAGTGATTTAATTACACCTTTCAAATCTGCCTGCTCACATAGACCCCATACTTCAACATTCAAACTTAGTTTCATCCCTTGTACTAAAAATAACTTTTATTACAGGGGAGTAAAAGTAAAAAGCTTATTCAGAACAAAAATTATAATTTCAGACAATGCCTGGTGTGAAATGACATGTACCTTCCCATGTTAATGAGTATTTCAGTAGCAGCATGGCTTACGTAATAATCACGGGGTTTATGGCAGCTGGTTATTTTGACAAGAAATCTGAAGGAGCTGTGTGAAAATAGCATGGAAAGAAGGAAAGAAAAGCAATAGGTCTGACAAGTAGATGCCCTTATAAAAAGCACACCAAGTCTGCTCCTTGCAACTTAGTTTTCATATTGAGGGTCCAATTTTGAATCCTATGAATAGATTAAAAAGGAATTTGAAACAAAAATCTTAAGGAACCCATCTGCAAACATGTTTCTAAAAAGTCTCCCTCCACTGAAATGGAAATTGCTAAACACGGAGTGGGCATACTCCTATATTTTTAAGCAGAGATTAACTTTTTAATACATTGTAGGGAATGGGGGAAACAGAAACAAGGCTCAATCAGTACAGTTGAACTGTGGTTTTGGACATTTCAATTTCACTTCTGACAAAAAAAATTAGGGACCAATACTGTTCTCAAACATCAAAGAAAGACCCTTACTACTCCTTTTCAACAGGAGAAAAGGCTAAGGCAAAAATATGTAATTCACAGTAAATCCCAGCAGATGAAAAGACAATTTTACTGAATGAAACGTTGGGGTTTTTTTCTAAAAATGCAATTCGAAGTTTAACATTTACAAACAGCACAGCAAAAGTCTGACCATCAAAACCAAAACAATAGTGATTAGTTCATAGCTTGTTTTTACAGAAGCCACAGTAGCGCACCTTTCTTAAAATGGTTGTTGATTCTGAGCAGCACAACCACATGGTGGCAGAAGAACCAACATCTTGCTCAGGAGCTGCACTGCTCTGGGGAGGCCATGCAACCTGACGGGCTCGCACAATAAATTATTTGCCCCTAATAACGATGATGAAAAACGGATTGGTTCAGGGTAACTCAGCCCTCAGGGCTGATAAAGGTACGTGTCTTCCCAGAGCATTCTAGCTGCTGCAAATTGAATTGCTGCTTTATAGATTGAAAGCTTGTACAACTGGAAACTTCAATTTAAAGTAAGATCAGATTATTTTGTATGTAACTGTTAATAAAGTTTCAGGGGAAAAAACCTCCAAACAATTGTTTTAATGCCAGATTCAGCTTGAAAATTTGGAAGAGCTCCGATTTGAAAACACATTAAAAATAACAGCATTCATTGAAAATTTTATATACCCATCCATAATTTTAAGAGATTCTTTTTATCACTATTAAAACAGATCGGTAGTTATTTTACTAGATTAGTAAACAAGGCTTCAACTACCAATCTGTTTTACTTTTCTCTCCTCTGTTTCATAGCGTAGGAAGACCCTGGCGGAATGGAATGTATTTCACCGTGCGCGAGGCAGGAAGGCTTGTTCTCCTCAGTGTCACCGGCCTGGGGAGAGCACGGGCTGGACAGCCACGGCCATTCCCTGCCCTGCCCCAGCCTGTGGGAGTGCCCCTGCACGGCTGCCCAAGCACGGCTCAGCATCACGCCCACTGACTGACACGTGCACCTGCACAGCGAGGAAACTATTCCCTTCCCTTGACTTGAGCACAATCCTGCCACAACAACAGCCAAACAATTAACCTGCTAACCCAAAAGGATGATTCCTGAACGAGCCTGAAAGCTTTAGCAGCTTACTGCACTCAAGTGCAACCCGGTGGAAAATCTACTGAAGCAAAGCTCCAGGGAATACCTCCTGCACAATATCTAAAATACATATATATATTAATTAAATATATCATCAATTAAAATAAAAATATTGTGGTTTGCAACTAAAACCAAGAATCCAACTAAATGGATCTCGCAGTCTTTTTATACAGCTCGCTAAATGTAACTCCCACTATTTATAACTTAAAATAATTGCACATAATGCTTTTACCTCTCAACAGAGATGTTTCTGCTCCTCAGTGTTTCCTGACAAAAATCAAAATGCCTTAAGCTAGACTGCAGCAAAATAAAAGAATGGCTGATGACAGATGTAGATACCAGAATGCATTATGCTGACGATGATTTGTCATATTCATAGATACTAGTTGTCTGGAGCAAAATGATAATCACTGGAACATTCTGGGTGTGTGTATAAGAGAAAAAAAGACAGCATGAGGCTCGCCTCTTACATGGAATGAAAAGTGTGTTTACACTGGCATTTAATCTCAAATTAGGTGTGCCTTTGGAAAGCAAGTCTCCTGATCATCCCTACCTACCATGCTTTGCTCCACATCACCGAAAATGCTCTCAGAGAGCACAAACCAGACACTTATCTGGCAAAACTAAGGCAGACAAGAGCTTGTCTAAAGTGCTCAAGGCACACATAGTGTGGACACTGGATCCTCCAGCATTGAAGCTTTGCCTTAAAAGTCCAACCCCATGGTGCTGGATGCTGTGCTAATGCAAAGCCACCAGATTCTGGGGCACATTTTGGGATCTGAAAATATAAAACAATAGTATTGTTCCTATCACAAATTATTTTAATGCTTTCTTTTACACGTGTATTTCATTGTGTCTATCAGGGCACGTCTCATTATTTGTAGTACATTAAAGTACAAGTCTACTGAAACCAGAGAAAAAAACTTGTGCAAAACATTGCTAAATATCTTTTAAATTAATACCATTTAGTTATTGGAATACCCCTGACAGGTTACTGATTTCAGCAAGTTTAGTGAAAAAAATAAGAATTAACCTACATGAAAAATTACTAAAAAAAATTTGGGCAATATAATTTTCTTTTCTTTCCGCAAATCACACTCCTACACAATACTCAGGAGCAAAAAGCTACAATGGGAATCTATTATAAATACTTTTGGAGAGAATATATGCATCATCAGTGTCTGAGTGACAAAATGTTAATATTGGCAAATGGCCCTTAAGCTAGGTTCTGAGACATGCAGTTAAACAGAATGTTAATGTTTTTCTTCCTGTGATTTTCTTTCAAGAGAAATAAAATTTGAAAAAATAAATATGCAACATCTAAAACATGAATTCAACATAACTAAAGCAAAAGGAAAACATTTATATTAAATAGCTTTTCTGTTCTGCTCAGCAGACATAGCCATAGTATAACGTATTCATTACCAACTTCCCACTGTACATTATTAATTTCTGTTCGACTGGTGTCACTTATAAGAGGAACAGAAGTTTGAATGTGTAGAAGTTGGAGGGTTTTTTAAATCAATTTTTAATTGATTTTTTGCATTTTCAACAAAAATTTGGATTATAACTACCCTTATGGAAAATGTCTCTCCTTACTAGATTATACAAAGAAATGTAGTACTTCAGCTTCTCTTTAGCTTTATTAACCTCACCCATTGCTGTTTGCTTATACACCTACATCGTATCCAGGACTGAGGTGGCATTGCACCCCAACCACACACGTGCATTAATAATTTAGCCTGGAAAAGACCTTGAAAGGTCATCTGGCTGGGAGCCCATTCAAAGCAGGACTAACCTCAAAGTCAGTCAGAGCTCATAGCACTCATCAGCGCAGGCTCTCTCTGTTTCCCGTTTGCAGCCTTATGACATACATCTGAATAATTCACAAGGTCTCAGATTGCTCCAGCCGCTGTACTATAATAACAATCGCACATAATTTGTAGTTCGTGAAATATTTTACTAATGTTTATACATCCCTTTGAAACCTTGCAACTAATACAAAAGCAAAAAGTATGTGACTGGAGGAAAACATGAAACTTTAATTTGAGAACAGTAATTGAAGAAGCTTTTAGATAGTCAGATGTATTCTCTAACTGAAAACGTTAGGGAAAAGTTATCTTAGATCCAAATTCCATGAAATCACATGACTGGAAATCTTACTGCTGAGCAGCAGCAATCCAAGCAATGTTAGTAACTGGTCACAGAGAGCCGTTTCCTATTCAAATTAATAGAAAAAAACCCCACTGAGATTCGTTACAAAGTCATTTTAGACCACTATAAATCCATTCTGCCAGGGCAAGAAACAATCCCCTCCCTTGTCAACTCTGCTGGAGCATCACCTCTATCTCTTGGCGCTGCCGCCTGACAGGTTCAGTCAGGACATCAACATGCTGAAAATCAGTGCAAGAAGGTCTAAGGAAAGAACCAACTTATGCCAGCTTACAGTACACATCTAAACAGAGTCTCATTTTCATTACCCAGAACAAGTCAATATTAGGCTGTATGCTATTTTTTAGAATTTGTGACTTCCAACAGGAAGCATAAGGCTGTACATTCTTGTGATTCTCTGAAAGACACTGCCAATATGCCCTTAGAAAAAGGGCATACGA
The DNA here is from genome assembly GCF_965178545.1 of Coloeus monedula. Taxonomy (NCBI): domain Eukaryota; kingdom Metazoa; phylum Chordata; class Aves; order Passeriformes; family Corvidae; genus Coloeus; species Coloeus monedula. Next base: position 30,005,089 of record NC_138782.1, on the reverse strand, counting down.
AGATGAACATCAAGAAAATTAATACCATATTAATATTAATTATAGTATTAATTAGAGATGCAATTACAGGTACATCACTTTTACATAATTAAATGCTCTTACATTTGCATAGCCTCTTTCATATTGGACCATCACCAGCTAATTTCATGCCTGTAATGCTGATACCCCACTGTTCCCTTTTCCCCCAACAGAGCCCTGGAAAATGAAGATCCCCATTGAGAATAACAGGTTGTGATATTTGAGGTAATGGCTGGGGTGGCCCTTGCTGAAAAGCAGCATTTCCCAGCTCTGCTTTTCCTACCCTGAAGAGAGAGGAGGAATACTTTTCCAGCTTTCATTCACCCTTCTAAAAGCAGAAAACCTTGGCTTATCACCCTCAGGACGGCAAAACATATTTTTTCACATCCTTCTGAGAAGATTTGAGTGAAACCTAGGGTTAAATTTTATGAAGTCCTATCTGCCAGCATTCAGCTCTGAAGTCAAGAAAACCTGATGTTGCCGTCCAGGTATCCAGCAACAGCAGAAGCACTGCAACCTAAATCCTAAACAAAACCAGGACCCTGCTATACATTATTTATATTTGGTGAGATCTGGTTGGACTAGTATCAGAGTATAGCCTTTAAACTTACTTGTCCAAATAAAAGGAAAACAGTCTCAACAGAAACTTCATATAATAGCCTGCATTATCAAACAGCGCCTTCCTGGCCTCAGTTCCCAAGCTGTTAAACTGCTTAATGGGAGAACTGCTTCAACTGCTTTTGATGCCTAAAAATGTTCTTTCAGCAGTCCTGAAAGCCACAACTGTATCCTTCCTGAGGTAAGGAAATTTCTGAGACACAACGATGAAATTGAGAGTGAATCTATCCTATAAACTTGAATAAATTACTTTTACCAGACAAAGAAATTACAGTACTGGAAAATAATTTTGATCCGTTTTCTTTCCTTATGGCATTCTGACTCTTAGGGACAGATCCATATCTTTGCACCAATTTGGAAAAAACATGCAAAGCAGCAGTTCCCAGAATTTTTTTGTTATTTCAGAGGATTCAAACAACTCCAGACAAAAGAAAAACTGGATTTACTCTGCATCGTGAGTGAAAAATGCTTGCTTAAAGTGACAGAGCGGAGGAAAACTGCTACAATTTGATGAATGATTTCTACCTATAGACTGCACTGGTAATTGCCATTCAGGAGCTTAAGCCTCCTTATCAGAGTGTTAGAAACAACTTCACCCTGTACTAGGGAACTAGCACAGCTTGCTCGTTTGGGCCAACTCCTTCTGTTTTCCATCTTCCAACCCTTTAAAATTTCCCACCCGCCTGCTGCATCACATTCCACACGTCTATCCCAAGACACCAGCCAAAAACAGAGGACAGAGTGCCAACACTCTGAAAGCTTAAAAGCTAGCAGAGCACAGCAGTTTTATCTACAAATGGGGCTTCTGCCTCTCAGAACATTCATGCCTGGATTCCTCCCTCTGCTTTTGAGCCACGGAGCAGTCATGGCTCTTTTTGTTCCTTCATTCACTCCAATTTGATGAGTTTTTTCACACCACTTCTGGTGCACAGAACAGCACCCCAACCGTGGCCCAGATTCTGAGGACCTAAATGCTATTTAAATCCCTAGGACACTTGGCTTCTAGAGCCAAGGCACCTCTGAAGGTAGAAAGCCAGACCAAGGAAACACTTGGCAAAGGAATGTTGTCCTGGGTTGCAGTGTATTCTATTACCATCCTCATGAGCTTTTGAAATCAGGTGGGGCAGTGTTTCCTTGCCCCCTCCCCCCAGACTATCTTTCTGTTAATTGCCCATCATTGTCCTGCCCCATGACTCAGAGATAACTCCCTCCGGACTATCTTCTGTTAATGAGCCTCATCAACACTTGGCCTCATGACTCATTACCCCATTGTGAGATGCTCCACCCAGAGGGAGGAACCAAGCATCCCATCCTGGATATAATCTGGGACTCTGAACACCAGAGACAACCTTGCCACTGGATTTCCAGAGGACAGGAGCTACATAGCCACCACTGGACCTTCTGAGGAAGAGCAGACCCTTTTTCTACAGGATCACTGCTTCAGAGGACTGCAGCCACCATTCTACCAGACTGCTACCACCACCCTGACTAACAGGGTGTCTGGTTGTATCCTGACTCTGTCGGTTTAACCCAGTGTTTTCTGCCTTTTTTTTTTTCCCCCCCCTTATTTTATTTACCTATTAAATTGTTATTCTGACTTGGTATCTCCCACTAGTTTGTTTTCAAACTAGTACAAATGTCTATGAAATGAGATGGCTTGACTTGAATGTTCTCCCCTTATTTGAAAAAATGTATTTCCTATTTATTCCAGAAAACATTTACAATGCAGAACCTAACTGCTCTGTTTACTGCAGCCCTCCAGTGCTGTTAGACTGCAAATTGTTTGGGGAAACCAATAATGGAAAAGTTTATTACAATATCCTGCAGACTTTCACAGAACATTTCAGCTAACATTATCATTGTTTACTTGCCACATTTGCTATTGCAGACTGCTACTGGAGGACAGTAATTTTCTTTCTCTTAAAACTAAGAGACATTTCATTTGGCAATTTCCATCCTTTCTGCCATATGACATACTCCATGCCAAGGCATAAATAAGTATGACAGGAGATTCTGGAGGGAGAGGCATGGCTGGAACCAGGGATCCACCTGCCCCACTCCAAAGCACAGAGGCAGAATAGTCAGGAACCAAAATTACCACCTTGGTCATAAAGTTTCTTTCTTAACGCCCATCCTCACCCCCCAGGTGACACATTCTGATGATTCTTTAAAGCGTTTTCTTCCAAATACAAGAGATCGCCTGGATAGGAAGAGTAAGCTGTGACTGCTGTCACTCTCAGTCACAAATGGCTTGCTCATTTTTTTGATATGCTATATATGAACTAGTTTGTGAAGAATCTGAGGCCCCCTGTACTGTCAGAACAGGAACTGGGGCCTTTGCTTTCTCAACACTCCCAAATTCAGTTTTTGGATCAAAGCAGACAGGACAGGTGCTGTCACAACATCCTTTTGAAAAAGGGTAGCAAGCACTTACCTGCGATGCAGTAAGCATAGTGAAACCTCACTACATGCTTACTGAAAGAAATATACTATTTTTTGAACTATATCCTTAAAGAAGCGCCATTCGTGTTTCTAAAAGTTCTCCTTTTCCTTGGTCTATGTTCACCTGTTTGAATTTGGCATTTCCACTCACACTCTTGACCTCAGATTGTCCTTTTGTGCTTGATATTTTTGTGACTGCAATTACACTGAAGTTTACAACTGTTCTAATGCAGTTTCAATTTAAATCACCCTGATGATGTGTCTTTCCTTATATTCGAACAACTGCTAACACCTGCAGAATTCTCAGAATAAATCAGTGAAAATAGTGCTGCAAGTTAGCAAAACCAGTGCCTTCAATAGCAGTATACTTTGTTTATACTTATATCTACTTTACAGAAGCAACTATTATTTTCATAGGTTCTTTGTGAGGGGTGAGAGCCTTTCTGAATAATCAAAATGTTAACCAGTTGTGCACTATGACACCTGTCTCTTTGGCCCAAAGAAGCCCATAACAGACAAAAAAGTGGCTAAAAAAAAGAAGAAAGACTAACCAGGATGGGTGGTTCCAAAACTTCTTGTGCCTGAGCACTGTGACAGATGTTTGTTTATGTCCAGACTGAGAACAGAAAAAATTGAATATACACATTTTTTCCCAAATGAATTTGCCTAGGTTCCAGCAGCAGTCAGAGCAATTGCAGCTGCTCCTTGTCTTGTCTATGAGCTGGATGAGGTATTCTGGTTTTTTGTAAATGATTATATAATACCTTGAAATAGCTTTCAAATCACTATCAATACACTAAATACAGTTCATGAACTTGCTTTGTATCATGACAAAGAATACAGTTCAAGCCCATTCAGCCAACACACATACAAAACCCCCTATATTATACTCGTTAATTATTCATTCCCAGCCTGCTGATCTAATGGAATAATTCTGCAAAACAACACACAGGCTAAACATTAGCACATGCTCCCTCTCATTTTTAACTGTAAAAGATGGAAATAGAATTAATTTCAAAAAAGATGTATTGACTCCATGAGGTATTATTGGATCTTTTATGTCTTTAGTCTTCAAGAGACTGATTAACATGCACAGAGCTCTTTACTACCACAACTAGACCATCTTGGTTCTTTAGAGTTCATTGAAGGCTCATTCAGAAATCTTTCAGAGATATGAGGAGGGCTGGGACTATTATAGTGAGATTAATTATTTATTCCAAGAAGCAAACACCCATTACCAGTACTGCTCCTCCTCCTCTTCCCACAACTATTTCTCATAGAAACCCAACCCCTTTTCCCAGTGTTTCTCAGTCTGTTCTATCCCCACTGCTGTTAAAAGTCACATTATGCTCCTGCGCAGAGGTATTGCTATCAAAAACTCCTCATTATCAGTATTAATATTCCTTACTTATCTGTATTTAAAGAGAACTCATTGACTCAGGTTTCATGAGGACTCCCACAAAAGCTATCATATCAACCTTCCCTGCTCACACCTGGCAAGAAAACCACACATTTCAGGAGATTCAAACTCAGCCATGGGAAACAGCAGCTCCAGGAGGCCCTCCTGGTGCTCTGCACACCTGGGTACCAGGCACACAATCCGAGGAACACCCATGATTCACTGAAGTTTTTACATGCTTAAATCCTTTTGTTTTCAATGGTGCCCGGGTTCCAGGATACCCCTGAGACTAAATGGAAGTGATTCAGGTGAACAGCTGCTCTGTGGGTGACTTCAGGCAGTTGCAGAGGCTGTGCCACCCTGCTCAGGCTGCAGAGAGTCACATCAACCGCAGTGCTCCCACGGCAACACGCACAACTACTGCTGCCACCCAGCCCTCCCACAGCAGCACCACAAAATAAGCAGATGAGCAAAGTGCTATCTTCTATTCGAACACAGCAAAGTATAGCTCCTCCTTTAGGTAGGAGAGGAATAGTTTTGAGAGGCTTTCTACAATGTAAGTGCAGAATTAAGAAGCAAAATAAAAAGGAAGGATGGCTCAGTGGTTATCAACCTAACTGGAAAAAAGAGGACATAGTAGGCACAAGGATTTCCTAAAAATGTTTTAGTATCTATATTTGTCATTTGTTATCTTCCAATTAAATTACTGGTGGTAATAATAATAATAATAATACTACTTGTGTAGTAATTGCACTCTATGCAAGTAGTGTTGGGCTCTTTTTGCTAGTGGATAACCTGAACCTAACCTCAGCTGGAAATATGGCCAGACAGAAAGATAATCAGTCTCTTTAAAGTAGACTTCAGACTACTAATAGGCAAGAGTGCTTGCTACTTAGTGAGATTTAGTTTCTTTGCTCCTGATTTTCCATAAAGAATATCTGCAAGTCTACAGGATCTTATATATAAATGTATATTTATTAGGCTTGCCTGTATAATGACTGCTGTTCCTCTATTTTAAAGCTGCAACAAACTAAACTCTCTATAGCAAGTACAGTGACCACAGATTAGGCTAATGCTGAAAAAGCCCCTTTGCACTCATTTTCGTCTTAAACCCCAAGTCAGAGAGGACCTATAAGAAGGAAAGTTCTCTCAGAGGTTACCACTGACAGCCAAGGAGGCAGCTGCTGACACAGCCTGCATGCAACCCCTTTCCAGTGCAAAGCAATGATATGGGACAAAAATCCATTCACCACTCCTTGAAACTGCTCAAATACTGCAATCTGCAATCAAAGCAAGATCAGATTAAAACAAGATAATGTAGAAGTCTGTGGTGTGCTGACTCTGGCTGGACATTAGGTGCCCTCCAAAGCTCCTCTATCACTCCCGTCCTCAACTGAACAGGGGGAGAGAAAATATAACAAAAAGGCTCTGCGGTCAAGATGAGGGCAGGGAGAGATCATTCACTGGTTCCTGTCACAAGAAAAACAGATTTGAATTGGGGAAATAAGTTTAACTTATTATCAATGAAATCAGAATAGGGCAATGACAAATAAAACTGCATCTTAAAATACCTTCTTCCCACCTTTCCCTTCTTCCTGGGCTTAACTTTATTCCCAAATTCTCTATCTCCTCCTCCTCCTCCCTAGAAGTGCAGGAAAATGCCAGATAGGGGCTGTGGTCAGTTCACATTGTCTCTGTCACTTCTTCCTCCTCGCAGGCAGGACATCTCAAATTCTTCCCCCTGTTGCAGTATGGGCCCCTTCCACAGAGTCACAAAGTCGTGCCAGCAAACCTGGGCTTCCCTTGACATGGGTCCACAGGTCTTGCCAGGAGCTGGCTCCAGTGTGGGCTTCCCAAGCAGTCACAGCCTCCCTCAGGCATCTACAGGCTCCACCATGTACCCCCCTGGGCTGCAGGGGGACAGCCTGCCTTGCCATGGTCTTCCCCATGGGCTGCAGAGGAATCTCTACTCCAGTGCACAGAGCACCTCCTGCCCCTCCTTCTGCACTGACCTTGATGTCTGCAGAGTTGTTCCTCTCACATATTTGCACACCCCTCTCCACCTGCAAGTGTGTAGGTGTTTTTTACCCTTCTTAAAAATGATATCCCAGAGGCACTGCCACCATCATGGCCAGCTGTGGGCCCAGCCTTGGCCAGCAGTGGGTCTGTCTTGGGGCTGGCTGGAATTGGCTCTATTGGTCATAGGGGAAGCTTCCAGCATCTTCTCACAGAAGCTGCCCTTATAGGTCCCAAAATCTCGCCATGCATACGCAACACAAAGCTTTAATTACACATCAGATCTGTTGCCAGATCCTGCATGTAATTATACTACCAAGGAGATCCTTGTGCTGCAGACACAATCATTACAACTTTGGAAAAATGCTTCTAAAGAGCGCAGCTGTGAAAATGTCTGCATTGAGGCCCATGTTTATGTGATGCTTCTTTCAGCTTGGAGTTCTGTACAGAAATCAAGCTTTGTCTTAAAAATAAAAAAAATAAAATCCTTAAATCATGTTATGCATGTAAAAAGACAAGTTCTTTCTTCAAGCAGCCTCCCAAATAAGCCACTCCACATTTCTCCTAAAAACCAAGACACTTATCTCATATGTGCAATTTTTTCATCAAATTAGTTTGTATGACTGTGAGCAATGGTATTATTTGTTTAACTTGAAGTATATTTCAGAAGGAATCTTTCAATATTCCATTTTCAAGCCTGTCAATTCATAGTTTATCAATATCTTTGGTTTAATCAGTAGCATCTACAGCATTATAGTGTCATCAATAATTCTGCTAAAAGCACCAAAAACTAGTTCGCATAAACTTCATTTGCTAAACTCATTTATATTGCCAGAGGTCCAGGCAAAAAAAAGAAGAGAAATGCTCTATGGCAGGCCAATAATTTTAAAATACTGTCAAACCATCCTCAGTCTAGCTTCCATTATTAATTTGTAAATAACTGTTCACTCTCTCAGCTGTAATCTTTCATGGAGTGCTGTTTTTTAAACAAAACATGAGGCACCAAGACAAAAATGTAGTGGGAACTTCTCCTAAGGAATCACCTTTCTAAAATTTCCTCACATCCCACTCTTTGAAAACTCATCCCTCTAACAGATGACTCTAAGCTTTTTCTTACCACTCAATTGTACACTGCCTTGCTGGTGAGAAAAGGGAGATCCACAGCTCAGTATGACTGCAGAGGAGGGGCAGGGGAGATCCTCTGCTCTCTCTCACGCTTCCTTGGGTGGGAAAGGAAATTGCTGAGTCCTTTGCTTGTGATTTCTCTGGCAGATAGGAGCCAGCAGAGACGGGAAACTGAAAAACCTGGCTTGTCTTCCCCCGTCTACAACGCCCCTCGTCAAAGGGTGCTGGTGGGTTGAGCTGCTGAGCCTGCTGCTCCCCAGATCCCTCAAATCTTTATTTGGTGCCTGCAGGGAACAGGCTGGTTGGTAAGACAGTGCTCTGCTCTGCACTGGGTTGTCCTGTACAGCATCCATCCCTTCCTTCAAGTTCTTTCAAACCCAGAGGATCAGACAAGTCTGTAAAGTGCATTTGAGAAAATCAGCTACACCGACATTTCGGTCAAAGATGCCACACACCGTGATGCAGGAGGATTTACTTTTTCTGACAAGACCTGCATATTGCTACATTACCATCTCCTCTTGAGATTTTACAACCTCTACTATCAGTCTCTAGATGTTGTGCTTTCGAGACCAGAATGTTGCAAAAGAGATGTTGGATCTCCATGTGAAATATAGATCCATGCTTATACTTTATTAAGAAACCTTTACATAAATATTCTCTTGGATATTCAATTTGACATAAAGAGTAATTTTATATTCACCAGCTTTTGAATGTATTTTAAAAAGTGTTCTACAGGTACTACAAAAGGTATCACAAAATACCTTTCATAAAACAAAATGAAAGGCATTGACTGTGGCAAAAGCAGAAACATGAAAATTTCATTGTTACATCAAATAAAGAACTCTGATAAATTACTCAGACCTCCTAGAAAACAAAAAGTTTTGCCTCTTTCAAAGGAAAAAATATAAGAGAAGTTCCAGGATTAAAAAATATTTACTCAAGCAGTTTATTTAGTGCAGAAATGTGATAAATTTGGATATAGATCTATGGCTAACATTTGACTGTGTTGCAAGCAGTAAGGGTGGTGTAGGGGTGTGTGTATGTCTCTGTATGCACGTGTGTGTATATATATATATATATATACACACACACACATATATATACTAGCTCACATGCACAGTACCATGAGGCCAGATATGTATATTATTTTTTTTCATCTATATTTGTCTTTCCTCCCCCGTCCCAAGTCTGCTAGAACAATATGAAGGAAGTATTAGGAAGATTCTTCAAATGCAGGAAAACCCAAACTGAACTGCATAAGCCTAAACCAGTTAACTGCATCATCATTGCAAAATTACTGTATTTAGTATATGGAATGCAAAAATTTTCCCATGTAATGACCATCAAGACGTAATAGCAAGATACTCTTGATACAGATTATTTTTCAGGGTAGAAGGTTTTCTCCACCATCTATAAGGACAGCATGACTAACACAATAATTCCTCTATGTTTTATCATTATGCTGCCAATTAATGCCATTTAAATATCCACGATCATAAGAGAAATAAACAAAATAAGATCACCCACAGGGTGATACTACTTGAAAGTTTTGAATCCCACCTTTCTATTATTTTTCAGCAGAACAATTACAATTAGAAGTTCATATTAATAAAATGGAAGAATCAGACTGTTGTTTGTACCAGAAGAATTTGAAATGCAGACTGGATTGGATAAAGGTAGCTCTGGATAATCTGGGAGTGCTTAGCAGCCAGTATGTTCCAAACAATGCCTAAGAGTGATTTTAAGGAAGGTAATTAAACAATCAAACAGTTTAACAATCCCAGCCAGCTTATGATACAATAAAGACATCTTTCTTTATAGAAAGAAGGAAAGTAATTAAACAAATAGCAAAAGGTAACAACAGTGTTTCAAGTTTTAAATTTCTTTTTCCTTTTTTTTTTTTTTTTCCTTCCTAGGGCAGGGAACTTTTGGAGGTGGGTACCTCCACATACATTTGGGCCTTATTCTAATTTATGTTCTGACCATCTGCTTGAGCAAATCTAGGAAAAAACAACTTATGACCACACACTGAGAAAAGCTGTGTAATTAAACAGATAAACTGTTTAACTATGCATGATCTTTGCAAGAACAGAGAAGGGAATTTTACTACTAGTAGCAAATGATCACAACTATTTGCATGGGGTTTTCCCTTAGTTTTAGATAAATGTTCCCCTTGTCTTCATTCCAGCTAGTAACATACAGAGTGGGATCCTGTCCCTGGGCTAGGACAGATACTTAGTCCATCTAGCTGAAGCTATGTCAATTTCCTCCAAGATAATGGTCTGCTTTTTATCAGCACCAGGACCTCTGCTGCTAGAAGAGCATTTTATAATGCATGATGGCATTCTTTTAACATTTTCAGGTAGATATGAAAGTTGACCTGAACTTGCAACCTTTTCCCATCGTGGTGTTTTTGCCTTAGACTCTGGGACTGGGCCAGACTGCCAGGGCCTGATTTCATTAAGCTTGAATAGCCTTTTGAAAACCTAGTTTATGACTATGTGATAAATTGCTTTCTGTATTTGTACATTAATAAGCAGATAACAGCTAGAGGAGGCTAAAGGCACAGACTGGAAATGGCAGATGATGGCAAAGCATATATCTTGAGGAATACTAAAAAAATTTGCCAGATCTTCTGCAAAAGTTCAGCTGCAATAGGTTGCAATAGGTTGCAGACCTACTGGTTAACCCCAGCCCTCGGGATGGAAAGTTCTATTCTGCATCCCACATCCTTCAATTAAGCAGCAAAGCAATTCATTGATCCAACACCTTTACAAGTGTTATTTAAGGATATTAATGCATAAATAGATTTTTCCTACTCAAGAAGTAATAGTATTTCTCTGTTTTCAAACTTCTTTAGTGCAAATATTATCTTTTTGGCTTTCTAGCTTTCTCTTTTCATCATTCTGATAAATTAAGTCCATGCTTCTCAAAAATGCTCCCTAATTTATGGAATAAGCCTGAATAACAAGTGGTGTAAATTTAGTTCCACACCAAATGCAAGGTGATCTCAAAACACTCAGACATTTCTTCACCTCCATACTGAGAAAGGAATAAAAGCCAACGGTATATTTGTTTAAGCATTAGATAGACATGGGACTTCCAGCAAGTTTATCTTTCAGCTTTCCAGAAAGAAAGTAATGTGATTTATTCTATATATTAGGTATTATAATATTAGGTATTATAATAAAAGAAAAAATAATGCAAGTATTGCACCTATATCCACAGACACAGAGGCCTTACCCACATAAGGACACCTATAACATGTTTGTCATATTTCCATATAGACTCCCAGAAGGGAACCAAGCCCTCAAGCATGACAGCATCCATTATATCAAATTTACTGGGACACAATTTTATTTTTATGAGACAATTATGTGACATTGTAAAAGCATTGTTCTTTTAGTTAAAATACTTGGCAGTTAAAATTATCTTGCAAAGAAATATACATTGGATTCATAATCTTTAATATAATAAAGGTATTTAAAAGGACACTTTTGGAGACAGTATCTTGGCCCTTTTTTATTATTTCTTATACTTTAAATGAGAAGGGTAACCTTCCTGCTATTTTTTTTACAAAATCCTTCCAGGATTTTTATTTTTAAAATTCTTCCTCTACCACTTACTTAAAAAACTGTAGAATGATGAAGAATTAGCTGGAAGGAAAACTTCATGAGTCCCACTGAAGCAGTTTATTCTGGAACACCATTTATAGAAATGCCATTTTGTCATTTTTACCCTGAACAGAAACTGTGTGTGATATTTCCACCCTTATACAGCTCAACTCATTATACTGTTGCCATAACAACAAATAGCAGTACATGAAATTAGATCCCAATAAGATTCTGAGAAAATTAAGTTACAGCCTGCTAACGTGTCTCTTAGAGACTCATACCGTGAGCGAGAAACCAAATCTGCAAAGCTGGCAATGTGGGTACCTAATAATAGCGGCACAAGAGGTTAATATCTCGTGGAGGGAATCAAAGAAAAACTGCCTTAGCCTATAACAAAGGTAAAGAAAACCTTTGTCTGACACAGAGGCTATATAGATGGACACATTTAACTCAGTGTTTTATCCAAGAACTGCCCAAATAGCAGACAGAAAACAAGAATAATGGCTCCATGGGGTAGATTGTCAGACAACAGTTTGTCAGTGGGAAAATTATTTCCTAACTCCTAAGGACTCCTACAGTCCAGCCTTTCTGTTCCAGATAATACACACAATTGAAATCTTTCAACTTTTATAATTGTCTATAGCTGAAGACTGTATATAATTAATTTCTTTTGGATACTGGTTTGATTTTGCAAAACAAAAGAAGTGAAATGAGCCCATGACTGGCTTCCTCTCAAAGGAACTTGGTCTTGACACAGCACCTACTGAACTCCAGTGCTAAGCTCTGTTGTTGCTCTAACTCAAACAATTCTAACCTTGCAGTGACCTGTAACACCATCACCACACACACCATAGTCAGGTTCAAAGGCTTTTCATAACTACATGTTAGGGGAAGAGTCATCCTGCCTTACTACAGCCTGTTTTCATATCGGTTCAATAATGACAAACAAGAGCACACCTAGCAATTTTACTGCCATTTAATACATTATTGCTAAGAAATTCAGAGGACAGTAATGATCCTAGGTCATGCTACTTCCTTCTCTCTCCCTTCTCCCTCATCCTTCAAGTTGTAACGGCAAGCAGGTGTACACTTTTCCTCTGACCCAAGAGGAAGGGAGAAAAGAAAGGTGGAGGTGCCTATGCCTCGATAAAAAGCATCATTCTTAAGAACTGCTGATTTCCTTCTGGTGCAAAGCTCATGTAGCTTTTCATACAGCAAGGAACATCCTGCACTACATACCTATCTACAGGCCTCTAGTATTTGAGGATGGCAAACAAAATTCATCTTGTTTCAGACACCACAATACCAAATTTTCAACATTTCAAGGATGTAAGAAAGTTAGCTAGACAAAAAAAGTCTGAAGCTTAAGCTACATAGTACGATATTTGTGGAAAAATTCCTTTCAAAATATTTTTATCTGTCATTAATAATGGTCTTTTACATAGCCATTATAAGTAGTCAGGATGCAGTAAAGAAGTAAGTGGATATCCTGGGGAGAGACCAGCACTCAGAATATTTGCCTGTAGGGGACAAATAACTAGCCACATTAAAGGATTGAAATCTAGGCATTCTGCCATAACTCACATGGCCTGAGCAGCTAACAAAAGCATATATAAATAAATAAAAATAACTGAAATAAAGGATATTGTCAAGGCCAGAAACTCCAGAATTAGCCACAGTAGCCATGTTTTGGGTTGTATTGCACAAGCCCTTTTCTGTGCCTGGCACAGTCTCTTGTCCTGGTCAGGTTACATATCAAAGCAGACAAATCCTCCTCATTACCATACAGAGACAAGCAATTACTGTCTTTCAGCATCTGCTTTCTTCTTCAGTTTGAATGAACAAGAAGGCAAAAGGGCAGACTGCTCATGCTTCTGTCACAGCATTATTCCCACTTCAGACCTGGTGACACAGAGGTGCACCAAAGTGACATCTTACTACAACACACGCCAGACATCTTCATGGAACACTGAACTGCCATAGCAATATAGTCTTCATCTAACCCTGATGAAAAATGGTTCTTCAAGGCATAAGAATCCATCAGTTTAGGAATGCACACTAGATTTCAAGTATGTACTTTGCATCTTAAAAATCTGCTAACTTGGAGTTAGTTTTCTTGCAAGACCTGAATTCCATTTTAAAGTTTCCATCACCTTATTGTGTGTTGCTCCTGAACTTCAAAAGCACTCATTCATCAAATATTTGCTCTCATTCTAAATAATCCTACTATCCCACTAAGCATCACAAAAATAGAGGCCTTGTCTACAAAAAGTAATTGTGAGCATATAAATTTAAATACAGTTCCTTTAGTGATCCTTCAGAATCTGATAATTTGCTACAGCAAGTATGTAGAAAGAATCTGCTCTGATCCTGTTGTGATGACCACAAAAGTGTATTTTCCCCTAGCCCCTATAGGAATAACAATCACAATACAAAGTACAATTATACAGTAATCATGCACATTAAAATGCCTTTCACCAGCTACCCATATTGAACCAATTTCAAAAGTAAAGCTTACATGTGAGTATGTAAGTGCAGAGCACAAGAAAAGTGGTTTTCTTTTAGGCTGAAATCCATCTTTAGGGATAACTTACTCCATGATGAGCCTAGGACGTCAAGTCAGTACACGTGAAGGACAAAGAAATTCCTGCATTCAAATTTGAATGACTTGTGGTATTTGATATTATTAGGAAATATTGTCAGTCACCCAGATCTGGACACAAGTGTAGATTATAAGCATTACTAAAAAAGCAATAAATAAGGAGAAGTGTCTAAGTCCAAAAGCCCAAATGCAAATTCCAGCCTTCTGAAAACAGAGACAGTAAGGTATTCTGCTGACAAAACAGACATAGAAGGAGAAATATTCATCAGCAGAACATCAGAGTGTCTGTGGTCAAAACAAAACTGCTTTGTCCACAAGAGCAGAGCAGGTCATTGCCACGGGTCACTCTGGCACATGGGCCAGGCAAGCAGGGTAGAACAGGACTGCAGAGAATGCTCATTCCATCTCCAAGGCTAAGCCAGCATGGTTTCACTACAGTCAACTAAGAGGTTGTAGACACAAACAAATTGCTATGAAGTAAAATATGAACATAAATTAACAATTTATCACAAAATGAATGAGGTTTAAGGACTTCATGTTTGCATTAGGTCAAGAGCACCTAATCAGACATAGCAAATAAGACCGCAATAGAAAAAAAAAAAAGATCAAATAATCAGTACCTAATCCATTACATCTGAAGAACATTTTATTTCTCCTTTAAATCGCCACAATAGCTAATGGTAAAGAGAATAACTTCAAACCAAAATAGGTCAAATGTCTGTAAGGACAACATACAGACAACATGTACTTAAGTGGTATTTCTTTTGATAAAGTCTTATTGATTTTATGACAAATTATTCCTTCAGTCTAGTGAGCAAGACAGGAGGAAGAGTAGCTGCTACTAAGTAGAGAACCCTAAATGCATATGACTGTCTCAGCAATACTTCAATAATACAAACTTCCACTGCAAAGAGACAGTTTCTACTCCAAGTAAAATAGATAACCCTCTCCAACTGAGATGAGGCTCAAAGGTCTTCTTCAGAAAGAAAGAAAAACCAATGCACTGTTTTAAATATCCCCAACAAAAATACAACATACCCCCTCTCAGTTTTCGTGCTGCTTTCAGTTTCAAGTCCATAATAACTTCAAATATCTTTTAATCTATTCATCACTGTAACAGATATAAACAGCAGACATATTCTTGGATAAAATGCTTGCAACTTGAGTAAAGTCAATATCCATAAATATCAGCACTGTTACCATTGCTCCTGCAGGATTTAAAAAAAAAAGTCTGCTTGTTCATTGAACAGAATCTTGTAAAATAGAATTTTCAAGATATTAAACCAATCACAGATAACTAAGCTGAAGTTTTCATTTTTGTCTGAAGTTCTCAAACAGAAAAAGAAACAGTGTCACTTTAGTACTTCGGAACCTTTGAGAGAAAGCAGCTCCTAAACGAAAAAATAAAACCAAAACCCCACAAAGTAAAAATAAAATAATAAAAAGGCCAAAGCACTTGAAGTTTTTAAGTTTTGCTTTTCCCCTCTACAAAATTACCATAGTTACTCTTACACTGTGCAACTAAAACTAGATCTTTCAAGGTTAATAACCTGACTTTCTGTTCTTAATAAACTGTCATCTCAGAAAAGATTCCCCAGTTTTCACGTGCCTGAAGCATCCATAATTACACTGAAAAGAGAAACAGACTTTATTAATAAACTGTGAATTGCACTGTGAGAGCAGCACTCTACCTCTCTTCTTTGGTAAGACCTAGAAACTGCTGAAGGGAAAGATGGATGTTTAATTTTTAAAGTTTTATTGAATATAGAAAGTATTAATGCTTAAACTTAACCTGTCTTTTCGTAAGTGTAGTAAAGACACCCAGTTCTGCTACCACCTTTATACATTTTGGGACTTAATTATGTACCATCAATATTAATATCATTTGCTAAGAATCATCTTTCTAGTAGTTTCCAGTGCTTCTACACTAAAGATGATTAAGTATAGCAAGGAAGCTGTAGAATAGGTAATAGTAATACTGCATTGATCTTGAAAGCTACACCACTAGCAAGCTAGAAAATATTAAATGCCAATAGAAAAGGTACTGCTGGATGATAAATTTTATGACAATAAATTAAAGTTCTGTGCAGGAGAGCATTAACAGGCAATGAATTACTTATAAGACTTAAAACACCAATCCAACTACCAACTATTTCAAATCCAGTGAGAATGTTGAGGGAGCCAGTTGCAAATCCATAAATCTTAACATCAGGAAGAGCAAGAATAAGGGTAGCATAAACCTGCTGTCTTAAAATGCAGAGTTTAATTTTAATGTAATTTTTTTTTCCATCTGCTTTCTCAAATTGGAGAATGCAAAGAGTATAGGACTCTTGTTTAAACAAACTGCTTTTCTGGTCCAGTACAGAGTTGGCTGGCTCTCAGAAAAGATTTATTGCTCTACACCTGAGAAAGCACAAAGAAGTAAATTCATACCCTTCAGTAATTCAGAAGCCAAATCTTCTCCCTTAACACCAGAGCACAAATTGATGCTGGTTTGTGAGGCTACAACAAAAGCAAAAAATACACTTTTGGAGAATTTATCCTAAAATATATGCATACAAGATGGTACTTACAGATACAGTTTCCTATAATTTTACTGACTCTGGAATTAAACAACCATAAAGTCAAAAAGAAAATAGTTTTAATTTTTTTCTCCAGAGCAACCATATAGAAACCAGTTAGACTGATTTTGAGAACTGTAACTAGCAATAAAGAACCACCCCATTCACCTTTAATAAACATTTTGATCATGGGTTCAAGTGAGTCTCAAACCAATTCTCATTCCTCCCAGTATTCATTTAAAAATGATAAAAAGAAGTTTCCTCCACAAATAGTCTGTAGGAAAACAGATTGGAAAATATCTCTTAGCTGTGAATATAAATGCAGAATATGTAATTTAATAGACGTAATATTTACTATGATAAATAATTCCCTCTTTCCCGAACTGTCTCCTCACAATGTATTTGCAACTGAACAACAGAAATTACCAGCTCTTCAGAACCACCATAACTTTTATGACACCTTCAAGAGGGGGAATCCAGTGCCTAGAGGGCCACTCATCAGCAGGAACACAATAATTCCTGCTACAGGCATGGAAGAAGAAAGCTCCCTGATTCTTTTGGCATCTACTTTTTGTCTTCCTGGTGCATTACTTACTAGTGAACACAGTAAGAAGGCGAGCTTTATATGTATTTCATATTAAACCTCTCCTGAGCCCTCAGGCTTGGACTTTCCAAAATGGTTCAGGTTATTAAGTGCTCCTGAAAACCAGAGCGTTTAGCACTTCATTTGAAAATCATCTTCTGAAAACCAAAGTGTATGTCAAAAGGTTATTCTGATGCCATTTGGAAGAAATGGGCACCTTCTTACTATTTTGCATGCCTCTGGATAATGTTTTACAGGAAATAAAAGGAATTGCAGGTGAATCTGCTCCTGTAACAACACACTCATCCAGATTGAAAAGCCCTCCAGGCAAAAACTGCTGCCGCAGCATTTAATTATACTGCAGTATAATTACCTTGGAAATAACTTCCAATGCATTTTC
The DNA here is from genome assembly GCF_965178545.1 of Coloeus monedula. Classification (NCBI taxonomy): domain Eukaryota; kingdom Metazoa; phylum Chordata; class Aves; order Passeriformes; family Corvidae; genus Coloeus; species Coloeus monedula. Next base: position 29,987,711 of record NC_138782.1, on the reverse strand, counting down.
TACATTAAGATCTCTGGATTTTTATGCAATTATGAATGTGCCCATATTTTTCCTGTGACCAAATACTCTGCTATGTATCAGCCATACTGGCTATGATTTCCTGTGACTAGTTTTAAAAGTGGTTGCTTCTTGGTTTTACTGGAGCTCCCTCAAACTTCTCTCGGGAAATGTTTACAGAAATTTATTCCCTAATGGCCATTATGTTTGTGCCAGCTATGCTCTTCAATCATTATTTTACTATGAAAACTAGTAATAATCTCCTGATGTATATGCTCATTGATGTCTATGTACATGCTCATTGCAGATTTTGCTATCCTGTTTTCAAGACTATTCTGCACGTGCAACAGCCAGTGAGAGTAATAAAAACATCAATATATTACGAACTTAGTTGTTTTAAAATGTTTTTAATACTTTTGGCATTGTTGCTTCACCCTTTTCTTAATAACATTTCATATTTGTTCATTATGCATGGCAATGGAGTTGGCCTTAGAGTACCAGGTAACCACCGCACGTGGGTGAAAGCCTGGTGTGTTAATCCAAGCCAACAGCCCCACTCTGGCTCTCAAATACTGGCAGAGGATTTCACTACTCTCCCTGCCGAGATACATGGCAGAGGACTAAGGAAAAGGTAGGGGAAGATCTTTCCCTGATCACTTAATCTTCTGTAGAAAGATTAGGAAAAGTATTTCTCACGCTTATAATACGTAAGGACTTCCTAAAGCTAGAGAAAAGCCAAACCTCACATCCCCTGTGAAACCAACTTTCACTTACCAGTAAAACTGGAGGACGAAGTCTGAGGAATTTGAGCTCAGCTAGAAACTTAAAAGTGAAATTAAAGTTCTGCAAATGTGCAAATATGACTAAGCAGATATGGCCCATGAATCATCTTTCCTATATCCTCATCAACTGAACTATGATTTAGCAAAGTAGGACCATACAACTCCTGTAAGTTAATTCAAATTACATCTAACTGAAATGAAGGAAGCTATTCACACCTCACAGCTATTGTTTTAGGCTCTCTTGTAAACTCAGGAAATAATTTCAACACTTCTGAAGCTCTTTTTATGTTTGGAATGTTTTCTTTGCAACTATTTGAAAGGCCTCAGAAACCTGTGCTACAAATACCAATATGAATTGTACTCTATCTACTCATTCAAGTATTCTGCCTATTTGACTGCTGAAAATTGGATTGTTACACAAATGAAGCTTACAATTTTGCAAGCTTCTTGCATAATGCTATTTTGCACTCAAGAACCTCAAATTCCTGATCATTCTAAGGAAAAATGCCTCTGACATTACTTCAATGTAAATCAAAAGACAGAACAAAACAAACCCCAAATACACAAATTTTCCATCACCTACTGCTTTTTTTTTTTCTTCTGGAATTTTGCTGAAACTTCTGTTATTGCTAACCACAGAACTGAATTTCACTTCATGTTTGTAGTTCCACCATGAGGCTTTCTAGTCATTTTATGATCCATGCTCCTTGTTTTTTGATCTTTCCCAATACATCATTCACCACCACAGCAGAGTCAGGAGGAGTTAGAAGGACCACAGGAAAGAAAAAACTAATTTCCAGCAGCACAGTCAACTATAATTTAAATTATATGAAGAAGCATTCAGGATGCTTTTTACATTAAAATATATATATACACATCCACATACACACACACAGAGTGCCAATTTAAATCAGGCCTAGGAAGTGTCCACATTGTACATTCCCAGAAATTCATTACATTTTTCAGCAGTCAGCTCTATTAGACTAATGTAATAACACTGCCAGTCATCATGCATAAGTCATAAGTGCTATGATTGGATTTGTCTGCTCATTGCATTTTCAATTTGAATAACAGTAATTTTATTCAATTGAAGATATCTTTTTTTCTCTAAATACTGGTATATTTAGTTGGAGCTGGGACAGCAGCTAAGGAGGAATGGAATTTGCAATTTGTATGGGTATACAACCAAATTCCTAATTTTTGTGAGGTGCTCTACCTTACTATAGCACAAGAAGGATAAAGTCTCATCCCCTTATGCTACTGTTATAAATATTACAGTCATTAGACAGATTTTGAATTGGCATAATTAGGCTAAATTTTTCCAAATGTTTGGTTGCCAATTTTATAAGAAAAAGAGCTTTATATTGGTCCAACAAGGATGGCAAGTACAATGCAAGCACTTGTCTACATGGAGAAGCAAGCTGGAATGGCTGTTCCATGGCAGCTCCCACAGCACTTGCTCTTATTTCAGAAAAAGCGCTTTTTTTACACATTAAGTAACAGCAGAAGCCAAGGCACCCTGAGGCCTTGGCTGCATCAAGTAATACAACATTCATAGAGAGTCAGTGTGAAAGGGTTACTGTTTTTCAGTATGTACACTGGAGTATTTCATAAGGTTTTCATCTCTCCTCTCATTCCTTTCAGACGGACAACTCTTTAGTGACTTAGAGGGATTGATCAGGTTGAACTATGTTGTAGATAAGAACAGGCACCAGAATATGAACAAGTGATTCAACCTTCTGATGAAGGTCTCGAGACCCTTCCAGCCTGACTTCAGACAGGCCATGCAGCACTGCTGTCGTGATACAGCTCACCATCGTTTCAGGGAATAGGGGGAAACCTGATGTTTTATACTGCGTAGGAAGGCAACAAGACTTCTATTTTAAACATCAATAAAATTCCACTATTAAAAGACAATAAAAAATAAAATTGTGTTGAAAAAGAATTTAAGTCTTAATACTTAAAAAACCCAAGATAGATTAAAAACTAACCTTTTTCTTCAAAAATTGTATATATAAGTAGACTGATATTTGTTCTGCCACCTAAAAAAAGAGTACACTGACATTTCAGTTTATTTCATTCAGTGTTTATATTGCCATTCTGTCTCTTTCATTCCCCCCATTTTGCCCCTGAAACAGAGTGAAAAAAAAGGATGAAAAAGAATTTAATTTCTTTTAAACCTTTGTAAAAAATAAAGTTTATTTTTTTCCTCAAAACCGCCCCTTACATATAAAGACAGGAAGAGCTCTTTTGCTTTTATGTAATCAGTTCCAGAGGCATTTGATTTCTTTTTCTCCAGCTAATGAAACCATGTATGTACATTCTGAATGCAAGAGAACCCAAGGGAAAAAGAGAGCATCATTGCCCTGTCTATATTGTAAATAACTTTGTAATTTCTCAAAACTGTTATCCTTTCCAAGCATATGTAACAATAATCAAGCTGAATTGAATCCCTTTACTTTTTATGTTAAATACAAGTGTTCTTTCTTTGCCTTGATTTTTCTGGAATACTCAAAACAGAGTAGTTCTTGGAGCATGGCCTGGGGCCCTACAGGAAAACAAAATAATACATGAAACTAGGGAGGGCTGTGTTATTTACTTCTCTCTGCCAGCAAAGGCCAGGGCTTGGGCTGTGGTTATGTCCTCCCAACAAGCTGGAATGACCTTCCGTGGTGGGATTCATAATTCACATGGATGGGTTCCTCCTCCTCAAGGCCTTGTTTGTATGCACATACGAACTGGTGATTAATGTGAACAACACTGCGAGCAGGTAATGCACAGGGGTGGAAGGGTTTCACAGCTTCTATTCAGATCAAATTCATTTTAGAAAACAGGGAGCAAATTCAAGAAGCAATGTAAATTATTACCAAAAGTGCAACCAATAGGATTTAAACCAACTAATTGTGAGAATAAGCATGCACTGGGGGCTTCTCTCACTTTGGCAATGGATTAATAACCAACTTAATTTTTTATGCTCTTATTTACACAGACATATGCAGAGGTTGGACAGCCCACCAGAGGGCTCCCATATTTTTCCATTCATGTTAAAAAAAAGTTGGTATTAACAATAAAAAATTATAATTATTGCTTCTAAAAGTTAAAAAACACAGAATAAAAATACAGAAAATAACAGACCATTATGATGATTTTACTAAGTCATCTGGTAGCTGTAGAGATTATTTAATAAAAGTTAAACATCTCCAAATTTTGAGGGCTGCTTTACTACCCATGTTCATAGATGTAAAACTAAACAAAATGGGTCAGAAACTATGTGTGTGCAACCTGTAGGCATTTCAGTGACAAGAAAGGCCTATGTACTGATTATATCACCTGGCATACTGTCTCTCTAGAGAATGCCTAAAAATTACGTTTAAAAGAAATCTGAAAAAAAAAACCCCACCAACCCAAACAACAAGCCAACCAACAACAGACACCTGCCACACCACCACCAAAACCCCCCAGGAGGGCAAAGGGAAACATTATACAGGCCAGCAAGGGTCTAATATTTATCTTCTGAGAAACAGAACTGTCTGCAGAAGGAAAACAAAGCAAAAACCAATTCAAGTCTGAGCAAAGCAGTGAAATCACACATGCACACTCAGAAATGGCTTTAAAGTAGATACGGTTAGTTGTATTCCAGTTCACAAACAGACAGGAGCTGCTGGTGACTGTAAAGATGAAGATCCCTGTGAAAGGACTGAATGTCATGAATCAAAGATAAACCAATCCATTCACATTATGGGATAGGAAAGACGGCGTTTTCCAAAGATTGCATGTAACAAAGCTGCACTCCCTGAACTCCAAGTAGGTTGCTGTGGGAGAGTGGTAGGCAATCTCTGGAGCAATTTTAGCTGAAACAGGTCAAACATCTAGGACTAAGAAGGCTGAGCCTACAGCAGTAACATTACCACTTTCCTGTCTCTCACTTTTACTGCAATTGTGGGCACACCCAATGGAAATTATCTGCCCAACAGTGGTGGTGCAGCTTGTTGGAGAGCCACAGAAAGCTGTAACATTCTGGAGCAAGTGAGTGCTAATAGCAGAAGAAAAACCAGCTGAGGAATAAATACATTTAAAGCCATATATTTATGGTTCCCTGTTTGGTACTAATGAACATTAAAACGGCTCCTGTACAAGTTAAAACAACTGTTAATAAAACCATAGTAAGTTTGTGAGAAGGCACAATGACTTGCTCATAAAGGCATTTTTAACTCAGTTTGTATTCCCAGCTTTCTATGAAAAGTTACTGTATCAAAACAAAGACAGAATAGAAGCAGTTTGTAATATGAAGAAATCATTTTATAAGGTTTGTTAAAGAAATTAATAGAAATACAGCAAGATAAGATCTGTATTTTATTAAACTGTTTGCAAGAAAAAGGCACAGTTTCTACACAATTATTAATGGAAGCTGAAAACACACATGCATATAAGAACTAGGGGACATCAAGTGTGACACAGGGCAAAGATGTTAATTTAGTGCTCCACTGTCTGCAGAGTGTGAAAAGAAATGGCTGAAAGATGATCTAGCAGATATGGTGCTGAGGGACACTGGTGGACTTGGCAGTGCTGGGTTAATGGCTGGACTGGATGATCTCAAAGGTCTTTTCCAGCCTAAATGATTCTATGATTCTGTTTTTATATACCCATAATCCTGGCAATCAAAAAAGGAAAATTCAAGTCATGAATGAACTTACAAGGTCTAGCGTTGAACTATACAAATAAGAATTGAAATCAAAATTCTCAAGGCAACGCCAGACAGCAAAATATCCTTAATGGTGCTACCAGGTGTTACAGAGAAGCAGAGTAATTCTAGATAGAAGAAGGTGAATAGTATTTTTTGAAGGTAAGTAACAGTTGTCAGTGTTTTGTGCCTTCAAGTTTTGGCATCGGTAATGAAACCAGCTTAATTAATACTGAAATTTGATGTAAAGAATTCTGATTGATACCAAGTTGAAATAAAAAAAAATATTCCAAGAAGGACAGGTAGTGGCTGGGCCTCTATATGACTGTAACTCTATGCCAAGTGTGAGACACTGTCAGTGTCCAGCTGGACACCACCTTCAGCAGGAGGACACTACAAGATGGAAAAAGTTATTGCTGTTATCAGCTTGCATATTTGCTGCCATTTGCAGCATCTCAGCACTATTTGGAAGAAGCAAAAGGGCCCTTCTGCTTTCCAACAACAACAAAAAATGTATAGTATCTCTAAAATAAATACAAACCAAGAGTATTTACTACAGACTTCACCAAAACTAGTCAAGGTCACACATTCTAGTGATGCCATTTAACAAGAAAAGTTAAGTAGCATTATTCCTTTGTAATTTCAAACTCATATCTCAAAACTGGTATGCCTAGTCTCCTCTAAATGTCCCTTGCCCAGGTCTCTGATGGCATGGGACTTGTGGCAGACAGTTTTCAGCCACACTGGTCTCATTTCACAGGAATAAGGGTCAAAACAGGTCATATGCTGGAAAAGTCACAGCAACTGCTTTTTTTTTAATCTGCTTTTCCATAAACAGCAGAGAAATTTGGCACTAAGCCAAATAGTTATTTATAGACAACATTTATTCCTAGGTATTTATTTTAGTCACCGGAGAACAATTGCAGCTAAATGTACTTATTACTGTCTGGAAATCTATTTTTTGAAATATCCTCTGTCAACGTAACTTTTTTGTCACTCTAACTGTATCTGGCCCTCTGTGCACATGCTGTGTGAATTAATCACATACACTTCCACCACACTGGAACCTGTGGGATTTACCCAAGTAAAAGATGCAATCTTGAAGTTACCCCTCAGTTTTTATGTTAAAAAATCCTACTTGCTCTGCATACTGGTTTTCTTAAATGCTAGAATAAAAATTGAGTCTCAGGATTTTGTATTATGACTTGAGTGAGCTGGTCACTGCTGATTGAACCAAGTTTTTCACAAACCCTCTGCACGGACCCAGACTTTCAATTCAGAGGCATCCACTCCCACTGCTGTATGAGAAAGGCTGTGCCTTTCAACATCATATCAGCTGCTTACACAGGCAAAAGAGCATGAAATGAAAATTGTGCACTCTCATAGGCCAGAGCTTTTCACACTTCAAATGTCATCCTTCTGTCAGGGACTCTTCTTTTCAAGCATCAACTTTGAGTCTTTACATTTTCTGCATCTTTCCCCTTACCTACTTTAGTCTGACTGATTTGTCCCACACTCAGGACAAGGCTTGAACTGACCTCAGCCCCCATAAGTTTGCCAGTTATCTACTGACACATGTTCAGCTCGACCTCTGCAAGGTAAGAAATTTTTGTTTACTCCATTCTGCAGATTGATATCCAGGCTGCAGATCAGATGATTGATTGTATAATCCAGCCACAAGCACTTGTGTTTGCAAACTCTGTAATGCCAGTGCAACATATTTCAGCCAGCACTTGCATGTGAGCTATCAGCAGGGATTTTCAGAAGTTTCTGTGCTGCTTACAGGGCTCAGAGGAATGAAGCCATTGCACTAAACCCAAGCCAGAAGGGTGAAGGGGCACACAACTGTGAGCACATGCAAAAATCAGCTAAGTGCTCATGACTACTCACAAAAACTTCCAGATTCTTTTTCCTCTACAGAAAAGAGGGAATCACCAGGACAAAGAAAAAAAAAAAAAAAAATCAACCAACCAATTAAAAAAAAAAAAAAAAGAAAGAAAAGCAGAAAAACAATTCACAGAAAAAGTGAAAAGGTGACATAATTCCTCACTGTGTGAGGAATCCTGTTAATTTTCTCTACATATCTCTATATATTCCACCCAGTGATATAACTTTAATTACACAGCAACAACCTCAGTGTTATCACACAATCTGGGAAGCCTTTCCCAAGGCCTCAGGTTAAATGCAGTGTACTTCTGAGGATCACTGTCTGTCAGCACTGAAAGGCTGAAATTCTCAGAACTCAGGGTTCCAACAGAATCCCACTGTTTTCACCAGTGGATTTTTACCGTTGTTTTTCAAACAATGGAGTGACACCCACTGTCTTTAGAAACACTGTGTGGGCAGAATGCAACACAAGCCATGTACAGTTTTTTCGCCACTGCAAATGCCATAATGGCTTTTCCATTATTAATGATAACTTAGAAAGATCCAAAATGTTGTGAGGTGGTTACTGGACCAATAATCTACCTCGACCATTAACTGTAACTCTGATTATGCCAAAACGCATCTCAATTCCCCATCTACCTCCTCTTTACAATTGCTTCATCAATATTCATAAGATCCAAGGGCTTGATATTGATTACCGCATCTAATGGACTCATTATGCAAAGTCATCGTGACCTCTGAAGCAATTCTGCTTTTGTGACTTATCTAGATGCTTGCTCAAAATGTTTGGAGATATTGGTACCCACACAGGAGCAAGCAGAGCAGAACAAAACCCACCACAGGATCTTTAAATGATGATCCTCTGAGAGGATGGGCTTTTTCCACGCCTGTATGAGATGTCACACAACCCTAAAAGCTCTGTCACATTATCCCTGACTTAACAGGAGCCCTTGTTACCACACAATAGAAAGAAGTAGTTAATATTAACTGATCATTATTAGCATTCATTACGGAAAATCAATCTGATTGTGCTATAGCCTCCTGCTGCAGTCAGCCGGGTTATTCTGATATTTACACAATATCGAGTTCCTGCTAACCAAAACTGTGGCGGTTATATAACATCTTTCAATGTCATGGTGATTCTGCAAACAAAATCTATTCCATTTACCAGCACCAAGGTACAAAATAAAGGCATTTTGCAAGCAGTATCTAATGGCAAATATTTTACTGCTGCCTATGTCCAAAATTATTAATGACAAGCACTCTTTTTTGAAAAGAAAGAACAAAATGGGGCAACTACAGTGTGAATTCATCTTTTAGTCTCAAAATCTAGCCTTTTCTGGATGAAGATATTCATTAAGAACTCGAAAAAACAGGCACAAAATGACAACACACTTTCATACGTTAAAAAACTGAAAGAGTAAAAATAAAAGTTAGACAAAGTTTAGAGTAGGAATTAGGAATAATATGTTAAATTTAAAAAATCAAACCTACAAGAAAGAATGACCTAGGAAGGAGGTGAGTACAGTACCACTTGGATTTTTTTTTTTTTTTTTTTTTTTAAGTAAAGTACCTGTAACTCAGAAACTAATATCTGGATTCAATAATAATTTAGTAAAATATTACTGGTACAACTGCAGATGCTCCATTATAGTTAACTACCAAAATATTACTGGGATGTTTTCTGCCAACTACATATGATTAAATCCAGATGGAAAAAAATCGGTACACCTCCTTTTTCAGGTCATGTCCACATACCACCCTCCAACCTCCTCCCAAATAATTTCTTGTGGATCAATTACTGTATGTGTCAAAGTAACAAAGACTGTCAGGCTGGCTCTCTCCTGCACTATTGAATAATGTTTCTCTGTCAAAAAGTGAAGTTTTCATTCAAATTCAGATTTAATGTTGAAATACGATTTGAGGCTCCCAAAATCATCAATTATAAATATTACATACATATAAATATTTACAGACAAGATTAACACATTATTCTGTTCTTTGATGTGAACATACAGTTAAGGACTTTTTCAATGCAGTCACACACTGGTTTTGGACTTGTCTCTTACAGCAGAACAGCTTTTGATCACCTTGCTTTAATCTTCTCCACTGAAAATTAATATAACCCAGATATAAGCTTCATGTATTTCCAGTAATTTAGAGATACATTTCCCCTACACACATGTAACTGAAAAATTTAGTATCTTGAAAAGGTGAAACATTTTAATCAATCTGAAATCAATTCAAATGAGAAGCCTGAAGAACAGAATGTCAGCCACAGTCAGAAAGTTGAAGCAATAGATTATTCTCTCTGTGCATGTTATCAAGTGCATCTGTAGCTGATCTCCTTGGTTTAAAACATGACTTGTGTAGCATTTTCATCCTTAGACAGGAAACATAGCAGAACACAGCCATCTCATTCAGGTTTTACTTTTGCTACATCTGCAACTCCCCCAAAGTAGAGATGGAGCAATATTAGAACTGTGTTTGGCCTATTTTATGCAGTACTGTAGCTAGTTTCTTCAGAATCAGCTGAAACACACATAAACAGGATACAAACCAAAATACAGATTACTATAAAGTCTTTATTATTTTCATTTTTCACATTGGAAGTAAACCTATATTATGCTGCAGAATAACAAAGCAGGACTCCAAAAGTGTTTGCCTAGAGTAATTCATAGATTTCCTTACACCACTCCTATTAGGGCATGGCCTAAACCACCAAATTTTATCCTCATTCATAATTTTCTATTTCTTATGCAATACAGTCTAAAAGGACAACATTTTTCTCCAGACAGGGAACCAAAATTAAAAATTCAAAGCACATACTCTCACTCTGTTTCACAGCTGAAATCTCTGCCAAGTAGCAACTCTGTCAGCACAAACCTAACACTGCAAAAATCTCAAAGGTAGAATTAATTAGAAAGCAATCATAAAGAACACAAATTACATGAGTTCAAAACTCTAAACGCTCAGTGAGTACTTAGATGAGTGTTTGAAATGAGAGCATTTACACACGTAAAATGGCAACTTCGATATACAGACCTGCAAAAACTCATTTCCCAAATGTAACTAATATAGATGTGCTTGCTATTTATCACATGATGGTCACTGTTCACACTTACATACAAGAACATGAATGTGTGTAAACCAAAGAATTCCAATCTCCTTATCACAGCTTAGTCTCTGGTAGATAACAAGCACTTTGCTGAAAGCCTGTGGAGGGTTTTTAGGTAAACCTTCAGCACGTGCTGGAGCCTGGGTCACAGAGGACTGAACAAATTAGCAGCTCTAGACAGGGAGAGGTTGGGACCTTGCTCTTGAGGCTGGTCCAAGGGAGGAAAGAGCACACCATGACTATGCAGCACAACTGTGCACTGCCTTCTAAACAGGGCTGCCTTGGAAGAGTGCGGCCAGACGAGGGTAAGGAACTATTCACTCTGAAAGGACTCCAATCTAACCCCACGAGTTAGAAAGGCAAGTACAATTTATTAATTTGATTTTAAATGGAGCTCTTCACATCCTATTTTCTAAGTCCTAATTATTAGCCTTTTTTTTTCCCCAAGTAGTTAGGCAGGCCTATTTATTGATTGTCCATCCTACCAATACTGTCTAACATTTCAGGGTACTTCACTTAAGTCACACATGTATGCTAAAAATCTTAAATACCTGCCGTGTTTAATTCTAATATAAACCTCCACTGCATCTGCTACTGAGACTACCATACCCTTGGGCAGAAAGGCTCCAAATGTTTGGGAAGCTGCAATGTAAATGCTGCAAAAACCCTGTAGCTTTATGAAGTTGCCAGACTTGATTTTGCACCTGCTAAAAGCCTATCAGCCTCCCTGACATCTTTCAGATGCTCCATGAATACCAGCAGAATAAAAGCAAGACATATACACTCTATGAATGGCACTAATAGGAAGCAAGAGACAGTTCAGTATACTTCAAGATACAGTAAAAACTGTTATTCCAATTTGCCCCCGGTGATGGTGACCACTGTTGTGGTTGTTTTGTTTAACAAGTCAATCACTGATTAACCCATAACTCTTAATTTTATTCCTCTCTCTGGGAAGCCATGTATCAGACAGAAGTAACAAAGCTGCCTGATGATAAACAGAAGTCCTCTTTCACAAACCTGAGCAGCCTGAAACATTAGTTCTGTGTTTCAGCCCTTTTAGAGGTGCTGAATGCCTGTAAGATCAAGTTACAAGGTTCAGTTCTAAAATTCTGCCTACAGAAGCACCATGGCCAGGAGCTGCCAAGGTCAAAACTGAGCCATGAGGGTTAGCGTGAAACTCAACAGGATCTATGGAAACTTTTCCAATGGCAACAATGAACTTTGAAAAATTACCTGCATGGCCAAAACCTTCCATCCACCTAAAACCAGATACTGTTCTTGTACAATAACATCTACAGTCGAATATAACAATCAGCAACAGAACTTATAACTGTGTGATATAATATAAATTTATCCTGTTACCTTTAGTATTACATAGCTTTCAGACACCAAGATCATTTCGCCCTTTCAATAAAGGAGTTGTTAAAAAGAAAAAGCAAAGTCTAATCAAAATAGTTATAGGAATTATATAAGTTCTGATGAGGCTGGATTGAGCAATCATCACAATTGTGACACCAGCACAAAGAATCTGATTGAAAGAAATGAACTTGCATGGATACTTTTCACTATACATAAATGTGATCAATTAGTTGAATACTGTGATAATCCTACTTCTCCCAGTCTGCAAGGGTACCATAGAAACTCAATCCTATTTCCAAGATTACTTTTTATTAAATCACAATATACAGGTACCAAAGTAAAAAATATGGTTACAAAAAAACCAAAACAGCTTCAATAAAATATGATCCAAAACCCCCTCAAGGCTGAAGATTTAAAGGACAGGTATGATGGTATTGTTGGATGTCCATAAAAGAAGAGATGGGTTTTGTTCCCTGCAGATTATTTTTCCCTCTGTGAGATGGACATGTCAAAGTCTTAGCAATGTACCTGCATCCCAAAGCTCTCACTCATCTTCTGATACAAATGACAAGTACAGGTCAGACACCTGTATCTCATGAGGCAGGGTAATTTATAGACCTTATGTGAGGTCTTCAGGATAGGGGTGGTTGATCATTCAGTGTCAAAGACTGGACTATTACACTGACATATGCTTCTCAGTTCAGTGAAGTACAGCAAACTCTCAGACTCTTAAGTGCCTCAGGTCCCAAGAGTGTTCACAGGGGTACAAGCACAGGTTCAGGCCACAGACAAAGGGACAAACTGTCTACCAGCAGATCCATGTCCAGCAGCAAAGTGATGAATCAGCAACTACATGGTGCACAGGAGGAGACTATTATGAATAGCCTGTGCTTTTAAATCACTTTTAAATTTTTGACTTTTGGTCAAAGTAATGAGCATTTTTTCAATAGCGCCTCTAAGGAGAAAGGGGAAAAGAAAAAAAAAAAGCTAGAAAAACAGCAGGTGAAATAAATGGAGATGCCCATGACAGGTAAAAGTGCTTCCATAAAAACTGGAATTACCAAAGCCTGCTTTCCTACCAGTTTGACATGAATGGTCTCTAAGCACTTCTGAATCTTCCACAAAGGTCCTCCCTTCTCCACCAAGCCATTTATTTTTCACTGAGCTTGTAGGAACACAATCACCTTTGACACTTCACTTGCTCCATCACATTTGAAATAAGCCAACAGGTTCCCAGAAGGAACAATATCTTCTTCATTAGGAAAAAAGAGACACAGAAAAATGAAACAGCTTTGAAGCTGTTTTCAGGGGAAGTGCGTGCCGTGGGACGAAGGAAAGACATGCTAAAAATCTTGAGAGGCAGGAGGCACAAACAACATGGACTTTGCATAGATTTTTTTTTTCCCCCAATCCATCTCTCAAGTTTTAATGAACTGTCATCATAGTGGTTTTGAATAGTAAGTACCTGAGCACGAGGCATTTTTAGACCTCCTTTAGGAGTTCCTATATTTAGAACAGCACTGCCTAAAACATCAGGAAGTTTCTGCTCGAAAGTTCTTTTGTCAAAATGCAAAGCTGAGTGGAAACGCCTATTTATAACAAATTCAGTTCAAAAAGTCACACACTAGGTTTAGCCAAGATTACTCGAGAACGCTTTTGGAAAAAAATGCTGGGAGAGGATGGGAAATAAATTTTTTTACAAAATCTGCATTATTTTCAGAAGCTTCTATGCAAAATATATTTTTGTCAGAAAACTCTCATAGAAAAGGGAAAAAAAAGTATTTCCTGTCCAGTTCTGGCATCTTGCCTTTCAGTGACCAATAATAACAGCCCAGTAAAAACAGAGCACAACACACAGGATCCAAGTGTTTCCTCCAGATGCACCTGCAGATGTTCCTTTGCCTTGCATACGAAAGAGTCCCCTCTCTACTAAATCTCGTCTTTGCAGGATGACAATTTGAAATAAATACATTTAGTTACATCAACAGGATCTGATTTACTCAGCATTTTTATTTCCTTCTATAAGTTATTCCACACAGAAGAGCGTTCTGCTCGGAAATAAAAGAAGACAAGAAAATACTGGTTTTGCCACAGCCTGTGCATGATTGAAGGTAAGCTTAACAAAATGACACATTTCTGAAACTGATATTTAAAACAAGGATACAAATGAGAAAGCTGGACTAAGCTTTCAAAGGAGCTGCATTTGCTGTTAAGCATGCAGCACTATTATGTTTCCACTTTTACTATTGCTACATTTCACTGTCATTGAGAATGACTTTGGCTAACACAGAAAACTTTGCAATGTGTTGATAATTAATTTTATTAAGTTTCACCACAGTGATCCTTCTTGAAGATGCACGTGGAAAGGTGTCAGTCAAACTGCACTAGAACTTCTTGCACTGGACTGACAAAAGTGGTTTTGCAAAGAGCCAAGAGGAAGCGTGCAGCTTTCAGCTGCACAACTGCTCAGCTAGGGCTCCTCCCATTCCTGATTCCTGGTTTGCAGAATACTGGGAAACAACAGAAGCAGAAACATGAATGGTTTGTTTAAAGTAAAACATCCTCCAGCAAGAAACTCCATTGGGTTATTGGGCTCAACAAGCAGCTGAGCACTGGAGTGTTATTGCGTACGAAAGGATGAGACAGAAAGGCTCTCAGTCAAACACGAGAGGGGTGTACAGCACTGAGAAACTACTGCAGTACAGGGAATCCTCATCTTCCACAAACACAAACTCTGAAATGTTCTTAAAACGATGGCAGATACAAAGGTTTGTGTGAATACTTTGTGTTCTGCCCTACTGCAGCACAGCTGTTTGTGTACAGCTGTCCAGAGAGGCACCTCTGAAATCAGCAGCACCAAGTAACATGAAATGCTGTCACCTCAACCAGTTTAGATAGAGCACCCATTTAGGGGGCTCAAGGATTATATTATATTCTTAACCATATCCAAGGTAAATTAAGTAATAATGTAACAGAAATAATGGAAGTCTATTATTTAATACAGGATGTACATTTCTTCCATAATTTTTTTAAAAGTCGCTCTAAACAGACATAAGCAAAATAAAAACTATCACTGTTGCATATGACATCACTGCTGTTTTTTAAAGAACATGTGTCATACTGGAAGAAGAAAGTGACAGGCTTATCTCCAGATACCACTAATAAACGATCACAACTTCTCCATCTATATTTATATGCAGTTGGCTAAAATCTAATTGCACAGTGCATAAGAATTTTCAAGTATCTCACCAAGACGCTAATTAACTTATTTGGCTCTCATCAACCAATATGTGGATTTCCTCAGCCACATCCAAGAGCTGATAGTGTTAGTGAGTGGATTCCCTGCCACATTTGCTCCTTTTCCTTCTTTCGACTGACAGTGAGGAGCACTCTGAACTACAAAAATACGATCTTATACACAGAATCACAAACCACATGAGACTTACTAACTGTTAGTTTAATCCGTTAGGGCTAAGGCAAGAAATTTTGTAAGATTTAGGTATATTGCATGCCAACAGGTAAGACATAGAGAAACTATGTTTTAAGGAATTAAGTCAGTACCTAAATAAAACTTTTTATGGCTTCCTGTACTTGCTCAAAAATGAGTAAACAGTGGATGGAGCTTCCTTTTTAAACTATATCTGTATGCTGGTTATGAAATCCAGTAACAAAATAACACAGTGAGAAGACTCAATTTTCCTCTGCCACTATGGAAAGTGTTCTAGGAGAAGTTAGAACTAAAGGTCACAGAGGATTTCATTCCTCCACAGCTCAGTTTTTGTTCCATGCTGAATATATCAGCAAGGGTGTTGTTTATAATGAAGGGGGATTTTTTATTGTTTATTTTTGATGCATCCATGAGGAATTAGACCACCGGCTGACTTCACACAGGCCACCCAAGTATTCCCTCAATATCAAAAGCAGAGATTATTTTTTAAAACTTTAAAATTTTGTTTTTGTCTACAGTGCTGATTGCAATTTAACACCACCAGAGATACAAGAATTTTGCTGCAAATCAGAGCAGAGGAGTCCTGCATAAAAGCAAGGACTATTTAAAGACAAAACATAGAGCCATGATGGAATCCATGCATTCCGAACAACGTTGACATCATGGTACAGTTCACCCCAGAGAGTCAGTTTTCCATGCCCCCGGCACACACTCAAGTGCCTTTTATCAGCACTATTAGTCATTAGCATGACAGCAATATGGGATGAAATCAGCATCCGTTACATGGCACAGTTACCTTCAATGCCATCCAGCCACTGAAACATGGACGCCTGGAAAATTACTTGGAGCAATATTGCGCTTTCGCTTGTGCTAGTGCATTTTTCAATTGATGCAAACACATTAAGACAGTTAATCAATTACAAATCAAAATCCATTCCCTCTGCTATTACTGAATGCAACTTTGTTCAGGTAAGAGCATCGTGTTGAAATACTTTGAACTGAACATCAAGTGTATAAATTCTAAATAACAAGAAACTCCTTCAAGGAGTTTGCCTATTTCAGACATGAACTTCTGTAGCTTTAAAAGATGTTTCAGCTATTTTCATAATCAATTGCTCTCTTCTTCCAAGAGTTTCCAGGTAATGCAGTATGAAAATTGGACTGTCCATAGTTTACATTACAGTGACTAGCATATGGATAAAAGACTTGGCAAATCAGAGCTAATTTGATACTCTACACTAAAACTATAATGTGAAATATTTTATTTTAAAAAATTTAAATTTGCACCCTTTCATTAAGCTGCTGCTTTTCCCTTATTTGTGTCACACAGATGAGACACAGGATAAAGGATTTGATTTGCAACCTGTGCATCAGCAATCCCCACTCGCCCTGCATGAATGAGGATCATGGTGCTCAGTTCTGAAAAGAGGTTCAGTCATGATTTAATAGCTTTAAAATTAATCACTTTCATGTCAATATTATTGCATGGCTTTATTACCTAGACTTGATTTTCTTCTCAAGGAGGTCACAGGTGAAGCATACTGTGGGTTCCACTGCATCTCTGAAGTGACCAAGTGCTAACAGAAACACCAAAAAGATTGCCTAGGGCTGATCCTATGGGAAAAACCTGCATTGCAGATCTTTGTCAAGGCCTTCAGCAGCTGACAGGTTAGGGTAGCAGAGCAAACCAGAATCTGCACCAGCGGCTTTTCCTCTAAACTGGCAGAACAATCTGATGTATTTCCTTCATCTATGTATGCAGTTCAAAAGTATGTATTTTAAAGTTATTGAACTTCAGTTTCAGATTATTCAGGAGTTTTGATTTGAGGATACAATAGGGACCACACAGATGATAGCACTCCTTTAGAGGACTGAACCCAAGCTCCAGTGCCCAGCTCCCAAAAAACAATTCTGCCTCATAATCTGCCACAGTTTGATGGCCTAAGGCAAAAAAGAAAGAACTTGCTACTAGCTGGAGGCTTTGAAGTACTGACGAAAGAGAAATAGAAATACCAACATTTCTAATTATATTTTCCTCCAGAATCAGAAAGGCTCTTTCTTGTTAACAAAAAGGATTTAAAAGGCTTCTGTCATGTAGCATCTGACACAGATGTATCCATTAGTTTTATATCATCTTTTTCTTCCCAACACCTGACTGTCCGAGTTCAGGCTCCTAGCGTGGGCATCATGACAATCTCTACTCCAACATGCTCCAGTCTCTTTGTAGCCCTAGCTGCCTGATTCATTTTCCATGTGTTTTATCCCTGTGGCAGTCCTATTTAGTAACAGTGCTCCCATACAAACAGAATTGACATGTGGGGTAAGTTGATTACTTGTCCAAAGTCACAAATACTTTTTTGCTGAGGAAGCTTCCTGAGTTCTGTATTCACTGACCAACTCACTAGTCTATAATCCTCCCAGTCTGGCAGCATCTCTGTACACATAAAACCAGATTTTCTAAAGATGTAAAGCTTAAGCAATATATAAAGTGTACCATGATGATAAGAAATACCATATAAATGCAATTATTGCCATGCAGAGGAAACCTTGGCTGCTTCCCATATAAATGACATCAACAGCAGAAGGAATAAGACCATGGTATCAAGATTATAGTTTATATAATATTTTAATTCTAAATTACATAACCTATTGTATTGCAACTTGTTTGTAACACCAGTTATTTCAAATATCAAATAAGAGATGATGATAAAACACTGAAAACACCTTACATTATGGTTTGCTGCATAGTCAAGTGGCTGCTTAAATTTTAGAAAGATTTTCATACTCCTTACTTGCAGAAACAATTAAAAATTTGCTTTGGCTTTTAATTTCATTTTCAAAAGGTATTTCTGTGCTTTTGCCACAAGGAACATACAAATTACCACTACGTCGTAAGAAGAAATAGGAAGCAAAAGCAAGCCTTACAAAACAGTCTTGTTCTTTGGCAAGGAATTTAAATATTTTTATGTATCTACGTCAAGACTGACAATATCAAATAAAGGAAACACTCATTTTGGATGTTTGTCACCAGCTGTGATGCAAACACACGATGCACGTAATTTGTTTCGGTTTTTCTCATTCAGAAGAAGATTATTGTGGTGGGGGAAACTAGGTGCAAAGTGAAATTCTGGGATGGGTACTGATATTTAGGTGAGACCACAAAACAGTGCAACAGAAACAAGTTGCTCTGACAAGACAACCTGAAACCAGCCAAATTAGTAACTGGATATTTAGTCTACTCTAGCATCTTCCACTTAAGTGGTAAAATTTATTCTGCCTAGGAATATTCCAGACAGGCAAAATGATAATCTAGACTTAAAATTAAAGGCAACTTGGTCATAAAAAGAACATATGTAAAATCAATATTAATACAATATCAATATAATACAAATACTATTGCAATCATTATCTATTATTAATGTGCTTGATAAAAGCATAATTAAACTCCTAATTTTTCTGATGCATCGTATTGAACACTAACATTTTCCAGGCAGTCCTGAGAAGTTTTTCAGTTATAAATTACTTATTTAAATTACAAAAATACATATATATGTGTATGTGTATATACACACACATCTCCTTTTGACTGATGAAAACAGTTTCGTCTAAATTTTCTTCATATTTACAATGTTAAGATCAATTTTGGTTTTGTAACTGAGTGGTCTTTTAGCAACAGTATCTCCTATTTAGTATGTTTTTCCTATGGATTCTGTTTATCTTCTCAAAAGCTTTTGCTTTTGTACAAGTGGTGTTTGGGATTGGCAGTTCCATGCATAATTAGTGGTACATAAAGGCAGGCCAATTTATCCCTAGAACTTGTAATAAAACACAAATATTACAATTTGCAAAGATTTTTTTTTTTCCTGCTAAGGGTCAACTCCAAATAATAGACAGCCACAGTCTCACTGCCACAGTAAAGTCAGGACTTCTCCCCAGAGCAATTACATATTTCAGTGGTCTTTCCAAAACAAACCGAAGAGGAAAATCCATTCTGCTGTTCAACTGACTCTGTCATTTACGTAGTACTTTTACTTAGCCTAACTATAGCAAACTTTAAAGGGCCCAGCAAGGAAGGATTTACAGGAAATTACAGCTCCAAATACTGATATCCAAGTAAGAATCAGTTTTGTCAGGGCAGAGACTTCAGACTTTGGCCTGCCTGCACTTCTGGAGGCGAAGCTGGCAGGAAGTGGAAGGGGAAGCAACGCACTTGGGGCCGGGATAAGCTGCTCAGCAGGAAGCCAGGGAAGACAGTCACAGGCCAGTCAGCAAGATAATGAATACAATCCAACCTCACAGTAGCAAGGAGAAAAAGAAGCTTGACTTTGATTTTTAGCTACAAATTCAAACAATGCAATTAATGGTAGTCTGCTGTTTTCCTCCCATTGTAACAAGGCATAAAACAAGCTTTGTTTGGTTTAGCAAGAGAAGACACTACTTGTATGCACTGGTACCCAGAGCTGCGCATAACCAAACCCCACACAAAGATATACAGGACAGATTAAGGCTTTAGTGCCTACAGGGACAGACAACAGGTGGGATTTCCACAAGAACTTCAATGAGGTACGTGGCTACATCTCAGGGAAATTAAGGAACATAAGGAGAAAAAGCTTTGGTTTGACACTGATTTCTGTGGCTAGGTATTTGCTTCAAGAGACCATTTGCCTAACTGCCCCAACTTTTCCATTGGCTTCACTGGAAGGAGCTACCAACAATAGTAACCAAGTGAAAAAAAAAAGAAAGACGTCTTTAAAAAATAATAATTGAAAAAAAAAATCTTTCTTCACAACTACTGAAGTTTTGCGCCTGTTTCTTAGAAAACGACCTTCTGAAATGCTACTGCTTGCACAGCTATGCAAAAGTAGCAGCAAATTTCCAAAAAGGCCATCACATTGAGAACACTAAAAAGATCCTTTTAAACTGGAACTACATAATCTTTAACAGCACACTTCATGTTCAGCTCGTCTGTGATTAATGTATACCAACTGAAGTCCATCCTCAGCTGTTATTTGAGGAAGAAGGACTACATGGGAAAAGAAGGAAAATATTTAGTTGGGTGCCATAAAAATAGGAAACTAGCAATAAAATTTAGATCCTACTGAATTTAACAATGCCATTATTTAACTTTATTCTGAATAATCCTTAACAGAAATTTCCATTTTCTAACTAATTAAAAACCCCAACCATATGTCTCCCAGAAACAGAGAAGAAGAATGAATAAAAGAAAACCCAACATCAATACCATAAAACTGAAGAAATAGATTCCAGATGTTTAAAAGGCAGATTCTTTTCTTAGTCTCTCTAAAGTAGGTATGAAATTGGAAGGTTGGATTCTTTCCATGTTGTCTTCCAACTATCTTATTGATGTAAAATTGTTTCAGTGGAACTGAGCTGCCTTCATTACAATCACAAAAGAAATACTGTGTGCCTCATGCTACCCAAACTTTCTCAGACTGGAAATGCTACAACAATTTCAGTCTCAACTGTGTTGCAGCAAATCCAATCCTCTTTTAGTCTTTCATGCAGTCCTTCAATACCAGTAATGTTAGTAGTAGCAGTATTGTTAGAAGCAATCTAACATGTATGAAACGATCAGGTAAATACAACCCTGAGAGATGGTAGCTGTGACTTCAACAGCATGTGGTATTCTTGACTCAGAAAAAGAATTTGGTAACATGATAGTTCTATTTTAATACTTTATATGGTTAAAAGAGTCTGGGCAAAGAAATTAAGAAGATGCAAGCTCTCAGATACAACTTTTATAGCCTGTGCATCTGCCATATAACTGGCAAAGGAAAACTGCTTTGACTACTCTTACCATATACTGAATTAGGAATCAGGAGTCTTGTTGCCTAGGAAAAAAAATATGAACACTGCAGAGAAACTGTGTAGAATGTACTTGACAGTACTCATTGCACCAACTTTTCACAAGGTTATTTGTAAATTACCTTTTTCCAAAGACAAGAGCAATGAAATTAAATACTCTCCAATGCTTTCCATAGTTCTTTATGTGTAGCTGAACTGGCATAGAAGAAAGATGTTTGTATTCCCTACTCCAAATATTTCACCAAGTTGCCGTTCTCAGTTTGTCAGAAAATGTGCCTGACAACTCATGTGATCTGTCCAGTCATTGGCAAGAGTTCCAGTGATGCCTGCTGAGACCCAGGAAAGAGTGCAGAAACACGGGCTCATGCCATTTCATAGCCCATAGCCCAAGTCAGCCTTTCTGGAGCAATACAGAATTACATAGCTGTAAATAATGAGGACTGTAGTGGTGCAAAGAAACAGAAACATGAAAAGCTGGATCACATCCTAAAGTGGCAATTGGCTTGGCTATCCTGGTGGAAACCATGAGTTCCTTCAGAGAAGAGCTCAAACAAGATATTACTGAATGTGTGAAGTCTTCCTCCCCTTTTCCCAGTCAAAAAATTAGGAAAAGTGCTTGAACAACACAGGATTTTCTTACATAACTTAGTCAAACACTGAAGCACAGATAAGGGAAATGCTTAATCTGCCTAAGGGAAGCTAAATAACTTTTAGTGAGGTATACATTCTTCTGCAACGACACTATCAAACCCTCCAAAGCAGTATCTTAACAAAACAAGAGGTGTAATTTCTGGTACTGATGGTATCCAACAAAGACTACATGAGTAAGTCAAATATTTCTTCCATAAGTCAGATGTCTGACTTTCCCTAAGTATGCAGAATTTATGCTCTCTAATAATAAAGACCTGGGATGAAAGCCATTATTTAAAACAAAAACCAGTAATTAAAACAACAAAACCCAAACAAACAACAATTAAAGAATTTAAACCTACAAATCCTGAAATCATTGCAAAGTCTTCATAAAATCATAGAATCATTTAGATTGGAAAAGATCTTTAAGATGTTGAGTCCAATCACTAATCCAGCATTGCCAACTCCACCACTAAACCATGTCCCTAAGTGCCACATGTACAGCTCTTTTAAATACCTCCAGGGGTGGTGACTCAACCACTTCCCTGGGATGAACATTTTGATGTAAAAGTTTTTCCTGATATCCAACCTAAATCTTGCCTGGCACAACTTGAGTCAGGTTCTGTTTTGCTTTGGTTTTGATAATATAAAATCAAATTTGAAATCCAGTACACCACCACACTTTGGGGAAAAGAACCCCCCAAACTATTTTTGATTAATGGTCATTTGCCACTGTCAAATTTAGAAGTTTAACTGCTGACTAATAACTCCTGCATCTGTACATAAAGTATTATATTCAGTAAAATGCTCTGAGAGAGGATTTTGAAAAAGGGCCCGACTATAATTTAGTAACTACAGCCAGCAAAAAGATTTTAACAATAATGAATCCTTAAAACACATACCCCCCGCAAATGAAAAATTCTTTTTTTTATTCTGTAATAGGGGTAAATGCATTTTATTAACATCAAGGTCATTACATCACCAAGTGTGCTTTCTAGTCCTTCAATGAAGAGTGCGCAGTTAACTCAAAGGAAGATATAAATCTAAATCTCAAATTCTTTTCCAGTCTTTATAAAGCTCTTTCTTTTAAGGAAAGCTTCCACTTACTAATATTAGCCTTGCAGCAGAAGAGACAGATATACTCCTGTTTTCCAGAGAAGTTTGCTGATGCACTGAAGAACCTTGCCCAAAGTCAGGATGGCGGATGTACCAACCACTGCAGTTATGGGGTTTAACCAGACAATCCCAGCCTCAAAAACATTATTATGAAATGGGTTCATCATTTTTATTAATATTTAGCATTAATACTATCTTGCCTGAAGTACTGGATTTGCACAAGTCTCAAAGTGTATTTAATATAATAACTAAAGATTTCCGTTCATTCCAGAAACTCTGAGCTCACAAAAACTGCATGCTCTAAAACAAACATCTGCCATTGTGGTTATTCACAAAATCTGCTACAACTATAGGGCGCATACAAATTAATTGTAGAAAAAACCTCTTCGAATTCTTTATAAACATTAACTCAGTTTTCTTCAAAAACACTTTAAAGCATTTAAAAGTCAGTAAAAACTTGTTTAGTCCTCAAGCTGTTCTAAAATCAAAGTAAATCAGATACTGAAACTCAAGTTGTTGTAGTTTAAAAATAACTCCCCACTATTTAAATTTTCCTTTCTGTTCTTGCAGCCAATGAGACCTTTTTCTTCCTATTTTTCCTCTGTTTAGCAGGCATTAGGTGTGATTCGCACGCTGACTTACAAAACACTGAAATATTTGTGAACTCTGCTTCTGAATATAATATTAAATATAATGTTAATTGAACATGTGGCAGTGCATTGCTGGTTTACTTATTCAACTGAAATGCGAAGGACTGTTTTTGTAAAACTAAGAACTCATCCCCTGAGGCAAAGCATCAAACCTGATCTTAATATTCTGACCTCTGCCTGTGGAGCTCTCTTCAGATGAGAAGACAATCCCATAGTAGACATCTGATTTTTACTAAGTCCCAAATAAAGTCCTCACAAAGGCTTAGTAGGAGAACTGGACTGTGAGATGGGCACTCTTTCAAACAGAACATGGGATGGTTTCAGGTCTTTGCCATACCACAGTTAAATATTACACCTATTACAGTTATTATATCTAGGTTTTGAAGAACCCTGACCAAAGTCTGAAAGTGATTATACATTCACACAGTTTCATTTTTCTGAAGTCCAAAGGGGAAAAGAAGTTCTTTCTTCCTTTCTTGCCTTATGATATTGCTGTGCAAATGTAAACAATTACATTGCTCTGAAAAGGAGAAGTACAGCTGCTTCCAGTATTTTAGGCAGAGGTGAACAAATACCCTAGGTCACTTTTATCTACTACAGAATGTTCATGAATTGCAATGAAAGATGTTTCCTTTAAAAAGCAGCATTGACAGCAGAGCAGACTTCCATGGTGAATTTAGAAAATGATGTATTGAAGATTTTTTTAAAACACCAAGTCTAATAAAGAAGAAAAGCACATGCTCCAGAATTAACTGGAAAGATCCAGTTTCCAGGTACTGATCTGGGAATTGTAACAGAGAAGTAAAAAAAGGTGAACTTCTCAGTGTTCCTTTACAATACTGTAATATAAACAAGATTTTCTTTTTTTTTTTTTTTTATCTGTTCTGTCTTGGAGGAAGGAGCCCTGCTGGTGCAAACTGGAGTTATTAAAATTCCTCAGATTTATTCAGGTTGAGTATTTTGACCTAGATGCTGATATTATTTGACTATTTGTCAATGCTTAAGTTTCGTGTGTGCATGTTTGTAGACATTACAGAAGTACATAGAAATATACCTCATCCTTCCTATACAAGAATTCAGGGATCTACCCAGCATGCAATAGCTGCAAGTCTAAATATCAGGCAGTTTGTTTGCTGAAGCTGCTAGTGCACATTAAAATTTGTATTTTACATTATTCTTGATACCTATCATATATAATCCACTTTTTTGATAAATACATGGAAGACATATGGCAGAAATAATGAAAGGAAACTAAAGTATATAATGAAAAAAAAAGACAAAGTAGCAGCCAGAGCTTAGAGTCTCAGCTTGCAATACCAGCTTAGTATAGCCCTTCTGAAAATTCGGAGAAATAACAAAAGGGCTTGATATTCCTTTTTGGACTTGCACCTTGCTCTCTTTGAAGCTTCATTTTAAAAACTCTAACTTGCAAAATGACAAGTTTTACTCAGTCATTTTTAATTTCAGAGACTGCCTTTTACAGTGGCAAAACAATTTTTCCCACCCCAAGTACAGAACAGTCATGAAAAGGCTCAAATAGTTTAACCTTTCAAGACTATACTCAAAGAATACATCTTTTTGACACTCCAGCTGTTTATACTACTGTAAAACTCCTATTTTAAAAACAGTAGTACATTTTCAGGCTATGTTGAAGGCAGTAGACATATGGTTCTTGATATTCACAGAACAAGTAAGTTTTAACAATCCAACTGATGCATGGAATAGCCAGGAACATGGCTAGATCTGTCTTTAATGTATGTATTTCCTCATCTACTCATCCCCTAATTGCTAAATCAGATTATACCAAGGCCTCAATTACCCTAACAATAAACAGGCTTGACTATTGCTGGGAAACATAAGGGTAAAGAGGGAAAAATCTATTCAGAGCATATTACTGCACCAGCAGAAGTGTAGAGCAACACACTAACAAATCGTAAGTGTATGGGTTATGTATTTTATGAAGTACAACAAAAAAGCCCCCAAAACTATAATATTAGATGCATTTTTCACATCACATCATGGTATACAATTAGCATTGGCTTCACCTATGTTATGTCTTCTATTATGAAATAGCTAGCCATACACAGATTTCAAAACACATATTTCTATTTCAAAACTTACTACTAGTTCATGTTTCACTTATGTATGAAAATGCCACTATGGCTTTTCATTTGATACATTTCTCTCATTTTCTTCAAAAAACACACTAGGCATTGGCAGTGATAAAATTAAACATGCCTATTTTCGTGGCTCTGCACGATTTTGTTTAAAAAAAACCCCAACATATGGAAATCAGAGCTTTTACTACATAAATGGAAAAGAGAGCGACAGCAGTTAGGAACATGATATGGATATGAGTTTCAATACTTTTTCAGCCTAACACAGTTCTCCTTAAGCAAGTACAAACTCTTCCAGTACAATATAAAGGTGCCTTTAAGCCAGATCTTTCAAGTGTCTTGCTCCCTGCAAAGCATTTATTTTGGCAAGTGGCTAAAAGCTCGCCAAGGAAAGGTTGCTGATCTTTGCCTGAAAAGCTTGAGCCAGCTTTATACAGTAAGAGCTTAGTACAAACACACAATGCTTACCAGATGTTCAATCAGCTAACTGGATACAATCCAAGGGATGGCTATAAATCCATGGAGGGATGTTCCTTATGAAGGCATTTGCCACACAAAGTTAAATTCATATAAGCACCCTTTGGAGAATCTCTACCCTGAGCAGTGCAGTTTAAAAGGCTCATGCACAAACACACTGAACTGTCACCAAGTGCTGATTTGCGTGTGCACAGATACCTTTAAAACGAAATTTGGGGTTCAACTGTTAGCCTGCAAGGTTCATTTTCCCAAATAATACCTGTGCCATTACTCAAGTCAGTGTCAACTGGCAAGAGGCAAAAACTTAACGTGGACTCAGACTATTATTTCACAGCTCCTCTTCTCAGGCTCTCCAGTCATTGTCACTTTGGTAACAACATAAAAATATGTACTCTCAGATGCCATGCTACCAATGGGTGAGATTTTGTCTCAGAAGAAATACAGCACCTACTGCACCAACAAGCAAATACATACCAGAGTCAGGTATTACAGTCATCTACTGACATTGACATATTCTAACAGACTGGGGAGAATAAGAGATTTATTTAGAGTTGTTCATTTGAGATGAGAAAGTTGTCTGACTGAGCAATGTAACCTACATGTTTCTGTATTAGTATAAATGCAGTGCTTGGGGAGTTTTCTTGGTGGGGTTTTTCTTGGTTGGGTGATTGGCTGAAAAAGAAAAATAACCAAACAAACTAGAAATTCAATTTTCTGGATGGTTAAGGGTTTCTTCCAATTGTAAACACAGTCATGAAAGAGATGAATAATTTCAAAAGGAGAAAGAAACCAGGGAAAAAAATTCCATTTTTGCACTAAGCATCCACACTTCAGCACAGAGGTATCTGAAGTTTAAACCAAATGAGACTCAAGAGAAAAAGCATATTAGTAGTGGCTTTGCATGATCCCTCAGAAGAAAATGAAGGCATAGCAGAAGGAGAAAACTTTGCAAGTCAGTTTGTTTCTTTTGTTTCTTTGATTTTACCCTTTTCCCTCACTCGTAGTTTGAATAAGTGCTGATCTGGTACTGAAGAAATGAAAACCTGAATGGGGAAAAAAAGTAATTCCCCAAACCCTACCTGCATAAAACCAGAGCTTCAAAGGAAATAGGTCTCAGTTGATACACTACAAAAGGAGTTTTGAAAAGGAAGATTGTGGTTAAGTTTGTAAGTTGTTTTTCTGTAAAAGCAGGGAAGCCAGCAGAGGGAAAACCAAAGAGCCAGTGTAGGACCCTACCTTTATCCAAGTTATGAAGAAAAATGTGAAATTAGACCTTTAGATTGGAGTGCTCCTTACTGAGACTGAACAGAGCAGAGCAACCAATGTGTGCATGGTTTCTCTGACAGGGTATTTTGCTTTACCATAGGAAGAGAAAAGCTATACAATATTGACACTTCAAACCCTGTATCTCCCTGAGCACACAGTATTCTCAAGAACTTCTAGGGAAGCTGCATTTGTAGAAGAGCTCTAAATTGCAAAACTACATGAATCAAGTGACTGAAGACAGAAACCATCCAGTTAGCACTGCTGGTTCACCACTGTCCTGTTCACGTAGTTTCAGATTATTTTAGCTTCCAGCAAAGGCCCCAGCCTTGAGTCTAAAAATGTAATGTTCAAGTGCCTTGCTGAGTCTTGGTAAATAGTTTCCCAGACGTCAAACAGCATCCTTACTTCACAGATACTTTACATTTTACCACTGGAAGACTGCTTGCCCCACAACAGGTCCTTTTGTGAAGTTCCTTTCTGCTCCACCTACAGCTCTGGAAAAGCTACAGAGGCTACTTGGGTCCCCCTCAGAGATCCACACTGACTAAACTACTGACTCTCCTCAGACTCCCTAGGGGCCTAAGACATTTCCAACACTCAGCTTCCTCTCAGACATTAACATACAGAGAAAGGTAAGAATATGTGTGAGTTGAATGTTCAAGCAATTTTGGGTGGCAAAATAAGAGATAAGGTTTTTAATAGTGAAGCTATTAAAAGACTCTGTGACTTTTTTTCCATGTGTTTACCATAAGAGCATGGGTTATTAAAAACTAGGTTCTCCATCCAGTCTCATTTAAAAACAAACAAAAATAATCTAGTAAAGATGTAACATTTACAAACAAGTGGTTAAACCTGCAAAGAGAAAACTGCTACAATAAAGAAGGTTGACTCCTTTGTTGAAATCTTCAAATGCAATTACTTGCAGTGAAAAGCTGGTGATTAACTTGAACCTTTTGAGAGAGATGCCACTGCCAGGAGGAATAGCAAAGGTGGACTAGAGATACATCCTGATGAAGGGATCAATCAGTGAAAATAAAGAAAAATCTGTACCTTCTGAGAAGGTTTCTGAGAAATTGAGAAATGTTTCCACAAAGAAAAGTGACCTGCTCTTCACCTACCACAAGAATATTCAGGTCTGAGGTCTATCTACCTAGTCATAATAATAGAAATTCTGAACAAACCCAAGGATTCTTTCACTGCCTATTCAACACCTTAGGATCAGCAGCTGAGGGTTCCAAGGAACTGACAAACAGCCTGTCCAAGTTGCATTCGTAATAAAAGATATTAGTGAAAGAAACCACTACTCTTCAGTAACACAAATTCCTGAAACAACCAAGCAAAAATGCTCCCTGATTTAGACTTCGAGATTTCTGGTTAAGCACCTTCCACTATTCTCTGTGCAGACAGCAACTGGCACAACCAGATCTCATTCACTGAGCCCTTACAGAACAAGTAGCATAATTAATGATGACAATGACAACTACAAGTACTTCAAGGAAAAGCACTGGCAAAGAGATACATTAGGAATTGTAGAGAGAGTTTTTATCCTGTGGGATCTTTTCTATGAACAGATTTTTGCAAAAGGATGCTACAACATGGAACAGAAATACAATTTTTCTTGCTGTATCAATTCTACCAAAGTTGAATGCCTGAAACAAATCCTCTGGATATATTGATTAACAAGCTGTATCTATGTTATAGATCTATCAAGTATGGGACACAAAAATGGCATTAAGAATCATTGCTTCTACTGATACTTTATTCATGCAGACCTTCTGTCCTGACATGCCAATCAACAATAACCATATTTGCAAACCTAAGAGCCTTGAAGTAAATGAGCTAAGAAGAATGGGAAAACCTCTTACAAACTCATGTATTTTGAATTACATGCTAAATACATAACCTGGTGCAGTCAGAATTCTAAGGACTGTTTCGTTGGCTATTTCAGTGCAAAAAGGACAAATAATAAACCTAAACAAAATGTTTTGCATTCACGAAATACCACGACTTCAGCTAGCAGGCCTTACTGTAAAATGTCACCTTATGTTCTTCATCTTGTGAAACTTTAGTATCTTACAAGCAGATGAATCTGAAGATGAATGTATTGGAAGCTGTGGTGTTTTATTGGAAGTCAACTGCCCACTCTAAAATGGGAAATCTATGATTGTATAGAAAGACAATTCCATAATGCAAATTATAACATCTAACAATGATAAATAACCACTACAATTGATTAGACATAAAACATAGTTTTGAATAGTTCTTAAATTTTTATTACATGTTACTTATAATAAACACAGCTAAGAAAAAAAACCTAACATGTCAAGGCCATTCTGAAGTCATCCACAGTTGATTTAATATTGACAAATTTCAAATGGTAACTTAATTCCTAAGTTGGCAGAAAGCTACTCTAAGTAACTGTATATGTTTGTGCCCCACATAAACCAGTAACTCCAAAGAAAGAAGAAATCTACAATGACAAATGCACCAGGCAGGTCACAAGCTGTTAAATATAGCAGCACCTGTCTTTCAGTATATATAAAACTGACTTTGCTGAAAACGTTTTTAATCATTCCTCAGGCAATTTACCTCTCTTACCCACTTGCTGGCCATCTGTTACTCCAGTTTTTAAATCAAATCATTGTGTCATCGTATTAGTTAAGTTTTAAACTTTCAGCCTGCATTTAGATCTTAATCAGATATACTGGAGCTCTTAAGTATTTATCAAATAATTCAAAAAACTTTAATTACAAAACACTATAAGAACTAAAAGAAAAAGATGAAAAAATAGATGTAAAGACATTGCCAAAGCATGCCAATAAACCAGTGAGTGAGTGCACTTCAGCATAGAAATACTGCATACGCTACAGCAACACTGCATTAATAGATAAAATCAATATGACCTTGCACAACAAGCAGCCCTAAGAAATGAGTAAGGCAGCAAGTCTTGCAGATTCTCCTGTTCACTGACAGGTTGATACACAGACACACCTTTCTCCATAGCCCAGGCAGAAGTTCAAGATACAAGACTAAAAGCCAGTGCGACCATTAGATCCAGTTTGCAAAATAACAGAGAATAAATACAATGGATCTTTTTCAAGCTAATTCCTTTCTACAAACACCAGCCTACTATAAACTTTGTTTTTCTTATAACTGCATACATAAAGGGGAGTCACCAAATGTTTACTTAATAGCAGAATTGACTGATTACATGCTTTGAAAGAATGACAAACTATTTCGGTAGAATAACAACAACAGCAGCCACCCACACTTGGATTTGGTCTCCCAAAAGCAAGCTATCGGAAATACTTGCTCTTAAAGATGCTATGTGCTTGCATATGGCACAGTACATATTTATGTACCAAATTCCAATAAATCTATGTAACAAATTCCAACTCATAGTATTGGATGCTGTGTCAGGTTCTGAGAAGCCACATTCTGCATTTGTCTGTTTGACCAAAGGGATTTGTTTTTGAAATACCCCTTAAAGTTCTGAGTGGGCAGTTACTTAAAAACACCTAAAGAAATCCAACCAAAGTATGAAAATTATTAAAAAGAAATTATAAATAGAACTTTAATGATTAACTGTTGCAGTTATTTTAGGCAGTGAATAGACACCTTAGTGCATATCTACATTTGGGAAGTTTCCACTGATACAGCTGCTTCCATTCACAGAAAACAAATATAGATTTACTCTAAATGCACAGACTCCTTTTAAATAAAGTAAATCTACAGAGGGTAAATAACCCTGCAGATCAATTTTGGCAAAGGAAGTGTAAAGACGTGACTCACAGGTGTTAGAGAAATACTGCTTACATAGTTTCAAATGGAGAATTAAAAAAACTTATTTTAAGAGCTGTTTTCTCACCCTCTTCCTATGTCAACATCACCAAAATGGTAAAGTATTTTGCAGAACTGATTTGGAAGCACAATATGGAAACCTTCATGTTTTAGCAGAAAAATTTAAATCCTAACTTTCGAGAACATCACCGTCTGTGTGACAAACAGTTTATTTAGCATTTTCTTTTCAGTATGTGGGATGGACAGTTCCTACTACAAAATTTACAAAAGATTGCTAAAATAAATAGTTACTCACCATCCCTATCAGTGCAGTACAAACATTCAGAAACTATAAGCAGGCTCCAAAACAGGCTTAGTGTAAAAAGATGATGATAAAAACACTCCTCTTAAGCTTGTTGTTGTTCTTGTAAAGGCTTTTTATGTAGCTTGATTTCCACTTCTCAGACTTTAGCATTTATGTTTTCCAATCTTTTTCTGCTTTAAAGACTAGAACTGAACAGAAGCAAGTTCTAGAAAATTATTTTTTCAGAACAAATCAGAAGTCCCTGAAATTTGAACAATCCATTGGAAACTGCAAGTAGCAAAGCCAGTGACTTTACCATTCTTTCTATAATTCCACTTAAAAATATTGGCCAGAGGCTGATATTGATATGCTAGGGTGGCTCTCAACAAGTCTGTCTCTGCCTAGTGAGAGGCAGAAGTACCTGCCCTTGTAATCTGCCACATTTCCATCTGTTCTTCTGCTCACCTAAGCCACGCAAGTCCATGAATGATTCAGTTTACACAACGAGGGGAGGAGGAACAGGAATTGTGTGCTTTTGTTGAGGAAGTCAGCTTATAACAATGAACTGTTTTCATTGTTTTGCCATACAAATGCAAATAGTGCAGAGGGATAAGCAATCTGGCAGCTGGGACTAAGCAGCAATTGAATTTTAAGAGGGATATGGTAACAACATAAGCTTACTTTCAATTTATATACCAATTTACTCATCAGATAAAGGCTCACTTGGGAAATTAGGACTTTTGTCTTTTAGAGGCAGTGCAGTAGAGAACAATGCTCTTTGTCCATATTAATGGATTGAACTAATCTTAAGACAATTATATCAAAAGAGAATTTGGATATGTCTGACAGAGCTTTTAGAAGTGCCAAATAACTGAGGCTACATTACTGACTGCTGGTAACTAGAAACCTGCTTGCATCACACAGGAGAAACAAGCCAGATTTTCATTACAAGACAAGAGTGCTTGGTGCATATAGAGTACATTTCTGCAAGAAACATGCAACTTGATTGCTTCCTCCAGTTAAAATTGTTGCTATGAGTATTTCTATTTTCATAAATTGTCAATTTTTCCCCTCCAAAATTCCAGGTGAAACAGTGATACCAATTTGTGCACCATGTACTCTTGCTATTCATAGTGAAGACTGGAGTGCAAAAACAAGCTCCTGGCTCAGAAATTTGGTCAAGACTAGCAATCACTTCAACCAACCCTGGCCACTCAAAAGTGATGCACTTAGTATAACTTTATGTTCCTTTTATATTCAAGAAATACAGATCTACTACAATGAACTGGCCCATTGAAATTCATAAAATACCCCTCAGATACATTCTTTTTACATACATATATATGTATATATACATAAAATGAAAGAGGTATTTTTGAAACACATAGAATAAGCTACTCCCCATGTGGTCTAGGTGCTTCTGTTCACTACACGAGGATGCAAACAGTTGTTAAGTTAAATTAGGTGCTTCAGTAACATAGCTAAAATTCCAAAATTATTTAGGCCACAGCCCTAATAAAACAGTCCAATAATAGGATTTCATAGTACCGCTAACAAAACACTATAAAAATGGTTTACAAACAGTTGTACAAACCTGGTCCACTTTCCTTTGTGAGTAAAACCATAACCCTCCTAGAGAATTTTGCAATACTTCTACACAACACTTTCCCACAGTTATTTAATTGCATGGGAAAGCTCTAAACGTGTACAAGTTCTATTGCATTTTGTACGTGCACCAACCTCTCTAAATTTCTACCAAATACACCTCAAGTAAACCCTCTTGGTCTTCCTGAGGGCTTCCCATAAGTATTTCATAAACTGTCTTCCCTCACTGGCCTGTTTCCATTTGAGTTCCCCTCCAATGCTACCTGTAGCAACACAAATTTCTTTCCAAGCACCTTTTGAGTGTCACCATTCGGGTAATGCACCACATAATAAAGGACGCATTAGGATAGCCATTTTTTACTCTCCTCTGGAAAAGGTTAGAGAGTTTTAAACAACTTTTGAAGAACCACATACCACCATTCTTCCTGCCCTTTGACAGTCTGACACACCTGAATGCATCTTGGGATGAAATAGTAACAGTAGGCTCACCTGGGTATCAATTAGCTATCAGTGGAAGGCTGGAAGAACATCTACCTGCCCTGTGACAGAATCACACCAATGCCTTTAACCATATTTCAGTTGATCACTGTCATGCCAGTCAGAAAGATATGTGGAAACTACTATTTAATTGATATTTTCTTCAATATGCAGGAAGAAAAAAGGTAAAGCATATCTTACGTGGGTACAAAAAAGAGGCTATAAGATAAAGTTTAAATAGTAGTTTCCTTTGTTTTTAAAATTCAGGATTTATAGCAATATGTGCTTTTGCAAGCTACTGCTAGTAGCTGGTCAGAGTGCAGCAATTCATTACAAAGAACAGAAAGATAAACATGCTCTTCCGCTGTTTCTCCACTGTGCCAGGCAAAATAATTTCATTTCATAGCATTTTTGGTTTCAGCTCCTGTCAGGGTTCATGTGAATCTTCTTTATGTACTGTGAACTGACGATAACCTCATTTCACTGAACTCTATGAGCTTCTGGGGGAAGCTGATCAAAGCTGATTGCTGGACATAATTTAAGGTAATCAATCACGTAGGCCATTTCGGCAGATCAGGCTGTCACCAAGTGCATGACTAAGACACACAGATTTGCTTCTTCATAAATTCTCTTATTCCTACCATACATCACTTGACTGTTTAAAGTAAGCAGCAGAAAATTATTTTTAGAATTTTTCTTAAGAATGTAATAAATACTTCTCTTCCATATTTGGCACTTTTGCCAGCATGTAAGTGGTGTGTCATAAAAATGAAAATACCTCATGTAATTACAACATTTCAGTCATTACTTTACTTGAAAAAGAAAGTATTTAGTGGAAAAATACCAACTATTAGAATAATTTAAAAAGCAAATAAACTCCTGTCCCTCATCTTTGACACCTTATCCTTTCTACCTACATAATGGTTAGCATTCTTTCAAAAATTAAAGAACTTGGAAGTTTCCTCTGGAATTAGTACTACTAAAATATGGTAATTCCATTACTGTCCTTTTAGCTGGTATTGTTACCATTAGTGATTAACAGGATAAGATGAAGTCCAACTGCTTATTGACTCAAAGGCAGAGATCAAAATGCATTCATTTTAACTTGAGCTCATACAGATTTAAGAGGACATCAGCACACACCTCTTCTACTACTTTCATTGCAGAGACCCTTGGAGATTTCATTCATGGAAGAGTAAGATAAAACATTTAAAGCCCCTACCTTCACCTGACGATCCTGAAAGGTCTATGATGACATACACTCTCCCTTCTGGCTCCAAGTCAATCTGTAATCAAGAAGAGAAAAAGAAAAAAAGAAAAACACAAACTTAGAATGGCTCCCAAAGCAAGTGACTGCACATCAGGAAACACGAAGTTTCCAAACTTGACACAGCCAAGGTGTAGGCAGGACACATTCACTACCAACAGTCTCCTTTTGCAAAGAGATGTTGAGGACCCTGCACCTTCACTGGAACAAAAAAGAAGTGTGCATGCTTGGAAAGTTTAAGCTCAGTGAATTTTACATATCAAATATGTAATGTACTGTTCTGACATACTATTTTCAAGGAAGTTAAAAAGTGCTGCTACAATTGAGTAACTTTTTTTTACTGTAATGTATACTGAGCCCGGATATGCAAATGTGGAAAACAACACTGTGACAGCAAGACAGACCAGCTCTGGTCACAGAACGGGGGAAATGAACACACACAGCTCATACAGACGGCTAACACGTGTTTATAATACTCCTTTTGTATCCCCACTGGGAGAAAGAAATGCATGCTTTATCCTCCTTTTCTGAAACACAAAATTTGTTTATTTCTGCACCATTCTGCTAGATTTTAAGGAGTCTTTGCCCATGTGGACATCACTTTCACTCAGCATGAAATACAGGTGCTCAGTATCAAGCTGCTGTACTTCCAAGATTTCACAGGCTATGGGAATAAGCTTTGGTAAGTTTAGGCACCACAATGAAGAGCTTATTACAGATCTTCCTGTATTTTATCACAAGTTTCATCAGCAAATCTAAATATTGCTGGATTTTGAGTATCTTAACGGGACACAAGAAATTAAAAACTATTTTTGCTGCAACACACCTCTCAAAAATTAAACTGTAACTAAAACATTTTGTTATCAGTAGCTTGTACTGTGACATAGCAGTTGTCACATGATTTCAGAGACTGAGTGATGTGACATTGTGTTCATTAATACCATATTTTCAACCTATTTTAGTAGGAAAACCACACAGATAAAATTGCAAGGGGCCTTGCCTGCCAGGACCTGTCCTGCGTCCCACTGCTCCAGATGGGAGTGGGTGGTCAAGGAAGCACCAGGGCAGCCCCAGCCTGTCCATCAGACCCATCGCTGGGAATGGGGGCAGCCAAGGGCCGGACCCAGGCACGGATGTGTACTCTTCTCTCACAGCAAAACCCCCAGAACTTGCCCAATGCTTCTGGTACTCTGAGGCAACCAGTCACAGAGGTTGTGGCTGGGAACAGGCGCTCTCCCCTCCCTCCTCATCGCAGCCTCCTCCCCCTCCACACCTCCTGCTCTGCCCCAGCAGGGGAAGGTGGCCTTGCCTCCCCCTGTGCCAGCAAACAAGACTGAGCTGACCCCCTCCTGTCACAAGGGACATCAGGGTACAGCACTAGGCCAGCAGGAGGTGAGAACTGGGAGATCACCAATTCACCCTAATAACTTGAGAGACCAACCTGTAGGTCTTCACAAATTAGCAAGTAAATGAGGAAGAGGACACCAGAACACCAGGCTATGCCAGGCTTTGCTGGCCTACATTCAGTGGGCAGCCCTATGGGGCCACCGGTTTTGTCTCCAGGTTTCTCTCATCACCCGAGAGGACTTTACAGGAGAGGCTTTTTCTCATCTTTTGGGGCATGGTTGCTGAATGCATCAGGATGATGCAAGCTCCTCCTCCCACTGACCACCTCCTCACAGAGATGCTTCTCTGTCCTTCAAGACAAAGCTGGGAGAAGAGCTCACAGGTCCAGCTGATGTCATCGGACCAACAGATCAAGAAAATTATCTCAGCAGCTGTATTGTAAATAGACCAGGCAGGAAACAGTGTTAGCAAGGCCAGGGGTTACTCAAGGGAGAGGAAAATGAAAGTGTGGTTGTCTGTTTTTTTACAAGTAATAGTGTTGAATATTCAAAAAATACATTTTTAACAATTTCTGAATTGGCAGCATTGAGTTTTGTGGGGGAGTTTTTTGGGGGATTTTGGCTTTTTGTGTTTTGTTTTAAATAAAGCTGCTGATCTTCAAATACTGCTCCTCTCTCCCTTTGCCATTTTTAAATAAGAAAAATATTAGAAGATCAGAGGCACAGGTGCATGAATAGACTTTGATGTCTGTGCTGAGGGAGGCTTTTGAAAAACTGCTATAGCACTCAACAGATGGCTGTATTAAAGACAGACATGTCTAATGCTGTGTTTGTATCAGCACTATACACTGGTTAAGCTTTCAGTGAAATACTTTATGCAGTTCAAATCCCAGCGTGCATGCAAACACATAAACCCCGAACACCATCCCCACAGAAGAATCAGGCATCTGGACGAGTTACTGACCAGCAGCACAAAATCTCTGTTCTGCCCCTTTAATTATAACCAGCATTGGAAGCAACTCAGGAAAAAGACTAGAGGCCTGAACCAAGTTTCCATTACCCAGCAAGTGGACTGTTTCAATTTACATTTTATTGGAAATGATGCTCAGCGATTTTGAATTGGAAATTTTGCTGATGCTCTAAGAAAAATGAACTATTTATAAAAGGAAGTCTCTTCTACAAAGACATCATGTTTCAGTCTTCAGATGTTCTAATACCAATAAGAATGAAACGAACATATTCTTATTTTTAGATTTATAAAACACTCACATTTCATTTCAGTGAGTACTTGCACTGACAGTCTTATCAGTCATAGGAATTAGTACTTGTGCCAGAAGCCAGCAGCTCAGCTATCTCAGCTGACTCTACGTATGAAATGAACACCATAACAAAAACAGAATCCCCTAGACTGATAGGAACCCTTCTTTTCATCTCAGGTCTTTCATGTATCAAGCCAAACAGAGAAAAAAAAGACTGATTCAATCTTAATTACTCATTAAAAATGTCTAATTTAATGCCTAGAAAAATAATGGCATAAATACCTCCAAAATAGACTACTAGAATATGCATGCTTTTTCTTTTCAATCTGTGCATTAAACTATGCTTAGACTCTGCAATGTCAAAACAAAAGATGCATGCAGCAAAATCTCAAGTTCCCATGCATTTTTCACGGAATGCCATGGAAGTGAAATACCCCTAGACACACGTAACCAGAAACAGAATGACTGGCCAAATTCAGCTGAATAGAACAGACATCCTTGAATGCACTGGAAATAGTCTGATCACAGCAATTCTGATTCCGACCCTTCTCCTTGACTAAAAATACTTGTCTCTGAATGCAGCCTAGCTTTTATACATGCAGAGAGAACTTATGAGGAGACATCTAAAAAGATGTTACTGTTCGAAAGGACAACAGGGAACAAGGCAAGAGGCAAACTAAGGATGGGACAGAGGAGTTGATACAAGAGCAGCTTTGCTGTAAGCAAAATATGTACCTTGCACATATACATCACATTTTCCACATGCAGCAAAAAATGGAACTATCACAGAGCAAAATCTTTGATCACCAAAACATTTTATCCTGTTAGTGACCCATGCTATTGCTGTGACTTTTGTTGAAACACAGTTTTAGCGTATGCAAGTAACATTAATTAAAAAGGTAATTTAAACAACTTCTATATTGTTCAAATAACAACATGTGGCAGCATATTGAGATGAGTACAATCATTGCTGGAAAGCAGCACAGATCATCAAGAACTCCGGGCCTGAATAAAACCTATTAGTAGCCTGTTTCAGGGAACAAAAGGCAACCATCCATAAAACCAGACATACTTTCAGAGGAAAACCCATGTTGAAACCAAGGCCAAGCTTCAGCATATTGAAGGCATTTATATAGTTTCACAGTCATTAATGGATTTTATTTTCAACACCCTTCTGATACGGTTCCCCATCTGCAAAATGGGATACTCCCAAAGGCACAAGCGAGACTAAATGACTTTCTGGCAAGTCATACAAGAAGTCTATGGCTAAACAAGAACTGAGCTCTGGTCTCTGGAGGCCCAGACTACTCACTGGACCATTCCTCCTATTCCTCAGTTAAGCTTCACTTTGTCAAACAACACACATTCTGTCTTCCAGCAGTATCAAACACTACCAAGAACTCTTTTTTTCTCTTTTTTAGCTTTAATGGGTACATATCGAGGAGGCAATTTCTTTTCTTTTTCATTCAGATAATACTCATCAGTAAAAAAAATACCAAACAAAGTATGCGGAAATATTTCTCTGCAGCATTTTCAATGGATCACAATTCTTGGGTAACTCTGGACTAATGCAAAATTTACTCAAACTATGCAGAAAACTGTGAAAATGGTCCAGCTTTTTCTCGTGGTTTGCTTTTTGCAAGTTTTTAACTCCTAAGTGTTCTGAAAAAACTGAGCCCTAAGCTCAGATAGAAGTTCATCATTTTCCTCCTCTCAGGTGTTAAGACATTAATTCCCCCCCCCTAAAAGTGTGAAACTTGGACAGAATTCTCTTAGACCAAGATTTTCTAAGGAAACCAAACACTCTCTCTAATCTTAAAAGGATGAGAAAGATTAGAATATGCTATGGAAATACTCGTGTTGCACTGATGCTTCGTATTTGAATATGAGTTAGATTTTATGTGCAGCCTGAATAATTCCGTCAGCATTTGGGGGTGTTCTTTTCATTCCATTTAAAAGCATCAGCACAGATTTTGCATGCTCTATGGCACAAAGTGAGACCTATTGTAAGCAAATGACAAACTGTTGTCTGCAGTGGCTCAGTGTCCCACTGCCATAGGGTTTCCTTTGATCATAACAGAGTCCATCAGCCACCTATGTTCCAACACAAGGACATCACCTGAGATTTCGTGCACTGTACTCATTCAAAAGCCAAGTTGTCTCAAGAGAAATTTAAGGACAGTCATTGACATGAATCCAGATCTGAAATAAAAAATGAGTAGACAAATGCATTTCTCATAACTGGACTTCCTAACGGCACAAAAATTGAGTAAGTTTTACTCTCATCTTCCTTAGCTAGATAGAATATGAAACACGGCAAAACCCCTTCAAACCAAAAGCTGTTAAGGATTTTGGCAACAGTATAAACCTAAATGGACTGTATAAGCCACAGAAACAGAAAGAAATAAATCATAAAACCTGCTTTGCACCTCTTCTTGTGATGTTCTAGGATTATCTGATATTTGGGTAGCTTAAAGCCTAAACCTCCAAGCACATGATCTGTCACTGCAGATGGTTATTTGATTCATGTCAGACCTGGGAAGTCAGTATGTTTTAACCCTTCCTGAGTGTAGCATAACAAAGTTTCTTGTTGAACACACAGCTTCTCTCTGAAGAAGGAGGGAAGAGGTTGTGCTTTAAGTGCTGATAGCTGCAAAGGCTGAAGGGGGGGTGGTTTCTCTGTGTGCTGTTTTCAGAGGTATTTATCAATTTTGGTAAATATTATTTCCATGAAAATGAAAAGTATTTCTGATGAAAATCAGAACAGTTATAATCTAATAGAAAATGACTGGAAAATCTGTGCTGGTCTTTTGTTCTTTGGCCACAAGATGTTTCTGCTTCCATTTAAATAGCTAATAGAGCAGATATTTTAAATTATTTAATAGAAAATAAAACATTAACATTGATGTTTTTCAATATAGCCAAAATGACTGCAGTCCAAGTAATTTTAAAACTTTCAAACCCACCATGATTATTGGAACGGAAGCAAACTCTTGACCAAAGGAACAGCCAGAGGTATGATTAAACTTGCCAACTTACCCCAGCATTTACATCTGAATCCCTATCAAGCTCAACTGAAATGAACAGGTTTGCAATAAGCTCCATAAGGCCAGCAAAATAGCTGCACAAATGTTATTTATTAATAGTATCTGAAAATTAAGAATTTCACGTTACATCATTAATTACATGAGTAAACTTGACTTTCAAAATAAATTACCCAGAAAACATAGTGAGAAAACTTCCCCAGACTCTCCATTTACCTCTGTGATGTTTTTCATCCCACCAGCCGCTTGCTCTTCTGGCAAAGAAGGCAAGAAAATTTGGAGTCAGTGCACTGCTCCATTGTTCACAAATCTGCCTTTCATTATGAATGTTACG
Organism: Coloeus monedula; assembly: GCF_965178545.1. Lineage (NCBI taxonomy): Eukaryota > Metazoa > Chordata > Aves > Passeriformes > Corvidae > Coloeus > Coloeus monedula. The sequence continues at coordinate 29,946,938 of NC_138782.1, read as the reverse complement.
TATTTGATTATTATAATTAGAGAGAAACGCAACACAGCTTGCCCCATTGTAATTGACCACAATGATATACATAAAGGTTCAGAAATTTTGGCCACAGGGGATTCTATCAATTATTTACTCATACTCAAAAGTCAACCAAAAAAAAAAATCAAACATCTTGCATGACCCTACAGAAAACATCAAACACTTTGCAGTGCCAGACACATACACTGACATAATACAGAACAGCAGCAGGCAGGGAGAAACAAGATTCAGCTGAAATAACCACTGAACGACACCAATTCTAAACCAAGAATCCTTCCATCATTTAATAAAGCATATACTGATACTCAGCTGTGGTGTCCTGAATCACATGTGATTTGACCTTGGTGTTCTATGATCTGCTGTGCCCAAGGCCTCCGAGACACCAAAGGATGAGCACTTTTGAATGAGCAGCGACATATGCACGTGTGTTTGAGCACAAGCACATCTGCACTGTCAGAAGTAGTGTACTCATTTTTATGTATTAAAAGGACAAACAACTCTTACAGACCACTGTGCTGAGCCTAGGGTGTGCAGGGCTCATTTTCTGGTAGAATCCAGAAAGTGAACCTGGCTCTATTTACATGTAACAGACAGCAGAGCACTACGAATGACTGCAAAGGCATTGAGCAGCACGACCACAGAAGGGTCACTGCACAAAACCAAGTTTCTGACTCTATGATCTGAAGCAAGGAAGAGATAATCTTTACTTCTTTGAAAGCTTCAGGGAGTGGAGAGTATGTACAAGGTATTACCTATTACTACAGTATTTAAGTGTTATATGGCAAACTGTTTAGGGTTTCTAAACACCTACAATCACAATTCATGACAAAGGGAAATAAATCAATGAGAGAGAAATCTCTTCATGGGCAGAAGAATAAATCAATGACCTTAAGAGATAAGGCTGCCTAGACTAACCATTCCAGGCATTCTGCATGTGAACAGGTCCACAGAAACTCACTAGCATGAGTGTTTCAGACACAAGTGTGTGCTATTTGTTGGTTCATTTAACCCAGTACACTTAATCTGATGATGCAAATGTGTCCCATTATTAAGCCTTAAGAAGACGGGGGAATAAGCCAAAGTTATGTAGTATTTTTTCACTGTACTAAAACTGTATCTACACTAGAAATGGAGGTGGCATTATTTTAGCAATGGTAATGAAGATAAAATACAAGGAACCTACACAAGCCCAGAGACAACGTGAAGTACAATGTTTAAGAGCTAGTTAGGCTGAGCAACGCCCAACTAGATTCTTTGAGTGAACAGACAGTAAAACCCCCTACTGAACAAAAGCCTGCATAAAGCCATTCTCTTGAAACATCTGCTAAATGTATTTCAAGAAAGAAAAGAAACTCTTCAGAGCAAAAGCACTTTCCCAAACAGATGGTTATTTGATTTAAGAATAAGGGAATTGCATTGTGTGGTAAGATCTGACCTGTAATTTCATCACAACGCTTTTCAAATGTATTTCTTAATGCACTAGTGCAGTGGCACTCTCCAAACCACAGGGAAATAATTAACTGTCACAAAGTATTTAAAACATGTTTGTTGTCTTGGCTTATGGGCATTTTTTAAAGTCATGCTACAGAACTGCAACCAGAAGGGAGGTTACCTATACACCCAGCAATAAAACACTGAACAGGGAGTCAGGGCTGCTAGCACATAGTGGTTAGCCAATTACTACATGTCAAAAGCTGATAAAGGCCCTCATATTACCTTACTACAGCACAATTTCAGACAACCACATGCTCATATGCTGAAGCCAAACTCATAGGTGGCACATTTGTTCAGTCTCAGAAATCCCCTAAACGTGATGATATTTGGAGTTTCTCCTAAATTACTTTAACCAGATATTTGGAGTTTCTCCTAAATTACAATAATATTTCCTCTGAGTAGACAACTTTTCAATGCTTTGCACAACCATCATGAAATATGTGTCTATATAAAAGGAAGTACATTAATTGACTCATCGTTTTCCTGGCCACACAAAACCGTTTTGGTGGACTGCATACTTTTTTCCTTAATTCCTTAAGTATTTTCCGTATTTCCTCACATCCTTTAAGCAAGAATTTCTGCCTGAAGACTTACAGATTAAGATACCAAAGCAATGCTACCTATTTCCTATAAATATTTGCCAAAACACTCCTTGCACTCTCCTCCCACCAGGTATACTCTGGGAACTCAAGGTGGTATATAGTAGGCAATATCCACATAGCATTTCTGAACAAAGAATAAAGGAAATAACTGTGCTGATTTTTAGACCTCAAATCAGGGATATTAACAGCTGAAAGATCCAAGACTTTGGTGTAACATATTCATTTTTTGTTTATTAGGTATAAATAAAAATCCTTGCTAAAGAAGGTAAAATAATCTCCAAAGACAGGACATAAGTAAGTCCTAGGAAATGGTGATATTAGATGATGTTAAGTTGCCCTTCAGTTTTGCATCTGTTAATCCTATTCTAGGCCTCTGTAAGGAAAAAAAAAAGCCCAACACAACCCAAGAAAACCCCCCACAACCAAAAAAAACCCAAAACCCGCAAAAAAAAAAGACAACTCTGGAACTTGCCTATGAATCAAGTATATTTCAAAACAAAGGTCAGAAACATCGATGACACCTGGTATGAGTAAAGCTTTCATCTGCCTTAGAGAGAAGATCTTCCCAGATATTGGAAAATAAATATACCTTACACGAACCCTCAGCCCAAACTAGGCAGACACTTCAGTATTAGTCTCAGACCCTTCCCACAAGAGGATCACATTTTCAGTCTCTCAAACACTACTGTGCAATACCTGTCGGGAACTTTTGAGAGAGGTCCAACTGGACTTACAGTCCTCAATGAGCCAGTCTTCAATAAGCCAAGAATGCAGCAGGGAACTGAATCCACTTCAGTTCAGCTCTAGCTCAGGCTCAGTTGTAAGCAGAGCTGTGCTGGCTTTGTTTCAGCTAGCAACAAAACTCACATCTAGGTTTTGTTCCAATTAAAAACCCCCCAGCATTAAAACAACCACTACTGTTTATGAGTGTGAGTTCATTTCAGCTCCCCGGGAAGAAAGTTGAAAGGCCTTTCTTATCTGGAAGGCAAGCATGTTAAATGTACTCTCCATCTGCATTCACGACAGAAATTAATCCTCCATTAGGAAGTAAACAGCTTGAGTCAATATGCTGCAAATGGACAAACTGTACTTCAATGACACTTGCTGGAACTTTCAAGTAGCTTGTTGATGTGCAACACCAGCATCGGCTGCAAGCCAGAGTGCATCAGCAGAGAGAAATAAAACTCGGCTGGGCGAATTTTTACTCTTCTCTCTTGCCAACTTGATTTAGATATGAATGAGATTCCCTCTCCACACAACCCTCAACTAAAGTGGCTGAAACTACAGAATATGCAATTAAGATAACCCTGGAGGTGTGCCCAGAGGTGCCTTTGATCTCAGTAACTGCCTATGAATTACTAAGGTTCTTTCCCTCAAATTTCCAGAAAATGAACACTATCTGATTTTAAGAAACACCTCTAGAAGCTATAAAGACTTTCCTGAAAATTCCCCAGTATTCCAGCTGGTCCTCTATCTGTGCAAAACTGGACTTTTAACATGACAACACCCCTGACCTCCTTTGCAGTTTACTTTAGTGTACCTTTCATGAAATTTGGCTGGTAATCAACTTGTCAGCACTGAGCCACCACACACAGTGACTGACTTGAGGTTTTGTTTCAAGTCTCAGCTTGGGACCCAAAGCCAAAGAAGAAGGTCACAGGGCTGGACTCTTTGACCTAGCCAGATGGTCAAACTGCTCCGAGGCAGTGCCAAAGAGGGGCAGCTCCGTGGACTACCACCAGGCAAGAAACAAAAAACACTACTTCAAGAGGGCAGAATTAAAGAAAGCTGTAGAAATAAAATAATACAGGGTTTGAAACATCTTCAATTAAAAGCCACACGTGAATGAGAAGGATAAAGGATGTATGGAAGAAGACAATCACGGGAATATGCAGAGACAAAAATTATATATACAGTTCAGAAGTGGCATCAAGTTGTCATAAGGAAACAAAAGGAAGTAAAATAATATTTCAAGAACAAAGCTAAGCTAAAATTACTCTAAAAAATATTCTAACAGTTTTCTATTAGAAATATTAACCTCTTTTAACCTCCTCTTTAAATCTGAGAATGCTTCTCATTACTATCTCAGCTGTCGTGCTATGTCAGAAGACACAGCTTCATCCCAAACATAAGGGATTTTTAAAACATAAATTTTTAAAAAGTAATAAAGAAGTTTAAAACAGTTTTTAAATTAAGACACCAAAACCATACTGACTTAAGAGGTTTTATTATTCATCCAGGGCGTTGAAAGCTTGTCATTTGTTAACATAAGATGCCTCTGTTAATTTATCCTTGTAACTGATAATTTTCAGTAACTTAAGCGCAATTTTAAAAAAATGTGTCTCCTACTTTCCCATTCAGGTTCACTAAAGATACATCTCTATTTTCAAGGAAAGAAACTGAAAAGCAAAAAGGGAGTAGTTACCTTATGGAATTACCTAAATTTGAGTTAGAAAGGAGAGGAGATTGCAAAAATACCATAAAAATATTTGTTTCCCAGTTAAAAAAAATTCCTCCACCAAACACAAAGATGAAAGCAAGAATACACAAGCTTCAAAAATTACAAATTAATGTTCTTCTGCTGGGTTATGAAGATGGAAGAAAAAAGTATGTTCTACACAAATATTCTCCATGTCCTTTCACATATGCATCTGTAGCTTGAGTTTCTTTACAACAAACACTGACATTACAATAAACAAACACTGCATGATACACAACCCACAATGGTTATACAGAATTGGCATCAAGTATTTAAACAAAAGCATCCTTTCTGGAAATATCTCTCCTACTTACAGCCTGCCAAGAACTGCATTGATTCAGAGACTTTGATCAAGTTAAGTTCTAAAGAAATTTGAAAGCAGAAAAAAGAATTTAAGAAAATAAAATACAAGCTTCTTGCAAAACTATCTTTGCTCTTTTTTTTTTTTTTTTTTTCTTTTTTAAATCTTCCTAAATGCTTGTTGAGCTTAGAATGCAAGCCTTCATTTTGCTCTCCCACTCTGTGGCACACACAAGTGCAAACAGGTTACACAAACTGGCTGCTGTGCAGGTAAGTTCATCCTTTCCTATACTGAGCACGTGCAGGATCCATAGGGCAGGTTTACGTAAGGATGTCTGTAACAGCGTGGGAACTGAATGCACCTCTCAAGTCTCAGTTCAATGTCTAAACAGAAAGATCATTCCTGCTTTCTAAGGGAAAAGATAGTTTCTAATATCTTGTAATAAATAAGCATTTTGCCAGTAAATGTGGCAGTTTCAAGCACACAAAATTATTCATATTAGATATGTTCAATCATGCAATCTCCCCCAAAAAAGTAAATTCAAGAATAGCATCAAAATATTTAAGTTTCTTGAACAACTACCCAGAATCAGTAAAAAATGCATCAAAAATTTGAAAGAAAATGTAACCCCCAATGCTATCTTATGCACCTTTCTAAAAAAAATTGCCAGAGGAACTAACCTATTCATTTCTGTAAGAAAAGATCACTAAGACATTCCCTATTTGGTTCCACTTTTCCCCTTGTTTAAAAAGTACAATGATAAGATCTTTACATACCATTTAACAATGTTGAGTGGTTTTTTCCAACATAGTTTTTGTGTTGCTCTGATGATATTTTATCCTCTGTTTAATCATCAGATTAGAAAGATTAATGAAGCTAATTCTGTTAACAAAATGGCTATCCTGAGAACTACAATTATCTGTGATTCACTTGGACTTCCTCTGCAGCTTTAGCCATAACAAACCCAGAGCAACTCCAAGACTCCTCGGATGCCAGCTACAAAACACTTTGTTAAAAGAGCAGCTAAACAGAAAACTGATACAGTCCATTCTATCCATGTTTAAATGCAAAAAAGAAAAACAAGTAAAATAAAATTGAGTAGCTTTATATACCTTTATACATGCTGCCAGGCAACCTATATTGCATGAAACAGACAGACCAGAATGCAACATCTTGAATACAGAGATTACAGAAAACGAAATGGCAAAAATAGCCACTACTATTATTATGGTTCCTGAAAAGTTAGACGGCACAGTCCACCAGCCAGAAGTGGCACACCAGGAATAGATATATCTTCAAAACTCCCTAAGAAAAAAACATGTTCCAGTGCATGTGGCATTAAGTGGCATTTTTCTTTAGCAGTTATTTTCATTTACTGCAGTGCTTTAAACAGAATTACATGTGGAGTTCTCACATGGTAGATATGAATTTTACATGAAAGATTCCTGTTAAACTTATTTAAAATTTCACTCTTTCAGACATCCAGAAAATTTTCCAGTATTTCCTGGATTTAAGAAAAAAAAATTTTTAAAAAACCAAAAAAAATCCACCCTGAGACTTAGTCTTTCTTGTCTTGTAGGGATTTGGATGTTCCGCTTTTAGTCCATCAGGAAACAGGAAGCGCAGAGTCATTTACGGTTCTGTTCCTTGAAAAAAAATGATTATAATTCAAACCCTTCAAACTCTTGGGGGGGGGGGCAGGGGGAGGGGAGTTGGTTTTCTTCTTTTTTTTTTTTTTCCCTTTTTTTTCATTTATGAATACAAGGGCATTCACTACTCAGGTTTGAGTAATTTCTTTGCAAGAGCTCAGGTTAGATTTCATAGAGCCGGATAGTAAAAACTCCTGGAACTTGGCTCAAGGCAGCTGAATAATTCTTGTTCATTTAGCTCTTAAAATTTAGTTCCGACTGCATAAGAACCATCCAGTTCTGCTAATGAAAGCCACAGCATGCTGCCCACTTACTCTGGTATCGAACCAAGTAAGTAGGGCAAGGCTAACACCTGTCTTCCAAGAAAGGCTTTCAGTCTTTTCTGGAAATGTCTAGGGATGAAGTATCTGCTACATCCTTTGCCAACTGGTGTCATTAGTTTATCAGTTTAATGTGAAAGAAAATACGTGCTATGCTGCCCATTTTAATCTGTCTGGATAGCCCTCAGTTCCTGTTTTACCCTTTTGAGATTAAAAAGCTCCTTCTTTTTTAAATGGTACTTTACATACCCAAATTAAGTAACCTCCCATTGTTCTTTTTATTTAAAGCAAACCAGTGAGCTCAGAGCCTCTCCCTGTAAAGAATTTTCTCCAATATGTGAATGCTTTCAGAAATCCTAGTGTGAGCTCTGGTATTGACTTGCTGGGTCACCCTGGGCAACAAACTTTATTCACCGTTCATGTTCCTATTTCACCTTCTAATATTAGTCTTATTTAGAGTACAAATTCTAAAAAGTTCAGGCTCTTTTTAACACATTTGTGCAATTAGGCCCTCATATTTTTACCAATATGTACACTGGAGTTTGCAGGTTCTAAGCATGCTGCCATATTGATAACCTGAACTGCTAAATCAACTAGGAGCCATCAACCATTAGTGTAGTGTATTGATAGCCCTGCACATAGATCTGCTATGGTGCACCTATCTCTTCCCACAAAGCAGGGAACCTTATCACCTGATTTACAAAAAAATTTCCATTGGGGGTTTACAGCATGAGGCAATTCCAATGCCACACAGAGAGGGCAGAGAAAGGTCTTGAAGCAGGTCTATCTGGCCTTCAGTACACTTCTTTTTGCTCAATTCCAACCAGTTTTTAAAATGTCGACCTCCCATAATCCTCCCATGTGCAGCCTACAGAAGAAGGAGGAATAATTTCACACCTGGGGGAAGTGTCATGAAAAATCTGTCAGCTGTAAGAAGGGTGGAGGCAGGCAGGATAGATACATTCCTGAGGAAGCCCAAGTTTTGGATACTCTTGTTCCTCATTCCTCCATGGCTGGCCTACAATTTTCGTAAGCATTATCCCACACAGCTTGCAGAAATCTCTGCCTTGGACAACCCTATAATCAAAACTTAGTTGTATCCAGGCTTGTTTCAAAACTCTCAGAGCACTCTTATCTGAGAAAAACTCAACAGGTGATCTGAAATGGGAACTAAATACTTAGATTTTTCTAAAAAAGTATAGAAACAGTTCCCAAAGATCTTCTTGAGCACAGTGACAGCACTAGTCCCTTTACTCCAGAGACCTCAAGGACAGAAGAGGCTGTGGGGGTTTGGGGGGGTGGAGGTAGGGGAAGAAGGGGAGGGTGGTGGTTGTTTGGTTTTGAGTGGTTTTGTTTTGCCCCCCTTCCCTTTTTACTGCAGTGTATTTTCCTGGCTAGTAACTGAGATGAAAATGATTAATGCACAAATATGACCATGTTAACCATCTGGAACCCCCCTTTAAGTAAGGCTTTTTTGGGGAATCCAGTAGATGTTCATGATGTCTGTAATATTCCAGAGTATGAGAGTTGGTCTGTTTCCATTCCTGATCCTCTGACCCTGTCCAATCTGTTGCTTGTGGCTCAGTCAAATATGTTACATTTTACCTTTTCCTAGGAATCTACACAGCTTCTCTTTTGGGTTGTTTCAGATTTTGCTCTCTGCAAAGCAGCCAAATTTAAAAGTGCCTTCAATTTATCCCGTTTCCAAACCACTCCCACATCAAGGAGAAAGGCTTCCTCTCTAAAAATTCAATGTACATATATACATCTATGTAGGATAATAAAGTTGCTATCTATTGAATTTAGAGATGCAGCAGAATCCAGTAATGGTGAAAGGATGGCAACGTTAGCATTCTCAAATAGTACCTGGCATTCAGCCACGAAGATGTGACTAATTCTCACGAACCTGGTCATTTTTCTTATACTGTCCTTAGAAAAAAATAAAAATGAGAGATTATGCAACTTTGGAATTGTGTTCAGAACTAAAGCAATTTACCAGCAATTTCCATACACCTGAGGAATTGCTGGGGAAAAAAATGCAAAAGTTGATTTACTGTTAAAATTTCTTTAAAATCATTGGTTAACCTAATTTTTATTTTTTATTTTTTGAAAACCTAATAAAAATTAGGTTAAATCTGAACCATGACCTGTTGTCATTTTCATCTTAGGTAATTTCAAAAGAATATCTAGGAGTTTTTTTGGAAAACCATGAGCAGTCACAACAGTATACCAGGTATTTTAGAAATACTTTAATGGCAGTTTTTTCCACTTCAGGACAAAGCTGAACACTGAACTCTGGTGTTGAGGAGAGCTGTCACCCCTGAGACAGCCAGGATCCCACAGGCATCCAGGTGACATCTCTAAAACAGGTATACCCCAAAACACTCTACAAGCAAGCAGAAGGCACAACCTGGCAGCCAAACTGCACTCTGCTGATGCTCCTCACCCCCTGAGCCCTTCACTCTTCAGCAAATTGTAGAATTTAACATAGACAATGTCAGCTTTTCTGACTGCTACCACAGATTTACCACAATGCAAGGGAACTCTTTACTTCACTTTGTTCTCACTGCTTGAACAATATCAAAGGAAGGAACTGGACCTCTCTGACTCAGCAAAGTGTAAACTTATGACCAGACTAGTTTACTTGAATTTATTTTGTTACCATTTAAATGGGATGAGGTTTCCATCCTCCTTTCAAATTCTGTTATAAAATAAGCAGTGAAAACCACAAGCAGCAGCAAACATGGTAGCATTAAAAACAACAGAGAGACGCACCAGTGCTTTGACTCCACAGGCACGTTGCACAGATCTCACAAGCCCGAACAGGCAATTTGGCAAGAAAAAACAATATTGGAATGAAAGACAATACACACAAAAATGTAGTTTGCAGCATTTTGAGAACTGACATTTTATCTACAGAACCATCAGTTCTCAAGGATTTTTTTCAGGTACAAAAGTAACTGACAATGGATGAATCAATATTTCATTCAGAATTATTTTCATAATGGGTGGCTTTGATTTTATAACCATGAACCAAGGCACATTTTAAAAACATGATTCTATATTAGTTACACGCTGGAAATTACAGTTAATTCTGAGAGTTCAAGAAACAGCAGCTCATTCTGGGACTCACAGTCCAATTAACTTATATTAGAGCAACAACTACTTCAGATACCTCCTACTCTGACTCTTGAATTCCTGTTTTGTGGCAGCTTTTTATAGAAATTTGAGCAGTTATTTGAAAAGGTATTTTTATACCAAAATATTTCAGCAGCTAAGCACAAAATATATTAAAATTTAATTATCACGATGCATTTGTTATTTTCTATAAAATTATTGAATACCACACTTTCTGAGAGCTTTAAATCACTGTTATTTCCGCACCATGTCAATAATAGTATTTTTTTAATGGAGTAATTAAATAATAGTGTTTTGTTTATGGAGTAATTAAGAATGGCAACACAAAATAAATACAAGCATGGCTTCCTTCTCCTATGGCTAAGCAAGCAGAGCACACATCAAACCAAACCGTATGCTTAACTCTCACCCATGTACCCTCGTTGTACTTCCCCTCACTTCGTACAAGAATCAGGATAACCACTGAGGTCACGCTGCAAAAATTTCTATAAAGACTCAAGTTTAAAGGCAGCGTAAGAGCTGTTGTGAGGGATCACACACTGGAACACTGGCAGCTTATGGCACTGTTGCCCTCCCCACAAAGGTGACTGCAAACCTCCATCAGGGAAGGGAAAACTGAAAGCTACTGAAGCTCTCACTCTGTAGACAGCAGGTCCTCCCAGGGAGCTTTGAGGTATTACTTGAAACAGAAAGACGGTTTTGGGGAACACAGCAACAGCAGTGGGCTTACTCGGCTGCAGTCTGGAAGTGATGACTGAATCAATCTTTAGTAATAAAACAACTTAACTTCAAAGATATTTCAAAGATAATGAGCTGTCCAAAGCCTACCTAACTACCAAACTTCCCAGCGACTGCAGTTTGTGTCGGACTGCTGTCACTGACTCTGGCTCTCTCGCGGATGGCTCTAGCAAACCAAAGTTCAAAAAGCATCCCAATGATGTCTGGGCTTGGTCATCCAAAGGTTCAAAAAAAAAAAACTGAAAAAAAAAAAAATCTGTCAGACCTCAAGGCTCCATGTTTACTAGAAACATATTTGGGGAGAGACAGAATGAAATTAAATCCTGACACAGTATTTTATTTCTCTCCCCTAAATCATCTCCCTCTCATGACCAGTTCTACTGCTACAGAAATGCTCCACAAAAAGAGATGCAGCCGATAAAAGCAGAACGAAAGACTGGCTTACTTCAGAAAAGGACATTTGGTCTCTTTGAGAACTCAGACACACATAACAGAAAAAGCATCTAGTTATAAATCTCAGTTACTCTCCTTGGAAACACCTGGCACTACAGATACAGATACAAGAATGCCCATGTTTTTCGTCTGTCTTATTCCACTATTTGTGGTGCACTGACTTTACCAAGTGTCACTAAACAGATGACACAAAAATAAAGATGCCCATGCAATGATAGTAAGGGATACTTTCATCCTTCAAGTTTATTACAAACCACACATACCACCTCGGGAATGTTGCATCAGAAGAATACAGAGTAGGTTTCGAAAGAGGGGAACTTCAGCAGGAAAGCTGAATGAAGTCCTATTTTAAGCTTGACAACAGAATCTTTAATTTTGTTCCAATGCTGCCAGGCTGAGATCTGTCAGGAACAAACACACAATACTTTTCCTTTTAAATTTTATTAGTTTTATCAAACTCTATAAAGGAAGGTCTCAGCAGACCTGTGTTTGAGCGTGGCATTCCAAACCTAAGGCTCAATCAATTCTTTACTCCTTCCACAGTTGCATGCCTCATACAAATGCTGACAATAAAATACCTTGGAGCTAAAAATGAATTGACATACTAATACAAATTCTGTAGAGCAGGTTAAAAGTGAGGATTTCTAGCAGAGATAAAAGCTGTGGTTTGTACAAACTGTATAACCCCCCTTCAAGTCCATAAATCTCTATCTGAAAAATTAATCCAGTTTTAGCTTATGGAAATTAATCCAGATTTAGCTTATATTTCCTACTTTAAAAACAGTGCACACAAACATGTTTTTTTTAACTCCTCTAAGTTAGATAAATATAAATAAAGCTCCCACATAGAATAATCTTCAGAAATCATTTCCAAGGTGGAAAAACACTGCTATTTTGTGGGAGAATAAGGACTGAAGAAGGCAAAACCACTCAGAAGTGCATGTAGCAGTAACATCCCACTTTGCTGTTATTTTCAGTTTTGCTCCCTTCTTGGAAATGTTTGAACATTAAGGGTAAAATAATTAACCCTTAACTTCTATGCCTACAAGAAGCAGCCTTGCATACTGAATCACAAACTTTAACAGTGTGTTACTAGCTCAGCGTTATCTGGGACCCAAAATGTGCCCAGAGGTGTTCAGAGACTACCTTTGCAACCTGCACACAGGGCAGAAAGGACTTCAAGTTGTGTTATTCTCACAGCACAAGAGCAAATTCATGGAGGACAGAGGATGAGCAAATGAAAATAAGTAACACAGATGGAAAAAAGTACTATTCCCTACAACTTCAAAGGACAGAGGAATATGGAACACGATGCGCAAGCCAAGCGCCATTCCCAATACACAAAATTCCTGAAACTAGAGATTTTTTCTTCTTTGCCCCTTCAGTTGTGGCACATTTTTGCTGTTTGCCATCATATAACGTCTATGCAATCTACCTGATATTTATAAGCTTGGTACTATTATAAAATCCTTCTAAACTTTGGACTCTAAGCACACAAAAACATTACATCATCCGTTAAGCCTCTCTTAAAAGAGTTCAGTCTTGATGTACCTACTAAAACCACATTAGAAATGAATTAAGATGCAAATCTGCTTGAGCCTTATTTGGCAGATGTAGGACTAAAAAGCTGGCACTGCAGCCTCTGTACCCATTGCATTCCTTAATTTCTGAGCTTCAGATAAGCAAAGAATTTTGCACGGCTGCGTTACAAGTCAGAAGATTCAAGGAAGATGTCAAGAATTTTTCTGATGTTATTGTTGAAAAGACATAAAACTAAGGCACTTGAAAATGGAATAAAATAAATAACATGAAGCAATGCTTGCCTTCCCTCAGGAGAAGGCTGTCGAGGAGTCTCCTATTACATGAAACGAACCCTCTGCAAACTTTTACAGGAACGATATTATTTGATTCTTTCTACAGAAACTTGTTACATTTCCTGGCCTAGCAAAATAGAGCCTGGTATACACCAAGTCTTTGATTTACACACCTGGAGCTGAGAATGCTCCCTTTACAAGAAGCCTGGTTTTCCCTAGGTTGCATGTTCTTTCTTGATGAATTGCCATGGAGTTACCTATGGCTTTTGGGAACATCTGTTATTGTTCCACCTCTCAGAATCGCATGCACATCCACTTCCAGTTGCCACATTCATGGAAAGTTTTGAAACTTCTCTGTTCAGAGCATTTGTTAGGAAGAAAAAAGGAAACGAAATCTTGCAAATATTATAATCACGCTTTGTCTTTGATATTGTTATAAGCTATCTACAAAAAAGAGAAAGAAAATTCCTTCCAAGACTATCATGGGGAGTAAAAATATATGAAAGAGAAAGAGCAGTACTTTGGGCATAGAGTGATCTCATAGGGTCTTACATCCCATATTAATTAATCTGAATTTGAGTGCAGATTCAACTGCTGAATTAATTCCTGCTGTTTCCACACAAGCTGAGTAATTCTGTGTTTAAATGTTACAGTCCCCGGTTGAGCAGTAACTTAAAAAAAAGAAAAAAAAAACTTAACAAGAGGTAGACTTTATATGGAAAAAACATTTCTTTATAAAGAAATCAACTCAAGTTATCTAGTCAACCAAGTTTTTTAAACATTTCACATGCTCCTTTATCACAGACTGAATAAACCCTCTCAACGTTATTTTAAAAGTAAACAAGTGTCTTGAACTGTCATTTTTTTACCTATAGTACACAATCATAAATTGTCATTACCAGCTATACAAAATAGTCATCCTAAAAATCTAAAAATTTTTCAAAGAAATTTATGTTGTTTGTAGTAAAAAGAAAAGGGAAGTAGGAATTTTTAAAAAGCCACATTATACGAAACCTTCTCTCCTACTACCACTTCTCACCATAAAACACAGATCCTCATGTGAGTTTTGAGACTAGCTGAAGACTCACAGAGGCAGAATATTTGACGAAGACTGTTCCAAATGACAAGAGCTGCAAAACACACACAATAGATCACCAGCTGGAAAAGACAAACAACTTCATTTAAGACCATCATATCAGAAGACAGTACCTAACATGCTACTCATGCACACCCTTCAACTACTAGCATGCTTGGATAAAGAAAAATAAAAATATTGTCACCCATAGGCATTTACCTACCAACTGATTTATCTACATTTGCACAACTTTCACTTGAAATTAACTGATTTCAATTTAATTTGATGAGGCTAGATTTCCAAAACAAAACTTGAGGAATCAAGCACTCAGCGTCTCCTGGATTATGCCTCCAAATCCTCAACACACCTTTGAAAAAAAAAAAATAAATGCAAACCAGCACTGAGTACCTGGGCCAGGAATATTGACCTTGTCATAAGCTGACTCAGATGTTTGTAGTACCAAGTCCAACTCTGCTGCCAACAATCCTTTCAGCTCAGTAGAGTGGCTCCAGCAAAACACTGCAAGACAATGTAGGCTCTCAACAAGAGTAATGAATTGTTATTTCTGCAGCAGTAATTCTGAAGGGTGCCAGTGAGAACTCTGAGCCCATACAGCAGCTCCAGGATAAAAGATCCACCTCCTGTTCTGGAGAACTTCAAGGGATAACAATCTGGTTTGGCATTCCAGATACACACTTTTGTTCCTTTCCTTGGAAATCACTCACAAGTTTCTGTTGCTTTGTTTCCTCAGGTTTTCAGTATAAGGATTTATTAACTCCCACTGATGAATTAGTGGATTTTGATTTTAGACATGGCATGAGAAAACAAACAGGAAATCTGGGAGAGAAAAAAATCTGTAGAATATGTACCTCATCTTAAAAAGAAACAGAAGAAATTATTATACACTTCTTACCAGGAAAACCAAAAGGTACTCAAACCAAAACATAAGATACTGGTTTTCTCCCCTGTTCTCTTTTGAGGACCAAATTCATAGCATATTAAGAGTGCAAATCTATTTTACTACTTCCCTGCTTAATTGGCTTCAACCACTTGCACTACTGTTTTACCATCATGCTCAAGCCTGTTAAAACTGTGAAACTAAAATGCTCTGTGATTTCAGCTGAAGAAAGCTTGTAACATCATACTCAGCAACACTTCTAAACTTGCAATCAGACTTTCCTGAGCTGAATGATAGCTGGTACCAGGGAAGACAACAGAAGAAATACAGAGGATAGACATGTGCATGAGAGGGTTCGTAAAGAAAGCACTTCCCTGTAACCTCACAGGCCCTGCACACCATCTGTGGGGTGCATGTGCACACACACAGAGCACACTCCTCCCACCCTCCCATGCAGAACAATTGCTTTTCTGATGGTAGGAAGTTTCCTCACCAAGAGCCTTTCTGCCAGAGCAGAGCTTACATCTGGCCTGATTTAAGTCTGGTTATACAGGGAGGACCGAGATATAATTCCAGGAAAACTAGGAAAAGTACGTATTTATACCAGTATGAACAGAGCTGAAGGTAGCATGAACACCATCAGCAGTATGCAAATATAGGAATGGACACACACATCCCAGATTTCTTACTCTCACCAGGACTCATCACTCAAGGGCCATTACTAGTAAGGAGCCTGTCCTTTCCTACCCATCTCTACAACCTGCAGAGGCACTCCAACTAAAAAGCATTTGTTCCATTTTTATCTCTCAAGGAAGTCCAGCAGGATTTCTGAACATGCTGAGACAGCTTCTTAAAGACTCCCTGCTTTAAGAAGCAGACATATGCAGCAAGCAGACTACATGTGCCCCAGAAAATAACTGCTGACATCTATTTCATTTTATGAATAAATATTCATGTGAGCCATTTGATAATAAGCCTTGTTACATGACTAACCAAAAACCCTCACAAACTTCCAGTTTGTTCTGTGTCCAATACCAAACTCCAGAGTGCTCTCAGTGTTTTAGTTTTAAAATCTTGACTAAGATCCCACTTTCCCCATAGCTTAGGAACAACAGTTACGAGTAGATAAAAATACTCACTCGCATATTATCAACAGAACAGCAATTGCTAAAGACAAAAAGAAATCTTTCACAACTTTCTAATATTTTTTCCAAATTCTAATTTATCACCATGATTCACAACAAAGAATATTTGGAGCATTACATGAGCTTTTGAAGAATGGTTAAGTCATGCCATCTTCTTCATAAATCCTCATGTGTCTGTCATGTCCTGGGCCAATAAGTAATGGAAAATGTTAAGGGAGTAGGAAAAAAATAGCTGAACATAAAAAACCCAAGGAAAACTACCAAATTGAACAAGCTTCATGAGCCTCCCTTAGTTCCTTCCCTAATTGACCCAAAATACTAATCAAAGAGATGAAACAAGGAGACTATCTTTTTACAGTGATGCAATGCTCCTATGCATTTCAAAATTTGCAAGAGCTTTGTTTACATTTGTCACAGTCTTTGCACAACAGCTTTGTGCTGTGTCCTTCATCCTTCACCCACGTGGCTCTTTGACAGGAGGTTTTCCCAGCTTCACTGGATGACAAAGGGTTAAAAGAGGTTTTCAGAGCAGTTGGCTGATTTTTTGACGTTCTCCAGCAGCCTGAACAAACAGGAAGCCCGGAAATGAGTGATAATTGTTAAATAAGAGCTCTTAAAACACCTGCTTAGCTCCAACTGCTAACTATTAAACCATTACAGCAAGTTAAAAACAAAATCCCCCCCGAGAGATTTCCACCTGCTTTCCCCATCTATTTTCTTAATTTATACAATAAGACATTCAGAAACACCCAGTGGAGCTGGAAGCATGACCCCCTCCATCAGCAAGCACAACCTGGAAGGCCACCTCACTCAAACATCCTCCCAAGGTGATATGGACACTCACATCCCTTTGCTTTTCAGAGAAATGTACATTTTTAGTCAACCTGGTGTTTCTGAAGCTTCCACACAAAGATTTTTGGGTTTTTTTCCCCCCAAATATGACTGTCTGTACTTCTTTCCTGGAGCAAATCTGTAGAGCCATTCACCCACCATTGTGAGAAAGTGGTTTTGCAGGAGTAGGCCATTTTGTAAGGCAATTAAAAAAGAAGGAAAGGATTTTCAGGTCCAAGCTGGAAAGGCGTGGACCTTCCCTGCCATTAAACTTGGTAGTAAGGCTTTCTGCATTGTTAAATTCAGGAATACTGGCAGAATTACAACTACTTAGCTTTTTAACCCTTGCAAAATTCAAAACAAAACAAGCCCACCAACAACTTACACAGAAAAAGCAGTCATTAACAAAAGTATGGCTTCTTTGGATAAAGGCTTATGAGCATGACACAAAAATCACAGCCTTTTGGATTGGTGCCATGAGTGTTACCTCCATGCTCTCTAGCCTCTTTTTAGGGCAGTGCCTTTTCTGAGAAGGTTACTCATGGCCTTTGATAATGGTCTTGCATTCCATTGATGATTCTATTCCATGAAATCCATTATTCTTGAAAGAGAAGGAAAATTCATGATTTACATGTCTGTATATATCTTGTTTCCTAAATAACCGTAGCGAGCCAATTCTGAGGATTAAGAAAAAAGTTATCCTCCCAAATTTCAAATAAATAAACAGATAGATAAGTTGGAAGCTAAGGGAAAAGGCAGCAATTCATCCAATTTAAAGATTATTTGCAAATCTGTTAAAAAAATTCTCAACAATTATCTTATTTGAAACAAATACACTCTCCATACACACAAGGTTGTTTGTCACAAGCAGAAGTCAGATTTTTTGTAATTATAGTGGTTTTCCACGAAAAAAAAGAGTTACAATTTGAATTTCCCTTCTTCATTGACAACCAAACTTACAGAGAGACAAAGTGGAATAGAAAGGAGCAGACGACTCAAAAAAATCGTAAGCAGCTCATCAGAACCTGACCATCAGTAGCATGTGCTTCTAAATCACCTTGGTAACAATGACAATTCAAATTGTTATCCATTGCCCCTTGTTATGGAAATTAATTATTTAGAACATTTCTGGTTACATTTAAACTTCCATGACAGTCACTTTTTAGAAAGTTATAAACCGGTAACTTTTCAGTAACATTACTCAATATCTGACTTAAAAGTTAGAATTTAAAGTACTTTTTTTTTTTGAAAAGAAAATCGTGTTACCACAGCAACTTGGAAACAATTTATTAAACATTTGTGCTATTAGCCTAAACAGAACAACTTAAGCTACAGCTCCCATCCAAAAACCTGTTGGCCCTGTCAAAGGTCAACGTGAGACTAACACATCCAAGACTTACCCTTCCCAGAAGCAAAATAACTGAAAGCTTTTCTAGTTTTAGTTTCATATACTTTGTCCCACCCAAAGCAAATTAAACAGAGGTAACCGGAACAGTTCTAATCTACAAACACAGAACAGTATAAAATTTATAAATGGATTACTACCTACTTAATTTCTTCAATAAAATGAGTTTTACTTTAAAATCCCAAATTTTCTCCCACGGTTTTGTTTAATCCTTCCCATCATGAACGTCTGAGCAGAAATCAGATTTAAGAAGAAAACACGTGGAATAGAGAACTCCAAAATCAGTGGTCTAAATACACATTCAATTCCACATGCCACCGCGGAAAACCAAACATTTTGGGTCAATACCAACAAGCCAGCCCTTGAAACGCCCAGCAACACCCAACCGCTGCGCTGTGCGCTGCTTTCCGCAGGCTGACATGGGGCAGAGAGCCTCAGACACGAAAGACGCAGAAGAAGTTGTTAACGCCGTCTGTGAACGCTCTTCCCCCGCACGGATTCGGCCGACAGCTCTCCTTTCTCCCCGTGTGCCACGGTGAGGAAGCTCGGTGCGTCCCTGCCGTGCCCCCGGCGGGCCTGTGCCCGGCCCGGCCCCCCGGAGCTGCCCGCGGTTGGCAGGGCCGCGGCGCCGGGCGGGCCGCAGCCTCAGAGCGGCACCCACTCAGCGCTGCCCGCCGAGCCGCCAGGCAGCCCAGCCCCGAGCCGGCAGCACGCACAGCACCTCTGCTTCCCCACCGCCATGACCCCGAGCGAGCGAGCAGAGCCCCGGCAGCCGCTCAGCGCGACCGCGGCCGGCGCCTCGCCTGCAGCCACAGCTGGCCAGGGAACCGCGGCCACCCGGGGCGAGCGCGGGGTGGCACAGCCCGAACCTGCTCCAAGGGACTGTAGCAAGGGCTGTGTGAGACACCAAGGAGTGGTCTCACACCACGAAGGGCCAAAGCACAGGATTTCACCGATGAATCCCATCCAGTGCCTGTCCACAGGCACAGACTTTGGGATAGTGAGGCAGGTAGGGACCTACATCTCACAGTCAAGGCTTCTTTCTTCAAAAGCTTCCTTTGGCCAACAAAGATCATTGCCATCTTGTATAGAGATAGTGCTGCCCATTGGTCTCTACCTACTTCAGCCTAGCTTGTGTATCTACCTGCCTGCACCACCAACTCCACACCAAGCCTCTGCCTGCTCATGGTTGATGTCCTCCAGCCACCAAGAATGACATGCATGGTGCAAATCAGCCTTGTTAGCAGCCCCCAGCTCTGCAAGAAGCTCCCACTGCTCCCTTAAGCCCTACTGTTGCTGTAGGGGCTGGCACTTGGGGACGGGACTTCACTGCTCACCTCCTCAGTGCCCTGTGAGGCCAACCCACCCTACCCCCAGTAAGAAATAGTAACATAAGTAACTTGAACAAAACCTCAAAATTACAAGCACTACAAAATGATCCTGGTCAATCTCTCCTTGAAAGCTTGAGCAGACACCCAAGCAAGGTTGGAGTAGATCAAGAATGCACTTTTAATTAAAGTGGCTAATGCTTCTTTAATACTGTCTGATACTCTGTACTCTCTTCTGCATTATCTCAAAATTTCATGTGCTAAATCAACCATGACAAACACAAATATCTGTACTTTCTTTTTGCCACAGCAACTGACATATTTATATATGTATTTGATGCTTTACAGCCACAGCAATATTTCTAAATTTTGCTGTTCCAGTAGAGCATTCTCTGGCCTATTATGTAACAATAACATTTTTCACCCCAATTTTCATTTCACTGAAGATCTGCCTACAGAAGGACAAACACTTTTTAAAGTGCCGCTCAACTCCTATAAGCCTGGTTATTTCAACAATGCCCACTGATTCCTGCTCAACTAAAACTCATGTGAGGCCACATAAACCCTGCTAAAATGTAGCACCAAACCCAACCCCAAAGTACAAAAAAAGTCGACATCATAACCCTGTGTCTGCCAGCAGCAGTGTGTCCATCAGTGAATTATCTCATCTTTACTTGCTACAGCGCTAATTCATCTCAGGAATCAACATATCCTGATTGTTTGGGTTTTGTTTATATATGGAACTAAGTTATTTTTCTTCAACCCCTTCTTTACTAAGCTCTGTAATTTTTATATTAACAACCAACTTACTTGGGGAACTTCTCCAAAGACAAGAAAGATGACAGGATGCTTTTGTGCTTGTGATATCAAACAATTTTCAGATTGGACTAACACTAAATGAGTACTTCTCAGATTAATCAAACTAAATTCACTTACAGAAATACCAATATGAATGTGTAAATAAAACCTGCTGCAGTGGAAAGTAACCAGTTCAGAATTATCATGCACTGTCTTAACTGCTCTGCATTTTGTTTACAAGTTGAAACTGCAGTCATCTCATTTTTGATTAAAAAATGATTTATTGCCTTTTTGAAATTGCCATCCCCATTATGTGAGAATCAGAAGTTTCTTAAGAAGTTTGAATCTGCAGAAGAACTTCCAACCTCCAAGTTTAGAAAGCTTTTCTAGTTCATGTCTTAGAGGACATAAAAATTACATTATTAATTATCCCTCAGAACCCTGTGATTAAAAACAGGATGGATTGCTACGGCACAAAGAATTCTACAGAAGGATGTTATTCTTTAGAAAGTTATATAAAAGATGGAAGTACCCTGTGATGATAAAATCCCTGAATATTTCCTACTTTTGTGCTGCATTCATCTCTAAATCTCTAACAGATTTTTGCCACATATCAGTGCCATCTCCAGAGCTCCCAGCACTCCACGGTGATCCAGCCACATGGCACAGGAAGGTCAAATTTTAAAAAAATATATAATGTATCACCTTTCCCAAGCAATAACTTCCACTGTCAGAAATAATAATGTGGTACTATTCCTTGCACTCCACCAAAAGGAAAAAAATGTCCCAGTTGGGCATTCTCAGGGTGATGGGGCTGCTTCTTACCAGAAGAGAAATCTTTCCTGCTTCCATCTGCCTCATTCGAGTCCATCTCATATATCCATGAAATACATATGTAGTAATGATCTAATGTGGAGAAAGCATTAACAGTATCTCATTTATAAGGTTAAACTCTGACCAAACTTTAGCCCCACAAAATGTCAGTGATATTCAAATGATTTCAGCTGCTGTTGAATACATGCAAAAGCTCATGAAATTTTGCAGCAGCACCTACCCCAGCTTGGCTCACAGATTGTTCTCCAAGTCTATCAGAAACAGAACACGAATTTTGCAAATTGCCAGGTGGGCTATCGGGCAGGGTTAACCCCACCTTGATAACCAGCCTTCATGAAGTCCTTATCTCTGCTTTTAGCACTAGTATAGAACAGCATTCCTTTTCCACCCTCCCCCCACAGCACAATCCCTCTAATTGCCAGTGCTGTACTTTCCTTCAGCTGGAAAATCTATTCAATCTAGTACTTTTACACAGAGGAGTGGCGTCTTATTTTAAGTTCCTTGCTCTGCTGGGTTTCTGTCACAGTGTGTCCAGCTCAGGTTTACAGCTGACAGATGTTTGTCAGGGGGACAGAGTTCCACTCAAAACTATGAAGCATACCCACTGTTAAGAAAACATGGTTCTCACTACCCTGCTGGTGAGTACCCATGGGAAATACTGGCAGTCCTATTTCAGATCCTACTTAGCATATGCCATTCCACACAACTCATCCACATAACATTCTACTTGTCACTTTTACTGGAAATCTCACAGGAAAGATAAGATAGTGCTGTTTGTGAAGGTTAACCTTAAGGTTATCAGGGCCCATGCTGCAGAGCTTGACTAAACCTAAAAGCACTAGTAAGAACACCAGTGAAAGGATGCCTACTGAGAATAAGAAGAGAGTAAAAGGTACTCAGGTCAGAAAGTCATTTTGTGATGAAAAAGTTAAAGGGTATTTGGTCTACAACCAGTTGAGCAAGGATACAAATCAGGACTGATGAGATGAAGCAGAAAGCTGCTTGCTGGTAAGCAGGGGGAAGTTCTTTTAGTCAGGGCAAAGTTTTTAAGAAAGTTAGTTGTCAGTGGGAAGCACTGACAGCTGAAAGCACAGGGCTTCAGGGCTCTTGTGCTCAGAGCTTCTGAGCCCAAGAAGTTCTGTGGCCAGTGGCAGAAACAGCTCTCCCAGCATAGTTCTGGAAGGTGTAGAAAAGCCATGAAAAAGTCTACTATATGTTTGTAAGATTTTTTTTTTTTCCCTGTTATTTACATCCTGCAAATTGAAGCAATGCTTGATTTAGAACCCCTACAATTTTTTTTCCCAATAGCAACTCAAAAATCAGCCTTCAAATACCTTTAAAAAATAGTTTCTTTCATAGAATTAAGACAGTTTACGTAGAGTCATAAGTGTTTAATTCCTTCCTGTCCTTCCCATCAATATATTTACTGATGTTACAGACCAAATCCTTCCCTTGCTGCTTCATTATTCATGGAAGAGACAGAGGATGCTCCTTGCCATTTATTTCTGCTGAACTACAAATATTGTGCTGGTTTTGAAATAGGTCCATGGGAGCAATAATAAGAAAAAGCCAATCGCTGAAAGCTGAAAAATAAGTGAAAGATAAAAGGGCCATTATTCCAGAATCAATACCACTGCTCCCTAAAAGGCGTTCTCCACTGAGGTAATCACATTTGCTGCGCTGGAGCCACAGCAGCTGCACGGTGCAGAGGGTTTGCAGAGTGGTGCTGGTCACAGGGAGCAGTGGAGGGACATGGGGGGAGGCAGCAGGGCAGAAGGGAGTACCCAGTGCCACAGTTCTGTTTGCTCGGCCAAAGGCTACATGTACCACACAGCTGAAATTCCCAGGCAGGAACTTTTGAAAAGCTACTTTGCAAGTTTGTAACCTATGGGATCTTATCACATTCTGTCTTGGTAAATGCAGCTCTTGCTCTGAATCCCTATGTTTGAAAACACCACTGAAATGAGTAATTCCTTGGAGTTGAGACTTCTGTGAGTTTCTGCATGATTTTCATTTAATTTAGATATATTTGCAAACTATATTATACTCCCATTAAATACATTCTGGAAATAAGAACCTGTGGATATGTTATTCACAATACTATGACAAACATAACTAGAATACCAAGGCAAATCAGTTTTGCAAATACTGCAGAATCAGACTTTTTGATAATGTAAATTTCCCAGAATCACCTGAGATGATAAGAGGATTCAACTGTTATTATAGGAATTATTGATCCCATTGAATAGAAACCCGTATGTACGAACTTGTTGAAATACTTCCAGAAACAACCTTCACAATGTGTAGGAGTGGATGGAAGGGAAAACAGCTGGCAGGGGTTTTCAGCTTTTTCTGTGAGGCACAGAAGAACGAAGTCAGACAAAGAGAATTTGGAGTATTTTCTCCAAAACAGCTCTAGGCAGCACTGTGAAGACTGATGGATATCTGTGAAGTCTGTGGTGTCTGTGGGGATTCTGTGGGTCTGATTCTGAACCGTGGCCCATCCAAGATGGAACACCACAATACATGCACCAGAATAAGAAGCAGCTTAATTAAAACCTGCATGTAATTATTTATGCAGAATTATTAGGTACACTTGAAAGTAGTCTTGAAAGTACTTGAAAAATAATATTTTAAAAATAGTTTTGTTCGTGTTCATTTTTTACCTTTATATGGACAGCAATTCCACACTGAGAATACCAGACACATTTCAAGAGTTTTGTTTCTTTTTATCAAACATTTATAAGGAAGATTTAAATTCCACTTCCAAAGAACCAAATCAGCAGAAAATCCAGTTCACAGATAGCACTGTAGTTCAACCATCTTAAATTCAACTGCCAATAACAGAAGGGATTAGGATCAAAACCCTTTTAACTCACCTAGTGTGAAGTCCTGAAAATGGATAAGCTTAGTTACCTTTGATAACACTCTTAAAATTCAGGACCCCCTTTAAAGCCCCAGAACAGCTTTGCAACTTTGAAAACATGAAATAGAACACAGACCACTCTCTTTATTTTGCAGTTGAATTAAACCAAATTCCGTTTAACTACAGAAAGGCAGGTTCTCTCTTACATTTTGAAATACTTACTGACAGGTGTTGCAATGTAACAAACTTCAGAAGCCAAGTCCAAAATAACAAGCAAGCCAACAAACACGTACACACACAATATTTAGAAAGACAGTCCTGGCTTGCCAAAGACCCTTCAAATCACCTATCAGAAGGAATGCCATTCACACCACTATAGATTGTGACCAACACATACTCCTTAAGACTCTAGATCAGTATAAATTTTAGACTTAAGAGAAGTGAGCTAAGTTTCAGGCTGACTCCCCCAAAACTTCCCTGATGCCAGAACTTTGTTCTTGAGGTTCCTGCTAGCTCTGGCTTTTGGAAGTTCTCTCCTTCGATGCATTCAGTCTTCAATTTACATATTTCAGTAATAATTATTCTCCTATCTTGG
Source organism: Coloeus monedula (assembly GCF_965178545.1). Lineage (NCBI taxonomy): Eukaryota > Metazoa > Chordata > Aves > Passeriformes > Corvidae > Coloeus > Coloeus monedula. The sequence goes on along the minus strand of NC_138782.1, from coordinate 29,922,151 downwards.
AAAATATGTTCCCTGACTTCCCACTGAGGGAATATTCTGAGATTCAAGTAGAAATTTTAACTGATTACAGGATACATAGGGTGGAGTCAGTTTTTTGCTTGGAGATAGTGAAATTTAAGTAACAAGGCAAAGATTGAAAGTTTCTGGAAATTACAAGGTGAAAAGGAATAGTCACTAAGGGGAAATATCATGTTAGCTGTAGTATACAGATCTTGTTGCTTAATTTAATTATCTCTGGGCAATCTCAGAAAATTTGTGAGCAGCTCACAAATAAAAGAGAAGTGGGAGCTCATAAATTTTCACTAAAAGGAAATGGAAGAGGAACAGGATTACTATTATTATTTCAGAAGGCAATTATTTATATATATATATCTCATGCTAGCTATAGTATACAGATCTTTGTAATTCCAGAATTTAATGTCACAGTGGAATCTACTCATAGCGAAACCCTTAATATACTGAATGTTCCCTGTTATCCAATTTCTTTTCCCTGTGTTTCAGTGGAACAAAAATTTTGTGGGCAATAGGCTAACTTAGCAACACACCTTTGAAGAAATGTGGAAGGAAACTTCAAATGCATCATATTTTACTAAACAGCACAAAACCAGAAATACACAAATGCACAGTAAACACCAAGTTTAAAGTTGCATAACATGCTTCCTGTTTTTTCCAAAACAATTCAGCACTGACCTGAGATAATTTTTCTGTCTTTTCTCCCAGTTTCAACACCTGTCCTTCAGCCTACAAAACTGCCTGGATCAAAAGCCAGTATTGCAGATTTTCCTGGTAGTTGTACTACAATTACATCTCCATGCAGGAATCCAAGAACAGACTTCTCTATGGTTTACTAATTATTGCCAAGAGATAAATTTCAGCCATTCTTAAAAGTTCCTCTCCTGTAATAAAAGAGAAGTGTTCTCAGTTGTACTGTTTCTGCATCCCAGGTGTTCTGTTGGAGTCATTCCTTGGCACACAGCATGGCTCTCTAGCTCCTTTACTAGGAGGACATGTTTTAATTTAGATTTTTATCTCTCAGGTCCATCAGTGAAAATCCACTTACATGACAAGTGGAAGGCAGCCCCTGTGATAGCCTGAAGTGTTCAACTGATGGACCTTGCCAAAAGAAAATATATGGGCAATGTGACACATGCAGCAAGTAGAAGCACCAATGTCTTGCTGAACCTGTACAGAAATTACAGTGAAAGCCAGAACAGTTCAATGCCTCCCATATTTCCTTCTGAAGTTGAACATTCCAGTGCCAGCATGCAGAAGCAAGCAAGGTGAGAGATGTTTGTAAAGGCTGTGAGTACCATCCAGGCCAGATTCGCTCCTACATAACATAGCTGACAATTTCCAGCCCAGCTGATTGCTGCTGCCTTCTGCAGCAGACAATAGCCAACAGGTACCATTTAAAGGAACTATTCAGTGAGAGCACAGGTGACAGAACAAGGTCCTGAGAAATTAAGAAGATTGCATAGGAAATGTACTTATAATTAGATATCAAATAGGATGTACCATAAAATACATGAAGTGCAATATAATTAGCCATTCCAAAGCTGCAGTATTTTTTCCTGTTTATACGGTTTATTTCTAGATCTTGTATTTCACATTATTATTCAGATCGTTCAGTTGCCATCTTAACTATCTAATGTGTGTCCTTGCAGACATACAAGGAGCAGCAAGAGGATAGCTCTATATGAATAGTAATGAGCTATGGAGCAATAATCAGGGAAGACAAATTTCAAAAAGAAAGAGGGAGGGAGGAAGGATCTTTGAATAGCTAATATACCTGGAAAATAGGTGTGCAAGAAATCAAGGTCTTGGTTTTTCAAGCCATAAAATAAGGTAATTAAAGTAGAAACGCAATCCTATTTCCCCCTTGAATCAAAAAATGGCACTTTGGGGTAAAGCAAAACCACACTACCAACAAACAGAAAAAAATGTCCCTCATCTCAATTTTTAGTAGCAGATAAGAGGAAATGAGACTATTTGAGCTGTAGATGTTACTAAGTTCTTGACAACACAACATTCACCCTGAGAAAGAGGTTATGTATAGGAAAAATACCCTAGTACCCTGCTATTCTCAGGCTTATTGAGAATAGCAATAATAAGCATATTCCACAGCCCTTAAAATAACTTCAAGCATATTTATTTGCATATGCAAATTCTCTTTAAAAAAAAAAAGCCAACCAAGCTCAAGTAACATTAGCAATGTAGCTCTAAAAGCACAGAGTGTAGGATGAATTGGAAAACCTGCAGGAAAATTAAAAGGAAAAGTTGGACAGATGGTCTGAGCTAAATTTTGTTCTCTGTAAATAATGTTCTTTTCCAGGCTATAGAATAACAAGGTAGTAACTTCAGGATACCTGTGTCCTCTTTGAGAAAGAAGAGCAAGGAGGGCAGATAGAAATGATTATTGCTGCAACATATCCATAAATGTTTGCCAATTTTTAGGGGGAAAAGCTCCTTAGAAATCCAGAGGGATTTGAAATACAGATTGAAGAACCACTCCTCCTTTTATCAAGCCATTTATTCTCTTTCATATAGTTCAAATAAAAAAAAAAAAAGTCTTTTTAAAAGATGCTAACAAAGAAAAATATGGCAAAGCTAATAAAAAACATACTTATGGAAATGCAATCCTATACTACTCTTCACACAAAATATTTTTCACATAGAAAAATGGGGAATCAGATAATATTAATAAAAGAAATTTTGAAAAATTCAAAACACTTTGGTCCTTATTGTCCAAATTATGTAAAATCTGAAAAATGCAAGTATTTCTGTCAGTTCTCTGTCATAATAATGTAACAACATTTGCTGATTAATTCTAATTACCTTTTATCTTCTTAAAAATGATTTACTTTAACAAAGACCATTGACTGCTGGTTAATTTATTTCACACTCCCTATCGGCTTTGTTCTCTTCTTCTCTTGGTTGCAGAGAATTACTATTAAATAGATTATTTCAGTATTCAAATATTTGCACTAGGAGAGACACAGAAAGATGAGGAGAAGATGGTTTAGAAACCATGAAAATACTTCAGAAACATTGCTCTGAGAAGAAAACTCTTTCCAGCAGTAGTATTACTTCTGAAATATAAACCAACATCATCATCCAGACTAAAGCACATCATCATCAATCAAGCCTGGATGACAACTGACAGTAAACAAGATACATCCTTCACAGTCTTTGTCCAGCAGAAGTTACAGTCTACAAGAAATAAAATGACAGGGAACACTGAGAAAGTTACCCAAAGAAATCATACGAAGGGTCTAGGATCATTATGAAAAGGCACAAAGCCTGTGAGAAAGGCTTAAGGTTACAGAGTTTTTCCAGAGATTTTGAAGGTGCAAGAGTGAATTTATGTGGAGTAGGGGAGTGCTTCATCGAACCAGGAGTTTCATTCCCAGCTACAGGACAGCCTGATTCTGCAGGGCTAGAGAAACAAAGGGAAAACTATGGACACCTGAACCCCAAATGCCACCCAAACAGATTAAGCAACACAGTTTCACCAGTATCCAATACTGAGGCAGTCATTTACTTTCTCTACTTCTCCACTTGTATGCCAGCCTTCCCCTTATTACTCCTCTCTTGCGCTGATTATGGATACCAGGTCCTAGTCCAAAGTTTCTCTTAGTTTCGGCTTTTGCACACTACAAGTAAAATGTGAGCAGTACTATCACTGTAACAAACATGGACCTATAATAAATATCTTCTGATTACTTCAAAGTCCTGTTCCAAACAGATGAAACAAACATCACACAGTGCTTCTTATGAGCAGGTTGGATCCCAGACATTGCTCCCAAGCCAACTCAATACTTAGAGCTTACAAATTCTCTCCATCCACCACCCTGGCCTTCCTGAATTATGCAATACTTGCCTCACCCAAATACAAACAGTAAGACAGGGCATCAGCAGTGATGCAGCACTGAACACAAAAGCAGCTTTGCAATACCAATTGCAGTTGATGAAACACAGACTAATATCCTCAAGCTAAGAAAGATTATTAAGAGTCAAGAGTATTTCTGAATATGATAAAAAGACATGGATTGGCCTCTTCCATGGATCATATAGGTTTTCTGACAGGCAGGTAGCAATTTGCTCGACAAGAGATATGTAAAGCACTCTAGATTGAATTCAGTTCACTGCTGGATGACTAGGGGAAAATGGAAAGAGAAGAAAGAGTCATAATAGTGACACTGTCATAACTATCACTCTGCTAATGTTCTGTGCTTTACAAGCAGAATGAGTTAGAGCTGTGTTAGTGATTTCTCTTTTAGCACTTTGATTCAAAAGGACAGAGATTGGGCATGAGAATTAACTAAAACCACCACTAAAATGCATTAAGAAGTAATGCTTAGGTTCTTAGGACCCTGCACTGCTTAGCTGCAGACTGATGTCTAAAGCAGGGAGATTAATTAAACGCTATGATTAAATCCACAAAAAACCCCTGCTACTTAGCCGATTCTAGCCAGCTGCAGTTTCAGAAGAAAAAGTGTAACAAGGCAACACAAGCTGAATATAGTGTTACAAAGCAACAAAAAAATTAATCTAATCAGGTGTCATCCAATCTCCATTTCTATGAACCCCTAGTGGGCCCCAAACTGAAACAAAGGGGGGGAAAAGGGAGAAAAAACATTCCGGAAATCACTTTATCCCAAAGCTTCAGCCAAATCCTACCTCCTGCTCTGTTTCACTGAACATTTTCAATATGATTTTGCACATACATACTAGAACACTTCCAATGTATGTTTTGCACAAAGGCTTGAAAAATATGTATTTTTCTGATAGTCTTTATGGGTGTTAGAAAACTGGCACCTTCAAAGGCTTACATTCATTTGCATGTTGCAGAGGCACTGACAAAGTACCATCACCCAGACAGACCACAGGATAGAAACACTACCTTGTGCTTCTTTTGACAGTGTACTTTAGAAAGCAGCTTGGAAAGAACTACATTTGGATCTATACACCTGGAAAGTATTTCTGATTTTCCAGCAACACATGCAGGAGTAACTTCAGCAACAAAATAGCCAGGCCTTCTCCATAGTTTGGGGAAAGAGAAGAACTCCTGCACCTTCTTGAGAAACATACGTGATGCCTCCAAGAGATCTGCTAGATAACAGGCATCTAGAGGGAGGAGCATGACAGGTCAAAATCTTCACTCCCACTAGATGGCAATATTGGTTTTTTTGCAAGTGCAGGATACGCTCTCATCGAAAGGAAACTGCAGTATTTTTCATGGTTTCCAAAGTTGCATTTTCTGTTTAAAAAAATTAATAATCCAAACCCGGCTTTATTGATCACAGGAGTGGGGGAAAAGGAGTTCACAATACATATAGTCAACAAATGCAGTAAACCGTAAATAAAAACGACAGTACCTCAAAAATACATTGAATGAATAATAAATGCAATATATGCTTTTAAGGCTCCTAGGCTTATAATTAGACGCCACATCAAATTAGATCTTCAATTTAATCTCTAACCACTATATCAGCAGGATGTGGCAATGGAAACAGCACATTTAAATCCTGCAGGAGAGAGCATCTCAATTTACTCTCAACCAACCTCCTGTAACATTAATCAGGAGCTTAGAGCAGTATTGAAGACACTCCAATTCTAGCTGTTATGGTCAGAGGGAGGGTCACTATGACACCAGGTCTAGAAAGAGCACCCTGATTACTTTAAAAAATGAAAAAAAAAAAAAGCAGTGCTAAAAAAAGTCACATCTTCCAGTTTTTGAAAGAAAACGAATGTCTGCATGCATAGACATGAACCAAAATGCACAAACACGTTTCTAAAATTTTCAAATCATTCCACAAACAACACTTTAGGAAGTTTTTGTATTTTTCTTAAAAATATTCAAGTAAGAATAGAGCTAACATAGAAACCCAGTAAAATCATTACTCAAGCAAAAAAAAAAAAAAGAAGAAGACAAAAATCACCCCATGTTCTTTCATAAAATGCTGCAGCTTAAAAAAGAAAATGAATTTTCCACTGTGAACAGTTCTAAAGAAACAGCCAGATGCCAGTCATCACATTAATCCCTGTGTTTAACTCTGCCCTCTAGCACTGGTTGAAGGAGCAGGGTACGGACACATCCCGAACACAGACTGCAACGTGCAGAGGGCGGCAGGAGGGCCCAGCGATCCAGACACACGCAGCACTCCAGATGAAGGATGATGTCTGGGGATTACAAACCCAGGACTTGGAAGAATGAAGTTCAAGGTTACATATACTTGCATTCCTGTGCTAATCAATGGCCCTCACTTACAACCTGGAAGCCAAGGACTAAGCTTGGAAGAATAAATGTCATGAGAGTTGATCAGACACTACAACAGGGGACATATCAAAATACTAACCCCTGTTATACAGCACTTTGTTCAAGAGACCCATTTCTGGTATAGTAGGATGCTGTCACATTCCACAGTTTAATCACCTGCAGGAAGCTTATGCTCTTGTTACAACTAAAAACACCAGCTCACAACCCCAGATCAGTCCCAACTCCTGGACTGACGCTACTTCAGAACATGAGACAGACTGTCATTTAAGTTCTATTCATAATTTATCATTCTGCTTTGCCAGTAATCTCATTACACAACTTTCACACAATTGAATGAAGCTTGATACAAAACCATTGCTTCAAGTCACTTCCCAGATACTTTCCAGTAATTCCAGTCTTGAACAAGACCTTGGAAAAAAAAAAGTGAAAACCTCACAGCTCCTTTAAACAGTGCCAAAAACCAATGAGAAATGTTTAGTAGTAGTTAGCTGGTTCAATCTCAGAAGGCCTTACTCAAAGGTTTTGGAAGGCATTTTGCACACAATCAAAATATCTTCGAGTTACACTGTAACATTTGTTCTGGTAGTGGTACACTTGTTTCCTGAAAAAACTAATCTGTGATCAAAATCTTGTTTAAGAAATGGACTTTTCCCCTTGCCCATCCTTTTTCCTCTCCTCTCCTCTGGCTTGTATTTGCTTAGCATATGAGAGACAACAGAAAACAATGTCCTCCTCTAGGAGCCAGTCATACTGTCACACTACTCACAAACAGCAATCCAGACAGGGAGCAGAAATTACATGCAGGGTAACTGAAACTTGCTCTCCCTTTGGAGAGAGCAATCTGACTCCCACCCGGTGTCTGTCTGCACAGACCTACATGCAAATACACGCACCTAATTTACTGTGTTAAAAGCAGAACTTAACAATATTGTACAATTTCCCAAGTATTCTTAGAAAGTATTAAAATTTTCCTGAAACTAGGCTTTATGTGAATGAAAAATGTTAATATTTGAGGAGGCTCTCATTTAGTGCTCCCTCACAAATTCCCCATTATCTGCAAAAGATGTCTAAATCCTACAAGGCTGGCTCCACAGCATTTAAACACTAATGCCAAAGGCAGTTCATGAATCCATAATTGACAGCACCAGTCAGCTTCCTAACAGTGATGGTGTCACAGAGGTCTCTCCCAGTTTTGGGGTCTCCTTCAATAGAATCATAGTCCCTTCGTAAGAGCATGTAGTATCTTACAGCAGATATAACTCAAAGTCCATATTGTATACAACAAAAGGGAAACGGCCTTGTCTCCAGCCCTGTATTTTCCATCAGCTCGTGATGCTACAGAAGATCATGCTCCAGTGAAGCACAGAGGCACTGACACACTTTATGAAGCCGTGCTTTGTTAATGCTCATGAAAATGAGATTCATCATCAATAACACCACTGGGTCACAATATGCCATCTGAAATGCAAATGTCATTCTGGACTGCAGTCAGACTAGGGGTGAAGTACTCAGAAATGAATGAAGGTGACTCAAATGTACCCATGCAGATATAAAAAAGGTCAAACACCCTCCTATGTAACATTGACTTTCCTCATTTCCCAAGGAGAGGATTCTGCAGGAGCTGTCAGCGCTCTGCACAATGAAGCGATAAGTGATACTGCCTCTGCTGCTGCCACACAGCACTGCCCATTAGATGCTGTGTTATGCAGGTATTTATGATCAGTGGGTCTCTAATTAACCAACTGATACTCCTCTGCTGCTTTTCAATGCATAAATCTCTTTTTCCTTGAGACTCGATGGTAACAATGGACTAAGATTCACTGGAATATTCACGACGATATCAAACATCACCTGCAAAATTTTTAGGCTTAGAATCCAAAGTCATTGTTCTGGCATGCTCGATTCAAACACACTATGGATACCAGCCCATTCTGAGTACATTCATTGCTGCAGGCTGCCCTAACTTTGCAATCTCTCCTCTTTCCTGCTATGTAGCAGCCATGTAGAACACCCACCCTCAGCTCATACAGTCATAGCTACTGCCTCTTCCTAACATGTTAATAACACATTGCTCTCTTCGTTTGGTGATTAAGGCTTAGAGTCAAAACCCAGGCACTTCATAGTTGTGCCAAATATGCAATAATTTTGTTTTAAAGGCTAAGAACACCCACGGTGAATTGACTAAATTTGCCAAAATTAATATTTTATTCTCACAATAACCATATGCTATTCATTTCTACCTTAGCCTGAAAAGAGCCATTATAAATACAAAGATCTCAGTAAAAACATTTTCCAGCAAATTAAAACAATTTATTGCACCAATGGAGAAGGGCAGGACAGAACCTGTGAGGTCAAAGAAAGTCAGTAAGCTTGACTTTAGAGATTTTATCAGAAAAAAAATTATCAAAAGTATTCCAAGCCCCAAACAAGAGCTTCCAAGCACATCAAAAGGAATGTAGGTGAGAAAGTCCCTTGGATCAACTAGGTTGCAAAGAAAACAATCTTACCATACAGAGCTAAAACAGATTGGCCAGCACGAGGATAGAACACTGCACGAGGGTCAAGTTTAAAACCTCTGTGTCAGGTTTTACTGTATTAATACAGAAAAGTAAATGCAAATATTGTCCAGACCCTTAAAGAGCAGGCAAATCTAAACAGTCTTCCTTCCTTCCTTCAGCAAATGTAAACATTTAAGGCAGAACCTGCTTCAGCTAATAGCCAGCAATCTTCCCTCCTAGGTTTTCCTTCCCTGCTCTCCACAGAAGATCTCAGAGATAGAGAGTGCATAGGAGGTGGGAGGGAGAGTTATGGAAACAGAATAGGGAGCAGAGGGTATGGAAAGAAGTTTATTCTCTACAGATAACCCAGCTTCAAAAATCCTTCCATGCAGTCACCTCTTGAGCTGAAGGGAAAAGACCCATCTTCTCCCTGTCTGCATCCCTGCACCTCCCACACATCAGGAACAGAGAAAGGACAGGAGGGTAGAAGCAAGAATTCCAGTGTTACCACTGCTAGACTCAGCAGTAAAACACTCATTAACTTCAGCAAGACCAGGATTTTATGCCAGATTCACAAACAAGTCATTTATAAAACTCCTGAACAGGTCCCCAAACTATCTGTCAAGGAAAACCAAGAATCTGATGAGATATATTCCCCTAAGTCTGCTCTTTCTGTAAGAGGTTTTATTTTATTTGGCTCTAGCTGTAATGTATTGCTAAATGTCATTGTAAAACACAAAAAATATTCATTCATAAATATTCAGTAACATACTGAACTTATGATGAACTACACTGGCTGCAGCAGCAAATTTAACTCAAAACACACAGAATCCTAGAAGCCACACATCTAGATCTAATTTACTTAGCTGCTGATAAGAAAACAGTTTCATGAAAATAAAGTGGATCCTTGCTTTTAGAACTACATAGCACATCCTAGTACAACAGGCTGGTTGCCAAACTCCGAGGAAGGTATCCCACTAACCTTCAAGACCTGAAGCTGTTGCCATAAGCAGTATTGGCTCTGATGTGTCTCTCCAACAGATTCCCCCACTACCTTCACAGTCCCTCACCTCTCTCCATCATATATGGAAAAATCCAGGCTTTTTACGAGGCAGGGGATCTTGTAAAGGCAAATGCACCCTTAGAATGATGTTCATTTTGGGGGCAATTACAAATACCTACTATACACAGTATATTCTCTGTTGCAGTTCTTTGACTGCAAGGCCTAACACGTACAGGAATTAGTTCAACTGCTGCAGAAAAACAGCTGCCTAAGGACACAGAACTAAGATCTGAACAAGGAAGTGAATCACATCTTGCAAGACTGAAATGAAAAGTTTGTTACTCAGTAACTGATTTCTTTCTTAAGCATGGGTGTCCTTCTAGTCCAAGACTATGCCTGAATGTTTGCAGGGAAAAGAGATGCACCATCTCAAAATGGGGAGATTCACACTCTGGAAACAACATAAAATTAATATTTCTATCATGTAAAACAAGGCCTGGGTGATACAACCACCAAAAAAAAGACAACAAAACAACCCCAAACAAACCCCACAGCTCTTCCCATATATGTTCCAGTCAGAAGAGAGTATTTTTAACTACCATCCCTTTGAAGCCTTGCTGAAAAGCTGCCACTGAAGCAACACAGGGAATTTGCTCACAGGAATACTAACATCTCTTCCAGTAGCTGGGAAGTTTAGGTCTGTAGCCTGTCACTTTGAGATAGATGCTCTGGTGGCTTCTAAAATAGTCATAACAAGGTTTCAGGGATTCCACTCTACCAGAGACTACTGAATAATGATCTTATTTTGATACTCTTGAAAGTATTCAACTTCTTCTAGCTGATAATGAAAACTGAAGTTAATGATAACAAAGATTCAGGGATGATAATAATAATCTGTTGACTTACTGCAAAACAAAAGAAAGATCACTTTGCTTCTTAGTTGAGGAATTTTCAGCTCTGCATTTCTGTTGCATCAGTAATATTTTGGAAAGATGAGATTCACACCAGGTATAAATCAGTGCAACTCCAGCAAATTCCAGTGGAATTGCACCAAACTCCACATAGCATAAGCCATTCTGTGCAATTGCCAAAAAGGAGAGAATGGAATTCGGCTACAGAACGGTTTGGCTCACATTGTCCTCATGGGGAAGAAAAAGCCCATACACACTCTTCTTCAAACCCAGGCTGAAAAGGCAGGACAAAGAATGTTTAAAAGGCTGAGCCCAGTTTACTCAACCGTGACTATTAAGGAGTTTCTGAACTTATGAAAAGGAAAGACATTTGATTTATAAATGTAAATGCTAGATGTGGAAATATTTCTCTAGTACTAGCAGAATCTACCTGAAGGTAAACATAAGGCACAGGAAAACAGCAGCAGCAGTCATGATAAAGTCACTAAAGGAAGCAGGTAAGTGCTTCCTTTTTCAGCACTTACCATTCAAATGTAGAACACCTTTAGTAGCAATTTTTCCTAGAACAGTTTTTCAGCTGTCTTACCCTACTTCACACATAGCCAAATCCCAGCCCCTAGTGAGAGTGCAGATGGCAAAGCTGAGGACTTAGGAAGGGAAAGAATGATAGAGAAAGAAAATTCGAGTCGTAGCCCAAATTTTACATAAAAGACTTTTAAATTCCTTATTTTCCTGACTCAGAAGAATAGTTGGTTGCCTGTCTGCAATCATTTTATATACAGTACATTTATGTTCAAAGGTGGGTGAATAGCGAAGAGAGTTGGATTTTTAGAAGATAGAAGATGAAAAACAAAACTCTCCTTCGTACAGCCGGACTCTGCAGCTTGGGTGTAAAGCTGAGGTTGCTGACAGGGGGTGAGGGAGGAAGTGTGCAACCACTAGCAGGGCAGAAAGAGCATTTGCTGTATGCAGCAGTGGTAGATGAAATAAGAAAGACAAAGAGACTTCTGCTTTTTGCAAGTATGCAAATTCAGTTTACTACAAGAATATGAAATCACAAAAACGTTTCTCCTGGTTTCATTCCACAGCACCTCTGCTTTTAAACAGACTGCTTTTGGGTCTGTTCTCTCCCAAAACCAGGCACGTGAGCACTAGCACAGAACTGACCCAGCCACAAAGACCACCTGAAGATGCCTGTACTCAAAGATATGCTCAAACAAACAGCCCAAATCTTCTATTTAAAACTCTGATCCTTCTCCAGGCTAGCAGTGCTGTAAGACAGCTGCCCTGCTGCAGAAGAGGAACACCTGGAAAAAAATCTGCAGAGAGGAGAACCTGTCACTGAAGGCAAAGTAGCTGTCAGACCGCATTGACTGCCACTCCAGGCCATCAGTGCACTCCAGTGTCAGCAGGCAGGGCTGCTCTGAACGCTGCAGGATCCTCACCAGCAACAGCCTAACACACTCAAAGGAATCCCTTTACCAAAGTAAGTGAAGGAAAGTATTCCTGCACACTGAAACTTGGTCTTCTTCGCAGGATCTGCTAAGTGCAGGTAGTTACATTTTATGTAGAGGGTTACTTACTATTTTGCAAAATGTATGGCCTTTCAGTTCAGCTGGCTATCTCCGACTTCAGGAGAAGAAATATTTCAATATTCTAAATACCTACTTTACTACTCCTCTACATAAACAACCCTATTAGCTGACAATAAGATCCGTGGCTTTTACCTGTATGGCCAGACTTAATTTCATCAACACAGGCAAAGTGTTCAAACAAATCATCAGGAACAAATATGCTGCAACATTTGAACCACTATGAAAATTCCCAACAGAAATTCCTACTTGCATATTTCAGCCAGTTGCCAAATAATTATGCACCACTGCCTTTTGCCCTGTAAGTACTTATCCTATTACATGAATGTCTTCTGTGAGGAACTCCGTCAAAATTTTGCTCAATGTCTAAATTGTATCATCCTGTTCACTCACTACTTCAGGGGCATATCCAAGGCACTTCATTCGGCTGGAAAACTCAGTTTTCTCTGCACAAAATACAGTGATCTGACTCATTCAATTAAGTCTGCTTAGGCATTATAGAAAATTATTCAGATTATTCCATCCAGACTCAGTATTGTAGTTAATTCATTGTCTGATTGCAGGCATTTGGACTTACCAAAAGAAACTCAGGTTAACTCAGTATGTCATCTGCAAGGTAACCTTTCTAAAGAAAGAAGCAGCTGGAAGGCAATGCTTTAAAGGGGCTATGGGCATAAAAATGCTTTTTCACTTAGTTGGCTCCATCTGCTTGACAAGTTATGAACAGATGCTCCATATCTTTCCAAATGTATTTTACCAGTGACCAGAAAAGTCAATTTTTCAGTAGACAAAACATCAGCATCCAGAAGTGGAGAGCAACCTCTTTGAGACCTGTTCCCCTTTGAACTGGAACAGTTTGTACAAAAACAGATGCAACATTCACAGACAGAAATATGGACCATTAAAATAAATTGAGGCTATTTTTCTTAAATCTGCAGAAGAGTTAGAAAGGAAAGGATATTGAAGAGAGAAAGAAACAGGAAAAACCAGAAAACACCCTTAGGAGAAAGGGGGACAAGGTATTTGCTGTTCAATTGTGGAACAAAACGGGGTGTTACTATCAGCATTTGGGCCTGGTTTGTCTTGTTTTGGGTCTATGTGAAACAGTCTCTGTCAGATCACCTACAAACAAAGAAAGGAGAACAGAATCACAGAATAAGCTGAGTTGGAAGTGACCCATCAGGATCATCAAGTCTAACACCTGGCCCTGCACAGAAGACCCCAAGAATCACACCATGTGCCTGAGAGCATTGTCTAAAGGCTCCTGAACTCTGTCAGGCTGGTGCTGTGAGCACTTCCCTGGGAAACCTGTTCCAGTGCCCAAACACCCTCTGGGTGAAGAACCTTTTTCTAATATCCAACCTAAACCTCCCCTGACACTACTTCAGACCATTCCCTCAGGTCCTGCCACTGGTCACCAGAGAGAAGAGAGCAGTGCTTGACCCTCCTCTTGCCCTCAGGAGGAAGTTGTAGACTGCAATTAGATCCCCTCAGTCTCCTCTTCCCCCAGGCTGAACAGACCAAGTGACCTCAGCTGTTCCTCATAGGACTTCCCCTCAAGAGCTTTCGCCATCTTGGTTGCCCTGCTTTGGACAGTAATAGTTTAATGTCTCTTCTTATATTGTGGATCCCAGAACTGCCCCCAGCACTGGAGGTGAGGCTGTCCCAGTGCAGAGCAGAGTGGGACAATCCCCTCCCTTGCCCAGCAGGTGATGCTGTGCCTGATGTCCTCCAGGACATGCTTGGCCCTCCTGGCTGCCAGGGCACTGCTGGCTCACACTGAACTTGCCACTGACCAGGACCCCCAGGTCCCTTTCTGCAGCACTGCTTTCTAATATCTCATTCCCCAGTCTGTCTGTACATCCAGGGTTGCCCTGTCCCAGGTGTAGAATCCAGCACCTTCCCTTTTTTCAACTTCATTTAGCTGGTGATTACCCAAGCCTCTAATTTGTTGAGGTCTCTCTGCAGGGCTTCCCGGCCTCTGAGTGAGTCAGCAGCTCCTCCCAGTTTTGTAACATCTGCAAAATTATTCAGCATCCCTTCAAGCCCCCATCAAAATTGTTTATGGAGATACTGAAGAACACAGGGCTGAGGTTGGAGTCCTGTGGAACCCCACTAGTGACAGGTCCCCAGTCTGATGTCACCCCATTCACTATAACCCTCTGTGCCCAATCCATAAGCCAGCTGCTCACCCATCACATGACGTGTTTGTTCATGCAGCTAAATGCTGGACATTTTGTCCAGAAGTATCCTGTAAGAGACAGTATCAAAAGCTTTCCTGAAATCCAAGAAGATTGTATCTACTGGCTTCCCTTGATCAACTGTGTGTGTCACCTTGTCATAAAAGAAAATCAGGTTTGGCAGACAGGACTTTCCCCTCATGAAGCCATGCTGGCTGTGACCGGTGATAGCATTGTCCTTCAGGTGTTTTTCAATACTTCCCAGAATAGTCTTCTTCATAACCTTACCAGGCACTGAAGTGAGACTGAGAGGCCTGTAGTTTCCAGGGTTCTCCTTCTTGCCCTTCTTGAAAATCAGGATGCTTGCAAGCTTCCAGTGAACTAGAACTCCTTCAGATTCCCAAGACCATTCAAAAACAATTGAGAGAGGTTTTGCAGCGACATCAGCCAGCCCTTTAAGTATTCTCAGATGAATCCCATCAGGCCCCCACAGATTTATAGGGATCCAGCTGGAGCAGCAGATCTCTCACAATTTCAGGGTCAGCTGGGAGTTGAATACTCTCACAGTCCTGGTCCTCCAGCTCAGGGCTCTGGGACTGCCTCAGCCCATCATTGGTTTTGCAGATGAGGCAAGGAAAGCATTAAACATCTCTGCCTTGTCTTTATCCTTGGTTGTGAGGCAACCATCCCCATCCTGTAAGGGGCTGATGTAGTATCTGCACTGCCTTTTGCTTTTAAAGAATGATTATGTTTATTTAGCAGTAAGTAAATTTAGTGTGCATGTCTCTTCTTAAAGCAGAAACAAACCCTCACCAAACAACATCACAGTCAGGCAACTTCCAAACTAAGTGCCCATTTGCAGTAAAACCTGCCAGTTATCCAGCCGTCTTCCTACCTGAAGGTCCACTGTTTTCTTAAAAATCCAATGATCTTTTATGTGGACATGCACCTCAAATTTTTTTAACTTCCAGTGGTCAAATTGCACCTGTGTTGCTCAGCCTTTTTTGGTCAAGATTGCTGTTTGATTCACCTCAGTCCCAGAGGCAGGATAAAGTCCCACAGCTGGAAACAAAGTGAGTCAAGGATTTGCTCCAGGATGATCCCACACCCACAGGCAACTACTTCCTACCTGCTCCACACATGAGGCACAACAAACAAGGCTGGGAGGTCCCAGAGAAAGATAACAGTAGCCCAGCCAGGCTATCCCAGGAGTGGATGAGGAGCAAGCTTCCCAGTGTACAGAGTAAGACTATAATGACGGGATAACACAAAACATTATTAACTGCCTCATTAGCTAGTAGGTGTTAACAGCTGAACTCTACATTCAAGATCCAGACAACCACAGCTCATGGGTATTAAACAACAGTGATGATTTTTTAGCATTATCATCTTCTAACAGTGAAAGAAAAAAATCTTGTTAACCTACGGAGATTACACTTGGAGTCTCATCTGCAGCTCTGCATGTGTCCCATCAGAGACTATACAGCACAGCTCAAGGTTAAGAAAGCAGAGGTACAGTGTAGAGAAGAGATATTTTCTCTGGACCTCAAGAGGTTAGGAAAATGGCAAAAAAATTACTGAAGTCCAATTCAGCATTTTCTCTTGTAGTTGATGTTGCCTTTTCCAGCACTAATTCAGATCCCCCACAAAGGCAACCCATACTCAACAAAGCAGTTTTTAGAGAGGGCAGATATATGAGAACGGCCTCTCAGGGTAGTCACAGCCCTGGCAGCAATAGGCAGAAATTACTGTAGTCCTGCTTCAGCCTGCAAAGGTGTTTCTTCACTATCCTGAGCAAGGCTTCAGTCCAGCCTCACAACATAACTAGACAGATACTATGAAGCGTCTTCATGCTCATTTCTCTGTCCCACCTTGCAGTATAATCTTTTCTTTGGTAATAGTGGGTTTTCAGGAGTATCTGGTCTCTTACAGGTTCTTCAGAATTTGATAGGGAAAAGCAGAGACTGAAGATAGTAGCAGAGAAGATACAGTGAGGTAAACTCCCAATCCCTCTCAATGTGCATAAGACAGAGTGTCCTACTGTTAAAGTAAAGCAAGATTTCAAGGGACAGGATGACACAGACAGCATGAGACACAGCTGTCTTAACAGAGTGTAGGCCTTCATATGTCCAAATGAAACTTTCTTTAGTCACTTCTACTGTGTTAATATCTTCCATTGCAAATTTCAGTTTGGAGATTTTCCCAGTTCTGATGATGAACCACAAGCCAAATTTTTCACATTTTCAGGCTGCTACAGCAACTGGAGTCCTACAGTTTGTCAAGCCAGCAATTATTAATGATACCTGTTGCTCTAGCCTCACTGTCCAAACTCAGAGCTAAGGAGACAGTCAGTCATCCATTCCTACTAGTTTGAAATTGGAAAAAATCTTAAAAACATAACTTTATCCCACTGTATTCTGAAAGCCAGAGTGAACACAAGGGCACAAACAAAGCATCAC
This sequence comes from Coloeus monedula, assembly GCF_965178545.1. Lineage (NCBI taxonomy): Eukaryota > Metazoa > Chordata > Aves > Passeriformes > Corvidae > Coloeus > Coloeus monedula. Next base: position 29,905,228 of record NC_138782.1, on the reverse strand, counting down.
GTTAAAGCTATGACCAGCAGAAACAGAATTTTGACCAGTGGTTTGAAACAACTTTCTGTGGTTGCTGCACACGTAGCCACAGCAAGCACAATAATGGCTGCGGTTTCTAGCGGTCAGAAGCAAAACACAACCAATGACAAGAGTTTTCACATGGGGGCTGGGCATGAAATTACTGGTGCTTGGTAGCAGCCACATGGTAATTTAGGTTGTACAAAAAAGGCTCCCATTAAATTGAAGTGACAGTCGAGCTGTAAGACTCGCACCTTATTTGTTGTATATTTTCAATTAATTTATTATACAGCTTGTGAAACTTCAGAAATGCAACATTTCTTTGTTTATCTTGTGCAACTGGTTGCTCTATACACAATGCTGATATACTGTTCATACAAAATCGAATTAGAAAAGCAGAGTGTTGTGCCTTTTGTCTCCAGCAAGTCCAGCTGTAATGTACAATTTGGTAGAGAAAAAAAGACTCATGTTTTGTTGTCAGTACTCAGCAGTATGGAGCAACACCGGAGAAACAGTTTAATAACCCCTCTTCTAATCCCTAATTCAAAGACATCAGACAGATAAATATTTTGAACCTGCATTCACAGTCACCTGCTTCTCTGCCTCCTCTTCTCCCACACCTGCTCAGTACCGTACACTTTGAAGAGGAAGGTACACATCCTTTCTGGAGAGGGAAATCTCTTGTCTGCCCACAACCAAGTGGAATAGTGCAATGTATATTTGAACAAGGCCACAAGGGACCAGTCAGTACATTACAAAAATATTTGGTATCATCTCTAGCTAAACCATCTCACTTAACCAGAAACTAAAAAACCTGCAGACAAGAAATTTAGTCAGGTCTGCTATGAAGATGCGAGTTGTGTTTTGACTATAACACAACCGTCAGTTAGAGACTATATCCTACTTCCCAAGGATTTCTGCATAAACTACAGAACCTGTACTCTGGGGAGTCATGCAATATATACAGCTATGATAATACCTCCCAGCTTGGCTTGAAGAGCCTAAATTCTGAGATTCAACATCATTTAATGAAGACGGAATATAAATTTCATCTTTTAATAAGCCTTTAGAAAGTACAATGTAATCACTACGTGCAAGCTGGTTGGTCAGTGACCTCGCTAAGCCATAGACAAATTTTATGTTGATTTAATTCTGCAAACACCACTTGCAATAATTTCACATGAAAAGATTTAGAGCCTTGAAAACGTCGTTAGAAAGGTTGCTCAGCATTCAGAAAACACCAAGGGCTCCTGTGCTGCTGAGGGAGGGCTGTGATTCCCATCTGACCAGACAGCAGGTTCAGCAATTCACTGACCCCTCCGTGTAAACAAGGTGCCAAAGTTAATTCTATCGAAGTCAATGCAGCGATAACAAACAGGCCCTAAATTTTCTAATTAAAAACTGCTTTCATATGGCACAAGAGATGAGGCTGTAAATATCACACAGCAGTCACTTAACATGGCACATTAAGCAGACTGGTGGTCTATTTCATAATATACCCAGGCTGTTGCCAGTAACAACTGCTTTTCTAAAGAAGTAAGGTATCTTTGTCAGGAACAATCACAATATAACCTTACTGGAAGAGCAATAAATTCCTCCTAACACTAGGCCCTTGACAATGGATTGATACTAATTAGCATTCCTATTTCACGAAGAACAGGGTAGGGGGGAAGTTTTCCCTTTTCCTTTAAATAAAAAATATGCAGAGAAAGACTGAACATCAAACATCTGTCACCGTGCAGGAAAAGAAATGCAAGGTCGCCACAGTGAAAATAAAGGATAACACAGGTAGTGTAAATGATATTTCATGAAAAGGCACATTAGAAGCCTACATGAATGCTCTCAATCCTAGTTTTTGAGTTTCAGGGTAGGTGAAATTAGACAGGGCTTCACTGAAAGAGGCTTTAGTACATATATTTCTTCATTGGCTCTGTTATTAAAAAATCCAGTCATATTCTGAAACACAAAACTAATGCCAATGCCCTGACTGGACTGATAATCCTGTTTTCACCAAAGACCAAACACTACAACAGTTATTCAATGAAATCATTATGAGGCAGAAATACTTCACGGGATGCAGATTGTCTTCCTTGTGTCTATGGCAACATACACTCTAGGATAGTATTCACACAGCCTTTTTTAGACATCTAAATTTGGTTGTCTGTGTTAGGCACCTACTTTATGAGACTGGTATAGAAATACACATCTCTTCTCTGAGTTGTTCTGCAGAGGCACCCTCTAACTTACTGGTTCCATGGGAAACCTTCTATCCCAGTTTAGCTCCTATGAACAGCCCCTTAACAAAGAAAGTCTGAATACCTCTCCTGGCTGAACACCTGCATTACCACCTCTAATAATGAAGCTGGTCTTCTTGAAGTCAGTGCAGTTTACAAGGGACTGAACCTTTTTTTAACAACTGCAACAGGAAGAAAATAATTCTCAGAATTACTTTACCTTCCTGAACATACCTCATCCCTCAGTCTTAAAATTTTAGTTTGAATCTTTTCCTTGGCAACAAAGAAGAAACTCAAAAAAAAGAACTCTAGAGAAACTCAAGCAGAAGCTCAAAGAGAGGCTCAGGCTGTAGATGGGGAACAAACTTGACAAAACCTCCTTCATCCTTCACATTTAACTTCCTTCATATTACCACTTCTTCAAGAGCCAAGAGATGCCTTACTTGCCTAACATGAGTAAAAATGTTTTCCATTCATTTTATTCAGAAGCTAACCCAACTGATGAAGCAGATATAGAAACCTACAGATAAGGCTCACATGAAAGGTCTTATCTTTTCTTTTAGTCAAGGTCCAAGTTCTTTGGATAGGATAATAGAATATTTTTTGGTTATCTGCACTTCAGCTCTGTCAGGCCAAAGGATAAAGTGTAAGCTCCATTCCTTTATTTGAGGCTAGCAATAAAAAAAGTCATGCAGAATGAAGCTTATACATTTTTTTTTAAATGCTCAATGCTTAGACTATCCTCTTCTGGTTTGCTCCACAAAGTTTAATGCCCCTTGTTAATCTATATATTCTTTTATGTGTGTTCATCCTTATGGTACCTGAACATTGTATTAAATCAGAGACATAAACAGTGCAGCTTCCTGTGGCATAGCTAACCCACACTGGAGTTAGTGGGGAAAGCCACTGAATTAAAGCTACATTCTGCTAATTTCTATGAGCTATTTTGATCAGCTATGTTTATTACTTTACTGCCTGTATTACAGCAACCCCTACACAGACTTGCTTAATGTTGTAAAACCTTACACTGCATTTCAGCCTGTAGGTTCCACTTCACCTCATGAAGTTCTCATTTACCCATCAAAGTTTGCAGCAGTACACTACAAACATCCCACATCTCGGTCTGGGTATCTGCCAGTTAGTGGGACTCCTACACAAAAGAAGGACTAGCAGCATTGCACATGCTAGAGAGGAAACCTCTCATCTACTTCTCTAACTTTCACCTTCCAGAGTACCAGCTTCCCAGGTTCCCTTCCTCTGCCTTCTAGTGTAGTGCCAAGGCCTAGATATTACCAATGGAAAAGCCACCATTTTTCCACTTGCCAACACCAGCTTTTCTCAGAATAGTCGAAGACTCACCACAGAAGGAAATCATCATGCAGAAAGTGAGCTTCCTCTGTAAGCCACCCAATCTGATCCAGTTTCACTGAGACTGCTGATATTTTAAATCTTGTAACAAATCATAACTACAATACAAATCCTCTCTGCTCTGGGGATGAGACTTGCATAAACGGTATTACAGATGTCACACGAATTTGCAAATGTCCCTAGAGAAAACTAAGACCCACTTTCCAGAATTTCTTGCAAAGAAAATTTTTCTGCCTGTTCTGTTCAGAGCATCATCTAAATTTACCTTCCATAATAAAACCAGTCAAAACTAAATGTTTTCTATGGTAGAAAAACATAGTCCCAGCATATCCACACTGAAATAGATCAGTCACTGTGGAACAGAATCCCTATTTACATAACAATCTAGGTTACTTAAGAGATTGGGGAATCTGGGAAAGGATGATGGTTACAAATACAGAAGAAAGTTCTGAAACAACGATTATTATCAGTTTGAAATACAAAGGCATAAATTAGTTAAAGCAGTCTGCCAACAGCCCTGAGGTTGACATTCTAGTAAACACAACAATGATGATTTTTTTCCATTCAACGTATCTGTACTCCTGTATGTTTCCAAGCATTGTTTACTAATTAATCTAGATGTTAAAAGTTTTATTCAACTTTAAATATTCAAGCTAGATGATGCTTTTCAATCCTTTTGGGTCCCTTTCAACTCAGAGTGTTCTGTGATTCTGTGATTTTTAAGTAAAACCTAAAAATACAAGAAGTCTCTATGAACGACCCATGAAGGCAGTGCAGGAAGAGGACAAATCGCATGGATTTAGACAAAGGCGAAAGGAAAAGAATGAACCATCTCTCACATAAAGGTTTGGGTTTAAAGCACGTCCTTTTCAACCTGCCAACTTTCTTTTTAACCAAGAAACTCAACTCCTTGTCTTTTGCATTCAGCATGCATACTTCCCAAAACACTCTGACAAATCAGAAAGATTTTGTGATCATGTCATAGGCATTGTCTCTCCCCAGAGAGGGGGGCATGGGAGAGATGGGCACCACTGTCAGGAAACCCTGATGCAAGTGGTTCTGCTCATACAATAGCAACCTTCATGGCATACCTGCTTCTAACTGAACCTAAGGCTGCTCTTCCATGAAAATGTGGGAGAGGACTTTCAGCAGGGAATACCTGCAGGTGGCTTATCCATGTAATTATTTTCACAATGCTACTGTCTACCAGCACAGCTCAAAGTTACACGGATTTCCACCGCTTACTGTGTGTGCAGCATGCCAGACATCACCTCTGCCAGGAAAACACTTTTCAGAGAGTGATGTTGTAGGTGAGTATCTCTTACTTGTACCTACATCAGCTCCATGCTCAGGGTTCATGAATTTATACACATTTTACTCAAAAGGTCTACCATGTGGGGATTCTTAAACTCTACTGCATTATCAAGTAAATGTGTGATATGTCTCTATTTACTTATTAAACTTGGTTTGCTCTTTTTCAGCCTGCAAAAATTATCAAGTGCTAAGATACCATGGTGATGGGAAAAACAGAAAACACCAAAACAGATTATGTTTTCTTTAACTGAAATGCAAATTCCTTGTTTCACACAGGAAATTTTAGTCAGAATGACTGCATAGACACAAGTCTTCACAAAGGTGAGTTTTATGAATGAACAGTTAATGTAATGTAAAGCGAAGCTTTTTCCCCGCATATGCAAAGATGAAATAAAGAAAGAAAGGGACAATAAAAAAAATGAGAAAATAGTATGCAAAAGTAAAATAAAATGGGATCAGGTCATATTAATCTTTGCAAGCAATAACGAAACAGAAATACCAAGTGTTTAGAAAACGACAGTGGCAGAACCATAATGGATTATACTCTGTGAATCATTTCTTTCTCCCAAACTGTTGGAGATCAGTCCTGTTGGTAACTTTCATGAGCACTTTACAGGACCAGAAAAGCAAGCAACATGTAATTCATCAAACACCTGCCTTTAAAGTGACACAGCTATAACTCAAACATAAAAAGCACCATGCAGACAAATCAAGTGTAGTTACTTGGGAGAAAGTTCAAAGATCAATTCAGCATTGCTTCATTTGCGGCATTTTTCAAAAATGCTTTGGGTCCAGACAGCTACATGGAAACTTCAGCTTTCAGCTGGTTTTTGTTGGTTTTTTTTTAAGTTTCTACCCTACAAGCTCCTGCCAGGGAGACCTAAGATTGAAAATAAAAGAAACAGAAGTCTTAAAAACTAAAAGACAAAAAACCTCTCCTAATTACTTGAAACTTACAATCTTTAGTGTCATCACATATTCTTTGCAGTCTTGACTTCAAATTTGAGAACACAGACTAGAAGCAATATTAACAGCAGTAGTAATACTAGCAGTGATTAACACAATGCCAAACAGTGCAAGCAAAATTGCCATCCTTCATGACACAACATTCATCAGCAGCCATACACATGGCCATCAGTAGACACAAAAGCAAAACCTCCTTCTTTACATTTCACCTGAACAAACAGGCAGATGGGATAAGCAAAACTAGACAAAGAGGCCACGAGGGAAAAGAATTGTCACTGTGAATTACTGAAGTCTCAGAGCTGAAGGAGCCTCTAGTGCCATCACCCTCCTTTATATGGAAAACTTTCTTCTTCCAGTCATTCAAATCCAGTATTACTGCCACACTCTAACACAGAGTCTCTCACATGATGTTTTGCATGCCAGCTCAGGATCTCTGTAAATAGCTCCATACACAAAATAGTTGAGCCATCTCCTACCCTGTAGGTGGTAAATTATTAGGAACTTAAATATATTACAAGTCATGTCCAATATTGGTTTACTCCCAGCTTAGCTACACAGCTGTCAGCAGACAAGCCACCAAGTTTTCACCTCTGTTGCTGCAATTTTAACTGTCAAGCAGCATCTGCTAACTAGTTGAATCCCCTTAAGAAGGATTCATAATATCACATGAATTGAACATTTGATCATGTGGATTTCAGAGTAATACTCCTTTTGATTTGCACACAGCTTGAAAACGTCAGACATTTCTTTCAAAATCTCTTGCCAAAAAGTTATGAAAAATGGATTTTATTGCAGGCATCCTGGACTGTTACTGACAACAGAAGTGTTTCAGCCTGCTCTAAGAGTTTCCAGGATCCCAGATTTATCTCTCAGTGTCCACACTTCCTTGTTCCCTAGCAGCTTGTGCAACTTACCAGTGATACAGCATAGGCTGTCAGTTCTGTACCCATCTGCAGTGGTGTTTTTAAGTCACTAACAAGATGACCTAAGCAGCATCTGTTCTTGCTATGCCTGTGTGTTACCATGATAATTATTTCCTTTTACCATGAATTTTTTTTCACTTGCAAAATAATGTTAAGAAGTTTAATGTAACAGGCAGAAATGTAATTATTTTCAGAAGTAATATCCTGAACTTGTCTCAGTGACTTCTAAATTACTAATATACTTTACTTGTCACTACAAACAACAGGCTAAATGCTTGTTTTACTTCTGACCCTTTATTTTTACCCTCCTTTTTTAGGAGAAGCTCTGCTGTATATATAACATGCTACTACAATTGTTTTTCCCTTCCTATTACGAGCAATTCTGGACATATTTTCATTTCTAGCTCATCTAAACACTAGGTCAAAATGAATGGCACATTACATGAAATTGATGGGATTTATTTTTCTTTACATAAAGCCTAAGATGATCTTTGATACAGATCTTAATTCCAGGATGAACTGTGCATGCTGAAGATAGAAAGCACAAGAAAGTGTTTCCAAGAAGCCATGAAGATGCTGACATGCAGGATGTAGGAGGAACAAACTCAGGAAAACACTATGAAAGAACACGGATGATGGTATGCCAACAGATGCAGGAAAGGCAAATCCTACATGGTATTTACAAGGTCCAACACACTATCACTGCAAATGTACAGGAAAAGACAGCAGACCAGAGCCTGCCTCAAGGAAGGGGCAGGAAAAAGCACTGCACTGCACATCACTGTAGGCATGGCCAGCCTTTCAAAGTACAGCATGATCTCCCCTGCATCACTGAGGCCCACTAGCTGGTACCGAAGAGGAGGAAGAGGAAGATAAAACCCACCAACCACCTGTCCCCTTGGAAGCATCTGCTACCAATATTTTGAAAGAGAGCCTTAAATTCAAAAGCCCCAAACACACAGGCAAATCATCTCCTTACCCACCCTTTCAGAAATACCTCTGCCTTTGGCTGGATCTTTATGACCTAGGACTGGTAGCAGGGACTCAGGTAACTCAGAAACATAGCCTATTTTTCTTTTTGTTTGCCCCAGAGGAGGTGTGTATAATATTACATCATTAGATGTTCTCTTTTGGTTGTACCTTGCAAACAAACCCCGCCTTAGCCGATTCAAACAATGGTTAGTGCATTGCACACTCACAAGTCAAAGAAATAAAAAAAAAGTTACAGTTGAGTATACAGAGCACCTCTATTTCATAGCACTGAAGGCAAAAGCATACTCCATAACCTCAACCCTGTAACCACATATGCCTACAAGCAGCAGAGCACAGCAATCAGCTCAAATCCTTGCAATGCAGTTGTATCATGGTATATTTGCATTGAATGTCATGTTCCAAATTGGAACTGGCAAGCAACTCAGCTGCACACAACAATGCCATATGGAGTTACATCTGATACAGCTCGAGCAGAACTCCCTTCCTATCCAGAATACATCAAACAGTGCCACAGATAGGCTATGGCATTTAAATAGTAATAATGCGGATGTGAGGGCTAAATTAAAAATGTGTTGCACATTAGAAACAATTTGCGCACCGAGATAAAAAAAGGGATTCGCTGGTTTTTGGCAGCAGAACTTGCAGATATGTAAAGAAAACCATTTTACTTAATTACCTGTACGTCAACTTCCTGAGAGGAAAAATTTTAGGACGAAAGATGCATCAAAAATATTAGCACAGATTAAAAAAGCCCAACAAGCAACAAAGATTTTGCTTCAAGTGGATAAGAGAGGAGCTGAGAATTAGAAGTTGTGCATCACGTCAGAACAGGGTGATGGGCTGGGCTGGCTGTCAGAAACTGAAACTCCACTTCAGTCACTGCTTTGAAACTCTACAAATGTGAGTTCTGTGCTTGCGCAGATCAGGTTCATGGCTCATGTCTTCCACTTGCACAAAGAACAGCTGAGATGCGTGTGTTCCCACCAACCAACATCACTCAAGGCGAAAGAAAAGTAGTTAAAATCTCCAATTTTACTGCTTCTGCAGAACCCATAATTAATACAGTGGCACTGCGCTGTTGCTCTCAGTGCAATTCAACCACTTGCTGTCAAGAAAATTAAAATATTATCAGTTATAACCCATTGCAAGAACCAGATCAGTTGCCCAATTTATGCCTAGATCAGATAGACATCAGGAAGAATGACCCAGCACCATCTAGAACGGAGTTTGAGAGCTGTACTGTCACTGGAATCCTGTTAAGAAGTGACCAAGCTGCCCACCATCTCTTGGAAAATTGTTATTCAGTGGAGGTGACCAGTGCTGCATAACAAAACCAAAAAGCAGAGTCTCCCATGATAATGATACTATTACTTCTATGGAGGATCAGATTACTCTAGAAAGCCAGACAAACAAGGTTTTGTCCCAGGATAATTTAAACAACTTTAGAGATTTATTTAAATTAGTATGTGACATGAGAAATACTTCAAAAACACTGCAAAGACTAAGTATTGGACGGGTCAGATCCTGGAGGTTTCTCTTCAGCTCAGACAGACTCACTAATGACCCCACAGGGAATGCAGGTTGAGTGAAAACAATGTGATTCCTTCAGTAGTTTTCATTTCCTGGAGCACATTGCTAACTAGTATTTGCAACCTTTTTTCTCTGAAGGTCTTCAAAGGTCAGAGCACTTCCAAGATGTCCTCTTCCACCAACACTGAAATAGGCATTTCTCAGCCCTTAAACAAGGTGACCACCCCTAGCCTTTACATGCTCTACAGTAACACTGGCCTTCGAGTAGAGTAAAACTGATTCTGCTGCACGTTTGCAGAGATCCCCAGACTAAGCAATGACAAGAAAACTGTGCAAAGTTAAATTTTTCAAAGCTCCAAAGAAAAAAAACCCTTCAAGTTATTTCATAATGGGTATTAATGATATAGCTTCAGGTATTCAAACCATCTGGAGCATTCAGAAAACACAAATATTATATTTTGCAAAGCACAGCATGTCCATGCCTGTCACGTCCTGATCTCCCACAATGAAGCACAGAAACTGGATGCTCTGAGGCACACTCCCAGGGCCCAACCAACCAAACTCATCAGAGCCAAAATGCTAAACTACAACAGCAAACTACAACACCTTTCCAGTAACTTCATCCATGCCAAGGGTACTGAGTGCCTGGGCTCTTCTGAGCAGCAGCCCAGGAGCAGCAGTTGGCCTTAGCTCAGATGCACTTTGGCCATGCTGCTCACTAGCGCCAGGGGCATCGGTGCAGGAAGACCTTAAGACACATTCACAAGAAGATAAGCCTTAAATGCCCCAGAATCCAGAATTTCTTTTTCATTTGGGGACTCTAGAAATGCGTAAGAGATTGTAGTTCTCTGCACTTGTGCTGTTTGGCAACAACTTCTCATTTTTGAACAGTTCTCATCACATGCGGCCACAAAACATGAAACAGTGTAATATTGAAAACCAACCTTCCAAGGGTTATCCTTATCCTGATTTGGAGTAACAGCAGCAATATTTTTGCATATGAGGATAGCTCATTATGAATTATGGGTGTGTTCAAGATTTTAGAAGTTTTAGAACATAATTTGTGTAAGAACTTTCAGCAAGAAAGGATTCAAAGAGCTGGTAATTTCCCATGAAGAAAAATAGTGGAATAAAAGAATCTCCAATTTTCATGGGAATGTGAGCCAGGCTTTAAATCAAAAATGAGCCAAGTACAAGAAAAGACCAGCACATAAAGTTTATCAGGTGATTATTTTCCCATATTTAGGGACTAATTGCATCATAAAATATGCATTAAATATAACTTGTCTGTGTATGAAATCCTTTTGACATTCAAGTGGTTATCACTGAACCATAGCTCCTTGTGCAAATTTTAACTTCCCTTATATGTAATAATAGTTCTATGAAAGTAAATGCGATCTGTAAATCTCAATGAAGTTTTGCCTTTAAATACCAAGTCTTTGTTGCTGAATTGCTTTAGACTAGACCTGACAGCTCCAATTTTGCTGACTGATGCAAAGACCTGCAAAGACATCTATGCTCAAAATCAACAAAACTATATTAAAGTATGTTAGTGTGTAGCAGCAGCTACATGAAAAGACAGTATTCGTGCTGCCGGGTTATACATAACCAGACACTTCCTAACCTTCAACTGGAGGTAGGTGAAAGCTGTGATGCTCTGGCACTGTCAGCAGTATATACAAATTGAGGAAAACAGAACAAGGACCTAATAGTCAAATTCTAACTTGTAACAGTGTATTAGAAAGAAGTAACAGCAAGTCAGAAACTTTAGGTGCCATTTAAAACCCTACTATCCTCAGGCAAGCAGAGAAAGCTTTCCAAAAGCAGCTAATGGTTTGGGATGGCTCATATACTGGCAACCTACAGGAATAACTGAAATAGGCTTGATTTCCAGAAAACGAACATTTACAGTGTACTGAAAGATGTCCTAATTTGCCAGTCAAGCTTTGGTCTACCAGCCACAAATTCCTGTAGCTCAGGAGCAGTTAGACAATCATGACCACTCTCAGCTTTGTAAAGCACATCTTAAATATACAAATCCAGAAGAGTGTTTAATTCCAGACAAGCGTTTTTTGTTTTTCCCCTCTCTCACTGATTTCAGAAGACTCAAAGTCCCTAGCAAGATTCCCATGTGAATTTTTAAAAGCAGATGAACTAACATTAGCTACATTGGAAATCACAGCCCAGAAACAACAATAACTGGTATTTTTCAGCGCGGCTCTCATTTATCTCCCAGGTTAAATCATGCAATTTCCTAAATACAGAATTTCACTCACAAACTTCAGAAACCATGTAAACATTTCATCCATTGATCATTGACATCCTTCTTTCAATCAATAAATCATCGTTTAATTTTATATAAATCATTAGCATATGTAATAAACTTATCTTAACATTTAGTAGTACTGATTTCACTTTTTTCAGTTGCACTACATAACTCCAGCTGCTATGCTGCAAGTATATTGATCCATATTTATTAACCAATTAAATTTTCAAGAATGCTGAAGTGATTTAGATGTCTCGGTCTTACTTGTAAAAAGAAACAACTGAAATGAATGGGACACACGTAAGTAGATGTAGATGAAGAACTTCTCTTGCAGATCTCACCCACAATTATCCTAAAAACTATTTGTTGTCTGCTCAGCCTCGCTGCAGTTTCCAAAAATGCTATGTAATATTTTTCCTCCATTTCTTATCCTTTCATTAGCAGGATATTTGTACTACTGCTTGCCCTAGAGGCTCAAAACAAGTTTGAGAGCTTCATTAGACTGTGTATGTGTTTGTAAAGAGTTTAGAAAGAGGGAAAGGAAACCATATCTTCTCTCTGTCTCAGATATCAGGCCCAAAACCCTACAAAAGTCCTATAGAATTAAACAGGAAAGGTGCATTTGAGAAATCATAAAAGCTATCTCTGGAAGTTGCAGAAATTAAACTCAAGTTGCTGGTTTCTCAACTTGTTGGCATAAATATTTTTGATTGCCATTCTCATGTATTATTTTCACTTACACATGCATTAATCTCTTTTGTCTTGGCAAAAGCCCTCAGCATAATAATGACATGGTATGCGGACTCTGAGCATGGAGATATGGGGGAAAAGGCATCTGCAAACTCTCTGTCTCTTCCCCAACAACCCGCTTGTCCTAAAAGAGAGAAGACAATCTCACCCTTATTGAACACAATTGCCCAAGGAAAAACAGAACCGAAAATTTAAACACAAAAATCACAGCATCTCACCTGCTTAATTTATTTCTCTCTTACTAAGCAACATCTGCTCTTCTTTGTTTCGAGTTTACAGAAACTAAAAGAGAAATTCTAAAAACTGCATCTAACTACAGCTGCTTTAGTATCAGCACACACATCCACAACATTTCACTAAAGAAGATGGCCAAAGCCCGGGTCTCCCTCCCAAATGAAAAGTAAAACCATTTGAGTGAAAGATTCTCAACAAACAAAAGGTAGCTGCTAGCTGATTATTAAGAAGATAATGGCTAACAAGCAGGTAGAATTAAGCTGTGCAGAATCTGTTGTCCTATTTTTAGAGTCTGCAGCCCCAGGCTCAATGCTGAGGTACTGGGAATTACGTGAATTATGGTAACATGCTCCACAGTTGCTTACTAGGCATGCTTCCTATTATCTAGACAGGATAAGAGTCTAAAAGAACATCTGTAAAGACTGAATAAGAGCCAAGACCTCAGTGGATGATCCCGTTAACATTAACTTTTTGTTGAAATTACCTGGACTAGACACACTGTAAGAAAACTAACAATTTGGAGGATGTTTCTTCCCAAAAGAAATTATTTTAAAAGATAGTTTAGAAATGCCAAACAAACAAACAAATTGCATTCTGTTCACTTTTGGCAGGATGTAAAAGATAAATAATCTGATCATGTGGAAAAGGAGCTGACTTCCAGTATAAATACATATTCTAATCTCTTTGTGTTATAAAAGGAGAAAACGATTTAGGTCATTTCCTCCACACTGCAGAGACCATTGAAGAGATATGCCCTAGGTCTGACTTCCAACACGGCCTCTCTCCCCGTGTAAATGGGCCCCCAGTCACTTCACATCTCCCTGCTTTTCCCCACCTCACAGCATAAGACCGGTGATGCCACCACTTCTCCCAGAGGTGCTTCTTTGTTTCAGGATTCTGAACAATGCTCATCACTGGGCCCCTCTGCTCAGATCGCTCAGGCTATGTCTTCTTACACCTCAAGTTAGGATACGGAGTGGAAAAAGCTCCTGAAAAAACTTTTGGAACACAGTGCTTATACACTCAGGGCTTATACAAACTCTGGCAGGACAGATGAAATCCAGTTTGGTGGGAGCTGGAAGAAGCCTTGGAAGAATCCAGAGACTGCTTAGACCCTGACAAGCAAAACCACATCTGTTGTCAGCAAGGACTAGGAAAGCATCTACCGCCTTGACCAGACAGGCGTGTAAGAAAAATACAGGACAAAACGGGCAGAGAAAAGAAAAAAAACTTTTCACTCTAAATAACCATCATGTTACATAAGGGAACAAACAAGTCTGGTGAGCTGCATTAAGTTCCCTGGATTCCCAATGAACTGCAATCCCTACTTGCAGGCAGAGAAAAATACAAAATAATTCTTTCTTCCACAGTGGCTTCACAATACAATTTATTCATATGAAAATGGTAAACACCACAGATGCTTATTTTCATCTGTTACTTACGGGAACTCCTCCAAAAATACAAGCAAGTTCCTCTGAGCAACTTCACACCCTTTTCCAACATTGCAAATGATACGGTTGATCCAAGATTTAAATTTCTAATACTGTAAAGCCAACTCTTCACTGAGCTGGATTTGCAACAAATCCTTTCCATGCAGAGGTAGAAGTTCAGGAAAACATTTTGTAACATTTGGAACTGGGAATCATGTCTGTAACATCTATATCCAATGCTTACATTAATACCCATCTGCTCAGATGGCATAGTGCCTACTCTGAAGTCTGCTGAACCTGGTCTCCAGGACACAGATGCCAAGAAGTTACACATGATTTTCATGGCAACACTGTGGAGACCATACACACTGCAGAAAGGCCCTTTCTCCTTTTCTCACTGACATGGAAGCACCGCCGTGAAACAAGTTCAGCTGCACTTCTTTAAAAGAAAAAAACAAAAAATCAGTGAAAGCTGACATGAAGACCAACCCCGTGGACTTCTGGCTGCCAATTAGACTGTGTTGCTGCAGCTATAATGAAAAGATAATACAATGCAAAATACCAGTTGCTGTCCTCCTCATTCTGCAAGTGGGCATAAGATGTAAAGGCAGAGATGAAAGGCTCCTTAGCCATTACAGAAAAAGAGAGCTGACAGAGCTCTGAATATACATCAAAGCACCAGCTCCAAGGAATTGGTATTCAAAAGAAATGCATTTCTTAGGGCTTTTTATGTCTGGCACTGTTTCTTGCAATCTGTTAACAAACATGGTACATGGGAAAAACACACACTTAGAGGGATTGCTTTTCAAGAACAATTTTCAACTTATGAATATGGAAAATTCTTAGCATAGTGAAATGGAAACAAGACCATGGTCTCCACATTATGTTAACTGATCCAAGCTAGAGTAGCAGCAATCTGAAATCCCAGACTTGAGGAATACTAAATGCAAGTGCTGTGCACAGTGGTTCACAACACAGACTGGCTAAGGAAGCTAAGGGAAGCTCTGGTGAAAGCAAAGATCGGGGCACAGCAATGTCTGAATTTTGAAGCACACTGAAAAAGAAGTAGTAAAATCTGTTAAATATTAAGGACACATTTCAAGTAGGAATCTCAACAGTGAACAGAAGAAAAACATGTCTCTCTGCATGAAATTCATTGGTCTTGTCAGATACACACACCAACAGCATCTGTGGCATCCTGTGAAATCACTCCTTTTAAATGGCATTTTGCAGATGAAACACAATTTTTTGGCTACAGTCTTATATAGTTTTGAAACTGAACTTCATATCCACTCATAGCTCCACACACACAAAGGGCTGACTAAAGCACCAGCTGAATTTCATGCAATATGGGCATCAAATTAAAAGAAAAACTAGGAAAAAAACCCATGACTAAATCCTCAAAACAACATAATGATAATTTCCTTAACAAAAACAGAAGTCCTGTTGTAAGAACAATTATCTGTGCATCCATAATTCAAAATACCATTTATCATCAACTGTTACATCAATTAATTATTTTAGCATTTAACACTTAAATTACTGTTACCACAAATGATATGCTACATTTCCATCAGGTTGGATTATTTTTCTGTGTCAAGGGGAAACACCTCGTCATCCACCACAGCCAGGTCTGGCAGAATTGCCCTTCTGCCCAGCAATGCAAGTCTGGTTCTCCCTCTCCAGAGTACATTCTCTTTGGCATCTTGGCCTAGACACATCCTGGTAGCAGACAACAATTCTTTTTTCCTTTTGCATCCCTCCCTCCTACTAGACCTGGCTGTCCCTCACCATTCTCTTTCCGCTACCACGTGTCAGAGCTGTGACTCCCATCTCAGCACTGCCAACTTGAACTTCCCCTGGCAGGGAGCCTTCCAGCTCCTGAGACTACCATGTCACAGCACAGGTTGCTGTCTGGCTGGTTAATCACACCTGGGAGGAGCTGTGGGTCCTTGTGCTAAAGGGCTACACCACAATATGTATAACTTGACTAACGCCCACCTGTGGGAGCTGCAGGTGTGGAGTAACTATGAAAACCGTGCCACAAATCTCCAAAAATTAGACGAAAATGCAAAAGAAAGGACTTTGGGGTGCCTCCTAGTATGGTTACAGCAGTTCACTCTGTAGTTTAAATGAATTCAAGAAGTGAGCAGAGAAGTACTGACACGCACCTAGGTAGCAGCAGAGATGAGAGAGTTAACCTTTAAATTGGGATCACTCTGATCCTCTTCAGATAAAATGCATGGTAGTCCTTTGTCTACGTGTCTGAACAACCACTCTTTCATTTAATAGAAATTTCTCGGATGAAGTATTTTCAGAAAAGTGATAAAAAAAGAAAACAAGAGACTGAAATTTTGTAAAACCAACACCTCTAAAGTACCAAGACACATTCCAGAGAGATGGAAGGAATCAAAGATAGCTTGAATATCTGTGACAGACTAGACTGGTTAAAAAAAAAGACCCAAACCAACCCAAATCTCCCACCCTGGATTGTCATGGACTAGATCATATCCCTACCATTACAATCAGGGCTAAAAACACTCCCTAACCCCAGAAACATCCATCAGCTTAACAGGTAGCATATACATATGGTACAACTAAACAGTCTGAATGACTTCAACAGCGTGACCATAGTCTGTTTGTGTTTGTAACTGTGACATTTGTCAAATCATAAGAGAGGCTAAAAACAAAACAAAACAAAAATCAGAAGCAAAAATACATTTCAAAGATAAAAAAATTTTTGTTCCAGCTTTCAGACGTGACCAAAAACCAAACAACATGCAATTTATATCATTAGGCAAGGACGGAAACAAAGAACAGTACCCTCTTTCAATTACACTAAGATACCAATATATCAAATAGCCAAAGATATCATAAACTCAATTTTCTATATCCTGGGATTTTCCTATCTTGGTTGAACAAAATTATCACTTTCCATCCCCAAAACAACCTTTCCACCTTGGCACACCGTCAGATCAAGAACACTGTTCCTTAACTTCTCTCCTTATGTGACTGGAAGCTTCTTTCTACCGTTCAGTATTACTTTTACTTAGGGCTACTATAAAACTACAATGAAACTGCCTGGTGCTAACATTAAAATCTTTCTTTGATAACCAAGGTGGCCGTATGACTAACATTATTTAAGGCATGTTGAACGTAGTTATCCAGGAAAGTGATGTGGTCAACTCCATGTCAGCACCACTCACATGTTGCACTGACCAGTACAGAACTGGTTTGACTGGCAGTGAGCTTTGCTGCAGATTCAAAAAGAGCTTGAACTCATTCCTCTGGATTTGATATACCTCTTGGGCCATAAAGATAGGCTAAAGTCCTGCTCCTTTTATAGTAGAAGATTCCAACTTCAGTCAGGATTTTGCTAGCAATTTTGGCACTTAACCAAACTCCCATATTTATTTGAACTACACCGATTTGCCCCTCCTGTGAAACTTTTGAAATGAAAATGGCAAGTATCTAAAATTTGCAAACAATTCTGTTTGTTCCAGCATGACTTGAGATGAAGTTCTGTCCAAGGCCCTTAATTTCTTCCAATGATGTTTAATACTATCTTATGTGATTAATTATAAATAAATAGCTTCTTACTCTATTTTAATTCTTACAGCTATTTCAGCTAATTAACAAAGTAGGAAGAACTTTATTTTACAGATTCTTGACATTCAGAAACTACAGGACAGTCTTTTAGCTTTCTTCATTTCAAGAAATTCAATTAGCAAACACCTCAAAAAGTAGAAGCCAAAGGCAACTCCTTCAGGATTGCCAATGTTTTCAGTAGAAGAATCCTGTAAAAAGTTTCAAACAGGCATCTTAATTGACAAAGGCAGAGACTCATCGTATCAGACTCTCTTTATGAATATGGATCTTATTCCTACTGTTTGGGTTGAAGTTGTATTTTCCAAAATGTATAATACTTTAAGAATTTTTTTATGTTAATTATTTAAATAACTTGTATTAAAACAATGTTCTTATCTTAAAGAAAAATATGCTGAGTTTTTATTTCAAGAAAGAAAACTTCTTTAAAAATTTTCAAGGTTAAGGAAATTAAATCACATAAATATGCAAAAAGGTTTGGGGGTTATGTTCTGATCTAGACAGAATAATATTTATTCTAGCTAGAAATTGTCTTTAATCTGTGTTCTCTTCAGCCAACAAAGCACTTTTCCTGCAAAGACCAAGAGCCTTGAATACTTTCCTTCCAGCTAGAAGACACAGTTCAGAGTTTTCCACAAACAGATGTGTTTGAAATGGAAAATATCCAGGAAACAGCCCCTCATCCAGCTACCTGGTACCAAATGTGCCAAGGGGTTGAAAGCCCTTTCTATAATGTGTTAAGATATATTGTGACTACCTCAGATTCTCTAAGGCATTAGAGAGGCCTTAGAAGGAGATGGCCACCATCAATTTTAAGATGTACTACTCAGCTTGGTCTCCCATACTGAAGATATCTCAGAAACATGTTTTAAGAGTAGTACAGTTGTCTCTCACAATTGTCATGAAATAGATGGCATATATGGTAATCCCTGACCTGTTACTGAACATATTACAAGCTTCAATAGTGACTACTTTTATATGACAAAGAAGCATCCTACATATTCTTGTATAACCTTCCAAAAGACATCTTATTTTCACCTTTTCTATTAAAAACCTAAGCTTTTAGTGAAATAATGTCATAGTAGCACAATTTGCCATGAGAGCTGTGGCATTATCACTGCTCACATAATATTCCCTCTTCCTACACTTCAGTCCACAGTAGCTTTTGCATTCTGCACCGTTGCTCTGAGTCAGCACTGCTGAAGCCAATGAGAATCTTGCTACTGGACCCACAAACGTTTGATTTTGCACACAAATATGTACAATAAATATAACGACTGCATAACAAGGTACAAACATGACAGTGCAACACACCAGCAATGGTAATTTCTACTCTTAAGTACTTCTTCCCCTTTGTGTTAATGTGCTGCTACAGTCAGACACCATTGCAGTAAGACACTAATTGAATCCCACATATTTTCACAATATTACAAATACTATTCTCTTACCTCAATTCAACAACTCATCAGAAGTCAGCAAGCCACACAGATGGACCCCAAAGAACTAGCATTATGACCTATACTGTCATTCCTCAGAAAATTAAGATGTTAGCCGATAATATTTGCTTACATTACATGCCAGTGGTAATAAAAATGTCTTTGACATACCGTGCTGCATGTAAGTACTTTGGATAGCAATGCTTGGAAACTTTCAAAGAAAATTAATAATTTAATTAATTTATAGATTGTATCATTACACTGAGATAAACCCAGAAAAGTGCTTCTGGAATCTGTATTATAGGATAAATAGGTTCCACACTAAATTTCTTTCTGGAGAGTGATTGTTATGTAACTGTTACAATTTACAAAGCCAAATTACATGAACTGTGTATCTGGACTCGAAAAGAATCCAACAATCCCATAACAACTTTTATTAACACTTTCGTTTATGCAAATAACTGTTACTATATTGTTTTATTCAAATCAAATACTAAAAGATTAAACAGAGGAAATGCTAACACACTGCATACTTCTATGAATCCATTTTCTTATATATCCAAAGTTTTCCAGCGTATACCAAAAGTGCCTCAAAATGCCAGAAAATAAATGTAAAAATTAGTGTAGAGAGATATCTCATTTACTACCTACCTATCTTGCACGTTCATAAAAGGAACTTCAAGCAGGAATTTGTACACTTTGTCTGCTTGCTAGTTTAGAACAGTTTAAAAGTCGTGCAGCTGTTATTTGGGTAAGCATACTCTTAGACAAGGGAGCTGCAATATTCAAACTTGTAACAGTAAAGAAGGAACAAGTCCTGTGCCTTGGGCAACAGCTCTGCAGTTGCTACAGGATTACAAGGGAACAAAATGTGGTTGCCTTTCTCTCCCTTGGCTGCTCTCAGAAAGGCAGAACACCTTCAGTCTCTGTGTGCTGAGCACGCCACAGGCACTGCCTGGCTTCAACCTCCCAGGCAGGCTCTGTGTGCACAGAATATGTTGGGGAAACAAAGCCATTAAAACTTTCAGTTCAGAGGACCGTTTTAGTGACATTACAACTAGAACTGAATGTAATCTGCTGTGTTGGTATAAACCCAAGGTCTCCACTGCAAGCAAGCCTGTGTAAACACTCCACTATTCTCTGGCACCGTGTTGTGGACTCCCACTCTGACTCCTCTCGCTGCAGTTGTCAGCCTTCTCTTCAGATAGGCAGCACAGCTCTTCTTCAAGTAAGTTAAGAAAAACTTGCTATTAATATGAATTGTCATACTTAATTTCTTGAAGGGTGAATCCTGTATCTCCACTAAAGCCAACAGGAATATTTCCACAGGTTCATTCTACTCAACACAATTAGACATGGAAAATATTAAATCACTTTAACTTACTAATAAGGATTTATTTAAATAAATTATTGACATGGCCCTTCTGCTTTGAGAAGGACATCTGGGACAGAAACAACAGGCTACCTGCCAATGCATCTCATTTATTAGCTCAGTGATGCTGAGTGCACAGTTCTCTCCACATTTCTGCAAATTAGACCACTTTCAGCCATAGGTGTGCAGGCAAACCCCACAGCTGTGAAGCTTCCTAACAAAAACATTTAGATCCAGCTGCATTTTAAATAAGAAAAACTGGTATGTGAAATGACGGCAAGGGTGCTAAGCCACACCAGCCAAACCTGATCTTGGCACAGAGTAGAAAAAGTTGACAGAACCATCCTTGAAAGAGCAACACAAAGGACTGCTATGGCAGCAGCTCTCAGCTGTCCTTGCTTCCCAAAGAGCCATGAGTTCAGACTGATGAAGGGAATCCAAGGACACTTCACCAAAATCACAGATCCCAAAATCTTTTCAGTTAAAGCACACAGACAGCAGAAGCAATATGTAACAGAGAATTTTTGTTTCCAGCTTCAGGATCCATTTTTTTCATGTTTATACCTTTTGTACCTTCTTCTATGAAATCCTGAAGGTCCTAATAACTCAGTGGAAATTACACATCAAATCCACTGTCTACCATACTACTGCAGATGTTACTTCTCAGAAGAATAAGAAGTCTAATAATTAAACTTCTCATTTGTTTGTGTTGGCAGGACTTGGATGCTGTTCTTTGATATAAAGGGGAAATAGCTGAAAAACTCTGCTTAAAGAATCTCACATAATTTTCAAGACAGGAAATTAAGAGTATTCAAAAAATGATTCTATATATTTCTGTGAGCTACTAGGTTATACCTTCTAGAACAAAAAACCCCTGTATCTCAGCATATCTAGTAACACGGAATCATCGTGGAATCCTTCCATATGAAAACTGGTAAAAATGGAGAGTGAAATTCTGCTTCCACAGAGGTTCAGGCAGAGCTGCCACTGTTGCAAAGAATACCGTGAAACTTTGCTACTCTTTCATTGAAAACAGAATTTCACTTAATATTTTTCTTAAAAAAAAAAAAGTTCAGATTAATGGGGTGTCCATAAAGCTGTATTTTTATAGGAAGTTTCTGCCAAAATAGTTCAGAATACAACAATAGTATTTTTCAATTCCTATCTCACCAGGAATTCAGAACCTTCATTTACAGCTTTATGGTCCTAAAGGTTTAATACAATTTTATATGGATGCATCCTACATAACATATTTTATGGATTATCTCTTGCAGCATGCACACTTCTGCAAGCACTGCTCCTCACAAGCTAGCTTTACAAAAGACCTTGAGAAAGAAAAAGTATTTTAGGATAGCAACAGAGGTTTTGCTGGAACACAGTGAAACAGGGAAGAAGAGGTGAATACAAAACAAAAGAAGCAACTTATAAGCAATACCTATACCCCAGACAGAGGAGAGAAGGAAACAGGACAAGAGACAAACATCAACACTGGACCAGGAGCACAGGAAGTAACACATGCTTTATCCAGTGTCCCTAACAAGTAAGTAACTTCCCTTTGAAGAAACACTTTATCTGGTTGCTGTGTTCTTAGCAGTTGCCTTCCATGGATGAGATTATCATATGAGTCAACTGAACTCATAATCTGCTATACACATGCAGTGACCTGAGGCATATTACTCATTATTATCAGTAAAATTCCACATCAGTCTATCTTCTGAAAGTTACATTTGCATTTATGCTTATTATTATCACTACACACAGCTGCTTAATAACAAAATCCATAGCATGTGTGGACATCAGAGTTATCACCTAGAATTTTAAATGAAACCAGGAAAGGAGTCAAAATCACAGGCTGGACATCAAGCACTGCAATTCAGATTCTCAAGGTGAACAGATGGTGTTATCCTTTCACATGCCAGCAACAGTGCTGGAGATTCCCTTCATCGTTAAAAGATGAAAATTGAAGACGAAATTAACCCAAGCTCTAGTGTGAACAACAGTATCTTAAAAGATGGTAATTGGCTTCCAAAAAAAGAAAAAAAAATGTATCAAGGTGTTGAGTCACAATCATAAAAGGTACTAGTCTGGCAGCCTCAAAATTGTTCAGAATTTTAAATTACTTAAGGATGCAGCAAACTTCTAGAGGTCACTATTTTCTAAAGTACCTACTTTTAGCACACAAGTATGGGACTCCAGCAAAATTAAAATACTCTTTAATGTAAAAGTAATTACTTCTAGGCTAAATTCAAAATTAGGTAGAGTTACATATAGAAGCTTAAATCAGATGACAAATAGCTGTTTCCTGCCATTTCATCATAGGGACTCACCTCTGCTCTCTGCACTGTTTTAGAAGAAGATTTGGTTAGCTTAACTAGAACTTAAATACAAATGATTATTTATAAAATATCCCTTTTCTGCAGGCACTATGCCTATGAGCACTGCAGATGATCTGTTTTTGCAGAAACATCTCTTAGTAAGAATATCCAAAACCCAAAGCCTCAACTAGGATCTCCTAAGAAACAGCCCTGATTAGGTTAAAAATATTTATGTTATGATCTTCACAAGAAAAAGAAAATTTCAGATATCTGACTGTGCTGCTGGAAATTTTTAATGATTTTTCCCAGTTTGGTTTTAGCATATCTACTCAAGGAAGCATTGAACTGCTGCACAAGTAACCCAGCTTTATCAGAGAAATTAATTATCTTCCCTCTTTTATGCAAGTTTCACAACCAACCAGTCAAAGCTGTACAGGACTTGGAAATGGGTCCTTCCAAGAGCACACCTATAGTTTTGAGCGCCTAAAAGCAAAGACTACACATTACGGTGCATTGTAAGATTATGCTCAGTCATCATGGCCACACACTTGCAATGACTAAATTCAGAGTAAATGAAAGGAGATGTGTAAACATTAATTGTATTGATATGTAATCCCAGAGAACACAGGTTTGCCTCCAGCACCCAATGAAAACTTGCCAATGACTTTATTATTTGACTCTGACTTCTATCTCTCATGCAGACAACTGACTTCTCTGCAAAAAGCTAAATTCATCTCAAAACTCATCTGAACCTGCTATCCTAGACATCTGTTGTGTCCATCACAGGCAGTAGAATCATTTAAGCAAGAACTCTAACTGGTTACTGTTTGTATAACACTAAGGTAATGGGTTTTGTCCCTAGGTAGTAACATCACACATGCAAGTAACAGCAAAAATTGCAATATTCGACAATTCGACATCTTGGAATTCAGCAGTGCCTCCCTTCCTCAAATGAACAAACCTCAGACAGGCAGCAACCAGACATTCCAGTTCATAAGACTAAAAGCACCACATCAGTGACATGCACAACTTGAAGAGGATTTTTGATACTTTGATGAGACTTTGTTCTGAAGGAAAACAATCCATTTTCCTTTTTCTTTATAGTTACTCCATCCACCTTCATGGTTCTGTTTTCCACCTCTTGTCTTCTGCATATCCCAGTGCCATCATTGGGATAACTTCACATCATTGAGAAAGCCCAGAATGTATTAACATCATCTGATGGGATGAAACAGACCAGATCTTTTTCTTTGTTAATATGTGCTTGGAACAGGTAAGAGTGATTAAGGATATGTGAGACCTGGGTACTACTCAGCTTTTGTAAATTCATCTCTCTTTCCACTCCCTTTCAAGTAAAATAATTTTAAAAACCATCCCAAAACCAGGTAATGTCATTCACTTCTTTTTGTGAAATGCCTATTACAAGAATTTTTTTTTTATTTTACTGTGCATTAAAATGAAACCAACTGTCTTGGAGGAGAAGAGAGATGTGCTCATAAACAGTAACACGGTCAAACTACTCAGATGTGACACAGAACCCCACAGCCAGCAAAGAAACCCGGCCTTGGAAGTGCTCTCCTGCATGCCATTGAACCACTCCCATCACGAGCTCCTGACTGGAAATGGTAATTCCACCCAGGACCTCATAAATACTTCTCCTGTGTAAATTACATGAAAACGGCTACATTCTACTGAATAAACTGCAACAGATCCGTGTTTCCAAAATAAGGACTGGATTAAGAAAAAAGTCCTGACCAGATGGAATAAATAGGATAGACTAGAGGTCTCCAGTTCACTGATCTGCCTTTCTCCTGAACTTGGGAATGCAAACCATTAGCCTCGCTTTTTGGCACACTTGCAGATGTGAAGTAACAAAGCAAGCTACCTTTATACTACCAACCTTTATATTAGTCTCCAGGTAACCCTGACTGCCAAGGAATTTATAGCTTCATTCCATGGACAGTGGAAACGACACTAATGATTTATCAAGCTATCTTCAAGGTAAAATTAATCTTTCACACACATACCAGCACCCACAAGCATTTGACCAGCTATACACCATGACATTTTTTACATGAAACAAAGTGTGTCAGGGAAAACTGACAAGGATTCCTGCACCTCTCTAGGCTACTGACAACAGAGGTGTTCTACATACTAGCATCTAACCACAGATGCTGAACCACCTAAACCAGAAAAGTTTTGTGTCTCTCTACTCTCCAGCTAAAGAAAAAAAAAAAGGTAAGAAAAATAAAATCCCATACATGGAAATACTCAGTCTGGTTAGATGCGGCCTGTATATTTTAATTAAAATAACATACACAGTACATAATGTCATATTTTAAAGACAGCTGACCCATACAGCATATACATTCATCATCTAGCTTGGTCACATTGGTTGGGCTCACTGAACAGTGGTTACATTGATAATACTATGCTGCAGTGCGGTATAAGGTTTTCTAGGCACAATTTTAGGATGGCTACTTTAAAAGGAACAAAGACCAAAAAGGAGTCAAACAAAATTGTTACCCTTCCAAAACAGTATCAATGCTATATTGCAGTGCTATATTATGCAGTATTTCTCAACCCAAGCAAAACATAAATTAATAATATATAGATACGTGTATTAAGAAAAGCATAAAATACACCAATACTTTGCTATTTGGGCCTTGCAAATCAAAGAATCTCCTCCTTCCAGTTTTATATTGCTGGAAGGCTTAAAAAGCTAAAACAGTTCTTGGCAGAAATGGAGCAGTGGAAAGAAGCAGAGCATTAGCATTCACGTGAATCAGTCAAAGCCACACAATACATAAAATTCTATAGTGTGTGCTATTTGGCTTTGAAATTTTCTATACATAAAAAAATATGTATTTTTTCTCAATTCAAGATTAAATATTTTCATTTTTAGAAAGTGTATTGGCCAGTACCCTTCTCCTAGTGTCTAAGGCTTTCAGAAAATCTGAAATTAACAGTGATGCAGTAGTCTTTGCAATGAAAAATATAAATAAACATCTTTGCTAATATCTTGCCCAAATTCTAACTGTAGTTTTTTACAAAAATCACTCCTTATTTGCCAAAGATGAATACAACTTTATAAGGCTTGTTTTTCAATTGTCTTCACTCTTTTGAAAAAGCAAGGTTTAAAATAGTCCAAGTGGCCATTGCAAAGAACTGTTCCAGGAATGCTTTGAACAAAAGTGCAAATGATACTTAAAACTCATCCATCTCCATCGAAAGCAGATTTGGAAAGCTAAATGGAAAAAGGTTAATCTTCAAGAAATCACACATCCCCACAAATAGGTGCTCTCACAACGACAGTCAGGAAGGAGGGAGGACAGGCTGTGTAGTTCCTCAAGAACTAGCATGAAGTTGGAGCATAATACTAAAATGTTCATTACCCTAATGAGTTTCAGACAGCTCTGTAGGCTGTATGTCCTGCATTGGCCTCTCCCTTTCTCATCTTTCCCCATCACTTTGCTCCCCACAGCCACAAAGGGACCAAGGGATAGGTTCACTATCACTCCCCACTGCCAGGTAACTGCATTGTGTCTTCCCAGTGACCATGAGAGATGCCGCTGTGCTTCCCCACTGCATTAGTTCCCACTTGTGACTTGCAGCAGGAGTATTCCTGACTGCAGCCACCCCTGGGTTTCCTCTCACTGGTTTCCTATGGGACGGACTCAGCAGCCCCCACCACGGCAAGATTTCCTCTCAGAGTTCCTCTAAGCCCTTATAAAGGCAGATATCCTGGTGCAGTCAGAGGAAAAGTCTGTTTGGCAGCACTCTGGTTGTACCTTCAAAGCCTTAACTAGCTTTGTTTTGAGTCAATGTAGCTGTTAATCCCATTCTATTATGGGGTTAACATGATTCCTTATTTTCTACCAACTGGCAACTAATTCAAATGTAAAGATACTAAACAAAATGTAAGATAAATGACTGCCTGTCTCTAAGTAAAACACCATGTCACAGAAAAGCTCAATGTTCAGTAAGAAATGTACTCCTTTTTTGTGCCATGATAGACTAGCAAGTGGTGAATTCATCATGACTCAAAAATAAAGCAAGCAGCGATCATCTTATTTCTCTTCCATGCATATTCAGCCTTTCCATGTTAAAAATTATAAAGCAAGATGAAAGAGCATGACTAACTCCAATCCAGCTATGCTTTATTCCTCCTAAACCTCTGGCTATGGATGAGTACCACTGAGAGGCATTTTAGATACCCCTGCTCCCTCTGCACACCTGATTTGCTAACCCTGAAGTTTGCATAGTTTTTTGAGGATTTTTTACTACTGTTATCCCACAACGAAATTATTTAAATCAGAGAAAAAAAGGAGGTATGATGGGAAAAGATATATGTAAACAAATCTCACTACACTAACGAGTACAATACTATTTGACAGACCATATGGCTGGCACAGTATTCTTCTTGGAAGAAAATCCTCCACAGAAGCTTTAGACAGGTTGAAAGCCCACCAGCCATCCCCATGCCTC
Source organism: Coloeus monedula (assembly GCF_965178545.1). Lineage (NCBI taxonomy): Eukaryota > Metazoa > Chordata > Aves > Passeriformes > Corvidae > Coloeus > Coloeus monedula. Next base: position 29,877,994 of record NC_138782.1, on the reverse strand, counting down.
CTTCCCTTTCTTCTCCCACAAGAAAAAAAGACTCACAGAAAAAAATATAATCCTCATCAAGGCATAAAAACAAGTATTCAATTGGACATCAAAATAAGGCAAATAAAACACAGAGAAAGTGTGGTATTTGTAACTTGGGTGCCTATCAGTCAGCACAGCTTTCCTACAGGCAGGAACCTGGAGGATCACACTCTGCTGCTGCGAGTAAACCTCTGGACGCCTGGCCAGTGCCTCCTCCTCCAGCCTGCCAGGCCACTCCCCCAAGGCCCTGGGCGTGGCCAGAAGGTAGTCTCCTTTCTGTGACATGGAAAATACGTATTTTTCTAAAAGCTCGAGCTTCCTTCCAGTAGCTCCAGTAGCTTTGGTGATCAAGTGGCAGCCACTCTTCCCAGCCACCAGGCCACCATCTCTGTCCACATCTACTCGCAACAGCAGCGCCTCAACTGCTAGGGCATCTCAACCAAGTTTAGTCTCTGTCTGCCTTGTACAGCCAAGCCAGATGGAGATTCTGGGTCCAAAGCTGTAGCTTCAAAGCAGCTCCACCAGGTTTAAAGGCACATGTAAATGCAACTGCTGAGCTAGGGGGAATCGACCAGTCAGCGTCTTAGAGAGCCAGGCCCGTATATGGATGTTCTTAATATGGCACTTCGTACTTTGCTACTAGAGACACATAAATATTTTATTTTTGGATTACAAGGGTTGCAAACAAGGTATGCCAACTAATGTCAAACAGAATAGCTTTACAAATTCCAGGAAAGTTACGTGCAACGTTTAGACAACACATACCCAACAACAGGCTTATTTGTAGTTACAGTAATAGGAGACGAGACATATACTCAAAATAAATGACCCCATTGGAAAATTCGAGGCACATTACTATAATTAAGCTAGAACATTTTCTGCAAAGTCATATTATGTAGACTTTTTAAAGTAAGGTTTATATCTGTTCATAAATTCTGGTATTGAGACATCATAAAATTTATTTTTCCAACATTTTAAAATACTATTTAGCTCTGTTCCTCAACCGATTAATCTTTAATTACTTTTAAAAACATTTTGGGTAAAACTAGCTGTCAGAAGTTTATTAACTACAATGACATAATACTGAACTCAAATATGAGTAACTCTCTTTAGCAACTAAAAATAAGTACTGTTGGGCACTATGCTTATCCCTCACATAGGGCATAGTACTGTCTCTCCGAGTATATGATTGTCCAAGCCCCTTCTTTGATTTCTACTTCATCTCCAGTCCATGAATGAAGGTAAAAACTGGTTTATGATCAAAGATCTCAATTCATGGATGTGCACTGTTACTGCATGAAAGTGTCAGCATTTACTATGGCACCTACGCCATACTCCCTTCTCCTGATGTACCGGATTTTTAGTTCTTTAGGCCTTATCAGTTACATTTATTTGAATCCACTGCATTCACTTGTTTTTGGGAAATTGTTTTCCTTAGGGGAAAAAATGTCATATATTTAGCACATCCTATAGATAAAAATAATACAGGTTTTACATAATTAGCAGCTGCAATACTTTTATAGGGAATTTGAGTTACAAAACTATTATTTACTCATTTTCTTGCTCAAACAATGGAATGTTGCTCAGTGATCTCTGTCACAGGCAAACTTTTAAAATTAAACGCTAGAAATAAATTGCCTTAGGTTAAATGAAATAATCCAGCAAACAAAACAAAAGCAAAAGCAAAAACAGAGCAATCTCAGCAACATATCGCGTCTTCATCCTTATCTAGCTCTAGCCAACACCCACTTCCACAAAGAACCAGAAGAAAAAAAGTAGGCCTTGCCGTATGTCCCGGAGGTTAGCAAATCTGGGCTGTTAAACAGCAGGAACTGGCAAATTCTCGAAGTGCAGAGTCCTAAAAAAGATGCCTGCCAGATACTTCCCTCTCCTACTCCAAAGAGGCTTCAATTCAATGCTTTCCACAGTCTGCATCTCTGGCAAAAAGGCTGTATTTTTGCATGCATTCAACTGCAGTAATATTCAGTATCCGCACAAAATTGTTACTGCTCATTCTCTCCACCACGGCTGAGCATAGCATCATACCTGCTATGCTCACAAACCACTTTTGCCTAGTTCTCAAACCAGCCAGTTCCAAGGTGTTCTTTCACTGCCTTTAAATTGAAGGCAGAGAGTGAGAGAGAGCACAGAAAAGAAAATGGAAAAAAAAGAGTGAAAGCAAACATATACAAAAAGTGCATGCAGAGCCAGATTTTTTTCACTGCAGAGTTTCAAATATTCATCACCCAAAATTCAAACCAGATTTTCAAAAACCTAGGCCCCAGTGGTTTCTATTGTGATACTTACGATTTGATAGTTAAACAGATTTTAACAATCAGTTATTTAGTTAACAGCTAATGAACTCCACGAAAGAAAGACCTCTTGCAACTTAAAATCACATTTATTTGCACATAAAACATTACAGCAAAAAGTCATGCTCTATATTTTGCAAGTCCTTGCTATTTATTTCAGAAAATATGAGAAAATCTCTCATCGCCAGGGCTTTTTTTTCCACAATATGTCACTTTCCACACAGCTGTGAGAGGATGAATTGTGGCAGTGAAGTTCATGGTAAGGATGAGATTTTGAGTAGAGGAATTCCTGTTCACTGAAGGTCATGCGTCAGAAATACCCTTTTCAGTATATCAGGCTTTAAAAGGACAACACCTCACTTCCTGGTCTGAGCTGAATCTGCTGTGAATTTTCAAAATAACACTGATGTGTTTTTAGTGGTTCAATTTGTAATGGCTAAATCTGCAGTTAAAAACCCCCAAAGCCCAACAACAACAAAAACAAGGCTATCATCCTGTAGCTGGCTGTACTCAGTATGTCGGCTTGTGGTTTACTTGCAGAAAACTTCAGTAACGGAGGAATTGCTTTATTTTAAGGAGTGGGGGGAAAGTAATATTTTCCCTATACAATCTGTTCCTATTTATCTTCACACACACTCTGTGAGGAGAGACTATAAAGTACTTTTTACTTCTAATATTTAGTTTATTTGCAAACCATTTCATTTTGTGCTTGAGCAAAAAGAGCAGAAAACAAAACAAACTCAGAGAGAAAAGAGAGCTATGACTATATTTTCTCCACCTCTTGCCAAAAACACTACAAAGAATGGAAAAAACAATGTCTCACTTTAAGCCCCAGAACTGGTTAATCAAAGCAGTCGATGATCACACACACCAGCTGGGAAAAGAATAGTTTTCTATCCATACTGTACTCATACCTCTGGCAGCCTCAGACAGAAAACAGGAACTGCCATGCTCCTGTCAGAGGTCTGCAGAGTGAGGAAATCTTCCAGTATCCCCCCCCAAAACACACCGAGCCAAGGTGCAAGAAACCTCCTAGTGGGCAGCTACTGAATGACCAGAGCAGCAAGGACACAGCAGCGGCCTAATCCCCCTCAGCATCTCCTTGGCCCATATTTGGATGCATCATCGCCTGAGGATGAGGTATCAGTTGGGACCGGAGGTATCAGAAGAGCCTACACAATTTTGTAATTAACGTAACAAGGCCTTCGTGTCAAAGATACATTTCTCTATATAAGCAAATTTTATAAACCATCCAGTGTGGAATAAGTTTGGTATAACCTAATAACCCTTCAGTACATCTTGTGAGCATACTTTTGCAGCCAGGTTATGGGATCCCACTACACACAGATTGGTTCATAAGGCGCCAGCGGATTGTACGTGGCCTGTGACAATAAGCTTCCCATGAGCATTTTGACAACAATATCAAGGCTCATTTATCAGTGATACACAATTCTCTAGGGTAATACTGAGGTATTTCAGACATTATGTGGGATTTTTTGCAATACGATCCCAGTTTTCCTCTTCCTCCTCTCCCTGCAATACTACCTAGCAGGACCAGCAGCCCAGACAGCTTTGATTCACACTCTCCAGTGGAAAACAAGGGGGTGAGGGACTGAGCTTTACCATCTTCCTTTAAGACAAGCAGCACTCAGTTCCCAGTCAGATCTCCAGATAAACACACAAGTTTCAAAAACTCTCCAAACAACAGTCCATCCTGTGCTCCGTATTACCTTGCAGGAAAGTTTCTCCCATGTAAGACCTTCCCACCAGGCCTTCAACTGACCTGTCTCACAGAGAGGGGCTTCACAACCAACAGAGTGACCCAATCCAAACTAACCGAGTTATCACTGTTTAGTAGTCCTCTTCATGAACTAAAGCAGGAATAAGAGTCACAGAGAGGGTACCTCTTCACCCACCTTTTATTCTACAATGCTATGAAAAGGAGGATATTTACCTGGCTCTCTTTGTTCTTTAAAACACGGTGGGGGGAAGGGGAGGAAGCAGGGGGAGGAGAGGGGAAAGAAACAATAGAAACATTTAGCCCTAATTTTCAAAACCAGTGCAAGGTACTTTCAAAGCTCTACAGGCATCTGGACTGCCCTTTTGAAGCAGTCTGCAAGTCAAAAATATCACACAGTTACTCAAACTAAACAGATCTTTCCCAGCTTTTGATCCATACAGGCCTGCTGCAGGAGAAGTAGTTGTAACTTCTGTTTCAAAATCAATTACTAATATTCACCTAATTTTGACATGATCTGTACAGTGAAGAGGAAGATTTTGTCTGATCTTTTCTCAGAGTAGGCAGGCTGAAGCACATTTATTTTTACTCTGAGAACCAAGAGATTCAAAAGCAAATGTTGCAGAGGAAGTTACACGTATCAGTACCCTTTAAGGAAGTCCTGTGCACCACGTACTTGGGATCAAGAAGATATTATGTGAAGTCTATAACCTAGAAGAGGTTTGAAATGCAACTACCAGCACAGCTCCCTTTTCCGCATTGCTTTTCAATATTAACATCATCCTTTAGGTAAGGGGAAAAACACTGGCTACAGAATACTGCCTTATCCCAGATGGTGATGTCATGATTATGTAATATTATCCTCCAAAGATTACTGTATATTAAAGAATATGCTGAATTTCCCAGGCTTTTCCCTTGCATAACTTCCCAGGTGATTTGCATCATTGCACAATGGGAAACAAGGCTCCCCAGGCTTGACAGGAGGCTGCCTCCCCCTACACAGCAGTAACTTCTTTTCTTGCTCACTAAATTTGCGCTCGTCTCCCTGTGGCCTCCCAGAAGGTGTCACCACACGCCAAGTGAAAAAAATTTGCCCCAGCAAACAATCCCCCACCCCACCCCTAAGGATCATAGCTCAGGATCTGTACTCTAGCTATTTCCTGGGCACTGCTGGTCCAGGGGCAAGGAGGCACTGTTTCTCTGGAGCACAAGGAAGGCTCTGAAGCCTCGTGATTAATTAAGCATGGTCAGCTTGACTCTCCTCAGGAGGAATGAGGAAACAGAGGTAGAAGAACCTGTTTGATGAAACTTTGAGCACTGAAGCCTGAGGCAGGAGCTTTGGTAGAATTAAACATTGTTTCTTTTTCCTCCCCTTTGCCTCCAATTTGTTTATAACCCATATACTGGCAGGGTCAATGAACACACAAGTTCTATTCAAGACACAGAAAACAGAGTAACAAACAAACCCTGGGAAAGATATCATCAACTGAATCAAGGTGGGCCAAGCCTTCCATACAAGCATAGATTTAGAACTTCAGAAAAAAAAACCAAAAAAACCCCCCAACAAACCATCCCTCATATCTGTCATGCCATTAAAAACCTCGGTATTATTTCAGATAAGGTTTTTATTTCTACATGCTGGAATAACCACATGCAAACATTTTAGCCACTTTCTAATCATAAGAGCAACAAATTATGAGGACTGAATCAGTCCATGTATTGTATGCACATTTCTCAGTTCATACTTAAGGCATATAGATTTCCTTGCACAACTTCTAAAAGCTACTGTGAAGAAACAGTTTTCCCCTTAAGCATGACTAGCAGTGAAGTCTCACCATACCCACCCTTAGTTCAAATAATGCCAACAATGACTGCAGTCATCGGTAGCAAATTAACCTCATAGGGACAGTAAAGTAAGTACTAATGGGAGAGGAGGAATCTAATCCAAACATCCTTTACAACCTCTCAATCTCCATGCACAACATGGTGTATTGAGATGCCTGTACAACATGAATGGCTCCAACGGAAGTCAAAAAAGCTAAATGTGAAAGGCTTTGCAATTCATCTGAAAGTGAAGAACTACACCAGTACATGCTTCTTTACCCAAAGGTCTTGATTGCATATTCAATATATTCATCAAATTGATATCCACTTAGGAACCTACTGATGAAAAGTACTACACAAATTTGGCATTATTTTCCTCTACATAAGGAAAAAACCACGTAAAAATGCTCCTAAGCATGACAGTAAAATTGAAGAAGGATCCTCCTTTTGCCAGTAAGCATTTGGTATTTTGCTTCACCCTCTTGATGCCTCATTTTCATATCAGAGTTCTAACTAGTACAGCAGAAAAACAATGAAAATGTGAAAGTGATACAGTCCCTGTAGATCAGCTTCTATCTTTACTCAAGTGCTGTACATGTCTGTGTACATACAGAGCACTGACGATATGCACTGCAAGCAATATTGGCAGTCAAAAAAAAGCTGACAGCAGTAACCGAATTTTACTTCAGAGGATAGATTTAATCTTAGGACCTGATCCTGTCAGGAACCAAGAGCCATAAACTCATAAATATAATAAATAAATAAAATAAATAAATAAAATCAAGTAAGGTCAGCATTTCACTGAAGACACTCAGCACCTCACAGGTTCAAGTCCATACTTTTTAGAAGTCACTTCCTATTTCTCCTTTGTTTACCCTGGCTTATCCTGAACACTGAGGTTTTCCGACATAGAGATAACTTTGGAAATGATTACTCTCATATTCTTTGATGATTTCAAAAGGCAGGAAAGAAGCTCTCCCCTTTCTGAGGGCCACCCAGCTGAAGCAAAGAACATTATTTTTTTCAGGCATGTTAATAGGAGCCAGTAATAACTCAACGGAGTTTCCTTGGCCTTGAAATACCTGACCGAATTTGCTTTTGTTCTTTCTCAGTAACATATTTTGTTCCTGTATCTGCTGTCACACAATTATGTTTCAAACAACCCTAAAAGGGAGGCTGCCCAACATCTTCCAACCAACTTAACCTCTTCCTATGACATATTCACTGCGTTGATGTGTTTTATCCATTATACTTGTCTCACAAGTAGATGGAGCCACTGGGAAACACAGTGTAACAAAGTAGGTCTTCAAATTAACCTTTCCAATGATTAAATATGTTAACTGTAATTAAAGCTGCTACTAGTCTCACTTTCTCCGGGGGAAAAAAGGGAACAAGAGAATACACAATGGCATCTTCTTTCCTAGATTCCTAACAGGAAAGAAATACCAAATGAGTTGGACATACATACTCAAATAAACGAAGATAAATTATTTCATCCCTTTGCACCTCCATTTATGCCAGTTATTCTGAGCCAAAACATTTTTTTTTTTTTTTTAATATCAAGATATCAAGCTAGGTAAATGCAGGCTGTCACCACAATTTTTTAATACTGCTAAGAGCAGAAGTGAGGTACTTCTCAACTGAGGAGCTGCTAACAGCAACCAATGAAACAGGGATTACAAGTACCACTGGGAGAGGAAGGTACAAAAGGGAAGTGGAACTGGAAAAGTAGTATCCCTTAGAATAACAGGGTTAAAGAAAAGAAGACTGAGCCTGTGGGTTTGAAAATGCAGTCCCTGGGACATGAGCTCTGAGCTTCAGGGCAGATGCATTTTGAGAAACAAAGGAGTTACCTAGCTGGGTTCTTTGATTACAGCTCTTACCAGGAATCTGGTTTGTAAGCAGGGATACTTTCAGGACAGCTGGGTACCCCTCCCATATGCTCCCTTTTCTGCTGTTCTGCAGCCTTGACATGAACATCTAACATACTACATTCATACTTTAAGAAGTGAGGACACAAATGTTAACTTCATACTGAAGTGGTCATAACTGATAGGGTCTCACATTGTACAGTGGACCTATATTCATGTACTATTCATTCAATTCCAGGATATATTCAAAACATTCTGTCTTAACGAATTTTATCCTTAATCAACATTACCTGTCCAGGAAAGTAACCCTGTAACACCAGAGAATTTGAAGAGAATATGTTGTATCTGGGCACCATGTCTTTTCCTATTCGTCTAAAGCAAGAAAATCTTAAGCTTGTCTGAGGTCAAAGGTGTCATGGTATTATATGCCTCCAGTATGAAATAAGGCTACTAACATACTCCCCATAGCTGTTATTCTAATCGAAGTTCATGAGCCACATACATTTGAAAAATGAAGCAAATCGATCAGAATATTTTAAGGGCACTAGTTTCTTCCTGTAGATCACTGAGCAGTGTACTGCAAAGTCAATATTAAATTTTGGATAGCCATATAGAAATGTATAAGTTGTGAGTTTAAAGTTAATTCTCCTAAAAAGATGAAAACTGTAAGTAACTGAAGCCTTAAATTCACCACCTTTGCACCCCAGTGCCTTCAGCTTCATGTAATATCAAATAGTTGATATTCCCATCACTGACTACTTTTAGTATGATGGACCTTAGCAATCCATGTTTCAACACTTTTTCTGTAGCATCTGCACAATACCTTTTGGGTGAAAGAAACCTAAGTAAAAAGCTTTACTACACTTATAGGTCTAGATGTTAAATTTATACTGACCAGGGAGGTCAATACTACACACAATATCAGGAAACCAAAGAGAATCCTGCTTCTTTACTGTGGTAAAGATTACTTTGGATGGTAATGGGTGTGTTGTGTCCTTCTCCCACTTCATTTGAGCTCCAAACATAACAAATAATTAAACATCTTGCGAAGCAACAATGAGTAGCTAAATGAACACCTCCTTCTAACCTCTCCAGAATCTCCTCTCTTTCTAAAATTCATGAAGCCCCAGTTGCTATAATCTGCACCAAATTTGTCCCAACTGGGGTCAGTCCTGAAGCGCAACATGTTAACCCCAAGCCATGTCAGCACATCCTGTGTAGTGAATCTGTGGTTTTTTCAAAACCAGGGACAGCCTTGTGTAAACCACAGGCTAGCAGTCTGCCAGGCAGGCAACACCAATATAATCTCACTGCATCTGTTTTATAAACACACTCAGGTGTTGGGCTATCAGGCTTTGCTGCACTGCACAGCTGCTCCTCAGCACACACCAGCTGTACTTACTCCCTCTTCACACCACTCCAGCTGGAGGATCCTAAGCCTTTCCACTGTCAGTAACAGAGACAAGACCCTAAAAATATAAAATTAAATGTTCTGTTTCCTTCAAATAATTGACTCAAATGGAAGTCCCCTTTCCTCCAAATGTAGCACATGAACAATCAAATAACAAACTCTTGGACTTTGCATTTTGTCTGCTGTTACCTTCTACCATATTAACTGCAGTTGTGGGGCTATGAACAATATACTAAACTCTAAGTTAGGATGGCAACTTTCAAAGGTGTTCAAAACAATTTGTTCTCCATTTCAGAGAACATATCCAACTCTTCCAGCCCTTTGACAGCTTATAAATATTCATACACAGGTAGGCTCAATACTGGAGGCATTCTGAGGACATGCACACAGGATACCCCTCAGTGGTAATTTTTTCACTAAAACAGTCAAGCTGGTCCTGCCCCAACCAGTCATCCAGAGGAGCAGCTCAGCTTCCAGCTACTGATTCTGCTCTGACAGTCTGGAAGCCTGGTTTCATAAATCCACATCTCTACAGAAAATGCTCCAGTGTCAAGAAGGCAGCAAAACGGAGGCCCTGAATTTGTTTGTTTACTACAACTGAAGGAAAGCATCCCCACAATAAAGTGGTTGTATAATTGAAACAGAAAAAAACCCTTTCCAATGAAACCATAAACCCATTAGCCTACAAAAGGTAAGCTACAAGAAGGAAATAGAAATGTAATGGTGAGACTCCTTCTTTTACAAAAGTAAAAAGAGAGATTGACACACAAGGAAGAAGCTGCAGGACAGAAAGAGGTATCACTAGAAGGTATCAGGCAGGAACCTTATTTCACTAGTCTAGATCTCAGCCCCTGTCTCCCGACTGTAAAAATGAAACTGATAATTGCACTGCAAAACTGTGAGATTAAAACCATAATGCTTGTGCGACATTTCTGGGCAACATGGAGAAATCTCCAACCATTACAATTCCTCTCAGGAATGCTGTGAAGATGACTATACTCAAGAATCTCCAGACTCAGATTATTTTGCTAATGAGTTTCATTACTACCTGAGACAGATAAGATCTATGTATCACTACAAGTAAAGCAAAAGCAGACAAAGGCCTTTTCTGGAACCACTAATATAAAAGGTTGGATTATTCATTTTATAAGGATTTTATACCTGAATTATCAGTGAATGCTCATCCCATCATTTCCATTACTGACATGCTCATTTGTTTGAAGGAATTATGTGAATGGAAATAAAGGCAATAATTACAGAAGAAAGAGGAGATAACATGCTATAACACAAGTAGATGCAGGACAAATAAGTATGTAAAAACTTGCATGACCAGTTCACAGCATGCAAGATTATAATGAAGTTATTACACATTAGCTCACAGCTCACGCAAATTTCAGAAAATAATGTAATTAGGATCAGAAATACCTTGTGTACTGTGAAAATTAATTCACCAACCCCACCTGTTACCACAAACGAAAACCAAGCAATACTGATGATGGCTATATTTTGTTGATCTGTTTTGACATTTTGAAACTTTTATTTAAATAAAGCCTGCTGCAAAAAAGATCTTTCTTATTTGTATGAACTGCTCTATTACAAAGTGGCTTCACTTTGTTGACCATCTGTCATATTTACATGTTCCTTGGTCTGGCACACAAGCTTCAGTCTCTTTCTCTGCTGACTCATGTGAATAAAAACATTCTCCCTTAACTCCTCAGTTAGACAACTATTGCTTCCCCAAGGACCATCAAAAGTACATTTTTAAAAAGTTACAGTAATACGTAATTTATTTCTTTTGCATACTTCTGTCTGTATAGTGTAAAGTATAGGTTTTTATTTTGTTACACGTTTTCCATGACTTTTTCAGGCCACATCTAACTTGATACACAGGTTATTGCACTCCAGAAGTGAGGTTGTTTTTCTTATTTTACATCACAAACTCCTGCAGGAAGAAACTATGAACTTTCTGTTTCTGCACAACCTCATGTTATCAAAGAGAAACTAATAACTCCCACATTCAAAACTGTCATGCTGCCAGCATGTATGCATCCATGCTCTGACAAGGTCTCAGCACTTCACTCCTGTCTTACTGGAGTATTATGCTTACTAGTAACAAGTACATTTTCATAGCTGCATAAAATGTCTCCAAGACTTCACATTTTTTGCATCGCAAAGGTCATTAACCGTACATAAATCTTACAATAGAGGGGTTCTGCCGACCAGCACACTGCTGCTGGGAAGCAGATTTTGCTTGCGAGTCTACAAACAGGGTGCAGGGCTGATTCACAGTTGCTGGAAGGGCTGCAAAGTTTTTGGCAGTTCTACAAAACATTTGGCCTGTAATTTGTCTTACTGATCACTGCCACAATTATGTCCAGGTCCCAAAGAGAAGAAGCCCATACAGTCCAGCAAGGAGACTGCTGTAGGGAGAAAAGGCTTCACCAGAGGTGCCCCCACTTCTCACTCTGCCTCCCTTCCCTTACAGTCAGATGCTTTTTTTTTAACCTCAGTCTTCCAGGAAAAGCATGAAAGACAAAATGACATTCTCACACTTCACATCTGATTTTAAAGCTGACTTTTTTAAAGGGTAAACTTTAGAATACACAAAGGGTTTTGAAAGCTTTATGTATTAGTAACACTGTTACAGCAAAACAGTGCTTGGCTGGAGAGAGTACGCATTTTAAATCAAATGTAACATGTCAGAGACTGTCAGTTTGATGTCCAGAGTACATTCAAATATGGCTAGAGATCAGTTTCATTTAATTTGCTCAAATATCCAGTGATTTACTATAGTTTTACTGATGAAGTGTCAGTCAAAACAAAAACATTAAGGTTTTGGAGGTTTTTCTTGGTATAAAAATGCTCGGAATGATACCACTTCCAAAACAGCACATACTACCAAACTGAAGAGAAGGCTCGATGGTCAGAACTGGCACTTCTGACCAAAGGCATTCACAAGCAGTTCAGAATGTACTCACCAACTCATTCGTACACAGTTTAGAAGCTGGGTTGACTGAGTTTTTCACTCAGAGGGTGGGCATTGGAACAGGCTCCCCAGAGAGTGGTCACAGCACCAAGCTTCTCAGGCACATGGTGATTCTTGGGGTGACCTGTGCAGGGCCTGGAGCTGGACTCAGCTATCCTGATGGGTCCCTTCCAACTCAGCATATTCTATGATTCTATGACAACAGATGTAATCACTCATGAAAAGACAGCTAGATAACACTTTCAAAAGGCTGCTGAATCAGGAGCCTAAATTCTTCATGTAACTTCCACATAGCTGAAAAATTCCCAGTAGGTCTCAATTTGGAGAAATATGTAAAGTTCAATATTAGACACAGAAGGAATTCAGTTGATGGTGATGTAATTAGCGAGGAGCACAGATGAATCAGTATGTATGCAACTAAATGATACACATACTCTCAACAGTTTCAGCAAAAGAGAACACCACTCGAAGAACTACCCATTAAAATCAATATAGGAACATCAGCTTTGGATCTGTCTGCAAGACAACTTACCTCTGTCTGTCCACCGGTCATTAACACACAGCACTCACTACAAACTTACAAACAAACTTTGTTTGTTTAAGGTATATTGATTTTGCTTACTCACACATCTATTTATCAACAAAACCAAGAAAGAAAAGTTTCCGGGGTTTTTGCACTGTTCTGGGCTGTGATGAACATAGGTCAATTGCTCCTCATCTATTTTTGTTACCATACTACTGTGCTACAGTGAACACCCTTCAAAAAAGAATCATGACCCCACATTTCTGCTAAATGGTATATCCTAGAAAATAACATTATCCCCTACCCAAGGCATCTTGCAACTAATGGGCAAAGCAGACATAAGAATTAGCATGGACTGGTAAGAAAAGAGCACACAAAGAGATTATAGGAACTTGTCTGGATCGTAGTGTCTGGGCTGCTACTGCACCACAGAATTGTTCAAAATAAGTTTAGCTGAACTTGTATTTTAAAAACTTCCACCCAGCCCTATAAAAATGCATAAGCAAAGTTACCTCCCAAATATGACTACTGAACTAATATTAAAGTTATATATAGATAGATACATATATATGTAAAGTATTGCCAAAGGGTCATCAGAAAGAAGCCCAAGGTTTTGCTTTTTAGGTGAAAAGCCCTGTCACTTGCTTCTGATTCAACAGATTACACTTCTAAAAAATAGGCATGAGGTGTTAATAAAATTCTTCTTTCCTCTTTCTTGCTTTCAGAGGCTTGGCATAGCTCCGAGAACTTGCTAGTACGAAGAGTAAAGGAGTATAATAAAACTTAACAAAGCTTATCTCAGCCCACTGACATCAGTACATACTATTATCCCTATACATCATATCCAAACTTGATTATTGTATTGCTAGTGGTCTAACCCACCCATTACTAAAGAAATAAGCTCTAAGGTAATAATACAGTAGCAGCTTTCATTGAATTATAGAGAAAATTTCCCTCAAACTGGGAAATACCAAACATTCTTAAAGCTATACAGGACACTCAGAAACAACTAGAAGTTTGGGAACCACGGACTAGATCATATGGCTGTCCCTCTAAATCCATCAACTCCTTGAAGAGAAACACCACATTATGCAAAGCATCAGGAACTCCAAATACCTCTAGCAAAATTTCCACTATTGCCTCTCCCCTTGATATTTTGAGTTAGGGACACCAAGCAAAGCTGAGCTGATAGGCCGCTGCTCAACTATCACTACAGCCTTTCACACTGGTAAGCATTTTCCTAATATTTCTTTTGGCTTCCCCAGTCTGCCTTTTTGACTTGTGCTTGGACTGGAATTTTTTTAAGACAGAAACCACCATTTCAAGTTAAATTAAAAAAAAATACCAAACACTAGTAGGTATTTTCTGTGATTAGGAGTCCCTGAAAATCCCAGCAGTCAGTACCAACTAAAAAAATTTTAGCAGTGTTTCCATTGCTTGGGAGAGTCCAGTTTTCAGGGATAGATCATGTCCCTACAACACCCCACTGAGTCTGCTAAAACCAGAGCATTTTGCCAGAAGTTCAAACCTACATATTACACTTACTCCTTCAAACACTTCTGTAGTATAACTAACTGGAAACTCAGCGCATCGCTCCTTTCTGACTGAAAATAGCCGCTCCAACAGGCACGAGCATAATCAGCTCCCTGCTGCTTGCTGAGAAGCACAGCGGGGACATGCTCTGGATGACAGCGGCTGGGCAAATGCCAGAGCTTCAGACACTGGGGATGCTCCTGAGTCCTGCTGCCACCAGGATCTCAGTGGTCCACCAGAGTGACAAAAAAGGGCAAGGAGTTGGACTGCTGGGAATGAGGGCAAGATGGATATAAGCGAAGTAATAACAAGAAAAACGAAGGAAAAGTTATGACAGCTGGGACTCGAGGACAAGGTGATAGTGGTGGATTAAGGAGAAAAGTGGGCCATGAGGTCAAATGTTCAAGAGGTGCCAAGGCACTATGGGGTCACAAGGAAGGAAAAGGCAGCGAAACTCAGAGGAAAAGGAAAGAAAAGATTCCTCAATAACTCTAAAAAGAACCACGTAAGAGAGAAAACATAGTGCACACAGCATGAATGAATTTTAAGCCTTTTCTTTTCCAACACATTCTCAGACATCATTTTCTAAGGCCATGGATCAATCTCACCTTGAAATAAAGGGAAGTTGACAGATGCCAGAAAGACTTATGCAATGAGTAAATATAGTCCCAGCAACAAAACTGTACTTGGAATAGATCTCTGTAGAGGTCTGTAGCAGGACATTTCATTCACATAGCCTGCTATCATTGCCAACATCAGAATCTTATGCCGTATTGTAAAAGTTGACCTATCATTTCTTGACCATCTTAAAGCCAGAACAGATAAGGAAAGACGGAGAATTGGCAGCACAAAGACAGAACAGATGATAAAAGAGGAAACTGAAGGGAAACAGGGAAGGACACTACTGTCTTGCTGGCTTTTAATCTGTGAAACAAAGCAAAGCACTTCCAACCATTTCCTCATCACCTATGCAGAGGATGCATCAGTCTTCCCTTCATATTTCCACCACTATTACATCTGCTGCCTTGCTACCACATCACTCTCTAAATATACTTACAAATATTAACATTGTCAAAGCCATCTATCTTTTAATGACATTTAAAAGGCCAGTGTACTGAAGAATGGAGAGTTCTAAATGCATGAGAAATCCTGGTCCCCCATAATAAGAGGCTTGTAACTTATTTATACTCTCAAGTACTGAAAGATGCTAAGCTGGAAACACTAAGTATTAGGTTTCCCTACTCTTCATTTAAGATACAGAGATACAAAGGGGGCTTGCTGTTCAAACAATGCAGACATGAAATTTATTTGGTAACATCTAGCCATTATTCATGCTTTTTCTTCCCGCCTGTGATGAAATTGCCCAGCAGGACACCAGAAACAAGCAAAATGATTCTATTGTCTGGAACAATCAAATCAGCTCAAGTTAGCCGATATAAGGCAGAAATGGCTACCTGCAAGCCTCTGACGGAATCAAACTTCACTTTTTTAAATTCTAAAAGCTGTGGTCTGATGTTACTTCTGTTCCTCAACAATTCGAGCCCTACAGAGTTCAGTGGGGAAAAAAACTCTTAGAACTGTGCAGCATTTTTCTAACACTGCTTCCAATAAAATAAACGTTAAAACTCCTGTTACATTTAATGGGAATGTGCCAATATCTCTAGGTTTTTAAGCTGTGCTATTCAGAAATATGTGAAATCTTGGCTTCTGTAACTTCTGTTAAATTACAGCAGTGATAATTTAAGGTTTTTTAACTCTTGGAGGAATGCAAGTGAGAGGACACTCAGAAATCAACTTTACTAGCAATTCAAGCTACTGATTATGAATAATGCTCAGAGTAGATAAGAATTTGGCAGATGTTCTTGCACCATACTCATTTGCATTTTCTTTACTAAAATATAGTGCAAAATACGTAACTGCCATGGAAGTTACCCAATCTCTAGAATGGCTTATTAGCTTTACAGTGGAAGTTTCATATTAATGTTTCTGAATATACTTTTTAAACTGTCTAGTGACTGCCTGCCAAACAGGAAAGTACTCACAAACACAAGGTTAAAACTTTCTGTCAGCCTTCTGCAGTGACCACTTTCCCCCAAAATGGTTGAAACCTCTGTAGCTTCTACAATTTGCATGACTCAAAAGGGCACGCAAAATATCCCCACTCTTCAGGCCTTGCTCTGGCCAGCTTGGCAAAAAAGTTTGTTTGATCCCCCCCAGCCCAAACTGTCAGTTTGCCAAGCTGTCTTTGAACTTCTCATCTCACTCTGTATCCAGATAGCTCCAGCCCTACCTTTCCATGTGGATGGAGGAAGTCTCTTCTCAGTCCTCTCTGACCACAAATATCCCATTACTTGCATACTCTATTGTTCTCAAACCCTCTCTTACCATGAACTGCAGATGTCTTTCTCTTACAGTCTAACAGCTGGGGTGAGGATAAGGAGATTAAGATAGTATTGGGTAAAGCAGAACTGAATTCAACCAGCCAATTCCAAGCCAAAAAGCTCCTGCCTCTAATGTTTTACAAACTGTATTCACAGTCTCCCTTCAAAACCTGAAAACCCCCAAAAAGTTCATTTAAATAAAAGTTATTTACAGAGTGAAAACGAATCACATTTAGTTGCCAAGTTCTACAATTCCAATTTAAATAAAATCCTCATTTTGGCAATATTTAAAGAATTCTGGACACGGAGGACAGAAATTTAGCTTGATGCTAGAGAGCAGAAACAGACTTACATATGCAAAATTTGCAGAAGAATAATAAATCAGTAAGAGCAAAATACAAGTAAAGGATATTGTTAAATGCTATTTATTCTTGGTTTTCCTTTGGAGCACAGGCCCCTACTGAAGGAAGAATTTAAACTGGCCTGTATGAAATCCAGTGAACCCAAAGAGATCAGCGGTTTACTCAGAACCATGAAGTTCTGCATAGTGCCTATGGAACCACCTGAGCTGGAATAACGACAAGCACTATCTTAAAACTGGTACAAGAAGGACCTACAGGAATTGTTTTCACTCAACTTGGAAATTTCTTAGAAGTCTAGATTTGAATTAGCACCTATGACCTGGACTCTGCTACTGGTAGCTTTTTTCTAACAAATACTTTCTACAGAGTTCAGTGGAATTATTTTCACTATGTGGAACTTTGTATCAGCATTTGGTATGAGCAACAATAGAATGAGATTCTGATCAACTCCTGATCTACAGCTATGATAATTCACTGTTAAGTGAAACGCATGATCCACTACACACTTTTCATTCCCTGAGCAATTTTTTTTCATATCTGGAATGAGACTTCAAAAGCTATACACTCAGCAAAGCAGACAAAAAAAACCAAATCCCAAAGAGGGTCAGTGATCACCATACGGCCTTCAACTAGCCAATTTGCCTATGGCAGCCCATCCCTGTCTCCTACACATGTAGCTTTCTGCTGTTGCCAAAAGGGCAGCTGGAGTACGCCATGCAGCAGCAACTATTCATTACCCTCCTCCAGGTTTCTCCCCATGCCTCATCTCTTCCTTTTCCCACTTTGCCCTTTCTCTCTCCCTGCAGTAACAACTGCAGAGGCAGCATTTTCCCCCTCTACTGCTTCTCAGCAGACTGGGAAGCACTGCAGGTAAGCAGGAGCTGTTAGAACATTTCTAGCAGGGAGTAGGAGTAGATTTATGCAGCTGTAGAAAGGGATTGATACAAGACAGTGGGTGAGCTGTGTGTGACTGTACCACATCCCCAGCAGAGAGGGAAAAGAGAAGGCACAGGAGGGAGACAGACCGTGGCAGAAGGCAAGGAAGACCCATATCTGTACAAAGTTTTCTCCAAAATCTCCCAGCTCCTCTTGACAATCACTAACCTTCAGAATGAGAGCCCGTGTGAAACCTTGCTGAGCCCCCTTAGCTCTTTCAGCCTTGCCCCACAAACCTGACAGACCTTGCTTCACGACCACCGTGTCATGCAGAAACCTCTCAAACAGGACCCCAGCAATTTCCCTTTCATTTCAACAAATATGATTCCAATAACACAGCTTTTCAGCAGCCCATGAACCACAGTTTAGATGAGATGTAAAGATTTTGCAAGTAAAATCCTAGGCATTTCAACGCCACCAGCCCAGATAAGTTCAGTCAGCAGATGAAAATAAAAATGAAAATATGCTACAGTGACTTTCTGCCAGCCCAATGCCAGCCCTCAGCAGAGCACGGCACAAGCAGAGGTGAACGCACAGGGTGACCTGCACTACAATGATGACAATTCCATTCTCTCTCTGCCAGCTACAACAGATCACCTGCTGACTGAAAGGAGTTCCCATTCCAACAAGAGAAATGGCATTAAAAGAAGGGGGGGAAAAAAGTGCCTAAGTAGTCTTTCCCTTTCATTCAGATTAGAGGCACTGGAAGCAGACAGTTCTACTTCTCACATCCATGGAGAGCTCACAGAACCTGTGAGACTCTGAGGACTCTGGAGAGCTTTAATTCCTCCCCTGCTACAGCCTTTCAGGTGACATTCAGAGCTTGGATAACCTAAGTGTTTAACTGTATAGACTGCAACTTAAGGACCTAGCCTTTCCAATATGAAAATTCATTCAACAGTACATTATAAACACGACACAAAAATACTTCATTCAACAGTTCAGCAAGTATGTAAAAGAGTGTACTTCTTCCCCATGAGTTATTTTCCATAACTCATCACCAACTTGCTACTGAGATATTATATTAATTCATAATAAACTTGCTTTATGCAATGGTGGCACAGTTGCACAACTAACTGCACACTGGCAAAATGGAAATATGAAAGGATGCTTTCAAAAAAGTATAATGTTTTAAATTTAGATCTGAAGAAGCTGCACTGAAAGAAGAAAAATAGTATGGAAGATATTTTAGCAAAGAAAAGCTCGCTGAAATCTATGGTTTGTTTTTTTTTTTTTTCCTGACAGCATTAGGGATTTTTTTAAGACAGCAGAAAATTAAATTTCTTTTATTAACCTAAATATATAGCTGTAAAATATTTTCAGTAGAAATAGCGGCTTTTCTTGTTAAGTGTTGTGATGTCCTCACTGATTTAGTGAGTTCTGCTACTCAGCCAGCAAAAGGATTTCTTAGGACAGCTCAATAGGTTTTCTCATGTACAGCCAGGCTAATGGCTAAGACCCTTAGATGGAGTCTTTGGCATAGGTCCAATCATGCTGATTTCATCTGTCGTCAACTCGGGAAAGTGGACTTGAACTCAGAACCCATACCACCAATCATCCACACACATAAACATTGATCATGGTAATTCGCAGGAGTGGAACCACACGGCTAAATATCAATGGAATTTTCCTTCCTGATCTCAATTCCACTGATTAAAATGTAGCTGCATTGCCAACTCAAGTGAATCATTTACATATGCCACATGTAAGAAAGCTAGATAAAAACATACTTTATTATTACCTGAAGTACCTAACTCAAAAAAATATAGCCAGAGCTGTCAAGTTGCTAGTTTTTCAATCAGAACTTGCAAGTTGTTTGTTGTTCTGTATCTTCTGTTTTTCAAAGCCTAAGTTCACCTGCATCCTCTTGAATACTCGGTGCCGTTCTGTATGACATTTTCTGTGCTTACAGAAAAGCCTGAAATGTCATAAATCCAAACCTCTCTTTAAAACTGCAGTGTAGCCACGACTAAAAAAATTTGCTAAACTGACACTTTTACTCTGTTATGTCTGTATTGATGCACCACTGGAAAAGCAGCCATCTTTTTAATTGTCACCACACCTATTTTAGAAACCCAAACAACTATTTTCTATTGATCTTACCAAAACCCCACAAACTACGTATTTTGTTTAAAAGCTTTCCTCCAGTAAACTCTGAATCACTGTTTCACACCACAACTTTGAATAATTTTTTACATATATATATATATATATATATATATTCAGGGAGTATACATATCATAAGGTTAAATGCAACTGCTGAACACTCTGTAGATAAAAGGAACCAGGATTTTGCATATCTATCTGACTTGTGTTAATACAATAGACGTTATCATGATTTCAAGCTTTGTACTTGTTTATCATTAGTGTTTCCACTGTAACCATGGCATCAGTATACAGCACAGGCCTAAGAGTGAGAAAAATATCCAGTATTCTCCTAAAAAACTCATCTGAGAAAAAAATACAAGGATTTGCACAATGGCAAAAGTCAGTCAAATTAGGTGAGCTGGCTGTAACGAGAAACAGTTTCTTCTTAGGGGAAAAAACCCCAAAACATAATTTTTTTGTGAATCTTTTTTGCATTTTGGACTTCTGACAAGAACCTAGAGATATAACCTTGACCCTAAAGCAGATATTATAAAACAAATTCTGAAATTTCCTTTAAAAAATACATGCAGTACTATATGAGATCAAAAGCATTAAAGCTATATATGTTGACAAGACCTGTTCTCAGCACATGAGCTTTTTCTTAACCCTATTTTAATAGTGACAGTCCAGTCCTGCAATAGCTGTTGCATCATTCTGAAGGTAAGGAGGGGCAGCAGTGCAATTACTCCAATCACACTCAGCAAGTACATGGTACCCAGTTCCAAGTTTCAGGACTGCTTAAAGGGAAACCTTCGGAATGGCATAAAAAGACTTGATGGTCTTCAAGTGTGTTTCAAGTGTGTAGGCTGCATTTATTTGATATTTCAGGCAGTAAGGAAGAATGGGTTGCTGTGATTGCTGCTTTTAATTTGCTTGTTACAGAGTTCAGAGATGTACTACAAAAATACCTGCCTTAAATGGCAAGAGCAAAATTAAGGAACTAGTCTTCTTATTAAACAGAAAAAAACTGATTGTATCATATCAGCAGACCTTAGTCTAATGTTGGTTTAGGCCATGTGCATTTTCCTTGTAGTGTGAAATTCATTCACTTTGCAGACAACTCCTTTTTCAGGTTTTGATATAGACTCCAGACACTGATGAAGATACCAATAAATCTATTTACTCTAGTGTAGACTCTATAGAGATGCCATGGACACAGGTCTTCTTTTAACTCAATGAAAATAAGACCAAAAACCAGTGTGATTTTGTAAGAGTCAGTTCTCTGAAGGTCCCTATCTACTAATCCAATAAACACACTCGGTATTCCAATTATGTTGATACACTCAGTAAATAGGAAGATTTTGGAGAGGGTAAAGCACAGTCCTATAAATACTTACCACCCCCCTATTCTAACTGTGATACAGGGGGGAGGGGTATGCTGCCTGTCATATGTAGCACATGAACACAATCCTAATGATAGGGATTTACAGTACAAAACAAGGTAAGTGATGCTTCAGAAGCTGCATTATATTGAGCTGACCAGTTATGATCCACTGCCATGTCCTCGATTCTGTCACATCAACAGACAGCAAGCGTAGTCACTCCCTCGTCTCCTCCCACCCACTGAATGCTGGACAGCAATGAATCCTGATGCAATAAAAGCCAGCATTTATCTGATTCAGCTATGTAGTTCCTCACAGATCCTGTTTACAGTGGGCCTCAACCTGTTAAATTCCACTATTTATCTAGGAAATGTGTTCAGACATTTGAGTTCACCTTAAATATCAGAGCCAGGGAGCACCCCAGTCCCACCAAAATTCAAACTTGGCATCTGGAATCTGCAAGGTCCTCCCAGATTTGGTGACAAACTCACAACATGTACCATGCACAAAAAGAACATACAAAATTATTATTCTTGCACTAAAAATCTGTGCAGATCACCTCATCCCACTGGTCTCAAAGATGAAACCTCACTTGATTTCAGGAGAGTCCCAACTTGATTATCATTCAATCCAGGTAAAAGACATCTGCAATACTGCTGCATTTGTCTTTTCCTGATATGGCTATTTTTCCTCTATCACCCACTTTACCATTTGAGCTTACTAATGTGTAGCTTTTATAGAGCATCAGAATAATCTAGACCTAATTACCACAATGCAACACATAGGCAGCAAAAAAGAAAAATATTTCAAACTTGTAAACATAAAAGTTTTAACAGCAAAGTTGATCAGCTCCTAATCAGTATAAATAAAGTCTAATTCTTTCATGCCCTTTCATCATTCTGCCATCTCTACATCACTGCATTAAGCAAAGAAGCCCCAAGAATACATAAAACTCAGACCTATTAACCTTAGCTATTTTTTCATTGGTCCTCGATCCTTTGTCTGTTTGCCAAAAATTACTGGCTAGTATCCTTGACAATGAAAAATAAATACATAAAAAGATGAGCATATGTAATTTCAGATGGCTGGTCGAGGAGGGCACACTGAAAATGAGATGATAGCTACTATTGTTTTATTATACATCTCATTTAAAGGATATCCACCATTTAACTGTTTAACTGCAGAAATGTGAAATGTGCATATTCACGTTTCCCGTTTCTTCATTGTTTGATTGGTTTCTCCCTGTTAAATCACGCTACCTGAGGATGTCAGAGCAAGGATTTTCCAGCTTTTTTGTACTCCCACTGAGGGACATTAGCCTCTGGGTCTTAAAGACGCTGTAAAAGCTGCTAAGACACCTTGTGTGCACAGACAACAGAATTTCTCTAGTGGGGCCCAAATTCCACTAGGACCCTTTCATCAGTCTTGAGCATTTGAAGAAGCATTGCGTTAGATCTACGCATAGAGGTGTCGATCATCTGGAGGGAGGAAGGAGGAGCATCGGTGCTGATGCAGTGAGCTCTCAAGTGACAGGAAGACCCTGAAGTGTCTCGTATCAGAGGTCAGGTCTGGATTTTTAAGGCTCATCATTGCCAGGCTAGCCAAGAGTATTCACCCTGAAATGATGAAACTCATCTAAGCGCTGGATCTGGGTTTTGCGGTAATGTTTTGTACAGATGCATTTGGTTCAGATTTTTCAGACTCGGTAAGACAACTAGATTTGTATTTATGTCACATGATTTCAGAAACTTGCATGGTAACTACATACATCTCACTTAGATTCACATACTTTTCTTTCCTGCCTCGCCTGTAGACCACATGCATTAGTTATATAGTAACCATGACTATCTCAGTATAACAAAGTGTGGAAATAATGAAAAGCCTTCAGAGGCACTACATGCCATTGGCAACCCAGCTCTGCAAGACAGATGTTGCATCCAGAGCCATGCCACTGAAAATCATATGTACATGTATGTATCTACAGCGTGAACACTTACCCAGTCCTCGAAGTGACGGCTCCCGTTCTGCAGCAAGTCCTCAAACTGTATAGTGCAGTTAGCTACAAAATCGTCGTACCCGATGGGGGCATCATGGAAAACAGCCATCTCTATCTTCCTGCCATTACAAACGTCGGTGACAAATTCATCGTTCCAAGCAGGACTGTTGGTCTTTTGCTTGGTCGAGGTCTGCCCGATCCTGGAGTCGTCCACATTGAGGGCGATGTAAGGGTCCAGCAAGAAGGTCTGTGGCCTGGGACCCACCGCATGCCTCAGAGACCACGCTGTGGGTTTCAGATTCACCGCCTCGCAGATCTTGATTTTCAGCAAGCCATTGAAAACCACCATGGCTGGATAGCTGCACTTTTCCCAGGATCAAACACTCGCTCAACGCACTCGCACCGAGAGGGAGGGAGGGAGGTCTCGCCAATAAATAGGAGGGCAGGTCTGGGAGTGGGGGAGCAGGGTACGGTGCGAGTCTCTTCGCCTGCCTGCTTCTGTTACCTTTGATTATTTAGCCTTTGCTCTTGCGACACCCAGTGAATAAATTTATTTTCTTGCCCGTGTTTCTAACGGAAAACAAGGGAGGGGGGCCGCCGGGGAGGGGGAGGCGGCCGCGGCTGCAGGAACCCCCGAATGCAGTCAAAACCCGAGCATAATCAATCCGGGGGGTAAGCAAGAGCCTTCTCCCTTCACCCTGACCATAATCCTGGATCAGTCCTCGCAGAGGAAGCAGAGCCGCGATCCCGGGCTCCCACACACGCCAGTCCTGCCCGTGCGCCGCACAACAATACACACACACGCACACACACGCACACACACGGATCAGAAACACCGGCCGACCCACCAACCCTGCCTACTGCACAGCCTCCGCTCAGCAAACATCCACCCGGGGACCTTCCATCCGCGCCGCCGCCCGCAGCCGCCCGTCCTGCGCCGCCGTCGCCTCCTGCTCCGCCGCCGCCAAGGCCGAGGACCCAGCGGAGCGACCCCCGCGCATGGGGGGCGCCGGCAGCGGAGCGGCCCGCGCGGGTCTCGGCGGGCTCCGGCTGGGCGGCCGCCGCCCTGGCGATGGGCAGAGCCGCCGCCGCCGCCTCCCTCCCGCCTCCCGCCGGCCGCCCCCCGCCCGCCTCCCGCCCGCCGCCTCCCCTCGGCCGCCGCCGGCCGCCTCCCTCCGCGCAGCCCCCGCCCGCTGCCGGTGCCGCTCCGCCGCTCGCTCCAGCGCAGGAAATGCGCAAAAGACGTCAGTGTGTGTGTGTGTGGGGAGAGTGTGCGGCGGCGGCGGCAGCCCCGGCCGTGCGTGTGTGTTTCTCTGTGTGTGTGTGTGTGTTTGAGCGTAGAAAGTTTTGCCTGTTGGGGGAGCAGCGCGGCCGCCACCAGCCGGGAACTGCGGCGGGGGTCGCGCTCCCCGGGCTGGGCTTGCCGCTCCTCCACACCCGCCGGGCGGCTTTCCGCCGGGGACACTGCCCGCCCCGGCCCCACGCCTCCTCCTCCTCCTCCTCCTCACAGGATAAAGTGGTGAACCAAACATAGATAAAGCACCCACGGACGCCTTCCTCCCCCACCGCCTTTATTAACGTGCTTGACCACCAAGGTCCTGCCCGGACCGGGACCACCACTCACACCGCGCCGGGCGCTTCTGGCGCCGCGGTGCCGGCAGACGCCCCTTCCAGCAGGGCTTTCCGCCCGTCGCCCTTCTCTCCGTGATCCCCGGGACGGCCTCTGCACGCGCCTGACGGGCAGCGAACTCCGCCGCCCCCGCCCTGCCCCGCCGCCTGACAGCGCCGAGCCCCGGCCCCGTCTCCGCCACCCCCGCCCGCCGCGGCAGCGGCACAGACAGCGCTACGTCAGCGGGGGCCGGGCCGGGCCGGAGGAAGAGTTTCCCCGCGGTGTGCGAGCGCCGGGAAGTGCCGAGCGCCGCCAGGGGAAGCAGCCTCCCGGGGCCCGCCCCACCCGGCCCGGCCCGGCCCGGCCCGCGGCCGCCCTTCCCCCGGCCGAGCGGCGCTGCCCGAGTTGGGACAGAAGGCGCCTGTTGGCCGCCCGACGCCCCGCGGCGGTGGGGCACTGCCAGCCCCTTTGTCTGCCGCGGTCACCTGGCCGTACCTGCCCCATCTCAACCCGCGGCGCCTCCCCGCTGCTCCGAGCTGGCGCTGAGCGGGACACCGCAGGCGGGCAGTCGCCACTGCCCTGCAAGCGTACTGAAAAGGGGGAAAAAAAACCCCCAAAACCTTCTGAAAGGGTAAAAGGGTGTGCATACTTTGTTCTTGAACGTTATCCGCACGTCATGAAAGATTTCAGTCATTTTTCATCACCGTGGTACCAAATACCGTATGAAACGCCCGTGACACTACAAGAAGCCTGACTTTTTCCTCCTCAGAACAAACATACTCAGGATCAGAGTGGTTTCCCATAGTGAAAATTATTGCTGCCTTAATTATTTTTAGCTACCGATTTTGCCTTTTTGTGTGTGTGCTTGTGTGAGAAAGTCACCAGGAAATGGATGGACTTCGGCCTTTCATGGGATTTGAGTTCACTGTAATATCACAAGAGAAAAAGAAGCAGTCCTGGCACCCAGGAGGGTGGCTGCTGTGCTTCGAAGAATCAGCCAAAGTAGAAAGAAGCTCGATTGTCTGGATCCAGTTGAATAAGGACATAAAAGATGAGCACCCAGTCCTTGATCTGGACCTGATATTCCTGACTGGAGAGGAAAGAAGAGATAATTATGGATTTCTGCAGATAATGGCTCAGGAGGCAGGTGTTATATTTGGAGCTAATGAAACAGCTCCAGTATCTGTGCTTCCAGAGCAGTTTCCAGATAGGAGATACGGTACTAATGAAGCCAATGGGTCATGAGAGCATTCATGTTAATGGAAGACAGACTTTCTGGTGCCTGTTGCCACTTAGTCTACTAGTCAAAATAGAAGTACAGTAAAATCTCCATGTTCATTATCATCTTGACAATCTCCAAGCAGAATCGTTTGATACAAAGCTGTGGTATGGAGCCAATTATGGGAAATATCTTCCTTCACAATTCAGCCTTTCCTGGGCTCCCAGCAGCCGTGATACATCTATCATGTTACTTTTGAAAAGGACCGTACTCGCAGGCCTCACCAGAAAGGCAAGAAGAACCTGCTCCTTTCCTCTCAGCCCCATTCACTACCTGATGCATATAGTACTATATATTAAGCTATATGGTCTTACATTTAGGGTGTCAGACAGAATGCTGTAATTAAATCTTTCGTCTGGATGTCTTTGTGTTCTTTCTCAATAAGGACAATGTAAACAGTATGCTCCATTTCCTTAGATACTTATTGGAAAACATGAAAGCCAAACTGATACACTGTTTAATTTTTTTTCTGTTTATTTTTAGAGAACTGCAACTGTATGTATTCTGTATGCCCAAGGTAAGTAAACAGAGTCTCCATGGTGAGTTTAATGACCTAGCATGTCTCTGAGATTATATATATATTACGAAAGTCTGAATAAATACAGACAATATTAGCACAGCATACAAAATAATATAAATAGACCTTATATTTGGCTAATTACATGTACAGTCTACTACATACCTAGCTAGGCCCTGATCCCTCATTCGAGCCATCTCCGTTTTTCCATGCACTGAAGCTACCTAAGGTTTGGTTTCATAAATCATTTTTTCAAAGAATAAATGTCTGCCTGCATGAAAAAGGATTTAAAATCTCATTGAGGATCAGACAGCTCCAGCCTTACAATGTTCAGGAAAATACAAATATCTTGCACAGTTTTAATTTATTTTTAGATTTGGGGTTTTTAAAATTATATTTCAGAAAAGCACATCTATGTCAAGACTGAACTTCTATCACGAAGCAGTTCTTAACTTAACCAAAGTACCCTGGAACAGTATTCTTAAAACCAGTAACTCAGGTACATGGACCAACATTACAGTGCTTCTTGGAAGTTCGTCTAAAAACTTGGCTCAGTGGTCTCCAGAACTCTAAGTAATAGACAGAAAAGAACATGCCAACTGTAAGTACCATTTACCACTTGAAAAGTTTTTAAATATTTGTTTGCTTGAATTTTTTTTCTGTTCTCTTCCTGTGCATATGGAAGGATTTGGTTCTTTAAGAGCAAAAGCTATCCTATTTTGCACAGGGAGGTCTGGAGAGGAAGATACAGCATTTGCAGTATTTCTCCTGCAGAAGGGCAGCAAGAAGTATTCCAGATGCATTTCTGTACTCTGTTGCAAAGCCTGCAGCAGCATAGTAAACCACTGCCTGAAGTTTTAGCTATTTTTCCCATCTGTGTTTTTTTTAAAAAGACACAGAGGCTCTACAGGGTACCTAGACTCAGGACTGGTTGAGGAGATCTGTCTACTCTCCAGAAGTAACCTTTGCTGGTAGAAGCCCCTCTGTTCAGCACTCTAAGAGCAAACAGCCTTTGTGTCAGGGCTGCTCCCGGTGTGTGCTTCTCGACTACAGGATCATCTGCATGCTGGCGTTTGATTTTCATTAATGTCGACTCACTTACTTGACAGACAACTGCCCTGTCAGACTGTCCTGTAAAGCTGTAAGGAAAAGACCCCCGAGAGATCATAAAAACCCAGGCTAATCGCATCAACTTCTGTTTCCATTCTTACTTTAGGAAAGAGGCTACATCAAACTGATAAGGAATAGCAGCAATGGTACCGCCAGCACGCAGTCACCTGCAGACAGCGGCCTCCCAAGGCACGGTTTTACTCCCGCAAATCACTTTTAGGCTGCGCCTGCCCTGTTTCAGGTCGTGGCGGTGGCAGCGGCAAGGAGGGACGAGTGAGCCGTAGTAATCTCAGACAGCCCATGACCTTTCCCTGGCCTGTGCATCCTCAAGAGCTCCGTGGAGAAACAGCACTATCTGGTGGAAAGAGGATGTAAAGTCCTGCCAGGAGTCGCGTTAGGCTTTATTCTACTCTTGCAGCCACAATTGCAACTGGGTTTAAGGTGTTCTTGCTCAAGATTGATAGATAGTTTGACTGTATTTTTAAGAGGATTTATTTTTTTTATAGTCCCATTAGTCCTGAAAAACTGTTCAAGCATTGGAGACAAGTCAGCAAATTTTCAGGTTTTTCCAAGCTCAGCAATATGAAAGAAGGAGCAGCGATTTTGTGTTGTTCTATTTTTTAAAATAAATAAATAAAAATAAAATCATGTCTTAGAGTTATACTAAGCAGATAGACAAGGAATAAAATCCAGCTTGAATGCAGGAGAGATTTTCAGAAACACCTTTATGTAAAAAATGAAATAAAAGCCAGACCGCTCATTATAGGCCCTGTGAAAACTAAGGAACTTTGAATCCACTCTGGACAAGAATATATTCCAAGCATGTGAAGATATTCACTAGTATGAGTATATCCACTGAATTCCTTTGAACTTAATGGTTATGCTTATGCAAGTGCAATAGTTGGGTGTTAGTGGAATCAGTCCCTTCCTGGCAAGAAATCAAAGATTGCTGTCAAATGCTGACTATCTTTGAAAGTCAAATTATTATTTAGTATCTAATTTTGGAGGTATGGTTATGAAAAAAGCATCCTCAAGAGCATTTTCACTCCTGTCATGCTGCAAATGATCTTTAGGGTATACCAAGAGCTAATTCATCTTTTCTAAGAATAAAGAAAAAGACCAGTCTCAGTGAGCTTGGTCCAGCCTCCAACTCCATTCCAAGGTTTCCTTTGTATCCAGCCAATTTCCTACTAATTTATTCTTCACGCGCAAAGTATGTACCTGAGGAAGTTACTTAAGGTACTCCCAATGTTCCCTGTGAAATGTCTCAGCATAAGGGATCCTGTCAATGTGTGATTAATCAGGTCTCTGACTCTTTCTCTAGTGTAATTATACTTTTGGTAGTCTTCCCAACCTCCTTTAAAAGAACATACTAAACACTAGCTCTGTGTGTTAGCTTTCACTAGGAGTAAATCTCTCAGGGTACATCTGCATGGATTTACCACTTTAAGGTACATGGTTCTGGCGGACACCGTGACATAGTGACTTCAGTGCAGTGTCTACCAGCCAGCCTGTTCTCAGCTATGCACCTGGTTTGCTGGCCAAGACTGAACCTCATGATATCATACCTTCCCAGCAGTTCTTATCTGAGCTAGATAGATCACAGCCAGCTCAAGTATATCTGCACGTGCTACAAAAACATACCTCCAGTTGCAGAACATATGCTTAGGTCACTTCTAGGCTAGAGATTTCTGGCTCAGGCAAGGCTGTAGAGCAGTATGATCTCAGACAAACATAGCTGTGCCAAGGACTCTCACCATTGTGGGAGGGGGTGTTATTACTTTATTGCTTGTGGATGATTTTTTAAATTGATATAAAAAGTTTTAGCACTGTACATCTTTCTGGTAAAATATAGTGGAACTTCTATACAGGATATGTACCCCAAATATAAAAATAGGCTTCCATTTCGTCTCCTACATGTGTCCTCTCAACCTTCACATGAGTGTGCTGACAGCATTTACTGTGGGTTTGCCATCTACAGGATTGTTGCTATTCTATACAATGAATTGCTGGAAAAGCTTCTGAAGGGTAAAACCGAGCTCTGATCTGTTCCTGGTTTATCAGCCCTCGTATTGAGAATTTACAAACAGGTTTCTGTGGCAGGAAAACTTGAGGTTACCTGGCATTGCTCAGGACTATATTAGGAGTCTGTTGTTATTCAGACTCAGTGATTAGATTGTCATTGCTGGAAGTAATTTTGGTACAGAGTGACAAGGAGAGAATTCTGGAATGGATCAGGATTCAAGAGACAACCCTCTGCCCTAGATCAGCCTCTCCATGCACACAGGGTGGGCTTTGGAAGATCTGTTTTCTAAGAGTACAGTTCACTCTCTGCATCAAGACTAGAAGAGGACAGGAACACGAAGGTCAGTCATGCCTTTCCAGGCTGTTGCTTTCTTGAGCAGCACACAGAAGAAAAGCCCATCGTGTATTTGCTGCTTGAATGAATGATTTTGTATTGTATCGAAAAAAACCAAACCAACCATGCACAGTAAATAGGGAAAAGGATGAGTCTAATTGTGTACCAGCTACACAATTGCAGGCAAGGAGCAAACATAATCTAGTGCTAAATGTGATTCCTTTCATGATAGAAAAGCTGTCCCTTGGGTTGTTACAGCCCCCTGAGGCTGGACACCCAATGTATGTTGGGGTCAGCTGGCAATTATCCATACTTCTCTTGGCTTTTCCCGGTTTTATTTCTTCCATAGGGTACCAAAGTGGTGTTGCTTCTAAAAACTGTTCTTAATTTGAGGTGAACTTCCCTGAAAGAAACTGTGAAGGGATCTGAGTGTGCTTGCCTCCAGGATATGGAATTGATTCTCTGCTTTCTCGTACACTACAGGAGTGCAAGCCATACAACACATGGCAGGATACAGCATACCAGAAGAACAGGCTAGAATGGTTTGCTGTTCTGCTGATCTGTTTGGTGTGAGTACACCAGAAGAAATTTGAAAAAATAAGGGAGGTTCCAAGTCTGGGCAGCTTGATATTTGCATGCCTAGCCATCAGCAGATATAGTGATGTTTCCAGAGAATAATGGCAGTGTGTATGCACTTTATTGAAGCATTGCTAGCATTTGTCCTACTGTCTTACCCTGAACCCTGTGCAGGATTTGGAGCATCTGTCACTAATATGTGTGACATTCCAAGGCAAGCTCCTTTCACAGCTGATCAGTTGCAGTGGAGTGATGTGTGCCCTAGGTGTAACTATCGTTACCAGCTTCTGTTAATTTTCTTGATGATTTTCAATTATGCACACTGCCGCTGTCAGTTCAGTACTATCGATGAAATGTAAAAAGAATCAGCTTTTCAGAAGTAGGTAGTCTCACTGCTTTACAACACAGGGGAGTGAGAAAGACTATGAGTAAAGGGCTGCATTTTGGAAGCACTCTGAATTTTGAGTGCTTTAATTGTAAAATATCTGACTAGAGACATTTTAGGTATCTCAAGTTAAGTGGACAATTTTCAGAATTTAGTCCTAATCACCTGCTTAAACTCACATATGAAGTCATTAAAAGAGTCATTAATAAAACCAGTATGTTGTTATTCTCACAGCCTTCCTCCAGCCTTTTCCCATGGTAGTATTCAGGAAGTGAAACTTTGTAAAATGGATAAATAAAGGCAGAATAAAGATGTGATGTAATGATTTACAGTACTGGAGTGCTGTCACTCAGGACATGTAGGATATGCTGAGCTGTATTTTTTACTGGCCTCATTCATAAGTTACAATGAAGGCCAAAGCCTAAAAAGACCGATGTGTATGTGCATAACAGTATACAATTTGAATTGTCAGGATTCAGGACTCTTCGGCAGACTTATTCCTGCACATGTCTTTGGAGAGCTAAAATGTAGTCCATAGGTTCACAAGTATTTATATTCATGTCCTTGAAGTTGCGAAAGAGTAGTTTCACTTTCTAGTATAGATGGCAGTTTCAACTTTAAAAAGCCATGGACAGCAATGATTGTTGCTCTAACATACTTCTCATAAGGGAAGGAGGGGCGTCAGTGCTGGGTGAAACCTTTGAGGTGTGGACTGACTGAGATGGCTTTTTCCACGACCTGTTAATGGGCCTCTACTGGCAAACACAGAATAGAGAACAGTTGACCACTAAACTGCCGTGACTCATGACTTTGGAGTTCACAAACAGAATAAAGACACAAAGGAATAGCAGGTCATAATTACTCCTCAACAGTTTATTTTACTTTTCTTTCCCCTTTTTATGTTTGTGGGTGTAGTTTTAAGTATGTCGCATTCAATTTTTCTTCTGCATTTACATGCCCCAAACATACTCACCTCACCATATGTCCTGCTAAAACCTTAATCTCTTTTTCTTAGTGTTTTCTATTCTGGATTTTAGAAGCTCTTAATAATCCAAAGAATGTCTTCATTCGGTGTAATCCCACTTTGCTCTACCACAGCACAAGAGAGGCAGAAAACAATCGATGTTATTCCGTGAAACAGAATACTTGCAGCAAGACAGGGCATGATCCACTCCCATTACATATAGGTAATAGGGAATTTCTGAGTCTGAGCAAAGCACTACACGTCTGAGTTAGTGCAACTTAATTAGTAATTATACCTCTGTAACCTCATAGCTATCTGCAAAACTTTCACATGTCTATCCTCAAAGCACCCTCTTCACTTTAATAGTTTCATTTTAGGATGTGATGGCTATTCTATAAAGGAAAGAAAAATCTGTGTTTAGCAAATAACTTTTAAAAGATACCCTCTATCATAAACATTTCTGCTTTTAGACATATCAGGTACTTGGGGGCAAAAAGAAAGTACCACAGACTACAAATTTTCAGTATCTGAAACCAGTCTAGGTCTCAACTGAAAATAATCTGTCATGGAATTTAAAGTTTTAATATGATAGTCAATTTGTTTGGTTGTTGGCTTGTTTTTGTTTTGTTGGTTTTTTTAAGGAAAGCAGACACTCTGAAAGAAATGTATGAGAAATGGTTACCTTCATCTAAATCTCATATGATTATGTCAGTTACTTCTTGTTATGTGAATTTAAATTAACTAATAGAGGTATACTTGCCCTAATGCTGCTCTTGTAAAGTCAAATATGTAACTGATCCAAAGGAATCAAATGTAGGGCTGCTGGCTCTTAGCTAATCCAAGATAGAACAAGTTATAACTGGTTTTTTTTCTGAGGTAGTTAATTAAGAAGTTTAAATTAGATTAGTTACAGTGTTTCTTTGAAAAAATATAAAATATTAATAAAACCATTTTGGGGTTTTTTGTTTGTTTAGATCATAGCTGTCAAAGTAGTGTGGTGAAGAGATATGTCATAATTAAGGATACTGTATTTTTCTGAAGTATTTTTCATGAAAACTGTTTCCCATCTCTAATATTAACATAACTGAAGGAGTCCCTTGGGAGGTCTTCAATATCCGTGGTTTTAACATTTTGAGTCTGGGGAATCCAGTATTCTTCACCCATCCCAAGGCAAAGTGAAAGGAATCTGTTGCATCTAGAGGTCTAGATATGATGCTTAAAAAAGCAGCATAGAGGAAAAAAATAATGCTTCTGCTTATGAACAGCTCTACTATTTTTGTAGATATTACAGTCCCATGCTTTCATTCTTCCTAAAATAAATTATTAAAAGTATATATTTTGTTTATTTATAATATATATTACATTAGTTATTTCTTATACTTATATATTATATATTTTTTATTTATTCACATCACGCGGTGCATAATTGCTTCAGTTTTGTTTTCCCCCATTATTTGTTTTGATCTGTTTGTTTATACTGACATTAACATATCTTTGTATCCTTTTCAAACTAACAAGTTTTCTGTTTTGTGCCTTTATGCTTCAGTTTGTATCTGGCTTTTTTTACACTAGCTTTAGCCTGGGGAGAAATGTTGCCACTTTTTTTTATTAGGATAAACACATACTTACAAATGAAAGGAGTGGTTCCTTTATGTACCTCTTCCTCCAACATATGGAAGTAGCTTACACTTGCAAAATAGAGAAAGCTGCAAGCTGCACTAAGGAGTCATCAGGGAGAGAGGAAGGAAAGGGGGATTAGCAATTGGTTTAGAAACTCTAATAAGGTCTTACAATCAGCAATTATTTATTATCACAGAAAGAGCTATTATCCAGTATAATCAAAGTAATCAATTCTATAATTCTAATATATTTTTCCTAACTTGTGCCATTGTATTTGTAATCTTACAAAATACTTCATTTGGACTGAAACTCTTCTAGTTTTGCCTAATCTTTTTTTATATAAAAGCTTGAGTAATATAATTCCAAACATTTCTAAGTTATGTATGTATTAATAACATAACCTTATTCAGACATTTCAGTAGCCTATTTTATGCCTGAATATTTCAATAATGGCAAAGGACAGTAACATCACACCTAGTTTGTTTTGGAGTGTTTTTTCTTTTTAGTTTGGTGTGATCTAAAAAATGCCAAGTGTTTCAAAGTTTTGAGTTTAAAATGAGATATTTTCCTCAAGAAAACCTTATCTAGGTTTGTTTATCATCTCTCTCTAAAAGGACAGAAACTGACAGTTTCAAATGCACTAAGGTGTCTAAATATTACAGTTCTGGTCTCCAAGGATGATGATGCCAAGATCATGTGGCAAAGCTCCCATTGTACTTACTCTGGAAAGGTCCAGCACTGTACTTAGATATAACCTGAGATCCAAATACCTATTTTTAATGACCTCTATTTTGTATTTTTGGAAAGAGCTCAGATGTCTTCTGCTGATTCAGAAACTTATCTGATGATTGGATCCACATGAATATCTATCATGAGAACAGACAAGCAGAAATGAGAGGGAGTTCAAATATTTTGAGTCTGGCTTTGAGTAAAAACTACTGAATCTTACCTCATCCATCAGGTCGTTAATGGAACAGGTCAGGTATTTCACTGAAACCTAATACTCTGTACCTTGGGAATACAGGTCCACTGATGAGAGACAGCATTCACAAAGGTGTTTGAAGTTGGGAAGCTGTGACATGTTTCCACTCGCCTCTTCCCATAAGGACAGTGCATCACCATGTAGAAAATAAAATGCGGATGGTTTTCTTCTCTTTCTTGATTATTAGTGGATTGCATGAAGTGAATGATAACATATTTATTGCAAGCTGTCTGAAATACCCTTTATGAGGCCTTTTCTCCTAGCTTTTCAGGTGAGTGCTTATTTACCTCAGGAGGCAACCTATAGTGTTATCACAGCTGTTCAGAAGCCAGGAAGCTTTGTAGTGAAGCATATGAGCACATTAAAGATGTGTCTGTAACTGCAGCAAAGTGCTTCAGATTAAAAAAGGACATGTGCATATAACCTTTTCTGAACTCATTCTCCATTTGACCTAAGTGAGTTTAGGCAGCTTCAGCTGAAGGTAGGGCACACAAAGCAGCAGCAAGTTACTGCGCTGGAAGGGTGCAATTACTGCAGTTGAAAGGCACAAATGCTCCATCCTCAATAGATGGGAAATAGTGGATTCATTTACACTGCATGATTAAAGTAAACGTTCCTGGGAATTGTCCTGGGTAGGAATGTTCTCTAGATTTGTCCTTCAAACAGCTGTTCAACATACCTGCTCCTATCCCACTTTATAAGACAGCATTCCAAAGCTTTCTTAGGAGGGCAAATAAAAATTTATTTAATTCTCTGGAAGGTCCTTCCAAACTCCACATGAAACTCACTCAGTACCTCCTTTAATGGGCAAAGCACTGGGAACTGCATCTTCCTATTTCTTTCAACTTTCCAGCTCATTTTTTTTCACAGATACCTTACAGGAAAGCGTTTCTCAAACCAGGTAGAAGAGATCCACTTAGGTACACAAAGGGGGAGTAGTGGGAGTGCTCTTTGGTGTCGTGTGTACTTACCACTGAGATACTTTAGTGACACGGGGTTATTGCCCATCAACAACATCCATTTCTGTTGTTACAGGAGCAACACTGCTGAAGTATGGGTTGTTGCTTGATGTTATTTTGTCTGACAACAAGTGGAGAACACAAATATCTGCATTTTTGTGGGAGCTAATGCTGAATTGCTGCAAATGTTTTAAAATACAGAGAGACAAAACAAACAAGCTAATACAATTTTGTTTCCCATAATGATTCTTTCTTGTTATCTGCTTTCTTGTCACACTACTGTCAGGTCTAATAACATAGGTGTCAACTTCTACTCTGAATTATCTTCAGAGTTTGTCTTGTGGATCTTTTTGGCAGTGAAATCTTCAATCACAGCCTGTACAAGTTACAATGGAGCAGCAGCCTGCTTTTTTCAGTTATGACAGATATATTCCAGCACTGCTCCTGTTCATTCAGAATCTTGTAAGGATTTGTGTAGGTTTTTTGCCTAAAACAACATACTGGTTACTCTAATTTATCCCTGTTTGCATAAACTCATGCTGTTGATTTTCACTTTCAGGCTCCTACGCAGCCCATCCCCACACTGCCTACAATGGCTCCTTCCTAACAAGATGTCAACACCTTTCTCTGCTCTTAGAAGCAGGAAAACTCCTTTCTTAAGTTTTAATTCAAGTACAGAAATGGTTTTCCTATTTAGTCCTTATGACTAGTAGCTCCCTGAAGGGATTTGCCCATCTGCCCATTGGGCTTGATACTCAAAGCTCTCCTTTACTGTGACACCTACAAATACACACAATACTGGTCTGCTTTTCTCCTATCTATAGCTTGGTGGGATCCTGCTCCCTTGCAGCAGCTCCCAGATCTTATGGCAGTGTAGAAATGACAATAAGGACCAAATCGGCAAAAGGTATTTCATAGGGATAGAATACTGGTCTCCTGATAGGTCCAAAGGCAGCTGATAGTGCAAAACCAGCTTTACCTAAATAAAAAAAAAGTCAGATTAGGAAAGAAAAAATAAGAGACTGAAACTCTTATGTAGGTGCCCTCTATACCTCTCACTTGTGAAATTGTTAAATCCCTACCAAAGAAGGTACAAAGGATGAGTGATACTTTTTCTTGGTCTTAAAATCAAGAGTCAAACATGGTTCGAAGGGAAAAAGGGATTTTACCTTGGTATTTATTTTAAGGATCCTTAGGTGCACATGTCCAGTTTGACTGCACCTCCCTGCACACCACAATGCACACTCCCAAAAGATCGGGTATAACATTACAGGTCTTAGTAATTACTGATCTATCAAAAATTCCCCAATGAGAGGCTCAAGTGAGCCCCTCTCCCCAAGGAACCTTCCCCTGGATGGTTCTATCTTGGTTTACAGAATGTGTTCTGGAGGGGACCTTGGGGTCTGGGGCACACTGATCCCTAGCTACGAAGTTTCTAAAATGTTTCGTCTCTTAGCTGAACAAACAAGTTCAAGAATTTAGGCAAAAAGCACTAAGAATACAGAGGTTGTAAAAAGGTATAACAGGGATATAAAAGAAAAGGCAAAAAATCATCATGGCATCATGAGCAGCAGGCTTTCTAGTTTTACCAGCAGTAGTAAGCAAAACTCCCACAGTTTATGGGCAATAACTCTTCACTGAAGGGCAGAGATCACTGTAAGCCTACCTTCAAAGTATTTAACTGGTGTCTCTTCCTAGAGCAGCATGGTATTCAAGCTATTTAATATCACCTTCCCTCTCAAAGATTGATGACACATTTATTAAGAGATATCACTTCTGATCTGATCTTCCATCAATTTATCTCACTTTTACTACCTATAACTGCCATTTGAATGAGACTATTTTTAAAGACTGAGAGCTGCAAATTAATATTGTCTAAAAATTCATCCAAATGCCCAGGAGAACCTGAAGCCTCTATTATACCTGTATTAATCCTAACTATAACATAAGATTAACAAATCTTATTAACAAATTGCATGGCAGTATATTTGGTGAAATGACTGTACTTTTCTTCACTAATGAAGGGTGAAGTGGCCAGCTAAAATGAGAACTAAGCAGCTTTAATGGAAGAGCACTTTATTTAGGAATGCGAGGAAGTATAATATGCCACACATATCCTAAATTAAGTCTTGTGGCATAGCAGAGCTATGACTGCAAAGTCGTCATGTGTATAAGGGTGGGAGTCAGCAAATAACTGTGTTGGAAGCTCAAAGTTTCTCTTTAATCTTGTAATGTGTTCACTGGTATTTTATTTACAGAAGCAATTACTTCTGGCTATATATAGTTAGCTACTGTAATAGTTATTTTACAGAAATAGCAACCGAGTTTTATGTGTCAACATTCTCCATTCACTGGAATTTTTGGAACTTCTTGTCAGAGAATGAATGACCTGCAATGCGGCAGGATAACTGAGACAAATACAAGCAATCATTTTTAGGCCTTCTAGTACTACTAAAGCTGAGGTTGCCATGTCACAGTTTCTTGAACCTAGCAGCATTGGTTTAAATTCAACAAAGCTGACACATAACATGTGTTTATGTTACTTCCAAAATTTTGGCCCCGTTACAAAATACTGTGCACACTTTCAAACTGAGCAGATATTGAGACTGAGTCTGCAAGACTGATGGCAGTTGTTTAAAAGAATGGTCCCTAGGATTGCTAACAGAGTCATTTTCTGAGTATTTTTAACAGAACTGCAGGCTGCCATGCTAGTGAAAACACTGACACAAACCAAGAGCAAACTCTAACTTCTCCTGGAGAAGGCAGAAGGGCAGGATCTAAGGGGAAATTGCATCTCTCCCTGCAGCCAGGAAC
Source organism: Coloeus monedula (assembly GCF_965178545.1). NCBI lineage: Eukaryota > Metazoa > Chordata > Aves > Passeriformes > Corvidae > Coloeus > Coloeus monedula. The sequence goes on along the minus strand of NC_138782.1, from coordinate 29,839,456 downwards.
TGCATCTTTTTCTCATTTAGGATCAGACTAATCCATCTCCAGCTGCAGCTCTGCTGAAAACAGTGGAATTTCAGGCAGGTGATAAAGGCCTTAAGTGACTCTTGTTTTCATCTTTACAGTTGTGTGGACTTGACCGCACACATAAAAGCCCTCTTTTGGCTTTTAAAGCATCAGTTTGCTTTTGAGGATGGGAAAAGAGAGGAAGTGTTGACTGAGAATGAAAGAAGGTCTCCAAATGATAATCTGTCTCAGGGTATCTAGTACTATAACTACATTTTGACTACCTATAAATTTTCTTGATTCAAAATGATCCACAGGTTGCTTGGTTAGAAATGTTTATGTATGCCTGTATAAGCTGTTGTGCCAGTGACAGACCTGCAGTGAACAGGGCAAACAGCAGACGCTGTCACTGTCCATGCACTCACTGGAACTGGTCAACATTTTTCTGGCAGAAATTTCCCTGTAAAATCTGACATGCTTATCCATCTCCTTTACTTGCAAATGCCTGAGCATATCACAATCATTGTTTATCCTCACACATCGTTTTAGGAAGCATTATTAGTAGCCCATTTTAACAATGAGGAACTGAGGCACAGGAAGAGTCACTTGTTGAAGGTCATGCAGGACATCTGTAGCAGAGGAGAAAATTGAGTCTGAGATTCAGATTTATGTTTCCTAGAATGAAGCCCTTTTTGTAGCTTACTGAAAGCATATGATCAATTTGTAAGCATGTGAGTTGCTATTTGAACAGATGGGAATAATGGACATGTTTTGAAGCTCCTCCACTTGCCAACATCATCTCCTCTTTTCAAAAGTGGCGGATTCAGTCCCTCTGTAACAAGACATGTGGCCTTGTGACTATTGAAGGTCCTGACCTGGATGATGCTTCTGCAGAGTCAGAAGAGGAAACTGGAGACTCTGATTTGCCTTTGAGGTATCGTAGTCCCACAAAGAGAAAACTGATAGGTATATATATGTACAGGGCAAAATAAAGAGGAAAAATCCTTTTATATGGATAATAGTACTGAAATAATGGGTTTTGATAGTTCAGTGGTCTAACTTTGAGTGAAGAATTTTACTTCTGATTCTCCCAAATGTGACTTTTTCCAGAAAACTCTCGCAGCCCAGAAGAAAATTTACTATCATCCTGAGCATGCTTATTTACAGAAATCAGAACTGATCTCTACAGAAGTAGAATTCCTTCTGGCAATCCCTAAACCACCTTTGCTTCTGATTCTGAAGAGACCTTCTCTTTGAAATAAATGTATGCAGTAACCTAGGAACAACAGCCTACACTTCAGTCCAAACATCCTTTGCACCCCATAGCTTCCTTCCAAGACTTAATTCTTTTTCCATTCTCTTGTGTATATAGACTGGACATATGAGCATGTAACAGAACTTCAGGAGTAATACTGCAAAAGAGTTGCTGGATCAGTCAGAAGACGAACTACACTATCTTCCTTTCTGCAGCTGTATAGTTAACAGTTCATGTATGGAATACCAATGGATTTTGAAGGTGCTGGTACAGTTCTCTACGTTTGCACAAGGTATGTAATTTGTCTGTGCCTTTGTCCTTCACAACAGGGAAACAAGAAGGCTATGAGGATAAATACCAGGGCTTTCTGGAGCAATTCAGAAACTCTTCAAATACACTCTGACAATATCATCCTATAAATGCATAGGGACTCTGCATGATATGGACCCTGCATCATCCACACACAAATCAGAGCTGCTGTAAACACCCACAGAGCAATTGCACAGCAATGACCAGTAGATTCAGTAGGTTTGGGACTAAAAATGTTGATTGCAGGATCTTCTTCAAAGTAGAACTTAGGTTCTGAGCGTAGAGGACCCTCATTTAGAGACAACACCATGATAAATACTGTACTGTGGGGCACTCACAGTCTGCAACGGTGAAGGTCACATTTGTTTGCTAGAAAGGCAGGGCATAGGCTTAAGGCAGGGTCTAACTATGTGACCAAAGCTATGAACTTTCAGCAGTGAAGAAGGTAAGGGTGACATGGAGTTTCCATTTACAAGCATTCCCTACCACACAGAATAAAAAATATTGGTGCTTTGTCCACCTGACAAGTAGAAAATATGAATACAGTGCAAACTATTTCCTGGCAGATCTGTGCTTCTGCTGATTGTCATTTATATTAGTCCCAAATCAAATCAAAACAAATTGTGACTTAATACAGGTCACCCATATCACTGCTGGGCACACAAGTACTTAGGAGTCAGAGGCACAGATGAGGATGCCATCACACTGTATTTTTGTACAGAGACAGTGAGATAGTTTCTTTCACAGACACATTTCAATATAAATATAAGATAGGAAGAAATAAGAAAACAAAAACAATGGGTGCTACAAAAGTGCTCTGAGAGTATATCAGCAAGATAGACAGTAGAGTCAACAGTTGAAGCATGGGGGTTTTTTTGGTTTTAGTTTTTGTGGGGTTTTTTGGGGTTTTTTTGGCAGGTACTCTTATATCTGTATTGTTTGCAAAAAGTCTTTCCTAATTAATTGGGGAATTGCTGCTTTTTCTTCTGCAAGGCCATGCAGACAGGTGCAGGCAGACACAAGCAAACTCCACTCACATGCTGAGCTGACCAGACTTTGCAAGCCTCTGTCTGGAAGATGTAGAGTCATGCTAATATGGCACCATGCCCAAAATAACATACCCTGCCTCTCAGCAGCGCTCATTAGCTCAGGTTCATGTAGTTATCTTGCTTCTGGACTGGGGCCTTCCGGTGTCTGACAAGCTAAGTGCACTGGCAGAGTTCTCCTGCCTCTCTGGCCTCCTCTGTGTACATATACCTTTATGTCATTACACGTTGTCACTTTTTGTTGAGAAATGGACTGTTAAAAATCACTGACTCTCTTCTCCCAGTCGCACTCCTAAGGAAACTTTTGTCAGTCTGCCAAGATGATAAAAACACATGAGGATCTCATGGTTCAGCTCACACCACCACCAAAGCAGCAGTAATGGCTGCAGAAGAAGCTAACTAACAAGCTGGCAAAGCACTGAGGTAGGAAACAGAAGTATGGATTACATTCTGTATGAAACCTGAGTACAGACCATATGACCCTCAGCATGTTACTGCAACATGGCCAAGAACCAGACTGCACTCTCATATCATAAGTAATTCAGCATCTGCCCCAATGGCAAATTTTTGGGAACACTGTGAATGTCTGGATTTCCTCCAGTTATCAAGGAGGAGAGAGTAAGACCCAGCAGACTGCCCCACTGGTTCATCTCCCTTCCTGACATTTCAGGCAGCATCAATTTTCCAAATCCCAGAAAAAGAGAAAAAGATGCTGAGTTTCTCCCCACTGTCCACTGATAGGACCCATAATCCATCACCCTACATTAAAATGACATGTTTGACTGGTTTTATATTGAACTGTGGCTACTGTGGAAAAGACACAGGTTTCAATCCTCACTGGTAATATAGGATATGGGACAACTCAATTTAACTTTTACCTATCTATCAGATGTAGAAAATTGCACTCAGTAATACAAGAATGCTGCTGAGAATGCAACTTGAAGGACTCAGTGGGGAAAGAGACAATCCAGGTTGCTCATCAGATTTTAATTCTGCCTCCTTCACTATGCTGGTCTCACAATTTTCTATGGGATGTCTCCATTCATCAGTAAATATTTGCACAAAGGGCAGTATAAAGATTACACAAGGAGCTCTAAGAATGGCTTTTTGCTTGGTTTTGCAGCATATATAATACTCTTTAAACACAGCTTTAAAAAAACATATCAAGCACACATATTTGTAAAATAACATTTATACTAATACATATGGATGAGAGGTTTTACCACAGCTATACCTCGAGTGTCTTTTGCAAGCATGTGCTTATTTTGTGCAGCTTGCAGAGTGCTAGGAAGCTGAAGCAACGTGAAGCTGCAGCTCTGTTAGCAGGGCCTGTTAGTTTTGAGGTTAGGTGCTGCACTAGCTATGGCTGCACAGCTTTTGCCCAGCACAGAGCATACATGGATTTTTTCTTCTTGTAGACAAACTCATACACATACCTTTTGCTGAAGCTTTTCAAGCAGAGTTTGAGAAAACATTTTATTGAGGGCAATACTGGAATAGGCTGACACTTAAGTCCTTCTGAAACAAGAGGGGTAATCTGTGTTTAAACTTAGTCCTATGCTTTAATCTGCTTTTTTACTAGTTTGCTATCCTGAACAGAGATAAACATAAGCATGTGCTTTCCTGAGTGGAGCTCTGAAAACATTTACATGTAGCAGTTGAGACATTGATTTATTGGTGTCAAGTCTAGCCCTTATCAAAGAACAATAACACAAAGAACAAGCCTTACCTCTAGGAAATGAGAAGCTATTTTACTTTGCAACTATATTGCATTGCATTAGAAAGTAAATGCTACACATGGGAGAGGAAAAGCTGTTGTATGATTCAACTAATTTTACTGAAAATTATCCAGATTAGGGAGTTTCAAATTTTATACATTTGAATTTACGTCTAGTTGGTTCTTTTGTGCTGCCTCAGAAATAATTGGGTAAATGTCTTTTTAAAGGCTTAGAGAAATGCCAGTCTTAATCTTTTGCAGCAGGGGTCACTATAAACAAACCTACAAAAACCTGCCAGAATACATATGCCAGAACAGACAGAAAAATTACTGATTATAGATAAGAAACAGTGTCACTGTAGGCGAGCAAGAGAAAGGAACCCAAATATTTATATATAGGTAATTTCTTTTAAATCAGTTGTACAGGCTTAGCCTATCCTTACAAGAACAGTGACCTAATTTCAAACTATTAATAGAAAAGAAGTAAAGTTGACTGCATGATATGTACTTAGACATAGGAATTTTAATGCAGTGCATCAAAGGAATCAGATGACACAGGCAGTATTTTTATATTCTGAACAAAGCTGCACTCTAAGTATTACAAAATTTAATCAGACCAAGTCTTTAAATATGACTTTTAAGGTATTTATAGTCACAATCTTTTGTCCTTACTTATATAGTGCACTGAGTTCCTAAATTTAAAGGTTGTTTTGGCATAAGAGTAGAATCTGATCTGAAATATAAGGAATCAGAACCTTTCCTATTATAAATGACAATGTTTCATCTGAAAAACTGATGATCTAACATAATTTCATGCTTCCTAGTATTACACTAAACTACCCTTTGCTCAGCTCTTACTAGGGCTAAACTCCAAGTGAATCAGCTCTGAGCCTGCAAACACTTGCACACCCAATTACCTTTAAATATGTGAACAGTCCTGTTGAGGGCTGTGAGTCAGATCCTCAACTTGTGTAAATCACAGGCCCTATTTAAATCAACAGAGCTGTGACAGTTTATATCAGCTGAAGATTTGGCACCAGAAATACAACCCCCATGCATAAAGACATGTATGTGCATAAGTCTCTCTCCAGGCCGCTGAAAGCTAAAGAAGTCAGGTAAACTCCATGGAAAGAGAGAGACTGCATTGAACATTATTGTGTTTAAACCCATTCCAGACTGATAAACACACATTTATTATAAAGTCAAGATGAAAAATTATGAATTATTTAAGTTTATAGCACCTTAGTTACATTTAAGATGTTGCTGTTCCAAGGCGGGAGGACAGCTGGCTCACAGTTATGACCACAAGTTACAAATATTTATGATACAAAGCAGAAGACCTTTTAGGGTAATGGAAGCTCGAAAGGCGGCTGTAATGTAGCAGCGTGCTTGCTCCACGCTTCTGGTGATGGCTGCAGAAGCCAGAACCCATTAAACTTTTGCACGAGATGTGATCTTCACAGGATCCTTGCTGAATGCTAACTTCGAAGATATGGATGAAAAAGGAATAGGTGTAGAGACTGCGGGAAAACGTAACTTTAGATGGAATTTTAAGGCAGGCACCTAACAGTTGGATACTTTTTCCAGTACTAGAGGGGAAATGCATGTAAGGAAAAACGATGCAAATTTCAGTGAGCATGGGTAAAGGAACACGAGCATCCTATGTATGCTGGGACCTACATGCTCCTATCCGCTCTGGGGGCTGAAAGGGCGTGTATTTATTTCTGCATCCTCTGTAGTCACCTTTGACGCAGTATCTCAGCTTCACACAAAGATGACTTCTGCTTCCCAAGACCCCTGTGAAAAAACCCTGCTTCTTAGCTAACACTTTTCCAATTCCCATCAACCCAGAAGCGAACCGGGACATTTCTGCATCGCCGCCCTTTGTCCTGGGTTTACGTGAAGGGCAGCTGATGCTCTCGCCCCGGGGGCAGCCTCCGGGCCACCGGCCCGCAGCGCGCAACCCCTCACCCCTCACAGCTTCAGCCCGCCCTCCCGGGGCGGCGGGGGCGGCACCAGGGGCGGTGCGAGGGGCGGTGTGAGGGGCGGTACCGGGGGCGGTGGCAGGGGCGATACCGGGGGCGGTACCGAGGGCGGTACCGAGGGCGGTGCCGGGGGCGGTGGCAGGGGCGGTGCCATCGCCTCACCGGCCCGGCCGCGCTTCCTGCGGCGCGGCGCTGCTGCCGCTTCCTGCTCCTCCCCGCGGCGCGTCGGGCGGGGAATTCCGCCATGGCCGCGCTGGCGGCCCTTTCAAACGCGGCAGCCGGCGGCAGCAGGGGGTAACGACTGGGGGAGCCGCCCGCCCCTCGCCGGGACCGGGCTGGGGGTGAGGCGGGGCGGGCAGCGACGCCCTCCGTGCGCCCTCGGAGCCACGCCGCGGCGCCCGGCAAGCGAGGGGTTCGCTCTTGTCTCGGTTGTTCAGAAGGAAACGAGCCTGTTCTTTCCCCGCCCCCATTCCCACCCCCTCTGGCCGGGGAGAGAGGTGCCCGATCCCTGCGGGGGGTGAGCGGGACCGCGGATGCGGGTGGGCACCCCCGGCTGGGCTGGGGCGGGATGGCTGGAAGGGGTAGGAAGGCGACTGAGAGGTGGCTCATTCCCGTGGTTCTGCCAGGGAGCTGGTGTGCTTCCCTGGCGAGGAGGGTGATGTTTAGCTCGGTTAGCCCTTCCTCTTGAACGCTGTCAACAGACCTGAAGTAAACGGGGTGTCGCCAGGGAGAGAATAGGGCTTTGAAGTACATAAGGTGTATTTTCATCTCGGTCGCGTTACTGGGCCGAAAAGCAGTGATTTGGGGTGGTAGTAAGTCACCAAGCAACAAACAATGCTTTGCTCTCAATTCCGCTTGTGCCTCCAAGCCTCCAAAATGAGTGTTTTGGTGTGATAAACTCTCCTGTGGCTGTAGCCATGCAGAAGAAATGTGTGTCTTCCATATCACTTTGGGAGTGAAGACATCCCTGGTTTAATGAACCAGGATGGAAGTGTTACTGTGGGGCTGGTTTGGTGGACTGTAGAAAAGGAGTAACTGCACATGATGTAGCCATTTGTTGCTGCATCAGAAGCAGTAACGCCTGATTTTGAATAATGTCTGTCTTCATAGGTGGTTTGAGATAAACTGATTAAAGAAAATGCATGAAAAATGCTTGTGTCCTCCCGTTCTTGAGCAGACCTCTTCTGATTCATTTACACGGTACTGCATAACACAGGTTGTTCCTTTTTCTCAGAGGGACCACTAGTTATAGGAGCAGGCATGGGATAGAATGCGCTTTCTAGAGGCAGAAATGCTTTGCCTTTTTGATGGTACTTCTGTAAGTAAAAGCAGTAGGTGGTGTTCTTACTGCTTCTTACACCTTTTCCTCTCTGATTAGCTTTGAGGACTGTTTTGGTGTATGTGTGTACCCTGTATGTCTATTTCTTTGTGGCTGTAATTTTCCAGTTAGTGCTGAAGTCTTCTAAATTGTGTCTGCAACTCCTTCCTCAGGCAAGCCTGACTGGCCTTGTGCAGTCCTTGGAAATCTGCACTAGCTTCTCTGAACAAAAGTGTCTGGGAGTTCTCCAAGGTTTTAACCTCAAGAGGATTACAGTAAGTTGGATTTATATTTTGAAATACAACTCAGCTGACCTACCTCTCCAGGATAAAAACCTGGAGACAGAAAGATTTCCCTACAAGCCCCTCCCATTGGTCTGCATAGCATCTTTCCCCCTTGTTGCTGACTGTATGCTCACATTTTGATTTTTTTTTTTCCTTAGAATGTTATTGTAGCATGCAGTGGAGGTATTTTAAAATGACAAGCAAAATCAGCCTGTTGAGAGCCTTAATATAATTATTGAAGTGGGCCATTCTGCTGCTACTAACAATGGTCCAAAATTCACTTGTCATGTGGGATTTGTATAGTGCTCTTTTCGTCCTGCCCCAGGTGCTTCAAGTTATAAATGCGGTTTTGGCTGGTGTTATTAGACTTAAGAAGAAGCTAAAATGCAAAATTCTGTTATTCTTGCTGGTTTATTTGTGATAGAAATGCAGAGGCTGTAGAGCAAAGTTTGAGGAGCTTCCTGCATAGATGGATCCCCCTTTTGTAAGGAATGTGTTGCTTTGGATTAACTGGAAAAGAGGTTCAAAAGTTTCTGTGCGCTTTTCAGCTGGACAGGGCTTTTTGCAGTTACTGAAATGAAATTAATTTCCTAGTGTATTTGTGATGGTGGTGTGTTTTGGGTTGTTGGCTTGTTGGTTGGTTGTTGGGTTTTTTTTTTGTTTTTTTTTTTTAATCTTGTGCCTTCAGGTAGAAAAATCTATTAGAGTTATTTCTGAATCTGAAAATTGTTGCTCTATTGATGGAGTTTTAAAAGAGGTGTGTGCTAGTGCAGGGTTTTTTGGGGGGGGGGAGGTTGGGAGAATGGTGGTGGGGAGTGAGAATTTTTAAATCTAATTACTTTTAAACTGTTATTAAACTTCTCTTTCTGCAAGCAGTTGCTTATGCCAATGAGATTCACATAAGAAGAATTTTATTTTTAATGGGTTGTGCCTTTGCATGAATAGGGAGATTGAAGAGAACAGCAGTCTCCAAATGAGATTTGGATTGTTCCTTAATAAGGTCTTTAAAACCTCAATCTGCTTATATTCTGTGTGCAGCCTAGACCTGTTTGGGTAGAGAGACCAGAGAAATGATTTCTTCCTTGCTGTATGTTTTGTGCATACACATATTAAGATTCTCTACAGTTAAGGGTGAGAGCTGCTCAGCCAGTCTTTATTCTGGCATGGCCTGACCCCAAACTACAGTAGCCTTATTTTAATGAGTAGCTGACAGGCAGGGAGAAGTGTACTATTTGCAGCCATCCAAACTGTGATGAGCTCTCCATGGCATGCAGAGGATAGAAGTGGTGGTGGTAACAAAGTAACTGGCAACAAAACTGATGCCAAACTATTTGGAGAGTGGACCTAGCAGATACATTTATCTACAATAACAGTGACTTAAATAGTGTCAGCTCTTCTTCTCTGGACAGCGTAACAGCTCTGTGAATTTCTTGAATTTTTACCTGGGAAGTACTTTTGAAGAACCTGCTATAACTGCTGAGTTTTGTGGAGAAGCCAGGCTTTAATGGTGGCTTAGAGTGTTTCAAGCAATGATGCTTCACGCTGTCATTTGGGACATGGACAAACAGGCGAGTTTTGATTCCCTTGAACAGAGGATCAAGGGTCTAGTGTGAAGAAGGTTCAGCATTAGGGTTTCAGCCTATCTCACAGAAGCAGAAGATCGTACATAGACAGGTTTGAAGTGAAACAGCAGTTGGAAGCTTGAGTATGTGGGCAAGGCCAAAGTTTCCAGGGCCTGGCTCATGTTGCCTGCCATGGAAGTAAAATGTTGTTGAGATGAGTAAGAACTGTTTTTCTTAAAGAACAGCATTGTTGTAAATTAAAAGGTTGCTGACAGTGTATGTAAAATAAGAAAAAGTGTGTTAGCTGATGTTTACTGGCCAGAAGTTTACTGGCCTCAGATGTGAGAAGAGCTGCTAGAACAGAGCTTGTTGAAGTTCAATATGACAATTTACAAGCTGGTGAAATCCTGAGCAGACTGGCTGGATAACTTGTGCACAGCTCTGGATACTGCATGTTTACTTCCTTCAGCTGATAAGGAAACACCAAGCACTGTAAACATCTGTTCAGTGAAACTGAACACAGTCATGGGAAGGGAAAATGACCTGACTGGTATAAATAGGTTACTCTTAATTTTTCAGCTTTGTAATTGGCTCTTCTAGAACTATGGGATTGTTCTGGATTTGGAAGGGACTATAATTTCTTTCCTCGGGGTAGAAGAAACCAACTGTCTTGGAGTATGGTTAACTGGAGCTGACAGAGAAGGATGAGTTAAAGGCAGTTTTCCCACTGAGGCCAGTCTTTCTGGAAAATATAGTAGGAGATAAGTGGCCGACTTCACACTGGCTTGATCCCAGCATGCTGTGGGAGGGTGAATAATGGTGTTCCCAGTTCCCTCAACACTTGAGGCAGGAGATACGGGGGACTGTATCCCCACAAAAGCAGACCATGGAGCTGGCAGTAGCTTATTGAGTGCCTTGTCATGCAGTCAGTGTTGTAGATGTCTCATGTGGAGCTTAACAGTGTTTGCCTGTTTCTTGAGTCTTCCTGCCTCACTTCAGGGACTGTCTCCAAGCTTTTTTTCTGTATTAGTTGTCTGTCATCATCAGTGGCATTTAGACTTGTTTCTTTTTCATCCTCTTCCCTGCCTCCCCCTCCACAGTGAATCACAGAAGGGCTGTTTTTCTTAGTCATTAAATGTAGGTGTTTGCACACCCCAGCACAGGCCGCTCAGGAGGAAAATTTAGCAGACAGCTGTCTGGCAATTTGAAATTAAACAAAAAGTACTTTTGTGGGTTCTAATTAAAAAATTATTTTTTGTAAGCAAACAGTGTATATCTATAGTAGCTATAAGATTCTTCTACAGTTAGTTTCTTGTATCCACTATGAGAAGAGGAGCTGGTAATAATTTGGCCCCACCTCGCAGTGAAAATATGATTTTTTGGGTTTTTTTTCCTTTGTGATACCCCATGTTTGATATTATCTCACATGTGCTTTTTTTGTATTGGCTTTTATTTTCAGCTGTATAACTCCCTTTTGGCTTCTGACCATGGCTTGGCTGTTCATGGAGAATTACTAAGGAGCTCATCTCCTATTCTTTTGCAGATATGGAGAGTCAGATAGGTCACCAGTATTGGATGTCAGGAAGTACAATTAACTTCATAAAGCAAGCATTACTCTTGCCATAATCTTAATGTAACAACACAAATGTTGAGATATTTTGAGACCCTGCCTGTAGCCACTTGGGGTGGTAGGGGAAATACTAGCAGAAAGGACCTTCCAAATGAGGTTTTCCTTTTACCTGGGCTTCTGGGTAGGATCCAGAACTTTCATGGTATATGCTGAGTGTTCCAGACTGAGAGGGATGTTTACAGTGGTGTTACTCAGTAGGAGCAATGCTGACCTCGGGTGACAGACCATGTATATTGGTCTTTTCCTTCTTAGTTGCAGTGATTCAGTGCATACCTATAAAGAAGCTGGTTAGAGTGTTTAAAAACTGATCACTTGCCTGGAATACCCACCTAGTTGGATTAGCTGAAAAGAAGCATGAAGTGTCCCAGTGCCTGCAAAAGAGTGGATCAGGGATCCCTCTAGCTTGGATGTTGCCTAACTTTGGAAATCTTGGTGTTTAGTATTTTTTGTATCTCCCATTCACACATTAAAGTAGGATATAAAAATGGAAACATAATTTTCATGCTTCTGAAGTAATGGGAATAAATAAGTAATCAGTTCAGCACTGTGATAACAACTGTTCAGGTATAAAGAGCAACGGAACACGGAGAAGCAGAGTGGCTGGATGAGCTTGGGAGTGTCTCAGAACTGACAGTGAAAAGGCATCTGGGAAGCTGATAAGGTGGGTAATATTTGTTGTGTTCTTTGGAGATTTGTGTTTTTCTGTGGTAGATGTGTGTTCCAGCCAGTCACATAATGGAATTTTAGTGAGTGGAACAGCATGGAAGTGCTGACCTGTTACTGACCAAGATGGTGGCTCCAAGAAGGTGCTTTGCAAGTGAGGCAAGGGTCCTTTTTGGTATGGGCCTCAGTAATGCTCTTTCCACTGCAGTGCTGAAAATTGTGCCCCAGTTTTGTGTTGCTTTACAAGGAAAACTTGCTGAAAGGCATTAATAACAGTTGTGTTCCAGCGCTTGAACAGAGGTCAGAATAAAGTTGGATTAAAGGGTGTTTTGCCCTTGAGTTAAATGGCACTTTGGAAAATGCTTATCTGGTTTGTATTGTGCAAACATGGGACTTTAAGGTTCCTGTTGCAGTGGTAAGGCTGGATCAAATGTCAAGGTATAAAAATGTGAAGAATGATGATATTGTACCAGATGTAGGTAAAATATGCTTCTGAATTTTGTACTAGTTGAAATAAATTACAGGACTTTTTTTTTTTCTTTTTAAGATTTTTAAATTTTGATTTTCTGGCAGGTAAAATTTTGAGGGTACCTAAATTTTTTTAACTAAAACTGCTAAATATGATTATTGAAATTCGTAGGCCTGAGCACTGCCAAAAATTCTGTAGCTGTTTAACTGAAATGCAGCTATTGTAGGTATGAATGTTGTATCAGGGGAAAGAGTGTGCCTTCCCTTTTTTCATTTGGTAATTGTTTTATGCACTTTCTATATGCTAATGAGCAGCTCATTCAAAAGGTTTCTTATTGTGCATACAAGCAACAGATAGTTTGTAAAGGAAAATTCTAGCTGAAAATGGACAATTGTCTAGTCCTGTCCCATCAGAACCATATGTGAGCTCACTTTGCTAGATTTTAATTTGATTTGCTATGCTTTTTTAATGGCTGGAGGAAAGACTGGCATGCTATGTATGATACCCAGTAAAACACCTGAGAACCAGTACCCTTTTTGCTAGAACAGCTTTATGTGCAAGCCTACTAATTACCTTCATGTGAAGAGAAAAGTAGTTTGAGAGGTTATAGTGCTGGTTTGTTTGCTCAGTTGAAAATATTTTTGAATGTGTGCTGCTGTGGCCTAAATTCTTGGATCCTGAGAAAACTAAACTTGCTCTAGAAGAAACTTTTGTGATTGCTGAAGACATTATGAGGGCACATTTGACAGTGAGCTAAAGAGAATACAGCTTCAACCAAATGTTATGTTTCTCTCTTCTTGCCTCTGTTTCAGATGTCATCTCTGCCAAGGAGAGGGAAATCTGTAGCCAAAGCCCCTACATCAGAAGAGCTACCTTCATTTCTTAATTCGTAAGATCATTTTTTTCCTTAGGATTTTTTAAAGGTTTATGCTACGCATGAGCAATTGCATAAGAACGACACTCAGTTTCTGAGAAGTTGATTAAAAAGCTTTCATGCACAAACCTTCAATTATGAAACACAAATTACTTATGCTTCTGCCTGCTCCCAGTAAAGATGGGGTGAAAGTGAATTGCCGGTTGTCCAAACAGAATCAGATGTGTACACATCCAGGAACTAGCTTCATAAAAGTTGGGAAATTGTTTAAGCAGTTAGTCCTGCAGCAGTGTGAAAGACCTGTATTTGTTGAGTCTCTCTACCTTTCTGTTAATTTTTCCTGTTCACTTTCTTTCACGCCAAAAAACACTCAGACTAGCTTGCTTATGTATTTTTTTTATTCTTCTCATAAGGAGTATTATTGATTCATTTGTTTTTCAGGACCTCTGAATCAGAGGAGGAAGAGGAGGAATGGGAGCCAAAAAGCAAAATTGCCAGGAGACCTCGTTTGCCAAAGAAAACTGAGGCAAAAACTAAAAAAGCTGCTGCTTCACAGTCAACTGTAGCCAGGAAAATGGTGAAGAAGGTAGCAATAAAAGAGGAAATGGTGAGTATCTATAAGCAAGAGACATTTAATTACTGCTCTTGGGAAGCAACATAAAGGGTTTTTCCAACTCTGGTTTTGGTTGCCTGAGTCTGATCAGCTCATACAATTCCACTGTTCCTGTGAATATTCAGTATGTTGGATAAATGGGGCTTTGTTATGCATTGAGGTATCCATGATACAAAGATCCTCCTTGAAAATTTTGGCCAATGATAATGGGATGTAGTTTTCCCTGGAGATCTCTTCCAACAATGTAAATAAATAAATGCCTCTGTTCTTTCTGTAATATCTCTGGTTTTGATATTGCACCTTTGATGTCTTCTACCTTTTCACTGTCTGGGTACCACAAAAAAAAGGCAGCCTGTGCTTACATTTCCTTGCATAGCTGTTCAACCCAGTAAGGATTGCAGTTTTATTATTGTATGTGTTTGTATTGTTTCTTCCATGCAAGATACATTTCAGGTTACTTGATTTCTGGCTTGGCATTTCGCTACCAGAGACATTACTTGGGAAAATGATGTCTGGTAGTAAGTCTTTAATTTAGAGTTTAAATGAAATGCTGAACCACTTTGTAACAGTCAGTGCTTAATATGGTTTCAATGTTTTTTTGGCAGGATGTATCCTTGCCTATTGCACCTGTAGAAGATAATAAAATGCAGCTTCTAAAACCTAAGGAAGAAGATGCAGGCACTAAACCAAAATGTTTAAATCAAAAGCCAGAAGTGCCTAAAAAAAGGGAAATAAATTCATTCCAAGGAAAAAACCAAAACAGTTTAGTGAGTGATGAAAAACCCTCAACAAGTTTTCCTGTAGTGAAACAAGAGAAATGTGAGGAGGCGTTTGCATTTGATGAACCACCCTCTAAAAAGATTAAGTTGAATGCATGTCCTGAAGGAAAGCCAGTTAAAAATCTGGGAGGCAACAAAATAAAAGAAGAATTTGAAATGAACTGGGATATTGTACAGGTATGAGATCTTTTTCTTTTCTGGGGTACCAATGAAACTATTTCCTACATAATTAGTGCTTAGAATCTTAACATACAATTTCAGTCCTCAGAAGTTAAGTAGTCATTTAATATCTGCATAGGCTGTCATAAGATGTGTATAAATATAGATGGTAACTGTTAAAACTTCAAACTAGTACATCATTCTAATATCTGTGACTTTGGGTGTCCTTAGTACAAAGCTTACCTGTAACAGTCTGCGTGGTTCTCCTGTATCAGCATGTGGGGGTTTTTGTGGATGTACACAACTGAAACTCCTACAGGAAGGGGTGCTGAAAGATTTGGGATGTCTGTGTGCAGTTTTACAACTTAATATTTAGTCAGTGTTGATCATTTAGTTGTAGAGACTCATTTGAGAATGTTCATCAATTTATGGATCTATCAGGAAGGAGATTTGCATTCCTCCCACAACAGTGACAACAAGTGAGATATCATCTTTGTTTTTGTAGGATTTTAACTTTGAAGCCATTCAGGTGGAGGCAGTTTTAGCATAGCTCTTGTGATGGAAGCCTGGATGTAATAATGGAAGATTTTAATATGAATAGAATGGGAATAGATAGGACACATTGTGTTCGTCATCCTTAGTACTGTCTGGTAAAGAAAGCTGTAAAATTTTGAGTTTTCTCACATGTTCCTGGAAATACGTATGGAAAATTTGATCCTTGTGTGTGGTCTAAAATAAGTGAATATGATTGCGCAGGTGTTGTTGTATTCTTAGGCTTCACAATGAAACTTCTGCAAGGCTTTTGTATCAGCTGTCTATGGTAAGTAGTATAGCGAAGTACAAACAAGTAGTGATGGTTATAAATGTTACTAAGATAAGCTGCTTGTATAGTGTGTCAGTGATGCCATATTGATAGACTATAACTTCAGAAAGCTCAATTTGTACAAAGTCATGTTTAACTTTGGGAGGCTTGGTTTGTCTTAAAACTGTCAGTAGTATCACTAGTTTCCTATTATTGGTTGGGTGGGATTTGGATCAGCTCTGGCTTTGTGGGTTTTATTTGTTTAGCTTAACCATGAGGTATGTCAGTGTTGGCTTAAAAAAAAAAAGTTCCAAGTTTTTCTGAGTTGATGTGTACAGTTTATGGTCTTTCTGTTTTGTTTTATACTTTTGGTTTGAATTTTTTTCTTCCTTGTCTTTTTTTTTCCCCCATTTTTTACTGAGGTTACAAGTTTCTGGAAACATTGGCTGCTGCATGTCTTGATGAAATACTGGGTGCAGTGGCTGGATGCACGAGAAGCCTGGCATCCTGTCTTAGGGAGGACAGTAGTCTCTGCTGGCCAGTGTAATGTTCTGGGAGTGCTTTTGAATGTCAAATGAGAGGCTGTTTAAGGCAATCTACCATCTCTCAAATGGTGTTTGGGTTTTTTCTCTCCTTTGACAGGCCTTGTCAGAAATAACAAATGTTGAACCATGGGTATGTGCAAACTTAATTCGGCTCTTTCAAGAAGAAAACACGATTCCTTTTATTGCTCGCTACCGAAAAGAGCTCATCAATAACCTGGAGGCCGACGCCTTGCGAGAAGTGCAGCAAACATTGGAAGAGCTACGGTGAGTGAGTCAACAACACAAGGAGGGCTCTGGGTGGGACATGAGTAACAACTGGCTGCTGCTTCTGTATCCCTTGTTTTACCTCTTTGTGCACACTACAGCTGTAAAGGAACTAATAAGGAAAAAAGTTTAAAATGCGGTAATTATGCTTGATACCTGTCTGGGGTTTTGTTGGGGTTTTTGGTAGGTTGGGGTTTTGTTGGGGTTTTTTCTCTCTAAGTAACAAGAAATCTAGAATTATTAATTGCCAAAGAAAAACTAACATCTTAATTTCCTTGCAGTTTCTTAAAACTGCACAGAAAAATCTTGTACTAAAAGAGTAGTTTATAGTTGCTGGAAATACGTAGCATGATGAGATGGAAGCTCCACTTCCATCAAAAGAATGAAGAAGAATTGCTGAGAATCTCTTAGCTCCCTGCTTGGATCAGGGAAGCTTCTAGTGAAGAGCCCTTCTTGAGGTCGGAGTTTACCAGGAGATGAGGCTAAACTATCCCAGATCACTGCAGGAAAGAAGTGATCAGCAGACCTTGTTGTAGCCGTGGATGAGACTGCTTTCATTCCATCTGCTTTTGAGTGGCCCAATGTTCTTGAGATGGCAAGGGAACAGACTTGTCAGCTGTTCTGTCAACTTGGTGTCGTCTTCCTTGTACTCCCTGCTAACCCCTACCAAGAGATTCTTTTCAAGGCCGGAAGGTGGCCTGAGAGAGTATCTTACTGAAGACCTAGGAGTTTAAATCTGGTAGCCTGTACTTGATGCTGCAGAACTATCTTGGTATGAATTGCAGCTGTAAGGGCTTATCAGGGTGGATTTATTCTAGGGCCTTTTTATTTGACTTCCAGGCCAGTAATCTTACAGAAGTGTATGCAGCAGTAATGACTATCAGTGTTAGCTGATGATTTTTCTTAAAGCTACCACCAGATATTTTGACACAGTTTTGAATTAATTGGGGAGAGAAAAAAATGGTTAGAAACTTTTGGATTATCAACTTGGTTTGTTGAAGATTAACATGAGATACAATCTTCTGGGGTTTCAGAGTTTCAGCAGTGTAATAGACAAGGTTGCAATCAATAGACTTTTTAATTCACTGTGAAATGTGACTGTTACCATTAATCTCTTGCATTTTAGTACTGTTGCAAAGAAGACACATACGATGATACAGAAGTTGAAGAAAGAAGGGAAGTTATCCAGTTGCCTTTTAAAAGGATTGCTAAATTGCAGAACTTTGGAAGAATTAGACCATGTGGTTAGTACTCTAGTCTTTTTCAGATCAAGTTTAAATGTAATCTTGCATAACTAAATAGTGCATAATGTCAAGTGCATAGCATGATTGAAATACTTCCCTGCTTTTTAATAACTGTTTTTGTTTTGTTTGGTTTTTTGTTATAAGTCTGCACCTTATAAAACTGGGAGTAAAGGCACCAAAGCCCAGAGGGCCAAGCAGTTGGGATTAGAACCTGCTGCTCTCTCCCTCCTGCAGAATCCTATGGAACTCAATCTCTTTTCTTACATTAGACCCAATACCAAAGGTAAGAGCCCTTCTTCTATGAGCTGTAATGTTCTAAATGTCTGAAAATATTTTAGAAGGGGAATTACTTTAATTGTTCTGATGTTGCTGGAAGTTAGGCAACTACTTTAAATTCAACAGTGCTTTTAGCAGCATGTGGTAAGAGCTTACATTTAACACATTTAATGACTCTCCAACCTTTCCTGTCCCTTTGTATTGTAAATAGCAATAATTATGGTATAGAAAAGACGTAAGTCTGGAGACCTTATAGTTGACATGTATTTACTGGTAAGAGAGAGGGAACCACACCACGCACCTGAGACATCACCATGGTTCTACTTGAATTGTTTCCTGAAGATTCAGTGCTGATTGTACAAGAGGCACAACATACTCTGTTGTGAAGGAACATACTCTGTATTGAAGGAAATGTCACCCAGCAAAGCATATCTTAATAAAGACTGGCCTAGGGGATTGGGAGTGAGCTGGAGAGTTTTTGTGTCTGAATGACAGTAGGGGTTGGAGAAGGTGTAATCTCTGAAATTTGAGCAAGAATTTTTAACAACATGGTTGTCATAGACTGCAGAATTGTGTGTCTTTGTGGATGCAGTTATGGCTGGATCTGTAGGGGGCAATCTCTGACAATAAAATGTGAAGATTGCTGCAGCCTTCTGTATGATGTTAAAATAGAGATGTACTTCCATTCTTCCCTGCCCCAACACATACTTTTTGAATTTCGTTGTAAAGGTACTGGACCTCCTGAGTAAGGCTGACTCTTACTTTTCCCACTTCAGTTTATTTTATTGAAATATTGCTTATAAAATTCTGCTAATTTTGCAATTAAAATCAGTTACCAGGTATTCTGGTTATTAAATTACTGCATTTCAGCATATGTCATTACTTCATACAGCAGTGTATTACAGCCTGCAATCTGACTATTCTGGTGCAGTCTAAAGAGCCAAAAGAAATATTCACTGTGAAAGTTCAGATAAATTATTTAGAGTATATTCAGAAGGAAGTGCTATTTGTTGCAGCATAAACATTAGTTTTTGAAAATCAGTGCATCTATTTTCAATTCTGTGCTAAAAAATTAGGCTGCTTTGGTTTATATAATGGTCTGCCTTTAAAAGACATCTATAAACTGGGTCACTTTTATCACCTTGGAAGCCAATTTGATGGCTTATATACAGCTTGAGATCAGAGTGATTTTTTTTTTTTTTTTTAAGGAATGAGCCATTTGCAGTGCAGAAAACTTTTCATCGGATCTTAATATTTGGTTCTTTTGAATTCTCAGTGTTTTTCAACTTACCCTAAAAATAAACTGAAATAAAAACAGCAGTTCATGTTTCAAGGCCAGACATATGAAAGAAGCAGGCGAACCAGAAAACTTTGTTCTTCCTTTTAGTTGTATGCATAGTCAAAAATTTCTCTAGTTACACAAGCATGTGCTGGTGGACACAGTAAAGTGCCTGAGTGGTGCTTGTTGAACAGCAACTTTCTGGTTATTTCTCTGATTCTGACTGGTTTGGCCCTATGCTGTCTCATTCAAATGATCTATTTGGGTGTCTCAGTTTGTATTCAATATGATGCATGTCTTCAAATTCCCTTGCCTTTGTGTTCTGACATTACTTTCACTGTAAGAAACATTAACTTGTTAGATGTAAGGATGTAAATTTTACAACTTTTGATAAGTTTAGACATTTAGTAATGTATTCTTAGTCTCACTTTTTTTTTTTTTCTTTCTGGCAGGTAAGTTTAGCTTCCTTGTCTTAAAAAGGGACAAGATAAATTTTTTTATCGTATGTAACTTTATAGCCTAATCAGAAGCAGGGTTCTGGGTTCAATATAATGAATAGCTGGAGGTGTGCAACCTGTTAAAATGATGTAAATAAAACTGTCCACAAGGCAGCAGAGTGAACAGTAATGGGTTGCAAGAGACAGTTAATGCTGCATCTGCCAACTCCAGGATTCTTGCTGTTGGCTCTGAAGCATTCATTACTGACTCTTGCTAGGAGCAGGGTTAGATATATTGAATTAAAATACAAGAAGTCTGTTTTATTTCATTATCTCTGCTTCTGGTCTAGTTCAATCCCTGTGCTAAGGAGAGTTATGTGCTTCCTCTTCTGGCCATTTGAAGTAAAGAATTGGTTCTGCATGTTGAAAATTAACTGAACGATTCTGTTATCTCTTCAGAGATATGAAGACATTTATAAATTCATGTCTTTGAAGACGTTTTACAACTTCACTGTTTCATGGGAAAGGTTGATGGTACCCTGACCTCAAAAGTGTTGTTGTGCACTGCTGTAATACAGTGGAAATATGAAACTATTCCACAGAGAAAAGAAAGGATTACCTGCAAAGAATTTAGGAAGTTTCCATATCAGTAGCAAAATATGTAGACTTTTGCTGCAGTTACTCATTTTATTAAAACCTCAAAAATTATGTTTAAATATCCAATTTTGCTATTGCACTATTTACATCACAAATGTCAAGATCTGTTAGCAACAAAGTCAAAAAAATTATTTTTCTCTGATTTTAATGTAATTTTGACTTACAATACCACATTGATCACTTTAGGCTCATTAAAAATAGAATAGTTTCAGATGTTTTGGAAAGGAAGATTTAGTTGATAAAAAACTTTTAATGAATTAGCATTCTTTGAAACCTTTTCAAGTCAGTCAGATATCTTTAATCAGTTTCGTTTGCATATATGTTCTTAGTGCTTGTGCAGTTGTGTAAAGTAACTTTTTAATTAGTTTTTTCTGTAATTATTGACTGAAATTATTATTGTACTATTCAGTATTAACTGAATTATTATTGTAGTGACTACATATTCTATACTTTTTTTTCTTCTAAGGGCTTGCAAATATCCAGGAAGTAGAGGCTGGAGTGCAGCATATTTTAGCAGACATCTTCGCTAAAGATAAAGATACACTGGATTTTATCAGGAAATTGTAAGTTTCATTCTTCCTTTCTGAACTTTCTTGCTAGCATGGTAAAACACAGTCTCCTAGTGGCAGATACAGGACTTTTTCTTAATGATATGAAAATGGTGTTCCTGTGAGGTGGATTTAGGTCCATTCCTGTGTACATTTGTAAGCCCTTTTGCCTGTCTGGCTGTCAGAGCAGGAGAGATCTACTGTGTGCCTGGCATGATGCTGTAACTCCCAAAGAATGAAAAACTCTCTGTGCTCCTCTGCCCCATATATTGCTGATCCCCCCTGCAGTTAGTGACCCTTAAGGGAGTTTTCCCTCTGTGCACTTTCTTCAAGCTATAACTTTTCAGAAGTGAATCTGCTTAAGCTCTTGCTCCAATAGCTGACTTGACACTAGTCAGCATAACTGGTGTACTGTGATGGTTGATTTTGGTGTTGGTAGCCAATGAGGCAAACAAATATGACTGTTTTTAAAGCAGGACTTACTGGTTCTTTGATTGTGTTAGCTGAATTTAAGTTTTCTTACATTACCTGACCTCAGTGTTGTTAAGACTGGGGATTTGGTGTGACATGGTAATAGTTCCTTGTTATTTTATTTTGTCTGCTGTGTGCCATCTGGGACAGAGGAGAGTTACCAAAGAGCATGCACCACCTTAGGAGCATGCAGTGTTGCTTTGAATCAGCAATGTGATAATTTCAATGAAGAGGTTGTTTTGTAAGAGATGTGCTGGCAGTACCTGACTATAACTTTCATTGTTTTGACTACTGGAAGTTTCTTAGTTGAATACTCAGTGCTTTACAGATGAATCCTGTTGATCTCAAGTGTGTTGTATGTATGACAGTCATGAGGAGCATTCGGAAAGCTATCTGTTTGGGATCCCTGATACTCCTACAAATAATGAAAACTTTTCTGGGTGTTAAATGCAAAAAGCAAGAAATTAATTTTGAGGCTGGGTAGATTCAAGAGGATGTAGCATTTCTATGAAATAGATAGCTACTGTAGTTTCTTTGCAACTTCCCAAAATTTGTAGTGTGAAGTTGAATCCATAACTGAACTAACTGAAGTGCAGGTGGTGGCTTTTGAGTTTCCATTCCCTTGAGGAGGAGGGCTGTGATCAGCTTTTTCTGCTTGATTGTCTTCTCTTGCTATGTTACAGTCAGTACACATCATGTCGCCTCATCATTAAGTTATGTCATCCGGTTCTGCAGGTGATTAGATATAACATCACTTGTAATTGAGCAGTCTCCAAACTTCATTTTTATTTGAGCTGTACAGTAATGAGTTGTTACAAGTTTCATGCTAAAATACCTTATAAGTATCTGATTTTCTTCTATTCAGATGTCAGCAAAGGTACATTTCCATCCAGTCAACATTGGCAAAAGTGTCGTCTAAAAATGGAAATGAAAAAGATATTGATAAATTCCAACTGTACCATGAGTTTTCTTGTAATATAAAGAATATTCAGCATCATCAGGTATAACTTCAAATTTTAATATTTTTTTCTTAGAGTTTTAACTGTAGTAAATGTTGCTTTGTTTTTGAATTTTGTTGTTTAAAACTGATTCTAAAGATACTTTCTTTTTCTTTACAGTTATCAGAGGTAATAGAGGTTTTCAAATTCTTGAAATGCTCTTGATCTCTGTTTTAAGAAACAGAGCAAAGGACTGCTATTCAGTACCCCAAAAATGGGTTTGTTTTGCAAGTCATCATTATTCCCTTCTGTAAAGCATCTTTGGTTATCCTAAACCCCAAGCTTAGATTATATAATTAGATAAAGAAAGGAGGGCTGAAGCAAATTTACTAGCTGATGAGAGGCTGATGACTTGGTAGCTAGGCTACCCCTATTACTGAAGCTCACAGGCTGAAGTGTGATGCATTTAATGCAACTGTCAAGACCTCTGCATTCATTCATAACTAACCACCAAGTGAATTGTCTCTTGCTTTGGTCACAATCATGTAGCTTTAAAAAAGTTCAGATAAAAACCCGCAAAAATCCCAAACCCAAAACAAACCATAATATCACAGAAAACAGACTCTCTCAGATGCTTCAAACTAGAAATGTCCTTTTCCTTTAGAAGGCTCTGATATGCTCTCGTTTTTGCTGTGCTTTCTCTTTTAAACTGGTGTGTTTTGAATTAATAAAGGGTTATTTATTACAAAAAAATTTCATAGCATGGATGGGCTCGTTTTTAAGCTGTTTTTCCCCTTCTAATATGAAAGGTGTTAGGTGAAAGACTAAACAGCTACTGGTGATTTCAATAGGCAGATCTTGTAGAGGTATTTGAAGAGGTATCTCTGGTTCTCTTTGTAATAAGTATGAACATTTACTGTACTTCGATTTGTAATTATTTGGTGAAAAGTTGCTTCTAGAGAGTCTGGAAAAGTTGATAGGGCAATCTGTTGGCTACTATGGTGCCATGGCCAAAGATTGGTGGGTTCATCATGTTCTGATGAATGGATTCTTTTGTGTCCTTTATTGTTGAAGGAATACTTGAGCTGTCAGAGTGTTTTGTTTTACCTGCGCTCACAGTGGTGAATACTGTGATGTTCACTCAATACATGTTTGCATAAGTGTTTCCCGGGATGATGGTATGATTTACTTCTTGCCCAAGGCATCCTTTTTTTTTACTTAAGGAAAACTGTTGCTTAGCTACAGCAAGGGTTAAAAACTGTATTTCCCAGACCTGGTCAGCACTTTTGACTGTGTGGCTGCACTGCTTCTTATCCAGGATGTGCCCTTAGTTTGTCTGTTTGATGTTAAGATTAACTCGATCTGTTTAGTTTTATTCTTCCCTGTGTCTGCTGCTAACTTGAATACCTCTTTCTTTACCCATTCTGGCTCTTCAGAGAAGTAATAAGCACTGAATTTGTAGCTGGCAATCCTGTAATCAGGGGATGGTTTTGCACGCTTACGTGCTGTCTTTCATCTGTATATTTCCGCTACTGACTATTCTAATGCAGTATCTCTGTAATGTCAATTGTAGAAATCTGAGTTGCTTGTGCTTCACTGAGGTTTCAAGGCTCAAGGTGTGACAGGGCTCTCTGTACTAGTTGAGCAAAAAATGTATTTTATGATAGTTTCTGACATGTAAAGTTTGCAGAGTTCGTTATCCTGTAACTTTTCGTATCTGTTTTTGGTTCTTGGGTCCTTTGTTCATTTTTCAGTTTCTCTCTCTTTCGTATTTTGATAGTGAAATAAGGAGAGAATTTTTCTCTTTATCTGCCATTTCTCCATTAAAGTTAAACCCTGGTATTGTACTTCTGAAAATCTTTCTCATCATCTTCATTTTTTTATTACTTGACCGTATTACCTTACTGATACAAACTGCCACTTTTTAATGTCTTTTATTTTCTTGGGTTATGACCATCCTTTTCAATACCTAAAAGTCTTTATTTTTACCTTCACCTAAGACTGTGAAGAGATAGTTCCTTTGTGCATGCAAAAATACGTTCTTTAAGAAGAGAGTTCAAGATGTCTTCAAGAGAAGAAATTCTCTGTTTTGGCTCAAGACTGTTGAAAGGAGCTTATACCTGAAAGAGATGTAGGAAAGCCTGAAACTCAGAGGGATTGATATAATTTACTAATCCCCCAGGACTGCAGGTTAAACAGGCGTGTTTGAAGAACAGTTGTAAGACTTGCTCCCTTGAAGACCTTCTCTACTGCTGTCGTGTCTGTGTACAGACAAGCATTCTGAATGCCTTTAGGTAGATGCAAAAGTCAGCTTTAAATCACCTCTTTTCAGAGTTGCAAATACAGCATTCCATAAAACACTGCACTGAAACTTGTCATCACCTGAGTATGGAAGGGCAAGTGATCTTAAAGACCTGGGTACAACCCTAGCTCTGCTCTGGCTGAGATGTGCGTACAGGGGGTGCACAGTAGCTTGTCATGTTACTTGTTGGAGAGTAAGCTGTGCCTTTATGACCAAAGCCCTGGCAGCTGTGAGTGTGTGTTGCAGTGAGTTAAAGTGCTGTGCAGTAAGCTATACTGCAGCTTGGTTCTGCTGTAGGTCGGAGTTACTTCCTGTGCCACTGTCATTTTGTCCCCTGAGACATGTCATTTTGTCTTGTTTGAGCCCTGAAGTAATCAGGACTGGTGTGGAGTCAGGTTGTTTGATAAAGTTAAAATACTAAAACTGTAATGAGAAAAAAACTTTGTTGTTTTAGTCAGCTTTAAAAGCTGACTCCAGATTTTGACATGGCCAGATACCCTGTGGGTGTTTCCAGCTGGAACATTTTGCTAGCAGGAGGTTCAGTCACAGCTTCTTCCTTTGGCAGCAAGGAGAACCTGACTGGACTCTCTTAGGCCATGGCTGAGAAGCAATACCAACACTGTCATAACTAAGGAAAAAGATCTTTCAAGAGTTTATTTGAATTTTTGACTGATTGTAAACAGTTCAGTGTTTGTGTATGCCTTGGGGTTGCTTTCCTTTATTTGGAGATGACTGAAATAGTGGGAGGAAAAGAATTCATGAATAAAGTGTAACATTTAAGTCAAGTGCTCTATTTTCAATCTCATACTTAAAAAGGAATTGGAAATTAAAGTCCTTGGCAAAGTATACAGAACTTATTCTGTGAGTTTAAATCAATATGCAACGTATAAGGGAGCTGTTCAAAATGAAGCATGTTGTATTTTTATGATAAACAGAATAAGGTTTGATGAATCTTGTGACTGGATCATATTGTTGTTCTTGCTTTCTCTGAAAAATGTATGTTGTTTCTAACAACCCTTGCCCTGGATCTGTTCCAGTCTCAGATAAAAACAGTCTTTTTCCAGAAGTGAAGACTGCTTTGTGACTAGAATAGCCAGATTTTAACCTGTTACTTTAAAAACCAAGGTAAACAAAAAGAGCTTTATTATATTAGAGGGAGAAATTGAGTAATTCCGTTCTGAATTGAGCATTTATTAGATAATTCTTCTCTGAATGCATCACTTAAAACAGGATAGGCTGATTATTTGAGAATAAAAAAATATAAATAATATTAGTGACAGCATTAACAGCTGGTTTAAGTTCAGGTGACTGACACATTCTGCAGATAGAGTGCCAGGAAACAAAATGTGATGCAAATATTGACCCTGCTGACAGCATGCTGAATGATGACATGATAATTCTATCAGATGTATTCTATGTTGTGAGCATCCCTTTGATTTCATTTTAACTTGACATTTAACTTTCTCTCTTTTTAAAAAATAAAATCAGAATAAACGTGAAAGCATTTGATTTGTTAAAATGTGTCTTTGTAATTTGTACGTGAAAACATTTGCTTTGGCAGTCAAGGTACCAGATGCTATAATATTTCACATGCAATCTTTATTATTAGCTTTGTTGTTCAATGATATGTCAGGCCTGGTATGTCACAGGAGCAGTAAGGCTGAGGAATATAAATTGGTACTATGTCCTGGAGTCATTTTAAACCATTGTATTTAACATATGTGACATGTCTGAGTTAGCTAGTGATTGAATTAAAGTTCATGATTGACACAGAATGCTCTGTTGTGACAGTGCTCAGGGCCTGCTACATACAGCAACATATGTAGTCATACAGGAATGTCAGCTTCCAGCAGGTTTCTTTTTTTTTATTTTTCTACTTTAAAATACTTTGGAAGAAAAGATGAAATCTAAAGATGTGGCTTTTATTTGTAGCTGCTTCTGACTATTACTCTATTTCTAAAACCCACTGGTTGGAGTTTTCTTACTATTAAGGTGAACATTCAGTGTCTCCATAGTGAGATTAGACTAGGAGATAACAACCAGAATCCTCCAGGATCCACCACTTGTATTGTGATCCAGGTTTTAGAAGTAGAGTCACAGTCTCCCATTTAAAATTGAACTCAGTATGCAGGTAGCACATACTCAACCAAATTTAGCTTTAGATCATGACTGTGCAGTTATGTACACAAGACTGTCAGAAATATGTGCATGTGGCTTAAGGCTTGGAGTGTTACTGTAACGAGAGTGTTTTCATCCTTTTCTGCTGTTTGTGAACTAGGCATGAATAACTAAATTCATTCTCTTTCAAATTAGCTGAGCACCTTTGTGTCAGAAGTTCTGTTTCATAATTAATTTTAAATTTGGATTTATCTTGGGAAGAAAAATGGAATCTGAAGTGCAGGAATAACTTTTTCCCTTTCTGATGTCCAGTTCTGATTGGAATCACTTTTCAATTAATTTCTTGAGTTTTAATTTGGGTTATTAAACAAGATTATTCCACCACCTAAATTCATGCTGTCTTGCATTTTAAGTGTGTTTAACATTAAACTGGATCCTGAGATTGCAGACTCCAGGAAAAATATATTATTTGTTATGCCATGGCATGATTTAATGTGTGTTTAAATTGTGGATGTTATCTGTACATGCTAGTACTTTGTGAACTGATTTACTGTACCACCATCCTGATTTGCTACAGAATGTCAAGCAAGCGTGTACACAAATGTTGATAAGTTTATCTTTTGGATATTTTGTGTGTCATCTGTCTCTGCCATTTATGTTTGCACTCAGATTCTGGCCATTAACCGAGGGGAAAATCTGAAGATCCTGACAGTGAAGGTCAACATTCCTGACGGGGTGAAGAATGAATTCTGTTGGTGGTGTGTCAATGAAAGGTCTGCATGGATACATATTCTTACAGGAGTCTCTTTTTTCTATAGACAGCTGCATACTGAAGTGTACCTCATATGTCTCGTTACATTAAGAGGACAAATTAAACAAATATTTATTAGATTAGATGAAATTAGCAAGTGGATAATTCTTATTCTGTATTTCCAACTGCTGTACCATTATGCTGAAAAGATCTTGCCTTAGGCTGTATTTGCAAGTTCTAGCACCATTCTTCAAGCACTTGAATTTTTTTTTAAACATATGCAAAGGCTGGTGAATGTGAATATATTTTCAAATTGTAATATGCATCACATCCAGTAGCCTTTACTGAAAGGACTTTGTAGAATCCACTAGGATATACTTCAAACTTCAGAAAATAGCTTCATATGCCTGATTGCAATGATTAAATAGGACTGTCCTGGATTTTAGATCTGTGAAGTACATAACTTCAAGTTTCACAAATGTAAGGAATTACATGTTTAAAAAGAACTTAATGGATTTAACAGACAAACCTAAACATAACTGCCTGCAGTGCATAACTCTCACGTATTGTGTGAGCCATCTCTTGCAAAGTTAGAAAACTGGGCTGTGAAAACCAGATTCTTTTATTTCTTACTGATTTGTTCATATAAATTGTCTGGATTTTTTAAGCCTGTAGTGAGATGTTTGGTGTTGCATAATTTTGAAGGTCTTTTGCAAAAGTTTAGGTTAAGTGTATGGGGTTTTGTGGAATATCTCTGTCAGTTTTTTTCTTGGAAACTGTACCTTGATGTCCTCTGTTGGAGAATATTGTGATCCAAACTGTGCATCTTCCTTGCATGTACAAAAAACTACTTTCTCTTCTCAGTAGTTTAAGATATT
This sequence comes from Coloeus monedula, assembly GCF_965178545.1. Taxonomy (NCBI): domain Eukaryota; kingdom Metazoa; phylum Chordata; class Aves; order Passeriformes; family Corvidae; genus Coloeus; species Coloeus monedula. The sequence continues at coordinate 29,811,283 of NC_138782.1, read as the reverse complement.
GGGCATTGTTCTGATGGTGTCTTAGAAATTCCTTCCTTTGCATCCTCAAAATGAATAACCAAAAGGATGGAAAAAACTAGGAAGAAATGCACCTTTTAATGTATAAAATTGAATACTGTGATACTGCTTTAGCATGTATTTCTTTTTCACAGTAAGTCCAAGAAATGGATGTGGTAAAAGTGTTCCTTTTCACTGTAGAAATTTAATAGGGCTGTTTCCCTGTGAAAGGGAAGAATGGGGTTCTGAAAGTATTAAAATATTTTTTATTATTACTGTTATTACTATATTTTATTATTATTATTTATTATTTTATTATTACTCTTAAATCATATTATGCTAAGTAACTTCCCCCCCCAGGAAGGTATCAGGATTCATAAACAAACCTGTTTCTTTCTAGTTTTAGTACCTGTAAAAGAATTTCAGTCCTCCCCTCAAGAAGTATATTCTGTAGGCAGAACACAGCTGTCAGTCTTGCTTTTGCTGCATCTATGACAGAATTTGGAAGCACTGTGGACCAAAGATAATGGAACAGCTTGTCACTGCTGCACAAATAAAAGTGGGATGTAAATTGAGATATTTTTGGTTGATTACCCTTTTGTGAGTCATCCTGGGATAAGAAGAGTATTGACCTTGGAAATGAATACTTATTAATACTTAGCACTCATGAGGCTATATATGCTTATGGCTTTTTACTATTTAAGGACACTTTTCCACCATTAGAAAACTTCTGAAGGAATGGTTTTAGTACATCTTTGTGCATTAGCATCCAAGACAGATTCTGATCTTCCTCATTGGATTGACAACTGTGTTACCAAACTGACAAACAGTGAGTGTGTATTCTTCCCTGCAAGCTTTGAAATGATTGTCCAAGGGTAGAATTTGCATTATTTTCATTGCACTGATTTGCTGGTTAGAGCAGAAGGTTTATAACTTTTATCTGAGTCAATGGTTTCAAAACTTTGCAAAGGTATTAAAACTAATTTGCTAGAGATCACACTATTAGTTGCAGAACCAGAAATGCCAGCTTGCTACAGAGTTTGGCCAGTATTTTAGCCACAAAACAGTATCACCTACTGCCTATTGCATTAGTTGCAAATATTCTGAACTTTCTGTGTTCTGAGACAAATTTTTTGGCATTAAATGCCCCTGAAATAGGAAGTGAGTTTGGAAGACTAGAGTTCTTTATTGCATTGACCTCCATGTAGATGCAGGCTAAGAATATTGTTAATTTTTTTGCAAGTTCAGAATGTTTATTAGCTTGTATAAGCATCTGTTTCCTTGCAGTTGGGGTTTGTGTAGAAATCTCAGGAATATCCTTATGCCTGGCCCTATGGATTGTATTTTTCCCTAGAAAATGGCATCTCTGACAGTGAACCTACTTCCATTAACACTAGAACTCTACTGGTCCCAAAGACTTGGTTGTGAAATTGAACTCAGAGAAGGGATCAATGAGAGAGCCAGAGAGGGGCTGCTTAGCTGTCTTTGAGTGTAAAAGCAACAGGGAGTTGTTCTTTGGGGTGGGGTGAGAGTTTGTTCCAAAGTGGGATTGCAGCCTTGAAAATGAAGTTAGATGTTTGATAATGTTTTTTTCAGTTTCAAGTCAGAATTCTCAGCTCCTCTGTAAAGTCCATGGTACAGGCCTTAAGGGCTTGCTTTGTCTGTGGTTACTAACTTGGTACATGTTTTATGTAAAGTCTTGGAGGAACACAAAGCTCTGCTGTTTGTCCTTCAGGTCTGAAAGCCTAGCTGGGCTATTCCTGGGACAGTTATTAATCAGTATTGGTGGTTCTTAACAAGGGTTCTGTTAATTCTGTTGATGTGTAGTTTCACCCTCTGCTGTCTCAGTAGTCTTAAGCCATTTTTGTTTGTTGTGGTCCCTGTTGTGAGCCACTAGCACGTGGAGAGCTGATGATCAGAGTAAGATGATATTATGTGTATGGAGCTTTTTGAAAATTTGTCTTCAAAAGTTAGATCTTGACTAAGTAATCAAGAAAAATCCATTCTTAGAGGGAGGCTTAACTGGGCTGTGATGGTCTTTAAAAATATACACACGATTTTGCTTTGCTTTTTGCAGCAAAGTGGATTTTTCTCTTCTCTCATGAAGTATTGAAATTATTGAACTGCAGTATTTGCTATGATTGACCTTGCTGTTTGAATGCTTTCTCATTTGTAGCAATTTCTAACAGAATGTTGCCTAAATTGTAACTTATCTATAGGCAGCTAATAAAAATATCTGCTGTGATAACCTATTTACAGAGGAAAGGTTTGTTAATTGGCTTTAATGGACGGAAGAGAGGGGAAAACAGCTGCCAGGTTTCCAAACACATTCTTATTTGTGCTGAGGATATTTTCTGGGGGATTGTAGTCATACTTGCCACCTGTAAAAACTTCGTGTTTACAGAATGTGATGGCAATAAGAGGGTTTAAAGCCCTTGCCAGTTTAATATAGGTATGGAAAGAGTCTCTAGTTACAAATAAGTATAATAGAACTATTTGCAAAAGCTGTTAGCAAAGTGATGAGGTCATGTGGCTAAGCACTGAATTACAACCCTGAATGTTGTAAAACTAAATGGTGAGCTTAATTCTGCTCCTGTGTCCATCTGCTCAATGCAGGATTGACTTGATCACACATTTCTCAACTATTATATGCACAGACACTTAGAAAAGCTGTTTCAGGAAATTGCAGATCCCCTTAGACAACTGAAAAGCTGTCTGGGCAGGAGCAATTTAGAATTCTCAGTATTTATGAGTGGCTGCAAGTAAACAAGGTCAAAAGTAAAATTCAGTTCTGTTTTTGTCTACACCTGCACACTTTATGAAATGACCATAATTCTACCATATTTCATTTAAAAAACCCAAGCCAACCAAACAAAAAACTTCCAAAACTTGCATGCTTTTTTTAAAATATATCTGAGTATCTCCCATTACAATTTGGGATCCAGGTATGTTAAATAATACAGTAAGTGAAGAAAACTCTGAATGTTATAAATATTTTTTAAAAGTAATAAGAACCAGGTGGACTTTAACAGAAAATGTTAATAGTATTTACTTCTGTTTGAGTATAACATATCTGGTTGCTTCTCCTCAATCTCTTCTCGTAGGTTGGACAATCTCAGTCAGTCAGTTCTGCTTTCTCAAGGACACACCCTCACACCAACCCACAATCCCCCCACCCCTCTCCTTTATGGAACTTTGCCCACAACAAAAAGATCAATTGATTAAATACCTACGAAGCTTTGACAGTGAGGTGTATTTTACAGCAAAATTTGAAGTACTTGTCTTTGTAATTATGACTACTGTGTGCTCTCCCTAGAAAAGAGTTCAAAGTTTCAAAGAGTTTGGCTTAGAAAAAGTTGGGAAGCAGTCTTGTGTTTGTTTATTATTGTGTATTTAATTTTCCCTTTTCCTTTATTATTATTTACACTTCAAATATATTAATAACAGATAAAAGAAAAAAATAATTTGCAAGTTTTTTGGCTTTTGTGGTTTAAGAACTGCTGCTAAATTAGTAAGATTTCATTTAGAAGCTGAATAGAGATACTCAAGGCATTCCAAATGAAATTTCAATTGGGTTTCATTTATTGGCATTAGTTTAGCTCCTTAATCTCCTTTTGGGCATAGTTACCTTTCATCAGTAATCCTGCAGTGACAGTCAGAGAGGGTGTTTTGTCATTTTTCTAATGTGCTGAGCAATAGCAAACAATGCAACCCCAAAGGTGATATGGAACCAAGTTCTTTGTTCAGTTGTAATAAGCTTTGACTTCTCAAAGTGAAGAATTTTTTTGTTTTCTTTAAAACATAAACCATGATTGTGTTCTAATACCTAAGAAAAGGAAATATATGCCTGTCCCTTGTGTGGTAATAGAACTATGAGCAACATCTCATTCCATTAATACTAGACTCATGATTTAGTTGCCTATTATAGTAATTCTGCGGTTTATAGGATTTAACAATGTAGAAGCCTTTTTTGAAAATTCCTTTTTTATTTAGGTGTTTGCATATGTTCTTAAAATATTTCTTTTATTTTTCTTGTTCCCATCTTTTGCAGATGGAGACCAAAACAATTTTTAAAACCAGAATTTATGAGGATACTACGGAGTTCTGTAGAGGATGCGTATAAACGCCTTATATATCCTCTTCTCTGTCGGGAATTCAGGTAAGCTTGGAATAAATCTGTATTTTCATTATACTGATTTTTTTTTTTTAGCAATTCCCTCCCCCATGTTTTGTTAGAATATCTTTTATCTGTTTGGAAATATCAGCGTGTTTCTAATCCTCTGTGCTTACAGAAGAAATGAACTATATTGGTTGTATAGATTTAATTTCTGACCCTATCCAGTTCAGGCTACAGTAGGTAAATGATCATTCTGTGCAAACATTTTACATATTTACATGCTAGATATTTGTACATTTATCTAACAAAGTGCAATTTAGATCTGTGTTATCATCATCGTTTTATCTTTATTCTTGTAATAGCATAAACCAGGATGTCACTGAATTTTCCCAGCGTGACACTGTTCTGACACATTTTCTTTTACCTGTCTAATAGAACTGAGCAAACTATTGTTAGGGTTGGAAGCACCCCTCGTGTTTGCCAGCTGCATTTTGTGGCAAACTAATTAGTCATTGTGTTAGTCTGATACTATTCTGTAAGTATTGTGATGTGCCTAGAGAAGTCAGTAAACTTATTACTGGTGATACTGTAGTAATGATGTCATTGGATATCATGTCACTTGTTAAGGTCTGTAATGCTGTTCTGAATTTAAAGGAAATTTAAAACTTAGTATCAAATTAACATGAATTGAGTAGGGTATATTGTGGTGTAGTATAGGAGTTTACCACATAGTGGAAATTATTCAATATGTCAACTAAAAGCATTATCTTCTAATAGTTAACAGTACTTACGGTGTGATTCTTCAATACAAGAGAAGCTCCTCAAAACATAACATGTTTCATTCTGACAAGGCTATCTGATATGTGACCTAAATGTTAATGCCTTTTCTGAGGTAGTTCAGAAGGAAATATCAAAGAGACCCTGTTTCTTGGACCAGAAATGTTGACATGAGTTGTATAAAAATGATATGGTCTCTAGTACCTAACATCAGCAACTATGAAATGTAGTTCTTCTGTACTTTCCTGGGTGTGCTCTTGTGTTTGTGTTCGAATTGGAGTTGTTTTCCTGCCACTTTTTCATGGACATCATTGCCTGAATGGTCTGTGTTCTACCCCTCTGAAAAGAACCATCAGCTCAAGATTTTAATAGCATGTATTTCCAGCATGTATTTTTAGGCTTCTTCACTACAGTATGTTGTGTTTGCTTGTTGCTTTGCAAGCAAAATTGCTTCACCTCTTTTGATTAGTGAGTCTAGTTTTTTGTTACTTAGAATTTCACAGATTTCTAAAGTTACTGAGTTCACTTGTTATTTTGTGACCACAATACATGCAGCTACTCTAGGGGAGCCACTGTGTCTATTGTGGCCAAAATAATGAACATCTCGTGGTGGAGAGTTCACTCGTTGGCTTCTGTCACGTGGGAGTGAAAATAGTTGTCATTCCTAGCCATTTCTACAATCAAACTCCTTTAAAATAATGAAAAAAGACCTACTTTTTAGCGGGGTTTGGTTTTAAGAGAACTAAGCAAACTGACATATGGGTACTTCAAGGCTTTTATTGTGTTTTTATTCTGTGGTTTTTACCAGAGGACTGTTGTGGCTTGTGTTGTATATAACACTTTCAGGACTGCTAGAGCAGTAGGTTGCTGAAAGTTTTTTGTTTTCTTAAAGGGAAAAAAAAAGCTTCTTTCCCTACTAGTTATTAGATGTAGCTCACAAGTAATCAATGAGAAGAATATGAAGCTTGAAGCTTGCTGCCTGTTCCTGAGTGGATATCTGCTTAGGTTTTACTCTTTGTGGTAATGTTGCGTGATTGGTGGTGTTTGGATAGGAAAAGCTGAAACCTCTCCTGTACAAAGGAACTCAAAGCACCTGACAGTGATATCCTGGTCCCTGACCACTTAACCCTTATCCTTCTTCCGTTTTCTTTCCGGACGCACCAGGAATGTTTTTTCCGACTCTTGCAAAGGGCTGCTAAAGTATTCAATACCTCCTTTTAGCATTAATATTTCCAACCCACCTCCTGCTGTTCTTTTTTCTTTTTATTATCATTAAATGTTGGAACAGAAAGTTTCCAAGAGTGTATTGAAATTGCTGGTGCTTCTAGTGACCAGAAGAAGAATGAAACTTGCCAGCAAGATGATTACCTTATTTATTGTTTAATTTCCTTTCTTCCATTCTGTCAGATATCATTTCTTGTATCTGGTATAATAATGTCCAGTGTTGCTTTTGGCTCTTTGAAATAAATTTTATCTTGTTGCAGTACTGCGTGGAATGATTCCGTCAGGGTTTCATGCAAGTGATGTGGCATGGGCATATTTTTTAATGGATAATCCTTTCATAATTTTCCATGCTTTCTTGCAGAGAGAGCTTTCTTTCCTCTGTCTTCAGGGACACAAACATTTCTCTGTATATCTTGTTTCACACCTGAAGCTAGTTCGCAGATATTTTTCCATAGAAAGGATTGCATCTCAGACTGTACATGGAAGTGGGGAATTTTAAATCTGTTTGAAAACTGAATCTTATAACATTGACTGTCAAAACTAGTAGGTCATGAATAGGTTATTTGCTTTTATTATAATACACCTGTTAGTGATATACAGTCTGAGTGCTTTGTAGAATTCAAAGGAGGGGCTTGGAGTCCTGACTTGATTGATATTTTTTCATGAAGTAGGAACTGAAGAGTTTTGAGGTTTATTTGTTTGGGGTTTTTTTTCCAAAATAGACATTTTTTTTGTGTTTAGAGAGTAGGACCGTTTCTCTGCATTTCATCTCTGCCATGTCTCTGCCATTTTAATGAGAATTGTTGTAAATTGCAAAAGCATGAAGATGGACATCTTGCCATTTGGATGAAGCCAGTAATACACTGAAAAAGAGAAAGATATTAGATCGTTTGAGGTAGTTTGATTTTTTTCTTTTTCCCCTTCTTTCTGTTTTCTTTTCCAAAGGATCAAATGATTATACCAAGCTTGAAATTAAGGGCCACTACATCGGAAAGTAGATCATGTAATTGATACAAGTGTTGAGTAAGAGACAGTGAGAAAAGAGATGTCTATATTTGAAATTTAAAAATACAGGATATTATGTAATAGAAAGGACATTCCCCCTACGCACCTGGCAATTTCAGTAACATTTCCTGTTACTGTAAAAGTTTCTATATATCCATGCCAATTTTAAACATGATTTCCATAAGACTGACATAACTAATAACATGTGTTCAGGGGCAATTTTAATTCCTACACAAGTCCGCCTTCATAGATGGACTGATTGGAATTTGCAGCGTGGGAGGACTTGGCCTTGTGGGAAGCTGGGACCCTGTATCTTTGGGATAGATGGAAAGATGGAATTTGGCCTGTCTTTGTACAAAGCCTCCAGTCCAAGGGCATTCCCTTCCCTTTTTTACAAGCCACTCTTAACCTTCATTTGCATGCTTGGGTGACTGGTTGATTCTCTGTTATATGTGTATATAGAAGGTTCATACTTCTGTGAGGCTTAGGTATCTGCTTTTGTTTTCTCTGGCCTCTCATAAATGGCATCTAATTATTCAGTCTCTGGACTCTCCCTAGAAGAAACTTGTTCTATGGTTTAGCTTATTTTTTTTCTATTTAAAAAAATAGAGAAGGGAAAAGTGGGAGAAGGATGCTTCAAGACTGAATGATCAGGAAATGGAATGGCAGCTGAAATTCAGTGGAATGAGTGTAAAATGATGCTTGCAAAGGGAAGTAATTATCTTTTTATAAGTATCTGAGCTATCCTGCCACAGGAGAGATGCTTTGGCACTGTGGACAGTAGCTCCACATAAATGTTAAGTGCTCAGAAGATAAGATCATTTAATTAAGGAATAAAGACAAAGAATCATTGATTTATTTGGCCTGTATTTGGAATATAGTTGTCCGTTTTGGTCCACTCACTTGCAGAGGGGAGGAAAAAGTTGGAAAACAATTCACTGGAACTGGAAAAGGCCCAGTGAAGGGGTATAAGGAGTGAAATAATTTCTCTGGAAAGAAAAAAAAAAGACTACACTATGACTTCAGCTTGGAAAAGGGAGGACTTGGAGATAAATGATGTGTGAACAGTGGAACGAGGCTTCTAGGGATAAATTTTTACTTCCCTCCTGTATAAAGCTTAGGGGAACATAATAAAAAGAATCAGTTTCTAACCAAAAGGTGGCAGCTATTACACAGTTTGTGATGGACCTGCAAAACTCACTGCCAGCAGACTCTGTGGATGAAAGAAATATATCTGTCTTCAGGAGGAGATTGGATAGTTGAGCAAGAGCTCTGTTATGAGCCAGTAAAGAGACGAATCATGTCAAGCTCAGGAAATGCTCTGAAGTAGTTGGAGGCCAGGATAAGATTATGGGACAGATATTCTAGTGCTGCTTAGGCAACTGTTTGGAGACAGCATACTGGGATAGAGGGACAGCTTAGCCGAACTGGTGCAGCCATTCACACGTTTGGTGGCGATGTACAGTGTGTCTGTTCTTTGCTGAGAGCACATTTGAACTGCAAAGGAGCCTTGTAATGCGTGTATGGGCTTCACCATCTCACTTTAAATTGTGTCTGTGGTAGTCTGGTCTACCTGCTACAGAAACAAAGCACATGGATAAAAGGGAGCCTTTTGCTGCTGCATACTTCCGTAGGAAATGTTCAATCAGTAATGTGTGAAAGAAGATCTAGACCTCTCTCTGGACTGGTATACAAATAAGAGATGATGAGGACTTACTGGTTCTTTCTGTACCACTGTGGGATGAGACAGGGCTGAGCTGGTTGGTTGGTTGGATGCTGGGCAAATTCAAACTCAGGCTGTTGAGTTCTTCCATATCCAAAAACTGCTCAGAACAGCTTCATATTCCATCATGTCAAATAGCCCTTATGAGGGTTGTCTTTGAACTATTTGTAGCCTGTTTGTGCCATGCACTGATTGACCTAAACAACTTGAGTGATTTTCCCTGCCCCATTCTTTTAGGGTTAGTTTAATGCAGGTTTTTTCCATTCTGTAAAAATAAACCCAGATAGTAGGGGTTTTTTTTCAGTGATAGGTAAAAAGAAAAGGAGAATAAGGGCACTGGCTACCTTTAAATGAAGGCTTTACTGGATTGCTTTTGACTCCCTAATTACTGTAGTTACTGATGATGTAATGCATCTGCAAATGGTAATGAGTACCTGCAAAAGAAAAACAAATCAGTGAGGTGATGAATATTTTTGTACCCATTACTCTTTCAGTTTTGTTTTTTTATATAAAGTGCCACACCATGATGAAAATACTTGTCCTTGTCTGTCATTGTCTTGACGGCCACATCTGACAAGAAACACATCGTGCATGTTGTACATCTTCACTCAACAAGACTGATTTGTTTCTTGTGACACTCTGCAGTAAGTGTTCATGCTTCAAGTCATCAAAGTCAATCCTTGCTGCACTACCTCACTTCCTTCTGTTGAAGAACATAACTTGGAAAAGAAAGGGAATGCTGTGGCCCCAGCAGCTTTCTCGTTTGGTTCTGAGGAATCAGAATACTCTCCTAGAAAAAGCTCAAGTCTTCACAGCTCTTTGATGTCTGTTAAATGCAGTAATCCAAAGACAAAATTAAATGCCTCATGAGTCATGGCGTGTTAGCAATTAATTGGAGGGACTCTTCCAGTGTCTCTCTGGTACCTCTCAGTGTAAACCATCATCCTTTTTTTGCTGGGTGGTGATTTTTCTCTAGAACTGTGAAATTAGGATGAATTCAATTCATGCCTCCTTCAAATCCACTTTTCTTTACAATTTGGTATCAGCTTTGAAAGGAAGCTGTTCTTTGCTCAAAATTACAAGTTGATGTTTGAATATTAGTTGGTGGGTGTATGTTCTTGCAAGTGTTTCTCTTGTACTTTTTATATTGGCTGACTTTCTTAGAACAACAATGAGATGGTATATAGTTGATCCTTTTTTAAAAAGGTGTCAACTTGATTTGAATGTAACATTTAATTAAAGATGATGGAAACATGATTGGAAAAAGCCTTACAACTTTGGAACAATTAGTAAGTGTATTTGAAAGCTAATTGAAAGAAAAATGTTTTGGCTTTTTTTTCTTTTACTTCTGTCCTTCTAAGATCCAAGTTGACATCTGATGCAGAGAAGGAGTCTGTGATGATGTTTGGGAGGAATCTCCGTCAGCTGCTTCTGACCAGCCCTGTGAGGGGCCGTACTTTGATGGGAGTAGATCCTGGCTACAAACATGGCTGCAAGTTGGCAATTATTTCACCAACCAGTAAGTTTCAATTCCAAACATTTTTGGAAGGACTGATAAAAATGTATTCATTTAGAGTAAAGATAATTTCAAAAGCTTTTAGTATTTTCCACACATCCTGTCATGTAAATTCCTTTCTTCAGCTAGCTCAAGGTTAGGTTTCTGGCACCTGGATTCCAGTGACTTCTTTGGTGTTATTACTTCTCTCTTAAATAGAATTTAAAATGCCTTCTGCCTCCCTGAAAACAGGTTCAAATAATTGCGCCCCTCAGTAGTCAGCAAAGAGAGCACCTGGCATTTTTACTGTTTAACAAAGAATTTGAATTTAAATACTTTCTATAATATTGCTTTGTTCATGGCTAGTATCTTGGACATATGGACACTTTATCAGCCCTTTTTGTTTAGTAGTGTGTGTGTTAATGTAAGAAGTCAGAAACACTGTTTGCAAAACTTCTTAGTTCACATACAGGACAGAGTCTTTCCGCTGTATCCTAGTCTGTTCAGGGGATACATACCTCTTTAGGCCCATGCAAGAATTATTTGTTTTTCTTTTATTTTGTTGCTGCATTTTGCCTGAGAATATATCCACCCCAGGTGAATGTAAAGAAAGTTGTGTTCTTGAAACTTTAGAAGGCAGTAAAGGTGAGGTAAATGATTACAAGCTTTCATTGCACCATTAGCTATCAGTACTAGTTAATACAATTCTTTCCAAATGTGATAGATGGGGTGATGACAAGAGCTAGCACTGGAATTCTAGAACTCCTGTACTGCAAGTCCTTGGATTTTCTACTTTTCATCAGTCTTCACTGGATTTATAAATTGTACTACACTAGAACAATAACTCTTTTGCAGTAAATTGCTCTTTTTCTCTGTGATATAATACATTATATTTACTAATAGGTTAAGATGCTTATTGCTTGTTACATGAATGTATCTGCAGGGAACTACAAAATGCATTAACTTGTTTTGCTTTGCCAGCCAAAGCATTCTTGTCCTATGCCCACCATACATTTCTTCTAAATGGATATAAAGATAAAGAGAAAGATGGCTTATTAAGAAGCTTTGTGAATCATCAAATTAACTTTAGTAGTTCTGCAGGACATAGCTTTTGGACCCTTGTGGGTTTAATTAAGTGGATTTGCCTTTCGTTCTAGGTCAGATACTCCATACTGATGTAGTTTATTTGCATTCTGGTCAAGGATTTCGTGAAGCTGAGAAGATAAAGAGGCTTCTGCTACAGTACAAGTATGCTAAAGAAACTTCCATTTATTGCTCCTTCTTACCAAACAAAATGAAAATCTTCATTATAGAAATACTTGATTTTTGTGTGCAATAAGAATTCAATTGATTTAACTGGAAGTTTAATTTTTTTTATCTAGTTCAGAGCTTGCTTTTTCTTTTGGTCTGTATTCATGTTTTTACAGTACATATATTTTAGAAGCACGTGAAATCAAGCCACGGCTATGAGTAAGGCTGCATGCTATGAATGTATTCCCATAAAACTCTGTCAATCCATTTATTTTTAGGAATAGAAATTAGCATTCTGCTAAGACATAAGTTTAGCCCCACAACCCCCAAACCACTTACCAATCTTTCCCTGTTCCAAAAGCCACATTTGTTAAGCCAAGGAAATCCTGCACAGGTAGATCTCCAGATGGAATTGCAAACAGGGGCAGCATGATTAAAAGTTTGTGTCCAACTAGTCTGTGGACAGACATCTGGTCTACTGAGTCAGCTGCTGAACTGCTACAGCATGCAGTCCAGTTTGTCTTTAAGCATTAGATTGGCTTTAAGCAAGGTGATTTGGTGACTGACTGGCTGTGGTGTGGGCAGTCAGAGGGAATGACCTTGCAAGCTGTTGGAAACGATGATATTCCCATTAAGAAATTAAGATGCTGATTGCTTTGGCTTCTGCTCTTTTTCATGACTCATACCAGATGAGAGAAATACGAGGTAAAAGTGTTTGAGGACTGTAAATAACATTCCATTTATTAATATGAAGTATCATTTTTGGGTTTTCTGCTTGTATTACCACTGTACAATTCCTTTACAAATGAGTGAAAATTCTGATTTATCTCATGAACTGTCACATTGAAAACATGTTAAGCACAACCTGATACTTCTAGGAATATGTTCTCATTACATCTGGGCCTTGTCTTATCTAAAATCAGATGTATTGGTCATTGTTGTGGATTGAATGCGATGCATGAAAAAGTATAAAATATATTTAAGAATAATTGTTTGTCTTTTTTAACCTGCACAAAGCTGCAGCACTGTTGTGATTGGCAATGGCACAGCCTGCAGAGAAACAGAAGCTTACTTTGCTGACTTAATTATGAAGAAATATTTTGCACCACTGGATGTTGTTTACTGGTAAGATCGCTTTGCTGGGATATTACTCATTTGTTCGGCATATTTTAATTTAACAGGTAGTTTTAGATGTAATTTTTGAAGTTTTTCTTTTTGCTGCCTTGTCTGTATTTGAGTCAAGCTTGGCCCAATGTTCTAGCCAAAGACAAATGGCTGTAGCTCTTTGAAGCATGAAAGTAGTTATCCTGAGTCAGTAAGAGGGACTCACTGAAGCATTTTATTTTTTCTTCCTGAGGTTCTCTCTGTTGCTATTATTGTAACAAAGTATGTGAGAATAGCAACACTAACAGCTACCAACCTGTTTGGCATAGTGTATTTATTTCTTGATAAATGAGGTTTAACTACATGTGATAAAGCTTCTGTTGTCTGTCTACAGTATGAAATGCTTGCTAATCCTATGGGAATTAAATGATCTGGAAATAAATATTGTGTTAATACCTAGCAGAGAGTAGTGAAGATATTTATCCTTTTCAGACTTCAAATCTTATCCAATAGTTTGTTGAATTTAAACTAAAATATTTTTCTGCTGGTTTGGATGGAAACTGTATTTTATCACTTTCTTTTTTGCCATGCAAAACTGCAGAACTCCTCTTTTTTTTTTAATTCGCACCTTTGTTTTTTTCTAAAGCATTTTTTGTGATTTACCTTGGATTATCTTTTGTGCTGACATTTAACAGCAGTATTTAGTTTTCACTGTCTTAGCAGACTGAAATAAGTTTTCTATATTTTTAAAAAGGTTATGGCCTTTCACTGTTCAAATTATTCTATACATTTAAAGGTGCCTTTTCTTCGTAAATTAGGAAGTGGTCTTACAGATGTGTTTAACAAATGTGTTATGCCTACTAACTTCTGTTGTGATTGCACTTGTTCTTTGTTTCTAAGATTCCCAAGTAAATTTGCACAAGATTCGGTTCCTGAATCCCTCTTATTCCAGGAGATGTAGTGAAGGTTTTCTAATTGTGATTGTTTGCAAAGGGAAGAGGCTATTCAAGCTTCTGAAAAATTAGGCATCCTCATTACTGAATCCAACACGAAAGCAGTGGATGTTTAACGACTGTAGAGAGTGCAAAACACTTCATACTGTGTGGGTTTTGGCAAATTCTTAATTTCACTATTGTTCACATCTGAAATAGTGATTTTATTTATTTATTGATCATATACTAGTTTACACAGAAAAAATTATTTATATAATACTGTGATTTTTTTTTTTCCTCACAGTGTTTACCTCTTCTGATTTAATATTTTCTCCCTGTTTATATTTCAAGATGACAAAATTTTCAAAGTAGTACTTAAGCTACCAAGTTCTTGGAGCTGATAAAAGCTCTTGTGTAATAGGAATTAGTATGAATGCTGTAAGGCAGAAGTCAGGTTAACAAGTTTGTTGCTTTCTCTAGTAGTGACCAATAATTTTTTAACCTTTTACTTTCTCCAAAACTTCTGATATTTGTAGCAAAAATGTATAACTGCATTTGTTTAACTTGCCATGTTATATCCTGAAAATTAACATAATCAAAAATATTTTTATTTATTTATACGTTTATGTTGCTAATGGTTTTCTTGTGCTGTGCTCATACAGCAAAGAGCTAGTCCATATTTCAGAATTTGTGTGCAGAGCCATGAGGTACTGCACGTTAAAGCAATGTGATTTTTTTTTTTTTGTACTTCATGCTATAGGTGACATCTGGGGTTCTTGAACTTTGTGTACTGCTGTCTGTGTGTGAATTTATGTATGTGAGTTTTCAAACAGGTTGGATTTGCAGTCCTTGTCTCTCTTCACATTTTGTCAGTCTGTACTGAGTTTTTTTCTAAAGACCAGGGTTTCCATATATCCCTTTCTGATAAACTAATTTCATATACATGTCATTGCTTTATCCAGTGTTGGGGTTTCCACGCCATGCTGCTGAATCCTTCAAGGTAGCTACTTTTTCCTTTCTAGCTCCAGAATGCATTAATCTCCTTGGTATTTCTTAGTAACAGAAAGGAATGATGAGTCCAGCCATCCAGCCCCTACTTCTGATAATCCAGTGAAAAGCCTGGAATTTATGTCAGTCTGAGTTAAAAAATGTGATTCTTGCTAAGTGAGGAGCACTTAGTGTAGTGTTACTGTTTGAGCAATAGGTGACAGGAGGTGTACACTGTGAGAACTGCTATACCTTTTGAGGGGAATTGTGAAAGGTGATTTGGAAGAATATGCTCTGCTGATCCTCTTTTTTTTTTTTTTTTTTAAGTAGTAAAGAGCTTCAGAACATGTGCTTTCAGATCACAAACAACTTTTCTGCTTCCACATACAAAGTCTTCCCTTGATTAGGTTGTTTTCTCATGACAGGTAAAAGTGTGAGGACTTTGTTTACATATAGGCTAAATACAGATCTCTTATCAGTTCTGTGGAAACCTGTGTATGCTTTTGAATGAAATGACCTTTATGAATTGTTTTTCAGTTAAAATCTGTAAGAAATAATTTCAGCCATTGTTGGAACAGCTAATTCTTAAAGTAGGTCTGCTTTAGCAGGTTGCAATTGTAAATAAAGAATGGATTTGGTAATCAATATAGTGTTTGAACTGTGGGAAAAACAAACCAACAAAAAACCCCAAATGAAACAAAACAACCTGAACACCCTAGAACAAAAAACCCCATCCAGTACTTGAACTGTAACAGTATGAGTCAGTTGCATCTAACATGATACCATTTCCCAAGCCTTGAGCTTGTCACAAGGATGCAGAGCTGCATCAAGGTGGAAGTCCTTGCCCAGCAAAACAGAGCTCAGCTCATTGCTGTGTGCAAGTTTTAGAGAATTACAAATTGTATTTGCATTGAAAATCCTTTTTCCTTAAAGGAGTCCAAATGTACAGGGGATTGGCAGATGAGGCTGGATTGTTTTACAGTGCTTTATAACCAAAATCCCACTTGACATAAGCTGTTGTTCAGAAAGGTGGCTTAAGGGGAGGTACTACAGACTTTGGCTTCCTTGGCAAATATTATCAGTGGAGAATAGGATCAGGAATGATGATAAAAAAATAAAAATCTGTTCATACTTTTCTGTCCAGTTCATCATATAGAGCTTGGAATCATGCATTTCCAGGGAAACGAGCCAATAATAGAGTATGTCATTTCAGAAAGGTGTGTGCTGTTGGTGCACGCACACATAATGAAGGCTAAAGGTAATATATGAAAAGAGTAATTAAAGTAAAAAAAACTTAGGGGCCAATACAAACTGCGTAGAGTTTTACCAAAGTTTTCCAAAGAGAAGACAAACCAGTGAAGACAGTAGTAGGAAATGAGGCATATGGCATGATTTTTCATGTGGCTTTAGAACCTGTCTGGACTCAGTGTGACAGTTTTTGATTTAAAGTAAATATTTTTCACTATTTTTGTAACTAATGTGCTTTCAGATAGCTACATCCAACCTAAATAACTGCAGGACTTTTTTTTTTTTTTTAAATGTAGTTTCTCTTTTAGAACTATGTTTATTGACTTAGATTAGGACTGGACTAGAGCCAGGGACAGTCATATCTAGTCTTTGGGTTTTTTGTTACAAATCAGTTTTTGTTACAAGGTTCAATAAATATTCTTGATTATTTATGTTAGTTCTATTGTGAGTTCTTGCCAAAGATACATTGTATTATAACCAAAACAGATGTTCTAGTTTAGACAAGTGTATTTGTTTTAACAGGACCAGAAATGTAAATGGAACAACATTGTCTTCAGCATTAACATGGCATATGATGAACTTTTAGGATTTCATTGGCCTTTTTGGATTAAATCAAAATCTTGAAAAAATATTTCAGGAATCTGTTTTTCTTTGATTGCTGTCAGTTTGAGGCATCTTGGAAATGAAAGCTATCTGAATGACAGGTGAACTATGCTAAAGCAGGACAAAACTAACAGCTCTGTATTTGGCAAAATCAAATCACAATTTCTCTTTCAGCCTCAACAGTTTCGTTGTCACAATACCAGCATTCTTACTGATCTGACTCCTATGTGCTTGCTACATTAATGCACACTCAGAATAAAGTATTTCAGCTTGTATTTAAAAGCTTGATAAGTGTCAGGAATTGTTAATTGTTTTCAACGTGCAGTATAGAATGCAGCCAGGCAAGTGTACTTTTTGTTGTTGTTTAGATGGGTTGGTGTTTAATTTGTCTACTTGATTTTAAGCTTGATGCAAAATCCTTTTCTGCCACATACAGCAAAATCTTTTCTTACTCTCAAGACTTTATAAGCAATGTAATTAATAATGTACTGTTTAAGTTCAAACACTTCTATACTGTGACAAATAGGGGAAAGTCTGTAATGTCTTGTAAAGTTCTCATTGGGTTTTCTTTACTGTTTAAATTGTCTGCTTTAGAATACTTAGAAATGTTCTGCTAAGGTAGAATAGGACTGTAATACCTTTTGAAGTTGGACCTTGGTGGCAAGAAATTGATTTAGAAATGTTTGTTCTACAGGATTTTAGGTCCGCTTGTATTTTATAGGTGTCTGCACATGCTTTAAATATCCTTTTCAATTTAAATGTGTGTTTTATGTTGTTGAATATCTACATTATGCTCTCTCAGCTTTAACAAATGCCACTTTCAAGTTCCATGCCTCTACATTTCTAATGTTACACTAGCTTAATTCCCATTACTTTTCTGCTTCATAGCACTCGCAGTTTGAAAGGGACCTAACATTCGGGTTCACATTATGATAATTAGGTTTCAAAGCAGTGTGGGGGGATTAAGATGTCTGAAGTCTAGTTGCCGAATAAAGTTCAGAACTACTTGTAAAACTTGTTTGAGTGGTTAACAGAAGTGGTTTTATTTATTCAGTGCTCATGCAGCATTAATCCGTATTTCATCAGGTACCCACAGTGCTGTAACTCTAGATATGACCTTGGGACTTAATTTACCCCATCTCAGTTTTCCTTATTAATGTGCCATGAAAGAGCTACATGAAAGATAGCCAACTTCAAAGCACCTTTTCAAATAAAGTGGTTGATATGAATCCTCTGGTATTTAACACTGTCTGTCAAATGTTTCAGCTGGTTTGCATCCTTTTACAAGCTATTGCTTGCTGCATTAATGCAGTTGTTTCAAGTCTGTTGAGAGTATGAAGGGGGTAGGGGTAAGGGAAACTTTATTCTTTTTTCTTTTTGATTGTGTTTTCTTTAAGCTGTGATTTTTGTCTGTTAAGCTATATGACTTTATTGATGACACATTTATGTATGCACACCTACACACCTTAGATCATTAGCTGTCTGATCCAGAAGGTGGAAAGTAGTTTGGAAAGTTTCGGCTAAAGGAATACATATTCAGCAGAAACAATGCGCACATCTGAAATGTGCACTGAAGAACTTTTTGTTGTTCTTTCTTCTCTTTCAAGTTCTGTTGAAGTCATGAGAAGTCCTAAACAATAAAGAAATAATTGGAGGAATGAACAGGTTTAAAATGTGAGTGTAGAAGACATAGTCAATGAAAACATTTTAAATTACATGGTGTTTTCTAGCCAGGTCCCTTACTTAAAAGTTATGTTCAGTTGTGATTATTTACCACAGCTGAATGATCATGCATACCTCAAATGAAAAATCATTTTGTATGTATTTATGTTTAGAAAAGACAGTCCTGTAAGTTGGAACCTTACAACATACAAAATTTCAGACCTAGTCATCCAGACACTTTACATAGAGATTACTTCCTCCTACTACTCCTGGTTATTCATAACTTTGGGTAGTAATTTATCTATTGTTCAGTACAACATGGACTGGAACAAGTGACTGCATTTAAGATAGGATCCAGTGCTTGTTCCTGGTGTATCCATAGACTGGTATCTATGTTGAGCTGAACCCATACTATATCCAAAATGGGAAATTCAGAGGTCATCTTTGGCTTTGAAGCAAGGATTCGCCCCTGCCCTAGCTTTAGACACCCATACCATCTCTAGCTGTGTTTTTCTGAGGGGAGGGAAGGAAACAGGTGAGCAGTGAAGTTGTAGTGGGGCAGGTGAAACAGGAGATGGTAACTTCTGGCTTGCATGGCATGAATTTGAAACCTTTTGAAGCAAACTGTATAAGTGATACACTTGACAATTATGGAGCTGTCTTTGATGTTTCAGAGAAATAATTCATAGTTTTCAGGGTGAGAACAAGGACTAATTGGAAGTCTTTCAATGTAGTTAAGGAGATTATGAATTCGTTTAAGTTCAGAAAAAGAGTAAGATGCATATGGAGTCTAGATTTCAGCAATGTGAAAGCAGGGGTCAGGAAGCAAATGTAACTAGTGACAGAAACCTAAATCTTAAGGAAAAAGTCCATTTTTCCAGAACACTGGGACATGTCATTTGACTTGTGTCCAAGGGAATCTGTAGTAAAACAGTCTTTGGGGAGAGAGGAAAGTTATTTGTGCAACTTCCCTTCTGTGTTTTCTCTTTCTAAGAGTTTTTGAAAGTTATGCATTCTCAATATGTAGATCTCTTCAGACCTTTAAGGGATACTAAACAGAAGAAAGGGAAAATTTTAGGATGAAAAGCCATTAAACGTGTGACAACGTGTTTAAGGGCAGTAATGCATTCTCTTCAGTTAGAAATGTACTGATCTCAAATATAGTTTTACAAATCAGATAATTACTGATCATTCTTTCCCTCCTTTGTTTTCTCACAGAGAAGCCATTTGTATTTAGGATTGCAAAATGACTTCTTTGTTTTCAATTTTATGTGCCCCACTGAGCAGTAATTTGTACACAGGCTGTTTTCTTGTAGATCTCTGTTGTTTTCAGATTAATAAAACAGCTTTTTTTAAGATCAGCTAGAAGTAATCTGGTATTGCAGTATAACAGAAGTCAGGTGAAGAGGGAAAACCATCCAAAAATATTTGCAAACACAAAAAAAGAACATGTTGGGAAGGTAAAACGTTACTGAGAAATGTCAGAGAAAGAAGATGCAGTGAGCAAATGCTACCATTTCTGCACTAAGTGTGCCCATCAGGTCCCCTGGGGGCAGTTTTGGCATGTGTGTACTGCATGCAGTATAGTAGGAGAGCAAGATTGGGAGTTTTCCTAAAATTCAATTAAGATAAAATCAGATTTAGTCTTAATTTAAATGTACAGCATAGAACTACTAAAACTATACTGTGAGTAGGGGATTTATTTTTTGTGTGTGTCTGACTATGTTAGTAGAAATCTTTAAAACTATTATCACTTCACACTGTGCGCTGGTCAGTGTTTCCAGTGCGATATCTTTTCATAAGGGCTTTCTATGATGACAAAATTACTCTGGCCTAAAGTCTCTTGTTCAAAGCTGTTTCCAAAGCCCAGAAATAAAGAAGGTTTTAATAGAGTTAAGGAAGATGACTAGGTCTGAAATTCCCTGGATTGCTCCACTCAAACAAAGAAGAGTAACAAAGATGCTGAAGGGCCTTGAGGGGAAGCTGTATGAGGAGCGGCTGAGGTCGCTTGGTTTGTTCAGCTTGGAGGAGACTGAGGGGAATCCTCACCACAGTCTACAACTTCCTCATAAGGGGAAGGGGAGGGGCAGGCACTGAGCTCTTCACTCTCATGACCAGTGACAGGACTCAAGGAAATGGCACAAAGCTGAATTGGGGGGTTTAGGTTGGATATTAGGAAAAGGTCCTTCACCCACAGGGTTTTTGGGCACTGGAACAAGCTCTCCAGGGAATGGTCTCAGCACCAAGCCTGACAGAGTTAGAGAAGTGTTTGGATGATACTCTTGGGCACATGGTGTGACTCTTGGGGCTGGTCCTGTGCAGAGCCGGGAGTAGAACTTGATGATCCTTGTGAGTCCCTTCCAACTCAGGTTCTTCTGTGAAGTAAAACTAGTTAATTTCTGTGTCTGCTATTTCTGAGGAGGCAGATTACCTAACAGGCCAAAATGAAGCTTTTTATTTCAGACTGAACTGGTTTAGATTATTATTTAATGTAGTTACAACCTCTGAAGTTTTTATGTGCTTTCTGGTCAACACCATAATGTTCTTACCAGTTTAATATCATAGAAAGTAAGATTTCCAAAGAGATCTTATTTAGTAAAATGAACATAATACAAGATGATAGTATAAAATGCCCACTTCTCTCATAATTGCTGTGTTTATTTGGTTCAACATCCTTTTTCTCTTAAGAGTTACCAAACCACTCTTCATTGCATTGGCTCTTACCATGTTTGCAGTATCAATAGAGATACCAAAGGATGGAACTTTAAAGTTGTCGTGAAAGGCAGGTCTCAGCACTGCGTGCCATCCTGTACTTCTTAGCAGGAGAAGGCAAGGAGCCCATTGTTAAGAGGTGTTTGAGTGGTTGCCAGAGTCAAGGGATGGCTCAAGGAATGCAAGAGGCTTGAGGAAGTGGTGCAGAAAGAATGAGAGTGCTGTCAGGAATAGGGGGCATGGCACTTTGAAGGTCCTTCCCCTAGACAGACACACTGAAGTACAGCCTGTGGGAGCTTTGTACCGCTTTGACCTCATCAGAGCTGTGTCTTCCTTGCCTTTTCAGTGCAGCAGGTTATGTCAAGAGAAATTTGCCACTCCTGTTCCCTGATCATTTGTGAGCATGAATGTATGGTGTTCAGTCCAAGCTTAAAATTGAGGCTTGGACTTCAGCTGAAAAACGTGACCTAATGACAGAATACTGCTTCTCAGAGTGAGTATTGGAGAAGACTCCTAACAGCTGCATCTATGAGGTTTTTTCCAATACTATGTTTATCAATTTTTTTTAAGCTGGAGTGAGCTAAATACCTTTATTTAATATATCTCCAGGGTATGTTTTAAAATGCTGTCTATTCATCAAAAGGCATTGAAGGTTGGGATTTGATCTGTTAGCGTGAGGTCCCACATGAAGAAAATGAGTGAAGGACAAACTTTAGGTGTTCCACACTTGGTATTGATACCGATTTCAAACAAACCAGAAAAGCTTAGACTTTCAGGTAAGCTGCTGCAGCAGCATTATAAGAGCTTCCAAAATGAGCATGTGTGGCTCTGTAGTTTCAGGTGGCTTTTTTTCTTTGAAGTAACATGTGTGGTCAGCCTCAGTTTCTCTCATGCTGGAAATGGAATGTAGTCAAATTTGGATGTTACCTGATAGAACAAATTGAGGGAAAGTGACTGAGCTGAATAACAATGGTTCTTTGATGTATTTTTGATTTGCAGATCATTGACGTTTACTGGCAGTGTAAAAAAAACACTCCAGAAACTGTAAGCCTACTTGCAGTGGGCTGTATTCTTCCATGTTCTTTTTTAAACCTCTTGGAAGTAACCTGTGAACCACAGGTTGAAAACTATTGGGTTTAGACCTGAAAATAATAGAAAGTAGAAAGTATTTTAAATAGGTGAAATCCTCCTTCTTGTTTTCATTTGCAGAACTGTAATGATGGGAATTTAATTATGGAAACTTGGAGTGTGGTTCTTGTTACTCATGTGTGCATTTTAAGCTGCTGGTCTTCATCCATTGCCTAGATGAAACAGCATTGCTCCACACTAGTATGGTATGGTCATGCTAACAACAAAATCATTGATACTGGAAGTGAATATAAATTAAAATCATTAAAATGTTAATTAATGTTTTGTGTCAATATGGCCTTTCTAAAATGAGTGATACTTGTGGCATTTGGGATCTTACTATTATCCTTCTTGCACATAAGAATGTCAGAAACACGTTTGTGTGTTTTAAGTGACCGTGTCATGAAATAACTGTTGGTAATTGGCAATTGGTAAATCTTCACTAGTAAAGATTAAGAAACCTCATTTAGGCTCCTTATTATGTAAAGAAGCTCCAACAGGAATTATTTGTGAAATCCTGTCAGGAGTTAATTTAAATGGAAGCATCCAAATCTAGTGTGATTAATAGAGCATCCAGATTAAAATGATATAAATACAAGATGATTTGTAATGTACTAAGACTGAGTGTTATTGTGGTTGTATATTCTGATAGTGTTTTGTCTTCAAGTACACACTCTGTAAGAACCTAATGGAGAAGTAAGCATTTTTCCATTTGTGTGAGTTTGCCAGTAATATGTTTTTACTTAAGGTGAGATTCTGCCAAACTTCATACCTATTCATTTGTAAAACCACATTTGCTGTTCTGCATTTCAGCTCATACTCAGCTGCCTTTATTATTGTGAGATGTGATATATGGATTTACTTATTTATTTAAACTTACTTTGCTATTATTGCTGATGCTGGTAGCAGAAGCTTAGGATAGGCAGTTAGATTACATTCAGCTGCCAAACACTAGTTCTCTTAATTTCAGTGTCTTCTAACTGTCAGAGAAGTACCTTTGGAATGAAATTTTCATCCTAAGTCATAAATGCTCTCATTAGTGGGGAAAAGTTTCTTTATTCTTTGAAGTATCGATACTGTTGAGGTCTGGTAAAAATGAAAAGTTTGTGGGCAGATCCTAAGTTTAGATGGAATTCTCCCCCAAAAATATTTTCAGGTCTTTTTTCAGTAGTAAACCTCAGGAAACTGCCCTCTGTACTGCTGCTAACAAGGTCCCCCAGTGCCAGGAGAGCAATTGGTACAAACTTTAAATCAAACCCAAAACAGACAAAATGCCTTGGATTTTAGGGAGATTTGAAAATTAAACGTTTATGACCTCTAGGTGTCTGACAGCCCGAGAATCTTCCAAGCCTGAAAAGCGAATGCAATGTGTCTGTCAGTAAAGCAAGAACTCTTTCCCTCTGCAGTTACCTGAAATTATAATTTCTCTTCCTGATTTCAGGCTATCTGCTCTTAGACGTTGTTGGCAGTGCAGGAGTGAGTGCTGCCCATGTTGCACCCTCCCTTGGAGTAATTTTGTGTGATGCTAAAACTGGGGGTTATGCTTGCCTGCACTCATTTAACTTTTCTTATCAACAAAGTGCATGGCAGTCTTAAGAGCTCCATGAATGACATTGAAAGAAGCCACAGCAACAAGAGATACTTCAGCACACTTCTGCTTTTTTCAGGGTATGAGAGGCAGAGAATATAGACATGCTGTGTGTCTCAAAGGGACTTTGAGTAGGTTATTTCAGCTTGAAAAGGGATTAGACTTAGATGACTGCAGTGTCATGCAGCTGTAACTGAAGGTGCCTATTGAGGATAATTCCTTTCTATAACTGAATCCCAGCAGTTTTGTCAATGATGAGTAAGTGGAGAGAGGGAGAAATGATCCGTTTGTCATGGTGAGTGATACAGAGGCGAGAAAGTGCTCCTGAAAGGACACATCGAAATGCACAGGCTGTGTGAAGCACCTTCTTCAGTACCAGCCCCTCCTGCAGCAACAATGGGCAAGTGCAGGGGAGAGGGCAGAGAGGAGAGAGTGATGTTGGCTTTCTTGTTCCTTTTCAGTTTTGAGGGCAGATTGGTGTTGTTTGGGTGACTCCATGTACGGTTGTAAATGTAATCGCATCCATCTAGCAGTTCTGCATGTTTGGATATTTTCCTTTCCTTCTAATACCTAATGCTCCTGAAAGTAAATTTGTTGCTCACGTAGAAGTAACATTTTTGCTTTAATCCTGTTTGCAATTGCAAGTAATATCAGAGTTTCTAATTGAATCAGATTTTTTTTTATGTAGTAACAAATACTACTCAAACAGCTCAGTTGTCTGTGGATGTTTCTCAATAAAAAGCCTGGAGGTGGGGGTGAAGATGTCTGTCTGTAAGCAGTTCTGGTTATTGCTTATAATAAATTGGCTTTTCCCATAAAACTTCTCTCTCAAACCTAATTAACTTTTACATTTTCTAAAACTTCTTTGTCAGCCAAGGCAACATGCCTACTGCCTGTTCAGTTCTTTTATTGGGTTGAACTAGAACTAACATTTAGATAGAATACATTTTGACATTTGAATTTGATGTAAATTCAAATGTTTCAGGGAAACGTGCATCCTCCATGGGTGATTCTCTTGTCAGCATTATGATGTTGTACTGTAAATATACTTTGTAAGTGGGCTTTCAGTAAAATCAGTGATGCATTTATTGCTTGTTCCTGGTCTATTTTTCCTCATAGTATAAAATCACAGCTCCAACTTACTTTTTTAAAAATTAAAGTTATTTTCTAGAAGTTTGTCATTTTTAAGTAAATCAAACTGGATATTCCTGCATTACTTCTCAGTGATTATCTCTCTCCAAAAGGAAATGTTAACTCTAATCTTCTGCTGTTAGAGTAAATAGAAAGAGACATTGTCAATTTGAATGTTTTAAAATGAAATAATTTCGATACCATGATATAGTATCTTTTTAATATATCCTGGTTTTCTAGTTAACAAGAACAGTACAAAGACTTTTAAAGAATGTTTAATTCCTTTTAAAGGAATGCTTAGGGGTCTCCTATTGACTGTTCCTCTTGTTAACCCCTGCTCCTGTGGGGAATTGGCTCTGCCATCATCTTCCTGGCTTTGTATGTGAGTGTCCACAAGCACTTGGTGCTGCCTTGGTTGTAGCTTTCTCCTTGGGGGAGCTGGTTGATGATCTCATGGCCTTTCTGGAGAAGACCACTCACTGGAAAGTCTGAGCTCATTATTAGGAGATCAGTCTAGAGAAAATTATTTTTCCTCTTTCTGGCTTCTCTTTGGTAAAGCAGTTACAGTAGATTGTAGGTTACTGGACTTCTTACACTAACGGGAATAATGTTTTCTGATTGAGACAAGATTTTGAGCCTGGGGTTGTTCTGGTGCTATGTGAGAAGAAAGGGGTGGTGGCACCTAATTCAAAGCAGATTCTATTCAGTTTTATGGTCTGTAGGAAATTTCTTCCAGGTTTTTATAAAGTAAAGATACAGATGAAATGTTGATTTGTGTCAATATATTTTATTTAGTATGCAGTGCATAAAATGCAAAATTGATTATTTTTGGTTTGACTGTAAATATCAGCATTAAGAAACCAAGCTAGTCTGTGGTTCATCTTAGGTTGTGATAAATTAAAAGTTATAATTAGTACAGTGAACTTTGAGTGAGATGCTTTCTTTATGTAAATTGTCTTTGGGTCATCTGAAATACCAGTTCTAGCGCTCAATACAGGTTGAAGTCTTAGTGATTACAACAGGTCTCATCAGAATTTTAATGGAGTAATTATGGTTTGAGTTCACATCTATTCCTTACTTGTAAAGTATTTGTAGGTTAGTTTCTGTTGGATTTAATGACAGAATACAAGTTTAGGGTTTCTTCTTTACCATGCCACAGTTAATATAATTAAATTGCATAAATCACATCTTGCACGTGATGATGATGTTGTGAGCTTTTATGAACTTCAGAGGAAGTCAAGACTTGGAGCTTGTGAAATGTGTTTGTTCTGGTTCTCAGGGTTTGATTAAACTCAAATCTAGCACATGCCAGTTTGTGGTATTAGTAATCTTAAAGCATTATTTATATATTTTTAAGAAAATATTTCAGCGTCTTGACAGAATTTTGAACATGCCTATCTGTGGCTAATTTTATAAAACAATTTCCAAATATATAGCTTAGAAATAATTACATGGCATGTTAGGATTAAATTCTCCTTAATGCAAATTTATAAATTAGGGAGGGAGGAAAAAAAAGGATAGTAGCAATTTGACCCTTAATATCAAAATCTACACCAATAGTTCCTTAATATAATTTGGATCTGAATTTAGCTGAACTTTTGTTTATGCTTAGACTTGGAAGCCTGTCCTTTCTTGGGGGGGCAAAGGGGAATATTTAATGTTTGTGCCTTGTTCTTCTGATGGAGGAGGAGCTTGTTACCCCAGCTCTGCAGTGGGTTTAGGAAATCCTGTCAGCCTTGACACTGAACCGTGCTGTAAATCAAGTCCCTCCGGATGGGAGAGAATTTGCTGAAAGTCTTTGCAAGGAGTTTCAAAGATAAACCAAGACTTTTCCTGGCGTTTCAATGCTGCCAGATAGTTGTTTATTAAGTCTTATCAGAGGAACAGAGCCACTAGCGTGACCCAGGTACAGCATAGAGCATAGAAAAGCAGGAGTGGAGGCTCTCTATCAAGATTTACACAGCCTTTTAAAGATATTTTAACCAATAGTTACTAAAAACGTACATTATTTTCACTTTCCTACCAATCATTCAGTAACACGGGCAGGAACTGCGGAATTCTCTATCCAATCATTCCAAACTACTTCTACTGTGGAATATGGAGTAGTAGAAGAAGGAGAAGAAGGTTTAGAGAACAACAACAATCCTCCATTTTGATGTTTTTTACTCTTATCTATTTACTGCAAAGAGAAGCCCAAAACCTCTAAATTTTTCACCCTGTGACAATCTTACATAGTAGTCTATCACCTAATTCACACCACTGTATTTTCTAGTTCCTGTCTGATCGTTGGTAATTTTTTCCAAGGTTGGAGGCTAAACCAGTGTTGTTCAGGGGGGTAAGAGCCCTTAAAAACAAGCAGAGAAATATTCTCTGTACTCTGGGTTCCTACAAGCCTCATCCCAAGCTGCCCAGTCCAAGCCCCGGCCTGGTCCCGTGCACATCGCGGTTGTGTTGTTGCACATGGTGATGGTGTGCGAACACGAGCCTCATGCTGCTCTGGCTCAGGGCTGAGGGGACTCTGGCAGCAGTGGCACTGCTGGCCTGTCTTCCAGGGGCAGTCTGGGGACAAGGCTTGGCTCTACCACCTCCTGCAGTAGCCAGCAGAGCTGAGCAGGCGCCCGGGGGCAGGAGATGCTCTGCCGTATTAAAGGGTGCTGCATATCCCACCCTGGCATATGTTCTCCATAACCCCCTGCAGGAGCTGTCTGCATCAGCCAGAGCGCCTCCAGGCTCCGCACTGCTGTGCTGCCATGGAGTCTCTCTCAGATAACCTCTGCTTCTCATCCGGACAATTATTGCTTAATATTGTGCTGTCTCTTCCATAGCCCTGATCTCCAAATTGTTGTTTTGTTAGTTTTGTTGTTATTTTTCTTTAATAGCTGTTAATTATCAGCTGCAAGAGTGGTCTTAACAGTTTAACATCAGACACTGGAAATTAAGTGGGCCTGCTCTGTTCCTGCTGGAATCAGCAGGGCACACATTTCCATTAATTTAATTTTCAAACAATTTCATGTTTTCTTTTTGCTCACAGCATTTGAGGAAGCTGGGATTATTTAGTGAGTTCTCAGTGGAGCACAGTTTTTGAAAACAGAGTTTTGGCTCTTAAAATCTCTGTTTATTTATGCCCCACTGTTTCAGGGCAAGTATGTGCTTTTCTGAAGTGTATATATGGTGCTAAATTTTTAAACTGCCATTAAAAAAAACTTTGAACTCAGCTTAATACTATCAAAACATCAAGTCTTAGCTACAGAGGATCCAAGTGTTCCTGTTAATATATGGTAAGTTTTAGAGTCTCTGTTCTTGGAAATACTTGAAACCTGGCTGGACCCAGCCCTGAGCTTTGGTTCTCCCTGCTTTGAGTGAGAGTGTTGGACCGATCAATCTCCACTGGTGTCTTTCAACCATTGTCATTCCCAGGCATTCAATGGTTTCCAAAAGCTGAAAGAATCATTCCAAGACCCTCACTTTTCATTGGTGGCTTATCTTGAATGATCCAGGCATAAGAATAATGACCAATCCAGAGAAGTAGATGTAGGATAGATGCTCATTGCAGAAAAACTGAGGGTAGAAAAACTGAGCATGAACTTCCTGGTGCAAACTGTGGCATCTGTTAGGGAAAACAACATAGTTATATTTGAAAAGGATGAGTTGCCTCATCCTTTCCAAACATTTTAGTTTGTTAGCACCATTGCTTAAAATCATGTAACTGACCTACAGCTTCTCAAAGATTTCTACGAGACTTTCCTGATATAAAGTAGGGTAGGGATGAAAAAGAGGGGTAGTATGGTTAAAAAAAATTGCATGTTCCAAGATGTTTTTCTGCAAAATATATGTTGTTGGGCTCACAAGTAATTAGATGTATAAGTGTATTAATGCACCTTCACACTATTGTAAGGAATTTTATTGCTAAAATTGTAGTTGATTATCTAAGTTCTATATAGCATACCTGTGACTGGAGAATCATTTGAAAGTTGTGGTGTAAAAAGTAGGACATAAAATAAGCTGCATTTTTGTGATTTAGTAGGTGTAAGGCTCTCTTAAAAAAACTAGAAAGCCATCTTATCCCATGCTTACATATTTGGATAACTAATAAAACAAAAAGGCTATGGTTGGGATTTTCTTTTCAAGTCTAAAAATAATTGGCTAGAAATGAAGCTGAGAAATTTCTATCCAGAAGATTTTTTTTTTAAGTGTTTGTAGCTGAATGAAAAATGTATTTTAAATGAAGTGGTCTTTCAGCATATGTTTATGCCAGTTCTAGTGATATTACTCATGGAAAGGTCTCCTGTGTGGATCTGTCACAACCTAAGGGAACAAATGATTCCCTTTTAAGAGAAGGGGGAAAACAAATATAGCACTACCTAACTGAACTTTTATTTCACTAATTCCAGATACTTATTTTTGTCAGGTTTTTTCCCCCTTTTGGTTACAATCCTATGAAAGGAGTTTGTTGTCTGTAAAAACATGCAATTCATTAATCCATTTCGAGTTTGTGGGAATTTGGTCATTACTTTTATTTGTGGGGTTTTTTTCACAGAGGTTGATACATACTTCTGTTTGTAATACAAAATGAATGAGAGGGTGTCCACTGGTGTAAATGGTTAAAGGATAAAATATAATATACCTGATGTTTAGCTCACTTTCATTTGGAAATATGTTATTCAGATCTTTTACTGTAGATGCCCAGTGGCTGCACATGAGAGAAATAAAATAGTAATATTTAAAACTATGACAATGAGGAGACCAGAAAAGTTATGGATGAACCCTAGAGGCCTAAAAAGAGAAAAATGGGTAATTTAGTAACAAGGGACTCAATCTACTTATGTTGCTCTACAGACATTTAAGTATATCTTTGTACCTTTAAATCTGTCTGAGAAAAGTAACTGAGCTATTAAAAGTGCTTGTTAAGGTAAAGTAAGCTTCAGCTGATATTTTTGGGGTTTTTTTTTGTTTTGTTTTGTTTTGGTTTTTTTTAATGTGAAAAATGTTACCTTTTTCTGTAGAATGAGTAACCTAGTCTTTTTCTTAACTTTCTTGTTTGATTTTATTTTCCTGTCTGTTACCATAATCCTTTCTATACTGTAATGCTACAGTTCCTTCATAGGGGACTAATAGATTTTTCTGGAAACACTTAACTAGTACCTTGGTTTTACAGCCTTTTTTCCAATGAAGAAAAATATTTTCCTCGATTGACAGAATGGAACACTTCTTGATAAGTGTCAGCTTGGAATGGTAATAAAGTAGATCACAGGAAAATATCAAAGTAACTGTATTGTCCTGTGTTAAAAAAACCTGACAGACTCAACAAAAAACCTCCCAGCAAATGAGTACTTTAAAAACGATAAGCGCACTGTCATGATTAAATTTGCTGAAGTGATTTTTAAAAGGTAGAAGCATATAATTTTGATTGGGTTTGCATGAAGCACTTTTACTTTATGTAACATTTGTCTTGAGTATGTTGAGCTGGAGGATAAACTCAGTAGGTGAATGTATCTTCTGTAAACCAAAACAGACGGCTTATTTTTTTAGGTGAATTCCAAATCAAAGTAAACTAAGAAGAAACGACATGGCTAGAAAGATGTGGTCACACTCTTTCTTAGTATTTAATACCTTAAAGAATTTTCCCTGCCAGCATTTATTCTGATTCCAGAATTCTTAATTTAGTTTGAGTTTTGCTATGTGGAAAACCTGGGTACTTCAGAGTTCAGTAAGCTGTGCCAAGAAGTGTCTGTAGGTTAAAAATATTTAATATGAAGTCTTTGGATACAGCCTCACTGTTAAGAGGGATGGGGAGGGAGCAGAGAGGAGTAGCAGCAGAGGATCTGTGATTTCCTCAGTGTGTGCAGAGTCTTTCTGCATTGCACTGCTCAACCCTAGTAGAAGGGGGGTATAGCTGACTCCAGCTTTCCCTCCTGGACCTGTGCTGAGGAGAGGGTTGGGCTGGTAAGGGGAGATTGAGTACTATGATCAGTGGTACTGTATGAAAGCACAGAGGGGAAACAGAATAAAGCCTGTCTCTGGCCAAAGCTACAGGTCAGAATTTTGCATGAATCAGGGCTGTGGAGGCAGCACTGGCCAGGCTGCCTCCCAATTGCCCAGAGTGAGCATTAAAGAAAATGACAGTTGCTGGAGGTGCCGTTCTCCAAGAGGCATTTTCCTCCATATGTTGTGGTCTTGTCCAGTTATGCTCCACTCTGGGGACGAAGTCTCCATGAGAGTTAATGTGACTCTAAGCTCCAGCCTTTGGTCTGGTTTAACTAACTGCGTTTTAGGCACAGCAGTTGCTGCATCTGTGTTACTTGTTCTAACAGATAAAAATGATTCCCAAGAGCCATTATAGCACTGGAATGGCATGTTCTTGCAGCCTTTCTAGGTAGTTTCAAACTGACTGGTCACATGCGATGCTTCTTAATGCAATGTTATTTGATTAACTCTGAATGCTCTGTAAAGTTAACTGACAAATAAATTGATTGAGAGATCTGTATTCACTCAAGAACCTGATGGACTCTCCTTAATGGATCATTTGTTTTCTTGAATGTCCTGTGTGAAGGGTGGTGTGGGTACGACAGTGCATGCAATAGGGAAATGTTTTGGTTTAAAAATTAAATTGGCTTTAGTCAGACATGAATTATCCCCCTATTTTTTAAATTGTCAATGACAATGCCAAATACAGGTGATACTAGCAAAGGTCTAGGTATTTCTTTATATGCAAGAATCTTTTTTTTTTTAAAAAAGTCTTGTTTGTTTCCACAACCTTGGTACTGGATAAGGCTTCAACTTGCGTTACTATGCATGAACATGAACTACCAGGTTTCAGGGTAGTTCATGCCTTTGCCTCTGCTGTTTCTAAAAACAGCCAGGATAGATCTTACTTCTTGTAAGATCCTGCATGGCTGAAAATGGACTGGTTGAAACACCACCTTTCGCCATGTGCTGTCACTGCAGGGGTTTCTGCTTGGCTGAGCTGAGGAGAAGCTGCTGGAAGGACAGTGTTGGTGACAGCCTTCTGCTCTGGAACTTGCAGATTCCTTTGGTCTGCTGCGTTTCATGGTGTTGAGTCAAGCTTGTCATCTTCACCAAGCACTTGAGAACTGTGAAGGATAGGGTCTAAAAAAGGCTGCTTATTGAGCCCTTCAGTAGGGAACAGTTTTTAAAGGTTTTTTGGGGAGCATCATAATCTTTTTGGACTGTGCCATGTTTTTAATGTGCGTCTAGGTGATTTAATTTCAGGATTATCTATAAAGGTATGAATTGTGAGTGTTTAACATCACCTAGTGTTTCTCTTCTTTCTGAAGCCTGACTGCCAAATTGGTTGTGTTTCTTTGTCTCCCTATGCTTCCCTCCTGGATAAAAACAGGTTAGGTAAAATCCTGTCAGTGTTTGGCTGTATTTTTTCAGTGCTGTATGTAGTTTGCTTCCCTGAGTTCACTGAGATAATTTAATTGTGTAAAACTGCATAAGCACTGGCATGATTGGTCTGGAAATAAAGTGTATTCATAAAAAGCATACCCATTTCCATGGCTATTATATTTTAGAAGTGGACTCCAGGGCTTTCATTTCCTATGTCAGTCTTAAAGCCTTTTTGACTCTTTCCTTTCTTCTAATGGTAATTGATTATAGATAGGTAACTTTTGAACATATTTGAATACAACCATTTTTCATTTATACTGCTTAGAATTACTTTAATGTTGTTGCATGGTAATCACATAAAATGTGCTTCTTTCGAGCTAAAGTTGTCCTCTTGCATTAAGGTAATATTGATTCTGTAACATTATCCATATTGTCACAATTTCTCTCCTTGGCATTGCTGCAGCAAGGAGATGAGCAGTAGCTAAATTTTCTCTGAAGTTCCTATTGTACTACAGTGTTTAAAGTAATAATAAATTACTTGACTGCTTTTTAGTTGGATGGTTAACTTGGGAGTAGATTTTGGACCTGAAGCTCAGATTTTAAAGCTCTGTGCAAGAACAGAAAGGAGCTTCAACTCCAGCTGCTTTATGAGCAGTGACAGCACTTGTTTTCTGAAACTGTCAATGAAAGTGGTGGGGGCAGTCACAGGTGACTGTCACCTTCAGTCTTGAGACATGCCACCCTAGGTCTTTCATTTTTCACTGCAGACATGGGACGTGTATTTCTTCTGGGGATGAATCCACAGCACCAGTTTTGTTCTGATAACAGCATCTGGCACTAGATTGATTTAACAGGCTCTGAGGTTTGCTCTTTTCAGATATACGCTTGTACGGCAGCTTCTGTGCAGCCCTGACATGGCCACACGCTACTGTTGTTTTTTCTGCCTCCTAGCACCACGTGTGAAGCTAAAGCTCTTTGACACCTGCCATTTGGACCCTTTTCTTACTGAAAAATGTCATCGTTTTCAGACAAGATGAAGACAGATATCTGATCATTCTCCTCCTTGCAGGGATGTGCTGAGGGCATGGTTCATACACAGCTGAATAAAGGCTTCCAGACTGGAGCTATACAGTTAGTTTTTTTAGTTTAGTATGGTAACTAGCTCTTGCTTTGGGAGTTCATAGAGAGTTTTATCTAATACAAAAGAAATTAAAGCATGGTAACTTATTGTTATGTTTGCAATGATTCTCAAACCTCTTTCATACTGTTGCAAGTAGCAATTGTCTTGCTGTTTTATTGGCAGGAAATGCCACATCAGTTTGCAGAGGAATGATGGTAGCTGAAGAATTGAAATCAGAGAATTTTGAGCTCTTTTAATTCTGTAATCAGGGACATTTTTTGAGGGATATGTTTTCTGCATTGATCCAAACCTGAAAGCAGAACTGGGCTGCATTTTCCGAAGTAATAACATTTCTAAAAGGAGAAGCTTTTAAGTACACTGCCCCAAGTGCTTCCCCTGTGTTCCTGAAAGCTGTTTTACGCTAGCAGATAGGCAGTCAGGTTGCCCGACTCAGAGTATACTTGTCCTTAAGTTTGAAATATCCTTGTATTATGTTTGATTACGGGCAACGAGGTCTTAGAATGAAAAATCAACACACAGCCTTCTTACAGGCTTCAAAGCAGTAAAAGACAAAAAGGCTGGGCTTTTTAGCTCCAGTATTTCCAATCTTCAGAGGAGTGGGTAATACTTGAAGACAGCTATTTCAATAACTAAATTTTTTAACATACTAATCTTTTAGTCTTTCTCATACATTTCTTTTGAGATTTGGATACTGGTCTTTTTAATTGAACTGTCTTTCATTTCTTATATTCCTTTAAATTTCTTGTAAACAGACATTCTTGCATTTTATCTGCTCTTGAAAAACTGTAATTTAGTATTTCAAACCGTTAAATTTTGCAGGTTGTTCATAATCTGAAAGAGTGTACTTTGATTCTGTAGGGAAGTTTAGTTTTGCATAAGCATACTGGAAAAAGTGGAAAACAGAGTGTCATTGTAAGACTAAGTGTTATTTTAAGATAAGTCATTTTTAATGATCTGAAGCAACAAGACCAACACTTGCTAAGAGCATCTTGCTAAAGATGTATTGAAACAGGACTAATTCTTCTCTCTTGAGTAGGTTCTAAAGATCTATACTGTCTACCAGGAAAGCCATCAGCTTAAATGGTGCTAAATATCATTTGTAGCTGAACAGGGGAGAAATAATCCCTAATGAAAGGATGATTGCCTTGAACTTCTGTCATTTCAGCAGTTGCTTAATAAGGTGCTTATTTATTGTCCCTGCTGTGGGGTCAGCAAGCTGTTTCAAAAGTAGGGTTTGTAACTGAAAGAAATGATGATATTCTGTGTTATAATCTGCTACAAAATAGAGTCCCTGGTATGAAATAATGTAGTAATTTTTACTTTACAAAGTAGATTGGGTTGGTCAAGAGCAAATTCCTTTCTTTGCATGGCATAATTTCTAGTAAATTTCGTAAAAGACAGAACAAACTCATTCATACATGGCTAGAAACACTGACTTTTTTTGTTCTGACTTCAAAATGCTAGTTGTAAGCAGAATTCCACCAATATTTTCTATGGAAACTTAGAGAATGCAGGTGAGCAACCATGTGGGGTCTGTATCACTCCTCTTCATTTGGTGTGCTCTCTGAAGACTCTTTGTGGGGTTAACTTCTTGTGTGCATGGGAGGTCTGAAGCAGGAGCTACTTTAAGGCTTATGGTGTCCCTCCTGCATCTAACTGAATAGCTGCAACTGTGAGTCTCTATGAGCTTTTTTGTAATACTTTTGCTAAAGATGACTATAACAGCTTTTGTCTAATTTGACTGATTTTGAAAGATGGACTGTCATACAAGCAAAACTTTTATGGTGTGTAGTGACTAAAAGTTTTGAGTGAAGCAGTGGAAATTTGATGAAAATTCCTTTCCTGTCTAACGATGTATTTCAGTATTAAATATATTTTGCAATGAAAATATCTCCCAGGTTCTACATATTGTTGACACATTTAAAGCTAATTCTTTATATTGATTAAAAATCACAGATGAATTGTATGCTTTTTTGCCTTGATTCTATTGAATAGTGATTGCTTTCTAGCATGATCCTTTTTCATGATCCTAACATCTTCCTTTGCTATACCACTACTTTATTGGCGGTGGGGAAACACCAGATTATGAGTCTTATCTATCAGAATGAGCAGGCTTTTGAAAATCTCTTTGGTCTTTTTATTCTTTGAATACGTTATTCAGTATATACCAGAACCTTTTAATCTTACACTTCCATGATTTATGTTCCTCATATGAAAAAAAACAACGGCATAGCAGTGTCAGAGCCAGGCTCTGTCAGTGCTGGTGTCCTGTTGTTCCTGTGGTGAAGCACGTGTGGCTGCACTAATCACAGCCATGCTGTGCTGCAGGCTCCAGCTGGCCACAGTCCCCACCACAGCAGAAGGAGCTGTGCACAGCACAGAGGTGCTGGAGTATTCATGTGCCCAAACATGAGTTGCTAGGAGGGGCAGGTAACTCTGCCTTTGCTAAGGGTGAGGAGTTGAAGGTGCCGTCGTTCAAGTTCCTTCTGCCGTGGGCAATGTCCTGCTTGACATGAGAAGAGAGAGCAACACAAGTCACAATGCAAAAGAGCAGCTTATTGCTGTTTCCTGTGAAGAGCTTTTTCAACCTCTCCTCGGTGGTTTTCATTAGTCACCAAAAATGGGCGTGTAGGGAGGCATATAACAACAGATGCAGGCATCCTGTTTCTACAGTGTGACTCTCCACCCTTTTGGGTGTTAGGCTCTTCTGGAACTAGTTGTGACTTCTGTGTTTTCAGTAAGGCCCGATGGATTTCTCATTCATGAAGTAGCCCAATCTTCTTTTGAGCATGTGCTTAATTAAGTCTTCACTGGCCCTTCGCAGTTTGTTTTTAATCATAACATCTGTCAACATAATTAAAGCTTGATACATTCCAATTGAGTGTGTAAACACAGCGTTCTTTTCTAGAGAATATTTTGTCATTTTATTTTGTTTTGTTTTTCTGTCCTGGGTGATTCATAAGCCCATTATTTTAGTAAATAACACTGAATAAACATTTGACTCTTTTTTTGCTCTCGTACTTTGTGGGAGCCTCTAGCTTTTGTAGCCACAAGTTTATGAACAATATATTTATCAATTAATATGTAAAAAGTTGGGTATGGGGAATTAGCCACAATTATTAAATTATGATTGTGAAGGAAGTTCTTCTGGCAGATCATCATTTTATGGCCAAATATGAGAGTCTTGGCCCATTTTGAGGTTGACATACCCTTTGCTTCTAGAGTGACCATGATTTTCTTCCAAGTAATAAACACCAGACTCTTCTTTGTACTGGTATTGTTAAAAACGTCATTTTAAAGGATTGAAGTTGTAAATCAGGGATTTGGAGGCTGTAGGAACAGCAAGTTATGTAAAGTTGGATAAAGTTGCTTTTTGTTTCTTTGTAATGTTATTAATCCAGTGTTGCATTTGATTGTGGCAAAATTACCTCAGTGTAATGTAGGAGTCTGAAATGTTGGTAAAAGTTCGTGAAAATGTCAGGAAGGTGCATTCATCTTCAAACCCACAAAGGTCTAACCTGATAAGATTTTTTTTCGCATAGCTTCGAAAAGGTTTACAGTGAAAACTTACTACCTGAGAAACTTGGAAGCTTTAAAAATTTTATTTTAGTTAAACCACTGTTGTTAACTAGCTGGTCACATGTCATCTTTGTACATTTTTGTAGGTATGTAATAGGTTTGAATTTTAAAAAGAGGAAATTTTAAGTTATCTTAGATTTTTTTTTTTTAACCTTTTACAAGAAAGGCTCTTTTTTCCTGTAAAAATTAGGAGATTGAAAATCTGAATGTTTTCAAAAGAAATCATCTTTTCAGACCAAGTAGGTAATGCTTATTTAAGCTGAGTAAGAAAACTTCCTTTAGTAAATGTTAAAAGGCTCCTTAAAGTATTTAGAGTATAGCTGCCATGGTCTCTAGCATAAAGCTGAGGGCCCACCAGGTGGTGCTGGTGGAATATATTTAATGTTGCTTTAGCTGCTTAAAATGCGTCTTAACAACTGTGAATGAGATGGGTGCAGTGTAGGAAAACTTAGTTCATATGCAGCAAGCCAGTTTGTACAACTAAAAAGAATACACTTGTAATATTGTGTAGTGGCTTTGTGATTTGGACACTTTAATTTTTAAAAGTTGGATATAGATGCTGAGGAAGAAGCCCTTATCTGTAGGATAGCTGATATGGGAAGCACAGTATGGAGGTGTAGTCCCAGATCCTCTACCTGCTTTTTTGTTAATCCAAAGAGAAGTTTATGACACTTGTTTATTCATGTACTAGAAGCATATCATATCATAACCACGTGCTTATTTACCTATTACGTATTGACTTAAAAAAGCAAAATAATTTTTCAATAAAGCTGGTTTAGCTGTTTAGATTTGGTCAGAGTCTTCCCTCTTAAGGAATGCTCAGTAATAAGGGTCTCGTTAGGGACAGGGGGAACCAGTTCTTTTGGTTTCATCTATTATGTGACTTAAGAAGGCAAAATAGAAACAAATTCTGAAGATACACAAGATTTTAATACAATTTCGGTGACTCTTATGGCTTTCTTGAGAAACTTTTGGCTTTCTTGAGAACTGTATCCATTATAGAAATGGGAAGGGGAGATGAAGAACAGTATCCATTACAGAAATGGGAAGGGGAGATGAAGAACAGTATCCATTACAGAAATGGGAAGGGGAGATGAAGAACAGTGTGGACTGCAGTAGTTTGGAGTAAATTTCTATTGCCTACTCATTTGAGGATGTTTGGTTTTGTCTTACCATGCCCTGACATAAAATATATATACATTATTTAAAAGGCATGATGTAGACCATTTAGCAACATTAAATTAGCTTAAATTGTCTATAAAGCCATTCTCCTTTTCAAGAGAATTATGAGAATTTGGAAAACATACAGAATGTCAGTGAACCAAAGTGACTGTCTCCTGTCTAGTCAAAAAGTAAAATCCAGAACAACTACAGACAATCCCTAAAGCTATTTTGCTTGTAATCTTAGTATTTTGACCAAGCTAAATGTTTTAGCATTCTGTGTGCCACTGTCACATCAGTAACCATTCACTGTAGCAGTATCAAACCATGTGATAGCCACTAATAGTTCTGTAAAAGTTTGGTTGAATGAACCAGAGGATGGTGGCTTTGGAGCGTGTGGCCTTACGCGTTTAATCTGGGTAAAAGGTTTATTTAACGTCTGGGTTTTGCTGTCTTGGGCAGAGCAGTGTGGGGTTCTACGTGAGTGGAAATTCTTCCTCCCCTTTTACACGTCTGCTATACCAAATACTTCACAGAATAACTGCATGCATATACTAAACCATCTCAGAGTGGATCTCAAGCATCCAGCGTATGCTGCTTCTGAAAGTGCTTTTTATATCTTGTTCTCCTTCTTGAGATAATTTTTCACTTGGCTTCCCCCCTTCTCCTCACCTCAGTGTATAAATGCTTTTGCTCTTGAGGAAAGGAAATATGCTTTTTTCAAACTTTTGTCTCATATCCTGAGTTTTAATTTTATCTACTCATTTTAGCAAGGAGTTCTTGTGCCTACCTTAAAATTTGGCACAAGTCACATATTACCATAGAATGGCAGTGTTAGTGTGATCCGTACGCTTCTGCAAATTATCAGTGTAGTATTAATGACAAACA
The DNA here is from genome assembly GCF_965178545.1 of Coloeus monedula. NCBI lineage: Eukaryota > Metazoa > Chordata > Aves > Passeriformes > Corvidae > Coloeus > Coloeus monedula. The sequence continues at coordinate 29,772,480 of NC_138782.1, read as the reverse complement.
TTAAAATGTTGTGTTAAATTTCCTATCAAGGTCACATCAGTTTTTTCACTGCAGAAAATACTGGGAGAGGATCAAGCAATAAGCTGTGTGCAGTAGTACTGTTTATAGTACAGCACTGTAAAAATGTGTTCAAAACACTGATTTTTTTTTTTTTTCTTAATCTAAAGTTATATTACACTGTATTATCAGTGTATTACGTTTAAAAATTGCATGAGGGCTAACTTCTGGGATCTGTTACAATACGAAGACTGAAGTGTGATTAGTGAAAGGCTGTTAGAAGTGTGTGCTCGTGTGTGGTTTTTTGGAAGTGGTATCCAGAAAGGGAGCACTTGCTAGATGCTCCCTTTATAAAGTGTGAACAGGTTAAGAAATACATTCTGCTGCATTGTTCTTTAAATTACTCAGAGAAATCAGTTTTATGAGTCTTCTGTCAACATCTTTATGTTCAGCAATTAGGTTTTTGTGATACGATCTTATTTCTGAGCGCTGTGATGGGAATGTTTTATGAATGTCATTTATCGTGAAGGAGTGCTCATAATACTGAATCTTTTTAAAAGACCATGTAAATAGTTTCATTTTCTCTTGCCCAGTTCACCTGGTCAAGGATTTTTTTGCTCTGTTAAATTGGTTGTTTGAATGTGTCTGGAGTTACACTAATTCTGAAGAGAGCAGGATTTTATTCTCTGTATTTATTGAGAGATTCAGTCTGTCTGTACTATTGAAATGTTCTTTAGAGTTTTGGGTAACTATAAAATCGGACTTGTGTGTAGAGCACTCCACCAAATTCCAGTTTTAACTGGGGAAGAGGGGAATCTGTAAAGAAATTCTTTACCTTATGTATTTGCATTTTACACTGTTTACTGGAGCATTGAATGGGAATATATTTTACCTCTGAGCTTTTCTCCAGCTTTTTCTAAAGGGAGGAGTTTCTAAGTATCAGTTTCTTTATTTAAAAGGTTGACCTAGTAAATGTTCTTAAAAGGAAAATTTATAGTCCAATTTTAAAACAGTATAAAGCAAAGTTATGGTTTTTTTGCTGAAAGGTCTGTTTCTTAAGGACTGTGGTTTCTCGCCTTATGGCAAAGATTAGGTTATTCTGAAAGTGGAATAGTAAAAGTAAAAATAGTTCTGAAACTGATAGTATTAACCTCCAGTGCAGTAGCTGTATGATGCCATAATTATCAACCTGAAATTCCAGTTCTGTTGAAGTTATTTGAAGAAATATACTGTTGATTCAGTGGTGGCAGAATTTCACAGCTGAAAATAAACTTACGCTGCGAATACTTGATTGCAGTTTTCTCTTGAGTGGAGCTAGAGCACTTGAGGGGTTTTTAATTATGTGTTTGATTTGAATTGCTGAGTTTATCATCATTACTGAATGAGTTTGAGGTGTATGGTAGATACATGAACTGTAGTTTAAGTTCCTGAAGACAGGCAGTCTGTTTTTCTTTGAGGATGGCAGTGAGAGCTGGGAGAAGACGGTATTGAATGCTGCTGAGAAGGGAGCTGCAGCTCTGTGGCTCAGTCTGTGTCAAGTTGGGGCTTTTTGAGTGCTTTAGGGCAGCTGGCTTTTGTGTGTGCACGCTCATGGCTTGGATTCATGTAATAGTTGAATGTTAGACTTTAGAACGTAGGTGTTTTTAATGAAATCGTCAGGTACGTTTTGTTTTGTTTATGGAAGCTGGTTTGCCTATTTACTTCTGGTAACACTTGTTTCTTGTATTCATTTTCTCTCCTCTTGTAAGCATTGAGACAGGGACTGATATCATGTGCAGTGTGTATTTATAATAAGGCCAGAATTGATAAAGAATGAATGTTGCAGGTCAGGGAGGGGTGTTTTGGCTTAAATGGAGATATTTTTCTTTGTACTGTCTTACTTTTGTAAGTATTTGGTTTATTCAAAACATGAGGCTTTAAATAAAATCTGAATATTCACTTAAGTCACTTCCAAAGTCTTTCACTTGTGTTGTTCAGTTGTGTGCTGTTTTACAATTTGCCATTTTATTTTTCAGCATTGTCAGTGAAGCAGGAGCATCAATCTACAGTGTCAGTCCAGAAGCATGTAAGGAAATGCCAGACCTAGACCCTAACCTAAGAAGTGCAGGTATGAAGAGTATTTAATTTTATCGCATTTCAACATGGAACTCAAGTCTCAGTTCTCAGACTGTTTTGTTTGTATTATTAAATAAAATAATAGTCAAAAGTAGACAAAAGGTTTGGATATTTTGTTTCTAAACTTTAATTCTTTTGTCATTTCACCTTTGAAGTCCTAGGCATGCAAATGAGTGAGATCATCTTCTACTAACTCCTGTAATGTAAAGATCCTTGTGGATGTAGCCCTTCAACAGGCTGGTACAGGAGAATTTATGGGGATGAATATAACCAATGAATTGCATAAACTTCCACAGTTGCACCATGTCCATGCCCACAGGGGCTTGACCTTCCCTCTTCTCTGTGTGTACATAAATATCTCTAGTAATAAACCATTCAAGGGCTAGAAAAACAATGTAAAACTAGAACAGATCATTTTAAGGTGTGTATTTGTTGTGTTCACTGGGGTCTTCATGTAGCTGAATAGAGTTTTCAAGAAATACCGTTTAGGTTTTGTTTTTAAAAAGTTATCTACTTCAGCATAAATGTCACTGAGGTATAACACAGCAATTAGAAATGTGCAAGTGTTGCCACTATTATAATTTTCAGTGTTTGGGTCTGATAATTTTCAGAGTAGTCTTTAAAGATCAAATTCCTACCAGCTCTGTCCGTGTCCAAGTTCTACTCGTGGATTTGTTTTATTCGGAGACAACTGTAAGGGAGCTTTGAGGTTATTTTTGTATTACTTCACTTATGTATTTTTAATTGTGTATCTTACTGTATTTGTTTTTATCTGCCTCAGGGGTTTTTTTGTTCTTAGTTTTTCTGCAGTTTGCTGTCATACTCAATCAAATACAGCATACTGGAAAATGCAGCAGCACTCATATATAAAACTTTTCCAGTCAAAATTATAATGTTCTTAAATTTAATGTTTTTCTAGCAGGTTACTGGCCTGGAAATCCTTTGGAGGGTATAGATCAGCAGAAAAGAATTCTGACATGGTATTCAGGGGTAAAACTTTATAGAATTCCCCATGTTTCCCTTTCCTCTTATTTCCACAAAGGGGAAAGTGTTAATTCAATGTTTCAAGTGAATGTTTTTATAGGAATATTCTTGGAATGTCTGTATCAGCCCCTCCATTTGCAGGAGAGGTTTCCAGCTTCTTTTTGCTTGAAACTCTTTTCCCTGCCCATGAACAGACTCCGTGGTGATTGTTTCTTCCCTGGGCCACAAAGGATTTAAATGTGTCATGGTATGGCCACAGCAAATATTAGGCATGTGACATTTCTGTATTTGTGACAGATAGCACTAGCTTTCCCTTGGGCCAAAGTTTTTTATGGTGCAGATGTATTAAATGTAGGTTTAAAGTTGCTGTAAATGAACAAAAAACACTGAAAAGGAGGAAATCTAATTATTAACATTATGCCTTTCCAGATGTACAGGTTTTTCATTTTCTCCAAAACTAATTTTTCAACATTTCAGACACTTTTATTTAGTGTTGTGCATCAAATACAGTAAATTAAAATCCAATTTTTAGTAGACAATCAATTTCAGTATTAATTACCTAGAGTTCATAATTGCTTCATTGTTACTAGGATTTTCTTCGGGCTTAATTTAAGTGCTGTTGCATCTGGTTTTAAAAGCATCAGCAATTTTAACATGCCACAGCAGTACCACAGAGTGGATAGAAATTGAAAAAGAGTAGGATAGAAATTGAAAAATAATTGCCTAGTTTCATGCATGTTGGCTATTACGAAACTGACAGCTAGAACTATGTTACAATCAGGGTATTCTAGAAGTCTTAGGCTTTCTTCATTACATCTTCTGGTGTCAATTTGTAATTAGCTGTGCTAAAGCTGTGGATGTCTTCGTAAAGTTGAATGTAAAAATGGGACATAACATTAGAGGGAAACGTTAACTGATGTTTGAGGTTTTTGCAGACTTCTTTCTTGACTAGCTTACTTGTGTAGTTTCAATTTTCCTTTAATTTGCAGCAAACAGAAAAGTGACATTGTGTCAAAACTGACTTGCTTTTTATTTTAATTGTTGTGTTACATCATGTCAGATTCTGTGCTTACATGATAGCATTTAGTACATTAAAGGAAGCTGACAGCTGCATGATGAAGTGTGACATTTATAGTTAAAATAAAAGGTACAACTGACGTGAGATATTTGTGATCTTAACGCTGTTTGCCACTTTAACATTTTTCTCAACAAAACTTTATAGAAGGCTTTTTGAATTACACAGATAGGCCTATGTTTGTGCATTGGGTACCTAAATATAAAATATTAAATAATACATGTGAGGATACTTTCTCATCTTGTGATATGATCTCTGTAATATTTGCAGCGGTGTTTAGCAACTGTTTCTAGTCAGTTTTTGCTTTATACAGCGAAATAGAAGATATCAATCCTGATAGAAAAATTAGCTTAATAATTTCTCCTTGGCTGAGTGTTCTGTGTAGGGGGAAGACCAGCAACCTTCAGCATTTCTTGGGGGTGCTAATTAAAGGTATTAGTTAATCCAAGGACTCAGCTGGATTTTTTTTTTTCCCTTTGAGCTGTCTTTGAAGGTCGTGGATGACATGAGTTTGTAATAAATGATTGAGAAAGATCTCTTTTTAAACCAATGGTGTATATACAAACTATAGAGGAAAGTCTTTATAGTCATCCATACAGCACTTTGAGCCAAAATTGCACTTGCTTGGAAGAAAAAAAAACCAAAAAAACCTTTTCTTAAAGAGTTTGCTGTTGTCTACAGTACAGAGAAGGAAATAGGGTCGCTCCAACTTTAGAATTGTCCTGAATATTTTATGAAAGTGCAGGAGCTGCTGTTCTGCTACTCCAGTTCCTAGAAAATCTTGTGGTCTGGGGCTCAGCTAAGTACATAGTAAAGAACTTGATGAAACCTAGTTACTTGTGTTTGAGTAGAGTGAGAAGGTATATATCTCCTTCTGACAGTCATTGTAGGATTAATGAGCAGAACAGCTATTTCTCAGCCTCACAGAATTAGGAGATAAGAAGCTTATAGGCCAGAGCAATAAAAGGATTTCCTACTTGATAGGCTGAGGAAGTTCAGCTGCAGCAGATTAGGAGAGTTCTGCCTAGAGAGCAAGCCACTGGAGTTCAGTAATGGGGGGTTTTGGATGAACCTGTGATAGGATTGCAGTCTGACAGAGAATGGAGTGCAAGGCTTCCGTGAATTCTCCTTCTCAAAAGCTGTGCCTAAGGACACACTTAAGATTTGGGGTGGGAGGTTTTGTAGGGATGAATGGACACCATTAAAAGAGTACTTTGCAAGCTGGAAATGTTGATCACCTTTGTGAAGTTTATTAATATGTGCTCTACCAAGGCTCTGTGACTGCCAGCTCTGAGGTTGTATTGAGGTATTGGTAATGAGGGAGCTGTGAGTCTGGGTGGATGACTACAGTTCTATTTCTGTCCTGGCATGTGTCCTCTGGCCACCCTCTTGAAACATTTAACTACTTTTTAAAAAAAAAAAAAAAGAGCTGTCCAATTCTTTTTTTTTTTTTTTTTTTGGTTGTTCTGTTCATTTGTTGGGAGTTTTCCTTTTTTTTTTTTTTTTTTTTAATTTTATTTTATTTATTTTCTGACCTAGCATCACTACACCACTTCATGTTTAACCTTTGGTTAGTTTTTATTCATGACAGCTTCCAGTAAGAGTTCTGCACTTGAACTTGCCTGTAAAATCTCCTGGATTGCTCTGGCTCTCTGTGATTGAGATTTACTTTTGCCTTTTTTCAGTGCAAAGCTTGGATGCGATTTTCCCTTAGAAGCAGTTGTAAGTAACAGTTTACTGGGCATGGTACTTTGCCTTGCAAGTTTAACAGTAATTCACTTGCCGTTAGTTACCTTTCATTGCCAGAGCACATGAGATGACTGTCTTGGTGTGGTGTTCTTTGTAGAAGAAAAAAACCTTAAACTCAGTGGTGACAGGCATTCCTCCATCCGACAGATGAGCTTTGTGACAATCAGTGCCAGCCTGGGTTTGGTTGCTGTCACTGGGCCCTGTGAACCCTGGAATTCAGTGATTTTCCAAAGGTTGATATCTTCTTTGCTTTATTTCCATCCTTTCCTATATAGTTTTGCCTGAGGTTTTGTTTTGTTGTGCAGAGCCTGTATTCCTAATAAAAATAAGTTTTATGGGATAAGAAATGCAGGATGTCAGCATAGGTGTAAACACATACACACTTACAGGCTTTCTAGTTTTTTCTCTCAGTGCTTCTCCACTTCTCCACTTCCTTGTTGCAAATGCTGGTTGGCTTGGGCAAGTTTGTCTAGACAAAGTGGGAAGACTGTGAGGAACAGGTGAAGTATATAGGAAGTGTAAGCACATATAGCTCATGTTGAAGGATTGTCACACAGAAAAGTGGAATTTATGTACTTTCTGGATGCCTGAAAAGTTCTTAAGATATGGTCAGCTGGTGGAGGTTTTGTTGTCCTTAGAAGTTTGATCATATGCTACCTGCAAGCTTTACATGTCCTTAGAATAAGTACCAATTGTTTGACTTGTGGTCACAGTAGAATTTTTTTCTTCTGCTGCCTCTCTACCTCTTCGATACCATAATGAAATGAATGTTGCTTAATAACTAAGAATCAGAGGAAACTGATGCATTCTAGTGAAACAGTGGCCTGATGGAAGGGAATTGAGATGAGGAAGTAGTCATGCCAGGTATTTACTCTGGTTTCAATGTACACTCAGTTATATAAATGACAAATGTCTTCATTTCATTAAATTGATGAATTACCTTTCCTTTTGAGATGACTGCTCCAACAAATAAGCAATTTTTTCTTTCTTTCACTACTTAAACAAAATAAAAGGGGGAAGAAAGGGGCTGTTTTATAGACACCATGTTTGTGTAACCACTTGTTAGAAGAGATCTCATGCTAAGCCTCTCTGTTTTATTTTCATACCTTATACAATCATACACACTTGGTTTTTAGTTTGCAATTCTGTGTCCAGATGCTGAAAGAAGAGCAACATACCTGGGCTTGTCCAATGCAACAGCTCCAAGAAAGGAGCTCAAGAATGCGCATTTTCCTCTTGGATGTGAATAACTAGGGCTCTGTCAAGGCTACATACAAGGAAAGCAACAAAGGTAGATAAAATATTCCCTAGAGTGACTCTGTTTTAAGATTTGGAAAACTAACAGGGCGAGCATGTGTGCTGCTGCATGCACAGGTATGATCCAGTAAGGAAACTGTGTTGTTTCTAAGGGATGTTTTCTGAGGATAAAGAAGAATCTGAGAGAGCCAAAGGTCACACAGCACAGCTTGCCTTAGCATTGTCAAATCCCATCTGCTTGTCTCCTCTCCACAGGGCAGAACACGTTGCATTATTGTATGCTCAAAGTTCAGCACACCACTTGCACTTTTCCTTGCAAAAGAAAGCCTTGTAGGCTTTGAGGGCTTGTTAGGACTTTCAGACTGTTATGCTACAGGGTTTCATTCCCTGAGGTCCTGTTAGAGACATAGAGTTCAGAGCTGTCATACTGGCCAGCAAGTAGAAGGTAGAGATTGGAAAAAATGTAATTTCTTTTGACTTTATCTTAAGGAAAGTAAAACAATTTGATGATTAGATGTGTGGGACATAGTGCCTGGATGTCTACTTGAGCTAATTTCTTCATCTTCTTGAAAGAGCACTGCTCCCCTTTGGCTACTCAGGAGAGAAGGTCATTTTTCAAAAACTTTATTGTTTTATTTAGTCCTACGGTTAAACCATTCACACTGCTGTCGAAGTGGAAGCTTTCTTCTACAGCTAGTTGGGGAGAATTGGTGAAAGTTCCACAACCGTTCAGAAGAGAAAGTAAGCACTGAATTCTTATGCATTAAAACATTTTGTCAGCGTAATGTTTAGTTGGGTTGTGTGCAATTAGAGCATTGTATTTCATCTTATCAATCATATTTCATCTTCCATCTGTTGTATTCTGTAGCATTTAAAAATGAGTTTAATTTTGGAAGGATAGAGAACAGAGAACCGCACTGTGATGACGAACGTTCAGTGGTTAGAAGCAAAAAGGTGGTGAACAGCAGTAAGATGTTAAAGATAGAAAATGTTAATGATAGTAATATTAATAAACTAAAACAATAGTAATAGCAATATTTAATTATTAATTAATAATAATAATAATTAGTAATAGGAGCAAGAGAATCTTGTTACTTGTCTCCCCATAGGACCCGGTTCCTACTTATGAGCAGAAGCTCATCTCAAGGTGTGGGCTAGGCTCTACAGTTTAAACAGAAATTATAGGGAATCTGTGGGTTCTGTAGGAAACCAAAAACCTAACTGCAGATAGTTTGGAAATGACTGAGCCTCTCCCAGTTGGGCATGAACATGTGCCTGCACCAGGATATTGAGAAATAGAAAAATGGGCTTGAATTGCCCCAAACCACTAGCACAAGCCTGATATAACAGATGTTAGGGATGTTTGTAGTCTTCTTGTAGTTTTCTTGTTGTTCTAGACAAGAATCTAATGTTTTCTAATCTGTATAATCATTAACATCCTGCCTACTGGCACTGTATTTCCTCTGAAGCTGTAGAGCTCAAGAGTGGATGGGAGTAGAGGAATTTGATAATCTGCTACCTGCAAGCTTTACATGCTCTGTTCAAGCTGCTTCCCCTTGCATAAAGGAGCTATGAGAAGCATTCACTTCCCCCCCTTCAGGTGTAATTCTGTGCACGTGCTGTGTCTGTGTGTTTCCTTTTGAAGGCTTTGTTACTTCCTTGAAGCGTGGAGCTAGAGGCATGACCAGTACCAGGATGCTCTTCAATTCAAGGAGTTTTGCTTTCCTCTTAATACTGGGATTTGATGTGTTACTTGCCAGAGCTGATTGTCTTATTACAGGCATAGGAGAGAACATTCTGGTCACTTACAAAAGGTTAATATTTGTTGTTGACACAAATGACTAATTCTTCTAAGATACAGTTGACTAGCTCTTGTAAGATTAGAACTCCGACTAATTTTTTACTTTAAGTAGTAACAGTAATCAATGGCATAGTGATGCGTTTAGGATCAGCAGTGTGAATGGGAAAAGGATATTGATGATATCTACCTTTTATGCTGAACAGATAGGGAAAGTTTTTTTCTGAGTTTATACCAATATTGTGAGAGTAACTCATTCATGTGACAGAAAAATCACATCAGGCTTCCATTAAATGATTATATGTCCCCTATCTCATCTTGGATAAAAATGGATACTATTCTGTGATACAGAAATTACTAATGCTTGAGAAAAGTGTTTTTGAGAGTGTCTCTAAGAAAAAATACTGACTTGAAAAAGCTGAATTGTAATATTCACTTGTTGAGGTTTTTTCTTTAAATGTATATCTAACTTTCTTGTTGTATTCAGCCCATCTCTTTTAAAGATTATTTTTTTGTAATAAATAAGTAGAATATTGTCATTCATTATTTCATTAATCTTAGGCAAATAACAGATTATCAGTTTTATGGAGTTAAAAGTAAACTAAAATGTAACCTTTTTAAAACAAAAACCTGCTCACTTGCTACAGAAGAGCTTTGGATGAAATGCAGCTGTTGAACAGTTGCTTAAAATAAATTGCATACTTTAAACCCACCAAGAAGATATATGAGGATTCAAAACTGTGTCACAAATCCTGACCTACTGAGAAAGAATGCTTAATGAAAAGACTACTGTACGTTTCACTGTATCCTTTGCAAGGAGGGTGAAATTCAGGTCAACAGGATAGAAAGCTTCCAGGACTCAGGAAACCTGAACAATCGATCACTGAGTAAACATTATTGCAGATACTTATGGAGAGTAATTGATCTTGAACACAATAATAGGCTTTATAAAAGGATTTAAAAAGTTGTAATGTTTCCATATCTACTCTGGTATGATATATTGACAGTAATTACATATGCATTTGTGACTTAGTCCCTGATTACCTTAATATATTATTTTTTTATTTCAGTGACATTGTGGTTTCAACCCAGACTTTTAAGGTGTGAAGGTTAATTTAAAATACGAGGGTGGATGAGTTACTTGGATGTTATAGTAGCATGTCTCAGCAAGAACGAAATACTGAGGTTTTGTAACAAAGGTACAGAATGTTCTCATATGTGACAAAATTGAACTAATCATAGCTTAGTAGCTTGTGGTTGCCATATATTTATCTGTAAAGCATTTGTAAAGCTATCTGCTGCCTTTACATCTGGAAGCTTCACATTTTTTCAAAGCACAAAACAAATGCTCCCACTCATGGGGGTAGCTATTATGTCACAGTTATTGACTGGGACACATTTTTATCCATATGTGAAGATGTTTTTAAAAGGAGGAATGCCATCATCCTGGACTTTTGGCCCAAAGTGTTTTTCTGCTTTCAGTGGTAAGCAACATTTGAATGCCACTGTAACTGAAAGAAATTGAAATTTCTTTGTTCTTCTATCCATAAGCATTCCTCATTTTCACTCTTTCCTTATCTAAGCCATTAAGGTCTTGCTTTATGGTGTGGCTCTTACATAAAGCAATGCAAAAGGAGAACATTTCAATTTGCAATCGTCTGTACACAGAAGTTGACAGCCTGCCCCCGAAGTGGGCACAATACTTGAAACCATAATAAATTTCATCTAGTTGACAAGGTTTCCAGCTGCCCTTGCACCCTAAATACTCTGCATGTTGGATTTGGGTCTCAGTGATTGCTTTAAACCTGTTCCATTACTGAAGTGAGGCAGGTAGCCAAAGAAGTTAGTACTAATTCTGTTTTTTTTTTTAAGGCTAGCAGCTGAGCTGACATGGCCACTGTATAGATACTGTAGAGAAGGAGTAAGGCTGCTGTGTTGTTTTGGCCCTTCACTGTTGAGTGTGGAAAGTTTTTTCCATCTTTAGTCTGAAAAAATTTAGCCTGAAAACTATTATCAGTATTCCTGAGTGAAAACTCTCCTTTCTGATCTGTGTGAAAAACACTACAGCTTGCTGTAGAAAGAACTAGAGAAACAACATTATGTGATGTATGTTTGAAGAAAATAGTCTTAATTTTAAATTTCTCCATTTGAAATTAGTGATTTGATCTTTAAGACAGGAGTAGCCACATAATTAGATATGTTTGCAAGTTCATGAGGGCATATCTGCTTATTAGCCATAAGGAAACAAAACATTTTAATGTAATTCCTTACTTTCTATGAAGATCAGACACAGAGATTGGCATGAGTTGTGCAAGCAACTCTTATGGAGGCTTTTTGCCCACCACAATGGCATCTTTGTCACTCACACACAAATAAACTTTACTGTCTGCTGGGTTTGTCTTGTCAAATAACCAAAGTATGGAGTGAATTGAGACTACCAAGCAGTTAAACTGCTTTGTTAAGGAAATGGCAAAATATGTCCTATCTAAAGACAAGGCAGGATTACAGTAAATATGCTTGCTGTAATCTTCTTTATTTCTCATTGAACTTGGATGTGAAGTACATCTACATAGAAGTCAGAGGGCCACCTAGACCATTCTGTCCCTCCAAGTGTTAACATTTTACATGAATTTTTTGAAAGGCAGCACAGTATGTTACTGCCTTTCCAAGTGTTACAATAATACTTTCATCTTAATTCACAACTCCAAGCTTTGCATTTATTGAGTGTGCAAGTCTTGTAGTAATTTTCTAATAGAGGGTCATGCCATCTTAATACTCTGTTTAATATTGATTAGGGTTTTTTTTTCATATTTTACTTAGACTAGCATATTTTAATAAAGGCATCTCTCAAACATTTCATGTTTGGCCATGCTGGTAACTTTTGAGAAATATGATTTTCTGGTTTTGCCCTTCATGCTGTAATATAATTTATTCTGGTTTTGTTTGGGCAAAAATGAATACCCCAATATCTACAGAAGTAAGAATACATTACCTGTTTCATTGTTAGTCTTCAAAAAATGCATGATTTCTGAAATGTACCCAATGTAAAATAGTTGAAAAACAAATTTTGTAGTCTTGATTTAATTTTGAAGAAGAAAATGCCAGACCATCAGGTTTTACGGTCTCTGCTCCCTGGTAGTAGGCCTTGCACTTCTGCAGAGCCCTCATGATTTCAGTAATACTCTGCTTGTGTTGCGAGAGTCCAGCCACTTGGATCAACTGGCCAGGGTGGAGCCTCTTTGCCCCCCCAAAAAATCCATCTATTGCAGTGTGCAAGTACTCCAGCAAAAAATAAATGGGTTTGCCTGTACAAGAGGCTGTAGATGCTAATCTTGACTAAGTTCCTGCCTACCAAGAATGTGGACAACTCTTACATTTTCCCTACTGTGCTGTCTTTTATTTATTAATTGGAGAAGTTCTGGAGTGAAATTGCAGCTTTAGTGGGAATTAGGCAGGTCAGCTATCCTGCTGCTATTGACTGTAGGAGCTGCATCCCTTAATCTGTAACTGACTGTTAGCTGATCTTCCTGCTTCGATATTGTAACTATTAGGCCTGATCCAGGAAAGCACTTAAATGTCTGTGTAACTTTATGCGTGTGAATAGTTTTGCTGGTTCCGGTGGGAATTCCGACATGCATCTGTGCTGAAGTGCTTTGCTGGATCAGGTCCTACGCCTCCACTGGAAGCCTCCTAGGGATATGACAGCATTGTCAACCAAGTTAATATGACAAAGAGAGTCATCTTTTAAAATTTCAAAAATTTTACTTTTTAATTGAAGGTTCCCAAGGGAAGGTTGTGCTTGGAAAATTCCTGTATCAACCTATCCATGTAGTTGTCTGTTTTTAAAAGACATAATGAAAGGAGATGTGGACAGTGAGAGGTATTTGCTCTCAGCTTATCTAAACTATAACTTTTGAAATGTGTTTTGCTGTTAGGTAGAACTAAAAGAAAATTCTCTAAAACACTGTATAGGTATTAAAGAAGCTGAGTTTAAGGAGATTTGCTGAAGGACAAACGTAGTCTCTATGCATAGGCATCAGTGCATTCAGAAGAAATACATCGTTGTAAGTGTTTCTTGGTTTGGATCAATACTACTTTCATTGGTGTTTTGTTTCACTTTTGTTTGTTAGGTGGTGGGTGACTAGTATTTCAAAGTAATTAATATGAATTATTGTTACAGGAAAGCATTTCTGCAGTGAGCTATACTTGTGTAAGTGATAACTGGTGTACTTACACTGATTACCCCTTTGTGGGCTATTTTTTGACAAGAAGGCATACGTGATTGTCTTTGAATTCAGAACTTCTCTATCAGAGAAGCTGGCATATCAGATGTCACCAGCACAGTGCTTTCTGAGCCTAGCTAGCAAACTGCCTTTGTCAGCATGTTAAAATGGATATTAAAGGATATGAAAAGTCTTGCCTGACCGAGCAGTGAACTTCACGTTAACTGTGCATTTAGCAGTGCAAATCTTTAGAAGTGAAGTCTCTAGTGCAGCATTTAATTGATAAACTTTGCAGTTGTGGTTTGAGGAGCCTGCATATCTCTGGCTTCAAGTACAAATGTTTAGTGAAGTCTTTTTCTGAAATGCTGTGAAGCCTTTAACAGTAGTGATGGTTGCTGTTTAAATTAGGCTGTAAGGATGATTAAGGACTGGGGCACCTTTCATACAAGGAAAAACAAAGAAAACTGGAAATGTTCAGCTTGGAGGAGACTCAGGGGGATCTTACAGAGGAGAGTAAGTATCTGATGGGATGCAATGAAGAAGAGAGCAGCAGACTCTTCTCAGTAGTGCCCAGTTAGGACAAGAGGCAATGGGCCCAGACTGGAACAGAGCAAATTCAATCTGGACACAAGAAAACATTTACTTACTGTCAGGGTGGCCCAACACTGGAATGGATTGACCAGACAGGTTGTGAAGTCTCCACCGAGCTGGACATGATGTGGGGCAACCTGCTGTAACACCCCTCTGTCAGCAGGGGTGTTAGACAAGGCAGCCTGTGTTCTCCAGAGGTGTGTCCAACCTAAACACTTCTGCGAATTAATACATTACTTCTGTGATCCGGTAAAGGGGCTTATAGATTATTTTATATATATGGGAATTATAACCATGCTCATGTTTTCATACACGTGTGTGTATGTGTGAAATCAGCTGGTGAACACTGGAGATACTTCCAGTATTCCTGTTTAAACACTGTGTGTGATGTTGACCAAACCACTGTGCATATATATATATATATATATATATATATTTACTCCTGACTCCTGTCTGTTCTTCCTCTAACCCTGTCCTGATTTGCTTAAAAATGTAAAACACTCTTGAAATGACTAGTGCCCTGTGGGGTTGATTCTGGACATAGCTATTAAAGACCCACAGCTTTCTTTGGTCCCTGTTCTCTTACTTTTGCACAAGTGTGTGTGGTATGAAAAAACAGCCTTGGCAACAAGGTCTGGCACTGTTATGTTTGTCTTTTCCTTTATTTTTTGGAGGGGTTTGTTTGGTTGTTTTTAAATTTTTTTGAGTCGGGATGTTTTTGCTTGGTTGTTTTTTTTTATTTTGGGTTTTGTTTCTTTTGGGATTCTTGGGGTTTAGGGTTTTAATTGTTTGTTTGCTTTTTTTTTTACAGATTTTTGGTTCTTATTTGGAAGGATTTTTGGAATATGTCTAAACACTTTTGTTCTTCATTGGTGTTTACTTTGCTACGTAGAATGAATGTTCTATGAGCTGCTAAACCAGCTAACATGTTTTGTTTTAACTCAGGAGAAAAGAAAAGTTTATAAATGTAATATTGAGAGATAGAACTCTTCTAGTTTCATATATGTGGGAAGGAACACAGTTGCAAATACTGAATGCAACCCAATATCTGCAGAATCAGACCAAGTTTGTGATTTGACATTTGGAAATATACTTTTTCTTCTGAGATTTTTGTAAGCAAATGATTTATCAGTAAATACAGCCTTCAAAAATGCAGTCTTGATTCAACATTTGGATTTAGAAGACCACAGATTATTCTTGTATGCTCTTAATGGCATTTGAAATGTTGGAAATTGCTTTTGGTTTTCTAAATGTAATTATAAGGGTGACAGATTGCAAATTGATATGTTTTGGTGTGCAGCTTAGATTAGTAAAGTCCAAGAACTGGATGAATTAGATAAATATGTAAGTATCTGATACATACCTTAGGGAATACTGTATTAGATAAATAAGTCTGTGAACAGATACTCTGTTACTTTGTAAAATGTTTATTTGTTTCTACATATCTGTGACTTCAGGTTAAAGGTTCTTACAGAGTTTAATGTTAAATGTTGCATATGCATTTAGTATGGATACAAGGAGAAAATATAGTGTACACAGTTTTATTTATTAACTGTGGCTCAGAAAAACTTTTTAAACATGATTACAGTTTGAAATGTTCTTAGGTCTTTGCAGGAGTTATTCAAATAAAAAGTTTGATTGATGTACATGTGATGTCCTTATCTAACAATGACAAAGGATCCTGCTATATTATTGATTATTTCCAGGTTAAAAAAAGTTAAGTGCATAGAAGATGTAAAAAAACCCAAAACACCTGAGCAAAAGCAATTACATGATTCAGGTTTGTCAGATAAAACTGATAGCTGTTTTCTAATTCTGTTTTTCAGTTTCCATAGCTAGACGTGTCCAGGACCCATTAGCTGAGCTAGTGAAAATTGAGCCCAAACACATAGGAGTTGGAATGTATCAGGTAAGATAATACGTATCATTTAATCTAAGTAATGTGTCACGATGTAGAGCAACACCAAAATGCTGCTTTATAATTGTCAACTAGTTATGTCTCCTTTAAAAGACATTTCCAGAGTTGATGGAATGGTAATAAATATCTAAAAGTCATAAACTGCCTTTTTTTTTAATCTCTACTTTTCATGATTGTGATTGAGACTCTGAAATGGCTGTAGCCAGATGTATAGTCTATTAAATACATCGAATCAGACAGGTAACCTGATCTGTAAAGCTTTCTCTTTTTCTGTATTGTTACAGCAATGGGGTTTTAGCTCTTTGTGTAAAATACAATGAGATATTGATCCTCCATTTAGAAGCCATTAATTTGAACTATTAGGCACATTCCTTCTTAGAAGTTTGTAATAAAAGGGCTTGTTTTGGAGTTTTTCTTTTACTAAAGCTGAATTGGAAAATGTTTGACAATTGTGATTTTTATACATTTTTGTAGGTTATTTCTGAGAAGTAACTTTTACTTTCCAAGTTTCTTTACAAAGAGCATTATGTTAAGAAGTGGTACATAAGTTATTGTCGTTTTATAGCATACTGGCATCGATTCAGGAAAGCATTTTATGCATGTGCTTAAGTCCCACCAAATAAAGAAGCAAAAAAAAAAATTATCCAGAAAATATGGCATGTGCTTTTCTCTGTATTTTTGAAACTATAGAATGTGAGTAAATTTGAAAGCCTGCAGCAGCAGAATTCAGAACAGAAAGCATAGAACTGTCTGGATCTGTTCTTTCAGTTAAGCTCTTGAGAGTTAGTGGGGTAGAATGCAATTAACAGCCTAGAATCCCTTGCTGCCACTGATAAAGGTGGCATGACAAAGAAAAGGTGTTACGAAAAACTTCCAAGAAATGTATATTCTGTTTTGTTTGTACAGAACTGAGGTCAACATTTTAGTTGGTTAAGGTAGAATTCAGAACTGCTTTTGTTAGTCCTACTTGTATTGCCACAGACAGTAAAACTTACTGATGTTGCTTGCTAACTGCAAACTTATTTATTGGTAAACCTAACTTAAATAATCTTTTGGTATTAATTATACCATGATTTTTGAGGGAAATTATATTGAAGGGCTGACACACCATACATTTCTTTAACATATGTATCCAGATTTCAGTAAAAAATGTGCGTTAATGGTGGCAGCTGTAAATATGGGTGTGGTCACCTGGTAAAAAGAAGAGCTTCAGTCTGAAGTGTAGTTGGTTTTCTTACTTATGGGGACCCAGGGCTTTTATTTATAACAGTAGCAGTGATATGTTGAAACAAAAATAATGAAAATTATACAGATTTTTGTTCATACTTACTTTAAGGGAAGAAGTAGTTAAAAAAAACCCCTTGAAATGCTATGTCAACATTTAGCGAAGTTGGTTGATTTTTTTAAAAACAATATTTTAAAAAAATCCATTCCAAGATGGAATATTTTACTCTTTGCAGTATACTGTGAATTCTTAAGTACTAGGAACTTGCATTGCTGTGTCTAGAAGCTATTGATTTAAATGCACACCATCTCCTGTGGCCCACGTGGACATTGTACCAGCATTCATCTAAAGCAAAATGATGTGGAATTGGTGGTGGTCATATGGTTTTGGGAGCATTTTACTATGAGATGAATGTTGCAGTGAACAACATTGCAGCAGGTCACTGCAGTCTCAGAAACTGAAGCTGGTGTCATTTACTTTTCAGTGACTGAAAGTAAGGTAAGTACCATGTTCCTGGCCTTTCTAGAGAAGCTTCTTGATCCCACTACAGGTGTGTTGCGAGTAAATGCCCAACTGTGTTGTTTTTGTCCAAACTGGTTGTATGAAAAATTTCAGAGAAATAATTCCTAGAACCTTAGGATAGAGGCAGACCTCAAATATTTTTCATTCCCAGCTATCTGCATTCTTAAGTCGTCATGGTTTGAATAAATCTCTGAGGTAGATACACATCCTGTTGGAATTAAGAATCACCACAGAAGCAACAGTGTGTGTGTTCAAAGATACATAAATTTCTCAAGTACTAGATCTTTATGTGACATTATTGAAGGCAAATTTGCACTCTTGAAAACAAAGTCAGAAGATCTGCTGCCCTTTGGGCATGACAGCTGTCTGGTGGCACAGGAAGGGAATGGGAGGAGAAAAAGAATGAAGCTTTTCTATTTTGTCTTCCTTTAGAGAGACGCTTGCTGGTGTCTCAGAGGACAGTCACGGAAAAAGCTGTTGTGTTGTACAGGGAGTCCCAGGGTAATGGCTGATATAATCCCTCAGATGAAGAGTATTTCAAGTACAGAATTTTATAATATCCAAGGCAACTTTAAAGGTTTTATTACTTTTTAATTTATAATCTAATTGCTGGCTGTAGCTTTTTATTAATTTCTGTGTTGAAATATGCAGTGCACAGTCTAGATCAGAAATACAGCAGGCTTTTCACAGAGGTGGTTGCTTTCTTAGCCTATTGTAACTCTAAACCTAGCATTTAAATATGACCTTTCCTTTCCTAAACACCCTGAAATTGATATTTAAGAATCTGACAAATCCAGGTTTTGGCATTCTTGTCCTGAAAGAGGGACAGTGATTAGTCTGTCAGCAATTAGGCAGAGGCAGGCTGAGACTGTGCTGCTGCCCATGACCATGGAAGCTGTGTAGCACGAGCAGCATGGTGGTTTCTCAAGGGATGGTTGCATGCTCACTGTGTGCTGATCAAAGTGGGAACTCCCTGAAGGGATGATCCTGCCTTTTCTGTTGCTCCTACCCAAGTGCCCCAGTCTTTTTGTGGTGTTGGTAATGGCTACATGATGTCCTGGGCTGGCATAAGAGAGGGGCAGCAATGCACAGCTTGCGGGGGCGTGGAGCTGGGGCTGCTGCCTTCACAGGAGCCTTCCTGACTTGGGACATGGCCTCTCTGTCAGGTTAGGATAGCCAGAGCTCCCAAATGACTCTACTTGAAGGGCAGGGTCAGAGACAGTAATTTCTGTCTTTTCTCAGAGGCTGAAGTGAGAGACTGGTGAAGCAGAATCTGCCTGATGAAGTCTGTAGCTTTTGTAATGTGACTGTGGTACAGGAACATTGTGTGTTCAGTGAGTGACCCACTTGGGCAGGACCTGCTCTGCTGCTCAGCAATGATAGCAATGCTACAGGAAAGTGAAGTGGTTGTGTGCTAAATCTGCTGCTCACAACATGAGCTCGCTCAAAATCTATAGAATGTGTGCCACACGAAGAGATCTGAGTGAACGGGCTGCATCTTCTCTAGTTGCTACTTCCTTGGGATTTTGGATCCCTCCCATCTGGTCTCTTGGTACTTCATGTGCAAGTTTGTGAGAATATTGGTGTTCTCTCGCTTTTCTAATGCAAGTTTTCCGAGCAAATCTGCTCGTCTGGGTGTGGATACTTTGGATATGGATTTGCAAGTTTCCAAGTAGCAGGAGATCTGTGTAAATTGAGTCCCATCAGCTGGGAATTGTTTACTTACTTTAGATGAAAAAAAAATTGAAACTTGAACTTGGCCACCTGCTTTGATTCTCATTTCAATTTATGATTCTGAGTTTGTGCACTGCCAAGAAAATCAGGTTTGTCAGAGAAAAATAAACAGGCCCCAGATCTCCTAACAGGTATTTCCTTAAACAAAGAGAAGCACAACCTGATTTATTAGGGCTTCTCTCAGACTAAATTCCAGTTGCCTGAAGGTCCTTGTCTTCCTTCATCTTTATCTCATTAGGAAAATTGTTCTTTCCTCCCAGACAGGAACCTAGCCAAAATTAATTTATCACCTTCAGGCCATATTACTATGATTTCTTCTGTAGTTGAACATGAAGATGATGCCCAGATTCTGCCTGATACAGAATATATTTGCCTTATCACCTCCTCATGCCGATTCAAAGCTAAATTTCTGTCCAGGGAGAAGTAGTTAGTGGCTCAAGACTTTGTTATGCTGTACACTGAATTTTGGCGATGAATTGCCATGCAGTTGTAATGGTCTTGGAAGACACAGATAAGAGCTGAGAACAAAGCTGCTTCACAAAGACTGATTAGGGAATTGAATTTCAGAGCAAAGAAAATGAATGAGAAGACAAAAAAATCCTTACTCTCAAATAAAAACCCAGCTTTTCAGAGGTGAGCAAAGCAGCACTAGCATAAACTTTCTCTCCATCAGTTCATCATAGTAAAGAGGGGAATTAAATTAATATATTTTTTAAAAGTAAAAACCTTACAAGGCAGAGAAATGATAAATAGAGCTAAAGGACTATGTTAAGTTTGGTTGGACTTTTGATGTTCATTTGATGTACAAAATCCCTAGATGCTAAAAAAAAAAGTAACCTCCAGAGAAAAAGATGAAGCTCAAACTCATCTGTAACCTAGGAATAAAATATGTGATCTGCGCTGTAGGATTAGAATTTTTGATAAGTTCTGTGTAATGTTAAAAAATCTGCACCATGTCTGATGTTGAAAAAGTAACATCCTATTTGGTCTTTATAATTTTGTTAGTCCAAAAATCTGTTCATAATCTATTTTTGGGTGTGGTAACATCTTCACTGTTCAACATGTTTGGAAAATTAACATCCTAAAAGGATGTAAGAGATAATATATGTAGTTCTCTAACCTCTGAAGTGGGAGAATACTTGATTACATATGTATCCGGAACATTTTGTGTCAAATAAATAAAATCTGTAAACAATACTCTTAACTAGCATTCCTTCAAGAAAAAAGAGATTGAACTAATTCTTTGTTTGTTTTCTATATAATGCTGGAAGACCATGATCAAAGGAGAGTTTCATAAAGCCTAATCAGGATGTCTGATAATAACTGATTCTGGAAATGTCTTTTTTGTCCCTCTTGCCCATTTTCCTTCCCATGGTCCTCTAGTTATTGGAGTACATTGGTCTTGCATTTGATTATTACCTGGAGGATGTTTTATTGTTTCAGTTGCAATTTGATATCCCTTTTAGTCTTGAGTTTTTCCTCCAAAGAAGATGGGTATCTTTTGGTAAACGACAGTGCAACTTTAGAGAATGCTTCTAATCAGATACACTTTCTCCTTAATTGGACCAGTTGTCTTAATTGTGGCATTGCAGATATAAACCACTTTAAAATCCTCAGCCAGCTAGTTAATAGTGAGGCACCTCACTGGAGGTTGTATCTCAGTTGGAATGGAAGGAGCTTTTTTCTTTCTCCTAGAAGGCTGTGTAGAATGCTGTCTGCTGTTGCAGGCCAGCCTTGCCTGGGTCCTTTCTTCCTGGTCTCAGTGCCAGTGAGGGGCAACTGATGGAGAGGAAGGATGTTACTGACCTCTCCTGCATGTGGCTGAAATTGCATGTAGCCCTTCTAGTCTGGTGCGTTCTTCAGTCATCTTCCCCTCTCAAAAGATCTCTGTGGATGGCATCATCACTGCTGAGTCCAGCTGGTCCCTCTGCAACAGGAGGGCTATTAGAAAGAGCTATTAGGAAGGTGTGGTGTTAACCTCACTTTTGACAAGAGTACTATTTAAAATTTCATTACTCTGGTGAACACCCATCATGCATATTATTTACCTGAGACAATCTGACTGTGTATTTAATGTAATGGAGATAATCTGAGAGCTGAACTATAGCAACATTTTAGAAATGCAGGGATGAAAGGGGGAAACCTCAGGGATATCTCTAAGTGTGAGAGTATGACCACGTATAGTTGGGTCAGCCTGATTCAGCTGTGGGCTGAACAAGCCAGCATTATTTCTATTGTCTTTGCTGCAACAGAACCTGGCTTGTCCCTTGCACTGCTGGTATTTGTTAGCCTGTTCTTACAAAACCCCAGCAAACAGAACTCAGTAGCTTCCTTTGGATAAAGCAAATGTTGTATTGCTTCTCTAGTAATGGAAACCTGAAAATTTGTGTTTAAAAGGAAGCTTCTGGCAAAAAGAAAGCTGTGAAGTAGTTAATGAATGCAAATGAGTTGTCAGAATCTCAACATTGGCCATCACAAACAATCAGTGTTTAGTTTAAGAAAACCTTTATCTTCTTTTTTCCTTAGAATAGATACACAGTTTTTAGTGATAAAATATATGAGACTTTGTATCCTTCTTGGTATCTGCTTTTGGTTATATCTCCTTCACGTAGTATGCTTTTATTTAATATTGTGGAGCAAAGTACTGGAGCTGACTTTTTTCAGTCAGGAGAGTGTGTTTTTCACTGAATATTTCAGTAGTTTATTTCACTTCTTTCTTTTTTTTTTATTGACCCATAGGGTATATGAGTAGTTAGGTGTGTTACTTGGATAGCATAGAAGAATCGCTCATGTATGATGTGAGAGTATGACATGATGTGCAAGAGTGTCTTTTTTTAAATCTCTGAGGTGCGTTTGTCAAAACAGCCTTAAACTTGAGCTTGCTGCATTAAGCTTATTAAAACAAGTTTGTGTGGGTTCTCAACTTACATTTTTTGATTAAGAAAATGGGATGTCTGATGAGGTGAGCACTGCTTTGTTTTGTGTGATTCACGTAGCTCCTGTGGAAACACAGTTCAGCAGGAATGTTGTTTGCTGGTCAGAATTGTAGGTTGCAGGTTTCAACGTCGAACATTGAGCAGCCTGTCTACAAAAGGCTTGAGCATTCCTTCAGTGTTACTACACTGAGTATACATGCACAGTTCAGCAAAGAACCGAACCTCCTTGGATAAAATCGGAATTTCGTGAGCTTATGGTTTTCTGTACTTAAATTGAAGTGGTTGCCTGCAAAGAACCTTTGCTTAAACAAAGTGAAGTCTCTAAGGGTGAGAATACCAATACTCAGTTCTGTGTATCTTGCAGTAATCAAACAACTTAGTAATAAATGTAAATCACTCCTTTTTGGCACTATATGGGAACTGGTGATTATGGATATACCTTAAGTTGAAAAGCCTAATAAAAGGAGATATGCCGATGAACTGGAATCTGTCTGAAATGAAAGAAACTGGCTATACTTATATACATTTCAAAAATAGGCTAAAGGATATGCTGCCATTATTGTAAATTAAAAAAAAAAAAAATAGTAACTGGACAAATTCTGGGCTGCTTCTGTATTGAATCTCATCTCTGAATAAACTCACTGGGACTTTAAAGACAGAGACATGCAGGATAGTATTTCACTGTGCTCTTAGCTCTGCTCCTCAATAAAGGAAACTTAAACCTCTCCTGTGAACCTGTAGTCTCCTGCAAAGAGATTATTGTCGCTGAATGTTTTTGCTGCATACTGCAAGGGATTGCTTACCTTGAAATTTGTGGAAAAGGGAGAGAAGTACTCAAGATTTTAAGGTTTACAAAAACTTTTTGAGGGACAGGCTGTGGTGGCTGAACATATAAAATATTAAGAGCAGTCCAAAAACCCAGTATCTTTTCAGTAAGGAAAAAGGTGTATTTATTTATTTACTTAAATGGATATGTAGACTGGTGAATATGTTTGTGCTTAATACAGGATTTTCAGCACTGAGCAAGTTATGGAATCCTTAATTGTCCTGGAGCAGTGGTGAAATATTAGCTCTGCGAGGAAAGCAAGCAGAAATCATATATGCTTTTTCTCAACATCATTTTTAGGGTAAATTATGAGCTTTTCATTTTGAAAAGTAAAGCTCTGTGAACCAAGCCATCTGACGTCCAATGGGAGCAAAGTCTTTGCAGACAGCTTTTCCAGGGAGTGGTAATAACCCCATAATGTTTTGGATGCTTCCCCACCCCACCGAAGTAGGTGCACAAAACTTAAGAATGCTTTCCAAGTAAGTTACACCTCTGGCAAGTTTGTGTAATTTAATCTTCAGCAGCAGTTCTGCTGACTGCCAGGAGTGGTTTATATATCCTGTAACTTGGCAGTTTCTCTGGTTGCATCTACCTATTCTTTGGCTGGCAAAGAGAAGTCAAATATTCTGCCAGCAAAGCACAATAAACTTTTGCTAGTCTATTACAGCCATTTGCAACAAAACAAAGGCATATAGAAAGAAATAACTGTTGTGTTTTTAGTTATTTTAGTTAGTACACTGTATGTATTTACTGGCATCTCCAGGAAAACATGCCAGCTCAGTGAGGTGAGATGCTGCCCCTTTAAGGAAATGAAGGAAAATGTGTGCATGTGTATTTACAAAGAGTGCAAGAGCACAGCGATATCACCCCATCTGCACATGTCACTCATGAAGCTGCCCGTGGACTGCATCTCTTTTTGCTGCTGTCACCAAAAATGCACTGTAGACAGCATTTGAAAACTTGTCAGAGATGTGCCTTTGTAAGCAACTTGAACTGCAGGTAAATTTTAGACATTGCTACTAATAATCCCCTTGTCACACTGCTGCTATTTATTGTTAGAGAGTTTGTACCTGCATATGGGGGCTTTTACAGAGCTGCTGAGGTTGTAGGAAAAGTAGGGAAGCCCCAGAAGTGTTGGTGTACTGAGGTGGGATGATCTAAGGGTGTTGATAGGAAACAGCTGCTGGACAGATTTGCCCTCCCTGTCAGTTTGTTTCTGATTTCTTAATTACCAGTTCTCTTGGCAGAAGTTTGTTAGGAAGTTTTTTGTCACCATATGAGAACAGACTTGTGATTCGTGCTGTAATTGGGTTAAAGTGATGTGTTATTGTTCATGAAAAATAGATGTAAAGGTTGTTTACTTCCAGACCATCATAAAATCAGATAGAAAGTCGTGAGCAGGATTGTCCAGATTTAGGGTACCCTGTCTTGCAAACCTGTTTAATATTTCAGTTTGGTTTTTTTTTTTTTTTTTCCCCTTCTGTTTTGTAAATGTGCTTGGGCAGAGCTAATTCTAACATAGGCAGGTGACCTGAATGAAGATCCATCCAGGCAGATTAAACTTTTTGAAAGACTGTTCTGATGGGGGAGCGAAGTGGCAAGAGGAGCAAAATGGGAGTTGTGAGGCTGGGATCCTGCAAATAGGCTTGATGTGGCTTCTCTATGCATTGCATTGGAAACACTTGGTTGACTAAAAGCTGAAATAGAAACGAGGATGATAAAGCCTGTCTTTGTAAAAGTATTTTGATTGAACAGCTTCTGAAATGTGAGAGATGCTGTTGGGTTTCCTGTTTACATTTCAAGTGTTTAATAACCTTAAGTGACAATACACAAGTTTAGCACTGAAAAATTGTTCAGCTCCTTTCATCTAGGCTTCAGTTAAATTTTCATAACTAAAGTTCTTTGCATTTTTGAGACAGTCTTAAAAATATTACAGTAAAAACAGCCAGAGAGCTGCAGATTACTTATGGCATTACTCGTACCCATTATGAGCTATTTGTGTTTGTGAATTTGTGTTTCAGGCTCAGTCATCTTTTATGTGAAGTAAGTTAATTTCTAAGATGCTATATTATGAATTCTAGTCAGATTTTAATGTAAATATTATAATGATAAAATTGTTCAAACTATCACTGTAGTAAAAACATCCCTTTAGTGTCTAAAGGCAGGTAAAAGTGGCAGTAGGGATGTGAATCACTTGCTTTGAATGTGTGTGGGGGGCCAGTTTAAACATCGCAAATGTAAATATTATTTGTTGGTGGAATTCCATAGTCACTGCTTGCTGTGCAGTGGTCATCTGTTGCATCTGTTGTTTTGGTTTCATGAATTAACAGTATATTCATTTGACTCATAAGGAAAAATACTGTCGTACTTTTGAGTGATTCCATGTGAGTTCATAGCACAGCAGCTGTTGATTTGATACCCAAAAATCTGAAATCAGCAATAAATTTGTGCTTTCGTTCAGTAGGAGACCAGAAGTGGCAATTAAAATTCCTATGATATTTTAAACCCATAAATGGTTTGCTAATATGTACAGTTTTATTGGTTGGCATTTAGTAAAGTAAGAGCTTGATGTTTGGCAATGAAATACATAAAATAATTATTTTTACATAGTTTGAACAAATATCAAATTATGGAATGCTGCAGGAATTCTTTTATATGTTTACTTACGCTATGAATTTATTTTTCTCATTAACTATTTACTATAAAGTGTAAGTAACTGATAAAATTAATACAATATCTTAATGTACATATTTGTTTTAATATTGGAACTGTGATCAAATTTTTCCTCTCTCTCGAAATAAGATGAACTTAAATTAGTGTAGGAGGAACTCAAGTTAATGTTGCTGTTCCTCACAATAATTTTGGGACAGTTATGTTTTTCAATAGACATCACTGAAAACTGTAGTCTTTTTTCACTGAGACAATGTAGCATGCAAGATTTCTCTGATGTTTTGTAATTTGTTGCTTTTTAGATTTTTATCTTGCTAATAACACTTATCCTAACAAACAGTTTTGAAAAAAATCATTTTAGAAACTAAAATCATGTTTCACTAGACAGTGATTAATATCTGTGACCTTTATTTTTGTATCAGGAACATAAATATACACTTTTTTCTGTGTCAGTCATTGTCTAAGATTTCATCTTTGTTCTGCTTTCCATTACATACCATGAATTATATGAAATTAATTTAATCACTACTCCAAACAGAAATTAAATGTGCCCTAATCCAGAGTTACGTTGTTTGCTTTTACAACTGTAAGTCATAAGTAATTAATTTTCCTTGGAAAATTAATTCACTTACCATTCCCAGTAGCATCATATGTTGACACAGGGTTATAGATAGTTTAATATTTTTGTTCAGCATGTTGGCTTCAACTTTGGAAGACCTTAAAGCAAAACAAATTCAAATTTACTCAACTGTATATAATTCAGGGTTATTTAAAGTGAATGTTGTCTTTATTGCTGTCAACCAGCTGATGATGATGATTCTAAAATTATATTCAGTCTTTCAGAAAACAAAAGTCTATGGACATATGTGATTTATTTCTTCAAAAGCAAAAAAAGTGTTTCATATCATGCATTTGGATAACAGGGCCGCTGGAACACCATCAGTAGTAGAAAAATTTAGCTCCTTGGAGAACATGACTATACATTAGAAGGCCTTGGGCTAAGAAGCTCTGGTTTTCAACATGCCTTGCACTGCTTGAGATATTTGTAAGATTCATTACTCCTGCTGCACTCAGAAATTTCCTAAGTTGCCTTCCTTTGGAATGTTGTTTTGTTTTCTCTATAGTCATGTACAGAAGGGCATCTCATTGCAGCACCAAAGGGCATCACAGGCACATGTGTGGGTGGCCTTGGGGCCCACAGCTGACTGTCCTTCAGAAATGGCATTGAGTGGCATGGGCCAGAAGTCTTCCAGAATGAGAGGCAGCTTTTAAGTCTAATCTTTCAAGTTTGTCAGGAGAACCTCTTTCTTTTTCTTTTTTTTTTTTCTTTTTTTTTTTGTTCTGTGCAGCTTCATAAAACATGGTGTTTATTACTTTGGTTTATTTTTATTTATTTAAGTCTCCCAGCTGAAACTCCAGTGATGGCAGTGTTGCAGTTCAAACAAGCAAGGCTTATTTTATAAATGTCCCTTTGTGAGTTGGTGGCTGCATTTTGCCTGAATGCAGGGGGTCGGTATCAGTGGCATTTAATTTAGAATTTTGGAGGTGGAAAGTAAAAATTGACATTTAATTCCAGTGTAAAGTTACTGCTAGAACAGGCATAAAAATATTATTGCATTAGCAATCACAGGAAGAAAATAAACTAT
Organism: Coloeus monedula; assembly: GCF_965178545.1. Taxonomy (NCBI): domain Eukaryota; kingdom Metazoa; phylum Chordata; class Aves; order Passeriformes; family Corvidae; genus Coloeus; species Coloeus monedula. Next base: position 29,745,214 of record NC_138782.1, on the reverse strand, counting down.
GAGCACATTAACAATATACAATTGTATGATAGACTTGTATAAAATAGAGAAGTAGATAGACAAAAATAATTTTTCAGATGCTTTTTTCACCATAATACATTTTATGAAGTAGAGAGTGTACAGAAAAAGTATTTAACTTCTAGAAATAGGTCCTCCTAATAGTGCTAGCAAAGGTAAATATATCTGTACATAGCAAAGTTGTGCATAGATAAATTTTATCACACATCTCTTATACATACATGCATTTATATGCATCATTGATGAATGTGTTGACAGAGATCTCCATTAAATTCTCTATCTGTTGCTTTCAAATTCAATTATCTTGAGCTTTCCTAGCCTATATAAGACATTTAATGCTGCTTATTAGTGTAACAGGTCTCAATAACTACTGCTATCTGTTTCATTGTTATGGCTAAGCTACTTTAAAAAGACTTCTCTATGATACTTAAAAATATGAAGTGTCCTGCAAAAAAAAGTCTGGTGAATTGAATTTGGCCACATACTTCTTGACAGTCACGTCTATAAGTGAAGCTGTGCCCTACCCACCGTGCCAAGCTGTTCTTGTGCTCCTTACCAGGGCTGCCAGCTTGAACAAAGTGCAACTCTAGCCAAGCCTGCACTTGTGCATTTCTTCATTTTCACCTACCCTGCGATACGGTGTACTTCCCATCTCAGGAAAATGAGACACAAGAACCAGCTCTATCCTTTTCTTATCCTTCTTGCTGGAGCTTTTGCTGATTACAGGTATGAGCTGGAAGCTCAGAACCCCTACCCCACTATATCAGCATTCTCATTAGTTACCCTTCTGTCCTACTCTTATCTCTGTGTACTGCATGTAACAATGTGTTGCATATGAAAAATCTTGGGAGCCAACCAAAAGCTGTTGCTGTTCTTACAAATTTCTTGGCAGTGAGAGTTTATGTTTTTGTTGGGAATATCCTCATTCATTTTACGATGACAGTGATTGTCTAAATTTGTAAGAGAAATGATGATAAAACAATCATTGTTTAAAAAGAATCTGCAGAAACAATTTTTTCAAGCGAAATTTATATTTTGAGCTCGACTAGTTTTGGATTAGATAATTCAGAGTTGGCACTAATTCTGAAAAAAGCCATTGAGCTGTGAAGTACAATAGCAAAAATCCCAAGAAGCTTGAACAAACGTGTACAGTGTCTCCTAGTGTAAGTGCCTGGCTCTTCAGAGGCCACCAAGAAGTCTGCAGTGATTGACATGCATTCTGGCAAAGCATTTTTTTTTCTCTTCCTCACACCCCCCCTGCAGCAGTGTTGCAGTCAGTCAAAGTGTATAGACAAAGCTGAGTGAATACCAGTTTCCCCAGTACAGGGGCTATTTTTTCAGGAAGTCTAACTCAAACCAGATGTTTTGCTTAGACCTAGAGTTTGTTGCTGCCAAGCATCTCATCAGAGGTCAGAGTTCTGGGCTCAGGGCCCTGCTAGAATTCTTTCACAAATTGCTATTCGGTGAGGTTTTAATCCTAATGGAAAGAATAATGTGCTTGTAAAATCTGCAGTTATTACAAACACAGTATACATATTGTGGACTTCAAATGACTACATATTTCATTCCCATAAACAGGGAATGCAGATGAATGCAGTGTGTAATAGTTTGAGACACTCAAACTTAAACCAAGTATATAGTTTATACTACTGTTAACCATTTGCATTCTTAACACTCCTGTAAAATGAATAGTAATCTTGACTAACAATTGGCAGCCAAAAGCAAAACAAAATGAAAAAATCTCCAGCGTGTTTTGACTTGTAAGCTGTTTCCTGAAGTAAATAGTAAATGCTTTTGAGAATTTTCAAAAACACTCTGCTTGCTAAGGCACTAGGTTTGGCACAGTTTGTTTCTTTCCTTCTTTTATTTTTTCTGTCTCAGTTTTTAAATGGCTTGGTAGCAGCATTTTATGATCAAGTTAATCTTGTTTCAACTCTTTCTTCATATAGCTAATTATTCACCCCAAAACCTCAGAGTAGAGCATATATACTCCAGCTTACTTAAAAAGAAATGCTGGTTAACACAAAGTGATAAGAACAAGACTTGGTGATGAAAAAATCTCACTGTATTTTTGTGTTGTTGTTGGGAGCAGTATTGATAAATTTCTGTTGTGGTTCTACTGAAGTGAACTTCTGAGTGTAAGGAAAAATTCTAAGGTAACTAAGGTAGTGCACTGCAGCCTGCAGCTAGAGAAATGCTTCTTGATGTAATATGAAGATTGATTTGGGATATCAGAAATTATTGTATTCTATAGAAAACAGTGCTGTAGTGTGAAATTGGATGATGTAACTGATATCTCAGTACAGTAAGGTTATAGTGATAAGTTGTTTCAGTTTATCTTGTGTAGCATCTTATTTTTCATTGAATGCTGCTGAAGAATGATGTTATTTCCAACTCTTCAAACTCTTAAGTACGCTCAAGTAACATTTAATATAACTATGCTGTTTCATCACAGCCTCATTTGTGATTTTTAAGTAACTTGTAAATGTGTTTTCAGTTTGGTGAAAAATGTAACTTAAGGTAAAGGTGTTGTCACTTGAAAAGTTAACATTTTCTCAATTTGTGCGATGGTCATACTGATAGTCACGCTGGAAGGAGGTAAATATGTATAGGTCACTATGTCTATGATTATACTCTGAGACATGCTGAGGTGTTCCTCTACCATGCAATTTATTCTTTTATTACTTGTTTATAATAAGAAAAATGGGCAATGATACAGTGCAGGTGTTACCTTTTGGAGAGGGGAATCTTATATACTGGTTTAACTATTCACTAAGCCTCCCTGTTGACTAAATTTGTTTCATGGCATTGAATGTGGAGATTTGTGAAACAAATCACTACTATATCAGTCCAGTTGTTGAATAAGAAATTGATGATGCCTATATTTGGACAGAAAATTCATTTTCAGATATGGTATGCATCTTTTGGATGGTAGAGAAAATGGCTTTGTTCATGCCATGTTCTTTAGAAAGGAGAATGTGGCCAAAGTGGTGTTGGTAAGCTGCTTTTCCATTATAATGTACACTTGTGTAAATAATATTTTTCTCTTGGTTTATTGAATAAATGTGACTTATTTATGTTTGGATGTCCAGAACTGAATTGGAAAACTTGTGTTCTCTCTGTGGGTAGATCTTAAGTTTTAACTTTGCTCTGTAAGAATGTGCATTTTTATTAACTGAAAGCATTACAATTGTTTACTAAACACCTAAACCCCCAAAAAGACTTGTGTTGCAAATCGGATGATCTTAGTGCAAGCTGCTGCCTCAAGGTGAGAAAGCCAATATTAAACATGTAATGAAATTAATACATAAAACCTAATCATTCAGATACAATGAGAAAAGTGGAGACAAACTGCAGTCTTATAAGAGAGGCTTTTTCATATTAATGAGTTTCCATTTGCCAATAATTCTGTCATTTGTAGCTTGAATCATTCATCACCCCTGCAAATGGTTCTTTCAAGACATTATTTGCAATTTTGTCTTGTGTTTTTGTCCTTGATGTTGTGAAAATGACCGTCTACTGTTACAGGAATGAAAAGAGATCTCATTCAAACATCTTTTGTGTTTCCACTTTCAGTGAAAAATGTTTTTCAAACCTGCAGCTGGTTATTTCTGCAGGAGTTCCCACTTACATTCAGGTTTGATTGACATTTTGAAATGGCAGCTTTTCATGAAAAGCTGTTAACTTGTAGAATTTGGTTATGGTACTAAGACAGACTGACTTTGTTCTACTGTTGGGGCCTGTCCAACCTAAACACAACCCTGCATCTGAATTTAATAGTGCTACTCAGCACAGGGAGTGCGAGCTTTTTTCTTCTTTCATTTTTCTTTTCTGTTTTTTTAACACTGTTGCTTCTGATGTGTTTTTGAACCTGACCTGATAAGTACTCATCCTGATAGCTTCTCTGTCAGTAATTGGGTTAATTGGCATTCGCCTTTTTCTCTCTCCTGGGCTTGCTAGGAGAAGCTAGGTTGTGTTAAAATTTCAGCGATGGAATATATTTTCATTTTACATTATGAAAATAAGTGGAAAATGTTTTTTAATGACTGTACAAATAGTACAGTGTCTGTCTTAAGATAAAAATTACTAACTGCAGCCTTTTTTATTATTATTTATTTTTGAAATTTTGGGTATGAGGGAAAGCTTATGGTATTAACAATTTTTCTGAGCATTGATTACTGATGTGATTTCTGGTCAAAAACTGAGAAAGCAGTGCATAGCACAAATATTCGGCTGTCGACTTTACTGAGTTGGTCTTTAATTTTGTGCCAGAATGTTGAAAGTGGGAAAGAGAGAGACATTATGCAAAATCAGTTTCCCTGTGTGTTTCTTGCCAAGCTTCTAAATAAGGATATAAAGTCCCCATATACATTAGCTGAGAAGGAAGAGGAGTATTTTTAACTTTGAAAGAGATTACTATTTATGTAAGGGAATTGAAGAAAATAGAGATCCAAGCATCCCGGATATGTCACTGGATGGATGGTTTTACTTGAGTGTGAGAAGTAAAACATGGGAAAATATTTGAGGTTTTCCACAGGTTATCTGTACTGTCCTGTAAGAGTAAACTTGTGTGATTTTTATTTGGGAGCATTTAAATCTTGTTTTCTAAAGACAGGAGTAACAGTGCAATTGATTACAAGTAGTTGTAAATTGTTGAGCTGCTGATAGATTAAAAAAATATTATTTTCTATATGCAGTAGTTAGAATTTCTGATCAACTGTTCTCCTAACTGCTTAATTGCTTTTATAAAACCTTCCCAGTAGATTTGCACCTGCTCATGGTGATACACAAATTGATATACTCATCCAACCCCTATGCCAGTGCAGTTTGTTTAGGATGCTGAGGTGATAATGTGAAATACGTCCTGCTTATCTCTCCTGGGATGTTTGTGATCTAGCACTGGTACAGCCACATTTTGGTTAATATTAAAAACCATGGGACTTCTTGCAGTGAAATGAAATATTATTTGCTTCATCCTTTTCTTTAAAATGATCTAAAATGACTAAGTGAAAGTGAATGTTTTCTTAAGTGCCTGTTCTGTAGTTTCTAAATTTTGAAATGAATTTTTGAGCCCCAACCAGAAGATAAACTTTGTTGATGAACCAGTGTTTACAGTTCTGTTCCGTAATTTTGTATAAATGCTTGTGAGCTTCATGTGAACTTTCAAAGTAAAAGCATTTTAGTTGCCACCCAGACGTTACTGTTAGGAGCTAATACATGCCACCACTATTCCTGCAAGCAAAGGCAGGATACATTGGTACAAGCTTTTTGGTATACCCTTAAGGTCACTGTGAAATAGTAGACCAATTGAATTAAATGGCAAACTGCCCACTGACTTCAAATGGAGCCAGGATTTTGCCCTTTAACTATCAAGCCCTAAGGGCAAGCAGATTTCATTCTTAAACAGCCCCGACGTGGCAGTGCTTCAAAGGAAAGTTGAGCTATTGTGAAGTTGGACCCAAACGGTGCAAAATGCAGGGGGAAGTACTGGGACCTTGAACTGCACTTGGAAGTACAGGGGCTACAGGTAAATGGCTGCTGTCCCATTGGATGCAGTGGAACGTGATTACCCTTTTGAAATGCTGTCTGCCATGTCATTTGCTATAGGCATACATTCTTTTCATGCGTTACTGATTGCAATAAACGTTTTTCATGTAAAAATAATTAGGAGGATAAAGAGAACAGATGAGACTAACCAATGTGCAGCTGCTTCACACTATTCCCATGCATAGTAACACAGGTTGGATTTTTCTTATAACTCCTCGGTAATAGGACTTAACATTCAAAATAGATTTTTTTTTTTTTTTTAAATTACATGTTCAGTGGTAACTTTCTCTGGTATTCCTTCTTTAGCAATCTGTGGTAAATTTTCAGTAATGTGTATGGTCATTTCATGTGACATATTTTTTTTAAAGAAGGGTATGTTAAGGCAGAATGGTTATCAAATTAAAGACTGAAACACTAGTGATTTGCAATCACAGAAATCTTGGCTTGCAAGTCAAAATTTTAATGAAAAACATTAGTTTCAACCAGGTAAGCATACATTTAGGGTCTTAAAACTCACTTGTTTTACAAGAAGAAGTGTTGTTCTTATTTGTAGTGGTTTAAGTACTCTCTGTTATTATTACAGAGAAAAATAAAAATTCTTTGGTGAACCTGGACTCTTTCCAGGGTTGACACATTTATCTGGGCAGAGGAATTAAGTAGCCTTGTAACACTTCTTTTTTTTTTTTTCTCTCCTGCTAATTAATTTTTTTAAGTGATAGTGATACTTTATTTCAATTTTACTTCCTCAACAGAAACATGCAGTGAATGAAAATTCTCATACCTGCTTACTCTCTTAAGATTAGTATAAATTTAGACATCACAAAGCCTCAGAGCAGGTGGGTTGATAATCTGGACAATCTTTGTAAATATTAAACCCCTCCCCATCTGTTTGAATATTTTTTCTCCAGCCTTTATTCCTGCTGTATGATTGTCCTTCATTTTATTTTAATTTGTCTGATGGATATAATGAACTGGAGGGGAGAAGTTAAGGAAATGTTATTTTTCTTACGTCTTCTTAAATTTCTTTCTCTTCAGTGAAAGAGGTCAGTGACAAATCCTTTTATTACTAAATTATAGATAAAGTCTACTTTTAATCTTAATTAAAGCTACTCTAAAGCAGTGTTCCTGATCATGCTTTCAGTGTTGTCATCTTAGAAAGTGTAAGTTGGCAGGAGCTTCTGCCTCTACAACTGCTTCTCTCTACGGTGCTGTAGTAAAGCTGTGTTGATGGATGTTATGTATATATGTTACAATGAATGAATATGTGAGGGATATCTCAGGTAAATCTGGTCCTGCCATAGCTTTTCCTTACTTACCCGAGGGCCATTGTTAGAAGTACTTTGTTCTGAGTAGTGCTGTTACAGAACCTAGGCATTTTGCTGAATGATCTTGTAAGTATGGATAAGAAGGGTAATGGTACATCTATTGGCTTGAACTGCGTGCATAATAGTCCATGCTCTTTATTTTCATAGCATTCCTTCCCTCTGTGTGCATGTCATTAGACTGTCTTTCTCTTTTATCACATCCTGAGATCTGATCCAACATTGCTATTATTAGGTACCATATAATTTCCGAGCTCTATTTAGGAAGGCATTATGCTTCTTCCACAATCTTTTCTGAAAAGCTAGTGTCCCAAGTAAATGGCTTATCTCAATGTGTTGTTGGGATTAGTTTTTCAGGGCTTTGGGAAGAAATTTGCTAAGGCATCTATCTCTTGGAGTGTCTGCATCCTGAGTTTGAGATACCTTTCAGAATGTGTTTTTTTCCATGAGTAGTTTTTTTGCCTGTTTTTCTTGCAGTCATAAAATGTCCCATAACTAGGACAAATAGAAAATAGATTAATATATTAACTCCTTAAAGATATGAATGCTTTATGAAATCTTTGAACCAGTTGAAAATAAGACTAAATTGTAGGCAAATGCAATCGTCTTCTGAAAATGGCAGCGTGGATTTAGATGTCTGGTATCTGGAGAGACAGTAGGCTGAAACTGGGCTGTATTGCAACACTCTTGTATGTGACTAAGGAATTTCGTTGGTGAAATTTCAGGCTGCTGTGTAGTAAGTTTTGCAAAGCAGACTGTCTGATGAATTTGTGCTTGTTTTGTGTTAGTAGCTATAGAAGTGTTTAAAGCTGCAGCTTTCCAAGAGAACTCTTTCACTGACTATGTCTTAAAGACAGAATTTCAGGTGGAAGAAATGTGTATTTTAGCACAGTTGAATGATGGAGAAGACTGAGAGTACTTAAAGAACATATCTGTGCATAAGCCATTATAAAGAACGTCAGCTGTAGCTTCTTGTTTGTTCCAAGTATAAATTTCAAAATGGCTGCTGTGGCTAGAAGCATTTTTGGTTGAGAAACATTTTCAAGAGGAAGTAATTATTTCTCTCATATGACATGACATCATCTGTGTGAATCTATGTGCAATGCTCTCTTTCATTTTCCTAACTTATTTGTTTTTCAGTGTACTTTGGACCAGGTTTCTGTGCCTCATACCTAGACGTCTTTGCTACACAAATAACTTGAACCACTTAGATGTTTGTTTATAGTTCTCTCTTAGATATATATCCTCATAAATCCTACCTAACTTAAAAGGAGAGAAAAAAACCAAAACAAAACAGCAGCAACAAACAAACAAAAAACCCACCAACCCCCAAATCAAAGTACAAACACGTACCTTGTTTTACAAAGACTGTATCTTAGGAATATACTTGACTGAAACAGTGTTGGAGGCATTTGTCCTATTTGGTTGTAGGTGTGAGGTGGTCCAGTTGATGTTGCTAGCAGTTAAGAGCAACAAGACAACTTGGGAATCAGTTTTGAAGTCACCTTTCCCACTGCTGGGATTTGATTGAGTATTAAATCGTTTCACTTTCCAACTTCTTGTCCAGACCTTAAATCTGTTAGTCTGAGGGGACAGCCTAGTTGCATCCAAATCTTGATTCCTATTTGAAAATAACTTATGAAAGAGGGCAGCCCAATTTTTATCAGTGAACTGATGTCAGCACTTCCTCTGGAAGAGGATATAATGGGTTCAGTTACAGCACTTTTTCTATTCATGCAGTAATAAATAAGACAGTGGTTTAATGAGAAGTGGTTTTTAGCTCTAAGTACCCTTTACTTTAGAAGCTGTGTTTTAATTGTTTTGTATTGATACATGGACAGCTGAAAGCAAATATATAAAAATATTCATAAGCTGTCTCTGGGTCAATCAATCAGCAAACACGGCTATCAATGCATGAACATCATAAAATATTGGAGAAGCTTAATGTGTACTGTTCGTTTCTGGGTAATGGTGCTTGGGTTGTAGTCAGGAAATGAAGAATTGTGATCCTTTCTGGTTCATTTACTTCTTTTTTAGTTTAAGAGAAATCACTAAGTTCTTGTGGGTTTGATTTGTCATCTGTGAGACTGGGACTGTTTTCAGGTACGTATATTGAAGTAGTGTGAAGTTTAAAGGTTCTGCAATATGTATGTGACTGAGGCAGGGGAGGTTATTACTATTCTAATTTTAGAATAGCCTAGCAAAACCAGAACTGTTTCTGTAAGCAAATATCTCCCAGAAGTTCTGTCACCTACAGGTCAAAGTAGTCTGAGTAAAGTACACCAAAACCAAAAGCCACCACTTTGTATCTCTGCAGTACCAGCTATGCATTTTCTGCTGCTGAAAGTTTGGAAGAAGTTGAGTACTGCTCATGTTTTATGAAGTGACTTCGGAGTTTTTGAGAATGCACCACTCTAACATGTAGATTTTCTAGACTCTTAGGAGCTACATTTTCCTCTTCACATTCTTGACAGCCTGTGTTTTTAAAGAGTAAAAACCAGTGGTTTTCTTAAACTTTTCCTCTAATGGACCTTCATATTTTTGTCTTCCTTGAACTTCTCCTTGTTTTTTGCAATCGTATGAAAAGCTAATTATTTCTGGTCTGTCTACCACAGAAAGGGTGTATTTGGGGGATTGCCTTTGGATGCAGGAATTGCCTTTGAACCTCAGGTGGTACACACCAAATCTTTGTGTGGCCGAGACTTGCATCCTCTGTTACATCTCAGTCTGAGATAAATTTGCAGTTTGGGTATGGCATTAGCTGTCCATGTATCCTCCTTTTGCAGGCAAGGGGTGGAGTTGCTTGGGCCAGAGCTGATGAGGACTCTCCAGGCAGAGCTGCCTACCCCATCACAACATTATTTGGATTAGCTCCACTCTTTGTACCAGTTTAGCCAGCCATATGCTTTAGACCTCAGTAGAAGACTTGCACTTGAGCTTCTTTGCCAATCTTTGTGTGTTCCAGAAGAGGAAGATTGGCCATAGCTGATCCAAGGTGTCTCAGTTGTCTAATTTCCTATCAGAGCAGCTGCTAACTTGTGTGAGGATTCATCGAAAGCTTGATGCCGTAATCTAGCTTATTTAGAACAATTGTCTTTCAGTGTTCTTAAAATACAAATTCTCTACAGAAAAGAACACCCAATAATAATTTATTTTTTCATATTTAAAAATTCTGGATTATTTTAGTGTAACTAATAATTTGCTAAAGCTCACACACATTGAACAAGCCTAATATTTGTTTGATCCGTCTGCTACCTCATCTCTTAACTCCCAGTCCTGCAAAGCAACAGACAAAACTGCTACTTAACTTCTGTCCTTAATTAGTGTAAAGGGACATCAGCCAGTGATTTCAATGGAGCCTTGATTCTGGAAGTCGTAAGTCATCGGCAGGTGGTGAGAGGCAGACATAAGTGCTGCAAAATCAGAGGCGGTTTTAGTTCCCTTCTTGCTCAGTGATATACCAGCTTGGAGTTGTAAATGTTTGTACAAATAGAGAACTCTATTCCCCCTAGTTACAAACATTATTAAAACTGAGCCAGTAGTTGCTTTTTGGACAAAATGTTTTTATAATTAGAATTCATAATCATACCTGATTTTAAAATGATGTTTTTAGGAGTTTCTAAAGTCTTAGGTCTTAATTTTTCAAATACTTTCTTTCTAATTTTATTTTTATGTTTCTCCAAGCTTGCCTAAAACTTTATTTAAGTTTTAGATCAATTATAAAAGAAATTTCCAGGGAAATAGAGGTCAGTTTTTAAAATGAATGATGCTGTGATCTGTGATCAGAATACAGATTTGCAATGAATATACTCATATAAGCAATAGTTAAAAGCTCTAACTTGGTAAATATCTTATAAACTTTTTAAGTCCATAGTAGTAATGCAATTATTATTTACAGATTTTACATTAGAGGATTTCTATGAAAAACTTGTTCCAAACATTTTTTCTAAATTTGTTGCACTACAAAATTATGTATTATTTTACACATTTGCGAATACTGTATTTTTAAAATGTTTTAAAGAAGCCTTCTGAAGGAATTTTCAGATCTTGAGTATAAGTAAGGACTGTATTATAAGGGCACAAATCACAGTTTCTGTCAGGGATGCTGGTAAAATAAGTGTTCTTTGATTTGTGCTTTTTCCCTTCTACTTGCTGAGGGTTTATTTGTTTAAGTAAAAATGTGTCTATTGCAAGAGGACTCAATTGGTATTTTCAAGTATGGGGTAGTACATGCCCTGTTCTTGTTTATGCCATTCTACTCATTCATTTTGATTTCTCAATTTTTATATTATGGTAATTACATTAGCAGTAACAATCATATACTGTCAGGGGTGATGCTGGTTCTAAAACGTTGCTTGGTTTTGAGAATTACAGAAATGTTTGTGTTCTTGTTCCCTTGTAAAAACTGTCATTGAGAACATTTTAGTGCTGACACATTAGTGAAGCTAATTTGTTATTGAGACCTGTCAACTTTTCAACCTCCTATGTGCAAACACTGTTAGTGCCACGTATGTAATAAGAAAAGTGCTAAATACATGCCTTAATGCAAATTTTGCTAAGCCTAGTGCAGAGCACATCTGAAAAGTCATAAGCTTACTATATTATGGTGATTTTTTTTTTGCAATTGCTTACTTATTCTTTTGCTTTAAATACACCTTGCTGTTATACGTAATGAGTGGTGCTGAAATTGGTTTCATTTATCAAAGATGTGAATGACACAATGGATGCTTATGTACTCTGCCTGTCAAATCCATAAATGCTGCTGACTGAGCTAACTTCTGTTTTTCCACATGTTTCCTGGTTTTCTGTCAGCTTTCAGTCTTCCACAGGTCGTTCAGTAAACACTACTCTGAGTGACTTTTTTGAGTTGCCATATGTCAATCACACTTATTTTCTCTACTTTTTTATAAGCAGAGAAAATAAGCTTGCTTTATTTGGGTTTGGCTGTCTTCTGCAGGTCAGTGTCTTGTGTTCTGTTTCATTCCTAGCTCATTTCTGCTTTTAGCTGGGGTATGGAAGAGGTTGGGAATCAAGGGGGAAGGAGTGTCTGATCAAAGTAAAGGAGGAGCCAAATAGAAGAGAGGGAGATAGCAGCAGGATTTGCAAGTGTTCTTTAAGCATATTTAATTTGAGCTGATCTGCTTAAAAAAAGAGTGGGGACCAGGTGAGGGGGGGTTGAGGAAAGTTGAATTACCTTAAAGCTTTTTTCAGCAAGCATTTTCAGGAGGTGGTGTCACCGTAAATAAATTTTTCTTTTCTTCTTAGTTGTATCATGACTAATTCTATATAATCACTATTTCTGTGGGGTGTGGGATTAAAAAACGGCTGAATGTCATTGTTTCGCGTCTACATTTTTTCCTAATTAGGGATATGTCATTGTATTAAATATATTCTCAGTGCATTGCTGATATGAGTAACCTGACATTGAAGGTGCTAAGTGTGTGTACTAAATTTGAGAAAGCCAGCGAGAACAAGAAGTTTCTTATATTAGACTTCTAGGGTACAATAAAATATGCATCAACTATGCTAATCTTTCCTTTGTAGAAAATAGCCTTAAATGAATTTGTGGGTTTTGTTATAGTTTTTAATAGTATTTCAAGTACCACATTCCTCATTAGAGATGAATGAGAGGAACCCCAGTGTGTCTTCAGTAGAGCTGGAAGAAGCATGTGTATTTCTGTAGCCTCCTGCCAAGCTTCTCACATCCTCTGGGGACTCCCTTTGCTCCGAGTAAGGCCGGTGGGAGCTATACCCAGGAGCTGCTGTTCCTCACCCGTCTGCTGCAGGGCGATGGATGGTCACTGACTTCAGACTAAACAAAACTCCCACAGATGACCACACTAGCTGGGCTTCGTGACTTCTATCTTCTCCCTCTATTAGTGCAATCTCTTTCTTTTCTTCCTTGACTCATCCTTCAGGAAAATCTTCAACTGAATGTGTTGCCTTTCAGCCATGGCATCTATTAAACTCCACTCCTGATGGACCTTGCTCTATCTTTCTGTAGTGTTGCAGGATATCCCCTGTATTCGTAGAGCTTTAAGAGCCCCAAAATATGTGTTTGGATTGCAAATGAAATGCAAGGCTTTCCATCTATAGTAATTTGGATTATTGCCTTTGCTATTTATTGGCAAAAATGTCCCTCTGAAATCTCCAGGAATGATGTAGTTGCTTATAATTGAAATTTGAATTGCTGCGCCTTAGTCACATAACAGTGTGCATTGGTGAAAACTTGTACCAGCTCTGGAAAGAGGAAGATGTTTTTGGGTACACATCATTTGCTGCTAACTTGCTCATGTCACAGAAGCTAACTTTAGAAATAGACGTGTCAGTGATGGGGCTGAATTTGTGTAACAAGCTTGGCAGTATTACTGCTTCTGTTAGGACACAAGCACAAGTAAATATAAGATGAATTCCAGCAATTTGCAAGTGACTCAAAGCATTTACATGATAAACTGGTGCATTTTTGTTTCCTTAAATTTTTTAAATGTTAGAGCTGACAGAGTTTGGTTTTGTTTTCTCATTTTCTTTGAAAATCTAAATCCATTTCTTTCTCCTGGGATATTTCAGTAATAGTCATATGCTGTTAAAATAAACAAAATTTGGATTTTTAAAACAAGAAATGAATCAGAGTTAAGTACACAGGATAATAATATATCCTATAACAATATAACATTTGGAAAAACCACAAACAATCTTCAAACGAAATTTAAAAGAAGTTAGATCCTTTTATCAAACATCAGAGGGATAAGCTTGTTTTCTTAGAGTCTAACTGGAAGGGATTTTCCAGAGGATGTTAGAGATTAAAACCCCAATCCTGAACTTTCCCATTTTTCCACCTGACATGTAAGGTATATTTTAATTTTTTTTCTAATTCTGGACATGAAAAGGTGCTTCTCCTTAAACTATTTCTGTTACTTTAGTCCTGCTGTACTTAAGGGTTTGTTATGAATGCATTTTGCTTTTGTGGTTTCACAAGCATTTGAAATGAAGCTGACTGTATATAGGTTACAGCACTAGTAATGTTTTTCCATTCTTTAAATTTTGAAACACATTGCCATGGATTGAATCTCTGTAAAATAATGTCTTTTCGAACTTTGCTTAGGATGTGTTGTCCCACCTAATTTCTCTTTCAGTAAATGTAATTCAGTTTGCACAGTTATAGCACCTTTTAAAGAAAAAAATATTTTTCAAGAGGCATGTTGTCTGGTTGCACATGTCAATATTAAAATTCATGGATACAGAAGTTAATAGTAGGTACCAAGAAAATAATGTTTTATGAAGTGTTAGAAGTCTTTCAGGACTCACTTGGACAGAAAAAAAAAGTTAAATTGCATTTACTTCATTGAAGGCTGACTTTTGCAATCAAAGAACAAGTGAGGTATAACTCGATCAAAACCCAAAATAGATCGTCTGGCACACAGCTCAGTCTTATTTAGAATGAATGTTGATCTTGTTATAGTACTGTAATGCTGAGCCTGGGTCAAGAACCTGCAGGTTGCTGCCCAGACTTGAGAACTCATCCCCTCCCCACTGCTTTCTAACCAGCATCATTAGGTCATGTCTGCACTACATTTGTAGGCTCTGCGGGGTACAAGTAATTCCTGCTCGACTGTGTTGCTTGGCTCTTGGGCATTTTAAAGTAATAATGATGCACAGGCTGATTGTGTCTATGTCTACTAATGTTTGTAAATGTAAAATAATCATTAAAGAATTGCTGTGTGTTGCAGTAGAATTTTATGCTGGCTGAATTTGTCTTTCAGATACATATGCAATCATACCATACTTTGTGAAATTATGATTTTATAGGGAACCAGGAAAAGGTTACCAAATGCATTATAATTGTGTTTGTTTGTTTGTTTTGTTGTTGTGTGGAGGTTTGTTTTTGTGGGGGTTTTTTGAGTTGTCAAAGGTAATGAGCTTGGAGTTGTAATTCAGTTGCATGTAAAAGCTGCCCATTCTAGTCTAGCACTGGTAATCCAGTGTTCAGGCAAAGTTAGTGTGCTGATCCACCATCTATGTTCATACACACTGGCTAAGTACAGCCTCCAGGCTTTGTGTGAGCACTGGCTCTTTGACTTGATAAATTTGCCATGCTGATGACAAATGTATTTTTACAGTGTCTGTACTGGTGTACTGCTAGAAATAACCGAGCTGAGAGGCTATTAAAATACTGCCTTCCTTTTGTGTACATCAACAAGTTTTTGAAACTGCAGAAGTGATTTCAGTTGCAGTTGAAGGTTTTTAGTAATGTTAATTTTACAGATACATTTTTAGTAATGTTAATTTTTTCCAGTGGGTGTTTGTAGCTCTTGAGACTGAGTGAAACAACAATCCTTGCCACATACCATATGGAAAGAAAAGATATGTGAAGTATTGGGAAATAATGATAGAGCAGAACTATCATGTGCATAATAAACAGGTATTCTTAAACATTATTCTTTAGTGGTAAACATTTTGTGCCATGATTATATGAAATTGTGCCAAATTATATGAAATGAAGTTATATTGATTTTTAGGTTGTTGGGATATAATATTTTTTCTGGTAATTTTAACAAGTTTGCTGTGGTGTAATCTGAGCGGTAATCACGACCAGAGAGCTAAATAGCAGCCTTTGATTTTATTCCGTGTTCATGTATATAAGTTATATTTGGGATACTCTCTATAAAAATATTAGAGAAATTTAATGTTTGAATTTAATTTACTAATTGACAGTTCTTTACTGTAGAGGTTTCAATTAATCAGTTAATTTTCTGTCTCTTGTTCCCTGGCTCACTTGGTAACTCCTTAGAAAACAAATACTAAAATATGGTTACAGTTCCTGATACTTCTGAGACAGATGAATTTCTATAGTCTGCCCCACAAAAAGCTCAAACCAAATGTGTAAGTTTTTGCTAATGCTATCTGTGAAGCAAGGTGGCTTTGTTTTCTGGAGAGTGATGATAAGCAAAAGTTTGCAGATTTGCACTGGACATCCTGCCATTTGTGGCAAGTCCTTTATTTCTGCTGGCCTTAGTTTCTATAAATTGGGAGTATCAATACTTTTGGAGATCACCATATAAAATTAAGTCTTCTGCTTCAGATCTACTATTGCAGTGATATTTGAATGGCAGCCATTTCTGAGTATCCTTTTAGGAAAACCTTAGTGACATATTTGGGTGGTAAATTCAAGAGGATGTTTGAAAGTTGTACCAAAGGACACTCTCTACTTGTTAGATATAGCTGTGATAGCACCTTATGTGCTTGGCTCTGAGCTTAAAGGCTATCCTGAACAGTTTTAGCAGGGACACCCTCATTCATTGGGGTGTATTCAGAGTCAGTGCTAATGTGCAAGTGTTCTATTTAGAAGGATTTGCAGAGGATCAGCTGATGCAATGATCAGTAGTGTGTGGAGGGGTTGTGAGAGGCTGTGCAACATCAAGTTCTGCATAACCTCACTTTGGAAGCAGCCTGGCATTCTGGACTTGGGCTTTACTTGTGCAGGTTTTATTCTGGTGCAGTAATGCAACAGTTCAGCATTCCTGTGCTTACAAACCTGTTGCAGGGGGTGAGGAGCAGGGTGTAGGTATGCTCCTAGTAGTGTCCGACTCGTCTGATACCACCCCAGTGCATATAAATAGCACACAGAAGTATATAGCATCATCTAACCTCTGATACTTGAGAAGATGAGTGGAAGTGTTGGGAGAGTGGAAAATGCACTGTACTTTTAACATTTCTGAAGTGTAACCTCTTTGTAGGAAGTCTTGGCAATGGTATTGAGTTAATAAAGTTTTTAACTACTTTTAGAAACTAAACATGTAACATTCCTCTAAGCCTTGTTTCAGTGTAAAAAGGGGTGTAAAAATTTCTTCATTATAGCCAAAGGAAGCTTTGATGGTCAGTAGCTGCATCTTGGGAGGCAGGTTTGCCATCTGGAAGGTTTTCTTAGCTTTTACAACTTAACATCATTCACTCGCTAAATGTATCTTACTTCTGTGAGGTACTGGTAGCTTAGGGATTGTTTTATGCTTATCCTGTTCTATCACATCTGCCTGTTCACTTTATCTGTGCCTTCACATACGTGCTGTGATGTCCATTCCAAGTCACATGGCTCTTACGTGTTGGAGCAATAAAAAACAACTTGTACATGTCTTCTTTTGGTTTTTTTAATGATGATTGTCAAACAGAAATAAAGTTAAGATGCAGATCATCTTTGAGGGACCTGAGAACTTTTTTGTCTTCCTGGAAAGAGACAGTTAAGTACTATAGTTTTTTCCAAGATGTGTATGTTGTATCTCATGAATTTTACACAAACTATTGGAATCACAAGCTCAGGTCTTTAGATAAATGCCAATGGTGCATTTGAAACTGAAGGTCTGTGAGCGCTAGTATTTCTTCCACTAGCAGAGATATTTTAGGATGCTTAGCTTTTGATTGTGACATATCCTTTCCTTGATTTATGGGGAGTATAGTTGGCTGAATTACTATCTAGGTTCACTTTGTGCAGGCTGCAAATAAAGCTTGTGCTGTATTAAGTCTCTTCCAAAGAACTCCTTAGAAAGATTAGGCCAGATCAATGGATTTCCTTCTTTGCTACACCCTATGCTATAAGGCATTGTGGAGGCAGTGACTGTTTTGAATCATGTAACTGCATGTTGCTCCTACTGAAGAATCATCATCTTAAGGAATGAGCCTGAAACTTGGGGAAGCAGCCGTCTGCACTTCTCTTTGCCACGGACTCTATGTTTTAGAACAAGGTATTTTTTTTTTAGAGATGGCCAAGAACTGCTACAGTTAATAGAACTTATTAATGTAACTTGTGAAACTGTTTCATAATCAACTTGCAAGTACTTTGGAATCAGTAGCCTTCCCTAAAAGCAGAAGGAAATTCTTCTGCATTATTTTCTCCTTTTGCCTTTCTTCATCACAATGAAAAAAAAAAAAATAGAATCTTTATCTTCCAATGAACCTCAAATTCAACATTTAGTGGAAAACCTAGCTTGGTATTTGGCAGCTGTACTTGGCAAAGAAGAGAAGATGTGGGTGTTGTTTCTGAACATTTTATTCTGGTTCTTGTGCTGCATTATATAAATGCATCCTTGCATGAGTGTGCATGTGAGCTGGAAGCCTCTAGCTCTAGTGTATTATATGGCTGATACCAGGAGGAGGAGGGAATATATTCCTCATTAAGAGAAGCTACATCTTCAGTAAAGCAGAAAAAAGAAACACAGGACTTCTTTAAAGGGTATGGTTTTTTGTTTGTCTCTTTATTCAAAAAAGAAGCTATTATGTTGCAGTAGCAACACATTAGTAAGTGGAAACTGATGTTTGATCTGCCAAGTGTACAAGCAGGCTTTGTGGTTATGAGACCAAGACTGTGCAAATGCCAATACTTATGCATGTGCATATGAACTTTGTGTTTGTAAGTAACTTTATTATGTATCACATCATGAAAATGCATCCCATTACCATCACCTGAAATAGGGAGTTATGAAATGTATTGCCTGAAGTTTTACAACTGCTTCAGTTATTAACCACTGCTTGATGAACTAGCAGTGTTAGTAGATTGGGATTGATGCTATTGGCATGTTAAATTTAACCGTGAAATCTTTAAAAGATCTGAATGGCTTAGAACGTAAAACAAAGTAATGGATGAAGTGTTCGGTGCCTTGGCTTGGATCCAGCTTGATGTCCTAAATGAATGCATCATGAAACCACAACAGATCAACCCAGATTTACATGAGTGATGCAGAAGAGCCCTGAAGCTAAGCCAACATAGTGATTGAATTAGCTCTTGCATTTAGAGAGGCTTCTCCCTCCCGGTCAGACTTCTAAGCACTGATGGACTTGTGTGGGGAACTCGCAGTTACAGACTGAAATATGCCTACATTTGGGAGGAAAAGAAATCTTAGAACTTCAGAACTTTTAACTTTGACAAGTGTGACTGATTTTTCTTTTAGGGGGGAAGGGGCGAAACACTGTGAACATTTCCATTAGTGGTGCTTTGGTCAAGGACCTGCCAATCTTCCCAGAAATATCTGTTCAAAATTTGAAACATTTTGTTGCCACAGGGTTGATAAGTACCTTATGTATTGCCCACCTTCATACAGTACCTGGCTTTTTCTTTTAGTAAATAATAACTGCACTGTAGTGTGATGCTAATAAATGGGACAATTTTGCAAATATCTGTGTGTACAGGTGCAAAAGTACAGCATTTGTGATCTCGTCTCTACTTTATTTTTAATAAACTGATTTTTATAGGTAAATAAAAGTCAGATTAAAGACAAGACATGGTAGATGACCAGAAGCATTCCTCTTTTTGAGTAATCATGTTTTTAATAAAGTTTTGTTTTTACAAGATTCAGGGAAATAGTTATAAAAATACAGGGACATGAAGTGTGTCTTTATTCTAGAGATTTGTATCATGGCAAAGATGTTTCAAAGAGATATTGGGGACATTCTAAAAATATATTCTACAATTCATGTTTTTAACTGGTACCCTCACATAAGATGTTAAGTTCCAGCAACTATTTTATTGATGTTAGTGCTATGTGCAGTTGCTGTTTATGTACGCTTTGATACTTCAGTAACTAGATATCTCCATTTTTGTTTCTCAGCATGATGTATCACAGACTTTGCTCAAAGCAACTCTGGACAGTGTGGTTGAAGAGTGTGTCAGCTTTGTAGGAGTTGATATTAACATCTGCTCAGAAATACTATTAAGGTGAGTGAAACATTTTCCTATTCCAGTAATTACATGGCTCTGGATCACAGAGTCTCTGTTTAGTCTGCCATCTGACTCGAGCTCAGCTGGAGCAAATGGCTCTTGCGTTAAACTTCCAATTACATAAAAATGACACAGTAAGACAGTATTTCACTGAATCATTAAGAGTCAGGTTTTAAGGTTATGTGTGATTCTCCAGGGTAAAACTATTCTTCAGAGAAAAACAGATATTTAAAAATTTTGAGCCAACACTGCAATTTTAGAAAAATGCAATATAAGTAATTTGTATTTTTACACTGAGAAAGGGGATTTTCAAATGTACTTTGTCTCTTAGAAGGTATTTTTATAGGTACTTCTAAGTGGAACAGGTTGTAAAACTTGGGCGAGGAAAGGAGAAAAGGAAAGATTTCAGGGGAAACTTGAAAAATTTATCCCTTTTTACCATTTGTTTTTTGTTAAGTAGTTATGCCATGTTTACTTGAAAAATGTTCTGGACTTTATTTTTCTTGGTTAGAAACTAAAAGCTCATTCTCTCTTTAGTGTCTAGAATTCAGTGTTGTTTAAGTGACTAACTCTCAGAAGAGCAAAAGCATTGCTGTCTTCCTCCATAGTAGGAGGGGAAGGAAAAGAACGTCCATAATATTCTGTCCATATTGTTCCATAATATTATTGTCTATAATCAGTAATGAAAATTATATCAGGTATGAAAGCTAGGAAAATTGCATTCTTGCTAGCTCTATATTTTAATTTTTTAACCCCTTGGAATCATTCTTAAAAACATCTTTCCATGTTTTGGAAAAGCCTCTCTTTCTATTCTTTTGGTTTTCCGCTTTCTCTTTCATGTTCTTTTTCTGCATATCCAGCCCCTAGCCGACTGTGTACATGCAGTCTTAAGTTTCCTTCAGAGACACAGTTTGAGATTGTCACCCTAGCTAGATTGCAGCCTGAGCAGAGCTTTCTGCTTGTGGTTTCTGATGCATCAAATATATGTCTTGACTCATACGACACAGGGAAGGGATGACAGTGCTACAGTTTTTGCATTACTGCTGAGTATTGTGTTGAAAAACTTGAGATCATCAGCAGAAAATTCTGTCAGTTGTGTAATGTTCCTTTGTCAGTGTAAATAAGATGGATTTCTCAATGTTTCTAAGAAATTTTTGAAGAAAATTCCATTCCTAATGATTAATATTCTGTCTGTGGTTAAAGGTGTGTCCCTCTAATTTCATTCTGCACTTTCACCAACTTCGGACTATTTTTATAACTTTTGCTTAAGCATGAGAATAATGGAAAGATTTTTTCTTTTTTTCCCCTGAGATTTTATGACTCTTGCTGGGTTTGCTGGTGGTGTTTTTCTAGAACCAGTCTGTGGCATTCCACAAACAGGTCACTGCTGCTGCTGCCTTAAAGTAATGGCATCTGATACATAGATCCTAGTGGGTGACATTTCCTTCTCTAGTGCCAGGAGTAACTCCCCAAGAGAGCTCTTTTCTCTGTTTTTATGATGAACATACTCCACACACAGAAAGTTTTACTCATGTACATACAGAAGATGTGCAGCAAGCCCGCTGCTTCCTGAAGCAACCTGGCTAACTGCTGTTGGACTTCACAGGTAAGTTCTTGGCCAGGTCCAAGTTACCCTCAGAACAAGTCATGCAGCCTTTTCCTGATGCTTTTTATTTCAAGAACAGCTGAGAGAAAAGAAACAAGCTTTGTGGATCAGTTAAATTGTGTGAGGAAGGCAAGCTGCTCCCAGCCACTCTCCTTCTGATAGCAGACGTGAGCCCTTCATGTTGGAGCAAGGTGTTTCACTACCATTGGAAGAGCTGAGAGGGGACTGTTCTTACAGGAACAATTTATCTGTTCTGAGCCCTCCTCCCACACTGTTTCCTGAAGAGGGCAGCTGGGGGCAGGCTCTAAGACATGACAAATTGAATTGGCATTACGGAAATAGCCAACAGATCATAAATTACATGTCCCTGGATTACTAGTTAGGCATGTACAGAACCATATTGCTGTACTAAGTTTTGTTGACTTGAGTGGATTCCTTCCATAGAACTAAAAGAAGGCATCCTTTTTCAGATGATGCCTTTGGTCTGGGAGTCTATTTGCTAATTTCTTAGCAGTTTTTAAGTTTTGTAAACCAGATTTTCTATAGGAATGTGTATCCTTGTAATGGGTAGCACTTGCATTGATGACTGTTCAATGGTAATAAAAGTATTCTGTAAATTTTCTCTTAGACACATTGCAGGGCTGAATACTAACAGGGCTAAAAATATAATTGAATGGCGAGAGAAGAACGGACCATTTATAAACCGAGAACAGCTCAAAGAAGTTAAAGGTTTGGGTCCCAAAACCTTCCAACAATGTGCTGGCTTCATCAGATTCAATCAAGAGTATATAAAGACGTTTTGCAGGTAAGAGAGGTTTTAACTGTTCTGACTAAATTGTCTGAAATAGGATAAGACTTTCCCCTTTTCTGCTTTGTATTCATGCTTGAGGCTCAAGGAATCCTAGACCACTGTGCTCTGAAAGACAACAAATTAACTTGTTGAAGTTGATGGTTCAAGTTCTTCCTCTGAATAGTCATGACTTGTTAGCCTAGTCCTCTAAGTCAGGGTTTTGATAAATATGTAAGTTTAATCAACAATTTTGCCCCTGAATTGGTGTAAGAAATTTGTCGTGTGGCAGTGTTGGGATCTGAGATATTAAAACTTTAGTCTTGTGTTTCAGGCATAATTTAGAGGTCTTTAAATTAATTAATTTAATGTGGCAAAGGTTATTCTGCAGAACTTAATGGTAGTAAGCTAGTGTACATCTTTGGAGTTTCAATTTCATTACCTGGAGAGAGGAAGTGGAGTAGCTGCCTCGATCAAACAGTGTCTATGTTATACTCCTGTACCTAGCAAGTGTGATGTGACTGTCTTCTGTCTGCAACATGTGGGGCCTTTTCCCAAGTCCAGTTCGTCAACAGTGCATCACCCTTTTCCCTGTCATCTCATTCCCTGATTCTGTACCAAGTCTTCTACTCTTTCAACCATTCATAGCGCTCCTCTTGACCTTTCTACAGCTGAAAATGCCCTTTCTAGCACAATGTCTCTTCTCCTGTCTTCTCTCATTTCCCTTTCCAAAATAAAGAACTAAGAAAGGGCACGGTGGTAGCACCATCCCCACACTTTTGCCACTGACTCTTCTCAAAGAAATATTTTCCTGGGAAGCACATGCTATTTTTTAGCCAGCGCAGTGCTCAGAAGCAGTACTGTATTCCCAGTTGCTGCTGGCCGAGCAGCACACGCGTAACTTCCAGGCAGAACGTGGGCACATAGGGACTGGCTTTCTGCCCAGGTGGAAGGTATACAGATTGGTTGCCCATCTGGCAGGGAAGCATAGGCTGCAGGCCAAATGGTGCTCGCTGTAAGCACCAGAAGACCAAAGAAATTGCTTCCAAAGCTCTCTATGATTGATAGGTCTTACCTTGTACAGATCTGTTCTAGTTTCTCTAGTTCGTGCTGCAATATAACCAATGAAGAAAAGGCTGATGGGTTTTCTTTTCCCCCCCAAATGTTCACTGGTGAAATTTGAACATTGTTTTGGGTTTTTTTAACCTTCCTGGAACATGATTCTGATGTTAGTGAGATGCCATAAAACCTGGGAGCACTGTATAACCTGAGAAATGGATTTTGAGGCCAAAGTAAAGCTCTAACACCACTGCCTCCACAACACTTCTTGTGGGTCCAGGTGACATAACCAGAGGCTTTTGAAATGAACTTTGAGGTTGCATTTTTATTCTTTCTAATCATGTTGATGACTTTAGAGTGCTGTGTGAAATAATTTTTGTGCTTTTTACTTGAAAGTTAACAAATAGTGGTTATTTTAAAAATTGGTATGGAAAGAGGAAATTATGTCTGGATTTCTGCCAACAGTTGATGAGTGGAGCCCAAAATGCCAGTGCTGGTTTCAGGTCTTTCAGTGTGTTCTCTTTTGTCCTCCAAAAGCAGGAGCCACTTGTGATTTAGGAAACAAAACCAAAAAGGCATGAAAGGAGCATTTGCAGTAGGAGTCATTTGATGCCTTTAATGTATCCTGAGAAATTTCTTTGTTTAAGGGAAACTTCCAGGGAAAAAGTGTGTTGGTTTTGTGTGTGGACACTGGGCCAGGATCATCTTTGTTGAGAATGACATGTCTATTTTTGATTTCTGGCAGTAATAAGAAAAATGAACTTGGAAGTCATGCACTTTTGACTAAAGCAGGTGCGCTGGGTAAAAAGAAGAGTAAACTAACACCATGTGCCTTGCAACAGCCCAATCCTTTGGACCAAACTTGTATTCATCCAGAGTCTTACAACATTGCAATGAGGTAAGCGATGGGAAAGCTTTTGAATGACTGACACCATCAATTATTAAAATGGAAGTACTGATTTTTCTGACAACAGTCTGCTCAGCCTTTTGAGGCAGGAATATTTATATTACTTTGAAGCTTTCACCCCTTTCTTCAAGAAGAAGGCATGCTTTGGATATATGCGAGCATGTGGCATTACCAAGGGCCTTTAAAATTAAATTTTGACATTGCAAGATCTAATTAAGATGTATATACAAGTTCCCAAACACACGAATGCTATGATTGTTTTACCAAGTGGCTAAAAGAAGAGAATGGTTTTTGTGTATGTCAGAAAAAAGTAATTGGGAATCCATGTGTGTCTCTGAAATGCTACTATAAACTGTGATCTTTTCTATCAGCAGCTGTGATTGAAATTGGACTTTTTTTTCTCTTCAGAAAACATTATCTCCTACCATAAATGGGCACATATTTATTTTTCAAGTGATTTTTGCTGAACAGACTCTTTTCTTAAAAAGTACTGAAGCTAATTTCACCAGTAGCCAGTCACTTTAAGGTTCTTGTGATCTCTGTTGGAAATATTATACCTGGAAAAACAAACTCTTGCTTCCTGTTTTATAAACAAAACCATCTTTAAATCTCAGAGAGAGATGCTGAATTTCTGAATTCACGAAACTTGACTTTCTTATCTGGAAAAGTCATACAGGACTTTTCATTTTTAGGACACCTTCCCTTCAGTGTGTACTCTGTTCTCACTTTCTATCCATAGGTCTCCATGCTTTCCTTCTGCTAGGCATGCAGTGCACTTTTGTTTCCATCCTCTCCCTGCCACACTTCATTCTTCTTCGTGCCTGATTCTAGGACCCACTGTGCAATTTCCTGGTAGAGTCTATTGCAGTTGTGCAGTGTGTAGATAACTGTTTTCTCCTTTTCCATGACCATTTCCCTTTTTTCTTATGCATCAGCATTTGTTACAAAGTCTCTGCCCTGTGCAGCTATGGGAAAAAACAACCAGGCAAGTTCCTGATCTTAATGATCTTATATTTGGTAGGTGTTTTGTAGGGTGTGCAGCTTGGTCACCCCAACTGGAGATTATTCAGTGTAAGTGAGTCAACGTGAAAAACAAAAATAAATTGGTTATTCAAAGATAATTTTGATTTTTCAATATTGAATTTCACTCAAATTTCAAGTACTGGGGTTTTAGTTTTTACCTTTCCAGTCCTGGTACACTAATAAAAGAATCAGTAAAGTGGTCACAATGCTACCAGCCTTGCTTGAAGTCTGATGTGGAAGGGTTGCTTTAGGGAGTGGAGAAGTATATCCAGGTAATGGTGGAATACTACAGTAATTCCCCTACACACAGTGTTTTCAGAAAGGTTGGTCCAAAAATAAAGAATTGTGACTTTGTTTCCAGAGCAGCAAAGGTTACTTTTATATCTGAAGTGGTGAGTGGGATTGCTATTGCATAGGGTAGAACAGATATTCACGTACAGCTGAAATTCTACAATTTTAGTAGGTATCACAGATCATGTAATTGTGATTTGAAATTTGACTGGGAACCCACCACTAGCACTATCTAAAAAATAAATAGAATAAAAAAACTTAATGAACAGAACTTTTACATCTCAGCCAAGACAGTGGTTTGAGTCCCAGGCTTGTGCGTGTTTCAGCAATGGGCTGGCACCTATTGCACAGCCAGCACTGCTTAGAAGGTACCTTGCTGAATCTTAAAATAATGTCTCACCTTCAAACTCTCATTTCAAGAGCTTCTAAGCCAATGCAGAAGTGCTACGTGGCTGGAGACCAGTGTTAATTTGTCTCATCATCTCTCTTTGGATAATGCAATTATTTTACAGTAGATTTCCAGCAGTGCAATTTTCTATTCTCTGCTCCTCACCGAACACTTTGCCTTCCTAGACTGAATTTTCTGATGTAGTATTTAGGTCCAAATACATGTCATAGATATTGTACCATACAGGATTTTATTGTGGGTTTTTTTTAGGTTTGTTTTAATGCAAAAGAATATAAGCTGATTACAAAACAAGTATACATCAATTACAATATCTGCTAATGAACCACCAAAACTAATAAGCATAGCACCTCTCTCTGTAACTAACTGAATCAGTCTTTTCTGCATCCTTTGGGCTCTTTCTCTGTTGTCTTCTTACTTTTATAGTATTGCTTCATGTAGTATGATGGGTGGGGGGGAAGTCTCCAAGTGCTTTCTGTGCTTTCTGTGAATGTACTTGATGTACAACAGTGTTTGTATTTTTCTTTTTCTTACAATCAAAAGATAATTTCTTTGGAAGCTTGTTAAATATGAAGGTGACAGCTTTTATGGTAGAGATTGTAGGAATATGCAGCAACTTGATATCCCAAAATGGTGTGGGGAAGGGGAAAAATATGTTTAATGTTTTTTCATGGCAAATAGCTGTTTTGAGAAAAGAAAATATAGCTGTGCAGCAAACTGACAAAAGCCAAGAAGTGTAGTATTAAAAATTGACACTGGTGACATAAGGGCTAAATATAAACCAGACATCCTCCCCTCAAGCAACTAATGCTATAATTTAGCAATGATTATATATTTAAAATGACTTTTCAAAAAAAGCATATGAGCTGCTAAGCTTCTCAGAACTTATGAAAACAGCTTTCCAAACCTTTTTTCCTGCCTAAATATGAATTAAGAAAAATTTTTACTAGGAATTCAGAGTGCATGGAGTATTCAGCCCAAAGCTTATCGGGGCTGATGGCAAGTTTTGTTGAAAGGCAGTGGATGGGACTGGGCTTGTAATTTCTTTTTGCTGAGCCTACGTTCATGAGAAGGCTTTTGAGAGCCTGAAGATCCAATTGTGTTCATGGGGTTGGTTGGAGGTATCTTACAGAAGTTAGGCAGTACCTGAAAGTCTTTCTAGAATGTTAGAATTAAACTAGATTAAAACCTAATTGATATTTCTTAAAATAAAATGGATGAGAAAAGTTGAAACTGTTAGATGTAGATTAGAATTGGTATTTAATAATAAAGTTTTCTTAAAAATACATCTTTATGAATTCTCTGGCTTTAGTGCTATCAAAGTATTTCTTTCTTCTTTTTCTGTGCTTACACTGAACTTTGTCAGGGAGTGTGTCAAGTTCACAGGTGGATCTGTGCTGCCAAAGGGCAGAATTGTCTTGAATATGACCAGATTTGATCAAAACTACAGTACCTCTTACCACAAAAATTAAAATGTATGGAATAGCTGCTGCATAAATGAATCATAAAGACTTCCTCATGCAATGTCTACCACATCTTGCTATGAGAAAGTAGTTTCTGAAAGTTTTATTGGATTAAAAGTTTTCACGGAAAATTGCATTTATTTTTAAATGAAATAAGATGGTGATTTTTATCCCCTGCTTATAGCCAAATTACCCAAAGGCAGCAGTCTACATTGCAGATTTATGACATGCAAAATTATCAGTTTTTAAAACAATGTTTTTGAGGGATAGAAATTTACCAAAATTTGAAACCACTAATTTTCTTTTTCAGGACTATTTTGTAGCTTGAAAAGCCAATCCATTAAAGAAAAATATGGTTAAAAGAATTACTCCCAAGTGGTGACTTTGGTTGCCAAACTTCAGGCTGAAACCAATTTTTAGGGCTGATTTAGAAACCCCTGAAAAATAAGGTTTTTATAATGGAAACTCTGATGTAATCTTTACTACAGTGGTACAAATGGTGCTGGTATGATTGATTTATGGCATTTAAGCATCTTAACTTAAAATCTGTACCATTTCTGTAAAATAATTGGAAAATATCCTACTGGTGATTTAACACGCTCTGCAGAAGACCAAAACATTTTTGTTCATGGTTTCCACACTGTCAGAGCTTGGCTTTGTCATCTGCAGCGATCAAGCTTATGGACACCTCTAAATATTATGAATTGGAATTTCCAAAAAGTTAAAGTAAAAACCTCAAAACTTTATAGACAGCCTATTCTCTTGCAAAGCAGAACCGTGCTTTAAGTTTCTGAAAAGTCTATATGTGAAAACCAGTTTATAGTGGCAGAATCTTCTACATACAATTAATACAATATGTAGAGCATATCCAATTTCTTGGGATGTATTGTTAAAGAATTGGTAGGAAAACAAAGGAAACATTTAGGAAGTCCCCAAAAGTTACAACCAGGTTATGCTTATAGACCAATATGTTGGAAAGAAAAGGGAATGCTTTTCCTTTGTTCTGTCGGTCTGCTGGGTGCAGTTGGTTTCATGTGACTGAATTTTAACATTTGCTGATTTTTTTATTCAAATCTCATTAAAATGCTTTTTGTGGTAGGTTGGCACTCAGAATGTGTATTTGCTGCTCACAGATTGCAGCATCTGGCAGGCAGGTTGTATTTTAGCCTGACTTAGAGATACAAATTTTTGCCAATACAAAAGCTCTAAAGCTGTGATTTAGAGTAACAAAGGTGAGGATCTTCCTTGGCTAATTATCCAGGCTTAGGACCTCACCTGGTAGAGGCCAGTCCTGCTCACTGTGGTTGCTTATACCTTAAGATAATTTTTTGACATACTGAGAAGAGTCACTTGTAGTGAAGATTTATGTCTTCTGTGTATTGATAATGCTGCTTGATATCTTCAGGAGGAATTCAAAATCCTGAGAGACTTCCTGTGCTTTTTCTTCACTGAAGCTAAACACTTGGATTTGGCGCTCATTTCAGCAAGGCATTTGTGTTGATAACAGTTTATATTCCATTGTAGGCCCATCAATCATATTTCAAATAACCCTGGTGTTTCTTGTACTCTGTATGGGTGGATGTAACAGCTTTGGGTTTTTGTAACAGCTGATCCATGGTATCTCGTTTGCTGTGCTGATAAGCTGCATTTGCTGGCTTTGAAGGCAAGTATAGGCACATGAGAAAATGCAGAAGAAAAACTGTTGATGAGGCCACCAAAAGAAAGAGATTTTCCTCTCCTGCCCTTTATGCAACTGGAAACTTGTCCTTTTATGGCATTTCCAGCTCTCTGGCAGGCTGGTTTGCCTCTATCCAGATCCCTGAGTTGTCACCTGACAACTGAAGCAATGCTTAAGGGAAGTAGAAATCAGGGAGGGAGTTATTACTTAGTATGGTATTTGAGCAATGAAGACCAATTGTTGTGTCCTACTTAATGCAGTCTACATGTGAATATTTTTACAGAGGATACGAGTTGTTACTGTGGTGGGAGGTCTTTCCTTACAAGTCATCAGAAATATCTCTTGTCCACTTGAATGAGACTGTACTTGCATGTACATGTGTGTGGGTATTCAAGTTATTTACTGTGCAGAATAATACTTAATAAAGTCTTACATTTGGGGTTTTTTTAAAAAGAAACTTTTAAAACTTAAACTCAGTCAATTAATGAACCTTTATGACTATTTCCAATAGCCAATGTCCAGCCCCAGTTAAGGAGAACACTTGCAGAATTGTGGCCAGTCAGTATTATAAATAACAGTTCAAATTCATCACTTTTGAAGGCCAGTTCATTCACAGGTTTTCTACTAACTTAACTGGATTTTTAGAAGCCATATTTTTGAAAGTGATCTTGTCAGTAAACAAAAGAGTAGAAAAAGCTTTCACTGCCAATTGCCATCCAATAAAGAGATTTTGAAACTTTAATGTGTTGTAAAATACAGTTAACAAGAATGATTAGAAGAACTTGGAAATAATGGAGAAATATGCTCCATTTACACTATAAATACTAGACACATAAATCAAATGGTATACTTTAAATTCGTTGTAATTTTTGGAACTTTACATAACTTCCCACTAGTTGCATGTAGAAAAAAATATGGGACAAAACCCCCCAGAAGACCTTTTTAATGGAATTATCTCCTTTAAGTGTAGTATACTAGTTCTTTGTGGATAACTAATCATGTTTCACTATTTTGTATCTCGGGTTGCACTCCGGTTATGTGATATATCAACAATCATGAGAACAGCCAACAGCAGCGTGCCTAATGGTATGGGAGCAAAGTAGCTATGCTGTAGTGGAACTGTGTCTGAATTTCTTTTCTCATTTAGAAACTCATTGTGTCTCAGAATTTATACGTTCGAAATGTCATAAACTGAGTGCTTTCTGCATGCACGCCAATAATCTGTATTATTAATTATTTATGCATTTGAAGAAAAACATATTGGTTAAATAACTTTGGCTAAACCACATAAGTAGTTTTAGATATATTTGAATCTTTAGCTTTCTATGTCCAGCAATTAATTGCAAAGAGTAAGCACAAATAGTTTGATACATAGTCTTCATCGGTAATCAAAAATTTAGGATCCGTATCCCTGGTGGGAACAAGAGCAGTCAACATCTGCATTATACAAATACTGCTTTTGCACTTCAAAACATTACTAAATCATAAATGTCTGTATAATTTAAGCTTGTTACTGTCATAAATGTACGTTTTACCTAACAAAGTGCATGCTAATGCAGAGTTGTTTTGTTTTCAGAGTGATTATGTTGCTTTACCGTTAATTCATGTGTGCGCTGTGACAAGATGTAATGGCGTATCATGTTGCTTTAATGTAATGAATCCAGTACTCCCAGCTCTTAAGTCGTGTTGCTGGAAATGATTACATTAAACAGAAATGACTGTAACTAAAGCCCTTGCAAAGCTTTAGAACTCCTGCACATTATAAGAAGCTTTTTGGGGGTGGTTAGAGTAACTTCTTAAAAAGTTACTGTAGGCTTCCCTTGGTAAAATTTTTACTCCCTTCTGACTGATTTTTTGCATTCCAGTGAAATTTGCATTACCTTTTAAGCATTGCAAGGGCTGTGCTGTAATTTTGTGCAGATGTGTATGTTAAGTGAACGTGATGTGCTTATTTGTTACATTTATGCTACTTTTCTTTCTTTCCTTATCTGGATAAGATGGATGAAATTATGTATTAAATAAAAACATCAGTCATTTATCCATGACCATTCTCTGCAGGTCCTGTAAGACTGCAAAGATTGCTTTTAAAACTAAGGTGATTGCAAAGGTTTCTGAGGATTCTCTAAATCTCAAAACCATAAAATTCAAAGTTCTAAACTGTTTAAATTTCACCCTGTTCTTCCTAAGGCTCTGGCAGCTTTTATCTGAGTTGATGTACATTGAACAGAAAGTTCACCATTCATTCAGATACTCAACATTTGAGGAAGTAAGGGTAATATATCTTATAAGAATGACCTCACTTCAGAAAAAAAGTCTCATCTTCCCCATTTCTGTTAACTTTTCTTTAGGTTTTGTCTTTCTACTAGATAAACATAGCACTTGAGCTACTGCAACATAGTATTTATTTCACATATGTAGCCAGGAAAATACTTTAAGGACTTTCATTTTTGCACAGATCATTCATATTCTTATGTTGTGCAGCTGGGGTTGTCATTAACAAATTGTGTGAGTGAGATATTTCAAGGATTTTTGTGAGATAGTTGAACATTAAGAAGATCAAAATATTTAAATTAAGGGAAACCTCTTTTTTGCCTCATAGCCATATCCCAGTGTTACTACCAACTATGTCTTTTTTTTTTTTCTGACCTTGAAATAACTCTTGGAGGAAGTTGTTGGATTGCTTTTTTAAGGAAAAAAATAAACTTTGTTCTTAGCAATGACATTTAAAAATAGAAATTATCAATGTAATGCACCACTGTTCAGTCAGAAACTTGTGCTTTATAGTGATTTTTTTTTTAGCCCAAGTGCCCTCAGGCTATGTTAATTTGAGTAAAAATGATACATTAAATATATAATTAGAATAATCAGTATTTCTAAAACTAAATTGCATCTGCAATCACTAAGAAGTCACTTTAATTTGGAAATACTTTAATACATAGGTTTTACCTAAACCTGTCCTAAAAAGGTGAGAATTTCCAAAATAGAAATAATACTGTTTCTTATAAGAGTATTTCTTCTCTGTGTGTGGGCATGCAGGGCTTTGTTACAGTGCTCTGTTTTGCTGTGATCTATAACTTATAATTCTGAAATATTCTTAACAGAATGCCTGATTTTTAGAACATTAAAGTTCTTTATAAGTCGATGGGACTTCTCATGTACTTAGAATTGGGCATGTGTTTAAGCATCATCTTCAGGTGGAGCCAAAATTTTACTATGGGCAGTAACCACGTTAATAAATTATTTACACAACTGTAATTGATAACGTAGGACCCAAACCTACCACCCTTGCCTAGATGAGGAATCCTTTTTAATTTCAGATAAATGCTTTGGGATGTCCAGAGGGAGGCGGTTGCAGGGAAGGAGTGGGGGGTGAAATACCTTTCATGAGTTGTGCTTGAAGGCTTAGGCACTTGGGTTGTGTCCTGTTTCAGGCTGGTTTTCTTCCCAGCAGTGTGCACGTAGCACCGTTCATTCTGATTGCGTTATCCACACGTTTCACAGCTTTGTGTGTAACAGGGGCTTTTTAGTACCCCTTGGTGGCTGTTTTGTGTGGTTGCACTCAGTAGTGGTGAAACCCACCCCCTGCCCTGATCAATTTACGAAGTCAATGCGCTTCTGCGAAATTCCAATGGTGAGAAAGTGTTACTTGGTGTACTCAAGCCGAGTTTCCATTTGAAGGGAAATAAAGCCAAGTACGTGAATGTCAACAAACTTGTTTATAGGGGTGGGTGGTAAGGCATACATTATTTAGAAGGTTGAGTCATGAGGCTGGTCGGGTTTGTCATGTTACATCTGGCATGTCAGTCAAAGCTGGGGCAGCTGCCGCCTGTCACTAGTGCTCTGCTGGGGCATTGTCCAGCCACCAGCGTTAGCAGCCCCCAGCAGTCTGGAGAGGAGCACTTCACCTGGGCCTGGGCTCATTTTCAGAGTGATCATTGCAGCCACTTTTGGGGCTCCTTTAAGACCAAAAAAAGGTGGTTTCATTTCACAGAACATCGGATATTTTTCATATCTATTATTAGACAAAATATTTGAGCTGTAGTGGTGAGGTTTGTTAGCTTACAGAAAAAGAAACTGCACTTGATATTATAAAACATTTTGCATGTTTTGTTAGATACTTTTCTTCCAAACCACCCTAAACTACTTTAAAATGTGATGTCAAAAGTCAAAATGCAGTCAAAGCAAAACTCAATAAATCCTGAGAACAGCACCATCCACTGAGTCCTTAGTAAATTTTGTTGTATACTGCCACAAGAAAGATGCATATGCACTAAAATAATTAGTGAAAACTGTATTTATCACTACTAAGTGCAAATCTCTGTGTTTGACCAGCAGCACACTTAAGTCACTATGCTTGTACTTGAATTCAGTAAAGAAGTGGAAGTCCTGGCAGCCAGTTATAACAGATGTCCTCCTTCAGCAAAATTAGTGGACATTTTTAAGTGAAGCTTTCTCCTCATGCTCAAAGATGAATTTTGTGATTTACTGAAAGTCAGATATTACTTTAATTATGTCTCTTCAATTTATATTTTGTCAAAAATAAATTTAGTTTTGTGTTTCAATCTGTATGACTTTCTATTGCTCACCATCTGAAAAAATATCAGTTGGATTTCTTGAGTTAAAAAAGAGGAAACAACAAAACAAAAAAAACCGTCTGGGTCTCCTGACAAAAAAAACACTAGCCTCAGCTTTTGATAAAAGCAGAGCATGTATTTTGGTGGGGGAAAGAAGGTTGAGTTTGCTCTCTTATAGAGCTGGAATGTCTCCCATCAAGTTCAGGGCCTGAACCTGCTGATCAGCTCTTCTTTTGAGACTTGTAGTTTACACGTGTTGTGGAGCAGAATAAGGAGAGGAAAGAGGGATCTCTTTTAGGAATTGGGAAGGAATGTGTACTCCCACTCTGTAGGACAGGGACAATAATTCTACCTTTCTGCTGTGGTGGAGAATATGCAAAAAAAAAAAAAAAAAAAAGTTCTTCCCACCAACAATATGGGGCATGATAAAGCAGGGTAGAAGAGGCTTATTTATTCATGGTGAGATGCAGATCAGGGCAGAGATCACATGTCAGGACATAATTATTTAGAAGTATTTCTTTTCAGCTTTTTAGATACCAGTCCAAATTTGTCTCAGTCTGCAATGTGTGTATGTATGTGACAATAAGGAAAGATAAGAGTGTTTGTGTTGTGTGAATACTTTGACTTAATGATTACCTAGTGTCTGAAAATGTTCTGAATGTTCTTAATCGTGAAGTTCACAGGCAAGAGAAGTATTTCATGCTAAGTTTTTCTTAAGTTGGGTTAAAGATTTTTCATATTAATTTAATATTTTGAATGTTCATTGTTGCTTTACTAAATTGCTATTCATTTTAATTTGAATGAGAGTGACAATTACAATAATAGCATTATAGAACTCTCACTGATTTCTAGGGAACTTGGTAAAAGACATCTTTCAGTAATAGGGAAATTCAGTTTCATTGTGAGATGAAATAATTGGTCTGAAAAAAGATTTTAATTGCATTTCAATATTTTGTTTCTAGTTTTGCAATCTGTTCCAGAAGATACACAGATGCAGATAGACTCTAAGTTTCCATTTATGTGTCAGATCAGTGATGAGAGGATATGCACTTGAGAAACTGTTCATAATTTTTTAGCAGAAGTTTTGTTCATGCATCAATGGTAAGTAATAGAGCAAAGGTTCCGTTCCCACTAAAGGATGTTACAAATCTTTTTATCTTTGTTTGAACTTCCTAGGTTTTTATCTCTCATTGGAGGAAATGCAAATGACATAGGAAAATCAGATATGCAGCAAAAAGTAAATGCAGTAATTCAAAAGGAAGGACTGGAAGGCACAGCCAAAAGGCTTAATACCACTGTGCACACACTGCAGCTGATCATTGATGGTCTCACTCAGCCTGAAGGCTACGACATCCGAACAGGTAAACCTCAGTTTGGAAGGGTGTAATCTCAGTTTGCTTGTTCTACATATCAGTTTTAAACTAGCACACTTTCTTCTTCTAAAATCAGTACTAGATTTTCATGGACATGTAACTCCATTTCTTTTCTCAGTTAAGGTAAAGGCTATATCATAGTCAGATGTTTCTTTCCAGTTTCCAGGTAGGTAAGGAGTGTGAATCCTGTCTGAAATCATGGCTTTTTCGGCCATAGGAAGGGGAGTTGTATGGCTGTTAACAAATGAAATAGTTTCAATATGTTGACTCTCTACTGATTGAATCTGTGTTGGCTCTCCATCACGGAGGGGAATGCTGAGTGGAACTGAAGCACATGGCTCATGACCTACCCTGGTTAAAACCTGCAGTGGTACTGAACAGTTTGAGGTAAAGAAAGATGAGGTAATGAAGTAAAACATCTGGGGATGCTGTTGTGTAATGAAACAGCTGGATTCTCTTATGACAGCAGGAGATAAAGGTAGACAGCAAAGATGGCAGCTTGTAATAACAAATAATAAACGTATGCTTGAGAAACAGCCAAACCAACATTTCTGTCCCTGTCTTTTGGTTCATTAATAGTTTCCATGCATATTTTTTAAATATTCCCCACTAGTGATCTTGAAAATATGTATTTTTGTTGTCTCAATTTGTTCTGGTGATCTCACATCTAAATTACAGTAGGCTGCTAACACAGGAAGACATAAAAGCAAAAGAGAGAATCTTCAGTGGAAATACTCATATTCTGTTGATCTAGGACATTCATTATTACTTCAGACAGACTCTGTGACTGGAGTAGGCAGCCTAGTAGCCTTATGTAGCTGTATGAATTTCTCCATCGTGAGTCCTTCCCATGGGCTGCAGCTCTTCATGAACTGTTCCAGCATGGTCCCTTCCATGGAGTGAAGTCCTTTAGAAACAGACTTTCATTGTTCCCTAACGGGGTCACAAGTCCTGCCAGAAAACCTGCTCTAGTGTGGGCTTCCCACAGGGTCACAGCCTTCTGGCATCTACCTGTTCTGGTGTAGGGCACCAGAGGAATCTGGTGTAGGGCTGCAGAGGAATCTCAGCTCTGGCAGCTGGAGCTCCTCGTCCTCCTTCCCTTCGTGTCTGCAGAGCTGCTTCTCTCACGTGCTCACTTCTCTCTCCTGTTGCTCTCCCATTCTCTCTTCAAGTTGCTGTTGCACAGGGATTTTTTTTTTTTTCTTTTAAAAATGTGTTATCCCAGAGGCACTTACCACCATTGTTGATGGGCTCGGCCTTGGCCAGCGGGGGATCTATTGGACACAGGCAAAGCTGCTAGCAGCTTCTAACAGATGCCACCATTCACAAGAGCCCACACACACACCTACCAAAACATTGCAATGCAAAGCCAATACAGATCCACAGACTGATTAAATTCCAGAGCATTTTAGCTATCAACTTGTTTAGGCTGGATTTTATTTCTCAAAAGCACACAGAGAAAAATGATGGCAATTCTGGTTTGGTGATGTTCCCTGTGGAAAATCTCAGTCCTTTTTGTATCTTGGAAAGGTGAAAAAATAGCAGGAAAAGATTGAAAGAGAAGTTGTTGAGATGACTCAGAAGGATTTTCTGCAGAAGCAGAAAGTGGTAGGGAAGTAAAAGAGTTTAAAGCATCTATCTGTGCCCTTAAATGCAGAATGTGAACATTAATATCCCAGTATATTCCCTGCTTAAGATAGTGCCTGCGGGATTTTCAGGTTGTCAGTGCAAAGCAGCACTGTGATGAAGCTTGTGTGATGTCATGGTGCAGATAAACAGCAAGCCTAAGAACCGTGCATTGCTGACTTTTCTCTTAGTATGTGATGAAACTGAGTACTCACCTTCCTGTGTAGAAATTTCTATAGGAATAGAATTTCATTATAATTGATGTAGCTCAAGAGTCACCTCAAATATTTTCTCCCTAGATCGGAGAAAATTTAAAGAATCTTTCATTCACTGGCTACTATACAACACGCTTCTGATCCCCTCATGATAGTTTTCAAAACACAAAATTCACTATACTTATTACTTCACTCATCAAAGTCCTCTAAAGTGATTCACAAAAATATAAGAAAAGTTGTTTATCACAGATGGGTCTTTATTTTAAAAATGTACAGAAAGCAGTATTTGGGACCTAAGAGCTCCCTTGGGATGACTTACTAGTTAGAAACAAACATCTGGAAACAACTCTTAGAAAACCTTTTTCTCCAGAGTCTTATTTGTGTTTCTTGTTTCTTATAACAGATTTTGATAAACCTGACTTCAAGAGAAGCATAGTCTGCTTTGAAGACTTAAGTGTTGGTGCTGTTTTGACTGGAAAAGTTGAAAATGCAACGCCATTTGGAGTTTTTGTTGATATTGGTGTGGGAAAATCGGGTTTGATTCCAGTGCGGAACATAACAGAAGCAAAACTCTCTAAAGCGAAGAAGAGAAGAAGCCTGGGCCTAGGTCCTGGAGAAAGAGTGGAAGTTAAAGTGCTTAATGTTGACATTCCTCGATTGAGGATCACCTTGGATCTTATTCGTGTGTTATGAGAGGGGTTTCAGGAATTGAGCCTTGACTTTAAAGGTTAAGTAATGTCAGCAAGGTTATGGAGACTCAGGCATTTAATGAGTGTCAAAAATGAACACATTTTGAAACCTTCAGCGCCTTGCTGCTTTTTATTTTTTTTAATTTTTTTTTTTAGTTTAACAGTTTTACCACATTTCTTGAATCCTTTCTGTTAATAATTGCTGGAACAGTTTTTTGGATTACCTCCAAGCAACCTTGTTATTTTGTCTGCAGAGCAAATGAAGTTCCAGTGGGCTGTCAGACAGATCTCTTATCTGTTGTCTGTGCAAGATTTGCTGTCTTCATCTTCAGTTAGTACTGCACAGGCAGACACATCTGTAGCTCGCCTTCCAAAAAACAGCCATTCAGTTTACCTGTTTTCTGGCTGACAGTCTAGGAGAGTTGTAGGAAAAAAGTGATCTTTTTAAGTTAAGTGGTTATGATGTTGCTTCAAAAGTAGTCTGAGGAAAAAGCATCTGCTAAAAGTATTGATGGTTCAGAAATAGTTATATTTAATTTATTTGACCAACATTATTAGGAGGTCTTTTTACCTGTATTATTTTTGCTTGTTCAGTTATCATGGATTAACACAGTTGGATGTACCTTGCAGTTTAAGGAGCTTTGCTCAAAGGTGGCAAAAGACATTTATGTTGTTCTATATTTCTGCAAAATAAAAACATTTCTGTCCATGTTTTCTCAATGTACTGGTTCTGCAAGTGATTTAATAGTCCTAGTTGTCTTTCTTTCCAGCACATACTTAATCAGTAACACTTCAGCTTGAGGATTTGTGTTTTAATAAGAATGCTCACTGTTTCCTGCTAGGAGTACCTAGCACAGGAGGTTTGTTTCTTCTAACTAGAGACTTCTTGTTTTTGTGGTATTTAGGTGGTGTTTCAAAGGATTTACCACTTGAGCCAAGTTTGCAAAGAACAGGTATCGTGGAAGATCAGTTTCCAGCAATAGTAGATACATATATGTAGTCTTTTCAGGGAGTTTTTGGTGTGTTGGACATTTATTCCTTTGCAGCCAAACTTGTCTGTAAGTTGGCAGAAGCTCTGGTCTGCAACAGATGAGCCCAAATACACTACAGCAAGTGTCAAACATCTTCAGTGACAAGGTTTCTAACTACAAATGTCCAAGTAGCTGTTGGCACGGGGTTATGCATGAGTTAGGAAAAGGTTGGCGTGGTTTAATCTCCCAGGTCTGTGCTTTAGTTTTCAAAACGATGAGCCAGCTGTAGAAAGTGTATTTTGGATATTAAAGAATCATTTAGCAGATGGAAAAAAGGAGACAGATCTTACTAGCTTCACTGCATTTCTCCACTGGAGAAAAGACAACCATTTTCTGTTATGTTAAAGTCAGCACAGCTTGGAATCATGTTTTGCAGGCCTTTTGAAATTTTCCTGTAATACTTCTGCAAGGTAGATTTTGTTGTTATGAGATTAGAAACTGTAATACCATGTTACTGTCTTGGAAAACAGAGATGCAAAGCAAAGAAGTTGAAATTATTTTTTTCTGCAGGTGATACATTCACTTACAGCAGTATGTCCATCAGTAGAATTATTTAAGTTATGCTAAACTTTTTATATGATCTCTGCAGTATCTAAGCACTTAGCAAATGAACTGGATTTGCTTGGCCTTCACTAAGGAGGAGATAAACTTGATTTCCTGAAGCTCAGTTCAGTGGATAATATAAAGAGTATTTTCTCTTTTGGTGCTATTTTGTTACTGAAATTCTTTTATTTTAATCCTTAATATCATGAGAACTGTAGCATCTTTTGCATTTCTGCATATATCTCTTGGATTATCATAAAATTCTCTAAAGGCAAGACATCTTGAGACTATTTCTCTCACTGTTAACTCACAGGAGGCTTTTTGCCTACTCACGGGACTGACCCACAGTTCAGTGTACATACTCATAAGTAGTTTGCTTTCTCCTTAGTGGAACTCAGCAGCTTAGCCTATGTCATCACAGGAGAATATCATGTCTATCTCTTTGAATTTTTTTAACAACACCAAAATGGGAAGTAAATAACTTCATGTCGTATGTCTTAAATGTCTGCAGCTCTGCAAATGTAATCCCATTATTTGTCAGCTAGTGCAGTGCCTTAACTACTTCCCACAAAAATATTTTTTCCATTGCAATTTCTTTTTTTCTTTGCCAGAACACAGCAGTTAAAAGAGCCTAGGGAGAGTCTAACAGGGATGAATATGTGTGCATATGAACTTCTCAGGTTTTGTCAGATCTTTGGAGATTTAAAAATTATTTCTTCTTAATCTAATTCTCAGTTTTCATCTTAAATTCTTGTGGTGTTCAGATTTCTGACATCAAAGCATCAAAACTGTTTTCTCTTATTCACCTCCCCATTTAGTTTCTGAACCAAGACATGTTTGTTTTTTTTTTCCTGGATGGATGCTTTTTCCCATTTGAAATGCAGTCCAGTCTTTGGAACAAATTCAGTACTGCTGATGGTGATGCCTTCAAAATTTAAAA
Source organism: Coloeus monedula (assembly GCF_965178545.1). NCBI lineage: Eukaryota > Metazoa > Chordata > Aves > Passeriformes > Corvidae > Coloeus > Coloeus monedula. The sequence continues at coordinate 29,705,413 of NC_138782.1, read as the reverse complement.
CAAACAAACCCCTTCTTCCTCCTGATCTTAGTTAATTTCTTCAAAGTACAGTTTCTCAGAAGAATTAAATACAAATCTTTGAGTCTCATTAAAAGTTCTACTTTTGCCTTAAGCTGTAGATTCCAAGGCATCTGCACACAGTTCCACCTCTCCCCAGAGAGAAAATCCAGCCCATTGATCTTGGATGACAATCTGCCTTTTTAGTCCCACCCTCACTCAAATAGTCTGGTATTTTGCAATCACCTTCTGCTGATATGCAGACCCATAAGAAGAGCTTCTAAAGATTTCCTGTGCTTCAGATATTACACAAAGGAGAAGAATTCTTCTACTAAGCAAGATGGCACTTGTATGCCTGGCTGTAGTAATGCAAAACAAGAGTTTAAAAGAAGCCATTTGTTTTGGTTTTATTCCTGCCTCAGGCAGTTTTAGACAGCATATATCAATTTTCCAGAAACTTGTCAACCTCAGGAATGATTTAGTATGCTGTTAAACATAATAAAATCAATAGGAAAACAAATAGAATTTCCATGAGGAGCAGACATTTGGAGAAGCTGGTCCATATGGCATATAGACATGCTGGAATTCGGGCTTTGTGGGGTACTTGTGTTAGAAAAACTGCATACCACGGGAAAGCAATGCATAATTCAGGAGAACAAATAATCTAACAGCTTTGTGGTAGTGTGTCTTGAACTTGGTGTCTGTATTTGTTTAACAACAAATACACTTAGAAATTCTATGCCTGGAAGCTAGAAACCAAACATGAATCATATTTGCCTAATTTCAGAGCTTTCTATAAGGAGCCTTACCCACTGTGAAGTGAGTGCTGAGTGAGTTCTCGGTTCAGCCTGAACAGCACCTTGCTTTTCTAGACTGATGCTGATGATAATTTATGTACCTACTTAGCTCTGCTTCAGGACATCCAGCTTCAAGACTATCAATCCTGTAAGACAGTGGAAGGAACAAGTTGGTAATGCCAGTCCATGTTACTCTATGTCACTCCCTTTTGTTCAAGGTTTGGTAAAGAGCTGTGAAAGAGTTCGTGTGTCCCCAGGGCTATGTAAATGTTAGGCAAGTCAGTAATTCCACTCTTTCCCATTAGAGACCACCTAAAGGTTTGGGAGTGCCTCTGTTTACTGATCCCAGCATTTCCTCACCCTCCTCATGGGCATGTAGAAACTGTAACTGTTTAGAAGTGTTTTGTTTTGAGAAATCCTTGTGAATCCATACGCTATAAAGCTTCACAAGTAAATGATGTGCCTGTGTTCCTCACAGCAAACTTCAGTGACTGGTTTATAGACAACTTCAATTGCCTGGTTCCAGTTGTGCCTCTAAATGGTCCCTCTGGTGGATGTTGTAACTCTGTGCTGGCTCCGGGTACCTCCTGCCAGGAGGCTGTTGGAGGTCACTGCTTGTTGACAGGTATTTCTAGGAGCTGACCATCTAATCCACATTAGAATTTTGGTTGGGCATTTTTTCAGATGGATGTAAGTCACTCATAACAGCAACTGGTGACAATTTGTTGAACAGCAAATCATAAGAAGTATGTATTGCACCACAGACTTCACTACAGCTTCTGCAAGTTGAAAATAGCAAAATTCTGCAACTTGGAAATAACAAAATTCTTCAGTCTGGGAGGGACCAGTGCTGGAGTATTGCTTCTGTGTGAGCTTCCACGATGGGGATTGCTGCTTTAATTAAGTCTGTTGGGTTTCATGCTGTTTTTATAACTGTTAGGTCTCCTGTGAGCGTGTTATAGCTGCATCAAGAATCCTGAGAGATTCTCCAGGCTTTGAAAGTGAGAAAGGACTGGTGGCCATGTCCAGAGCAGGAGGAGTCATCCCACTGAGAATTTTAAATCTAACCAGAAGTTCAGGGTAAAGCACTCAAATCTCATCTCACCTGCTCTCTGTCCCTGACTAGGAGCTAACACGTTTGAAATTGATCGCCTTGCCCCTGGTTTCACTAGTTGGAGCTTTTACCTTACTTGACTTCTAGAACTGAAAAACATTAAGGCATGTTCAATGCAGCAGTCCAATTCATATTATTAGAATTTTTTTTTCTCTCCCTCTCTTGTTCTCCAGAAGAAAAAACAAAAAAGGAATATTTAGTAAACTGAGGATTCCCATGACTTCTTTATTAAACCTGTTTGAGTTCACACTTTTGAGACGTTGTCTTTAAGCAGTAATCAGGATACCACCACCTCAGAAAAGTTAATCAATGTTATTTACTCCTTATCTTACAGATCCATTTATCATACTACACTTGTTTGCTACTAAATGAAAAGTGTTTTCAGTATGCAATCAGCTAAGCTGGAGTTTTGCATTCTTGTATCTCAATGACAGTCATATTTCTAGGAAAGACTGCCTTTATTTGTGGTCAAGCACAATTTTTTTGCATGTGACTCACAATGAGGAATGTGGAAATAATGTAATGAGAGGAACTGTTATGCTTGGGGGTCATTTACAAATACCGAATAGAAGTGAAATCTTAGGAAAGTACTTTCATTTCAGAATTAAATGCGTGGAATAGCTTGGCAGAGAGCAGAAACTGCCACATACCAGAGGCTGTATATTGGCACCATGACTGCTTTTTTGTGTGATGGGGAGAGGGAGGGGCAGGAAATGGAAGGAAATGGAGGGATTTGGGGAAGAACATCCTGCAAGATGTAAATGGTCTTATGGGAATGAAGTTAAAATGATGAAATGCAAATGGTAGTAATGTAATGGTAATGCAGTAGTAATGGAATCGGAGCCTGGTTGTCTCTTGCTTCCTGTACCTCCCATGAAGATAAAAAATAAGTGTAAGTATTTGTTATAGCTAATGGAAATTGCATATCTCATATCAGTGCATATTGTAACTAAAGAGTAGTGTGGAACTAATTGGCTTCAAGAGGGAGAAGCACATAATAGGTGCTCTTAATTGATTTGCTTCTCATTTGCCAGTGTTGCTGTTCCTAGCTAGTTTATTAGGAGTAGATCAGTCCTTGCTCATCAGCACTTCTGGGTGAGAGAGTGCAGCTGTCACATGTGACATGTGTTGTCCATCGACATATGGCAGGGGGAACCAACAGAATTTTTACTCATTTATACCCAGCAGGAAGAGTCCTTGAAAGATGACTTTGTCATAGCTTTTTTTGATCCCTTGAAACTACTGTGTGGCTATATTTAGTGCATGGGGGTAGATGCAGAGCCAATCAAAAGCTGAAAATAGTAGAAAATCCAGCTATTTGTATACTGGGTAGAATTTTTTTCCAAGAGCACACAGCCTCAGTGATTTAAGATCTGCGCTGATGATTAACTTTTTATGTAAGCACATGCTTGTTAGCCTCTTTGCTTACCAGAAATAGAATCTTTCCTGGTGTGCTCTATGTCTGAGATAGTTACTCTGTTTTAAATTTGAGCCTGTTCTCAAGGTGTTGTCTCTTATGGACTGTCTAGTTTAGAATTAGTCCAAAGTAGCCCAGACATATTAATCTTCAGTATGTTTTATGAGGCCTTGTGTTTTCTGGGACACAAAATGAGTGATCATGTAAGAGCTGAAAGACACATTGTCCGATGTTTGCTGTTGATGGAGTCTTTTTGTGTCTGATAATACGTGGCCACTCTTCATGGAAAGGAAGGAGGGTTGGCAAAGCTTATAAAGTGAATTTCAAATTTCGTGCCATTCATTAAGCTTATAAAATTATTTATGTGTCATTCAAAATGACAGGAAAGGAAAATGTCTGCCTTGGCAGTAGGAAGTCCTTGACAGTCTTTAGCACAGTTGTTTCCCATATTTCCGAGTTTTAAACTTCTCACTTGGATCGAGTTGCAGTAGTGTGTTTTTTGGGAACCAGTGTCACTTGTGTGACAATCTGGCACTTTTTAGAGACCAGTAAAACAACAATAAAAAATTCCCACCTGTGGGAGTAGAGCTTGAACTCATCTCCAAAACCGAGGTTGCCCATGGTTAAAACCCTCTGAAACAGTTTTCCAGCTGGGAGAGGAGTGGCTTCCTCAAGTCTTTTCTCTTCTCTTTGTTGAACCAGAATATTGCTGGTTTATCAAAATATATCCATGCCAGTCTTTTTTTTCTTGTCTTTTTTTTTTTCCCTAATGATGATCTGCAGTGAGTTATTCACATCTAGGGAAACCAGAGTGCTGCTGCAGAGCTTTGTTTTCAAATGTAAGTACAATTTCATTATTTCAGCATATGTTTTATGTCCTTTAAGTGTAACTTGTATCTGGGTTTGTTGTGAGAAATACTGGAACACTTCCCTTATAATCGGGGTGACAGTTACAGTATTAACTGATTTAGTAGCTATATTGTATCACAACCATGTGGGAAGGTGTAGTGCTCCCCAGACTGTCTATTCAAGGAGAACTTTGTGATATTGTATGATTTTCAAATGTGGAAAAAGTTAGTAAAGGATCAGGGCTTAAATTGACAAATCAGGCACCTGAAGGTTGGGAAGAGTTTATGCATGTCCTTTGGAGTGCCCATTCTCTGCATGAAACAAGGCATGGGTTCCACAGGAGAAGTGTTACGTGATGACCTCATCTGAGGCAAGGCAATGGTTTAGTGCCTATCCATAGCATAACTAGAAGTCAAGGATAAAGATAAATTTCTCTAGCCCCCTTGCAGCCTGAAGGAAGGTCTTTTTCCAGAGATTTCTAATGTCTGTCCTTTCCTGGATTGTTCTGTAAACAAGAGACTAAAAACTCTGTAAGAGCAGAAGGTAGGACAGCAGTCCTGAGTCCAGTTCCAGTGGGCTCAGTCTGATTCCACCACAGGCATCTCAGTACAGGATCCCCTTTGTAAGATAATATATGGAGTCCCTTTTTAAAACTCATTTGGCAAGCTAATGATAGTATCCTGTGTATAAAAAAGAAAGAAATGGGGGAAACCCCCAACCAACCATAGGCCCACTGTAGGTGAACTGGGATTTCAGTTGGACCCAAACGGGACTGTGACTGTTCACGTGGAATTTACACAAAGATGGTGAGTCTCAGTGCAGGTGATGCTGTGTTTCAGAAGTATCAGCTCCTTTGTCAAATCCACAGAAGCTAATGATGTGGGCTGTAAAATCAGTGTTGATTACAACATTGATGTTGTTGGTCTGCATTTCAAACTGAAGCTTTGCTGGTCATAATAAAATGGAGGCAGAGTTTTTAAACTTTGTTTTACATGCAAGCAATGACAGCATTCCAGGAGCTCCTTTGTATTTTGATGACTACAAAAACCATACAATTGTAGCTGAAAATGAACATCTAATATATTCACTGCAGAGCAAAAGTATAAACACCTTTGTTTCAATATTTTATTTCTGTTTGTAAACTGTGCTCATCGATGAATCTATTTTGTAGATTTCTGGCTAAATGCTGGCAAGACAGACAGATATGTCTAAGAATGGACATGCAATAAACAAGCTATACAGAGTTTTAAAAATATAAATTTTTGTGATCTTAGAAATAGGATGGTTTTGGTCAGAAGACATTCACTCTGCAGACCAACATGCCAAGAAATACTTTTTCATGTTTCATTTAGTTGAGGGTAACAGTTTCATAGCTTTCTACTGGTGCAGAAAACTAAGTTTTAGGTTTTGCTTTACTTAGAAGTGTTTATGGGAATTACTTATTTAAAGAATTAATTAAATGAAGGTGCACCTTATCAATATGTACTCCAGACTCCCCGGACGATTTTTTAAATTTTTCTTTTATTCACACAGTGGCTTTAGCACTTGCAAAATGCCAATGTTGCATACTTCCATACTTCTCTTAATAGCATCCTAGGTGAGCAAAGATCATCTCAGTAGCAAAAATTTTAAAAAGGGATAGGGGGAAGGCAAGAGGCCCAAGTTTACTGTGTAATTTAGGTGTGTGCAGTGTTCTTGCTGTATTCTGCAGAAACACCTTTGTTATTTTTTCATTCAAACTAATTCAAACAGTACTTTGTGAAAATAATTCTTAAAGGAGCTTGTACCAATGAAATAGGAAAATTTTGGTAAGTAAAATGTTATCAATGCAACAGAGATTGACTGTTCATCATGCCTGGTATATATTGCTTTGTCTAACAACTTGCCCCAGCAGACTTACAATTGTGTTCTCTCTGAAGACCCTCCCAGCTGTAAGGCCTGATTGACGGAATCTGTGGGCAGATGCACTTGCCAGACTCCAATAAAGATGGGGCCTTGGGAAAATCTAAGGCAATTATTGATGGGCAGCAATCCACTAATCAGACAATTTCAAAATTAATCCCACAGTCCCTTACTGTATTAGCTTTCCTCCTTGTTTGTATTTATACAGCAAATTCATGACTTCAGTGAATACTCTCCCTTCCAGCCCAATTATGTATCTCTGAGGGTATTAAATTAAAAACAGAAGAAATATTGAAAGTGGCTTGCAATTAGTTTCTTTAAAAAGTGGTGTGGCACTTGCAGGCTGGGGTTCTTAATATGATGCTTGATAATAAAAGTAAGCAGGATTTTTTTTTCTCATACAAGTAAGGCAAGTAGTCCTAATATGCCTTGTTATAAAGCAGCTTATATGTAATGAGAGGGAAAAAATGATTTGATTTTGGAGTTTAATTATATCTTCATAAAATTCTTCTACAGTAACTGACAAATCCACAGTGTCTCCAAATAACATAAACAGATTTTGGGTTGTGCATTTTGGTTTATCTTTCCCTCGTTTTATTTTGATCACTTTAAAATACAAACTTTCATTTCATTTGATTGTCATCTGTCTTTTAAATGAAGACTGGTCCAAACAGAACATTTCTTTCTTGTGGAAATGAAATATAGAACCATCTTCATGGTGTGACTGTTTAAACATGAGTCACTGCCTAGAGTCCTTAGTTGTGTACTGTGCATCTCATTCTTTTAAAATTTGGAAATCTGATTCCTACAATGACCGTAGGATTGTTTCTGCAGATCTGAACCTGAATATAGAATTTCCTATTTTAATTATTGTGCCGGTTTGGACAAACTTGGAGGAAAATATCCTCTGATAGAAGGCAGGTTACAACCATCCCTCCCCCACCAGGTTCAGGGAAAAAAAAAAAAAATTCTTCGAGGAAAGTGAAAGAGATAAAACCTATTTATTTAACAAACACATGGGAAAAGGATAATAATGCTAAATAATAAAACCTCTCACTGTTGAGAGAAACCTGGGAGGATTTCAGAGTCCTTCTGTAGGTGTGGTCTCTCTCCTCCTCCTTGGAGCTGGGTCGTGGGCCCACCTCTGGGGCCTCGGTGGAAAATTCTCTCGATGTGTTCTGATGTTGAAACAGTCCAGAAGAGAAGAAGGGAAAAACTGAAATCCCAGGAAAACAGAGTTCAACTCTCCATCTCCCTCTGGAGAAGAGGAGCCGAAAGCTGGCTGGAAAGCAAGCAGGGTGCTTCCTCTGCTCTTGCTGCTGCAGCAGGATGCAGAGGTGTGTGTATGTGTGTCCTTGAAGAACTGTTTTGAAAAGTTTGCTCAGTTTTTTTTCCTTTCCACCCCTCTCAGGCTCAGTTTAAAGGGACAGAAAGTCACAAAATTAATTTCTGGGCGTAGAGCAGCAATAGGGGATACACATCATAAAGTCGCTCCAAGACAATTATCAAAAATGGGCAACCAAAGAGAGACATCACTTTAAAGGCATTCTTTTGCATCTTTGCATTGCTGACTACTGTTGGATTGAACAGTAAGAGCACCATGCACTTCTGCTGCTTCCCACGTACAGCAGAAATTGTACGATATTATTGTTGAGAAAGTGGTGAGGCAGAGATTCTACTGAAGAGGCTTAGGCTCAAACCCCTTCCTGGGTAAATTTGGTGGGTTCAGCCACTTCCTCTGTATCTCAAATTTCCATCTGTATGGCTTCAAGATTTCCATCCTCAAATGAGTGCTCGGGGGGGGGTGGGGGGGGAGGAGGGGCGTGATATGCAAGTTTTATTAAAATTATAGACTTGGTATCATTTTCAAGTAAAAATGATAAATCTATAAGGGACAGCAGCACTGGTTAACTTTGATCTTTTTAGTAATTGTGTGTGGAGCTGATGAACATAAAGTTACAAACATATAAGGTCATCATCTACTTTGAACAAAACTTTGAATGAACAGTATCCATTTTTGCCTGTCGTAATCAATCACAAGTTTGAATTGATTCACAGACATGGAGGACATATGAGGCAAGAGTCATACCCCAGGTAAACTATTTTTGGATTACCTAAGTGATTTCTTGAACTCTCTTTCCAGAGCTATGCAGCTTTTTGTCATGGAAAAAGGCTAAATTATCACACTTGTGTGGCTGGATATATTTAGACAAGAAGCCAAGGCTCAGGAGGCACAAGGGTAAGAGTTCCTGTGCTTCTTTTCTACTTCAGTGTTTAGCAATGTGCCTGTGATGATGCCAAGCTGCCTTTCCTCGTGCAAGCAAAACCCAGGATAGAGCTACTGGTAGGCCTTGTTTTATATTACTTTTATTTGATTTATTGCAGAAGTTGTTAACACTCCATAGTTCTTTGAATAAAATAAAACAAGAAAACCTGTAAGACTCAGCAACAACATAAGCCAGGGAGTCCTTCACCTTCATTACGAACTAATTCAGCTTTTGATCACCTGGGGATTAACACCTCCATGTGTAACAAAAGATGCATTCTGCACGTAAGAAGCTCCCTAAGGTAACAGCTCACGCAATTTGGCAGATTTCAGTCTAGCTCAGGACAGAATGAAAAGTGGGAGGCTAGCAAACAGAAAAGATTATCCAGCTCTCCACCCATCCTTCTGAAGACATCTCATAAAACCTATCAATTCATCAAGTAGATTTCACATGAAATGATTAAAAAGTGCTTTAAAATTCACAGATCTTCTCAAGAAAGTAGAGCTTAATAAATTAAGGTCACTACTCACTGATATTGGTGGAGCTTTGCCCTTCAGTAAGGGGCTGAGTTTGGAGGTTTCTGAAATCCTTTCCCAACTAAATAATATTTTAGTGAATGAGGGCAGCTCTTCAATCCACATCTGCCTAGAGGGATCCTCCTTAGACACAGGTACAATTCAATTTCCCTGCTTACACTGCAGTTCAGCTAACTGATCATGCTCTTCTTTGTGGGCATTCCTTTGTCTTCATTTTATATGTGCAGGTGGATTCAGGCCACGGGCCTTACATACACCACCAGCTGGTGATGGCTTTTGGCTGTGGTTGACCTGGGTTAAGTTAGAACGGATGACCAAAAAGTGAAACTTGACGTTACCAAAGCCTGAGGTTATTTGTTGCCCTTTAGGGATTGCTGGTTCTAAAGCAGCAGCAATTAGGTTTGTGTGGCACAATAAACAAAAATAGAAAGTGCATTCATATGGATAGTGTAAAGATTAAAGCCCTTGCACTCTCAGCTGCACGCTGAATAGCTTGGGTTTTTATATGCTTTTAAACGGGAGAGCTGCGTAACATGACCCTCCAGTTGAAAGGATGCAGAATCCCTATACTCCCATCTGGATTATTACATTCAATTTAGGCCACATGAACTCCTGTGCTGAAGGTGTACCTCTAAGAAAATGGTTGTGAATTGAGCGTGACTTGCATAAAAGAGCAAGTTGCACCTATTCGTTCTTGAAAACCATCTGCTTTTAGTTAAAATCACAGTTGGCTTGCCAGCCAGCCATGGGGGCCCCATCTTCTTTTCTGTATCACCCCACATTCACATGCTTAATATACTAGTAATTTTATTATGGAGCTGTGGTCAAGACTCTATGGCTAAGGTTGCAACCAGGTTCTTTTATAAGCTCTGGTTTTTGTCTGCCCCACTAGAGCTTTCACTAGGAAAATTGACTTGAAAATTGGCAGCATTCACTCTGCACTTCATATCCATATATTTACATTCTCAGGCATGTTTAATTGTCATGCTCCCTGCTTTACTACTCTTTCAACTTCAATGTTAATTATTAGGCCCCACTTAAAATTAAGCCTTTCTTGGTGTCTTTTAATTATAATCAAGCCCTAGGCAGTCGGGTTAGTACAATCACTGCATATTACACCATTCTTGGTTGTGGCCCTCAGTTGCCTTGTTATGGCTTATTTGTAGACTGGAAGCTCTTTGACTTTTTCTTGAGTTTGTTTGAGTATGTTGAGGGTCCTGGTCTACAGTTCAAGCCTTTTCCTACTACTGCCATTAAAATAAGTGGTAATAACATCCAAACAATTTATAGATGAAACCTGACTCCAGCTGATGCTGATGGCAGAATTTCCACCAACATCAACAGGAATGGTGCAGCTGTGACTCTCCTTTTGTAAATGATCGTGGGTGCTAGATCACCCTACCATCTAAGCTAAACTAGTGAAGTTTTCCAAGCATTGTTTCCTTATCATTTTAAAAATTGAAATCACCATTTTTGGCAAGATAATGAAAGTCTGCACACTTGAGTGTAGGGAGTACATAGTGTATCAGTGTTGATCACTTATCATTGGCAAAGTTTGTTATGGAAATTATACTGAACTTGAAGAAGTGTAATTTGAGTAGCTCCTTGTTTTCTGTTTTAATATACTTTTCTCATCACTTTTAAAATGAAAACCTGGCCTTACTCACAGGAGCTAGGTAGTGTTAGAGGATTTGCAAGCAGTCAGTTGACTTTGGCACCTTAATGTGTGTTCCAAAGTGGATACAGGTTAAAGCAGGGTGACCCAGTCTGAATTTAAAATGCAATATCTGTTGTTATTCGAGAGGAGGAGGATATTTTCCCTGTTCAGTCTGGTCCTGTTTCATGCAATTTATGAATAATTATTTCTGACTACATACAGGAAAGCTGTTGAGAATCCTATATCCAAAAGTGACTTAACACCATCCAGACCTCTAAATAATTGACATGTTCACACTCAGCATCCCCAGTGTATGATTAATTATTTAAATTGAGCCAGGATCTTCGAAGTCCTCTACCTCTTCTTTTTGTTTTCAGAGTTTTACCTAGATTCTGTAAGTACTTAAGCTCTGTAGTCAGAGAAGTTTAAAACTGATGGAAGAACCAAAATTATCTGCAAGAAACAAGTCCTTTGATATTTTCAAAAGAGATTTGATGAAGGTCAAACATTGAAAACAAAAGGAAAAAAGAAAATCTGCTGCTGGAAGAGAGAGACCCTATTAAAAATAGGACTAAGAGGGTGATGGTCACGGTGGTAAGCAGATATAAGTCTAAAAGGAAACATGGAGTGCAGAATGGGAGATGTTTCTAGGCAAAGGCAGAATGGATAAACATCCTATGAATGTTAGTTGGTCTGTAATCCTTATTTTGACGTATTTGTTATCCCTTTTGTACGAATTTCTCAGACTTGCAATGCATTAATCATTCTTAATGTAAGGTGCAGTATCCTTGACTCTAAAGTATAAATTCACATCCACTTGGGGAAAACATTGCCCCTTCTTCTGACAGAAAGAATACAGTTCTACCACATGATAAAGAAGTTGTGTCTGACAAGTCTTTGCAAAGTCAATCGTCTCAAAAACATAGCATTCAATATGCCAGTAGTACCCCTCCAAAGCAGGATCTGTCTTATAGATTTTTGGTATCAGAGGAACCTATTGCAGACCTGAGACCACAGTAACTATAGCTGCTAGGTTTAAGTAGGTCATGGTATTGTTAGTGATGCAGTGACAAACTGCACTTACCAGAGAAATTTCGGGAGTGTTTGGGCTGCAGTTGTAGCTAGATGATTCCAGAAATCTCTCCTGACCAAGGATTTGGAGAAATTTTCTGTTTCCACTTAAATTAGTACAGCTGAATAGCAAAACTGTCTGGAAATGCCTTTTTCAGATATGGTGTAGTTCGCTCTTCTGGTTTGAGAGGGAATGTGAGGTAATACTGTATTATTACTAGCCTAGTGATTGAGCTGCTACATTTCCTGTCAAACTGTGCTTTGTTTTATTGAATATGGGAAGTCTTAATATGTTCTTTGACAGCAAAACTCTCTGCAAACCAAGAATGTGGGATATCTTTCTTGTGTACCTACCACAGAGAGTTGTCACTAGTCTATACACTGCAGAGAAGATTTGAGATAGACAAATCTCTTTACAGATCAGGCTTTTTAGGAGGCTGCACGGTGAAATCTGTCTTGTTGGTTTATTTGTGTGTATTGCAGTTGTAAACTTAGTGGTACATATATTAAAATTCATGTAACTTGGTATGGTGTTGTTTAGTAACTTCATGCAATATATATCGGTTTAAAAAATCACTCATATTATGTTTAAATGCTAATAAAATGAAATCCCTTAGCAGTCAAAGGAATTAGCCCATATATGAGTGAAATACCAAGGCAGGTCTTGTTATTTTTATGAAACTCTGAATAATATAAGTATCCAATTGATAAAATTTTATTAAAGCTGACAGCCCTTAAGTGATCTAAGTGGTAAATATTGAAATGAAGTTTCAACAACACTGCAGTACCAAGGGAGGCCTAAGGCAGTAATAAGGATTAAACAATGATTTAATGTTGTTCCTTGGGGGTAGGGATTGTTGTTTTAATGGAGAGCAAAAGCTCACTTCCTTCTAAATAATTAAACTGTGATTTGAGAAATTGATCTAAGGTAGTTGTAGTGGTTTGTTAAGTCCGAAAGAGATAAATGAAGGCAAACTGTCCTGGGGCAAGGGGAAGTCAGGGGAGAGTAGTGAAGAGATAGTTTTGCAGGATAGATTCATGACAAGTGTCCCTCGGGAAGGGGGAAGCTGGCAATGAGCATATTTTATCTTTTATTTGTAATGTAAACAGACTTGTGGTGCCTGAGGGTGGGTAATAGCTAATGAGCGGGGGGTTTCCGTGGGGTGCAGATTTTATTAGCACAGCTTATAAAAAACGGAGCTAAATTAAAAATGCAATGTCTTCTAGATAATCTGATAATCAGCGATGCTACAGGGAGCACCTCCACCTAAGTAGAGCAAGTGTATTAGCATATGCGTGTAAAATTTCCCAACAATTAGTTCAGCAGTTTCCATGAGCTGAATGGATTTCTCATCGTCACAGCAGAAAGCGGAATTCACATAATAGGGCTGAGTATTTTGGGCTGTCTTAGGAATGTAGGAATGAAGGAATTTTGTAGTGTGTTTCAAATCTGTCATTTGTATATAACCAGTGGGAGACTTGGCTGGAGACCTTCTCGTTGTACGTGCCTCTTGGGTGATTGTTACAAATGAGATGACAGCTAGGATGGTGGTAGAGATGGGATAGAAGGGGAAAAAGAGAGAGAGAAAACTCTGCCTAATTAGTTAATTACTTAAGGTGATTTCCTTGGGATTAATATGATACATAACCCTGAGTTGTTCTAGCCAACTGATGCAGAGCTTCCAAAACTGTGGTGGATGATTTCCAACTGACCGGCCGTCTCAGTCTGTACACCCATAACACTCTTTGGAAACAGAGCTAAATTGAGTTAGCATCCTAGAAAACGCTGAAATTCCCTCTACTTACTGGAAAAGACTGCCCAGGTTCAATCCAGGCCTTCAGGTGTAGATACAAATGGGCAGGTCACATAAGAATAATGTTGCATTTAGGCACATAGAAGGAGGGATAAATTGAAGCATCAAGAGCTCCTGACAGCACATGCCACTGTCAAAGTCTTGTGGCTACCACTGCCAATGCCTCCCTTTTTCTCAGCATCCAAGGCAAAGCTCAGAAGGCAAATTGAGTACAGAGCATGAATGGCAAAGGTCTTCTAGAACTTCAGTATTAAGACATCTGTAGTTTTCAGTAATAGAAAAGGATATTCCAAATACTTGTGGCTATCAGGGGCTTTGGGGCATCCTGAGTAAGGACCACTGAAACAGGAAGAATTAACAGACATGTCCCTGCATATCTCACTCCAGACTGTAAGACCTGGGGCTAGTAGTGTTAAATCTGAGGTTGCACAGTCAGAAACACATCTTTGACCCACCTGCTCCTCTCTGTGCAATAAACTAAAGAACTGGAAGTGAAGTCAAACCATACAAGCAGGTAAGTGTGTCTAAAACAATTTTTTCCAAGCAGACTGTTTTTATGTTGTTCTATTTTGTATACACATTACTATAATTAGAGGAAAACTTCAGGACCACCTGCTGTAAAATCAACTTTGTTGTTCCCAGCTCCTCAGGCTAGGAGAGAGAAGAGGTTGTACCATGATCAAACAATCATTGTTGTTATTTATTGATGGCTTTCCATAAGTGCTAGGCAGGTTGCAAGTTCTAGTGTACATAATTCTTAGCGCACTCCTTGATGCACTGAAGGGTGAGCTCCAGCTGTCTGGGTTTGGGTGTTTACCAGTAGTTCAGTCTGATGGTTGGAATCCATCATATGTCTGTACTCATCCTCTGTCCAAAAGAAGGAATGAAAAGTAGATAGGATATTATGTTTTGGTACTTTCATTTGTCAGATTGTATTTGGTTTTGCATGTGTACATGTTGCTTTTTATTTATATTGGAGAACAAAAGGCAGAAGAAATGTCTTGCACTTGGAGCCAGAAGATGGTAGAACTAAGCCTCAGGAAATAGGATTATCTTTCCCATGGGAGTTCATTCCATGGGCTCAACCCACCACTCGGAAGGCTTCTGTCTCCTGAGGAGGCAAACTCTGCTTTATGGAGACCTCCATTTTATGAGAGAAGGGATACACATCTGAGGTTCTTAGGAAGCACTTTGGAGAGAATGAACTGGAAATCCTAAGCACAATTCAAGTTCTGTGGATGGCCAGGAAGCTGGGACGGGGCTGACATGCCTGTGGTAAATCATCTTGGTGAGGAGGTGTCATCACAGCATCTCAATGAGGTTGGAAGGCACCACTGGAGAATGTCTAGTCCAGTCTCCCTGCTCAGAGAAGTGACATGTTCAGGGCCATGTATTTTAGTGCATCAGCTGGAGTTTCCAACTGTCTGAGTACTCCCTGTGTAGGTATCTAGTCCACGCTCGAGGGAAGGGTGATGTAGTTAAATGGCATTTGTCACCTGCTAGGATAAACTGACAGGGTAATGATAGAAGCACTACTTCTTTGTTATCACATTTCTCTAGTATGTGAAATACCACAGTATTTCTAAAACATGGAACTAACCAAACACTTCAAACTAGCTTCTTCTGCCCCCCATGGGTGAATACCTGTGGCTTATCCTAAGTATTGGGATTGTCAATAGTAGGGAATGGTAATACTTCTTGAATAATAACCAAGGCACAGTAGCTTGCTGTCATGTAAGTTTGTGTTGTCAGTTCACCTGATTTTGAACAGGAAGAATTGATCAAAATGAATAAATGAGGCAATTTGCAATTAAAAAATTATATTCTGATCCTCTAGAGAACCAAGAGGTCCATCTATTTCAGTTGACCAGAAATGTGCTGGGGTTAAATTTAGAAGTGTGCTTAAGGTGAGACCTGAGATATCTTCTCTACGAAGACAATATTTTACATCTGATCTTCTGCAAAAATGCAGTTCTAATTTTTGGATATAACAACATGGCATTCCACATTGTTTATTCAGGGAAAATATTGCTTTTAGAATATTGGGTGGTGCACATCACTAATAAAAACATAAATTCTGGCTGATTGTTTACTCACCAGCATGTCAGTAGACAGTTGCATTCCTGCCTTTGCCTTATGCTTCCTGAGGAGCTATCATGCAAGTCACTTGTCTTTCCAGGCTTCCATTTACCATATCTGCACCAGTAGTAAGAGCAGTGCCTTTCTTACTGCTTTTTTAATCTGACTACTTTGTTTAGATGATCACCTCCTCAGTGATCCTCTGAGCATTCTGTTCTCTGCATCTGAAATGGAGCCAAACTGAGAGCTTGGAAATGAATCTGAAGAGCTTTGTCACTGTTGGCTTAAAACACATTTTTGCCATGGTCAAATTTCTTACAACAGGGGGTTTTTTGTGGCAAATATTGCTATGTTTTGACTTAAATATAGCAAAATCTTCAACATGATGAAATGGCAAAAAATGTCACAGTTCATCATGCTGCAAGGTATAAACAATCATCAAACAGGTGAAAAATACATTAAAGAAGAATAAAACTTCAAACAGATTTTAAGTAGTTCACTTTTATGTTTTAATAGCTCTTTAGGAGCCTGTAAATAGAAAGTCAATTGGATTTCAGACTTGTTTCCATAGTTATATTACACACAGGGAGTATTCAATAAAACAAATCTTTTATTTAGTTCCTGACAGGTAATTAAAATGTGCCTCTGCATTTTCTTGTCTGTTACTGTAGGAACTAATATCAAAGATTTCTAGAGTTTACAAGTATTCACAAATATATTTCAACTTAATTTTATCTTTTGGGCTGCAAACCTGGTGCTAACTGGAAGTGTTTAGTTAGTGGAAAGTTTGAATCCTGTTTGGCATTCTAAGCCTAGCATTTCTTTTTTACTACAAAAATTTACTCTCAGCTTCAAAGATCCCAAATCCTGTTTGCACTTTTTCAAAGTAATAGATGGTGGGCAAAGCCAAATACGTTGAAAAACAGCTACTAGAAGCAGAACAAATTTAGAGAAAAAGAAAAAAAAAAAAGATTGTTGACATTCCTGAAAATATTTGGTGGTAGGGAGAAGGTGCTCATGAGGGTTAAAGTGCTATGAATTTTTTTGAATTAGTAGTTGTCAATTAAATTGTTTTTATTTCAAGTGTCTGAGATTTTTCTAGGTACTGTTCCACAAAGGACCATTCAGTTCTGCAGTGTCTTCAATATATATATATTTTTTAGAAATTTTAGAAGACAGCACCTGTGAATGTCAAAAACAAGCAGGAGAGACACTCCTCTTTACTGCTGACATGCTACCTGGATCAGTCTGGCTAAATCAGAAACTTTCAGTCTTTGTGTTTTTACAGGATTGTATATGGTGGCACCATGGGGTTGGATTTCACAGCTGGGGATCATATAAAGAAAAAGCTGCATTTTACCAGCCTTACCTCTTTTTTTTTTTTTTTTTTTTTTTTTTTTTTTTTTTTTTTTTTGTATCTTATTGTAGTCTCTTGCCCCTGCAATGTTTTAGTACCCACTATAGGGTATGGTGACCAGTAGATCTACCAGGATCTGTATTGAAAATACCTAAATCACTCACTTTTACAGGAAACTACCTCTGTGCTATTCTTTGTGTATCTCCCAGACACCCAGACATGGAGGAAAACTGCTTTGGGAAGGGCTTTACCAATTAAACTGGTTAAGAACTAAGCTAATAATGATGATTGGCCATAGCTTGGCACGTGGTAACTTTGTGATGTATTTCTCACACCTGCCTTGTCATTTTGGCTACAATTGCCTAACTGCATGGATAACCAACTACCTTGTTCTTTGTGAATGCCAAGCATTGGTTGTCCTGCCCATGGTTATCTAAAACCATTGTAACTTTTCTTTGATCAGGCATACTTAAGGAAATGCACAATTCTTCAGGTGTGTTGGGTGGATCTTCCTGTTAGCACCACTTGTAGAAGCCCATGCTGTATTCCACAGCTCTGGAGCAGCTCGGTGCTATGGGGGGATGTTTGATGGGCACAGAGGCTGGGGGCACTGGGGTCATAAGAGAAACTGCTGGATAAAGCAGAGTTGGGAGAAATAGGGTTTCCTAACACAGTATGGGAATGCTGTATGAAGAGGCTTTTGCCTTCCAGATGGCCATGTCTAAATGGAGGCAGCAGCATCCAAAGGGGGGAGGATATCAACTTCTCAAGCCTTGCCAGCTTGGGTTGGTGACTGTTGCAGGTCTGTTGAGTAACGTGACGAGCCATAGCTATCACTTTACACACAAATGCATCTCGGTCCCTTGCTGAGGCTTGACATCAGGCAATAGGCTTATGTTTTATGAGTATTAAAATGTCATAGCTTTAGTACTAACTTGTACAATTTCTGGTATAACTCCCCCACCCTTGCTTCTTCTTTTATGTTAGAGTTAGAAGAATGGTGACAATCTTTATTGTCCCTTAAAAATGATCTTGGAGACATTATTATAGAAGTGGTGTAATCTCAACAGAATGATAAGATTTGCAGTGTTACTGATGGGCTCAGCTAAGCCAATAAAATTCTAGAAAAAAAAGCCTAAGCTGCAGGAATTTGCAGGGATTTATGAGTTCTTGGCACAATTGGGAGTAACTGTTTCCATGAATGGCCGTTTTATCAAAAAGAAAAATTAGAGTTATGTAGCACAAAATGTTTGCTACAGTGGAAAAAGTCCTTCTTTCTGGATTACTCTTGGCTCTATCTGTTGTCAAAGCTAATCACACCGAGCTGTTCATCTGTTTATTACCACAATATTGTATTTACAGCGTGCATAAATACAGCTCTTTTCATATTAATCCTGATAGCCGCTTTAAACCTGTCTTTTATCTATTGCTCTTACATTTCTAACCCACTTATTGCAGTTGCAGATACTGCAACAAATTTATGTGTTTTATAAACCTAACAGAATGCCTTGTGTACTGATTGATGGAAAATCAGTTGCTCAGTTGCCAGGCAATGATTGATTTTCCAACACAGCTGCTCCAGCTGTGCTACAGATGCTATTTTTTCTCAGATACCATACATGGTGTTGCAAGCTATTGAATGTGATCCTTAATTGTAAGGATCTCTGAGAAATCAGTCATTTCAGTACTAAATGACCATTTGGTTATTACCTTCAGCTATGCTTTGTGTTTTTATCTAGTAAACATGAAATTAGCTGTACTGCTTGGAGGTGGCTTTGGTGTATTTTGCAAGAAGCTGGTTTGAAATCTGTGACATAAGTAAATGCTTGTCACTAAAAATTACAGTTCATTGCAAAATGCTGTAGCCAATAGCATGTGCTGATGACAGCAGGCCTTTTTCATGGAATGCATTTCAGATTCCAGTATTTTATTTCAAACCTTGCTCAGCTGTGTATGACTAATAAATAATAGAGGAAAGAATAACTCAACAGAAAATTTGCAGACCTTCTTTTGATCTGGGGAAGCAGACTTTGGTTGCTCGGCATTCTTTGAGATGACCTTCATAATTTAGTTGTAGCCTGTGATTTGGCTCCACTATCCATTTCCACAGCAGCATAAAATATTAAAGTCAAGCGATATCAATAATTCATACTCCTATGGCATCAGGGATATCAATGAGAAGGAGCATTTGGATTTGCTAAAATTAAAAGCGCAACTCTGCTTAAGGTACAAGTGCAAGCTTAAGGCTTTTAATGCTCATTATGAGAAAGGAAATTAAGCCAAGTTTCATGTTTCATAGAAAGAGGAGCTGTAGTTTGTAGATGTCCTGTCATTAGGCTCCTATTCACAACAGGGTAAAGTGTCTGCTTGCTAAAATAGACTTGTTGGCAGACTGGGTCCTTTCCCCTACCTTTCTCAAGAAAAGCATTTCTCAACCTTTTCTCCCTGGTATGAAATCTGATTCTTCTTAAAGAGCCAGTTATTACCAATATTGACAGCACTGCTGGTTGCAAAGCAGAGAGAACTGGAGCATGGTCTGGCTTCTACACCTGGTTTTGCCACTGCCTTGTGGGCAAATCCCTTTGGTGTTCTGCATTTAATTAAAAGTTTCTCAGAGGTATTGTTCAGTGTCTAATCCCAAGAGCCTCTGATTTCAGTGGGCCAAAGCACTGAAACAATATCAGTACGAATCTGAAATGCAATTCATTCCATCTCCGACTTCTAGAACATGATATTTTCCTTGGGGTTTTCTCTTTTAAAAGTAATTTGATGTCTACTTTGTCTAGTCTGGTCTACTAATAAATACATGTCTAAATGGTATAAAATGATAGATGATTTAATAATCTGGTAGACTTCCATGCAATAATTTTTGGTCTAGTCATTTATATTTGCCTTCTGCATTAAGGCAATATCCTCATGCACATCCATTTCTTCAAAGCTGATATTCTTCCCAAACAGCAATAAAAAGTCTCTCCGCTTTTTAGTTGTAATTGATACTTTTCAAAGCCAGTCTACTCGAGACACTTTAGAATAAATTTATTCTTTCCTTCTGTAAGCTTTCTTTTTCTAGCACCTTCTCCTTCAAGAGGAAAGAGTCACCTCTACTTTTCCTTTGGTAGTTTGCTCAGCTTTTCAATGTCTTGCAATTTTAGATGCAACTATAGGAGAAGGAGTCCCAAACCAAATTCCCAGTGGAGTTGCTAGTTTTTAATTAAGGAAGAATGTCCTTCTAGCTTAAATATTTCCCTCTTTCCATATAGCTGGTAATGAGTGGCTCTGTCATTTTAGGATTTCTGTTACTGTCAAGTAGGCTGCTAGCTGTACTCACTGCACAGAAACTGGAAAAGACATTATTTACATTTATTGTGGTTGCATGAAGACATCTGGGTAAACACTGAAAATAAAGATGAACAGTGGCCTAGATTGTCTTCCTATAAGTTTATGCATGCTCATGTCAGGCATTCAACAGGAAGATTCACCTTTTAAATTCAGGTTTGCTTCAGAAACACAAGTAAGCTGTAGGATCAGGCTAGAAGCAGATGGCTTTGGCAGTCTTGTGTGAACAAACAGCCTGGTTCTTCTGGTTTGGAGGACAACTAGGAGGGAAGTGATGGTAGCACTTCCATTTAGTATTTAATGTTGGTGTTGCAAGGGAATAAGGTAAAATGAGATCCTTTCCATTGCTACGTGTCCTGTTGAAAGAAAGATGCATGAAAGAAATAGTAAAATGCAGATGAGCATGTCAGGGCTTCTTTGACCTCTTCAGCTAAAGCTGTGGATTGGCTTCAGTTACTTAGGAAAAAGCAAGCTTTTAAGAGAAGAACTTTGTTTTCCTGAGGCTGTGATCCATTTTTGCCCCTGCTGTAACACTTCCTGAACCTCTCTGCTATTTTGCTGTGAGTGAGGACTTAGACAACTGACCCTTCAGTTGTTTTGGTTTCCTCTTGGTAGAAGTGCTGCTCTTGCTTTTTGGAGGAGGTTGCAAACAGCTGCTTCCTGGCAATAGAAGGAGTTTTCACTGTGATCTCCTGATCCCCAGCAATGTGTGAGAGACAGGTCATCATAAAACTTGACTTCAACTCCCATATCAAGTCGGGAATCTTATTATGCCAATGTCTGGTAAATGACAAAGTACTCTACCTTCAATGGAGCTCCATCAGGCTTTGGCTCTGGGGTGCATGGGGCATTCTTAATACTTCTGAGATATTTCTCATCTTCTTTTGAAATTTTATGAATTGCAACATTCTTGGAATTTTTTTCATAATCTTTTCCTAGTCTTTGCTATCTTTTTCCAGTTGCCAAGTAATGAGGCCATCATAATAGTAAGCATGTCCCAGTACAGGTTTTACTATAAACTGTAGAAGGAAGCCCTTGCTGTTCCTCCTGAATGCTCCTTACTAGACCAAGCCTTAATACCTTGCTTAGCTATGTACATCGTTACTCAGTGCTCTTTGTCCCCCGCTTAGAACTTTTCCAAATTGACATTTTCCTTTTCTTGATCACATATAATGCATCTAGTTCCTTACCCTGAGTAATACAGTTGTGATGAATGTTATTAAAAATACTGTGTTTTCCTCCCTTTTCTTTAGGCAATTCAGATCACATTGTGTGAAAGACTTACCACTACCCTCATCTACCACCACAGAAACTTTGTGTTGAACTTTTTAAGCATCACCATGATTCTAGAAATGAATGTCCCATAGCTCATGAAAGAACTTAAACTGTGTTCCTTTTATTTAAAAAAAAGGTTTCACTTTCTTCTTTTAAATTAAACTACAAATTCCAAACATGTCATAGTGTTTTCCCTTTTCCCCCACACCAGACTAAGCAGAGGATCCAAGCTACCTCCTGCTCCTACCCCTCCTCCCACTCCTTTTGGGATTTGTGACATTGGTGATATGTGGTGACTGCTGAGGAAATTGCCCTAAGTGATACTGGGGTAATTCCCCTTCATTTTAGTAATAAAGGTTGCATATGTTTTATGAGAATAGCACCCCTGCAGTACAGAGAGCTACTGTGATCCATCACTTTAAATCAAGGAATCATTTGACACCTTTATTTCCTGAACAGGAAGTGTTCTGTCAGATCAGCTGGAAACCCTGAAATCCGTACATGTTAAGATGAAAATCAAAATAGCAGATGCTGTTATTTTACTGGTCCAGTTCCATTTTCCTTGAAGGCCACTCTACCACTGGGATGCTGAAGAAGTATCTCTTTCTTTCCTTTCAGAATGTGTGTGTCTGAAGAAATTCATTAAAATAGGCATAGGGATTGCAGTTAGTCATCTTTAGAGGACTGTGTATCTGATAATTATGTGGTAAAATCTGATCCAAAATAGAAATATACTTCAAATGTGTCGTATAAAAGTGGTTTTGGCAGAAAAAAAGAGGAGTGAGAAAATTTTCCATGTTATTTTAATCAGAGAGTTTTAAGGTGTATTTTTCAAATTTAATGCAGATCATAGTTATCTCATAACTATATACACAGCAGGACCAAAACTGGACACTTTGAATAGCACTGGTGAGCAGGGAGATGGCAAGGATGGCCAACTGCACTTACTTGGAAAGCACCAGTTGCACAAGAACCTTTCTGCCTAGACTGGGGGCATCAGAGGGGCTTCCAGCCAGGCTGTTTACTTGTATATGTGTAAGAACTGACTGAGTATTTTCAGGTTAGTCAACTGCAGCTTAAACATTACTGATATAAAACCTTCGCTGGAGATGTGTGAGCCTTGCATGCCAGCTGCATTTTTATTGGCCGTCTGCAACTTCAAAGGCTTTCCTGCTCTAAAGCCCAGGCAGGTACCCTGGGCTGCCCTCAAACCTGCCTTTCCTGGCTTATTGATTCTCAACATGGCTTTACCTACAAGTCAAGCTATCTGTTTTCAAAATGAAATTGTCTTGAAAATATACTCTTATTGAGCTGCTTAAGATTTTTAAAAATGTTATGTCATTAATAAATATGAGTTGCTGTTTTCCCCCTTCTTTGACTTCTGTTATTTCACCTGTCAGAGAGATCTGTGTAAGTAACAGATGCCTGAAGTATTTTGACAGGGTGTTTGTTTCTGTTTCCAGCATGAAACTCATGTGATGACAAGCAGACAGTAAAAAGAGATTTGCCCCAAATGTGCTGGAGTCCCGCTTTTCCTCTTCCCTCTCCCACTTGAAAATTAGCTTTACTGTTATTACTTTGGCACGTGCCTTGCTTAAAAAATTCCCTCCCTGGCTAGGTGAAGGGGATCCTGGTCTTCTGTCTTTTTGAACAGGCATTCTTTGGCAAGATTCTTTGTGTGGTCAGGAAGAAATACTAGTGTATAGGAGTGTTGTTGAATATATGAAGTCTGTCAGTCATCTTGAACACACAACTGTTGAACATCCTGAACAGCTGAGAAGAAATCCCTGAAATATCTGTAATGCTCCTGAAAGTCAAGCACAACAGGTATGTCTTGAAATTAATCTGAAAAGTTCATCTTCTTTTTTCTGTGATTATTAAAAGCAAAAATATCGAAGCATAACAGTGCCTAAATTTGCCCTAGCTTGGTTTTGGTCAGATACTCAATAGAATGACTCAGTTATTTCAGACAACTGCACTGAATTTCAGTACTTTAGTTAAGATCAAAATCTAGTATTCTGCTGGTACTGTTTGTGAAGTAAGCCATGTTGATTACCTTATAAGAGGAACTCATTGAATTTTTAAGTTTTCATTCAGAAATATGTGTATTTTATCTTTATAGTATCTGCCTGCACTACCAGCATTTCAGTGAATCTCCCTATGGCCAGCAGTACCACACAATCAGGTTTTATAAATTCAGTCATGCCTGTGTATCCGCAGCACTTTGGAGCCTTCTAACTCTTTAATACCATACAGTGGACCAGGATTTAGAGATGTTCCAAGGAACAATGTGGCATTTAAGTAAAACCTTATAAAATGAAGGCCTTGTTGCCTTTGTAAAATTACGGCTCAGGCTTGTTACTTTGGCTGGAAAAGCCAGTGAGAAGAAAAACAATTAGTTCTTACCCATGAGAGTGTAGTGTCAACAGAAGCAAGAAAGTTGAACAGTAGGAGAAAAACAGCAACATATCTGCACCTGTTATTTTTCTGAATGCTTGAATGCTGATGCTATAGGTAGCCAGTGGTAGTATATTGAAGTTAATAATAGCCAATGAGTCTATTGTAGTAGTTTAGCAGCCAATGAATCTGTAACACAAATGATAACATACAAAAGGTGTATAAAAGAGGCTGCTTTGGTTAATAAATGGCTTTTTAGCCCTTGAAAGAGGCACTGTCTGTGTATGTCGTGGCTGCCCCAACAGTGACAGAACAGCACTCAGGAACCAGATGGAAAATTGCCCCATGTGTCTCAATTAAATAATCCATCCATTTTCATACAGAAAGATGACTGTTGTCATATAGTATTTGCCCCAACATTTTCTTTACAGTACTCTGGATGTACCCATATGGGCAGGTGGTACCTGAAACATTACACTGACGTAGTTCTGCCCCTCAGACTGCAACTCTCTGTACTAAGGCCTGTCTCTTTTTACACCAAAGCAGCATCTAGTCAGATGGGGTCCTGAGCTGGGGTGAGGGCTTTGGATACTCTTATAAAATGGGGTAGCAAAGACCTGGTTGTTGAAACTGAAAAATACATTAAGCATCCAACTGAAATTTCCTCATTGTTCCTCATTCTTACTAATAAAAACTTGGCACAGCAGCAGTGTATCTGCTTTTCTGAAGTTTTTGTCCTAAAGTCTGGGGATTAAAGTATAAGTGGTGAAGGTTTGTATGACTACAAAGAACATCTTTGCTCCATGTTTTCAGATGAACTGTCCCCTGCCTGATTAAGTGTCAGGACTGTAGCTGAACTGCAAGATGCTGAAAATAATTTCTGCCCCAATATGTTCAATGTTCATTTTCAGGCATAAGCCTGCGGATAAAATCAGTTCAAAATCTGTAAGTCAACATGGCAGAGAGATTTCAGGGCAGCCTACCTGTCTGGACATTAGTGGAGGAAAAGCCCTTTGAAGTCACAGACGGCCAATAAAAATGCAGCTGGCATTCAAATCTTAAACTACTCCAGCACTGAGCTTTTACGTCGCTGGTACTTCAGTGGAGGCTGAAAATTTTCAGAAAGTGCCTTTGAACACTGGTCCACGGTAAGCCCGTGTACCCTACAGTATGACCAAACCCCATCACCCTAGTTCTCTTGCCAATAAAAACAATTTGTGGGAAGTTCTGTGCTGCTGCCTTGCCCAGGGACAAGCATGGCAAGACCCTGCCATGGTTCATGCTTCCCTCTCTGCAGGACAAGACACCAGATGAAGAGTTCCAGAAGGTGTGTTTGTTCCAAGGCTGGGCAATCACCCAGGAAGGGAAGGGTGAAATTCCTGCTGATGTCTCAGAAGTGTGATCAAGTGTTTCACAGGCTGATACAAGTGAGTATTTTGAAATCATAAAACCTTAGAATCCTTTAGGTTGCAAAAGACCACAGAGTCCAACCCTTAACCCAGCACTGCTAAGTCCACCACTAAATGGTGTTCCTAGTTGCCACATCTACACATCTTCTGTTTTCTTTTCCATTTGTAAATTGCCTGACCTTTCCCTTTCTGCAGGGTGGCTCTGGGGAGGTCACTTGGCACAAAAAGTCAGGGGGGAGTTTAGCTCCACTTCCCTTGGCCTGCAGGGGGAACTGGAAGAGCTGGTATGCTCTGTCTCAGTTTTGACCCCTTGGTAGATGCAAATTCTTTCCAGAGCCTTGTACAGCCTCCAGCAAAATGATGCAGGGGTTTCTGAGCTTACTGGCACAACTGAAATGCAAAGACAGATGAATGAAATTGGTATGGCTGACTCTCCAATAAAATTCAAAATAGCCCCCAGCTTTCTGAATTATCCAAGTTTATTGGTTCTTGAAAGAGAAAGAATTAAGACAGACACATTAGACACCCTTCAGAACTTAGTTAATTTTGCCTCTCTATTTGACAGAACATAATGTGTCTTTTCCTAATCCTGGATAGACTTTAAATACTGTGTTTCTGGCTTATAAAAATATTTCAGGGAATCCTGAGTAGCCTTCTTTTTCCTGTGGACAGGGTTAAGGGTGGTAGATGGGGGCAGTGGGCAAAAGTGGGGACATAAAGTTGTTCTTTTGTTGTAACGGAATCATGGTATGGAAATTGTTGACAACTAGTGCAATTGGATTTTACAGGGAAATTAAAATTATCACACTAAAAAAGAACCCATTTTTGCATTCACAGGTCCTGAAATAGCATGTCATGGGTGTAACACTGAGCATTGCCTGTGCTTGGCCTCAGGTTAAGCTAATTTGGAGGAATGATAGATAGAATTTTATTGCTGACATTTGGTTTGTTTGGGGTTTTTTTTTTGATGACAGCTGTTAGCAGCTGCTTCATGGTTGGGAGGGTTAGAAGTAGCCTGAGCAGAGCTAGACCTGTGAGCAGAGTTCAGGTACAGCAGGAGTCAAAGATGGACGAGGCTGTGCCACGTTCTCTCTGAGCAGCCCCATATGTGTGTGAGTGAGTGGTGTAGTCAGTTTACTTGAGCAGCCCTACCCATGCCAAGGGGTTTGGAATGAGATGATCTCTAAGATCCCTTCCAACACAAACCATTTTATGATTCTGTGATTTCCAGATAATTTATGCTTTTATCCAACTATAGAGCACATAATAAAAAAAAAAAAAATCCCTCCTTAAAAATGCTTGCAGATGTTCTTCTCTGGCTTTTTTTATTTCCATTTGCAAACTTCCTGTGTTTCTCATGTAATTCTGAGACCTTTTTTTGAGAAAGAAAGTACATTTTAAATGTTGTAGCTACTTCTGCACCTCACAAATAAGATCAGCCTCAACTTAGCGCAGTTCTGGTGGGGAAAATCTCTTCACACTGTGTTAAAACCTCACCTGATTATATTCTAGTTTTGAATAGACAGAAGAAATAATAGAAGGAAAATCTAACATTTCTAATTACAAGTGGTATGCTTTGCTAGCCTGGTAAAATCTTGCTATTCTAAATAAATGCATCAAACATTGGATTAGGAGTGTAGAAAAGCCTACATGTTCAAATCTTAAACACATCATAATTTTAAGTGTCCGCAAGTGTTTAAAAAGTGTTGGTAGGAATGAGCACATATATCCATTCACTAGTTAAATATCATAACCTGTTTCTTTTCTAAACACATGCACCAGGGAACAGAACACATTTAAGATGTTAAACACATTGACATGTTTACAATGTGTTGCAAGAGAGTGTTTAACTTCTTGCGCTCCAAAGCTAAACACTTTGAAATTAGAGGGTTTACTAATTCTGCATTTATTCAATGTGACTATCATTTACTGACACTTATTGGATGAAGTCTGAATGGATTCAGAGGAGATTAAAAAAATTAATCGGATAGGGAGGAACAGTTTGGCTTTGGAACCATAAGGGAAAAAGATGTGAGTTAATAGTTTGCAGTTTTCTGTGGTTTATGCATATGTCCCAGTGAGCAAATAATTAAAAAAAAATTGACCCGAGATTTATGACCTGTCCCATATCTGGTTCATGTAAATACTAGTACTGATCATTAGTTCAAATTAGAGGTCAAATTAGAATTCATTTACAAGGTGCATTAAAAATAAGCCTTTAAAAACAAAGTCAAGTCTTATGTAAGATGCTTTCTCATTGGCCTTCCAGATCACAAAACGAACCCTAGGACTCCTGGCTCAGTAGAGTTGTCACGGCAGTACGGCGGGGGCAGGGTGGGGAGGGAACACTGCTCACCTCTTCAGGTGGCATTTTTAAAGTGCTCTCTTCTGACCTGGTGTTCAGTTTGGTTGACCCAGATGTGAGGCTTTATGTAGTTTAACTTCCAATTACCGTGGAATCAAAGAAATGCGAATCTGATTGGCGTGGAAGTTGCTGGGGGAGGCTGGAGCGAAGCCCTTTTGGTGCCGAAGATGCACTCTGCCCTTTCTGCTGTGAGCTTCCTGGAGCTCAGTGCGACGCTGCGCAGGGGCAGAGGCTGCAGACCGGTGCCTTGTCAGACACCACATGCAGGCCAAGTGCTTCAGTCACACTGCAGGGCATGGCATGGTTACCTGCACTGACTCCAGGTGTAGAATGAGCCAACAAAATACCTGAGTGAAAGCATGGAGCTCTTTAAAGCCATCAGAAATGGAAAATCTCCAGAAACATAGAGGGCAGCTGAAAGCAGCTTAAAGAGCACTTTGCTTGAGCTTTAGGCAACAGGTGCCCTGGTGAGGGAAAGCAATTAGAAGATAACCTTATTACTGACATGCTTTCTCATCTTTTTCATGGGTTTAATTTAGCTTGGGCAGAGAAGGTTAACCATTGCTCTGTATAGCACACACTTGGGAAGTACTGCATTCCACAGCACCCCTCCTCCCAACAATGGGAATGATGCATTTCAAATGGAGATTATGGAAACGAAAGTGAAAAATCAGTGTAACTGATCTAAGGTTAAGAGCTACATTTGGGAAGCTAAGGCAACATTTAAACTGATGATGGATGCCCGCACATGAGGGGTCCATCCAGCTGTAATGCCTGGCTTTCTTCCTATAGATGTAGTGTGTATTCTTGGTAAGACACAAGGTAACTCAGGGTCTAATAGAAAAAGTTAGGATTATAAAGGATATCTGAGGTTAAAAGCCAGTTCCAGAGGCAACAGAAAACAATGGATATCAGAATAAGCACAGCATGGTGAATGGTTGAGGACAAAGTACTTACAATTCCAAAGGAGCTCATCATAGGAGCAGTGTTGCAGCAAGGAAAGGACTTTCATCTGAGAGTAAATGCACATTTAAAATATCTGTGATGGATACAGGTGTGCGAGGTCAGACCACACTTGTGTAATACCAGAAAAAAGCAACATAACTTTTGGTTAAGAGGAAAGCTAATCCTGCATGGTAGTCTTCAGAAAAAGAAAACTAGTAGTAAATAAGAGCTTGGAAAACTGCAATTTATAAAAAGAGAGGCAGGGAAACATGAGTTACTGAAAGTGTGTCTAGGCTTTTTTTTGTTTTGTTTCATGGAGAGAGTGCCATCAGTGCAGTGGTCAGGAACACAATTTTTTCTAATAAAATTGGAGACTAGGTGTGTATGAGCCACTGAAATAAAACAATGGCCAAAGAGCTCATTTAGCTGATGCTTACACACACAAATTTCTGTCACTTCTCTCCTTCATGGAGATGTGGGGGTTCTTTTCAGCTACACAGGTGTTATTTGCACACTGAATAACAAATCAGGGAGAGCTTTGGTGTTACAGAAGACTTGTACTAAACAATTCACATGTATATGTGTGAATATCTGCCAATTCTAGTTCAAGTTAAATAAGGACTGATGCTGCACCTGCAGAGGATGGGACTTAGAGCCTGAAGGTAGGAATTTTGCTTAAAGGCAGTGAGATAGTGATTCCTAAGGTGTTACAGGAAAATGTGTAGGAAAAAAACACATTAAGGTAATTTAAGGATTGGAAAATCTCAGAGAAAGGCCAAAAATGCTTTTTACTGGCCTCAAATAGCAGTCGCTCTGAGGAGGTTGTTCAGGCCTATCTCTGGTGTCAGAAATATAAACTAAGTGAAGTGGCCTGTGTTGATGGTATAAGAAAAACTGGCTGCTGAAGCAAAGTAGGTGGGTTTGTTTGCCTTGGCTAAGAGAAGCCACATATGTAGAATATGTCTGGTTTTGATGTGATGGCTTTACTTCTGGGTGTACCTGAGCAGAAGGCTGTGTGCACTGATTGCATTTTCATTAGATACAGTGGCTGTAACACGATCTGACTGAGCCACGGCTTGTTCATCACTAAAGTGCAACCACCTCTCTGCATTATTCCCAGTCTCCAGACCAGTACAAGTCAGTGCTAGCACAATAAAGCTTCTACCAAAAAGGATTCCAGGCTCAGACTCTGGCAGGTCTTTAGCAGAGCAGAAGGGCCCAATGGTGCTAGTGAAGGATGGGGCTGCCTCACTGACATGAAGGATCAGGAGCAAGTGGTGGTGCCACCAGAGATTTGTTGAGTGTCAGTGTCACAAAACAAAAATGTGTGATTCAGGACCCCTGAATCAACATGTCTTTTTTGGAAAGAGATCCCCTCTATATTCACCATAGTGACAGTAGGCAGTGGTGTCACTTTCAGTTGACACATTCAGCAGCAGGGAATAAGCAAACGCTCTTCCAACACCAAGGAGGAAAGCAAGGATAAGTGCAGCAGGATGAGGCAGCCTGGCCCAGGCAAGCTGATGCTCACCAATTTTACAAGGAAGATGGTGTATATGTTGTTTGGGTGTGTTGTGTGTTTGCCCCATGACCGACAACAGGAATTCAAACATGGGGTGGCAAAAACCTTTTTCAGACTCCTGGGCTCACACTGTTTACTGAACAGCTCAGTGGTTATGTTTTGGGGAAAGCGGTGAAAACAGAAACCTTGCACTTACCTGGAGCAGCCTGCTACTGCTTCTTGCAGCTTGTGACTTTCTGATGCTTGTTCTGTTTTCTCTTTCTCTGAGAGCTCTTTCCACAGAGGGCAGATCATTAGTTATTGCTGTTCTGCTGAGCCTCGGGCCACTGAGTTTTAGGTTGATTCAATAATTGACTCCAGAATTCTCTGGTTAATGGCAGTGCCCAGCTAGTCCTACTCTCTCTGGAGACACATGTCTGATGTAGTATTTTCTTACTCAAGAGAAATGCTGGAACTGTGTTGGTCAGGCTTCATCAACTTGGCCTGCAAGAGATTGCTGAAACCTGTCCCTGGGCGGCTGGCAGCTGTAGTCACTGTGACATGCAGTTGAAGGTTCTGGTAGCACCAGAAACCCTACAATTTTTTCTTCATACTCTTTTCAGGTATTTCTGCTGGCACAGAATTGATAACAGGTGCAAATCAATATAAAGAAGCATATGGGAAATTTTTGGTTCAGTGGAAGATTTTCTAGTAGGGAATGTGTCAGTGACAATGATAATTGAGATGTTACTTTCATCTCCTGCACTGTTTGCCTGTATAATGAGTTTGAAGGAAAAATTAGCATCTAAACATATGGGCATAAGTTTGGGAGGAAGAGGTTATATGTATCAATACAGAACTATGTGGATGATGCTTAAAGCCAGTGGGGATGACAGGCTTGCTAGTAGTCAGCAGGATTAATTTCTGAGGCAGCAAAGGAGTTGAGATTTTTTTTCTTTGCCTCAGCAAAATTAAAACCCTAGAAATGGAAACACTTTTATTACAGGACTGCAAGAATCATTAACTTCCTGAGCTTCATGATTTTCCTGAAGCTGCACGTGATCCTTCTATTTAGAAGAGCATTCGTGTGCGTGAAGAGGGGACTGGAAGGGAATATGACAGCTCAAAGTGAATTCTTTACAGGAATGTGAGGAGTCAGCCAAAAAATTGTATTTCCCCACAAGAACATAAGGCTAGATCTACAGGAGGTTACAAGACAGGTCCTGTTTATCTAATTTTTAATTTCATAACTTTAAATTATTAGCAATTACTATCTCTTCCTCCTTAATATAGTTTATTATCTGTACATTTTTAATTAATTATGTCTGGTTTACTGTTGACTTGATGGTAAGGTTTGGGGTCTTTTTGGTTGAAGTTGTTCCCTCTCCAAAATGAATCATGGCTCTTAGGACTTTTAGTAAGCTCTGCTAAAGTGGTCTCAAGCTCCTTTAGACATGGATTTAAATGGAACTGGACTCATCTGGGGCTCCCTGTTTACCCTGATGATTGTTGTATTTCTGAGCACAGAAATTGCCCATTCACAAGGGATGAGAGACAAGTAGAAAAGGACTAAGCAGGATATGAAGGGGAGGCATAGGAAACCTGAGCTCACTTCCTTGCTCTGTGTCAGGCATCCTATGAGGTGTGGGATGTAATGTAATTGTAAAAGTAACATTTACCCTCTCTGCCTTCCTTCCTGCAGCATGGCAATAACACCGCTGTGTTGCCTCCAGAGAAGCACTGTGAGCACATTTTTTAACAGCTATGAACTACTTTGAAGACACTATGGTGGAGAGCAGGTAAACAAAGCATCTACAGCAGACATTTCAATGCTTCCCTTCAGCCCTGACTTAGTGACATTAAGGGTTGGTCTCCGTGCACAAAATTAAAAGTCCTTTGACCCTGGTGGCTGTGCATGGAAGGCAATAGATGGGAGTTTCAGTCTCCCCTTCATTCTGTGGCCTCTGCAGGTACCTTGTCTTTGGAGGCTGTCCTTTGAGGCTGGTTACCATTTGCTCCCTGAAAGTTTCTGACTGGTGTCTCCATGACGGCTGCAAGCTGTTGGCTTTTCCCCTCCCCGTATAGTTTTGTGTTCCATTTCTGTTTTCCTAATGCCACCTCTTTTCAGGCTCTTTATTTTTTTCATGTCTCTGGAATTATCTTTTTTCACTCAGCTGCTGATCCTCTCCCACGTGTTGCTTTTGAGGGGGACAGAGAATTGTCTGTTCGTGCACTGGCTGCCACTTGCTGCCTGGAGCAACAGCTCTGCTGCAGTGCTGGGGCTGTACCACAGCAGAGCTGTCCCTGGTGCGAGATGCTGCCTCTCCTCACTCGTGGATGTGCAGACAGGCACTGCTTCCAGAGCCATACACAAGCCAAAAGATGCAAACACTGCCCTTCTGTGTCAGAGACATGGTGTGTTAGCAGCATCTTCTCCACTGGTAGAGTATGGTGCCATGATGAGCTGATCTTGGGTCAGAAAAACTTTCTGGTGTATCATGGAGAAGGCTTAAGTTGAGGTGAGTTCATAGGTGCCATTCACTGTGCAGTTCCCCAAATATGTATCTCAGCACAGCTGGGCAGATGAAGCTTTGTTATGGAGCACTAGAGGTTAGATACCACCTTCACTTTTGTCACCTCCTTAATCACTTTCTACCCATACACATTACTTGGGCATTTTTTGGTTTTAAACCATTTATGATCCTCTCTGGACTAAGTGCCTTTCCACTCCATTTATGTCACAGCAGGACACTTCATAATCTCAAGTTACATATTTTTCTCTGCTCCCCCAGTGGTGTGGGTGTCATTTACACTCATCCAACAATTTACAGCCATTCTCTTATTGGCATGGGTTCAGCTCCCAGCTAATCGGTGCATCGGATTCAAGCACAGTTCCAAAGAGTTTGTGTGGACCTAAGGAAGGCAGTGATGGGTCATTATTTCAGTAGCCCGTTACTGTGAATATAATGTCCTGTAACATGTAAGAAAATGTGTGATGTCTTTTAACAGAGAGTAAAAGACATAAATTGTATACAGAATACTCGCAGCATAAATTCCTTTTTAACTGCTCATTTCACTCTTACACAACCTCGGGTAACTTGACCTTCTTAATTGCTGTATTTACAGTAGAAATTTGACACTGAACTGATTGCAGATGTATTTCTAATGGATTTTCCCCAGAGACGTTTCATTAAATCTGGTGAGAACCTTTTCATTGCTTTTTGTATTACTTGTAAAAATGCTCTTCTTAGAAGCAATCAGTTTTAACAAATAATCATTTGTTTGCCCTTTTTTCCCTTTTCTTTCCTCACTGGACTTTGTGTTTTTGGAATTTGTCATAATAATAATGGTATAAGGAGCCTGTTCCAGGAGACTCCTCTAATTTTGAAGAAGTGACTCATAGTAAATGGGGCCTTCAACTCAGGACACCTTTAAGGTGGCAGTCAATCAGCCTGAACAAATAAGTAAAATAAAATTAATTAAATAATGGAGGGACCTGAAGGTGAGGAATTGCAGCATTAAGACATTATTCTGTCCCCTTTGAGGATAAGGGACTGAGTTTGTCCCCATCAACCTGAGTGAAAAATTCTTCTACTGCTGGGAGCTCTGGGGGAGCCTGTGGTCTGACACTGAAGAGTTTCAAAAATGTGCAGGGAGAGGAGGGTGGATGTTGGTACCAGTAGCAGCAAAGCACTTGGGTAGCCTCTAGCTCTTATACACCAAGCCTGTGTGGGGCCAAATTCTGCTCTCAGCTTGCCTTGTAAGACCAGAGATTTTACCATTTTCCCCAGGAAAATTCCCACAGGCTTACACAAACCATGTAGCCATGTCACTGAGACCAGAGTTTGGCTCCAGTGCCAGAAGTGAGGAGCTCATACTGAACTTCAGTTGTTTTAGCTGCTGTTGTTACAACTTCCAAAGAGGTTATAGGAGAGAGTGAAAATTACAAAATTATATAAAACACAAAATATATCTGGCCACAGATAGGAATGTGTTGTTATGCAAGATTTTTTTCCCAGAATGTTTTTACTGATATATGTGTGAATCTCCCTATCTATATTACTTTATTCTTTATTATTTCCCCTAGAAAGATCCACAACCGCTTTTTGTTTAAAATCTATTAGAAGATAATTCCAGGATGGTGGAAGAAAATATTGGGATTTGTTTTCAAGTGAAAGGAAGTAAAATATGTGCATAAAGATCTGTATCTGCTAATCAAGTTTCTGGCTGCTTGAGGTCTATTTAGCATTGTTTGCACTGCAATGTTTACGGGAAGACCATTAAGAAATCCACTCAATGCCTTTGATTAAGGGCAGTCAAGCAGACACCAGCAGCAAACTTTCTTTTTTTTTTTCAACTATTTAAGTGAAAAAATAAAAGTTCACTGAATCACCAGAGTTCAGGATTTTTCCCCTCCTTTCAAGTAGGGGTTGTGATCATGTTTTCTGTTTTCCACAGTCTTAGATTAATGGATAATCTTGGCTCGCCAAGGACTATACTCTGGGTATTTCCTTCCCTGCTGGCCGTGTCATCTAGTGTGTTTGTGCAGTCCTGCTGTGACTTGCTCACTTGCTGGATAAACAAACTTTTTTTCTCATTTTCCTTCTTCGCTCTCCTTGTCTTTGAACGGTTCCTTTAACTTGACTGGAGCCATGTAATGGATCTACACATACTGTTATAAAGCTTGGTGCTGGATTGTAATGTTTCCGTGTCTTGTACTGGTGATGCAACCTTTTCCCACCCACATTTGTAACTAATTCAGTGGGCAAGTAAATGGTTCATGACAGTGAATCTTGTTCACAAGCATCTTGTCTCTTAGAATCTGTAATAGTTGGCAGTAAGTTTAGGAGAAATTAGCTCCTCAACTCAAGACTGAACCAAACCCCAAAACCGTAGGAGTGGAAAACTCTTTGGACTGTTGCCATTTTTGAAAGGAAGAATATGGGTCAGTGTTCATGCTTCAGGATAGATTGGATAGATACTGTGTGCTAGGAGGAAGTATGCTTATAAAGGATTTTCCATAGTTATAAGCTAAGCATAAAAAATAAAGTTATTCTACCCTACAGCATTATAAATTCAGCTGCTTGGGGAAACTCTAAACCGGTGTCACTGGTCATGCAAGTTGCCTCGTCATGTTCTGTATTTCTGAATTATTAAAAAATGCCAAAGAAGGAGAGATTGTCAGGTTATTTAGAGTAAAACAATTACCTTAGCAATTTTTTCCCCTTGCTCCTGAGGCTCCTTCCTGTCTCCAAGTTAATCATGTTTTTAAGTGTAAGAAACTGATTGTGACAGATGGCTCCCATGCACAGTTGTGCGCATGGATGTGTGTGCACACAGACGCTCGCGGACCTCTGAAGCATGTGAGGAAATGTGATTTTTGCATTGCATGCTTTACTTGGGTAAGAAATACCAAGCCAAGCCAGAGTCAGTTGGCCATTATTTTTACAGCTATATCATGTCACCGCTGCATGCGATTAGCAGCAAAGGTGTTAGCTCAGGAACGTGAAGGCTATAAATTTTCTGTGCAGCAAAGAGAGAGTATAAGGACCAGAAAGCAGAGCTGTCCTTCACTGACTCGCTGCTTCTTTTAACTTCCTTTAGGGACTGATGAGAGCATGACAGACTTCTTCCTTTTCATGCTACACCAGGTGTGTTTTTGTGACAAGTTTGTCGGCAAAGATGTTCAAGGAGGTCAGTTTTGTAGTGCCTGGAAATAACTAGCAAGGAACAGAATAAATATCATGCTAAAACACTGCTGCCTGGGGCTGTTTGCTAATTTGGTAAAGACTTTGATCATAGCTGGACAAACGAATCAGATTTTGTTACTTTAACTGGGAAGCAAGAGATTCACTCTCCAGACCGTCCTGTTCCTTGGTGAGTGGTGGGTCTTCTTGTTTTGAGCCTAACAGTGAAGTGAGGGAACAAGACTATACATTAATACAGGAAAAAGAAGGACCTCTAGCCTTGGCTGGGAGCTGTAACCTTTCAGCAATTTGATGGATACAGGGGTGATTTTCATTAATTTCAGGGCTGAATTTTTAGCTGTGTTTCAGGTTTTAGAAAAATAGTAATTTTGATTTGGAAATTGCCTCACCGAGTTGTCCCAACTCTCTCAGTGGCCCTCCCTTGTCCTCAAGAG
Source organism: Coloeus monedula (assembly GCF_965178545.1). NCBI lineage: Eukaryota > Metazoa > Chordata > Aves > Passeriformes > Corvidae > Coloeus > Coloeus monedula. Next base: position 29,669,186 of record NC_138782.1, on the reverse strand, counting down.
CCTCTTTTCCCCCAGGATAATTTCACCAGTTAAATTTTAATTCAAACTTAGGACCTGATCTTCCTCTGGTGAAGTCAAGGGAAGCTTAGCACTGATATGCAGCCAGAAACCCTGTGTTTTACAGCAGTAGGCCTTATAAATATTTGCATGTAATAAGTAGCTATTTATGTATCTTTAATTAACATGTAATGTGCCTTTATTAACTGTAATTTCAGGATACAAAAACTGTTCCCAGGATTCGTGTTACCCTTTTAATCCCTCTGTGTAAAGCAGGTGCCTGTGCTTAAGTCCAGGGTGGTCCCAGAAGATGTCTTTGATTTTACATCATCATGAGTTATACAGATCCCAATATTCAGGTTATTTGCTATGTTTTCTTTATTGAATACTATAGCTGATATTACCCACAGCACCATGTTTGGCTGAGTTCATTCTGGTAATGACATTGTGAAAGAGAGACAGAAATAGGGCCAGCAAGCTCTGTCAAGCCTGCACAGGATGATTTGTGCTCCTAGTCCAGACCTACCAAACACAAATGTGGGTAATCTCAGTCCAAAGCAGGAACCAACACATCCAGTGCATGTGACCAACTTACACTGATGGGAGTTACTTGCTTGTTGTCTTATCAAAATATTTTTCAAGATGTGGTAGAAATATTTTCTAAGTGGGATGAGCACATGCAATTACATTTATTTAAAGCCTTCAAAAGCCCTGTCCTTCATGAAATAAAACCCATATTAAAAAATAATAAGGAAAAAAATTTTTTATAGGTTTGAGTTTTTTTCACAAGCTACTTTGAGTCTTAGAAAATCACTTTCCACACAAGATTCTTCTCTTAAAAGTAACTCTATGACTTCATTCTGACAGAAACATCCTCTAGCATGAACCAGGCTCCTTCAGGAAGGAAAGGAGAGTGTTGGGGGGGGGGGGGGAAATGCTTCCTGGAAAAAGCTAATCAGTGTAAAAGGGAAATGGTCAGCAGCATCTGCATTAATTTTGAGGAAAAACTGAATTCAAATGTGTAAGATATTTTTCAGCAACAGGAAAGCACATTATTTTCCTCGTCATGTACCCTGTACTTTGTTCTTCTCCCCTGAGGGGAGCTGCTTTGCTTTTATTTTTTGTCCTCTTGAAACTTAAAAGGTTTGAGAAGGAAAAAAAACTGGAGTGAGTTATAAATTGAAAATACATGTATATGACAACATCCTTTGTCTTTGCTCTTCAGCTTACTGTACTGACCTGAATCAGCACGCTAAGCATGACTGTGCTGTGCCTCCCCGTATTCCCTCAGCGTGTAGGTGAGCGGGCAGCTTTGCATTCCCTGTTCCTCAGGATGGTTGGTGACAGTGGAGGGGGCACCTGCAGGTTTACTGCGCACGCAGGCACCTCTGCTACTGCAGCGAGGTCTCACACTTGAGTTCCAGCCTTAGGAGGTCTCTCCTTGACCGCCACCTCCAGGGAGGAGGGAGCGAGGCAGCAGGGCTCGACAGCGGGGCCGAGCCCACATGGGGTGGTGGCGACCTTATGTCCCCCCCGAGGGGTGGGACCTGCACTGGGTGAGGTGCACATCACCTGCCGCCAAATGTCAGCTGTACAGAGCAGGGAGAAGGCAAGGGAATGGACAGGATGAAAGAAAGGGGAGACTGAGAGTCTGAGCAGCACTGACATTGCTTTTGGCCGTGAACTCTGGAAAACCTCGAGGTAAAAAACTCCACTCTGGTGAAGTGATTTCCTTTCAGCTCTGGCCTGGTGTGCAGTCTTAAGGAAGTCACTTTATCTCCAGACCTCGGCTGCTCCTTCCCATTGCTGTCCTTTTCTGCTGCCTCTGCTCTTGTTGCAGACCCCATGGGAGCCAGGCAGTCACTCCCAGCATACCTAGAACATATTGCAAGGGTGGTTCTGGTTCCTGCCAAACCTGTAAACAAACCTATGCTTAAAGAAGGGCTTCAAAAGATGCATTTTAGAAATCTGAAGGGAGTAGCCAGTGTTCTCTTTGAGTGCTTCTGAGTTTGTGCCCAAAAGGGCTTGGTATTTGACTCTGCTGGTCTGGTTGTGGTTTAGTTTTTATCGTCTAATCCTACTCTTTTCATACAGGAACTGAAAATTGCCCAAAGACATATTTTTGAAAGCACACCATAATCATGCAATTCTGGTTTCTATCACACCCTTAAAGGGACATTTTCTGATCTCACTCACACCCTGGCAGGCAGGAAGGGTTTGCTGTGGCTTTGTATGCTGGAGCAGAGAGACCAGGAGAGAGATGAAAACCACAACTGTTTGTTATGCAGAACATGGTTATTTTGGTGTCTTGCCAGTCATGCCAGAGTATCAACAGATGCTGCATATGTGATTAGAGCCTATGCAGGTAAACAGAAGAAAACTATGAGGGTTATGATATGGCTGCAGTCTCTAGTTTTTGTTAAATTGCTAGAACCCTAAATAAAACACACTCACCTGCAAATGTCTTTCATTTGCTCTTTTCTTGGGTTTAAAAGAGTTTCCTGAGGGAGGTTCTTTTAACTTTGGTAGAGGGAGCCCGATTATTTAATTTTTTAGAATAGCTCAAAGAAAATATTATCATTTTTCAGGTAGAGCAACAGTTACTGGTAGAAACATGCTGTTGCTGGCTTACAGACTTTGGAAGCCAGGCATATTGTACATCATTTCTGATGTGCAGTGTGTTATCCTTGACTATAAAAAGGCAGAGCTAAGCCTAGGCAGGAGCAGTGACTGGCATTGGAGGGCAGAGCCGAGCCTGGGGAGACAGGGCAGCCTGGGATGTGAGACTAGACTGCTTTTTCAGGATTGTGTTTCCCTGATAAGGTTACTGCCCAATTCTCCACTGTGGGCCAAATGTGCAAAATACCACAGTTAATCAGGCTGCTTAACCAAGGTGAGTGTGTTTACCCTTTTTTAAATCTATGTATTTATTTTTACTAAGAATTTATAAGTGGCAAACACTGCTCCCAGATCAGAAAGCGCTGCAGCCAACAGCACCAAGTGGGCATAAGGCAGGGCTCTGTGCCAGGGGAGCACTGGGTACAACAAGAATTCCCTCTCACCCTGCTCCCTCTGCAGCTGTGCATCCTCTCTGCAGTGCAAGCCTAAGATTCAGGAGATTTTCAGCGTTACTGTTAATTCCAGTGGGAAATGGCACAAATGTTATAGAGAAAATTACATGGTAGGGAACTGCTGAGTTTTACACATTGATTTCAATGGAGTCTTTCATTGGAGTCTGGAAGAGCAGAATGTGATCCTGTGCCTTACTTTCTCTTGGATGTAACCTAAGAGGAAAGTGGGAGACTGAACGTTGCCTTTCAGGAATCTGGCCCTTCGCCTTTGATTTTATTCCAGAGCGGAAGTAGCAATGTTTGCAGCTCCCACGTTGCCGGTGTGTATATCATCCTAGACAGCAACTTCTTTGTTCAAAGATGCTTTTAGATGTAGGATTGAGTGTATTGAGTGCACTGATGTTTAGCCTGGTGTTTTTACCCCTATACCTGCAGGTCTGTCATGGCTGTAATCTTCTGTTGATGCATATGTTTCTGGTCTGCAGGCAGTCTTCCACAGCATCGTTAATGGCAGTGTGCTCTTTCACAGAGAGCCATGGAAAACACCTGCCTTCTACAGCTGCCAAGTTTTTTTCAGATGTAGTCTTCATTGCATTGTGCTTATCTTTTGTACATATATACATGGATATATACATAAATACATGCATATATACACGTATGGATATTTCTGTGTAGGGATATTCTCTCAGCTGTCATGAAATAATAAGAGTGAATAAATATAACAACATGAAATAACAGTGAATACCTTTCATGTCCCTACTTTTAGTCATTTCATACTGTGAATTTATATAAATTCATTGTTTTCAATGATTAGTTTTTTGAAACTCATGATGCATTTTAACAAGCGACAAGAGATTAATGGGCAAGTGCCTACATTGCTCCATAGTGTAGGTGCAGTCATGAGGGATTTAGATATAATTGTAAAAAAAATATTTTTTTAAAAATTAAAGTGCAAGAGCTTTTGTTTCTGTGATGCAGATTCTGACTATATATTTAGAGGGATAAGGAAAAAGGCAAATGAATGCATATTGCTGAATGAGCTAATTTTTTTTGTCTTGGAACATAAAAGGCCAGTACGTTAATGTGTAAGTATTCCAGTGTATTTGTCATGGTAAAATCAGAGAAAAGGATAGGAAAATGCAAAATTAGGCCTGATAAATCCTGGGCAGGAGTAAGCTCTGGTGAACATCTCATAGGCTAAGAAAACCTGATTTTGTCAACTGATCTTTAAAGGGAATACTCTGCGAGAAGATGGAGAATATGTTATCTTGGAAGGGATACTTTTTCCACTGGCATGCAAGCTATCAGTTTTCTAGTCCTAGTGTGAGGAATAGAAAACTGTACCTCATCAGGAGGAGAGTTTCAAAGCCACCAGTCCTCAGTTCCATCAAAGCAGGTGATGTCCAGCAGCTCTGCTGAGGGGTAGTGGCTGGTGCAAAGGGGCTGCTGTGGGACACCATTCACACAGTGTGTCTGAAGGCAGAAAGTCACATCACAGCTGTCTTCTTGGGAAGGAAGAGAAGTATAATATTTAGGTTCTTTAAATGCTGCTTTTCCGAGCTGCAATGGACAAGTCATCCCAAAGAGAGGGGGCAGTGTATAAGAATGGATGAACACAGGGGTGGGAAGTATTGCATGCCACAGAAAATTGCCACACTTTGTAGCAACAATAACAAACACGGGCTTCTTTTTATTTCCTTATGTATTATGGCTTTCCAGACAACACTGACATTATCCTGCTAGGAAAGGCTGGTGTGGTGACCCCAGAGAGCAACTCCTCCAGCTGACTGCATTTGCTGGTAAGATGTTTTCCATCCAACTGTTCTGAGATGTTTTCCAGTTTAAATACGGCCCCAAATCAACCATTTACGAGGAGCTCTTGCTGGACAAACACACACTGAGAACAAGCACAAACCTGTAAAGTTTCTCTCCATCTTGTGCAAGCGTTTCAAATGCCTCAAAAATGAGAAGAAGAAATAGCATCCTCTGAGGCCTCAGAGGTGGGGCTGTTTAGGTTCCCAAACACTTCTGTTGCTGCTAAGCCCTAGAGACATTGAGACATGGCGTGGAAATAGTGCCTCTGAGTTAAGGCTGAGCAGCATCATGAAAAAGCTAATGTTGAGGATAAAATATTGATAAAGCAGGAGTTTGTCAACCAGTATGTTGTGAGCTGTGATTACAAGGCTGTTAAAAGCCAGAGATGAAGGTCCTGTAGAAGCACCCCCTTGGGTAAGCAGAGACAGCGCACTGAAGAAACAACGAGCTGTCAGCAGGAATAGTTAATGGGAGGGCTTGTGAGGGTGCAGTTCCCCCGCAGATCAGGTGGTGACATTTCAGAGCCATTTCATCAGGGGAGGGGAGTGAGATGTACAAGGCAATGATCTTAGAGAATTGTGATAGCATTCCCTAGAGGGGGAAGGAGAAATAAATTAGATCAGTGATCTCCCTGAGCAGAGCTAACAGTTGTTAACGTCTCTGAAGGGAGTGCAAAAGCCAAGATGACACTGCTGAGGGAAAAGGAGGAACTCATTTGTCTAGATGTACTAATGCATTATTTTGATTGTACCTGTGCTGGTGGGCCCCTGTTGCAGGAGGTCAGGGCTTGACAAATGCTGATTAAACAGCCCCTTTATGAGGATAAGCTGTCACAGAACAGAACAGATAGGTGGGACTGGAAGTGTTGTTTTCCTCGAGGTAGTGGAAATGTGGAAATGTCAGAGCCCTGTTGGCCTCTGATGCTGCCCCAGAAGAGGGATCGACAAGAAGAGCCCTCAAAGTTTTCAAAGGTGCTGTTAGGATTTCCAGTGCAATTGTAGTCTGGTGTCCCTTGTTACCCTGCAGATGCAGTATCTCACAAATGTAATCTGAACTCATGCTTTTTAATGGAGTGTGTACTACTAATTGCTCAAAAATCAGTGTTGGTTTTTTTTCCTTTATAATGAGGCTGAGCTTTTTATTCATATGTGGATGGAGTTTTGCCAGGAAGGCTTATGTCGAGTGGTTTCATTCAGCAATGTGAAAATTCATGTGCTTGTCTCGGCAGGTAGAGAAGTGGAAATCATACGCTTGCAAAGAATGTAACTAATGACTCCACTTCTGTATGTGTTTTTTTCCAGGGAGAAAGCTGGTGTATAAGTCTTCAAAATGTGACTCAGAATGAGACAAAATTTTCCTAGCCAAAATGTTTAAGTCTGTGTTAAAACATAAATATTGCTTTGTGGGACCACCATGCATTGCTGTATAAAACTTTATGTGCAATAATCAGTAATTAATTGGGAAAGTTGTGCTAGGAATTTTAGTAAACTGTTCATTACTTTAAGCTATCTTGATTGGAAAATCAGAAAACAGTTTGCATTTAAGTTGCAGCTGCAGCAGCCCTTGCCTTCAGTGTTCTGTCGAGCAGCCCCAGAGTGGTGGGACACTCATGTGCCGAGGCTGGGCTCTCGCCTATCGAGCAACGTCACTGACATTTCCTTACAGCCACTGCCTGCCAGTGTGACTTTGCCTTCTCAGGTGACTGTTTAGGCTCTGGCAGGAGCAGGCAGTGCCCAGCTGACCTTTTACAAAGGAGGTTTGTCTTGGCAGGTTGGTTCTCTGTTGTCCGTGGTCTTCTGCTAGCCAAAGTGAGGGTCAGCACTGTCCTCCTACCCAAGACAAAGTTCAGAACCACAGGAAAGATGTCTTGGAACATCTCCTCTACTTGTGATGATGATGACAAGGAAAGGACTGATTCCATATGACTTTAACATCTGGATTTTTGTGCTGCAGCTTGCAGAGGGGATGATCTGAAATGTGTAGCAGTGTATAGGGTGTAGTTCAGGGTTGTTGCTAAAGAGGAGGGGTGGCATGGTTTAGGAAATTTCCTTCATCAGACCTGGCTCCAAGATGGGAATACAGTTGCCTCTCCAGACTTGGGTCATCTCCTCAGCAGCAACATCTGCCTTTTCCCTCAACAAGTCAATAGTTTGTTGCAGGAGGGAAGCAAGGTATGACAGGGGTTTTCTTCCCTGTAACACATCCAGTGCTGTGCTGAGTTTTCTCATGTCTAATAATTGAGCTGATTGGGCCTTTCAGCAGGACAGCAGTGGTCTGAAACAAGGAATTCATTTAATACCTTATGACAGAACTAATGTTAACATTTTAATTTTCCCGCTGGCAACAAGGAGCCTTCACTTGGCTTTGCCACTGCCAACAGCTTTTCCAGCTCATGGGTGACAGCCTCCCTTCTCTGTGTGCAAAAAATGCAGAATGTCTCCCTTCCTTACAGCAAAATGAAAGAATTAATTCCTAGTTATACTATGAAACCAGCAAAGATCAGCAACAATGAGAGATGAAGACTTCAGTGTTTTAGTAAAATGTTTCTTTGAAGAGGTGTTTCTAAAGGAGATTGATGACAACCAGGAAGCTGAAAGACTATCCATTAAAGAAGATCTAACACAACTCCAGATAGAAGCCAATTATTTTTTAAAAAACTAACTGCTTTTTAGTTTTGATTAATGACTTGGCACCAGAAATTGGACATTTAACAGGACTGGATCCACTGTGGAAATGAGCATCACTGAGAGTCACTGATGCAAAACTAAAGGTTTAGAGTAACAACCAGACAAACCCATTATTTTAGGTTTTTTTGTATTTCTGTATGTATGTACAAGGAGTGGGTGGTGTTGTTTATCTGACAGTTGCTAGGTCAGAGGCTTTTGTGCTCAGAACAGTATAGAAGTGTGAGTTCCAGCGTAAGATCATATCTAGATACAAACAGAAATGTATCATTTCCGTTTGTGACCACAAATTTCAATGGGAAGCAGGTTCAGCACTCGGTACGAGATTTTTTTGAAAAATAGTTGGCATCAACAGAAAGTAAATTAGATTAACAGTGTTTAACTTCTGTTTTATAAGCAAAGTAGGCATCAGGTTATAAGCCCAGTTCAGTGCAGTTTCATTTACCCATCTTTTTCTTTGCAGAGGCTAGCTCTCTGCTAATTTTCCTGAAGAACTGATAGTCAGAAACCTGAGATCTGAATGCAGAAGAGGAAAAAAAGCAGTTTAGGAAGTGTTATAAACCTATACAGAGCTAAGCATGTATAAAAAGACATTTTGGGCCTGAATTGCATGAAGAGAGTACGGCTTTAGTGCGTGCTGCACTTTTTTCTCCTGGCTGGGTCAGACAGGGAATCCACTGTCAGAGTGCACCCCTGCCTGCAGCCATTTTACTCTCTCCCCACATTTTGCTCTAATCTTCTCACAAGCATTCCCATACCTCGGCACCTGCACGAGATATGTGTGTGTTAAATGTGTGTTAAATCAAGTAATGGCTGGCTGGGCCTTGTTGCAATTAGAGCTGCTGTGAGCTGTTCTCCAGAGACTTGGGCTCCAGTGAAAAATCTCCTCCAGACAGATTAGGAATAGCTCAGCAGCTTGCTTCCCTCTTCCCATTGAGTTTTCACTGAAAAGGCAAGTCTGAAAGCTGCCTGTACTTATATTTTTATATTCAGCTGCACTATCTTGAGGGTGATACCAGGTATCAACACCAAAAGAGGGAGAGTGAGAGAGAGAAACTTTGTGCTCACAGTAAAACACGGATATTTTGAGCTCATTCCTTAAGTGTGGGAGGGAAGGAGTTAGGGATTAGTTGTGGAGAGGGAGGTGTTTAATGGAGGTATTCTCTACTGACTTCAGCCAAGATCTCTCAAGGCTCATAAATTTGACTAGCAGTGCTTTTGTTTCTCTTGTTGCTGAATGATATGGATCACTGGATAGCTCTTTTCGTTTTTTCCTTTTTTTGTTTTTCCTTTTGCTTTATTACTTTCAAACTCTCTCATCTCAGATAAAGAGACATTGCCAGAATAAAGAAACCAAAATAGCCAGGCTTATTTTGTTTCATTTCTTATGTCTCATCATCCACATTATTCTTGATGGGTGTTCTTCCTCCTGAACTATCAAAATTTCTCCTTCATTATGAAAAAGGTCGTGACAGTTTTGTTCTGGAGTATATGATTTCTGCCAAGTCAGTCTATAAACTACAGTAAGGTACCAAGGCCCAAGGTAAGACTGGTCTTTGATGATTCTACAGATCCCACAGCCCACACTTCTTTTAACTGAATGGGCTGTAGCCCCTCCTGGCTGGCTCTGCTGATGAGCTGAAACATCCAGTAACTACAGATTGTGAATTGATGAAGTTAAACAGTAGCAGGGAGAGAATCTGCAGCTTCCTTTTCTTCCAGTAGAGAAATCTGTATCTCCCTCAAGAGCCTTTTTAAAGACCTTCCAAATAGAGTTCAGGAGAGTGAAGAACTATTAATTAATCACAACCTAAGTTCCCAGTGCAAGGCAGGAATGGCTGCTTTTGGGACTAATGTTTGAAATCCCAGACCACGTTTGCAGAAGCACCTGTCTCTTGTGTCTTGGGGTTAAATTTTGTCTGTTTTCTTCTCTTTTCCCTGTGTTTTCTGATCATGACTCACCCATTGTTTGCGTTATTCTGGCATTATTGTTCACTGGAGGGAATATTTGAAAGGGAGATGAGATTTACTGAGAAGAAAGAGCTCGTCTGCTTTTCACAGTTCTAAGGATACATTCGAAACAGAATCTCCTTTTAAATTAACATTGTGGCAGACTGAGTTACCTCTTTTAGGAAATTACTCTCCCATAAAAACTTTTTTTTATTTTGAGAGAAGTATTTGAGTTTAGTAAACAGAAGCAACTATTCGTTCCACAGATCTGTTTCAAGAAGATTCAGGCATTTCGGGCTTTTTAGTTAGTTGGGGTTTTTTTCCTCTTTTTTCTTCACTCTCCTAGCAGATTTGTTCTAATTTAAAGTGTATTTCAGATGTTTTGTTATACCTACATTTCCCTATGCTTCATGCTTTTGGTAGGAATCTCTCTTTAACAGATAAATCATGTAATTTTTCTCATCTGCACCAATAACTGTTTTCTCTGAGTCAATTTCTCATTGTTTTGTGAAGGTGTAAAAACTCTCAGGCTTAAAAAAATTGTACTTTTTAAACATTGTTTGTTTGGACTCAAATTTAATAAGTGAATTAAATAAGTGAAATTGAATGTGAGGCATTTTTAATCAATTATTATGTAAAATGTAAGAAGTGCACTATTAATTATTTCTTTATATGATCAGACAAATGACACTAGGACAGGAAGGTCATAGCTTCAGACAGAGAGACACAGGACAGCGGGAGATTTCCACAGCTCATTTAAAATAAGTTCATAGTTTTCTGGCATCTTTTGAATTTTGAGTCTGGTTGCTACGGAAAAAAAACCCCAAATGTTAAGGACAAGGGAGATTTAATAGTTGTTGTAGCTTTCTGAGCTTTTATAATAATTCCAGCTTTCCAGTGTGAGCTTCAGTTTTCTTAACAGTTTACCTATTAAATTGTTAACTATCACTCCACTGAAGAATTAATGTTCATTTAGATGTGCTGCCTAATTCAGTATTGACTTTTGAAAACACTTTAGGCATTACTTAAATATTAGTGCCACCTTCCTGTTCAACCTGTATATTCAGAGTACAGTGGCATCAACTGCTGCACAGTTTCTTCCCTGGGAGACAGGGTGAGTGTTATTAATAGGAAACAGTTGAAATTCTCCCATGGTCCCTGCTGGACGTGCAGTGCAGCCACAGTGGGTGATGGCACGGTGACTGCAAGTCACCAGCCAGAGCCTGAGCTGTTTTGCAGTGGGGCTTTGAAGTGCAGTTAGTTGCAATAACCATTTAAAATGACAGAAGATGAGATGCCTGCCTAACTGCAGGCTCTGTGTTTTCCCTCTTTTCCTCAGTGGTGAGGCTGTGACTGGAATTTTCAGAGAGAATTTAGGAATACCAGCTGTGATGGCCAAGTCCCTCAAATGAAACAGAGGAAAATGAGCTTTTGTTTTTTTCAAATTAATTTGGGGACCCTCTTGGTGATGAACCACATCCATATGTTTGCCACAGAATCAGTAATGGTCTGTTGTTTAAAAAATCAGTAAACCTGGATGGCATGGAGGTACTTGCTGAGGTGTGGGAGGAGGAGAAGAGAGTGAGAGCAATCTGACAAAAATCCTGCTCCTAGGGGTTTCCATACTGTGTGCATGGGAGCTGCCTTATGTAAAAGCAAAGAAAAAATGCCACTAGAAAGAAACACTGCTTCATGGGCATCTTGCATGCAAATACATCTGTGCTCACATCTGTGCTGGAATGCAGACATAGATACAGATCATTAACATCTATTTTCTGAAGGTGATCCAAGGTATCAATCACCTGAATTACTGCAGTAAAACCTGTCTTCTAATGAAACAGAAGTGAGACGTGAAAATAAAAGGTAACCTACTTTTAAATGTTTATAGAAGATAAAGGTTTAACCACAAGTCTTTCATCAAATGGAAGACAGTAGGAAAAAAAAGTTTAGAAAATGCCCTTTGGCTGCTCTTTACTGTGTGGTGAAACCTCACAGTATCTCACCTCATATACTATATGGGCCCTAAAGGCAGCTGGAAATGTTTAGAAATACGTCTATTTTGGTACATGGCTGCCTCTCTATCTGTTATATCCAGCAGTGTTTCAAGGAAGGGAGATATTTGCTTAAATGAAAAGCCCAGACCAAAGTGTGAGATGGTAAATGGTGCTCGAGGGTATACAGCAGTCTAAACGGTGCCCTCTGTTAAAAGAATCAGCCACCTGACTGCTCATTAGTTAGCAGTAAATAATGAGGAATAGCTTGAGGCAGGAGCTCAGAAGTGCAGATGTCCCAAAATATTCACCCAGTTTGTGGTGTCACGAGATCTGTAGTGTCGTAAGGTAAAATACACGTAATCCCTCTTCTGAGCAAAGTAAAGCATTTTACAGTCTTTGTGCAGTCTAGTAATTTTGTGTAATCTTTTCAGTGAGGATATCAGAAAAGGAAAAGCAAGGTTCATGAGATAAGGCACTGACTGCATAATGTTGCCCTTCCCTGTCACGTTGTGTGCCCAAAAGGCATTTAGCAATATGTGGAAATTCCCCCACATGCATGCTGCCCCCTCCTCCCTCTCAAAAGGCAGTAGGTGATGAATCTTGAATTAGACTAATAACAAATCTGAATTTCTCAGATGGCTTCTGTTGTTTTAATGGGAAGACCAGCATCTCAAATCAGAATTACCCTGGAAGAGTGGGAGGAAGGTGAGGAGGGTGAGCAGTGACAAGGCTATGGGAAAAGCCTAGTCACATTTAACAGTGATGGTGCCATTGCAAAGAACTGCAGAGACATAATAGGTTTGAGTAGAAATTAATTTAATGATCTATGGACAGTTTTATAAAAAGATGCGTATCTTATCTGTTATTTTTATACCCTAGAGATTCCCTCTCTTAGATCTATAGCAAGTCTGGTTTTCTTTGCTAAATTTTAAGTTGCTTTGGATTTTGGATGCTCTCTAAGGTCAGAAAAAACCTATAGTAAAGTTGCTATAAGACTTTCAGTCACAAAGAATCTTCAGCCCCATTAAATTTGAATGCAACTTGGGCTGCTAAGTGCCTACATTTTCACTTTTCTGAATGTTTCTCCTCCTTTTTTTCTGCTTTTGCCAGTTTGGGTAAGCTCCCCAGTTGTCTGAGGCCATATGAAGCAATAATCTTGTGAGGGAGATGAGAAGGAAGACCAAACTCAAGGCCTGCTCTCCACAGCTGTCCTGATGCAGCGCTCCCTGCACTGGTGAGTAGGTGATACCTCTTGTCTGCTCTGTTCTGGCTTCTCTCCATCTCCTTGACCCTCCAGCCGTGCATCAGAGCTCAGCCTCAGGCTCCAGTAGGTCTCATCTCCTCTTGTATCAGGTGTCATCTTATGTCATCCTCTCCTTACAGCTCACAGCTCTACCTGCCTGATGTTTCTTTGATGTGTCCAGCTTAATCTCATACCAGACAGCCCCTGCGAAGGTACCTGCCCAGGAAGGTAGTCTGGGCAGACTCAGATGCCACGGCTGTTACACGCTTTTCAGTCATTGCTGCCATAATCACTGCCTGGGGAGGGACTGATTGAGGTCCCTGCTCTGTTCACAGTAGGTTTCTTACCTCCTCCTTGCCACAATCTGCCCCTACTTGTGGCCTGTTTACTGTGCTTTGCACATTCGTTATCTGAGCTGAGATGCTGAGATGAACCCCCCTTTCCCCTGACTTCTTACCTTTCAGCACCGTGTCAAATCCTGTTTGCTGAGAAGCTGAAACATTTTTTATCTGGTCTGAAAAATCAAGCCAACACTGTTTGGGAGCTACCTAAATCCCATAACCAGGGGGTTTAAATTAGAAAGTGTTTAGGAAGAACTTAAAAATGCAGGCCTGGACTACAAGTCCAGGTTCTTTCTTTTGTTCCTGTATGCCTCTCCTTGATCTCAGCATATATGCCAAAGGCAGAAGGGATGTTTGCAAACAGATGAGGAGCTGAGCAGTAGTGAGAAAGCATGGGGAATGGAGGATGGATGCCACTGCTGGGTGTGCTCTGCCAGAAAGGGGTAAATCTGGCTGTGTCCTCCCAGTCTGTGCCAGGCTGGGCCCACCCTAATTCTTAATCACTTCTTCCCTGGTGATACTGGGGTGCAATTCTCATCTTGGGTCCTGCATATGCTCAAAATATTTTGTTTGTCCTGAGGGACCAAATTCAAAGGTAGAGGGGATCTCCACCAAATGGTCACTGAGCCCAGAAAAGGCTGCTGTGGGACTGCTCTGGGAACTTTATTCTGTGACACAAACTGTCTGTCATTTCTTGTGACTATTAATCTTTCATATTTTCTCTTTCTCTCTCTGTCATGCATTTACAGAAATTGAAATTTAAAAAGAAAGAACAAGTGGAAAGAGAAGCGGGAAATCCAACCTCAATAAACTCTCCATAAAATCCACAAATTAAGGGCAAGTACATCATGAAAGCATATTAGTCAGAGAACTATAAATTCCAGCAAATTGACTGTCATATATAATCAAAAACATACTATAATATATAGTAAGTTGAAATAAATACCGCAAACCAACCTCAGGCTGTAAATGTTTAAGATTAGTCCTTCATACCACATGTACCTGAGGTATAAATAAAGAAAGCAGGAAGGCTTTAAAAAAAAAAGGAAAGGGGAAAAAGGTGTGTGTCTTAAAAATGGGAATTGAAATGAAACTGCAGCCCTTTGAGTTACCTTTAGAAATGGACCCCAAGGGTTTTCACAGTGTGGATACATTCTCATGCACCGCTCACCAGTGACCAGTCTCCCCTTCTTGAGCTGAACCGATAGAAAAGCCTCTAGTGATGGTCCTCAAAGGGTGTGTCCTTCTTGCTCTCTGTGGAGGTGACAAGTGCAGTGGGTGGCTGTGACACAAGGTTTTGCTTTGAGCAGACAGTGTGGCAACGCCTTGACTTGACTGAGAGTGGCTGGAGACCACCAGCTGGGACTGCAGGAGCTCTGCTGGCTGCAGTACGACTCTGCCATGTCCCAGACCTGCCTGTGCTCCTTGGGTGCTCCTTTCACCCACAGCAAGCTGCACCTCACCCACAGCTGCCTGGGGCACCTCAGTTATGGACAACCCCATTCACAGTGATGGGCCACCTTCAGGAGCTACCTCATGGTTTGTGATGCTCACCAGGACCTGCTTGGTGCTGATGGGTTGACGGATTTCAGATCACTTCTCAAATTACTGTCTATACTCTTTTGAAGCAAAACATTTTAACCTTCAAAGTTAGCATATGAAACAAGTAGAGGAAAGCTAGCAAGAGCCTGTATTTCATACAAACGTGCAATTGTTTCTGTGTGTAATCTGAAATGATCCAATCAGGGTGCCCCAGAACTGTCTAGAAGCCAGTTTCTTCTTTATTTAGCATACATACTAAATAAGTAGTTGCCTAAAGTGCCTTCCTGCCTGCATTATTAATGTGGTATGGGCCTATGGTTTCCAGTATCATATATGTAGATTTTCATTTCTGAAATCCTGGTTTCTCAATTCCTCCAGCAGGAAAGATGTTCAAAAATCATGGCACTGGGCCTTCTGTTTGAAACCATTTAGCTCAAAACAAGGAATGTGTGATGAGCACCCTACATCCAGAGTAGCATCCATGTAATTAAAGACACAATTACACCAAACAGGACAGGCAGTGGGTGAAATCATACTGAGAAACCAATTGGGATGGCTGGCAGCAGGACAGGGCAGTGTGCAGGATGGCTGGGCTAAAGAAGCCAGACCTAGTTACACATGAAGGTCTCCCAGCCCACATGGCTGAATCCATATCAGGGCAAATTTGGCTGTAAAGCAGGAATCTGCTGTCAGCTGGTGCTGCAGTATGGCTGGTGGGGGGCAAATGAAATCCCTTGGGTAAAGGCTGGTAAAAGAAAGTGCAGCCTTGCCTGAGCTGGCTGTAGGCACCGACTGCACCACAATCCTGACCACGGACCTGAAATGTAAAGCAGTTTTCATTCACATGGAGCCTGAACTGCACCAAACCGACAGTAACTACTGCCAAAGCCCTTCAGGTGAAGATAGACTTGAGAAGTGTCCCGAAGCTGCCTGAAACCTGATACTTCCTTCCTGGCGGGATCCGAGTCCCACTGTCAATAGCGTGTCAGTGCAAAACGGAAGCAGCAGTGTTTACAAAATTAACAAATGGACTTCAAGTTAAACACTGGCAATTTGTGAGACCGCTTTTTTTCTCCAAGCACTGACCAGTCTCCTGAGATTACTTGCAGGTGAATGTTCTGTTATTCTTTCTGGACTGACTTATTCTAACATCATGTCATTTTTAATTGCTTTTCTTGAGAAAATATGCTTGCAACTCCATCCTGTTAGCCTCCATAGGGTGCTCTTGATGTTAACGTTTTCCCAGGACTGCATTCACCATTACTAAATCACACATATAGCTTTACTGGCTTCTAATTAATTACTGCAGTTGGGAATGCAAAACTCTATTCCGTATATGGGATGTGCCCTATGGTATTAAGCTCTGGAATTGCATATAATACAAAACTAAGTGGCACAGGCTTGTATGTACTTGGCCCTGATCCTGCAAAGATATACAGGCTGCACATATTTCAAACAGTCTTGCTGACTTCCCTGGGACTGCAGAAAGGAAGAAAAAGTTCAGCACATGCCTAAAGCCTCAGAATCAGGACTTAAAATGTTAACTTATACAGCAAGAAGGAGAAGCTTTTATCACAAGACACCCTCAGGGAGATGCAAAGCAGAAGGCAGCCTCCTATCTGCCAGTGTGGGATCTTGCCTGCCTTGCTTTGCTAGACCCTGATCCTCCATCCGGCCTCCACAAAAATGGAGGATCTCAGTGTTCACACCCCCAGACACATTTCAGGGAGTTCCCGAGTAGGTGAAAAGCCTTGGCAGGCGTGGGTTCTCTCTGCTTTATCATCACTACTAACCATTTAGGATGAAGTGCATAAACCATACGGTATTTTTAGCAAACTCAGCTATAGTCTTTGGACTGAAAGTACATCACTTGTTTCGACAAGTAGCAAATATGAAGCTGGAGGAGAGGGCAGGAAAGTATCCAGAACTGAAATGAATATTATTACTTTTCACTAAGCAAGCAGTACTCCTTGCAAGAGGATCAAAATAACTCTTTGTCAAAAGTAAAAGCACTTGCTGCCAAGGTTTATGAGGAAGAAGATACACTAATGCATTGATTAGGTTATACAATGTTTATCTCCTTTTTCCTTTTAGTTTGCACCATTAAATGTAAAAAGCAGATCCATCAACATCTAATGTTTCTTCAAAACACCATGTAGTGTCTAGAAGACGGAACTGTCAGACATGCTTGTCATGTACACATATTTTGTTATTAAATGTGTTTGGGCATGAGTTTTGGCAGGATTTCTTCACAACTCTCCTGAACTTTTCTTGACACCTTTTATGGCACGTAATACATCTGCAATTCAGGGCTTGGTTAGCGCTTAACTCTTTAATTAGGAGCATAGAAACTCTCTTCCTAATTATTGTCCTATAAGCAACATGATCTAATTCTCATGCCAAAGCCCAGAAATCCATGCTGCAGGTGCTTTGCTTTGTTTGGCTGCCTTTTGCTATTTTTTTTTCTTTTTGCAGTGTCAGGAGAGTAGTGTGTGCTCTGCATTCTTCTCTCAGTGTAATCCTAGAGTATTGCAGTCTCTTGCTGGCTGACCTGACTGAGTTGTAGCATTTGCCACTTTTCCTTCCACCTTTTGCTCCAGCTAAGGTCACTGCTCAGCTCTCACACAGTGCCTGCTGCTTGGACCAGGTTTAATCGGAGGAGCAATTCCCTCCTGTGAAGGGTTAGGGTTTGGTGCTGGCAATTGTGTAGCACCAAGTGCTGCCAGAAACCTCTTTCTAAGTGAGCAGGACTCATATAAGTACTGAAGCAAATAAAAGAACAAGACTCACATAGCTGACGTGTCGAATGCTACATAAATCCCTTTTTTCCCTCCAGGGAAACTGAGCTGGAAAGTGGCTCAGTGCCTTGCCAAAGGCCACAGAGGATATCAGTGCTGGAGAGTGAATGGACCCCGCCACTTCCGACTCTGTAGCCTCCATGTGATCCCTTTGAAAACTTCATTTCCTTCTATTGGACTGATTTAAAAGAGAATAATGAAACAGGGAATTTTGCTCTTTTTCTTATGACTTGAGGGAGGAAGTCAGGAAAAGGTTTGACTGATGATTTAATTAATTTAATAAAAGAGGAATTACCTACAAAGTTTTTTTTGTGAAATTTCTACAGAAACTATAAATCATGTGTATATCATATTAACTATTAAATCAGAAAAGAAAGATACAGCAGTCTAAAAAACTAGAATATACTTCCATCTTTCCAAAGTTTCAGGTCATATATACTTGTGCCATACTTGTGTAACACAATTTTATGTAAGCCTAAGTATAAGTAAGTGACTTTATTTTGTTTTCTTACATTCTAATGTCCTTCATTGAAAAATGGCTTTCTGTTTCTTTTGATATTCATTCAACACTTATGTATCAAGTTGATCATCTTACTGAAAAAAAGGTTTCTGTTCTTTCTTAAATCTGGAGTTGCTAGCGCAGCCCCATCAGCCCACAGCATCCTTCCATAGCCTTTCAGAACGCGTACAAATGGCACAAGGTGTTAAGAGATGCAGGCCACGAGGCCAAGAAGTTTAATGATGGATTTATTATTGAAAAGTGTATGCACTTTTCTGAAATACTTGTTGAACTTCAGGCTCCTCCTAAAGTCACTGTTTAAAGAACAGAGTTCAGTACTGAGATAGTCTGCACAGTTTCCAGCGAGGAACTCAAAGGACCCCTCCTGGATGACAAATTGGGGAAATTCCCAAATCAAGGTGTAAACTTTCTTTCCAGGTAAATAACAATTGTCAGAACTGTCACTGTTCCCTAGGTCTGAAAGAGAGAGCTTAAACTTCATCAAAAATTCCAGACCCCAACAAATTCAAACTTTTGCATTCATTCATACTTGGATTTGAATTTAATAATTTGGACTGACTTTGGTAGCCACGTTGGTTTTGCAATGGCAGCTTTCCTATGGCTGTATTTTTCCAGGCTGATAATTTTTGATAAAGCTTTCTGAGGTTCAAGATCAGTACCACCTGGAATCTTGTTTAAGAAAAGCAAAGTATTTTCCTACCTCTCCCCGTGCAGCTGAGTAATTACTTTAAGTTTGATGTTTTTGTGTTAAATGGCATTGCTTCAAACTCTGTGCATGTCAAACAGCAGAAAGCTAGGGGAGTTTGAAAGGTTATCGCTGTTTCTCTTCGAATTCCTGCGTACTGAAACCCTTTGGAGGTGGGTGCCTACTGCAAATCATTGTTTGACAGCTTCACTCAACTTTGAGACTTGTCAACTCAGGGGCCAATCTGACAGCTCTCAGGCAATAAAGTAAACAAGGGATTTGGAGCGTCAGGGAAGGAATGCTTAAAATCATTCCTAATATTTCTCCTATTCATAACATGTCACCAAGCCAGTGAAGTTATGAAGGCAGCAAGTCTCAGCTTCTTACACATCCCAGGTGGTGTTTGCAGGGTGAGGGAGAGCTTGGGGGAACCCTGGCAACAGACTTCCACCAGGTAGCATCCAGATTTGTTCCCCTGATAGTATTCCTGATAATAATGAAAACTCCAGGCATTCTTTTTCAGATGGATGGATTTTCAGACGCTTTTTGCACTAGTCTGAGCTAAAAGGTGATTCAGTATTGATGGAAACAGAACATCATGTAAGAGCTGTTCTTTAAAACAAAAAAAATGACCACATTAAATGTTTTCTGTGCAATAATGTAGTTAAGAGAGACCTCTTTCCCAGCATCCAGGAAACCTGCAGACACTGGCTGTAAAAATGCTCAGATGCAGATGGTGCTGGAATCTGCTGAGGGTTGATGACTACATGGATGTCACCACTCACATACCTCTCTGTGGACTTACAACATATCAGCACATGAACTAACAGGTACATTTTCTGGAACAGTCCCTTTTACAGTGTTCTGTCTTTGTGGAAATTATACAAGACACCTTAAATAGTCTTTTTTGTTGTTGTTTTTGGAGAATCTGAGGCCAAATTTGATCATCTGGCTATGTTAATGCATTGCCAGTTGAATGCTCACAATTATTAGCAGCTTTTGAGAATGTAACCTGATTCTTTGAATATTTTTCATTGTAAGTTTTAGTATTTCTATCAGGGAATAATTTGATTCCAAATAAAGTATAGAAAATCTGACCTAATTTTTAGATTAGTGTGACTGTTTCTTGCACATCTATTTTGAGAACTCCTGCTGCTAACACACCTAGAGCTGACCCCTTTGTTAACTACGTGGCATGTGCATGACAATAAATTACCTGTTGTCATTATTGAAAATGACTAATGACCTGCTAGCCTTTTAGGATGTTATTTAAAAGTCATTTTTCTAGAAGAAGAACTATATTCCCTCTTGAGGTAATGCTTGCCTTTTTTTAAAAAACAGGTCAGTTAACTGTTGCTGCTCTGTACTATTATAGGAGGTTTTCTAATTACAGTAGTTGCTATGCAGTAGTTATAGCTCAATTGTCTTCTGATTATTGATCTAATAAGGACACCTTACTAGAAACCCAACTAGCATGAATATATGTAGCTGGGTTTTCAATGGATTTCATCTACTGTAGACTAGCTGTAACGTTTAGGGATAATGTTAAACATCTTCATTTACAGCAGTATTACAACTCCATTAATTCATATTTTAAACTGAGCCCTGAACAAATGCACGTCAGCAGCCACTTGTGCTTGCTAAGAGATTAAAGGCTCTGGACCATGAGAAGAAAGGAAATCGCTATAGTTTGCTAGCTAATGATTGTTTTCTTTACTGTTGGAGTCAGTGAATTGAATTGTAATGGACTGGATTGACTCCACATACGGAAATTACAAGGAACAGGATCATTTTTTTTCCAGATGAAAATTTCAGTTGTTCTGAAAGTCAGCTATGCACTTCAAGACACTGGGCTTCAAGACATTATTTGAAACTCTGATAGGCCTTTTTTAGCATAATATTTCTTGCTTATGTATATGTCGTGTATTTTGCATTAGCAGCTTAATAGTTGCTATAAATGTAGTTGGTTTGACATCAGAGCTGGAGGTGCAGGTAGCATCACGTAAAAGCAACGTGCACTGTGCCATGACAGTGAGGAATACTTGGTCCAGGATGCACATAAATTTCATTGCTACCAATGTGCAAGTAAAAATTGATTAGGGGAGTAGATCTGTGGGCCTGTGTTCTTTTGCAGTGTTCCTGAGGCTTATTGAGCCTAAGCTGCATTCCCAGATTTGTCTCTTGCTGATACTGTCATGACAGACTCAGACACATCATAGCTGCTCTGACTAAGTAACAGAAGGGCAAAGTTTCCACGACTGAAACTGCTCTTACTGCACAAAGCTAGACAGAGTGATGGGAGTTAATCACTGAAACACGAACAGACAGGACTAGCTTGTCATAATACAAAGCTATCAAATCACAACTCTGTAAAACTCTTCAATGTTTTATCATGAACAGCTGTCAAACTCTTATAATTTCATGATTAATGCATTGCAGAGTGGTTTCCTCCCTTACGCTGTTGCCCGTAGCAATTTTTTTAATGGAACTGATCTTGGTCATATTTATTGAAAATGAGCTTCAATTCTGCATGTGCCTGTGTATAAATGTACAAAAAAGCACAAAAAGGAGGAAATAATTCTCAGACCTAGCTCCATGCATGGGAGGAGACCACCTCACATGGCCTGCCTTCCGTCGTGCCCCTTGCATGGCAAAGAAGAAGGGCTGTGAGCACTGTTAGAAATCTGTGTTAAGCTCCATAGACATAATTCCTTTTCTCCCCATGATAACATCTGTGAATAGTGCGACTAGGAATGGCTTCAACATCATCTACTCCTGGGGAAAAACTTAACGAAAAAGAGTTATCACTGACTTGTACACAGCCAAATCTGGGGAGAATTTAAATGTTGCTAAGTCTAGTCATAGTGTTTCCACATGAAGGTAAAGGTCTGGGCCTTCTGCTTTCTCAGGGAACATCTGGGGCTGCCCATGCAGTGTTAAAAAAGTCATGTTGGGCTTGAACCAAACTCAGTGAAACAAGATGGTCATTATATTGCTTACAACTCTGGCCACCAAGAAACTTGCAGACTGTGCCCCAGAGGCCCCTGCTGTCCTTCCAAGGGCAATCTGGGAGCCAGTGACCCAAGGTGTGTGGAAAGTCCCTGGACATTTCATTTGAACTGAAATTAATTCCCTTGAAAATTACTGCTAAACAACAGGTACTGCAGGCTGTACTAACCACTGAGCTGCTCTTTGCCATAGTGGATTCCTGCCAGGACAGGATTCCCATCTCTTGAAAGATATTTCATATCAGTCTTGAGGTCTGGGACTCTTTGGACTTGCACCTCTGTGGATTTGCTTGTTTAAGACTATTTGTGTTTGCTTTAAGTTTTTAAGAAATAATAATACTTGTAGAAACCTTTGAAGAAAAGAAAACTACTGCTGGAGTCTGTTTCTTTTGGATTTTCTAAGAAGGTTTCTGAGGAGGGCACCTTCATGACAATGTAATTAAGCAACGAGACATGACAGCTAGTCGTTTCAGGGTTATTATTGTATGCCTAAGGTGGCATTGCAGGCATGAGGCTGAAGGGCAATTGGTTTTAATCACCCATTAAGTGCAATAATCCCTTTGATATGCGCTGTCTGGAGAGACTTACCGAAAAGGAATTTATGAACAATAGTAAGAGGAACAGACAAACTGGTAAATGCACTGGGTGTGAATATTAATGTGGTTATAACATCACTGACAGGCATTCAAAAAGGTTTATTTGTGTCAAGTTTTCCTCATTAAAGACACCCCAAAGGAGTTATTTTTAATAAGCAAAATATTGCAAGGACTTCTTCGTGGTTTTGCTTTTTTCCTCCTTAAATATTTCTCTTCTATACTTCAAGCATAGATCATGTTGATATTAATGTGGATAAGTTCATCCCTGCAGTACAGATAGATAAAAATGCTGATGGCATGTGATGATGTGTCCATAGCAGGCAAGTCTTCTATAAACCCCATTATTTGGGGATCCTAGCTCATTTTGGTACCCTTGCCTGGCACTCTGCTCTCAAGGAATGCAGTTCTTCCCAAGGAGAAGGTTCCTTCCTACAGCATGTGAAGATCAGTGGTGTGTTTTCCACATCTGTTTCAGCTTGTAGAGCTGGGAATTGAACTGTGGTCCTCAATGGCCATGCAGACATAGATGCCAAATTGCCAAGCTACTTCATCAACCTAGTAAAATATTTTGATTGGTTTTAAAGGAAGGGCATAAAACATGGATATTTTCATATGAAATGGGTTATGGAAAGACATAATTTAAAAAAAAAAAACCATAATTGTGTGAATTTTTTAAATGCAAAGCTTTGTGCTAATGTGTCACTAAGTGGAGAAATCTGGTGCCAACATAAATGTTAGTAATACGTTCATCATATTTACAGGTCTGGAAATGTTTGCTTTTCCTTGGCCTCCTTTATGTATATTAATACGTTAAAATAATCATCAAAATGTAAATATGAGAGTTAAAATATCTTCTTCATCCCAAAATTGCTCTAAGCTGCGTAGAAAAGAGTATTTTGCTGAATTGGCCCTTGTTTGAACTTAGGTTTGCATATTTTGTGCTGTATAGAAAAAGCTTTGCCCTTTATTTGAAGTCAGTTTTGAGTGTGTAATTACCAGTCTCCAGTTTCCATTTGAACAATCAGGGTTCTCCTGTCAGTCCTGTTTGAGTACACATGGGTTGAACAATTAAAAACTTCCTGTTGTGTGTGCAGGGGGGGCTGTGGGGATTTTGTTTCATTAAAGAAGAGGGATAAAAATTGTAAACCTGAAAATGAAAATTGATGAGAACTGGACTTCTATTTTATTTTGTTTTTCCCAAAGATTTATGGAACTGCAGCATAGCAGAGCTGTTGTCAGTGGTTTCCCAAAAAGGAAAAAAGTATTAGTACTAAACAAAATGTATTCTGTGAACAATACTGGAAGCATTAGTCTTTAAAAAATCGCCACTATTCCTCTAAAGAAAGGGTTAAAAAGAAGTCTGCTAAAGTGTCCCTAGGGACAGGATAGTCCAGTTTTGAAAAAAGTCATTGTTATGCTAGTAATAGGATATGCCTTAAGCTTGTTCTTAAGTCTTATTTTCTTTACTGCAGGTTGAGAATGTTTCTCTCCATCGTGTTCCATGCAGTTGTTCTGGAAAGGAATGGCAAAGCTGTGCAAGGCTTTGCAACAAAAACCCCCTCTTCCTGTAAAGGCAAGACCCTGCCAAAATAAATAGGGACATCAGCAAATTGTACAGATGGTAATTTCTTTTAAACATGTGTGTATGAGTTATATATAATATGAATTTGAATATATAGTGCATATGGATGTGTGTATTTACATGCATTTGCATACATGTCAATATTTTCAAGAATATATGTTCTGGAGCCTATATTAATCAATGCAAGCTTTCCTGGAAACTGAGCTCTCAGCACAGCCCAGCCTGCTCACAAGTTCAGCTTGCAGAATCCTGAGGTGGAGGTTACTGTGTTGGGATGCAAAAGCTAATTTCTTAATCATGATTAAGTTACCAAAAGCAGTGCAAGCTCTCAATGCCTGGAACAGCCAGATGAAAATGGCATGGTCTGGTGATTAGAAGGTTTTAGTAGGAAATAATACTTTTCTTGTCACTGGGCTGTGCAGGCAGAATGAGTGCAGCAGCTGGAACACATATGCAGAGTGTTTACTGCAGCGACTCTTACACTTTCAGACAGAAGGAAATCCTGTGCAGGATTGGAAAGCGCAGAGAGCTGTCACCAGGGAATAGGCTGTCTGTGTGTCTCCATGAAATAAAAGCTGTGTGGACCACAGACCCTGCAGTGGGCACTTCCTGCCGCCTTCACTGCAGCAGCTCAAGATTGCTTTTTCTTTCTGCTTTTCTTTTTTTTTTTTTCAATTTTGCTGGAAGATATCAAATCTACCAGTATTATCAGCAGAAACACCGATGAAGCTCAGGATTTACTTTGTATCAAACTTCAAAAATCTCTTTAAGGGTGGGGGTTTTGTTGGCTTCTGTTGTTATCTGGCAAAAGGAGAACCTGCAAATTTGGCTATTGCTCAGGTTGCATAGTTTAGGCTAATAAGACATCTGATATTACTTGAGGTGATTTTTTTGATTGGTGGTTTTTGATTTTTTTTTTTTTTTCTCAGATCTGTGTAGGTTTTTAAGTAGTATGAATGCATTTAAAGCAGTAGCAAATCCTGGCACCCAAGGGTTGCTAACACAAGGAATGTTTCATTGTTTGCTGATCTTATAGCAATGACCGGTATCTGCTAATGCATAAGAAAATGCATTCATTATCCAAATAATTTTAAAGATCCTAAATTAATGATGTGTTTATGTGACAGATTTGTGGGAGGGATTTCAAATATAATCACCATCAATCCGGCTGCAGCCAAAATAAATTTTATGAAAAGTAAAACAAACTGTTGCACAGACAAAGTAGGCCTTCAGGGGCTCACACAATAATCTGTGTTTTCTTATTTAGCTGTGTATAATATTTCTGTTCATATCTTGTCCAGATAGAATCTCAATATATATAACATTGCTGTTAAAGCTTAGAAAAGTCAACATATGCCACTATACAAAGGGGAGAAAAGAAAAACATGAAAGACAAATACCTACTTAAAATGTTTCTTCCAAATGAGCAAGCCATGCCCAGGTACCTGTGTCAGACATGGTGCGATTGTAAAGGTGAGCATTAAACATAAGAGCTTTAATTCAAGGATGGTGGCTTTTCAACACGTGACTGTGTTGGGGTGTATGTTCTGGAAACCTCAGATGCTGCTGTCACCACTAATAAAATTATTGCAAGGTTCAAGCTTTTGGTGAAGTTCCTGCGTATGTTCTCTCTTTTACTGAGCGGAAACGTCAGATTTAATCAGATGCAAGGGAGAGGTGGGGCCCCAGTTTCGGAAGCACAGGAGCAGTGCTGATCCAGGGGCAGTGGCCTGTAGCCCCAGCCTGCACCATCTGCTCTGGCCTGGGCCCAGTGACACGCACTGGGTGGGGGAAGCCGTGCTGGTGTCGCCATGATGGTGCTCCAGCTTGGAAATGCTGCTTTGGGCTGAGGTGCTGAAGGCTACCGAGCACAGCAGCTGACTCCCTGTGGACATGCTCCATTAATCAGTATCATTGACAAGGAAAGGCTTAAATTCCTATTTGCACATTCCAGTAAAAATGCATCAGTAATTTTTAATTGTCTTAACACTGTTTCTGCAAATATGTTTCAAGAATATTTTTGCCTCATAAAGGGCTTTTGGGTTGCCGAAGGCATGTCACCATCTTTCATTCACAAGTTCAAATGTATTACATAGAGCTGCCAAAAAGATCTGCTTTTGCATCCTTGTCCAGCTTTCCTGCTCTCATTATTGGTTTACAGTCAGTGCAGTGGGAGTATGTGGCTGTCATTCAAACAGATGAAAACCTTTGGCATTGAAAAGATATCAAGGGGTTCCTGTTTTTTAAAGGAAACATACCCCTTTCTACTATTGCATGATTTCTTGATCAGATAAATCCCATCTTGTGCTAACGTTTAAATTAAATGCACTGCTTTCTGACCCAACAATAACAAAAGCAAACCCACTCATTGCCAAGTACCACAAGCTCTTAAAATACATTCAGACAGTGCGATGATATTAGTAGGGAAGCAGATATCAGGTTTTGTCTGACAAAGCAAACCACACAGTGGAACATGAGAAGTGCTGTGCTTACTGGCTTCAGGATAAAATGAAGGACAGAAGCCCTATCAAAAATTATACTAATAATCTAATACTGTACATTTATATGGAGACTTGGCCTGGAATTTCTCAAAGATGCTTCACAAAGAAAGACATTTTAATCTTATCTCTCCATCTAGGTGACCGAGTAAAGGGGTTAAACAATTTGAACTCCAATTTCAGAAAAAAAGCATTTTCCAAGGTGTGTTTGGCAAAGAGTCTCTGAGAAACTAGGTTGTATTGCAGCAGAAAAAAGTACAACAGTAGACTGGGTAATCACTAAACTTCACCAGAATTCAGTAAATTGGACAAAGCTTCACTGTGTGCTTGCCCAATGTCTTGGGGTGACTCTATGATGTGCATCCCATATCACTGCCCTATGCCCAGAAGTTAATTCTTGTGCCTTTCTATGCCTTTAAACTGAGCCTGAGAGTTTTGAACTCTCCTGTTAAGCATCTCTACTGCCTATATTTAAGGGTATGAGGAGGTACTGGGGTGGACTTTAGATCTTACCTACTGTGGCTGTTCGTAGCAGAGTTGGGAATAAAGCTTGGCTTGCACTTTTCTTTCTTCAAGCCTGTAGTCATCCTGGATAAACATACTTCACAATCCATGATCTACTAACATGTTGATAATTCTTTCTTTTCAAAGCTAGTGGAAAAATTGTTCTGACATTATAATACAATTGATAGGAAGGCTGAGTTTCCTGCCTTATGTGTGTTACTATTCGTGTATATATATATATATATATATGTGTAGATGTAGATCATACGTGCTCTGAGAGGGATGATAACTGAGTTCTATGTTTTAACCAAAAGAATGAACTGTGGAAACAATAACATTCCAGCTCTGGTAGATGCATGGTGGTTTCCAACAGCGAAGTTCAGCTGCATCAGCAGTTTCTCTGGCCATATCTATCAGATACGTATCACCAGACCTTAGCACATAGTCTTAGACCTTAGCACAGAGAGCCTTCTAATGAAAGGCAAACTAGTCTTGACATCTGTGTTAAATTTGTAAGGTTATGCAATACTACGTATTTTGGACATCCATAACTGTCTGCTTCCTTTAGCCTTTGTTGTAGGCTTATTGATAATAATTATTTTATAATCCTACTTTAAAAAAAAAAAAAGAAGCTTGAGTATTGGTACATTCTCAGTAATTGCACGCTCATGATAGGTCTTGAACCAAACTTCTGGAAGAATCACAGAAATCTTAAATACCAAGGAATGGTTGGTTCAGCTTTGGTTGGTGGTGTGAAGGACATTGGTAAATAGAGTAAGCTTACTTGTATACTAGAAAGCCATCTAGCCCAGGAGGTTTATTCCTTATTGAGGAGTTAAGGAATTCTTTTTACAGAAGCCAATCTCCTTCTCAAAGCGTTAAGCTCTTGTGCCTGATATTTTCCACGCATTATCAAGCTGTTGTCTTTAACTGTTTTGATGAAAAACTGCAGTAAGTATGCTCCTGGGAGTGTCAAGGATTCAGTCAAGACAGTAAAACCTGGATGCCTAAATAGTTATTGTGGAAACAGACTCTAGAATGAATTTCACTCCTGGTATAACTGCAACTGTGACCTGATAAAGGAAATAGAAAGCTTTGTGGGAAATTTGTCCTTGTGCCTTGCTTGAGTTCTTTCTGTTAATGAGTGAGCTTAAGTGCTACTGCTGTTACGTAAACAGGAATTAAAACACAGGTTGTGTAAATACATTGCATTTGAAAATTTGTGTGAATTTGATTCACTGTCAGTGATTAAATGGCCTCACTGCTTGATGCCCACCAGCTGTGCACACACCCAGCCAAGGGTTTGCTTTTGAGCTATAACAAGTTAAAGTGTGTAATATTATTTTGATAGTGCATAAACTCGATATTTGTGTACGTACTGCTTTTGAAACAGGCTAGAATACCGGAGGTGCTGCTGATGGAGAGTGATCCCACCTCCATAACAAGGTGCTGTGCCACAGAGGCAAAGCAGGATGTCATATGCAGTGGGATGGTGTTCTGGCCAAGAGAGTTCGGTGCACACAGTTTTTGGGGGCATCATCTGCTTGACAGTCTTTGCACACTCTAGGAAGTAACTTGTGGCACTCCTGAGCCTTGCTTTTAGGATTGATAATCTTTGGACAAAGTGTAAATCCCAGCCATTTGCTATGTGTCCCTGGTTAAAGTTTACTAAGTGTCAACCTTCTTGCATTTCAAATGCAGGTGTCAGCTTCTCTGTCAGATCCTCTATTCTTCTGTGCATCTCTTGTCAGTGATAGGTTGTTCTCAATAATAAAAGAGAACTATTTCCACCGTGCTTACTTTTGCAAGCAATGCATCTTCAGCATCCTCTTTAATTTTAAATTCAATCATGGAAGGGATTCTTCTGCCCCTGTGGATCAATTCACAGCTATTCTGTGAGTTAAAGGAAAGCATTTACCTTCTCAAAGGAGCTTTTGTGTTGGTAAATACTTTTATGGAGTAGATGGCACTTTTGGAGGATCACAGTGGAAGGCTCTGCCTAAAGGAAATCCAGCATCTTCTCTGGACCATCATCAGAGCTCTTCTTCAAACATCCATAAGGTTGGTAAAAGAAAATAGGTACAGGAATACACAGCACTAATTAATAGGAGGGGAAGACACTTGTTTGATATTTGATTTTGTTGAGCTGAGATACAGATAAGAATTAGTGGCCTTTTACATGCTTACTTTGGAATAATAATTTCTTTTTAGTTATGCCTTATGAGTAAGGAGAAAAATGTTTAAGGGAAGCTGTAAATCAGAATCTAATTAGAAAGAAATTTTATGCAGTGAATGATATACTAATCAATATGAAGTTTCAATTTTGATCTTAGAATTAATGAGCTCTGCCTTTTCTTCTTGGTAGATATTTAAGGCCTGCCAAAGTGTTAAATGGCAGAAGTAATTTCTTTTTTATCAGCTCAGTTACTTCTTTTTTTAGCCATTTACAATATTCTGCTTATTTTGGTGGAAATACTAGTAGTTCTTCCATTAAATTTGTTAGGAAAAAATTGCAGAACATTTTTTCATAGTCATGATTTCTGATGTATGGTTCCAGATGTAAAGAAGCTGTATTGTGTGTTCTGAGGTTTTCCTATTGAGCATTTCTGAAATTTCAGAAATGAACACTAAGTAGGTCTAAAAGATACAGTATGGGGTGCATGAGAGATGTTTTTGACACAATAGGGTCAGAGAAGTTAAAGACACGTTCTTTGTTGGCAATTTTGGCAGAAATACTGAAACACAATGTGGGAACTGCAAACCTTATGACATTCGGTAAAATGTGAAAAGCTTCATGTCTGTAATATATGACTTGATGTCATGTATATGAGTTGGTAGCTTTTGCACAATATATAATGAATCTCGGTTTTTTTGTCTGAAGTTTGAAAAGATTTTCCCAGTTTAAATAACTCATGCTTGAAGTGCAGTGTGAATTTAAAACTCCCTACTGTCTGAGTGTAAAAAAGTTCATTTCATGATGTGGCAAATAATTTAGTCTGTATTCTTACCTCAATGGCTCCTTATAAAATTGTGAACAATTTTGAGAAACCTTTGCTATCTAAATGAAGGTAGTATAAAGAGAGGCGTGTATAAAAACAGGGAACCAATTTCCCAGCTATGTCACTGGAACTTGAAGTTCTGTTATAGTCCCCCACTACTTTGCTGTGTCTTTTATTTGCTGCTCTTGTGTGGGCTGCAATAAATATAACACAACTAGACTTTTCTGCTTTTGTCAGCTGAGCTCCCCTGGTTTCCACTGTTGGAATGCAGCACTGTGTTTTGGGAGGCAGCACCGCCTTTTCAGAGCCATTTCAGAAAAAGGTTTGTATACCTTTTCTTCGTAGCTTTGTTCATACTATATTCAACTATATTTACACTGAGGGAAGTGGGAAGCTCCAACACACTGGGTACATTGCACTGGAGATGCCCATTTGACCAGGAGAGGGACCATCTGCATGACAGCAGGGAAGGAAAACAGCCAGGGCAGTGGAGACACCTAAAACCAGCTGTCCTGGGTCCAGCCAGACTTGTGTTCTGGATAAGGCAAATCCAGAGATAATTCACCTGTGATATGTACTGTAGTGCCATTGCAGGAACATGACAGCGAAACTCAGTCTGAGACCTCAGTCAGAGGAGAGGCCATTAGTGCCACAAACTGACTGGGGCACCTGACATATGGTGAGAGGCTGAGGGAGCTGGAACTGTTCAGCCTGGAGAAGGGTCAGGGACTCTTTTCACTGTGCCATGTGTGGGGAAGTAAAAAAGGCGGAACCAGACTCTTCTCTGTAGTGCCCAGTGAGGACAAGAAGCAATGGGCACAAGTCAAAACACAGGAAAATCCATTTAAACATAAGGAAACTCTCTTGTCCTGTGATGGTGATCAAACACTGAACACTGGAATGGCTCACACAGAGAGGCTGTGGAGTCTTCATCCTTGGAGGCCTTCAAAACTCAGCCCTGTTTAGAACAGGGGGCTGGTCTAGATGATTTCCTGAGGAAATCCTGGAAAGTTGCATGTAGATGTGCCAGGAATTTGAGCATATGCTAATCTGGGTGCCACCAGTGCCTACAATTCTTATCTTCCTTTTTCTGTTTTTCTTTCTGGTGCTTCCATGCACAGACATACCTCTTCACTGTCCATTCATGCAGTCTTAGCATTTCTATTTCAAATATCTGCAACCCAGCAGTCTTTGCTGTACTCCCATGGACTTTCATGACTAAAGTCCGTATCCATGAGTTTAATAACCCTGGGAAAACTGCTCTTTTCTCTTATTAATTTGTCAAATTGTTTGTTGAATGTATTTGTAGTCAGAGGCTTCTTCCTTCCACAACGTTGGATGGCAATTAATTTACGATAAATCCCATGGGGGATAAGTTCTTCCTTTCATTTGCTTTATAGCTGCTACCCAGGAGTTTGCTTTGGCATCCCCTGGGTCTTGTGTCAGGAGAAATAACAAATAATGGGCCTGTATTAACCTTTGTATTCCAGTCATGGTTTGAAGACTCTAGCATATCTTTCATCAGTCATTGCTTTTCCAAACTGAAGAAGCACAGTCCACTTCCTCTCTTCTCTTCCAGAAATAACTCCACCCTGCTGATCATCCTTCTTGCTTTTCTTTGTTCTTTTCCCAGCCTGCCAGATGATTCCTTTAGTAGGAACTAAAGGTGTGCACAACACAGGTGGGCTGAGGTGCTGAACCATGGCATAATACTGTGTTTGTATTTGTGTATTTTGTTTGTATATTTTCTCTATTCCTTTTCTAATAACTCCTAAAATGCCATTTTCTTCATGTGCCTTTACTGAGCACCACAGTTTTCAGCTCATTTACTCTTTCAAAGAATCTGAACAGATTTGTTCTGCATTTCATCTCTATGCTGAAGGCACCAAGACTGACATCCCAGATTAACCCTGTATATATATATGCAACTGGGATCCCAAATTGCTTCCTTCCAAGTTGCCCAATAAGCAAGTCAGGCTTCCCGATTTGTACTTTCCTAAATTTCTTGTATACCTACTCTGAAAAGCAGTGTCATGTTTGCCATCTTCCCTTGCTATGTACTGACAGATGTTCAGACTGTAAATTGTACCAGCTAGTAGTTTGAGAATTTCACATATGAGTTTCCTTAGGACTCCTGGGCAAATGTCACCTGCTCCAGCCAATTTGTTACTGTTTTAGTGATCTATTTTAAGAACTTTTCTCCTGACTTTTCAATTTGAGACAGTTCTTCCAACTCATTCTGCTGAAAAGAAAGAATCCTCTGTAAGTTTCTCAATAATGAATCAGAGAGAAGTAGGTTTTTTTGCCTAACTGTACTTCTGCAAGTGCTCCTATTAGACTGTGATTCTCTATCAGCCCTAAGGGCTCTCTAGCAGGCTTTCTGCTTGTGATGTTTTAGAAATAGATTCTTGTTGTTGGTTTTTACTATTTCAGAAAGTTCTTTCTCAAAGTCACATTTCTCCTTTTGTACTCCGGTTTTACTTTTGACATGCCATAATTTAACTATTTCATGGTTTTCTCCGTTGTGTACAAACTGCACGTTTTGCAGCATGCCTTCTTGCTTCTAATAGTCCTCTTTACTCCAGTGATTAGCTATACTGTTTTTCAATCTCACTTTCTTCAAAATCTGCAGCCAGCCATGTATTTTTACCAAAACGCCTCTGTGCCACTTGTTAGTAATTTTGTTGGTTCTTTTTAATTCTTTCTTTCTAACTTACCAATTAATTGTTCCTGGTTCAGGTTTTCAGGTTTGATATCTTAAGACCTCCAAGGAGATAGACTGTGAATACATCATGGTCAAGATTTTCAAAGGTAACATTTTGAATTTCTTCTGGGTTGATAAATTAATCAACCAACAGTTTCTCTTTTTTGGAAGTTTTCTGACCAGTTGCTTCAAGAATACAGTCACTGCAGGAAACAGCACTTGTCCATGTATCTAAGACCATCAGATTGCCTCAGTCCTTTGTGCTTTCTGTGCCTCCTGTGGCTCTGATCTCACTCAGCATGTCTTCACTGAGAGGGTGATAGTGTTGTCATCCTGTCTTTTCCCAAGTACCAAGAGACCCTAAACCCCTTGCTGCCAGCATTTAAACCCAGACACCCTACGTCAGTCCTTGCACTGTTAGACTTCTACCATTTGCAAGGAAAGAAGTATTTACTTGTGGTCTTCTTGTCTATTTTGCATAAATGGGACTTCATTATTTAAATGCTATTGAAAAGTCATTGTTTCCTATTAAAATTTTATTGGTATCAGACTTAAATTATATTTTTTCAAAGGATAGAGAGCTTTTATTGCTTTCCCAGGAGAGGATGAGTCATTCCAATCTTTGTGCTCTTTCCACAGCCTTTCATTTTAAAACTCCCCTGGCACTCTTCTAACTTTAAGTGCCTACAGTGTGACTTTTTTGATGTAGACAGGAGATTGTCTTTCCTCTGTAGGCCTATTTCAAAAGTGTCCTTGGTTACTAATTGTTCCTCTTTCCTAATTAGTCCCTGTCCCCTGATCAGAGAGAGAGAGCACTTAAACAAAGTGCTAATTTATAGAGCATTTGAATAATTACGCACCAGTTGCCGAGGTTAATGTACATCCTCTGTTAAACAAACATCTGTTGCAACAGTGGAGTGGAATCTGGTCTCTCCTGGAGTGGAAAAGGTTGTGCCAGAGCTCGAGTTAGAGCTATCATCCTGAATTAGTCATGTTGGTTGCAGCACAACTGGTTTGCTCAGAGATACCTCTTTTATCTCCATGGGACAATGCACTGGTTTACGTAATCACACCATGAATTCCTTAGAGAGTACATGAGTAAAGACAGATACCTAAAATGGGGTTCACAGCCCCCAGTGGTGCTTGGTTCTATGAGTACTCTCCAAGCAGGAAATAATTTAGGTCCAACAATAGGAAACACAAAGAAGATATTGAGGTTAGAAAATATGTTTCTCAGTAAGTAATATATGTTTAATTCAAGTCTGATAGATGATGCCTCTGTGGGACCAGGATTCTCAATTCAGAAAATTCCTCTGGGGTTTGTTACCAGCACCATCTGTTGAATATCTTAGATGTAGCAAAAGCACTTGACATGAGAGCAGGGATGTAGAAATTGAATGGCCATTTTGATTATATATATGCTTGTAGGATATCCCAAAGGCTTACATAATAAATTATTATTGCACAGCATTACAAGAACTTCATACATGCACTGACTTCTTTTTAATGTTGACTAGTTTCCTGTGTGATGAGAAGTTTGACTGACATCACAGGTGAATCTGGAGTTAGGAATTTTCAGAGAAAGTATCCCAGGCCCATGAATGAAGACAGAACTATGGACATCTTTCTTATTATTTGTTTAAGTATCAATTCATATTGCAGTCAGCATAGATGTGAAGATTTGGCCTGTTCTTTCAAACTCTGAATTATCTAGCTCAATTTTGTGCTAGTAGAAAAGACTGAAAATTGTGTTTGAAACATATCTGCCATATGTTGATCCATTTGAAACTATCGATGAGGACAAAAGACACTTCCCTGGCTGAAAATGTGACTGTATGTCTTCACCACAGGTATTGCTCCTGAAGCTAGGTACAATTCCTTCAACTTGGTATCTCACTGACTGTTCTGGTAAGTAATGAAGACTGAAAAAGATGAAAAGATTTGGGAATATAATTCATTACTCTAGGACCTACATATCCAGTAAATGTCCAACACCATCTGTAAAATATTTTTGGAGTGAATGAGCAAAATGTCACCGAACATTGCAGCAAAGGAGAAAATGAGAGTTCATTTCCAGGCTCAACCTGGCTTGCTGCTTCCTTGTAATAAGAGACCATTTCAACACAGGCAGCTTATAAATAAAGTCTTCTCATTGAATGTGGAAAATATTGCACACGTTGTGTAATGTATATGTTAAATAAAAAAGTCTCCCTTGTTGGATTGGCAGCTTGAGACTGCTCCATTAGCTCAACAGCAGAGTTGTGGGCCCCTTGGCCCCATCTCATCAACCCTAGCTTGGCTTGGGAAGTTAATTTTGAATTTGGCATGGGCACAAATTTATTTAAGGCAATGTTTGTTAGGTTCTAGCTGGTGGATGGAAAATATTGTATTTGATGCCCAAATTGTGACCTCCTGTGTAGCACTTCAGCAATGACTTAAAACTAAGAATAGGAGAAAATATAAAGTATAGACATAGATGTGCTCCAGCATTTTCAGCTACTATGGTCTCAGCCAGCTAAAACACTCAACAGCAGAGCCCACTAGATAAAATCATAGTCCCACAAGTTCCTGTGTAGTTGGGCCCTAAAATTCCCTACAGGGAAAGCACTTTGAATGGAATTTACTAAACAAAAGGGGTTAACAGGATAAGATTTTGCTGGATCTAAGTTGCTCCAAATTAATTTCTATTTCCCCTTCAGTCAGAGTTGGCTGTCAGGTACTTTCAAGGACTTTTCTTTGAGCATGTGCAATTTTCTGTTCCCTTTTCTTAAAAAGAAATTGACGGTGTTTCTGCACTACTAGCTCTATCTACCCTTCAGCAATTTTGCCCTCTTGCCTAGCTCTTTATTTTGTAGATGACTAATATTGTCTCTCCTCATCTTTCTCACCCTCATCTTGCTTCCAGCTCTCATAAACACTGTCATTGCCTTGGTTTCTGTGGCCCACATAGCCTTTGACCAGACTAACACTGTTACAGAACCGTGATACCGTTGCTGGGGAAGCAAAGGAACTTTAATAACAAGATCCTTTTATGAGAGAAGGTAATCTTTCTGGGAAAGAACAAAAAAACTTGCTCTTTGTTTTGAAATTTCTTCTGTTTATTTTCAGCTAAACCCCATATTTTTCCCAGGTTGTTAATGTTTTCAGGTGCCTTTCTTATTTTTTTGTGGTTGCTATAACCTTAACATTCATCAAAGCTGAGTAGCTAAAATTGATTCGGTTTAGACATAGCAGTAGAATGAGTCATGTCAGTAAACTTGTTCAACTATTTACTGAAGTCTGGAGCCTCCTATGTGCTTGAGGTACCCACGTGCTTGAGAGGAGCCTTTCTTGATGGCTGTCCTGACAAGGACATTCTTCGGGTCCCTTTCCACTTGTGACTTATTCTTGCTACCTCTAAGCCCTTGTGACTTTGCTCTGACTTGTGGTGTTTTGGCATCCACAACGACTTGGTGAAAGAGCCCAAGGGCGGAGCTTAGTTTGGCAAGCAGGAAATAAGAGCAACACCCCCAAGTTACTCTTTGTGCCCTTGAAGCAGGAGTCAAGTTGGAGAAAAATAGGGATAGCATTCGGGCAGGTAGGTCAGACAAATTAATATATTGAGACTTTATTGAAAGAAATACAAGTCATATGGGCTGTATGGGTTCCCCATGAGACACCACATTTGTTTGTTATGATGTCAGAGATAAAGATGCTGAACTTGGATTGCATCATGCATTAATCCAGCATTTGAGCCCTGTTTTTTTTAGAAAATTAAGAAAAAGACATGCTTAGAAATCATATTTATTTAGCTAAAATCCTATTAACTTGTTTCAAGGTGAAATCAGCTATAGTTCTTTGCCTTCAAACAAGCAGAAGACAACCTGGCTCATTATATTATATGGCTGATACTTTTAAAGGTTATTTATGTCTAGGCTATGGTTGCTACAAATGACTCTTGCTCAGATAGACTGTCAAAAGATTCAAGAACATAGAAAGTATTTTTGAGTACTGCAGAGGCACAGATGGGGTAGTTACAGTTGTTCTGGAAAGTATGTATCTGAATTTCATTAATCTTAATCATTCAACCATACTTTTCTAGGAAAAAGACACTCTGCCACTGAGTGCCCAGTTTTTCTGAGCTCAGTTATCCTGTCTGCATGTACAAGGAGCTGCAAACAGACTACAAGTCAGCTCTAGCAATATCTTTAATTTGGTGGTCAGCAAATCATAGGAAATGCTCTTCCACTAATCTTGCCAATACATTCCCACAAACTTTCTCCCAGTAACCACATTACTTCTGCTACCCAAATCACTGTAGTTCCTTGAGCTGCATTTCCAAGTGGCTGACTGGCGGCTGTTGAAGAATGTCTTGAATGTAGATGGGTGGGTGTCAACAATGTGACTGATTCTCGGTGGCAGAAAGTCTGTGTGCAGTGCTTAAACTTAAAGATGTGCACAAATAGGCCATGGTAAACACCAGTATGTTTGTTGGCTTTTTTTGGTGAGACTGCTATAATAGAAGCACATGGATAACATGGCCTGCATCTTTCTGTTGAATTATAGAAACAGTTACTGGTG
This sequence comes from Coloeus monedula, assembly GCF_965178545.1. NCBI lineage: Eukaryota > Metazoa > Chordata > Aves > Passeriformes > Corvidae > Coloeus > Coloeus monedula. The sequence goes on along the minus strand of NC_138782.1, from coordinate 29,632,095 downwards.
CTGCTTTTGACCTAAGGTGTACCTGTAAAATTGTATTCACTGGTTCTTCCAGGGAACAGGGAAGTTTTAAGTGGTTTGAAGAACATCTGAGATGCAATTTACAAGTATGCTGATATCATGAAAAATGAGGAGCCTTATGAATCTTACACATGGGTCTAGTAAGTAACCTTGAACTCCTGTAGCCCTTTTAGCAGCGCTGGAATACAACAATATGTATTTTCTGAAGAAGCTTATTTTCTTGTAGTGTGTCTGTCACAAAACCAGCATAGCTGAGCTTCTGAATACAAATAGCCAATATTAATTGCTAGACTTCAGGGCAATTCTGCTGATTTATTCAGGCTATCATCTCAGGATCTCAATCTTGAAGGAGATACCAGTGCAATCTGATGCAAAGGGAAACAGCTGAGTTTTGCACACTACAACCCAAGTATCTGTGGGGACCCACTGAAGCAATGCTGGCTGTAGTGAAACACTTTTAAAAGCAGCCTTGAACTAGTCTAGGTACTTTTCTGTGTGTGGCACATGTAAAAAAATATCTTTGTGCAGGTTCAGTAGTATTCTTTGGCACACTGACATTTTTGTAAATTACGTCTTTTACATTTAATATTTATGTGGAATCTGTTTATATGTTAGTGTTTATGATGGGATAGCTTCAAAAGGTTTGGAATTCCAGATTCAGCTAAGCATTTAAAAGGTCAGAGGCTTGTCCAAGGCTTATCCAACCTCTCAAGTATGAAAACCCAGAGTGGAAACAGTCTGATGGGAATAACATATTGCCATCAAATGGAGCCTGTCTTATAACCCCTTTTGTTCCTTTTTTTTCTCACCTCCATTTCCTCATTTCTGTGCCATTCCTGAAGTAGGACCATCCCTTAGACCAGGCATTAATGCCCTCTTAATTCATACATTTCCTAAGGACTGATTACTTCAACAAATCCCACAGATGCCAAATCAGGTCTGCTGTACTCAAGTTTTTACCCTGCTACCTGGGACTGTTTTATATCTGCTGCATTATGTGATTTTTGTGCTGTTTTATTATTTTTTACATAAACTTTTGATTGAAAGAATGCATCTTATTCCTGGAGTGAAAAGCCAATAAGGCTGGTGGCTCCTGCATCCAGCAGAGCGTTTTTGTAGTTCTGTAGAGGCTGCAAAGGAAATTGTGTCTCTTGTCCAAGAAAGTTTGCCCTTACTGTAGGCAACTCAATCATCCCTCTGGGAACACACTGGGAAAGCACTCTTCGCTCTCCAGCATTATTTTGATGTGGATGTGAGAAGGAGCAAAAGAACAAAATGAAATAAAAATTTAAAATATTTCTTTTCTCAGGCTATCTATTTGGGTTTTTCTGGTATTTTCTGCTTATAGTTAAGATGGAAATAATGGCAAGAGAAATTCCTTGTTGACATTTTGGTTCCTACACCTGGAGCCCCTTGTTACAGAGGAGAAGACAGGTCTTTAAAGTCTGAGTTAAATTCAATTCAGGATTTATACAAGTTTTGGATTACTTTGGAATCCAGATAATCCAGATCTGAATACACTCAGTCTTTGGTGAATTTGCATTTTCTCTTTAAAATCCAAATTATAGGCAATTCTTTCACCTCATTTAAAAAAAAAAAAAAAAAAAAAAAGGCTGATACAAAATGCCTCAGAACAACAAAGCATTTAAAACCTGATTTGGCATTTTACTATCTGAAATTCTGTCCCAGAAAGTAGTGGTGCCATGTGGGATGGGAGTGCTCTGTCTGTTCTTCTCTCTGATGGGGCAAAGCAACCTCTTCCCTGCTCTCCGCTTGCTCGCTCTGCTTTGTTTCTTCTTCTTTGATGGGTAGGTTTCTAATGCTGATTATTTTCTAGTTGATATTGTTTTGTTCTAATTGTTCTTTTCATCACCACAAAACCCCATGATGTGCAGGGCCAGCAAAGAAGGCAGAGGGAGATTCTTTTTCTCTGAAACTATGGGCACAATGAGAAAACAGTACCCAAATGGAAACCACCACGTCTATTTTCTTTACTGAAATGCCTTATTCTATGAGAGCATATAAAAAAGCAGATTGCCACAAGTTTCATGAATTAGTTCTCACAGAAAGTGTAAACAATTGGGAAAGTTGTTCCTCCACTGGTATTTGTTTTTCTCTTTCTGTCTAAGTGGTAGCCTCAAGCCTATGTGAATTACCATGACAGGGAAGGCCTGCCAAGCTCTCTTTCTGAATAGTACTAAAATGTCTCTGGAATATGCTCTGTGTGAGGACGGTACAGACAGCAGCTTTCCTCTAACTCTCACAAATTAGTTTGGTAAATAAAATGTGTGACTGCAAAAAGGTGGGAGGGGGAGGAAGGAAAAGGGGATGTGGCCATCAGTCAGACTGATTTAAAGAATGGACAGACACCGAAGAGTCCATGGTCATCCACAAATGATATCATATTTTAAAAAGTTTACTTCACTAGAATATTTGTGACAGAACATAATATTTGTGGTATGCTGCCCAAAGAATGCATATTTTAAAAATATATACCAAGTAATAGGAAATTTGTGGCCTTTTATTTTATAAACCTCTTTTCTGTTTTAGACTCAGTGGGTCAGAAACTCACTGCTGTAAACTGCACAGATTCATTGACTTCTAATTTATAACAACTGGAAAGATGGTCTAGGAAGAGTCTAAGCAGGGTTTGAAAGCCTTACTTCTGTCTACAGTGGTTTTCATTTTCCTATACAGGACAAATAACAAAACTGTATCTGAAAAATGGAATGAACTGTGCTAGTGGGCATGGGGTTGACCTAAGCCAATATACTTCCTTACACATGTATGCTCTGGAAAGGCTGTTTTTAAAGGGCTTGGGGGTTTTTTGGTTGGGGTTTTTTTTTTTGAGGCAGAGGTGAGAAATCGTTTTGGAGGTTATAGTGGTGTTTCCAGATACAACAGTCCCTGCTTTAGCCTTAGGTGGGGGAGTTTTCCATTTCCCTTTCAGCTTATATTAAATTACTTTGCTTTCTTGTCATAGGCATAATCCTTTGATGAGAAAACCTTGACGGCGTTTCAGAAGAGGAAGAAAGCCCGCCTCTGCAGGGTCACCAGAGACTGGCTATTACTAATTGATTCTACATGGAGAGCACGCAGTGGTGACAGCCATCAGTCTGAAACAGTGAGACTGAAAGAGTTTTTGACCTTCTTTGAAGTGCTGTGTGCAGGAGCTCTTGGAAATGTACAAAGTTTCTCTTTGCCTGCTGAGGTGTTCTGTGGCACAGGTCGTGTCAGGGTGATTTGTTCTGTGCGTGTTGGGAATGATAAGGATGGAGGGATGACCTTGGCGGGGACAACCTTTGGGTGTAGCACGAAACTCACTGCTTAGGTGGAGGGGAGCTGGTGAGAAAAATCTTGACCCTAAGATTTTTCTCAGTTTTAGAGCAATCCATGCAATGGCCTTGAGATGCCCTTTGATTTCGCTTAGAAATCTGTCCAGTGGAACAATTGGCTGCAAGTGCAAAATCATCATTTGTCTTGCCTGGTGCTGATAGGTGAGATTCCCAATGGGAATGGAGCTATGCTCTTGCTAATTCAGCCTGTGTCCCAGGCATGGGCAGTGAAGAGGTGGTGGGAGAAGAGCAATTTCTGGCGCAGTGAACAGCACAGATCCAGAGGAGGTGACCACACCAGCAAGGCTCTCGGGGCAGGTGCTCCCCGGTGCCAGCAGCCTCCAAGCAGTGCACTGCAGAGGTTGCCCCAGGTCTCAGTAGATGTAACCCAGACTGCATCCTGTTCTCCCAAACCAGCTCCAACTCTCTCTGCTGGCACTTGCAAGTAGGTTCTCAGCTCTCCTCTTCTGCAGCTATGACAGGAAAAGTTTCCCAGCCTGGTACAGAGTATGCAGCATCCTTTTGGTCTGCTCCTGTCCTCTTTGTTTTGCAAAGTGGAGGGAAGAAAATTCTGATTTTTTTACAAGGCAGTGAAATCATCCTTTTCTGGGTAAAATATTGCCAGCCTACCTGCTGTCTGCTGCAGCCTGGTGCAGTACAGCAGCAATTTATTTGCCCTTGAGCAGTATTTTTGCAGTGTGGGCACTGTCCATGGCAGCAGATGAAACCTACACATGGCGCAGAAAGTTGTACTCCATCTTTCCTGCTCTTCTTTGAGTGATCTAGCCATGCACCCCCAGCAATGCCCACGCAGGGATGCAGAAGGCTGGGGAGGGACGAGCATCCTGCTGCTCCAGTGGGCCTGTTTGCTGGTGTAATCCAGTGTGCTGTGACAGCCCTTTGCTGGGCTAGCAGAGAAAATAAATTGCTGCTGATCCAAGAGATGAAACTGAGAAGCTGATAATAGTGAGCGGTTATGAAAGGCATATGATGGTAATGCAGTACCTTGGCAGCCTCCTCTCAAAAGAAAACAGGACATTCCTGGCACACCAGGTAACACTTTACTTTAGAGTTCCTACCACAAAAGGCTGATTAACTTCTAAAACACAAACAAAGCCCCCGGCCCCCATTGTGAGGACCAGATAGCAAAAATTCAGATATCCTGTACAAGTTAAGGGGGGCTCCTGGAAGTAGGAAGAGTGATATGTTTAATGGGGTCTGACCTTTAGCTTTGGGGTTGCATTTGTTCATTATACATTAATTATTTCATATAGTTAATCTCGAATGAAGCTATAAATGTCATACTTGTCTCCATATGACCTAGCCACATATTTACAGAGAAATGTCATTGAATGTTGGGAGACTTATAAAATGGAATGAAACTATGCTTGAAAATTATGTTTGTGAGGAAGGAATAACTGATTGGACTTAACAGTCTTGCATGATTTCAAAATCTAGATTTGAGCCTGTGTATAAAAAACATTTGTCTTGGACTCATTTCAAGTAGATTTTTGTTTCTTATGAATGGCATGATTTAGAAGTTCTTTCCCAATCACCAAACTTGAAATTAACCACAGCACTCACATCTCAGAGTTTCAGAGTTCAACTGAAAGGTGTTTTCAACAGCAGTATTTAAAATTATCCTGGTTTGGTGATTGCCTCTTCTGAGCTTTATTAAGAAGAGCACAGGCTGTGGTAGCTGTGTCATGGATGGAGCAGGTCAACACCCAAGGTTTTCAATGAATAGGAAATTTTGATGCTTTGTGGTTTGATCTTCTGAAAATAAGTGCAACAAGTAAGTTAGTAAATAAACTTAGCAAGAATGAAAATTAATCATTTTTGTTCCTATTAGTATTTTTATTTGACTACTCCACCAAAAAATCCAATCATTTACACAGCTCTAATTCTGATGATGTGAGATTTCTTTGACAAAAGTATTTGCTTTTTATTTATTTATGTTAGTAAAAAACCTAAAATGCCTTGCATGAAAGGGAAAATATTTAGATTGGAATTGAAGTTCTCTGCTACCCTGTAGGAATGAGAGTTGCCTCTGTGGGTAGGCTCTGCAGCCAGATGGCATTCAACATACTCTAAAGCCAGAGCTTTTCCAGAGAGCCCCTCTGAAAAAGAGGAAGCTCTTGTACAACAACTTGTCAGGTGAAGATCCACAAGTATTAAGGAATTCTATTTCCACTGTGTGTTAGACTTTTCTTGACTATTGAGATAGTTTCTGAAATATTTAGGCTTTTTTCTAGAACAACTGTTTTGGAAAGATAACGTTTTTTTCTTACAAGCTGCAAGGGAAATATTCCAACATTCTGTTTGAATTATTTGCAGTTAAGTAGGATAAGACAACGTGATGTTTTTGATAAACCCATAAAATATGTTACTAGTAAAGATGGGTATCTCAGGAGTAAAATGTAGAAATTGGCACATGTAACGATCTGTCTCAGCTAATCAAGTGTAGTTTTAAACAATACATTTTGCTTCCTTAATTTTTCCATGATGGAAAGCAATTACTCTTCAGTGTAAATGAGGATGCACTTTATATTGCTACCTCCATCTATTCAAGTGTGTTTGACTTATGCTTCTGAAAATAACCCCATTTCAAAAATTCAGTAGTAATTTTTGAGAGCAGGTTAAAGTTCCACAGTCTTTTCAGAGCATCTGCAACCAGTTCAGTACAAACTAGGTTTCCCTTTTGAGATTCATCTATTATAGCATTTATATGTGATGACATCATTACACCTGGTTTCTCCATGGTGTCAATTAAAGAAGTCTCTCTGACTCTAGAGAGCCTTTGCCTTTCGGAGCTTGCCGACTACCAGGAATGGGTTACCCTTCCCTAGAGGATGGCTAAGTGAACAATACCATGCTCCAGGAAGGTATCATTCAACCTTCAGTCTTGTGGTGAGCTTCCTGGTCCAGCCTGTCCCATGCAAATACAGGAGATGGGACCTCACCACATCCTCTGATGTGTTTGGATGTGTGCTTCAGGCAGGCTGGGGAGCGATGAGGAACTCACCACCCCACCCGGCAAGGTGGGAGCTGTCACTGAGCAAAGGGCTGGGATGGGCAATACCTGGGAGATCTGCCTTTTTCTCCTCAGCTCCTCTCACTCTATATCTTTGTGCTTTGTTTTGCGATCTCCTGGGAAATTAGGCAGAGGGAAGAAGGCTGATAAAACACCCCCTTAAAAACTCCCTGTATTTCATAATGGTTTTATTGCTGTTGGGGGCTTTGACATGAGGGACATGTCATTCTCTGTCTTTTTTCTGCAGGAGATATGAACAAACCACTGACAAAACTTTAAAAAAATATTTCTATTGCCCTAAATTTATGAATGATTATGTTGCTGTGGCATGCTTCCTTGTGCTCCCACTGGAAAATTAGAGATAAATCAGTATTTTTGAGTGTTTCCGCTGGAAATAGAGCATAGGATACTGCCTGTGACCTGAAAATTGTCTCTCTTGGGACTCCAGATATCTTTGCATTTACTTAAATCTATAAAGCATGGCAAAGCCTGGAGAACTATTGATGTAGCTCCTGGTTTGGGAGACGGGTGCCTGGTAGTTTCTTTTTCAGAATGGGGAAACGGCTATTTTCACCCCTGAAAGCTGAGTCCCTGAGTAAATCCAACTGCAGCAGCCTACAAAGGGATTACAGAGGGGGAGATGCTGAAGCTAGGGCTCTGGCCTTCATTCCTTTGGTTGAATCCTACTCTGTCGCTTCCTGAAGTCCAGCCTGGGCCTGGCTATATCTTCTTCCATTTCTGATTCACTGATTTAATTCACACAGGCTTTTGGCTCCCCAGCAAATGCCTGCTGATATTAATGAAAATCCTCCCCTTGACTCAAAGGGACTTTGTGTCAGTCTTCTGAGATACATGGACTAAAATGATTCCTGACGCCTTTAGGAGAAAGTGTGTTGGAGGGAAAGATTTTCCCATCCCACCTGCCTAGCCTTGGCAACTTGATTTTCTGTGGTGCTCAAAAGAAAAGAGCCTTTGGACATATCTTGCTGTCTCTGTTAGAAGCATTTTTGCCATCTTGGAGTCATCACCTTTTTTATATCCCAGAGGAACCCACAGAGAACTTCTGTCAATTCCTGTGTTATAAATTGTGTTTGATTATGAGCTGCAGTTTGAAAATGGAACCCAGTCTTATAATGTAGAAGTTTTCACTAAGCAATTGTCAAAACCCAGAGCTGTAGATAATTTCACAGTAAGTAAACTTTCCTGAACATTCATTGTCAAGATAATACCATAACATTATTTCAATGATACTGGCTGGACTGTAACATATGCTTCCTCTCCTAAGATATTAATCACCAATACACCACAGAAAAAAAAAAGGCATATTTTTGTGCTGTATCTATTAATTTAGACTGACTTTCTTAACAACGTTTTTTATTAAGGATTTTCAAATGGTCAGTACCTGCTCTCTCATTCTTTGCACATATTTTTGAAACCATTTGAAAAAAACCTCGAAGGTGTGTGCCCAAAGCCTCATTTGTACATGTGATTGACAGTGAAATAACCCAGAATGGCAAGTTTCACTCTAGATTTTTTGGTAAAGCAAGAAAAGTACAAAGACCAGGCTAATTTGCAGATCTGAGCACTTAAACCTCCTTAATGCTGTACAAGTCTTACTTTACCCAAATCTCAACTGACATGCTTTTGATTTCTACCTGTAGGCTACCAACAGTTTCTTAGGGTAAAAACTAGCAAGTCAGTTCTGCTCTAGTCACTTCCATGAAGCCAGAGGCATTTGTACCTGTGAACGGAGGGGAAAGACTGAACTAGAGTTAAGAATCTGGGAATGGAGTCAACTGCACTGACAATGAATTTATAAGTTCTGTTGTGAGCTTCAGCCCAGTAATTACACTGGCTCATTGCTCCCTTGTAAAATCTCAAAGAGCAGAACTCCCAAGCTCTGTCAGTCACACTCCCACATCTCTTCTGCATAAAGCAATAATCCTTTTACAGAACTTTGATTTTAGGAGGATGACCTTGCTCCTCTTTGTCCTGCTATCTGACATAGGCACGTGGGGTCTCTGGCTGCAATAAACTGTGGGAAATGCTCCTGTCAGACCTCAGCTGACATCTCTGGGGAGTGAGTTTCTATCCTCCCCCATCTCTCCCTGACATTTGTTTAGTTTGGGGATCACCAATAGACTCAGTGGTGTCTAAGAGGGGTTTACCTCCACTGCCTCTGAGCTGTGACCTCAGGGTGATGGGGACAGTGGGACTCTGTATGGCACAGCTGGTATTCCCTCCAAGAGCCCCTCAGAGCAGCCACCCATGGTTGTTGCTCTGTGTTGGGTCTGCCCCTTTCTGGAGACAATCTCCAGGTGGGGAGAGGAGGGAAGTGGAAGAACACTAGGACTACATCATCTCCTTTGGCTTGGAATTATGTTTTGTAGTCTCAGATCTCCAAAGCTCCTCAGCTTCCTTCCAGATGCAGGCCTCTGTCCCTTGTGTGCTGGCCTATATGGAGAGATGACCTGATGACAGCAGCCAAAATGAACCAGCATAGACCCTGAGCCCCAACCTAGCCACACACCACCTCTGCCCAGTGGGCTGGGATTGCTTGCACTGATCTCAGCTTCAGAGTTCTTGTTCTCTTTTAGCAGCAACAAAAAAATGCAGGAAGCATTCACAAATTGCCCATCTCTTGCCCATTATCATGCCTGTGTTTTTGCAAAGCACAAAGCCAAACCAAGGCTGTTGAAACTGCTCGTTACATCCGTCTGTGCCACATTGCACGGCAGCTGCAGTATTCCTGGTGAAGTGATTAAGTGGCTTTTGGAGCTTGGTAATGCAATGCAGATACTTGGACCTCCAGGTTGTTTGTTCAAGTAGTTTTGGTCAGTGGTAACCAGAAGTTAGTGATTAACAGACATTATTGTCCACTTAGAACAAATAGGCAGTCACAGCTCCATTCCCAATGATTCAGCTGTCTCATCTGAAAAGCTCACTTCTTCAAGCAAGTGGTACTCTTATGCCTCTGCCAGTAGAGCCTTAAGATAGCTGGAGGCCACGTGTTATTTATTTGTTTGTTTGTTTACTATTTTGGTTGTGCCATGGAGCAGTATTCCCCAGAAATATATATGAACTTAAATAGACTGCACAGAATGAAGTAGAAGTTTTTTTCAAATGAATGCAACAAATCACATCCAAAATTTCTATTGTTTGATTTTAGGGCCCATTTATGATTAGAGTTTTCACCAAGGAGTGTCCTCAAGCAGTCTGAGGCAAGCAAAGCTGCTGAAATGGGGAACGGACTGTTGAACTGCCTTTCCAGGTTTGGCCCATAAAAAACTTCCAGGAGGTGAAGCAGGGATGAGCCCTAAATCAGGAAGAGGTATTTTGTGGGACTGGTACTGATGGGCTTCCAGTGCTTGGATGTACCACACTACAGGGAGGAGAGGGTACAGAAGCAGGGGTGGGTTGGCCTCAGCACAGAGACCACACCAGGGTCTTAGGCTTATGCAGGCTTAGGGCTGGGAGTCAGTCTAGGAAGCTTCCTGTAGAAACAAGTGGTGGGTGTGTGATTTAGAGTGACCTTAAAGTCAACCCCTGCTCTAAATGTGCCCCATGTCTTTCAGTATCTAAGTATTTTTGAAAAATCTGAGCACCATTAATTTCCTCACTGAGTTTGCTATGCTAAGGATTGGTAGATGCTTGAGAGTTATCAAAAGTCACCAGTGCTAAGGGGTCCATGGCTAGGCTGACTTTGCCAAAATGCAAGTCTTTCAGTCACAAATAAAGTCCATTCTGATCAGGGCTGATCTAGACTGACAGAACAATGCTGAGCTTTACCATTCTGCAGACACACAGAGACTGGCAGGTTTAAAGCTGTCAGTGCAACTCTTTTAGTCAATAAAAAATTTATTCAAAAGTTTTAGAATGAGGAAAATAATAAAATAAGCATTAACAATTTGATTCTAAGTGGTTAAGATGCCATTATCTTTCAGCCAGCTACATCTGGGATATTATGTTGTAGGACCCACTCCCCCTGAAATATATTGAAATGCTAGCCAAAGCTCAGAAAATGGTGTTACAATTAATCACAGGGAGGAGAGACAAGACAACTATAGACAGTTAAGTGCAAATGACAAAAAAAGGACAAACTTCATGGACAGAGGAAAAGGATTTAATCAGTGAGAATTGAAATTAAAAAAAAAAAACAAAGGCATTTTAGGCTGAGCAGCAGAATATTACAGAAAGAACTTTAAGAGATAAAGTGCTGTAAGAAATAAAGTTGGACTCAAACATAACTGCAGATTTTAGTAGCTTTTTCTCCTTTTAATTCACTGATTTGCATCAAATATCCAACACAGTAATAGCAGTATCTTCTTCTCTTGAAAGTCAGAGATGAAATAGGGATGGATTTTCAAACTGCAAAATATTGAAGCCTGTCAAACAGACTAGACAAATGTCCCCTTACACAACCTGAATAGAATTTCATGGGCCTCTAATAAACTAACAGGAGCATAGGTACAAATCTGGGACAAAGTAAATCTTGCACTGGAAAACCACACATCGCTGTGTTTCAACAGCTGATGAATATAAAATGTAACAATCTGGAATCCAGGTGTTAGGAGCAAGAGGAGAGGGATGAGTGATTGGCTCTGTGCATTTAGAAGCTCGGGGATCTCAGTCTGTATTCACCAGAGATGGTCCTAGGGCTGAGATCACCAATCTAATTTCACTTGTCTCAGCATCAGTCTGGAAGGAAGTATGGTCCCTAATGGAAAGACCACTGCTTTATTTAGTAAGCCATGTAATCCTCTTGTGTAACATGAGCAATAATATCACATTACATACACTGTAACTAACAAATTACCAAGATTGATATTGCAAATCCGTAGAGAGAATGACAATTTACTACCCCCCTGTAAAGCATTTGTATAATCCAAGCTACAATTCCTAGCACAGAAGCAGAAAATAACATCATTAGGCAATTATTGCAAACATAGTTTTCATTTCTGCAGAGGTTGTTCTTTTTTAACCTAGTTTCTCTGTCACAATTTAGCCAAAGACCACTAATAAATGCAGACAGTCTCTCAGAAAAACTGACGTGTTAACTTGCTATACAGCTGCTAGGAAGAAAAAAAACTTTGTGATTTCCAATACGCGATTTAATCTTAATGCACACATATTTTAAATGGGCAATAATGCCTCACGGCGTAGAAGAGGGATGAAAAAAACCCAAGTATATTACCTGTTCTGTATTAAAAAGGGTTGTGTCTCTGTCTCATAGGGTAGAGAGATGATTCAAGTTTTATATTTTTCCTATTTGTAGGGTAAAAACTGATTTTACTACAACAGTGTTTGGGAATATATGCTCTAGTAGGTGTTTGAATTCCCAGCTGGGCCCAAAATCAAGATCAAACCAGAACACACTGTGGGTAAGAGAAGAAATATTAGCAACCAGAACAAATCTTTTAAACAGAGATGTGTGCAAGTGTGTGGGCAGTTTCACAGCCCTTGGACTGCCACAACCAAGCCCTTAACTGTGTCACCTACCAGCAGTGTTTGCAACAAGAAAATGTGTGCTGCTGAGTAGGAATCAACCCAAGGCACCACGCTGCTTCCTTTGACTCTTCAATTCCCTTCTTTCTCCTCCCTCACAGGCATCAAAGTCGATCTCTGTACATTTGGAGTTAAAACATCCCAGAGCTGAGCACTGCAAATATAGTTTAGGGTATTTGGACAGTTAAATGTATAGGCAGGTCAATAGAACCACAGGATGCCTTGCCTGGATTGTCCCTTCTGTTTCGGACAAACCTACGCTGAGGTCACTGGCTGTGCCCACTCCTTGTCCAGCAGCTCTGTGTGTTGTCAGCCAAGGCAGGTGGTAGGAATAACCCTACATTTCTGCAGGAGACAGTGGATCTTTGGGATAAAAATGTACAAATTTAACTTAGTCTTTTATTATGAAAATCAGTGACCCATCTTAATTTTTTCTCAGTAATAATTTTGCAGGTACACTGGTAAGGATAAACTCAGATGCTATTTAAATTAATATAAGAGTTACATATTCTTTTTTGATAGTAGACTAAAATGTCTTAAATCAGTAATTTTGTCCATGGTTAAATTCTAATTTTTTCCTTTGTCTCTGGCTAAGGGACAGCTCCTCAGCACAATTCAGTGACAGCCCTCGAACAGGCCTGTATGGGAGAATGACCTATTTCAGAAGAATGAATGCTGAAGAATAGAAATGTGGCATTTGTTTCTGACCACTGAACTCAAGCTAATTAATTTACCTCTCTGTGTCTTGTTTCTTTCCCCATCCTTTTTCTTTTAAAATTTTCATTCTTTAGGTTATGGGATTCTGTCTTGCTAGGCATTAAGATGGCCCTCAGTGCAATAGTTTCTCACGTCTAAGAATAAAATGCATGTAGGAGTAAATCCCAATGCTACTGCAGCCAAATTCCCAGTGGTTCAGGAAGCCACTCTCTTTTCCCCTCTCCCTCTCCTCTTTGATTTTTAGCTGCTATAAACACCTCTCCTGTACCTACATCTCAGCATGGAGGCAGCAAGTGTCTTCTTGCAAGACACAATATATTTTCTAATCCTGCACTTGGTCTTCTGGAATTACTGAAATGGGTAAAAGTTTACAAACCTCAAGTGAGACATATTTAGTATGAAAAAAAAAAGAAGAAATTACTCTTAATAGAACTGTGTAAAAGTTCAGGCAGAAAGTACTGATTTGACAAGTCAGACCTGTGTGTGAATGTGCTGTCTAACACCATCCTAGCAACATTGTCACTCCTGTCACTGATAATATAACCAGGGACAAGATCTGGAGAGGTAAGGCACATATTTCCTGGGTCTCTTGGCTTAGGTAGTTTGTCAGCAGCTGTGTGATCCTGTTAAACTGAGATGCAAAGTAGAGTTGTTTTCAAAATTCATTGCCAGTGGCGGTGACAGATGCTTTTTGGAATGACACCCAGTGAGCTGTGAAACTCATGTAGTCAAGTACTTGTCCACTTGTCCCTACTTCATGTGCTATGGGAATATGTTTACATTCATGCTGTGTCAATTTTTTTGGTTTTTTTACTTATCTGGATGAGGTATTTTACAGATGGAGAGCTGCACACATTGCAGAAGGTGGTAGGTTGGAGTGGGCAGCTCTCCCTTGTTTTGTCTGGGGAATTCTCCAAGGTGAGCTGTTTGTAGGGCACAGTGGATTTAGGTATTAAACTTATTTTGTCAGACACTAGAGAGGTAAACATAATGGAGCTGACATCTCTGCCCTGGATCTCAAGACAGGCTGAAGTGATCATTTTAACCACACACAAGTCGAAGCTGAGGCTGCAGATACTTCTCCACAGTTTGGTGTGTCTTCCACATCCCCTGTTGGTGGGGCACCCACCACTTCTGGCTGAAGTCTGTGCCCTGAGATGATTCTGGCAATGCTCACATCTCTGATGCAGACTGGGCAGCTGCTCTTATTTACCCTTGGGGTTTGTGTGAAGGCACAGGCAATTGTGGGTGGTGTCTGCAGTGAATCAGCATCCCAATACTCCATCTTCCTTGTAGCGTTTTCTCTGAATGCTGACAGAGGAAATGTTTTTCCTACCATGGTAATTCTTCCCATTTTTCTACTCTACATTAAGAATTATTATGGCTATTGTGTCTTGCTCCTTAATGCATCAAGAGAAAATAGATCATTTTTCTTTGGACTGAAGAATTAGATCCTAAGGTGTCCCGTTACTGTAGACACGTGCACGTTGCATATTTGCTTGTGCTCAGTATCTTTTTATTATACCATGTTTCCTCTGAGGCTCTGAAAAAGTCTTTGCAACTTCTCTTCTCTGGCTTTTCTCATTCTATATTGCTTCTCACATTACATTAAGAAGAAAAAAATAACATCATAGGGCAGAGGTAAGTGGAGTTGTAGAACAGGGAATGTCAGTACACGAAAAGGTGTGCTCTACTTCAGTGTACTTTGAGTTACTGTAATGGCTCTCGATACAGGGCTTACTTTTCACTGGTGTGTCTTGAATAAGGATTGAACTCAGGGACTGTAGTACCACAGGGAGTACCCAAATTTAGGATAACAGAGGCTGCTTTTCCTGTAAATCTGGGATAACTCCTATTCCAAATCCCTTTTGAGCTGACAGAGATAAAAGATAGTCCAGGGAGCCTAGTGCAGCCTCAGACTTTTCTGTAGACTTCCAGATCTGGGAAAAACATAGAATCTCATTTTACCTTCTTTTCCCTTCATCTAAATGAATGGAAATGAGATTTCACTACTTCAGATGTGCACCATAAGTTTTTTTGAGGAGTTCAGATATTAGGAATAAAAAATTTGTAAATCCCTAAAACAGGCAGATGTTTGTGCCTAAGAATATTAGGAGAGAAATATATGTAGCCTTTAAAAAGGAAAGCTCCTTTTCATTGCAGAGATGACTAACAAAAGGCTTGTCTAGACAGGAGTTTATTTGGAATGGTTCAGAAAAAGTTGAAATGGAGAGGTACTAAGTAGTTAGGGAATGGACTAAATTGCTCTGTTCCAGAAAAATTATTTTGTATTAATGGTATATGGTCCAGTTATTCTCCATCTGTCTTTCATCTCACACTTCCAGGAGACCATTCTGTAAGTTTGAAAACCCCAAATAATCCACAAAGATGAAACTTCTGCAGGTGATTATTCCCCACAGAAGGGGCATTTGTTTTGATTCTGGGTTTCTATTTTGCAGGTCTCCCTTGCAGCATCCTGTGCTACAATCTCCTTTTCAGCAGCTTTTCAAGTTAATATTCAAACAGCTCTTGGAAACTTTTATGCCAAAGTACCAAAAAAAACCCCAGAACCAAAAACCAACCAAACTCCAAGACAACTGTCACAGCAGGATGCACTCAGAGACTACCAAATGGGAGAGCTCAGCCCATCAGCCTCTCCCTCATGCTGGACCCAAGGGAAGCAGGAGGGTGATGCTGGCAGGCAGTTTTATGGAGTGAGATGGGACGCTGCAGAAGAGCTCCAACACACAGCGCATTTCCTAACCTCCAGGGAGCATCCCCTGTGGTAACCTGGCACTGGCTTTCCCTCAAGCCTCATCCTCTGCATATCTTTTGACAGAATTTGTTTCCCCCGTCATCTCCCTTGCAAATAGATTTCAACTCAGAAACTAAACTCAGGGATGGGTTGTTTGCTACTTTTTTGTATTTTTTTTTTCCTTCCACTCTGATATATGCATTTTTGATAACCAGGCAGAAATGCACGTCTAGGATTTCCCAGGTTTTGAGACTATTTTATGTGCCAGTTCTCTAGGAGAACTGGAGAGAGAAAACTTATCTGATTAACAAATGTAAACTCCAGGTACAAATAATACCGCAATTCAGGCATGCAATGTCCCCCTCTAAGTGTGCTGGGTTCTTATCTGCTCTGTACATTGTGCCCAGCTGTGTGTGAATGGACACAGTGTCTGTTTCGTTAGAGCTTTCCTAAATTCAGATGTAGAAGATGTAGAAGGGATACATTACCTCTGCTTGGAGCATCAGTGGCTCCAGCACCTTCCCTCTGCCAGGTTCTGGGGCAGGGCAAGATGGGAATATGTTGGATGTTTATTCTGGGAGAGGCAGGGCTGACAGAGTCATGCTGTCATGCTGTTTATTCCAGAATAATATTCCAGTGCGGCAGTGCAGGGTGCAGGTGAGGAGGTTTTCGTGTCCCTCTTGTTGTCACTTCTGCTGGTGGAGAGAAGAATGCACAAGTAAAGTTAAATACAGATTTTAAAAGTCAACAGAATAATCTAGAGTATTTCTCTTTATGGTAAACTTAGAAAAAAGTGAAAACAGGTGTTTTAAGGAAATGATGTAAAACAAAGGAGTGCATTTAATTGTGAATTCTGTTAATGAAAGGCAATGGAACCTGACATGATAACATTGACTAGCACAGGAAGACATTATGTGCAGTGTTGTGGATGTATGAAATACCTTTTTATTCTTTAATAGCATCTGTTTCCATACTTGACTAAGGCAGGAGGTGATCAAAGTCACGTGTAAGGCACTGGCTGTCTGGGATGAGGGTGGACTCCACCTCCTCCTCCCGCCCTGCACACACGAGGCACAGTCATGTTGGTGGCTTGGGCACAGGACTGTGGTGAGGAGGAATCATTATGTTAGACTGAGCCACTCTCCTCATAGCAAACGTGGTGTCTGCCACTAAGCTTTCTCTCTGTGCTGTGGTTTTCCCCATAGCAGCAGTGGTCTCTCTGTCTGCCATCCATCCCAGGGTGCTGCCGACCACGCATATCTCCTGCTCCAGGCTCTTCAGCTGGGTAGACTACATGAGTGTACGTCTGCAAGAAATTGTGGGTAGATATCTCAGACAGGGAAAAAAACAGTGCTTAAATTGACAAATCAGTCCAAACCACTAAGGTTATAACTCCTTTTTTTCTTCTTCAAGCAGAACAGTAAAACAGACCTGTTATTGGCAGCTCATTAGTAGTGAGACAGAGGCAATATGTACCATGACATCAGAGTGCTGCTTGACCCACATCTATCATTTTGTTAGAGATCCTTATTCCTGGGCCTTTCCAAATGCCTATAAGACATGCAGAGTGTAGAATTCTGTGGCATAAATAAGATACAGATTTTCTACTTTTGATGTGTTTAGCACATTTTTGTTACTTCCTTTAATACCGCAGACCTTACATTCTTTGAGCATTAGGAGAACAAAAGGCTAACATGAGCAAAAAAAAAAGAGGAAAAAAAAGACGTATTCGCTAAAAAGTATCATTCTGTTCACCTATTTAGCATTTAAAATCTAACCTCTTTCTTAAAGGAAGACAGAGTGAATACCACAGCTGAGTAACTTCAGATATAAAAAGTTCCTTCATTAAATCAGTTGTTCTTTAATTCATAATAGAACTTAAATAAAGAGTGACTTATAGGCAGCTGTTTCTAATATTGAGTCCCCACCACACATGAAAGGAACATTATTCTTACAGCAGCCTCTCTACCCTTGGGTGTTATCAGCCGAACATGTTTTGAACCCACCTAATGCATTTGAGGTAGCTTAGGTTTATTTTTCTTTCAATAAAATAAATGGTTTTGTAATTAAATTTCTGCACTGACTGTGCTTAATGGCTACATTGACAAGTGCTAATGTATGGGAAGAGAATGAGTTTGAAATGAAACATGCTGTTTTCCAATCTGCAAGCAATTTTGCACTGGGGCAATCAAAATCTTGTGCCAGTGAAACATTTTCATTAATCTGCTAACTTAGCGCACACTGCCCACTCAGCAGCACAAGGACACTTTTTTTAAAAAACAAAAATATCATGAAGTGAGCCGTTGTTTGAAACCATTTTGTGGTCTCTGGCAGCAGGGCCTGTGGAAATTCGCTGACTTTACACCATGAAATGTTGCAGCTGTCTCAAAAGGGACTGGCTGCTTCAATGTTTGAGTTCTTGGCAATAACTCAGCTTTCAAATCTGTCTCTTTTTTCCCCTTAGCTAAATTTATTTTTGAATAAATCTTCTCATAGAAAATTGAGAGCAGCTATTACATATTTGGACTTCATTTATGAAAACCACTTCAAGTCATCAAGAAGTGCATCAATCCAGCTCTAATGTTTACAATACTTTCATGACTGGGAAACTAAACAATACTGTATTTCCCCCATTATTTTAATTTAGGTAGCACTGCATTTAAACATGAATGTGACTTTTAAATTTTTTTTTTTTTATTGCCGGACCTCAAAAAAAAAAAGCTAAAACCCAACCCTGCAGAGATTTGCTTTTGTGTAACTTGCTGGAAGCTCCCTGCAGAATCTGGCCACTAGAGGGATGGCTTTCCAACAGCTGTGCTTTGCAGCCAGCATCCCAGCGCTCTTTTGTCGGGGAACAGGCTTAGATAAAAGCAAGCTGAAGCTGTAACACCTTAGATAGGCATATAGCATTCCAGCTTAGAAAAAAAAATACCCAGAAGCCCAATGTATCCATGCTATATATATATATATATATATATATATATATATATATATATATATATATATGTATGTATAAAATATTGGTTTAGATTGTTATAATGTGACACAGGCACAGTTATTCTCTCTCCCCGAGGAAAATGTCCTAGAAGTAACCCAGAACAAATTAACCACCAGTCAGTCTTTAACAGCATATATTTAAGTCAGTAGATATCTAGGATCACATTGTTAAAGAGGATCACAGTGTTTCCTTCACCCCATCCTATTTCATTTGGGACATATTGCTGCTCAGAATTTTAGTCCTTTTGCTGTGTGCAGGATTCAGAGTAAGAGTGCTACAACAAATTAAAATGTTCCTCTTTTGAACAGAGCAATGTGGAATGAAATATTGTCCTGGTGCAGACTTCTCCCATCCAGCAGAAAATTGCACCTTGGGGGATGGACCACTGTGAAACGAAACATCACCAACAAAGCATCGTGCGGTGAGAGGCGCATAACAAAATGACAAGGATCAGCCGATGTTGGTGATGTTATGGCTTGTAGTAGTCATTCTCATGAGGCTGCTCCATCCAGGCTAAATAAGCAGTTTTTCTGCTGAGAGTTGTAGTTTATGTCAGAACCCATTAGCCAAGCCCTAAAGTCAGGAGAACATACAATACGGGAGCTCATTGTATCTTTCTATTTAAAGGGTGGTTATATTTAAACAGGTTCAGAGCAGCTGGCTCTTTTTTTCTTTCCTGTGTCTCCAGCATAGCATCTGCACTGTGGGATTGGGAAGTGACATGGAAAACAGATTATTGCAGCCACATTCTCTGCACAAGGCACTAGGCAAAATCACAGTCAGAAACCTCTTTCACCCTGAAGTTTTAAGCAGAGGTGAAAAGGTCCATCCACTGGACTGTGCAATTTAAATGCAGGGCCACACACAACAGTCACTGAAGTAAACTAAGACACCACCTTTTCCTGCTTCAAGTCATCTTATCTACCTGATGAATTCTAAGGTAATTCAAAATTAATAGCTACTGAAAGATCGACTGGTACACCAGTCAGGAAGGATGGAATGCTGATTAAATTCAGCAAAGTTCTACGGTGGAACAAACTTTTGGAGGGGATGTATAGAGGGTTGTGGAAGCAGTTTAATAATCAAAACACAGACTTCAGCAGGGATGTGGGACAGTTACCCAACAGCAAGAGAACATCCTCAGTCATCACAGTGTGTGTGCTGTGAGCACAAAGAGTACTCAGGATTGACCAAGTACCCCAGAGAAACATCTCCCTGAAGTGTTATCTGAGACCAAAGGGGATGTACTTACTCCCCTGGAGCTGCCAGAAGAAATCAGCATGCAGGAGTGCAGCAGATACATTTATCCAACAGTAAATTGTGCAGGCAGAGATATGTGAGGTGTGAAGGACGAGGACCTCAGCAGGACTGAGTGGTTGTTGCTCCAGGGGAAAGCAGGGGCAGTGAAGGCCAGAAGAGGTACCTCTACTTGGGCAGGGGACTGTGAAGGATATTAGAGGTTCTCTGCAAACTAAACTCTGTTCTCAGACAAAATGTTTCCTGCGCCTGTGGTGAGGGAAGCTTTGGTCACCCTTTTCCTACAGCTCAAGAAGAGGACTTGTGCATATCCATCTAGGTGGTGGAAATACAACAACTTTGAAGTGTCACATTTACTTTAACCCCAAATGACAGAGAACATATGAGTTGGTTTGAATATTAAAAAAAAAAAACAACACACACAGGCAATATTACGAAGGAGTATATTCTTTACAACATAAGCCTTAACAGACACTTTTAATTCCTTTGTATATGCAATTTAGAGTTTTCATAGAAGACATTGTTTCAATATACTCTATGAATTATCAACTAGGAGGAAAGCACAAGAGATCTAGAGCAGCATTTTGAGGTGCTGCACATTGAGATTTGTTGACAATGATATTGCCGTTGAGACAATTAATTTTGATACACAATACATATGCAATGTCTTAGACAGAAGCAAAGGATTTTTGACGGCAAAACATTGGTTTTATTGTACTTGAAACTGAAGTGTTTGTTCTTTCAGGCTTCGTTTCCTGCATCTGAACACTGCATCTAAACCACAGTGTGAAGCATCTACAGTTACAAAGGGGATTGTCCAAAGGAAGTGCTAATTTCTAACAGTCCAGCTCTTGAACTAGTTAAAAACAAGACTTGGAAACAGTTGTCCACAAAAACTAAAGTTATCATGTAATAATGCCTGCAGGGGTTCCACAACTGTTGCATAATTTAGAACAAATTTGGCACTTCTTGAGGTAAGTCCCAGTAAAGAATATAAAGTGATCACATCTGCCAATCTACATGCCTGAGTGAGTGCTGCAGCGTGCTCTGGGTTAGGTTTATGCTTTCCTTTAATGATCACAGGCTCCCACAAGAAAATTTTGTCCATCTAGTATATCCTTTGGCAAAATTTAGTTTTGTATCAGGCATGCCCATGTACCACAGCAGATGTCTTAAGTAACATTCATCCTGGGTTGGTGTCTCTCCCATGGGTGCCACAAATACCAATGAATCTTGGACTGATTTTCCAGATTTATGACATCATATTCCATCACAAAATAGAAGTTCATAACACGAAAAATGTGTTCACTTTGATTGCAAGAAGTTTAACACTTCGGAAACTTTTATGCAGGACCTGAAGGATCAGTGGTTATGAACAGTTGTGTTTGTCATACTTTTACTCTGCATGTAATGTTATATTGTCATAATTAGGCTCTTGAAAACTCACATATGCACAAGCAGTGTGTCCTCCACCTTTGTGTTTATATAAATGTTTGAAAATAATTAGTACCTTTAGAGATTAATTCTTTGGTAACTCTTGATCCCTTCTGGTTGAAGGAAATAGTTCTCCATGTTGCAAAGAGAAACTGGAAATTTTTTCCTCCATTCACATGACATCAGATTGATGGACTGATGTTAATCAAACAACAAAGTCAATTAAAGGCTTAAGCTGTAGGTTTTTACCACAGCCAGGAGAGTCCAGTGAGATGCAATGTTGTAAAAGTCACCTTGGTTTCTCACTGTAAGTTACCAGAAGCAGGCTAGCCATATGCTTTTTAAGAAAAGTAGATACCAGCTAATTTTTCAGCCTACCTACATGTCATTATTTCATAATAATACAGTATATGGACTGGCAGAATCATAACAGTAGTGTCTCAGATAATGGCTTTGTTGATTAGATTTCAGCTCTGTACAGTGCATTTACATGGAGTATAATTTAAATTAATTTTCTCCTTTATGGCTTTTATAAATCATTATTTGATGGGTGAGTTTATCTCAAAGATTTTATTACCTATATGAACTCTCTCATTGACAGGTGTTGGCTTTGCAGAAGCACCTCTGCAGAAACTTATGGGCAGACTCCTCCAGGTTGTGGAGACAGCCTGGGAAAAAGCAAAGGCATTTATTCAAAATCTAGGGAACAGAAGAGTGAAATTGGCATCACGGGCTGGGGGCAAAAATTGACCTCTAGCTGTTGAAAGAAGGAAGTATGGAGGGAGATTGTAAACAGCCTCAAAAATTATCACCACTGGAGAAACCCAGAGATGAATGCAAAGACAGAAAGAGTACAGCTTATTAGGACCTTAAGACAGCTTCATGTAGTCAGCCTGTTTTGGCAAAACTAGAGGAAAGGATTTTACAGTGCTCAAAATACAGAACCTGGGAGCATGGAGAAAGTGTGTAGCTGTGTGGGTGCACTGTGTCGGGCTGTACTCCAGAAAGTGTTAGACAAGTGCAGATATTAGAATATAATAATCACTTTGCTGCCACTTTAACAGCATTTGTGCTACTCATTTTGAGGTCAGGATGTACTGTTGTCAAGTTACTTTCTTTGAGGAATTTCCTGCTCTCATGTCATGTGCCATAGCGCCACCACTTCCCGAGAGTCCTCAGACCACAGCTCAGCAGCTGGCTCAAAGTCAGGGAGTGAGAGGGGACTCCGGGGATGGCAGCCACCAAGACCTGAGTATGCAATAGTTACAATGTCAATGAGTGTCATATTTCCAAAATGCTGTTACCCAGATACTGTGGCTCAGTAGACCAGGCAGCTGTGATTCCCTTTGACAGCAGGAAGCTGGCAGCTGAACCAGTTTCTTCCTCCATCTCCCACTCCCAGTCCTATTCTTAATGCAAAATCACTCCATTCTTTTTGGGGTATATCCTACAGAACTGTAATTCCAACCTCCTTAAAATTCAGTTTAGTTCTGGTATATGGGAACAGTGCAAATGCTATTTTGAGGACTAGAAAGTGAATTATTCTGCAGGCTAAGGATTCTAAGGATTCCTCCTGAATGTAGTTTTCCATGCACTTGGTTCTGCATTCAGCAACAATCACTCATGTAGGCTTGCCTTTAACTATTTTCTCCACTTGCTGAATTTGAATGATGACTTATTGTTATTATATATTCATGTACATTCCTCTAGTTCCCAGAGGTTGTGGTCAGGACAAAGTCCAGTACAGGCCATACTCTTGCATACAAAGGCAATCCCTTTCTGTGGGTCACAGATGCCACAGAGAGTGAGAGAGGGAGAGACACCCAGCAGAGGTAATGCCATTGCATACAGAGGTTATACATATCTTCATCTTTTTCCTGGCCGTGATAGATACATGCAATTAGTGCCAACTGTTCTAATCAGTCCCTTAAGATATCAGGACAAGCTCCTGCAGTGGCACAGTAAAGCTTTAGCTGGTAGATTCACCGTTTCTGAATTGAAGAAATCTGTTCCTTTATGTTATGGAAGAGGTTTGAGTTGTAGGGAACAAATAATTTTGAGATATAACTATAATAAAATTCACTGCTGTT
This sequence comes from Coloeus monedula, assembly GCF_965178545.1. Taxonomy (NCBI): domain Eukaryota; kingdom Metazoa; phylum Chordata; class Aves; order Passeriformes; family Corvidae; genus Coloeus; species Coloeus monedula. The sequence continues at coordinate 29,608,952 of NC_138782.1, read as the reverse complement.
CCTAGGGGGAAAAAAAAGGGAAAACTTTTGGGTACTCACTATTCCCTTTTGATATGCATACAACACCACAGAGCCAAGACTGCTGCTCTGTCTACCCTTGGTTGTACTTCAGGTGTGGAAAAATAATACAGAGCCAAAACTTGCAGATTGTGTTGGATATTTAGAAATGTATAAAAGACATAGAAACCATCAGCACTGAAGCAGTGGGCTTGTAATATCTGAAAGTAGTTGATTTCTTTCCTCCTCTAGCAAACATTGTGCTTGCAGACAAGGGAACTTAAGGTAAAAGATTCAAGGAGAACCAAGTATAAGCATCCTTCTTCCTTACCAGTGCTATAATTAGTACAGAGCAATAGCACCATCAAGCTCCAGATGAACAATTACACCCCATGAAATACAACCAACAAATATCCCATTATAAACAGTCACATCTGCGTGGTACCACATAAGTATGCACCAGTGCCACCTAGCCAATCCCCGGCGTATGTCACTCGTAGTGCTAGGCAGACCATGAAACAGCCATTTAGCAAATCACCTCTTCTACACGCCTGGGGAAATTTGTAGAGCCAATTATCTTAAAAATTATATATTTATGACGAGCTTATTGTAATCAATAAGCTGAGAAAAATCAGGAGTGAAATATATGAATTAAATGTGCTTATATTGTCCATATAAACTGTACAGAGCTAGCTGTTTATCCAATGGCCCTGTCATCATCAAAGCTATCCTGATATGATGTCCAGAGAAAGCTAGAGAATCCAGCTGTCTGTGGAAAAACTTTGACAGACACAAAAAAAATCCCACAGAAATCCAAGGACTTTCCATTGAACTAAGCCAAGTGCTAAGTTCTAAAAAAGCTATTATCTCTAACTCGGGGTACTGCATGTTCTGAGAAAGCTCAGTCTCAAAGTTACAAATACGCAGACCTCCATCCAAGAGAGAGTATTTTGTGTGTCTCAGTTTGATGGTAAAGAGAGTTCAATAAAAGAAACAGGCTTCCTAGTGCAAAACTTGTATCACCTCTAATATAATGGCCAGGGTAAAATGAACTGCAGTTAATGAGCCTTGGAGTCTCCCAAAGCAAAACCTGAGATTCGAGCAACCACAGCTTTGGGAAGGTTTGTATTTCCATCAGGACTCTGTGCTTCAGTGTCATTTCTGCACAGAATGGTGGTGCTATGGCCAGAAAGAATCACTGGGATTAGGAGAACATTTTTCTTCCTTCAGCATTACTGGAAGTGTTTTAGGAGCACTAATGACATCCTCAGCCTACTGAAGATAACAGGAAGTCTCCTCTGGCTTCAAAGGCACTGGGATTTAACTCTGTAGCTAATGAAAGATAAGCCTGGAGGAAAGGGGTAATATTTTAATTAAATCAATTGTCTGAAGTGGCAATTCTCATTGTCACTAGATGGTGCAGCAGAGTAGCTTTACTTTGGACCAGTAGAACTAGAACTGTAGAAAATACCATGATGGGTTTTTTTTTTTTTGCAGGCAGAGCCCTCCATTAAATGGGTCTTTCTCTCAAAACTCTTTCTGTTTGCAGTCTGAACACAATGATCTTCTCTAACACTGTTTGAAACTGAAAGAAGATGAGTGCTGCCTGTGAGGACTAGCCTGAGATCACTTAGTTTTAGCTATCTATGCCCTAGCCAGACACATGCAATGCCCTATTTGTTTAGAAAAGCTGGGTGCTACAGCTGAGAGCAAGAACCTGAAATGTTACATTCATCACAGGAAAGGTTAAAGAAAGCTTGTGCAGATGATTCCTTGGGTCCACCAAACTTCATACTTGACCTGTATGGAGGGTAAAAACCAAGGATGGTTTTAAGTATTTTCTGCAATTCTGAAAGAAAAGTTTACATGGCACTAACAAGAGATGTCTTTTTCCTCCTGTTATCCTGTTTCTTCCTCTCCTCCACCACAAGTGGAATAAAAAGCAAAGGAGATGGTGGAATCCAGGGAGGTGGGTTATCTAGGAATCCTACTCAAACCACTCCTTTTTCATAATATCAAAGGACAGATTTCATTTGAAGTTCTCCCAGCAGCAGTTCTGTGCCTATCAGCAATCCATTACCTGTCTAAAATCCATGGTGGAAAATTCCTAGGCTGTATTTCATTGGTGTAGCTCCTTCCACACAACAGTGGGATATTTCTGCTGCTTTGTACCAGCTCTTTCAGAGATTTAACAACAAAAACATCTTTCTGCTTTTCGGTAAAGGCCAATTCTAATACTGTAACATTTGATGTGCTCTTGATAAGGGAGACTCATCAGGACATCCAATATTGGAGTTCAGGTCTGAATCAAAAATATCAGATTGTCCTTGTTGACTTCAATTATTGCTTGGAAACTAAATTGTCTACGATGAGAGAACAAGTAACTCGGGGATTTACAATTTGTTTTATACTTTGAGCCTATCTCAACAACAGAAATACATTATGCCTTGAAAGGATAATGGTACATGTTCATTCCAGCTCTGATTCTGAGGAGAACTTCATAGGATCATTTTGGTTTTGCTTTATAATTAATGAGGAAATTGCAATTTTGAGAACAGTACAAGAACTGTGTGGCTGTGTACTGAATTAAAAATATGTGCTTTATTTTTTCCTCTAGGAACTTTCCTGCCAGCTCTAAGACAGGATATGATTTTGGAGAGAGAGAGAGAAGTCAGATTCTTCTGCAGTTCATGCGGACATTATTTAAAACCCTTGAGAGAGAATAGTAAGAAACAGAAGTAGCCAAAATAGGGCTAAGTGCTAGTTCTCAAATTGCTAAGCCTTCATATATTAAAACATATTATATACCACATGTTCATTACCTTCATATGGTCTATAATTTGTTCTGTGAGTTGAACATGTCAAAAGAAGGATATAGAAACTCACTGGTGATGAGATGACCGGCAGCAGGCTTGAAGCATGACTCTCTCAGAGACCTGACATCTCAGCTGAAGGGGTGGTACTTTTGAGCTCTGATGACATCAGTCACAATTTGTGTCTTATTTACTATAGACTGAAAAAAAAATTAATGTCAGAAGACAGTTACTCTGGAGCTCATGCCTGGGTCAGACATTCTTGTGAACTGTGTATATGTGATGGTGCAAGTGGATGTTGATGCATATTTGGGCATGCAAGGGCACATTCTTCAAGAAAAATTGTGTTTTGCTCAGAAATGCAATGCAGTTAGGTATAAATGAAGATGTTAGGGTAGCAAGCGGTTAGACTACATTTTTTTGTTTATTTTCTTGAAGGAGATAATCACATCTTGAGCAATTATTTTGAGTTCTATAAAACTATAGTAAGCCAGATTGTGCAGCAAATGAAACAAGAGAAATATTCTCAGATGACAATCCAGGCCACTATGTAAGCAATCATGTAAGCAATTAGGTAATTTTTAAGATTTTTCTCTCTCTGCCTCAGTGTGTGTATATACAAGAGTATATTTACTGTACACACATATATACATATATGTATTTATATAGGTATTCCACTTGGGGGAAAAAAGAGGGGAGCATGGAAGGGCAACTATTCAATACAATTGAATTGTATTCGAGCTGAGAGCTGAGGTGTGTATTTAGTTGGAGTCTAAATAGGGAACCAAATGCTTTTGGTAGAGGAAGTACAGTCCTGGCAAACCGGAAGAGAATCTGATATATTTTTAAAGGATTTTGAAAACTTGTTTTACAGACTGTTTTGTCATTTTTTTGGATCCAGTTCTGGAGTGATAAAGTGAGAAGAGGCTGAAAAGATCTGAGGATGACTGTATGTGGGTATTTTGGTCCAAGACATTCTCCTGTGTCCTCCTGAGATGTGAAGAAGAGGTTTGGGAAGGCAGCGTGAGGAGTAAGGGATATACTAAGCTGTATATCGGCTGTGTTGCAAGTGTCCAATTTAGATTTGTGCTTGAGGGCTCATGCTGATATCACTGTGCTCCAGATAATATTGTGGAATTTCTCTGTTTTCAGAGACTAGGGAGATGATGCATATCAAAATGGAAAATTAGTATAGTCATTCATATAATTAAATCCACTAATCCAATCATAATGGCACAACTGCTGCATCCTGTTACTGTCTGGAAAACAGGATGTGTATCCCATGAGGCAGTCACAGAGGGCAATATTTAAAAATAAATTCCATCACTATGTGTGTTAGAATGCTTAATTATGAGCAACCTTATATTCTAAATGTCACATTTTATCTCAGGAAATTAAAGGAGGCATGTTTCTAGAAAGCAAAGGAAGGAAAAGTTTTTTAGCAATTAGTTCCATTTTACTTAAGGTCTTTTAAAATGTAAAATCTCTGCTAATAAATATTGTACTTGATCAGTTTTGAAGTGTTCCATTACGTTTGTTTATCAGTTAAGACACATTCCTCCACATCTGAGCCCCAAAGAAATTTTGGGTAGCATGGTGGAAGCTGCTAGAAATGGTACTGAACCAATCCCACAGCCACTACACCTTGCCGTGACATAACTGCTCTGAGCACCATGCTTTCAGGCTTAAACTTCCAGAGTGAGGATTTTGGGGTCTGTTTCTGTTGAGGCTTTTCCATAGTCTACGAAGCTATCTCAGCCACCAAAAGTTTTTCTCATATTCAGCCCCTTCTTAGAGATGTCTCACTGCTTCTGGGTCCACCCAATACTCGCATCATCCTTGCCTTCTGCTCAGACAGCTCTGCAGAGGGTGTTTGGTTAGCCCGGGTCACTGGCCCACTTCTCTGCTCATGCCACCAACAGGGATGAAATCCCATTAAAACCAGGAGTGCATGACCTGCACAAGGAGTCAGGGAGAGTTACTACGTGTTCGTTGTGTTTTAAATCTTCAGGTGGCTTGCAGGCTCCATGAAGAGCTGCTTTCTCTCCTCGGTCACACTCGTGCTCTGCACAAAATTGATTCCCACTTTCCCACCCCTGCCTGTTATGAACAATGACTGATCAGATGAAGGACAACATCCAATGCCTCACACACCTGACAGCAATTTTCTTGTTCCTCCTCCAGGTCTGCCCTGCACACCTCTAGATTTCATTCACTTTGAAAGGAGTTGGGACAATAGCAGTCAATGACTCCTACCATTACCATTTGGAATATCAACAATAATCAGTTTTTAGGGGATAGGGAAGAAGGAAAACTATACACAATAGAGAGGACCACTAATGGGACTCTACTTTTTTTCAGGTGTGTCTCTTTGGGTTAGGACATTTGATCCCAATATCAATAGCTTCTCTGTCCCCAGGGCAAAAATTTAACAGTTTTGCTTTCTGAACTAGTCACTGTTCATAATAATATGCATAGTCTTTATTATGATAATTTTTTTTCAACATTTTATGAAGTGTGCTTATTAAATGAAATCGTAAGTCTGGCACTGGCAAGTCTCTTGTGCACTTTTTTTTCATATTTCCTTTCTTTTGGCAGGTCCATGAAAAGGGAGTAAGTTTCTGTGGACTGTGCATGCTTTTCCACCCTTTTTCAGGATTTGTCACATCTCCTGGAAGGCCTTATAACTCACAAAACATGATTTTATATCCCAGCAATTTGCCAAGTCTTGTCAAATCCTAACATTTTTGTTGGCAACTATTTCCATCTCTCGGCTGAAAGGGAGTAACTTAGATCATCCAGTCACAACGCTGTTCTTTGGATACCTTTTTATGGTCGAAGTGTTAATTTTGATACATGGTTTAATCACTGTTTGTGAGGGGCTGCCCACTATATTTCATGTATTCATTCAGCAAATCTTTTGCAAAGTGGACATGCTGCTTCATCAGCCGATTTTCCATTTTTACGTGTCTGCGCTTGCAGTCCCACTTCTCTCTGAAAAAAATTGTCTGAGAAAAAAATAATTGAATAGGGGTAATGTTTCTTTCTTCTTTCAGGAACAGCTCCTTTTCTAGGCACAGTTGCTGTTACCGTACTGTAAGTGAGACTATACAATGAGCTGATCCTGTATTTACTTTTTTGGAAGACATTTTTTCATCCTGTTTGTTTTTAATTCATCCCCTTCACCTTAGTGCAGCAACAACAAAACTTCAGCTCTTGGGATCTGGAATAGGAGTCCTTTAAACCTTTAGGACATGAATAAACTAAAAGACAAGTTATTGTTCACTGTAGCTTGTTCAAACAGCTCTGAGTGAGAGAAATTTGAATTGCTTAAAATGCCTAAAGAATAAAATAATTCACATCTTTTGCTCTGCACACAATTAGTGGTGCAAAAACCAAGAGGATATGGGATTTCCTCAGGTAGGATTTGTGAAGACAATATTTATTGGTTTTGGTTACTAGCTCCAAGAGAAGTGAGAAATGTTAGTAATAAGCAGTGCAACAGATGTTAGATTGCTACATCTAGTCCTGCCATATGCTCTTTGTTATGAGTCATTTTGGATGCCATCCATCCCCGTACCAGTGCTCACTGGAAGCATCAATCTGTAGCAGGAAGGGTGAAGGGAGGCATATGCACAGCACAGCTGGAGAGGTCTGCCCATCTCCTCAGCCTCTTCAGGAGGGGGGGATGCAAGAGCCTGGCTGCGTTTACATTCACCACCATCTATACATGACCTAAGCCACGCTGAGTCCCACTTAATTGGTACACAGCAAATGAGGAATCCACTCCTGGCAGTTATTTTAAGTCGTTCCTTGTGACATCTCGGGATAGCAGGAGAGTCTGACCTCCCTCTGAAATGAAGCACTCCTTGCCCTTTAGCACAGTGTTGCTTAAATTCATTTCAAGCATGAATGTATTCAACAGCCTCTGTCCGTGTCATATTTTCAAGGGGAAATTAGGATGGTACACAGTTACAGTCATACAAGGAACCCATGGTTAAATTCGTACCCCAGATGGACTCTGTCCTTTTTTCTTCCTATTTGAAAGCAAACACCCTGCCTTCTCATGCACTAGTTCAGTCTTGTATATCAGCAGTGGGGGAGAGGAACAGATGCCAGAAAAGCTGGAAGAATAGAAAGGGCAGGCTGCTGCTACCTCTGATGAGAATCAGCTCAGGAGATCATGGATAAGGAGCAGCAAAAACAAATTTTCTGGAAGACACTCAGGAGTGTTTCTTTCAGTTTGAGGAAAACCTCACTAGCTGTTAAAATACAGGATGTGCACTTTAAAAGTGGGACTTATTTCAGCAACAAAGCCCTACCTGATAACTGCAAACATTGATCTGCCTTCACATCTCTCTCTGTCTCTCTCTTCTTTCCTTAAGCTTCCTTAAGCACACCCCAAGAAACGAAAAAAAACGGGTCTCTAGCTGCTTGGTGAGAATTTGTAATTGAGATATTCATCTTGTCAGAGCGAGCAAATTGGCAAATCCCCATGGACTTTTGCCATGCAAGGGCAGAGCTGGACAGGCACGCTGCATGGGAGGCAGACGGCCCCAGTCATCCCTGGGTCCCCAGGACTCCTGCACAAGAGGAAGGAAGCTGTTGTGAAACAGAGAGAAATGGGAAGCTATTTACTTTAAAGGATTTCATGCTTTGCTCCAGAAACCTGGCTAAACTTCTGATCTGCTTTTGAGGGAAAATTTCAAGATATTGCCATTGTAGTTTAATGAGGACTCAAACAGCTTTTGTTCCTTGGTATGTCTAAACTTCAGTGAAAGTAAGTCACATCTACTTTTTTTTTTTTTGGGTGACAAATCTAATTTTTACTGTGTTGCACCCTGCTGTGCTTGTTTCAGGGCTTTGCAATCTGACCCCTCAAGATGCTGAGTGATTCTCTCAGCACCTACACATCATCATGGCCTCTGCTCTCAATCCTGCACCGTGCTTGACTGGAAAAGGCCTCTGGTCTTCAAGGGTAAGAGTAAGACCATCATGCCCCAGGACTGGTACATATTGACCTACAGTCCTGGTTCTGGGCATGGTTCAGAATGATACAGATTACCTGCCCACCTTCAGAAGTCAGAAATTTCTCAGTCCAGAGAAATATTTCTAATCAAGTTAAGAGATTACATATTATAAGCGTGGTGATAATTTTTTTTCTTTCTAACAGATTAAGTTGTACAAAAATTTGTATTAGGTTAGGGAATGTTACACTTTAACAATTCTCTCTGTGTGTATATTAGATTTGAAGTGTTTATTTTGGTATATGATCCAGAGATTTCACCCTCTGCATCCCTCTCGCACTGTGCTGAAGCCAAACAATGAAACTCGTTCTTTTAAAGTCACAATCTCCTCTGTGTTTTTTGCAGCATGGATTTGTAATAGATGGACATCAGTCTCCTAAACAGTCAGCCTTGGTTTTTTCACCAAATGGGGTATTTTTCAATGAGAGGTACATCTGCAAAAGACTCTTTCATCAGAAAATGCCTGTCTGTTAAAACAAGGGTTATTTTTCCTACGAATAAGCACCATTTGGAGGATAATGTTTACCATTGCCATGTGTCCAAGATGCTTTCTTTTTTTGAAAAAATATATAATAGCAAATGCACATGGCTTTATTACTGTAAACTATACTGACATTTGGGCGAGTTATTACAAATATGAAACCCAAAGGTAAAAGCTCATCTGGATGATTATGTATGTACGTACTCACACACTGCACTTTTGGTTCTCATTTTGGCAACCATAGGCTGGATATTTCCCACCCTGGCACTGGGACATGTTCCCCCTTTGTGGCAATAGCAGATATGGAATTTTACAAGTCTGCTCTGTCTATTCACTAATGGGCTTCACCTTTTACCTCCAAGAGCCTGATTTTAAATCCAGGGTTTACAGGTTCAGACACTGCAGGCAACCTAGCCAGAGGTGTTCTCATACGGGCCCAAAAGCCGTAACAGAAAAGCCAAGTAAAGGATTGGGATTTTATCCATCCACGCCATAATTCTTCTTCCATCTTTACTGGATATCAATATGTCTTTCCAGTTTTTGTGATAATTGGTGAATCAAAATAATTCCCAGAGAGAAATGTGCTATTTCCCAGAGACAGTGGTGCGTTTAAATGTATTTTTATGGTAGATGAGGTTTTGGTGTGTCATCTTTGAAAATATGGGCAAATGGATTATTTTTTTGATCCAACTAAAACAGCCACAGGAAAAAAAAGGATGCAAAATTCAGGGTGTTGCAAGTTCACTCTCAGAGCTAAGCTGTGGTCTCTCTATTTTGCTATTGCCAAGAATGCACGCCAAGTCATTGAGGTTGACCACGTTTTATTACCTCTGTTTTTGCTATTCTACCTTATTCCTGAGACAAGTGGGAAAATTGTGTCTGAAAACCGTCTTTAAACCCTGGACTTCTAGATTGGACGTCTTTAATGAATACTGGACGTGTTCCACTGCTGTGCACTGCTGTCTGGGTCTCAGCTTATTAGATACTGTTTTGAAATCCATAATTATAACCAGGTTTGCGATGGGTCACATGCCTCTGTATACAAAAATTTCTGTCATGCTGGTATAGCTGCTATTTCAGAGGAAATCAATTGATTCAAAGCTAGCATTTGAATACTTTTAGCTTTACTTGTTTTGGCCTTCCTTACCTAAGGTGTGAAAAATGGCAATTTCTGTATTTCTGGGAAATTAATTTTCAAGGTTGACTTTGGGCCAGTAACCCGAAGTGCTAACATAGTCCATATGCCTGACTAGTGAAGGTTGAGTGAAAAGTATGAAAGTTCTAGCGAAAGTCCATTTTTCCTGCTCCTTTTGGTAAATTGCAGGATTCCATTATACTGACGATAATTCACAGTTATTCCAGTCAGAGCACTGATCCCCAGTGAATCTGGGATGCAGGTAAAATGTATGGAATTTGTTCTCTATAGGTGCTGCTTTTCATGCTGAGCAAAAGCTCAGTATTTATAATTTGCTCTCAGTACTTGCCATCTTTCCACCCCTCTCTTAAGACTATAATTCCCACCTCATATTTTCTTTTTAAACTCTCTCTCATTTTGATACACATTTTGTATTTTCTTTAAATAAATGCTGTCACGCAGCTCTTCTACTTCCTTTATTGAGAAAACACTCATACGATGGTGGAAAAAAATTGAGAGGGAGGGAGAAACAGAGAAAGGAAACAGAAATCATAACCAAAAAGTTCTCACCGATTATTGAAATAGTCAGTGTTCCCTCGGGCTGAGAGAAAGGGAAAGGCACTTTTACAGTGTCTTGGAATATTTTTCTTCTGCACAATTCTGACTTTTCAGCACATATTCAGGCTACAGCGAGAGAGAAAAGAAAAGAAAAGAAAAGAAAAGAAAAGAAAAGAAAAGAAAAGAAAAGAAAAGAAAAGAAAAGAAAAGAAAAGAAAAGAAAAGAAAAGAAAAGAAAAGAAAAGAAAAGAAAAGAAAAGAAAAGAAAAGAAAAGAAAAGAAAAGAGAAAAGAGAAAAGAAAAGGAGAAAAGAAAAGGGATTCAGAGGTTTCACAGTAAGTTTTTTCATTCTCTTTCATAGTGACACTTGCTAGCAACAAGTTCCAGGGAATATTAATGTTGGGTTTTTTAAGCTGTAATTCTGAAAACTCTTTGTGTAAAATTATTTAGCAAGCACATTGTTTCGTACTAATGTTTTCTCCTCCTCTGCAAAAACATTGTAGCTTAAGTCACAGTGACACTTTTAATATAAAGTCATATCAATATTTAGTACCGTGTTGTTACTAGTGGGAAATATTTATGTGTTTGTAGAAGACTTCAGTAAGCCTCAGGTCCGCTGTTCAGCAAGGTATTTAAAGACAGAAAAGAAACAAATAAAGACAGTGAAAGATTCCAGTGAATAGCTTCTGTACAGTCAAGAGGGACTTCACGAGCATCTCAGTGGGCTAAAACACAAATTATAATCAGAGAACTGCAATATTTTAAGAAGTTCTGCCCATCAGAGACTGCTTTTTTTTTAATTACTCAAATTCAAATAAAATTGAAATCAGTCTTAAGATTCATATTTGTTTCACTGGCCTTTGAATCTCGTCAAAACAAGTCACTGGCAAAAGTTCTTTCAGATTTCAGAGAACACAAAGGGTCGATGCCGTCGCAGTGGCGGCTGCAGAGGTGGGCTGTGGACACCTGACAGGGCAGGATCAGGCCCAAAGCTGCAGAGGGGAAGGACGCAGCAGTTTTCTCCTCCACAGCAAGGTATTGGGTACTGTTTGAAAAATTGAATGACAGACTAAAAATATGCCATTTAAAATGTTGTTCAATATTAAGGCACAAGTAGCAGTAAATTACTGAGTTCCCTTTACCAAAAAAAAAAAAAAAAAGACAAAGGCTTCCCCCTATGATTGCCAAATGACTACTGAATTTGCAGTCATACCATATTTCTCCTCTAAAACTGCTACCAATCTTCCAAATACAAGCAATAACTACATATGGACATGTTTAGCAAATCAGAAAGAGTAGACTGATTGCTGGGAGATGTTTTGTTTCCAATTATTTTCTTCATAAAATCTAGAATCCCAGATAAACAGAGTAGCAAAATGCCAGTGGTTTATCTGTAAGTATACACTCACTTAGAAATGCTATTAAAATTGCTTGTTTGGAAACCCCTAGCAGAGAAAAATGCGAGCAAAAATCTCTTCAAACTGATCTGCTTTAGGGTTACATTTAAGCATTTTAGGGTGGAGTGCCATGGTCAGTAAAACACTTAAGGCCGCTTCCATCCCTACCCTGTATTTTACCTTGATTTCTTTTCTCCTCTTTCCCATAAAAGGAACCTGATTTTTTTGTCCTGCCAATATACATTTCTCATGTCCAGTACATATGGCACTTGCTAAATCAGCTCTTGACGTGCCAGCCAATTCTAACGGGGGAGGCTGAGAGGTACACCATTACTTCTTCTTTCTAATATATTTCTTAATTTCAAACTTGTCATTTTCTGTTGTGATGCTGACTCAGCAGTAAGTTTATTTCCAGAATTACTAAAACAACTTTCCTCTCAGAGCAGCAAGGGACCCATGACTCACTGGTAGAGAACAGCAAAACAGAAAGAGGCCTTTTTCCATCTTTTAATATTAAAAAATAAACTAGTGAGGGTTCATAAAACAGTCCTAAGGAATTTCTGTGACATAAAAAGTAGCAGTAGATCTTATTTCACAGACAGATTGAACACAACCATATTTAATTTGGGTTGCATCTTAAATATATAGCTTGCATTATTTTACATGTTGCAAAACAAGATTTAGAGGGATCACTTTTTATTTGCTTATACCTTCTTCACATATGTCAGAATCAATCACTTTTCCAGACAGATGGTTTTTTACTCATGTGCTGCAGTAAAGTGACATTTTGTACATATAAACTTTCTTTTGGTTCCCAGCATTTAATGACTGCTCTTTCCCATCCCCAAGTTTTTGGGATCATTCATGTGCTAAGTACAGGGTTCTGAGATTAAAAAATACAAGAACACCATTTAATTCAAAAGGATATTTTTCAGGGGAGTGTTTTCCTGTCTTTTTCTGAAAATGGATTATCTCCCTCTCCATCATCATCAACAATATTTTAACAAAGAGCAGCAGAAAGCATGTTACTCTTCAGCTAATAAATCAGCACAAGAGTTTTGCTAAGATAGATACATATTGATCAGCTTTTGTGGAGATTTCAACAGGTAAAAGCACATGTGCACATAGTTTTTATACCTAAAAGCAAATTTGTAAGCTGTCGTAAAAAGAGGACTTTGTGTTTCCTGCTATTGTGGTTCTCAGCTAAGAATTTTCACACCACCTTTTCTGGTCACCTCAAACCCTTTCTGAACCAAGGAGAAAGCTGAAAAGAGAATTTCTCTCTTAATGGGGGTATAATTCTGTGGAACATCAAGTGCACCAGAAACTTTTCATAGACAGACAGAAACTGCTATTCTGAGCCAGAGGAAGAAGACAGGCTTTGCTAATGCTTTAAGATGTCACCAGCACCTCTTGTATATGATTCCCCGAGTGCACCGATGGATTTCCTCCTCCTTACTCTATGTCCACTTTAAAGTTATTGGAGCTCTCTGACGTCTGTGGCATGGCACACTGTGGGCACATGTTCTCCTTGAGCTCAGGTTGGAGTGAGGGGCTTGGACTTCATGGCTTCAGCCTTTCCTCTCAGATCACACACTGCTCTTGCCTGTGAGGCCCCAGAGAGGTGGCTGCTCTCAGGACTGGCCTGTTCAGAATGACCATGAATCCCCTCAGAAACATGGAACATGAAGAAGACATGTATGATCCTTGTCATTCTCTCCTCCAGCTTACTTTCTCTTTGCAGGATGTAACTGGAGACAGAAGCAGCTGATGGTAGAGGGGAGAAAACTGACCAATTCTGAGCTTCACACCACCTTCTTATTTGATATCCCTTCTCCCTGAGTCCTTGCAGATTGTTTCTCTGCTTTTTCTGCAAATGCTTCTGAGCACTTCCCACACAGTAACATTTCAATTTTTCTGTTGCCAGGTATGAAAATGCTAGATTTTTGGGAGACCAAAAATAGCAGTTTTTCAAGCATCCTCTTAGTCTGTGCAGTTGCTCCTCAGTACGTCTGTGCTCCCTATTCTTCAGTGACCTGATGAATATCATCCCAATTGGAGATCTGGGGTCCCATACTAAAACTGCTTCAAGAAATTCGCCCAAGCTATGCTCTGATTTTTTCAGCCTTTCACAAGAGCTTTGTCATGGCTTTCCATAGCACCACTCAGCTGGAATATTTCCAAATTTAACAGCTCAGGCCCTCAATGTGAAAAGACCTTTATACCCTTTCGGTACTCTTTGCATTCAGAACAAAATGTAGGTTTCAATTTTGGTTTTGCCACTAACATGTTACGTGATGTAAGACAAAATATTGAATCCTGCCATAGGTTTGCTTTTTTTTTTTTTTTACAAATATGCATTGCTACTCCAATTTTATGTTACTAAGCTCATAAGATTTTAATGTCAGGAAAGAGTTTCACTGGGCATACACATAGACGAAAATGCTCAGATTTGCAACAGATACTACTATAACTTGAATAAAAATACATCACTGTGTCCATTCCTTACATGCACTGCACATTTTGCACACAGATTTTTATGTTATACATTCACACAGTGTCCTTCTCCACCACATTTCCATTTTGACACTGTTTATGCACTTAAAAAATACATTCAAAAAAACTTCAAAAATAAAACAGTTAGATGTTTGCTGTTATCCCAGGGTATTGTGTTCATTTTCTAGTAAGTGCCTCTAGTGCACTGGGGTCCCTAATCAATGTAAATATTGTTTAAGATGAACATTGCAGTGGGCATACCATGGAGCCAGACCACCAGCAGAGCATTAAACAGGGACAGATGTGAATGCCAGGATAAAAATGAAGACATTCCTGAAGTGTAAGTATGTTACTTATAATATATCTGTTTATAGGAAATGGTAATGGAAAAAATAAAACAAAACAAAAACTTCTAGAAAATAAGACTGTGAGTTAAAGTCATTGTGTTGAGACACTTTTTTGGGGTTTTTTTTGCTAAAAGAGAGAACTGAAAATGTGTGATATTCTGGTATCTTGAATAATTAATGTCTTCTGGGCTTAATCTTGCATGAACGTTTTTAAAGACTTTGCAAAGGTATAACCACTTTGGTAGTTATCTGTACTGGAGATTGCATGGTTTTATTTTATACACATGGCTTCCTCTCAGGAGTAGTATCTTTTATAAGATTGGGGGATCTAATTAGCATAACAGACAAACAGTTTCATGTTGTCTCAACCAGTCATTCAAGGAGAAGCAAAGAGAGAGAAACCTCTTGTAATTTTTGAAGATCATCTGATCCTTACTTCTTGCTTAGTAGTAGATTCATGTTGATTAATTCACTAGCTGTCAATTTCCATGAGCAACAATAGAGCAGATTTCCTACTGATATTTAAACGCGTTTGTTGCTTGCTGGCTTTGTAGTCAGGCTGCTCTCTGCGCTGCCCTGATTTAGATTATTGGTGACATTTGCAAGGGCTTTGGAGCCCCCACCACACTGACTGCAAGGGCAGGGGAGGTGGCAGTGCCTACTGCTCTCGAGCTGGTAATGGCACAGGCTCACCTGCATGGGGCCAGCAAGGGCAGGTTGGCAGGCTGGAGATCCCTTTTGGGTAAGTAGGCAGGGTTGGGGATCCCCACTGGAGGAGGGCAGGGCCGGGGAGAAAAGTTTCCTAGGGAAAGGAGGGAGGGGAGACAACTCAGCTGATGTGGTGGTTTGGAAAAAGGACTTCCATTATTTCTCAGGAAGATGCAGCCCTCTCTGTTTGCTATAGAGAAGGGAATCTCAGAGTTTCTCCTGTGGCAGAAACGTATTTTCAGAGTGCTCTGTTCTCAACAGCATCCAGAGCTGGAAGGTCTCAGCCCCTACCTGTCACAGAGAGTTGAAACATCTATGAAGAGGGAGTCTGTTAAGAGTCCTTGGCCCAAAGGCTGTAGCTTTGATCTTTATAACCATGAATGCAACAAATGAATTTAAAGCAAGCCGCTTTATGTTTGATAGCAGGGCGGGTATCAGGTTATCATTACTGCAGAATTCTTAGTAGGAGTCTGATTTAGCTTCAATATTGATTTCTCAAATAGTGATGGCAGAGAATCTGGTGGAACTAGCATATTGGATTACTGTCTAAACCAACAATGATTTAGAACTGAGTTGATTAAGCAGGATGGCTTGGGATAGGTCAGTGGACTTTATAATCCCTTGTTTTCCATTTTGTAGCAAAATCAACTACAATAGCAACCTTCTAAAATGTGATTAGCACAAACACCATTGTTGTTTGACTCAGTTTATCAATTATAATGATTTCCATACCAGATCTACAGCTTTGTTTTTTTACATTCTTGATTGCATAATTGAAAGCAGCAGCTTTATCTTTCTTCTGCCTTTGGTGGAAGTCATTCAATAAATAGTACCAATTGCATTACAGCTGAGAAATGTCTGCTGTAAAAGGCACTGCATTTCACTGGCTTTTGCCAATGCAAGAGTACTCTGTATCCAACCAAGGCATTACCTTCACTTTTAAGAAAACAACTGAAAGTGTGCAGAGTGAGTGTCAATATTGAAAGAACCATGTAGGCTGCAGAAAAATCACTTTATGCCTAAATTATCCTGTATTCTGTATCACCCTGCTGGGTGGTTATTCATGTCAAGAATAGGGTTTAATATTAAGAGCAGTCACTGCACTGGAAGGAAAAATGTGTTTTCAGAATTTATTTTGCATTTGCCCAAAAACCTACAATGACTAACATGAGATGTTTTACCAAAATTTAGAGAAAGCAGGACTGAACCCTAAAAATGGCTCACTGTTAGGAAAAACCACCCCATTCCTGAAAAACATATCCTTGTGATTGACCATATGCATGCGAATATTTCCATGACTACAGAGGACATTGATTGGTCCCTGTGGGACTACTCATGTGTAGAAATGCTTGAAGGATCAAGTTCTAATTTTGCTCAATATCAGAGCTAATTGCTGTAGATACTATTGACAAAAAGTGGAGCTTGTCTCCTAGCTGGGGTAGTTGAGGATGTTCCATGAATGTTGTTCATGGGGTGATACATTACACATTTGCTTTTTTAAAACTGTCCAAATACAGTCAGTAACTATTTATACAATTAAATTTAACAACTACGAAATATGTGTTATGGTGCCAGTTTGAAACATATTCCTAATAGCTGGTTTTATATATGATGGACCACCAGGAAGCTGTCATCAGAATAATACTGTGCTTTTTTATATATTCCCTAGGTTTCTTTTTTACTTAATAGACTGTTTAATAATACTGTAGTCAAAACTGAACAATAGAGATTAACGATTTGATGTAAGAATACTTCAAGGTAAAAATTAAACATGAATAACATTCCAGGTGGTGATATACTATGGAAGCCTCTCAAGCATGTAAAGAAGAGTTTCAAGAGCTGTTTTAGAAAATCAACACACATAGAGAACCTGTGGAAGGAGCATGCTGTGCAGCATATCACCAGGCAAGCTTTACCTTTTAATGGGAAAGGTACTATAGAGACCACACAAACATTTAAAATAAAACCACAATCTAAAACAAAACAAAAACCCAGACGTGCTGTTTTAAGGAACTCTTCAGAGCTAAGAGAGATTCAAAAGTGATCTAACTATAAAATAATAAATGTGAGGGGAAGATTTACTTATTTTTTTCTCAGTTAGTGTTGCATGAGAAAACTTCTGTGTTGCAAACACTGCATGAAACAGCAATGTCCTATTTTTCCTTAATGCTCTTGATTTACTGGGCTCATAAAATGTAAGACCAGAAGCTCTTCTTAATATGGACTCATTCTACTGCTAATGCACACAGGCTGGCTTTTGTCTTAGTGTCAATGTAAGAGAACTTCACTTGATCTGTTTGTAAAACAGTAGAAATGTTGCCTGCAAAAGGGAAAAATAGCCGTGTAAGAGTTTACAGCATCAGTTGCCAGATTAACAGCTCTCAACTTAAGTTTGTTGTTTCAACGTGACCCTTGGAAAACACATTCCCAAGGAAGGAATGGGGAACCAGAGAAAGTCCGTTGCAGAAGCATCCCTATGCAGGTGTGGGGAAAGTTCCAGCTCCTACAGAACTGCTGTGACTGCTGTTTTCAGCATCAGCCAAGGCTTAATTTCTCCTCTGTGGCCAACTGCTCTGGCTCAGTGGGCATAAAGCAGCGTGGGTATGGCTCTGCTTCCCCAGTCTCTCCCATCTGGGAGAGCAACCAGCCTGGACCTACACCAGTCCTGGGCCCAAAGATGCTCCCTGCTGCCCACAGCCACCCTGAAACATGGCTAAGCACAATCCCATTGTTGTGAATCGACAGCAAAAAGCCACTGAGATCTGTGGAGATGGAAATGGCTCTTATTATGGATTTGGGCTCTACAGCTGCTTCCAGTAGGCAACACGGGTACTCTGGCAGCAGAAGCCAGCTGATACACTAAACTATGCTAAAGTAGTGTTTAGAGAAATAGTAATTACTAACATCCTCTCTCAGTCAAGACGACACTAACCAGGCCTACTGCTAGGTGTGTGTATATACACACTCACACTCAATAGATAAATAGATACGTGCATATACTCCAGGAAAAATATCTCTCTGGAAGGTGACGAGGTCTCACTTTAAATCAAGTACTTGACACTAATAAAAACAATGTATTCAGCCAGAAGATCTCGCACACTGACTGGCTACAAGGTAAGTCAGTATTAAGCAACCTTTTATTTTCTGCAGTCCCTGTTGCTTTTTTTCTATATCACAAGTATTCTTTGGATTTTCCCAAGTGTTTGTAAACAGACACCTAAAAATGTAAGCTTTTTTTTTTTTTTTTTTATTTCAATGAATTTTATCAAAAGAAATATTGTGGAAATTTGGCAGGAGTTGCATATGTTCCATAGTTTTAAAATGACCCAAAATACTGACAAATTTACTTTAAGACTATCTATCATTACTTCCTCCCTTCTCATAAGGGATTTTACTATTCAAACTGTTTTGTCTGATTTCTTTTTAAAGAATTACAAGTGGGAGGTAAGGCCGTCAAAGGTATCCACAAGAACTGGGAGATTACTGAAGTGATTAAAGTGTCAAAGCACCTTTTGCAGAGAGACAAAGGCACATTAGCCATTTTAATGTTCGAAAAATTTTATATAATGCTCCTACCTAATAAACTTCACGTGATTTTTGAAAGATTATCAATCAAATCAGCAAATAATTTACTATCTCTTAGTAGTAGACAAATGTTAAAATACTACTTGATGACCTGATGAAGTAATTAAATAGTAATTAGGAAACAAAAAAATCTTGCTAGGCCATCTTATTGCTTACAGCTATTTGTTGTTATACTTATTAGTAGAAAAACCAAGTACTGACAGTCAATATAAATCATGCACAAACAGCTTGTTGATATCTACCTTAAAAATATCTCAAATAGAATTACGTAGCTAATATTTGTTTTATTTTTCTTGCAGCATTTGTTAGAATATTGATTTCTAGAGAGGAAAAACAGTGAATGATTTTACAGAGACAGAATTAATTTAAAAACCACATCTGACTATATATATATCTTGTTTTCTGTAAACTTGATTTTGCTCTCACTCAGTATTCAATTCAGTAAGACACTGAACAGCCAATCTCCATTTCAGCAAAATACTTACAGGCAGATTTCACTTTAATCCTATCAATTTTATTGAAACCACACATTTACCAATCTTGGAGAGAAACCTCAGCAGAGCTACACATTAAAAACAAGAAACTGAGTATTCACTGCAATTCGCTCAGAGAAGATTAAGAGCCCTGCTTAATAATTAGCAACTGAATTAATTCCGTTCAAAAAGAACTAGGAAGAAGTCTTTCCCTTGTGTCCTTCTTTGGATGTTTCTTTGTGTTTCCAGTAACATTTTTAGGATCTATTCCTGCAAATATTTTTCTACATGAGTAATTCAATTCCTCTGATAAATACTATTGAATTCACAAGGGCTAGACTCAAAAGCAAAGTTACTTATCTGGGCAAATGCATCTAAGATGGGGCTGTTAGGCAGCTCCCCATGACAGTAGAGAAGAGAAAAATAGCCTTAGCCTGTGGGACTAAGGCCTGGAGGATTGGGCCCATAGCCAGTGACATTATAATATTTTTTTTTAATAAGGAGGGAAACCCACGCATGAGTGAAACCATATGGAAAACTGAGTTAAGGTGAGGAGGTTTTAAATAATGCTTATTTATCATTTTGAAAGAGAAAAAAAATCCTGTTCCTGCCTATTACATTTTATACTTTAAATGTAGGGACTGATTCTTTTGCCAAAATTCCTCTCCTTGTCGGGGGGAAAGTTATCTGCTTAGACTGCTGCAGGATCAGGCCCTGAAAAGTCATTACAAGCTTGTTGGCAAAGCTTGCTCCCTTCCACCCCTCTCCTATTTTCTGTTTTTCCTATCCCTACACAGGAAGAAAATTAAAAGTTAAGCTAAAATACATTAACTAATATCAGTTTATTAATTGGAGAATTCAGCTTATCCTTTTTGCTGTTCATCTGAAATTAATTAAGTGTGTAGAATTACAAGGTGGGTGTACCACAGGCAGCAGTCCAGGCTCAAGTTAATCAAAAGAGCACATGTTGAATGCATACAATTTAGTTAAGGTTAATCCAGTGAAGATGATCCCTCCCTGGTCCTAATTACTCTAGGTGATATATTGTGGAAGGGGAAAATAGGAAGGAAGGGAAATTTTGTCCTGCTGGCGTACCAGGATTTTCTAATTAAATTTAGTAGGCTATGCACAGGAGCAAATAGTTTCAAATTGAAGAGAAGACCACACTCCAAGGGTGCTGTCTGAAATTAATATAAGGAACTTTGAGCTAACAGAGTTAAGCATCACACCTTAAAAATATTAAAATTAAAGCTGGTCATTGTGCCTTTACAAGTTTCCAAGATACTGGGAGCACTGTGTCTCTCTGAGCACTTCAGACCTGATGTACATTTTTTTGTTGGAATTTTGATGTTACTATTTAGCTCTCGAGAAAAGGTAATGACACTTTAAACCAGGCCTTGTCTGCTACTTCATTACCCTCACCCAAGGAGCACACAGCAGTAGGACAGAGCTAATTTGCCATAGAAATATGTTGGTTTTGTATTAGCAAAAGCCTTTTCATTTAATCTTTTTTTATTATGTCAATCCAAAAGAAAACAAAGGTGTTTTTAGGACTCTTTGACTTCATGTTCAATGTTCATTACCTCATTAAGTTACTTTTTCTCCACATTTGTACTTTGTTTCAGTTTTCAAAGAATCTTATGAAAAGCTTTTTTTTCTTTAGGTATATGCATATAAAATTTGTCAAATAATTTGCCCTATTTTTCAGGTTGGTGATATATCTCTGCTCAAGTGGAGGTATCTGTTTCTGATTTATTAACATTTGATCCCCTGGTTTCCTGCCATTGATCAAGACTAATACTCAGCTCAGCTGATGAGTTTTATATGAAATCTGATATTGCAGGAAGAAAGAAAAGTTAGTACCATTTTTAATATTTTCCAATTTCAAAGATTTTCCAGGACCACGACATGCACACAAGACACCTAACAATATTGGGCAGAATGTGTTACATACATACATATATATATACACATAACACATTTCCCTGGGATAAAAATTTTTGGAAGTAAAACAAGTATTTATCAATAGAACAGATGTTTGCTTGGTGTCATTCACATCCTGTAAACTGTATATACATTTACACCCTACCGCCAAAACATGGTTTCACCCTACTTCTGACCGTCTGTCTGCCATTCAATCTCTAGTTAAGTCACGGTCAATAAGGTCAACTCTTTGGCAACATCTGTATTTGATCAGTTCACACAAAATAGGAGCCTTCCTAATGCCTGACTACCCTGAAGTATTTTAAGAGGCAGCGTATTACAATAGTTGATTCACCGCTGCTGCAGACTCTGCACTTGGAAGATTCTTGCCTCCTCTGAGGAACTGAAATGTGAAGATTAAAATCCTTTCTAGCAAAATAAATCTCTGAAATGAGCAGGTTTAGCAGTGGAATAGTTTCTAGACTGACAAGAAGCGTTTAGCAGTTTCTCTCCCCGAGTCCCTGGTCTCTTGGTGTAGGGATTTGGGTTTGTGATATTTTATATTTTAACCCAGTTCTGCACACGGATTATTTTTAAAGCACGTCCAGGCTGTTGCAAAGATGAGAAGTAAAGTCAGGAAAAAACTCTCTGCAATTTTGCTTCAAAAACCAACAGTGAGGATTAACGCAGCCAATTGTTTCCTGTTGGTGTTTCCGTGCTCGGCACAGGCAGTACTTTCAGCAAGTCACTGTACTTTCCTTCAGATGAGTGCATGCAAATTCTTCCCTTAAAGAAAGCAAAATATTCTGGGTGGAATCCTGGCCCCACTGAAGGTGATGGAAAACACTCTGGCAAAACTGAGTGAGACAGGATTTAACCTGATGTTAGCACTGCATTATTTCAATGCTGTGAGCTATCTGAAAGTACAAGGTTAAACATTTGATTCTAAGCACAGTCGGACTGGTGCCACTTTATTGATGTTCCTGATTTTAGAGCAAATGAGAACAAAATCTGCCCTGTGGGAATGAGACCATGGGATGTGTTCCCCTTATTTTTTTTTTTTTATATTTGCTTTAGGAAAAAACATTTGACTCTTGGGAAAAGCAAAAGCAGTGCCCTCTGATGCCTTTATGCATGATGAGATTTGGATCTGTCTACAGATACACTGATAAATATCTGTACAGATACACTGATAAATACTGCCACCAATGCTCCAGTTATACTGGTCTTCCTAGATGTGTTCAACACTGAGGAAAGCCTTAACAGTAAAATGCTTTCTCACTTCTGGCAGTTGGAAAAACTAGAATAGAGCAGCAAGAGTGCAGCAGCATCCCACCACCAGCCATGGAGTTGTCTTTAAAATGGAACTGGACTGAGCAGTACCATGGGCAAGGGGTAACTGGTGTCTTTTTGGGACTCATCTGATGAGAAGATGGCCTTATAAAATATTTTTATGATGGAGGTCTTGTTCAAAAAACATGGCATTGAGAAATTAATAGTTTTGCTTGCACTTTTTTTTCCAAAATAATTTATTTTTATTTACTTTCTGTCATGTTGAATTTTCAGTGGAAAGATTTGACTGAAAAACACAGCAAGGAGCATTTGAACTAGTTCTGTGAACAGTTGGGATAAAATTTTAAAGCACCTTGAGACAGTGAAATCAATGCATTATGTGAATCTATTTCTTTGCAATTTTAGTTCTCTCAAGGGCCCTGGAAACCTCAGAGGAAGCTTCCCCTGGGTGCACATGTTTGATCTAGGAACTGTTCACAAACAGAAAATTCAAAACCCTACTAAGTATTGGGGTTTCAATAATGGCTGATGTAAGCTGCTGACACACAGGATACATAACAGAAAATGTAGTTCAGTTCTTATCCCTCCCTTTAGTACTACTTGTATTTAACTCTCAGAATTTCCTAATACTTGTTACAATGTATTACCAACACTTTAGATTTCCTCACCCTATTGTTTTGTCCTGCAAAGCTGCCTTAATAGTTCTGTTTCAAGAATACAATGTTACATCTGTTCTGAATTTCTTTATTAGGAGTAACTCTACCATGCCCATGACTTTCAGTAGCACAGCATTTTGATCCTTTAGAAGACAAGGGAGATGTCACCTGAGATCCCCTTCTGATTAGATAGAAAAAAACCCCAAAGGCTTACAAATATTTCAGGATTGTCTCTCAAAGAAGAAAATACAGAAATATAGAAAGAAAATAGAGTTTTCTTAACTTAGTGGACTCTGACTGAAGTATAAATATTAAATTAAATCAAAATTGTAATGAAAACTGTGAGAGAAAGCCTAGTGCCACATTAGCTGCAGACAAAACAATTGCCAACAAGGCAACAGCAATCTAGAGTTTAACTTCACTAAAACTGGTGTCCAGTCCTGGTCAGGTTCAGTTGGTTGTTGTCTCTGCAATTGATTGCTGCACCAGGCTCCAGGCCTCAGGGGACATCACCTCTGAGTTGAGAATATGTGGAAACCAGATGATTCATCACAGAAGGGATCTCCTTTACAAAATATCCTAATATCAGTAGTCTAAGAAAATAAGGAGATTTTCACAGTGTAAAATTCGTTGAAGTATTGGCAGATGGTGTTTCTTAGGTCTCTTTCTTCTAGTACTTTCAAAAGGGCCTGATGCATCGGTGAAAAACTGACTCTAAAGGCAAGAGATGCTGAAGAGGTACTAATGGAAGCTGGGAAAGGTGCAGTCTGACAGCTTGTGTCACACAGAGGATATTTCCTGGGTTTCTTCAATGCTTTCAATAAAGCACAGAGGGAGAGAAAGGGTGCTGGACAATTTTAACAGGAAAGAAAGAAGATGCAGTTAGTACTACAACCCTATTTCCACAGTCCTTACTCTCATACATCTGAAGGAGCTGAGCACATTAATGAAAACAGAGGTAATAAATGTAGTAGTGATTAAAATGTAGTAGTGTGATTTAAAATATAGAGCTGGATAATAACAATGGCATTCATGGGAAAATGTAATCCAGTACACCCAGGGAAACGTAATTTGAAACACAGACATCCAAAGGGAGGGAGAATCCTAGAAAGCAGCAATGCTGGAGGAGACCTCAGGGTCAAATTAGACATGAATTTGCAATATGATCTAACAGCATGACCAGCTAGTGCAGTTGTGCTGTACAGAGAGGAGCGAATCTGGGAATGGGAAGGTCGTTCTCTTTCCTGCCATGGCTCTGACCACACCAGGAGCTGGGTCTCTGGTCCCTGGGAAGGAATTGAAAATAAGAGAGAGTTAAGGAAGAAGGAGAGGGTGGACTGACACGGAGCCTCTGTGGAGAGAAATGCAATAAAAACACCCTCTCTGCACTTTCTTAAGGCTTCAGGCACCAAGAACCTTTGCACTGGACCTCAAATCAGCTGGGGGTGACTGCAGTTTGCCTTCTCCCTGTGCTCAGAACAGTCCTGATGTGAGCCACAAGGTGTCTTGCTGCCAGAGACACAGAAAGTCAGGAGATTTGGGCCTCATTGCCCTCAGATGGCCACTCACACTGCTGAGAGCCTGCAGACAGCTGCCCTTGGGAGGCCTTGGCCAGGACCTGCAGGACCTGCCTGACAAAGCAACAGTGCAATCCCAGCTCGTAGCCCAGATGCTGCTTAGCCAGAGGTGAGGTCTCCTACCACACAGGACCATCAGGGTGAGGCCATGGGCTGCCCCACACACCCCTTCTGTACCTGCACTGCCCTAGCAGGAGCTGGAAGCAGTAGGAAACTGTGTGAGCAGGGAACCTAAGGCTGGACCTGGGCACCAGGCAGGTATCCCAGCCTCCACACCATGGCTGAAATGCATTTCACACTGACGCGCTGGTTACACATCACGATTGTGGGGAGCAGAAACCAAAATTCAAGACTGCTCCCTTCCAGACTCCCCCAGTAATTGTTCTGTGAATAAATGGGTGGAAAAAGGTTTAAATTCTTGAGTGAGCACGCAAACTTGTACTTCTCAGGATGGCTGCATCTAAAACGACTCATCAGTTTGCAGCTGTTGATAAACATTTGGAGCCGTGTTCTCTGGTCTGGTTGAATGACTGTGGTGAAAGGCAGGTTGTGCTGGTTTTGGCTGGGATAGAGTTAATTTTCTTCATAGTAGGGAGTAGGGGATTGTGTTTTGGATTTGTGCTGGAAACTGTGTTGGTAATACAGAGATGTTTTGGTTACTGCTGAGCAGAGTTTACACAGAGCCAAGGCCATTTCTGCTCCTCATAGCACCCCACCAACGAGGAGGCTGGAGGGGCACAAGAAGCTGGGAGGGGACATCAGGACAGCTGACCCCAACTGACCAAAGGGATATTGCACACCATATGGCATATAAAGCTGGGGGAAGGAGAGAGAAGAGGGAGAACGTTCAGAGTGATGGCACTTGTCTTTCCAAGTGACCATCATACACGATAGAGCCCTACTCTCCTGAAGACAGCTGCACACCTGAGTGCCCATGGGAAGTGGTGAATGAATTCCTTGTTTTGCTTTGCTTGCATGTGTGTCTTTTGTTTTGCCTATTAAACTATCTTTTTCTCACAAGTTTTCTCAGTTTTAGTCTTTCAATTTTCTCCTCTACCCTGCCATGGGGGCGTGAGCAAGTGGCTGTGTGGGGCTTAGCTGCTGTCTGGGGTTAAACCACAACTTGGGTGCCCTGCGAGAGCATGCATGGAGAGCTGCCACATGCATGGAGAGCTACCTTTACACCTCCCTTACTCTCCAGCGCCTCTGGAGTGTCTCTCCAGGCACTTTGGACTCCTAGTGGAGCTCAGAGAAATCCTCTGGCTGCAATTGCTCTTCCTACATTGCTACAGCAGCAGCACGGTTATGCCTTGTCCCACTGCCTTCCTGCAGACAGGCTGGGGAGAGGGACAGCATGTGTTCCCTGGGAGCCACAAAGCTGGCTTGGAAACTCCGGAGGAGCAACAGGGAACTGTCACAAGGGCTGGGCCACGGTTCTTGGCATCCTGCATGGGGAAAAAAAAAGCAGTCCTCAAACACATATGGGGATTTTGTGTTACTGGAAGTTTTAAAATGTCTGTTTTTCAAAATCATTCCATCGAAGAACTTAAATAGAAAAAAGCCATTCAGTATTTTTAATCTGGTCTTACTTCTTGCTTTCTGGTATCTCTATCAGTAGCAGACATTTGGCTATTGTGCAGAAAAAAATTAAATTCAACTGAGAAAGCTATTTGCTAACTAAAGCTGGTCTATGAAATTGCAAATGACAGTTTATAAGGTCAAAAATCCTTTTCTTCAATGTAACCACAGAGGTTTGAAATGTAAGCTTAGACATGTACAATATAAATTCCTGATAGTATCTATCAAAAACTTGATGAGTGGCTGTTTGCATACATGGAAGCATAAATAATATCCATCAGAAACCACTGAGTTTAATAGAATTCCAGAGGAGGCTACATATTTTAGGTCTCTGAGGTCTGGTGAGAGGAATTAATTGTGGACTGACTTTCATTTTATTGCTGTTATTAAGAGCCAAGCTGCAACATGAAAAAATTTTTTATGTGCAGCCAAGTTATTAGGATCGTGAAGTAATATTTTGTCCAGTAGATGGCCAATTATCTGTTAGCACAAACTGAAAAAAAGTTACAAAGCTCTTTGCATTGCTTTGCCTTGCCTTGTCTCCCCCCCCCTCCCCAAACAATATCTTGTGCCAGGTCCTTCATCCAGCAAAATGCGTTCATGTACAACACTGGGTGTGACCAACAGCATCATTTGGCAAAAGCTCTGTAAATTACACTATTTCTCCACTTACTCCATCTTTCTCCAAGTGCTTAAGAAAAGGTTAATTAGCTGATTGTGCATCGACTTCAATATTTTGAACTCTGTCTTTTCCAGTTCATATGATTTTTATCTAGAGAATATAATAGCTACTAGACAGGAGACGAATGGCCAGCTATTATCAGTTTCTAGACAAGTGGTATATCCTATGATTGTCTGACAAATTTAATTAGGATAATTCACCAGAAGAGTAATTAAAAACCCAAAATAGTTTGCACTAGGTCCACCAGTTTTAATCTCTACCTTAGAGATCAGATTTCATTCTGTCAAGCAACAGTATTTAAGTAAATTAAATGAAATCCCACTCCATTACTGCGGAACTGAAGAAACCTTAGCCCAGTTTATTTTTCTGCTGTGCAGGGAGTGAGTCCTAACTCAGCTGTGCAATGCTTGTTGTAGAAAGCAATGCCCAAAAACTCTTCTAACAACATTTTGTGCCAAGTTAGAGCAGCTGAAGGACAATGGAGAAGCAGAAAGAAGTAAGAGGATTGCAGACACCTTGTCTCTCAAAGGCTGTGCAAACACAAGCTCTTTGCTCCCCAGAATGATTCAAACACGTAAATGAACGCTGCTGCAAGAAATGGTGTTACTGGTAGTTCTTTTTGCTTTTCCTTTCCCCTAAGACCTAGATCTGGAGATTAAATGGTCATTTTGGCTCAGTCCCCTGTGCAGGCAGGTCTGAATATTGTCCCACTGTGTCACAGGCAGTGTGGGTCAGCATGGGGGGATGACCTGTCCATCTTGAGGGCTCCTTATTGAGGGCTTGGGGTTTGGGCTGGCTTGAATTAGTGACCTATGCTCTGGGGTTTGGGAGTCTCAAGCAAAGTGTCCTGTTAAGCAGGGAGGACTTCACTGGATAAGAGCTGGATACTTTTCTCCCTCCAGATCTGGCAGATTGCTTTTCATGGAGCTGAACACTGAGACGAGGTACAGTGGCCTACCTGCAATGGCCAAGGGAGCCTCCTGCTGCCCACCCTGTGGATGGTAGGGACAGCCAGGGTGAGCTCCTGCCACTAGCCCAAGACATTGCCTGAAGCACCATGCAGCCCAGAGCCCAAACAGGCTCCAGTGGGTTTCCAGGGGCTAATGCGGGGATCGAGACAGCTCTGTCCTCCTGTAGAAGATGCAGAGGGGAAAGGTGCTTCATCAAGTAAAATTTAATGAACACATACCAAGTTTTGGAATCTAGTTAATTTAAGCTACTATCCTAACTGCTGGGTCTCCTCCTAGTTCCCGTGATATTTCCAATGCCATCTTCTGCAAGTTACCTGTCTGAACTTCTCTGCCTGTGCCCTTTGACTTTAGTGAGATGCTGCAGAGGGAAAAGGATCTAGTTTCACAAAGCAGTCTCAAGCCAGGAACCAAGGAATGGATCATGAATGGGACTTTTTTTCGTTCTTTGGTTGCAGGGAAGACAGGAGACTGCCACTAAGGAGGCCACATAACGGACTGAATGTGACATATCGTGCACCAAAGAGTGTGGGGGAAAAGCAACTTCTCTCCAATGCCAGACAGAAACATAGCATTAATCAAAGACAGGTTCTCTCTAATTTTTTTTCACCCTCCATAAAATAGAAATAAGATATCCACCATATTGTTGGTGATAGAAAGGTTATTTCCCTAATATTTGCAAAGGGCTTTTTGAGCCTCATTTAGAAAGTTTTGGAGATACTGGAGTTGTTTTACTTCAACTCTGTGTTTATAAGCTAGAGTACTTTTTCTTCTTTCTGGTATCATCCTAGACAAAAACAGTATGTCAGGAAAAACAACCATGAAATTTTTTGAACTATAAATCTCATGGACTTTGAGCTGCTGACATGACTTCCAAGGCTCAAACTACCAAAACAGGGATTTTATTACATTCCCTTAAGATACATATTTTTATTTTGATCTATTGATGATGTTAACTCAGTGCAATAAACACCTTGTTGTTCTTGAAGCACAACTCAAGTAGACCACTGTATGGTCGTGAATGCCCCACTGCCTCCAGATCCAGCTTGCTCCAACCCCCTCATTGCAAGGGGTGGGAATGGTGCCCTCCACTCCTGTCTTGCTTTGGCCTCTGGAGAGGAGCCTGGCTTCAGGCACAAGTTCAATACCTTTTCTCCACCAAAGGACCAAATTTTTATTCCAAGGCCCTTCACAAAGAGGAGCCTGTATTTTAATTTAGAGTATAATGCTGGAGAAGCATCTCTGAAGTAAAGGACTCTGTGAGAAGCAGATGGTCAGACCAGATCAGGAGCAAAACTAGACAGGCTGTGCAGTGGGGCCAAGGGTTGGGTTTGAAGCTGAGCTCTCATTAGCTCACAGAGGGACAAGATAGTTGAGTATTTTTAAGGATCTCTCCTCAAATGCTTTGCTGGTACTTCTGAACCTTTTCCACACTCCAAGACATTTACAATAAACACGAATTTGTTTTCTTCCTTCCTACCAGCCACAAGCAGAAGGGGAGTTTGCCACAACCTGTTAGAGCCCTGATGGGTGACTGCTGTTTAATGTGAATTACAGCATCAGACACCTGTTTGCCAGGGCAATTGTGCAAGGAGAGAACCTGTCTCTATGGCCAATGTGGAAATGTAAGGACTGTCAAATTTTCTGTTGTTACTTTTGAACTTGTATTTGTTCCTTGGTATTTTGCAGTCATGTTGTTTTAACTTCAGCAGGGAACTGACCCCTTCTCTAAAATCTTGGTGTCAGTATTAGATGATAGACGATGAGATCATTAGGGATATTGTTGCAGGATCAATAACCAGATTTCATGAAACATCAGAAAAACTTTAAGTCAAGGCTGAATAGGCTGCCTCAGTTGTTTTGTCTTCTTAGCCTGTTTTCCTTTTATTCACTTTTCTTACTGGAGTTCTTTCCTGTGCAAATCCTTCCCTTGAATTGTTTAAAGAATTTCACTTACGGTTTTTTCCCTGTACGTTAGTTCAGGAAACATTGCAGCTCTTGATAGACTGTTTTTTCTGTCTCCGTAAGTTTCTTTTGAAAATCAGGAAAAATAATATCTTGCTTTCCTGGTGTATTCTGAAAGTACTGACTTTACAGAGATTACTTAGGATATGTGGTTTAATAATAGGATAAGGAGAGGCAGCTGCCTAATGATTAGAATTTGTGGTTTTATCTGGAAGTATTGTTCTCACTAAAATCTCTTTAATAGCATGCTAAATTAGAAAAACATTAATTAGATAAATGGACATTAATCCTCCAGCAATGTGTAATGCACCCTTTGATGTAGCCTGCTTAGGAGCTGTAGGTCTGCCTGGCATTTTCTTTTCCCCAAATATATTATTTTTCCAATAATTCAAGCAGGTATTTTACTGTGTTTCTTTGGCGTTGCTGTGGAAGAATAAGGTTCTAGTTGAGTGGAAGTTGCTAAGAGAGCCAGTTTCCAGGGCATGAAACCCTTTCATTTAAGGGGGCAAAGGTCGACTCAACAAGAAGTTGAGTCATGCCAAAAGCAGGACAAGTGTGTCCCCTGGGAGAGAGCCAGCGAGACATCACACAGAGGAATTCCCTGCCTGAGGAAGTGTTTCAGTCCGGAGCGGGCTGTGGGTAGTATGGATCACCAGAGCCTACTGGATTTTCTTAATCAATGCTAGTCCTTGGTAAGTGTGGAAATAGTTGTTAAGTCATCTTAGAACCATAAAGCAGTTCATATGCAGCTTCTGGACATTCTAGTACATGTTCTCTAATTTAAACCAGGGAAATTTGTAATGCTAGGTACAACAGCATGGCATTACTGTATTTTTTCAGATGTCTCCAATCAATAATAGTATTGGGGGTCACACAGATTTCAGTGTGTGTATTTTGCTATCATTCATATTTTTTGTTGGTTGTAACATTAAAGAAAGCACGTGTGCAGTGCTTAGCAGAGAATTATTAGATAATCTGGAGAAAAAGAGGAAGAATGAAATTAATGGGACTTGTCTTTATAAAAAGTTTTGCAGGATTTCTGTTTGCTCACCTGGTACTACTTTGCCTTCAACCCATCAGCATCATCTGAAAGGAAGCTCATGCATGGATGTGTGTGTATGTATATGTGTGATGAGGAGAAAGGGAACACAAAGGTGACTGCACTTCCTCAGGCTGCATCCTCCAAAGTGCATTTGTTAAAAAAGAAAAGTAGTTTCAGAGATTTCACTCACTTTTTTTTTCTAATGAGCAACATAAGTATATTATGAAAAAGCAATAAACTGTCTTGCTAGGTATTATTTTTATGACCTTTACACTGAATTAGCTCTTGATTTACTTGATTATTCAAAGATCAACAAAAATCTCCTCCTTGCAGTGCAGGCTGTGGCAATATGTTTTTTACAAAGGTGTTAAAAAGCTCTTAAGAAGTGCTGACTGCAGAGTGCAGATGTGATTGGTGGTTGTGGGTGCGAGATGTGTATTCACAGACGATGTGGGCAGCTGATTATACTTCTCATTTCCTACTGAGAGCAGTCTGCTTCCCCGGGACATCCTTCTCTTGACTCCTTGAGAGGTGTTGCTAGAGCAAAGACATTTCAATACCCCAGAAAACTGGATCAGAGCATGGTGAGAGGAAAATGCTGATAGATAATCTTAGACCATGACCTTGAGGTTTTATAGTATCTTGAGACATTTTATACAGCAACCAAGTATTTGCAGGTTAGTTTCTCTTTTGTTAATCACCCAGGAGTGTGAATCCTCGTCCTGTAATTTATGTGGCAAGACCTATACTGCCTCAGTCGGGAGGTCTTTCCTAAAATGCCATGGAAACAGACTTAATAATGAGACTTTTTTGTCAAAATGCATTCTGTCTCAAGTTTTCTCATCTCCTGATCAGCCATTAACCAGCCAGTTGTTACTAAAAGATTCTCCTCTTTCAGTCCAAACACCAGCAATATCACCTAGTAACATTCAGCAGACTTGTCGCTGTAACCTGCCAGTGCATTCCCGTTGTGTAATGCATTCAACACATTCCCAGCAGATTTTAATTTACTCTAGCAGTGCCTAGATGATTCACACACAGCACATTGTAATGCAAATGGAATGGTTAAAATAGATCACACATCTCTCTTCCATCTCAATTTCAGTCTAATGTATCATTGCAGCTTATTCTGTAAACTGTTGAAGCCATCTTCATTCAACTGTAAACTAAAGAGACTAGATGTCTATCAGACGAAACCAAAACACTTCTTGATTAATCACAACCTCTTGACCTAATGAGTGATAGCTGTGTTAAAAATGTTGTCATTATCTAAATGGAGTACCCAAACGTCCTGCAGATCCTAAGCAAATTGACTCTCTTCTATTTATAAACAACACTGGAAGATGAACTCCTGGGTTTATACTGGAAAAGGGACATCATTCATTTTTATCCAACCTACCTGCTTTTAGTGATATTACCCACACACGCTGGTTTTAGAAAATCTTAACAACTGAAGTGGTTTATATGCTTTTAAGACTAATTTTGAAGTTTATGTGTACATTCATCACACCGGAGCTAGGTGCTCAATATCTACCTAAAATGCATAGTATTAATAGTACATGTTAAAGTTCCTTCTCAGGCTTTCTGTTAGATACTAAACATCATTAGCACAAGATATGGAATTCTGTCTTTTCAGAGTTTGTATAAACGTTATTTGCTGCACTGAGGGCATTTTTCCAACACATAAAATGTACATCTCTTTGTGTGCATGACAAAGTGATGAATCTATGAAAAGCCAGTTTTATAGCTATGTATTGCCAGTTTTTTGATTAATAATCTGGTCACATGCAAGTAAAGATGCTGTTATTAAAAAAAAATCAAATTATATACAGATTTTTTTTCCTGTTGCTTCTAAAATATTGGCTGTTTCTTTCTACATGTTGTTCCAATGAAGCCTTGAGAGAAAAGAGGCCTGGATTGCACATGTCCCTAATGATATACAATTCTTTCCTTCCAGCAGATGCCTATTTGTTATGATATTGCTTTTAATTCCTGGCAGGTATAGTAGTTCTTCTTCCTATTAAATAACAAAAAACCAAAAAACCAAAACAAACAAAAAAAAAAACCAAACAAAAAAAAAAAAAAAACCACAACAACTAAAAAAACCCACAAGAAATTAGTGCACAACTTGTGCTGCGAATAAATGCGAGGTCATCCTTAAGTTCCTTTTTTTGGCAAATAATTGGAACTTAATGTAACTAAAAAATCCCTGTCAGCAAAATGAACAGCGAAATCCATTCCACATTTGTAATTTACAGCTACTGTTCACTGCAGGGGGAATAAAAATGATCAAATAGCAAAGGCCTTTCTCAGCCTGCATGGGTAGATCTGTTGGGGTGCACGGTATTCCAGAGCAGTGCAGGTATGTGTGTCACACCCCACCTGTGGCTGCCATGGCTTGTGCCAGCCCTAGGGGCAATCCTGCTCTCCAGCCTCGGCTTGGATCAGCTATTTTTGGGAAGATGCTCTGAAGTGAGCTACAGCATTCTTCTTCCAGCCAACATGAATGTGAAGCCCAGTCAGCAGGACCACTAGGACTTAAAGCCTCTCTCTCACCTGGCAGTGGATTTAGAGATTAACACCTCACCAGTAGCCTGCCCACAGGTTGCAGAAGGCTTTTCTATTTCTCCCTGATACTTCTCTTGCAAACCCAAGGTTTACACTAGCTTTTTTTTGCTACAGCTTGCCCTGAGGATGCTTGTTGAGGCAGCTATACACAATGACAGAATCCTCCTTTGAGTTGTTGTTTTGTAGGATAAAACCTGTCATCCTCTAAGAAGATTCCTCAGTCTCCCACTTAATACCTAGCATTTAGATGTATGAAAATGCACCATGCCAGATCATGACCATTTAACCAAATGATCCACATCACCATCCAACAGTAATTTCTCCTTTTCAATATTTTTTGCTTCACAGATCTCTAAATACTGACAGATTTTTTTTCAGCAAGGACCCTATGACACTATTCAGACTTTTCATGTAAATACAAAATAATATTGTACCAAGAGCTGGTCCTGTTGAAACCTCAATGGGAACCTTGTCTGATATTTCCTTATTATCAGCTACACTTCAGACATATTTGCAATCCTGTTTTAGCTAATGTAACCTGTGCTTTTCTGTTCTAATATCATGTGTCTCTAAATCTAATATCTTGGAGAAGTCAAAGTATGATAAAGCAATGCAGTTGTCTTCTGTAAGTAGAAGTAATGTTATGAAGAAGGGAAAAAGAAATAGCTTCATCTGATCAGCCCAAATTTCTACAGGACCATAATATATTATGGTAGTCTTATTTTTGTTCTTAATTCTTTATTGAACCACAGTTCCACTCTTTCACTAATGATATTTCGTCTAAAATTCCTCAGGCCTAAAAGCATCTGTCTGTAGTTGCTCTAGTATTTAAATTGTTCTAATACTGAATATTTCCAGTCTTCTGGACTTCTGAAATACTTGCTGCATCCAAGTCCCTTAGGTGGTTATAAGGAATTTAGTTAGTGCTTCCTGACTAGTGGTGTACCAGGAAGTTTGACTGAACGATCTGAAAGTCCCTTCCGACCATAATTTCTATGAAATCTTTGAAGCTGACTTTGGCAATATTACAAAGGAAATCTGTAAGGAATGATGAACCATTCCTGACCAAGACTTTGCACTGCAGTTGTGCCTCCAGCATGAGGAAGAAAATCTTTGTTCCTTAGGAATTTTACCTTCACCATAGACATCTCTTGAGGCCAAATCTATTCTTTAAAACCTATCACAGTATCACTAAAATTTCAAGGCAAAAGTGGATTTTATGTGGTTTATTATACTAGCCTTCACAGAAAAAAAAAAAAGAGTTTCCTAGAAAATTAGTTTCCTGATGCATATTGGTTTATATTATCAACATAAAACACTTCTCAAACTCCAACAGTGTCAGTCTTGTATTATTGTTCCCCCATGTTTACCGTTGCAACACACTTTTTACCAACAAAAAAGGAGAGAATTAAAGAGAGAAAATTTTGTTCATAAATGAAATGCTCCTACTTTTTTTATTTATATCACAATATGTAGACTATCAACATAATATTACATATTATATATGTAACATAATGTATGCTTTATGATAATACACGTGCAAGTATATAGGCTACATATACACACATAATGTGCAATATATTAGATCTATTAGCTCCTCCAAGGGTATGGCTGTCCATAATGCATCTGAAGCAAGAAGAAATTTTCCTGACCAAGTATTGGCTGGCTAGGTCAGGCAAGGACAGAAGCTTCTGCTGGCTCTCCACAGAACTGTTCAGCTGCTGAGATGTGGCTGAACTGTACTGTATGAGTTCAGTAGTGCCCAATGGCAGTATAGAAGTATGAGGTTGTTTCACCAGAGTCCATTGCCTGGGACAAGCAACTGCTTATCTGTGCTGTCTGAACCCTCTCTTAAGGCTGATGCTTTTGTGAGCTGTTCTTGCCCCCAGGAAAGGTCCTCCTGAAGCTCAGCTCAAGTTCTAGCATTTCAGATTAATAAATGGGCAAATCAGATTAATAAATCTGATCACCTTTTTTATGTTCTGCTATTAACCAAGGAACATAAAGCTCCCTGGATCAGTGAATTTCCTACAGAACAGTAGAAGGTAATTTCTATAGGTACCATGAGAGTGTTTAGATGATCACACCTCACATGGCATAATGTTTCTAGTATTGATCTTACCTGTCACAGTGCACTGAAAAATGCACTGCTTTGCATTGTTTTGCTGACTCCACAGATACATTAACTAATCCAAGATGTACTTAATCACCAACCTCTTGGACTGCTCGCTTGCAGTCCTTGGAAGAGGCCTGAACTGGCTTTAACTCACACCACTGAGCTTCCCTCATCTACCCTGTTAGCCATATTTTCCCAAAAGGGCCTTGGCTCCAAAAAACACATCTCAGCAAAGCATTCCCCTGTGCCAAAGCTGGGCACTGACTGGGCACTGGCCCAAAAAGCCTGGACCCCTCCTGTGCTCCTATAATAACGCTCATTATTCATCACATGGAACATTTTGGGGAAAGTGGTTGAAACCTGAATCTAAGAGATGAGCTGTAAGATCTAAAAAAACTAATTAGCCCCTTCTCACTGTTGATCCTATTTGGCTTGTGTTGATGCTAAAGATAATCTGGTTTCTGCAGTGTACTCCTTGGGTCTTCAGGTTCAAGGAGCCCTAGTTCTCTCAGGTGCTGCATCAGACCAATGTTAGCTCTTCAAGAAGTCCATTATGTGCTTGGAAACGCCTGCTCCAATGGATTTTTAGGTCCTAGCTTTGATCCAGAAGGGCCAGTGATGGGTTAAATTAACCCAGGCACATATTGAATATATTTGGAAATGCTGAAAGCACAGTGTTCTCCAGGACTCTGAGATCCAGGAGTGTTGTGTGATTGTTCCTGTACAAAATAGTCTTGAGACTCCAGACATGCTGGGCTGTGCCCCAATGGATGGCTTTTCCTTAGAAGAGTTAGCTCCATGCAAAACCATCTCTGGAGCCTCGCCAGGCATGATGCAATTAATTTGCAGCCATGATAAAAACTCTGAAATATAATCAAGAGTTGATAATACTCTGATTCTTTGTAGCTGATGTTTAATTTCTGAAGAATATAAGACAGCATCACTCCCACTTGTCCATGTGCAAATCTGCAGGAAACCCACTTTTAAAAGTGGAGTTAGAAGGCAGACTACAATCTCTTCACAGATGCAGAATTGTGAGAGTAACTCCGTTTCAGCTCCGTGATCTGTCTGATGGAAATACCAGTTCAGGTGCAGACAGTGGGGGTGGAGGGAAATCATGTTCTCTATTACTTACACATCTCTAATTTCAAGCTCCAGTTTTTGGAAGTAAAATAATTTGCCCCCCACATGGTATCTGTTTCTGGAACTTATTATCTGCTTTGTTAAGTTCAGCTGGCATTCAGATAAGGATAATTTAATTAGACATCTTAGTAATCATACATGCATACTTACTGCCACAGCAGGGGGTGGCTTCTTCAAAACAAAACCCTTCACATATTAGTTTGGACAGAATGTTTTCCCTGTAAGATTTCACATTTTATGCATGTATGTGTACGTTACCTTCTTTTTCTCTAGAGTTCACATCCCATGGTGTTTTCCCTTTGAGGATTTTCATGTTGTTTGGGAATATCCCCACCTAGAAAAACTTCCTGTGCTTAGGAGGTGTTCTTTTGAGAAAACGCTCATTTTACACTGATGGTCCACTTTGAAGAGAGCAATAACCTCAGGGGTTGCTCCAAACTGGAAATTTTCTCAAGCCTGGGAGGACATTTCCCTGAGATCGAGGGACATACATGCAGATGACATTTCTTTGGGAATCTGCCTGTTGAAGACATGTCCTCACTTACTCCATACATCTTTGCAGTTTACAGTGTCATCATATTTTCCATCTGAAAATCGAGGGAGAGAGCATGTTTACAATAGTTCCATTAGGAATAGCTTGAGAAAGTCTTTAGTGGGAGAGGTCCAAAAATGAGTGGGAAATGGGTTTACGGCTTGTGCTGCTGCTTAGTATTTTTCCCATTCTCATATTTGTAGATTCAAAATATCTGGCAATTAGAATTGAGCTGATGTCCAACAGATGAACAAATTGAAATAAATGAAAATTTGTATGACTTAGTTCTGCTGAACTTCCGGGAGAAGAAAAAATTTAATTTCAAGTGAAATCCAGCTTTGGCAAACAGCCTATACACTGGAAAATAGCTAAAATAATTTTTTTTCCAAAAACTTTCATAATGTTTGATTGCTCAAAATCTGTGTTTGAATTTGAGACTGCAGACAACACCCATGTGAAAGACCAAACAGTTTGCACGGGAAACTTCATAAAAGCAATTGTGTAAACTGGAAGCAACTTGTCCAGGAGAAGATGGTTTGCAAAAGAAGCACAAGTTAAAATATTTAGGTTTGGCTGAAGTAGCTATGAGCTTGATCATTATATGTATACATGCAAGTAAATAGCTTGTGGGTGGGTCTAAAGCCAATGTGAACCTTTATGTGGAAAATACTGCCTATGTGGGTATGGAAAATAGCCCACTTAAACTATAATTATAGGGAATATGTGCAAATAAAACCTGAATATAACACCCATGTAGAAAGGATATTTCTTTTATACTTCTCTGAGTACGTTCCATGTTATTCTCAGTCCTAGGACAGACATGATTATACTGTACTCATATTGTTACTTGGAGGTAAACACACAAAGAAGAAAATATTTTCTTAATACACAGAATAGCAATGGAAGAAAAAAAAGATGTGCAACTGAAGTTAGATCAGATCTCACAGATTGTTACAACTCAATTGCTGAGTAGGAGTCTTGGCTGAAATCACTGACTCCTTTTTTAAACACGTCAGCAAGAAATTACTTGAAAGAGAAATATCGGTGCATTAAAAATCTATTCATTTCATTTACAATTTTTGGGGGGGATGACATTAAACTTGCTGATTGAGTTTCTCTGCAGTAGACAGGGTAATGGGGCTGAATTCAAGCAATACTGGCATTGAGGAGGTTTCATTTTTGATTCTCCTTTTTCAGCTCCTTCCTGCTCCCAGCACTTTCACAGCTGGGTGAGAAGAGATCCAGGAACATGCTTTGTACTGGCTGTGCTTTGGTTTTAGCATTTCTGGTGCTGTGGAAGTCCCCATCTGTGATCTTTCAGCAAATTCTGTCTGTGACACACGGTGGCTCGAGGGATGGCCAAGGGATGCAAGTCTGGAGAGCAGCATGAACATATATAAAGACAAAGATATAAAGATACAAAACTCTTAGAGAGTGTCCAAAGGAGGTCAACGAAGATGGTGAAGGGCCTGGAGGGGAAGCCATACGAAGAAAGGCTGAGGTCACTGGGTCTGTTCAGCCTGGAGGAGACTGAGGGGAGACC
Organism: Coloeus monedula; assembly: GCF_965178545.1. NCBI lineage: Eukaryota > Metazoa > Chordata > Aves > Passeriformes > Corvidae > Coloeus > Coloeus monedula. The sequence goes on along the minus strand of NC_138782.1, from coordinate 29,570,349 downwards.
TCACTGCCGTTACAGTTTCCTTGTGAGGGGAAGAGGAGGGGAAGGCACTGATCTCTGCTCCGTGGTGACCAGTGACAGGACCTGAGGAAACAGCACAAAGCTGAGTCAGGGAAGGTTTAGGCTCAATATTAGGAAAAGCTTCTTCACACAGAAGGTGGTTGGGCACAGGCTCCCCAGGGAAGTGGTCATGGCACCAAGCCTGACAGAGTTCAAGAAATATTTCGACAACACTCTCAAGGCACATGATGTGATTCTCGGGACTGTTCTGCACGGGGCCAAAAGCTGGACTTCAATGATCCTTGTGGGTCTTTTCTAACTCAGGATATTCTATGATTCTATGATTAGCATTAACTAGCTGCCACTGTACAGCAAGCATGGAAACCAAGGATAGGAATCCTCCCTAATACTGGTTCCATTTTACTGTTACCTCCTGGTGTCACACTAACTTTTGAAAATAAATCTATTTTGCATGCAGGAGCAGAAGTTAGTTGCGGGATGCAGCCTATAAAATTTTAAATAAATAATAATATCATGTCCACTGCAGCACAATGCTGTCAGTCTCCAGTTTCCTCCTCATTCTGCAACACAGCAAAGGTATTATCTTCCATTTGAGTGATAAAAAAGGATACACAAAGTATCTGAGCAATTCTAAGTCAAATACTGACATGAACAAGCAGGAAGCAAGTTGTGGATGAATAACACCTTATGAAATCTACTACTTGGTTGACTAATAAGAAGAACTTAGAGCTGTTAGCATCCATAATTGTATTGGGTTTATGGTACTCCAGACATTGCAGAAATAGTCCTGAACATATGCTATTTCTTCCTTTAAAAACTACTGTAGTTCATTCAAAGATTAGTTCCCCTTTTCAATGGGGGAAATATTTCTTCTCACCTTTCCCAGATTTTTTGGAGGGTGCCGAAATCTCATGCATACAGTCCTTAAATCATTGCCTGTTCTCTGCTGTCTTTGAGAACCTCTTCAGTGTTTGGTTCCAGAGTCTTTCTTTCCTATCTTCATCTGCAGCATTTAAAAGCACTCAGCACCACATGGTACCCGGGGTTCTGATAATACAAATATTTCACACTAATATCCATTTGTAGAACTTACTTTTATGCACAAGTCCTGAGAAGTTCTGTCTTACAGATTCAAGAGGATTTAGGATCTTGTCTACTGCCTGGGGCAATAACCACACTTTCTTATGGGACATGCCTAGCTTTTGTGCAGACATTGCAGATACTGTGGCTCCCATGTGTTTGGGAGATGAACACTCCGTGCTACAGAAGTTGTAGCTCATGGGGTGAGCACCAGTACGCAAAGTTAGAGAAGGTATTTATATCAGGACTCATGTTACTCACACTATGTCACTGGATAAAGTTAAACATCTTCCTTTTTGAAGAAGGTAACACGTTTCATTCTTTTAATTAAAAAAAAAAAACAAACAAAAAAAACCAAACACAAAAACACCAACCCAAACTCAAATTGTTTACCTAGAGTGAATTCCACATTTTAAATCTTTGAAGTCTAGGTATCTTCCTCACATGTACATATGGACAATAACTCTTTATTGAACTGACAAAATAATCACTGGTGCAAATATTTTGGCCTGTCCTATTCCATACACAAAGCTTAATCATCCTAATGTTCCTTTCTGCTTGAAAGCTTACTAATGTGCTTGTATTTATCACAAAATAATATGTGGGATCAGTTAGAAGTTAAGGGGAAGAATTTAAAAGTGAAGTCATAAAAGTGGTAGCTCCTAGGAAGAATGAAAAAATCCCAGAGAGAGGATGACTACAGCAAAAAAGAAACAAGCAAGATGTGTAGAGGAAATATGATGCAGCTTTTATACCGGGTTTGAAAATGGAGGATGGAAATGGTAATCTCACAGAAGAGACAGAATGTTCTGTTTTCCTCTAGAGCCCATTCTTGCCTCAAAACATGGGAAATAAGTGCTTAGGAAAAGGGGGAAAAATTATGGTTGTAAAAAAGGTGATTAGGCAGGGCACTGAAGTCAGCATGGAGGACTCCACTCAACTCTTTGAAGTTACACAGACTTAGCATTGCAGCAGCGAATCAAGCCCAAACAGAGGCAGGCTTCTCCATGTTGCACTTTAACATTCTCAAGTGGTTGCTACTGGTTCCAGATGGCAATTAGATATTGGAACAGAGTAACAGGGCTTCTGCTTGTCCAGCAGAAACCAACTGAAAGATTTTAATGGGACCTGGTATTTCTACTGAAGGAAGTATGAATTCTGGCAGTTAGTGCAACAGACCCATATTATTTACTAGTGTAAATCAGCAACACTCTGGTGGAGCTACAGCAATTCACACCAGCTGAGATTCTGACCTATTAGAGTAGATTTATACAATAACTTCCTCCTTGTGCCAAAGATTTCAGAATTCCAGAGGCTGTAATATTGTTGGCCTATCTATGGACGAGAAAAATGAGGAAGAGAAATACAACACGCAACAAAAAAATTCTCCTGAAGGTCAGTTCTTGGAAAGGAAGTGAACTTGTTTTCAAAAGGAAATCGAAGGCACAGACCATAAAAAAGATCTCTTCATCTGAACTCTCTAACTTGCTTTTGGTTTTTCTTCAAAGGCAAAAAAAATGTTAATGTAAAAGCCAATGTCTCATTTTCTGGTTTGCTCTGGCTCTTGTGCCACACCCTTCATTAGCAGGATCAGATGGCTATCCAGTAGCACTTTAAAGCAATATACCACGTGTGGTTCTTGCTCTCTTTCTCTCCCCAAGAACAAGTTGTGCACAGATTTGTGTAAAAAGCCCTTTTTTGATGTTTTATTATGTGTTTAGTACAGAAGTGAGGTTGGGGGAGTTTCTTTTGCACTTGGAAGAGAAGTTAAAGAGGTATATGGGATTTTCTGGTGTAACAAGCATTCCCTCCAGTCTTAGACTGGCTTCTAAAACATGTCCCCCACCAATAGGTTAGTTTGTCTGTAGCTTCCTTTCGATACTGTCAAAAACCTAACAAAAAGATGGAGATTCAAATAAGGACTAAGCTATTCAAGATGCACGAACTCAGAAGAAAGTAATCAGAAAAATGGTCGGCTTTACAACGGGCAACCTAAAAGCTGAATCTGCAAAAGGGTAATTGTCCCATAGGGATCATCTTCACTGAAACTGGTGACAGCAGTTAGGTAGCCAGTAAATCCACAAAACAACTTGTGGACCTTCTTGCCACTGTTGGTGTGTAAGTCCTCAACACCTGTGGATCTGCAGATGGCTGTATTTCTGACAGGAATCTTCCCCTAACACAGAAAGACCAATCTAGAATGATCCAGGCCACGTTGGCACTGAGCAGGCTGACCCTTATGAATAATCATGATTTACTATAGGTTGCTATTCTCACTACTAACAGACTGAGAACTCAAATCCATTCTCAAGTGCATTGAAGAAGAGAAGTTCTCAAATACCAGGCGAGAAGATATTTTTGGATTCAAGGTCTCAGATACATGGAGACAGTGAAAAAGTACCTGTCACTTATTGGATAGGATACTTTTCAATGTGGCAAGAGTATAAACTGGAGCAGCAGCTCTAATCCAGATCTCCTCACCTTCCCCAGCAAGTGACTCAGGCACCAAACTATAGAATCATGTCCTCTTTCTTGCTTATTCATTGATATTTAATATTTTAGACAGATTGGAGCAGCCTTCTCCAGAAGAAATTGGAGTATCCCACCTACAAATACCTTAGAGATCATACCAAGCAGAGTCTACTGGGAGTGAATACCATTTTAGGCAGAGAGGTAATAATCTAGATCTCATGTGCTTCAAGGGAATGCTTAAATTTCCTTTTAGGAAGGAAATGGGGGCTTGTTGCTATCCCTTCACCCAGCCACACTCAGGAAATTAGAGTAATTATGGACACCTCCCACCAGGGGAGGTTTGGGGTGGAGTATCCTCACCTGACTTGGGAGCCTTCGCACCACAGATGTCCTTGGCAGGGGTTTCAGGTCTCCACCAGGATGTTCCCTACTCAAGAAGGTAGCTTTTGTGAAACCTGGTGGTGTGAAGCCTGACTCCAACCAGCAACTGGTGAGTAATTTTGTCTCGGAACAACAGAAAATGCTTTTTCCTAAGCAGCAAGATGCCTAAACATATGTTCATGGATCAGAAAAAGGTTGTAAATGATTGTCTTTTTCCAGTGAGAGCATTATTTCATATATTTCATTGCACAATTTATAAAAGCTATTTTTTAAGAAGCAAAAACAAGCTTGTATCACTGAGATCACCCCCAAGTTATTGTTTTTCAGGTATGGAAAGAAGATGGAATGAAATGCTTACAAATGCTCACTATTCCCCCACAACACGTAGAACCCAAGATTTAGGCTGGTTTTTTTGTTTTTTTTTTTTTTTTTGGCAAATTTTATTCAGCATTTTCTACATGTTTTCTGTTCCTTTCTCAATTATTTCTAACATTCTAATTGGTACTCTGCAGCCACTAAGCACTGATCTGACACTTTGACTGAACTACCCACTAGAATAAAAACTACCAGGTCTCTTTTTGAGTGGTAATAGTTTATCTAGAGCTCATAACTGAATGTGTGCTATTTGGGTTCCTCACCCCATGCATATTACTTTGTCTTTCATAAACACTACTATTATAGCACAATCATCTCTCAAACCTACAATGTCTTTGACAGAATTTCTTCTAATGGGTTGGGGAAAAAAAAATGTTATTGCTATTTTTTATTCCTTTCGTCCGCTGTTCCTTACAATCTTTTTGGCCAGCTTTATTACAGGGTAACATTTGACCTATTATGGTTTATGTTCTTTGCTATTTTCTTCATTGCTCCCCATGAGCTCCACTGTTTGAAGGATTTCTTTTTACCCCAGTTAGCTGCCCTTACTATATTATACACTCATGCTGCCCTTTTTGTGTGGTCCTTTCAGATTTGGTTTCTGAGGGTTTTTTTAGATATGTAATATACAATTACTCTGAAACTTTAATAGTGTGTATAAATACAGGATCTGCAAATTTTCTTTTTTTTGGTTTCTCCTTTTAAATTCCATTTTAACAGGATTTCTCACTTTTATGTGCTTCCCCCTTCTAAAAATACAATTTTGGCTGTTCACTGCTATAGGAACATTGATTTCAAGTGCTTTTTGGTCAGAAAGACTGATCCTTCATTTTGAAGGAGGCCCCAGGTATTGTTTAGGACTAAAAAAATTGCTTCTCCCTCCATGGACTAGCCTGCTAGTTGCTGCAGACAGCAGTCATTTATGGTAAAACTTTGGTTTTCTGCCGAGGACCTAGCTGAATAGTTATCATATAAGGGTGCCTGAAGTGTTTCTGAAGGGCTTTCTGAGGAAATGGTGCACAGTAAGGCTCTGTCAAGCCACAGGGAGAGACCTCCATGACATATAAGGCTTTCCTTTGTGCATTTCCCTCTTGTTCACAAGACTGCTGCAGTGGCAAATATCCTTTCCCTTGGGTATGGGTTGCTACCTCCCCTCTCAGTTGATTTCACTAAAATCAGCAATGGCTGAATTAGCAACACTTTATTTTATGAGTCTCTGAAAGCAGAGGAAAGACCCAGTGCTTTGGTTCCAAGTTGTCTGGTTGGTGTTGACCACCTCTCTAGTTCTGCATTGTGACTTTCAGGATGGATGGATGGATGGATGGACATATGTTTCACAGTGAATATTTTCTACACCTCACTGAATCCTACCTATGGATTAACCCAGACTATCTTCAAATCCCCATGGCTTCAGAGGAGAGCCTGGGAAGTTCTTGAGGTAAACAACAGTATTTCTCTACTACCTAAAATAAATTCATTTTTTCCTGAAAAAAAAATTTTAGTCAAAATCAAAAGGATGGCAGGTTGCTTTTCATCTTATACTGTTTTCATCCTAAATGTATGTACTAATACTGGGACTGGAGAGAAGAATGTTTGTATTGCATGATGTAGAGCAGACATCACACAAATTAGTCTAAACAAAAGTCCAGTGATGACATATTACTTTTTATTTGCACTAACAGCAGTTATTAATTTTAGATCTAAGCATACAATATGCATATTCTTGGAGTCTGCTTTACTGCAGGCATTTTATTTGATACACACAACTATTAAATTTGAAATTGCTCAGAAACTACTGCCAAATAGCAATCAAGCAGTTGAAAGAACGTAGCATATCCAATTGGGTGTCTGCAACAAAAAGGATGAATGTTTTCTCTGTTCAGATATGTGCTTGAACTGTGAGGATACCAGCACTGTACAAACTCTCCTGTGTCCTATTTGAAAAAGGGCTTGGAAAATGAGTCTTGAAATTTGGTGCCCAGGGACTGTAAAAAGTCAGCCTGGTTGATCTGATAGCTCTCCATACAAGGCTTTGATCTTTCAGTATATAAAACCCACAGAGTCCTGTGGAAGCGTTCCTTGTAGCATAAGAATTATTGAGGGGAAGGTATGAGGAAGAAAGAGGGAAAGAGCAGTTCCTCTGAAGGGGTGGTCACCATCTGTGGTTACAGTATGTGGTTACCTCCTGGGGTCACAGTAGCAGAAAAATGCCATTTACCTTCACTCAACCAGGAGACCAAGGAATCATGGATGGAACTCTCAGCGTGTGACTATTTGTCCCAAATTCTCAAGGATTTTTGAAAACTGAGCTCATACTTAGCATCCTTGGTAGGCCTGTAGCCAATGTGCACTTCCTCTGCTAGTTGTCAATGAGCCATTACAAGTGCTGGCAGAAGCCTAGAAAATTAGCTGGACACAAGCTGTGGTATCGAAATATTGACACTGATTTATACATCTTGATGACTTGTAGTTTGCACAGTTCTTTGGTACTGTCCTCTAGATGTAAAGATAGTCACAGGGCTATTGTTTTTCACTTTGTTAACAGTAATTTCAAAGCATGATACAACAGAACCCAGGCCTGATTCTGGCCTGTGATGTGATGTAGGCAGACTCTTCCAGGTTGGTCATGTAGCTTCTTGGCTTCCTGTCTAAAATAACTCAATGTATCTGTTCTCCTCCGTTGACTCTGCTGATGCAATCTCAGAGGCAGAAATGACTGCAAGGAGTGACTGCCCAGACAGTCTTCTACTTCAACATGAAACCTTGTGTGAGGAAGTGACAGGATTGGAAGTGGAAAGGGAGAGGTGCTGATGACGACCAGGAGTTTGATGTGCTTTACTGCTCCCCTGTATAACTAGTCATTTAGAACTGTGAGCTCATGGTTGGAAACTGGATTTTTAGCAGTAACTTCTGGCTCTTGGGCTGAAATGGTTGTCCTGCCTTGAAGCAGGATTTGCAGGTATTTCTTTCAAAAACTGGGGCTTGTCAATAGTACTGTACATACGAAGACACCCTAAAGGACTGCATCTTCCAGCACAGGCATCATTTGGAAACTGCTAGATGGGCTCATTTTAGATTTATGGACTCATTTCTCTTGATCATTCTATACTTGCACACCTGTCTTAGGTTACAATGTAAGACGTAACCGAAAGTATGTTCTATCACCATCTGTTGAAACCTGGTGGGGCAGTGTTCTTTATCTCTTCCATGACACATCCCTGATAACTCCCTCCGGGGAATATCTTCTGTCAATGGGCCATCCAGCCTCAGTGCATGACCCAAAAAATTACATCATCCCACTGGGAGATGCTCTGTCCAGGGAGAGGAGCCAGGCATTCCTACCTGCATATAATCTGAAGTTTGGAACACCACAGTGAGCCCTTACCTACTGGATTCCCAGAGGGCAAGAGCTACATAACCACCTCTGGACCTTCAGAGGAAGACCAGACCCTTCTACAGGATCACCACTTCAACAGAACCACATCTCTCACCCCAAGAGGACTACAGCCACCCCTTAATCGGACTACTACCACCACCTACACACCAACTGGGTGTCAGGTCATATCCTGACTCTGGCAGGTTAAGCCAGTGTTTCTGTATTATTGCCTTGTTATATACACTAGTAAAGAACTGTTATTCGTATTTTTCACATCTTTGCCTGAAAGCCCCTTAATTTCAAAATTACAATAATTTGGAGGGAAGGTGGTTTCATTTCCATTCCAAGGGAGGTTCATGCTTAGCAGACACCTAACCAAGCACCACAAAGTCTATGGAAGTTCAGAGACTTAAATTGTAACAAAGATATAGGGAACTATCTGAAAACTATTAACACTTTGCATATAATAAGTAATTTTTTTCTACAACACCATGATTTTTGGAACTAGATGTGATGGTAAAACAAAGCAAATTCTGTAACTTGCATTTTTAAATGTATCTGAGATTTAACCTGCCCTATTTAATGGCTATATCAAGTTCCACATTGTTTAAATTAATCCCAACTGGATTGGGATTTAAGACTGAATGAATCATAACCACCAGATTTTATTATTTTGACATTTTAAGACACAAAGTAGCTTATTATAATTAAAATGTTAATAATTTTCCATAGGTATGTGTCAAAGTATGGATATTAGTTAGGTTTTAATGGTTTTCTTCTGTTAGGGTTTTATTAAGGCTGGTACTTAGGTTTGATGCCTGAATTCATTTCTCAGTCATGGTCTTCAGAGTTCAGAGATAAATTAGTACAGATAGAACAACTGAACACGAAGTGGCTTGGCTTTGAATTTACTGCAGGTCCATGCTGACTCTCAGGTCAGCATCCAGCTCTGAGCTTCCCCTTGCTGCTTTTGTGCATGCTTTAAGAGGACTCTAACTAAGGATTGGACTTAGAGGTTCAGTTCTTCAGGTCTGGGTAGGGAGCTCTGAACAATGAAGGGGGTTTTGTTACTCAAGAAGCCAGTGACAGCAGTCAGAAGACAGCCCGAGCACCCTGAACTGCTGAGATCATGTTGAGAGAGTAACACATGAACAGAGCACCAAGACAGACCTATGAGAAAAGCTTTTTCATTTTCTTTATAAAAATAGAATATATTTTCCAGCAACTTTACACATCCCTCAGTGAGACATTGAGGGGCTCTAAGGGCTGGATGAGCTCAGTAGCCACAATGAAGACACCTACTAATGGGGGCAGAAGAACAGATCTGAGACCATATGATTATCATCCCCTGCATCAGCTTCAGGGCTGCAGCATCTTGAACCCAGTGTGCGGGTGCAGCAGTTAAAGACTTTATTGAGCCAAGGTTTGTGTGGGTTGTACAGAAGACCAAACTGTGCTCTGCCAGTGGCACAGTGTCTCAGACACACTCAGTTCCAAAAATCAGCAACATTAAAGCTATTTTTCTTTGGAATGTTATAAATGAATAAAGATTTATTAGTAATGATCCACAGCTGTGGAGAGAAGAGGTGGGAGAACCAAGATTTAGGTCAGTAAAATAAATACTGTTACCATGACATATTAATCTCATCCAAGTAACTCTGCTCTTTTTTTCCTGGCTTTTTGTAACCATGAGGAAAAATGCTGACACGTCTGTCTGACAGAGTTTGCAAATCACCTCCCTTCTGAACTACCTCAACAAAGGAAAAAGAGGACATTTGCTCACCTAATTTTGAGTAGCAGGGTTTTTTCTAACAATAATCATCATTTCTTCAGTGGAAATGAATATGAGTTTGGGCACCTCCCTGAAGGCAGGGTATTGATCCCTGCGAAGCTCACAGTGATCCAGGAACAAGTAGCAGTCACAAGAAGATGGAGAACATGAGCATGAGAAGAGCAGAGCTCAGTCATTAGAGATCTGCCTAGGAATCTGTAGCGCCTAAGGAGGCCTGAGCATCCTCAGCTTCTGGTTCACCCTTTGCAGGATTAGTCTTATAATACTTATAATGGGTATCCATTCTATTGCAATGTATAGGAGTGCAATGACCCTTAAATGTCAGCATCTAACATTACATTAATTCATTCTCTTAATGAAACTAAAGAGGACTCAGAGAGTTTTGTGACCAAAGACTGTTCACTAGAATTGCACCTTTCATTAACTGACTTTGGAAGGATGAAATGAAATTAACTTTTTGAAATATTTTGATATTGGATACACTGATTTTCTGAGCAGCAAATCCCTCTGGTTCAGACCTCAAATAAGGGCTTCTGATGATTAGGATATAAAATGAACTGTGAAATTTTATATGCCTAATATCCCTTTCCTAATGCAAATCAAATTTGCTGCCCTGCCAAGTAGTTTGATCCTACACAGCACAGAAACATGGTAGTCTGCAGCAAAAGCTCACATTTAAAAGATGAAATATTACTGGTTCTAGAGAATGGCCTTTCAGAGCTGGACACCCATGTATAAAAGTGAACACTGCTGTTTTCAAAAGGCAAAAGAAAAATTCTTCAGTGACTAGGACATGCTAGAAAACAAGACTGACGTACACCTTTCCTTCCTAGACTAACTTTTAGATACCAGCCCTGACTAAACTGGGTTTGAAGGTCCAAATCTTGGGATCCATCATGAAAATCTACCAGTACAGGTGCCAGATCATCTGTAACCTGAATGGGTCTCTGGGGTTTAAAATATTTCTTTGTTTCTAGAGATATTCAAGTGCTGCCTGTGGCACTTAAGGTCTCCAGGGCAATAATTTACACAGGAAGGTGTAGGAAGGGCATCAATCGTCCTGCAGTTCTGCTTTACTCTTCAGTTACCTGCAGAGGAAAAAAAGCCACAGTGTGATATGAAACCCAGATTGACTGTGCTTGTTGCTAATTAAAATAAAAACCTCTTTAGCACTTTCTAGGACATGGACATAAATTGTTACAAAACACACAATATGTTAAATACATCACCGTGACAATCAGATAGAATTGGAGAGGACTTTTGTGTCTAATACTGAAGAAGAGAATGTTCATGTTAATGGACTGGAGAAAGTGTACAAGAACAGTTTATTCACATAAAAATATAGCCCACGGGTCTCTTCCAAGGACTGCAAGACTTATTTTGGTCTGGTATGTTAAGTCCTGGTAACATGTGCAAAGAGTATCCCAGGGAAGCTCTAAGTTACATATCTAATTTTTCAGAACTAAAGACTGCCTGAAATTTGATGCTATGAGCAGCATAATTTATACATAAAAACATTGCTTTAGTGGCAAGGACTGCTAAGGAAATGGGCAAAGAGAAGAACAAACACTAGCAAGAAATACAATTTTAAAACTTGTACAAAATCAAATTTGCATTAATAGGAATTAATTATTGTAAAATTATTTGAAGGGGTGGGGAATTGTTATGTGACAGTCATTTTTATCAATGACCTCACCTGCTTGGTTCATTACAGGTAGGGTTTCAGCAGGGCACACACATTTCCATTTCCACCATACTCCTTCAAGAGCAAATGTTTTCTTCAGATTTCAGTCTAACACCCCCAGAATAAGTTCATGCCATCAGTAAGAAGTTGCCTCTTGTCCTTGTTTCCCAAATGTTCAATTGCATTAATGGGAACAAAAAGAATACAGAAAATGCCCTCTTGCCATTGGTGTTTCTGTGTAAGCATTTGAGATAGATGGCATAAATGCCTCCTAAGTGGGGATTTGGTTGCTGCTTTACAAGCAGAAAGGAAGTTTTTGGAGTGAGTCCTTGCTCCATCTCTCTGATTAACTGTAAATTGGATTTGTTTGTGTTGATCTTCCTTTTCTTTGTTGGTTTGGTTGGAGGTACTTTTTGTGAAGGGGAAGTATGTGAGAAAATGTACATGTGGACTGCACATCTCACCCTATCTAAGTCTCCATAGCCCTATCATTACGAGCAGTGCTGATGCTGTGGCTCAAAGGGCATGATCTCAATGACTCAAAAAAGCCAAGCCAGAGGTGTAAGACGTGGCAAGGCATTCCACATATCTTCACCATGCTCAGTGCACTCACCTGACCTCTCCCTCGCATGTCGGGAGAAATAGCTGTGCAGTGTGTTCACTGAAGATAATGAAAATGGCTTGGTCGTATTTTGGTGAACAAGTTGTGTTTTTCCAAAGTCAGTGATGTAGAACAAAAAGCCATGGACCTGAGGCTGTAACACCTACCTCACTTTACTTTTGCTGAACAGAAGAAATAAGATAATGGTTGTCTGTAAATACATTTCTTCTCCTTTTTGTCCTGCGCATTGTTTATAAACCTGCTATATTTACTTAAGTGAAATTATCAGGCAAACTGTTCTTAGTCCGTATGTTGTCAGTAAGCAGTATTCAAAACTTGGAACTGTCTGGATAAACACTATTCTTAGAATCATCTTTCCAGTCAAAATGATGAAAATTAAGAATTCAGGAATTAATCTCAGGTAATATCTTTTAAAATTGCTTAAGTTAAGCAGTGTCTGTGAGCCTTCTTTTCTGACAACAAATAGTTTGAGGAGAATCATAGCAGATGTGTTTTAAAATGTGAACAAGTATTCAAAGATTTTTTTTTTTCCCTGGAGCTATTGCCCTGTCCTGCTTTCTTAGATAGTGGCTAGTTCTTCTTCCTCACAGAGAAAGAATACCAGGAACCTGCTGATTCTCTTTTCACAGTTCATGGATATGTAATTTCACACATAGAGAAGAAAAATTGTGTGAAATGTTGTAAGTGACATTGTCAGTCAGCAGGAAACCTGAAAAGAGATATTGAGATGGAGCTGTGAAAAGTGATGGTAGCAGAGCAGTACATTTTTATGTGATAGATAGAGCTGTAGGGCACAGGTCACTGCAGCTTGCAAGGGGCAATCTTTGTGTTACTGATATCCCCAGGGCTGCACAAGCCGAGTGCCACGCACAGAGAACTGCCGGGCAATTTGCTAATGTAGCAATCTGAAGGCAAGAAGGGGCAGCATAACTGTGAGGGCCAAAAAGCAGCATCCAGTATATGTCTTATACAGCTGTATTGTCCCTCTCATTGTTTGTTCTAGTAGCTTAGAGTGGATATTTCTAAAATCAGCTTTTGCCTACACAAATGTAAAAAGCAATAATGAGCTTTTAAATTGGACAGTTTTACTGCTGAAAACACTGTGTATGTTAAATTGCTCGTTTGATCAATAGCACTGCACAAATTTTAAATCTGTGTGCTTTCTCGGGTATTTTACAAGTACTAGAAATAAATTGTTAAAATCTGGAAGAAGTAAAGACTACCATCTCCAAAAGCACCTCCTAATTTCAAGAGCAACCCTCAGAGACCTTCCTTTGTTTCCCTTGCTATACAATAACTTTACACATCTCAAAACAGGAGATACATTTCTAAACATTCCCTGATGAGTATGTGTCTCACAAAGTTGTCTTAAAAAAAGAATTAAAATAAAATAAGGTACAACAAAATAAAGTAAAATAAAGTAAAATAAATCATACACTTAATTGAAAAATAATGTTCAATTGAAAGTTGAAATTATTTTATGGTATCATACTTTTGAATTCTTTTTACATCTCCTTTTCATGTTTGAGGATATTGTGGATATATTCCATTTCATCACCTTTAGGATAATTGCTTTGATTTTTTCCCTTCCACATCACTTTTCGTTATAGCATGAAATGCAAAACAATTTCATTTTAAATACATTTTTTTCAAACAGAAAACATTTAGTTAATGTGCCATTTTCATAGCATTTTCCTTTACAGAGAATGTAGACGTTTTCTGATTTGACATGAAGCGAAATTTGGAAACCTCAGAAACATTTGGAGAATGAAATCAATTGTCCTTCAGGCAGTTCTAGTGTCTAGGCTAGTCCAAACTGTTTCCACAGATGGTGATGCCAAGAGGTTCTCCAACCTCTTGCTCTGACAGTATTGTTTCTAGATTGCATTTCAGCCTGTAACCCTGGCATTGCCCATTTCAATTTCTTCTGTACTTAATGATTGTATTAGTATAGAATTAAGATAATAAGAATAATTGCTCCTTTTTTTATGGCACTTCATCTGTTTATGAACAATCATACACATAAGGGTTATTTTCCAAATCATTTCTCATTTTTGTTGTTCTCTTCTGAGTTCTCCAATTTGTATGTATTTCTTTCTTAATGTGGTGTTCACAACAGCATGCAGCGTTCCAACAGAGGCTTATCGAGTGAAGTAGAGCAGAATAATTAACTCATTTCTTTTATGCATGACATTCTTATTGATGTGACTCAATGCCGAGCATTTGCCTTGTTTTGCCACAGTGTTGCATTGTTGATTCATATTCAAATAATTAGCCACTGCAAATCCTCACACTGCTCTGTAAGTCCAGCCTGTGTAAGCTAACACAGGCTTTCCCTCAGCTGCCAACAGGAGCAGACAGGAGCTGCTCTGTACAAAAAAAAGGTATGCAATGCTCCCTTCCTAACCAGACTGCCAGCTTCTGTCCTCATATTTAAGTATGTGTCACTCACCAGCTGTGAGTGATTTCAAACCGATACCTCAACTCTCATCCAAAAATGAAGGTTCACCCTTCCCCTCTGCACACATAGTCTGCAGAAGATGTAGAAAGAGGTATGAGAGTAATGGAAATTATCCTTATCCTAGGGAAAATATTACTGGAGCCATTGTAACAAGACAGATTCGTGTCATGAAGATTCAAGGGATCAATGGTGTTATCATTATAGTCCTGTTTGGACTTTGTTCTTCATGTCTGCTTTCTGGCACTGTGTCCCTGAACTGGAAACAAGTATTTTCTGTTCCTATGAGGGTCACAGGATATAATTTTCTTCAAACACTGGCATGAAGTCTGCTAATGTCTCCTGGGAGAGCTTGTGGCTCTCACTGTGTTGTGAAGCATTTGCCAGGAGAGTGAGCATTCTCCTGCTGAGAGGATGCAAAGCCTTGGTTTCCCAAAAATGTGCCACATGTAAGAAGCATAGTCCCACTGATACATTGATCAATGCACCGCTTTATTCCAAAATGAACCTAGGCCTTAAGTTCAGAGGATGAAAATTTCTGTCAGTGTGGCTTCTGGCAGGTGGCATCAAATTCACCTGGCTGTCCTGGCAGGATCCTCAGCAAGGCAACTCTGCTGCTCACCCACGTAAACAAGTTCTTAATTTTTGCCCTAGAGGCTCAGGCTTAATTGCTTGGAAAGGACACACACAGACATAAATTAGGATTCACTTAGTTCACCCTCCCAGGAACCAGGCTGCTTCCCTGGAATGGTAGTGGCAGAGGGACACTATGGTTTGTCATGCAGAATTACCTCCAAAAAAGGATATGAGCCAAAATAATGTTGTCCAGTTTCTCACCTCCTTCCTGGGTGGTTTTATCCATGAAAGAGACAGGGCCTGTAATCATTATGGTCACTGGATCCTCATCTGAGAAGGGCTGTTCTGCAGACACAAATTGCAGGAATTTGGCCCATATGGTTTGAAGTAGTAAATTGAACTTGGGTCTCCTACATCCCAGGTGAGTGGCCTGATAAGAAGGCTGCTACTGTCCCTCTCCCACTGATCTGATAAATTATTTTGATAAGAGTAAAGTAAAATAAACAGAACCCAAAGGCTTAGTATTCGGAAATCAACAAAGGGAGTCTTCTCCCAAACAGGCAGCACAGGTACATGGTCTCACACACTTCCAAAGAGACCTGTATAGCCATTGAACATTTTTATTCTGTTTGAACTCCTTTCCTCTCTGTTTCTTGCAAAAACAAACAAAAACTTTTTTTTCCAAGGAAAATGACTTGTTTTTCCAATAATCCTTCTAAGAAGCCCAGTGAGACGTACTTACAGGGTTGTTATTGTTAATCAAAGATATTCAAAACTAGTTCAAACTCTTCCTTCAAGTAAGAATTGTCTTAAAAATGGAATCTGGGTACAGCGTAGTAGATTCTCTTCGCTGGGGAATCCTAAAGAATTTCTGTTTCTTTCTGCCTTTTCTTCTAAAAATGATAATTGAAGTACTTACAGTGTTGTCTGATCCCAGAGATAAAACTTGGTAAAAATGCAAGCCATTGCACCATAATATCTTCATGTGGCAATTACATAAACAAGGATTTTCAAAAACAGCTGAAGAAATACAGGGGCAATGTGTATCAAGTCATGTTTGCAGATGCTAAGTACTTCAGATTCCTTTCAAAATCCTGGACATGAAGTATTTTACATCTGCAAAGGTAATTGATTTATTAAGAAACACAGTATCATTTAGACCCTCTGCTAAGTCTGGATCCTTAAAGTCTCAGACTGCAGGGTGCAATATTAAGAAAAATGCCTCAGATTCATATCAAACGTATTTGAGTTGTTATGAATTTGAGTCAGTGGCCACAATGTTTTTTATGATAGGAAATAAAAATGGCAGACAGTGGTTAAATACATTAGAAAGTGGGTTTAGATTCCTCTGAGATCATGAATCCCAACGGGAGCACTGTTGATCTAAAGATCACAAAGAGATAGGACCAGGTCACGTGCTGATGCAAATGAGCATAGTTTTCTTGACATCAGTGGACCTATTGTGATTGATTCCAGATGAAGCGATGAGATGATTTGGGTGTGCTGTGCCCTCCTGAAAAGCTGTTGAGAGATGCAGTGAGATTAGTACTGGAGTAGCCTCACCAGAGGCAAATGCACAGCCTACAGTGTTCCCTTTAAACAGACACGGAAGGAAAAAGAGCTGCAGCATCTCTCACTGTGTTGGTGGAGAGACAGGATCCGGTGAAAGGACAAAAACACTGAGTGGTGTACTCAGTGCTCAGGAGTTTGGAAGGGAGGCAATAAAGGCAGTGTTGTGTTGGGGGTCTCCCACCCCGCCATGTGGTCCTGGGAGAGGGGCCCTGGGGGGGAGGCACGGGGTTTCCCTGCCCCTGCTCAGCCTCGTTCCCCATTGGTTGTTTTGTGTTCCCCTGCGCGGGCAGAAGGACCCTCGGGTCCTGTGATTGCCACAGTTCCTCAGCAGATCCTGGCCATGCGGCTGGAGAAATAAACATCTCTGAAACATCTACCAAGAATCAGTCCATAGATATTTCTTTTCCACAGGCCTCGTTGTCTGATACACGTGTTGCAATATCCCCACTGTAACAAATTGTGGATAATGCGAGCAGAATGATCCCCAAACCCTAAGGACAGCGACTGATTTGTGAGTAAACTCTGGATTTCTCTTCTTGTTTTTGTTTTGCTGTTCCATCTCTAAACTATGGAGGAACCATGGGAAGACTCTCGGCTCTCCGAGCCACATATGGTCATTTATCTTAAACTTGAAAAGATTCTTGAACAGTGATTTGTAAATTTTAGCTTAATTCAAGCTCAAAAGGAACTGAAACATTTCCTTTCATGGTTGTTTAAGAACTTTTTCTACGTTTCTTGGGATTTGATTCTTACCAAAGGCTTTTGGAAAACCGTTTGGACACAGTTAATTTCTGAGTCAAAATATATGCCTATGGAAGAATATTTTCATGAATATTATTTAATTACTGAGACTGTTGAGCAATGTCAGCTGTGTCCTGGCGAAGGGAAGCCTGGCGCAGGGACCGTGCAGCCTCGCCCACGTGGACTGAGCGCTCTCCAAGCAGCAGTGAGGCAGTTCCCGCGTGCGGGCGGAGTGATGTGAGCTGCAGTGTCGGCAGCAGAGCGAGGCGCAGTGGGAGCGGTGCAACCCGGAGGTGCCCACCCAGCCCCGCGCAGCACGTGGTGGAGAGAGCCCTGTGAACGCCCGACCGAGAGGGGCAGCGCACAGGCAGCGGCTGGCAGTGGTGGAGCAGAGCCGTGCCTAGCTGAAAAGCACGCTGGAGCAGGGCACGGGGGGTCGCTGTTCAGGGGCCCGGCCGAGACGTGGGCGCTGTGCCAGGCAGCGGCAGCGCAGCTGAGACCAGAGGAGACGACGCGCGGGGAGCTGAGTGGCGCAGCCCAGCCTGGCCCGTGTGGGCCCAAATGCGATCCCGGGGAGAGCGCACAGGCACGAGCAGCCCTGACAGCCCCGGCAGCACTGACAACCCTGGCAGTTCCAACAGGGGAGCGAGCGAAAGAGAAAGCAAAAACACAGTGAGACAGAAAACAGCAACCACTCGGAAAAAGGAAAAAATCATCATAGCTAAGGTTTTAGGAATAGTAAAATGGTATAATGTTAAACAAAATTATGATTTTATAACAAGATGTGACAACCAGCAAGACATATTCGTTCATAGACCTGCCATTAAAAGGAATAACCCTAAAAATTACCTGCGAAGTGTAGGAGATGGGGAAGTTGTACAGTTTGATATAATACAACGAAAAAAGGGTTTACAAGCAGCAAAGGTTACTGGGCCTGGGGGCATTCCAGTCAAAGGCAGCCGTTGTGCAAAAAGTTATAAACAATATCCATCCCAGCAGCTTCCCTACCCACAGCCTACTTCCCCCTTTTACCCTATACCCAATATGAACTCTTTCCTAAGTTTACCCCATCCCCGATTTATCCCTAATTCATTTTTTCACCCATGGTTTCCCTCACAAAACCACGCCTTTGCCAATTGTTTCCCCAAAAATCCCTTTCCAATGCCGAGTGAGGGATGAAGAGGGGGAGGGAAGAAATTAACTATTGTTGTTTAGAGTTCCAACAGGTACAAATGGAAGAAACCCTCTCCTGCTTCAGTTTCCCCACAAAGCATGCCCGGAGAGTCCTATCTCCCTTCTGTCAGCCTTAAGATGTTCCAGAGAATCTGTTTGGACATTTAAAGACTCAGGAGGGTGGCTTGTTTTGTTTTGAAACTGTTCTTGTTATCTCATGTTTATCCAGTTGTTTTCAATGTTAAGTTTTAAATCTCTTTTTGTTAAAAATAAAGGGGTGAAATGTCGGGGTCTCTCCCCCTTGCCATGTAGCCCTGGCAGAGGGGCCCTGAGGGCACAGACACGGGGTTTCCCTGCCCCTGCTCAGCCTCGTTCCCATGGGTTGGTTTGTGTTCCCTGTGCGGGCAGAAGGACCCTCGGTCCGTGACTGGAACAGCTCCTGGGCAGAGCCCCGGCCATGCGGCTGGAGAAATAAACATCTCTGAAACAGCTAGCAAGAATCTGTCCATAAATATTACTTTTCCACAGGCCTCATTGTCTGATACACGTGTTGCAGTATCCACACTGTAACAGTGTTGAGTGACAGAGGCAGAAAGAGCACCCCAAATTATCTCAGAGCTTGTAGGGCTCCACTGCTCTCTCTTTATTCAGAAAACCTTTGATTTTGCACATCTTTAGATGGTCTTTGAGGTTTGGCTCAACAAGGGCTCAAATGCGTTATTTAGCATTTAGCTAATAGCCTCTTGGAATCTAGAGTGGGCTGCTACCCTGGGTCTCTGAGTAAAATTTCAAGCAGATGGTTTGATCTGGGCTTCATGATGATGTGGCTGGTGAGGCAGCTACATTAATTTACTGATGATTTTTCAAGTGTTTTTCACCTTAGCCCTGTAGATAGACCTAAGTGTGACTGAAGATGCTCATCAGTGGTTCCAGGACTAACTAAAATATTTAAAAGTTTGGTAATGTGCTCCCTCTGGAAATGAAATTGAAAGTAATTTATTTGCCCTGAGAGCCTCAAAGCACTGTAGTGAAGTAAACCACTCCTTATTTGAAATGTCAGTACCAAAATGCAGGATACAAGAAGTCTTCTTCATGGACTCAATAAACCTGAACATAGATTTTTTTTTTTCTTTTGTTTTTCTTTTTTTCTTGGGGCATTATTTACAGTTTTTAAAGGCATTGCAGGGCTTTCACAGTTGAATCAGCTTCTTTATAGGAAGCTGCAAACTCTGTAGCTATTGCTCTAGCATTGTCCCACATTTGCCCATCTAAAGAAAACTTAGAAAGCCCTTTACAGTGTACCTCATTTTTCTAATACTGAAACAATTTACTAGTAAACTACCCAATTAAAGCTATATTAACTAGGATATTTTATCTCACTCTTATTTTCAAGAGTCAACAACCCAAGTACAAGGAGACTAATGACTTAAAATTGAGCCCTCTCTGTACAACTGATGGAGTTTTGTTCCTGGGCTATCTCCTCCTCGTTTCATTCAGCGTGAATGGCAGATTCCTACATCGTGTCAAGTTTCGGATCACCATAGAAACAAACTAGGAGGCAGTTTCATTAATCATTTAGAGCACAAGAAGTCTAGGTCAGTCTGATTGCAGCATATAGAGTATCATCCTAGCGCCACATGGGACTCAGTTGATTTGAATTAAAAAAGATTAAGCTGCCCCTAGGACGCTCAGCATCATCAGTTTAAGTTCTCATGTAACAGTGGTCTCTGGAGCCACATGGATTAGGAGACTGAAGCTATGCATTTATTTTTCAGGGCTCAGTGAAACATTAGATGAGTGCAGGTGTCTGAGGGGGAAAAAAGGACAAAGATCACATATAGTTTTTTAGACTTGTTGCTGTTCTTTTGAAACTGGAAACAATAACTCAGTTTTATTTCTCCAGTGACAGTTACCACTCTTTTTTGGCCATGCAATGGTACATCTGTTACCCAATGTTTACATTTCAGATTTATAAAAATTTCATACTATGAAGCATAGTTTTAGCACAGGGCTGCAAGTTGGGCATAGAAGTTTACATGAATGCTGACTTTTTCTTCTCCTGACGGGGTAAAAAATGCATGAAATAAATACTGGTGACATTTTAGTTTTGCTTGAATGAAGATTTATTGCTCCCAGGAAACTGACATACAGGCAGCTACAAATCAACTTGACTATGAAATAGTTGTATATGTACACCACAAAATGAGCCCCCCCTTCCAAAGTACTCACCTTATTTATGGGTCTTCCAGTACTTCAAAGACCTTCAGTAACTTAGTCCAGACTGGTTTATTGCTTTGTAGAACTAAGACATTTCAAGGGGAAAGTTGTAGGTTACAGTATATTAGGACTCTTTCTCTTGGGGGTCTGAGAATCCCATGATGCTATATGAACTGTTGATCTAAAGCTTATTACAGCATGACTTCCTAGAGTATAATTCTTAAATCTTTTAAGTTATACAGTACTGTCTTTAATCCCAAGTGCTAAACCTTAAAGCGGAACGAGCTTTCCAAAATTCAGAATGCCAGCTGCAAGCCGATGTAATTACACTTTGTTAAAACACAGTTCACTTACTTGCCCAGGCTGCCTGTGACCTGTTCAAATTAGTTGTTTTAATTTTCAGCAAATGTTTTACATGAAACAATCAGGGAACAAAATCCCACATCACAATACTCCTGCTGGAAAGAAAAGCAGCTCTGTGGACTGAGTTTCTCCAGTTTACTCAATAACCAAAAAATACCCCACCCTGTGTACTTTTTCCATTTGCCCTTGCTGTGCCAGTTACCTGGGCTGTGACAGTATCATTAACAGTGAAGCCTCCTGTCACAGCACATCTGGGGGCACCCAGACCATGTCAATACTTTTTGCTGATGTACTGTCATCCTGGGGATTTCCAGGAAAGAAATGACATATGCTCAAGAAGCAATTTTAGGATTTCCCAGCCCTGTGCAAACAGACTGGTTATGGGAAGGGGGGAAGTGAGTATTATTCCCACTTTCACAAGTGGAAGTCGATATGATGTCATACTGAGTGAGTTGCCTTGGGGCACAACAGAGAACATGGATGACCATTGGGGAACTCCTGTTTTCCTGCCTGGTGCTCAGCCCAGGTTCTCCTATTTACAGCTTTCTGTCAATGCCCAGAAGATGGAAAATGCAAGAACTAAAGCATACAGAGAGAGTCCTGACTGAAGGCACAAAACAGCTCATGTTAGCTAATGCTTATTGAGTTCCAGCCATGTGCTGGTTGCAATGAAACAGAATAGACCACATGGCCTCTACATTGCAGCATTTCTATGGTCTCCTTCAAGGGTTGCCACCCAGCCATTTCCAGCCAGGCTGGAGAGTTTTGCCATCCCCTGGTTGCCTGTGAGACAGCTGAATTTGCCAGTGTGAGGAGGGGCAGCTGTGGCACCCCCACCTACCAGCAGCAGTGATGGTGGCCAGCCTGTCCCACCCACATGTCACTGCTCCACTGCTCTGACCCACCAGGTGTCTTCACACAGCCTGGACATCTGCCTTCAGCCGCAACCAAGGCCTGCCAGCAACCATCCCTGCAATTGTGCCCTTTGTTCAAAGGCACTGAGCCTGAAGAACCACAAACAGCCCATCCACAGTGTAAAGCTATGCTGAGCCAGTGGTGTGGAACTGGCCACCATCTCCTCCACCTCACCAGGAGCTGCTGTATTTTGGCTACTTGTTTGTTTCCTTTGATTCAATATTTCTTCTCCTTAACTGCCCTTTTTTCCTGACTCCAGAGCAAACATCTCTCTCTTTAGTCACTGTTTCAGCTCCCAGTGCCCCGCAGTTAGAGGATGGAAGAGGAGGTCCCCTGCCTGCTTTCATGAAGGGTCCCCAATCCTGCAGCAAGGCTGCAGCAACCATACATACCCTCTGTGCCCAGAAATGGGGGGTTAGCCCAGGCACATCAGGAGATGGCTGTCTCTAAATGGAGCTCCAGCTGTGGGTTGTTGTGAATCGCCTTGGATGCGCCACTTTATGGATATCTTATTTTTGCTCTTCATCTTGTGGCCAGTGGTGATTTCTAGGCCAAAACCTACATTCTCAGCTCTAGAAACACTTTATTAAAATTACCATGAAACTGAAAAGCAGATCATTCCATTTTTCTACCAAACACCCGTCCTTCTGCAGGGCCTGGACAGACGTGGGAAGCTGCTCCTGGGGTCCTGCCGTTGGAGGGAGACCTGTCGGGTTTGCAATGACACAGAAGGCCCATGTGGAGTCCCTGACTTCTGCTGCTGTCCAAAGCCATCAGAAAGAAGACAGCTTCTGTATAGCCCTGTCTATCCAAGCAATTGTGACAGTAGTTTTTTAATAACCATGTAACAAAATCACTTTCCCTGGCATGTATTGCCTACAGAGAGTCCCCAAAACACTTTTTGGCACAAAACATGGAGAAAAGATTCACATTCACTCTGCTATGTCAAGCTAATATAAAACATTTCTAACTCATTACATTGGCTGACTTTTGTCTTACTCTTCTGCTTTAACTACAGTGATCAAAAAAAGTTATGTTCTTTTTTCATTTCACGTGGAGTGGAGCAGAGCTACCATGAGATTATCTGAATTCCTGCACACAGATCATCATCTGAACCATGTGCTTGTTCCCAGCCTTTCACTGTCAGGCATAACCAATGCCTGACATAAGCAGTAATTTGAAGATGCTGAGGTGTCAAAAAGGATCTGAATCATTCTGACAAACCTTTTCTCATTCAGCTATTGACCCATAGCTCTGTTTGAATTTGGGAAGCCTGAGGTCAGAATGAAAAACATTGTTTTTCTTGTAAGCCAAACATATTTGGCTGAGAAAAAGTAAGCTAATAAAGATGGAGAGGCAATTTTTAATGTCACTTTTTAGAGTACAGTAATTTGTCTAATCTTATTGCCTTGGAATATGATTACACGTAATACATTCACATTACACAGGAGGGAATACATTTGGGAGAGAAATGATATGTTTCTCTTCCATGCCCAACATATGGAAACATGTATAAAATGGGAAAGTCTAAACTTTGCCAGTGTTCACAATCTCTTCTCTGTGGAGGAATAATGGAATTGTTTGGTAATTTCTGGTGACAAATGTACTAGTTTGAACCTAGGTGAATACAGTTTACCCAGTTTAATAATTTTGGGTTATGGAATATATTGGTATACAGCAAATCTCTCTGTCTGTACATTAATCAGTGCGGAATTCTTGGCTACTTTTCCATAACCCTCTGGCTGTTGCTGGTAGCAAGCAGAGATTTACTGTAAGAATTAAAGAAGCTTCTTTCCTCCCACCACCAGCAGCTGTTTGGCCCTGCAGTCTTCCTGGGCAGGGCAGAGCTGCATCGATCCATGGTATGCATGACTCATAGGAAAGTAATAAAAACCTGTGACTAGAAAAGACCTCAGGAAGGCAACAAGCTCATAGTGCAACAGCTAGAGCAGCTCATGCAAGATAGTAACATAAGCAGTTGAAAGGCACAGGCAGAGGAAGCAGCTGGGTGAGTCTTCTGGGATGCTGTAAGTACTGGCACTTCTGCCTGCACATCAATCTCCATACACAGCCCAGAGCTCTGTGTGATGCCTGTGACCAAAGCTCTTTCCAAACAGGTTATGCAGGCAATGCATAAAAGCTCAATGCAAGAAATGCCCACCTCTAGACTCACCAGTCAGCCACAAGCAGATCGAGCCGTTCAATAAACCCATGGGCTCCACAGTTTCACCAGTGACTGATTTTGTCATTACCATTTCACAATAGATAAGGTCCAGAACCAAAATACAGAAGTCATTTTTCACTCTGAATAATTCACAAATCTGAATCAATCCATTCTGGGATAAAGTCCATACCTTGGTTCCAAATTGTAGGTATCATATGTGCATTTCTGTTTCATTAAGGCGAAGTGTATTTGGGTAGCTGTCATGTAGTGCCTGGAATGTGATGAAAACAAGAGGTCCTGGCTGCCTGCTGCTGAGGAACTCCCAAGGCACTTCCCACAGGAGCAGCGGTGTTAACCCTGATATCCTGGTCAAATTCCAACATGGCTAATTATATCCCACTTACCTAAAGCTCTGCCATACTTTCTCTGCCTGCTGCAAGGACTTGTTGCATGCAGCAGGCTCTCCTCTGGTCCTCTTGAGGGTTATTGCCTTTCACATCAGAGGCAGAGGTATTTACGGAGTAGCTGCAGTTAGTTATCAGTTTGTAAAATTTCCTGACCAGCACAGGACTGTTAAATTAAAGCTGCAGTTATTACTGTGTAGGGTCTGAGGCAAAAGAGGCCAAAAGCTCCTGCAAAAGGATGAGTAAATAAACCACAAGGCTGCAGATGAAATTAGGAGCAGTAACTCATGCACTATGGCAATGACCACAGTAGCAGTGTCCATCATGCTCCATTATCTGGCTGCTGGCCTGAAGGAGATTAGAAATGGATAAACGTGGGTAGGGACAGAGCACTGAACAAAAGTGCAGGGAAAGAGCAGCACAGGTAGATAATACCAAGGAGCCCGAGGGGGAGAGGGAGAAGACTATGCATTCTGAGCTCAATACCAGAAAACTTCATATGGACTTGTAGCTGTGATAAGCTACAGTGAGATTGAACTGTGGGAAAACCCCACACATTTAAAATTTTGACTGTAATATTTTGACTATGAAGTAAAATATCAAGGATAATGTTAAAATGGCAATATCACATCTTATTGTTTGTTTGGAAAGGCGGTGCAGGTGTGGTACATAATAATATTGGAAATGGCTGCATGATAATCCCAGTGAGTCTTTTTGCATCTTGCTTAGAAATAAATGTTTCCTGAAGGAAAGCAAATTTTTTATGTGCATCTCTGCCACTTTTTCTACCAGAACATATCCATCTCATTATCCTTTCAGTATCAGCAGCAACCAAAATATCATTGTAATTAACAGACATGACAGGTTCACCAAGAGGAGCCAAAACCAACCCAAAGAGTGCATTTCCATACTCTGGAAACCATTCTTACTCTCCCTTGCTCTCTTTTCATGAGAATCCAAGTTGTTTATATGTCTGACAAACATCCTGCTATTTAGAGAGTTCACAGAGCAACACCCTTACAGCTCATCTTGTGTGGTAGAACCCTACTTTCAGGGTTCTTTTCTCTCTGATACATACATATCGACACACACACATGTATACACACACACACACACACACACAGATATATTAGATCACTGGCAACACGGTGGTTCCATTATTCAGCAGAATGATGTGAATTTTCTCTAACATTTAGCTGAAGACCTGGCAGTAGGATGTACTGTTGATATATTAAATGTGTGGGTGTGCAGTCCAGTGTATGCACATGAAGAGCTATTCTTGTTCCTGTATTTGGAAGACAGGTGCTTCTATCACAGCTAGAAACCCTCACAAATTAATGTAAGGGCACAGAATCTTAAATGCCTCTTTCTGTCTTCTATGTCTCCCTAACCACAATGAGGCCACGTTAACAAAGTAGCACAAAGTGGACAAGATGACTCAGTAGATGCTACCAGGATGTACTGTACTTTTCACATGATAAATAAAGCCTGTCATCTTCAGAAGGATCAACAAACCCCACATATTCTTTAGAGCATGGTAAGACGGAGTGTTAGTTCCAAATTGTTATGTAATTCCATAATCTCTCCCATGTCATTAGCTTTCCTTATTTTGTTTAATTTACATAAATATTAATTGTGTGAGTATGGGATACAAAATACTTTTACAGAGCTCTTTTTCACTGTCATAAATAGGAGTTCAGAGAAAATTTAGCATAAAAAGTAAATTCTGAACTGTTGCAGTTTAGGACTTCATGTTTCAGACTTTTAAACCACTTTTATTCAGCAGCAGGATTTCACTGAATAACTCAAAGTTCCCATGAAAAGCCCAAGAAACATACATGATAGATCTTTATAGAAAAAACATTCCAGACAGGAGTTTCTTCCCAGACCAAAGTCTTAGCCCTGTAGTGTGTCCTGCATGGCCTGAATGACGCAGTGATGATGGAGCACGATAAGCCACTGAGCCTAAGAAGGACTGCAGGCCAAAGCAGTTCATGGGTTTATACATGA
The DNA here is from genome assembly GCF_965178545.1 of Coloeus monedula. Lineage (NCBI taxonomy): Eukaryota > Metazoa > Chordata > Aves > Passeriformes > Corvidae > Coloeus > Coloeus monedula. The sequence goes on along the minus strand of NC_138782.1, from coordinate 29,543,956 downwards.
CTGCTCTTCTATCTAATTTTTTTTCTGATCTGCTGTAATTGTGTCATTATCCTTATACATTTCTAATCCTTTTTGAGTCCTGCTATGCTCTTGATCATTCCTGAATTCGCCTGGAAAATTGGTAATTGTCACAGTTTGACTTACTAGCAAGACATTTATCTAGGCTATTCCAATTATCACCAGATATTTCCCTTGTGTAATGGAAAACATGAATGTGTCTGATATTAGAGCTGGCTCACATGAAAACTGTAATAAATGCTATTAGTGGCAAAGTCAAGATGCCTAGAAATCAGACTGTAAGATATGTTGCTGAGAGTTTAAAATAAGTGATTATGAAGAAACCTTCCGCATCCCAAAATCTAGATCAGAGGTGTGCATGTGCCATTTTAAGCAAGAATTTCCACTGTGCATTACAATTCTTCCATTCTGAAGCAATATATTTCCAGGCCTTTATATAAGCTGAAAATCAGAATGGAACTACAGAGGTGTAAAAGCAGACATCTAAGTAGCATTAAAAGACTGACACGTGGAAGACGGGTTCGTTTTTAGTTTTGTCGTGTTACTTTTATGCAGTTCATGAGTTACTTCAATAATCAGAAATGTATTATCTCAGCAGACTGCTTAAAAATTTATGCATGTGACATAATGTTACAATGAACTTTAAGAGGTCAGTTTTGAAGATGGAAAGATGAAAAATTTGGACTTGGATTTTAAAACTATTTCCTTGGAACAAGCTCTATTGGTCTCTGGAGCCTTGTCCCAAGTGGAATTGGTGACATATATCCTGGACAGGAAGGTCAGAGTAAAACAGCTCAAAGCACTTGAAAATATATACCATTCATATCTTCTTTACAGAGAATGAGGGACACTCTGCCTCCCGTTATAATGGTCACATTTACTGTGCCTGGTTGGCAAACTGGTCTTTCCTGAAGCAGTACCATTTGGTCTCTCAGGTTAGCTCAAGACATGGTGAATTTTATACTGGTGTTCACTCTTTGCTCCCTCGCCTTTAAGGCATCATCTTCATCATGCACTGGAATATGGTGTGTCTTCTTTTCCATAGAGTCAATATTTGGTGTGCAAAATAGTTTAATGCAGTACATAACATCTATTACGTCACATTGATTACCCTGACGGCACTTTAACAAGATTCCCTGTTCTGTACGCAGCTCCAAGACAGGACTTCCATCAAGTTGTGTTGTTTTAAGATGGAGAACATTGCTTCAGCCCTTCACTAGCAGCTGTCAGCAAAGTTAACTAATTCCCCCAAAGCTTGAATTGGATGTAGGATTCTGCACTGGCTTGGTATTATTTACAGTATTTTGCTGTGTGTGATTTGCAGGGAGGCTGGCTGCAAAGTTCTGATCTGGATTTCTCCAAAGTAGTTTGGCTCTGTATTGGAGCACTCTGTAGTCAGCAGTTGCTCCTATCAACATCTGTAACACATTTGGCACTACTTGAAAATATTACTCACAACTGTTAAACTAATAAAAGCCCTTCTTTCGTATTTGAACTATAAGGTGATCATGTATGCTGGAGACTCATCATTGATTCAGATATTATCTTTCTGCTAGTAATATTTTTGCTGTGCTTGCTCCAAAGCCTGGATTTTTGACCTGGGAGCAATTCTCAGCTGAGAAAATTAGTCTAACTCAAGAGTTGTGCCAGAACTTGGAGTACTTGTAGTTGATTTACTTCCAGGTGCTCTGTACCAACTTGTACCAATTCTTGAGCCTCTCTGATAAGTGTCGTGGTAGATGTCCAGTGTGTCATAGTTAGTAGAGATTTCCTATGCAAAAGGAGGCTTCTCAGCTGGAAGCTGAGTCTATAATAATAAAGATTAGGACTTTACATAAATATTTTAAACACTCTACCTGAAAAATATTAGCAAGATTTCAGGAAATAAGGACTTCCTAATATAAATTGGTTACCTGTGAAAGACAGTCCTAATTGGAAGAAATGGACTAAATTGTGACATGCTTTCCCCTGCATATATTTCCTCTTACTTATGAGGAAAGGTTGAGGAAGCTGGGCCTGCTTAGCCTTGAGAAGAGATGACTGAGAGGGGACCTTGTCAGTGACTGTAAGTATCTGAAGGGAGGGCATCAAGAGGAGTCAGGCTGTCCGTGGTAGTGCCAAGTAAAAGGACCAGAGGCAACAGGCAGAAACTGATGGACAGGAAGTTCCACTTGAACATGAGAAAGAACTTCCTCTTTCCTGTGCAAGTAGCCAAGCAGTGGAACAGATTGTCCAGAGAGCATGTAGAGTCTCCATCTCTGGAGATACTCAAAAGCATTCTGGACACAATCCTGAGTTGTTGCTCTATGGGACCCAAGCAGGGAGGTTTGACTAGATGACTTCCCGTGGTCCCTTCCATCCTTAACCTTCCTGTGATTCTGTGATATATGCGTGAAATGTTGTCAAAATGCACTACTGGCTGAGCAAAGTCCTGAACACCATGGGGTAAAGTGTGCTTCTCATGTGCCATAAACCCATGCTCTTGGAATTAAGATCTATTTCAAAAGGTAATTTGATGGGATCATACAAGATGCTTGTCAAATGTGTGCCAAATATACACTGCTTTCTGGGCCAGAAAAGCTTTTTGTGTGCAACTGGCTTTCACTATGGACTAGAATAAGACAAAACACTTCAGAAATTTTCAGTGACTGTCTCTGTGTGTGCCATTTTTACTGAATAAATCAAACTAAAGTTTTTCTGTGGCTTGAAATAGAGACATATACTATGTTTCAGCAACTTGTTAGTCTGAAAAAACTCAGCCACAAGTCTGAGCCCTGGGGTTGGGAATTTCCTGAGCCAAACACCACGTAAGCTATCTAGTAATAAGGACACCTCAATTGCTTCAGGCTTAAAAGTCCACCTTTTAATTTATATATGACAGCCCATTCTTGCCTGGAATTGCTGTGCTTGGCTCCCCCTTCGCAGTACTTGTCCCTTTGGCAGTTCTCACTGGGTAAAGCCAGAGCAACAACACTAGTGTGTGTGAAGTCTTCTAAAAATTGATTTGCATTGTCCTATTTCTACTCCAGCAGAAGTCAGCAGGAATTGTACCAAGGAACCAGAGGTACTCTGTTGCTGAGTGTCCTTGAAAATTCACCTGCAGTGCGCCTTTAGCAGTAGTGTATAACTGCTGAGAGCTTCAGTCATGGGGCCTTTTCCTGTGTACAGATATGAAGTCTTTGCTTATGGAATGACTTTCTAAACTGGGTCCAATGTCGTACGTACAAAATTAGTAATCACATTTTTGTCTAGGTAAAGTCATACTATCTGCAATTTCCTCATAGCTGATTTAGGCCTAAATGAAATTTACTCTTTGTTCTGGAGATTAGTTTTCAATTCTGCTTTGGCAGAACTTCAGTTTACACATTTATCTGCCAAGTGTCACTGCATTGAGTCCATCCTTCCATCTAAAAGAGGAAGCTCCTTCAAAGTCTCATTTGTTGGTCTTCATAAATAAAATCTGGAGCTGCCTTGGATAATGGCCATAAAGGATACCTCCAGGATAGCAGGCATATTAATAACATTGATTTCAGCAGTCTCTTTTGCTGTTGTTCTCTACTAAAGAGCCATCAATGGCTCAGGAAGATTGTAGTCAACTTTTCTGCTGGTGGCTTTTGCCTGTAGTTAGTAGACACTCTGTCAGGATGCATTGAGTTTGTCTGGGGCTCTTTATTCCATCTGACCTTTACTGACTATTCACATTCATCCATGGACATGTACAAGCAGAAACACCAGCTGGTTTCCACTTGCTCCTCTTCTGCACATCAAGGAGAAAAGGCCCAAGAGGGATAAGCGCAGTGAGTGGGCAATGCTTCCCTACCTTCCCACTCACAGGGGAGCAGGATGGGGATAGGGACCAGTTGGCACATGTTAATTATGACAGTGGTTTGAACATCAAAGGATCGAGATACAAGAAGCAAAGATGTGAGAAGACAGGAAAAGAGAAAGAGGAAAGAATAGGTGTGATGTTACAAGAGGAGGTGTTTGCTAGATCTAAGGGCTTCTATTCCATGAGGTAATTATAGAAGCATAAACAATAAATCAGTCTTTATCTGGCAGACCTTTGACCATAAGAAAAAAGGAAGATACATCAATGGGATTATAGGATCTAGCTCTGTAGGGTATAGAGTATAGCTGTAACAGTTTTGGGCTCTAAGTTTCTCTTTGAACAGCTTTATAGCAAGGCATGCATCAAAACTATTGCTGAGAACGTGCTGTGGGTTTCTTGCATCTTCCACTGAAGGGGAAAGCTGTTACTGATTACTGGCTACATTGGTTGTATTTCAAGGCTGGGCTCATGTGGCAGTTTTCTTTTTAGCTCTAAAGCCAGCTAACTGTATGATAACCTCTTTCTTTCCCTCCAGGAAAGACCTCCAAGAGTCCACTCATATGGCTGGTTTATGCAGAGAGATCATTGAAGAGGGAGAGGAAGGCTCTTCTTCTCCCATTTTCTCTGTTCCAATCCCTTTTCCCTCCACTTCTGCAGTGCAGGACAAAAGCCAGGCTCACTCTCCCTTTTGTGCTTACAGTGATCTTTGTGCCACCATTGTCTGATTAACAAAATTATTTGTAAAGACTATGTTTTACATTTGATCTTGCAAAAAAAGAGTCATTTTAAACAAAGCCAGATATTTTAAGATCACCATATGGTTTTAATTGTATTTTCTACTTTGTGTCATAACTTGAATGAACAAGATATGAACAGCATTCCTATTGTCACCACATTTTACTGTGTTATCGCATTTGCTAATATTTCCTAGTTAAAAAAATATTGGCAACTGCTATGAAGCTGATGTCTTAACCATTATCTTCTGCTAACTCCATTGTTAGAGCCTGTTCCAAAGCCTGCTGAAGCTGCTAGAAGATCACTTTCTGACTTCAGTCGGTGCTGGGTCTGAAGCACAAAAAGGGAAAAGTTACGCTCCAAAGGTTTCCCACCTTTCAGATCCCTTTCCTCTGCTCCTTCCAGCTATGCAAAACTCTCACTGTGCTGCAGAGCACAGTGTGGTTTGGATGCTGTACGCACATCTGTGAACATGATGAGTTTATGGGTGCATTTTTGCTGACAAACTGAAATTATGGGAGGAAGAGGGGGAAGTACTTTGAGATTTGGAGTTAAATATTTTAATTGATCTTGTAAACAGTGGTTGAGAAATAAAACGAAAATAGAGATGTTTTCATTTCTCTTCAGCTGAAAAAGATACATAATGAAAACTGGGGGGAGAAGGTGGGGAAAGCATGAAGTCACAGATACTTCGGTCTTCCTTTCTCCTCATTAGGGCCATGTTCTTTCATGTACATAATGGGGTAGAGGCCGAGCTAGTGTACAGATTGCTCCTCCACTTCATAGCCATGCAGCTGCATCCTGCCCTCATAGTTAATCTCATTTATGGCCTTTCCAGAAGGCAGCCTACCCTGGGTGACAATTACAGTTGGTTAATTTGGGCATGATGTGATTAAAAGCAGACTGATATAAATCACTAAACAGTGTGGCTTATGAAAATGCAAGTTGAGGTAGCATCCCAACCACATACTACCGTGAGAGAAGCTGAGAGCCAGATGTTGGGCTAATGAAGAACCAATCTAATACTGGACTTTGTGTATACTCTGGAGCTCAAAAGCCTTGCCTAATGCTAGATGTATCTATGTTGTGATACATATTGAACATTTTAGAGGTTTACGCATTGGTTTAGTGAGTTGTCTTGGCTTATAGCTAAATACCCTAGGAGAAGGTTTGGGAGCAAGGTCTTCTAGAGCCCTGGCATGGAGAGCCCTAACAGGGGATATCTTAGGAAGGATATTCTGAGTACCTTATGTATCCAGGTGTCTTAGGCACTCTGAATCTTACCTCATGTTAAAGTCTGAAGTAGCCTGTTTGAGTAGGCAGTGTCATTTATGGACATAAACAAGTGAGAAGCATCTGTGCAATCAGGGAAGATGGATGCCTATGTGGAAACCCACTGCAAGTCTGTAATCAGAGTCTTCCTGCATCTCCTTGCATTTTTCAGGGAGGATACCATGTCCACTGAAACGAGGAACTGTAGGAGAAAGTCTTTTTCATCAACTGAAGTGTGATAGGACACTTGTAAATTAAATGTGAGTGCCCTGATTACAAGGTCATTCTAGGTTCTGCATGGCTTGAAGTGTGCAGCTGTCCTGGCCAGTGTGAACTTACAAACAAGCTCTGCTGACAAAAGATGAGCTCAGGGGCTCCTGAGCCAACCTCCTGCCTGCCACCTACATTCAACTTCCTGCCATATCCTCTGGCATGTCCTACCTGATACTAGAGTGACGTAAGGTGCAGCTAGGGAGGAATGACACTCTGGTCCGTAGAGTCAGTGCATTATGGTGCTGTTATAGACAATTAAAGCAGATTGGTCATTGGTCTTTGCAGTAAGCGAAATGATGGAAGTAAGAAAATGACAGAAAAGTCGTTAAATTACCTGGTGATTTGATTGGATAAGAGAACCTTGTAAAGGTTCTGCTTCTATTAAATGGACAACATAAAAGCTCAAAGAGAACCTATGCTCAGAAAGGATGTCTTTTATTCTTGGGATAAACCCTCCTGTTCTGTCAGAGTTACTTTGCACCTTGTATGTGCAGACCAACTTCTGCAATTTTTTTTTTAAACAAAGAAGGAGCAGGAACTGTTTCTGTACTTTGTTTGTGACTTGGACTGGAACAGTCACTAAGGAAGTGTTCTGATCAGAGAGAATTTGATCATGAGTAACATTTTTATTTATTTATGCATTAATCTGAAAGTCACACATTCAGAAATAACAGCTTGAATGTGAAGAAATCCATTAATGGAAAGAAGAAAGAAAAATATTAGGGGAGCAGGAGCTGATGAGAGCACAATTCCTTGGTCAGTTATTCTGCAAAGGGCACAGGCTGAATGTCTCTACCTGAAGATTCAGTCTTTTAACTCTGTGACATGGCTTTTCATGTCAGTAGAGTAAAATTTTTCTGAATCCCTTTTCATTTTCCTCCTAAACAGTATGTTCCGGAGAATCTGTGCTAACTTCATTACATTGTTTTTACTGACTAAAAGATGGCAAAGATTGTAGGAAAAATAAAAAGTCAAGAAAACTTGGGGGCTTTTACCTTAAAAAAAGGTTTCATTTAGAAAAATATGGGTTTTTCTCATTTATAACAAAGCTTAAAAAAGATGACAGGAAAATTGCTTTTCCCAGCCAACCAAAAAAACGGAATTTTTGGCATGGCTTTCCTCAATCAGATCATGCTTTGCTTTAGTGATGAATCTGTTGAAGTAAGGAATTGTTGTAGGACCTGCTTCTGTTCAGCAGATGACTCAAAGCAGAATCTCACTGGCTCCTCAGCCAAACCTTCACTTGCATTGAACTGCACACCATGTGCCATCTAAAGCCCAACACAAACACTTCAAGAGTAAAGGCTTTATGATGTCTGGACTATTTCTTTCTTTGACAAATAGCACAGAGTGCCAAGATATGCCACATCCTGTCTGTGTGAAGCAAAGGTTTAGAATTGATGATGTACTTCACAGAATCACAGAATACGCTGAGTTGGAAGGGACCATTGAGTCCACAAGGATCATCAAGTCCAACTCCTGTCCCTACACAAGACACCCCAAGAATCACACCACGTGCCTGAGAGCATTGTCCAAACACTTCTCGAACTCTGTCAGGCTTGGTGCTGTGAGCACTTCCCTGGGAGCCTGTTCCAGTTCCCAAACACCCTCTGGGTGAAGAGCCTTTTCCTAATATCCAGCCTTCATCTTTAACAGATCCTTGACTAACAGTCCCTTGACTAAGTACCCTGCAGTGTTCCATGATAGTCCGTCTGCTTCTCTACTACAATGGAAGTTCGAGTCCCCAGAGAGCCTTGAGACTGTAGCATCTCTGAAAACAATTGGTCTATCTCTTGCCCATTTACTCAAATACTACAATAGCCTGTTCATGTCTTCCTGTAGCTCCTTCACCTGGGGCACAGCTCCTCAGCCAGAGCACACCTTCTGCAAAAGAACTGTTTGTCGGCCCCAGCCTTTTGAAGAAACATCAGGCACTCCTGGCTGACGAGGTTTTCTCGTGGAAGAGAGTCTTCTGCATTCCAGTATCTCTAGACATAAAAATTGCCATTTCCTTGCTAAAATTGCCATGAAAAGAACTAAATAGATAGAATCCGGTTCTTAGGATATTATGACAACATTGTTCAAGCAGAGCAAGAAATGTTACCCTATCTCAGCAGCCATTCCCTAGGCTAAAAAAATAGACTGGGACAGGCTAAAACTAGATGTCTTAAAAACTGGTGAACTGTCCTCAAATTGAGACTATTTAACCAGTAATTTTATGTATAATGCTGTTGTGTTTGTCTTCATTCTGCAGTCATGAAAGGACAGCAGATTCCCTGGAATTCAGCAGCATGGCTTGCTGCTGGTGTAACAGTTTGGCTGCAATGCAGGACATTGCCAGCCATGCCAGCCACGTGTTGTGCGTCTGCTCAATACAAGCCCTTGCAGGACAGTAAAATAATTGCTAGATGATGCCACTTGTTTTTGCTTCTTAACGGCTTGCCAGTGCAAATTATTCCAATTATTCCAACGAAAGTTACTCCAAAAGTTACTGTCTGGGTGTTGTCACTTTGGAAAAAGTGTGCATCTGCAATCCCCCATATGTGATAATGATTTTGAAAAAGCAGCGATCACTGCAACCAAAGCATTCGCATCTGTTAAAAGCACAGCTTGCTCTTTCACTTGTGTCAAAGCTGTTGGCACAGAATTCAAAGAGCTGGATTGGCAACTCTATCAGGAAGCAAGTGCCACATAAAGCTGTAAGAGCTGCCTTCATTAGCTTTTGTTATCTGAAAAATTTCAAGTGCTTTGGATAACATAACGTGCCACATATCTATAGAAGCTGTTGGGCAGCAGTTTGACAGCCATATGCTTACATCTATAATGTGTCCTCACCCTCATCTCTAACTAAATGTTTTCCTAAAGCATCTGTGGCAACAGGAGTGAGCTCAAACAATTCCCACACAACTAAAATGCAGCTGAAGGCACTGGGTTCTCTGATGAGGGGACTGAGGCCACAAGTGCCCCAAGTACTCTGCAAAGATTCCTGCCCTAACACTACTAGAGTGTGCTGTGGAGTCACACACGGTTGCTGGTGCAGTTGGAGAAGGATATGGCCAGGTTGGCTCAGTATGGTGATGAAACAAGAATCTTGCTTCTGGTGCTGGTGCTGATTCATGTGGGTCACAAGGACTTGCACTGCCCTTGGGTGTGAGCTGACTTGTGTTTCTCTGCACCTGTAGCATGGATCTGCCACAAATTCCTCTGAAATCTCCCTTTTTGCCTCCTCAGACACCAAACATGGATGAATTGGGAGATTATGGGAGCAGTTGGAAAGGGAATGCAAGCAGAGTTAGGCAGAGGCATGTGTGGCTAACTGTGGCAGTGCAGGAAATTCAAACCACTTTGGTTTTGAAATGAAGAGCAGAATCGTTCCATGCCAGAATGTATGAAGTTTGTTTTATATCCTGCCTTACTGGACTTCATGAATAAAGAAAATCCAGACATCATATGCCGCCAAACACTGCACTCATCTCTTCCTCACAACTCCTTTTCGAAGCCTGACTAACTAATAGATGCTCCTCTGACAAAGACAAAATCTGTGTTCCAACTTTTCTGACTGGAAACACAAAGTCTTTCATTAAAATAGACCTCCCCTGTCCAGTAGCTGAGGCACGATGAGCATTAAGAGCCTGCCCATCCCTTCAGCCATGCTCCTGTAGCAAGGAGGGCACATGGTGTAAATAAGCATCCTGAGGATTTCCTCTTCAAAACTGAGACTGTTTTATCCTCTCCACTGCTTTGGATTTGTTCATTCTTCCTAGGAAATAATTATTGCTTCATTTTTCATGTTTTATACGCGATGTTTGGCGTATCTTGGAGTTTGGAATTGAGAGAAAGGTTGTTACACTTATATTATCATATTTCTGCTCTAATACAGTCTGCAGGCTGAGTATGGCCATGTGATAGTGTGGAAGAGTACTGCACCAGCACACAGTGTAAACGTCCCTGCTGTTTATGTCATCCATGGGGCCTGTTCAGCTGCAGAGGACTGCAGGATACAACGCTGTGAGGTCCCCACTTCACCCTCCCCACCTGAAGTATTTCATAGCACATTTGGAATACAAATTTATGCTTTAGAAGTTTGCCCTTTTACAAATGAAATAGATGAGTGGAATCTCTCCAGACAGTTTTTATTGCAGCAGCACTGCTCCCTTATTAATCTCTCTCCAGACATGTCAGTTGTTCCATTTCCAGATAAGATGATGGCCCTGCACATGGTGGGATAAGAAAGAGAATGGTGCACAACTCCAGCTGCCTCTCACAGCTTTCCATAGTGCCAACAGCTGGAGTGACTATTTCTGAGAATGAGGAAAAGTACCTTACTGCTGTTCCAGTATTGCTTGAGAAGGGTCTGGCTTGGCCACTGGGATCCATTTCAGAGCCATAAACCTTGGGCAGAGGAAGACAGACCTCTGCAGTTTGGAAAAAAGCATCTAAGTTCATGAAAGAGTCTAGTTCAGACATGCCCCTTGCTTAGACATGGCTACTTTAGATATTGTGATCTTCCATAGACAGCTTAGGGCATCCTGTTCCGTACAAAGCAATGGTTCACGTTCATGTTTCCTTAGATTCCAGTCTGTCCTCGGGTTCTCTGTATGATTGCTATATAAAATATTTCAGTTTAGCTTAGTTGCTTACATCAGAGATATAATTATTTCTCACACACCACACAAAAATAGAAGACTTGAAAAAGTATATTGTAATATACTGGCTTGGAAAAAAAAACCTAAAATGCACAAAAATCCCTCACTGTAAATCTGTCTAAAAGCAATTCACAGTAGTAATGCAATGTCATTGTTTTCCAACTATTTGGAGGTTAAATTGGGTTTTTGGCAATCTGATAACTTGAGCAAACAACTCTAAACTAGTCTTAACCTCCCCCCTTCTTTAAATAAAGCTCAACTTTTAATATGGAATGTGAATTGTTTTGACTGTTAAACCATTCCAAACTGAAAACCCACTCATCATAAACGTGTTGAAAGAAGAATATATTTCAATGGTGCGGCAGACTCTTTGAGTACAGTAGAGCAGCAGTCTTCAATCAACTAGACTTTCTTTCCAGAAACAGAAAATGAAAGCCTAAGTGCCATACACATTTTTAAGTGATTTATCTAAATTGAAAGAACTAACTTTTTTTGTGACGGTTTATAACTGCATATATGAATGACTATGGATAACAGGTTTCTTGTGCTTTTCAAAATGATATATAACAATGTTCCATGCAGAGACCTTCTATTTACACATCTGTTCAGCACCTGCCCATAATTACTTAGTTCGTTTTTATTATTGGGCTTGTCACCATATTAATGTAGCTGTACATTCAAATTGATTGTAATTGCAAATTTCCTGAAAAAGCTTGGTTTCTGCAAGTATTTAATTAAAATGGTATCCTAAATTAAAAATAATTATGTAACTGTACTCCACTACAATAACACATACATGTCTCCCTCTACATACAAAATGGATATTTCACATAATCCATACAATATGTGGATTAATATTGTGTAATTAAAGGTCAGCCTTCAACTAGAAAAGGAGGGATAATTAACTTCAGTATTTAGAAACCTGACGTATTTCAATTAAGAAAGCAATTTGTCACAAACTTCATAAATCAAGTTATCAAGGAACATGTTAGCAATGTTTTTAATAAATAGAGATGGTGAAAAGTAAGCATATTCCTTCTTGTGGCATAATTTTACTTGAGTAAATGGCTTACATAGAAAGCCTTCCATTTATAGGTAATGAGGTCATATCTAGTATGTCTCAGTAACTACCAATGTTTATTTCCATCTACTGGCTCTTTGGACATAGTTGGTACCCTCTGCTGAGCTGTTCTCTCTGGTACACAAAAGACCCATGATGCTGCATTTGAGGCCTCTTTGGGTTTAGGATAAATCAGGAGAGGAGTTAGTCCCAGCCCAAGAACCTGAACAGCTCAATTCCCACCAGTGTGTTGTGGAAAGCTGGAGCACATGCTGGCCTAGCTTTCTCCAGTGAGTCTGATCCTGGTGGCAAAGTCGAGACATCAGCAACCTGGAAACAGCTTCTACATCCCTCAGTGATTGCTGATGCAGAACTCTGGTGGATTGGCACTATGACACAAAATTACATGTCAAGAATTAATTTCCTCTCATGGGAGAACAGAAACATTTTTAGAGGAAATTTTCATGTTTCTTGTTGAAAGTGTATCCAAAAATCCTAGAGTACTCTACCTGAGGGAGAGTCAAGCATTGTCACTGTAAAGCTTTCTGGACCTGTAGTGCAAAATATGCTCCCCAGAAGCCCAAGGCTGCCCTTGATTTTTCCCAGTTCTTCTGTGGGGTTCTGTGGGTCCATGGAGTTTGGTGGAGCCTGGGAGGGAAAAGGAACATAGGTGAACCGACTGAAAAATAATCAGGTTTTGGTCAGACACTTGCTGGACTGCTTTCAACAGACTCATCATATTCACAACTTCTCTACAGAACACTTAGTTTCCATGAGTGAGCCTTTTCCCTTGGAAGGCATCCAAAATGTTTGCTCTAACACTGTTCATGCTTATCTTGAAGCAAACTGTCGGATCTGTGTTCCACAATGGCTGAGTTAATCCACTCAGAAACACTAATGCCAATGAATATATATCCACTGAACAGCAGAGCTATGATCTGGAATTTGAACACTCATAACTCAAAGAAAATGTGAAACAGGCTTTTGATTTGATCCACTGTGGCTGTAAGAACTGAGTATGAAATACTGCTCCCATCTCTGATCCAAACCATTCAAAATCCAGTGGTTGCTCCTAAAATTTGATGTGAACTCTTAGTAAAATTTTGTCAGCAGTAAATAAGTTCAGACTTTTTGTGAGTGAGGTTGGGATATATAGCAATATTTATGTACTCTATGCAGTACATATCCTGAATCTCGGCTCTGACCTCAGACCCATTTTCTGAGAATGCTACTGATATTACAATCAGAAGAAAAACAGTTGTAATTGTTATCTAAATGATGACTGTTCCATCTGAAAGGAAATGGCTGCAGAAATTTCTGTTTCCTGCCTTTTCTTGCCTCAATTCTTTGAGTGTTTCCATAGAAAAGTTTCATTGAAATTGGAGGGCATCAAGAGATGATGACAGGTTCATGCTGAAGTGTCCAGCCACATATCCAGAGTACTGCTGATGGGTTAGTATGGTGAGGGACAGGAGAAAGGGAAAAGTGAGAAGAGGGTTGACTTTCCAGCTTGGAAGACCACCTTCTTCCTCTCTGTCTTTGGCACTCTTCAGTATTTCGCCTCATGCAACATCAAGTTGACAAGAAGGAGCAGAAATGTTTCTTTGTCTTGCAGTTTCCTGTCTTCTCTAACTCTGTTACTTACTTCTCCTAAGATGAACATTGTTTTGGGATCCTAATCCTAAAACAGGATCCTAAGGCTCTGAAAGCATACTGTGTCTCCAGCTCTCCTTACTTACCTGACCTTACCTTTCTGAACATACACTTCTCTGTTTCCCATAAGGGTTCTTGTTGGGCAAACCTGGCCCTGTTGAGGGGGAAAACAAGACAAGACAAGAGAAAAGAAGAAGAACAAGAAGAACAAGAAGAACAACAAGAAGAAGAACAAGAAGAACAAGAACAAGAACAAGAACAAGAAGAAAAAGAAGAAGAAGAAGAAAAAGAAGAAGAAGAAGAAGAAGAAGGAAAATAAAAAGAAGAAGAAGAAGAAGAAGAAAAAGAAGAAGAAGAAGAAGAAGAAGAAGAAGAAGAAGAAGAAGAAGAAGAAGAAGAAGAAGAAGAAGAAGAAGAAGAAGAAGAAGAAGAAGAAGAAGAAGAAGAAGAAGAAGAAGGAAAATAAAAAGAAGAAGGAAAAGAAGAAGAAAAAGAAGAAGAAGAAAAAGAAGAAGAAAAAGAAGAAGAAGAAGAAAAAGAAGAAGAAAAAGAAGAAAAAGAAGGAAGGAATTCGGAAGGAAGGAATTCGGAAGGAAGGAAGGAATTCGGAAGGAAGGAATTCGGAATTCGGAAGGAAGGAATTCGGAATTCGGAATTCGGAAGGAAGGGAGAAAGAAAGGGAGAAAGAAAGGGAGAAAGAAAGGGAGAAAGAAAGAAAGGGAGAAAGAAAGAAAGGCAGAAAGAAAGGGAGAAAGGGAGAAAGAAAGGGAGAAAGAAAGGGAGAAAGAAAGGGAGAAAGGGAGAAAGGGAGAAAGGGAGAAAGGGAGAAAGGGAGAAAGGGAGAAAGGGAGAAAGGGAGAAAGGGAGAAAGGGAGAAAGGGAGAAAGGAAGAAAGGAAGAAAGGAAGAAAGGAAGAAAGGAAGAAAGGAAGAAAGGAAGAAAGGAAGAAAGGAAGAAAGGAAGAAAGGAAGAAAGAAAGAAAGAAAGAAAGAAAGAAAGAAAGAAAGAAAGAAAGAAAGAAAGAAAGAAAGAAAGAAAGAAAGAAAGAAAGAAAGAAAGAAAGAAAGAAAGAAAGAAAGAAAGAAAGAAAGAAAGAAAGAAAGAAAGAAAGAAAGAAAGAAAGAAAGAAAGAAAGAAAGAAAGAAAGAAAAGAAAGAAAGAAAGGAAGGAAAATTGCATAATTTACTTTCCAATAAAACTGTTTTCTGGTGAGTGTTCTCAACTCATTTTGTTACAAAATGACCAACTTGAATTAGAAACTGATGTTTTCTTTGTCTGGGAGGTGCATCTTAAACATGGGTGTCCTGAAATGAAATCAAATGGGAATTGTTGCATGTTCAGGGATGATATTTGTTCTGGCATTCTCTGTTGTCCACATATTCACATTAGGCTAATTTTTCCTATTTCTGCATTGCCATATACTTGGCAGGTACAGCAAAATAAACAGTAGCATAGTTAATCAATCCAATCTTGTTGGAAAGAGACTGAAAGGAGACCTTCGTTGTTGTGGAAACCTAGCAGTGACAGAAAACCCCACACCTCTCTTTGCCAAAAAGAACTGGTTGGAAATTGAGTGAATTGGGAAATAATAGCAATAAATATACTTATGAATTACTCACTTGATCTCACAAAGCATTTTTATTACCATCCAAAATTAAAAAGTGATAGAAGTTCAAGCACAAGCTTAAAATGAAGCATATTCTCTTTGGGAGGTATTAATAAAAGTCTGCTTTTTCACTGTTATGCCTGTTACACTGCCAGGGTTTATGCTCTAAACCAAAAGGACAGAGAGCTTTCTGTAAGGCAAGAGGTTTATTTCACCTTTATCTACAGTAAAGATCATGGAGATAGAAGATGCCTGCCTTCTGCAGATGGAAATAATGGATCTGCTTCTTATCTGCCATTCCAAGTTCATGCAATTGAAGGCTATAGATCATTCTCTTACAGCTTTTTCCTTCCACTCAGTGCTGCCAGAGAAGTGTGATAACTCATTGAGACCTATACTCAGAGAGCTATCAGATCAACCAAACACAGATCAGGTGATTCCAAATACTGGAAGGTAATGCAGCGTCTTACAGAATGTGTATCTCTGTGTCTGGGGGAAGTAAATATTTGTCTGAGTAGAAGTGGTCTTGAAGCAGACCCTAACTTGTAACCATGGCTCAATCTTCCTTTCTCATGAGCCCACATCATTTGGATCCTGTTCAAGGACTTTCCAGTAGTGGGGAATTCTGTTAGTTTGCATTTCTATATTTCTTCTTCTCTAGGGTCTGCCTAAGAGACAAGAAAGTTCTCAGCATCTCACACAAGGGCATACAGTACTTCTATAGCATTAAAAGCAACTTCACCCAAAGGAGATGTCATTCCCATATAGCAGACTGTACCAGGAAAAAGTTTTTCCTACTGCCCGTGTCAGGTGTGCAGTCCCAACCACACTTTTGTACCTCTGAGCCTCTGCCCCAGACTTGGCTGGGGAAGGGATGCTGCCAAGGAGCAGAGCTCCAATTGCTTTCCCTTCTCCCTGATCCAGGTGGTGGGGAAAGATAAGATAGCAGCCAGGGCTCTAGGTCTTTTCATCTCCTCTCTTTCTTTTCCTCTTTTGGCCAGGTGTTACAGAAAGAGAGGTGAGGGGGAAATGCCCTGGAGCTCAGCCCTGGTCAGCAGAGGAGGGAAGTGCTCTGAGTGGGATTTCCATTGCAGAAAACATGGTATTGGGTAGCTGAGGGGATGGGGAGGGGGCTGCCCCACAAGAGCCAGGTAGGGGACAGGTACACAGCCAGGAGGAGTCCCCTCTCCATAACCCATTCCACACACATATCCCTCATGGTTGCACTGAAAAGAAATTTAAAGTGCTCCTCTGGACAACCCAGAGACTGTTCTGTTCAGTTCAGCCTTGTGAAGGTGACATTGTTCCAGCTAACCACAGCTTCAGGCAGAAAAGGTTTGCCTTGTCCCTTTAAAATTGAAGTCTAATGTGGCTGTGATTTAAGGTGCAGGAAACAGTATCTCCTTACAACATCTCATGCAGGAGAACACATTGTTAGTAATCAGAACGAATGTATCATTTTTAGGCTCCACTCTTATCCCACATCACTGATAGAAACTATCTTTCATGAATGTCTCCTGCATTTTATCTTTCGACATGGCCAGTGGTTTGTCTGGCTATGGTGAGAACACACACATACATGTTGATGAGCATGACCCTACTTAGTCCAAAGCCAAATCCATGGAGCACAGATGCTACGCTATCGCCTTCACTCTTCCCAAGCACTGTGACCAACTGGCAGCAAACCTGGATACAATGCTACCAGAGCCACCTCAGAGATTCCCAGACCCACAGGTTTGCCCATGGTTCCAGAAACCTACTTTGGCTTAGGGGGCTGCACTCCTTGGTTTGGAGGGCACTGCTTCCTCCACCAGCTGTTTCAAGGTGCCAGTGACATTGATTTAGTGCCCCTTTGTGTCGTTCTCCCAGCACTGAGAATCTGACACCACCAATATTTCTTAAATGGCACAACGCAATGTATTAAGAGACAAGAGGAAATTTGAGCGTCTGTGTTGCAGTTTGATAAATAGCTATCTTATTAATACAAGAACTTGTCAACACACTACAGATTCCATCAGTGTTTGGATCTGGGGCAGAGGAGCAGGAGAGGGGTATGTGTTGGACTGAAAATATAACCCTTAGACATGAAGAGTGGGAGGATGTGGGACTATGTGACATCTTGGTCAGTCTTGACAAGAACCCTTTCCCATTTCTGTACTTTTACTGTATTTGAAATCCAGTGAGAACCTAATTAAAATTAATGGAGAAATAAAATTTGAGGGGAAAGCAAGGCAATGTAAAAATAGAAATGCTAACATAAGAAAATATTAGGTCTCCATGAACTCTCTTAAAATGCATTTTTTTCAAATTAACATATCAAAATACTGCTCTGGGACTTCCAGAAGTCTTCAGAGTGTAATATATTTAAAAGACCATGACAATGTTACAAAATAATGAATTTTATTTGACTTTTACCTCTCTACAGAGTTGGAACCAGTAGCCAATACATAATCAGCTTTCCCATTCATCTCTTTAACCCAACAGTCCCTGAAACAAGATACCTTCCGGCCCATGTTTAGAGGACGTGATGATGGAGCAGAGGTCCTAAGTGCTTTGGTACCCACAAAAAATCACTTTCCACAGCTGTCCCACTTGGTGTGTTCATGCAGTTTAGTGCAGAGTGGGCAGCAGGAACTGAAAGGATTTTTTCCATGTGGGATGCATCACATTCTGTAGCAAATGTGCTTAAAACCTGATTGTGCAATATGGCTCTAGTTGTCTTTAATTCCACTCTGAGTCATTACACCATTAAGGAGGGGGAAAAGAAAAAAAAAGAAAAAAAAAAAAAAGCAAGCTGAGCAGTTTTTAAAAAATAAGGTTTCAGACTCTGCTATACACTCATCATAAATACATCATTATGCAATGGAATCACTATTGGACAAGGTAAATTGGAGTGCATTAACCATGTTTTTCTATGGCTTAGCTTGTGCCTTTTTTCTTTTCCAATATTTGTTTAGAAGATAATTGCAACCACTTGACACATTTGTACCCTTGAGTTATTGATACAGGTTTTTAAGCCATAGGAACATAGTTGAGATCAGCAAATATTTAGTGAGATTCCTGTCAGAGAGGATTTTAAGCAAAAAGCTCATAGAGACTTTGTTGCTTTATATAGGTCTAAAATCTTTATAAAAATAGGTGTTTAATTAATGAAATCTGTACAACCCGTGGACAAGTGAGCAATTAACTGTCATTAAATTACCCCTACTAGAGAGATGGGGAAAAAAAGTCCTGCAAGAGTGTGTTGAGGACACCAAGAGCATGAAAGAAGCTAATAGTTCCTATTCCAATACACCTCATGAGTCTAACTTAACAACTAGTGAAAGTCCTGTTCATTTGCTCTGGAGTCATCTCGGGTGCCTGGTGCCGTCATGCTCTCCTCTATGTTGGAGGTGCAACCCAGACCATGGGTAGATGTCTTAGGCACACCACTACCCTTGCTAGGACTCTGGTGCTCCCCAAATTCCACCACAGATAGATTTTTTTCTCTTCATGATAGGCTGGGGACACAATTGTGAAGATTTCAGTGGAAGGCTTGTGCTTCCTGGCCATAAACTTCAGCTATTGGTTGCAATAAAGACAAAAAATAATCTTATTTTACATGATTCAGTGAAGATTGACACAAGATCAAATTATTTGCTGGAAGCTTGTGAATTCATGTAACTAGCCATGTTTTGAAGATAACTGAAATGCACCTGTAAACTACTTAGAAACACTTCTGCATTCACACAAAGAAGTCTGAAAAGCTACAAGTTAATAGCTCTATTTATGAACTTTGATTCCAAGTGACAAACTATTTCAATCTTTTAAGTCACTGAGGCATAGACAGATAGTGGAATGGGTGATTTATTTACTTCTTAATCCAGAGAGGTTTCAGAGATCATCCAAGATATTAGTTACAGTTTTTGGAGATGAATCATGGGCAGATACAAAGACAGATAGACAGCTATGCCATGCCTGGTGCCAGCGAAAAATCCCTCTTGGTCCCAACCAGCCCAACTCAGGCTTAAACCTGAATTGTGCCTTTAATTTAATTTAAGGAAGTTCTGTGGTTGCTTTGGGCCAGACTGTCAGTCTCTGTCAGACTGGGGCTCTGGGACATGCTCTTCAGTAGGTGCAGGATCTGATGCCATCAAACCAGGATGCCATTAGAACAGAGAGTGGATGCCTTTTGTCTGAAGATAAAATTCATATGGAGTACAAGGTTTGTTTACCATGCATGCTATAAATGCATGGGCCTTTGAGTGTGAAAGAATTTTAGCCTAAAAACTGGCTTAAATCAGCTGGGCAGTTTGAAAGGCAGTTTAGAACTAAGTGCATATTATCCATTTTTGATTGTTGTTAGCCTGCTGAAGCTGATACAAGACAAAAGGGCCTTCCAGTGCTAACTATTTCCAGAATCCCAGGAAAACTAATTTTGTTTCTGTACATGCATTATTCCTAACATGGTTTGCTCTGCAGCCCACAAGTCTTGCTGGCACTTTGAAACATTATTTGGATGAGAAGTGCCAGACCTGGCAATGTGGTGATATAATACACTAATAAGCAAATTCCGAACAATGTTCAATAGGAAACACTTTTTATTTTATGAAGAATTCTTATTTAATGTATTTTTTCTTAAAAGCAGTGACACTATGTCACCCATAATAAATCATTCTTGTGCTCATTAATGTCTTTTTTATCCATTTCTGTTTCTGAATTATGGAAACAAGTTTTGGAGTTCGGTGGGAGACAGATGAATGCTCCAGCATTTTGCTGTGAATCCAGAGTATTTTGTTAAACTCCTTGCACTATTTCCAAAAATGTAAGAAATAGATTCATGGCAATGGACTAAAAGGGGCTGTCTTTTTCTATAAAATTCTAAACACACACACACACACATTTTCCTTCCTGATTTTCTCTGCATGTGTCAAAGTTAGGCAGGAATTCTATAGCACTTAGTACTTGCTGATGTAGAAATGACTGCCAAATGAATGGTTTATACTGGAATATCTCATTATTTATATAAGTATGCTACAGTATGGACATTTAATTTAGTTCTCATTCCAAACCCATGACAAGTCACTTTGACACCTTTAAGAAATGTTTCACATATGGTAAGATAGAGCACTCAAAACTGTAAAAGGCAAAAAAATAGATTACTCAAATTAAAACAGAGGTTTTTAAACAATCAAAGGAAATACTTCAAGATTGTAATAACACATCTCAGCCATTTACTGTTTAATAATTTTAGTGATGAATTAACTTTTCTGGGGAACAGGGATGGTACAGTAGTTCTGGGGGCTGGCTCTTTTCACTTCCAAAAGATGTAGGGCAAAATTTCACAGGCACTAATGGAAATGTCCTTTTGAATATGAACTTTCACAAGCTTTCATGGAAGGTTCTGATTTGTTGTGGTGCTGCTGTAGATCTGAGTATGAGAGAATTCAGGCACCAAGCCCAGGTACTGAGACAGCCAGGCAGGGATTTGAAACTGCACCTGCACTCACTGTGCTTGCCTGTTACCATCTCATAGCCTTTCACTTTACAAATAAAACAGTCATGTTTATCCCCCACTCTGTGAAAAATACCATTTTAGCTGAAACACATTTCTACCATAAAACTAAATCAGACTACTTGTGTAATGGAGCTGGATGGAAAGTAGCACCAAAGCTTGATTTACTGTGCAAGCTAAGTGGGGAAGGGTTTGGCTTCAAAGCTGACAATTTATACAGGGCACTTTCTCTATGAAGTGTGAGTTTGAGCCATGAAGTCTGGCTTTGGAATGGCAACTGTCTGGGTACTGCCCAGATTAGGAAACTCCTCCTCAGCAAGGGGAGCGGCCCATTTGCCAGGATCCCTCACAGAAAGGAGCTCACATTAGTGCTCCAATATCCAACTGGCTGTGAGGGCTAATAGGCAAGTATAAGACTAGTAACACTGGGTTTCTACCATGTGAAAGCCTTCTGTGAACCTTTTCAAGCCTGCTTACTTAGCTTCCAGATACCTGAGGTGTGGGGCTTGAAGGTGAGCATGGCCTCGGCAAGCAACCGAAGCACTTAATGACACATTGTAGTCTTGGACCACAGTATTGCACCAAAGTAGGAATGTTATGACATTTGGAGGGCAGAAAGCAGGCAAGCACACATGGGGAATGGCCTCAGCTACAGTCAGATGGTTCTCCCAAGGCACCCCACCTTAGGGGTTCTTTGCAACATCAGGCAAATGCCTTTGAGCATCTGCCACTGAGATGAAAACGAATAGAGGTGTCTGAGTTCTTGCCTGGGCCAGCAATGGCCTGCTCTGGCTGTGCAGGATGGGAGTGGGCTCCAGGGTCCACTGGGTTCTGTACATACATACAGATCACATATACAGAGAGAAATAGACGGGTAGCATATAGGTATCAATCAGAAAACAGAAGTATTTTCTATCTAGAAATACTTAGTGTATGATAAATAAGACAGCAAGAAATTACTACTGAGACAAAGGCTTAAAAAGACATGAAACACAAAGTGTTTAGTGTGTCTTTTGTTTGTATTTTTGTAAAATAAATCTTTGACAACTCTTTTGAAGAGCAAGCGTTTGTAGCCAACCTGAATGAAAACATTACCCAGTGTTACCAAAACAAAGATAAAATACTCTCAGCTGTAACTTCTGAAGCTTTTTCCAATCCATTTTATTCTTTTTTCTGCTCATCTGGATCTCCCCTAACTCATGTGTGCTCACTCTCCAGCCCCATCCTCACCCCTCCATTACCACCACGAGCTGCTCCCTTGACCCCAAGTGCAAGAATCAAGATTTTCTTCCAAGAGCATCTAAGAGGGAGGAGGGGAAAGAAAATGTCTGAATAGTTTTCCTATGGATTTTCGTATTTTCCTCTTGGGAATATATTCTGTGTCCCTGAGAGGGGTGGATGCCCCCCCTTGCTGTCCCAAGCCCTTCCCTTTCGAGAAGCAGCCACCACCCTGGCCTTCTGGGAAGACTACTGCAGTGCACCATGAAACTTTGCAGCCATGAGACCTACTGGAGTACAAGGGAGTATCTCCAGGAAGGCCTGTGGGATCAGCTATAGATATTTTAAGGTAATCTAGAATCTGTAATAAGGGAAGTCGTATTTTTTCCAAGGAGGCTCATGTGTATCCCAAGCCAGTTAGTTTCTTATAAGGCTGATACTCTAATGGAGTACAAGAATGCTCCTGCTAAATGGAAAATGAAAAGGGACTACCCCACATTTAATGAAACAAAACACAAGTGAGTCAGTCTTTAAATCTTTCACCAGATAATTTCTCTCTCATAATGTGCTCTTTCTATCCACTAATTTGACAGTGTGTTCTTTTAAATGTAGGTATTTGATCAATGTCCCTGGGTAAGTTCATCTGGCTGACGAAACAAACCAGAAATATCTAACGACAACATCTGGCACAGGTACAAACACAATCAGTATCTCAAATTTATCTTGAGATTGCATGCAAAGTACTCTGAAACCAACACACTACAGCTCTTCTATTTTTTGATGTTGAAAGATTTTAAAAAAGTGCAATCCACATGAAGCTTCTGCATTTCACCAGCCAAGGCTGACTGTAAAGTGTGTACTTTTAGAGGGTAACAGCACTATTCGTTGTTACTGCTAACTTTGTGCAACTGTGTAGGGATTGGGTTTTTTTACTCTTCCTTATGGAATTCCTGTAAGTGCTTTGCCAAATCCTATGTAATGTTTAATTCATAGAGCTTTCCTTTTCTCCTGTTTCTGAAGTGAAGTCATTAAGCTAAAACTTGAAATGGAAACTCATGCATCCACCTAGAAGGCTGAAGAATAAACCACAAAACAGACCTGAGCAAAGTTAGAACTGTGCATTTGAGGAATGCTGGGATTATTTTGAATGTTTCCAAATCAGGCACAGTATTTCTAGTATTTACAGCTGGATCTCTGTGCTGTTTTTAGAGAGCACCTAGTGGTTAATGATATGTGTTTTAAGTATTTAGTCAATCACAAACAATAAAATATCTTTGAAATTTGTTCCCGTTGGTTCTACCAAATGGATAAAACCAGCAGTGATTTCTATGCCTGGAAGAGTCCTACTGGGTAAGGTTTTGAACTACCTTCTTGCAAGAAGCACTTTCAGAATACAGAATGTGTGTCATTTATACCTGGTTACTCTATTTTCAACATGAAGACTGCTAGTAGTTACTCAGGTAGGCTGGATAATCTCTAACCCCAGCTATCCAACAAGCCACATCATCTACCTCTTGTCCATCTGCCACAGTCCCTTCTTCTACTGCCCAGCTAAGAGGAAAAAAGCCTGGTGGATTTCTACATCTGACACTAGATTCAGTCAAGAGTGAAGGAGAGGTAAGCACATTCATAGGTTTCTTTTTAGGTTCACATCAGTAGAGGCTCTGATGTTATTAGGGAGTGTTTAACTCACACTGAACAGTGTTTTTTCTTGCTCTAGTGCATCAGAGAGAACAAGATCACAGTCCTGTGTAAATGCGCTAGGGAATGTAGAAACACTGAATTAGACACGTGTTCCACTTTCTTTGTGCCTGAATCACCCTTGTCAAGAGCTTCTTAGGAGACATAATAGTGCAATCTGTCATTCACAGAAAGGAACACATGGAGTGCAAAATGCCGTTACTGGAATTTATCAAGAGCAGCTTCCATAACCTGCTACATTGTAAAAACGTTCACATTTTAGCATGCCAACAGAGCTTCAGCATTGATGCCTCCAACAAATAGGAAGCACATGGCATATTAAGCTTGTTTCCTCTCAAATCCACAGTTCAGTTTTAGAGGATACACATGAAGAGAAAACCCAGTCATCAACTGCCCAGGTTAAAGAGGCAAGGCCTTTTCTTGTGTGACTGAAGTGGGGAGTCACATACAGCAAATGGACTTGGCAACTTTCCCTTTTTGTTTCTGGGCTTGAATAGCCATCAGAAGATACCCAGAAAATACTGAGATTAGTGACCATCTGCCCATGAAAAGTGCACTGTGCCAGAGTGAGGCCAGAAATGGGAACTTTCATGGGCAAGATCATTCAGCCTTTCTCAAAAAAGACACCACTTCAGGTAATCAAGGTCACTGGATCAGAGACGGATGAGAAGAGCACTAACAGCATGCTGAATAGTCACATCATTAGAATGAGGTAAACCTGCCTTGAACTCCAGAGTTTAGACTGGATTTAAAATCCTGCAGCTTTGCTTTGTTTTGACCCTAATATATCAATTCAGACTAAACTATATTTTTACATGTCCAAAAGGATGAATCTTCTTAATATGAAATTAATATCTGAGTCCATTTCTACAAGGAACTCAAAACACAGACACGAAGGAATGGAGAAAACCAGTTCCCACTGGCGGTCATGGGGTTTGCTGGTGGTTCTCCCATTTGTTGGGGCATATTAGTTCTACAGGCAGAAAAGGAACTCATCTTTCTGTTGGAGGTAAGCATGAATGCTTAGTACTTTGCATTTAGGAAGAGATAAATAGCCCTGTATATGCCATAAATTTTAACTCATTATCTTTCTTAAACTGACTCTAGATTAATGTGATGCATGGCAGTAGAGAGCACTAAGAGAAGTGCAAAAAACTCTTACGTTACATATCCATGTTTCAAATGTATATTGCAACATGTATTGTTTCCTGCTGATTTTTCTTCTTCTTCACTGGCCTTCTAACTCAAGCTGGTATGGCAGTGAAGATATTACAGAAAAATCTATTCAGTACTGACCCACTTTTTCACCAATTTTTTCAACAAACCAGGTGGCAATGAAAGAATTTAACTTGCACATCAATAAAGAGCATATTCTGTTTGCTGGCTTCAAATGGTCAGTAGCTCCACCACAACAGTGTGTGCTTGCCAACTCTCCTGCATGTTTCATCATTTGTGAAAGAAATAGATCCGATGTGGCAATATTCAGAACTCTTTGTTTCAGCAAACTTCCCACTGATTTAATGAGAAGATGCAGGCAAGGTTCAGGCCACATTTATAAAAATATTACATCTGGGTACACATGTGTGTGTGCATGTGTGCATGCATTATATATGTACATGTGCAACACATACAGGCACACAGAGAGAAATCTTTCCTTTATTTTCCTGGCTAATTAGTTATTGTCTAAAATGGAAGCTTGTAAGGCATGAAGGCTTGCACTTCAGCAAGAATTTACCCTGGGTTTCCGTTCTGAGGATTATCTGATTCTGACCCCCTGTGGCTCTCTGAATTTAAAATACCCCTTCTAATTTACTGAGGATATAAGGTGTATCAAGCTGAACAAGACACAGGTCTTCTCAGATATGGGTATTTTCTCTCTATTTGCACTCTTTCCCCCTTTTATTATGAATTTAAATTGTCACTCTAAATGGTCAAATCAAGTACTGCTGGATTTTAGCATAGCAAATACTGGAAAGCCTTTCTCAAAATGTTCTACCCAACATGCAAATTACTATTAATAATTATTGCTAAATAGGGTGGGTTTATTGTAGAGTTTATCATTGAAAGATAGGATTACTCAAGTTCTGACTTCTAATGGGAGTTTGGAGGGCAAGGGTTGACCCTTGGAAGTAAGGTCATATGGTTCTTTTGGTTTGTTTATATTAAATGGGAAGGTTCTGCTGATTATTACAGAAATCTACTCTCTCCTTTTTGTATACTAATGGAAAGTTTTTAGAAGGAAATATTGAGAGTTCTGTACCTAAAACAGATTTCATAAAACTATACATTCTTGGCAGACTATTTAGACATATTTAACTTATGTGTGCTTAATCTGTATTTTTACAGGATTTCTCTATCCAACAGTTCTGCTAGCTGTACATTAATTCCATGCAGAAACACTCACATCTGGGTGTTAACATTTGTGCAAGATTTGATTAGTTGCATGTTTGCCTGTGAATTTTCAGATGTGGGCAAAGAAAATATTATTTCTTGGGCACTATATAAGGAAATAGTTCAAGTCTTCACATAACATCATATTATTCAGCATCAGATTATCAACCTGTATCACCACACTGTACACAGTAACTAGTTGTTCATTTAACATGTGGCAGGAACACGCTTGCTTCATCAAATTCTAAATATCATGATCATTTAAACTTTGCAGCTTCTATTGTACTTAGAAAAGTGCCCTTTATGCTCAAAATGGTCGAGCAAGATTCACATCATGGGTCTCCAGAGACCAAATAAGATTTCTCAGGAGAAAAATAAACACTTACGTTGTGCTTAATTGATGAAGGTTACATAATATCAACAATATCTCAGCACCTTCAGAGTCGTGAAAGACTGGCACAAAGGAAATACATGCCAGGAACAAGATCTTACACTTCTTAGCTGCTTTTAGTGTACTCTAAGAGACATAACCAGAGACATATAAGTTCATCTTCTTGTCCCCAAGGAAAAGAATCAATTTAAGAATCATAATTTTATAATAATTAATAATAATGTGACTTCTCTTCTAAAATTCTTGCCTGACACTGAAGAAAAAAGGTTTATGCATTGTTCAGAAGCAGTTCCTCCTTGTGACAATGCTAGTCCCATAATACTGCCAAGATTTCTGCCATCCTAGACTGTCTGCCATTCTGTGTGCCAGATGCCTGATTGGTAGATGCCTGAGAGAGGTTCATCAACACAAGTTCAAACTTTTACTTTCATAAACCTCCTTCTACTTTTTATATCATGGCAAATCCTCTTTCCCCCGTACTCTTTCAACTGCTTCAGAATCCTGATCCAGAGTTCACAGACCTATTGAGACTCACTCCATCAACTTCCTGTGGTTAGGGTATTTTCCCCACTGCACAGCTAAGGTAGGGGACTAGCAGAAGTCTTTCCTAGTCTCTGGACACATGTTACAAGGTTAAATAATTTGCATTATTAATGACAGTAAATACAAAGTATCTGATGGGATATGAGAATGAGGAGCGAGGTCCAAAGATGTTCTCAAAACTCTGTCAGAGATGCATCACTCATCAGCACAGAGCTTTTTGTCCTGTGCCACTAATGTCAAGCAAACTGTAAGCCCTCCAATTACCTGAAAGCAGTCAATGTGCTTTAGATTTATATTGCACACTTCTACCTTGGAGTTGGCCACAGCTTATTTATTCAACAGAGATTTTCAGAACCTTCTGGAGCTGGACAAAAAGAATAAAGCTATTGCCTTTGAAAACGAGTGTATAAAAATAAAAAGAGCTCCTGGCTCCTACTCCACTGTCTGTGTCCCCAGGCCACAGAGGATTTTGAGGGGACCACAGGCACTCTGTCTCCTTGAACTCCCTCTAGCTGAAACCTTGCCCCCTGGTGTAACATCCTCATTCATTATGCAGCTGTGGAGAAAAGAGATGTCTTATCAACAAAATTTATACTGTCCTAACCCGCCAATGGTCTCTCACCTAGCTGAAGACTTCATCTTATTTAAGACCGGTGATCTCTGCAGTTACCCTGGGCTAGCCTCCAGCAATCCCTGGATCATTTGTGACATCTACACACCCTCCTCTGGGATGTTGCTGGGACCATGCTTGAACCTATCAGTTTGCATTCTTTGTTCATTCTTTTTGCCTTGATCCTTCAGACTAAAGGCCCCACCTTTGTCCTCTGTATTCAAATGTCTCAAAGAACAGTTAGGTGGGTTAAGAAAACCATCTTCAGGCACATCCCTCTCCTTGGGGTACTCATACCACTCATTCACCTCTGCCAGCCACAAATCTGGCATCCAGTTTGGCACTGAGAACATTTCCTTCCCTTATGTGCATTAAACATGCTCATTACATTACAGCTTCCACATCATAATTCACATAACTCACCCAATTACACTTCTTTACTACTTCTCTTCTTAAAAGCTGAAGCTCCCTTCATGATGACTGTAAGGCTCAGTTTTCAGACTTCAGTGCATGCCAAATGCTGCTGCTAATCTCCTTCCACTTAAAAATAAACAGGAACACATCACCTTCACTCAGAACTGCATCTGTTATAGGGTGTTGATCAAAAAAAAAAAAAAAAAAAAAAAAAGGAGAAAAATTCTATTGTTCTTTAAAATTCTTCTTTAAAATTCTTCCTAGACTTTGTTCCGCTTATCTCATGTTCTGTTCATTTCTTCCACCACTTATATGATTGAAGTGAAAAAGAGTTCAAAATTAAGGTAATGTTTGCCAGGTTATGTCACTCTGATGTTGTTATCCTACTGTTTAAGGAAAGTTTTGGATTTAAATAAATTACAATCTGTTTTCCCATGAATTAAAATTAAACAAATTTTAATTAAAACAGCCAGACTACATAAATACACATAAATTCATGCATATGGGTGTGTGTGTGTATTTACACACTTTAAAGAGTAATTTCCTTATTGTTTTCTGCCCATAGCAGGCAGCAGATATAGAGAAATTGTAGTTGCAAAAGAATCCCACGTTTTGCAGCTCACTGCCACTCAGTGAAATCTTCAGCCCTATGTCTAGTATCAGCTTCTTCAGCAAGCTATGGTGAGAATGAAACAACTAAAAATTACTGCAGCAGTGACTAAACTCTGTTAGAAGAACGAAGAACTACTGAGTCTCAAGACGGTGCAAAGTGAAGTCCCACTTTGAAAAGGTGTTTGAACTATGTCTCTATGGCTAAATAAAATGGGCTGAGAACCCCTCTCTGTTCCTGAGGCTAAGCGGAATTTGTCACTAGGTCTTTGGGTCTTTTGGTGCCTCTGTAGTTAAAAAAAAACCCCACCTATTCCTTGTGGGGTTCTAGTTCTGGGTATCAGAGATAATATAAGGGAATGCATTGTAAATTGTTCAAGGGATATTTTCATAGAAGGATGCTAAAGGAGGGAGTGGACTGAGAGCATGGAAGGGTTCCTGGGACAGCAAAAGCTTCTGGAAGTGTGTTGGAGGACTAGAATAGTGCAGGACAGAGGGAGTCAAACCAGGTGCCATCCAGTACAACCAAAGTTGTGCCTGGTGCCTGGTAGCAGCGAAATGGTGTGCTTAGCTCATGCCCTCTCCTTGCATTATGTAGCATCAGTGTTTGCTGCCATCAGCATCTGCTTCCAGGGGAGATTTTGTGCCCTTATGCACCTCACCATGCACACATGACTTGGTTGGAGGAAATATGATGTGGGTATGGGACCCCAGCAGCAGTTTCTTAACCAGTACGGTACACAACCTCAGTCCTGCCTGCAGAACTTAACTGACTGAAACCAATTCCGTTGGTTTCACTGGGTTGGCCTTTTCTATATCTTAAATAAGCAACAAAGTCAATCTTAGTCTAGTAATAAAGTCCTTGTTCATAAGGAGAATAAAACTGATGAAAAAAGAAAGGAATGAAAAGGGATACCAGGTTTTTCTCTGGGAAGTAAAAGGTCCCCAGCGTATTTGAACTGATTCAAGAACCTATGAAGTAAAGCAGAGAAGACATCAAAGGACAGAGACAGAATTAACTCAGCAAAAAGGAGGTTGAAACAATCCACAGAGGAAAATACAGAACATTGTCACAAGTTCAGAAGTAGCAAATTTTCCACGGGAAAGTTGATTAGTTTTAAACTGATGTTATTTAAACTATCTAGTTTTCCACAAAACTGTGCCTGTAGTTTTGATCTGTACACAAAATTTCTCAGAAAAATTGCAAGACATGACAAGCAACTAAATTGCACTTCCTAATTTCTGCAAATAAGGCAATTTACTTATTTATTACAAAAGCTATTTGGAGTTGAAACAAGCTGAATGCATTCTGAAATGCTATGGAGTTTCCCTTACAACAAAAAATTGCTTTAGTTTTAGTTTATACTGTCTTGTTTGTTTTTATTTTTTTCCCCCAACGGCAAATCATAGCAATTATTTAAAAAGAAAAAAAAAAAACTATCTTGAAACTGAACAAACCATAGCTAAATCCGTAAGTATTTGACGTTAATATCTCTGTGTATTACTTGCCAACACTACATTACATTTCAGCTTGCCTCGACCATGCAGAATTTAAAAGATGGATATGTTTATGAGCATACCACATAGCACAGACCATGGAAGAACTTACACGAGGTCTTTCTATAGTGAAGGGGAAAAAAGTCTACATATCTGTGTATAGTGCTTGGTTCCTAAATCTTGGCAAAGATACCTGTGTCTGGGGCCCTTGGTTGTTTTAGAGGCTGCACTTCCTTCTCTTGCCGTGGACACAGAAGAGGAAGGAACCCCCAAAATCCTCTTGTATCATGCACCAGGAGGGGGGCATGAGTTCCACTCACTTGCAGGTAGGCAGGATGGTTGGTGGTTGCTACTAAGATAAGGGATTTCTTGCCATTGTGTCGACGTCTGTGAACCACCTTTGACAGACTGGGGAAGACTTTAGGAGGCTTAATCTATCTGGAAGACTAAAGGATGTTAAGGACGAGCCTTGTTTCCTCTCAGCAGCGAACAGAGCTGAGTATTAGAGCCCTCTAGTGAGGTTTCTCGGAGTGGATCCCCGCCTCCAGCCCGTGGGGCCGAAGGAGTCACTTTCCTTCCTCGGGGAGAACCGAAATTCCCTTTGGTGCTGCGGGAGATGGCGGGCGGTTTGTTCCCCTCAGGAAAAGGTCCCGCGGGAGCGCCGATCACCTGCGCCGCCGCCACCTGAGCGGCCCAGAGATGCCGGCGGTGCCCCGGCCCGGGCCCCCCCGGCCGCCGCTGCTGCCGCTGCACGGAGGGTGCCTGCTCTCGGCCCCTGCGGCGGGGATCGCGCACCCACAGCGACAGGAGCCTGGCGGAGCCCCCGGAGCTGTCTGCTGCCTGGGGAGGGAAGGCAAGAGGGAAGGGAGGGCAGCCTCTTCCTAAAAATACTCCCCGGTCAAATCCCCGTGAGGCAGGGATGGAGATGGTAACGAAAATGCCTTGAATCGGTAGGAACAGTGAACAATCTTCGTGCTTTCCTCATCATCTTGGAATAATCAGCGGAATTAACTGAGGTCGAGGAAACAGGCTCTTGGGTTAGTTGTGGGAGGCTGTGAGAATAGGGGGCAGCCATTAAAAGAAACATGATCGCTATTCATCAACTCGGAAGAGGGGAAAGGAGGAGGGAAAAAAAGAGACCTTCGTGGCTGGAGCTCATACCAACCTGGTCTATCTCTGATCAAGAAGATCCCTGGAAACAAGAAGTTTACAAATATTGTCAAATTGATGCTTGTAGTGTGATTTAAGTTGTCAATCCCGCAGAAGCCCACCAGAAGTTTGGATTCAATAGCCTGCATTTCTGGCTAGTTACTGCCAATCCCCTAAGGCAGAAAGCGCTCTCTCTCTCTGTCTTTATTTTAACCATATGTGCCTTTTGTTGTTGTTGTCTTGTCTGTTAGCAGTGCACTGTGTGCTGAGAGAGTCCCCTTGTGCCGCGGAGCATCTGAGGCGGTCCCCGCAGCCGGGAGTGGGGCGGGGGCTGGGTGGGCACCGGCTCAGGCCCCCCTCCTGCTCCCCCCGGTCCTCCCCCCAGCCGTCTATGTACTCCGCGGGATCTGTGGAGGAGCCGCGGAGGGGGAACACCCCAAATAAATATCGATGCTGGGGGTAACGGGCGTGAGGGTGCTGATGGCAGAAGTGGGTGAAAACTCTCAGCCCCTCGCCCTAGACGGAGAAAGGATAATATAAAAATAATCGGGACCGGCCGCATTAATCGGCTGGGGGGGCTATCGTCTTTCGTGGGGCGCTCGGGAGGTTACAGCGCCTTGAGCTGGGAACACAGTGCCGCCCCCGGAGTCCCATTTCACCGGGGGGCGGCCGGGAGGCGGGGGCGGGAAGGTTCACCGAGGCCAGGTCAGTCCCATCAGGCCCCCATCAGTCCCATCTCCTAATTAATACATCTCTTGCGAAGATGTTATTCGAGCGTCTCTTGTCCAGCCGGTGGGGGAAAGGCTCCGTGCTGGAGAGGAGCGGCGGAGCTGCGGGCGCGGGGAGCGGGGCGGCTCCGGAGGACAGAAGCGCCGCTCCCGTCGGCTCCCAGCAGAGTCCTCCCAGTCCCCAGCACCCCGCTCCGCACCCACCAGCGTTCTCTTTCAAGCGGAGTTTGTTAGCATAATCGAGTTACTCGCTACATATCTGAAATCCTTGACCCGTCCCCTTGAGGAACGGTGCATTGCGTGCAGCGAAAGCTTTGAATTATTCCTTTCTCCCCAAATCAGAGAACAACAAGCAATTGTTGTTTGTCTTAATTTAGTTATGTGCAATGATCGTCTGCTGTGTTCTTTTTTTCAGTCGAGACAGGATCATAGTGCTATCTCTGATGGGATAGATTCGGGTTTTAAACAAAACGCAAAAATAAATAAAAGCGTGAATAAATAGCGTGAGGGCGGGGGGAACAACCCGCGGATCCGGGTTGCAAAACTGCCTCCGGGAATCACGGGTGAGCTTTGGCCCCCTAAAGGAGCCCTAGTCTCGCCACGGAAAAACGTGTGAGCCCGGGGAAACTGAGCTGAGCCCCCGAGTTGGCGAGTGTGGGGCAGGTAGGCCCAGTATCACGGCAAAGGTCGCTATGATTCATTAAAAAAAAAAAAAAAATACAGAAAAACCTAGCCAGAGTAGCGCAGCTTAATTGCGGCAGGCTTTCGGTCTCAGTAAACCCCACCGGTTTTAAGGGGAAAGCATATTGCCGTGCCATCAAAAGGAAATAAAAACTTATTGTAAATTAAAAAAAAAAAAAAAAGAAAGAAAAAACGGAATAAAGAAGAAAAAAAAAAAGGAAAGAAATAAAGGAAAGAAAGAAACGAAAACTTGGGGTTGTCTGTCATTTTTTTTGCTCTCGCTACAGTTCTCGCCACGGTAGTGGACATCTGCGAGGAAGATGTGTTTTTTTCTGGCATGTGAAAGTTGTGGGGTTTACCATTTTTTCGCTACCCTTGCGATAAAAGCGCCCTTGGAGGGGCCCTGTCTCCCTGCCCTGCCCATGGTGGAGCCGAGGCTGGCTGGCAGGAGCGAACGTGTCCTGTGAGAGCGGGTGACAGGTTTGTCCCGAGCTCAGCTCGGTGAAAGGGATGAGGGGCTCCCCAAAGGCAGTGGTCGAGGAGGCTGGCGGAAAGGTGTCCGGCAGGAGCTTGGGTGAATCGGCTCCCGTCTTTAACAGCAACGATGCGGGCCTGTAGCCTCCCACCACGGGCTGTTGTCTACAAGGGGACGGTGAAGGCAGAGCCGAAAAGGCGATTTCCAGATAATTGCAGCTCTACTTAGACACTAACTCGTGAGCACGGAGCAGTTCCGGGCAAGGAAAGGCTCCTCGCAAGAAAACCGGCCGCCCACACCCCGTTCCTCATTCAGTCTGCTTCACAGCTAATGAAAGGAGCGTCGCGATAAAAACCACCTTTTTATTTCACTCGTGTTTCCCAAAGATCGTGTTGACACTGACGGTCTCGCACTCTGCTGCGCGGAGGGGTGAGGCGCTTCCCGAGCGGGGCCTCGGCAAAGTGACAGCCGTGGCCGGACCGGGATGAAACCCCGGCCTTCTCCGCCCGGCGGCAGCGGGGCTGAGCAAATATTTGGGTCCGCTCAGCAAAAACTTTCCACGACAGCTAAAGGGGAGAGAACTGGCAGCAGCCAGGAGAAACGATCTCGTCGGTCCGGGGGCAAACGTGAGCAGGCGATTCGCTCCTCCTGCTCTGAAATATAATGGCAGGGAACGAGAGCCTTCACAAATGCCAAAAAAAACTCCTCTCCCGGTCGCCTGTTTCCCTCGCAAGGCTCTACAATGCGATTCGCCCCGTGCCGCGGCTTTGCAGCCAGTTATCTTCTCTGACTTCCAGCACGTAGGAAAGTTTTTCTCTTTCCCTAAAGATAAAAGCAGTTATGCAGAATTTGGATCCAGATGTCACTAATTTACAATTGCTCTAGGACGCAAGCTGATACAGGGTGCCCGGGAAGGGGGTAGCCCTGCCTCTGCCCAGCTCTCTGGGAAGTGAACTTACGTTTACATGCAAGCTGCAGCCCGGCTGAAGCAGCCTAAAGTGAAAGCGCCTGCGGAGGAGCTGGAGTGTAAACCCTGTACTCACATTTTAGGGTGCTAAGAAGACTCTTTTTCAGGTCTAAATCTATGCAACAGGTTTTGGCATCTCCTTTCCAGCTAGGGCTAACAGCTGCTCCCGTTCAGATTCAACCACTGTAGTTGTGAGACGGAAGGAGAGGAAGAGGAATCAGGTATATATATCCCTAATAAACGTGGGGCGACCGAGCATGGTAGCGGGGAGGCGGGAGACACAGCTCAGACCTCGCTAGCACTTTTCATTATTTCCACGGTCCCCATTCCGGGAGGGAGCGGAAGGCACACGGTGTGTGCGCGCAGAGGTCGGGGACAGGAGAGGGGATTTGTGTTTCTGTTGCTGTTTCTGCTCAGAGCAGTGTTTGAAGGGGAGCGGTTGTCCCATCCCGTCACTGCTCGCTACAGCTGCGGCCGTGAACTATCCGGCAGCTTAGGTCGGCTAGGAAGCGCTGGGGTTGGGATGCTTTCGTTTACAAACAAGCACAGTTTGAATCCTGCGGAGATCGGCCGGAATCGAGGCACTAAACGGTCGAGAGCTCATTTTGTAAAGGAACGGAGGGACCATCATGTGAGGGGGCTTTACCGACCCATCACCAACATGCCCGATTTTGTTTTAAACGAATTTGAGTTGTTCTTTTCTCGACCTGAAAAAGAAGCCTCTATTTTCCATCCCCGGAGGAACCAGGGCGGGAACCGCCCGCTTGCCGCTGTTTCCTTACGGCAGCACTCGTGAAAATGCCGGCCGGACAGGTAGGAGGACACGCAGCTTCCATAGCGGCGTGCACTCGAGAAAGTAGGAGCATACGCCGCAGATATTCACAAGTGTTCGGACATGCTGGGAGCTGGACACGGTTGATCCGCTGCCCCCCTACCCCGCCCTCTTCCTCCTCCTCCTCCTCCTGCCTCCCTCCCCCGCCGCATTTCCCCTGGCCGCAGCCCTGGCGCGGCTTCTCGCCGGGAGCCGCCGCCGCCGGGAGCCGCCGGGCTGCGCGCCGCCGCCCCAGCCTCGCCTCCCCCCGGGGACGGCCGCTGCTCCCGCCCGGGCCGGCACGGAGGCTCGGTCCGGCTGCCGCGGAGGCTCAGGCTGAGAGGCGGGAAGCCGCAGTCCGGTCTCTTGTGGCTTCGCTAAATCCCTGACGCGCCGGGGCGGCTAAAAAGGTACCGTGGCAGGAACCCACAATTGCAGAGACCTCTCCTGTCAGGACTGCAAACAGCGTAGAAAGAGCTTGTGGGATTAATCATTGTTTCTCAGCAAAAGGGGAACATAACAGGCCATGGAAGGCACCCTGAGTTTGTGGCCGGGAGGCTCCTCCCGAGTGCCCTCACCTGGGCGATCCCCGGCGCCAGCCTCCGCCCCGGCGGTCCCGTTTGGCCGCCACCCCGTGCGCCGCTCCCGAGAAGGCACCGCGGCTCCCTTAACCCGCTCATCGCACCCTCTCCCTCGACCTTGCAGCTTGCACAACCTCTCTCCCTCGCCTTTCACTTTGTGTAGACCGATGAGGGACGGGAAACAATGCGAGTCCCTGCCCCACAGAGTCGGTAAACTTAAAACGCCGTGTGCAAAGGGCACGCGTGGGTGATAAGGGTCCGTTTAATCAAGCGAAGTGTCTCTGACTTTTGCACTTTTACGCGTGCTCCTCTCCTGGATGAAACACCCCGACACGCTCTTGGAAATCGAGCATAAATAAATGTGCAGCATCCCGTGATCACAGATGCCAGCGCCCTTCACGCCGGAGCGTGGTGGGGCACGGCGGGCTATTCATGGAGAGGCAATCCCTCTCCGGCCCCGTATCATCCTGCCTTCTTCTCGCTCCCGGGCAGGTACGAGAAGCGTAATGGGATCCCAGGTCATGAACAGGGTCTCCATTGTACATGAGAGGCCCCTTCCTTATAAAACTCTCTTAACAGTGGTTGCTGGGCGCTGGGGAGGGGGGCTACAAGGGAACGTATTTAGAAATAAAGTTTTTTGCAAGGGCCGGAGACGGGCTTTTCCCCCCAACCGCAGCCGCGGGTGCCAGGGACGGCAAAGCCCGCTGTCCAGAGCGGCAGGGCCGGGATGGGGCTGCGGGATCCAGATGGGGCGGAGGGGCCCGGCCGGGACGGCGGCTCCGTCCCGCCGCGCCGCAGTGCCCTGCGGCGAGGAGCAGGGGCCCGGGCTCCGCGCTTTGGCGCTCCCCCTCTCCCCCGATGGGCGCCTGCAGCGTCAATCACGACGGAAATTTCTCCCTCGCTAGCTAATATCTCAGCTCGCAGGGCCGCCTCTGAGTGGATCTGAGCAATCTGTCAACCCAGCCGGGGAGCCACCTCAAAACAGATCGGGTTACCCCTGATTGACAGCGTCACCATGGCAAATAATTTGACTAAAACTATTGTCTTCTCCTGGCAGTCCCCGGGTCAGATAACCGGACCAATCACAGCGCGGATAATCACTTTTCATGCCAGCTTAGAATAATATTATTAAAAAAAAAAAAAAAAAAAAAGGAGAGAGAAAGAAAGGGGGGGGAACTCCGAGAGGGAGAGGAGCGAGTGAGCAGGGCTTTAGCACTATATTATGTGGGATCTGGCGTTGGGGGGTGGGGGGGGAAGCAGGGAGATCCCAAACCGGCGGCCGAGGGGGGTGGGGGTGTGAGAGCCGCGGCCGCTGCGAGCGCTGCAGATAGGAGACAAAAGAGGCACGAAGTTACTCTCGCAACTTGGACTTACAAAAACGAGGCGGCGGCCGGGGGGGAAAGCCGCCTGCGCTCGGGCTCTCGAGACTTTTTTCGTCGCTCTTCGCATTTTTTCCCCGGCTCCCGCGACCGCCCCGGGGCCGGGCGCCGCCGATGGCCGCGGCCCCCCGCGCCCGGCCGTGACGCCCAAGCGGGCCCCGCCGGGCGCCGCCGCCCCGGGGCCGGCCCCGCATGCCGGGCGCTGCCCGCCGCCCCGCGCCGCTCCCCTCTATGCGGCCGTAGGGCGCGCGGCGGGGCAGGGCTCACCATGTCGATGCTCCCGACTTTTGGCTTCACCCAAGAGCAAGTGGCCTGCGTCTGCGAGGTGCTCCAGCAAGGCGGCAACATCGAGCGGCTGGGGCGGTTCCTCTGGTCCCTCCCTGCCTGCGAGCACCTCCACAAGAACGAGAGCGTCCTGAAGGCCAAGGCGGTGGTGGCCTTCCACCGGGGCAACTTCCGCGAGCTCTACAAGATCCTGGAGAGCCACCAGTTCTCGGCGCACAACCACCCCAAGCTGCAGCAGCTCTGGCTGAAGGCGCACTACATCGAGGCGGAGAAGCTGCGGGGGCGACCCCTAGGGGCGGTGGGCAAGTACCGGGTGCGCCGCAAGTTCCCGCTGCCCCGCTCCATCTGGGACGGCGAGGAGACCAGCTACTGCTTCAAGGAGAAGAGCCGCAGCGTCCTC
Source organism: Coloeus monedula (assembly GCF_965178545.1). Taxonomy (NCBI): domain Eukaryota; kingdom Metazoa; phylum Chordata; class Aves; order Passeriformes; family Corvidae; genus Coloeus; species Coloeus monedula. Next base: position 29,506,540 of record NC_138782.1, on the reverse strand, counting down.
CGAGAGTGGTACGCCCACAACCCCTACCCGTCCCCCCGCGAGAAGCGGGAGCTGGCCGAGGCCACCGGCCTCACCACCACCCAGGTCAGCAACTGGTTCAAGAACCGCCGGCAGCGGGACCGCGCCGCCGAGGCCAAGGAAAGGTACGGCTCCCCACGGCTCCCCCGACGCCCGCGGCTCCCCGACCCCGGTGGTGGTCCCGAGCCTTCCTCTCTGTCCCGGCCCCTGCTGCGAAAGGCCCGCCGGGAGGGGACGGGCTCTCCGCCTCGGGGGCGCCCAGAGAACCAGAGGCGAGCGAGCTGGGCGCTCGGCGAAGGCGTCTGTCCGCCAAAAGTAGCCCCGGGAGAGGCGGCCGAGACCCCTTCCCCACGGACGCCCCACTCCCCGCACAGCCGGCGCGGCGGCCCCGGGGCAGCCCGTGCTGCCCGGGACGCTTCACTAGGGCCGGCGGCGACTCCTGGTTAAGCAGCGTTGCCGTCTCCTCCCCGCCGCAACCCGGCGTGGAGCTCAGCCAGGCGCCGTGGCCGGAGGTGCCCGTGCGAGTCCGCGGCCCGTCGGGAGAGGCCGGCGGCTGCGGGGCCCAAGGACAAGGGCTCCGCACCCCGCACAGCTCAGAGCGTGTCCTTGAGGGTTACCCTGGTGCAGAAAGGGACAGCCGGGGGGCAGCCGGCAACGCGTGGGTCTGAACGCTGGTAGCAAACATGTCCTCTGTCGTGGTCTCCTGGCGTGCGGCCGGAGACCTGGACAGGGACTGAGTGGAGCAACTTCTTTCCACGCTCATGACATTGCAGTTCTTGTTTGCTACCGAGCAAGGTGCTCACGAACGCATGTCAGTAGGTGTATGTTCTTAGGCCGAGTATGACTCTGCATCTGTGTTTTTCACGTTAAGTGGAGTGAAGGGACCATTAATCGCCGGGAAGAGGTTAATGCCTACATCCCTGGCTATTCGGGTTGACTTTTCCATCAACAGTCCCTGTGCCTTAGGAAGACGGTTCGAAGAAGCAAAAAGGGTCCTCTCACTGCTTTCTAGTTCACTGGCTTGCCCGGTCTGTACAGTCGTATGATCGTATGATCTGCGCGGTTAATTAGCGGCTCAGAAATCTCCTGTAGATCCGCGCCTCCGAGGAGAATTCTATCTTTGGTTTCTGCCAACCGTGCTTTGGAAACGGGCAGCGCCGAGGCCGTGCTGTTGTGCAGCCCGGCAAATTCAGGCACAGATTTGCTCTATTCATTTCCCAAAATGGTGCTAGCGCTTTAATTTTCCTTCAAATCCTCGCAAGTGTTGGTTTTACGAGATGTTAGAGATCTTTTTTATTGCTGATAGCAGGGACTCACCTTCAAATATCCAAAGGAAATGAAGGTTACACTTATTCCATTCCTTTTTTTTTTTTTTTCCCGGGGAATCAAATTTTAAAGGTCTCCAGAGACAAATAAGATTTTTGACATTGAAAAATACACTCAACCTAATATTACACTCCAGACGCTGGAAAACAGACCGTTCATGGGATTGCCATCCACTCAAGGAAACTTGTTCAAACAGAGCTTTCTTGTCTGTTTTTATTTTTTTGGCACTAAGTGTCTCCAGCCACATCCTGCAGCCCTTAGTGAGGAAAACCCGCCAGTGCAATGGCTTAACTTCTCTCGACCAAATCCTGCAGGATAGGGCCCCTCTGCCAGATAGTGTGTTTCAAAACTTCCGCAGAAGCTTTTAAATAGACTTGTATTGCCTTCAGTATTTCAGGCAGAACGGTGTCTAAGCTATTTCTACGAGGGCTGTGTCTGGAGGCCTTGCCTGGACAGCAGCCCCGACCAGCTCTTGCCACTCACATTTCCGAAAAAAAAACCCCATATATAGATATATAAATATATAGATATATCTGCAAGGGCTTGGCCAGCCTCCAGCGATTTCTTGGTATTTACCGGGTGATGAATTTCGAAACCATGTCCTGCCTTTCCGAGCCTTTGTTGGCAGGCGCACCGGTGGTGCCGGCTGCCCCCGCCGCGGAGCCGTGCGAGGGCCATCCTGGCTGCGCCCACGCCGCCCGAGGAGAGGACGGAGGAGCAGCGGCGGGCGTGCCAAGCGTTTCCCGCGAGAGTCGGGGAAATCAGCGGGTTAACTCTGCTCGCTTTCCTTATCGTCCATATTGGGGTATGTTTGGAGCTTTAAGCTCACGGCGAGGGGGGAAAAGAAAAAAACATGTCCAGTTACTTAAGCAAAAGACTTTCCCTCCTGATGTGAGCCCGGGAGGCTGTTCTCCTGCACGGAGCCATCCTGCCTGCAGCTCGTCGGGCTTTGGCCTTCCCAGGAGAAATCATGGCCGAACATCTCTTCAGCTCCTAGAGCAGTTTTAAAGTTAAAAAGTCTTTTTTTTTTTTTCCTTGTAATGTCTTCCTCCCTTCCCTTCCGCCCCCCTCCTCATGCTGTGCAAACCCTTTGGAAGCAGAAAATTACGGTTTGGCAAAGTGACACTTTCCACTGGGCTAGTGAGAGACTCTGTTTACAAGCTCAGCGGACCTTAGACCTAAGTGCCAGATGAAGAGGCCTTGGAGGCTTGCAGAGTTTTTAAACCTACTGTTTTTGCTCTCCCCTCCGCTCGCTGCTCCCCGGAGCCAGCTCCCCGCCGCCCCCGCTCCCGCGGTACGCACCCCGGAGCGACGGCCACATGGTGATTTCCCTCCCTCTTTTGTGTTTCCTATAGGGAAAACAACGAGAATTCCAACTCCAACAGCCACAACCCGCTCTCGGCGTCAATGAACGGGAATAAGACAGTTTTGGGGAGCTCAGAGGACGAGAAGACGCCGTCAGGGACCCCGGATCACACCTCCTCCAGCCCCGCGCTGCTGCTCAGCTCCAACCCCGGGCTGCAGCCCCTGCACGGCCTGGGCCACCCCCAGGGCCCCAGCGCCATCCCCGTGCCCAGCGCCGACCCCATGCACCACCACAGCTTGCAGGACTCCATTCTCAACCCCATGTCATCTAACTTGGTCGATCTGGGCTCTTAAAACCGTGTACACGCTCCCTCCCCCGCGCCAGCCCTCCTTTACTTATTTTTTTCCTTTTTTCCCCCCTTAATCTTACCAGGGACTTTGAAAGCAATGACAAACACTTTAATGGATATGTTGTGCCCTTTGGCAGCAGGCTGGCTGCAGGTTTGCAAGGTAGTGGACTCCGCTGATGTTGTGAAAAGCCTTAAGGGTTGCTTACAGGCGTTTTCAGGTGTGTAAGGACTGTTGGACAGGAGCCGTGATTTTCACGGCTGGCTGTAAGGCTGATCGGTGTAGCAGCTCATTCCAGCCTTAACTTCACGAATCTCTCAGTGGTGTCACTCGATCGGGCCGGTCTGTGTGGGAAGAGGCACACCGTAATTTTTTTTTTTTTCGGGGGGTGGGGAAGAAAGGGGAGCGCAAGGCTGCTCTTGCCATGCCTGTTTGAAAGTTACACATCGCTCCCGTTATTCTATTATAGTTATGTATCCGTGGCAGGTGTACGATGTACAATTTCAACTAAGAATTCAAAAGTTGTAGTCAAGATATAGCAGCAACACGCGCTCTAGGCAGACTCCGTAATCTTCTTGTAGCTGATGCTATGCAGAGAGACAGCTTCTTTGGCCTTGTCCATGTGGTGCTTTCGCCATTTGCTGGGTGGGAAAGGAAGTGATGGCCCGGCTCCGGCCCGAAGGAAGGAAGAAGTAGATTTTCCCCTCGGTGTGCAACGCGGGCTGAAGGGGGCTTTAAAAAGAAAAGAGGAATTGCTGCTCAAGTGTAGACCTAAACGACAGTATCAACCGCAAGTCACTCACCTTAGTTTTGTTTATTGTTTATATTATGTGAATACATTATTTGGAAAATATTTCTGCTTTTATTTTATAATAAAATTTAGAAATTTAACTCGGCGTATGGTTGCTTCTCTCGCCCGCGGGGTGTTTTCGGGCTCAGTCCTGAGCGGAGCAGAGCGGGCGTCCTGGTGGGGACGCCGGGAGGGCGGTGTCGGGTGGTCAGAGCCCCGCCACCCTGCCCCGTTTGGCCCGGGCACGTCGGGGCCCTTGCCGGCCCGGTCCGGGGAAGCTGCGAGCGCCGGGGAGAGCTGAAGTCTCCCTGCGGGAGCGGAGAGCCAAGGGCACGGGGAGAGACAGGCGGTGAGGGCCCAGAGGGAAGAGGAGAGGTCGCCCACCTGCTTCCCGAGGGCACGGCCGTACAGGCTGCAGGCTTTTCTGCCCCAGTGTCCGCCTGCCCCGGTAAAAAGCCGCCCCCTCTCTCCCCACCTCGCCCTGAGGGCGGGTGGGCAAACCGAGCGTGGCCAGACCACGCTCCCGGGTCCAGCACGGCTGGGCTGCAAACGCCTTTCCGGCGCCTGCGGGAGTGATGCTGGGAAAGGGATTTCTCTATTCCTCTCCTTTTTCTTTCTTTCTTTTTAATTTCCTTTCCTGTAAGCACCGGGTGGCAAGAGACAGGCAGGTTGCTTGCCAGTTTGCCCCATTAAGAGAGCTCAGGACCCTTGCAGCTTGCACCCTCGCTATTCGTCTTCGCTAGAAGCCGAATGTGTTACGTGCTTAAAATGTTCTCAGAGCTTGCAAAGGGTTTTATATCTTCCTTTTGGTTTTTTCTTTAAATCTTTAAAATAAATTTCTTGTGAACAATAAACCAAGAAAACGATATGGCTTCAAGCGGGGTAGAAGTATGTGTAGATCAGCGAAGATCTTGTCCAGGTTTCAGATGCTGGCTGAAATTTCAATCAGTGGGAGTATTGTGCGGGCAGTGGCCTAATTTGGTGTAATCTGGGTCTGGATTAGCGCCTCTGTGCGTTTGCGGGTGTCCGCGAAAAGCACATTTCTCTGAGGTCCCGTTAAAAGCCTGTAGGAGGGAATGTATGGATGTCGGTAATGGGGAGACTCGGCCTCCGGAAAAAAGCTCTCCCTTAGTCGCGGTTATAAATCCAGTTTCCTCGTTATGCTGGGGTGCAGCGGGGCACAGTATTTTATCGGAGGCAATGCGGTATATTCGAGTTTGTGTTTCCCCCACTTCTGCTCTTGGGGGTGATTTTTACAGTAGCAGAGATGATGTGGATGATGCCTGTGCTGTGGGAGCATACCAGTGTGGCCTTACGTGCATTAGGGTCTAAATAGAAGATCCTGTTATTGCCAATGAGAGGCATCTAATATTTTAGCTATGGATTTTAATTCTTTGAAAATAAACATTTTGCAAGTAGAGGAACCACTGCTTCCTAGAGCTAGAGAAGATCTCTGCTCCCTGTAAAATAACACATGCAGTGGTGCAATATTGCAAAGAATTAATTAATTGGCTAGTTAATTATTTTGTATTTTTGTAGATAAAAATGAGTTTGGGAAGAAAAACAGAATGTCTGGGTTAATAAAACATGGCCTCGAAACCGAAATAAAGCCTTAAGGCTTTGCCTGCTGGAGATAGAAAAAATGAGAAAGAGTAAAGCCAAGATGGGGAATATTTAAAGAGGCAGTATGAAAACAGGATGGGGTTTACGTGATTAATAAAAGGTCATATTGCACAGAGGAGGCAGAATTCGATCGGGGAAAGTAAATTGAGAGCTGACACGGTGAGAAAGGCCCTTTGAGAGAGTGGGATCTGTGAAAACTCGTACATTTCAGTGAGGATCATTTATGTATGGAGAAATTAAGAGAGGGCTAGTCGCTGAGGCCAGTTAAAGATGGCTAGAAACAGAAATCATGCAGTAGGGAAAAAATCTGCAGGTCAATCTGGCATTAAGGGCGCACACAGCTCAAAGCCCCAATGATGGGACGTGTATAATGCAACCTGAAAACCCGAACATGTTAAGACTCATTTTATCAGACCGTACTTGCCTTAGTACTGATGTTTGGTAAATTAGTCCAAATCCCTCCAATTTTCCACGCACAAAAAAAGTTCCTGATAGAGGAATATGCCGAAACTGACGTGACTAATCCTTGGTTTTAAACAGATTAGTTATGATTCACTAGCATTAGGTTACATGGGACATATCTCATCTCAGGGTTAGTTGCTCCTGGGGTGCCCGCATGGGTTTCGGGGCATAAATCAAAAGACGGTTCGGTTCCGGCAGGTTTTGTCCGTGAAACTCCCCCTGGCTATCCTCGGACTGAGGCCAGGACGTGGCGGGCAAACTGCACGGCCGATCCCCTATAGCTTGGACGATTTGGGGAAGAACCGCACTCTCTGTCTGTCTCATATATGCACACACACACCCCTTTATATACATACACACGCCTATATATGTATGTATGTTTACATATAATATATGTGTAGGCAGTAATTGCCCTCGAACTAAAATCTTACCAAATTACACAATATATTCAGCATTTGCGGCCCCCCAAACTGTGAATGGAGCCATTCCTTTAGGTAGCAGGGAGCTGAATATTCACGTGTACCAGGGCGGATTTTTTTTTCTGCTGTATTTTACTGTATGAGCGTTCACGGGCCTGGTGCTGTGCCAAAGAGAGCCGTGAGAAAAATAGCTCATTTGAGACAGAAAACGGTTCTGTCCATCCTGACAAAGCGCAACTCGTCTCCCTGACGGTGAAATACTGATGGATGCGATGAGAGAGCATCCCGACAGGCTACTGGAGATGTGGCACATTTTCCGACACTTCTGGGGACAGGTAGCAAGTTTATAGGAGCAAGAGCCTTCCTATGTGTAGGAAAGCATATGCCACAGCTTGCTGGCTGAACACCTTCCATCTATGAGCCCTTGCAGGCTCTTGGGGGTAACCAGGACTCTCATCTACAAGGCTGGGTGGCTGCATTCTCCTTTGGATAATATAAGCCGTTTTGGAGACACTCGACATGATCCACAGGAGAGAAGTCGCCCGCTCGGCATGTATTTGTGGGCTACCCTGGAGAAAGATACTTCGCCTCTTCTCCCCAGACCTGGTGCAGCAGCTTGGGCCTAACCAAGGTCTCAATGTGTGTTTGAGGGGGGCTGCTGCAGCCCCGGAACGAAAAGCCTTGGGAGTGCCCCTGCCTTATCCAGCGATGTTTGTGTAAGGCACTGGGGCTCCTGTTACCAGACCCGGAAACAAAATCTCTTGCCTTCTTTAGGAGAAACAAATGCAGCCCAGTATGAGCAGGCTTTTGCCTTGAACAAACCCTCACTTGAGCATGACAAATAATGTAGGGGGGTGGCGATGAAAACACTGGGCACTGGCCCTTACTGCAGAGCTCTTTAACGTCTTCTGCTTAGTGAATCAAAACGCTGAGGCTCAGGCAGCCAAGAAAAATATACTGAAGGGAACTTTCAGTGCTTCAGTACACAAGGAAAAGGTGAGGGTTTTGTCTGAAGGAGAGTAGCTCTGGGATTTGGAAAAAATACATAAACCTCGGAGCTGGGCTGCGGGATAACATTCTTCCTATTTTGCTGCGGGGAGTGGTGCTCAAAGCTTTCCCTCCGTGCATCGAGGAGGCGCCTCCTTGCTCGGGAAGAAGGTCCATCCATTACCATTAAAATAAACGGGAGGCGGGTGTTATTTATAAGCGATTTTTTTTTTGCCGGGCTTGGGTAAGAACGCTCCATCTCAGCTCTAAATATCAGATCCGCCTTTATCCGGAGTCCCGGTGTGCAGCTGGCCGGCAGACCACCTCTAGCCCAAGTAGTGTAGGAAAAAGAAAAGAAAAAAAGAAAAGAGAGAGAGGAAAGAAAATAATCACTTTTAACACCCCCCCCCCCCAAAACAAACAACCAAACAACCAAACAAAAACAAAAACAAAAAACAAACAAAAGCAAAAAAACACCACCCAATCAGACACACGGAAACAAATTGGGACCTCACCAAGAGTTTGGGACGGAGAGGTTGGTTTAGCTAAGGTGGACGGACAGGTAAAATGTCAAATCAGCATACCGTGCTGGTAAGGAAAGGACGGTAGGAGAGGAGAAATCACTTGGAAAGATGAAAATCGCACATGTGCTTCTGATGACCCCATCAGATGCGAAGTCCTCCAGGAAATACATATTTGAAACAGCCAGGAAAAACAAACATGCCTTTTATAGACTTACTTGTCCCGCCATGAAAAATGCAAACCTCGGTATGGTGCGTGTGTACCCAGGGGGTGGGAGGAAGGAAGGGGGAATAGATTTTGTAAAGAATCCGTTGAAAGTCACCTTCATCAGGACTATTAATTTGCGCTGCCCTGCTCTCCAAAAATATGCTGCATGAAAACCGAGGCAGCATTTGGATCTGACGTGTGTGAGACGAATATCTGAGTCTGAAAAGTGACTGTCAGGAGCTCGTCTGGGTGTCAACCCAGGCAAGACTGGCTGGCAACAGGGAGGAAGAAAAAAAACGGGGTGTGTGAAGAGTTATAAAGAGGGACTTTATCAAGACTACAGTTTTTTGCAAAGTTGGACAAGGTCCAATAAATCATATTGGAAGAGCGATTTCTAGTCGTGCAGGAGTTTGGGTCTGGGCAGAGGTACTCCCAACCGCGCCGTTCCAAAGCAATGTAGTCGTGCTGAAGATCGGGGGAGAGAGCAGGGAATTCGATCAGAGAGAACTTTAGCAGTAAAGGTTTCATCGTTCCTCCTCCCGAACCCCGGCCACCATCTCCACGGAGCCGAACACAGCGCGGGCAGGCTCCGACGGGACATCCAATCCCGCTCCCCACTTTCCTTCCCGTTCCTTCCCACCTCCTCCGGAAGGTGACCATCTGTTGTCTCCGCCGCGGGGCCCGGCTTTTGCCCGGTGCTTTGGAAACGCCGGCGGCAGGTGCCCCGGGGGAAGTGGCCCCCTCGGCGTGGGGACACACGGTCTTTCAGAAGGAGCGGCGAAGGTGCACGGCCAGTCAGTCACCCGCGGGTGAGACATCTCTCCCTGCACAGCTGGAGTGCTGCCGCGAGGGGGGCAGGTGACTGAACACCTCTGGTTCAATGGCATGCGTTTGATTGAAAGTGACTAAATACCGTCCTCTTTTTGTCACCGGGGAACTGCGTGACGGGCCATTACCAGAGACCGAGGTAGTGACTTCCTCGAGTAAGGCCCGACCTGACAACCGAGCAGGGCCGCTCCGGGACCCGTCTTCCATTTCCCCCGACGCCGTGGAACCAAGCGGCCGTCGGGGGCTGTCCGTGCCGCGGAGCGCCCCGGCTGTTCCCGACTGTCGGGGCACGCCCGGGTCAGGAGCGGGATCTGCGCCCTGCAGCCCTTTCCTCCCGGCCCGCGCCGCTTCGCCGCCCACCACCAAAGCCGGGGGAGCGGGGCAAGGGCACGGCCTCCCCTGGGCACAGGGGCTCCCGGAGCCGGTGAACGGGGCTCCCAGGCTGCTGCCGGGCCAGGGACGGCTGGGTTTCTCTCCGTGCTCTGAGACATTCGGTTACCCAGGAGCCCAATAGCTGCTCGGGGCAATGCACCGCGCAGCGAGCGAGGCCGCGGCTGGAGCGGGGAAAATGAGGGGACATTGAAAAATTATGAAGAGTTTGGGACATCGTTCTTAAGACCGTGTCGAGAGCACACCCAACAAAAATATCAAAAACTGGAAAGGCAGGACAGTTAGGAAACCGCCCGGAACCAAACGAAACCAGACGTGGGGAAGAGAGATGTTGGCAGGGCTGAGTAGGGCGCGGAACTGGGCGGCGGGGGCCCCACGGGTAGCCGTGGAGAGAGTGGCGTGGGATTGGGCTTTGTCCCTGAGTAGGTCACCTCGCTGCTTCCCCGAATTAGTGGATGATCCCACGTCACTGGCGCTTTTAGCAGAAACCGAAGCGGTCAGAGGGAAGAGAAGTCGCTGACTGACACGGGGCTCTGTTGCTGCTGGTGTGTGCGGATCCAGCTCCGTCTCCCCGAACGTGCCCAGAAAATGCTTTCTCCCTCATAGCTGCGGCAAATCCCCGCAGGTGTGGTGTCTCTACGGTGTGGTTTCTGTCGGAGAAAAGTCCCAGATCCCTTTTAGCTTAGAGAGGTTTTTTGTTCTTTTGTTTTTTTCGGGTGAGACTGGCACAGCCAAAGGGACGATGGATTTCCCACCTATCGGGTATTTGAGATCTGATGGCCGGTCTCCGAGATACCATCCCCACGGGGGATCTGCGTAGGTGAAGGGCGGCCAGCCGCTGTCCTGTAATTACCCTGAATCGAGTGTTTTTATTATCTCGACAGTGTCGGTAGGAAGGGGTCGCTCCTGCCTCCACATCGCCCCGCTGGGGCACAACGGGGAGCTCTGTCCGGGGCGCGTAGGCTCCCCAGCCTGCCCTTGACCCCCGCCACCCTTAGAGGACACAGAACGCCCCTGCCATCGGCGCCGAGGATTGCGTTGCGGGGGGACTCCAGCCCCCCGTAAGTACCCAGCGGAGACCCGACTCCCCCTCCCCGGGCCCGGCGCTGCTTGTATGGGCTCGCTGGAGCCGGGGCAGCCCTGAGAGACGCAGAGAGCGGCTGCGGTGTTAGAACGAGGGAAGGCTTAAGCCTGCTGCCTACCCGCCCGCTTGGCATGCGTTGCCATTTCGATGGTATCTCGCTTTTGGAGTCATTTTATGGCTGGGGGAAATCTAATCCAGTGAAGAGAAAGGAAGAGAATACTGTTGGCATTGAATGAACTCCGTGTGGTAATTTTCGGGCAAATGAGAGAGTTTCCATGCCAAAGCAGTGTTTTCTCGTCGGGTCTGCTCATACTCTGAAGGGAGGCGAAGACACCATTTAAGAAATCCAGCTGGTTGCAAATCATACATTTAATCTCTCAGCTGGAATGATTTAATGGATCAGTATCGAGTAACAGCCCTGGAAAAGTAGCCTCCTAAAAAAACAGAGATAAATCCTGATTGAATAATAGTAAATGAAAACCGTGGATTACGGTGACTGCAAGACAGTATTTTCTTTGCAGTTCTCGAAAGATGCCCCCTCAGAGGGGCCAATCGAGCCGACAAAGCCCCGCGTGCCGGTTTGATGTTGGCGGGGGCAGGTCCCGGCAGCTGCCGTGCCCCCGCTTAACCCGCCTGGGTGCGGGCTCCCCACTCGCTCCTCAAGCCCTGAGTACCTTCCGAGACAGCTTGTCTGCAGCGCAAGCAGCAGGGACAAGCTCTAGCTCCGGCGCTCGGTGGCCGGGCGAACGCCGACGTGCCCGGGTCTGAGGCGGGGGACATCGGCTGGGACACCGCGGGGCTCCTCCTTGGGACCGTCAGCCCCGGGCCGCGGTGGCGGCCTTGCAGTAACCCACCCGTCTGCCTTGAGCCGGCCCAAGGGCCTCGCCGGGATTTTTCTTTTTCCTTCAGAGAAGACGTTGAAGCGGGAACGCCGGGAAAAGTGGATTTTTTCCTCGAAATGTGAAAACAGGAGAACAAACCCGTTGCCCCTCTCTGTCATTTTGGGTCGTGTGAGAGACAGGAGAGGGGTCTGCATCTGAAGCAGTATCAGGGTGCCAGAGAAAGACGTGGGGCACAGGGGCCCGCCCGTCGCCCCGCGCTGCCGCCGCCCGCTGCCGGTGGGACCCGGGGGTCACTGACGCGGCGAGGGCCCCTCCGGCGACCGGGGCTCCGGGGGCTTTTTTAACCATTCTGTTGCCGCAACTTTAAGAGCAGTCCGGGCAAAGCCGTCATTGAAAGCAGGATCGCGGCCGGGAGTGCAAAAGCACTTGACTCGCCTCCCCTGGCCGAGGAGAAGGTCATTACCGCGTCTAATTAAAAGCAGTGCCTCGGTAGGCAGGTGCTTCCCTTGCAGCGGCCCCGGGAGCTGGGCAGCCCTCAGCAGCCCTTCGGTGTCGGCGCTCGGGCCTCGGGGGGCCGGGCTACCAAGCGGGACCACGGCCTCTAACCCCAAAAGCCCCCGGGGACACCATCCCGCACCTCGTTCTGCCCTGCGAGCTGGGAGAAAGAAGGACAGGACCGAGTCGTCAGCACACGCGTGGCCGCTGCCCGCACACCCGCGGGAGCTGCCCGTGCTGCCCTTCTCGGTCCTGCGGCGGCGAGGGGCCGAGGGTCTCTTTTTTATTATTATTTTTATTATTTTCCAAAAACATTTTATTATTTCTTCGCGGCTCGGATGAGCAAGGGTTTTAGGGTGAGAGGTGGGTTTGCTGTCACGTTTCCCGGTGACCCCGTGAGGCACCGTCGGTGAGCGTCCCTGCAGGGGGCTGGGAAGGGGTACCCTGGGAGGGTGGGGCACACACCTTTGCTTTAGGTTATTTTACTGCGGACAAAGATGTGAGGGGAGCCACGGTAGTGCGGCAGGGGCCGCCCCGCAGCCCGCCCGGCCGGGTCGAGCAGCATCGCCCTTATAAGGAATGTAATTCAAGGGCGAATGTCGTCAGCACGGCATTAGCACATTTTTGTCATTAAATGTACTCCAGTAGTAATAGTTGTTTATATTTACAGGGCATTCTTGAACGCAAAACACATGTTCAAATCATCCCTAGATGAATGTGGAGCCGGTGAAAGTCAGTGCTTTCCGAGGACAATTTTGGTGACAAGGGCAGCTCGGGTCAAAACCAGTTTAGTTTGGTGTCACCTATTTTTAGACACGGAAAATCTAAAAGAAGTTAAAGAAACAGGACACTGAAAAAAAATCTTAGAAAATGTTGCAAATCTCAATCTATTTTTTCTTGTTCGTATAATGGTGAACACAATCTCAGCCTCTTTCTAAAAATATTACTCTATGTATGCACTGTATATTAATCTAAATTTAAAACCGCTACTCCATTTCAAAAGACCTCTCCAAAGCTTTTCAACCATTTCAATGTCTTATGAGGTTTTTACATAGCAAGCTTGTTAAAATTCTAATTTCTTTTTCTGCAGGTGATACGGACTTTGACAAATGGATATTTTATATTTCCTATAAATACTTTTCATACTGTCTTAAATTTATTAGTACAAGCTTTTGAAAAAACCTCCACCTGCCTGGTTTGCTGAGATCATAGCTACTGTCACGCAGCTCATTTCTGTAAGAAAAGTTAAGTAAAACAGCTATTCTAAAAAGTGGTCATTTGCACTAACCAGAAAACAGTTGATGCTAATTCTGAAGGACTCAAGGTGCTATTTAACATGTTACTTTCAATCTATACAATCTTTGTGACTACTTTTTCTATTAAGCGACTCATATCCAACAAACATGTAAGTGGATATATATACAATTTCTATTTAGGTACAATATGCTTTAAAGCACAGATTCATGGGTGTTTAATGTTATTAGTAACAGTATAGCTACAGAAGTTCAAATAATAAATTCTTTCTAAAGTATTTGAAATGGATTTGTGTTTTCTCCTTGATTTGTTTTTCAGCCAAGGGCTAAAGCCTGGCCCTGTTCTTTTTGAAGACAGTGGCAAAGTTCCCACCTACACCCCAAGGAGCTGTGAAGTCAGTCAGAGTTTTTCCATGGACTTTGGATCAAGCCCATAGCATGAGTCAATTTAAGAAGTGATTAATTCTCTCTCATAGAAATGCACATTGCCTTTGCTTAGATAACTGCATCTCGAGGATTTTTTTCACCCCCATATTCTAGGATCCTAAATGAAGAAATTATTTGGTAAAAATTTCCTTGAAATGGGTCCAGCCCTCTCTGCCCCCACCAGGTACTCACCTCCAGTTTTGGACTTGCCCTAGGTGGCACCACTCTTACACAAACCCATTGTTTTTGTCACTATTTGCCTTCTGACCTGTCTTCCCCGTAATCCTCCAGCAAATGGACAAGGAGACGCAGGGAGTCACTGGAGCCCCAACAGCAGCACCAGACATAGGGATGACATAAAAAGAAAGACCCACTCTCCCCATTCTCCATTTCTGGCATTAACTCCCCCGCTTTCTTCACTCTGCAATCTTCTCAACCTCCCTTCAGTGAATGTATCCCAGGATAAGCGGTTTTATGTGAGTAGGAAAGGCTTTAATGCCCTCTGCTAGTTACAGAAAACTCATCCACCCCTTGCCACTCACCACTGACTAAACGGAAAGAGCCGGGGTCTCTTTGGAAGACCAGTCTGTTTGGGTAGATTCTGGTAATGAAAACAGCTGACTTTGACGAAGTCATCTACTAACAGATTCTCCAAGGACAACAATGCATCCAGCACCGGGCAGGGGCAGGCACTACTGGGGGATGATGGGCCCCTCCTGCAGCCTGGCCGCCCCCAGGTGTCCCCCAGCAGCTGGTGCACGTTCGTATCTGCCATACCTATCTCTCTCTGCTCAGCCAGCACCAGCAGAGGGGGGAAAGGTGAGCCCCTTGCTGCATTTCCAGCTTGCTGTCAGTCTGTGCTCTGTATAGTTTGGCTGGACCCCAGAGCCTGCCTGGGAATCTTCAGATCACATCTGTGTTTGATTACATCTGTTTGGAGCATCTGTTTATGTCTATCTGTGGCATTATGAAGGAATCTCCGAGGCCTGTTTTGTTGTGTCATGCAGAAATTAAGTGGTGTCAGCGAGTCAGCGCTGCAGCACCGTCAGTGACCCAGCAACCAGAGCAGCCTGAGTGTGCGAGCAGAGCCCAGGGAGATGAGGACAGGGGGCGACAGGGAGGAGCAAATGGGTGCTTGGGTTTCATCCACCAATGCCGGCGCATGGACCCACTGCCACCAGCACTCACTGACATTTCTTCTGCGCAAGATCTGCTTGTGTTTATGCGTGTCCAGAAGAGGCATTGTCATAATTAATGTTTCCTCATTTCTTGCAAATTCCTGCTGCCAAGGAGTGAACAAAGCTGGGTAGGTTGGAAGAGTTTGTACATTTGTGTGTATTTCCCAAATACTGGCTTGGAAACCTGTGGTTGCTGGTCCCAGTGCTTCCCACTCAGGTGTAAACCACTGGAATCTCCAGCTGGTGCAGCAGTACTGGCTGGGAAGGCTGGAGGGCAAGCAGTGAGGACAGAAGCCAGACAGAGCTTAGAGAACTCGGCATTTATTTATGGCATAATAGCAATTAATCTCACCTTTTAATTTTTTGGCAACTGTATCTAGTCTCTGGCTGCATTCAGCCAGAAAACAAATCACTGCACACAAGCAGGTCGGTGACATTGATAGTTCATAAATTTTCTTCTATCATTTACAAACAGGTAAGTTTTATCCAATTGAAATAGGTGGTGGAAGGCAGTGCTGCATTTCTTCTGTGGTTGTGTTGAAATGGTGGATTTGCAAATGCAGTGGGTTGGTTTTTTTAACTAAGTGTGGAGATCTAATTGGCAATGCTTTAAAAAAAAAAAAAAAAAAGGACAAAATATTTATGAGAACCCACACTCAACTCCTCAAAACAGACAAGAGTGCTAATCTGACTGTCCATTACAGAGTGAAGGTCAGCAAGAAGAACACCCAGCGTGACCTGTGTGCTTCAGGATACTGGTACGGATACAAGCACCTGTAAGCAAAAGCAGCATAAGCATTTTACAGCTGAGCAATCTGGGACAGGGAACTGGCTAACAAGCCTGGAATTCCAAACTACTGATAGCCCAATGTTATCTCAAACACCTTTTAAGACACATTTGTAGATGAAAACTCTCAACCAAAAGAGCTTTACAGATTTCCTGACCATCTGAGAAAGACAGGTGGAAGTGTCACTGACACATTTTCTTGTGCTGCACCAAGTCTAGCCCCGTTTGCCCATCAAGAGTAGCTTTGTCCACTGGGGCTGGCATTGCTGTGACCTCTGAAGAATGCTGCTATTAATTACACAGCTTTGTACTCTCATACTGCAAAACCAAACCCCTGTATTTTACCTTTCACTGCCATCAGCATTCTCTATCAGAGTACAGTAATAGTGCAGGTTTTGTGATCTGATAGGACATAACACAGTGTACAGTCAGCATTTCATCAGGGCCTGTTCTCCCAGAATTCCCAATCACATCACCAAAGAAATGGTGATTCAGGCAGAGTTTCACTGGCAAAATGCTGTCAGTAAGCCATTGTTTTTTGTGATGAAAAATCTTGCAGTTGATGTACATGGTCTCTAACAGACCATGCTGATTTCTTTTTATCTATTGATAGAATTATTCCTTCTGGAAGTAAATATGTGCTTCAGGAGAAATTCTGGTTTGCCACTCTCATTTTATTTCATGGAATTCACAGATTGAAGTCCCCTGCTGTAAGCTTATACTTCACCTTTCAGTGTCGTCAGCAATGGAACTGTCCACCTCCAAAATTAAACAGGAGGCACCCATAAGTGTAAGGTAAAATGAGCTCTAGAAGAAATAGTGTACAGTGTTTGGATTGTGAGTCTTGCTGGCACAGCCTTGAAAACTGTCTAGGTATCTGTTCTATGCATATGGGATGATATTTTACAGTTCTCTGTCTTTACTAGGGAAAAGACACACATCCTGATTTGACCCTGCTAAAGAATAAATCCCCTTAAATACCTCTTACATTTTATGTAGTGTTTTACATATTCATACCCGTCTCTTTCCTGCTACATCTCAGACTGCTTCTGTTGATTTTCCCCAAAGCTTTGCCAGTTTGTCCCTACTGTTCAAATAATACTGTCCTGAATTTAACATAACATGGGAGTGGAGTGGGATTACATGAGAGCTGTTGCAACTCTCTTTTATGAGATTAAAAAAACCATATAAATCAGTTACCACAGCTTGGACTGGTGCAGCAATGAAATGATGGGGCATATCTACCCTGACATTCACTAGCTTGCCTGATTTTTACTACCTATTAATTATTTTTCATAGATATTTTTATGCTGTAATTTTTTTTTCATACAAATTTCATATAGTTAATTTCTACCCACATTTTTACCTTTCTGGATTTCTTTGCTTCATTCTCAATTCAGCAACATTTCCTAACCTGGTGTCATTGCAAAGTGTCAGTGATATGCATTGTATTCCCTCTTATTGTTAATGAAGATGTCAAAGATTATGTCAAATACTGCTCTCACTAAATACTCCTTTCTTTATTCGATACACTACCATTAACCCTGATGCTTTTTTTTTTTTCAGAGTCACTCAGGCACCTTTCCAACTTCATGCATTCCCGAAGGAATTTAAAATTAATTTCTGGGTAAGATTTTACTATGAAACTATCTAATAAAATGCACATATAGTTATTGTATCTCTTTCAACATCCAATTTTGTGATTAGATAGGAAAATGAATGATTAATTTTCCATGTCAGGATTCTTTCTTGACAACCCTGATGCAATCAGTTTGCACATGTAAAAGAGGTCCAATGTTTCTCTGAAGTCAGGAATTTATTGCACGTATGATATAAAATAAGGACTAACTTTAAGCCCCAGGTGTGAGGAGGATCCAGGAAGGATGAAAGCAGTGAGGGAATGTTGTCATGTGGAATAATTAATTTAGTGCACTCCCAAACAACTGATTTTTTTCTCCTTTTTTTTTCTTCCTGGAACAGTTTGAGCTCAAGCAAGGAGCAGCCTTGTTGACTGAATGGATTGTCTTGCCATGGGCCACTCCTGGTCACTGTTCTTCCTAGAGGATTTCAGCATTTTCCCCTCACATGTCTAATGTCATATTAAGGAAAAGACCCTTGGAGCTTCCAGGACGAGGTTTGGCTTGGATGCACATCCACGGCAGGTTGCACACAGTCAGCAACACAACCTCAAAGTGGAAAACTCTTGTTGTGGTCAAAACTAAGAGGAATTCACAATAAAAACAGTTTTCTATCTGAAAATATAGAATCATCTAATCAAGAAGGGCCAACTTCCTGGGGAAAGAAGGGGAACAAATTCTTGATGAGATCTGCATTAATTTTTTTTTTTTTTGGTGAATATCTTATCCTGTTCCTCCCAACATCAGAGGTTTATCTCTTAATGTACTGACTTCAAAATGATGTGGCTCAAAACCTCCCATTTAGAGTAGGCTCGGAGAAGCCTTCTGGAATAACCAGAAACTGCAGGTTAGAAAGAAGGGAGAAGTGTTGATGATAAGCAGGGTACCTACAGAAGATTTGAATGGACCTCTGGGACTATGAAATCTCGGTATCAGACGCAAAGTAAACCAAATCCATAATTTGGTTTGGCCAGCGTGTCAGTGGAGACATCAATTCTGAACTGCATTTTACAAAAAAAATGGCCTTCACTTGCACCAAAACCTAATCTATTCTCCTCTAGCATGTTCAATTTATTTTTTCACATCATTTTCCAGAAAAAACATTTAATTTCTTTCACTGCCATGAAATACAGCAGTCCATTAGCCAGAGTTACAGGTCAGACTGGTCAATAGGCCCTCTTATGTGCCTCTTCTGTTTGCCTCTTGTGCAGCTGGTCTGACCTCCACTCCTCACTGTCAGGGGACCTGTGCCACCCATTGCTAGATTTTGGCCCCCTTCTCCACTTCCCAAGCACGCTAACAAGGGCCATCACTCTCCAAGTCTATTTTAGCCTCGGAACCTGCAGCTTTGGAGCTGTTCCCCAGACCATTTCCTTACAGCAGGGTTCCTGTCTGCCCCAGGTGCCTCATGGTCAGCCTGCCGTACGCTGGAGTCCCTTGTGCCTGGAGCTACGCCACTGTTTCCAGCACTAGCTTTGGGAAGAGCAAACCAGTCCCAGGATTCTGGTGCTGACCGGAGCCGTAGCATTGCCTCCTCCAGAAGAGGTTAAGCAGGTAATGGACCTACAGGGTTCCGCTTCCTCCTCAGTTCCTTTAACAACTGCATTCACGGTACCTGATGCGGAATAACACGCGCCGGCGTGGAGATCATTCATGCAAAACACGTAACGCAAACCTTTGTCCGCCACCTGCTTGTCCATCACCCATCTGCCCCCGCGGAGTCAGCCCGTGTCCTGAGCGGCCCACTCCCAGACGTCACGGTGACACGGCGGGGGTCACGGTGACACGGCGGGCTCACGGTGACACGGCGGGCTCACGGTGACAGGGCAGGGCTCACGGTGACACGGCGGGCTCACGGTGACAGGGCAGGGCTCACGGTGACACGGCGGGCTCACGGTGACACGGCGGGCTCACGGTGACAGGGCAGGGCTCACGGTGACACGGCGGGCTCACGGTGACACGGCGGGCTCACGGTGACAGGGCAGGGCTCACGGTGACAGGGCAGGGCTCACGGTGACACGGCGGGCTCACGGTGACAGGGCAGGGCTCACGGTGACACGGCGGGCTCACGGTGACACGGCGGGCTCACGGTGACACGGCGGGCTCACGGTGACAGGGCAGGGCTCACGGTGACACGGCGGGCTCACGGTGACACGGCGGGCTCACGGTGACAGGGCAGGGCTCACGGTGACACGGCGGGGTCACGGTGACAGGGCAGGGCTCACGGTGACACGGCAGGGCTCACGGTGACAGGGCAGGGCTCACGGTGACACGGCGGGGTCACGGTGACACGGCGGGCTCACGGTGACAGGGCAGGGCTCACGGTGACACGGCGGGCTCACGGTGACAGGGCAGGGCTCACGGTGACAGGGCGGGCTCACGGTGACACGGCGGGCTCACGGTGACAGGGCAGGGCTCACGGTGACACGGCGGGCTCACGGTGACACGGCGGGCTCACGGTGCGCTCTGCCGCGGCCGTGCCGGCGCTCCCCGCCGCGGGCGCTCCCTGCGGGCGGCGCGGGCCAGCCTGGGGCCGCAGCGCCACCTGCTGGCCACGAGCGGACACGGCGGCGGCGCAGCCTCCGCACGCTCCCGGCGCGGCCCCGGGCGCGGCCCCGCGCTGCTTTGGACGCCGCGGGAGAAAGAGACGTGCTTCTGCTTGGCTTGTAAGCGTTGTTAGAGGCGCTAATCAGCAAATGAGAGTTTCTCCGTCGTAGAGGCAGGCGGCTGGGAGCTGCTTGTCAGTGGTATTTTAAAGAAGAAAAACGTAGCGATTCCCATTCTCCTGGTGTATTAATAAACCCCAAATTTTATGATATAGTGATACTTTATGACGCTTGAGGACCCATTAAAGCGTAGTGAAGGTGTCACATTCCAGACACTTGGTCCCTCTATGACTTAGACACCTCAGATTAATAACTGTGGGAGGGCTCGCCCGTGGTGGCCTCAGGCTCACACATGGCACGCGCCCAGCGTGTCTTCAGTGGGCTTCAGTAGCAGCGTTGAGAAGCAAAACAATAACAAAAAGATGAGAGGGCTCCAGTTCTCATTTCGCCTCCTCCAACTCTCATTTTGCCTCCTCCAGTTCTGACGTTCTCAACTGAATCTACTCCAGCAGAGCTGCTCATCAATTAAACCAGAATGAGAGCGAAGCCACAGTTTTTCTGGTCCAGAGGTGAGACATGAGATGGTTGTAACAGAGGAAGTGGGGAGTCCTGAGGGAAAAAACCTGTTGCTGACACTGCTGCCATGGGGACTGGAAACTGGACAGGGAGGACCAGGGTAGCCTTGGGATGGAGAGTGAAGGAGAGATCAGGAACCAATTGTAGTTCAGTGCAGAACATTGCCTGTTTATTCTGGTGAGAAGGGTCAGCTGCTCCACTCCAGCTAGATGGTGGTTCTCAGGGCTGCTTTCTAAAGCACTTTTTTCTTAAGAACACAGGAATAGGCACACTGTATCAGGCTTAGCCACCTAATCCTCTGGCCTGGCCTGACACTGACTCACCGCAGGTGCTGCAGAGAGAGGCGTGAGAACCCTCTTGTGACAGTGCCTTGCAAATACCTGCCTCGTTTCTGTGCCCTAAGCAGCGACTAGACCCCAAGACGAGGCGTTTGTTCTAATCCATTTCAGTAACTAAGCATATATAGGAGTGTTATCCAGTTCCTATCTGAGATTGTTAGAACATAGCTAACAATCTCAGATAGGTTCTAACTTCTTTAGGTAACTCATGAGAGTCTAAGGACACTCAAGTTCAGGTCATTTGTCCACACTCCTTCCAGCCTCTTTCCCTAGCTTCACAGACAGGACAGCAAATACTTCCTCTGTTGCTCATTAAAGTGCTGGATTCTCATCCTATCACCCAGTTTCTATCCAGTGGGTGATGGTTCACATTGCACACTGTGATCTTAAAAGCAGAAACAGATGCTGTTCATGTATATTTCATTGAGCCGACCTGTTATGCAAACCCAGGCAGTGACTGATAAAGCTCACAAATTCCTTTGTCCATAAATTCATGACGTGCCCTACATTCTGCCGCCATGCTGCTGTGCACATCTCAGCTCTTCAGGTTAAAGCAGCTTCTCCTTGAACCTGCCAAATGTGACAACTGTTAAAATATGTTACATTATCTGGAGGAGTCACGTGTTCCTTCTTTCTAAATGAGCTAATGCAGCTACAGTTTAAATTTTTTTAAATAATCCATTACCTGCTTAACTGATTAGGTGTTGACACTGATTTCATTTGAGCATGTTGAGGAGGTCTTGTCAGACCTTGTTAAGCCAGAAATGCTTCTGCCACCACTCATAGATGACAGCAGCCTCATTTTCTAACTTAATGGCATTGGCTTTATTAGGAGTGCATTTGCCATCATTCATCTGTCCAATCAGAGCTCTATAGCACTTGGCAGGAACTGCAGCAGGGAACATTTCTCTTCTGTAATGATATGTAGGTCAGTCATCCAACACAGTATTTAGCCTCCATTGGGACAGGTACAATGGCACGAAGCCAGCCACAGGAATTTGCTCTTACAGGCAATTCAAACAGAGCTGAGTGCCCTCTAGCCCGGCTATCCAGAGGTTTCAGGACCCTGGGTCCACAGTCACAAAGGCCATGAGTGTCTAGCACCACCCTTGTTTCATTAAAAATAGATACATCAAAACAGAATATCTCTGGTGTTGGGCCATAGGAGCTCTCAGGGGTTGCTTTCTCTTTAGAAAAACAACCTTTTAACAGGAAAGCTCACAAAACTTTTGCATAGATCTTATGAGAGCAGAGTTGGGTCCAGCATGGAGGATCTGCTGTTCTTTTTCATCTCTCATGCTGGCATTCCCTGCCCTCCTCAGTCTGTGTGCTGTGAGCTCACGCCAGTCCAGAGGAAAGAGTGGTTATGTATCTATGCAACGTTCCTTAAATATATGCCAATACAGGCACTCTTAGCATATGGTCCCAAATACCCTCATGTTCAGTGACAGAAGGAGCAGATTTCCTTTTCATGCTCACAGTTTGACTTTTCACCCTTAATAGATGAATTCTCACAGAAATGAGATTAAATGTAACCAATTTAGCAGATCTCATGTCACCAAATCCCCTCCACATTTACAAAAACCCCAGATCAATCAGTCCATTGGTGAAGACTTGGTTCAGCAGGGTTGAGAACTCAAGCATCTGGTAGCAGAAGGGCTGAACATTCACAGTTCTTGCTAGATTCAGGTAAGACCACATAAGACAAAGTGTCAATGTTAAAATTCAGAACTGTTGTAGTCTCAACTGATGCTGAGGCACAGTGCTAGATGCAAAGTCTTGGACTTCTCTTGCCACAAAAGCAAAAGACAGACCATACTTTCATGTGGAATTAATATCTCCAAGACATGTTTTGTCTTGCATACTGTCAAAGCCTGAGCAGGGATACAGACTGAAGTAAATATTTTCTATCTTTCAGTACCCAAACTTTTTCTTCCATCATGTGTCCAACAGTTTTGTATCTTCATTATAGCTGGAGGATGTCTCTTCAGAGCTGATGCCTGTATTGCATCATGCATTGATTAGTGAAGTGTTTGACTAGGAAGTAGGTAGAGCTTCGTAACTCAATGGCAATCTAAATCCAAGAAGAAGGAACCAGATGACAACGCTGTGGGTAGTCACATGCTGCAGAGAGGAAGTTCAGAAAGCCCAAGGCACAAGGCAGATAAACCCTACTAGGATCAACTACTGCCTTGCTACCCTCTGGGTGAATAATGCTCAACCTGTCTGAGCAAAGATATTCCAAATTGCTTCATGTATTAATTCTAAATCATGGTCCAAATTTGCCCTGATTTCGGGTTTATAGTACTGCTGTCTTCAGTGACATTACACACTGGAATTTTCACAAGAGGTCTATGAAAACTTACTATAGGTGAGACACTAAAGGCCTGGAAACTCACCCTCTCAGAAATACCTTCATAAATCCTACGTGATGAAAAGTCTTTTGGAATTATGAGCCCCTTACAAAGAAGATGAAAGTTTGCCCGCCAGTGTTTTTCTCATTTTCAGGTGTCTGTGACCAACGAACAGTAAGGTGGCAGAAGAGCCTTGTGATTAACACCTGCCAGACCCTGTTCACATCCCAGCTCTGCCTCTTACTTCCATACCTCTAGGCTAGTCCAAAGGAAGTAACTGGATGTGTCTGAGAGGTGCTGAAGTGCACAACAGCCTTTTTTTCTGGGAAGTCCTGATGGCTGCCAGCGAGCCAGAAATCCAGTAGATTCTTGGTGGAACCTAGGTAGGGCAGTGTGTTGTCTTTAAGAACAATATAGTCCTGTTCAAAATGACAGACCTGGCAGGCCTATATTCCTTGGCTGACTGTGTGCATCTTACTGTATGCAATATTTACACAATAGGGTCAGATATGTAATTTCTGGGATAGGGACAGTAATTATTTCTTTTTCTCTGATCTCCTTTGGTTGTATACTTTTTCTCCCAGAAGACAACTGCATGCTACACCGACTATGCACAGCCCTGATCCCATTTGGGACCTCTAGATGGTACTGTAATATAATAATACAGTAACTGACAGATGGGTACTTCTAAAAACCATGGCTGTTTTGCAGGAAAATGCCACAAAAGGAATAGATGGGTTAGCCAAGTTCTAGCTTCTGTAGCTGGATCATATAAAATATGTGTAATGAACAAGCATAGCCACGAGGAGGATTTTTGCTCATCAGACGTACCCGATGGAAAGTCTAAACTATTGCTAGCCCTTTCATGTCTTACAAATCCACTCTCTGTACCCATCCTTAAATACCTTCCAGGTTAAAAAAAAAGCCAAGCATTGAAAATGGCCTCTTGTTATTGAAGCCAGTGCATGCTCAATGGGTGACACAAAAGTAAATTTTTCTCTACTTTGCAATGGGCTTTCGCTGGCAGTCCCTTTGAACACAGGTAGCTGTCAGCAGGAGGCTATCACACCCTGCTCCAGAGTTTCTGAAGAAAGAATGTCAGAGATTCAAAATCCCTGAAAAGGGAACACCCCTGTCAAGGGAAGGCTTTGAAGTGACACTAAACATATATTTATAATTACAGATGAGGTGATATAGTATGCACAAGGAATAAAGACACACAGCGTGTCCTAGGGGCATGGCAGGAGAGGTGACATGCATCATGAAGCCTTGTTAAACTGTTCACTGAGGCTGAGGAAACCTGAGGCTGGTGCTTCCTATCACTTTTTGTGTCACAATGCAATCCTTTTGCTTGCAGGAGTGTGCACACCTCACACGCACTATTGATATCCCTTAAATACATGACATAACTCTTAGGCCTACCTCAAGAAGGGAACATAATCTTGTTCACATTCCCATCACAGATGCCAGAAAGGATGCAGGGCAGATTTTTAGGTAGCTCAGCTCAGTGTGCTCCCTGTGAGAGGCCTGAACTCAGGCAAACAAGCCTCAGGAGGATCACTTGGAAAGAGTTTGAGACTTGCTGCCATTTGCCTGGAAGGCTTGGAGAGAAAAGCAAAGCCAAAAACAGCCAGAACGTGTGCGTTTCTATTTAGAGATCTAGCTGTCTCCATGTCTTTGTGTGTGTGCACATATGCATGCAAGAGTGATTATGATCACAGAATGAAACAGTTTGTTAAAGCAGTCAGTTGTTTTCATGGTAGGAAAACATATGTAATTGCATGCACACACATTTTATATATATATATATGTATATATGTATATATGTATATATGTATATATATCTATATATCTCCTCACAAATGTGTATTTGTGCATGGACATTTTCCATGCATAAAAGTCTCAGCAATGACTCCCCTATTCAGGAAAATGCATGGCTGTTAATTTTTATCACATGAAGTGCCTGAGTAAGTGTCCCTAGACAGCCAGAGCCACAATATCTGTTGGACAACAGTGATTTACCTCTACCACAAGTACTAGGCACTTGGTTCCAAAGCCAATGGATCAATAGCTCCCTATCTGTACTCTCAAAGGTGACTTGAAGACGCATGTGAATGTGTTCAGACGTCCAGATGACAACTTCCTTCCAACCCACCAGGTAACTGTAAGAAAAATCCTGAGTTACAGCTTTTAGCCAAACTGAGCAACGGATATGGTAAGTAAACATTCCTGTAGATTGCATTAAAATCGCAGCATTTGCCTCACTGAGGTATCTGTCTGTGGCACCTTCAGTGATTTTCCTTTCCTGGAAACGAAGAAGGCTACAAATAGCAAGGTTTGGCTTCAGCAAGTGACATCCATCATTATTTAAACCATGCTTTCCCAGAGTGCTTTATCCTGAGGGAGAGCAGACGCAGGATGCCTGAAAATGATGCATTTCCTGTGCAAATTTGATTACAGGATCACTTCATGGATGAAGCGTCCATCTGAACTACGCATCAACAATTGCTAAACAATAGATGGCAAGAATCCCTGACATACTGCTGCTTCTCATTGATGTTTCATACATTCCCCTTCACCCATTGACTTTAATTGACACTGCTCTTTGTGTTTTGCCTGCCAGTTTTGATCAAGCCCATATAAAGGAGGATGTATGTTTAAACTACCACAGCATGAGTAATTTGAATCAAATACAGGTTTGCATGAAAGCTTTGGTGCATTATTTGATGGTAAACTTATTTTAAATCTTCAGGACTGCCATTATGAGGTGGGATGCCACATACTGGTTGGACTAGTAATTGAATCTGGATGCAAATCATCCTTTATATAGCAATGTTTTTCTCTCCTCCTCTGTGCACGTGGAATATGTTTGTTTTATTTTAAGGCTCACTCAGGCTACAAGATTTTCTAGTAAATTCTTTGCAGTCAGATATTATTCTCTTCCAAAAAATTAAGGCCAAACCATGGCCTTCTTCCTCACTTTCTTTGTCTTACACAACAGCCATCCTGAGTATCTCTGCACAGCTTTCCAAGTGGTATTTTGAAAGGACTTCCAATCAGAAAAGTATCCCATCTACACAGGTTATTCTCAGGAGCAGGTAGGGTAGATGAAAAACTCGTGTGAAACAAACCCTTTCTGTTGAAAGTAATAGCCTGTTCTTCCCTAAGGAATGGCTAATCATGGTCTAATTTGCAGCACAGTTTGTCCTGCAGACTCAATAGAGATTGGTCTGGTCATCTCCAAGGCCTTTTGAAAATGTTAAGTGGGAGACACTGGACAAAGATAGTTAGTGTTCCCCAAAGAGACCCCTCTGGCACCTGTCCAGGAGGCAGAAAGAATCTTTGAGGATGTTTCTCTCTTATTTATGTAGTCTATGTGCCGCCATGAGCCCTAGTGAGGGAAAATGACATCCCGTTAGCAAAAGACATAAGATGATTTTGTAACATGCTTATTTATAAATCCTCTGCTATCATGGTGGCAGTTTTGTTGTACAGTAGTTTTTAAGCAACTTTGTAATAGATAGAGACTGAACCAGTCAGGTCAGCTACAAATATTAAATAAATCTATAATTCCTTCCTAAAAGATTTGCAAGAAATACTTAAATGCTGTAAACAAGAGAGCAAAACAGTCACAGTGGGTGCAAGCTACCAGAAATTAGCGTTTTTTAACTTCCTCATTGATTAGTGAAGCTTGAACCATTTCCAGCAAGCACAGCATTTCTAGCAGTTGTTTAGTGAAACATGAGCTGGTTTTAAAGCCATTTTTTCTACAGCATTATATTATATATACTTTCTTACTATATAGTCACATTTTATAGTATTTGTTTTAACAAATTGAAAGCTTATTACAAATATTGTTCTTTCTAACATACTAGTATTTACTCATTTTGAAAAAAAACCCTAATCCCACTCTGAAACAAACACAGCTAACTTCTATTAATGTAAGTTTTATGTTTTGACCAGCTATAACAAAACTGCCTTCAAAGTATGTGGAATAAAAATCATATACATGAAGATTTGCTCTGCTGTCATTCACAGCAGTCCTAAAATGTCTGACGTAGCTGATGTCTGATTGAAAGCAAACATCTAATTCCGTTAATTGGGATGATACAGATATGATGTGACATTACCATGCTACTTTGATTGTACCTTAAGAACGTTTGTTTTGATCTTTTCCTGTAGCTGTTTTGCTGCTCAAACAGCTATATCCATAGCACTGTGTCTCCAGCTCCTGAATATTGGAAGGCCCTTCTATTATTGGCTTAACTGTGGTCTGCTTCCACCTTCTCAGTCACTGTTTCCAGGTGTTCCAACTACCTTTCTGCATCAGTGTTAGTGTTTTTGCATCACCCAGGATGTCTGATGGTTCACTGATCCAACTGAAAATGACCCTATAAAAAGCAAAAAAATACTTTTATGATGAGTGAAGCTGCACACACACTCACCAAAAAAAAAAAAAAAAAAAAAGAGGCTTAGAAGTAGCCAGTAATTAAATGAACCCAAGAAAATCACAGAACTGACTACCTGTAGTCTTTTCTCTGAAAGTAAATATGCTATATCTACCAATAGCTGCTGAGAACCCGGCCCTGCATCCAGATATGAAATGCTTTCTCTGCATAATTCCTGTAATCATGTTTCCTCAGGAGCTTCCTGCTTCTTTTTGGCTACTATCTAAATTGTATCTCCTTTATTTTTTCTGAAATCCTTACTCTTCTTTGACGGATGTCTGTGCATCTCGTTACTGGCTGTATTTCTCTAATATGAAAATGCCGTGTTCCCGTAAGTAAAGCTAGGGGAGTGATTTATGCATTTTTCTGCATGAAAAGGCCCCTTGTGTGCTTCACATGTGATGGCAGAACAAAGCAGATCTCTACGAACATTTGTTTTCCTTTTAGCAGTTATTGCCATAAAAAGAGGTCAGAAAGAAATGAAACAACTTAATGTTTTGTCCCCTGTCCAGCTCTGGTGCCTGATCTGGTTTCAGCTGTTATAATTATGGGTCTCTCTCTGAATACATGAGAATGGACTCTGGCCCCTGAAGGATTACAGCTCATTCAGTGGTTCCCACAACTTTGGACCAACTGGTCACAGTCCATCAAGCCAGCCATGTGTATGCTTCACTTCTTAATACTTTCTGCAGCCCCAGGTGCAGAGCACTCATGATGGCCTCAAGGACCACCCAGTTTTTCTGCATTGCAGCAGTGGAGCCACTGAAATAAGTAACTTGACAATCACACCCTATAATAAACAGATCTCTTTGGCCAGGAGCTCCAGCACAGCTGAGCTAGTCAGATGTGCTCATCTTTAGGCATTTCAGGAACAGTCTTAGGGGAGCCATGGTTGGCTTCAGTGTCTGGTCTTGTTCCTAGGTGTAAAACAAAGCCAAAAGGCAGATAGTTCTTCTAAATAATATTATACAATTTCTGAAAATTAAAATAGCCGTTCAGAATCCATGAAGCGCTGTTACTGTGCACTTGAACATTTCATCTGCAGGGAACATAGTGACTGGTAAAATTTCTACTTGAAACTCTCTCTTTGGACGCAGGGCAAACATTACTGGGAGCCTCTCTCTGCCATATCAGGGTGCTCCCAGACCACCTGAAGAATACATAGGTGGGAGCCTGATGTCAGTCATGCTTTCTGCTTTCTGAAGTCCTCATCATTCAGGTAGAATTGACAGGCACAGAGGTGGTAGATGGAGCAGCAGTTTGACAAGGAGACAACTTGTCCAGTGCTGAAAGACTGCTGACTTATATCACACAACACTGCAATGCTTCAGTTCAGCTGCACTCCATCCCACCACAGCCTAGTGTGTCTAGTTAAATCCCATGACAGGAACTCAAATGAGTACTTCAGAGTGTAGGAATTCCAGCAGATACATATTGCCCTTCTCCCTTGTTTATCTACCCAGCTCTGGATAAGAGAATTTTTGAGCTCAGTGTTGCATCCATACCATCACTTTTAAAACCCAACAGTAGACCTATCATCCATGAGAACATATAATCCTTTTCAGACTTCCTTTAGGGTTTTTCCATATACCATATTCTGCATCAGTGAGCTCCTCAGTTTAGTTTTGTGTTGTCTGAAAAACAAGGGCTTCCTTCCCTTGGTCTTATATTCGGCAATAATTTTCATTGGGGGTCTCTGTGTCCCTGTGATGTTAGAAATAATGACTATACCCACACTTTTTCACGTTCTTTATGCCCTCCATCCTTTTAGAGTCCTTAGTGCAACCCAATGGTCTTTTCCATTTCTTCTTAAACAGAAACCATTTCCTACTTCTCATCAAACTTTTTACCCTCTCTATATGTTTTTTTTTTTTTCATCAACTACATTGGGTTTCTTGGTATGAAGTGTCAGAAATGCATGTGACATTTGAGGTGAATTCAAACACAGACATAATTCTATTTTCTGCTTTCTTCTGCCTGCATTCTTCCCTTAATATCTCAGTTCCTAGCTTTGGCTTTACCAGACATAAGAATGTCTCTTGCTTCTGTTGAAGCTGATAGTGAAAATTCTGATCTGATTTCCATGAGGACAAGTTGAAACTCTAGCCCAGAGCTTCCCCAGCAGCCCTGCACTAATCTCCTGAGTTATCAGGCCACCTATCAGTACTCTGTTGTTCAGCCTTTTGTTCGTCTGAGGAGTAGGTCTGCATGGATTCCATGACAGATCAATGATTCTAGGCTTCTCTTCAGAGAAAGGGAATAATTTATCATTGCTAATGGTTTGTTTTGTGTATAGATCTTCTTACCTCCTCCTGACTTGTGGCTCTGCTTATGAGGAACTGCTCTCAGAAATATCCCCAAGAGAAACACTTTATTTTTGGATAAAACTCAGTATGTTGGATGTAACAGTTTTAGGTCCTTCTAGTCATGTGGGATTATTTTTGGCTATGCTCTGACTATTTTATGACCAACCAAAAACTGTCAGTTGATGTTAGTGTAATTCTTACAGACAATGCTATAGGCAAGGGAGTAAGGTCAGAACATTCACCCTTGTCTTCCACAGTCAGGTGCCATTGCCCACTTCAGCAGTCTCTGGAAATTTCTAATAACTTAAGTCCAAAGCCTGACACTCACATGATGACATGGGAATCACAGGGTTCATTTTTGAAGCAATTTTCTCATCACACTAGAAATTAGAAAGAAAATCTTCCCTCAAACACGTTCTTATGTCTCGGAAAAATTAAATTTAACAATTAAAATTAACAGCTTTCCTCTCAGTAGGTTTAGCCTCCAAAGCAGGTGTGTGTTGAGCTTTTGGGATCTGCAGGAAGGTGATACTGGGAATGGCAAGCTAGCTCTGCTAGTCAGTGACACAGGTCCTAGTAGCTTCATTATGAATATGGTTTTACCCAAGGGCTTTACCTGCTAAGCAACTGTTACTCTGTCTATGTACACTTAGAGGATGCATGACGTCAAGTGCCAAGCTTTTCAGGTAATTTCTGCTTAGCATCTGCACAGACATGCATAGAAAATGTCACAGTTAAGGCCCAACCTTTGATGGTTGCCTTTGGGTTAAACATTTTGTTTGCAAAGGCAGATGTGATGAATTGGTTTCTTCTAGTTCCTAGCTTTATTCCCCAGAGAAGTAGATTTCAAGGGGATTGGTTTGAAGAGCAAATGCATACATCTTCACAGGATCACCACCTAAATTCCTGTGATTCTTTTAACAGAGCAATTACTTTTCACATTTGATTTTAACAGTGTTAGTTCCCAATTTAATTAACATCACTACTGCTTTCTCTTGACAATTTCATGGCAAGTCTATAGGGATCCCATTAAAATGTCATTATATTGCTGCTGTGTTGTAAGACTTCAGTGGGAAAACAATTTCAGTGTAAGTCTACAGATATCTTGTTATGAAGCTTTTAGAATGTGAAATGCAAATAGCATCAATTATTTCAGTATGAGCCTGTGGAGTCCCAATCCTGATGTCATCATGACATGAAGTTGAAAAAAAACCTCTTCTAGTCTTCATGTATGAAGACACCAGAATGATGTGAGAATTAAGGGAGAAAAAGAGAGACAGAAAGGGAGAAAATACTTTTAATGCATTGCTACAGTGATGTGAGACAAAAGGAGAATTCATAGGTCATATAATTAACGTGTGACCTCGGCACCCCTAGTCCTGAGTCTTCAATATATACAGTCCTCTAATCCCATATGCAGAGGGTTTAAACTACTAGAATATAGTGACAGGGAGTATTTTTAGATCCCTTCAAGGAAAGGATCCATGCCTGCTGCACATATTTTGAGCAGAATGTAGTTTCCCACAGCTTCCCCATGACACACATAAGTACTCCTTAAATCCATGGTAAGTCCTATCACGCCTGTACACTTCATCTGTGTAATTCTCTAGAAATAATTAGAAGAGAAGGATCACCAAGCCCTGAGGGTGGACCCCCACTGTGTGCTACGGGCAGCTCCAAAGCTGCCTTGATACCAGGCGCATCAGTCACGCAGACAACAAACCCGTGAAAGGAAGCTCAGATGTGGCTCAAACGTGCCCTGTGGAGCTCATCTGACATTGGTCCTCCCAGCACACAAGCAGAGCGGGGCTTGGCTCCCTGGACACTGCCTGTGTGGAAGTTGTCTGGATGGTCACTTGGCTGCCCTAAACCCTGTAGTTTCCTAGTGTGGCAGAGAAAGCCACAAAGCCCCCCTGAGCGAGGCTGGGAGATGGCTGATCATACAGTGCTGGGTCATTACAGTCTGGGTGAGTGAAGACAGCAGGATTAGCTCCAAAGACAAAAATTTGGTGTGGTTGTTTAAGGAGGGGGAGCAGTCACTGTGGGAACAGATAGAACAGTACAGAAAATGTACAGCTCTATGTGTTCTGGGGAGATGTGACTGAGTACAGTACCTAAAATGCATCTTTTTATGCTGTGCCAAGCACAGATTTTTTGGTTTGTAGAGCCTGCATCCCCATATTTTTGTGCAGATATATTCCCCTCCATTTGCCAAAGGTTTACACAAGGTAAAACTAAAGCAACAGTCGTGTAGTAAACTCCAAAAAAGTGATCCAGGTTTTCAGTCAAGCTCTTTGGACTTTTGTTCAAACTTATCTGGTCAATGATAGGCTACAAAGAAATATTCACTTTGCTGATATGGGCCAAAGATGTTGATGACTGTAACCCACTCTTCTGCCACAAAAAATGAGTCTAAAAGGACAGCCCCCATGATGAATGAATGATTGCTTTTCCAGAAAATTGTCGTCATTGTCACCATCACCCTTGACCAGTCCCAGAATCATCAAGGGCTTCACACATATCCAGGAATCTAGGACTGAGGGAGAAATGGGATTTCCTCTTCTCCTTCTTCTTCTTTCCTAAAGTCAGATTTGACTGTTCATAACTGTGGATCAAATGAGCCCTATGAAGCCCTTCAAAAACACAGGACTCCTGAATGGCAAAGTTCTATCTTACAAAATGTCTCATAACTACCCTAGGAGACTTGATCTGACCATAGCCAGGGCGTCATTCTGTGTGCCTCCACGGACTCAGGATGGCATTTCCTGGGAGACACAGCAGCAGCAGCACCAGTACAGCACTGCACCTGCAGAAGTCCATAATAAACAATTCTGTAGATGCCACAATGCTTTCAACACAAAAAGGCTGAGTTAAAGGAGTTGTAATTGCCTTATGTTTCTTAACATCTGTTCAATGAGCCAAGCCTCCAACTTTGTTTATTCTTGCTCTGAAGCTAGGTATTCTCTGCAAGCTGATTTTTTTTTTTTTTTTTTTTTGTAAGGACACATAGTTACCAGAAATGTTTCTGCCTCACCTGAGCATGACACTGGTATTGTCTATCTGCAGTATCACCTCCAAAAGTGTTAGAAAGGAATTACAGTATGGAGATTGGATGGTTAAATACTCATTTTAACTACTTACTGAAGTGTGAAAAGGAAAATATTATGGTAGCACCTCAACATGTTTCTGCTGATATTGCCGAGTCATGGCAAGGCTGAGATATGTTATGCAAGCTGCTACAGTTCATCGATGCTCAGAAATCTTTGTTTACAGCTCATCCACATGGGAAGCACTGGATTAGGGGGGTATCTGTTGGGAGTTTTGTCCTCACACTGCTAAGATGCACTGAAGATAGCTAGTGGCTTGACCGCAAGATTAGAAGAGTTTTACATTCTCTTTTCTGAGCCACATATGAGGCAACAAATGTACCATATCCATTGGTTTTAGCGTGGTTGGTGTTATCATAGTCTCCCCAGCTGAGCAGCTACTGCAGTTGGTGTCAGCTGCTATAGCTGTGAGTTGCTCCCAAGAGTCACATCATACAGGCAGCCTTTGTTGCTTATATTTGCTCTAGCCTTTGTGGACAGACAGAGCTCAGGAGGGTCTGCATCCTGGCTGACTTCTTTCTGCACTGCAAATAATACAGGCTTATTGAAACATTCTTAATCTACATAATCAGGACAGAAGATGAATATGAACAGATTTACTCATAAAATTTCTCTCTCTCCTACTTCTGTGCTCCCAGACCTCCTCTGTGAACAGCCTCTTCTGCAAAGTATTTTGCTATTTCTGGATCTGTTCCAAGACAGAAAGCAGAAGAGCACCAATACTGCTCAGGGTTAGCTGAGTTTAAAAGCAAAAACGTGAAAAACAAAACTCAGGCAACCTAAATTGTATCTGAAACCAGTATAGTTTGCTAGAGGTTATTTAACCTAAATCAGTTCACTCATCTCTTCCCTCATTTCGTTCCAATGTTTATTTTGCACAGAAATTAATAGAGATGGTAAGTGATCACTCTTTCTAAGACATTTACAAATGAACCAACATCTTGAATTTGCACTGCCCAGAGCTAGTATTGTAAGTTCAGCTTTCACAAAAATGCCTGCAGAGCAGGGTGGCTTGTGGAGCCCATGTGAAATTCGTCAGGCTGAAGTGGCTCTAACGAGAATCAGATAAAAGGCCAGTTAAGCGGTGCCCTGGCTATGGATAGCTGGCTGCCAACAGCCACTTTTGCCATAGAATAGAAGAAATAAGGCTAGTGGGATGGTCAGAGGGCACAGAGGGAAGGCAGCAGGAGAAGAAATTTGGAGATGGATGCCAAGGCACAAGGTGGAACAAATCTGCTGAGTGATACACTTCCTGCTCGTGTCAAGCAGAAAAGGATAATA
This sequence comes from Coloeus monedula, assembly GCF_965178545.1. Classification (NCBI taxonomy): domain Eukaryota; kingdom Metazoa; phylum Chordata; class Aves; order Passeriformes; family Corvidae; genus Coloeus; species Coloeus monedula. Next base: position 29,472,597 of record NC_138782.1, on the reverse strand, counting down.
TCCCAGATGCTTCCCTTCCCACGGGGATGGTTATCCCTGTTGTCTGCTCCTAGAAACTTCCTTCCTCTCTCCCCTTTTCCCTCTCATCAAGAAACACAAGTTCTCAGTCTGTTGGCTAGGACATGATGCTGCCCCACCCGTACCCACTCAGCCTTGGAAAGGGGTGAAGGGGGAAAGGGACACTCTCAGACTGGACATCCTGCCCCAGGGCTGCCCCAGACTCTTGGGTGCAATCCCAGCACAGCTTGGCTCCTCCCCAGGTCAGAAAACCGTAACAGATTCAGTGCAGGCCTGCTGGGACTGGATGGCAGGTCCTGTGCTCTCCTGTCTTACTACAAGGCTCAACTTTACATCAAGTGATTTGTCAGTATTTTCCTGCTAGCATTTGGCTTTTGTCTTGGCTTTGCTTCCCACTGCTATTAACTGTCCTGACAAATGAAAGTCATTCTGAAACTATGTGGCTTTGTAATTATTATCTTTGGTAAATGTTTTGAAAGCTGAAGAGTTGCTGTTTGCTCCCTCACAAGCTGCAAATGCCTGCCAGAAGTTCAATTTAACTGTCAACACCTCTGCTCGTGAACTTAAATATTTTGGAGTCTGTCTTTATGGTTACATATATTAGCATGTTCTGCTTTCTGTAGGACAGACAACTGGTTGCTAATAAGAATGTACTCCTGTTTAGTCATGTTTCTTTATTTAAGGCTGCTGTTGAACAAATCTTTATATCTCTGTGCTAGAATTCATGTCAGAAGTAGGTTCTGAGTTCACTGTTGATTAAAGACCTTTAGGGCACCAGTACCTTAAAAAATAATTCAGATGCTGTATAACCTCATGACTGATACTGCTACCAGCTCTTTGAAGGTAGAATGGTAATGCCTGGAAAAACTTGTGATAGGTCTCTCCCATTTCCATGAGTACTTTCATGCACAGATACAAGCATGTTTGGTAACTGCAGGGGAAGAATTTGTGAGCACTGAATTAGGCACAGTGACAACCAGGTGGAGAAACAGGTTGAGAATGGAGGTTTAATAGATGTATTCAGCCTGTAACAAATGAATCAACCCTCGTATTTCATTGCAGTCGATGGCAAACCCTGTGTTCACTTCTTTGGAAATCAGCAAGGTTAAAAGCAGTATTGGCAGGAAATTGGTACCTTGGGTGCTTCTGAAAATTCTCCCTAAGATTTAGGTCTTCAGCCTGATGCTCAACTCCCATTGACTTTAGATGGAATTAGAAACCTGTGTGATCTTGAGATCTGGGGCCACAGAAAGATTTCAAAAAATGCTAAAATGCTGATGCACGTAGTTGCCTTTAATTTCACGTGAGAAATTTCATCTGCATCTCTAAGTTCCAGAAGACCAAAAAAACTCAATCCCTCCTCATTCCTTTGCATCCTCTGTTCTTACAAGGAGTAGGTATAGGAATTATTTGAGGTGGGATATACTCAGACCTCGCTGAGTTTGGCAGGGTTATTAAAGGAGGCTAAAAGGATTCAGTACACACTAACCTTTACAATATAATGGGAGCTGGGTACGACATCCCAGAAATTGCCTGTTAACTCTGTGTTAAGCTCCTCTTCATTAAGAACCCTGTACACTCCCAAATGACAATTCTTTTACCCTGGCTGGACAGTGGTCCAGCTACAGCCTACTTCCCATGGGAAGAAGCAGGAGTTTCTGGTTAATAGAAGAATAAGAGAGAATATGTCCTAAAATCCTCTCATGCTGAGGAATGATTGGGCATGACCACAGTTCCTTTTGGGGGGACAGGCAAAGTGGGTAACTCTCTCTTCCAGATTTCCTGAGTTTTATGGGCCCTCTTTCGTATTGTCGTCCATAAGGAAATGGCATGATTTTCAAGGTCGCAATGGCAGTCCTCTGAAAGTCATTTCTGCTAAATCTAGGTCTCTCCCTTTGGTATTTGGGCAAGACTTCGGTTAAAAAGTAGAAAGTTCGTTGTTCAGGATGTTTCTGTGGATGACATCAGCAAATTCCTTAATAAATGCCACAGAAAACAAATGACAAAATCTCTGTAAAGATGAGCTATTAATTAGGCCATTTGTCTCATATGTCACCACCTTATCAGTTATACTACATCCCTTTCTATTTTCCAACAAAAACAAAGCTGCTTTTATATTAATTTTGGTCTTTGTCATAGAAGGAATTGGGTTTGCATTCTTTGCTGGGATTTTGTGTGTGTTTGTGTCAGGAATAAATACATTAATGAGACCTTGAGAGCAAAAAAACTCTTTAACGTGGAAGAGAAATAATCTCCAAAGCAGAACAGAGTACACTGAGGCATAAATAGGACAGACTGGGTGACAGTAAGTACAAGCAGCTGGCCAGAACAGATTCACAGACGGAGTGGAGCTATATGGTGATAAGGGATTCATTTAGCTCTAAGAAGTGCCTAATATGGCAAAATAGCCCAAATGATAGGGTTTCCCTAATCGCCATGGATAAATTTCATGCCATGCTTGAGAGCCTCATTGCATTAGCACCTTTAACTCACCTAGATTCAATTGTGGCCCTGTGAAAGCTCAGAGAGCTCAGCCTTCCAACACTACCTTTGTGTACTTCTTCTTTATCAGTGAAGATTTCATCTCACAGCCACTCACATGCAGTGTTGTAAAAGTAAGTTGAGAACTAAGGTCTTCAGCAAGGTGTACTTAAAATGTGAATTGTTGGTCAATAGGGAATATAATCCCACAGTTCAGATGTATGTGGTGAATGTGCCTGGAGCTTGATTTCTCAGAAAGCACTTACACATGAAGCTGAGTTTTAGAACTGCCAAGAAATGTCAACATTGCCTCCAGGACAATCTAAGAAAGTGTAGCAGCACATGGAGCTTTGATATATTTATTAAGAATATAAGCATAAGAATAGAATTGGCCACATTAGAACATTCTAGAGGAATCAACAAAAACATCTTTTTAACGAGAAGGCTGTTCTGGAAGGTGGTATAAAGAATATTTTTGCTATGCGAAAAATGGCAGCAAATGAGCAGAAAGACTGGGAGAACTGGCAACAGAACTTTAGTTTCTCAGCATCTGTGAACAAAGGTAGCAAACTAGGTGAGTTGTCTGGAAAGTCAATTAAAGCTCCATGAAAGGGTATTTACATAGGTTTTAAACACCTTGTAGGTAGTATTGAAGGGAGAATCAGCTATTGTGGGCAAAAGAGGAAGTTTTGGCTGTTAAACCGGGGCTGATGGTTTCTATTTTGCCTCCCTAAACAGCCCTGGGCACTTTGGTGCTAGTGCTGTGTCAAGCCTCACAACCACTCCGCTGTCCCCAGGCAGGACACAAGCAAATCCTGAAACACAGAGGACTCTGCACAGGTATGATGTGAAATGACTGAGGCAGCTGGTGAAGGGTGACCTTAGCAAGCTGTGCCTTTGCCACACTGCCTGTCCTGTGTGCCTGTGCAGCCTCCTCATGCCCCAGTACACCTCGGAGCAGTCCTCGTCACCAGCATTGCTACTCTTTGCAGGGGCAAGGATGAGGAGAATTGTTTTCAGATCATTAAGATTTTAATCTGTCGTTTGCCGTTTGTATTCCCAATTGTCAAGCAAGAGAGATGAAAAATCACTGCAAAATCTTTTAGTGACACTGAAGTTGTATAGCCAGGTGCCTCTGATGCCTTTTCCTGGTCTTAAAGTCAAGAGTCATACATGGTTAGAAGGGGAAAAGGGATTTTACCTTGGTATTTATTTTAAGGATCCTTAGGTGCACACGTCCAGGTCATGTTCATCGAGATGCACCCCATCAAGAGTGCCCCCAAAGATCTGGTATAACATTATAGGTTTTACTAATTAGCATATCTATCAAAGATTCCCCAATGAGAGGCTCAAGTGAGCCCCCCTCCCCAAGGAACCTTCCCCTGGATGGTTCTATCTTGGTTTACAGAATGTGCTCTGGAGAGGACCTTGGGCTCTGGGGCACACTGATCCCTAGCTACGAAGTTTCTAAAATGTTTCGTCTCTTAGCTGAACAAACAAGTTCAAGAATGTAGGCAAAAAGCACTAGGAATACAGAAGTTGTAAAAAGGTATAACAGGGGTATAAAAGAAAAGGCAAAAAATCATGATGACATCACCTCTGTACATGGCTTCCTCTTTGTTGCATGGCCAAGAGATGTGTACTGCAATGGGATATACGAGCAACTGAGGGATGGAGTTTCCCTGGTCCAGTTCTTTGCTGATAGCTGCTCTCTCTCAGTAGAAAATCTGTACCCATATTTATATCTGAAGTAGAGAAATCTTGATATATGCAAGGATATGAGCAAAAATAATGGAGATTTACACTTCAACAGCACTCACACCCTTTGCAATTTTACCTATTGTGAGTGCACATGTGCGTATTTTGGGCTGATTTTCTCTGTCGGCTGAGCAAAAGATAGTGGGGAATACTTCAACTTTTGAAAGTTCTTCATTAAATGCCTTGGGACTGTGATGCATATACACACACTTCCTGTCCCAGAAAATGCTTAAGGGCTGTCTGCAAGGCTCACCTGCCCAGCTAATCTCTTGTTTCTCGTTGTAACCCTTTCAGAGAGATTTTGTGCTTGCACAGTTCTCTAATACACCCATCTGAAAGGCATCAGAGAAGTGCCAAAATGAGTGTCATACTTGTTGGCGAGGACAGATGTGGAAGATCCCTGCCTCATTTCATGCTGCCACGACAAGTCTTTGTTTTCCACACACATGCACAACTCTGACTTCTGCTTGACTCTCCAGGGGAGAGAGATGCTGAAATGCGTTGTTCCAGATGCACACTTTTGAACAGGGTGTTTAGCAAAGCTCATTCATCAACAGAACCTGTACTGTCACCTTCCAAACAGCAAGAGGGAGAGGAATGTGTCAATGAGTCAAAGTCTTCAGTACTGTGCAAAGAGTTTACCCTCCACCTCGCCGAACCTGCAGCTTTGGTAAAGTGGCCAGAATCAATATAATGTATATTGAAAGAGGCATGGATATGGCTTTTGGAGAGAATTCCCTTACCATGTGAGCCAAGGAAGTACCATCAGTCCCTGGACCTACATTCCATCAGAAAGCCAAATCATTCTTTCCTGTTCTCTTCCTGCGCCCTGCGGATTGCACACCTTTTTTCCTTAGTAGGTCTGTTAACATAACAGGGCATGGTGGCTGCTCTGGAAGCACCCACGTACCTCAAAACCCAGCAGTGACATGTTCAGATCTACCTGTTTGCTGGTGGTAGCCTGACTGCTACACTGGGAATAGCCTCAAGCTCAAATGCTCTCAGACAGGCACGTTTCTGAAGGCAAGGAGCTGTCCATCTCCATTTCTTCCCTCCTTCCATCTTAAAACATGAAAGAATATACATTTCAGAGTCTCTTTAGGATTTATTTTTATCTTTTGCCTTGTCACAGGAGCCAAACTGTCACAAAAAGTGTGGGCACATGACATCAGATGTCCAACAGGTGACTAGACTGCCCTGTAAACCAAGCTTAACATCAGTTGCCAAACCTTACTTCATAATCCAAAATCCTAAATTTTGCTTTATGATCTTTGTGTTTCCTTCCATCTCAACAATGTGACAACACAGATATTGCCTTAAGGAGGTGCAGTAACAAACATTCAGCTTAGGCAGTGACAGGGCCACATCTGAACTCAAACAAATCCTCAGTACCTTGAGGCCTCATGCCAGCCTCCACACCAACCCCTTATTTGAACAAAATTTCCCGAATGTTGACATCCCTATCCAACCTCAATAACATGGTGTGATTGAAATGGGGTCCAGTGCCAGTAAATGGATTGGGTTCACTGTTAGTCTGTGCTTATACCAATATATTGCACTGTTTCTGCAGCACACAGATCCCAGGACAATTGTTCTACCTGAACACTCAGTAGCCATGTGACTGCACACAGCTGGGCTTCTCTGAAGCTTTTTCACTGATGGGGAATTACTTTTTATTGTGTCCAGAAGCACAGTTCCCAAATAAAGTCAAGATTTCCAGTGTATGAATTCACAGGAACTTTTCTTCTGTCCAAATAACTCAAAAATATTCTTCAAAACATTCATTCAGAATTCAGATTCAGGTACAACAATTAAATGAATGGAACTCCTAAACTCAAGGATAGCAGAATAATTCACAGTCTTTGGAGTTTTTGGCAGTAAGGCAAGCATGAAATAGCATGAATTATGGCATTGCCTGAATGCTCCAGTTCATGTCTCAGGTAACCATTTGCCTTCAGACCACAGAGGAGGAGGAGGAAGAGCTGCTGTGCTGTTGAATTGTTTAACAGTAGCTGTAACCACTGTCTCGACCCACACCCTGGTGCAGTCTCCTCACTTTCTGGCTCCTGCTGATGATTATACCATGGCAGCTTGTCTCTTTGGTAAATTGATTCTTCAGTCTGGTTACGTTTTCAGGTATTAATGCATTTAGAGAGATCTCTAATCCGTCCCAAGATGAAACTATGATTCAATCCAAAAGGTTAATGCATTGCTTTTACATGGTACTGTGAATAAGTTGAACTTGTATGTTATCATTCATTGTTTAAACACTGTAACACCTCACAAATGCACAATGTCTTTCAGACAGGAACTTCAAAGCATTTTTTCAGTCACCAATTTAACCCCACAGTGCAGCAGCCAAGTCAGCTGGCAGATATGGCTTTCCTCTTTTTAGGTAGGTAAACTGAGGCAGAGAAAACCCAAACACGTATGTTCAATATGACTTATTTTCAAAGACACCAGCTCCTTACAGCTGCCATTGCTTTAGGATTCCTACATATTTCTGAACTTCAGATAACATTTCTTGAAATAAATAATGAAGTGAATAATGAAGTGAACAAAACATAAATAAAGATGACAGAGTATGAATGTATTTTCCTGTCCTTTTTGTGATCCTTTAGACCTCATAACTTCTTTATACATCCAAGGAAAATGAATGGAAGGGCAGGGGCTTGGGGGTTATTTTGCCAGAAGGAATGGTTTGTGTTCCTGAGCAAAGACACCTAATTTTTAGTGAAAGCTGAAAAGAGGAAGAAAATTCCATACTACTGGTATTATATATTCCCTTGTTTATGCACACTGGCCTGTGTCCAAAGCAGAGCGTGTGGAAACCATATGACTACTATTGAATATGTGCCTAAATCAAATTTGCAGTGTTTTTCCTCTGCTTGCCAAGCACAAGCCTCCAGTGGGGTTAGATACCATATGTTAGGTAGAAAACAGGTTGCAGTTTTATTGCCTACCTTTCCAGGTACAGGACAATCTTGCCAAACTAAGTGACATCCAATTGTATAGGAACTCTATAAACGTCTGGCTTAGTCTGGGTCCCAAAGCCCATCCTAATTTCTCCAAAACGATTGATCAAAGCAGACACCTACTCCTTCAAAGGCAGAGTCTTTAAGCAGAGAGGGAAGTGAAGAAGGTAAGGCTTTGGCTCTTTCCTTCATCTGAACTTGGGGAAAACACATTTGCAGGAGAGATTGTTAGAGAAGGCATCAGGAAGCAGCACGTACCGTGCACCGCTGTACTCTTTACAGCAACACTAAAAATTTCAAAATGTGTTTTTGCTCCTTGTTGGCACAAACCCAAATCTTTTAGAACAGAGTCTGTGCTGTAGATTAATATGTGTTTTGCTGCTCATAACTCCAGGCAGAAATGAAAGACCCTGGTCCAGCTGCCAGTTTCAAAGGGAAGGGGTTCAAATATGGTTTTCCACTTCTGGCCAGGAACTAAAATGGAAGACTAGCCACTGGGCAGCTGTCATTTTGTTTAGAAATATGGAGTCTTCTAACATAAATGCTAAGAGTGGCCGTAGTGAATCAAAGCAAAGTTTAATTTAGCACAACAACCTGTCTCTAAGAGACAGCAAACTCACATAACCACATTGCAACAGCTTGCTGCTCAGGGACTTCCAGATCCAAAATAATTTTATTTAGTGGGTCTAAATTGATGGCTTTCTCTTCTGCTAATTTTCCCTATCACTACCTGAGTCAAGGTCAGCTTTCACCACTCACAGCATCCCACAGCCCAGCATTCCTATGGTTTCCAGACATGTTGTGTAAAGGAATACTTTCTTCTGTTTGTTTTGAATCTTCCACTTTTTTTCTTATAAAGTATTATTCCATATACTTGGCCACCTGTCACCCTTCTCTGAACTTCTTCCAGCTTTGCTATACTCTCTTAGAGATGAGGAGCTCAGAACAACATAAAAATGCTACACATGGAAAGGGTATGCTGTAGATTTGAGCCATCACTTTATATAGGTCACTTTTACTCCATATGCATTTGCATTTATTTAAATTGAATCTCATTTGCTATCTCAGGGCAGAATTTCTTCACCTGGAGTACATTACAGAGCATGACACATGTCAGTTTATGGAGGCTCACATCAAAGAATGTCCTGAGCAAGAAAACATAGCACACCTACCACACAAAGTACACAAAAAACCACCTGTATGGGGGGACTCACACTTCTGAAAATGAAGGATTTCCAGATCAAAAATTTAGTAAAAAGATGAAAGTAGGAATGCATCCTGTATTTTGAGCTAAGCATGAAGTATAATTATACAAGAATGTGAAAATGTTTTTTATATTCTCTTCGGGAGGAAAAGTTTCAAAAGCCCATCTAAAATACTGCATAAACACTGGGTTGTTTATAATGTCTAATAACTACTTTTAGCACTTACTTACCTAACAGAGATGATAACTGGCATCCACATGCAAATTTGCAGGCAACAATCAGTTGTGGGCTACACAACAAACACATATCAAAGTCACCTGGGTCTCAAACATGGAACACTTGGCATTGGCATTACATACCTCAAGTGGCATTATCTCTGTGTCCTACTTGACTGCAGACACTCAGAAGTGGATATCCAAACACAATAGCTTTGCTCCAATCTTGGTTAAAATAATTTATTTATCATATTTACTATTTACAATCCAAAGCTGATCAGAAACTGACTTTACTGTTGAGCTAAAGTTTCCAGATCATCTAGATCACAAATTCTAGGCCCCATTTCTTTTTGAGAAGGCCCTATGATCTCTATGCTTAACCTCAATCCTCTTGGGACTCAAATGCTTGATCCAGTCTTCTGAGATTTATGTACTGGTGATCTGTACAAGACTTTAAAAAATCAAAACTTTCACTAAGCCACAGTGTCTCCAACCCAGAGCTGCCTATTGAACTGCTGGCTATAGAACAGTTTTCCCTGGTTGATCATGGTAACCACATGAGCCTTTACAGGGTTCCCAGAGATGTTGTCTCCTGTCCAGTCACTGCTGTCACTTCCTACCACCATGACTGTGATGCCTGGGACTCTCCATTGCAGCTCAGAGAAAAGAATACAAAGAGACACCAGCCTGAAGCAACTAATCCAAACAGTTAGAGCAGCTGAACTGCTGGGGAAAGGGTTTCCGTACTGACAGAGAACAGCACTGCCTAAGCACTCTAGTTCAAAACAAATAGGAAGCCAGGCAGACAGGGAAGTGGAAAATGCAGATATCAGGGTCCAATGGAAAATAAAGAAAGGAAAATATTCAGCCTATAATCAATCATGGGTACAAAAAGACTCATGTTACATTTCAGCACTGTGATTATCCCATGGTAGTGGGGATCTGCCCTAGGATGGGTCTTCTGACAAAGCAGCAGTATCTGCTGTATAATTTTACCAGCTCTGAAGGTGCTCTAGATGCCTGCACTGTGGAAGAAACATATTGACTAAAAGATTGCAGCCCTTCTACTGGGTGCACTTACAGCCACTTACAGGCTAATGGATCAAGTCGCTTCTAGGTGGATGGGAAGCCCTCTGAAATCCATTCCAAGAAACACCATTAAACAACAGTAATAGACTGTCTGTAGCTATCCTCACATGGAGAATTAAAAATATAAAGCGGAGTCAGAAAAGCCTTGGGAAAAATATGTGCAGTGATTGGTTATATTAAGTGAAACAAATTTAAGGCCAGTGAGAAGCTGGGAAACCTGTGAAAACAGAAAAGCTTTCTCACTGGACACAAGCATAACTGGTGCTTTGGAGTCCGGGCCATCAGTAGTGAGCAGGGCACTGCAAAGCACAGACTTGATTGCCACACAAAGGGACATGGCCAAGTAAAGACAGCTGCCAGTTTTCTGTTTACCTCAGCTCTCTGTTTGGCTCATTGATCTACCTGAACACCTACAGGAAGACATCAGATCGGGTGGGAAGAAAGTCCAGACCTGCGATGTTGCAGTACAAAAATTCACCCTCCCAACAGCACAGACAAGATGGACAGGAGAAGGCAAAGTCTGCTTCACTTGATGTTACAGCCTGGTAACCAGACAGAAAACATGGTAGCCAAATGAGCAGCCCCTGAATGACTGGAGAAAAGTGGTTGAAGCAGCCCCACAATTAAGCCGGTTTGATAGTCTTGAAATTCTTTTCTAAAGCAATAACAAAAGGCAGCAGTCCAAGTTTCACTAGAAAAGAGATCATACAAGAAACACAGATACACAACCATGAAGAGAAAGCTTCAGATAGCTCCAAGAAATAAAGAAGTAAATGGCTGGTTGACATGAGTATAGAAGCCAAGGCCTTGGGTAGAAAAGTCAGGAGAAACAAGGAGATTGTGAACAAATCAAATCCACATGATGCAAACCAAGAAAAGGAATTCAGTGACCAGATGGAAGGCTCACAATGTCAGATATATCATAAGCAGCAGAAGACATGCTCACGGAAGGGGATTCACAAAAGGGGTATCAACCATTTAGTCTGTGATGGGTTGCTGGTAAAAGAATTTCTTGTGGGGGTACAGACTCTGGAGTGACACTGAGCAACACAGTGAACACTTGACATGTGTCTCATGCTCTCGTGCTGTCATACCTGTGTCACACTCATCTGCAGTGCAGTGATCCTTCTCCATGGACTTATGGGGTGAAACAAGGTACTTGGTCCCGTATTCGACAGGCCAGCCAGTTGTGCCTGCTGTAGGGGGCTCTGGGACCATGGCATCTGGAGCTCACAGTGCAGGTCTGGGACTGGGACTGTCCTCCCAGAGGTTTCACAGGAATCCCACTGAAATGTTCAACCTTTGGCAGCAACCTCCATCTCTTCTTTTTACTGCCCGCTAAGTAGGACATTTTCCCACTGGACACAAGCTCCCAGAATCTCTCATGGGAACAGTATATTTTTGCTCTAGCCAATCTCAGGGTCTTTGTTTTGGTACTAATACCCATTTTCACACAAAATGCACATGCACAGAAAGATTTAACACTGAGGCAAGGGCAACAGAAAATTAGCTACTAATTTTTGTAGCAATTTCCAAGCATTTGTTTTCTCTGGATTTGAGGCAGGTTGGGTTAAAACTCCTTAAATGCTATAAACATTAATTTTAAAAGACAGTCTTCCTTTGGGCACCATCAGAGCAATGGAAACAACCACAGAAAATACAGTGGAATCAGGTATCACTTGTAAGAAAGTAACTGGGGATGTAGTATTCCATTACACAGGATGCATTTGTACCATTTTAGCTTGCACAGATGGAAATATAGTTCAATGTTTCAACATCATTTGACTTTCACGTGTTAAAATATTGATAAGTGCTGCACAGGATAATGCCCCTATGGTTTCAAGTAGTAACTGGAGCATGATGTTTATTGAAGTGAAATACAGCAAAGCCTTTAACAAGTATTTAAAATTCTGAGAATCATTCTCAACACTGTCATAGATTATTTCTTTATTTTTCTTCAGTTAATCTTTGTTGATATCTTGAAGTTTATGGGTGTTAAAATAGAAGTCATCTTTTGATCACCTCAATGCTTCTGTGTTACAAGACACTCTTTAGAAAAAAAATTAAAATATCTTCTATTTGAAAACTACAATATTGCTGTCATACACAAAATAACAAGCTTCAATAAAGAAAAACAATGCTACATAAAGTAGGCATAAATGGACCATAGACTCCCTGTTCTAAATATTTATGGACCGTTACGCTGCAGCAAGAACATCTGAAAGCCATAAAACACATGATTATCCAAATTGCTCAACGAGGTCTAACTTGTATCATGTCAAAGCTTCAGTTCTAAAATGCACCATATTTCCTACACCACTTATGATTGCTAAGACCAAATTAGTCCAGCCAGAAGTCAGCAGAGACCAGAAAAGATGTCACTTTGATCTATTTGAAGGGAAGATGAACCATGAAGCATTTTCTGAAAGTGCATATCACAGGGGTAAGACCATCATTCATTCAGAACTCATCTATCCAGGCAGCAGCATCAGATTTAGCACAGAGATGCTTTGGTCCCCTATGAAAGCAAGGCTTCATTTAATACTTCCCATTGGCACAAGCATGGAAAAAAATCAAAGAGGAAGGCAGTTCACCACATATAGTTCAGGTGAACGGACTGGAAAGGGTGTAATGTTCCCTGAATGTTATTTGGAGGAAAAAGAAAAGTTTCCAAGTACTGGAGCAACCATGCATTGGGGTACACAAGTCTGCAAGGGATTTAGGAACTTGATGTTTAAACGTCAAGGTAATTAAAGGTAATTCTTAGAATGTACTCTTTAACCACATCATCTCATGTGAACCCTGAGTAGGCCAGATCCACATGGGAAGCCTGAGTAATTCCCAAATGAATGTTCAGTACCAGGAGCAGTGTTCGCAATTCATGCATAAAGGTGCATGGCAAATCTTCTCCTCTCCGCCTAACCTCATGGCAGTTTCGAAGACCAAGCAGTTTTCATTGTTAGGCCGTAAACAGAATATTGTTCTCCTCTTCTTAAAACAAAATAAGAAAAATAAATCCTATTTATCCTATTGCCCTTTGTCTGACTGTAGGAATATCAGCTTACATGGAGTATTGCTTAAGGCATTCATATCTCAATAGTTGTCCTCTGAACACCATTCAAATTAAATGTGAGTTCCCTTGTTTCCTAATACATACACATATTTTAGCACATAAATCATAGTAATAAGAGTTATCAGTTTCAGTGTAAATTATTATTTTGCAGAGCAGTCAGTCTTCTGTCCCTCTAGTCACTTTATTATCTGATAATTAGAACTCGTTATAAAAGTTCTAAGTTGTCAATTTCAATACTGGTTGATGAAAATTCTGTGAATGTTCTTTGCAAAGAATACCGGAACATTTAATTTCTAAGTTGTTGAGGTGCTTCCCTTTGGTTTTATAATTTATATCAAGAGAATAGAAAAGTTAATATTATTAAGTCAAAAGAACTCCATGCTAGCATGAAACAGAAGATTTACTGAAACAGAAGATTCTGGTAGTTCATGTAGATATTCATGAATATCTGAAATTTCAAAATTTTGTCTCTGTCATCTTAAAAGAAAAGTTTGAAATGTTAACCTTTGCATGGAAGGAGGTTAACATTTCAAAATTTTGTTTGAAACTCAGTTTTGTAATCCACTGAAAATGTTGAACAACAGGCATCAATTGACCTCAAAGTACCACTTATAAGTGGTACAAGAAGTAGTACAAACCATCTCAGAAAAAAGAATTGTATTACTATGAATTAGTGATGCAGCAAGATGTTCAGGCTACTCATTATGTTTCACACTGTGATATGTTGAACTCTACTTAAAACAACAATAACACAGTTTTTCCACTGGGCTTTGCAGAATCCTTCTTGATGTCCCTTTATACAAGATTATGGGCCATTCCCTTGAATAAAATTAATCTCTGGTTTAATGAAAGCTAGTCAAGTCTCAACACAAAGCCCATTAAATGATTTGGAATGTGCAAAATGACACAAATCTTTCTCCTCCACCACAGCTCAAGCTGAGAACACGCCTCAGCTGTGTTCTCAGTATGTTTGCATCTCAGTCACAGAGGACCCATATGATCATATGCTATACTGCCCAAAAAATAATTTTCTCATGTGCAGAGAGGCATTTAACCAGAGATATCGTGTAACATCTTCTATGGCCATCTGTTCAACCTCAGGAGCACAGGTATTTCAGAGCAGCACACAGGTTAAGTGCTCACAGCCAGGATTTGCCTCCATACAGCCCTGTATTGCAGTGACTAGTGCATTGTGCAAGTGGAAGTGAAAGTGGCTAGCAGATTAAAATCCAGATGATCATGGATCATAAGTTATAAGGTGGATGTTACACCAGCAGAGCAGAATGTACAATGAATATGTCCTGCTAAAAAAAAAAAAGCTATGTGCTTTTAAAGATAATGTTCTGTTTGATGTTCATATAAGCTGAGGCAGAATCTCTTTGAATAAGCAAACCCAGACAAACAGCAGTAAAAGAGCAGGTAGCTGGTAAATTCCCAGGATGGCTAGTTAGTCATTCAGGAGCCAAAAGCTGTCACATCTGCTCTCTACAGGTATGAGAGTCACCGTATTGCTTAATCAGAAACAAGCCACAATTAAAGAGGGAGTGACCCTCAGAGATCTCATGGAGATGGATGTGACACTCTGCCATTGTGTGAAGGCCTTATTCTGCTGATCAATACCTCAACTACCTCATACCGGACTGCTCCTCTGCTCACATCTCATGGAAACTGTCAAAATGGGCAGAGTATGTAGGGGGGGTGGGAGGGGATCCCCAGGGCATGCCTGTTTCGTGACATATTGTAAATGTCTTTGGTCTTACTTTAAAAATCTACAGTTTTGAAATACATATTGTAATTTTTTGCATATCCTTAAAAAAGCCTGTATGCTTTGTTTGATACAGAAGTCAAGGCCAGTGGGAACCTGTGGGTTGTGCTTTCATTGATTAGCTATATGAAGGAAAGCACGGTGTCTCCTGAGTATGTTCAGACAATGCTGTTTAGCTGGCTTTTCAGAACGAGGCACAAACAACTTAAGGTCTCTGCATTGCATCACTTGCATTGTTGGTGTTCTTCTGCCAACTGGAGTTCTAAACTCTGCATTCTTAGCGTCATTTGGGTGAAGATCCCTGCTGCCAAAGGTCAGGTGTCCCAGAAACTGTGACATAGATCCAGGGGATGGTTAAAATAGTCAGGCACATTTATGAATCAAGAAATGCAACTCAGAAACCTCAGAAACCTATTTCCTGAAAACTAAACCTAAGGCATTGAAGGAATTAGGACTTAGATAAGTCACCACCCTAGAGGGATATGGCCCATCCAGTCAGAACTCCTTTCCTTAAGCTGGATTTCTGTCACATGGAAGTAGAAAGGTTTTCTATGGTTAACTGTGGCTATACCCTGCCTTGTTTGGAGTAAAAATCGATACTGAAGTTTCTCACATTGCAAGGGACCATGGAGGCAGCAGTACTTTTAAGATGGTAAATCACTGACCCTTGAGCGAGGCCCTGCAGGTGGGCTCTGGAAAGGGATGTTTGACATAAGGTAGCTGATAGGTCCAAGGCTTAAAACTTCTTGTTGCCCTCAGAATGCCCCAAAGCTTCTTAATGCCTTCAGAAAATTCCCGTACACTGTGTCTCTGAAGTGTGGGCATTGTGAAGGCTTTACTGGAGGAATCACAGGAACCTTGGAGACTTAGCTCAAGCCTCCATAGTTAAGTGACAGTCAAGCCCTGAGTGGATCTGGCCCAGACAACCTACAGGTGGAAATGGAATGTATTGCTCTATAAATTTCTCCTAACCACACATTAGTTCAAGAAGTTTTTTATGCATGTGGTATGATTTTCGTGGGATAAAATTACTGGATGGTGTCATTATTTCAAATCAGCAGTCGTTTGGAAATAAACAGACAATAACATGAGGTGATACCTTGGGAAAAAATGCTGCTGCTATGAAAACAAAGTACTTTATGGAGAAAATGTTTGTAAAATGCAGACAAAGACAAACTGATGTTACTTATGCAGTATGACACACCTCTTCTGCCAAGGCTTGGGGGTGGGGTTCAGATAGGTACTGAAGAGGGAAAAGGGAGCAGGGAGAACAGGCACTGGCTGCCTTTAAATCTGACACTAGTAATGATATAGGATATCTAAACTCTTTTTTTCTGCAAAATGAATGGTTGTTCTTAAAACATGTATACTATTAAAAGCTCTTAGCACCAAAAATATAAAATAACTGCTTTATTTGTATAAAATCAGTTTAGACCTAGAGCTGGAGTCTGCAAAGATGCTCATGCTTATTTCCAAATAGTGAATACGGCAGTAACTAAAAGCGTAGTTTTTCCCTATGATTAAAATTAGCAGCGTGGTGACCTCCCAGTGCCACTGGTGACATTATCACGCCTTTTCCCGTTAGGTGCGTTTCCCACTGCTTGCCGTAGACCTTTTTCTTCTCGGCTGTGAAAACTGGGAAGTTTCAGAGATGCAGGGCTGGCTCAGAGCCGTGGCACCAGTAGATGGCAGCAAGAACACGCAGAAAAGGCTTTCCTGGCCCAGCCGGGCAGCCTAGAAAGCGGTGCAACTTTAAACGGATTCAGTATTTGTCTTCCATATTTGGAGAGTGAAAAGTATATGTGACAATTAGAGGGTAATGCAATATTACAGTGCAAATAGGAGAGTGAAATGACTGTGTAACCACTGAATAGCTCCCTGATTTAATTTGTTTGTACTGACCTAACTTCCCTGCAATTTCAAGTTCACCTCTGAGGGACTTGGAAAGAGGGATGGAGATCTAACTACTGCCAGTCACCAGGAGCTTCCCCGGCCCTCCTTCTCTTTTACACTTTCTCTGCAGGGTAAAGGTGGTTAACACTGCTCTTAGGCTAAAAAGTCACAGAAATCTGAAAATGAAAGAAATATCTCCCTTTACACTCGGCCATCATGTTTTTTTCCTCATGGGGGATTCTGCTCCCTGCTACAGATCCTTCTGAAAAAATAAAAGCAGTTAAAGCATGAACACAAGCCCCAGATATGCACATGAACAAGTATGATTTTTTTTTTTCCCAAAGGGACCTAGGGTCTGGGCTGACTCACCATGTATTGTAGTAATTGCAAAGATGGAATGCAACAGCTCCAGAAAACTGCCAAGGAGCAGACATAAAATCTAAGCATCTGGGAGGCAGCTGGGCTTCTTAATTATTGGCAAATATATTTATATATAAATATTTTGCCAAGCGTGATTTGGGTTAAGAGTTCCTGTGAAGTGACCTTTTGCTTTCCTTTGTTTTGTGTCTGTACACATGTCCTAGATAGATACATGGGGAGAGAGACACAGACGCGCAGACAGAGATAAATGAACGGATTTCACACAGCCCTCCAAAATCCCAAACCATGCCTAAATTAAACGAAGAGGGATATGAAGCGAGGCATAAGTGCAAGCACAGATTTCAGAACTGTGAAAATATGTCAGCAGAGCATCATTTTTTGGTTCAGGCTGATAATCACTCCCTGCTCTCATTATAAGATCAGAAGGGCCATCTGTCCTCTCTGGATAATTTGGAGCTCAGATACAGTGAGCACCCTTGTTAGAAAATGACCCTCCTACTCTCTGTAATCACAAGCACTTGCAGCCCTGGATCTGCACGATGCTGGGGAGGAACAGATTGCTTCCAGATCAGTATTGATTATGTATAGATTTGTGGTTTATTTGGTGCTATATTTGGGTGAAGAGGTTTTTATTTTGGAAGGGTGGTGAGGCTTGTTTCCTGCCTCAATTTTTCAACGTGGTTACCTTCACTTCTTCGGACTTTCCTCTCCCTTCTCGAGATGTAACGCTAGGATGTTGCATGAGACAGAGGAGTATCTTGATTTAGTAATGAGACAAGTAAGTATCAGTCTGAACAATACAGCTCGGGAAGCTACTTCCTAATATGTGGTCCCTGTTTGCAGGGAGCTGTTTCCCCTCTGATACACGGTTATTTTCGAGTGAGTGACTCACTCATTCACAGCCGTAGCAGAGAGGTGTAAAATTCTTCAACGTTTGCTCTGGACCTGCAGACACAAACAAGTCTTAGTGACTTCACTGACATAGGACAAAGTCATTAGCTGAAGGGAAAAACCTTGGCCAGGGAACATAAGCTGCCTTCCTCTTCTGACCCAGATTCAGTGACAGTCCCATGTCCCCGTCCCCCCCCCGTCCCCCCCCCCCCCCCCCCGCCCCCCCGTCCTCCCCCCCTCCGTGTTTCCAGTCACGGAGACAACTTGATCATCGGAAGGGCAGGACCGGAGTCAAAGTACCCCTTTTCGGATAAGGGATGTTGCAGGAATTCAACCGGGATGAAATCATCCCATCGTTCTTGTGGGGACCAGTGTGTATGGTATCGCTAATAGCAGAACAAAGATGACAAACAAGAGGGACAGTTTCGAGGCATCAGGACACGGGGAAGTTGCAGGTGGGAGGAATCCGATTTTAGCGCTAAGAGCTTCGTCGTCTCTAACGCCCCGCTGTAAGAGACTTGGGGTTTCAAGAAGTAGTTTATTATTATTCTGACGGTAGCGGTTTCTCCTCATTTGTAAGACAATGATGTTTAACATTCACCGAGGAGTAGTGAGGTGGCATTTGAACACCCCCACCCCCAGCCCCCTGCCGGGGGCCGGGTTCCCTTTGCACAGAGCTGTGGCTGGCAGGCTGCGCTGCGCCCGCAGGGACCGATCCCGGCAGGGTCGCCGGGTCGGGCCGGGCCGGGCCGGGGTGACCGAGACTCGGCGGCAGGCGTGGGATTGTTCCCGCCGGGCCCGAGCCGGGCATCTTCCCGAGCGGCTGCAAAGCCATCCCATCCGCGGAGGCGGACAGGTACTAAACGACATTTGCAAACTCAGCCGAGTTCAGACCACGGTGTTTGCGCAGCCGGCGAGGACGGGCGCTGCCCCACCGGCGCCATCGTGCCCTCCTTTCCTGGGGAGGAGGGCCCGAGTACCCCCGGACTGGGGCAGGCAGAGGCTAAGCACACTCGGGGCGACATTCAGCAGGCATCCTAAGATCTCTGTTTTTTGGGATTGGTATCCCTAAAACATGTATGCTAAAAATCAGGACAAAGCAGAGCCCAGGTAACTCTCGCTGTTGATGCTGGCTGGCCTTAAGGACGGGCACACTTCTGGGCAATCAAACTAATATCTCCGTTGACTTCATATAGGTCTCTTTGTCCAGCAGATAAATAATTTCAAGTGCGGTCTTGCTGGTTGGGGGGAGGGGGACAGTTGTGTTTGGTTTGGTTTTTGAAAGACTCCGGATCTACCCAATCTTTAGCCTCCCTCTTTCCGTAATTTTCCTCACTAAGAAAGCTTGTACGTGTTTGTATAAAACTCGAGTACACTGAGGAGGAGGAGAGGGAGAGATAGTGGGTGCAGGACATAAAAACTCTAACAACAAGTAGCCCCGAATCTGTGAGTGATACATGTATGTGTATTCTCGCCGAATACTTCTACATCTGCTAGGCAAGGCGTCGGACCCTGTATCTGCTCACCTCTGTGCACTCCTGCGGTAGAAAACGCAGTGAAAACGCTTTACGTGCTTTTATGTATGGGCGTGGGGCTATACAGGCAGATAGGTAGATAGACTGCACTCACGTAATCTGCCCGTGTCTATCTATCTGGGAGGATTAGTTATCTCTGCATCTATTGAGAATTAACAAGGGCGAGAGATTATGTATCAACGTACAGACAACGGCTATGAATATGAAACCTTACGTACGTAGGTAAGACGGATTCAGTCAGCCACTCAGCTGCAAAGCTCCTCTTTAAGACTGCTCTGTCTTATCCTCTCAAAGCCCTCTGACAGCTTCCTCCGAGTACCTTCACCAGGGAATAAGGAGGAGAAGGCTCGGCATTTCACATCCCTGCTTTTCATATCCGAAAATGACAGACTTATGTCACCGCCGTGCCTGGACTTTGCTGGAAATGGGCCGCCTCCCCCGACCCCGCCACACACACCTTTTGTTCCAGGCAAAATAAACAATTCGGAGGAGCTGGGAAAGGGTGTTATGCCAGAAGGGAAGAGACGGTGGGAGGGCCACGCTCCCCCCCTGCCCCCCCGGCCCCGCGGGCGCGGGTCTCTGCGGGAGCCCGGCGGGAAGGGAGCGGGGGTGCTCCAGGGCAGGGGGTCCCTGCGGCGGCGGGAGAGGGACGCGCCCGGTCCGGGGAGCGGCGGCGGAGGGCAGGGCAGAGCACAGGGCTGGCGGGGCCGGGCCTGCCGCACCTCCAGGTGCGGGGAAGGGGCCGGGGCTCCAGCCGGGGGGCAGCAGAGGCAGACGGGGTCTGAGGGGCGGAAGAAGGGTAGCTGTGCGACCGAGGGGGCCGGGGCGCGGGGCCGGGGCAGGGGTCGGGGAGGCGCACGGCGAGGTCTCTCCGCCGCGCAGGACTGTATTTTGCGGCAGAAACTCTCTTGAGCGCAGACAATGGAGCGGGATGTTTACTGCGGGCGGGAAGACAATTAGCAATTCATCGGGAGAGATGTGTCACCCAAATGTCACGGGGAAGCTAACATGACATCTGTTTTAATGGCTCCGTGCTAATAAACTCCTCTCGAAGGGCGGCTTTGTGGGGACGTCAAAGATTATTTACAGAATGAGTCAGTTTCCAAACGGGCTGAGGCGCCGTCGGTGGCGGCGGGAGCGCGGCGCGGCGGGGACACGGCGCCCGGGACGCCGGGGCGGGAAGGACCCGCCGGGAAGGGGAAGCTGCGGGCAGCGCTCCGGCCGCGGATCGGCGGCTCGGCACGGTCCCGGCAGGGTCCGCCTGACGGGGGGCGGTCAAAGCGCCGAGGGCAGGCGGCAGCCCCGGGCGGGCGTCCTTCCCCCGCGATGGCTGTGCCGCGACGGCAGCGGGACGCGTGCTCCGAGGGGATGCGCGTCCACCTCCGGGGCTTGCCCTGTGCTTAGCTTTGCCGGGAGGATGGGGGAGTCCCAGTTCCGGGAGAAACCGCCCCGTGCGGAGGGCCCCGAAGCAGCAGGGACAGGGTCTCCGTCCAGTGGCCCGGCCTCGGAGATGGAAGTTCCTCGACACCGGCAAGCAGCGAGGCCCCAAAAGAGCGGCCGGATTTTCACCGAGTGCCACATCCTGCGTTATTGAACAAGACACGCTGCAGTAAAACACATAAGTAGACAAACTGAGAGAATCCATTTAGAAGTTAACACAGTCTGACTCGCTCACAGCCACACAGTGGGGGGAGACAATTTAATTTCCCTCAAATCCATTTGAAGATTTTTATGTTTAGATTGTTGTTTAGATGGCATAAAAAGGTTCTTTAGAATAGGAGAGGGGGGAATCTATTGAGCCTCTGGCCTTTGGCTTGTATTCCTGTGCCTCCTCGATTTTCGTCTTCTGTAAGGCCAGGTGGCTAGGGGATGTGTGGAATGTATCCAACTGTTCTTGCAGGTACGTATGTGTGTAAAGAGAAAATGTATTTCTGTGTTCCTGTCTGTCTCTATATACAAATATATGTGCATCTCATCTGTACAGAGAGTGGATATTGCACCTTTTTAAGACAAGCAGAGAGAGCCAATCCAAAAAGTCTTTACTCGGGCAGAAACGACACTGAACATAATAGCAGGATATTGCAAACCTGTCCTCGGTACTTATTAATCGTCCAGATCAAATACATTAATGGATAGCGAGAATGAAAATAGGCTGAGAACCGTCTGTCGTCCTTTCAAGGACAACGAAAACGCCGTACTGACACCGAGTCTGAACACAACAACGTGCTCCGTAACCTGGAGAGGGAAGGGAGGTGGGCCAGGAAGTAGCTCCGTAAGAGGAAAATTGCCATTGTCAGGAAAACTAAATGCAGTTTTAGGTGACCCACTGAGATGAGTAAATAAGCTACAGCTCTACTTTTCTTCATGTCTCCAAAGGTATTGCAGTCTCCAAGATAGCTCTGGCAGGCGAGCACTGGTCCCGCACGTGCGGGATGGCCCAGGGGACAGAGCCGCGGGAACAGGGGCTCCTCCAGACGGGGACCCCGGAGTCCCATTTGCCCCGTTCTCACCAGGGTCATTCTCTCCCAGCCCTGAACACACCTTCCTACTTTAATACAAACCTCGTGGCGGTGATCTGCTTCCTCGGGCTTCGACGGGAGCGCCGTCTGGGCCTCCAGGGGAAACGCACCGGCCGCTGCCCGGGATGTGGACCCCGGGGAGCAGAGGAGTGAGGGAGAGTGAGAACACCAAAATTGTTCCTACATACCCTTTACTCACTTGACTGCACCCATCTCCCCGCACACGCCGGTTCTGTGTAGCTGCCCGGTGTGTGCGTATCTGCGCCCGTGACTTTTGGGAGAGCGGGGAACAGCCCCCATCTGCTCTCCCCGCTTAAGCCCTCGCTGTTGCGCTTCCCCCCGGCGCCGAGTGCCGGGCAGAGCCTGCCCGCTGCGGACACGGGGGGCAACGGGGCGGCCCCGGCAGGGCGGGGGCGGCGGGGAGCGAGCCCCGGGGCGCGGCGGGCGGAGGGGGCGGCCCTCTTCCACAGCCCCCCTGGCTGCCAGACCTCTGGGAGTAGGGGGAGGTAGGGGAGGGATCCCGCTCTCCATTCCAGCTATTTTCAGAGCTCGGGAGCCCGGTAAACAAAACGCTCTTGCTATCTCCTCGCGCAGATAAGGCAAGAAGTGGCTTTCTTTAATAATATGATTGAAATGTTAGGGGTATGATGCCTCCTCGTTAGTAATATTGGCTTTGCATGCAGAGCACAATCCCATCCCTCTAGACTGCTTAGCCAAAACAGAGCGTAAACTCTGTAATTAGTAACGTGTTCCATCATTAAAGAGCCCTGCTGAGAATTTCTATTTAATAATGGTCTTAAATTAGTTATGATGGTAAATACTCATCTGGAAATTCAACATCTAAAACCATCTACAATCTGGAAATGCTCCAGTGTTGCTGTAATCTCCTGTAACACAGAAATGACTATCACATTCAACCATCGCATTAGAAATTCGTCGTACCGTTTGGTCCACTAATATACAGTATGGATGTGTTAATTAGGTTAACCCATAGACTGTCTGCTTCACAAATATTTAGAAATAAACAATGAAAGCTCCTTTTTAATACGATACAGCCAGGGAAGAGAGGAGGAGGGGCGGATTTGACTCTTTCAGTTGGAAAGTCTTTTGTTTTCAGATAAGGTGGAACTGCAACGTCGGGCCTAAGAGTTCACCAACACACAGCCACGGGCACACACCCGCGGGCACACACCGGCGGGCACACACCCACTCCACCTCGGCCGCGCTCAGCAGCTCCCCGCCACACGCAGCAGCAGAACCCACGGCTCCCCCTCCAGAATGTGACTATTATCATTCGCCTCCCAGCCTAGGCAGATCAATTCATACCACACCTTTTCTCTTTGGGCTTTATTGGGTTTTGAAATTTAATTTTTCCATATTAGAAAACAGCTTGCTCCTTCTCTGCCGTGTCCCCTGTGCAGCGGGGCTTGGCTATGACAATCTTGCCAAGAGAGCTTTAAAAGGATCCAAGGAGGAACAAGGAAGAGGTAGCAAAAGAGTAAATAAAAAACCCAAATAAACAAATAAATAAATAAATCTGGCTTCCCCCCTGGCTGCAAGCGGAATTAAAGTTTCACAGGCAGACTGTGATGCAGGTATAAATAAGTCATTCAGCTACGCTTATCCCCACTGGGCATATAAAGAAAAGTTATTTGTAATAACAATAGAAAATCAGTAACTGAGATAGTTGGGGGTAATGGTAGGAGCGAAGGTAGGGAAGTGAAGTGTATTTCTGTATTTACCTAGACGTCTAAACGTTTATCCTCTCTAGCACTAACCTTTCATGTTTAATGAATGAATCTGCATTGCAGGTTTTTTCCCCCTCCATGTGCCGGCTAGTTTTAAATCTGCGAGCACCACAAAGAGGCCGTGATCCCATCTGCCTATGATTCCAAATTAAAGTTCAAACGGATGGCTTACACACTGCTGATCCTGTATCATAGCCTCTCGCGACCCTTCAATTACTATTTAATAGAATTACAGTGTAAAATCCCAATAGTCTTAAAGAATGTTTTATCACAGACTGAAGAGAGAGAATATACAGACACCTCCAATGTTATTGAACTGTATTACTGACCTATTTAGATATTTAAAGGGAATATTTAGTGTTCTACAAGATATTACAAGAGCTCCTTTAATCTGAAAACATGCATATGTGTGTACACATATATATGCCTCTCTGTGTGTGGACATTATATACATCAGCTCCACCCCACCAGCTCCACCCATCCAGCCACGCTCTGTGAATGTGTGGGTTCACCCTTGTCCACACGTACACACACCCACACAATTACACACGCTCCTTCAGGTCGTGTCGAAATTGGTGAGTTTTGGCAAACTGCAGCGTAACTTTATTGTTGCCTGATATTGCTAGAGAGGTTAATCCAGTAGGAAAGCAATTCTAAAAAATATTCTTTAATTGACCTTATTATTAAATGAAGTTCCCCTAATGATGTTTCTACGGGGTCAAAACAAAACAAAACAACCGTCCAACCAACCAAAGAAAAGAGCCCCAACAACAAACCCCAAAACACCAAACCCAACCAAATACTTGCAGTATAGCTAAATTACCCTCTAATAACTAGGACTGGAATTAAAGCCAGTCGTAGTCCGAATTTAGATGTAAATCTTGACTTGTAGTGTAATTCTCGTCTCACTTTTTCTACCTGTTCAGCAAAGGACCTGTCTGTCGCAGGGAGAAATGATTCTGCCACTTCACCTCGCTGTAAGCGAGGTGGTTCTAACCATGCACTTGGAGGTATTTACGTCTGCACTTTATTCAATACTTTTTAATATTCTTCTGCTCTTGCAGGTCGCGAGGTACCAAGCCACTTTGAAGCCACCTGGTCTGAAACTACCTTGCTTTCAAAATAAAAAAGAACAGCATCGAAAACAAAACCTCGTAGCCGTCCTTCCTCCAGACACAGCAACACAAATGCCTTTCGTGTCATTTAATCACAGCTATAATACGACAGCCCTTGCCTTTTGTCATTACCGTGGCTAGAAGAGAATATTTACCGCGATTGTTGGTAATATCCTTAGTGCTTTCCCTTCCCAACTCCTTCTTGCACACACAGAGACACACAGACACCCGCCTCCCTGCCTTCTCCATCCCTTGGTCAGTTTGCAACTGGATGGTTTGGTTCATTTCCCCCTTTTTTGTACACCATTTGCAAACTTGTGTGTATCTGGCTCTCTGCAGGGTGGTGGTGTGACCCTCTGCGTTTTGTGCTCGTGCGTGTGTGCGTGTGTGTCAGTCTGCACACCCGTGTGCGTGTGTGTGCTCTAGAAAAAGGCAATGTTTGTCTATCCTCTCCCTACACGCGGAATCCAGGCCAGTGCGATGTGGAGCTCAATAAGAAACTGCATGAATAAACACGAATAGAAAGTTGTGCTCAGCTAACCGAGGAAATCAGAGCAATACCAGGGCACCAACGTCCACATTTCTTTTCACCTCGGGCCGGGGCAGTAACCTCATCCGGGTATGCTAAAAATTAAGGGCAACGGGCAAGCAGATTCAAGTCCCTCGAAAAGGCTGCTGTAATTGATCAGACAGAGAGAGATGGGGGTGACCGAAGCCCACGCCTTACCGTGGAGGGCCAGCAGCAGCCACGGCCCAGCAGGCACACAAAGGACCCCCAGCCATGCTAAAGGGCTCGGGCAGCGACCACGGAGAGGGAGGGAAGGAGGGAGGGAGGCAGGTGGCGTCGGTGGTCCCCAGACCTCCACGCCGGGTGGCACGCACGCCGGTGGATCCGCAAACCGCAGCTAGCTGGGGATGAAGGCAGTGTCAGAGCAGTGTTATAGGCGACGAGTGGGCCGTGAGGGGGTTAACTACCGTCTCCAAACTGCTCCGGAACCGGCTCGTCTCGGCCCGACGTCCGACGGGCGGGGCGGGGCAGTGCCCCCGCGGCGGTGGGCGAGAGGCGGCGGTGCCGGACGGCGCGGGCCGGGGGAGCGGGGCCGCCCCGACCGGCTCCCGGGGAGGCAGCCCGGTGGGCTGCCGGGCTCCGGCCATCTGCCTCCTGTCCTCCGGCTTTCTCTTAAATATTGATCAGACGCACTTCAGCTTCCGAGTAATTTCATCTTAATCAGCGGCCGGGCTCGGCGCGGATAATAAACTAATGCTGGAGAGGGCCTGTGGATAATGCCGGGCCAGGGGCAGGGAGGAGGCAGCCCTCCAGTTTGGCGGGGCTCGATAGGCCCTATCTTCCCGGGGCAGATGGACTTAGTGGGTGAGAAGGCTTAAACGCAGCTTTTCATAGATTTACACCTCAATCAGCCATTCAGGTTTTTTATGCAAATCCTAGAACAGCATCATTTATCCATTACGAAGCCCGGCTTTGAAACGGCATATCATTAGCTGCACCCTCGGCACCCCGAAACCGTGCAGGCACCAACGCCCCCTGGACGAGCGTCTGTCCTCTCCCCCTACAAACCCCGCCGGCTCCCGGGAGAGGCGGACACCCCCAGCGCGGCTGGGGCAGCTCCTCCTTCAGGTTTCGGCTGGGGATCCGACCAAAAGAGCAACTTTTTGGGGACGGGGGTGACAAATGGCGTGGGAGGAAAGGCCCTGCCCTTAAGCTTAAACTGTGCTGGAGCTTAAGGCCAGGCACTGGTGGGGCGAAGCTAAGGGAGATCTCTGGCCTCCCCTAACACCCACGGCACGACGGGGCAATCTTCGGGAGGAATAATCAGAGGGAAGAAAAATCCAAAGCTATCAGTGTAAGGCTGAACTGAGGTAGATTATTGCTGCGGGCTTGACGCCTTCTAGCTGCAGCTTAGAGACGCGAAAATGAAAAGAAAGAAAAAAATGTTGTCCCAAACTTTCACGCCTCTGAATCCTTTCAGGTATTAAATTCCGTTAAAAATACTGCTGAATGAGAACGACACTGCTACCAGACAGGAACAGAAATACTGCCCTTAAAAACAATGTACCGACATCAAAGATCTTCCTACCCAAATCACCCGGGGGTGACTGGAAAGCCAGTTTGTTCTTCTAAAGGCCTCTCCGCTGACTCTCTGCCGGCGGGGAAAGAAAAAGCAGCCCAAGCTCTAGCTTGAGACCCGGCGAGGGTGCCGGCCACTGGGAAACCTTTTATCCCCTCCTGGGTAATATTTCTCCCTTCAAACAGCCTCGTGGGGGAGGGGAAGAACTAGGTCCATCACACCACCCACGCGGAACACGGGAGCCCTGTTGTGTGTCTGCCCCCAGGCAATTCCCGACCATTTCAGTTTCGTACAACCGGAATTTATTTTCTATTAACTCCCCACTCGTGTTGGCGACGGGCCAGTGCCACGGCCGGAGCTGCCCGTGGGGAAGACCCGGCCGCGGAGCCCGCGGGGCGGGAGAGCCGAACCCCGACGGGGCGGCCGCTGCCTCGGGCCGTACGTGTCCTTCGCCGCGGTGGCTCCCGCCACACACGGGGACGTGTCCCCTATGCGCTCGCTGCGCGCACACGAGCGGCTTTTCCTCAGGGGAACCTCAGGTGTGTGAACGTATTCACATATCAGCTTATTCCTTAAAATTACCCATTAGTGGCTTGGTCTAAATTCTCGCGCCCTATGGCGGTTGTCCCAAATCCACGGGTAGCCTCTTGAGGCGTGGGGGGGAAGGGAGGAGGGGGGAAGAGTCCATGCGAATCCTATGTCTCTCCGTGGACCTAGCTCGGACTTCATTTAAAAAAAGGAGGAGGAAAGAGGGAGAAAGGACTCGGGCAACACAAAGGTAGATCGGAAGTCCATATTAGTTTGGAAATGGTCAAGAAATTCCAGGCACGTTTCTCTCTAAATCCCTGGTAATATTCAAAATTGTATTTTCAAGTAAAAACAAGTTTAGAATTTACCTCTTGCTAATTCACGGCTGAATAATCTGCCCAGGGCAAAGCAAAACTTTAAGGAAAAAGAAAAAAAAAAGACGGAAAAAGAAAGAAAGAAAGATGCTGAAATACTGTTAGTCATGCAAATAAAGGCTTCTTTCAGCACATTACAATATACTCCGGATTCGAGGGGAGGAGCTGCAACCCGTTAAGGGCGAGGAGTTTTTGTTTTTGTTTTCATTTAAAGCTACAAAACAAATCCCGAAATGTCTTAACCGCTCTCTGGAGACACCCGTCCTTGCAGACAGGCGGTCGGGGAAAGCTTTCTAGCTCGCAGTGCACAAAAAAATGACCGCGGTGGGGGAAATGATGGAGCCCGCGGTGGCTGAGGGGACACGGAGGGACACGGCCGTGCCCCGCGCCGCCGCCGCTATCGCAGCGCTGTGTCCCTGTTGCTGCCCTCAGCCTCCTCGCAGGGTCGCTTCGTCCCTGTAAAATCCCTCCGGGGTGTCCCGCAGAGCCGGGGAAGGCGGGGGCCGAAGGGGAGCAGGGGCCGCGCAGCGCTGCGCGCCCCACGGCGGGACAGAGTGCGGGGCGAGAGCCCACGGGGAAGGAGTGATTTTCCGTGGCGGACAGAAACACCAACATCGCTGGGTAGATAAGAAAATGGAATACTGTATTTGATTTAGAAAGTTTGTACATATAGATAAACACGCAGTTAAGGAAACAATAGTTTAAGCGTCCTACGTGGAGTTTAAGAAGAGACCCCCCAAAGCTGCTATGAAATACTCAAAATAGCTTTTGCATAAGATAACTACAGTTGCACCCTAAGCTTTTTTTTTTGCTTTTTTTTTTTTTCTATCACTGAGGTCCCTTTTAAAAACTTAGCACGTCAGATTTTGACAGCTAAGTTTGTGCAAGGAACACCGAGTCAAGGAAAATAAAAAGGAGAGAGAGAAAGGGTGGGAGGGAGATAGAGAGAGGGGAGGAAGAAAGAAAGAGGAGAGCAAATATCATATACAAGCATTTCTACACATATATTACAAACTGGGAAAATGACCGCATCATTAAGATATACATAATTCATATAAAATTTTGAAATAAAAATAAAAATCTGTTACAGTCATAACTATTCTTTTTCCACATTTATAACCAGTACCCACACAGGCAGTGACAGAAGTGTAGAAAAAAAGGTGCTTACGAATAAAATGATTGTCTGCGGAACAAAAAAACAGAAAATTGCATCTTGGCTGGACCATCACTTGGACTAAAAAAAGAAAAAAAAAAAAAAGAGAGAGAGAGAAAAAGAGAGGAAGAGAGAAAAAGAGAGAAATAGGACCAACAAAAAGGCGATAAACATTTGTTATTTCCCTCTTCAAGGAGTTCCTTTTAATTTTTTTTTTTTATTTTTGATTTTTGTACAAATTCGATCGGAGTTTGCATTTGTTTGTCTGGTTTCTGTTTGTTTTCTTTTACTATAGAGAATATTTTTTCCCAGATACAAATTTAATCATCATCATCATGCAAGTGGGTGAAATGCGTCCATGGAAAAGCGCAAAGGAGAAATCGTGCTTGTCCTAAAAAGAATACAATTGTCACTTTTGCTTTGTTTTTTTTTTTTTTTTCCTTTCTTTTTATATATATAATAATTATTATTTCCCGCCCCCCCTCCCCCCCACCCTTCCCGCTGCAGCACCAGCGTTTGTGACTGTTGAAGTTTTAGCTCCATCTCTTGGTGGTGGTGTTGGCTGACGGTGGTGGTGGTGGTGGATTCTCTGATCCCTGTCTGTTTGTTTGCTATTATGTTTGGGTCGGGTTTGGCCTTTTCTTTCCTCCCGGCTGTGTGTGTGCGTGCATGCGTGTGTGTGTCCTGATTCTAGGTTGCCTCGGTTTGTTTTGCTCGGGATGGGGAGAGGGTGCTTGGCTGTTTGGATTTGGATTTTTTTTGTTTGTTTTCCGATATCATACATCACATTCCGAGTCGCTGGAGGTTACCGAGAGGATGGAGGTGCCCGTCTCGGCTCTTTCTGTCAAACTGGAGACGCTGGTGGTCGGGCTGGCCGCCGTGGACGGAGACTCGGCCGAGCTGTGTGTCGGGCAGCCGGGCTCTGCCAGCGACCGCATGCCGCTCTGTCCTATCGCCTGGTGCTGGAGCCTGCATCGCGCCGGGAGACAAAACAACAGCACAGCCCCGCTCAGACACCGGGCGCGGCCGAGGGGACGGCGCCCGCCCGGCCCTGCGCCCTCCCGGGGACGGCCGCGCCCGCGGCCGGGCCCGGCCCGGAGCGGGACGGGACGGGACGGGAGGGAGCGGATCCCCCGGCCGCAGGGTGCGGCCCCCGGCCCGGCCCGGCCCGGCCCGGCCCGGCCGCTCTCCCGCAGCGCCCCGCGCAGCCCGGAGCCGCGGCGGGATGCAGGGCCAAGCCGTGCGCCCGGGCCGCGCTGCCCCCGCTGCCAGGGCAGGCCGCCTCGGGGGGACGGCGCCCGGCACACGCACAGCGGCAGGGGCCGCGGTCTGAAACGGGACGGGGAGCGCGGGGACAAGCTCTTCCTTGAGCCCACTTCTGGAAAACACGAGCAGCGCCTTCTCTTTTCCCGGAGCGCCATTCATTCATCCCCGCAGCACGGCGGGCCTAGGAGAAACCGTGTGTGGGTGAGCCCCTTAACACTTGGACACCGCGAAAAGCTTCAAGGAGCGGTCCGTAGCGGACAAGGATCGTACTGGACCCCCATTTTGTGCCCTGGCCAATACCTGCCTAAATATTTTCCAGTGCACAAACACTCTGGGGTCTGAGGCAGGGATGGAGGGAGATCCTGTCCCAGGGACGCAGCGCTATGAATAAAATAAAAGAAGGAGATTGTGGAACACAACGCTTCTCTCCCCTCGAAATTTAAGTCCTTTTCTCATCTGAAAGCCAAAATCAGCTTTAAAGTGCACGTTCGTACATTGTCAACGCTTAAGGGAATATTACCTTTGAATTTTTTTTTAAAGAGGCAATAAATAATTTTTAGGTTCCCTAGCATATTGTAAACATTCCTCTGGGTCTGTTTATTCCACTCGAAACCCAAAGAAAGCCCAATTCAGGGATAAAAGCTAAAAGTCCTGGACTGAGCAGCCAGCCTCAACCTCTAGCGCCTAGGATTGCCAGGATGAATCAAAACACGCTCTTCGCGCAAATGCTTCTCACCGGGGTATTTTTTATTTAACTTCCTGAAAAGAACAGAAAAAATGTAGCCTGATTATTCTACATTTCTCATTATTTTAAGTTGTCTAATTTCAGAGTCTTTGATTTTTCTCCCATTTACAAATCCTGGTTCATTCATCTGCTGTCAACAGCGTTGAGTCAACAAAAGCATCCGTAGGCAACTTCTGTTTATTTACAGTCCTAAGCTGATCTGTTTTCCATTTAATGGAAATTAAATAACGAGGCACTTTTAGGTTGCATTTCTCCTACAGAATCTTTAATCAATAGCACCAGTGCTATAATTAGGAGGAATTTAAGAGACAGCATTTACAAGAACAAGAAGTTTTTGTTTACACGCTTACAGTGGTAGCGAAACTTAAATTAAAATAAAACCAATATGTCAAACTTGATTAAGGGTCCATTTTCAGTTGCAAAATAACTTTTACGAGAGTAACGAGAAAGAAAGAAAAAAAAAAAAAGCAAAAGAAAGGAAGAAGGTTGCCTCGCTTTTATCATGGCAAAACAGAAAGGGGGAAAAAAAAAAAGAAAAAAGACACCGAGAGACACGCAAATAAATGCAAGCGTAAATGCACAGGAAACACACGACCAGGAGGCCAGGTCGCCATGTGGTGTAAACACAGAAATGGAGATTCAGGGAGAAAAAAGATTCCCGGTCTCTTAAATGTTTTTGTTTGTTTGTTTGTTTGTTTTTTTCTCTTCTCCATGAGCCTAAGAGCTCTGGGGCTATGCCTGTGCTGGTCCCGCTGCGCATGCAGAGCACGAACAATTGGAGCGGAGCCGCTGGCTCCGCCGAAACCCGCTCTGAACTTCACAGCCTGCCTCGGCTTTTCGGCGGGGAAACCGCGCCAGAGCCCGGCCAGGCACAGATCCCGGCAAGCCGAAAGCCAAACCGGAGCCCACCGACCCGGGGCCGGGGGGTTTCCCGTCCCCCGCGCCAGCCGCCGGTGCAGGGAAGGGAGGGGGGCCGGGAGAGTCGGGCGCTGTCCCCGCCGCAGCCGATGTGCTCCGCGCACATCTACACACACGCGCGCCCACGGAGCTGCCCACGCCCGCCGGGAGCCCCAGCCCTGTCCGCACCCCGGGAGCCCGTAGGGAGCCGGGGCAGGGTTGGAGGCACGTCAGGCAACTTTGAGCCGTGCCTGTCCCCGTCGCATCCCTGTGCCTGCCGGAAGGAGACCTACCCGCCCGGCGAGGGAACCGATTTCTCCCCGATAGAGAAGAGGAGGAGGAGGAAAGGAGAGGCAGAGGCGCGCTGCCGCCCAGGCGGCTGCCGAACCGCGGAGCGCGGCCGTCCGCCCGCAAGGTCCCGCCGCCCACCTCGCCCCCCGCCCCGGAGCGTGGCACCGCAGCCCCACTGACCTGTTTTTAGCTGCCGCTGCTCTGTCTCTTTGCCTTCGGTTTTTGAACCAGTTGCCTACTTGCGTGGGGGTGAGCCCCGTGGCCTGAGCCAGTTCCCTTTTCTTGCTGGGGTTTGGGTAAGGGTCCTGCAGGTACCACTCCCTCAGGAGGCTGCGAGTCCTCTCCTTGAAGCAGTGCGTCTTCTGCTCGCCATCCCAAATGGTCCTGGGCAGCGGAAACTTCTTCCTCACCCTGTATTTATCAACCGGCCCCAGCGGGCGACCCCTTAGCTTCTCGGCCTCCTGGTAGTGCGCTTCGAGCCACATGGCCTGCAACTTGCCGTGGGATTCCTTGGTGAATTTGTGGTTCTCCAGGATATGGTAGAGGTCTCGGAAGTTGCCCGTGTGGAAGGCCACCACCGCCCGGGCGCGGAGGATGGACTCGTGCTTGTTGATGGCCTCGCATGCCCCCGGCGCCACCGGCAGCGACCAGAGGAACCTCCCCAGCCTTTCTATGTCTCCAGTCTCCTCCAGCGTCTCGCAGACGCTGGCCACTTGCTCCGGGGAGAAGTTGAGTGTGGGCAGCTGAAACATTGACAACTCTTCGTGGGGTGCCCGGGAGCTGCCGCCTCCACCGCCGCCGGCACCGGGGCTGCAGCCCGAGCCGCTGCCGCTGCCGCCGCCGCCGCCGCCGCTGGCGAGAAGGAGGGAGCGGTGGTGCGGATCGGCGGCGAAGTTTGGCAAGAAGAAATGGGTGGGATAAAGCTCTAGCGGGGACCTGAACACCATGGGATGACCGGGGAGAGGGGGAGATAAATCAAGGAGAAAAGAAAGAAAGGGAGGAAGAAGGGAGGAAAGGGCACACGCACCGCGCACGCATCCACACCCGCACACGCACACACAGCCACATAGAGGCACGGGGGCACACACACTCACACGCACACGCGGGCACACGCACACGCGCGCTCACACACACCCCACACGCACACGCACTCACACACACCCGGCCCCGCGCCGCCGCCGAGTCAGGATTCAGTGATTCAACAGCGATCGCCCTAATGACAACAGCCTCATAATATCTCCCCTAAATCCACAGTGAGTGCAGCGCTGAAACATTTTGTTTCGCTTTTCTATTGGTCTTCTGAGTGTCGTTGTGGCGTTGCCATGGCAGCCGCTGCCAATCACTGTCAGCCCTGCCAATCATTACGGAGTACGTAAGGAAGGTTTTTACCACTTCGCCCAAATGCACGGGGGGGAGGGAAGCCGGGCGGTTGGTGGAAAAGCCTGGTTTGTTGTTTGGATTTTTTTTTTTCCTCCTTAATCTTTGCAACTCCTAATCTCAGCACTTCCCCTTCTCCCTGTCTCTCCCCCTCCTTCTCCACACCCCTCCTAAATAAGGGATCAAATAATGCGAAAAGCAGTGTGCACATATTTGTTGAATGGGATGAGCAATTAGAGGGTGGAATATTATTGTGATCTTAACGAGCCTCGTTAAAGCTAAAGGAGATATGGGGGAAAAGTAAATGGGCCAGGCTGGGATACACGTTCGGATAAAGGGCTCCTAACTGAGACAATTTACACATGATTTGCACGTAGTTTCACTTCATTCTGCCTATCTGAGCACTAATAGTGCCGGGGAAGAAAAGAAAGATGAGATCATTAGACCCATCCTCACGCCGGTGACCCTCCCAGAAGCAGGCGCATACAGTACAGGCTGGGTTTAGCCCTGGTTCACCGAAGAGTCTCTCCTCCCCTCTCCCGCTCCCTGCCCCTCTCCGCGGAAGGAGGGATCCGCTGCCCGCGGAGTTCCGCGGCCGCTCCGCCGGGAGCCCAGGGCGGATCCAGCCTGGATCCGTTTCGGCCGCCCGGCTCCGCGACCGACCCCGGCGGCGCCCCGCTTGCTGCCTCCCCCGTCCCGCTCCTCGCTTCCCCGCCCTCCCGCTCCTTCTCGTCTTCCCTTTCCCTCTCCTTTCTCTTCCCTCTTTTCACTTTGTTTTTCTTGCATTCTGGCTTTCCTCCTCCCACTCCCCTCACCTCCTCTCGCCCCTTCCTTTCTCCGGAGCCCGGGGACCTTGCAAGGGTGTTCCTCACCCCCAAATCCGCCGGGGCTTTACACCGCACCTCTCCTTTCCCCCGCAATTTCTACCCCGAACTTGCAAGGCTCTTGTGCGGGGAACAGGAAAGGGATGCGAGTAAAAGTGGATTTGAGCCCCCCCCCCCCTTTTTTTTTCTTTTTTTTTTTTTTTTTTTTTTTTTTTTTTTTTTTTTATTGAGAGCAGAGAAAATCGCCGTGGTGGTGGTTTGAGTCCATCCCTCAGTAAGACACAGCTGGGTCGTCAGACCTTGCTACCATGCAACTATATTTATTATTAGGTATGTTGCTTTTAAGAAGATTTAATCAGCATCTTGAGCTGGTAACTCTTTTGTTTGGTTTCTGTAGCTATGGAAGTGTGATTTACAGAGATTTGTACGGGTCATGGACATCTTTCCAGACTTACTGTGTATATTTAGACAGGACTTTGCTTGGTGTTAAAAAGTGTATATTTTGAATAGGTTCACACACAGTAGCAAACAATACCGACATTGTAAAGGCATGTACAACGAGTATTGAAACGCAGCATCCAGACTTCAACTAATCTGCCCTCAATAAAGCTGAAATAATTATCCTAAGCCGCCTTTCTAGAAGAAAAATCATTGAGGAATTCAAAACTTTTTTAAAGATCTTTTCTGCATTCCGATGGAGATCGAGGGGTGAGGCTTGGAGCCCAAACTACTTTCAGACATCAATGGAGGGAAGGAGGGGGGGAAGTGAGATATTACAATTAAAATGTGAAAACATAGCGTGACTTGCCCTATCCGAAGGATAGTAATAATACTGCTATGGGTGGTAGAAGTTCTTTAGCTGCGCTCCAAACTGGTTGTGATCCTTTCACAGCGCACTCCTCGTGAAATAATTCCAAGTGGCAGATGAATAGGTCCAGTTGGAAGAGCTGCTGGACTGGAAGAAGCTCGCTGTATTACACATTCATCTGATTTCCACTAAACTGTCATCGGTGTGCTACATGACTTCATAGTCCTAATGGAAATAATTCGCCCTCTTAATTTTTAGTGATCTGCTTAAGCACTTCTGTTAACAGACTTGGGAAAAACTTCTTTTTACCCTCCCACCTTCCCTGGCTCACAGTTCCAGTCGCACAGCTAAGGAGGGAAAGAGACTTTTCAGCCCCTCTACAAATCGACTTGGAGGTATTAACTAGACAACAATATGTTTAGCCAAAGATTTTAATACACACATACACACAAAATCTTTTTCATTGTAATCCTTTCCTTTTATGTAAAGGATTACAGAGGGGAGAGTGGGGGGAATTCCTGCGGGAGTTTCTTAATATTTGATTCAATTTTTCTTCGAGCTGCAAATTAAACTACCTTAAATGTATTTCCAGAATAACATCCAAACAGCCTCTGTTGTTTTGGGTTGGTTTTTTTTTTTAATCTCACGGACTATCATACACTGGTCGTTCAGCTATAGGTTGCAACCCCTCTATTAGTATTCCTGATGAATCTCTGAAAGCTTCTACATATATTTATTCTTTCTTTCTCCCTCTGTCTTTTGTTTTACCCCCCTCTTTTTTTTTTTTTTTACCTACCCCCCCCCCTTCCCCCGACATGTGAAACATGTAACAACTGCATTTGTGGCGCAAATCTTTCTTCCACAATATCCTTCTGTAGGGTATTTCAATGCATCTATTCTGTGTGCGTGTGTGTTTAAAACCAAACAAACCCACAACCCTGCCTATCAGCTAATATCAAGGTCTTCCTGAAGCCCGCTCTCCTCTCTGTGCCGCGAAGGTCCAGCACGGGAGCTCTGCTAGCCAGAGGCTCTTACAAGGACGGAACCAGCATCCTCAAACGTTTCCGCCGGCTCCCGCGGCTGGAAGACGCGGGTCACCGGGGCGCGGTGGTCGTTAGCGAGACCTCGGGGAGCGGATCCTGCGCTTGCCCAGCCCGGCCGGGGATTCAGCGCTCCCCTAAGCCTGTTAGGGACACACTCTCATGTCCTGAAATGTGCAAGCAGATAATTGTTGGCGCTCCAGCTTTGTGTGAGGAGGCCAGGGTGTAAATGGCTTTTAATGACTGCAGCTGCTGGCTGCAAACTGTCAATGGGATCGGCTAATGCCGAGCCCGGACCCGCCGGGCGCCCAGCCGCAGCCGCCGCCGCCGGGCGGGCGCAGCCGCGGGCGCGGAGCGGAGCGGAGCGGCGCGCGCAGCGGGGCGCCCCGCCGGGCGCGGAGCCGGGCGCGGTCGGAGGCAGCGGGAGCGGGAGCACGGCAGCGGCGGCGGACGGGGCTGGGCAGAGGCTGCCCTCTCGGCTGGGGAAATCCTTTCCGGATCCTGTAAGTTTGTTACGGGCAGGCGGAGGTCCCACGGGGGAGCGCCCACGGGGTGCGCGGCCTCCCCCCCCCCCCCCCCCGGCCCTTCCCCACCCCCGCGCTGGGGCCTGGGGTCCGGGGCCGCGTAAGGAGGGGTCCCCGTGCGCTGACGATAGCCGTCTTCTCCAGGCCGGGGAACCTGCCGTCCGTTTCCAGTCAATCTTACTTGGTCCCACATGATTTATTGTTTCAGAATGACATGTGGTTCTGCAGGGCAGGGGAGCAACCCTCCCCTTCTCCCCAAAAACCTCCCCCTAAACAAACCCGGGCAAGCCAGTGCTCTCTTCCGGAGGGAGCCCTACGAAGTTGTGTGCGTGTGTGTGTGTGTCGGGCTGCCAACCTGGAGGACTTTTCTGGGGAGAGGAAGGGAAGCAGAGAGAGAAGCTCTTTTATTTCACTGCTTGTTTTGATGGTCGCTCCCAGGAGGCTGCGATTTTCTGCTGCCTAGTTAGTGCCCCTTAATCCTGACTCGGGAGTGACTCAGTCGACGCTTGCAAGCGCTGATTATTTTTTTTTTTATCGGGGGAGGCAGGGGTTCAGACGGGGCTGGGGCGTAGCGGTCGAGGTACCGGCGAGAGGAAAATGCAGCACTGCGGCCGCGGCGAGGGGGAAGGCGAGGGTGGGAGAAAGGGAGAGTCCGGGGCAGGTAAAGGAGAACCCATCGCGTTAGTCTCGTTAGGCTTTTTCTATTATTAATATAACGATTTAACTGGATTTTTGTCAGTCTTCAGAAGCAAGCGCCGAAAAAATTTGCACGGATGCTGTCTTTAAACACACATCTATCCTCCTCCTTCCTTCCTTCCCTCTGTCTTTCTTCCTCTCTTTCTTTAGTCACGATTTCCCGGGATAAATGAATGCGCATTTGATGGGTGTGTGAGATGTGGCCCATCAGGCTCCTGTAACAGAGCCCTGTGGATGCCGTGTGTGCTGTGCCAGTCGTGAAAACAAACAAGTGGCAATTGATATTTTTTTAGTTGCTTGGATTGGCTTAAGAAGTCGAGGGGGTATTTAATTAGTGGTCCAAAATACTGCTCCAGCTTCCAAGTTAAACTTCCGGGGACCCCTCCCACGCTTTATTTTGCGTAAACACCGAGGCTGGATGAGGGAAACGTGAAATACCAACAATTTTTAAATTACTTTTTTTAAAAAGTGAGAAAAGGAGTGCAGCTCGCCTCCTTGGTGAGATGACGGCTTGGGAAGCAGAAAACTTTCCCGAGGAGGTGAGGGAGCCGCAGCCGCCTCCCGGCTGGGCTGGGCTGCTTTCCCCCATCCCTCTGGATCTGTTGGCAGCTCCTGCCAGTCGAAAGTTACCTGCTCTGCAACAGAAGCAGCTGTACAGTCGCTTTCTCCTGAATTAAACACAACTCTTAATGATGTAGCATTATCAACAAGGGACACTTGATTGACTGATCTAGGTATGATATATGTGCTGGGCGTCTAAATTAAATATTAAGTGAAATACTTAGCTCTAATTAGAAATCGTAACCTAGCGATGAAAACTTGAAGAAACAAATTGCGGGGGGAGGAGGGGACAGGCTTTAAACGCTGCAGTGAGGAAAGTAGCAGTGATGTGTACAGAGTCTGACATATTAGCAACAAGCAGCAACTTTGAAATGATTGACGTATCATTAAAGCCATCAGGCTGATTTTAATAATTCTTCAAGAAAAAAAAAAGGAAAGAAAAGAGGAAAAAAAAGTGTGGAACCTCGCAGACAGGTTATTTATTAATCAGCGCATTAAGCCCGAGAGAAACACAATTAGAATGGGGGAGAGGGAGAGAAGGCGGGGGAAAATCTGTTGACGAATTTAACAAATAAACGTCCATAAAGCAGCGACCATCCAGCTCGGGGCTTCTCTGGGAGATGGAGATGTCAGAGCTAGATGCCTTCTCCCCCGAGTGTGCCTTCCCAAGGTAAACAAGCACACAGTTGTCTCAACTTTCTCCTTTAGTACAAAGTTCCTGGTGCGACGGAAAATTTGAATATTTTATCAGTCTCTTGTAGTGACCCTCATTAGGTGGGCATCCTGCTAAGGCCTTGGCGTTACAAGAAAGCTGCCCAATCAGAGCATTTGCACGCCTTGTTAGCGATGGTTAATGAAGCTTCCCCATGCACTCAAAGAAAGGCCCCCTCGATGTAGATTTACCTTATGTCAACTCGTTACTTCTAATGAATCGCATCAAAATTCTTCCCTGAATGGGGCCGAGGCGCCCGGACTGGGATCCCCTCCCCGCCCGGCGGAGCCCACCCCTGCCACCGCCGGCACTTTAGCGGAGAATCCGAGACCAAGGTGACCAGGCGCAGTTTGGCGGTGGGGAGGGGGAGAAGAGGCCGAGGGAGGGGACGGAGCGGAGAGTGCGGCCGGCGGCGGCGGGGGCACCGCAGCCTGCGGGGGGGACTCAGCCTGGCCGCGGCTACGGGCGAGGGCAGCGGCTGCGGAGGCTTCGCTGCTGGCAGGTAGACGTTTGCTCTTCGCCTCTAATTTCCAGGCTCCCCCCACCCCAACCCCCCACCTCCCCGTCCCTCCGGGCTAGCATTTTAAAATCAATTAGTATTTTCAATTCTTGAGGTGAATTATTCAAACAAATGTTTGGGAGACCCTGAGGGAGAATTTGGCCGTGACAAAAGGTTTGATTAGCTTTATTTCCCCCCAAAAGCAACAAAGGCGTAGGGCTGCGAGAACAATCCGCTACATCAGGGCATGTTCAATTAAATGAAAGTCATTAGCTTCGCCGTGAAAGCACTACCTTTAAAATCAGATGGGGCGGGCGGGAAGGGGGGAGTGGGTGTACTCTGATAATTGTGGCAGAAGGATTTAACACTCCCCCTCCCCCTATACACACAAAGCCCTCCAAAAAGAAGAAGAAGGCGGGGGGGGGGGGGGGGAACCCAAACCCAACACTTCACCCTTTGGAAATTTGTGCTCAGTCTAAACAATAGGAAGCCCATAATGCAGATTATAACACTCACTGACTCGAATCCATTATCTGCCCTCCACACTGTCTATATATTGATTTCCATATACTTTCTATTGCTCTCAATGACTGAGCAAAGCTCCAGTTAAGAGCCCGCGACACACAGGAGCGCTGCTTGAACTACATCTCACCAATACAAGCCAAAGCCGGTTGTAAACACGAAACGCTCCCACTTTCCCGGTGTAGCTGTGAACAAGCACACGACCACCCCTCCACCCCCCAAGGAAGCTGGCGGCCGGGCAGAGCCGGTGCGCTGCCCCGGGGCCCCCTCCCGCCGCGGGGAGCACGCGGATTCCCCCGCGGATCCCACCGCGGAGTCACGGCTAGGTGCGCACGGCCGTGTCCACGGGAGAAATCCCGGGCCAGCTGCCCGGGGCGCCCCCGTCCCGAGAGCGCCGGAGCCGCATGCGGAGAAGGGGGTCTGGGTCCCCTCGGGGCGCAGAGCCGGCACCGCCGGGCGAGCAGAGCCGGGGAGCTCAGCTCCCCGCCCGTGGCCCTCCGCCAGCAGCCCCTCTCCCCAAGATCTGAGCTCTTAATGAGGGATGACGGTGGTTTCTTTAACTCTGAGACCCAACAGAGCAGAACTTTCCCAAGACAGGATCCTCCGGCTGGTAAGTTGGATATTTAGATTAAGATCACTTCCTCACGGGCTCCTGTAGTGTGTGTGTGAGTATGTGAGCGTGAGGAAGCGAGGAGAGGGAGCAAGCTCAACTGAAAGTGACCATAAAATAGAGACAAGAAACCACCAAGAGCACGACCTGATATTTTTGGGGAAGTACTCTTAAAGGGAGGTGGGGTGAGAGCGGGAGGCCGCCGAGGCTGAGACGGGGAGCGCAGTCGAGCTGCCCCTGCCCCTTAGCAACCTTCCGCTGCAGGGCATCGCTCCAGGCGGAGGGGAAGAAGGTATTGAGAGGGTTAAAGTGCCGGGCGAGAAGTAGAAATTTGGAAGCGAATATGTGTTGGGGGGAGGGGGAGTAAAGCGGTAATTTTGCTGCTATAAAGACCCCAAATAATCCACTCGGAACCTGTATAGATTGGAGAGATAGGGGACAGCGTCTTAAATGGTCACATCCCCCCGCAACCCCCCCCCCCCCCCTTTACTTTAATGAAGATGGTTAATTTGCTTCGAGGCAGTGCGCTGGGTTGATAAATCCTCCCCAGCTAATATGTTAAAGTTTAAATGCCAGCAGGTGCAAATTCACTCTACTTAAGGCTATAAAAATAATGCCGAAATTCAAGAGCACAAGAAGTCAGCCTTTGTATTGTGATTTATAAAAGGGAAATTGCGCTATACATAGCCAACTATTTACCAAAAAAACCCAACCCCCAAAGCCCTGAAAGTGCTAAACTCTTCTTAATGATGCCGAAGGTGAAGTTGTTTCATATTGGACAAAATGGGAATTATTCTTTGTCATGTAAATCACCCTTCACTTGACCTCAGGTTAGAGGATAATGTTCATTCTTAGTTCACACTAAAACTTATTTAAATTAGAGAGCCTGAAGAATCATTTCACCAAATCCGTGTAATAAAGTGAAGAGGACTTAGGGATCTTCATTCAAAAAAACCCATGGGTTAGGAACATGTACTTTAAAAACTGGTATTTGCAGCAAAACTCCAGGATTAGGAGGTTTTTATTTAATAAAGTTATGCTCCTTGGATTTCCTGAGAAATGTGTATATAATTTCGCATAACAAGATTAAAAGAAAGGAAAAGATATGAATCAAAGGAGCTATAGATACACAAAAGACCTCCAAGTAACAATTACTGTAATACATATTTTAAAATAGGAAAAGAAATGAAAAGATATTTAACAATTGGGTAAAACAGAAATGAAGGTTTGATAAAGAAGATGCAGCTTGCGGTGCTATTTCATTCGATAAATATACTTTTGGCGTGGAGTGACAGGATGTGTTATTTTGACACAAAATGAAAGCGTTACTGCAGATATAGAGACACAGATATACACGAAGACAGCTGTATACACTCATTTATAAATTAGTGGGTGCACGTGGAAGGAAATCTGAGCGTCTCTACTTTCCAAAGCAGCACTGAATAATATCCCATAGGTGAGGCACTGGGCTGAGGTGGGTTTAATATTGAAGTGCTGGAGATTATTGGAAATCAAATAAAAATTCGACACGCACAGACCCATTAGAGGATTTAGTGCTGAGGAGGGAGAGATTTTCCAGGGCTTTTGTTGGTAATGTTTCAATGCTAGGCGCTAACTTTAAGAAAAGTGTCAGTAGAATAACAAATTGAGGGCATGAAAGCCCACGGAGAGAAAGCAAGCAAGGATGCTCTTGACTTCTTAGCAGTTGCTTAGAAAGGATCTCGAGCTTAATATGGGAACTCAATCAGCGGAGAGCACAAAGCTGGGGAGAGGGAAGTTGGGCTCAGCACGTGCACTTTGGTCAAGTCGAGTGAGCACCGGAGGGGGAGCCGCGGGCGCGGAGCCTCCCCGGGCTGCACCCCCAGCCCCCCACGCCTGGCACCGGCGGCTGCGGGCACCACCTTCCCGCATCCCGGCCCGGGGCTGCCGCCGCGAGTGGGGACGGGGGGTGGGCACACGCACGCCAGGGGCTGTGCTGAACCTCTTTCGCCTCTGCGGCGGGGCAGGAAAAAGCCGCCCGC
The DNA here is from genome assembly GCF_965178545.1 of Coloeus monedula. Classification (NCBI taxonomy): domain Eukaryota; kingdom Metazoa; phylum Chordata; class Aves; order Passeriformes; family Corvidae; genus Coloeus; species Coloeus monedula. Next base: position 29,430,401 of record NC_138782.1, on the reverse strand, counting down.
CCGAGACAGGCACGGGGGCCGAGATGGGGGACCAGATAGAGCGCAACTTGTGCCTTTACTGGAGCACCAGCAGTAGGTTTTGTTAAAAGACTCTGTTATCAAACTCCGTGTTTCTGCGAGAAACAGCCCATTTTAAAGCCCGTCTGTAAAGATTTTTAACAGCTTAACGAAATATCAGAGATAAGGGAAATCTGGAAGATGCTCCCAGGACATCAGACCTTAATGTGCTCCTTCAGCGGCGGAGGGAGCTCCATTCTGTTCCCTGTACGTATTATACTGCAGACAGGATTCGATATATACTCTATTTAATCTTGCTCTGTGACAGAGCTGTTTAAGTGTATACCATGCCTACATTCTTTGTATCAAGACCAAAAGGATGCATTGTTGAAAGAAAACTATTCAAAATCTTTCATCTGATAGAAACGATCCAGCAACTGTGAGGCAGCTACAGCACAATGGTTCTGTCTGCATAATAGGTATCTCATAAAAATACAGCGTGTCATTGCAACAAAAAGTTAAAAGTCTTAAATGTATCCATCTTATATATTGCATGAAGTCAATAATATTCTAACCTCTCCTGCACCCCGCCATTAAATGGTACACGGCACTTTAAAATCGAGGGCATTGTGATTGAAATCCCAGTCTCTAGCAGAGAAAGAGGGGAGCAAGGTAAGTTAGCAAGGACCATTACGGATGTAATGACCTCAGGGTAAATATTCATTAGGAAGAGGGGATTCCTCTTCTAATACCCAGTCTATTTTCTTTGGAATGCAATATCACGGAGACTAATGTGGTAGCAAGACACAAGATTTAAAAGGAGATTATTGCCAAGTGTGTTGGGAAGAGTTTGGGAGATCCTTTTTTTTTTTTCCCAGATACTTTTCTCAAGTTGGACGCAAATGCCAAGAATAGCTTTTTTTTTTTTTTTTTTTTTTTTTTTTTTTTTTTTTAATCATCTTTCTAATTTTATTCGGATAGCTAGAGGAGATTACTCCTTGCTTAGCCCCCGGTAGCAGAAAGAAGAGAACATTTAAGCAGCACGGTGAGCAGCCCTGCCTCTCTTTTCCCTTGGTAGGTGCACTTAGACGGCGGCAAGAGAGCCTGCACACTCCCCGGGGACAGAGTTTGCCTCCTGAACTACTCTTCTCTTGCTGAAGAACAGTAGCTCCGACCTCCAAACCAGCTGGGACTGGCGCTTTAAAGTAGCTGCGAACAGTGCTCCCGTGTCTCAACACGGTCACGTAGGAGATTTGAGCCTTTTAATTTCCAGACATGAGGAATAACTCCCTCAGAGCCCAGGGTTGGTTTAAGTGGTCGGTTGTTGGGTGTTTTGTTCGGGGTTTTTAATTCCTTTTTTTTCTAATAAGATAGAGAGGGAAGCTGGGTACGATGCTCTTGTAGACACAGCAACATAAAGGGGAGGAAAAAGCAGAGCCGGGGCATATTCGGCTGTAGGGAACCTCCCCGAGCCGCTCTGTTGTCCCCGGCGGGATGGCGCCCGGGGGCTGCGGGCGCTGCCGCCGGCCCGGCCCAGCCCGCGCCCCGGCCCTGGCGGCAGCCAACGGGCGCGTCGCCTGGTGTGACCTTCAGGGAGCACATTTCAACTGCTTAACACCGAGAAAAGTGCTTCTCTCGCTCGCAGGCGCCATATTACCGCCGGGAGCCAGGGCTGGGGCGGGGGGAGGCCGGTGGTGCAGTTAGTCTAGTTTTACGCAGTTGTTAACTCAGACTGGACGAGCTCTCGATGGCTCCATTAAAAAAAAAAAAAAAAAAAGGACTTTGGGATTATTCTTTTCTTCTTAGCCCCCCCTGCTATCTTCCCTTTTCCAACTGCCCCCGAGGGGATGAGCTTTGTAACACTGATGCCTGCTCTGGGACCCTACGGAGCATCCTCCCCCTCCCAGCCCGATGGGAAAGGGGATGCGCGGGGGGCGATCCCCGAGAGCACGGCATGTCAGGGGGTCCCGGCCCAAGGTCCCGACACTCCCCTTGCCGGGGGTCCCAGGCACCCCCGGGCAGTGCCGGAGAGCGCCCAGCTTCCCCCATCCTGCTGCTTGCCGGGGAAGGACTGCGAAAACTCCCTAAGCCTCGCTCCCTCCGCGCACACCCCGTTTGTGCTGAGAAGGCTATGAGGCTCAAAATAAGAAAATACCCCCAACAAGCCTTTCTCCCGGTGCAAAATTATTTCCTAAGCTGTGGGTCCGCACTCTGCTGAGCTCTCCTGTCCCTCAGTTCTCACAGAGACCTGCTTCTTAGTCAACGGCGCTCTTTTGTCTGTTCCCCCCCCTTCCCTTTTTTTTTTTTTTTGTGAAAAAAACTAACCAACCCCACCCAAAACCTGACAACAACAACTTCTGTAGCTGTGCAGAAGTGGAGGAAGCAACACTGCGATCGCGGCAGGGACACAGAGAAGCCGGACAGAGCCTCTCCTCCCCTGGGCCGCAGCGCCGGTGCTGTCCTAAAGGTTCAAGTCCTCTCAGGATTTCGGAACAAAGGCAGCCCAGCCCGGCTCAGCCACGCACGAATCTCCATTGTAATCCTGGGCTTATCCTTTTTTTTTTTTCCCTTTCTTCATTTGCCCTGTTTTCCAGCCTGCGATTCCTGAAGGTCAGAGGGAGAGGTCACAGCTCTGCATCCCCTATAAATAGATTTTGATATTTAGACAGCTATTGCTACTCGATATTAACTTACAGGATAATGGCGAGAGATACCGTATGCACTGAACCTGTTATTCACGAGTGAGCAACATCTGTCGAATACAATTCTCGTCTTTTTGCCCTGTTTGGCTGCAGCACACATCAGTAGGGGGAAGGACGTCTTGAGGCTGGGGTAGGGACGGGGAGCAGGACGGCTCTGCAGGGGGACAGTCGCAAGTACAGTGTTGAAACTATACAAGGACTTAGAGAGCTGAAGTCAAGAGCCAGGTCGGCACAGACCGGCTCTGAGCGAGTGTAGGACCAATTCAAGAGCGGCTGGTGGAAAGATTTCAGCGGACTTTTGACACTCCACATTAAAATATAATGAATGATGCTGAGGTGGAAGGGTCTTCCCTCCGCACATTCACAGCCCGATTTCCCCTGTTTCTGACTTTTAAAATCGTGGGTTCCAGGTATATCTGAACCAGAGGCTCAGAGCTCACCACCAACCCTTTTGCTGTTTACAGAGCATTCAAGAGAAGGCAAGGTGTTCAAATGTGGGTAATACTTTGAAGGGAGCACTGAGTTCTCGTTTCTTTTTCACAGAGCGTCCCCTCTTCTGGCTGTTCCCAAACCCTTCCCTGCCTTTCGCTACTTGCGAGGCAGAAAGGCCTTCACATTCCCAGCCTGGGAGTGTACAGTCCTGGGGGCCGGCACTTTTCTTGGCGGTGCGATAAGAATTAAATTCACGGTCGGTAATCCGGCAGAGGCTTTAGAACAAACCCACCCGCAGCCGGGTACCCGCCGGGATGCGCCGAACGGAGACGGCCAGCGCTTTGGGAACTGGTGGCACTGGCGGGCAGGTCCCCACGCGGGGGCGGCTCGGGGTGGCCAAGCCCCCGCGGGATGGGGAGAGGAGTCTGACCAGGCTAAAAATACCGTTTCTTCCTCGTTGTGCTGGCTCACACGTGGGTCCTGCTCCTTCTGCGAAACAGATTCCCCTTATCACTGGCGAGACCGCAGCTCTAGAAACTAGTTGAAATCAAGATCTTATGTAGCAGGACGGGAAAGTACGCCAGCGTTGCCGTCTACTTACCTGGGCATGGGAGGGGAGGGGGCGGTCGTGAAAGGCGCCGGTTGTGTGTGGATTTTGAGGTTAAAAAGAGATAACCTGGGGAAGGGGAGGGAGGAAAGGCGCTGAGTGGCTTAATTTAATCAATAAAATGTCTGAAAGTGTTGTCGAGATTTGTTTCTCCCGTTTGCTCGTTTAACTTGCCCTTCAATGCTCATGTGTAACATCTGGTACTGTGCGTGTACAAGTGCGTTTTGGGGGTGGTGTGCGCTTTATTTTGAGAAAAGGGATAACTGCCATAGAAGAGACACAAAAGTGGCAGTTTTAAGATGCTGCGGCTTCCTAAAGCCTGGCGGGTTTACAACCAGCTCAGCAGCAATGAAACAAACTTGCTGTCAGAAGTTTCCGACGCTCAGGAAGGAGGAGCGCGTCTCACTGCCCGGCCGGGGACCCGCGGGCTTTGTTCCGCGGGGAACGAAGCCACGGGAGCTGCCACCGGCGCCCCGCTGCCCCGGCCGGCAGGGACACTGGGTGGAGGGCTGGCGGAGCTCCCGCCCGGCCGGGCAGGTGTCCTGCTCTGGGCCGGCCCGAGGCAGCGGTGACCGCCCTTCGCTCGCCGAGAGAGGCAGGAGCGCTTGTGCCCAGAGCCCGACCGAAGAGGCAGACGCGACTTTTCTGGGTGTTTTTATGGCTTGCTAGGGAGGGAAGGTGCCGTCTCTTTCCCCCCTCGGCTTCTTCCGCCCATCGCTTCTCCCCAGGAGCTCCGGAGGGCGTCGGGAGGGGCCCGGCTCTGCACAGCCCCGGGCACACAGGGACGGTGCGCGGGGCCGGCGCAGCCCCCCCGGAGCGGCAGCCCGAGGGCTGAAGGGCGAATATCTTGTGCTCCCTCCATCTCGGGGCTCTCTTTGACCTGATGAGCTGCTTAGGGCGAGCTCTTACGGTAGCTGTTCCCGTAAGAAAAATCCTAGTTATTGTGAGGTGCAGTCCCCATACATTTTTAACCATAGTGATTACTAAATTAATAGCAGGCCCTAAGACAGATGTCAAAACGTCTTGAAAATGTTTATCTGTGAATAATTGAGAAGGTGGTAAGACGCATTATCTGATTGTATAATGAAATATGTATGAGGAACAGCTGTTTGCGATAGTCACCTCCCGTTGTTTCATTAGCCTAGAGCCTCCTCTTTAAAGAAGCGCTTCCCTGAAGTTTGCCATTCAGCGTCCGCCGTTTCCACCGGCGCCAGCGGCCGAGCCGTGCCCGCCGGAGCCACAGCGGGGAAGGAGTAACCCGGTGTTGTCCCTAGGCCGGTACACGGGCTCTCCCCGTGGCATTTCTCACTGGTGGTCTGCTCCTAGGGCGGGAGGACAGAGGCGCGGATGGGGTCCGAAGATGTCTTGCCGGGCAATCTCAACCTGAAGGGGATGCCCTGAGAAGAAGGATCCTAGATGCTCATCTCGGAAGCACAGCAAAAAACCATTTATTAAGATTTCATGCCGAGCAGCGACAGCCTCCTCGACTGCTTAGCGTTGACATAAACTTCCAGACGTCGAGCATATGCTGTTGCACAGCATTGTTTATGTGTGGTACCAGATGTTGCTTTGCATCCTATTGTCTGGAGACAATGTTTAGTTCAGGTTAAAATATCTTTACTTAAACTGCTCAGTTGGCCATTGTGTGAGCATTAGTGAAGTGTCATGGAGAGGTAATGGGAAGTCCGGGGAGGTTAGCACTCCGAGCGTGGCCAGAAGGTCCCTGGTTCATGGTGGGGTTACAGCCACCACTGTCATCTTTTGTTTTCCCTCCTCAGAGAACCCTTGTCCTTCCTCTAAAAGGATGTGCCCCGCTCTCATTCCCTTCGGAGTTTTCTCCACCGTTTCATGAAACGGCCCGATGTTTGTTTTTGTAGTTCGCCTAAATCGCTCGAAAGAGGAAAGGAAAGCACGGTCCTGCGTCACCGCCACCCCAGGCCGGGCCGGTCCAGGCGGAGCGGGGCGGCCCCACACCCCCGCCCGGGGATGCTGGCGCCGGGGGGAAATCGCTCCCGGGCGCAGAGTTCACGCTCCAGCCAGGGCGGAGGCTCCCTCCTCCCAAAACGCTCGGCCGAGCCCCCTTCCCTCCCTCCTTCCCTCCGTCCCTGGCAGGGCGAGCGAAGGGGCGGCAGGGCGAGCGGGCCGCGGGCAGCCCCCTCCCGCCGCCCGGAGGGAAGCAGCCCTCCTGGAGCCTTTTCTTCCCTTTAACCCCGCAGTTTGGGCCGGCCGCGGCAGCTGACCTGTGGCAAGACTTTTGCTCCGGGAGAGAGGGGAAAAAAGCTATAGACTTTAATCGGATTTCTCCCCAAACACTTCTGGTATGTTGTTGTTATGCATCTATATGGAGATCATTATTTATAAATGAGCGAGTACGATCAGTCGCAAAGACCTTAAGAGCCCGGATTTGTGTCATTAAGTTGAGGGCGGGGTGGAATGACTTAGCGGGGGACGGAGGTGGTGGCCGGTGGGCGAGCGGGACGTCACCTGCAGCCCCACTTTCCTTTTAGCCACCCTGTCACCCTGGGCGAGATCCCCCCTCTGCAGGCGGAGGAGGCCTGGCCTCAGTCCGGGGCTGAGGGCCGTGCCCCACCAGCTCCGTGTTCTCTCCCTGCAGTCCTGCCTAACACAATGGAGGCAGATTTCCCCGTAAACCAGGTACCCCACGAAGAGTGGGGAGGACGTGAGAGCACTTTCCAGCAGCAGCAGCAGAAGGTTTTATTGGTCACTGTAGCCCCTACCTCCTCTGCTCCCCGACATTTATGAAGCCACTTCAGGGCACAGTTAACATCTCTCTAAATGCTCGAATTAAACAAAAAGCCGCACTGTACACTTCAGCATCGAAAGCAAAGCTTTTGCACTGTACAATGTAGATGTGTTTGTGTCATTTTCAGCATTTTTGCCTGTGCACAATCCCTTATGCCTTTTATTATAGTCCTGCACATTACGGTTCATCTGTAAAGATACTGCTTCAGAGGGACCTGTTGCACACAGGGATGGTAATTAGTAACCTTGGTAACAGTTTTAAATAAAGATTATAACAATGATGTCAACTGTTTTTATTCATCATACCGTAAATGGGGTCTCAATATTATTGTGCCTGTAGAGGACAGTGTTTAAGAAACAGTTACGAGGTTCCACTTATTATAATGCAAGTTATCACTTTTTACCTTGTCCTTAAGCAAACACGATCATGGTTCTAAGTAGTATAAAGATTTTCAAACTGCTGAGGACTCTGTAAACTTTAATTTTCTGAATGAGGTAGATATTATTATGAATTAGACTTATCAGGCTCCAAGTACCCTTATGAAGAACACTGTAGTCTTCCAGAGAAATACCTCAGAATAAGTACTGCTTAGAAACCATAATGAGTAGTGTTAGCAGTGGCTATACCATTAGCCTTCTGCACAGGCTCTCCTCTCTATTAAAGCTTACAGAAAATGCTCACAAGCTGAAAGCGAAATTAAGTATAATTGCTTTTATTTACCTATTGCTTTTATATAATTAAAATATTTTTAGTTACATTTACCAAACAGCATCTGCTTTGAGTATTACCTGCCACATCTATTAATCCATTTTTCTGTATTAACCACACCACCATTAGCTATTAAAATATGTATATATATATACATATGTATTACCGATATTGTCTTTGTCAAGATATGTTTTAGTTCTCATTAACAGAAAAATATTCTTGTGGAAGAATCTCTGAAGCATGATTTTCATGCACATTTATTAATAATCACAGTTGTCAAGAATTAGATATGCACAGATTGCAAATGAAAAGAAAATATTATATGCGAAATGAAATATACAGTAGAATTGAGTATAACTATTTTTCCTCCTTAAAATAAAAAATTTACAGAGTGAAAAACGGAGCTATTAAGCTTACTTAAAAGATGGCTTTGTTGGTTTAATTATACTGTAGTTATTTTATAAATATATTTCAAAGGAAGCTTGCCATATTGAATGTCAATGAAGCCTGTAAAGAAAAGACTTACAAAAGCTAATGCATACCAAATACCAAATTTTAGTCATTAGCATTCCTATTTATTACAAACTAGAGGAACCTATTAACAGACAAGAATTTGTGTTTAGCTAGCATTACAATGTTTAGCCATTAAAATAAAAAAGGGCAAAAATTTACAGTCTTCTCCCCCTGCCCTTTATAACTATATGTTCATTTTACTGAGAAAGACAAATGTCTCAAACGAAAAAAACTGATAACAGAAACTGTGATTCTTCATTATTACCATCTGTACCAAAGCAAAACCTGTGCTGTTTTATTCAGGCAAAACTTCTGCTTTTTTTGAAGGACCAGAGCTGTCTGATTAAGCAATTCAAATATTTTGCACATACCTTAACATCTGCATTGGAAGGACTTCAGGCCATGGGGAAGCACAGGTTGGCTTTGGGCTGATTCAGGCCTACAGGGTCAAGCCTGGAGGCTGCCAGGCCCAATCCAGCATCAGTAGGCACTTCTCTATCACTTTCAGTAGTTTAGATCAAGTCTAGGGAGTGGAGAGCAGCTTTCATGCTTAGAATGGAGGAAGGAAGGACTAAACCATTCATGAGGTTAAGCAGGCTGCTAACCAGAAGTTTCTTTTCAGTGCTTGTCACAAAATCAGCATATTTATTCATGTGCTGCCTATTTGTTCAAGAATTTATTTAAAACCTCTTGGCCAAGCATTTCTACTTTTCAAATACCCTTTAAGAAATCGTGGTTTCGTCTCTTTTGAAGATGAGTGTGTGCAAATATACTACATCTCAGAATTTCTAAAAAAAATGTTAGGCACATTACTGTGTAACATATTACATTTCAACTATAAATGATAAATAAGCTTCCTTGTGCTTTTCAGCAAACTGTACTCTTTTGTGAAAAATGAGAAGCATTTGGGGACACTGATATTCATGATGAGGTAACAAACAGATAGATCTTTTAGCTTTTGTTGCATTCCACATGGTCCTTGCCTTCTCAGCTTGTGAGCTTCACTCCTAGAGACTCTGTTGTGTCTATTCAAATTGACAGAAAAATTCAAAACAAGACCAAAGAAGCAGCACAACATCTACAGAACTTCTGGATGACAGATGCTGTCATATGCCTGTTTTGCCTCAAAGATTACTTCAGTTTTCAAAGAACTGGGGGGAGGGGAGTGGTTCAGGAAAGTTCAACCCATCTGTTTAATCTTTGTTTTCTGATTTTCATTGTTAATTTCTAAACCAGGCTTTACACTTAATTTAATAAAGGGTTTGGTTTGACTAATAAGGATCACTTTTGATTTTGATTTTGTCAGAATAGAGTGAAGGTTAGTACAAAGAAAATTCACAGTATAAACATCCTGCCCAAGAAAGGAAGGTTCACCCTTACTCCATCTACAGGATCTGTAAGTACAAGAAATTTGTTCTCTTCAAAGATTTAAACTCCCTGGCTGTAGGATGCCATTGTAGGGCCAGTTGTTTATAGCTTTTACATGAACATATGGTGAGAAATTTGACTGAAATAGTTCTACAATCAGCATATCTCAGCATATATGAAATATTTTGAATAAAGAAGTTCCTGGATGACCCCATTTATGTGATCCATGTTGCTGCTTTTCACTAATGAAAACAAAACTGATCTGAAATTTGCATGAGTGTGACGTCTGGGGATAAAAGTCTCATGAAATCAAAATGATGCAGGCTGTCTCTGATTTTGCTAAGATAAATTAGAATTTGGGAGGAAGAATCTCATGGAAAATTAAATATAGAAGCAGAGTTTCTGAAATTTTAAGAACTCCGATTTTTTCCTGGGAGATTTTTTCTGAGTCAAAGATCTTCAGTTTATTATCAATGACGAGCAGTGGTTCAAAGGCTGCAGACAGCCCAGATTAAAACAAGCCTGAAGGAATCCATATATTGTCTCCCAATTGTTGTAACTTTCACAGGGAGAACTTTTTCTAGGTCAGCGTGTCTATAACCCAAAATGGAGCTGATCCATAGATCTACAACTCAGATGCTGCTGCAAGGATAGATGTCTTGCAGGTCTTTCACTTACACTTTGATGGCATGCTAGATAGCTACCATTAGAAGTTTTTCAGCAGAAAAGCTTTAATTTGCATTGTTTCTGCCTACCAAACCCAAACTGATGTAACCCTAAGTCCTGTTGCTGGAGTGGCAAATGTATTTTAAGGAGAAATGATAGTAATGCAATAGTTCTGAGAGTGAAGTTCAGACAAAAAAAAAAAGAGCAGCCCTATGGAGGAAAAAGCGGTGTGATGAATCACTTCTTTGTTCCTACTGGCCCTTTAATACAAAGCCAAATACAAATGTTTGAACAAAAATGCTTTAATTGTTGCATTCTCAGCAATGCTTTCTCTTTCTCACTTTAAGCCATCCAGAGTCCTTTGTAGCCATATACAGTATGCGACAGAACAATTTGGAAAAGATTCATCTATCAAGTTTAACAACTTTCTGGTGTAACTTCAGAGAGGTTTATTGCTTATTCATGTGGAAGTGAGTACACCCAACTTGTTTTGCCTGGTTTTGCTACTTTTGCTGGTTTGCAAGGCTGTTCTGGTAGCTGCAAATGGCTTCTCAAGTGACATTTGCTGACATTCAATGGTGTATATTTATCAGTATTCTTCCCCTCACTTCTATACGTGTCATCTATTTTATTTTGTTCTTCATAGCAACCTTCTTTCCACTGTCCATGGCCTGAAAATGATAAATGCCATGGTGGCATATTTCCCTAGCTGCACTAAAATGTCACTGTGAAAAATCTTTAATGGACTAAGTGTAGCTTTTCAGGTTATAACTTGTCAAATTACGGAGAAATTCTAGAGTTTCTCCCTAATCCACTGTTCTTTGGAACCACAGCACTGCAGGCAGAGACTAATTATAAGTTACACCAGTCAGAGCAGGACAAAAATAAATGAAGTAGAAACTGTTTGATCAAGGCTCGTTTTTTACTTGCTTTCTGCACTTGTGCTGTGTTACCTGATGTCCTCTCTTCAGGCCATGCTGATGTGCCTTATTTCTTATGTATGAATATGCATATATGCTGAGATCTAGGATATTTCAAAGAATTTGCTTATCACTGTAGCACTGGATATATTTATACTGCTCCTACATCTGGGGGTGCCAAGGGAAACCCTCCAGGCTGGCCAAAGTAATGAAATCTATTAAGAAAAATTCTCTGGTGGCACCCGTGATTAAAATGAACCCTAACTGGAAATAAATGGGTGAGAGGACAAAGTGTTGCTGCTCTGTTTTGGCTCTGGTACCAAAATAGGTCAAGAGAGGCTGACTTAGACTTTAAAGCAGCCTCAGAAATCCAGTGTACCTGCCCAGGACTCAGGGATCTAGAAGACTATCCTGCTTTAGGTTTTCTGTTCATTTTTCCGCAGTCCGTCATCAACTTTTTGGACATTATGCTCAAGTCCACAATATGTTAGTGTGAGCCAAAACAGAGAACATTCACCCTAAATCTGACTGCAGATAGTACTTTGGTGTCACTTTTCTGTAGCTTTTCCTGCCTTTGCAAGGAATACTTAAAAGAAACATCTTAGTTCCTTGGATCAAGAGACCTTTAAAAAGAAACTTTCCTGTTCTATGATCCTAAAGCACCATGCCCAGATTTCCTCTCATAGGAGAGCTAGAAAGCACAAAAGGAACAAAATGCCAGAACCAACAAGAATATTTGTTTTGCAGCCAATGGTCAATGGTGCATTTTATCTGACAAAGAGGACATTTTTGACATTGAGGGACAACAGCACCACTTTAGATCACGCTATGAAGTAGGAAGCAGGTGAAATTATTTTTATATTATTTTTATTACTTACATTTAAGTGGTATTTTCTTTATCAGCGAGGACAAGAGGTTGTAAATCTTGAAGTGACGTGCAGCATAAAATACTTACTTGGCTTTTGATAAGAAGCCAGGGTGGAAATGCTTTAGAGTAAAATCTACCTTCCTCTTCTCCTATTCCCTATACCAGCTTCTGCCTTATTACAAACATGCTATTACAAGGCTTGTGCACTCTTATATCCAGCTCCAGAGGGTCCATATTTCACTCTTAGGACTTAAGTGTTCACATACTCTGTGATGACTTCCTGCAAGGATGTGACTTTAAATCCCGATGCCTACAAAATACGCCCTGTGGGGAAAAACCTCTTTCCTGTCTAACTTTAAAATCATGTCAGTCTTAGGAACTGTCATGAGTCCATCAGCTTTCCCAATTAACATTTTCAGTGCTTATTTACTGTGTAGACATAGATCACCCAGTATTTTGCTTTACAACAGAATTTAGACCTCACTTTGTTTCCAAGGCAAAGTTTAAGGGAAAATAAACATCTTCTACTAGAATAGCAGAAAACAACATCTGGAGGAAGGTTTTACATTCTAAGGAGGGTTTGTGTCTGAAAGCTTTTTTCCTCTAGTTAAAACAGTTGGTCTAAGAGAAAATACTGCCTCTTCCAGAAGTTTTTATCATATTCTTAGACCATACTACCAAAATAGCTACAGTATTACCATGCTTTGTTTGTCCTGTGGGGGTGAGCAAAATAAACTTAAAGTGCTTTTGAAATAAAGCCCCGTCATGCCTTTAAGGTCTCTGCTAATTATCTGCACTTGACACTCGCCTGGAAGCCAGCAGAAGCTCTGTGCTTAGATCTAGAAACTCTAAGATTTATAGGCTTTTCCCCAACGTTGTTCCTAGAGGACAAAGACTTTTCTCCAGTTCACTCTGCTGCCCTCAGTTTACCCTGAGTAAACTGCATTGACTACCTGTCCTCGTGAAAGTCAGGTGAGTACGTTCTGCTACCGCTACGCTCAAGCATCTGAGGAACTCTAAAGAGCCTTGGGGTTTTCTACTGCTTCAAAGCACTTTGTCCCCACTTAGAGGAGTGTAAATTCAGCCACTGACTGGGGTCAGAACATGGCTCTGAGATTTTAGCTTGCAATGTTCTGGCACTGCACCATCCTTCAGAAAACCGGTGCCTGCTCCAGGCATGAGGCCAGATCAACCTACTCTTTGCACTTCTTCAGAGACGTTCACCAAAAACTCTCTGGGGCTGAGGAGGAAAACCAGCATCGGGCCTTCATGCAGAAGTTGCCAATTTGGCACCTATTTTTTCAGCATGGCATTGCAAGGGATTCAGCTTTTCACATCTATTTATTTAGTTTGACTGTTTATGGTCTTTCAAATGCAACTGTCTCCTGTGTGTCCAAATGCCACAGGGGATGGTTTGGCTTTGTGAAAAGACGGTGCAAAAATGGAAATAAAGCAGCTTCCCTAAGGGCTTATTCATAAGACACACTGCTGCTTGTGGCTTGTTTCCCATGGAGGACAAAATTTATCCTAGTGTTTGACATATATGAATATACCACCCCTGCTCTTTGCCAGCATCAAAAGGGAGGATGTACTCAAAGATCTCAAGTTGCATGCAGAGACTATCAACAGCTTCAGATTAAGCACAGCCAACATCACTGGGACCAAACTGGATATTGTATTACTGTCCTTTTTATCACCCTTTTTATTCTCGTGTGTGTGTGTTCAATAGTTCACTTGAAAAACAAAACACTGAAATAAAAACCACACATATTTTCTTACTGAAGTGGTCTACCTGATGATAAAATTCAAGTACTTCTTTCTAAAAAAATATTTTAGAAAGCATGGAAGTTACAGTAAGGAAAAGAAAATATTCATACTGGCCTTTTCAAAAGCACTTGCCTGATGCCAAATTTTACTCCATTTTAGTCGGAGCAGAGCTAAGGCATGACCACAGTCCAGAGGATTTCTCACCTATAAGCATGGGTAGAATTCCTGATGAACATTTAGGGTGTTGCAGACCCTCTCCTTTATCCTTGCTAGATTGCCGGCTAAATTGTGGCCAAGTTTCTGCTCTGCTCCCTAATACATATTATGGGTGCAATCATCTCGGCGTAAATCCCTTTGTGGATTTGGGCCTGAGTGTTTTTGAAAATCCCACCCACATGGGACACCCGTAGGTCAAATGAAAAATTGCATAAGCTATTAACTAAAGCTATAGCTTATAAAAAGTTACCCACAAGAAAGGTACACAGGTTAGTGCTGCTCCAGGGCATCCTTGAGTCACACTTCAGCAAGTTATAAAGTTATCTTTGGAGAGCAATCATACCAAGTTGTCAGCCCTGTAAGGATAGATTTATGTGTCTCTGACATGTCAGTTGTCGTCTTTGCCACTTCATTGCGGCTATGATATTTCAGCAGGAGGTAACCACTGCTATTCCTCTGTCTGACAATCCACAGAACTCTCTTCTGCAAACATTTATTACCCTGGATATTTTCTTGTTACAGGACTGCATCTCTGAATTCATCTATATGTTTGTTTAATGCTCACTCACTGGTCAGTGCTTGTTTGTCTCAAATTTTTCTCATTTTAATCTGAATTTTTGTAGCAGAAGGTTCACAGGCAAATCTTTTTCCCCCAAAAAACTCCATGCTTTGTTGGCTTTTTTTTAGCAGTATCATTTAAAATGCCACCTTTTTTTTGTTTGTTGCTGAGGAAGTAATGCAGGTCATCACCCATCACTGGAAGAGTTACTGTCTTCATCATGAAGGGGCCTAATCTAGAAGTTCATTAGTAATCTGTACTATCGATGCAATATTGTCATGGAGCTTTCCTCCAGGGTTGGACTTGTTTCTCCCCATATTCTCCTGAAATACTGTTCTGCAAGCTGGAAAAATGATTTGTTCTTGCTGAGTCTAAAGTGAACAATTAGAGAATGGAAACCCACAAAGTGAGCTTATGTTTAAGGCCTTAATTTTCCTCAAAGGTGAGCACAGTGGCAGTGCCAATGCCAGGCAGCAGACTGTGTCCTGACTGCAGTTACCCTGGAGCCTGAACCCCCATCCCAGGTTCACAGCCGTACACACAGCATTGGCGTTTGGTAGACAGAAGCTGGAGAGAGAACAGTGCATGGCCCAGCACAAATCTGTAGCCTAAGTGATGTGATCCTCCCAATATTCTTAACTTTTGTACAAAATGCCCCCTGGAGACACGTTTACAGAGTTGCCACTTCAGCAAATGACATTTTGCATATTCTTTGGAGATGCCACATGGGTAATGCAATCATACTCGGCTCAAAGTGACCATGTGAATTGAACATGACTCAGCTGCTCTTTGGATTACACACACAGGGTATTTTATGCCAAGAGACAGTAAGAGGAGCTGAAGTGGGACTAGAAAAGGGAGAAGAAACATCTTCCCTTCAGTGCTGCCATTTTGGTATTGCTGCAATGTCCTACACAGGTACGTACCAGTTTATACTGGTGTATAGTGGAGATCTGCTTTGCAACAACAGAACTTTTTTTGTAAAAACCAAAGTCTTTCTCAAGTGTTTCTCTCTTTGGTGTGTTTCACCAGAATTAATACGCAGAAGCTACTAAGGAAATGTGCTAAAAACTGTAGTGGTATCGCTTTTGCAAGTTCCCGGTTATTTCCCTTCTCTCATTAGGGCATATCAAAACTTACTAGAGTCCCATATCACTTTCCCCCCAGTTCTGTGTTTTAATTTCCTGTTTTCTTTGCTGATTTTTTTTACTATTCCCTTTGGTTTACTGATCTGATTATTCCCTTTGCCCACACCTGCCTACTGCAGTCTCCTTCCTCATGCTGGGGGCAACTAATTTTTTTCTAATTACCAGAAGGCCTTCCTATTTCTCTTTGGAATTCTTTAAAAAATAAGCTCCCTTTCTCTTTGTCATTAAGGCTCCTTAAATATTTAATCATGATTTATTCTGAATTTGTTTGTCTCCTTTAGACTGTAAGTGTTTTACAAGTTAAAATACATCTGATCTCACTGTTGACAGCAGGCTGGGCCGAGTAAATCTACCCATGAAACTTCCCAGCATTCCACCAATGCTCCAGTTCTTTCTTGCAGCAAACATAATTGCTTTTAGAAGGTTTGTTTTTGTACAAACAAACAAACACAGCCCTCACGAAAAGAACATGTGATCTCCCCATGCATACTCAGGTTCAAATTCCTGACCTGCTGTCTCTCTAACTGCAGATGACTGTGTCAATTCATCCACAGCCTGATAGTTATCCTCAGGCAAGGTGCACTCCACAGTTTCTCCTGGAGATGATCTACTTCCTATAACAAAGCATTCTTCAGAGTCATTATCTGAATTGGCTTCCTCATATATTGGGTGAGCATCCCCACAACTGCACTGCAGAACTGCACTGAAACTGAGCTGCACTTTCTAATGAAAATTCATTGCATTGCAAAATTCCCAATCAGCTCTAATTTGGAAGCCCCAGCTGAGCTCCTGCTGTGAGACACATATCGTAAGAGACAGATCTCGCTGTGAAGGGCTGGCAGGTTGGAGAGATGAAGGCTGAGAAGAGAAGCACAATAGAAAGGTGAAATGGCTTCCTCAGAATCATGCAATGGGTCAGTGGCAGTTTTAGGTCTTAGTGCCAGCCACGGCCCATGCTACCTCTCACATCCTGAGCTTACAGACAGATTTAGCTTTCCCAGGTCATCTTTTCATTAACTAGATTATTCTTGCATGTAGGTTAACGCTTGGGTGCGCAAGTTCAGCAGTTTTGAACCTTACTTTTTACAAGGCATCAGGTACATATATATGGCACCATCAAAAACTTTTAGGTAGAAGATAGCAAGGATGTCACAGTCAAATGCCTAAAAGCCAGACCTTATTGCACCAGAGTAGGCAGGGGGACAAAGAAAATCAAGTATTGCTCCAACTAAAGTCTGTCAGCTGCTCTGAACAAGGTAAGAAATATCATTCAAATTTCACAGTTTGGAAAATCTGGCATAAGATGGTGCATCTGAGGCTGTACAGGTTGTAAAGCCAATGTTATGGTTAGAATGTGACGTCTTACTTAAAATTAAACTTTTCCCAATGCTTCCCTAAGTCTCTAAGACTATGAGAATTTTTAGTTTTAAAGCAATTTCATTTTTTCTTCTGGCCTTACACTGATTAGGAACAGAATTAGAGACAACTTGCTGTATATTATAAATAGCATACCACTGCATTTTGCTTATTTTTCCTAGGAGCTTTCTGAAACTAAAATTTCTCTTTGAGGACAGCTGGTCCATGCCCCTGAGGAAAAAGATGCTTATGTGAAGGCTGAGGTTAATGATTCTAATTTACAGTTTTTGTGGGAATATTGTTTTGATTCTGCAGATATCTGTCTCTCCATTGTTTTAAAAAAGCAGTAATACTTAAATAAGGCTTTACATCTTATTACCCCAAAACACATTTAATTTTGTTTGACTAGATCATGTCAGTATGTTAATAGAATAATTGTTATTCCAAACATGCTTGGTGAACTTGAACAGCAAAGTGAAGTTTATGTGTTTAATCAAATACATTCAGTAATTCCAGTGGAAAATGCAGAAGTGTTTTCCGTCAATATTTCCTTGACTTTTGAAATGAATATACATTGCCCAAATTGTCATTCCTGTGGATCCATTTTCTATCCATATTCAAGCAATTGAATTTATTTGTATGACTGTTTACAATGCCTGAAAAGGGAAAAAAACCACAAGGTCACACTGGCAACACTTCTTGCTGGAAGTGCTTTTACAGGTATGTGATCAAGGGAAGGAAACAACTTGCAGATTTTCAAGCCATGAGCTGTAAGATGGGTCATAAAACCAGCTGCAATTTCCAAAACCATGCTGTATTTTTGGATGTATTATAAAAAGACTGCTATTTCTCTTTTTTGTCCCTCATGCAACATTTCTTCTTTCCTTCTGCATGAGATGATGACTTAAAGCTTGTCTAGTTCCTTCAGAGAGTTTTCAAAGAGAAAAAAAAAGCTTAAAAACATCAATTGATAAAAAGCCTATCCATAGTGCTGTCTGGTTTAGAAACCAAGCAGGGAACCTTGAGGTGAGAACTGCCCGTGGACTGGTACTGTGCAGGCATGGGGAAGTGGCAGGATAGTGTGGTATGAATGGGAACAGGAGCTTTGGGCAGTAGTGGAAATTCTGAGGGGACGCTCGAAGAGACAACACAGAAGTGGGATACGAAAAGAAGGAGCTGAGGAAGCGTGATCTTGCGGGCACAGGAGCAGAACAAGGAAGTGCAAAGAGCCTGAAATCTGAGAGGGAGTTAAGGGATCCTATGAGGCTCCTTGCTGCTCTTAACCCAGCTACCTCTCTGGATAACATTGTGGGAAGATGCCCAAAGGGAATTTGTAGAATGTGGTTTGTAAACTTTCTATATATTTATCACTAAACTCTCTACATTTTCTTTAAGCAACCTTCACCAGTAGTAACTTCTTATGGACCCAGCCAGGACAGAACATTTGTGGATGGACTTTTGGTGGGTAGCGTGGCTGGCAGAGAGCAGGTGAAGGCAGTGCCCCTGAGCTCAAGTGTATCATGTTTGTAATTTGTTTCAGGAGTGACCCTGAACCTTCCAGCCCCTGGAAGATTTTCTGTCCTCAGGGAATGTGTGGAAGCATGGAGACAAAGGGGGAGACTTGAAGTATTTCTCCAGGAAGAAAAGATGTAAATATTCTTGTATATTGGCTGTCGGGCTTTAAAGATTTTGCTAAATAGTATGGTTTTATTACTTCTAATAGTGGAAAAACAAGTAGAAAACATAAAGCTGCCCTAGGATCACAGTGTTATGTATTTCCTCAGATTATCTTAGTTGGAAACCTCACTTGAGATAAGACATTCTTCTTTTCAGCAGTATAGCTCCTTCTAGGTTATTATAGAATTAAGGATATGATGACTTTACCATAAACAAACAGTAAGATATAATCCAACATTTCCACCACATTTAAAAATGCTGTATAATTGCTGATGGAAGCAATTATAGTATTCTAGATAATGAGCATCAAAAAAGATTATTTAATATGGAAATTCACCTTTCCCAATATACTTATTTTCAACCTCTACAGTTTATTCAGAGTATGTTGTGTAGCTTCTCTGCTCTGAAAAATCCATGGAAAAATTTTCATGGAGATAGTTAGATATAGATAGAGATATATCTATTTTTCTTTTAGGGGAAAGTGGCAGCTGAACAAAACCTGTTCTTTGAACCAAGCAGCAAAGCAGCAGTATAGGGCCAGAGCTGGAAGTCCTTACGCTGTAAATCCACACCAATTCAACTAAGACCAAGCACTTGTGAATATTAAATTCACACTAGTGTAGCTGAGAGTAGAAATGGCCTTTGTTTTTGAAACCCTTGGAGTCTGAAGTGAAAAAAAAAAGGAGCAGGGTTTAACCTTTAAACCTTTCACTGACCTTTAAGCAGTACTTTGGATTATATCTGCCCTTGTTAATCTGAAGCCACTTGCAAACATAACTGGCATTCCTGTTTTTAAGTATACCTTACATACATTATAGAATGGGTTAGAAATTCAGAAGTTTTGCTCCTATTCATTATGTCTTTATCACCTTTTAAAGTGACGCTTATCTTTGTTAACAACATTTCATAGTTAGCAGCAACACGAGAAATGCTTTGTGTCAAACTGCACCATTTAAGTGATGGCCAGGCATAGATCTATACTCTTGGGGATGCAAACCCATATGTTGATCAAGACATTAAATTTTTGCAGAATTGCTGTATTAACGTGGAACTATGAGGACCAGCTTTGTGAACAACCTCTTTCCATCCTACGTGAATAGAAACTTCTACACCATCTAGTAGCCATTATTTTTTCTTCTTTGGCTTTTCCTTGTTTCACACTATTCACATCAGTGCTTTGCATGCACTTTTTTCTCTCATATCTTTCCCCATACATATCTTCATTTTGGTCTATTAAATCCAAACTACCAGTACAAATGACATAGGATGAACCATGAATTTATCTTGGAAAAGATCTCACTGTTCTCATAATCTAAACAGAGTTTAATTAACACTAGAAACATCTACTTCTTGATATAAATAAAATAGTCTAAAACTGGTGATTGTCATTTCCCCTTTTCATTCACACAATGATTGCAAAATGTCTTGCCATTCACATGGAAATTTGTCTTTCTAGTACCTCTGCCTTTAGTGGAAAAATGTCATGGGCAGAGCACAAATTTGTGGAAGGATGTATATGTTCAAGAAATAACTGCTATACCATATTTTATGTCCATCATTTGGATCGAGACTTTTCCTGCTGGATTGTTACAGTAACACAGGGAACTGATGCACTGCCCCTTACATCCAAGCTACTCTTCAAGTGCAGAAATACTGGGCTTAGAAATTGACAAAATTTCAAGCAAGTTATTTTGCATTGAAATATGAAATGCTGAAAATTGCTGAGACAATCTAGCACAACAGAGGCATTCAGGCTGAGTCAGTGTGAGAAACACCGTTGCAGGTTTAGAAAGCTAAGTGTATGGGATTTGTTTCCCTGTAAAATTTTACCAGGATCTGACATGGTAGAGACATTGAATGTCCTCGGCTTTTAAAGAAATACAGAGTTGATAAGCAGAGAGCAAACACTGAAAGGTCTTGTAGTGTAGCTGGTGAAAAGCACCTGTATTTTATGTTGGATATTTATTTGAATATGAAAAGTACTGTAAATTTTTTATCATCTCCTCATCTCTTGCTGCTGTGTGTTGGAGAATGACTAAATCTCTGGAGAGGGATCAGATCTGTAAAAGTTGTCAGTTGTTAAGACAAGATATTCAGTGAATAAATGAATTATTGTACTGAAGTCCTTTATTGAATATTCCTGTGTCACTGCTTTAGTTAAGTATCAAGAACACAAGCATTTAACAATATCACTTTAAATTCAAAATGCCTTGAAAGGATCGAGATTGAATTTGCAAATGTAACCGAGAATAAAACGTGTGCCTTGGATTACATGTCACTTCTTGGGATGTTTTGACATAACACACTTAGAAAATACTTTCCTGTGACAGAAATGATTAAAATAAATTTCAGTTATCTATGACTTCTAACAGAGCCAGTCCAGTTCTTGGTTAGTTTGTTCTGTGCATCACAGCAAGCACCAGCTGACATGCCCACTTGTATATCAGTGTGGAGGCCAACTGCTTAAGGCTAAAGTGCTGTTGTGTTCCTTGTGTGAGTAATCCTATTAGCAGCAAGGGAACATAGGCATGGATAAATTGTAAAATGGTCAGAAGTGAGAAAATAACCTGACTTCCTTCTCTTTTCTAAAGATGACCTGTGCAGTTATTTTAGACAGACCTCTTGCATGATGGTACCAACACCTTCAAAGCCTCCATCTTTTTATCTCCTCTCAGGGGTACCAAAATCACACTAGCTCTTCAATATGTGTTCAGATAGGTACACTTAGAAAAGTACACAAGCAAATCCATTCAATAATCTGTCCTCTTCATTTCCAAAATACTGGTACCAAAATAGAAAATATAAGGATACACAGGGAGGTACTTTTCTCTGTGTCTTTGATGAAAACACGCTTATTAAGATATTTGATATATAAGGACCACACAGTATTGCTCCCAAAGAGCAACCATGTCCATAATGGAAAGTATACACCAGAAATTTAGTATTAAATCTACTTTTATTAAATATAGTTAAATTAATTACAGCTTCTCAGTATCAAAAATAGTACTAAGTGTAGTATTACGTTAAAAAACATTAATCCAAGTAGACAATTCCTAATCCAAGTAGACAATTCCTACTACAGAGTTATGCTCAAATTTGCCACTCATATTTGTGTGACTTGCAGAAATCCAAGAACAGCAGCTTTGCATTTACTAACAAAATATCACAATTAAACTTATCCAGGAGGGCAGGTAAGACTGCCTGTTAACAGTAACATTCTCAGAACAGCATGACTGTTCAAATCAGCTGCCCATCCATCCAGGCCAGGCAAACATGAGAAACACCAAAAGATTATTACTTTTTGCAATGCACCTGTTCTTAGCATGTGATGAGAGGATTGTGAAGACAGTGATGGAGCATCCATCAAAAACCTGTTGCTTCATGCTCTGTGACACATTTGCTGTACTAGGAATGAAACAGAGAGAAGGAATTTGGTGGTTGTGGTTATGAAATCCAGAACTTGGTTCTATAACCTGTTGATGACATGGACTTCTGTTGTCATGTGGCAGTGATTATTCACTGTCTTAATTAATAATTATGAATGTTGCATGACATGATGTTAACACCCTATCTGAAAATAAAATGAGTACTGACATGTCGAAGACTTGGCTAAAAGGTGTTTTGATTTCTCTCTCATTAGTGCTGGATCTCACTGTTGGTCTGTTAATTATTTTAGCTTCACCAGATGAAACAGTAAGACGGGCAAAGGCAGGTTCTGCTTCCCACAGCGTCCTGGGACTGGTACCAGCTGCACAAGAGGTAAGGAAAGGTTAGAAATGCACTAAGCTAATCCAGGTACCAACTAACCAGTACCCACTGCTCCTGCTCAAACCCTCCTGCTTTCCATAGATCATTCCCACATTCAGAGGGTGGCAGAGAACAACATCTGCCACACTACTGGCTAAGACCTGTGGGACTCATGCATTTGAAAACTTCATATGGGAAAAGAAAGTAGAGACTGAAGCACTCACACCCTAGGGAAAATGCACAGTTACCACACTGGAGAGCACAGCAGGATGTGGAGCACCATCACCAAATTTTGTGAGAGCAACGTCTCTGGGACTTTTATGATGTCCCTGAACTGAGAAATGTGGTCTATGTGTAACATTTCAGAGGCAGCCCCTCGGGTCAGGCAGCCATACCCCTGTTCTCTGCACAGGTCCCAGAGGGGGTGAGACATGAAGAAGAGGAAAAGGAAGAGGCTTGCCCTGCCCTGGCACGCAGGTGCTCTTCTCAATCTATATCATAGCAAGCACCCCAGGAATATTAAGGCTGGAAATTGAGGAGCTTTAAGCTGCTTAAGGCCCTGGGCCTCTTATGCCTTTATGTACACTTGTGCAGAGAAGAAGAACGTAAGACTTGCAGCTTGAAATACAGATACAATTAATGCTGATGTTTGGTAACCAGTTCCTGTCTTCTGCTATGCTCCTTTGAAAAAAAAAAAAGAAAAGAGAGAAAGCAAGCAAAACACCCAGAATTTAACTTTGCTATAAGATTTGACTTCCTCCCCTTGGAAACATTAAAATCCAAGTACATCTCAGTAAAACATTTTCAGGAGATGGTACTCAGTACATAAAAAGCTAAGCAAATAAACTTCGAACTTGAAAGTACCAGATCTTAAAGCTTGGAATTTAAAACTGCAAAGTGCACAGAAATAAAACCCTTGCGGACATGCTAAAATGTCTAATTCATTATTATTTCAAAAAAGATTAAAAAATAATTTCTTAACATTAAAGTGCAATCAAGCACTGAAGAAATTATTTAAACTTTCCATAGGAAAAAAGCACACTCTAGAATGCTGCGGGGGTATTGATGGCTATTAAATATTTACTTTTCTCTCTAGCTCACACTAGAAAGAGTAATTTGTATTTGGCAGAAACTGGCTGCAATTACATTAGTCAATCCAAAAGCCCAACTTGCTCATACAAAATGCAAACAAATTAGTTAAAATGGTCTAATTAGCAGACTGTAAAAATGCAAAGCAAGGCTGGCATAAAAATGTGTGCTAGACAAGTATACTTTCACAAAATAAACAGGAAGGCAAATATGAAATAGTCTAATAAATCCTAGCTAAAGGACTATAATGTGAACCCAAATATTTAGGGATTGCATACTTCAAAGAAAAGTTTCTATAGACTCTTATATATTTTCTTGCAACCCATATTCCATCATGAATACATGATTAATACCACAGCTGAAGTTCTGGGATTTCAGTTCATCCCTGTGGAGCTGTGTGAGGGCAGGTTATATATACATATTGTGTGAGAATATACACAAACACAGCTCCTAGTCAAGTTAATCAGAGTGCAAGGTAGCTTTGGAGAACACAAAGAATATAGGATGTGGCCTATGGAAGGAAGGTCAAGTCATTTCTTTACATGTGGCGTATTTGTTTTTGTTTCCACAATTAAGATAAATAACTGGAAGCATACGGAAATGTGGAAACAGCTTAGATAAAAGATAAAACACATTTGTTCTTATGAGAAGTATAAACTGTGGGCATTGTCCATAAGGACTCAGTTTACTGGTTAAAAAGTATCACTACAAAAACTCTATTACTGTAGTCATTGATACATTAGATCAGAAAGGGCTTTAGCCCTTTTTCTTCACAACATTGCTGCAATTTCTTAGTCAGTGGGGTTTTAACTGGTTAGCTTCTACTCCACAGATACAATAGTCCATTATGATTAGTAACCTATCACATAAAAGAAGCTGTTGTGAGGTGATGATGTGAATTTGTCTCCATATCCTTCTCGTCTCACCACATGTTCTCCTGTCCTTCAGCATAGTGGAAGCCACATTCTTTCTTCTTGCCACCTGACAGATGGCAGAGGATGGGTGGCTTTGGCAAAATAGTTAGAGATGCATTGAAGAAACAATAACCATGGACAACCTCCAAGAAAAACACGATGCTATTCTGCACAAAGAACCTGTGTTCAAAAGCAATAGAGCAGCAGAAGTGTTCTGCTACACTGAAGAGGAAGTCACCCCATAGAAAACAACCCTTGGCAAAAGCAGAACAGTGACCACAAGGTGTGGCCATCACAGCCATTACCACTGCTAGCACATAAGAGATGACTCACTCAGTTATTTCACTGAAATGCTTGATTTTGGCACCTTCACTCCCCTGTGCTGTCCTCAGATGGCCTCTCTGTGCCAAAGAGTCCATCACTCTTTCTCACAGAGAGTATTTGGTGGGAAGGATATCTCACTCTGCAAGATGTCCCTGCTAGTTTGAGTGCCATTGGAGGAGTAAGGTTTTTGTGGGTGTAAGAGCAGAGTCCAGTAGAGATGGACTGTTATTTGACTTAATGCTTGACAAATGGCTTTGAGAAAGGGAAAGGTAACAAGCTACATCACAGAAATTATATTTTCCACTTTCTTACTCATCATCAGATATTCCCATCTCACAGAATTTTCCATATGCTGGAAATCTTGAATCCCACAGAGCTCCCTGGTGATGACTGGATAAAACATGGATGTTGGATATATGAGGAAGAAAAGAAACTGATGGCACCAAAAGGGCAGTTAAGAGAATCAAAGCCTGAGGTATGAGGAAAGAAGTCCCATCATGTCAGAAGGCTCCATCCTGTTTTAAAAAATTCCACTATAGTGTCCCAGTTCTGTTGCTGCACATCATGGGCAACAGAGAGGAGATAGTATGGCTGCTCTGTCTCTACTATGCTCATGCTAAAATACCTAAGTACTGTGGTTGCTACCTCTTTGAAGGAGCCATGGGACTAAAGAGCAAAATTCAGCACAGCTCTCCAGGCTGCTCAGTATAATTCTTGGTGTCCTGTGTTTTGTTGCTGCCCCTACAGTCACCTGCAACAAGCCCAGGTGAGTTAATCAACTTCCTGCCTGGTGTGTGGCATTGTTCATTCTTTATATCTGCTGGCAGCTCTGTTATCCCTTAGTTGCCCAATACTAAGAAAGGCATAGATTCCTGAGCTTCTGCAGTGTTTTTCCCAGAGCTACTCACCCCTTGCATGCAATTCATTGGAGAGGCAAACAAATCCGAGAGGAGTGGGTTTCAGCCTGGTGCACCACAACCCATTGGGGCAGATCTTCCCCTCTGATCATCCAAGTCACCTGGTCAAACAGCCCAACAGGGGAAGTGGCAGATTTCCTATTCCCTAAATTTGCTGGGAATATCAGTGCAGTGTCTGTAAACCAGCCTCATACATATGTCAGCCTGATTCCACAGAAAGCTTGACTCCAACTTTACTTACTCCCATTAAGAGAATTAGTCAAGATAGAAAAACTAAAACTTATCAGAAGAATTAAAGAAAAATCCCTCTTGATATATACATCTTGATAGACATTGAGGTGCTGGAGCATGTCCAGACAAAGGACCTGAGGAAGGGTCTGGAGCACAAGTCTGATGAGGAGTGGCTGAGGGAACTGGGGGTGTTCAGCCTGGAGAAAAGGAGGCACAAGAGGGGATCTTATCACTCTCTGCAACTACCTGAAAGGAGGTTGCATCCAGGTGGGGGTCAGTCCCTTCTCCCAAGTAACAAGTGATAGGTCGAGAGGAAATGTTGCACATGGGGAGGTTTAGATTGGATATTGGGAAAAATATCTCCTCGTGGAAAGGGTTGTGAAGCAGTGGAACAGGCTGCCTCAAGGAAGTGGTTGAGTCACCAACCCTGGAGGTATTTAGATGACTTTAGATGTGGCACTTGGGGACGTTTAGTTTAGTTTAGTTTAACGGTGGACTTGGCAGTGCTGGGTTAATGGTTGAACTTGACGATCTTAAAAATCTTTTCCAACCTAAATGATCCAGTAGTTCTATTATTCTATGAGTGTCTGGGTAATAAAATAATAGTCAATACATTCTATTTCAACAATGACAATGCATATAGGAAAAACAAACACATCTACATGGCCACAATCACTAAATGAACAATTACATCTCAGGAAGGACATCTTGAGGAGCCTGATAAATATGTCAGTCCTGTGTTCAGCAGCAGCAAACCCAATTAAGAACATCAGGAAAATATTGGAGAACAGATCAGAAACTGTTCTGCTGATATATAGCCTGTGATGTACAGTCACCTCATTTCAAAAACAATATGGGTAAACCTAGATAAATACACTGAAAGACAGAGAGAGTGGTCAGCTGCATTGAATAGCTTCTGAATGAGGATGTCTTACAGAGTGTAAGACTTCTGTGCGGACAAGAAGTGACTGAGGGTTAACATAGAGTGTTATTTCTTCAGGAGGCATAGAGAAGCTAAATATGAAATATTACTGACTGTTTATCACAACACAGGAACTAGTGGGACACAAGACATTACCGGGGAACAAACCAAATGAAGGAGAGCTTCTTTTTCACAGATTAGGTAGCTGAAGTGTGAGACTCATTCATATCCACAAGTGGTTGCAAAGCCTTAAAGACAAGTAAACTCAGTAAAGACTCTGTAAATTCATGGAAGGCAAATCCTGAAACACCTATTGAATGCAAAGTCTGGGTCTATAACAGTAGTGATGAATAGCAAGTGAGGAACCACCATGCAGTTACTTTGGTTTTCTGGAGACAGAATATTGGGAAAAGTTTTTTTTTGCTTTGTTGTTTTGTTCCAGTCTGAATGATCTTTTCTGATAGTCTGTGAGATACAAACTAGAAGAAAAGTGCTTTTATCTTTGCAGGGGATATAGAGTAGCTCTAAGGGGTCTGAGCTGAGTAGGATGCTGGGGGGTAAAAAGCTTGATTCATTTTTTTCCTGAAGAGAAGGCAGCTTCTTTACCTTTGGCTCTGAGGTAGCTCAGGGAAGTTGCTGTACCAGTCTCACATCACTTCATGTCTTACTTTCACCAGTCCTGTTTCCTTTGCTGATTCCATTAAGATTCTGCTACTTGGAAAAAAAATTGGTCTAAAATTACACACACACATAGAGGATGATGAAATAAACTCTTGTTCCCTAACTCTAAAACACAACCGTTTTTCCTTTGTTACTGTGGACCAAGCGGATCTAGAATTTGTGAGGTGAGCATAACTTATTCCAGACTCATGCTCAGTAATTTATGTTCTTGAGCCTTTGCAGATGTATAGTCACTAGAGAGCTGTCTGATGACAGGAGTTTTTACACATATTTCATCTAAATCAACACTCCAAATGCAACATTGAAGGTGCAGTGAGTTTGTGTGGATTTGTAGCACTCCCTGGAGGACTCTGCGTCTAAAAACCAATAAACATTTCACAGTTCTCAGTAAGTGAAGATTTTCATCATTTTTGATGCATGCAATATTGACTGGGTTTCTCATTTTAATTTCAGTATTATTCTACAGGTAATAAGTAATTGGAGAAAAAATTCTTGCAAGTGAATGATAAAAGTGAAAATAAATCTTTCTATACTTTGCTGCTGCTTTTTTTCATTATAAAGAAAGCAGCAAAACTGAACATTCATTGATAAGCGAAATGTATTTCATACTGAGAACTACTGCAAGATATTGATATTTTATGATCAGAACAAGTAAAAAGAAGACAGTGAAACATTTATTTTATTACTTTGTATATGTTTTTAGGTTTTGTACACCTAATGTGAGTGTCACAGGTCCAGTTGTGAAAAGTTAATTCTGCGCAGTATTCCTTGTTACAAGCTGTAAGCTTATGTGGAGATGAAAATTTCTAATGATTACTCTGAACTCAGTTAATACAAAGGAATGACTGAATATGGGATCGAGATCTTCAATGCAGCTCTGCAGCTGGCACAAAGCAACAGTAGAGTCCAGACAAAGACCATATGTGACTACTAACATAAAGTGTTGGAAATGCAGGAGATTCAAGAGCAAAAGTGAAAAGGTCTGTGTTAGTTTATTTTTTTGCTCATGGGCATTCAGATGTTTATTTTTTCTCAAATGAAATGTATGGATAAAACCCATATTTTGATATTGCTATGTGTGATGCATTAGGAAGGAGAAGACAAATATAATTTGCATTTTTTTGTATTTGCGATTGTCTACATAAGCAGAATTTCATAGGAAAAAAAGAGGAAATACAGGGATTACATGTCAAATGCCTGCTTCCTTGCGTTATCCTTTCCAGCATTACTACGGCTTCCATGCTAACAGACTGATTGTGAAATGGTTATTTCAGTACACGGATAAGTGAAATGCACTTATTTAATAATTCTTTATTTCCGGGAATTTCTGTAATATATACCACTAAAATTTGCTATCCAGTTTCTATTTAAATATGATACTGTTCTTTTACATCTTGAGGCTCTTTACATCACCACAAATATCAGTATGTGTACAGTATGATCCAAACACAAATAGTTTAGCATAGAAGCAGTACCACTGGGTCCCCTACTCTATAAACAGCATTTCAAACTCTGGTGGGGAGAAGTTTTAGGCAAGGAGGTAAATGTTTAATGTGAGACATGGCTTTCCATTTTTGTTCTGTAATCGAAAACATTAGGCAACCACAAATTGAATAATGTGTAGGATTTATTAATGTATTTTTCACACCAGCTAGCTGAGCACTTCAGGAGTACCAATTCATTTGTTGATAAATTTACTGTTATTTTTTAACAGTACTTACAGCTGTGCAAATGGTCACCAGCAACAGTTTTCTGCCTACCTCCAAGTGCCACCTCCTTTTAGGTGAACAGAACTCCCCACAGCAGCCTGTCCTCCCTGTGGGCAGTGACTGGTGTGTCCTGCTCAGTTTGAAAGGTCGGATGGTTCACATCATGAAGGGACACACAGCATTCCTTGTCTTCTGCTGCACAGCACTGGAAGGGACAAATGATGCTCTTGGCACCATGGAAGTTGTGCAGTGCCACCAGGATTTCCTGAGACCACAGGGTCTTCCTGGAGGTAGGTGGGATATTGCCTGCATACTCGAATAGTGTTGGTATGGCATGTTCCAGTGGAAGTGACTGTCACCAGGGCAAGAATCACCCACTCATTTTCCACTGTCTTTCCTTTGGTTGTAGCTTTTGATTTAAACGAAGGGACTCAAAAATACCCCTGCACAGAGCTCACCAACTAACCAGCCACACAGTACCTCCCCCTGCTCAAGGCTTGCACTGGAAATGGGAACAATCAGTAAGGACTTTGTGTGAGTCCTGAACAAAACAGTATAGGTGCTGTAGGAAAAGTGTTGGAACCGCCTATTGCCCTGGATAGAGTGCCTGAGGAAGTTGTTTGTCTCAGGATGCCAACCACATCTTCTCCTTCCCCTTTGCTACTGGGGACAGTTTTCTCTCTGCACCCCTCCTTTCCCCCTCTTCTTTTTTTATTTGGTCGTTGTTGATATGTGCCATAAACTGTGTATCCTGCTAATAAATTCTCATTCATGTGAATTTGTCTTGACATCCTTTTTGCAACACACTGATTCAATCATGCCTACTCTCTCAGCAACTTAGAAAAATCAAACACCACTTCTTGGCCAGAAACTGAAAGGAAATACTAAGATTTTGAGCCAGCAGATGACATCCATTTGTATATAGAAACACTTGAGTGAAAGATGGTAGGCAGAAAGATGTCACCTGGCTGGGACAATGGGTCTGAATTAAGTGCTCAGGTTGGACATGGAAGTAAAAAAGTCTCAGCCAAAGCTAGGGGCAGTGCAGGGTGCGGTTCGAGTGTCCAAAGGGTTATGCTCCCATCAACATCCATGCTTTTCCACCTAGCCCTGTAAACTTTGCCACTCTTGTTGCCAGCAGCTCTGCTGCTGTTGCAGAACTTCTGAAGGCATGTACCACTAGGGCAGCCTTCAGCAAGGAAAGCAACAAAAGGGCCCAAGTTGTGTTCTTTACTGAATGCAGTTTTCATAATTGCAGATACAGTTATCCAATGACTTTCTAAAAGATTAACCCTGTTGCGTGACTAACAAATTGCCACACTACATAGCACATTCTAAAAGCTGAAAAGACATGTTCTACCATGTAGTTGCAGGTCTGGGATATCAAGAAATACTTTTCATCACCACAAATAGGAGTTGGAAGTCTGCAGTCTGATTCAAACCATTCAAGCACTTTTTTCACTAATTCTAAGAGGGACAAAGTCCTGTCGATGACTCACTTTATGTCATATCTTAGAAGTTGTGGAAAATTTATGTGCAATTCCTTGTATTCTACATAGACTTTAAAATACAGAGTTAATAGTCTGTTTCTTCTTAGATATAGGAACAACTTTTACACAAAAACAGCACACAGGAAATGTTTTATGATATTTGAAAACATTATATAGCTCTGCAATTTGAAGTCTTTTCCTTTGAAACTGAATATGGCTGTTCAGTGGCTGAGGACGGCAAGTAAATCAGATAGTCTGAGACCTAACAAACATTTGTCCTAAAAGCTAATAAAGTTACCAGATGCTTGGGCAGGCCATGTCCCCTCTGAAGTCAAAGATAGTTTTGCAAGCATCCATCACTGGATATTGAGAGATTCTATTCTCCCGCTCTTCCCTTCTCTCCCTGTGGAGGTTGAGTGGAGGAAGCAGAGTGTTACAAATTACTGTCAATGACTGAAAAGTGTCACTCCCCACTATCTATTTAGTATTCAAGTTAACTCACCAGTTTGGGAGGCAATAATGCAACCTGAAATGTATAATGAAAGTGTGAAACACACAAAAAATTGTTGGTGTCTATTTACTAGCGTGAGCCACTCACCTGACTATATTCAGAGTTGCAGGTTAAATCCCATGGCACAGTGCTTTTGCAGAACACTTCCTTTATTTATAGCAGATTTCATACTTGGCTACCTTATCTCCATTGGCAGAATTCCTGCTTGCCCATAACAAGCCACTTCAGGCATATCAACAAGACCTGAGCCTATATTTAACAGTGAAAGGGTATTTTTGCAACTTTGTTCTCCCGTAGGAAGTCTTGGTGGTACTTTGACTGGTGATTTCTCTATTACAATTTCCAGTTCCCTTCCACTTCTTGATACATTTCAGGAACCACTTGCAAACCAAATCAACCACAGCATTCCTTACGCAATCAAAATTTTCCATTGTATTTTAAAAACAGATCCTAGAGAGGGTTGCTTCTGCATAAAGCCCCCATTTTACATTCTTTACTCATCTCATTCTAGTGTTCATGCATTTGTGTGCCAATAAGTCCCCAGCCCAGAGCTCCTGATCATCATTCCAGGACTGTCTTTACTGTCTTTAAATTAAGACAGTTAAGATGATTTTGGTGCGACTCCCCACGGGGACTTCTTGATACAAGACTCAGTCCCAGATCCAACCCCAAATTATGAGTACGTGTTCATAGTGCACACTTACAGAATCAAAGCCACATATTTGAGCCACAAACAGGGAGCAAAGCTGTGATGGGATTATGCATCCCGAAATATTTATGTGGTGACTGTCAGAGACCTGCAGAATCCTTTCCAGCATCTTACCCTTGTGCTTCATTTTAAGTGAAATCTTGTATTCTGGAATTGGAGCTGGAAGTAAATACCAGAAGACTTAGGTTTGGGGTTTTTTTTACCAAGTATTTTGCCTCAAATTGCAGATCCTCGACAGTTACTCCTAGAGAAATCTTGGAAGCTGGGAGGGGAACTTTCTGCTCTTGAGCAATGTCAAAAGAAAAGTTTGCATATATCTGTAAAAAAAAGAAGTTAATGGCAGGAAATGTTGTGCCGTCTGCATCCAGCTAGACAGTTGAAGCCCTTATTTCACCACTACAGTTTATTACTTATTTCAGATGAGGGTCCTTTCTCAATTATTCCAGGATACTCAGATGTCAGAAAAGAATTTGAGATATACTCAGAATTTTTCTATTAAACTGAAACAAAACTATGGCCTCAGTCCACAGGAATTGCTTCAACTTGACACTGGAACTTAAGTATACGACCCTACAGTAATCAGGGAAGTTACATCAGTTGAAGCAGAAACAACACAGTAAGGGAATTCCTGACTGTTGGAGAGTTTACTGGACACCCTGTCTGTTACTTTTTCTACTACACTGTGAAACTTAGGAATGAATGGAGTAACAATGAAATAAAGCTCTTCTGTTTACAATTTATGTGAATCAATTTTGAGTGGAAGGGCAAAAATTGAGTGAAGTTTGGGGCTTCTAGCAGTTCTGGCTGGTTCTCTGCTCCTCTGCACATCCTATATATGAGAATATGGGGGTGCAATCCATCCCCATGTAGAGGCAGCCAGATTGGACCTCAGCAAAGGGGGTGTTTCATACATGCAGTGTTAGCTGCAAAGCAAATTTTTATTACACTCTTTATTTCTGTAAGCCCTTGTTTTATGCATAGAGTGGTCAATAAAAAAATACCACCAAAACAAAAAACCTCACAGTTTTCCCAATGTCTTCATGGTCAATATAACTACATTTTAGGTAAAAGCTTCTTTTATCACCTCAGCTAGCTTGCTTACATATAATAAGCACTGCTGAGTAGTACATCTGGTTAATGATTATCTTTTACATATTGATATTAGTACCTGAAGTGGGAACAGCTCATTTCCTGAATACGATTACCATTTTGAAATCTTATGCACAGGGGGAAAAAATCAATTCTATAAATTAAACAAGAAGTTCTGAGAACTTATATCCCCCAGTTCACATCCAGATACTAATGCATCTCATTTACTTTGTTGCTATTCCCTTGAGTTATCTGTGTCATGCAGACCAGTCTTGTATGTCATGTTAACTATCCACTGAAAAAAGCTAGAAGTGTACTTGTAACAGTGCCCTAAGCTAGCATACAAGGTAGGTAGAAGAACATAAAAAATTCATCACTGTTACATTTCAAGTTGCTGGGATATTTTCATTCCAATAGGACAGAACCCATGTCAGCTAAAGATGGAGCTATAATTAAACTGATATGGCATTCACAATTGCCTCGAAACCTGCTGTAGTTGTCATATGTTTCTTTTCCCCATCTTTAAACTATATGGAAATCAATTATCTCAACAAACCAGCTGTAAGGACTGTATGCCAACCACTTACACTTGAAGTGAATAAATTATTTGAAATTCATTATTGATGTGAACAACTCTCCAAGATTTAAAGCACCAGTCCATTTTCTGTGCCGAGATTCACATGGAATTTTAACAAGTTCAGCACTATCCTCCGTCATAAATTCGTACAGCAAACTGTTATGCAAATAGCTAGAGTTCAGGGATTGGCGAGCCGTGCACAGAAAATTATGCTTCAGATGACAAAGTGCCCGTGAGTTAATGGTTCTTTACATTTAGTGACAAATTTGTTCCTGATTTACCCCAGAGTGACAGACACAGGGTAAAAGGGGGACATCGGAGACTGAAAATACCATTTGTGTGTCAAGGATGTTAGCAACCTGGAGTGGTGATAGGCACTGGTGTCTACAGGATATGAAATTGAGTTGATGTGATGTCATTTTGGCTCTACTGTAACCTGGTTATCTCTTGCCAAGACTTCATGTATGATTAGTCAGCTCGGAGAGGACAGCAAGCCTTATCAGGCACACTTCCTGACATTCCTGTCAACTTAAGAAATGTGGTTAAGGAATTTAAGATGAGGTGTCACATCTTCATATCAAATCCCATTGAGTCACCACCTACAAGTTTGAAGACTCCTTCTAAAAATATTAATGAAAAGGAAAAAGGAAGTTTGGGTTGGATTTGACCTTGCAGTGCACATTGCATGTTACACCCCTCTAAGTTAGTGTCTTTATTATGCATACATTTTTTTTTGTATGCACAGAAAATAATTGCTATACAGGCTGTGGAAAAATAATATTAATTAATACTAATGTTAAAGCATGTTCTGAGTTAGCTGACTTTTAGTCTGTAGAATAAGGCAACCTTTTATGTGCCTGTGCAATTTTAAAAGAAGCTCCTTGTGTAAAAAGATTGCCATCCCATATATTTAACAAGGACTATATTTGGAATGGTTAATAGACAGATGAAAATACTAAGCATAATAATATTTTTTCATCTCTTCAAAGGAAAATTTTGTACAATGTAATAGTCACACTGTATACAGACTCTTTCAAGTTTCTTTTCAAAAGCAAGTTAGCAGCATGCTATTTTCATGCCATTACATTTGTCCAACTGCACAATTTGTATTAATAAAGGCAGTTGCATTCACTTCCTTGCTTCCTTGCAGCAAATTCATTGCTAAGTCAAAAAGATTCCTGATATGCTGCAGACCAAAACACTGCATAAACAAGGCACAGTAAAGGGTCTGTCTATAGACCACCACCTGGAAGACCAGACATGCACAAGTACCCAGTTTTTCAGCCATTGCCAAGGAATTCTTCCAAGAATTTCAGGGCCCGGTAAGGTCCAAAGAGTCTTCTCAGGCAGCATACAACTGCTTCACATCCCTTAAAGAGAAGCTTACAGTCCCAAATCCTGACACATTAGGTACACATTCCTTCAGTAACAGTTTTTCTGGTTAATAATGATATCTGTACTGAATAAGTAGCCTAGGGGAAACTGACTCTACATGGCACACACAGTCCTAACTCCTTCATTTAAGAGATGATCCTGGTGCTTTCAATGCAGGTCTGGAAGACATGTAGACTGTGTAAGCACATCTGAGAACAGATGCAGAAGACTGTAACTGGCTGCAAGAGACCTGTTAAAAGGAACATAAAGCTATAATTACATTATAACTTTTGGGTTTTTTTCTGTTAATGAGAAGAACAGCAATAAACTTCCTTTTGCACCTTGCCTTATTTATTTGGTTGATTTCACCTTTCACCAAAAATCACTATTTGTCTGAATAGTCCTACAGGGGCTTTTTTGCTTTTCCAAAACCAGTTCGTGACATTTGAGATTATGATTTCTTGCTTCCAAATTTAAATGCACTGCTTAATAAAACACGAACGGGAAGAACCAGTGGAAACATTTGAACAGAGCAAATGACTTAGACCTTTAAGTCTGTCACTTTTCTCATGGCAACAAAATGCTGAAACAAGAGCATCTGTGACCTGTAGGTTCAGCGAGCTAAGCCCATGAAGCTCAGCAATGTCCTCTGCTTGCCTTGAAGAATTGTCCAGCAGCCAGAACAATTTCTCTTCAAGAAACAAATGGTAAGTCATAAATCTTTTTGTGCACAAGGATAGGCAACCTGCCCTTTACCAAACTTTCATGACTGTTTCAGAGTAGACAAACATAAAAGAAGAAAAGGTTTAACACCTCAGTTATATTGAGCTGAGTTATAGAAACGTTCGGTAATTCAGAGAGAAAACATTTAGTGCTAGTGTACAGCCTTCAACCTGAAACTATGTAAAACTTAAATTGACTATAGAGGTTATGAATCATCTTCTGAAAGTCTTCTCCTGTGGAACAACAATTTAATTGTGTAGATCTCTCAGTCCATAAACAAGCATGAGGAGAGAGCAATCAATGTATTCTTTAGACTGGAGCAACATTTCCAAATTCTTCAATCTAAATAGGTCCAAGAATACCACTAGATCACTCCTCCTTGGGTCTGACAGCTGGGTTGATTTTAGCTGAAACATTATGATTTTTCTGGGGATAGACATCTACTTTTTAAGAAGCTGCATATTTTTGTGTTAATATTACCCTTAAAAGTGATACTCAAATGCAAACTGCCTCTACAGTTCCTTGTCACCTACAACATCAATATTTTCACCAGAGAAATGGGTAAGCACTAGGCCACTGTCAATGCCTTGCAGTCCCAGCCCTGGAGTGAGACTGAGAAATAAGAGTTTCCTCACTTCTCTTACCAGTAGGACTGTAAGCATGCTTATACCACCTGCACTTGTTGAGGTGCACTGCTCCACACGTCTCAAAACCAGGCAGGACTCTAAACTAACCCACTGGTATGAACACACATCGCCCAGCTATAGATGTGCTGTCTGACTCCCAGGTGTTCATGTCTAATTCAGTAATTAAATCAACAGAGCTTTGGCTAGTAAATGATGATGATCTCTCTTTCTGAAATTGTCCCAAAGAGGAAGAAAAAAAGACTGCTGGAAGAGACAGAAGTTTCTCCTGTAGATGTTTCTGTGACAGAAGCAAGCAAAAATCATATTACAGGACAGTGATTAAGATGTGGAAGGTGATGAATATGCGAGTTGAAAGTTCAGTGGAACTTCAGGTTAATTCACCTAAATGTTAGTGCCTACACGGTGTTTGGACTGTGCATTGCCCAGACTGCCTCCATAGCAGAGAGAGACAGGCA
Source organism: Coloeus monedula (assembly GCF_965178545.1). Classification (NCBI taxonomy): domain Eukaryota; kingdom Metazoa; phylum Chordata; class Aves; order Passeriformes; family Corvidae; genus Coloeus; species Coloeus monedula. Next base: position 29,394,024 of record NC_138782.1, on the reverse strand, counting down.
ACCCCAAAGGGCAAAACACCTCCTAGAATGAGAATTATGCAAGAGCAGAGGAACAGATTCCCTCCCAGGGACTGACTATTTGTCTCCTTTGACCACAGAGCATAATGTAAGGTGTCAGAACAAGCTATTACCCTATATTTCAAGGACAATTTTTGTATCTGAACATCTGGCTTGGGCTTATCTCTAATTCTTAAAGCAAGACCACTCATTAGAATGGAAATGATACTTCTTAATATCCGCATTTTTAGAAGTACTTTTATAGGATAAAGTAGCTGATGATTAGTGCATAATGCAAGGCCAGTCTGTGGCACTTAGCTTTGCAGGAGACAATGTTAAGAGCTTATATCGACTCTAGTCTTACTCGTATTGAGGTCACTGAAAGTTTTACCACAGACACCAAGGGAAAGAAGCTCAGGCCCAGATAACAGCAGCCATCAAGTCCTTGCCATTGTCTCAAGGGAAGAGACAGTTGCCTTCTAACCTTGCTCTTTTTAAAAAGTTTATTTGCCTTTATCACTGGACATTTTGACTTCTATTTCACCATCCAAATTTTTCTGAAATAGCTTCCTCTTCTACCATTAGCCCCAGTGATTGCTTATGCACTTTACCATGTCTTCAGACAGTATTCCATTTCCAATAAACAAACAAACAAACAAACAAACAGAAATAACAAATAAACAAATAAATAATACATACTGACTTTATCTGTAACTGCAATAGTCAACAGAGCTTAGTTGTAGTCAATGGGAAGTGTCATGATAGAAAAAGTCCCTGCTCCAACTGGTCTTTTGTTGATGGTAAGGGACAAAGAAAATAATTTGACCTTTCCAACACACTTGCTCTTCACAGAAATGAGTCAAATATGAATATTTGCATTGCACTTCACTGAAGTGAGATTAGAAGATGTCAGGAGAGGGAGTCTTCTACATGAGACAGATGACAAAACAAGCAAGCCAGAGGAAAAATGGAAACAAATGCAAAACTCATTGGGATAGGGAGGGAGCAACTGAAATGGAATGTTAAAATATGCACATAGCATCTATTTGGGCAGGGATACATAATGGAATATGACTTTGTAAATATGCAGCTTTTGCCTTACCAGAATTATTTTAATTGTCAACTATCCCTTTTGAAAATGGGTGGGAGTGCCACGCATCTTTACCTAAGAAGAAAAATAACTTATTATACATTTCATAGTCATAAGCTGCCCTGCAAATCCCTGTAATTAAATGGAGGGCTTGCTTTGTAGATTCCAAAAGCTTTGTCATTCTAGCTCCTGCACTTTTCTCTGGCAAAGGTTAGCCAGAGCTCTGGCAAAAGGAGATTTGTTTTTCCACAGATGGGAAAAGAAACAACCTCAGGGTCCTGGCCAGACCTCATTATGCTGCTATCCATTCCTAACTCCTGATTTTCTTGAACAAGGTCTTTCAAGGGTGTTTACACCCAACCTATCCCCTCTGGGAATGTCATCATCATGTGTGTGTCCTGCAAAACATACTAGTTTTTCCTAAACACAGTCTGGTTCTGCTATTTTTGCTGGGCCTTTGACAATGTGTCATCTTTGAAATGTCATTGCATTACCCTTTTGCTGTGTTTGGGGTGCCAATGTCAACTGCAGGCGCCTCTGGAAGGATGTGCATTTGATTGGCAAAGACAGGATGATTGACAGCGGGTTAGTCTCCTGTCAAAGCTCAAGTGTATCATTGCGTGGCAAAGCTGTTCTGCTCAGTGCCACCTGTCCCCAGTCCCTGCCACATTGGTGCATTTCAGCCCACTGTCAAAGACAGCTAACAAGTGGTATTGGTGCTGTATGATCAAAAACCTACTGGTGATCAGTGACAGAAAAGTCTCCGCTTAGGCCAGTAGAAAAAAGCGCATTTTAATGCTATCTGTCTGCCTGGTTATCTGTATATTTACACATACATGCACACCCCCAGCTAGTTGATTCTTCAGTACAAAACTGCAAGCTGTGAATAATTAATATGCAAGGTCTGAATCTTCAGTCTTTATTTTTTCTACCTAGGAAGTAAATGGGAGTTTTCCTATACACCAGTCCTACAGATTAAGCCCAGTTATCAGCAACTCTGATTTGGATACCTGCAAAGTTTTAACATGTTCCAGCTTGCCAGTCTCACACTTAACTTTCTGCTTTAAAACTGAAGATGTGGCTGAGAGTAATTATGAAAATATTTAAAGAGGAGGATAATTATTCAAGTAATTTGTCTTTTAAAATTAACAATATGGTCTTATCTATTGTCCTAAAAACCTATGTGAAATTTTTGTACTATTCAGAGAAGTCACTCTTAAGTGAGAGGGTTCATTTGCATTCACTGATCATCTCATTACATTTTGCCTGTAGTCCTTCCTGTAATTTCAGTAGGATATGCTATTCTTCTCTCTTAACACCTTGGGCGGCGGGCCACGGGATTAAAAACGTGGTGCTTCTCAGTTGCATCTGACAGCCAGTGAAACAGAGCTTCCTTTCTGAATATCTGAAGCAATGATTAAAAATCTGTGGACTCCTGATTTGTGCCTTGTATACATTGTCTTCAATGTATTTTCAGAAGATGTGAGGTTTTAGAAGCATCCCAGCTTTAGCTTTTAACATGTATGTCCATTTTCAATGAGAATGTTCCTTCTAATGCTGGCTTTGTATTTTTTCTTTACTTTAGGAAAAAAAAAAAAACCCGTTTCATGAATCTTCTTATTGAAACAAATTGATTTCTGGACAAAATGTCAGGATTGCTCACTCAAGACATCAGTGAAGGCAACAGTGAAATAATCCACTTATGTAAAACGCTGTTGCTATCTTCTCAATCAGGAAAGTTCTGTTGATTTGGAAAGGATGTTAGGCTTTCCCCATCCCAGGGACTTCTACAGATTAAAGTTTTTACTCTGTTACAGAGTGAAACTGATGTCTACAACCCTGGCTGATTTGCATGAAGAATGCAATTATGGTTTTGCACTTTCCTTTTTTCTTTCTTCTTTTCTACCTCTAGATTTCTTCTGCTCATGTTGTTCACCACCCCTTCTCAGCCATACTTGCTGTCTCCTTCATTTCCCCAGTTTTCTGTTGAGGTTCCACTGCATGCTTCCTATCCATAGGCCCACCTCTTCAAGACAGTTTCCAACACTGTGTTCTTACTGTATGACAAAATTTTGTCTCAGAGTATTAAACTACTGCATCAACTTCTGCTTTAACTCATCCCCACTGATCGCATACTGAGATGTTTACAACTTCCTTAATCTCACAGAACTGTTCTCAACAACCTGTTTGCTGAACTTTCCTCATCATGACCTTCATGTATCCTTGGAGAGCTTCAGATATCTTCCCCACCACAAAGTCATATTTCTCCTTGTTTTTATAGTTCTTTCCTTATGTCTCTCTTTAGCACAATCTTTTTCCTTCAGCCAAATGTGTAACAAGCCTCACTTCAGTGGCAATGGCTCAGAAATTTATCTCTGCAAGGTACCATTCTACCTTATCTTCATCCACACAACCCTGTGCCTTAGCCTGTCTCCAACAAAAAAACAAGTCCCCCGTATTCCCTTAAACATTTTTGATCTCTTCCACACTACCTGTTCCACTGTTTTCTCTGACACTGAGACTTACAATCGAGGATAGTCTTTGACTTCCTTTCCATCCACACATCCAGCCTGCATTACACCTCTGCCACATCTGTCTCTGGATGATATCTAAAATCTCTCTGTTTCTGACAAAATCTCACATCTGAAGGAGACAGGCCTGTTCAGTCTCAAGTAGAGATGGCTCAGAGGGGACCTCATCTAAGTCTATCAGTATCCGAAGCAGGGGTGTCAAGAGGAATCAGGCTCTTCTCAGTGGTGCTGAGCAGTAGGACAAGAGGCAACGGGCAGAAATCGATGCACAGGAAGTTCCATCTGAACATGAGGAGAAATTTCTTTACTGTGGGGGTTACTGGGCACTGGAACAGATTGTCCAGAGAGGCTGTGGAGTCTCTCTCACTGGAGGTATTCAAGAACTGTCAGGACACAATTCCGTGTGATGTGGTCTAGGATGACCCTGCTTGAATGGGGAGGCTGGACTGGATAACCCCGCTGGTGGTTCCTTTCAGCCTTAATCATTCTGTGATCAAAAACTCGGAACCATCACCTGCTTTGACACCCACTGCACCCACTCTCCTCCTCTTTGGTTCCCCTGACATTCAAATTGCTGCTTCTGCATCACAAGCCAGTCCTAACTTGGCAAATCCTTCTCACACTTTGGAGTCCTTGTCTTAAATCTCTTCTCCAAAGTCCTCCTGCCCCATATCAAATTCCAGTTGTTCCAGTCTTTGCTGTCAGAGCCTAACCAATGCCTTCTTAATTCTCCATCTTAAATTTTTTGCATTGCCCACACTGTACCCTATTGACTGTTCACTGTCATTGCCTCCTCTCTTTTTAATGTTGCCTCTGAGCAGGCAGTGGATGCCTGAAATGCTGTTGAGAGTCATTACCCACTCCTACTTTGAGCACAAAAGCAAACAATGATCTGTGGCATGGTTATTTGATACATAGGAATAGTCTATTTACATACTGATAGATGGTTAATTGCTTTCATACTTGCTGGTAATAGTTCTATTTTGCCTTTTCACATCTCTCTCTATTTCACCTGATCAAAGTATCTCTGTCTTGTGACAGGGACTCTGTCAACCTGTAACTTCAGAAAGCATTTTGTAAATTTCAAGCAACTTTATAATACCATATTATTAGGTAATAAAACCACAAGTATGAGTCATAATTTTTCATGGGCTTAATATCTTCCTACATTTTTCACCCCTTCCCAAAGTTCTTCCATGGTATTTTGCCTTAAATAACTACTTCACTGTTTAAAATATTTATTTAAAAACCCAACATGAACAGACTAAAAATGTTCATGGTTATATTTATTAAAGCTATATACTATAGCCTAATTATTATAGGAATTACTACTCTCATTTGTATGTAGTACTTATTAATACTTATTAATAGCATAAATACAGATTTGGTCAAAGTTTTTCCATGCAGAGAGCACAGCTCATTAAAAAGCTTATAGAAAAGCTTTTCCACTGACGTAAAATGTAGCAAACGCTGGAGAGAAACTCTAGTTCACTTTACTGTTCAAAGCAACTGCATGGTGTTTAATTCTCATTTAATGCTGTTTAGAGATATTGATTGAGCATGGCCTTACTGTTTAACAGGGGCATCTCTGAAGGCAACTGTTGTCCGATGTGTTGAGCCCACAGTTTTGACATGGAGCCTGTTCGGTGGTGGCCCCACTGATTTAAGTCGTTTGGAAGGAGTCGGTATGAGCAATGAAGTGTGTAGTGGGAAGGACAGTCTCTAGATCTAACAGTTTATCACTGATAGATAATTTTTCAGGATTCAAACAGTCTGTCACATCCCAGCTAAGAAGTGACTTGCTTTTACAATGCCATCCATAGGAGTCTCTTGCTGTGCTGATGGTGAAATACACACACAGACGATTAAAGATTGATACCTATGTATAGGGGGAGATATCATCTGTTGAGGCACTAGTAATGATGAGCTCCGTGATAATCTGACAGACTCAAGATATCTGCAAAGACCTCCTGGAAATGAAATGCAGTGTGGATGCAGTGGTTCTAAAGAGATCTCAGATAGCCTGTGATTCAAGTGGGGAAGGCCTCTGCCTCTTAGGCATGGCTGTGTAGGGAGCCAAGAATGTGCTTCCCAGAGCAATGGCAGGGGCAGGGGACTTTTTGTAAGGGATTTGGTAGGTTCCTGCTGCTAGCTGTCTTACTACCCAAATCTTAGGGAGTCCACAGGACTTTCATGTTCTCTTATTGTTATTTAGACACAACTAACAGAAACAATTCCTCCTTTTCCCCCTTCACACTCACTACATACCTGACTGAGGGACAATACAATGTGCTTATACTCATTCATCCTACAGTAGATATTTTATAAAACACACAATAATTGGAACTGATGCATGGTACATTTTTTGTTCTAGAACATGATGAAACAGCATAAAAATTTCTTCTGGTGAATGATACGAAGTGTTCTGGGGTTTACTGTGTTTTCAGTTTCTCATGTTTTACTAAAGTCATAGAAAAAATCAGCCTTCATGCTATTCCAGAAGAGATTTCCATATAGAGTCCCATAAAAAGTTGTTAAAACGTTATATTTCACAATATGGAAAACACTTGCTTCATCAGTTACACAAACCAAATCCATCTCCAGTACGTTAAACATATCTGAACAGTTCCTTGTCTTGCTTTGGACTAACATTCATCAGGAATCAAGATATGAAGAAGTTTAAACTAAGGTGTAAATCACAAAATACACAGGCAGTTAAGTGCCATCCCCAAATATCAGCTTTCACATACCAACTACTCTGGTACTCTACCACTCCCTGATGCACTGATTGCCCCTGCTTGGACAACTCTTAATAGCCAGTTCCAGCAGTAAAAAAAGCAGAAGATTCTTGAGAAGCCAGAAATACACAAGAAAGTTGAATATTGCAGCAAAAACTTAGGTCTTGGTTTTGGTTTTTTTTTTATCCATTGCTTTCTTTCTGTAAGATGGGTATCTCCATTCTGAATTGTTTGTCTCTATCATACTTCAAAGTAAATCACATTTACTTTTGACATTCACTCACTGTAGGCTCACTGCCTATCACCCACCTCACGGCACACCTTTGTAACTCATTTACAACTTGACACTCCTTGAATATATTGCAACATTGTCATTGGTGTTTCTAATCCCCTTTTCTCCATACCTCACTTTCCTCAGCCCCCTGTGTCTTCTGCTTTCTGCTACACAGCATGCATGGACTTGCTGTCCCACTCACATCCTGCATTGCACTGCTCCCCACACCATCCCAGCCTTTGGACTGCTGCTGTTGGTTTCTCTAGTTCCTGCCTGCCTGTTTCCCAGTCCTCTTACTGAGGCTCCAGTGGATCCATCATCCATCCATCCATCCATCCATCCATCCATCCATCCATCCATCCATCCATCCATCCATCCATCCATCCATCCATCCATCCCTCCCTCCCTCCCTCCCTCCCGTGCTCTCTCTCCCTGCCACCCTGCAGAAAGCAGCGAGTGTCCTTAGCTGCAGTTGCAGTTTCCTCCACTGAGCCTTCCTATCCTGTGTGGCAACTCAGCCCCCACCTCCTCCATGGCCCCTTGGCGTTTGGCACTCAGCTGCAGCTCGGGTTACTGCATATTTCCCATCAGGGAATTAAGCTCTTCAGAGGCAACACATGCCAAATTTTTTTCCACCCTAACAGAGAGCTCTCCCTGTATGTTTGATCCTCGTCAGATAGGACTATAAATACCTGAAATACTGGACAAACTTGTGCGACCATTTTTGGATTACATAGCCTACAGGATTAGACTTCTTGCAAGATTTCCAGAACTTCCTGGTTGGCTAAGTGTAAATATTTTAAAAATAACATCTTACAGTATTTCAGTGTTTCTGTTTCCTCTATTGGTCAAAAACAGGAAATGCAGAAGGATGTGAATCTCAGGTTTTACTAAACTTCAGAAAAATAGGTTCAGAGAGGGAGCACTTTAAAAAATAAAGGACCATATTAGAAGCCAGTTTCTATTTTCACCTAAACCAATTCACCCATCTGCTTTAACCATCCTTCAAAACCAACAGAGACCGGAGTATTTTGCATATTTGTAATGTCTGACAGAGATAATAAGCAGAGAGCAGGCTCGTTCCAAAATAGGCTCATGCTCCTTGTGTAACCTGGTGAGTGAACATCCTGACATGCAATTATTTGTTTTTCCTCTCCTTACTAGTGCAAAACATTTGAGAAGCCAGGTTTTAATTTATTTCCATTTACAATGTTACCTAAGGACATTTCTTATCTGAGAAAAGCATTACCATTCGAAAGAGCATTTTCCTTCTTTTAATAGCTGCCTGTCCAGTGCTAGTTACCTTATTGCATATATAAAGTTAGGACTGTTTCTTCTCATGTGTATCACTGATCAGCACGGAGTTTCATCTGCCATTTTATAGCCACTTCCACAGCTCTAAAAAATGAGCATCTAACCTTTACCTTATCATTTATTCCTCTGAAAATGTATTCTGCAAGTCTATCACTTAACTCTTTCCCCTCACACTATCATTATACTACAAGCTCAAGCATAGCACCACAATGGAATACATTTGCTTGCAATATTTTATCCTATTTTTCCAATTAGCCTATTGAACTTTTTTTTTTTATATATAAGCTTTAGAATTAAGTTTTCCTCTTTTTAGTCTCACTTTGGAATTTTAAGGCTTACATTTCACAGAACTTGAACCCTCCTGTCTTGCTGCCTTTTCTGACATAGGATCCAACCTTGGTAAGTTGTGCAATGGGGACACTGCAAAACAAGGACAAAAGCTGCTGTAGCTGCAGCTGCTACAACCATTTTTGGTTGTGGTTATAAATTCAGCTTCTTCAAACAAGGGAATATTTAAGATCCGACACTGTTTGTGCTAATTTTCTGAGGCCTGGTTCAGAAATTACCTACTCTCTACCACCTGCTACAGAAAAAGAACATTATCAAGAATGTGTACAAAACTCAGCTAAAGGTTTAATGGAGTTTGAATAGGCCGATGTTCCCTTGGCACTTTTCCTGAAGTTGTTTTGGCACCAGCTGTTGCTTGGTATCAGTTAAAGTCGATTAGTACAGCAATTCACACAGTGCAAGCTGAGGGCATTGCTTTCCAGATGTACTTTCTCACCTTAGAACAACTGGCAACTCAGTGACTTCTGAGCCATAGGTGGCACCTCTGTGTTTTAACAGCTTCGTGGACTGTTTTGAATCAATGTAAACATCCACAATATGGGGTACAAAGGAGTAAGAGCAGGTTATGAACTGAGAGGAGAAAGAGTATCCTTTTGCCTTCTTGTACTCCCATTTGTTCATTTCATGGGTTCCCCTGAGCTGTTGCACTGTTAGAACCCTTGAAAATGCTCCACGCCATTTGTGATTTTAAATGTTTCCACCACATCCCACTTAGTTATCTCCTCCTAGACTGAGAAATCCAGAAGTATTCCTAGTTCCTCGAGCACAAGTGTTAAGTTTCCCTTCCCTTCCCTTCCCTTCCCTTCCCTTCCCTTCCCTTCCCTTCCCTTCCCTTCCCTTCCCTTCCCTTCCCTTCCCTTCCCTTCCCTTCCCTTCCCTTCCCTTCCCTTCCCTTCCCTTCCCTTCCCTTCCCTTCCCTTCCCTTCCCTTCCCTTCCCTTCCCTTCCCTTCCCTTCCCTTCCCTTCCCTTCCCTTCCCTTTTTTGTTTTGTTTTTCCCTGAGACTAGGGGTGAGTGAGCAGGGATCAATGCTGCACAGTTTCCAAAATGCTCATACTTTTGGGGTTGCTAAGCAGTTTGATGATCACCCTGTTATATGTGAAGTTACAGGATTTGAAGCCCATCCCAATCACTTTATAGATTTTAAATACCAACTTTTCTTTAACATTTAATTGCTCTGACACTTGGTGTCGTGAACTTCTCCTGAAGCTCGTGTCCCACATGCAGTTTGTTTTTGCATTCCTGAGAAACTCAGACCAACACCATGCTTTGATACCTTGGCATCCACTGCTTTTCTAAATAATTTACAAACATGCAATACCTTACAAATAAGTTTCTGTGAGACTTCATTAGAAACATTATTCTGTTTAAAAAAAGTACCAGTCATTTGCAGACTATGTTTCCTAATCTGTAATCATAAGAGGGTAAAACTCTTTTCCTACCACTTCTTTCATGTCAGCTTAATTCCTTAAGAGCCTCTGTGGAATGATGCTGTTGAAAATGAAAACTAAAAATTTATCAGCTGACCTCCTCTGTGCACATTCTCCATGGCTGCTCCAAAGGACTCCAACAAAGATTTGCAAAGGATGGCTTCCTGACCACTTGTGCAGCGCATACACAGATCCAATTCTGATCCTGTGCTGGGGAGGCAGATCTGGCACAGGCAAAAGCAGAACCAAACTGCTGAAAACACAACCGAAGAGATTTGCTGCAGTGTTAAATAAGTAGGTGCTGATATTTCAGAGGTGAAAATATGTGAGTGTTAGTGCTAGAGTTGCTGTTTGAAAACTGCATTAATTGGACCATGTTGAAGAGATGTACCCTCACCAAGAGACAACAGCACCGAACAGTATTCAGTAGTCAACAAAACCTTCCATGGAAGTGCAATTTTATTAGATTATCAGGCCTGAATTTTTTTAACAACTTGTTAATCACCCAGATATAAAACAAACAAAAAGAGTGATCAAAAATGCACAATATTTAAGTAATTAATAAAATGTCTTTAAAGGAACCTCACAGAGCTTTAGCAAACTTCTTGCATGTAGACATTCTCCTCTGGGTATGGTATAAACATCTGAATGTGAATTCAAAGGTTAACATCTTTATAAGTGCTAAAAGCACCAGCAGAATTTTTAATGAAATATGTTTTCAACCACTAGGCAAGGTTTTTAAAAAATATATATTATTCTTACATAATTGATGGCAGCAGCTAATATTGGTCTCATTATTATTGTCATTTAATTATAGTGTAATTCTCTCCAATATTTTATCAATGTAATTTAACAAGTTATATGTCATCTGATAGCATTACAAAATGTGCCATTACATAAGCAATTGACAGCTATGCTGTTTTAAAAACATTGGCTACCCAACAGCATAATTTATACAGGTGTGAAAGAAAGTCCTAATGCAAAATGCATCTTCACTAAATCACTGCAAAAAAAAAAAAAAAAAAAAAAAAAGGAGAAGGAGTACTTCAGCCACAACTGCATACTGTTTTAATGGCTCAGGGAGACTAGGAAGTCTGGATTTTATTTGCCATTAATGTTAAGATCAGAAGAGTAGTCATCAACTCATCTTCCAGTAATGTCTACCTACAAATGCCTTCTAGGGTTCCCTGTGTATCACCAGCACCCTACTAAAGAAACAGACAAGTACTGATAGTGATGCTACTGAAGTGTTCAAAAGTTTTGCATCTATGGTCCAAGCTCCAGCCAGGGAAAAGGTTTCTGGTTACTTTAATGGACCACAGATCAAGACTTCTTAGAAATCACAGAATATGTAACAAACCATGTTCAGAAACACAAGTGTTTCTGAGCTAGCCAGAGAGACATATCCAAATTCAATCCTTACTTCCCAAATCAGCTTCCCAAACTTATCCTGAGGCCATGCAGAAGGAGCTTTGGTGACAAGAGTTTCATTCTGTGCCAGGTCTAAAATACAGATACTTCAAAATTTCTCACAAGGAACTATTTGAAAAACACTCAAGGTCATTCATACTATCCCATCTTGAAGTTAATGTTTACGTTTATGAGGTAATAAATAATCCATTGTATTAGAGAAAATAAAATACAAAAGCAAATAATAATTTCAAGTGAAAAATGAACACCCAACAATGTCAAAATGGATTATTTTGACTTTTTTCCTATCTTTCTTTCTTTCTAAAAAGAAAATTTAGGTGAAATCAGGGTGAATTTTTGCCATGTAATTTGGTTTCAGCAGAAACATGACTTCTCAAGGAGGTAGTTTCTTACAAATGCTTCTCACCAGTTTTTGGCATCCCTCTTGGCTCATTGATGTCCCTCTGTCCCAGACCACTCTGGATGGCAGCAGCCTTCCAAATCAGGGCTGGTGCTCCCGGCCTGCCAAGCTCACAGTGATGTGGCTCTGCTTTCTCATCAACATTTGCGCCTTTGGGCCATCACCAAAACTCGCACTCAGAACACCCACTTCTCCTGAGAGAAAAGAGCAGCACTTCACAGTAAAAAAGAAGAGAGCAGAACTTCACAGCAAAAATAGCCTTCTTCAAAAGCAAGAGACAACGAAAAATGCCATCCTGATCTTAGGAAAAGCCTGGAGGCTCTCTCATCGTTGACCTGGTTAAGAACGTTAGGTAGAACTTCGTGTTCCTGTGACTCGCAGGAAAAGGCAGTAGTGTCACACATTGCCACTAAAAATAACTGACACATGTAAAAATAAACAAAGCACCACTTTGCCTGGTATCTTTTAACAAAGAGATGAATACTTGTACAGTAGGTGGTAAGCTGAAACACATCATATTTGATATGAGAACACTTAACTTCGTGGGGACTGAGACAATAATGCTATGCAATTATGTCGCTAGGGTCTAATTTGACTGTAAGATTTAAATAACAATCCTATATCCCACTTGAACTTGAATGTTTTCTGCTCAGTGGGGATGCAGCAGACACTTCAAAGTTTGGAAAGTGTATGCAAAAGCTGCATGCTTACTTGTTTTCTTTGACATCTGGAAGAATCTCTAAAAATACGGGGCCAGTGTAAACGGGAACAGCATTTGGTCCCTAAATATTGGCCAAGAAATGAACTTTTGAACACCCACATTTCTGTCAGCACTGCAAATGTGCTTTAATTTTTTCACATTAAGGGCGAAACAAAAATTGCTAAAAGTATTCTATAAATCAACTCACCAGCCATACATGGAAGAATAGTTCCACATACACAATTAAAACAGGCATGTATCAGATACAGGCCCATTAATTTTGGAAGTCCTGAGATGCTTAAAAAAAGCATAGAGTACTGCAACCATTTTGCTTTTGAAGTATATCTCCCTGACAGGATACAGGGAAGCTGTACTCATAGTTGAGCAGAAGCTGGAGCCATAGTTTTTTACTAACAGCTTACTGGGGAGTAGGAGAACAATAAAATTAGGCAAATTGAGCAGCTGAAAAAAATTTAAAATAAGAAGAAACATTTGTAAATGTAAGTTTATCCAAGGAGTGCTGTCTGTTCTGCCTTTTGGCCAGCCTTCTGCACACATTCAAATGGAAAGAAACTGTGAACGCTGAGTGAGCTAAGAGCATATAGGCAAACATATATTTGAATTTGGATAGTATATGTGGAATTTTCAAGTCAGAATAAGAAACAAGGTGATTTGAGACATCAAGGTTAGTCCTGATTTTTGGTCATCTATTTCATTGTATCTTTCTTTTTGCCTGCTGTAAAAATGAATGTCCACATGAACGGATTATTCTAATTAATAATTAATTTATAATTCTAATAGTAATTAAATTATATTCCTGCCCCACTTTGGATAGTCTTAAACAATTGCATGAAGTAAGCATCAACTTGAAAATGTTCTCCCCAGCTTCAATTTTTATTTAGTTTTCCTCAACAAAACATCCCTTATCTATCCTAGGCTCCCTTTCCTTCACAGTCAGACCCCCCACTACTCCTGTATCTCTCTTCTGAAGTTATCTGGATCCATTTGATATCAGTTATGAAGGATGAAGCAAAAAAATACCTCTTTATCTCAATGCAAAACACTAACACCCATCATCAAAACTGTTACAGGCCAAATGAAAATCTGGTTATGAAAAACAAAAACAGGTAATGAGCCGAGCAGTTTGAATTAAATGACAGGCCTTTGGAAAGAGTTGCAACTAATATTTTACTTATTACTAGAGAACAAATGTTCTCTAGTAATAAGAGAGAGCTAATGCAATGGGGTTTTTAGATCATGTGGAATGATGAACAACTGAGAGACTTGAATTAGAATTAGACCTTGAATTTCTTGAAGTCAAAAACTTGAGAAGTTTGTCTTTCAAGCCAAAAGTGGGAAAAAATCCATGATGCATAAAAAGATAGTGCCATATGACCAGAGAACAGAAAGTACGGTAAATGAAAGAAAATAAAAGAATGTTTTGGCCAGTATTGGTTCATTAACCTAACCTTTAAAGTTTGCCACATTTTAGAACAGGTCTTGAAGGAACAGATAAATAAAGGCATGGAGGTGAAGGAACTATTGGATATAGTGCACTATTGGATATAGTGCAGTAGGATATATAATAAAAGAAAAGAGATCTAGGCAGACCAGCTTAATAGCTTCCTTTGATAAGATAGCTGATTTTCTAGACAAAGGAAAAGGAGTCAATGTCATCTATCTAGACTTCAGTAATACGTATGGTATGGTGCCACATGGGAAATCATTTGTTAAGCTGGAGAAGATAGGGATTAGTAGAGGAATTGAAAGATAGGTAAAGACTGTCTCAAGGAACGACAGCAAAAGATAGTGTTGAAAGGAAAAGTAGCGTGAGGGTTACCAGTTAGCAGTGGAATTCTTTATGGATCAGTCTTGAGTCTGATCTCCTTATTTCAATTAAGATCATGACACAAATATTTGGAATGTGGCGATACTGCATAGGTTGGCACTATCAATACACAGGAGAGAAGGATATCATGCAGAAAAAGGCTGGATGACAGTAAGGACAGGTGTAATAGAAAAGGGTGAGAAGCAGTATTTTGAAGATAATGAAGCTAGTCACTTACCCCCAAATGAAGATAATGCATTTGGAAACTAATAACAAAAATTAGGAATCAGTTAGAAAAGACTGAGCTAGAGGGGGACCCCAGGTTAGCTGTCTGTCACACTACAGCTGAGAGCAAGCAGTGAGGTACCGCAGTAAAAAAGGACACACAAGGAATGCGTCAAGAGATGTACTTTAGGTGTATAGAGGAAGACTAGCTCCATTATGAAAATCTCTGCTGAGACCTCACTGTAAGTGTTAATATAGTCCTGCTAAACAGTTTCAGGCAAGACAAATCAAAACAGGACCAGGTGCAGAGAGGGCTAACCAAAATGAAAGAGAAAATGAAGGCTAAACCAACAAGTACTCAGTCAGGGATACCTATAAATACTGAGGCTGTCATTGTAGAAAAAACACATGTACCTTAACTCACATTCAGGATGTAAGCTTTCTTCTTCAAGTCTGTAGTAAGACTCTGACCCTTTGTGTCTCCTGTGTGATGGATATTATCAGGAGTCAGCACTAAAAACTGGTCAGATGGCAGGGAGCTACTCATGTCTTCCAGGGAACTTGTCTGTGATATATATAGGTATACATATAAACATTTATATACATATATATATATATATAAAAAACATATATAAAATTTTTTTATACATATAAAAAACATTTAGACCTTAATGTGAGCCTATCAGGCAGGGATCTTTTGTTTGCCTCCTCCTAAGGAACTCTGGCACTCTAGCACACCTTTGTGATCAAATGAGTAACAGAAGCAACAGCAGTGGTACACTACAGTCAGGGACCTGTTTTGGAGCCCTGCCAGTGGTCATCTATTGGCCAAGACCAATGTCTCCCATCTCTTACTAACTACACACCTCATTCCACACCAGCCTTACAAGGTATCAGGTACTCACTGGTATTACAAGCTCTCACCTCTCTCAGAGTGATACAAAGACGACAGGTTATCTAAACAATCTGATTAATCTTTTCCATAATCCCAACCTGGATAGTGAAGTTGGCGGTGATTTCCTATTAAAACAGCCCAATTAGCACTTTGGAAGCATGTCAGCAATGTCTGAAGCCTTGAAATGGGATCTTATTACTTCATAATGAACATGTGCAGCCTCGCTTCTGAAAAACACTTTTGCAACCTTTATTAAATTAGAAAGAGTGGTGTAAAAATTCCCCTGGAAAATCCTCCATAAAGTTAGTGGAACAAAACCCCTCTTGCCATGCTTTTAAATATATCCCACCAAATTCTAGTGGAAGAAGGAGCTAGCATTTCAGGTCCACAGGCTCTACAGAAGACAAATACCTATTCCTGCCAGCTGTAATATCTGGAAATTCTGGCCCTTATTCTGCTATAGATTTTCAGATTGCTTTCTCTGATATGGGAAATCCAAAATTGCTGGTGTGGTGTATCCTGTAGTCTGTTGCACAGCAGTGTGTGAAAGCAGGTTTGGTGTAAAATGATTGAGTTAATGTTTATTTACCTGGATCTTTTGCCATGTTAGGACAGGTGCCCCCAATGTCTGTGTCACTTAGAGGTTAGGCTGCTGCTGAAACTAGCTAGTCATATTTAAGTATATTCTTTCCATTTAATCACTGTAAGCAGAAGTCCAGATATACAGCTCTTTTTCCTGCCATTCTCTCAGCAGCGTTTTTTTCACAATTTAAGAAATCATACAGAGATTATTAATACGCTATGAAAACCCCAAAGACTTAGGTTATCATTTCCCTTGTTTTAAAGATAAGCCATTGTAAAGGAAAGGATGGCAGTGCAAAGACAGCATTCTCAAGAGAAGTGAAATGAAATGACATCCTGTGTCAAAAAAAAAAAAAAAAGCACCTTTTCAGCATGATCTCAGTTAAACAATCCTTTTAGGTAATTTTGTTAGAATAGCAAATTTTACAGCAAAACTAAAGTAAAAAAATAATTCGTCATCTTTCAATGAAACAAGCCAGGAAAGAGGGGATTTCCAATAATTACCCAAAGGGGCAGCTGTATTCAGCGGATTTATTTATAATAATATTATTTGGTAGCAAGGAACTTACCATGGCTGAATGTAAAAAAATATTTTTTGATGAGTTAAAGAGATTAAGAAAAATCAGGCAGATTTTGACAGAGAATGGTGTGTAAATGAGAGGTGTTATCAGTCTGAATCTGGCAGCTCCATTTTTGTTGTGGTGAAAAATATCAGTATTATTTACTAAGAAGATTAGGGCTGAATTGGAAGAGAGGCTGGTTGTTTGGAGATTGAGATAAGATAAAGGATTTTACCTTCTATGCACAAGCCAAATGCAATACACACAGGACTGTTATCTCCAGCTCAGGCCTAGCAGAGGTGTATTAAGATGTACATTGTAATTACCAGTGGCAGGAGTAGATTTCATAAAGGCTATTTTAAAACCGAATAAAATGCTGGCCTTTAATTATACAGCTTTGAAACATTTTTCTTAGTTAATTGCAACAGGAAAAAAAAAATCCACCTAATATTTGAAACTGATTCTTGCAGAGAAAACATAAGCGGAGCAGGCAGTCTTTGCCTGATCTGCACTTGTTTTGCTGTCTGGCTTCATTCTGTGATTTGAATCACAGAGACAACTGAGACTGCTAAACACCTTCCTCATTTTCCCCCTGTTATCCAGAAAGCAAGATTAGCAAGGATTGGGGAAGATCGGGGCTGGAAGGAGGGGGGAAGAATAAATCTCCCTTTCATGACATAATTAATTAGTTCCAAAAATGAGCTGTGCACTCATGAATCTCTCATGGTTGGCAGTGATGGTTCCAGCTCCCAGTACTCCCAGAGGTGTCTGAGGGATTGTGAGGGGCAACATTATTTTTACCACTGAGAAGTATCCGAAGGAGAAGAGCAAACCAAGTTGCACGTTTAGCACAAAGCCTGTTTGGACCTGGGTTGGAGCTCACACAAGGCTGCTGTTGTCAATAAGGAGAAACCAAGCTGGTAGTTTTGGGGGGAATTAAAAAAAACCTGAACTCCCTCTCTTTTAGAAGATGTTGTTATTGTCTTATATCCCAGAGCAGCAGCATACCTCACGACAATCCTCTTTGGCTCTTCCATTAAGAATTGAAGACAGGAAGGAACCTCAGGCTGCCCAGGGATTGCCATGAGGCACCGCCACAGTGCATGTCCCCTCTGGGCTTCCATTTCTGCTTTGACTGTGAGGAATATTACTGCCATGTTTAGTTCTTACAAAGATGATCAATTACTTCCCCACTTTCCACTTTAGGGGAACACATCTATGTTCAAAAACCTTGCAAAAACACTTCCATGTGGTGAAAACTCAAAGGTATTTTGTGATTTCCATTTCCACATCAGCAAAAAGCCTTCATTACATCCACATCTCTATTTATTTTAAAATCCAACATCATAAGCAAATGTAATATAACAAGTGTATGTACTCATTAGTAAACTCCTCTGTGGAGTTTACTATTCATGTTACTAAAGGCAAATAAATGCCCTTAGACTTGAGAAACCTGAAGAATATATTTGGGTTTGTTTTGGTGTTACTTTTCTGCTGGAAATTGTGAAGGCTGCAGTTACACAGCTGGCTTTTCATGCTATGACTGCTATAAGCAGCTAATTAAATTATTACTGACTATTGCTCAGTGAGTTGCTTTTGGTAGCACTACTTCATATGACCTTCAGTTCTGCTTTTTGTACAAGGTTATACAATCTTACCCAACCAGCCTGGTCCATTTTTCCTGTAACAGTGGTGAAAAACATGATGAAATACTAAAAAATGTATAATTGCATCACAAAAGAAAAAAAATGTGGAAAACCATAGTATTTTTCACGAAGACACAATGCAGATGAAGTCCTCTTAAAAACTATGCATAATTCACTAGCTTTGCAAGGTACTGCCCTCTCTACATGTTGGGGAGTCCCTTCTAGTGCTCAAAATATCTGCATCTCAGAAACAAGCTGCTAGGAAAACTGGGGGTGGGCACCACTATGGATCTTGCCTAATCCCCTGGCTTCCTTCCTTTGATCTACAATGTTCAGTTTCTCGATATCTGTGGGAAGAGATCCCAGAATATATCAAACCACATGATTTTAACCCCCTTTGTTTGGAACTAAAAACACACATAGCCATTAAAGGCAAGACAAAAGTTACTTACAACTCAGATACACTGATCAAATCCAAGCAATATACCAGCACAAATGGAGTAGGAAAAATTTTGTGCAATTTTCCCTGAAGGAAGCTGGACTTTGGAGTTCTGCCTACAATAGCAGTGCTTGAATGCATTGTGTCCACACTACTGTGGTCTGCTCATCTCATAAGTGGTTCAGGTGCTAATTTGTAGGCTGAGTCTACGAATTATAGTCATTTGGATGTGTCAGAAATTTCACCAAACACTAGTTTTAGTCTATAGGATGTACATTCAGCATGTTAAGGGTGCTGTGAATCTTGTCTGTATCTTGGTGTAAATTTCAAGTCACAATTTTTTCTGTCTATGTTAATGGCCAAATAATTTCAACACTATTGTTGTGGACCACTGAAGGCAACTGCTTTTGTTAGTGAGTAATTTTGTTCCTAGGAATACAAACTGTGCACCAAAAGTCAAACCATTCTCTGATCCCTGTCTTGTTCCTGAGACAGTGCAACTACTTTCTTCTCTCCTTTTGTCTAGACAGCAATGTTCCTAGCAATGAGGTTTTGAAAATCTTGCTCTGAATCAATTTAACAAGTCATATTTAAACAGAAGTGGCAAATAATTCATCCAGCTTCATAAATGCCCAGAACAAACAAGGTCGACATTCTGGTCTGCAAAGCTCACTTAAACTGACAAAGTGATGCTCTTTCTCTGTGCTTCCAGCCAGTTTATTCTGAAATAAAACTACAGTGTCCTAATAGGCCAGGATCTATTAGACTGGTTCACAGTTCATCTTTCTTAGTTATTGGTAGCCAGGAAGTGTAGAAAATTGCAAGTACAGTAAATACTACATTCTGTTGCAGAATAGTCATCCATCCATGAGCATAATGCTAAATACAGAAATATTACAGTGTTTTTGTTAACTGGATAAATTGTGCTTTAATGTGCTTTTATGGAAAATGACCACTTAGAGAACAAATGTGTTTGTTCCATGTAGGTACCCACAGACTTCTTGCAGTGGAGAATATGTTTGGTTTGCTTTCAAAAGCAGAACTAAACAACAGAACTTTACATTAAAGTTAGAACCATAAGAAAGAAAACATAGTGAAACCAAAGGCAACTTATATTTATCAGCTGTGTTTCCTTTTTTTTCCCCCAACAAAACCTGACCAAAATGGTAAATTTTTTAAACTAGAAAAAAATTCCAAACCAAAATACACAGTAGTTTTGCTGATTAGGGGTAACAGAAAGTTGCTGATGGAACGGTAAATAAATGGATGCTGTCAAGAGTTGTGCACTTCCTGTGTGGTGCTGAGCATCCATTGCATATTTTAGGGTGCTTGGAGCATTCAACATCTTGCAAGCTAAGATCTGTAAAAGAAAGCTACTTTGCTTTCCTTGAAGCATAGTTTTAGTTAGAAACACAATTATATATATATATATATATATAATGTGTATATATATATATAGCTGGTATGTTTAAGAGTTATACAACAAATGCTGAATAAAATACATATAGTCAGATTAGTTGAAGCAATTAAAACTTCTTAGTATTGAAAAAACAGTAAGAATGATTACATTCGTAATCCATATCATAGGAAGAAGACTTGGAAAAAGAACAGGTGGTGGACAGTTGTATAGACCTAGAAATACTTCTTAAACAAAATTTAAGCCTACTTTGTTTCTGCCTTGAAATTTCTAGTGACTTGCAAAGCTTGCAGTTTCAGCCTTAGCTATGCAAGTCACTTAGTATGCTAGGGTTGTCTTCAAAATTTCCTGCCTGCACATTTGGGGGGGGGAAAAAAAAATGATATCTCAAAGGCCATAAGGCAGAAATCTAGTTTCTAACTTTGGCTGAGAGTGACAGTGTTGGTCATGTCTTTGTGGGCTCAATGTGCTGTGTGGTTGTTGCAGAAAAAGAGGATTCCTTACTGTTCCAGCTATGATTACATGCTCAGATATTATCTTGATGGCTTTAAGAGACATCCATGTGTGCAGTGGGGTGCAACTGGTTGACACAAAATAATATTTTTTCCAATTTGTTCCATGGTGACAGTAATTCAGACAAGAAGATGATTTTGTATTCTACTCTAACATTCTACCTGGCCAATAATTCCAAGATAATACAATGTATATTTGAAAAGACTTCTCTTTATATATAAATATACATATATATATATATATACACACACACATACATATATTTATGTATTTATAAGCCCAGTAAGGGAAATGTAATTGCTCATATAAACAGATTCTGCTGTGCATACAATTATTTATTTTACTCTACAGAAATGATAAATATTTGTCAAGGGACTTTTTGTTGTTGTTTTTGTTTTATGTATTTAAGTGCAAATGAACTCCACTGCGAATCAGCGACTTATTACGTTCCATATTCATGTGTGACACGTCTCAAGTACCATCCTTTTTTTTCTATAAACATGAGATATGATCTTGGTGTGTACTGAGAACCTCTGACAATCAGTTCTTGGCAGGGGGTGCTCAGGAGTACCTTAAAAATTCAATATTTACCTGGGTTGCATGCCCTGAAAGGACAGAATAGACCAAATAATTCTTAATTTAAGTTACTGAATGACCTGCCTCAATCCCCAGTTTTGGTGAACTGCAATGCAGTTTCTGGAGAAAATGGTATCTCCTAAGAACCAAAAAATAAAGAAGACATGACTTTTCCTACCTCAGTAATCCCATTCAACTAACGGCTGAGCACACTCTAAAAAGTGTTGAGTGCTTTCAAATCCTAAACATTCAAAAATTTATGGACTAATGTCTATTTCACTTGGCCTGGAGAGTACTGATTTAAAGATCGTAAGTGAATTGGAACAAAAAAATCCCAGGATTTCTACGCAAATTGTGTGTCCAGGACTGCTGGCTATTAAATATATGCAGACTATATTTACAACATTCTGCCTCCCTGGAACATGCCATAATTAGTGATTTTTCATTAACATTAACCAATAAGTAGCAAGGAGAAATTTTGCAAGTGTTTGTGATTGCTTAGATAACAAATTGGATTGATTCCATCAGACCATCAATCTCAACTCCATATTTGGCAGAGATCTCTACCAATATTTCTTAGAAAATTGTTGCATCAGTAAATTTAATGCAAATACTGCTATGGGCTTTTTACTGAATGACAGAAAAATAGTTCACATTTTCAACCTTGTGAGTAATAATTTCACAAATGTGAGTAATAAAAAATGCATTCAGTCAAGTGGAATCATATAACAGCAGTCACCACTTCCTATTGCTTCCCCCAGTTTATGGTTCTTACATCACATTTATCACTCATCTCCAGACATGAAGAGAACTTCAGCCACATTCTTTAGATACCTGAAGTAAAGTCATATGCTAAAGATAGATCAGCACATTGAAAGCTTTTCACTTAATTTTTCTTTTTCTAATGGGCTTGCATAGATTTTGAACAAACATAGAACCTTTGCTTATCCTATCCTTGTAAAGTATCTCAAGAAAGGAAAAGTTATTGGTGCAAGATTACCTTTTGCTAGATGTTGAAGAGAAAGAAACAAAAATCCATGCACCTCCACCCAGCAGTACCTCACGAGCCTCAGTAATGAAAACAGCTGTGTTCCATGGGATCCTCATCAGTAGCAAGGAGATGGATGCACAGGAAAAAATTCCCTGCCTAGGCTACGTCTGGGTCATCATCCTGAAAGACAAAGTTAAAGGAATACTGAGGAATGGAAGTGATTGAGGTGTTCTGCTCACTTTCAACACTTCTCCTTTCACATCCCATCCCCAAAGAAGACAGACAGATGCTTCCAATACTACTGACTTACTACTGGAATAGACACAAATACCTCTCTTTTTAAGCAAGTAGTAAGCAGTGGCTTTGAAGAGCCTGTATCAAGGTGAAAATACTCATTTGCCTTCTCCCTCCAGAAAGGCATGAAACTTCCCTATGAATTGTGGTGTAGAGTTTTTGCCTGTACCCAGAGCATGAGGAGCAGACAACAGCTGAGAAGTGCTGAGGAAACACTTTGCATGCATTCTCCAAACAACATCCTGGCTGCCATCCATGGGTACAGAAAGCTCAGTCAAATCTCATTGGTTTTGGCTAACAGCTAACAAGAAATTTCCTCACAATGTGAGGAATTCACATTGGCGTCCAAGTGAAGACAGCTAGGATTAACCAGATGTCCACCAACCCAAATAAATCCACTCATCAGGATTTTGCAGAGGGCATAGATGCTTTAATTTGCCTATTGAACAAATTGTGCCTTTATGATATAACCAGTTAGTTTCCACACAGCAATTCTATTGCCAGTGGTCTCTATTGTTGCAAATAATGTAAACACTTCTTGTATAAATTACTGCTTGTCATTTGTAAACAAAACCTTGGAAGACGTGCTTAGGAATCACCTTGCAGTTGAGGACAAAAGATCTCTGTTAAGATGTACTAAACCAGCAAGAGAGCAAGCTTCTGGCAACAATTTATTTTACCTCAAGGCGTTTTGGACGACTCAGTGTTCTATTAAACACTGAGCATGAACCATCAAAACAGATGCTGTCTGGCAGATATGTCTCAGCTTAGTACTGTTCCAGGACTTACGTACTTAATCAGCATCTTCTAGCAGACTGTGTTTTTGAGCTGCTAACCAGCTCCATTTTAAATGAGATGAAAGCCAAAGACTTAATCCACCCATCTATGCCAGCAGAAGCCTTTCATGCCCACTGCACTCTTACGTTGTATTATTTACACCAAAACAAATCCTTCCGTCTCCCCTAAACGTCTCAGGTATGCAGTTCTGACCTTGATCCATAACAAATGCAAGATCATTTTCCATCAGTAACCAAAGACCTTGAACTCAACTATGTGAATTGAGAACTTTCATTCTTACTTGATTCTCTTAACTTGCACAGCTCTGAAGCTGTCTGCATTTCTCTATACAATCATTTCACCTGTCTCTTCTTACCCATCTTCTAAGGAATCAGTTCTTACATTCTTCTATCACCACTTCCACTGCTACCATTATTTCAGTGAGTATGAAGTTCTTGCCAGGACTGGAGTGCATTTCACAAACATTATCTTCTTTGGATAAGGGAATCTGTCAACCCAGACAAGTTACAGACTAACTAAATTGCACTTCAGCAGGTATTTATAGAAAGGGCAGTGACTAGATTTGGGCCTTTGTTCATTGGGAATAACGAGACATTAAGATCCATTCCTGCTGTGATAACGTGTCAGGCTCAAGCAGAGCATAATTTCGTCAGGCAGTGAGAGGCTGGCTACAACCACCTTGCTGACCAGATGTGTAACGGGCTATGAAAGAGGGATGAGGTCAGTGTTCACTTGCTTTCATTTGCAAAGGTGCCCTCTGCAAGGTAGGTAGAGGACTTATCTTTTTCCTTGTTTTCCTTGGGGGGCTGCCATGCATCTACATGCTGTGACAGTCCCAAAGTCGACACAGTGTCATCTTGATGAGGATGAGATGAATCCCTGCAGAGTCCAGGAAGATTTGACTGTGAGCAATTACATTTGATAGGACTCCTGAGGGGAGGTTCTGGCTTCAGATGCTCTGACACGGTGCTGACACAACACCTTCAGCACAGGGAGGCTGCACAAAATTTCAGGCTGGCAGGAGCAGGCTGCAGTAGTCTGAAATGCACCCAATGAAAACTTCATGGAAAGGGACACAGTAGAAATTATCAAGACTGTCACTGGTGATTGGGCAATGGTGTTTATGCCATGTTCAACACAGTTGAAATCAAATGCAGCTGTGTAGTCCTTCTTCCCCCAAAAAAGTGTCCAAATCACTGTGTTGTTCTTTTTGCAGTTTCTCATGATAGGCAATTTAACATTCGGAACAGTGATACGCAAAAATAGGTTCTATAGCATAACCTGAGAAAAAAACCCTCTAACTTCAGGCATTGTCTTTCATATGGAAAAACCCCAAGTCTGTGATGATTCTGATTGAGCGATTGATTGAATGATTACTCTATAATGGTAGTTCATCTGCTGTGCTTGTTAATCTAACAACTTGTTTACAATAGGCCCTTAGAGGTAAGATTATAAATACATAATGCATCAAGGGTGGTTGTATTTTTTGCCTAATGTGCAGAAATATTGTGTGAAATGGGTAGTTACGTGTATTTTATCAGGCTACAGTTTCGTTAGCTAGATGAGACTTGGCCACTGGACATAAGACAGTCTAACTTACTCTAACAGCGCCACTCAAAAGAACAAAGTTTGTTGTAAGATAAAAAGAATCACCACCTTAAATCTTGTCTCTCTTGTATGTATATATATTCATTTATGCTCCAGCACACTTTCATGGCCAAAGGTGTGTCTTCTCTGATAATGGTGATAATAGGAGCCAGTTAGGAATAGCAAAGCTATTTTTCTTATGTATTAGCACTTCCATTTCTGTATAATCCTACTAGCATGATTCTGTAGTATTTACAATTTTGGTAAGTACCGATTATATTTTCAAAGTCAAAGTGGGATAAAATTAGTGCATTGTACCCCGTTGTTGCTGCTTTCTATAGTAGTCAGTCATACATATTGAACAATAACATATGAATGTAATTTTGAGAGGTAAGAGCTTGATTATTTAAAAAAACTCTTACATGGGCAGTATGAGCTCTTGCTGAGGATCTTCACCATGTGAATATCATGCATGCAGTCTAGTTAATAAAGAAAAGCTGAGTTCCATGGATACACAGGAGTGTATAGGTGGAGTTCTGGCACTTGAGCATTTTTTTTTCAGCATTGAAGTCCATTCAGCAGCCAAGAAAACTATGTCTTATCACACTATTTGTACACTCCACTTCTCAGGGAATAATATCTGTATATCTGGTTTGCTAATGTCAAGAGGCAAGTGTTGCGGTTTAGCCCCAACTAACAATCAAGCAACATGCAGTCACTCATTCAGTCCCCCCGAAGGGATTGGTGGGAGAAGCAGAAGAGTAAAAGTGAGAAAACCTGTGGGGTTTGGATGAGGACAGCTTAATAGGTAAGCAAATGCGGTATGCACCAGCAAAGCAAAATAAGGAATTAATTCACTACTTCCCACTGGCAGGCAGCTGTTCAGCCATCTTCAGGAAAGCAGGGCTCCATCACACATAACAGTTACTTGGAAAGATAAAATACCAGAACTCCAAACATCTCCACCATTCCTTCTTCTTCCCGCAGCTTTATATGATCAGCATAATGCCGTATGGTGTGGAATATCCATTTGGTCAGTTGGAGTCAGCTATCCCAGCTGTGTCCTCTTCCATCTTCTTGTGCATCCCCAATCCCCTCATCAGTGGGGAGAGAGGCAGAAAAGACCTGGACTCTGTGTAAGCTCTGCTCAGCAATACCAAAAATATCTCTGTATTATCAACACTGTTTCCAGGCCAAATCCAAAACACAGCCCTGCAGTAGCTACTACAAAGAAAATTAACTATACCTCAGGTAAAACTAGCATATTATCCAGCCTTTATTCTATATCATTTATGTCAAGCAAACCCTATGGCAAGCACAGGAGCCTGTCAGTTACCAACTAAACAGCAGTAACAGTTATAAATTCAGTCTAGCACATTCCAACCAAATCTGTCAAATCCTTTGAAGTCCCATGTTGGGCACCAAAAAGGACAGTCATGGTTTAATCCCAGCTGGCAACTAAGCCCCACACAACCACTTACTCGCTCCTACTGGTGGGATGGGGTGGAGAACAGAAAGGGTGGAGAAAACTTGTGGGTTGAGATAGAGAAAATTTAATAGTGAAAACAAAAGCCATGTGTGCAAGCAAAGCAAAACAAGACATTCATTCACTGCTTCCCATTGTCAGGCAGCCAATATTCAGCCATCTCCAAGAGAGCAGAGCTCCATCATGCGTAACAGTGACTTTGGAAGACAAACATCATCACTCTGAAAATCCCTCCCTTTCTTCTTCTTTCCCCAGCTTTTTATGTGGACCATGATGTCACGCACTATGGGATACCCATGGTCAGCCAGGGTCAGCTATCCCAGCTGTGTCCTCTCCAAACTCCTTGTGCATCCCCAGCCCCCCCACTGGTACTGATGTGAGGAAGCAGGGAAGGCCTCGGTGCTGCGTCAGCTCTGCTCAGCAATAGTGAAAATATCCCTGTATTATCAACACTGTTTCCAGCACAAATCTAAAGCATAGCCCCATACTAGCTATTATGAAGAAAATTAACTCTACCCCAGCCCAAATCAGCACAGTGAGTACTTTTGGCCACTGGCAATGAGTGGGATTTGGGAAGAGAGTTTTCTGTAAGTCTTACAGGTCCATCTGGGAATGATGGATGACTTTCAGCAGCAAAGATTTTCTAACAAATGACATTCCAAAACAGAGTCTTACAAAGTACTCATAGCTAATGTCAATAATTCTCTCTTTGCCAGTTTAAATATCCCTCTCAGTCTTTCGCAGCCTCACTGGTACAGTACACTGGCAAAATTAGCAAGTTAATGTCACCACTCCTTGTAGATAAACACGTGTAAAGTGTCAGGCATAAGGAGGAGATTACAGAACATGTACTTCTAAGTACCACTTATGAATACAACACATGTAGCTCATGGAAATGTTGACATCATCCAAAGAGGAAAGCAAGACTTGCAACCACAGTGGATTATATCATTAGCCAAACTGGAAAGCAATCATTCTTTACAGCTGCAAGAGTCTGTGCCTGCCCTGAACCTCCCGTTTTCCTGAGGAAAAATATATCACTACATTAATATAAACATTTTGACTGTGAAAGTTCCCCAAAACATATGTGACATACACATTTTTAATACAAGCACTTCACAGCTGATGGATTTAATCACCTCTTTCTTGCTTGAGAAAGAAATGCCACTAAGAATGGAAAGAGGGTGAGGAGTATGGATGCGAACACAGCAAAGTTCCAGAATGCACACCACCGTGGATGGGGGTATGAGCCAGTCAGGTTGCTGCAGTGGCACACAGAGGCTTCCACTGGCTTTAGGAGCTTACAGAGGTTGTGCTGTTCAAGGCAGAGCATCCCTGCCCAAGAGAGCTTGCAGTCAAATTATTCAGGCAACTCACAATAGCTGGAAAACAAAAATTATAAAATCAAAGATACGTGTGCCTGCTCTCATTGTAGGCATCTGTACTCCCTCCTGTCCCTCTCCATTCTCCTAAAAGTATTAAAACCTCCTGTGCCAGCTGTGAGCCCAGGGTGTTTCCACCAGTCGTTGCTGCAGCAGATGTGGCTTTTGCAGAAATGGCTGAATAATAATGAGCGCCTTACAAACGTGCCCCCAGGGTGTTAATCTGTGTTAAAAACAAATTGTGGTGTCCAGACAAGCTACTAACGAGGAACAGGGTGCAGGCTGGTGACAGCAAGGAGACAAGGCTGCTGCCTGATGGACCTAAGCTGAGAGCAATGGGAAGGCATTAGGAAAGGAGGAACGAGCACAGTTGGAATATTAGGCATGACTAGGGCTGGTTTTCTGTGGGTACCAAAGAGACACAACATGTGTTTAAGAGCAAGAAAGACCAGAGAGAAAAAAGTGCAAGAGGCTATAAAAGTTCAGATTAGAGTTTTCCTTGTTTTGCTACCAAAAGGAAGATGGATTTGGCCACCTTCTTGGAGGGACAGAACGGCAGGTTAGCAGGTCTACGGTCACAGGAATGGTAGCACTGTTGGTCAGTGTAATGAAGAATAGGAGACAAAGTAGAGCCAGGGTACAGAGGGAAGCAGAAGAGGTCAGTTTTGGCCATACTGAAGACGAAGCATCTTCAAAAGAGGTGAAAGGCAGACAAGAAGTGTGGCAATGATTTAAGGAACTATGGCAGGAATGGAAAAGTAAATTTGCAATTTTCTAGCAGAAAAATATTTCAAATACTGTTGCCTGCAATTTTTTTCTCTAGGTATGGTTTGATGAATTTTTTCCTCAAGGCAAAAAGACTTTTTGCTTAAAGCTGTTAATGGGATGAGGCACTTGTCATAGAGGGTAATGTAGAAAGCGAGAGGTCAGAAAGGACTAGTGCTTTGTGGGAAAAGGGTAAAGGATATAACCTTTGTAGGGATTAGGAGAGCTGATCCAGGGTTTGCTAATGGCAGAGGAGAAAAAAGTCAACCAGCTCTTTTGCTGCATACCTTTGCAGCTGAGTCAGGCTAAAGCAATGGGCAAGGAAAGGCATCCATAGGGAACGATGCACAGGTTGAATCTGAATAGGTGACTGGATGTGCAAGACAAGTATCAGGAAAGGATGTGCATAGAAGTTGCAAGTGTCACTACACTCTTCTAAATTTTGTTTTCAGCATGTGCAAAGGACGTGGAAGAGAAATGTGAAAACACTGAGATCTGAATCTGAATGGCTGGTGGAGAGGAAGAACTGATGCAGCAGGAAAGAGTGAGAGGAGAACGTGGGGAAGTCAAGTAACAGCCAGAGGATGCAGTGATGGAGCAGAAAGAGCTGAGAATATGAGGGGTCACAAAATGGCCAACATGCCAGTTTGTGAGAGAACTGTGTGGGCACCTGTACCCTACAGTATATTAAGCCCAGCAAAAGTGCAACACTACTGCAAAAGATATGGTGTAAGGCATTTAAATAGGCCTAGATGACAACAACAAGAACATTTGAGTTGAAGAGGATTTAGTAACTCAGAACTCTGGGAGCAGTCTTTCCCAGGATTTTGAGTACAACAGAGGTCAGTAAAATTATTTGTGTTCTTCAGCAAAATTCTCAGTACCTTGATACTTCAGGCCCTAAATTAAAGTCCAAAGCCAGTATTTTCATATGCTTCTCAGCTTCACCCAGGAGTCTGCAGGTCTGGCATTCAATTTGCTGTTTCTTGGACAGGAAACACTGGAGCAAAACCCCGATTCCTCTTTCTAAGCTTTCTCTTCCAGACTTTTACTTCTGTAGGTTTGTACTCCCTGTAAAATCATCACTTATGTAGCTAATATTGAAGACCTCTTCCAAAGTAGTAGACAGCCTCTGCCCTTACTGGGCACTGAACGGTACTGAAAGTGAGTAATTTGTTTTTCTTATTTTGTATTGTGCTAGAACTTGAAAGTTCCCAGTTCATTGTTTCTGCCTAATTTTTAACAGATGAAGAAAATAACCTGGAATCTCTGAGGCCAGTTATTAACTGGAGGCACTCCATTCCCTATTTCTTGTCAGACAGAACAATATAATTTATTCTGTCAATATGTTACTTAAAACTCAAATGAACCATATCAAAACCCTGACTTTTTATAGAGTGAAGTACACTTTGTATCCACTTCATTTCAGATGTGCAACAATACTTTCACAGAAAAAAATTGACTACTTTGACTCACAATCAAAATCTTATCAAATGTCACAGGAGATTCAGGCCAAGTGTTTGTATTTACTGTGCATGATTACAGATCAGTAGGAGATAAAAAATGACTCCTAGCTCTTATATCCAAGCCATACTTTTCTTCCTAACATAGATATTCACAGACGAGAACCCAGGTGAAATGTTCTCATAAAAATGGAAGGGGCAGCACACATTGGCATGACAGCAACTTAACCTTTTTACCCTTTAACTTAGAGGCATACTGAAAATACATTTTGACTCAAACAATATGACAGATGTAGTCAGAAATGTTTAGTACAGAGAAAATTTGGCCTGGTGCAAAGATACATTTTTGAGCTTACACCTATATTTAACCTTGTCTAAATTCAGACCTCTGTGTTTAGTGATTATCCATGAATTTCCCAAAGGCTTCCACTCCTTTCATAAAATTGTAAACATCAGTTTGCAGAAATAAACTCCTGCTTACACTGTAGGTACAGCCAACATAACTTTGAGTTTGGTTTGGGACACCTCACCCGGGAAATGCTCTGCATCTCCTGCAGGATCCCATACTAAAAAACTAGACATGAATGTTCCCTCCTCTCTTGTAAGCTGCATATAATTTTCCTGGGTAGTGAATGGGATTTACATGTGCAGCGTCTGACACTGAAGCCATCATATGAGTGACTAGTTTCCCTGAAACCAGTATACTTATCAAGAGTATAGAGATCTATTTTCCTTCTGTACCATGAAGAAATCATTGCTTTTGAACTCCTTGGTATCTAAAGCAGCTACAGGTTTACTTGGATAAATAAAACTCAAAAATTCTTGGAGTGGTCTCGTAATTCAGGAGAGGGTTTTAGGCAAATGATAAAACCTTGGGGCAAGATTTTTGGGTTTTTTTAAAATATTTTTTTGGCCACAATTATTTATAATTAGGACAAAATTTAGAGAAGAAAAGCCAATTTAAATTCTGAGTTCCCCACAGCTTTATGGAAAATACTCCACTTTTACTGTAACATACAGGGTTAACAGAAAATCAACAAGAAGAAACTGATGAGCATGTGATAAGTGACAAGTATTAACACAGTAAATAATCTGTTTCAAACTACTATGGGTTTTAAAAAATATTTCCTCTAGAAAAATAAACTATCACTTAAGAAAAGGTTAACTGAGAAAGCATGGCTGAATAAGATGTGATTTCTACATGTGAAATTTGGTAATATTTTACAAATGTATCAAGGCAAATCATCATTACTATTTAATATGTGTCCAGGAATGATGAGCAGAAGTTCTGCCTAATTCTGGTTTTGGTTAGCAAAATTTAATTTTGCCTATAGGCAATATATATTTCAAAGTATGTCAATTATACTTAAGACACGTTAATGCATTTTTAGAGTAATTTCTGTGTCAGTGAAATTATTGCCTGCTCTCCCCTTCCCACCCCCCACTGCTGTCACATATAACTATAACCACATGGAAAAGTAATATTAGGAAACACATTAAAGATGATTTATCAGCTGGAAATAGGAAAGAGAGCCAAGAGCAGGTGATGAACTCTTCAGAACCATTGCATTAAGCTGAGACAGAAAAGGCTGCTCCATTATGTCAACTGACCTGAAATATATAATCAATTTGGACCAAGTTCCATTCTCATTCACTCTAGCCTAATTACATATTATTTAAACGGCATTGCTCCGGATTTCTACTTACACAAGTGATAGTCAGAATTTGGCTTTTATTTGGCCCCACAAGAAAACATGATAAAAGAGCCTCACAGAAACCATGACTCACTAAAGCTGCAGGAATGCACTGCTCACTCTCTTTCAAAGGCAAGGTCTTAACTTACAGCTTTTACCACTTGTTTGCAAGTGGACCAATGTGTTTTTCACCAGAGTTGCTCGCTCAGGTAGGATTTAGAGGTGAAAGGTAAAAAAAAAGAAGTCCTAAATCTCCAGACTTAAAAATCAGCCCAGGGACCAGCAAATGAACTAACTTTACAAGTTGTTAAGGGCTGCTTTAATATGCTCAAGGAAAAGAGGCTGCTTAACAAGTAGTCTGGCAAATCCTGTATCAGCTGCAGTTTCCAGATAGAAGTAAAGCACAGTCCTATGTCGAGCACATTACAGTATCTAATCTGGCAGTCACAATAGGTGACTGATGCAAGATTCTCTCCCAGCAGAAAAAGTATTTGACACAGGAGGTTACTTAGCAACATTTAGAGAGAGGCTAAAATGACAATAGGATGGAAGTTTAATAAAGGACTACTAGAGGCCCAAAATTCAAGACTGACCACAATAACAGGAGTAAGTGTAAATGGTATCTTTCCACCTAGCCAAGACTCCCACAGGGAATTTACTAATAAGGAGGATAGCCCAAATCTCTTCTTTGGACTCCAGCTGAATTTGGTCAGCAGTGGCTGTGATGGGAACCTGAAACACCCCCTTCAGTCCAGCTATCCTAGCGAGGCACTCCCACCATCCTTTTCATCTACTTTCAGGTCATCCTTGAGGTCAGTGGAAGAAGCAACCTGTGTTCACCCTGCACCACGGAAAAATCCCATATCTCTAACAGATTTTCTTTTCCTGGTAGTCCAGTGGTAAGGCTTATCCGTGTGTTCAACCCACCACTTTCCTTGTCTCTAACCTGTAGCTCAGCAATGCATGCAAATGTTCACTCACATGGTGATTAACCCTGGGAAAGGAGACAGTATCAAAGAGAATATCTTTTAATAATTCCTTTAGTCAGAAAGGAAACCTGGGGATTCCTCTGCTACATTCTGTGGAAATCTGATGAGCAAAGTGTTCCTTTCACACTCTGGTATTCACTGCCTCAGTCTGATCTCAGTTACAAGGATGTCACAAGACCGGAATGCCATTACAATCAATTATTTAACAAGGAAGAAAATCACAGGTCTGGTCTGTCATGGACTCTTATGCACTGTGTGTTGTGTTGAACTGCAATAGTTTACATTGCTAAGTGGTCATTTATATTTTTGGCAGAAGGATACAAAATGGCCTCCAAAAGGTAACAAAGTATCAGCTAAAGAAAAGATTTCCCAAAGGCTACAAGAAGTAAACAGACCTACTTTCGGGGTTAAGGCTTGGTGTTAGAAAGTTCAGAGCCGGGGAGGGATACACGTTTCCTACTCACTGACCAAATATTTAAATGAGCCTTCAAGTTCAAAAGTTTAAGTAGTCATCAGTTTAGAAAACTGCTTTGCTTACTTCATGTGTTTGAACAACCACACTGAAAAAATCCCTTTCACTTGAATAAGCAGCTGATCATTTTTCTGAAGTAAATATAAGCAGAACTTGAACTCAAAAGGAGCTGTATGTAGTAATCAACACATTACCCAGAGTAATGAGAAAATCATCTCTGTTTTCTAGAAGCATTAGATGATTGCATGATAGTGGTATTATACTGTATCAACACTGATACATCATCCGTGTAGGTGCACTCAGGAACAAAAGTTGTTCCTGTAAAAGCATGGGCAGTGCCTGGCATTCCAGGGCTGCTAACGCTCCCAAAAATATCTCCCAAGTCAATTTGCCAGTCCCATTTTTCCGATGATGCAACTCTTTATCTCACATGACTAGGTCTATAGAAAGTCCCCGGAGAGGAGAGGCGGCCGTGCCGCCCGCGGAGCGCGGCACCAGCTCCCCTCAACAGCGCCCTCGGCCCCACAACTTCGCTGAGCCGCCGGACAAGCCCGGCCTGAAAAGGTCTGGTTTACCTAGGGGACCGGCTCCTCCTCCTCCCCGTTTTTATACTACTGTGGGGTTAATAGCTATGTCGTGAGGGGTCAGGGAAGACATCTGTGTCTCAGATAATATGCTTACGGTGATTACCACACATAATTGACTGACCTTCCCTCATTCTTTTCCTGCTGCAGGCCATGGCTGATAGGGTGAGATGCTCCAGAGGAGTTTATTTTCCATCACACACTATTGTGCTGCTGAGCAAATATTTTAGCAAGCGTTGAATGAATCACCTTTCAGACTTTGGGTTTGACAGTTAAAATATGAAGGCTGTGACCAATCTAATAATATTAGATTTTAAATCAGCTTTGGGAGAAAACATGGAAAAATCCTACTTAAAATCCATTTATAGATACCTATTAAAATCCTGGTTTGAGTAGTGAAGTCAACACAAATTTTTTGAGAATTCTTGTTCTTTCTTTCACTCTCTCTGCAGGCTTCATCTCCCTACCTCACTTGGAACATTTTGAGCTCCTGAGTGGGTTTGTCTCAAAAAGTATCTGCAAATCTGAGTGTAATAAATAAATAATTAAACATTTGTGCACTGCAGAAACCAAGCTTCCAGGTAGGAAATGCTGAGGTCTAATTTAAGATCCTTACTTCAAGAGAGAACATTAGAAAACCTTTTTAGTTCATGGGGCTGTGCTATAGAAATACATGACTGTGCTGGACTATTCAGCATAAACATGTCTTTCATTTTATAGCTGACAAGAAATAAGAAAAGCCCTCACACCATTCAGCAACAAAGCAATATTTTTCCCACTTTATATAAAAGAAGAGCAAAATTAGCTTTTATTTTCAATATACACTTACAAAAGGAGTGGAATAAATGTAACCGGAGATCTTTCTTTAAAATACTGCCAAATGAAAGCTTCATCCAAAACATTAGGATTTTAACTTTCTAATACTGTTTAACTCTGTTTTATCTATCTAGCAATTAGTCTACCAATCCAGACATAATATACTCCCACAGGAAACAATCTTTATATATATGAATATATGTATATGTCCCAGGTTAGATCGTGAGTGATTAAAGCTCTGTACCAGGAATATTCATCTCTCTCAAGGAGACCAGGCGATACCTAGAGGTGCCTGTACAAACACACGCACACCTACTTTCTCCCTCCTTTTAAAACCCTTTTGTCACATGGAAAATAATCTTTACCACACACCACCAGTGAGTCTTTATGGCCTATCCTCAGAATTTCAAACTGCAGCAATTTCAGTGGGAATTAATGGGCGGAATGATATGATACATTGAACAAATACATCTGTTCTTACTCCTGCGGCTGAAAGCTAACATTTGTGCAAATGAATGTTCCAGCACTACAGCCAAAAAGTGTTCCCAGCCCCACTACTTCCTCCACTTTAATTTGTCCAACAACATAATCTACATTCTGAGCTGCCATTTACAGAAATCCATTTGGAACTGCCATCATCTTTCAAACATTTAATATAATTCATAAAATGTAGCAACTGCTTAACAAGGAAAAATATACATATTCTAAACGTATGGGTGATCTTTAGACAAATCTCAGCATCACTTCATAATTATATACTACAAGTTTTAATTAACTAAAGCTCTGAAAATCATAATGCCTTATTAAAATGCAATTAATCCTTTGATTAAAAAACAAAAAGCACAAGTATTTACAACAAAAACACAAGTAGAATAATTACAAATATCATGTACCCATTTCTTTTATTTGGGTGTCACTTATGATGTCTCACGTTCCCTTCATTAATTCAAATACACACATTATCTCAAATCCACAGCAGACTGAGTGACAGTGGCCACCAAACACACAGCACTATATCCTATTGATTTCTGCAAATCCTGAACAATGCCATTTGCATGCTTGTTTCTGTAATAATAAAGATATGCCATTCAGAATTAAAGCACCGGCCAGACTAGTGGCAACTAATTGTGTTGTGTGTAATGAGTGCAATTTCAATTTGATATAACCCTCAGCTTTTCTTACAGCACTCGCTAAGTACTTTCAAGTCTTTGTGGGGAAATAATTGATTTTTTTGTGCTGTGGGCACAAGAAAATTATTATGATCTTTTGAATAATGCCAAAGAAAGGACCATGAATGATTTAAATTGGTATATGAAGAAGGCTTCACTGTGGATTGCAGTTTGACTGACATCCTACTAATGTAGTATCTAGATTAGCAATTTTTAAGGAGGCAGCTAATATAAAACTGGTAAAACGGAAAACATTGCTAACAGGGATTTTGTATTTGTTATTCAGTGAGGAATAACAATATGGGGATTTAAGGCATGTCAGACAAACACTATACTATTACATAATTGCCCTCACTCTTTTCTTTTATGGCACATGTATTGAAGGGTATGTTTCAACTGATAAATTACACATTTAAAATATGTAGATACAATGGTACAGTACTAGGTTATCACAGCAGCTAAAGTCCATTGGATGTGTTGGTCTGTAACCACCATGTACAAAACCTTTTGTTTTGCGTGATTGTGACAGAAAGGTTAGCAAACTTCCAAAAATTACTCTTCCAAAGAATTGAGATAATTGCCTTTCCTTTCAAAGGAAGGAAATCTTTTTCCTAAACTGCTGCCCACACCAGAGCACCAACCTGCCTATTTTATTCCCTGCCCTGTAAGTTTTATTTAAGAATGAAAAGTCAGAAACAGGTCTCAGCCATCTAAAGCAGCACCCTAAGTAAAATTCACCCAAATCACCTCCTGTACATAAATAATTGTGGATTATTTCAATCTGAAATGGAACTCTCTCTCCTTTCTCTTTCTTTTCAATTGATGAATACATTTTATGTAGCAAAAGTGGTGAATAAATAAGGACATTATCCACATTCCACCTTAAAATGCATACCTTCCAAATCTTATTCTTCAGAGGAGGGAATGTTGTTAATTTAGTTGGTCATAACTAAATAGTTTCTAATCTGGAGCAGGAGTCTGCTGAGAATATTGGACAGTTTAAAGGTTAATCACCATCGCCTGGTTACACAAGTGAGGCAGAACTAATTCCTCCAAAGGCAAATGGCTTGCAGTTTTATCAGCAGTGCAGATTAGAAGTGTTAATATACAGAATAGAATGGATGCTCAAGGGCCAGTTTTCCCTTATCGGCAAACTTTGCAACAGAACTCAGCTACTGCACAACCTCTGCACTTTCTATAATAAGGCCCCTCATTTTGCCTCTCGAGCAGAACTATCAAACAATCCTCCCCAAACCACTGCCACCAAAATCAGGGTATTACAGACCACAGCTAATTGGAAGATCACTATAATGAAGTAAAAGATAAAATACTTTGGCTGCTGGCCTAAAATGTGGATCAGCACAACATAGGAAGCTATCTGGCTATGTCACATTCTGAGAGATTTACATAAACAATAAACTCAAACCAACAGCCCCCAAAAATACATCTTTGTTTATAGTAAATGCAACCTAAAGCACTAGTTATAAAAACTGGGAGGATTTACATATTCAGCATTATTATTAACAGAGCAGACTCTACCAGATAGATGTAACTTTATGTACGCAGTGCAAGGAGATAACAAAAAGGTAGGGTGTGTAAGTACACATGTTGTAAAACATTTGCATATTTATGTTGCTCGATGTACACCAGAATACATTTGCTACTGCAGCACATCACAGCACACAGACTCTTGCTTGCCTTCTCCAAGGCTGTTTTATGCTACGGGTGTTTTTCGTCAGAAAAAAAGAAAGGAAAGGGGAAGATCCCTAAGTGTCACATGCTATTTCCCAAATAAAATATGCTGCCAGAAAATCCTACCTAAAAAGATAAGAAAAAGAAAAGGCACTTTGTATCTATGCATCAAGGAGAAGAGCAGGCTATTCTGCTCAACAAATAAGAATAGTCAGTCCAGAGAAAAGTCATATAAAATATTACAGTAATCATCTTTGCGTAACAAACGTGGGGATAATGAGCATATGTTTTACAAACATTGAGCCTGAGCCTGCTCCTGCTGAATGAGTGGGGACTTCTGCCATGGACAGAAGAGAGCTCCGGATAAGCTCTGTATGTTCTCTTGGAGCTCTGTTAAAACCATCCAGGCTGCCCTCTCTGCACATCTCCTCAGTCACCACCACATCAAACACTTGCTCCATCCATCCTGTTTCTTCACCCCGTGTGGGCTCCATCTGAGGAAAATATTTCATTTCAGGACACCAAGTCCTTAAGTTCCATTCATATCTAAGTTCAGTTCCGGAGGGGGAAGCAGAATATCATGAATGGACTTATTTTCCTAAAATAAAAGGCTGTTAATTTTAATATGAGAAGTGCAGCACTTTAACAAAACATAGAAAATCTGATTCCTTCTAAGAGTGCCACAAAAGAAGAAGTATTTTTTTACAGAGAGCCAACTTTTCCTTGGCTGTGAGCCTCTAGAGGATACATAACACTGTCACACCTTGCCCAGTGAAGCATCAAAAGGAACACACAAAAGATGTAGACAATAGACCATTTAGCCTTAAATATTACCTACTATAATAAATATGTTTGAATTGGAGAACTACAAAACCTTGCTAGCTAGCAACAGAAAACATCATCTCTCTCATACATTTTGCTGTTCTTCAAGAATAATTTAACTACATACATGAAAGTATAACCCCAAGCACATTAGGTGTAGCACAAGTAGAATGGAGAAATTGCCTTTTGAGAAGGATTTGTGCTTGGGTAGAGTATGCCTATCACTCAATATTTCAGAATATAAAAACATGCCTATCTTGATTCACAGTTAGTCATCATTAATTGTTACCAGAGCAAAGATACTCTCAAGTCTTAATGGTTCAAAACCAACAAATGCCTTGTTGACATCATACCCTACTGGCATCTCCCCTCCCTTCCCAAAACTTGGGTGAAGTTGAGTTTTACAGTGTCACCTGAGAGCCTGCAGTTCTGCAGAGACTCTAAGGTGCATATCTCCACCAGCCAAGGAGCTATCCATCAGCTCTAAATACTGACACATTCCTGATCCCTCAAGGCACATCAGTTTATCTTCACCAACACAGAATCAAAAAAAAAAAGGGGGAGATGGTTCCTATAACAAGGATCATAACTATTTAGGGGAAAAAACAGAGGAAAATTTTTTTCAAGTAGTGGAGCGTAGACATTGCTGGCTGTCAACAGAACACCCCATCACAAATAAAACACAGCTGAAGTTAGCTCTGGTCTCGTGGTGTAACTGGATGTGGGTGCATTGCAGAGATCTAATCTTGAGATGAAGTTGAATACAGGTTCATCACCAAGTAGATTAGATGACAACAGTCATATCTACTGCCACAGGCATAGACAGAAACCATTAAGGACTCTAAAGGACTTGCAGATTGAGAGAGATGATACTAAAAGCCTGAAAAATTTCATTAAAAGTGAACACTAAAGACTAGTACTGACAATCCCCTTCCCTCATGTGGGTCTCACCCCATCAGATGATTTTACCAGCTAGAGCAGGGTCCAGCACCATCTTGCCAGTAGGATCAAAATTTTCTCCAACATGTTCAATACTTTGTGAAAGTAAGAAAGATATTTACCATCACTCCAAGAAATCACTCTACTGCTCCCAAAAATTAAGATTATAGACTTCACTCTGACTGAAACAATCTTATTGAAACTTCTTGTTGGAAAAACAGTCAGGGAGAACTCATAGTTTTCAAGAACCAGGAGCAACCTGTCGACCAAACAAGATATCCTTTGAGGGACCCACCAATACCACTAATAGGTGACTGAACATCTCCCACCCTACAAAATCCACATATACACCCAGAGGAAAAATACCCACAACACATTAGGAAAAACATGCAGATGTCTGAGAAGCAAACACAATGAAACCAACACAAATTGATAAATTAAGGACTTTGGTCTCTTACTGAGATTTCAAACAATCCTTTCTTTTCCTGTCTATCCAACAGGAGGAATAAAATTAAAGGGAACACAGAATAAAAGCAGAGGCTACAGAGGAAGGTATCTGTTGACCACAGGCACCAGTATCTTCTTTCTGCTCATCTATGTTTGTGGACAACTTTGCTCACCTGTAGATAGCTTTGCTGTTCATCAAGCACTAACATAGCTCTGGAGGGATTAATCATGTCCCGGCAGGAGGCTGTCCAAAATGACCCATTAGAGATTTTTGTCTTCAGCATTTCCAACTACAGGATTCTTAGAGGCCAGTGATTTGAACCTAGTGATTCAGAACAGCAGGAGATACAGCTGGCTTCAGTAGGCACAGAAAATATTCACTCTGTCTAGCCACTGTCCTTATACAAGCCCTGTCATAAGAATATTCAAGTGCCTTTGCTGTTTGCAAGCAACTTAGAAACAGGAAGGTTTGTTGTATATATATCTTTGCACTTGGCTCATTCTGCACATCTAGCAAATATGGGGAAATGTAAATGAGTGGCATGATCTCAGGAAGTTAATCTATATAATTACAAAAAATGGATAAATTTCATTGAAAAAAATGGAAGAGAAAATGTTTGAAAACTTGAGGAAGACTGATGCAAGAATCTCTTGCAGTCTGGTCTGAGAGCAATCTAACTGGAATTTGCCACTGAATGCATATATCATTTCATGTCTGCCTACCTTTTGGCAAGGCTGAAAAATGTCCATGGGCTTCTGTCAGTTATTCTCCTCTTATTCAGAACTGCACCGTCATTCAAAGGTAATCACATATTTCTTTGCTCCGAGCACCCTGCCTGAACAGTTTAAGTATCTCTTCATTGAGCCCACAGGCTACTCTTTTATCAAGAGTTTATTAGTGTACTATCCTGCCAGTCCCACTCAGTCTTCTTTCTTTTTTTTTTTTTTTTTTTTTGCCTCAGATCACAATGCCTGCATAGATATTTTAAAGAAAACATGACAATATTTTGGACATTCCCACTGCTTCTCATCATATAACTGTAAATCACCAGATAGGTTCTAGAACTATTGTATTGATGAAGATACAGAGATAGCATTATCTCTAATGGCATTAATCACTTTTTGCCACAATATCCAGATGCCCTGTTCCCATTTAGCATCAGCTCTAAGTTTACATAGCCTCAAGGGGAGGCTGGGCAAGACCACAGAGCAGAAATGCACACTGGCTTTTTAAACACATTGGAACTACATCCATTTCATGAAATTCTTCAGCCATGAGTAGCTGAAAGCCAGGACAGTACTTAGGGGGAGGCATCAGATGTGCAAGGCTGGTTCTCTGCTCTTCCCTGCATACCCGCTTGTGGCTATTGTTGGACTCAGGATATTGGGCTACACTGACCTTTGTTCTGAACCAGTATGCCTCTTATGTTCTTATTATGTTCTTATGTTAAGCAGGAAAAGAATTTAGCCTCTGGATAACACCCGGTTGTGCTTGAATTCAGCAGCAAAATTCCTTTTCATTGTTTCAGATTTGAAAAATTAATTACCAAAAAAAGAAGTGTGCACACCAGTATATGAAGTTGTGTTGGTACCAGACACAGAAAATTAATTTTTTTATAATTAAGAACCTCACAGGATTTTTTTAATATCTACATGGATAGGGACTTTTTTCACCCTGAAAAACATGTAAGCCAGCCCCTGCTCCAGACCAGCAAGATTCACCATTATGAAGGTATTTTAAATACGTCTCTGCACCATCCACCTAAGAAAGGATTCCATATAAGAATTTCTGAGCGTGAAGTCTCAGGAGATTTTGGGCAGAACAGTTCTGTTCACGGCCTTGCAATCTTCATCAGAATATGTACGGCTTCTTAGATCTTTAGATCCAGACTCTAGGCTCATCCCAGAGCAATTAGTTGCAGCTCATAGAATGGTTTATAATGGTTTTTTTAATGATGTCATTTTATAATGACATTATTTTAACTCTGTTCAGATGGAGCTTCAGCCCCCTTCATTGAAATTTTTTGGAGAAGCATAAAGAGTTGTGCAAATATTTTGAATCTCTTACTGATGATCAAGTTTGATTCTCTCACTGTCTACAACAAATTCCCTTCCAAAGATTCTACCTGGAAAGGTAAGAATTTAGGTATTCCTGGAAGTCAAGGCTAACATAAGCACTGTGAATAAATACTTGGCTATGTTGAAGACAATTACAACTTGTATTAAGGATCAGGATGCCTTAGAGAAGGTTTTAAAAAGACATGGAAAAAGTACAACAGGAAATACACAAACCTAATTGCACAATAGGGAATTCTGGGTCATGTTTTAAAATGGACATGCAGACATCATTACTTACCAGGAACACATCAGGAATTTATTTCCTCCACACATCACAGATTGAAACTGGAAAGCAATCTTGCATAGCTGCTTGTTTTGGTGGGACTATACAAGCTGAAGTGAAATCAGACAAAACCACATGTAACAGCAGAAAAACAAAAGAAGCTTAATTCTAAGTGTTTCTGAGCTTGGCATAGGAATAAGGAAATTAGAACATGATGAATATTAATATTTAGATTGCCTGTGCATCAAGAGGCAAAACATCTCAGAAAAGCTACCTCTGCTGTGCATATCAACCTCTTATTCTTTGATGTTTTGTTATACAAACAGTAGTCAGATAAATACACACAAAAAGCTCAAAAACCTACAGTATGTCACAATGTCACATCAAGTGAGG
Organism: Coloeus monedula; assembly: GCF_965178545.1. Classification (NCBI taxonomy): domain Eukaryota; kingdom Metazoa; phylum Chordata; class Aves; order Passeriformes; family Corvidae; genus Coloeus; species Coloeus monedula. The sequence goes on along the minus strand of NC_138782.1, from coordinate 29,351,967 downwards.
GATTCTTTTGATTTTTTTTTTCCAGACCTGCTCATGTGCACAATTTCTTTATGCCCCATTTGCTATAAAAATATTGGTCAGCAAACAATGAATAGGTAGACATATTTCACTGCATAACCGAGAGTGAACTGTCTTTGTAGGTTTGTCTTCATTTTGCAAGCCCATGTATCTTAACCTTCATAATGCCTGTTTACATCAATAAAGTAAATTTATTTACTGGAATTTTTTGCAGCGTTACTTATTTACACTTTATCTGTTAGAAAGCCAGATATTTACTATAGTACATTTGTGAACAAAGTTTCACAGAAACTTCAAACGGGCATGAATCTGATGTGCTCTGTTTCAAGCATGCCTAACTTTGACCACATCAGTAGGACTGCTCTTATACTCACAGCTACCTAAAGCACCTTCTGAACTGGAGGTGTAAATTCATGAGGTAGTGGCAGAGATTGGTTCAGTTTTTCGAAGTCCATGATTTCTGTCACCTCCTCCTCCATGAGAGGTTAAATAGAAAATGTGAAGTTTATATGAACAAATACAACTGATTTATGGAAAACCCAAAGAAAAAACACACACTAAGTATAATCCAGAACATTTATTTTTAGAAAGAAATAATATCTTAAGTCCATATCCAGCTACTTTATTCTTGTTAAGGTCATTCCATTAAACAAGCCCCAAAGAGAATTATCAATATTATCTGGCACTGTAACAAAATCAGAATGGGAACGAGCTTTATACACCAGAGGAAATAGAGTGATACCAAATGTTGGCTGCTGTTATTGACCAAGTCAGCAGGTAAAGCCTACAAGCTGGTTAAACATCTGGAAGGAGGAGCTAGAATTTGCATGGAAGATGGATATGATTGCAACAGTAAAATAATCTGTTTCTTGGAAAAATATAACAAAAATGAGCAGGCCCATTCACCACGCTTTGCTGGCGAATGCCACTAAGGCACTACTTGGAGCAATATCTTGCTTTCTTTGCAGGAGTTCTCCCAGGTACTGTAAAAGTACCTGCCCCATGTTTGATACTTAATAAGTAACAAGGAAATTTAGAGTTTCTTGAAGCACTTCTCCTGTCCAGCTCCATTTCCATTCTGGCTGAAAGAGTGGAATACTTTATCCGGCAAATGCATAACGACCCAGTGGCTGAACTTCACGTAGGTGAGGTAGAGTTAGACGCTATGGAAGGGATGAGAAGTATGACTTGGCTTTCTGCTCACCAAAAAAAAGGAGCCCTTTGTTATTTGTATTGGCAGTCTGGCTGTGTGGTTAGGTTTTAAGGTAGTGTAAAACTGGGAGGGAGCAAAGGAAAGCTGAACATCTTTAGAATAAAGTTCCGAGCCTTAAAATACAAGCTCCTGTCCTTAGCTCTGTGGTGCAAACTCATTTCTCAAGGACAAACTTCATTAGTATTGTGCAGTCTTCATCATCTCTAACTCAAAGCAGCCTGCTCAGTCAGAAACCAAAATTGTTGCAGTATGACAGGTTTGCAAAACAGTTTCCCTCATTGGGATCTGTGCTGGCCACCAACCAGTTTCCTGATGGCATTTAAGGTTGTTGACTTAAAGCCATGCTGGCAATTTATCGGTGGAGGAGGGAGCTGAGTGGGAGGTACCTTTCTGCCCCTGTTGACAAGACTCAGGATGGAATGTGCTCGATAACACATGAAGGAGTGACTTGGTGCTGCCCACATTGCCTCTCATCAACATGATGACTGCATCCACCCTAAGAGCCCTAAATGGCATTCTGCTTGTGAAAAGGTTGCCTCCCTCCTGTTTAAATGGGGCAGTGGTAATCAGTGAGGATGCTTAACCTGAAAGAGAATATGAGATCAGGAACTTGGACTCAAAAATTCTTTCTCTCTAGAGCAGATCCCCAGAGCCAATAAAAGCCACCAAAAAAAAAAAAAAAAAAAAAAAAAAAAAAAAAAATCAAAGATACATTTTTCAGATGTTTTAGAGCCTTCATATTATGAGGGGGTTTAAAATTCCAACCAAAATGCACAAATATTTTTTAGATTTGGGCCACCAAAATTTAAAACATAAAGTAGATTTCACTTTCAGTTAGTTAAGATGCTTCATTAATTTTAACTTCTAATTTTCACATCATTCTACAGTACCTAAGACAATATTTAAAGACATTCAAAAGAAAAATGTTTGGAAAGAGGAAAGTGAAAAGTCTGTATTCCCAAAGAAATCAAAGCAAGATGTTTTGACAATGCCAGGGAATTTTAATCAAAAGTTTTTGTCCAAATTCTCTTGTAAGGAAATGACATGATTTCATATAGTGTTTTGATTTTCATTAATTGCATTTACTTTAGTAACAGAATCCAAAGAATGCATAGAAGGATGAAACAATGCATACTTATCAAGTAAAATGCCGGCTTATTTTAACGTATTCTATCAGCAGAAGTACAGCTCATCTCCATGTAAGACTGCTATGCAGAAACACTCAGTGGAAGACAGCATGCCATAGAAAGTAGGAGAAGGGAACTGGAAAAAGTAGAGTCTTATGAGGAAACAGATGGAATGAAAACATTTGGCAAATATCAGTGGTGGGCTATTTTTTTGATATAGCTGTTAGGTTTCTCTAGTGTGAGAAGTCAAATAGTTTGGCTAATAGTTACACGTGCATATTGAAATTAACATATAAGCATCAAAAAAGCATTGCACTGAGGTTTTTAACCAAAGAAGGAATGTTACTAAAGCTATCAAACTAAGAAGGGCCCAGCAGCCTTGCTGTCCCCTTCCAAAGATTTGCACTTCACCCTTTCCTACTCGCAGTTTCCTCCACATAGCAGGAGTACATTGGAGGATTCTCCCAGTGGCTGGGACCAGAGGTTTTCCACCAGTAGACCAAGCTATTCTGCACATGAAAGAACCACTATAGAAGGACAGATAATGGGAAAAGCAAAACTAATCTGACCTGGAAACACATCATTATTCCCATGGAAGTCTTTTCTCTGGTATCAGACATTGGGAGTGAGAGCTGTGCTGGATTCTTTGACACCAAGAAGAGTTTTGAATTCCTGAGCACAGAAGTAAATTAAAATTGTGAAAGCAAGTTGCAATAAAGAGGAAACTACAGCAATGTGTCACTGTGTTTAGCATCTCTGTGCTCTGACTAGCACAGCAAAATTAAAGGATATTAAAGACCTTTATATTTTTATCACAGCAGTGCAAAATTTAAAACAATAAAACAATAAACTGCTTTTTCATAACGCCAAATTACCTTCCCCACTCTTCTCATTCCCATCTCTGAGATTCTGCTTGAGTTCATCTTTACCTTGACCTTGCTTCTGCTGAAATCCTTGTTCACATCTTAATCACTTCACATCTTGAATACTGCAATTCCTTCTACGGTCTGTCTAAATCCCAACTCTCTCTAAATGTCAAGAGGTCCAGAATGGTGTAGTCAGATTAATTTCTTGCTCCATGCATGGATAAACAATATGATAGAAAGTGTCTTTATGTAGTAAAATTGGGAAGCTGCAATAGAAGATGAGGTGATCGTATACAGAACAGGAATGGCAGAGAACAGACATCCTGCAGCTACAAACTGGCTAATATTCTCAGGCATTACTGCAGCACAATAAAATCTCTACTATAATATAATTAGCACCAAGACCAAGAAACTTGGAAATCCCAGGCTTCTCTATCATTGCAGATGACAAGCATCTCGAGTGCCTTTGCCTCCCGAAACAGTAGCACAGTTTGGTGTCGAAATAGGCTCTAAGACCTTCAAAAGCACAATGCAACAGTTGTATAGGAAAAGACTTTCCCTCTGCAGTCAAGGGGACAGCCAACTCTTCAGGCTTGCTTGTCCAGCCAGAAGCAGCACATGGCATGTTGTTAACTGTGAAGAACCACTGTAAAGAAATCATTTGCCAGCAGAAGCTAGAGGACAGGTACCCTATGTCAGACTGTGCTGTTCTGCAGTGATATAGGATCCTAAAAACTCAGCTGCTTCAGAAAGATTTACTATCTAAGTAGTCCTGCTTTTCTGGGAATTTTGTGAGTTGTTCTGCACTAAAAAATAAAAGGAGTATAGAAATGATAAGAAAGTCCAGATGCCTGTAGCCCTGCTTAAAATTGATTAAACACAGTGGCTACTTGATTTGTCTGGAATCAGTGAAAATAGCTGTCAAATATTGCCTGGAATACCTTCGGCAGAAGAGGTTTTTATCCCATATTAGTCACTATACACCCAACAGCAAAACTGTTAGGAGGCAAACTTGACTGCAGCCTTCTTTTCTTAAATCATCCTGGCTCTTACCCTCCCTCTGACATACACCTTCTAGTCACATTAATCAAAGAAATGTATCCTGCCTACATTGAAAAAAACCTCCAAAATAATAATTTAACTCATGTAAAAGGATGTAAAAGATGCCTCATCCATTGCTTTTATAAACTCCAGAATCACACTCAATTTTGTAAGAAAGCATTGTCCTCACCTGAATGGTAATTAAAAACCCTAAAACTAATGAATAAATCCTTCCCTGAAACAGTAACACATCTCAAGAATGCTTGCAAACCAACGAATCCAAACAGGATAGTTTGGATGATTCAAATATTTCATTTCAGTATTCTTGATAATTAATTTTTTTCCATATCATTGGCTCAAATCAGTGAAAAAAACTTTATCCTGAATCAAGAAGCAGAAAATTACCAAGGAACAGTTCTAAGAAATAGTTTCAGGCTCAAAAATTACTGGAACCAACCTCTTGCTGAAAGAAGCACACCTGCTTCCACGTCTTTTTCAAGTGGCTTTAAAAAAAAAAAAAAAAAAAAAAACCAAAAAACCCAAAACCCAACCAGCTGTAGCTATTTCTACAAAACCAGTTAGCAAATCTGTTTCTGCCCACCTGTGGCTGCTCCTACAGACAAAATGCATTGGCCTGGAATGGGGCGGTGACCTTGCTGCTGAAGATGAAGCTGAGTGCCCTAGAGCTGGTTTCAGCCTGGTTACATGCCCGTCTAAGCCAATTTCCAATTATTTCAGGTGCAAGTTTTAGCATGTGCAGTAGTCCTCCCACTTTGTTTCCTCTCATTACCATATGAAGACTTGCATTAGATGCCCACAGGCATTTTGCAAATACAAGGATTTTCAATTACCCATCCTCTGACAGGCATCGTGTCATCTTTGTACGGCAGCTTTACATCCGTGAATGGGGGCTTCTACGTCATTGTTGCCAGCAATGAATAACCACAGTCACTTCCCTCTCCTGCAGCAGCAGCAGCAACCCGTGCCCTCTTGAGTAAGCTCTACTTTCCCTCCACAAATATTGCTGGGTCTATCTGTGGTGCCAGCTGTGGACAGGAAATTTTTCAACAGTGGCTCTGCATCACTTACGGTGCATTTCATCAGTACTGTTCCTATGTGTGCAAATGGAAAACGTAACTATGGAGCCTGCAATATCTGCGGGATTAATATGATTTCTCATTAATGAGAACTCTGTGACCTTTGGTATGGGATATATTTAGCCTGTTTGTTCTCTTTTTTTTAGGTGAAGTATATTCTGCAACATGCTGAGATTTCTGGCCTATTGATTAATGGGTCTTTCTACCACAAGCAATCTTAATCTTTCTTAATTGCCTTAATGGCCTCATGGCCTCTCTTTTACACTCTCTGCCCACTATGTTGTTGTTGCAAATGCTTTTGTATCTTAACTTCATGACTATACTAAGGACTTAAAGGAAACTGACTGTGAAGTCTATTGTTGCTCTTGATTTTTCCATTCTTTAAACTCATGTTTCAGGCTCCTAATATCTGTAGGTAATTTTTGGATGTAAATGTGCATATATTATAAAACAACTGTCCAGAATTCATCAATAAAGGAGTTGATTTTTTAATAAATTCCTAGTATAGTTCTGTAGTGCAGACCATCAGATTTATATATATTGTTATTCAAATTCGAAATATTAAAATTCATGGCTAATGTTCAATACAGTTGTAAGAATCCCAATTCTACAGTAAGTAGAAGACTTGAGTAAGTCTGCCCTGGAACGGTTTGCTATGATATGTAGAATAAAAGATGAGGAGTCCACAAATAAATATCTGGTTTGAGTCTCTGCTCTCTCCTGGGGGTTTATTTAGAAACAAACAAACAAAGAAGTGATGAGATAAGGAGCTATCAGATTTTTTTACAGTACATGTCATTTAAATTGCACGATGTCTGGGTCAGTAATGTTTGTTGGTCACTGTGTTTTATTCGTGCTGTGAAATAGAAAGGCAGAAGACAGACCAAGTAAATGACAGCAGACGGTTTAGTGACTTAATTTTCAACCTACTCTTTCTCTACATGAAGAGGTGGAATGCCAGCAGAAATATACAGACTGCCTGTGTCATCATTAGCCCATGGGCTAAATGCAGCATCATCACATGAGGTTGACTCACACAGGGCAGACACTTGCAGAAATGTACCCACACAAAAGAATAATTACAACAGAGGTGGTTTTGACATTCATAAGTGACCCTAGGCTCAAAGATATTAGTCCACAAAGTCTACTCAGGGTACAATATTTTTCAAATGCTTCCAGGCAAGAAGGAAAAAGTTTAAGAAAGATTTCATCTAAGTAATGGCAGTAGCTTAATCCAAAATTCTTTATTTGCCTGACACTAAGTCATTCCCAGCAACTTCCAAGTCTAGATCTAGTCTAGAGCCAGCTGTGCAAAAGCAAAGGCAAAACTGTGAAGGCAGCAACTTCTATGGAAATAATTTCACTCCTCTCAGAAGGGAGAAGGTAATGCACAGTAATTGCAATACGCACAAACAGCAAATCTTTAAAACTGTCAGTAGTCCAGAAATGTGTCACTTAGACCACTGTAATTATGGGAGAAAAGGTGACATTCGGGGTTGGAAAAAGAAACATGCTTGTGGTAGAGTCTTTTTATAGGAAAATGTCACCTGTTTAAAAGCTGTTCAGAATTTTGGCAAGTTAGAAATAATCATGGCTGACATTACCTGGCAAAGAGCAGATGAAAAGATCAAAACTGGATAACAGATAAAAGCAATCCGGCCCATGGTTCCATCTTTCAATTTATAATGGCAGCAGCAATGTCAAATACTCCAAAACCTGACAACCGACGTGGTATGAGCAGGGATGAAAGCAGGAGAAAAATGCCAGGGGCAGAAAAAACCCCAACAAACCACACTGGCAATTCGAAGAAGAGAGCAATAGATTGCATCCAATTAGAAAGATATGTGCATATGCATAAATATTATTTATTTGCTTTGTTTTGGTGGGATATTAAATGTTAGCAGCTAAGATTTGCTAAGACTTATGGCTGGTTACCTCTGCAATGTTAGTCTTCATCCTTTCCTCTATCATGATGTATCACATCAATGAAAGCAAGCTTCCATCCTCTGAAAAGCAGGTTAATCCAGGCCTTATAGAGCCTGTCTAACACAGAGGCCAAATCTAAGTTGGAAGTTTGAACAAAAATTGTGATTTCAGATTTCTATCTAAATAACAGTTTTTAGTAGAATTTTCTGTACACGGTTTACTAGAATGTCTTTTCTTGTTGATTTTGGTGGGCAGGGTCAAAGGAAATATTCTTTAAAAGGTTCTGATCCACCCAACTCTAATATTAATTTTATCTTGCACTGTCACCAGGGTTAGGCTCTGCAGATTTAGCACTGACACTGAAACGAGGATTGGAGCCCTAGTAACCAAAGTCAGGAAAAGCCAGTTTTCCCAGTGATGAAGGCAGATGATCAGAAGGAAGTGAAAGGAATGAGGTATTTTAATGTCTCACTTATGCTCTAACCACTTTTGCACTCAGTTCTGATGCTTTGTTTTTAGATACTCATCAATTTCACCTGAATTTTTTTGCCACAATACCAAGTTTGGACTTGTTATACAGAGTCTGATTATTGCATTTGTGGGTATTTTAGTTCTAGTTTACCAATAATGCAAAATTAATCTTAACATCCAGCTACAGATGCCACACCAGCTTTTGCAGGGGGAAAGGTTTTTTCCTATCTTTTAAATTCAAGTATTTCTAAAATGCTTGAAAAGTCTTTCTATAGCAGAGTCCACCCTGAAAACACTGAAAATTTGAGTTTTGCCTTTTATTTTTCCTGATCTACAGGAAACATGTTGTTTTGTCTAATGAAGAAAAACATGATAGTAACTTACCCACCCTACCAAAAGGTGACTGCGAAAGCAGCTACGAAATCTAAAATAGTTGTTTATGGCTACAGGTACCTTTCTCTGTTGAATAGAATGGATCAGCCCTGCATAAAACATCCTGGGAAAAAAGACCTTGTAAAAAGGGAGCCCTGGCTAGGTGGGAGCTAAGATGCAGGAAATCAGGATGTTAAGGAATGTGCAGTGCAGTGCTCAGTGCTGAAATGTTGTTTTTGTGTGTGTGTGTTTATTTGTTTGGTTTGGTTTTCAGTTAATGATATTTTCGGTAAAAAAATATATACAATTTGTGACTATCTCTGGCCTTTGTATTTATTTGCCTTCCTGGGACTTGGGGAAGGGCTGGCATTTTCTTTAACAGAGCTCAGCACCACCTGATGGAGCCTCTCAGCTGAATCACCGGATGCCGAACACAGCTCTCTCTCATTATGGTACTGTGGAAATCTATGGTGTAGTCAGAGCAGCTTTTGATCTGTAGACATCCAAGTGATGGAAAGCTTGTCTGAAAGCTTCTCTTAAAGCCTCTTCCACAGGTGAAGCACATTTGTAAGGAGGACCATAACTACAGTAGAAATTGGATACTGATAGTACTAAGTCCTGGCCTTATTGAAGTGAATCTCTATTTTCCATAGATTTTATTGTGCCTCAGGTATTCCTTGAATCTCAGGGAACTAAGTTTTATCCAGCAATAATATCTCTTTGCTGATCTTTGTGAGAGTTCTAAAGGATTTTTTTCAACAAGAAGTTACCCAACAACCACAATTATGGTCACATCAAACCCCTACCAGCATCTACTGAAATAACAAACCAGAAAGGACATATCACTTACTTCCTAACCTCAAGGTTATACTATGGCACATCACACTTCTGTGTCCTTGCCCATATCCTGATTCCTCCAACATCTATTTAAGTGCTTAATTTCACTAACATAAAGGATCTTGGTGGATTCACTACTGACATACATCTCAAGGAAGTGGAGGCAAGTGATTGTGTCAGAACTTAAAACTTTTGTCTTTAGGCACACTCCACTGTTGCATATGAATCACCAACTATGTTTGGTGCACAGCAAACACAACGATGGCAGCAGGACAAAACTGAAAAGGAGCAGGAAGAGTCATATTCATCAGATGCTGTGAAAAGAAAACTGCAGAATTTAAAATGAGTTTGCTCACTGTCTGTAGGATGCTATCCCAACTGCAAATAATAAAAGAGACCCAGAACAACAGCTCCACCAAGATCTGTGCCTGGTTCTGTGCTGCACCCACAGATCTACCAGAGTCAGACATCTCTCTGCTCAAGAATGTTTCATGTAAACTTAAACCAGTGGAAGTGAAGAGTGAAAGGGTTGTGTACTACAGCTACAACACTGCACATCCTTAGGGCTGGAACTGACCTGAAGTTTTAGGTTAAACTTGAATGCTGCCACTCTGATGTAAAATTAATGTGGGGGGTGTGGAAAAAAGTCTGGTAGGAAGCTCTGGAACATAAAGAGATATGTTACCTTTAGCATACAGTTTGCATTGGCCTTTTTCTGTTCAGCTGGATGCGTATCTTGCTTAGAGTAACCTTTTTTTGCCCAACTCCACCCCCACTCAAATCTGTGTAAACCCTATCATTTGAAGCTCAAGTTCATCAGGGTACATGGGTGCATACATGGCTTTCATTACAAGTCATCTGCTTGATTTCCGTGAAGCTATTTAGATGCTTAGACTCAATTGTGTTCTTAAAAACACTCAGAATCAACCCCTAAGTCAATTTTCTTTTGCCTTCTTCCAACCAACATTATGGATGTATTCTTTCTTTGGCTCCCTGTCTCTTACCACATGCCCTTTAAACTCACCATCCTGTCTGCAGTGCTCTAAAATGTCTGCATACTTGCCAGCATTTCTCCTCATATTTTCTTTCCCTTATTTTGTCTGAATCCACTCTCTTGTCTAATGCCATACAGTTCCCCTGACTTGTTACCTCTACTCTGGACCTTAAGTAGCATCTGATGTTTTTCTCCTACTTTTGAAACAGTGTCCCTGGCCTCCGTCTTCAGACAAGTAGCCTTTCAACCCCTTTTGACCATCATTATTATTTTCCACATTTCAGTTCTTCATAAAAGGCAAAAAAAAGGAGGAACAACATGATGCATGAGTGCATCAGGAGTGCTGAGACTCCCCAGAAAATTAAATTATCTTAATTTTATTCTTAGAAATAATCAGTGTACTAAAATCACCGATATTTTTCAGGGACTATTTAAAATTACAGTTTGATAGTACAGATTTTGAGATAGCAGAACCCACCTGATGAATAACAGCATCCAAGCTTTGCATTGCCTGACTCGAAGAACTGAAGTCACAAACCTCCTCAGAATGAACCTCAAACACACAGAAGATAAATGTCATTTTCACGTGTAGAAAAACAGGCAAAAGAATAGAGGACAGAGCTTCTTCAAGAGAGGACTCTCTAATTTCTGCCTATGTGATGGCTCTTAGGAAATTTGCAGCCCTGCAGAGTAGACACACACCACGGAGGCACAAATAGTTTTGATCTGATAGAGGGAATAGTTGTTGGGCACAATGACAGGAAATACAATAAGCAACTTCTCCCATTTTTGACAACTCATACATTGTGTAGAAAGAAACCATTACAATAATTTTGAAGCCAAATAAGTAGGGCAAAGAAGGGCTTCTCCACACTTTTTAAATCAATTTGGCATGTAACCTCCAAGCTCACTTAAACCTTTCTCTTCCATCCTTTATAAAACAATTGACTGTAGCCCACTCAGAAGCCTACCTGTGCTTATCCTGGAGTCCTCAGGGGATTTCACAAGAGGACTTTCCAGATGGCAGAAGTATCCCTGTGCACAAGCTGATTGCATTTCTCAGTTGATGCCCACAAGGTTTTATGCCCAAGAATTTCTGGTAATTTATAAAAGAGTTGTAACATTAGTTCTGAAGGAAATAACTTGCACTGGAGTCTAACTACGTTTGCTAATTTTTGTACCAACAGCTAGTATGGAGCTTGAGGAAGGCTAATTTCTCTTGCCAAAAAAAGCATGGATGCTTTGTGACAGCCTTTCTAGCCCATACAAGATTGTTCAGAAATGCTGGCCTAAGCCTTTAAAAAAGTATTTCATAACAATAAAAAATGCTTTGAGCATTTTACTTCCAGCAGGACAGAATAATCTGTTATGTGAAAATCATGTATAAGGAATCTGTCCACCTATTTTCCTTGCAAAACATTTGCTAATCATGCTGTTAAAGGGGATGAACATATTTTAGAATATTAAAATTTGATTTGGCAAAGATGAGTTTCAATATTAAAACACATATAATGACCCTTAGATTAAGCTTTTCTGATATACTTAATACCCAAGCTAAATAACTAATCCACAGAGAACAGGAGGTGGACTCAGCAACTGAGTAAGATTACAATTTTAGGACATACTGTAGAGGACACAGGGAAATGCAATCTCATCATTTTCTTAACAATATTCACTATATATTGGTTAGTCAAAACCACCTGGCACTAAATCAGAAAAAAACCCAACATCCTGCATTCACATTGAAATCTTCTCATAGGCCTGAGACCTGCCTAGTACACAACTGTGACTGTGTTGTTTCATCCTTCAGAGGAGAGGCAGAAACTACTGTGCGCACTGTATTTCATTCAGTGGTTTGTTTAGCAAAGCACAGGTACTGCTCAACTTGGACAGATAGCCCTGAGGGAAAAACTACTCTCCAAGAAGAGCTGGTCAATCACAAAACAAGTGGAACACAGTAATAATTAATCACAGGTGAAAATTCAGTGCATGATTCTGAAGACAAAAGATTTGGCAAGGGTTTCTAAAAAATTTTCACTATTTTTATAGCAGCATGGTGTCAAAGCAGAAGAAATGGACACAGCATTGCAGAAAGTCCTTCATCTCAAAGTAAAGTAATTTTAAAATTATTGCTGGATTTGTTACATTTTTATGCGGACGGGGAAAGGTTGCAATGAACAACCCACAATATAAAATAGATCAAGTAATATGAATTTGCCACAGTATTCAAATCAGTATATATGTATACATCTGTATAGACATTATATTAATGTGCACACATTCTGTTATGTTCACTGATGTCCACATTAATGTACTATTGTTGTTCATTAATTCCTGTAACACAGTGTGCATATGCACATGGTGGAGAGTGAAACATTCACACATGCAACATGTGAACTGTTGCAGGGAGCAAACTCCTTTTGAAAGCAATCTACCTGAGAGACAGCTAAAATACCAATTTTCTTCACTTTCTTTCACCTAACCCAATAAAGTATAAATTTTTATTAGGCTGTGATTTATTGAATAAGTATTTTAAGTTCTTACATTTCCTCAGGTATGTCTACGTGCAGGAAAATAAAGCTAAATTAATTTAATTATTTGTAGGCAGATTATCTCATGAACAGTTATGTTTTGCACGTATTTTTCAACAGCCTATAATAATTAAAATGAAAAAGGATGAAGGTTTATATTTTAAAGGGTTTTTTAAATGATTTTTTTCATAAATTTCTTTTCTCCTAGCAGAAAATGGTTTAATTTATTTTGATAGTAAACAGATCTTTACAGAAAAACATATAGAAATTTAAAAAAAAGAAGAATCAAAATCATTTTACTTCAACAGAAAGAACCTTCTAATGACTGCTCCCTAGGACCCAAATATAAAGTGAGATTTAAGAACACTTCAGAAGTTGCCTGCAACTTTCTTTGCAATTATCAAATGGTTCAAATGATGAAATGTTGTGTTAGCTGTAATAGGCTATATATTCCTGCTATGTGACAGGCTTTTCTTTTCATCCAGCAAAGAAAATTCACTATCTATGCCTTGGGAGTAAAGCTAGATCCTGAATTTTAAAGAAGGCATATAGAGGTTACTTGAATGCCTTTGCTTTCTATAACCACTGATATGTCATTTATATTCTCCAGAAGGAGAGAATTTATGTACAGGCAAAAGTTTCTGTAAAAGAGTAAGGTTTCTAGTATTTAGCATATCTATATCTCAGCACATTTTTAACCTGAACTACTATTTGCTTCCTTAGGCATTTATATGGGGAAAACGGATTAAAGCAGGCAGGAAATAATGGAACCGATTCTTTACCGTGAGCAGGATTGGACCTAATGTATTGTTAGCTTGAAGGAGGATGAACTTGGTCTTTTTCATGTGCCTCTTAATCCAGATATCTCTTCAGCTTTGCAGAAAAGGTGTTGTCTTTGAGGAATTTCTGTCATGAGTAATTTCCATATACTTTTCCCCAAATGGGATAGGAGCTCTTGGTAGAGCCAAGGTAGAGTGGGACAGAAAATTTAATTCTCTGCACAAGCCTATCCTGGGAAGCACAGCCATCAGACTGAGGTATTTCTGATGTCCACTTGTTGACACTGACTTGCACAATATCTGTGGCAGAAAATATATCAGAGAGATGATGTGTGTCTTAACCTCAGCGTGCTGTCACAAACCACTTGGCACTGTGAAACACACGGAGGGAGGACTGCAGCGAGGAGCAGCATCATCGCAGGGGAAACAGCAGTGACTTAAACTGCTCTCTCTCACAGAGGAGGCCCTGAAAGGCACGGTTTTTAAGCACCAGGTTTGGAAATTAACCTGCTTCTCAGCTGGCTCCGGAGTGCAGGCGATGTGCTTGCGGCAGTCTGGGCAGAATGCTGGGCTGGGTGACCGCTGGGTGAGAGGAAGGCAACCAGTGAAAGTGAACCACCAGGCTCCTTCATGCAACTCCCTGCTTTATGTTTATTTTGATGAAATAACTGTATTGCAGCATTTTTAATCACTCAAAATTATCATCCTACTTTGTCACCAAAATAGCACAATAGCTAATTGATCTGCTGAACCAAAACAGCACAACCCCTGGCAGTATGTTTGTGCTAATTCACGAGGGTTTTTTTAAAAGAATTTGGGAAGCTATCTATATACCTACACAAAGGTCTTATTTTATTATTAACTGCAGTAATTTCATACTGGAACCCTAATATTACAGTGCAATTTAGTTGAAACTGTTGAACTTGTGAACTGTTAACAATACAAATAACACAATAATGGCGAAGAATCCAAACACTTCGCAGCAGCAAACTAATAATCAGTAACACTTTTATGCCAAATAAGCTACCAGGGAATTAATAATTTCGCTTCCCTCACCACAGCACCACTGGTGTTTCAAGACATTTCTCCTCTGAGGAAAGAAGCTGATTTGTGCCCCAGCCCAAAACGAGGGCAGGTGCCTCCTCTGGGCAAAGGTATGTTTGTTGGTGCCTCCAAATGCTTTCCACCCTCCTCCCCCTCTTGATGGGGCCATGGTGAACACAGGCTGTGGGTCACCAACCCTGGTCCGGGCTATGCAAACAAGATACATTTCCAGCACCTCACCCTCGTGAGGTGATTTGCCTCATGAAGGTAAGGAGCCAGGAGGTAAATAAATAGGTCTGTTGAGCCAGGCCTTGCCTGCACACACCTGTATCAACAAGGATGCAAGCACAATTATCTTACCTTAATGAACTTAATCTTTAATTTCACAGCTTGGCCCTTGTGCTCAGCCTCTTAACAAAGGAGCTGAACTGTTTTAGTCCATATGACCACCCTTCCTCCAACAGCTGTGGAAACTTAAAGCCACGACAAGGATTTTTGCCCCTTGTGAAACTGTCAAAAGCAATAAATATTTTTCTTTTTTTCCATCATTAGACCCTGTTAAGAAAGCCTGGCCATTGTCCACTGTAATTCCCAGCGCTCACGGGGCAGGAGCTTTATTGTCCCAAATGAATCCTGAAGTGTGAACAATGCGGGGGAAAGCGGCCACTCTTTTCGGGAGGGTGTAGCCGTGAGGAATGCGGCGCTTCCCCACGGACGGCTCCGCCAAAAGAGCACTTGTGTTTTTTAACACTGGCCTTTCAGGAGGATGCTCGAGTTAAGGCATTGTGGCCCACTGTAAATAGATGCACTCGCCAGAATGGGGCTTCGTCATCCCTAATTAGGGAAGTAACTCCAGAGAGACAGCATGTCACTTGCAAGACTGGGCTCATTGTTGGGTTTGTGCGCGTCCCCACAATGTGAGGTAATTGGAGTTGTACCTTTTAGAAAGCTGCTAATTTCACATAGGAAGTGCTAACAAGACCTTTGTGTGCCATGTTTTCCTTCGTCCTTTCTAAGGAAGTTACAGAGCTCGAGTACTGGGAATGGCTGGGCCAAGGCCTGCCGGAGGAGGCTGCGGTAATGAACCACTTCAGCCCCCCGCCAGAAAAAGGAGGCCTAATTTTCGGGCCTGAGAAGACGAGGACGGACAAAAGGTTCTGTTTAAGCTTATTATACAGGACATTCTCAGTGCCTACACAGCTTTCCTCGAAATGACCCTCTCAAAATAAGTGCATCAAGTTTGAGCAAATAGAAACATGCAACTTTCGAGGCTGGGGGTTATAGTTTTCTTTACAAAGCCATTTATATAATGTAAGCCGCAATTAGCGCGGAACGGAGCAACAAGATCTAGCAAGGAAAGTTCCCTTGACAAAGGACAGAAATTAGGGGAATAAGTAACAGTTAAATATTGGCTTTGGATAACCAGCTGAAAAGGCCTTTCAAATCAGCTGTGGATGTAAAAAAATAAAATAATTTTACTCTGAATATCTTTCGCCGCAAAGTTTGGCTTTTAAATCACCGACTGATTGATTCCACTAATTTCATATTATCTAGATAGAATGAATCTGGGCTTAAAAAAGAAAAAAAAAAAAGGAAAAAACTGAAAAGCCTCTCAGCTTTTAAGCCTGACAATATCAGCAAAATGTCCATAGGAATTACATATAAAAATTCAAACGGTAATGAAACAAATTACTACTTACAGTATGAAAAGTCTGCAAAAGCTTTTTATAGACTTGAAATGCAGAAGTTATAAAAACTACTCAGTGAAAAGAATTAGAAAATGACCTTTGCAGATCGGGGGCAAAAATGAACAGTCTTCAGGGGAAAAAAAATTCACTGTTAACAATGGCTTTTAATGCCATTTTGCTTCCCTCATTTATCTAATAATCATGGCAAGGTTAGGGTAAACAATGAACAGTATGTTTTCACATATTCCACCTTTAGTGTCCTCCATATGAATTTCTAAAACACTTAAGAGAATAGATACATAAACCTGTGACCTTCAAATGAGCTTTTTGCTACTTCCAACATTTTGAATAAAAAAGGTCAGAAAATTGAAGCGCTTTTGCGCAGTAATGAATTCCATTCTGTTGGGTAAACAAAGCTAAATTTTAAAACATGGACCTGACATCTCTATAGCTCAAGAAGCTATTCTCTCCTTTGGGCGTGGGGGGGAAGGGTGAGGAATGCGAGCACTCCACCAGCCACCCTCTAAATCACTGCAGCATCCACCAAGGAAAGGAGGAGGAGGAGACAAAAATATTTGGTTTTATTCAGCGAACAGCCATGATTTCCAAGGCCAGTGCAACACAAATGTTGGATTTTTAAGACTTTTTTTCTCTCCACCTCTCCCCCCTCAGTGAATAATTGATCCGGTCCACACAAAAAAGAAGCCAGCGCTACCCTCATCAAGCCAGCTCTTACTGACGAGGGCCTCCAAAAGTTACTTCAATTTCCGCCGTGCTTTTGTCTGTGAGTTGTCCTGGCTGAAAGGCCTGGTTAGGTATTGTTGCAAAAAAAGTCTGCGCCCACGTTTATTCCCCCCCTCTAATTCATACTCCGCATTGTGGGGTTTTGCTATTCAGGGACTGATTGGACAACAGCCCAAAGAATGGCCCCAGTGATTAGGCTCTCAGCATGGGTCTGGATTGTGGGTATAAACCCAGTGCTGGGGCTTGAATTCACGGCTGCTTTCTGCTTCCTCCTAGCGCCTCCCGCGCCCAATATTTTCTGCATCCTTTGCTGCAGGTAATGCATTCCTTCATACCAGGAAATGGAATCCGTATAATTAGTCAGCACAGTAGTGTGCGAGCCCTTGAAAGTCCCCGGGTTGTGCCCCAGGAAGCAATCGCGCTTTGGTATTGATAGGAACTCGCGGGATTTTGGTCAGGGTGGGATAATACAAAACCCCGAGTATTGTCATGACAAGGTATTCATCCTGCTTGACAAAGGAAACTTTTCTGCCGTCCCCCCAGGGGCACACAGGGGCGATGCTGGACACAAATTTGTTTGTTTAGAAGTGGAGGTACGGTTTGCCCAGCCCAAAGGCCAGGCCTGAGCCCATCCCTGCCTGCGGCTGCACCGCGCCATCCCGCTTCCCACTTTGCTTTACGTTTGAAAGTATGGCAGCTGCGCAAGGCGAGAAGTGTACAGATGTCACTCTGCGTCTTACATGTCAGTAACTGGAATTAATTTACATTTATTTGCCAATTGTTTTATATCATTTTATGACAATGTGCTGCATAATATAATTTAAATCTTTAATGTACAACTAATTCTCTACCATTAATTTGTCAACATGATTACTGGATATGCCACCAGTAAAAGCTGGATGACTTGAAATATGTAGAAGGCATTCCTGTAGCTTTAAAAAAGGTTTGTATCTGAAATGACAAAGGTTTACAGAACTTTTTTTGGTCTGTCTGTAATTTTATGAAAACTACAATTTCAATGTAATTTCACAAACTGAATTATTCCAAATCTCAGTCTGAAATAAAATCAAATGTCTAATATATTAATTAGCCCAGGGAGAGAGTCCCAACAGTATTGTAAGAAGCAAAATGGTAGTTTGCTTCCTGAGAAACGCAGCCTTCATCATGACAAATCCTGGCTGATAGGAGTTTAAACTGTCTCCCTGCCAATAGTATTTTATTTGGGCAGAGTAGCAATCTTTTTAGCTATGTTCTGGAATTGAAAAGCAGCTCATAACAAGAGCAGGTTGCAAATTTTTTTGACAGAAAATGGTGATTTGTTGAAAGTTGTCCTGGGTGTGTACAGCAGGAGCTACAGCAGGGAAGGTTTCTTGGGGCAGAACTGCTGATTAAAAAATGAAGAGGGAAAGGGAGAGAGGGAGAGAAGGAAAGAGGGAGAGAGGAGAAGAGGGAGAGGATGTTTTTCTGCCTCCCAGCCCTCCCCCCAGCTGCCGGTAGGTAGGAGGTCAGGGCACTCTTCAGGGATGTGGGAGAGCCAGTTTCAATTAGCTCAGCAATGTGCTTGTGAGGGGGAATTCAGAGCACATCACCTCTTTGCTTTCAGGGGGGTCTGGCCCCCATTTCTCCTGCAGCTCTGAGGCACTCCCCTGCTGTTTCTCCCCCTCTATCAAAAATTGAATGTGTACGTGCCTCCGTCGAGCAAACAAAGCAAACCAAAACTCATACTGAAGCAGAGGCCCTGACCTTGCAGCACCCACACCGGGGCAATTCCCCTGTGAGAGTCCTCCCGCAGAGCTGGGGCTGGGGACAGCAGCCCCAGGTTTGGGAGATGGGTGCAAACAGCACCTGCAAAGCAGAGCTAGGAGTCGAGCCCCCCGGTGCTCTCCTTACAGCCTCTGGGGATGCCTGCAGGCAGAAGCAGACCCTTTGTCACAGTCCTGTAAGCTTGGTCATATGCTCACTTCCATGTTGCACAGATCAGCCAGGCCTTGCAAAGGGGCCCGGCAGCGCCTCAGAACAGCGACCGAGTGTCTCTTTTGGACACTACATTGCAACTATTTAATTCAGGTGGGCTCCCTGCAGTCATCGGGGATCTGAGCAGCTGATCCTACTCACACCAACCTACGCTCACACCAACACTGGTCCAGGGCCAGGGTACTGATGAAAATGCTGGGGAAAGGATGAATAAAATGGACTGAAACACAGCAATTAATTTCCGGGGAATAATTTGCTAAAGGAACATTTCATATTCTCACACTGCTCTTTTTAAAGCTCAACTTCCTGCCTCTCCTCCTCACTCTTCTCTACCTTTTGGGTACACAGGAGCTGTATGAGTCACCAGAACACTGGAAAAATCTAGCAATTTCTTTTCTTAAAAAAAAAAGAAAAGAAAGAAAAGAGGGCTTGATTAAAAATTAAAATAGGAAAAAAAGACAAGATATTCACTGAAAAAGAAGTGTTTAGACAAAGCCTGTCTGCTTCAATTTCCCAGCTACGTAAGCTCCCTTGCCCTTAGAGTGACAGTAGATTCCATAAATTAACTGAAAATCCCTCTTCTCAAGAGCCTAAGTTATCTCTCCTTCGCCTGCAGCTCTGATTTAGAATAGGCACTCGTTTGTTTACTGTTTTAATTAATGCTCCTTTTCAGTGTGGAATAGGGGAAGGGAAATGAACTGACTTGATAAACAGGTGTAGCTGTTATGTGTTATATTTGGGATCATTCAGGACTTGCAACAGATTAATCAGGCTTGACTGGACGTGAACCTCCTAGCAGAAAAGGTAGATCAACTCTGCTGGATGCCCAGTAGGTGAGTATTATTTTAACTGCTAGCCTGTGATAGGAAAGGCTTAGAAGGACAGTCATCAGTGGAGAATATCTCTCTGTTTTCGCCCAGGAAAGCAGTCTGATTCTTTCCCCCACTGCTTAACAGTTAAGGAGACCTTGACAATATAAGCCACTTTTCATCCCCCCTCTGCTTCCCCTTCTAACCTCTCTGCCTCATATTCAAGGGGAAAGAAACAAATCATCCCATTATTTTAAAAACATTTAAGTGTCACATTGGGGAAAATGCTCTCCTAGGTTAACTATGAATGATTGAAGATTTTTTTTCTAAATGCAATATAAGTGTAATAACAGTTTAAGTGTCATGCTACACTGTGTATTGCCTTTGCACCCTGTGTAATGCCTAGCAGACTCAGAGTAGAAAATGATCTAAAATCAGTCTTTTCTCAAAGAGAGTTTGAATTCTTAGCCTCAAAGGAGAATAATAGTTGAGCTTAGGTCTCTTCATTATGAGGCAGCAAAGAAATTGCGTGATTTAACTGCATCACAGCAGTAAAGCACCGTTCAGCTTATGAGTATCAAATTCCAGAAGAGACTGCGTCTCTTGCTTTCCAAATAAAGTAACATCTAAAAATATTTTCCTTTATTCCACATTTTTTCTTGGCTTATACAATTAATACGTGTACAGAAAGGAACATCACACTAAAAATAAGTGAAAAGGAACCAGGGAGTATCCATTTATAGTATCATTCAGTTGACCTTACCAGACTAAGGCAATGTGGGGATGTTGCACAACAAACCAGGCAAGTGCTTTCATTTTAACTGCATTAGATTAAACTACCTAGAGCTTATGGCTGTCAAATGGGGCCCTACTCACTCGTGTCTCTTGCCAGCAGACTGGCTGAAAACCAGCTTTGGTGTCAGCTGTGAAGGCAGATACTCACCCACCTTCTAGGAAAAAGATACTTTGAATGCAAATGTCCTGTGTCCTCACTGCACAGCACAAATATAGGGCTAGATCTGGCTTTCCTTATGCTGTGTCCATCAGGAGAATAGTCAAAGACATTCAGAATGTGACACAGGCAATCTTCTATTTTACACGGACCTCTGATTTTAACCTACCCTCACAATTTTACCAGACTGCCCGAAGGGAGGGTGATTAGACATGGGATGGAAAGGAAGGATAGCCGCCCTGCTGGAACGTTCTTAGCATTTTACTGACCCCCAAATACTCCCAGACATGCAAGGAGCTTTGATATATTATAAAAATCTCAGATAAATGTCCTGTTCAAAGATAGCCTCTAATATCTTGCTACAACCATCAGCTTGGGCTCCATGATGGCAGCAGATAGCCTAGCAATACCTACAATGCCATAATAAATCGTTTATCTTATCTTGTTCATAGAGGTCTAAATGCTCCCCTACCAGGCAAAAAAACAGCTCAACAAGGTCTGCAAGGAAAACATTTTGGAGTTATTGCTGCATTCTCCTCTCAGGAGATTTACAGCCTAACTAAGTGGGAATTTTCAGTCCTCCAAACAGCATGGATGGAGGCCTGCAGCAGCATTTATTCACGTGCCAGGTTAAGGAAGGCTTTGCCAAAGCCAGACCAGGGAAACCACAGTCCAGCCTATGGATCCTGAGAAATCCCCCCTGAAAATTTGGTTCAAGATGTCTTGTTTTCCTAACAAGGTACTGCAGCTGATCATCAACATGTATGTTTGGAACCAGTTGAATGTGCTTGGCAAAATTGGTATTAGATTTGTGGGAAATCTGTCAAAACCCAGATCCCAAATCCACTTGTAACAAAAGGTCATATTTCTGAAGGCCAGTGCCAGCTGCCACACCTCACCTGGGGTAGAAGTGTCCATGTGCTGGAGCAAGAATACATTACAGTGCATTTCTCTGCTTCTGCCTCCCTCAAACACTCAGTGGGAAAACATCAGTGGGCAACTTATGAGTGATCTGAATTGCCACTGCTCTGGACTTCTCTCTTGTCCTGAGTACCCATGGGCAAAACACAGACTCATCCCATATAGGAGCATCCATCCTGTGATTCTAAGCCAAGTAAGGGCAACCATAATCCTGATCTTCAGTTTTAGGTCACAACTGACTCATATGAAACAAATTACTTATTAATGAAACATAGGAATCTGAAAGTTAAGAGTTAAGAAAAGACATCAGAAAAATGGAAATTTATTCCAAGAATTTTTGCGGATCTCTCCAAAATGATAATGAGAACTGTATTTTACCAGTTACTTAAATTTGCAGTATGAGAAATAGCAAGTGCTTGAAGCATGTGACAGAAAACCAGGAACTCCTAAGCCAACGTGCACCAACACCTGGTACTGCCCTGTCCCCCGCCTGGCATGCAAAAGGAAAATTTTTCTCCCAAGACTTTCTTTTATCTCATGAAATAGCATAGAGCTGTAGGCAGTTGAGATTTAAATGACTTATTTTAAGAAGAATTGGTAGCACCTTTCTGACCTTTCCCAGGCCAGATGAAACTCCTTGGTTCCCCTGCCAAAATCCTCCTGGATCTCCATGGCCATGCAAAATCCCCAATAGCATGTGAGGGCAGGCACAAGGCTTTCTCTTCCTGGGGAGATGTGCTCTGTTAAAACATGTGTTTCATTACAGAATAAGAATGACATGCGAGGCTGTGGAGTGTCACAGCTTTTGCCAGTATTTGAATCCTTCCCACCTTTTCAACAGGAATTTACTCCATTTTTACTGTTTATTGTGAACCTCAGTGACTGAGGTTTGGAAATTGCCCAAAATCTGCAGTGCAAAACAGCATCCAAAAGCCAGAAGAAAAGGAGGAAGGCAGAGGCGGGGAGGCAAGTGTCAAGCTAGTTTTGCAAAGCAAATAGAGTATTATCCTTTTGTTTAAGACTTTTTATCTGCTATGTGATACTTTGCTTGGAGGAGCAGTGCATACGAAGAGCTTTCCTGCGCACCCCACCGTCCTTGATTGCTTTACTGTTCTCAGTGCAGATTTATTAAATTTTGAATTAACATGTGTTAAGGAGGTTGATTTTGTTTGCTCTGCCACATAACTTACTTTCCTAAACACTTAGTAATAGCAGCAGTTAATCTATTGACCAATGGCTTAAGCAGCAGGTGGCTTTAAGACCAATGGGCCAGTCCTGACAAGGCCCACAGAAATTCCTAAGGCCTCTTTGTTACCTGGGCTGGAATAGAGAAACTACTTGTTTGGAAAATGTTTCTCCTCCCACAAAACATCTTCAGTATTAAGGGTCTTTTGTTAGCAGAAGGCTGAAGAGGGGGATTATGAAGGATAGTCTGTCACACAAATTGTTTCTTCTTAGACATATAATGCAACCTGCATTAAAAGTTTACAAACTAATCTAATGAAATTATCATTCAAACGAAGCATGTCTCCGAACATTAAACTGACGCCTCGACCTGCCGTGCAATTTCCGCACTGGAAATCTCAAGACTGCTGCTGCTATTTCAGAGAAAAACAAGGTTTTTTTCTAAAAAGCCCTCAGCACTGCTCTGTTTGAAACAGGAACCCAGATAATCTGCAAGGGCTCGTTTTCTTAGGAAACCCAGGCAGTAAAACATTAACAATTAAATTAGTTCCCATGTCTTAAGGAATCTGGAGTTAACTGTGTGTCATCTGGGTCATTATAGCCTCTCCCTGCTATGGCATGTAAATCCACATCAGGAAAGGTGGTAGTTTTTTTCAAATTTATTATTAAATTATTTAGTAGCAGTCAGCAGCAGCTGCAGCAATTGCAACTTGCAGTTCTGTACCCTTTCAGACTATATTGACTTAGCTGAGGGCAGTATTCAGCTATGACTTTCTTTAGGGACGATTTTACAGTGCAGGGTGGGGAGACATCTCTCTCCAAAAAGTGCCAATGTGTGCACAGAAAGGACAGTGGCAGTTCCTCTGTAGTGAAGAAATGGTGCTTGGGGAGTAAATGGAGCCTTTGGGGTAGTTTTTATTTTGTCTTCTGCCAAGCTTTCTGTGCTGTCCTGATCCAAGTTAGGAAAAGTGTAACTCCATATGGTCTGAATGTGCGTGTATGTGTACACACACAGATGTAAAGACACACCTATATATGAATACACACACAGACACACACATATATATGCACTCTGATTCCTGCACTACAAATACAGTCCTCTATTCCCTGTATCATAAATAACAATTGCAAACAGCTGCCCTGCAGCACATAAAAAAATAGGAGTAAGAGAAGCCAAGTCACAAAATATTCTGTAGCCTGATTTCCATTCGCTGAGGTTTCTTCACCACTTGAATTGTGTGTCTATCTATATGTTATGAACACATGTCCATATATGTATGTTATATATAAAGGCACTTTTAAGACCTTTATATTTTGGGGACCTTGAGCTCATCTGGGGATGAGATCCAGTAGCACCACTAGGTGCTACTGTAATACAACTAATTAATATTATTTTTACTGCTAATAATAACAGCAGTGTTTACTTTTAGCATGTTCTTACTCTTGCCAACATATGTTTTTATATTCTTTAATTTTCTTGTTCTTCACAGCACAAATGCTAAGAGAGATCCTAATTAACTACTCAACGTTGACGCACTCTCATTTAGTTTTTCTCTCAAACTTATTTATTAGGCTTTGGTTATCAGTGGGAGAGTTTCTAGCACTGAGACTGCCAGGATTTACTCTAAGCCTCTTAGTCTGATGTTTCCATGGTCCTGGCTCTCTGTGTAGAGAAGCTAAGAAAACCATACATACAGCTTTTTGCCCCCTTTATTTCAAGTCATCTAGAGCAGATGTGAGTTTCTTTTTCTTTGGGGGGGGAGGGGGGGCGGGATGGGGAGAAAGGCACCTGGTTATTAAATAAGCTGGGGAAAATGCTGATTTTTGGCCAGGGCTTGTGGAGCACTACTGAAGATTTTTTTTTTGCTTGTCTGAGACTGCATAACTGGATTCCAACATATTTTCAGGGCATTTTTCTGAACCACTGAATTCCCGCGAGTAACAACAGGAACACCTTTGTCTGATTTCCATACCAAAGGCTTGCCCAGAGACCTACAGCCAAAGCAAGCCAGAAAATGTAGGACAGCATTCCCCCTGCAGCTGCCCCCCAGGTCCCCAGTGCTCCTCCAACCTCTGATCTGTGTAGGATACCCTCTTCTGTCCTGCACCTACAAGAAAGGGGCTGTTCCCAGTCTCCCTCCCTGTTACACCTGTCAAGTGCTCAGTGCTCTCTTTTCTCTTTTTCAGACAGTACATTTGTTTCTTCCTCTTTTTCTCCCTTTCTTTCTCTCTTGCTGCCTGCTTTCTTTCCTCCCTTCTTTCCCTTTTCTCTCTCTCTTTAAAATTTTTTTTTTTCTAAGAGGTGAGGTCTCCCCTTGCTAACTCAACACCTAATTAGAGCAGTGAGAATTAGCTGCATTCACTCTGGCTTTAGTCCTCGAAAGGGTGTTAGAGAATTGGCCCACTTTTCAAGGTGCCAAATTGGAGGCTGAATCCAGGTGTGGTCAGAGGCAAGGGGATTATTTTCCTCCCATGGGGTGCAAACAAAGGCCTGTGCTAGGGATAGATGGGGTGGGGAAAATGTTGCCCACAGGAGAGCTAAACACTGCTGACATCTGAGCCCTCAGCACACCACAGCTCCAGGCTGGGTCACAGCTTTCACAGCCTGAGGAGCTGCGTCATAGGGATGGCAGCAAGGGAGGGCTCTCTGTTCTATGGCAAGGACAGAGGGAAGGGTGGAGAATCCTAAAGGTATGGCAAGCCCCAAGGAGAAGTGGGTACTAATGAGTTTGGGAGATGAAACCACAGCATTTGTGTGCAGGTTTTCCATACTCTCCAGCAGCATCCTAACTCTGGTTGTGTTCCGAAGTCTTTATGTTATCCAGCTATCTAAGTACCAGTAAGTACCAGCAGGGGAGTAAAACAGGTCATGCTTCATCTGATGGAATAAAGCTTGCTGGTTGACTGAAAAGTCAGAAGGTGCAGGTCAGTGTGGGCAACCTCACTTCTATTATCCTATCAAAAGGAGAAGACGTAGCTTTCCTCGCTACCCTTGAAGAGTACAAGCATTGCCTGAGGAGGCAGCAAAGTTAGAATCTCAGAGGATGTCTGCATGTTGCCAATTTTATTTCAGAAAAAAGAATCTCTTGTTTGAGTAGAGCACTACCACATCCTGTAAATTGTTCTTGCCTGTGCACCACCATCCTGCATCCCCAGAAACCACCCTTTTATCTTCTCCTGTGGATGCAGAGCATAGAGCACAGAGTCCTTGAGGAATGCAAGGAGCTAGGAAACGGGTGGATCAGATCACCTGAAAATCAAATATCACAACAGGAAGAAAAAGGAGGAAATACGTAACACCTGATACTATTCTGCTCTGATTTTTCTTGAGCCCTGACCAGTGATACAATGTATGTCACCATGGCCTGGATTGGGGAGCTTCAGACCTTCCCAGATCCTTCAGAAAAGGAAAGCAAAGCATCTGTTTTTAATGTTAGAAGTGTGGAAACTTCAAACATAGTTTGTATTTTTGCCATTTTGCTTTGCCTGATGCACTAAAACCAACTAGTGAAGCTTCAGAAGGGACAGGCCTGTGTGGAATGCCCCATTGCAGTTATTCTGTGGAGAACGGGGAGCAAACATCATCTCCACTGCCACGTCTTTTACTGTTATTTCTTTAGGGTGGCCTATATATGAAATAGTAACAAACAACCCTTTTTTCTTCCCCCCAGACCCTTCAAATTTGGCCATGCTTTGCAGTTCATCTTTGCAATGAAGCCCTACCACCACTATAGTTCTTTAAAAGGGTCATAGGGAATTACAGCAAAGTGGTATACAAAGGTAAAGATGTCAAGTGAGTTATACTAGCAGAAAAAGAACTGCACAGTAGGTCAAGGTTTGGGCAACAGCAGGAAGATTTTTGTTAAGATAACATTACTCCCAGTGGTAGTGACTTCCTTTGTAATCCACAGCTGCCCAGAGAGAATTGCCTCTATTCTCATGGAGTCACAGGGCCCTATAAGAAGGTCCTATTGGGTCTAGATGCGATGGACACAGCAATTGCTTGTACAAATAAACTTTATCATCAGCATGAACGGGCTCTGGTGTAATGCTTTGTAATGCTTCACACTGTCAGGTTGGTTTTAAGATAATTATCAGAGCTCGTTTCCTAAGCTAAATGGAGGTTTGTGCAGTTGTGCTTTCCTTTAGGAAGGGTCATTACCTTTCAGTGCACCAGTACAGGGCAGAGGTTTCTGAGTTACATCCCAGCTAAACTAGCAGAGAAAAAGGACTGGTCCAGCACAGGAGAATCTACAGTCACTGGTTATGTCTGTATTGCACACAAACTCAAGAGCACCTCGGGAGGATGTAAGTTCAAAGACAGGCTAGAAGCCACCTTCAGGGAATGCCAAGAGAGAAGGTTCAGGCTGATGGTCCAGCTTAGCCCAAGTCTATGGCACAAAGAACATGCTCATGGCCTTCCACACATCCCATCTAAGAATGTAGCAAAACAACCTTTTACCAGGTCCCAAAGCTACCCACTGGAGGATTTGGATTTATAAGCAGCGTACCTTTAGGCTACTCTTCCCTGAGAGAGAAAGCTCATACAGGCCAAGACTAGACATTTGCACACAAACCACTGGACTTTCACTGGCCACAGTGTAGATGGCCAGAGCCAGGACAGGAAGCACAAATACCTCGAGTGTATTCCTTGCTTTAGCACACTGAGGTCAACACAGATGAAGCCATGTTGTGCCTGAGCTTGCAGTCAGCTTACAGTTTAAAGTACCACTGACATCTCTCAGACAAGCACAAGTATTTTGAACTATCACTGCAGGACTATTTGCCTTTGAAAGTTAGATTTTAAAAGAAATCTGAGAATGTACCAGTTCCTATTCTTTAAGCATAAAAGATGCATTGCAGAGCACCATATTGCTACATCAGTATTTTTTAAATGAATGTTTAAAGTGACATTTCTTTCCTCATTTGAAAGAGCTTTTTCAACACTTTGGGAAAAGCTCTGATTGCTGAATATTCTGATATATCTCCACGTTCCCTACACTGAAAATGTGCCCAGATTCACCATTACGGATTAAATTTATTCTCATTCCTATGCTATGAAAAGGTAAGAAATCAGCAAAGGGGAATACTAACAACAATCTAGATCTTAGGAGGTTTTTTAATATCCTTTTTTTTCCTCAGTTCTGGTGCATATGGACTCACCCTAAGCCATAGCTGTCCTATAGCTCATAAAATGTGCATTACGTTGCATTTTAGATAGAAGTCAGCAGGAACAGTGCTACTGAAACGGATGAATAAACAAATTGTTGTTAAGGCTACACACACCAGCCTCTAAACAGCAGTAGAAAAATGTGCTGTGCTTCTGCAACTCAAACATCTGATTGTACAATGATCTGAACTGTTCATGCAAGTGTTCATTTCAGCTTGACCCTGTTTGGTGCAGGTGGGAACCACTGTGTGTCGGAGTAGCAGGTAAAATGGATGGTGGCTTTGGGACAGGGGAATCCCATCCAGCAGCAATAACAGCATGGCTGTATGGCGATAAAATGCCCCCTGCCTACTGGAGAGAGTGGTTACCTACGGAAAACACACTCCTAGTCACTTCATTAGCATGAGGTAGGTTGCTCTGAAGGCAGAACCACAAGTCATGCACAATCATATGCTGCCTTTGCACTGTGTTCTTGAGTCCAGGAAAGCCAACACACCACCAGGTGAGGCCTCCCAGCACTCAGCATTCCCTGCTGCTCCTTCACCTTCTATATTTCCTGGTGAGCGCACACACAGCACATCCCACAGATGCACTGCCACACAAATGGGAGCCCATCCTCAACATACACAGGTCTGTGGTCTGCAGGTTTCTGTGCCTGTGGTTATTGGGTACAAGAAAGTTTGAAAGTGGTACCCATTCTGTTACTCTGGAGAAGTTTTTAAGCCACTCAGTCTTACCTGCATCCCTGCTGTGGCCGTGCTGCTCTGCAGGGTCTGTGTGCTGCCTTTCCGACTGCTGGCACGCTGTTTCACCGAGCTCCATGCCTGTTAGGATTATCCACTGTCCTGTGATGAACCCACCTGGAACCTCTTCGCTCTCACTCCTAGACTTCGGGCACAAGTAGGGCCTTCTTAATGCCATGACCTGACAGGATGTGCCCTCCCCATGCTTTAAGCAGCCAGATCTCAGCCCTTCAGGCCCTGGACACAAGCCTCCAACCCTTGCCACCTTGGCATGGAAAGCCAGGATGGGATGCTGCCCATGCTTTGCAGCCCTTATTCCCGTAAAGGGGCCCTACAACAAAGAAAAGAGCAGGCCAAAAGTGATCTGAAATGGGCTGGGGTTCAGCAGTCAGCATCCTTTCCACCCATCATTGTTTGGCAGCAGTTTCTACCCAGTGACAATATTCCTCTGCTTTGCTCACAGCTGAAAATAACCCTGAAAGTGCTTTGAAAGGGCTGCCTTTTAACTGAGCTTAACACCTTTCCAAATGATTTTTGTCACGGTGAATATCTCCCTCTCAGATGAGAATTTCATCTTTCCCCTCCCATTTCTTTCCAGCGCAGCCTATAAACCACTGCAAAATATGGCTCACGTTTCTGTGCTCTCCCATGCCCTTTATTTCCATAATGGACTCTTTGCCCACGTGCTTGCTAATATTTCTACCTCACTACATAAGCTGGCAGATTCCCAGAGTGCTGGTGCCTGTGACATGATCCCCTTTTGTTCCCCAAGCAGTTATCTGGCAGCACCTTGTCTGCAGGGCAGGCACAGAAAAGCACAGATGCACCTCACCTGGCACATGCTGTTGTAGAGCCATGACAAAAACACCTGCCCTGTCTGTAGTACTCTGCTGAGCTGCTGGTGTTCCCTGCACTGGGAACGCAAGGTTAAATCACCACTTTGCTTCCTGTTGTGTCACCGCTTTAACTGTTTGCATCAATTATTGAATACACTCACACACTACTAATGCCTTTGCTGTGATTCACATGGACCTTTGGAAATTAGCACTGCACAAAGCTTTGTGTGTGGTCCTCATCCCTAAATCTTCTAGTAGCCTGCAGACTTGTGGAAGTACTTGTCTCAAAAAGTGGTCCAAACCACTTCTGCAGATTTCTGGTGAGATCACAAAGAGTTAACCTAGAGCTAAGCATCTTCCCCAAGCCCTGGAAAGCAGCATAGCAGTAGGAACACTAAAACAGTATGAAGATGTAGGAATGACCATCAGTGCTCCCTCCAAACAAATAAACAGCCTTTTTCTCCTGTAGAAATTTCACAAAGTTCCATGTGTTTTCTTCAGTGCTCTTACCAGATCCCTTGAAAATGAGCAGCTTGCTGCTGAAATGCATTAGAAGAAGGGAAATGCCAAATTAAAATACTTCTTATACATCCTACATCCCTGTCTGTGTTTCAGTACATCTGCTGAGAAATCCAATACTGGTACCATCCATCAGAAAGAACAATAACCCCTTCAGGGAATTTCAAATGATACCTGATGATGAAAAAGATGCAGTTCTCAGGGTATGCCAACATCTAGCACAAAAATTAACTGTGACGGATGGTTAAAGGTCTGTTGTTTAAGAACTGCCTTTGAGTGAAACTTGTATTATAAACACATTTCTGCCTGTCATGGAGCCTTTTTATGTGTTACTTCACCTCTTTGCCTCAGTTTCCCAACATGGGAAAAGGTAAACTATTTTCTATCATATCATTTGATGATGTTATATAAGTAATGACTCTAAAAAGCATGTCGAATGTGCAAAGTTCACATTAGCCTTTTTTAAGAGCTAACTATCATTATTACAAATTAAACCATAAGTATTTACCTTGGAAATACTGTTTTAATGTATTTTATTTGTTGTTTGTTTTTAAAACTTCTTTAGAAATGAAAAGTTTCAGAAAATGAAACCTCTTTTCGCAGTGAAAATCTCATTTTGCTAATTTGCTTCCCGGAGGAAACAACTCCAGAGCTAAGACTAATAATTGTGGCTAGTGTCTTCTCATTCCATGTAACTCAGAGGCTGATGTGGTTTGTGATAGCAACTTATACATTAAGGACTCTGATCCACACCCAAGAACCTCAAGGAGCTTCTGGCTGGATTCAAATGCTAATCTCTCAAAGGTTTCACAATTTATTTTTTAATGGTCCACTTCTGAGACATTCATCTGACACTTCGACTATTATGCTACCTGGCTTAAAAAAGATGCTAATAAGAGTATTAGCCAGGTTCTTACACACAGAAAGCTTTTGCAATTACAATATCTCCTGAGTCACTCATTCAGGATCCTGGGAAAAAGAGAGCATTTTTGCTTTCCAGATCTGTTGTGTTTCTTTGGTTTTTGCTCCTTTTTTTAAAACCTCAAGAAGTGCCTAAAGTTCCTTGTTAAGAGATTTGAAAAATGTATAGTCCTTGTAAATTAAATACTACAAGCTCTTAGATGAGTGATCCCTAAACATCTATTATTCACAGTAATACGATTTAATTCTAACTCACTGTAAGATTTATAGAAATTAAAAGACTTCATATGCATAAGGGTGATGAAAATATAATCTAGTTCATGAAATCTTTATATGCAACTTTATATTTCAGCAGTATAGTTATCCCAGCCGTGCTCCAGGCTTCAGGAATGTGCCACCTCAGGGGCCGTGCCCTGAGCCTGCGCCAGGGCGAAAGCGGGACCAGCCCCCAGCAGCCTGTGTGCCCAGGGGTGTCCCACTGAGCCCGCTGCACCAGGGGGGCTTTGGGGTGCTGCCACGACCTTCCTAAAACTGTAAACACTTCACATTTTGCTCCT